>NC_142130.1:92407874-94835999 GCF_024610735.1 Ursus americanus
GGATCCTATCGGCTAGTATTTTGGTCAGAATTTTTACATCCGTGTTCATCAGGGATATTGGTCTATAATTCTCCTTTTTGGCGGGGTTTTTGTTTGGTTTTCGGTAAAGGTAATGCTGGCCTCATAGAATGAGTTTGGAAGTTTTCCTTCCATTTCTATTTTGGAAACTGTTTCAGAAGAATAGGTATTAATTCATCTTGAAATGTGTGCTAGAATTCCCCTGAGAAGCCATCCGGCCCTGGACTCCAGAACGCTACTGCACACACGTGCCTTGCTCACCCGGACTAGGCTGTTCTGTGCCCCGTGTTTTTGCCTGTGTGGTGCTTTCTGCCAGAAATGCTCCTGCCCCCTCCCACTTCCCCCACTCCTATCCCATCCTCATCTAAGGATCCTTGCTCCTCCATGTCTGGTCCCAGCATAGACAGCACACGGGGCCGTGCAGGGTCTCAGCTCCATGACCTGAGGAACCAGAATCTTTCTGTGACAAGGTCTCCAGGAGACTCATACGCTCCTTAAAGTGAGAAAGAACCATCGGTAACTCCTGCTCATCCATCAATATTCAGCTCAGAGGCCACCTCCTCCAGACAGCCCTCCTGCCCTGCCACCCCACTCCAGCCTACAGCAGGGACAGTTAGAGAGCTGGGGTGGCCCAGCAGTAAGGGCACACGCCACAATCACGAGCACGTCCAGTCCCTGGGCCTCTCTCTCCTGTGGTCTGTGACTCTGTGGGAGGACACGTGTTGTTTGTCATGGTTCCCACTGGTAGCAGCATCCGCTGCATCAGGTAGGACGTGCGCCCCCTTGGGCATCCTCACCCTGCCCTCCAGGCCCTCCCAAGCTGCCCTTGAGGTCCCTGTTGAGGGAGCAGCTGGAAGATGAGAACACCTGCTCATGAGGGCCGTCAGGGACCCACTCCTCAGAAAGCAGGCTTCCCACTGCATGGAATGGGTGCATGCCTTGCTGACTTTCCTCAGTGCCCCACGCAGAGATTTTTCTAAGGATTACTTGAGGACGCCCAGAACACACAGCAATCCTACAAAAGGAAGGAATCTTTCTTCCTGCCTTCTCTGACACCCCAACTGCCCAAACCCAGCGCCAATCTGTCCTCCTCCTCCATCTCCATCATGACCACCCCAGTGCCAGCCCACTGCGCTCCATGCAGACCCTGGGAGCCCTCTCCTAGAATAATCCAGCCTTGTTTTACCCACCCCTCATTCCCTTGTCCCCATAGTCACACAGATCTGTGCAAAACACACATCACACCTGTGCTCAGCCACCACCCACCGTCTCCAGGTCTACACCACCCCTGGTGTCTCTACCCTGCATTAGGGAGAGTCTCTGCAGCTGCCCTGCTCCCTGCCCCCTTCCCTGTCACCTTTGCCCTGTTTCCCCAGCCCCAGGAGCACAGCCCTCAGGCTTTATACTCCTGTGCTCTCTGCCTGGAACATTCTGCCCCCTGCCCTCCCAGACTACCTCCTCTTACCTTCATCTCAGCCTGAAGGTCACCTCTGGGTGTGGCCCCTGACCCGTTCGCCATCACCCTGTTGGAATTCTCCGCAGAGCAGAGATTGCTATTCCTTGTCCCCTTGTTCTTGATTCCCTGGCCTGTCCCTCACTAGGTAGGATGTAAGAACTGGGGGTCCTCAGGCCTCACTGGGTCGTTTTCTCCATCACTGTCCCCCACACACCAGAACAGCACCAAAGACATGGGAGAAGCTGCAGAGACACTCACTACACATGTGGGTGCGAGTGAAGGCATAACACACAAGCCCACCTCGGGTCAGAGAGTCACGTGTGCGGGTGCTTCTCCAAATTGCTCTGCCTGCTCCGTGCCTGAGGCTGACTCCCCGCCAGCACTCGGGGCCCTCGGGGGCTGCCCTGCACCAGCAGTCCACGGAGGCCTGGATGACAGAGGGGGGCACTTTGTCCCATTCCTGGGACAGCCCCCCACTGGGCTCAGCTGATGCCACTCCCCTGTCCTCCCTCCAGGACCAGAAGTGGGACTACCTCCCCTTCTGGCTGGTGTCTGGGAGCCCCCTCCTTGGTCCTGCCCTCCTCTCTGCTAAAGCTGGGGACTATCCCCTGGCCTCCTCCCTCCTCTGCGCCATGTGGGAGAAGTGCTCCTGCCTGGGGTCGTCCCTGGTCCATCAGGGCACTGTGCTCTCTGTGAGGGAGACCAAGGAGGCTTTCCTCTGTTACACATTGCACACACACGTTTCTTCTTTTCAGTAATTTATTTATCAATAAGCATTTTTTCAATTCTATTTTTACATTTTCAGGTACTCACAAAACAACTACAATAGTCTAGATTCTGTATCATGGGGGGTGCGTGTGTGCACGCCCACGTGCCCGGGAGTGTGCGTGTGTCGTCAAGAGAAAACTTTGTACTTTATATAGAATTCATAAGTGTTAAACAATAAATACTACCTTAAACAAAACAACAAAGATTAAGGCAAAAATTACAGAATAAGAAAGAAATGGCTGCAAATTCTTAAATTTTCCTATCTGTAAGTTTAAGACTAACCTACTGTTATGAATTTAGGACTAAAATATGAATTCAGGAATAAAATTTGAATTTAGGACTAAAATTTGAATTTAGGACTAAAATTTGAATTTAGAACAAAATTTGAATTTAGGACTAAATATAAGTTAGGAGTAAAATTTAATTTACGACTACACTAACTACTTTATACAGTTTGAGTGGGATGCTGTTTTAAGTTTTTTTTCTCTTTGTTTTTAAAGCCAAACCCATCTTATTCACATCAATATTGAGTTAGTTCTGCAGATCGTAAGGCTGGTCCTACCGCACGGAAACGGTCTTGTTTTGAACGTCTCTATCCATGTCAACAATAGACATGTCTTAGGTCATCGTGGCATTAATTTAAATCCGAATACCATACCTACAATATATAATTCTAAAGCATCTGTTGGCGAAAACTATGTATATATGACAATATGCACAAAGCTCTGTCTGTACCAGCAGCATAGAGTTCTAGGCTCTACCGCTGACAGTGACTGTGGCATCAGTTTAGAAGTAGCAGCCCCAGCAGAGACAGAGCAGGGAGACAGGATTCACAGAACTCCAGGCAGAGGCTGAGCCGGGCTGTGGCTGTTCGGGGCCCGGCTGCCCTGAGCCCAGTCCCTCCTGCTGGCGACCCCGGACTCGGTGCCCTCCCAGGGGGACTTCCCTCCTTCCTGGTGCCCTGATGACCCCAGGGACCCCCCTGACACTTGCCAGCCTCTGTGGGCTGCGGGCGGAGCTGCAGGAGCCAGAGGGTCACTCAGGAAAGGCGGGCAGTGGGACTCCACGCCGGCCAGCATCTGCCTCACGCGATCGTTTTCTTCCCTTAGCTCCTCGAACTTTCTCTTGCTGGTCCCAGCTGCCGCCCAACTTTTAGCCACTCTGTCCTGATGGAAGGCGACAGTCTTGTGATGGTGGCAGGCGTTTCTCTCCAGCTCTTCGCCCAGGTCTTGGGCCCTCTTCTTGTAGAGGTTGTGAAACTGGTGCGTGAAGTTCATCTCCCTATACAGGCCGGCCAGCTTCTTCTTCAGTGCCAAGCACTGATCTTCCCCTTGAAACATTTTCCTGTGAAGTTGCAGGATGTATTGGTCCTGTTCATCTGGTACATTCTGGACTTTCAGCTTCAGCTGCCGAATCTCACGGTCCAGCTGGGAATTTTCCTCCCGCAAAGACGCTTCCTGGGTTTGCAGACTGTGTGTTCGTCGTGTCAGCACTGCGATCTCTGCCCTTTCTGCCCACGGTTGTGTGGCTCTGGCTTGCTGTTGGCCGTCGGGACTTGGAGGGGACCCAGGGAAGCCAGCATCATCAGTGACACCCTTCAGATAAACTGCGGCCCGATGGGTGGGGTGATGGCCATTTCCTGCTCCCCTCTTCGGCTGGACTCCGCAGGTCCCGGCCCCGGCATGATGTGCAGTGAGGTCGGGCGAGGGGACGGCCTGCAGCCCGGGTCCTGCCCTGGACGGTGACCGGCTGGCTTGATCTTCGGGGACCGGCTCCATGAGTGTCTTCGACGGCTCCAGCCTTTCTTCCCCCTCCTTCTCCTGCCCTCTCTGCCTCCATCTCGAAATTTCTGGGTTGAACAGTTCTGCTCGTTCTGGAAAAGGAGAGTTTTCACTCCAGTCATTCGTTCTTTCTGTCAGAAGTTGTTCTCCATCCTTCTCTGAGTCTCTTAGGATGGGTTCTTCACCAGTGACCTGGGGGAGTGGAGGAGGCTGGCTCTTCCATGCCTTTTTCAGAAAGTCAACAGTGTCACAACATAGCAACGTCTCCAGGTCTGTGTTCATCGCGGACAAGCACAAGGCTTGTAAAGTGGGAGGACTGGCCACCACCCGGGGTGGCTGGAGGGTGTCATCGGCTTGTGTGGTTAGGCCAGTGTCCTCACGGCCAGCTGCACAGACGTCGTGGTGGGCAGAACACCTCTGGCCCAGCGCCTTCGCACTTCTCAGAGTGAGTCGTCTCTTCACGAGGAAAACCAGCAGCACGGTGCATACCAGCATCGCCCAGGGCAACACAGAGAGGAGACTTGGGCTGGGTCTCCAGCTCCGAGAAATCAGCCGCAGCGCACCCCACAAGTGCTCCAGGACCAGCTGGAAAGCGGATCCGCTGGCCGAAGGCGGGCTCTCCATGGCTGCGTCGGGCTCCACAGGAATGCCTGCGAGTGCCAGCATCCTATGGCCACAACTGACCGCTCAGAACCCTGCGGAGAGTTCCACCTCTGAGGTCAACCAGTGCCTGGCAACCAGAGCAGAGCAGTTGGCCGGGGGAGGGGAGGCCAGCCAGGTTCTTTTTAAATTTGTTTTATTTTGAGTCAGTTGGCAAACATCTAGTACGTCATTAGTTTTAGATGTAGTGTTCAGCGGTCAGCAGTTGTGAGCAATACCCAGGGCTCCTCACAGGAGCTGCCCTCCTTAACGCCCACCCCCCATTTCCCCGACCCCTAGCCCCACATCCCCTCCATGCTCCCTCACTTGTTTCCTATAGTTAAGCATCTCATGGTCGGTCTCCCTCTCTGATGTCTTTCCTTTCCGTTTTCCTGCCTTTCTTTTATGATCCTCTGTGCTGGTTCTTCTATTCTACCTGTGAGTGCAACCATATGATCGTTGTCTTTCTCCGACTGACTTGTTTCACTCAGCATAAAACCCTCTAGTTCCATCCACTCGTGATGCAAATGGTCAGTATCGATCATTTATTCCAATTTCATTTTGAAACTCTCTGTCACTAATATACAGAAATACTCTCTTTATATCTATGCTCCATGTGGAAATCTATACACTCACACATACATATTTCCAATTAATTTTTAAAGTATTACGAATTCTATGAAATTGTCTATAGACCTCTTTGGATTTTTACTTGTATTATTTTATTGTCTGTGATTCATGAGAGTTCTGTTTCTTACTCTACCTTTCTTAAAGTTTCAGTTCTTTCTATTGCTTTGATATAATTTTTCATATCCCCATTGCTGAATAGAAATGATGACTGAAATTGCTAAACAAAAATATGTATAGTTGGTTTCTTTCTGGATCCCAAAGCAAGGCTTTCAATGCTTTGACATGAAGTGTGTCATAGATACACTTATCAGAAAAAAAGATGCTCTCTTCTTTTCCCAAGTTGCCAGGAGAGTTTGTTGCATGAACCGCTATTCCGTCATTGATTGGTTTTCCGCATGCGCTGAGGTTGAACTGTAAACGACTCATGTGGTCGCTTCGATCAGTTGACATTCTATTGTTAAACCAAACTGTCATTCCTCAAAGAAACCAATTTGTTCACGATATGTTTAAAAAATGAGCAGGATTTCCATTGTTGAATAATATTCCAGTCTCTAGATGAGTGCTTCTCCGATTTCTGTGTGCCTACAAACCCTCTGGATCTTATGACGCAGACTTGCTAACTCACTAGTTTTGGTCTCATACCTCAGATTCTGCGTGTGATCGTGACGCTGGACCATGGACCACACTGAGAAGCAAGATGAGAAACATGATGTAATTAATGTAAACAATCACTTACTGATACTTACGTGAATTTAAATTGTTTTTGACTTTTTAAAAGAATTCTCTGATGAGCCTTGAATTTACATATTTTCTGAAGTTCCTGGATATTGAATTGGTAATTCAAAGACTCTTAAAACTTACTGTTTCATGCTTCTGATGAAGGATGTGTACGTTGTGGTCCCACCCTCCATATTAAGAACTCCTCTACCTGGCAACTGACAAGCTTCCGGAAACTGACGAGAAGTCCTTCTGTTTGTACGTCCCCATGATGTCAGTTTTCTACTGATGCATAACAAATGATCACCAACTTACCAGCTGAAAACAACCCCCCCCCCCAGTAGCTGGCAGTTCTGTAGGTCAGAAACTTTTTAGTTTGAGAGACGAAAATGATATTGACAATGATCTTTCAACTCGCGTGAGACAGAAAACATTTTAGGCTAGTTGCTCATTTATGTTTCCAGTTCTGATTCTGTTCTTGTCTGTTTTTCACTGGGTTGTAACCACTTCAAGGATTCCAGGTATCACCATTTGATCACCATTTGATTTTTCTGATATACATCCTGTCCTTTAACATTTTGTTTATTTTTGGACTTTTGGACAATTCAAACTCTTATGAAATAATTGTTTTTCTAATTTGACTTCTCTCATCATTTTTTAAATATGTATTTATTTTATTTGAGAGAAAGACTGTGGGGGGGAGGAACTGAGGGAGAGACAGAATCCTAAGCAGACTCTCCTCTGAGTGCAGAGCCCAACGTGGGGCTCAGTCCCAACACCCTGAGATCACGACCTGACCTGAAATCAAGAGCAAGATGCTTGACCGACAGCCACCCGGGCGCCCCCTCATCATTTTATTTCAAGCTCAGAAGTTCACTTTTTCAGTCTAAGATTAGACACATTTCCCCCCCAGGCTTGTTATTTTTGCCTTTTTTGGACCAGGAATTTCTTTTGGAGTATAGCGTGAGGTTGGGACTGTACATTTTTTTCTCTAAATAATTAACCTTTTATTCTAAACGACTTCATCAAATAATGATTTTTCTTTCTGCAATGACTTTCTGACATATTACATAATATACCAGATTCTCATTTACATATTTGGGGCAATACAAAAGTATAAGTATTTTAGGGAAGATAAAGATAACAAGGATGAGGGGTGCCTGGCTGGCACGGTCGGTTAAGCGTCTGGTGAAGCGTCTGACTTCGGCTCCGGTCATGATCCTGGGGTCCTGGGATTGTGCCCCTCGTGGGGCTCTGCGCTCAGTGGGGAGCCTGCTTCTCCCTCTCCCTCTGCCTGCTGCTCTGACAATCTGTGCTCTCTGTCAAATAAGTAAGTAAGTAAGTAAGTAAGTAAGTAAGTAAATAAATAAATAAATAAAATCCTTTAAAAAAAGATGACAGGGATGTGTTTTGGGAATAACTACTGGCTCTGGTTTTAATTGCCGGTTTTTCTCCCCTTGGTCATTGTGGCAAACCCATTCCTGCTCTGAAAGCAATGCAGAGCCAAAGCCCGGATGCCCTGGGCCCTTAGGATTCTGCCCTTTTTGTCCTTCAGGCCAGTGTTGGGCTTAGTCAGTGATCTCTGATCCGTGAGTCTGCCTTTGGGGAGCCTCAGCGCAGTGTCGGGGAAGGGAGAAGGAGGGTTATCTGCGGCAGCCGTGAGCTGCCCTCAGTGGTCTTGAATGATTCCATCCTGCTTGCAAACATCCCCACTTCTGTACCAGGCAATCCTGTGGATAAAGAGATCTGGGCCACTCGGCAGGTTGAGACCTGCGCCTGGGGTCTGACATCCATCCCCATACCCCTCAGCACCTATGCAAGAACTCCTTTCAGCCATGCATGCTGTCCATTTTGAGAAGAGTTCTGATAAATTCACTTGGCTTCATTTCTCTTCTTTCCAGAGAGTTTTGTCTCCAATACCCTCAGGAATGGGAGTTGCACAGGGCTCCCCAGCTGGCCCACCACCTCAAGTGGTCCTGTGGAGGATGCATTCTACCCGGCCAGTGCATATCCCCTCCAAGGCCGTACAGGTGCTGGAAACAGGCCGTGCCGTGGAAGCCAGCAGCAACGCCGTGTGACCCGCAGCTCACAGCTCTGCAAATACGAGCCGGATTTGTGAACGCCCGAAATCACAACTTGACATTTTCTGCCATTTTGTCATGGGGCAGAACTGTGTTTTCAGAAAGTGTGTGACTCCACGCAGGAGAGTTTCTCCACTTTGACATCCCAGTTCTCTAAGAAGATGATAGAAGTATTGGCACAGTCCTCATTCGCTCCTGCTTTTTCTTTCCCCATATTTCCTTTATGCATCCCGATTTACTAAATATTAAGGCTGGGTTCACTTGCTCTTAAGTTGTTATTTTTTAAATAATTATAGACCCACAGGAGGTCGTGAAGATAGTGAAGAGAGATTACTCGTACCCTTCATTCAGGTTCCCCCAATGCTTCCATTTTATGTCACTATTAGTCAATATCAAATCTGGGAAACTAACGTCGGTACCGTGTGTGCAGTTCTTTGTCAGCTTATCAGACGTGTAGGTTCCTGGAACCACCACCACAATCAGGGTACAGAACCATTTTGTCCACACAGCCTCCCTCATGCGATCCCTTTCTTGTTTGCCTCGTCCCCTCCCCCATCTCTAGCCGCTCTGAACACTAGTCTAGTCTTCACCTCCATGATCTGTCATTCCAAGAAGATTGTGCAAACGAAATCATACAGAATATGGCCTTTTCAAAAATTGACAAGGCAAGAAACAACAATTGCTGGAGAGGATGTGGAGAAAGGGGATCCCTCCTACATTGTTGGTGGGAATGCAAGTTGGTACAGCCACTCTGGAAAACAGTGTGGAGGTCCCTTAAAAAGTTAAAAATTGAGCTACCCTATGACCCAGCCATTGCACTACTGGGTATTTACCCCAAAGATACAGACGTAGTGAAGAGAAGGGCCATATGCACCCCAATGTTCATAGCAGCATTGTCCACAATAGCTAAATCGTGGAAGGAGCCGAGATGCCCTTCAACAGATGACTGGATTAAGAAGCTGTGGTCCATATATACAATGGAATATTACTCAGCAATCAGAAAGAACGAGTTCTCAACATTTGCTACAACATGGACGGCACTGGAGGAGATAATGCTAAGTGAAATAAGTCAAGCAGAGAAAGACAATTATCATATGATTTCTCTCATCTATGGAACATAAGAACTAGGAAGATCGGTAGGGGAAGAAAGGGATAAAGAAGGGGGGTAATCAGAAGGGGGAATGAAGCATGAGAGACTATGGACTCTGAGAAACAAACTGAGGGCCTCAGAGGGGAGGGGGATGGGGGAATGGGATAGACCGGTGATGGGTAGTAAGGAGGGCACATATTGCATGGGGCACTGGGTGTTATACGCAACTGATGAATCATCGAACTTTACATCAGAAACCAGGGATGTGCTGTATGGTGACTAACATAATATAATTTAAAAAACATTAAAATTAAAAAAAAAAAACATGGCCTTTTGAGATTGGCTTTGTTCACTCGGCATCCTGCCCTTGAGATCCATCCCAGTTGTCACCTGTAGCAATACTTTACTCCTTTTCATTGCTGAGGAGTGTTCCATGCTGTGGTCCTACCGCAGTTTGTTTAATATTCATCTATTCGGGGACAATTTGGTGGTTTCCAGTTTTTTACTATAACAAGTAAAACTGCTATGTAAATTCAAGCACAGCCTTTTGTGTGGATGTAACTCTTCATTTCTCCGGGATAAATGCGCAGGGGTTCTACTGCTGGTTTGTAGGCGAAGTCTATGTTCAGAATCTTTAATTAACTGTCAAATCACTTCCCAGAAGGGTCCACCATTCTATACGCTCACCTGCCATGTCTGACAGCTCCAGGTTCTCCGTAGCCTCACCAGCACCTGGCAGGGTCACTACTTTTTCTTTTGGCTCTTCTGGCAGGTGAATTTCCCCGAGAGCTAATGATACCGAACATTTTTGTCATGTGCTTATTTGCCATCCATGTGGTCTCTTTGGTGAAACGTCTCTTCTTGTCTTTTGCCTATTTTCTAATTGGATTGTTCCCCTTTTTAATGTCGAGTTTTGACAGGTCTGTATATAGCCTAAACACGGGTCCTTTGTCAGAGATGTGGTTTGCCAATGTTTTTCTTACAGACTGCAGCTTGTCTTGTTATCATCTTAATGGGGCCTTTCATGGAGAAAAAAGTTTGAATTTTAATGAGATTAAATTTCTTGATTTGTTCTCTTATGCATTGTGTTTTTGACATCACGTCTAGAACTCTTTGCATATCCCCAGCTCGCGAAGGTTTTCTACTCTTACCATCTAACAGTTTTATAATTTCATGTTGTACCGTTAAACTGGGGTTTCATTTTGCGTTAGTTTTGCTTGTGGTGTGAGCTGTAGTTGGGGTTAATTGTCCTTTGCCCACAGATACCCGAGTTGCTTTAACACCATTTGTTTAAAAGACCATCCTCCCCCCACTTAAATGTTTTTGCACCCGTCTCAAAAGTGTTGAATTTTGCCTCTCCCAAATTCAGATACGGTGAAACCATCAGTTTTGTGTTCTGAAATATTCCATCCGGGGACAAGCCACGCTGGGGCTCCATGGTTGTGCTGGATTTACTCTTGTTGGTGCTCAGCGTGTCATGGAGAGAACCTAACATCAAGGACAGATTGTTATCAGAGCTGAATACAATAGACAATTTACTGGCAGGCAGAGCAGAGAGAGAGAGAAATAGAGAGAATTACAGTTTGTAGACGAAAGCATTCTTACCGAAATGTGCTGGCAGAGATGCAAGTGGCCTATGAGGTCGTCAACCAGGCAGCTTGGGAACGCTTGGGAGGTTCAGAGAGACGCTCGCTCATCACCAGCCAGTCCTCAGGTTGCAGCTTAAAACCAGTGAGCCTTTTCCTCCCTCAACAATGCTTATACCCCTGATTCGGAAACAATAGAACCGTAGTTTGAAAATGCTTCTCACCCTAAGATCTCCCCAGAGAAGTGACAAAACAGGCAACTCCAATCTTTTTTGCACAATGTATGAACCGATGTCAAACTTACAAGCAGGGTGCAGTTCATTTGCTTGAGTCATGGGAACACGGATTTTCTGGGTGATAAGTTGCGTCCACGGTAACATGAACTTCCACTTGGGAAATCAGTCCTTCACATAAGGTTGCAGTGGGCTTCCCCTTCTGCTTGACTTCTGCTCCTTTGCACACATGCCTGGCTCTGGACTTGGGGACACAGGACCCCTTCTTAGGGGCAGGAATGGCCAAGGTGAAGGGCCTGCTTACTTTCTGCTGAGGGACTTGAGTGAGCGTAAAATAAAATGGCTCTTGTGTCCTCTGGGGTCTGGAGCACAGCCAGCTCCATGGAAACCACCACCAGCCTCTTGTCAGACCCAGACTGAGTGTTTAAAAGAGGCTCTCGGCACTAGTATACCTGGCTGAGAAGTTAAAAATGTTTATGACCCGACAGGTGGTCAAGTCAAGGACCAGAGTGCAATTTAATTCCCCAAGAAACAAAAGCTGGGGAATAAGGGGAAGAATATCCACTAGAGAAGGAGAAGACACTCGAAGGACAGTGAAGGAGAAAAGCAAATCATGAAGACAGCTGCTTCGTCTGGTCCGCTGGGGCCCAGCTCACTGTCACAGGCACACGGGGCGCCGTGCTCGCCTGTCGTGGGTAATTTGTGAATTCACCCAGGATCTCCAGCAGCTTTTATGTGCTTACCATATTTATTGAGTTCACGCCAAGGGTCTACTAACAGACTGTAGACTATCAGGGGAAGGGATACCAGTGCGAATAGGAAAGAGACAGCCTTTGAAGACCAAGTTAGACTTCCTTGTTGTGGTAAAATACACATAATGTGAAATTTACCATCTTAACCATTTTTCAGTTACTGTTCAGTAGTGTTGATACATACGCATCGCTGGGCGGCTGTCACCACCTCCCACTTCCAGAGCTTTTCTCCTCTTGTGAAATTAAAACTCCATACCTGCTAAGCACTAATTCCCCCATTTCCCCCTCTCCCAGACCCCTGGCAACCACTATTATGATTTCTGTCTTTACGGTTTTGACTACTCTAGGGACCTCATATAAGTAGAATCATGAGTATTTGTCTTTTGGGGACTGGCTCATTTCACTTAACATACTGTCCTTGAGGCTCACCCACGTTGTAGCAGACGTCGGAACCTCCTTTTCTTTAAAGGCTGAATAATGTTCCATTGTATGTATACACCACATTTTGCTTATCCATTCGTCTGTTGATGGATACTTGGGTTGCTTCCGCATTTTTGCTATTGTGAATAATTCTCCTATCGGAGACAGTGCTTTCAATTCTTTTAGGTATAGACCCAGAAATGGAATTGCTTGGTCACATGGTATTTCTATTTTTAATTTTTTGAGGAATTGCCATATTCTTTTGCATAGTGGCTGCACCATTTTACATTCCCGCCAATAGTACACGAGGGTTTCAGTTTTCCCGCATCTTCGCCAAGACTCATTTGTTTTCTGTTTTGTAATTGTTGCTGTCCTAATGGGTGAGGTGATATTTCATCGTGGTTTTGATTTGCATTTCCCCAATGATTAGTGATATTGAGCTTCTCCACATGTGCTTATTGGCCATTTGTATAACTTTTTTTAAATTTCTTTTTTATAAAGATTTCATTTATTTATTTGACAGTGAGAGAGAGAGAGAGAGAGAGAACGAGCAGGGGGAGCAGCACGGGCAGAGAGAGAGAGAGAAGCAAGCTCCCCGCTGAGCAGGGAGCCCAACACGGAGCTCGATCCCAGGACCCCAGGATCATGACAAGCTGAAGGCAGATGCTTAACAGACTGAGCCACCCAGGGGCCCCCATTTGTATAACTTCTTTGGACAAATGTTTATTTAGTCTTTTGCTCATCGTCGAGTTGTTTTGTTGTTGTTGAGTACTGAGTTAGACTTGGGACAGGGATGATAGAACTGCTTTTGTTTTTTTTTTTAAATAAAATATTTAAAAATAGTGTGGGGCAGGGAGCTAGGTCCCAGATGGGGAGGCTAAAAACCTGTGCCAGCCTCAAACTAAGTTGTCTTTTGAGATGAAGCCAAGACTGTGGCTTCTGTGAATTTCAGATCCATGTCTTCAAAGCAAGAAGATGGGGACTTATCTTGTGTTGTTGTCTAAGCGAAGGGATGCTTCGAGGCGTCTGGAAAACAGTCACATGGAAACCAGCTGAGGGCCAGAGTCTGGGCCAATCAGGTTACGGTCCATCCAAAATGGCATAAGCCACTGCTTCCACTTTCTGTTTATTTCATATGCTTCATTTGCAAAGATGTTGCCCCTACTGTACATATGTTCCCGCAGGGTGGAAGGAGCTGGGGCGTGCAGGGGGAGGTGGATGGCACTGGTAGGTTTAATTCATCAAGAATCTGCTGGACCCCCACTGGGAAGTTGGCAATGGGTCTGGTGGGCATTCTGAGGGAAAAAACAGAGCATGACAACATGACTGATTGATAGGGAAAACCTGAAGAGCTTCCAACCTCACTATGGAGAGAAGATGCCCGCCCGGGAACAGTACAGCAAAAACACAGCAGGGTGTAATGATGAGGAAACTGAAGGGACGGGCAGAGTTACAAGGATCCAGGAGCACTGTTGTGTTGGTCTGGCTCACAGAACCCTAGCAGGTGGTACTGACCTTCAGATCAAGTGTCAAATAAGACCATGGCGCTCATTCCCATTCCTACAGTTCACTCTCCTTTCTCAGTTCCGGTCCTTTCGCAGAGGACAGTGGGGAGGTTGAGGCAGGGCTGGGAGGGCTCTGCCAACGGACTGTTATGGAGACATCTACTCATTCAGAGAGCTCTCCTTCTAAGTCTGCTGGAAAGGTCCATTTTGGGAAAGTCAGTTTACCATCTTGGCTGGAGGGTCCTTCCCCAGGGTCTAGCATCAGTGCAGCAGAAGGATATAAGTTGCTTATCAAACAGGAAGGAAAAGACCAAGTTTTCTTTAATCAACAGAGGTTATAGGTAATCCTGAGGGTCCTTTACAGTAGTTAAGCAGCTGCAGGAACAAGGGAGGCTGAGATGCCCTCCAGCACTGGGGCGCAACGGGGGTGTAACACCCAGCAGTTTTAATGTCAGTCTCTTGTGGTCTTAATTGTGAAGCCCCGGATCGGCTGCTTAATGCTCATTGAAGATGACCTCTAAATCATGACTGTCCAGGCCAAAGGCAACTGACAAGCTGGGCTTCCACAGACTGGGAGATTTTCTGAATATTTGTAAGATGTTGTCTCCAACTAAACTTTCACCTCTCCCATTGTTTCAATAGGAGCTGGTCCCTGGAAGACCCTTAAATAAACCTGTACGTTCACCCTCCTCCCCCGACTGCCCAAAGGGAAGCCTGAAAGAGCAGGGTGTGGGGCTTCCGCCCCAGTTGGATCCCCATTATCTCTGACAGGTGTTTTTTCAGGATGCTGGGGAAGAGAACCAGGGGCTATATTTGGACCCCTCCACAGTCAGCTTCGCCTCATACTTCCCTTCGGCTGAGGGTCTGGGGGAGGTGAGCCCAGGATCCTGAAGGCTGTTCCAATTATGTCTCTATGTCCCTTTGATGTCTGCCCAACAGATGTCTGTTCATAGGTAAATGCAAATCAAAACCACAATGAGATATGACCTCATACCCACTAGGATGATTATAATAAAAAAGACAGATGGCAACAAATATTGGCAAGGCTGTGGGTAAATTTGGATTCCCACAGGTCGCTAGTGGGAATGTAAAATGGTGCAGCTGCTTTAGAAACAGTCTAGAAGTTCTTCAAAAGGTTACACATAGAATTATCATATGATCCAACAATTCCACTCCCAGGTATATACCCAAGAGAAATGAGAGCATGCCCTCTTCTATGGTGTTGGAAAAGCTATTCGGGAGCTATTATAGTTGTTACTCGTATAGGAAGTCAACATGCATTCATTCATATAATTCATTCTTTTAATGAATATTGAGTGTCTACCATGAGTCAGGCACTGGGAAACAGTAGTGAACAAAGTAGAAAAAAGCCGGGCACTCATCTGCCTTACAAGTCAGTGGTGAGAGGGTCACAGGCTGCCCACTCCATAAGCAGAGTAAGTAATAAACTGGGTAGAGATGTTGGAGCCGGGGGAGAAATTGCAATTCTAAGTATGATAACCAGGGAAGGTCTCACTGGAAAAAGGTGTCATTTGAATGAAGATCTGAAGGAAATGCTGGAGAGAGTCAGACAGATATCTACAAGATTGTTCGAAAAAAGAATGTTCTACAAAGGGATAGCAAGTACGATGGCCCTGAGGGGTCGTGTGGCTGGCACACCCATGGGGCAGCAAGACACCAGGACTGGTTGTGGAGAGGGTGGGTGGCGGATTTTCCTCTGAATGAAATGGGAAGCTGTGGAGACTTGGGGACAGAAGAGGAACAGGTATGACTTGCGTTTTAAGAGCACCCTGCCGTCTATTTTGTGGGGAATAGAGTTGGTTGCTCACTGGGACTCAGGACAAGAGGAAAGCAGGAGGACCTGTTAGGAGGCTGTGTAATCCAGAAGGGGGTGGTGACATTCCGGACAAGGCAACCGCAGTGCAGGTGGTGAGTCGAAGGGTCTCTGCCAATGCCCTTGGAGGAGGGGTGGGTGAAGGGATGCAAGGATTGGTCGTGGAGTTAGAGAGGAAGTGGGCGAGTAAAATCCAAAGAGAAGAAGCACCGGAGAGAGGAGGTCTGGGCTCACAGGCAGGCTGCTGGGGGTTCTTTATACACAGCAGAGGAACAGGGCTGGCGTCCTAGTCTGATTGCTACTGCCCATCTACTATGAAATTGCAGAATTAATCCACTTGCTGGCTTCATTGTCAATGGTGGCGAAAAAGGGACATTAGTAAATGGAGAGGATAAAGTTGCTCTATTGGTTTGGTTTCCAAATCACGGAAAGAAGAACTCTGTATCAGTTCAGTGAATAAATACAATCAGGTGTTTCTGAACCAGGAGGCAGAAAACTGTTTACTTTTGAAGCTGGTTTTCTGGACGGGCCCAGCATAAGGCATCATCGTTTCCTTCCACAGTGTGAGGGCAAATTCAGATTCCTTTTGTCTTACATGTCCACTTCCTTCCTCCTTCACTTTTTTTGATTGTTATCATTGCCTCTTTGGGGTGGCTCAATTGCAGTCTGTGGAAAATAAAGCAAAAAATTTCTATGAGAAAATAGAAAATGGACAGGTCTGGAAGAGCGTCCTTGTCTAAGAATATGTAATTAAGAAAACATATTTACTTTAGGAAAAGTGCTCCTTGATTGAAATTAAAATATATTTTGAATGTTCAAACGTTGATCTCCTTGCAGGTTTTCAGGAGCACAATTATTACTTCAAATCTTACGGACTGGTGCTGGGGATACTGCAGTGAGTAACACAGATAAAACCCCAGGGTGATGGGGTTATGGCCTAGGGCTTATGTTGGCTGTCCTGAAGGTAATAGAGGACGTGAGAAGTAGGATTCTGGGCGGGATGATTTGCTGATGGAATGGATGGGGCTGGGCTATCACTCCATTGTAAGGACACCTGCCCTGAGGCAGGGAGCACGTTGTCACGAACAATCTCACGGCCCACCTCTAGGGTAAGGCAGTGTGCTAGGAGCTGCACGACAGGCAGGGAGACCAGACCCCATCCTTGCCTCAGAATGGTTGCAATCTGAGTTCAGGTTTCATCCTAGGAACTCAGAAAAACGTAAATGAGTACAGGACTTCAATTCAGGGTTCCGGAGAACACTAGACATATTGCAAGAATGTAAACTACTAATCACCCTAGGAATTCAAATATATGACTCAGGGCTGCACTAGTGTCGAGGCAGGGCTGGACAGGAGAGGCGGCTGGGGATGGGGCTCAGGAAGAGGGCGGGAGGCTGTGGTTTGGGAGTCAGGAGATATGGCTGAGGCTGAAGTCAATTTCACCTGGAGATGTGGAGGGAGATACGGCTGGACAAAGCAGACAATTCCCTTTTAAAATGCAGAGGGGAAACTACTTTGTCATCATTTGACTGATCGTAAGATTGAGCTCAACAATTTCGTTCCAGATCGTAAACCAATTGCCCTCTTGCGAAAGATTAACTGCTGGAAGGACCTACTGGCTTTTCTCCGATGATGGGACGATAAACAGTGCAGCTGACAGATTGCCTGGAAAATGAGACATAATAATGAGGGTCAAATCCCGGTCTTAAATCCGTGTGCAAGGAAAATCAGGAGGAGGGGAAACCGCTGTTAATTATGGTGAGAAAGCTGGATTATAAAATGGTCCGAGGGGCTTTTCTACAGGTGTTTGAATTTAATACATTAGGAGACTATCAAAGAAGTACATTAAAACCAGTAGATATGTTCCGGCTACAATGGGAATTAATTACCTGCTCTTCTTTCAGAAGTGGTGAGTGAGACAGCTTGCAGTACTTTTAGTAACTGAAAATGTTTCTTGGATTTAGATTGTATTTTATTTTTCCTTGGGAAGGCTACATAGTCCGCCCTCAGGTATTGGGAATGATTCTCCTTAAAGCCCAGAAGTGAGGAGCTTGTGTCGTAGAGCTAGGCTGCCTCTGCTCTCCACCTTGCTCCTCGCTTTACTCCCATTTCATCTCTTGGTGCTTCTGTTTCTTTACCTGTAAAATGGGATGATGGCGAGGGTGGAGCCCGCAGGGCTGCCGGAGGATGTCCTCAGCACAGGTGCAGCAGCTTGCAGTACTCTGTAATGTTGGCTGCGAGCCCAGCCACCGGCTTTTCTACCCATTTCCAACGTTTTGTAGCTAACCAATGTGTTTCTTGTTTATTACAGACTTCCTTGGACGTTACACAAGTTACAAGGTTTCCAGTCTTCCTGGGGGGAGGAGCTGCTTTTCAAGGACAGCAGCCTGGTCAGTGGCTGCAGGAGGAATGGAAAACCTGGGAGAAATCCCCACAAGGCCCACAGATGCTGGAGCTGGGGCCATGGGTTCATCCACTCACGTCTCCCGCAGCCCCTAGAGACCTCCACTGAGTATCGACTGTGGCACAACTGGTAGAGCAGGAAACACCCGGTGTGGTTTCCAGACCCGTTGGGGGAATCATTTCAATCAAGCATTAGGTTGGATGGTGAAAGTTGTCATTTTTATAGGTTGGAAATGATGCACATTGGCAATCTCCTGTAATTCAACCTAATATTCCAGGTTTCCTACCTCAATTCCTTAAGGGATATAAGTAGTTATATCATTTACTACTTTCTAGCCGGGGCCACTAATGTCACAGGCTACATTAGTGAGCCTGTGGAGGAAAAGACAATCCCATTCTACATCTCACCTGAAATCCTTGATTGAAGTACTTTGTGCAATTCATTCGGTGACATTTACTAGGTCCTCTGTATGCTGGACATGAGACAATGCTTAACCACCTGGTATTCAGTCTATGAAAAGTAAAATCCGTTATCATCACCATCAGTCATATGTAGACACACTCAGCCTCACCGGGTGGCCGACAAGAATATTCCTAAGCATCTGGGGAGGTCCTAAAAGGACTCCAGGTGTAACATGAAATATAGGAAGGGTGCCAAACTTATGCACGGACTGACTTTGGAAGCATCAGGAGTATGACTTGGGTATGTGTGGAAGACGAGGCAGAGCTAAAAAAGATTCTCATGATTCAAATGCCTCTCTTCATGGTTTGGTCTCATTTTGGGAGCGAGGTTCCCAGGTTAACCGCAAATAGCATGATGGAGAAACTACCATTTATTCCAGTCTTGTCTCACTCCTCTTTCCCGCAGGCACTGTTCTGGTGGTCCTCTTCTGTTCACATGATGTTCTTGCCTGAGACTGTTCAGCACAGAGCTGGTTGTTTCTACCTTCACCACTCTTATAAATAATTATGGAGAGTTTTCAGACTTTGTATCTCACATGCTAGAAGCCTAATATTCCTTATTCTTTCCTTTCTTTTTTTTTTTTTTAAGAGGAGGAGAGGGGCAAAGGGAGAGGGAGAAAAAGAATCTTAAGCACACTCCATGCCCAGCGCAGAGCCTGACCCAGGGCTCAATCTCACTACGCTGAGATCATAACCTGAGTTGAAATCAAGAGTTGGATCCTTAACTGACTGAGCCACCCAGGTGCCCCAGAAGCGTAACATTTCTTTTTTCTGCTTTTGTTTATGAAATCAAAAATTTTTTTAAAGATTTTATTTATTTGAGAGAGAGAGAAAGAGCATGAGTGGGGGGAGGTGCAGAGGGAGAGGGAGAAGCAGGCTCCCCGCTGAGCAAGGAGCCCGATGTAGGACTCGATCCCAGGACCCTGGGATCATGACCTGAGCAGAAGTCAGATGCTTAGCTGACTGAGCCACCCAGGTGCCCCAGCCTAACATGTCTTTAGTAATCATCTTCTACTAAAGGTTTTGCTTCCCTTTAAACCACTCTGCCCGATGCTGGGTAGTCGATCAACCTTAGTAATAGATCAGTCAGGATAACAACCCCAAGATCTCAGACCCTGAAACAACAGAGGTTTATTACTGCTCCCACGGCAGGCCCATGCAGTTCAGCTGGGGCCTTTGTGCACACCATTTTCATTGGGACATCCTGCTTGGAGAGCTCCAGCTCCGTGCTTCCGCAATAGCTTAGGCAGGAAGAGGAACCCTGGTTCTTAAAGTTTCCATCTGAAAGTGACACATGGCTTTGCAAGTCACATGACCTCATGTACCTTCAAGAGGAGGCCGAAGAGTTCAATCACTCATGTAAGCAGAAACTAGAGGGCTGGAATTACGTAGCGAAGAGCAATATTGACCAGTGCCAGTGGCCAATGGGAAAACATGCATGACGCTCAAGCTTTCTCTCACTCATAAGCACTCAATCCCATATCTTTGTTTGCTCAAATGGTTGTGCTATTTTGGGTTTTGTGCAAGGAAGACAGGGGTTGCATTCTGTTTCCTTTGTTGGAGAAAGAAGTGGAAGATGACTTCTGATACTTAGTTGTATGAGACCCTAATGTATCCTGTGTAATTCCCTAAAACATCGATACGAAAGAGAAATATGTTTTGTACACACTCACACACATGTAGTGTAAAATGTACATAACATAAAATTTAGTCTTCTAACCATTTTTCAGTGTACAAGTCAGCAGCACTAAGCAAGCACATTCACACTGCTGTGCAGCCATCACCACCACCCATTTCCAGAACTTTCTTATCTTCCCAAACTGAAAGTCCATCCCCATGAAACACTAGCTCCTCATTTCCCCCTCTGCAGCCCCTGGCAAGTGCCATTCTACTTTCTGTCTCTATGAATCTGGCTCCTTTAGGTTTCTTATGTAAGTTGAATCCTATAGTATTTGTCCTTTTATATCTGGCTTATTTCACTTGGCATAATGTCCTCACATCCCTGCTACAGCACGTGTCAGAATTTCATTCCTTTTTTAAGGCTAAATAATATTCCATTGTATGGCTAGACCACATTGGGCTTTTCCATTCGTCTGTCAGTGGATGCTCGGGTTGCTTCCTCTGTTTGGATATTGTGAATAATGCTGCTGTGAACGTCAGTGTGCAAGTATCTGTTCAAATCTGCTTTTAATTCTTTTGGGGATACATATGGATATATATATATCTCTCTCTTCAGATGGTAATTCTACTTTTGGCTTTTTTGGGAAATGCAGTGGTAACATTTCACCCAACGTTTCCTAAAGTTATTTCCTATAGAGTTATGGTCCCATCTTTGTGACTCAGCACATAAGCCTAGTAAATTTCTGAGAATTTTTATAGGAAAAAAACCTCTTTATCTTGGATTAACATAGCAGTTACTATATTTATTTAACCATAGACTCTCTACCTTATTTTTTGATTGGGATGTCCACTAAGACCCCGTGAAATATGATTAGTGTGAGAAATATTAATTAAGCATTAATCTCTTAGCATCTTGCGGGCTACACGAGAAACGGCTAAATGACCTAAGGAAAAACCTTAAATATGGAGGATAAGATGCCACAGTTTGACTAGTCAGCTCGCTAGCCAGCATTCTTGTTAGCTAAAAATTACTAAAAATGTCCCAATTCCACCAAAGCTGAGAAATATAGTTGAGTGAAAGTAATGAAAGCTGGAAGGAAGAGAGGAAGGGGTAGAGGGCTGCGAGGGGGAAAGGGAGAGGCGGGAAGGAGAAGACCTATCTCATGAACATGTCCACGGACTAAGCTGTGCTGGCTGCGTTCCCTTCCTTTGCTCATTTAATCTGCACAACAACTGGAAAGTGAAAGTTCTCTTCTTCCAGTGGAGGAGACTGGGCTCAGGACCACACAACTGGTGAGCAGTGCTGTTGGGACTGGAGCTGCTGTCACGACCCCACAGCAGACGAGGGGCAGTGGTGCTCAGAGCACATGGAAGGAGCACAGAGATGCCTGCAGGGGAGAGCCGTGCCTGGCTGCGGGGGCCGCATGGTGGCCTGGGGGCGGGCAGCGTGGGCAGGCAGCCCCTCAGCCGCAGTAGACTCTAATGGCCATCTTAGGTGGAAGGTTTTCAGGTCGTGGTTATTTGTTGAATGGCTGGGAATGGGCGGGACAAGACTGCTGGAGGCTGGCCACAGACCTGGGGATTCCCAACACCCAGACCTCTGCCCAGCTTCCCTGTGGGTTACAGAGGTCACAACCCGGGGCTGCACCCTGCTGGGAAGCCCTGCCCTAAGTGTGTTCCATCACAACACAGAACGTGGAGTTGCGGGGAAAGCTATGTGCGTTGGTGGCGGTTGGCAGGAACGCGCAGGATGCCAGCTGCAGTGGTGAGGCTGAGGGCACGCTGCCATCTACCTTCAACCAAGGTGACATCACGCTTTCATCAGTGGTCTGTGGAATAGACTGTGGGACTGAGGTGGGGGAAGAAATGGGACATTTGATTCCCTTGAGTGTGGAGAGCAATCTGCTCCTGGCCTCTGAGGTAGAAACTGAGAGCTTTGTACTTGAGAAGGAACTTTCTGGCAACAGGTGATGATGATCTTGCAAGGTAGGACGACAGAGCAGGTGGGGGTGGGGGTGTGCCCAGTGATGGACACTCACTAACTCATCAGAAGCTGGTGGGGTGTTTTGAACTAAAACGGAAATGGATTTTATCATAAACGATAACATCATTGTTTTCTTATAAGAGTAATACATGTTTACTGTGCAAAACCTAAAAAGTGGCTTAAAAGTAAAGCAGGGGGGAAAAAAAAGATTATAGATGTGCATAAGAAGCAGTCTCCTAGGAATGACCCTTAAAAAAATATTTTATGTATTTATTTTTAGAGACAGAGAGAGAGAGCACGCGTGTGTGCACACGCAGGAGGTAGGATGGGGGGAGGGGCCGAGGGAGAGGGAGAGAGAGCATCTCAAGCAGACTCTATGCTGAGTTTGGAGCCCCACGTGGGGCTCCTTCCCACGACCCTGAGATCATGACCTGAGTCGATACCAAAGTTGGACACTGAACTGACTGAGCCACCCAGGCACCCCAAGAATGACCTTTCTGAAAATAAAATTTTGTTCAGAATACTGTTTTCTTAGATGTTAATGCATGAGTGTAAGTTAAATGATTCATAGTGAAAATTATTAAAATTGTTAAGTTTTTTATTTCCATAGACTTAGAGTTTGTTGTTGGTGCTGTTGTTTCAAAGAAATGTTTAAATGAAGTCATTTTAGGTTTACAAAAAAAATTGCCAAGACAGGGTAGAGCGTTCCCCTGGAGACAGCTCACCCGGTTTTAGCTTCCCCCAATGACAGCATCACACATTAGCACGGTGAGTTTGTCGAACCTAAGAAACCAACACAGGAACATTCCTGTTAACTAAACTAAACAGACTTTATTGGCACCCAGGTTTACTTTCAGATTCCTATAGTACCTCTCTCCGCATCCATTTTCAAGAGCACTTATTAAAGATCTCAGGTTCTCTACCTCTCACTCGTGAATACAATTACCTGGTTTAAAACACCTGCCTCAAACTTCTGGAACTCATCTGTACTGTGAAAGAATGTTTCCTATTATTTCCAATATGTGATTTCATATGTGATAGCCTGAGTCGAATAATTAAGCCACAGCTCTATATCATCATATCTACTAAGCAACCCCACGTAGGGCACTTCCTAATGAAACTGAGTTTTTTCATGCCTTCCAAGTATTTTGTTCTTCCTCTTTCTTTATTCTGTATTATTAAAAGACAAAGAAAGGGGAGCTGTATCGGTCGGAGTCCTAGAAAGGAGCATATGACTTGCTCAGGTGGGGCAATGAGGACATTTTAGTAAGGCATCAATGTACAAAGCTACGGGCAAGTTAAAGGACACGCTGGGGGACAGAGGGACACTCTGGAAAAACAGCAGTGGGGAGCTCTTACGACCTCCAGGCTTGAGGTGCCAGAGAGGAGCCGTTGTAAGAAATGATGGCAACGTAAGTGCAATGAAGTCAACGCTGACGTCCGTGTTCTGGAACAGACTTCTAAAATAGTTTGACTACAATTATTTACAGCATTCAGTCTAGACGCTATTGTCACGTCAGCTGCATGGAGCTGAACAGAGAGAAAGCAGCACTTCTGGTAAAATAAAGGGATCATATGTCTAGTTCAACTTCAGAGTCACAATCCCCCTGCCCTTTCTGGTAAATGCTGTGCCTAACGGCAACTGTGTCAGAGCTTTGCGAGTTTTCTAGAATCAGGATGGTCAACATTTTGGTGCGGAATGAGCTGTCAGGCTTCATTGTGTCTGTTGTACTGTGAACACACACTGCGACCCTCAGCATCCCCTGGTCGGGATGTCTGCGGTTGTCCCTTTCCTGCGTTCATGTGGTCACTGGTTTCCTGCCTGTGAGAACAGAAAGTGGGTACACATCCTCATTTGCTACTTCACGTTTGCGTTGAAAGACTGCTCCATTACCTTCCTTGTCAGACAATTTGTATGTCAGTTGGTCCACCGTGCTTTTCAAAAAATTTCTTTTTTTTTTTTTTAAAGATTTTATTTATTTATTCGACAGAGATAGAGACAGCCAGCGAGAGAGGGAACACAAGCAGGGGGAGTGGGAGAGGAAGAAGCAGGCTCATAGTGGAGGAGCCCGATGTGGGGCTCGATCCCATAACGCTGGGATCACGCCCTGAGCCGAAGGCAGACGCTTAACCGCTGTGCCACCCAGGCGCCCCTCAAAAAATTTCTTGTTTGATCTCCAGCGACATGGGTTTTTAAGTCATCATTCCAGCCAGGAAAAACCCGCT
Organism: Ursus americanus; assembly: GCF_024610735.1. NCBI lineage: Eukaryota > Metazoa > Chordata > Mammalia > Carnivora > Ursidae > Ursus > Ursus americanus. The sequence goes on from NC_142130.1 coordinate 92,432,080, forward strand.
CAAGAGTCTGTGTAGACTAATGGCAGCTAGATCGAAGAATGAGTTCATTCTCCCTTCACTCATTCCCACATTCATGTTTTGACAAAGACATTTTGGACCAAATAATCGATAACTGGCTGAAAGTCCATTTTGATTGTCATAATAAAAAACCAATTTGTAGAATGCATTTCATTAGCAGGTTATTGAGTTTATGATGAAAACAACATTTGAAATTTTTCAAAGGCTGAAAAAGAAGACATTATACTAACCTTGTAAATGAGAGAAATACAAAAAAGATAGGTCATTTACAAATAAATTAGGGAAGTTAGTTTATATGTTTAATGACTGGTAAATGAATCAATGTCTCCACAGGGGAATTTCCTCTTGGTGCGCTGCAGTGCTTGTCTTTGACATTGTCAACTGGGCCTCTGGGAATGGAAATCAACAACATCCAAAATATCATCACCAGCAACAAGAGTAAGTACAAGGAGCAAGCACTAGCCACCTGCCAGGCTGATGTGCTAAGCGTTACACAGGATCCTTTCAGTAGGTTCCCACAAGAGATATGTCTTATAACGAACCCGTTCTTCTATATGGAAACAGAGGCAAAGCAATGAAATATGCCCAAGCACACAAAGGGGGGAGCCAAAATTTGAACCCAGTTTTTCTGATTTCATTGCCTCGTCTTAACTACAGGACTCTGCTATCTTGCAGTGGTTGATATGAATGCAGGATTGGAGGATGGGGTGTCTGTGAGAATCCTGACAACCCCAAACGATCAGAACCTTGCAAACTGAGACGTCACATGGTTAACTTCTTAACAAAGCTACACTCAAAGTCCCTATGCAAATATGGAAAGGGGAGAAGATATTCAGTACCAACATCTATGAAAAAGATGAGAGGTTGTAATGATTAGCATTTTTCAAGTGAGTCGACTACCAGTTGGCTGCTGTACGTGCTAGACAGCATACGGGGAAGTGTTTGGTAAACTATAACACTGCACGATGTTATGTGCACATACATGTTGCATTGTCGATACTGATTCTGCTCTCAAAGCTGGAAAGGGTCTATGGCAAGTGTTTTGTAAATCACAAATCACGACACGGCATCATACGTGTGCAAGCATATCTCATTTTATCAAGCTTCATTTTATTGCAGATACTGTGTTTTTTACAGACCGAAGGTTTGTGGCAACCCTGCATTGAGCCAAGTCTGTTGGTGCTATTTTTCCAAAAGCATTTGCTCCCTTTGTGTCTGTGTGTCACATTTTGGTAATTCACGCGCTATTTCGAACTTTTTCATCATTATTATATTCATTATGGTGATCTGTGATCATTGATGTCACTACGGTAATTGTTTGGGGGCACCGCGGACCACACCCATGTAAAGCAGTGAGCTTAATAGGTACTGTTGTGTGTGTCCTGACTCCTCCAACTAGCCATTCCCCCATCTCTCTCCCTGTCCTTAGTCCTCCTTATTCCCTGAGATACTGAAATTGGGCCAATTAATGACCCAAAGTGGCCACTAAGTGTTCAAGTGAAAGGAAGAGTCACATATCTTTTACTTTAAATCAACAGCTAAAAATGATTAAGCTCAGTGAGGATTAGCATTGAAGGGGGAATGAAGAGAGCCTGGCTTTGCCCTGGTCAGAAAGGGCTGTGGGAGAGGCACAGTGTTCAGCCACAGGCTGGATGCATAAATGGCAGACGGCGGTTGAGGGTAATGGCATACAGACCCTCGAAGTCCACTGCCAAACTTAGAGCCTTTGTGTCAGTGGCTGTTGGGCAAACCTACCAGATTAGCTAGTTGACCGAAAGCTTTGTCAGATTCATCAATGAAGTCTCGATCCCTAACTCAAAGGACACATTCTTTTATATATTTAGACAAGTAAACTCTTGTCATCTTGGATATCTCCAAGGTGTGTCCTAAATTGATAGCTGACGCCAGGAGACTGCAGTCTCGATCCCTAACTCAAAGGACACATTCTTTTATATATTTAGACAAGTAAACTCTTGTCATCTTGGATATCTCCAAGGTGTGTCCTAAATTGATAGCTGACGCCAGGGGACTGCAGACCCTCGAAGTCCACTGCCAAACTTAGAGCCTTTGTGTCAGTGGCTGTTGGGCAAACCTACCAGATTAGCTAGTTGACCGAAAGCTTTGTCAGATTCATCAATGAAGTTTCGATCCCTAACTCAAAGGACACATTCTTTTATATATTTAGACAAGTAAACTCTTGTCATCTTGGATATCTCCAAGGTGTGTCCTAAATTGATAGCTGACGCCAGGGGACTGCCTTGAGTGGCCTGGGATGACTGGAAGTGTTTCTCTAGAATCACTTCACAAACTATAATTGGACTGGAAAGTAACTAGCCCTTACTTCCAGAGCCTTCTGAGAAGACTGTACACTTTCTAGATCAAGCTCTGTGGTCTGCTGACGTCAGAGTCCAGCCAGACAGTGGAACTGCCACGAACTATCTCCTTTTTCATTTTGGGGAATGGTGGTGTCAGTGGCTATTTGTTATAATCAGAGTGTTGGAGAAACGAGGGACAATTTCACTGGTTTTCCCTGTACCCCTTCAACTTTGCTTGTTTCCCTTGCCCTTGGAGGAAAACTCAGGCCCTCACATATTTCTGGTCAATCTGAGGTATCAAAAAACCCTACGGTCACTTTTAGTCCAGTCTCCATTTTGTACTTAGAAGGATGAGCCCCACATAAGAGTCTCCGTGTCCACCCTCCATTCAAGGTAGAGGCTCTTACTGAGCAGAAAACTTTCGACTTGGGGGGCGAGGGGGTTGGATGGATTCTGTTCTCTATGATTCTCCTTCCTCATTTCTGAAACATTTGACATGGTCCCCCTGGACCATGGCGAGTGGGGAGAGAAGAGTGATAAAGGAGGCAGGAACAGCCTTCCTTACCAGGCACTGCTGGAGGCCGGCACCATGCCCTCTGGGCCTGTGCAATTTGCGCAAAGCTAGTGCCTTTCTCTTGCCAGCTGCTTTGTTCAGTGATTATTTCCTTGTGGAGCAATTCCTTTGGTGCAGCTGCAGTCTGTTCTTTCTCAGGGCTCATCACTGACTCTTCCTGTAGACCCCAGAAGCCCTCAGTCCCCGTGGCTTCCCTCTGCCACTGGCAGTTTGCCAAGGCATCCAACCAAACCGCGTCATGGTCTCCTCAGAGGCAGATGGACCCGACCCGAAGTTTGTTCTCAAATGTTCCAACTGATGATGCCGCACACACACTGAGACAGTCTGCAAAGGTGTGTAGCCCATATCATGGAGTCTTTGGGCAGCAGGGAAGGCCTCTTGAGTAGCCCCACGTGGCTCGAGAGAGCAAGGGAAGGAGACCAACCTGGGCTTTTAATGTGGGGACAAGTGTCCCGCCAGCAAAGGAAGTCCCAGGCTTTCTAGGAGCGTGTTCACACAAGGGCACAGGGGGAAGAGGAGGACGAGGCTTGAGAGCCATCAGTATTCAGACGGGAAACATGGAGTCCGTTTCCTCATGACAACCAGGCTCTGCCTCAGCGCATCCTGGTCCAAATCAGTGTACGGGATTCCCTCATGTTCCCTTGAACTTGGTAGGTAAGTCATGGTAGTGTGAGGAATTGCTAGTTTGATCTTTATGTATTTAAGCGTTTATTTATTTATTTAGAGAGAAAGTGTGAGCAGGGGGAGGGGCAGAGGGAAAGGGAGAGAGAGAGAATCTTAAGCAGACTCCCCACTGAGCATGGAGCCCGACCCAGGCCTTGATCTCATGACCTGCGCCAAAATCGTAGGCTGGATGCTTAACCAACTGAGTCACCCAGGCGCCCCTAAAATAAAGTCTTTTAATTAAGAGTTTACTGAAATCCAGACGGAGAAAAGCTGGAAGCTAAACATGAGCTGGTTACCTTCCAGAATGCTTCAGGTCTCAGGCAAGGAGGAAGTAAGAAAGGAAATCAGGGTGTGGATTCAAAATATGTTGTGGAGGTGGGTTACCCACATCTTGTTAGATTTCTCACTCTCCAAGGCGTCTTGGCTTTCCTCCATCTGTTGTCAATCAGTTCAAGTCTTGTGTTTACATGATGAGAAACAGAAATATATATTAATACAGCAAGCAATGCAGTGTAGTAAGAACTGCGGAGAGTCGGTGGTCTGTGCTATTTGTCCCAGCAAAAGGTTTTCTGAAGATGGTAACGAGGCAGGACCCACAGTGCGATCAGGATTGCATGACTGAGCTGGGAGTGAGCGGTTCATTTATATGCCTCCGTCCTTACCTACCAGCTCCCATAAAAAATGTCCTCCCCCAGCTCCATTATTCCCATCTTCTGCTGGACTGATTTTTACCTGCCTTCTCAATGCCTTCATTTGTTTTGTCTTGCAAGCTTAATTAAAGTTTAAGGTGGGCAGACATTCCTGAAGACAAAGCGATCTCTTTTTAATGACATGTTGCAGTTGGAACCCAGCCTCTTAGGAAGTGCAAAACTGGGAGGCATTTTGTCTGACTCCTTCCACTTGGTGAGGTGACTCAAGGACCGATTTAGATTTTGCTAAAATTATAATAACATTTCAGAAAACTTACACTCTCCATGGGTAAGTGCCAAGGACGCATACAAATGTGAGCATCAGGATGCGGGAGTCCTTGACCGTCTGCGGTCCCCAAAAGACACGTCCATTTCTGGGACTATAATGGACATCGTTTAAGATGGAATGCTGGTAATTCTGTTGGAGAAAGGTCTGGGAACTTTTTTTTTTTTTAAAGATTTTATTTACTTATTGAGATAGAGAGAGCGGGGGGTGGGGGGACAGAGGGAGAAGGAGAGAGAGAATCCCATGCAGGCTCCATGCTTGAGCTCAGGGCCCTGCAGGGTTTGATCTCATGACCCTAAGATCATGACCTGAACTGAAATCAAGAGTTGGAGGCTTGACTGTCTAAGCCACCCAGATGCTCCGGGTCTGAGAACTTCTGATTATTTTCAAACACAGTGACTTAGAGCGGGACAGTTTTTTTCTTTACCGTTTTTATTACAGTAGACATTGCGTAGTGACGTTGTCACTGTAGAAAAATTAGAAAACATTAAAGTATCAAAATTACATGCCCCAATTCTAACACTCATCAATCACCATTCTAAGTCATTTGGTTTATATTTCTATACCATTAGTTTAAATAGTATCACATTCTGCACTTTTTTTAAACTATTTAGTTCGGTGATGAAAATCTCAAAGAACAGTCTTTTTAAAATAATTCATAACTCCGTATTTATCAACGGAGCACCAACTACTTACTCGGCATGTGAGGCATTGGGCACAGAATCGGGGACAGATGTGCTCTCCTAGCACTTACAGTTTAGTGGAGGGGATAGTCATTCGCGAAGGACCGTGCAGTATGTTGTACAAGCTGTGATTGTCATATGCTAGGAGCACGCAGGGTATGAGGAGAGCCTGGGGTAATCTGGAGCCTCAAAGAGGTTCCCTGTGAGGAAGGACTTTGAACCGCTGTCTTAGGAATGAGTGGGACAGCTAAGGGGAGAGCTGGCCAGTCGAGACAGTGATAATCTCCTACTTATCTTCACATCTCAGGTGCCGTGTCGCTGACCTTGCTACAGTCTTTGTATAGTTAGAAAGCCCCCTTCTCTCTCTCCTACTCCCTTTACTCCTCTTTATTGGGGGAGTAGCCCTGAGATCCACAAGTCTGGCTCCAAGCCTTCTTCACTGTGCTGTCCAGACTCCCTGTTCATGTGCCCCTGAATCTCTGTCCTATTATGCATTCTTCTCTTTTCAACATAGCTCCGATGTCAGGTTCTTTATCAACAGGGGAGAGGAGAGGGATTTTCTGTTCTCATTCCCACTTGCAGGAGGCCAAGATAAGCTTGTTCAATAAAATATGTGGTACAGTAGTGAGGCGCTTTGATTGCTGGTGAGAAGAACATTCCTCCAACAGAGCCGGAATCAGATTCGCGCAGCAGTGACCAGCTGACGATGCCATGTCAGCAGAACCTAGTAAGTGAGAGGTAGGCTTGGTTTCCCAGGCCCCCCAGCGCATGTCTGAACAGCACTTTTGGGAAAACCTGGCTCTTTCTCTTACTAGACGTGCAACTGGGGCAGGTTGGTGAAACTTTGTCAATCTCAGTTTTCTCACTGTTGAAGTAGAGATGCTGACTCTGTTCTTGGTTTCTGTTGTTTTGTCTGCTAGGTGTCTCTTTCTTGGGGAATGGTCCAACACTATCTGGTGCTGGAGAGGCTGCCATTCACCAGCCCCATGTCTCTGGCTGCAGGGCTGGACATGTAATTCAGGCCTGGCCAACAATAGTGACCCACTCTCTTAGCCACAGAGAGCAGCCCAAAGCTGGGAAAGTGACTTGAGTGAGGCAATTGATATTCTTCTCTGGGGTCTTATTTATTCTAATGACAGAGGCCAATCCTGTCTGTCTCCTTGCATCAAGAACTAAAGGGAGCTACTGAAGTCATGTTTCCTATTACATAAGGGAAAGCCTGTCTGGAGTAGGAGACAATAAACAAAAGAGAGCTAAACATAAGTGGGGGGAGGAGAGGAAAAGAGGTACTAGGCTCATGACACTCCAGGAGAGACCCTCTCCCTTATCATCATCCCCAAGGCCACATTTACCCCCAGACTTCCCTCTTAATGTGTTTCTTCAAAATTCCTTTTTTGTTGGTATTAGTTTTGGTTGGGTTTCTAGCACTGGAAACTAAAACTAAAAAAAAAAAAAAAAAAAAACTTGGCTAAATAAAATATCTACTTTATAGAGTTGTGAGCATTAAATTAATTGTTGTATTTGTTAAGTGCTTAATTAGCACAGTGTCTGAAGAATGGCAAGTACTTAATAACTTATGGTTAATCGTATTGGTGGGACTTGTCTTCTTCCTTGTACCTGACCAGTGAAGTGTCACCGGCGGCATTCAACGGCATCAGTATCATCTGAGAGCCTGTTAGTGCTGAATCTCCATCCCTGTATGTGATCTTCTCAGTCAGAATGTGCACTTACCACGGTCCACACTCGGGTTGTACGCAAAATACACTGTAAAAAGCACTGGCCTGGGTACAGTGATGACTTTAGGTACACCACCAAAGGTGTGATCCCTGTAACAAAGAATTGATAAGTTGGACTTGATTAAATTGAAAACTTCTGTCTGTGAAAGATAGTATCAAGAGTGTTAGAAGACAAGCCGCAGACTGGGAGAAAATATTTGCAAAGACATATCTGACTGTTATCCAAAATATACAAAGAACTCTTTGAATAAAAAAAGACAAGAAATAACAAGGATTGGCAAGGATGTGGAGAAAAAGGAGCCCTCGCGCACTGTTGGTGGGAAAGCAAGCCGGTGCAGCCACAGTGGAAAACAGTATGAAAATTCCTCAAAAAATTAAAAATAGAATTGTCAAATGATAAAACTTTATTGCCATAAATTTCACTACTGGGTATTTACACAAAGAAAATGAAAACACTAATTCAAAAAGATATATGTACCCCCGTGTTTATTGCAGTAATATTTACAATAACCAAGATATGGAAACAACCCAATAGATGAATGGATAAAGAAGATGTGGTGCATATATACAATGGACTATTACTCAGCCATAAAAAAGAATGAGATCCTGCCATTTGCAACAACATGGGTGCACCATGGATGGACTTACTAAGTGAAATAAGTCAAAGACAAATACCATATGATTTATTCATGTGTGGAATTTAAGAAACAAAACAAACAAAGATAAAAGAGACAAGCAAACAAAAACCAGACTCTTAAATATAAAGAATAAACTTGGGGGTTGCCAGATAGGTGTTTGGGGGGGGGGGCAAAATAGATAAAGGGGATTAATAGCACACTTACTGTGATGAGCACTGAGCAACATACAGAATTATTGAATCATCCTATTGTACACCTGAAACTAATATAACACTGTTATATTGTACTTCAATTAAAAAACTTTTCAAAATAAAAAAATGGCATTCTCTTCTGGTAAAAAATGACATCTTGCTCATATATATATATACACATGTGCATACACACACACACACACACACACATATTTCACAATAAGAAATGTTTTAAGTTCAACAATAAGAAAGTAAACGACTCCCTTAAAAAATGGGGACAAAGATCTTAACAGATATCTCACCAAAGTAAATATGCAGATGGCAAATATGCATATGAAAGGACGCTCCACATCACAGGGCCTCAGGGAAATGGAAGTTAAGACAAGAGTGAAAAGGGGCACCTGCGTGGCTCAGTCAGTTGAGCAAGTGACTTTGGCTCAGGTCATGATCTTGGGGTCCTGGGATTGAGCCCCACATCAGACTCCCTGCTCAGCAGGGAGTCTGCTTGTCCCTGTACCCCCAGTCTTTCCCCCTCCCCTCATTTCTGCCCTCTCTCTCTCAAATAAATAAATAAAATCTTTAAAAAAAAAAAAAAGGCAGTAGTGAGATATCCCTATATACTCATTAGAATGTCGAAAACCCAGAACACTGACAACACCAAATGCTGGTGATGATGTGGAGCAACAGGAACTCTCACTCTCTGCGGTGGGAATGCAAAACGATATAGCCACTCTGGAAAACAGCTGGTGTTCCATTTATTTTTATAACATTAAATATACTATTCCTATAGGATCCAGGATTCTTCTTCCTTGGTAATTACCCAAAGGAGTTGACGACTTAGGTCCACACAAGAACCTGCACATGGATGTTTAGAGCAGCTTTATGTATAATCACCAACACTTGGAAGCAACCAAGATGTCCTTCAGGAGGGGAATGGACTAGTAAGCCGGCTACACACAGACCACGGAATATTATTCAGCACTAAAAAGACGTGAGCCATCAAGCCATGCAAACACGCAGCGGAAACTTAAGTGCATATTGCCAAGAGAAAGAAGCCAGCCTGAAAAGGCTGCATACTGTATGATGGATACATGTCGTTACACATTTTGCAAAACCCATAAAATGTACAACACCAAGAGTGAACTCTAATGCAAACTATGGACTTGGGGTGACTATAATGTTTCAATATAGGTTCATCAACCATAACAAATATATCATTCTGGAGGGACTTGTGGATACTGAGAAAATCTGTGCATGTGGGGGAGCAGGAGGTATGTGGGAAATCTCTCAGTTTCGCTGTGAACTCAGAACTTCTCTAAAAAAATAAAGTCTTAAAAGAAAGCACTGTCTGGACACCAGAAGCACAAACAACAAAAGTAAAACCAGACAAATTAGACCAAAATCAAGCTTCTCCACATCAGAGGACACGTTCCACAGAGTGAAACGTGATCTAAAGTACGGAACCAAATATTTGCAAACCATATACCTGATAATATATAAAGAACTACAACCCAACAACAAAAAGACTCCAAATAATCCAGTTAGAAGAAGGCAAAGAATTTGAACAGACACTTCTCCAAAGTTGATATTCAAATGGCAATAACCAGGTGAAAAGATGCTTAATATCATGGATCATAAAGAAAATGCAAACCAAACCACAATGAGGTATCACCTCGCAGTCAATAGGATGGCTACTATCAAAACAAAACAAAACAAAACAAATCCCCGAGAATAATGAATGTTGGAGATGATATGGTAGAATTGGAACCCGTGGGCAGGGTTGGTGGGAATGTAAAATGGTGCTGCCTCTGTGAGAAACTGTCAGATCTTCAAACAATTAAAGGGTTACCATATGATCCAGCAATTCTACTTTTAAATAAGTACTTAAATGAATTGCACACAGGAACTCAAATAGATGTGCGGCAACACTAGTCACAAGAGGCAAGAGACAGAAGCAACCCAAGTGCCCATGAATGGATGAAGGGATACACGAGATGTGGTCTATCCATACAATGGAATGTTACTCAGCTTAAAAAGGAAGGAAGTTCTGACATATACTGGAGTGGATAAACCTTGATGACATGGGGCCGAGTGAAATAAGCCAGTCACAGAAGGACAAATACTGATTCCACTCAAATAATGTACCTGGAATAGTCAAATTATAGAGACAGAAAATAGAGTGGTGGTTGCCAGGGGCTGAGGAGAGGGGGTCAGAGTGAGGAGTTGCTGTTTAATGGGTACAGTTTTAGTTTTATGAGATGAAAAAGTTCTGGAAATTGGTTGCACAACTGTGTGAATATCCTTAGCACTACTGAACTGCACACTCAGAAATGGTTACGATAGTAAATTTTATGTTATGTATTTTTTTATCCTCCCCCCCCCAATTCAGACCAATGGCAAAAATAAAAATCAAAGAGCATTGGCTTCGTTGACTGGAAGTTCTCTGATGGAAGGGTCTGAGGGAAAGAGATGTCACAAGCGATTGTCCTACTAATTCCAAACAGACACACTCAGATGGGCGCCATGGAAGTCAGGAAGTCCGTGAGGTAGAGCAAAGCCTTCACAAACAAGTGGAAAGAGTTGGCAGTAAGAATATCACTAGCAAAGAATTTACGACTAGCAGCCTCAGTCTGTCGCCTGGCTTTCACGGAGCTCAAAAAAGACTGTGCATAATTGGAGTTTGACTTGGCTCTTCCATAACCGTTTCCTTGCTCTTTGTAGTAAGTCTAGTCGGAATTCTTTTCTAAACTAATTAGGGCAAGTTTGTTTCTGGACTGAATGTAGCCCTCACAATAAAGAAGGGCCTTGTTCTGGAGAAATTCATTTCTAGGCCAGTGGAGTGAAAGTTTGAACTGATTTGTAATTTGAAAACAATCCTAGAAATGGTCTTTAAGGCATCAGTTCTTATCACACAGATCCTACGAGAGTATCAATGATCTGAAAGTTCTCAGCACCAACTTCATTCACAGCCCGTGGCCGCTTGCACTAGATAGAACTTTCTGTGGTCCAGTCAAGGAGATTAGAGAAAGAATTCCAGGCCTGAGACTCTTTCTTCCTTCCAGGATTCTGGTCAGTGTGGTACATACACAAAGCGTGCTTTCCAAACAGAGACCAAAATATTATATTAATGGCTGGATAAGTGCCGGACGCCCAGTCAAATGCGTGGCTTCTGGGAAACATTGATGGGGACACAGGTTTGCCTTGTGCTCAGAGTAGGGCTTTTGGGGGAGACTGGAAAATGGCTCCCCAAGAGACATCTGTGCCCCAATCTCTGGAACCTTGTATGGTAAAAAAAAATATCTTTGCCGATGCCATCAAATTAAGGAGCTTGAGGCAGGCAGATTTTCCTGGGTTTTCCAGGCAGGTCCTCAACGCCATCACCTGCATTCTCTGTAAGAAAGAGGTAGAGCAAGGCTGGACAAGTCACAGAGGAGAAAGTGACCTGAAGACTGGGCAGAGAGAGATTCTAAGATGCTGGCCTTGTAATAGGTCATGTGGCCACAAGTCAGGCAATGCTGGCAGCCAGCAGAGGGTAGAAGAAGCCGGGAACAGACTCTCCCCTAAAGCCCCTGGAGCCCAGCCCTGCTGACACTTTGATTATGGTCCAGTGATCCTAATTCAGACTTCTGACCTCCAGAACTGAGAGAGAATCACCCAGTGTGTGGTAATTTGTTCCAGCAAACAAACATGAATACATTTTTAATTGTTAAAACTAAATAAGGTCCCTATGCCATGTGTACCCATCCTTGGCACTCTGGTGTATGTGTCTGGATACAGGCATTCCCAGGAGGCTAGCTTCAGGGAGACAGGGGCAGGGGTGACGGGCCAACAGAAGGCCTCTGCCCTGACGAGGAAGAGAAGGAAGCAAGCTGCCTTTGAGGCACAGCGACCCTGCCCACTAGTAAATACGGCCCTATGAACTCCATATTTCCGCTCCAGCTCCTTTGGGGAGGAAAGAGCAGGAAGGTAACAAGGGACTGAAATTGTTGTTTACAAAATGACCCATCCCTGCCCCACGGCCTCCCATGTACACATTATAGGGAAAGGGAGCTTGGCCACAAATGGCACTTCTTCTCTGCCCCCACCCTCCTTGTTCCCAACCGATCTCATCTCCCCTTTTCCCTCTCCACCTCCTCAACTTACCCAGCCTTCCATGCCCCATTTTAGTGCATGGCATCATGCCATGCCCTATACACACCGGGAAAAGGGGGTCACCCATCTCGCCTTCTTCCATCATGCCCTCATAGCCAACTGGAAATTTAAGTTTTTTTTATCCTCCACTAAAAATGCTTGGGGAAGAATCTCCTTTTTCCATTCTTTTGTCCTCTTCCGCAGGAGACTCACGATACCCAAATCTGATCCATTGTTGCCCCGATGGAACCCCTTTAGTGGCTTCCTGTTACATTTAGCATAAAGTTCTAGCTTGTTATGGTTTAAACTTGCCTTCTTTTGAGCTTCAGCTCCCCTCTTAATTTTACTCTGCCCTTCACTCTAAACTGTAGACTATGGCCACACAGATGCTGTGTGTCTTGACCACAGAAGTCGTTTCATGGCTCTGAGTCTATTGTCCTTTCTACTATGCGATCTTCCATGTCTCTCCACCAGAACTGGGAGGACAAAGCCCAGCCCTTTGACGGTGCCTCTCTCTGACACTGGAGAAGGAAACCTGACCAGAGGGCTTCTGGGAGGAGAAGTCGTCCTGGACATTGCCAATCAGCATCCTTGTCATTTCCAGCAAGAGTCTCAGAATCAAAACACTTGTTCCAAAAGTTTCCAGATCGACACCTAAACTGAGTTGATTCCGATATTTGGTATTCTTCTCAATGTATACGTTCATTTCTTGTTTAAAGAAACTTGGTTTGCTTTTTTCTTTAATAAGTTTATAAGCTGCCAATCTTTGCACTTGATGATTTTTTATGGTAAATTAGGGGAAACAGCTCTAATTCTACTCTAGACTACCACTTCTTCCTGCTCCTTCTGCTCCCTTCCTCCACTGTGTGAGCTTCTGCAGGGCAGCCTTCCCAGCCCCACCCAAGCACTTCACTCAGCGCCTCCTTCCCTGCTGGAGTGCACGGTTGTGCAAAGACCGCCTGATGCTGTAGTAGGGCTCTTGGGGAAGAGTGCATTCCACATCAAAACAGGTCTGGGGATGTGCAGCTTGGATTAAGTACCACAACTTTGAGCTGTCTGAGCATTTGCCCAGAAATTTTAAACCAGAAGTGACTGAGCTACCTGGAAGAGTCAAGTTTATTTTGCCTCCACTAGCAAAAGAAATGAGGGCTCATGAACATGTCGAGTTCAGCTACGAAGGAATACACGTTGCGTCTCTGCACAGGCAAATTTTAAGCTTGGGCAGAAAAAAAGCCTGTCCCCTTGGGAGCAATTGGCTCCCCACCTAAATAAACAGACCACAGTGTTGCTTCATGTCGAGCTCCTGGCCTGGGAGCTTCTTGGAAAGCAAGTTTAGTTTTACCCAAAGCACAATTCATGAGCTATAGCAACTTTTGCGGGAAAAGTCTGTTTTGTGTGGTAAGATCTATAGTCCATCCTACGTATGCCCCATGGAAGAAAGTCCTCTGTATCCTGCTTTTCCTGTTGTTGTTTGGTTGGCATTTATCACCCCCTATCTCTAGGTCAAGGGTGCCCTCCAGACACAATAGCTCCTGCTAATGGATAATATAGGAACATTTGTGCACTATATGTCAACATGGCGGCCATTTTAATGGATAAACCAATAGAACTGAAGATTTAGATCTTCTCTGCACTTTGTGCTGGACTTACCACTTTATGCGTGCTCTGTAAATATAGGAGAAGAGATGATGATAGTGAAAAAGACCTGGAGATTCATAAGCTCTGAATAAGTCTGCTCCAGCAAAAGGGTCTGCTCAAGCTTTCTTAGTCTGTCTCCTGTTTGGGATCATGTTGTGCCAACAGACACCTAATCAGATGGAAGAGAAGACTGCTTAACCTCTTTACAACGTGGAGGGGGCTGCAGCCATAATAAACGACACAGCTGAATGTCTGCAGTGACTTCACCTCTTACAGAGAAGTCCTGGAGATCTTTGTGGCCAGCTTCATGAAAGTGAGATAGCTAGCTTGGAAACTGAGGAAAACTGCCATGTGCCCTGGGTGTACCTTTTGGGTTCTGTCCACCCTGGGTCCTGCCTAAGGGAGTGAAACAACCTTCCTCTGCCCAACCAGAAGTCTCAAATGGTACCCTGATTTGCTTATGTGGAAATTCACTGGAATTATTGTCACGTGCCCTGTCCATTCCAACATAGTTCTTCCTCCAGCTAAGACCAATAACTGTAGGAAGGAATGGCAGCTGAGGTCCACTCCCTTTTGGAACATTTTCCATCCACTCACAAACGCACCAACATTTGTGCCTTGATCACACTCCTGGAACCTGGTCTTCCTTGTGGCAGCTGGGTCCATTGATCTCCTGATTCTATTTCCAATGTCCTCCTCTGCCCCAAACAGCTAGGATAGTACTTCCACCCATGAAAACACAGAGAATAGCTAGCTACCAAAGTTCTGGGCATCAAGAGAGTACTGGACAAACAAAGCCTTGTTTCCTACTCATTATGCTCAGAAATATGACTCATGGAAGGAGCACAAAACTAATTGGAAAAAAATGGAAAAAATCAAATTAGGCATGAGAAAATAAAGGAGTGAAGTCTTGTAAGCTAATAAGAGAAAGAACCAGCTAGCATAGATAGAGTGGGGGGTGACACCCCCTAGGAAATGATCAAAAAAGGCAAGAAACTTAGGTGGAGATTAACATGAACATGAGTCATTAACAAATGGAGCAACAGGTTTTGTTTTGTGAGATGAAAGTTCCAACCAATTTAGTCCACCAATTGATTTTATTGTTTTGTTTTGGTTTTCTCCCCCATAGAATTGGCTGGTTGTCAGATTCCTCTTTCCTCATTAAATTGCCTGGTTTACTTTAAAGATATAATGACCCCCTTTTAAAGATAGATGGGGCAGAGGAGGACATTGGAAATTGGAACATTGGAAATTGTTTTGGAAACATAACAGAATTTTCTCAGGTTAGGTGGCAGACGGACTGTCATCAACATAAACAGAGAGGAGAAGGTAACAAGGAACATTGATCACATCTGTAAACTGATGAACCAGAGTGTTCCCTGGATGGAAAGACTCCTTATCCTAGGATTACATCTTTCTCTGAGCGTTAGGCTACCCATTGAGTCTGATTCCACAAGAAACAGAAAATAAAGGAACAGAGAGTAGACAGAGAAGGAGTCCAGGGAACCAAGTCTTCCCAGCCTGATGTTCATCTCCTGCTTCCAACAGCTGCTTCTTTCTGCAAAGGTGTCACATTGTACTAAGATGTCCTTTGGCTTGTACTTTAAGAGAGAACCCAAGTTTGCTGATTTTTCCCTGGATCATTTTCTGAGTTTTAAGGCAAACATCTTGAAGGGTATTTCATGTAGACCCTACGTCTCCTTGAAAATTCATTCCACAACCTTTGTTGAGTGCCTACTAAGATCAGTTTCTATGTGAAGTGTCTAGAGATGACACAAACACATCCCTGCCTATAGGATGTTCAAGGTTAAGTGAAGGGGACAGTCACGGGCAGTGAGCTATATATAACCTGATGAATGGTACAGGTCAAGCACCAGAGCTGAGAAAGAGCCTCATACCTTCAACAACTATTTACTGGGTGCCTACTATGCCTCTCTGTTTCTCTCTTCTCTCTCTGTCTCTTGCATGCCCAAGCATGCTATTTCCAAGAATTGGATATGGGGGTATAGTGGATACCTGCTGTCTTTTCCTGTCCCCTTTCCCATTGTTTTGCTGGTACTACACCATTTTTCTTCTGGGGAACTATTCTTTCTCCACTCCCTGTCCACGTGACTCTAAGTGTGGCTTGACCCACTTCCTGATGTGGAGACACGAGCATGTTCCACACTCCTGTCCAGAGATAGATTTGGGAATGAGCACGTGATCCAAATCAGACTAGATCAGAGTTATCCCAGGACATTCATTGGACCTGTGAAGAAAGAGCACTTTCTTCTGTGTTTGCTAAGCAGGTGGGGTGCACACCTGAATAGGCAGGCTCCCCCAGGAGAGCCTCACGGAGGATGAAGCTGACCTAGAGGAAAGATGAACAAAAGGCAGAGGTGGACGGGACCTGGGTGGTCATTTTGACTCCTGGGCCCAGCCATGTGTGGGCAGACGTGTCGCCTTGCAGATGTGTGCTCCCCCAAACCTCCAGCACAATCTTCATACCGGCTCATCAGGAAGAGCTTGAGTAGCTATTAATCACATGATACTCTCTGACTTTCATCTGCTATTGTTATTGGTGAATAACTTCTTTGGGAAGCCCGTTGGAGGAAGGGTGTCTGGCAGGGTAGGATCCAGGTGTGCTTGGGTTCCTGGTCATAATCTCAATCATGATACTGTCAGATGTCATCAAGACTCTCAGCAGAGGCCACACAATCGTTTCCCCACTTGTATTCAGATAGGATTTAAGTTCTCTAAGAGCTTTTGTCAACAACTCCAATGGTTATTTGCAGGGTCATGTCATTGGCTTTCTCATCCATGAAACTGTTAATGAACTGTGGCTGCAAAACCTGAAAAAGTGTGAAATGGAAACACCCAAACCTCTGTTTCCCATGATGTTTGTTTACAACCAATTACTTGCAATCACAACAGGGGACTTTAACTTAAAATAAAACACCCTTTCCACTATGCCTTAAAAATAACGGCAACAGACGGTAGCTACACTTGTGGTGAACACAGAAGTTGAGTCACTATGTCGTACACCTGAAACTAATGCAACATGTATCAACGCTACTCAAAAAAAAAACAAAAAAATTTTAGTACAGCTACCAGGGCACCTGGGTGGCTCAGTTGGTTGAGTCTCTAACTCTTGGTTTTGGCTCAGGTCATGATCTCAGGGTTGTGAGATCGAGCCCTGTGTCGGGATCCACACTCAGTGGGGAGTCTGCTTGAGATACTCTCTCCCTCTCCCTCTGCCCTCACCGTGCTCATACTCTCTCTCTCAAATGAATAAATACATTTTTTAAAAAATAAAGTACCTTTCTAGTAGTATAAAGTGCTAGTTGACCACCACCCAACTATTGAAATGGCTAAATAAAACCCAAACTAACAGTAACATATGTGGCAAGAATGTGGAGCAACAGGAACTCTGTCATTGCTGATGATAGTGCAAAATGGTACAGCCACCCTGGAAGCTGGTTTGGCAGTTCTTACAAAGTTAAATATAGACCTACCATATGATCAAGTAATCACAGTCCTGGGTTGAAAACTTATGTTCACACCAAAACCGGCACCCTGAATGTTGATAACAGTTCTAGTCACAATTTCCCAAACTGGTAGCAACCAAAATGTCCTTCAGGATGTGGTTGGATAGCTGTGGCTTATCCATACATTTGAGTATTATTCTAAACTGTGCTGTGAAGCCACAGACATGGAGAAAACTTAAATGCACATTGCTAAGCGAAAATGCCAGTCTGGAAATGTTACATGGTGAATGAGTCCAACTGTATGACACTCTGGATAAGGCAAAAGTATAAAAACTATGAAAAGAATAATGACTGCTGGAGATTTAAGGGTGAGGGACAGGGACGGAGGAATAGGTTTCGCACAGATTTTCATGGCTTTAGTGAAACTATTATGTATGAGAGTGTGACCAGGCATTTGTGGACGACTAGAACTGTAAAACACCAAGTGTAAATCGTAATATAAATTAGAAACTTTAATCAACTTTAACAAATGTACCACACTAATACAATGTATTAATTAACACTAGGGGATACTATAAAGGGAGGGTTTTATGGGAACTCTACTCAGAGTTCTGTTCTATAAACCTAAAACTGTTTTAAAGGTAAGGAATTAACTTAAATGCTATTGATAACTCAAACAATTAATTCAGTAATTCAGAATGTTGACAAAAGGCTTGCATAAAATGCAAAACAATAATTTAGATGTGTGATGTGATTTGAGATATTTAATTTTGTAACAAGTAATAAGCAATCAGATTAAAAACTTTATAAATAGATTAGTATTTCTAAATACACATGCAGTAAAATTAGCTGAAAAATATGTTTCTCAGTTTCTGGTTTTTTATGCAGCTCTAAACACAACTGGCAGAGAATTGGGTCAATCAGAAATTAACTTTGAATATTAAAAAGAACAAAAACGTTATGGTACGGCTGACGTTTTAGTGCAAAAATCTGTATGTATATGGTAAAAATCAATGCACACGTTGATAAACACATATTTTGTCAGTAAAAAATAAAATAAAATAAAGCATTAGTTAAGGAAGTAAGCTTATTAACTCTTCACACCCCATCCATATAGCATACAAAATATTAAACATTGTATAAGAGAAGCTCAAACACTCACCTGAAAGTTCAAACCACAGATTATTGCTTTGGCGCTACTGGCTGCAAAATGTCATTTTAAATAAAAATGACAATTCATATGGAAATGTATTTCTAGTAAGATTTTTCAGCTGTGATGGCATAAATCCCCCTGCTGTAAATTACACCACACTTCGCCTGCTGGCTTAAAGAAGTCACTGCCCTAGAAGTGACTCTAGATTTAATTGTATTTCTATGTGAACTCCTGAGGGGGACATATATTTCTTCAAGAATGAGAACATTTCCCCGTACCGGCTCTCCCCTCCCCAGGCTCCGTGCAATATTCTGTGGCCCATGGCAGGAATAGTGCTTAACCATTAGCATCATAAATCGCTTAAAGGACAAGGTGTGGGTGATTTGAAAGATATATCGAGTGGAACCGAGCAAATTAGGCCTGTCCCTGTTGTTTCATCTTTATTTATTAATGGCAATAATTCTGTCCTCATCTTTTGTACAGCATTTTATCCATTATGTGGCGTGTAAAACTCTTCACATGATTTTCACTGATGTCTTCCTTTTTCTCCCGCACAGGAGAAAGGTGCAGGCAGCTCTAATTCCTTGGCGGGAGGCCATGAGATCATTGGATTCTTGTGGTTCTGGCTGTTCAGGGGGTCTGCACAGACTCATCCTCTCCCCCAAACAAGAACTTAGGGTTGATGAAGTAAGCAATAAACAGATCAAAGCAGACAACAGTGATGTCATTTTAAAGAGACACAACAGTTTTCAGGCACTGGGGTTGTCAACCTTAATTTTGTTGAAAGTGTGAGCATTGGGGCGCCTGGGTGGCTCAGTCGTTAAGCGTCTGCCTTCAGCTCAGGGAGTGATCCCGGTGTTCTGGGATCGAGCCCCACATCAGGCTCTTCCGCTATGAGCCTGCTTCTTCCTCTCGCACTCCCCCTGCTTGTGTTCCCTCTCTCGCTGGCTGTCTCTCTCTCTCTCTGTCAAATAAATCAATAAAATCTTAAAAAAAAAAAAAGAAAGAAAGTATGAGCATGATTAAAGAAAGAATATGTCCGTCAGAAGAAGTGGGGCCAGTCCCCCCTGTAAGTCCTGAAGTCAGATCAGTAGAGGGATACGGGCCCTGCTCATCTAAGCGCTATGGCCTGGGAAGGAGCCAGTTGGGTTTCCAGGTGTCTGGTCCCCTTGCCCTGGCCCTGGCTTTTGAGGGGATGGACAAAGGGGGAGAGAGCTGATGGACCCATTCGTAAGGCCATTTTTACCAAGCATTTCTCTCCTCCCCTCTCTGGTCCAATGCCGTGGTCACCAAGCAACCTTCTGATTATGAGGTGGCTTTTCATGTCCATGTTTAACTATAGGAAGAAATGGTTTGGCCACATATATTTTGAATTTCAGTGTTTTTCTGATATAATTTCTTATTTTAAAAACAATTTTATTGTGGTAATTATACATATATTATTTACCATTTTAACCATTTCTAAGTGTACAGTTCAGTGGCATTACGCAGAGTGTTGACTTACTATCATTACTGTCCATTTCTAGAACTTTCTCACCAGCTCAAACAGAAACTCTGTCCCCATTAAGTACTAACTCCCCATTTCCTCTCCTCTGAGCCCCGGACAAGGACTACTCTGTTTCTCTGAATGTAGCTATTCTAGATACCCCAACTAAGTGGAAAACACCGTATTTGTCCCTTTATCTGTCTTCTTTCATTTGGCATAATGTTTCCAAGGTTCACCCATGTTGTAGTGTGCATCAGAGTTTTATTTCATTTTTTTAAAAGATTTTTTAAAATTAATTTACTTAAGAGAGAGAGGGAGAGAGAGGAGGAGAGGGAGACGGAGAAGCAGATTCCCCACTGAGCCCGGAGCCCCACACAGGGCTCGATCCCAAGACCCTGAGATCATGATCTGAGCCAAAGGCAGACACTTAACCAACTGAGCCACCCAGGCCCCCCTAGAGTTTTATTCCTTTTTAGGGTAAATTATATTCTATTGAATCTATACTATGTTTTGTTTACTCATTAATCTGTTGTTGGGCATTGGGGTTGTTTCCACCTTGTGAGTAATGCTGCTGTGAACATGGGTGAACATGTATTTAAGTCCCTGCTTTCAATTAGTTTGGCTATGACCTTAGAAGTGGAATTGCTGGATCACATGGCCATTCCACATTTCACTTTTGAGAAACTGCCAAAATGTTTTCCATAGTGGCTGTGCCATTTTGCATTCCTACCAGCAATGCAGAAGGGTACCAATTTCTATGCATCCTCAGCAACACTTGTTCTTTCTTTTTCTTTTTTTGAGGGGGGGGGAGTAATAGCCATCCTAATGCATGTGAAGCGGCATCCGATTCTGGTTTTGACTTGTATTTCATGAATGACTCCTGACCGGGAGCATCTTTGCATGTGCTTATTGGCCATTTGTGTACCCTCTTGGGGGAAATGTCTATTTGAGCCCTTTGCCCACTTTTCAAAACTGGGTGGAATAATGTAATTATTACATTACACAAATGTAAATTTGTGTCAGTTCTTCCTTGGTTATCTAATTCCTGGGCAACCTGGTCGGGAGAGACCGTGTAGGTCATGTCGATTCCAGAAGCTTGGCATAGCAGTTATTTCTATTGTGAATTAAAATTTCCAAATCTTCTGAGTCTGGCTGATATGACTTCCTGCCCGGGACGTGGCTTTGCTCCTGAGGGGCTGGCAAATCAGATGCTCAGTGTGTGAGGCGGACGTCTAAACCCAGATCACTGTTTATTCCCTCCTGTGAGGCAAACAGTTTCTGAGGTTTTGGGGAGAGAACTATTGGCTCTCCATGTTTCCTGGGTTTATCTAAAAGCTGCACTGTCTGGGATAGCAGCCACTAGCCACATGTGGCTTTAAAACTAGACTTTAAAATTAAATTGAAATGAATTAAAATAGAATAAAATGAAAAAGTCAGGTCTATAGTCTCACTAGCCACCTTTCAACTACTTGGTGGCCACATGTGGTCGGTGTCTATTGTATTGAACAATACCGATATGGAATTTTCCCCATCATCTCAGAAAGTTCTAGTGCACAATGATGATTTTGAAAATACGCATTTTAAAATGAGCATTGGAAACAGATAAATAAAACAATAATAATCAAAACATGACTGCAGCAGTAAGGAAAATGTTCGGACAGAATTGAAATAGATACTCTAACTACAGGGAAAGAGTCCGCTAGTATTTTCTGTTATAGAATCATTTGAAAAATTAGCTGAACACTACTGTCCATGGCATAGGGTCGATGTGAGCACTGAGTGAAGAGTAACAGCCTAGCACATAGTAAGCATCATATAAGCGTGTGATGAGCAGGGACGTGCACTGTTCAGATCTCCTGCTCACGGGCGTGCAGTTGAATGTGCTGTGCACACTGAGGCCAAGCTTCCGCGGACCACCACCAGCCAACAGCAGAGTGTGGCAGGGTGTTAGTGCCCTAGGGGGCCTGACTTGAGGACTCCCCAGTGGCCTGGTCCAAACCTTTTGGACCTGCGCTGCACTCCAGAATTCTTCCTTATCCAATCCGTCCTCCTTCCTTCTCTCTTTCCACAGGTGTCAAACCCACAGCATGGTTGAAGGCTGTCCCATCTCCATCTGCTCCTACTCTTTCCCCCAAGACACCTTTTGCATGTGGAATCTTGTCTTAGCATCGGCTATGTGGCAGACCCAAACCGAAGAAAGTGCTTGCTTCTGTGAGCATTACTTTCTAGGAGACGTATCTTCATCTTTTGCACACGAAGCTTCCCCGCATCCTTACATTAAAATGCCCACATCAGCTGAGCAAACACTGTTTCTTCCATTTCTTCTGAGACCTTCACAGTGGGAAGCTCCTCTGAGCTCCCAGTTCTGCCAGCACAGGCTGGTAGCACATCTTTCTGGTGTCCTCCAGAGGCGACTGTAATCTGTAGCCCTTGGAAGGGACGTTACATTCAGGTCTCTGAAACACATTCAAAATCCAGACATTGTCCATCAGTCTTGCCATTGGGTATAGGTGAGCTACTTCCGATTGCTCTATGCAAGAACACTCTGTACCTTTAGCCAGCAGTTTTATGGAAAAAGCTAGAGATATTATTTTCCCCTAGTTTCAGAACCTTCCATCAACCTTACTGTCTTCTTTCCCAGCTTGGTCAAAACCCAAAACGAAACCCTTCTGAGCACTGGACCTGAGCTCCAGTTTTCGATCTGTTGCCCAATCAGACCTTTCCTTCTGTAGAATTTTACCTCTCCGGGGTGTTCCCTTTCATTTTCCAGGGCCATGTCTATCCAGATTGTCACCATTATTTACCTGTGCAATGCCCGACATAAATACCAGTGTTTCCCACGACCTGAAACAACCTGCACGTTCTGCAAGGTAAAATGCATCTATAGCAGATCCAGGTGTCCACCCAATAGCCTCTTGGGTCCTACCACTGTCGCAGCCCGGCTTCCGGCTGCCAACACCTGCCTCTTTGCCAGGGGGCTTCTTCTTGCCCCTAAGCTGTCTGTCCGTGTGCTGTAGGCCACACAGCCTGAGGAGGAGCTCATGCTTCAGTTTCTTCACTGCAAGAAACCTGCTGATGACCTGCTCAATGACACCTTGTGGGTTTCCTTCCCTTCCCTGTCTCACTGCTCATTCTCCTATTGGTGTTTCTTCCAATCATTTCCCAATAAACATCTTGCAGTAGAGTATCAGGGGAACCCAAGCTAAGACAGTGTTCTATTAAGAGAAGATGTCTTATGGCCAAATAGGTTTAGGAACTGCGAGACTCAACCAAAGTGAATAGGTTTCCTAACTGTAAGACTTCCAAATGCATCTGATCTATTAATTTACTTAGTGAACCTCCAAGGATGGGAAGTAGACAGACTATCCAAAGTTATTTGGTAAAGCGTTAGTGTGGAATAGAGCACACGCATCGATGATATAGCTTAGGAACAGCTACAATGTGGTACAGAACCCAATGTTTGGGAAGAACACGGTTTTGGGGATTTTTTGGTTCCCTTTTCCAGTACAATTTCACATGAAATGTATAAAAGTCATTAATTCGAAGGCACGCAAATACGAAAAGCATAAACGTATTTTCAAGAAGCAGTGGACACGTTAATCAGCACTGCTGACTGTGCGCTGTGGGTTACTATGAAACCGAAGCACCCAGGGAATGGGCCGGAAGGCAAGCCGGCCAGGTCTGGCATACTCACAGAGCGGTCGATAACAGAGTCTTGCTCAATGCTTAATTAAGCAGTTCTGAGTGTTCTCCAAATATGAGAAAATGCATTTGGAGATTCATGCTGGTGGTGCTGCCCTCCCAATTAATCTAGTTACAAATAGGTCCTTAGCCAATTCGCTTTTTCATTATTAAGGGGACAAAATCATAACAGAGCGTGAACTAGAACTAATTTAGCATGGTGAGTACTTGGAAACTGCAGTGGGGAAGAAATTAGGTTCATGAACCCCCCAGAGCAAATTTATTTCCTGTTTCGAGACCCTTGCCTTTCCTGGGGGCTAAACGGGGGCAGCTTATTTAGTAGCCAAAGTGAGCCTCAGCTTGGGTCTGACAGTCCGTCTCCTCTGGGGGTGTTTCAGGGTGGTCTCCCAGAGTCTTCCTCCAGCCCTGATGCCCCAACCAAGAGAGCAAACTGTTGGATCTAAGGGTCAAATTTAACCTTCACCTGGTAGTTATTGAGGGATCAGTATATGTGCTTGTGTGTGTTTCTTTCTCCCTTCCAGGCTCCCTCCCTCCATCCTTCCCTCTCTGCTTCTTCCCCTCTCCCACCCCACATCTCTCGGTCTCTCTTCTGAGAGAGCAGCCTCCCCCAAATCGTACTGAAAAGCCAAATTAAATAAGCATATATATTTAAACTTAATAAGTGGATTTAAAACTCACCGAACTTCATGTAAAATATTTTTTAAAAATCTTTCCAATTTTATTTTCTCTGCAGATATTAGAATTTTTATAAATCACACATTTGCATCATTTTAGGCAACATTTGTAAACATCCATTTTTAAAATGCTTTTTCTATAAGCTTTCCTTCCTTCCTTCCTTCCTTCCTTCCTTCCTTCCTTCCTTCCTTCCCTCCCTCCCTCCCTCCCTCCCTCCCTCCGTCCCTCCTTCCCTCCTCCCTTCCTCCCTTCCTCCCTTCCTCCCTTCCTCCCTTCCTCCCTCCCTTCCTTCCTTCCTTCCTTCCTTCCTTCCTTCCTTCCTTCCTCCCTTCCTTCCTTCCTTCCTTCCCTCCTTCCTCTTTGTTTCTTTTACTTTTTTTTTTTATCTCTACCACAAAAGTAGATTTGGGAAGACATTTTCTCTTCCTATCCCTCCCCAAACATAAGGAAATGCAGATTCAGAACAACAACAGTTCTTTTCATAGTTTGCCCTTTGAACATGGTCATATGTTGCTGCGTGGGTTGTGCTGGTGGGAGTGGGAATGGAGGGCTTTTTCTTTTCTCTCTTATTTTTCAGTTTACTTTTAGTTTTATCTCTTATGTTCCCCTTCTCATTCTTATGGGTTTAATTTTATTTTTAAAAATATATTGAACATTAGCATGTTACTAGAAGTCAAAAGTATACCTCAAGTTAAATCCCTTCTAAATTCCTTTCTCCTACATTTTCTACACCTCGGGAGCAACCAATTTTCCAGTTGACCATCCCGGGTTTCTTTCTGAATTGTCATTAAAACATCGCCTTCATTTTCAAAGGGAGCATTAACTTTTTTTTCAAACCATATGCTAAGTAATGTACCATTGTCAGTTTTTTTTTTCTGGAACACTTGTCACTTTGATGCAGGATTGTGGAGCCCAATGGTCAAGGAAGAATTCTTGAGACATGTTACCATGCAAAAAGGTGTTTTTATAATAGCACAGGGACAGGACCCATAGGCAGAGACCTGCACAGGCATTGTGAGGAGTGCCTGATTATATACTTTTAAGCATGTGGAGGGAGAGGTGGGTAGAGATAAAGTAAGGTTCCAAGGAATTTTGAAGCAAGGCTTTCAGGACCTTGAGACGCTAGCTGATGTTAAGATATGGTTACTATTGGCCTCCAGCAAAACATCAGCATAATGGCCGCCATGAGTTCCTTGAGGAAGGTCACACTCTGCATGTCTCAGGGATCTCTCAGTGGGATGCAAGCTGTAAGGAGATTTTAATTTAAGTTACGTTTCTCTTGCCCTTGTTTTGCTCATTGTTTCCCCTGCTGAACAATTTTGACCCTTAAATCTTTAAGGTTGTTGAATGTGGAAGGTCTTATCTTCTGTAGCTTCTTCCTGCTGAATAGGGACATAGAGATGTCCTTACCTATGGGTCAACATTGGTCAGTCAGGGAACATATAGGGGAGTTAGGAAAGGCGGAGGCAGCTGAGTTCAACGTGGACAGCAAAGAAGTACCTGTGTGGGCGCTAAAGACCAGCTGTCCAAGTGAAGCTATTGTAGCGATGGAGTCTTGGCACCAAGCGGAGAAATATCGGAAAAAGCAACCGAGTAGGATTAGGATGGCTATAAGAATGAGAAGTCCAACAGAGATGCTTAGTAGTTGACCATTGTCCTCCCTGGAATCAGGAACTTAACCAGTCCTTGAAAGAGAGGGAAGGATTTTGTAGGGCCTCCGTTTGGGTAGTCATACCTTTTAATAGCCCTGTGACATTTCTGTGGTAATCTGGAGTATATACAGAACACTCTGTTTAAATAAAGCATAGGTTCCTCCTTGAGCTGCAGTCAGGATATCAAGGGCCCTTCAGTGTTGGAGGGTCACCTTTTGAATTTGTGTGACTACAAGTTGGGTCTGGTTAAAGGTGGCCTCTGTATGCTTGGCTAAACCTCTATTTGCAATTTTATATCAATACAGATAGCTCCTGGGGCAAATATGGCTAAGGGAAAAAACCATCAAGAAACCCTTTGTTTGATGTCTAACTTTAACAATAACCTAATTATTAGGAATCACGGGCAAGTGGGAGAAGACTTGTTTGGGAATATGGGCATCCCAAACTGCATCATCCAATCCAGTCCTAAGGAAAGTGGAGCCATCCATTATCTCCACAAGTCCATAGTTAACCCCACGGAGTGGGGTACGCTCTGGCTTTTAAGGAGCAATTTTGTCATCCCCGCCATTGACCAGTTGGTCAAGGTGATAGCTGAGTTATACAATCATTGGGGAATCCCTCCCATTTTTCAGCTATTCAAATAATCGTACACCCATGGGGTCCTATTATTGCCAAAGAATAACAAGCAAGAAGACTCTACGTGTGAGCTATTGTGGCAATTTCTCTGAAGTTTACCTCAAGTTGTCGAGTTTAGGCAAACAACAAACCTTTAAAGACAATCAGAACTAGAATTTAACATCCTCAAAGATGTGTTATTGAAACATAATTTTTCTCTCCAAAATCACTCTTATTTTCAGAGACAGCCAAATCAAGACTAATTCATTTGAAAAGCAAGCTTAATTTTAACAAACTTGGCCTAATTATTTCCATAAGCTCGGCAAGAATAGTGATTGATCATACAGATCTTTTAAAATCTGCTGTGCTGGGACTTTGTATAAGGAATCTAGATTGGACTTTTAGTAGCCTCTCCAGGCCAGAAGCCAAGCCAAATACTTGCCATCAGACATGCCTGCAATACTTTTAGATTTGAGTGAAGTCCTGTCCTCAAGGTCCCCAAAGTATCCTGAGGTTCCTGTACCTGCCAGGAAGTGACATTCTCTACTCACCTGGTAAGGCTGCCGGGAACTCTATAAGCAAGATAGCAGGCCAATATTTCCAAGGGCCTTTATTGGCTCCATGCTTCATAAAGTTAACCTTAGTTCCTTAAAGCTGTCTGGTCATATCTGAGTCTATGCACACCTCTCAAATATGACATTCCAGTCAAAGTCTTGGTAAAATAACCAGTGTTTCTGATGGTGTCCTCTTACCGAGGAGAACAGACTGTTATTGAAGTTATTGAAGAATATTCTCTGAGAGCTTCTGAATTTTAGAGGGTTCAGGTAGAGAGAAAAGTTAAATGCTTCAATTTGTTTACAAAGGAATATTCTATCCTATTTCTGTGTATCATGGGTATCTTAAGAGAAAGTTTCCTTAATCTGGGAGAGCAAACATTGGAGAACCCGCAATGTTTTAAACAAGAGTCACAAAACTATAGTCATCTTCTTCAATTCATTTAGTTCCATTTTTGTTCCATTTGAAGGCAGCTTTTAGTTAGTTGTGGAAATTCTTACCAATCTTAGTTTTATGGTTTTAAAGATATCAAAAACCTGCATTTGTTAAAAAAGTCCTTTTTATGAATCTCCTGGGAGATGAAACTTATTTTGTAAACGACAAAAGACTATAATGTAATTAACAAAGAAATTCAGTTATTTCTTAACATGTAACACTTCAATAATCAAAATATGAAATGATGATATCAAAACTAAAAATATTAAAGCTTCAGAAATTTCAAATATGTAGGTTATACGCAGTTATAGCATTTATCCAGGCAATACAACCCAAGGCTAATCATTATTTGTCTGACAGTGTTTTCCAAGAAACTTAACATACCAAATAAACAAACCCAGTTGGTCAAAAAGATTTCATTTACAATTCAAATCTTGGGGAAGTCTGTTAAAACCCTCAGAAAGTTTTAAAGCACATGCCTAAATAAGATTATGGAACATTGTAAAACTTAAAGTTTAATTATTTATTTAACCTTGGCGGCGACAAGAGATTCCAAAGCAAATATGTAGGGTTATATAGTTAGCCAAACAGCTTCTTTAATATTGAGAAGTTTTAACTATTTTAACTAATTGAAGACTTGATAAAGACAAAACATTGAACTAACTTGGGTTTTCTGGGCAAACGAAAGAGAAAAAAACTTTCGTTTACATTTTCTTATTAAGGGCAGACCAACAATCCAAGAAATTTTTTTTTTAAGAGAGAAAAGCCGAATTTCAATCTTATACCAACGTACTTTTAAAATTCAGTCGTTTCAACCTTAGTCCATCCTGACTGCACATAAAACTCCTTTCCAAAGATTTCCTTTATAAACCTTCTATAACTTTTTTTATTCATTCAGATTTTGACCTAAGCCTCCCCCCACCCACCAGTCTTAATTACATTTAGCAGAATTTTAACTTTTTTTGTTTTGTTTTTTGTTTTGTTTTTGTTTTAACTTTTTATTATGTTATTTTAGTCACCATACAGGACATCCCTAGTTTTTGATGTAAAGTTCCATGATTCATTGTTTGCAAATAACACCCAGTGCACCATGCAATATGTGCCCTCCTTAATACCCATCACCGGCCTATCCCAATCCCCCACCACCTCCCCTCTGAAGCCCTCAGTTTGTTTCCCAGAGTCCACAGTCTCTCATGGTTCATTCCCCCTCCTGTTTACCCCCCCTTCATTCTTCCCTTCCTTCTACAGAATTTTAACTCTTAGAAACCTTAGTCCCCAGTGAAAACTATTAACTGATTGTGAATGGTCTGTTACACCAGAATTCTTTAGATCTGAAGTTTATAAATACATTTTATAATTAAAGAAAAATGTTTTCTCTAGTACGTCTTCTAATAGCACAAAGTATATTTGCCAACAGATCCAAGTATCCTCAGCTTCTTTGCAATTAGGAAGCCAAAAGCAGATAAACCTTATGCTTAGCAATCAGTGCTTCAGTATCTTATCTCATTTGGAAAAGACCTAGATGGCCAACGAATTCAATCCAATTTATCATCCAAGCAAAACTTTAAAGTTTCA
This sequence comes from Ursus americanus, assembly GCF_024610735.1. Taxonomy (NCBI): domain Eukaryota; kingdom Metazoa; phylum Chordata; class Mammalia; order Carnivora; family Ursidae; genus Ursus; species Ursus americanus. The sequence goes on from NC_142130.1 coordinate 92,460,960, forward strand.
GGTTACCAGAGACTTTGAAAGCTATTTTAACGGTTACCCATGGGAGGCCTGGGTGGCTCAGTCAGTGAAGCATCTGCCTTACGATCAGGTCATGATCCCAGGGTCCTGGGATCAAGTCCCCGCTTTGGGCTCCCTGCTCAGCAGAGAGTTTGCTTCTCCCTCTGCCTGCTCTGTGTGCCGCTCCCCCTGCTTGTGCTCTATCTCTCTCTGACAAATACATAAATAAAATCCTAAAAAAAAACAAAAAACAGTGACCCATGAAAACCTGAGACAGACACAATTAACCATCATTTTAAGCCCTCTTTTTGCTGACAAATTGCAATAGAAATCATGAGCTTCTTTGACCATCAGCAAATCTTGGTAGAATACAATTTTTATATTTAATACTGAAAACTCTAAGGACATGTCTATCTTAATTAAACTTAAATTAGTTTAAATACTGAATATGTTCCATCTGGGTCCACTTAAAAGTCAATCAATTTGTTCCCCATTGTCAGTGTTCACGAGGGGCACTGGTGGGGAAATCCGAAGTGAGCGGTGTCTTCCAGGAAGGTACCCTTTGTTCCTTGACAAGGGATGGGAGGAGTGGGAGCCAAGGGTGCTGGAGGCACCCAGGCCGGTATAGGAGCCAGTGGTACAGGCTGCAGCCAACGTGGTGTAGAAGCAGGAGGAGGGGGAGAGGAAGGCAGAAGAGGCGAGGGGCCGCCAGGAAGGCTGGAGGTGAATACAAGCTCAGAGAGCAAAGAATGAGGTCTCTGGGTCCTAGAGCTCATCATTCTGGACAGATGAAAAGACAGCGTTGTTTGTTTGTTTGTTTTCCACCAACAAGTGGAAATATACAGTCCATGTCAGGTGGCAAAGACAGAAAACTTCCCTGAAATAAAAGGAGTTTTCGGCAGCTGTTTGGGAATGTTCCTTAATGTCCCTGCCCCAAGGTAGACTAAGCAGAGACAGTTGGCTCCAATTATCATAGCCTTATGTTAGGAAATGAATGAGGCAGAAGCCCCCACATACAGCCAGAGTAACCTGGGTCTATTAGGGGGAGCAGTGAGAGAGTGTCAGCATCCCCTTTGTCAGGTATGGCCTGTGTTTTCTCCAGCAACCTGGGTTTATTCGGAGGAGGCCTGTTTAGACAGTCATCCAATAATCAGGAGGGAGTTGATCAGCCTGGTTAGAGGCCAAACACATTCTGCAAGAGACCTTAGATCGGGGTCCTGATTTAGGGCCATTCGGGGCAGGACATAGGGTACCTCCATCCATTTGCCCTGTTTCCTGCAGAAGAGATCTAACTGACAGGTCAGACTGAAGCTTAATGACCCATTAATGGGCCATTTTTCCTCATCTCCTAAAGAGTACTGAGGCCATGCAATGTTACAGATCAGTTTTGTTTTTTAATTTTGCAATCGGAATGGTTCCAGTAGATTAAAAGGCATGCCAAGTTCCTTAGGAACTGAAGAAGCCTAGAGAAGGTCCATCACCGAAACTCCTCCTGACTCCTGGGTGGCATCTATGCAGGATATGTCAGAGGTTCCAGATGCCAAAATGATGGGACGCGTCCCTTGAATGAAATCCCTAAGCACCATCCCACCATATAGGCCCCACAGGAGGGATGCTTCCATTCCCCCACTCCCCATTACCTCCTAGACTACAAATGGGTGCCAGCGAATGGACCAAAATACCATGCTGTGCTGTGAGGAACCCACCATTTCTAACCCATGGAAAATACCAGAAAAGTTTTACAAGGAAATTACCCAATTTTATAACTTAAGTAGTCAGTAGGGGACACTGATTAAAAAAAAAAAAATAGCAAAGATAGAAATCCACCATGATCTAAGAGACATTCCACCATATACAGTCCTTACAGCCAGCTTCCCTAGGAAACATCCTGGTTGTGTTTTAATTCGATCCAGTGCCGGTTTTGGCCGGTTCTAAGAGTTCTGAGTGGAAGTCCGGCAGCCAAAAGCTGCTAGAGCAGGACGGGAAGGGAATTACATCAGACCAACCAGGAGGAAACCTCACAGGGGAGTCTTAGGAGTGGCAGCCTTGCTAGTCACTTAGGCGGCTGTCCCATGCCCAAGACAGACAATTTTGTATAAGGATAGGAATAAAGAGAGGACATCAGGTTTCTGGGTCTTCCTACCATTCCTGCCACGGTACTAACTTCCAGACAAAAGCTAGGCTTTCTCCTCCCCCTGGAGGAGCCACAGGCTAGAGGGCCAGAGCCTGGGCAAGCGACATGAAAGTGTTTCGGTAAGACCGTGCTCCTTAAAAAGTCCCTGAAATGAAAGCGAGGGAGCAGAGAGTAACTCACCAAGTTTGCATCGAAGTCTGAAGTCAGATTCGTGAGCAGGACAAGAGCAGAAGATGCGAATCCCCATCCCAGGGCCACCAAAATATGACGCGGGATCCTCGAGCCCAAGAGTCAAGAAAGAGTTCTTGAGACATTTTACGGTGCCGAAAGCTGTTTTGTTTTGTTTTGTTTTTTTTTTTTTTAAAGATTTTACTCATTTATTTGACAGAGAGAGTAAGAGAGCACAAGCGGGGGGGGGGGGGGGGGGGAGCGGCAGAGGGAGAGGGAGAAGCAGGCTCCCGGCTGAGCAGGGAACCCGGCCAGGGCTCTGAGATCCTGACCTGAGTAGAAGGCAGCTGCTTAACCGCCTGAGCCACCCAGGTGCCCCCAGAAAGTGTTTTTGTTCTGTCACGGGGACAGGCCCCATGGGCAGAGAGAGCTGCCCAGGCATTGTGAGGAGTGACTGATGATATACTTTTAAGCTTGCGGAGGGAGGGAAGGGGGGAGATAGGTAAGTTTCCAAGGAGTTTTGAAGCAAGGCCTTCAGGACCTTGAGAGGCTAGCTGTTGTTAAGGTGAGGGTACTGTTGGTCTCCAGAACATCAGCACGATGGCCGCCATGAGTTCCCTGAGGAAGGTCACACACTGCATGTCCGGGGGGTCTCTCAGTGGGCTGCAAGCTGTAAGGAGATTTTAATTGAAGCTACATTTCTCTTGCTTTGTTTTCTTCATCAGCTTCATAAAGAAAACACATTTGATCGGTATTTGATTTTGACCACCCTCCGAAGTACTTTGTCATAAAATAGCCATCGAAAACCTATGAGAAAGAACCATTTTTCTGGTCATTCCAGACTCATTACAATGTGTTCTACAGATTTTATTACATTTGCCAGTTTGGGACAGACAGACTCAAAGGTGGACCCTGGGGGACCCTGGCCTCCTGGTGCCCACGCCCCTGTGTGTTCCCTCCCCCGGAGTGTGGGCAGGACCTGTGACTTGCTTCTAACCAACAGAATATGGCAAAGGCGATGGGCTATCCAGTCCATGATGAAACTACATGAGACTGTAACTTCCGTCCGGCTGGGGCCCGTCTCTGCTGACTCTCCCTTCTGGTCTGGGGTTGAGCTGGCGTGCGGAGGGGCCCTTGGGCCAGGACGTGAGGGCCGCCTCCAGCTGGCAGCCAGCAAGGAGCTGAGGCCCTCAGTCTCTCCGCCAGTGAAGAGCTGAACCCTGCCAACCGCGGACCCTTCCCTGGCTGGGCCTCAGGGGAGAGCCGGCCCCCACCGTCCCCTTGAGGGCAGCCTGGAGAGAGACACGGACGCACCAGACCCGGCGAAGCTGTGCCGGGGCTACTCTTGACTCCAGAAATCATGAGCTAATGCATGGGTGCTGTTCTAAGCCGCTAAATTTGTGATTTGTTAGGTAGCAATCAAAGAACAAAGACAAGGCTCTGCCTTTGGAAATGCAGCAGTCACGCGATTTTGAAGCCTGCAGCCCCCGAATTTCAGGGGTGGGGCTACCTCCGTCATCTTCCCCTACAAACTGTTGTTACAATTCTGATCAAGGCAGCCTCTCCAGCAAGGGCTCCGCCACACTGTTCCTCCATCAGACAGTTTTATTTTAAAAATCGCTCTTAGGAAAATATCTTCTCCAATAAATCTTTCAGTTGGTGACTCATTAAAAAAAGAAGTCATTTATCATACATCTCCGTACTGGAATAGAATCTAGCAGGTGCACCAGCTGAGGTCTTGAATCTGTGCTCTCACGCAACTATATAACTAATACTCCCCATCCCATAATTTATTCTAACACTTTTAGCTTTACAATTTACGGACGTTTCCGAAGTCCCGCTCAGGTCTGCTGGCAAAGGAATTCGCATTAATTTGTGGATATATATTGGTTCCTATGTATCAATGTAGCCATTTTTGCTCCAGGCGATGAATGAGTATCTCCTCAATGAGGGTTTTGCTACCGACTGAGAGACTTCAAAGGAACTTCTAAACAATTATCATTCATCTTAGGGGGATTTTTGAGGTATTGGGCATCCAGTAACTTTAAACACAACGAAGAAAAAATTAGACAGCTGCCTTTAAGTTCTGGTTTTTAACTGTTTAAGATTTTTAGTTTTTAAATGTTTTGCTAATCGTGATGCCATTAATAATTACCAGCTCAAGGCTCAATTATACACTTACAGGAGTGGCACTATTAAAGGAAAGTGGATTTGTATCCGTGTTGTACAACCAGGGACTCCTGTCTGGCCTCCCTGCTTCTGTCCCCACTCCCCTTTGTCACTTTTCTGTCAGGGGATCATTTAAAAAAAAAAAGATTTATCTATTTATTTATTTATTTATTTATTCATTTATTCATTTATTTGAGTGGGGGGATGGGGCAGAGGGAGAGAGAATCCTGAAGCAGACTCCCTGCTGAGTGCGGAGCCCGATGTGGGGATCCATCCCAGGACCATGATCATGACCTGAGCGGAAATCAAGAGTCAGCCGCTTAACCAAGTGGCCACCCAGGCGCCCCATTCAGCCAGGGGATCATTTAAAACCACACCCTGTCACATGCCTGTGCAGACGGCCTGGTGCCTCTCACCCTGTTCACGGTAAAAAACACAAGTCCTTACAGACCCCACATGACCTTCACCCTCATCTGCCCCGACGCTTGGACCATCACCCCCCTTGTCCCTTCTTGCTCACTTCTCCCCAATGGACAGGTTTGCCAGGCTGAGCAAAGCAAGCTTCCACCCCAGACCTTCATAACCGCTCTTTTCCTTTGTAAGATAACTTCCTCACTTCCTTTAGGGTCTGCTCACCTGTCCCCTTGGCGGAGAGGCCTCCCCAGCACCATACCTACACACGCAACCCTTCCCCAGGCTCTCCCAGCCCCTGCTCTATTTTCCCTTAGTGCCTCTCTCACTTAATGCTTTATATACACGCCTGTTGTCTCTATGTGAGAGGAGAACTGTTTTGTCCCTGTTTTATCCTCAGTACCTAGATTGTGTGTGCCTGAGACAGGATGCTCAATGAATATTTATTAAATTCAAGGATACGGTCCAGTAGCCTTCTTGATAGCATTGATTTTTTTTTTCTAGTGGTTTTCATCTCAACTTGGATTAGGCTGTCATTGTTTTTATCCTGTAATGGGGTGACAAAGAGGTTGCAGCAGGTGTAATTGACCAAAACGTGATGTATTATCTTGTTTTGTCATTTCCTTCTTGGTCCTAAGATGGAAGAGAAAAGCATCTAGTTAAAATGGTGTCTTTTAAGAGATTTTCTGGATAATCAAGATCCGTTGCCATGTCCGCATGGATGTGCCTGTTGCCTGTGTCTCCGTCAGTAGGCTGGTCAATAATGTTAGCTAGGAGAGTAACAAAAAAGGGAAGAAGGTGAAGGATATGCCCATGTTTATGTTTTGAGTGGGCTCTGTTTCAAAATCAATTCTGCAAATTATAGATAGGAATGATTGCTAGAAGATTCTATTTGGGATGATTCTGCCTACGAGGGGCAAAGAAGAGGGATTAAAAACGTTTCTTCTTCTCAAGGAAACAGAAAACAGCAGACCAAAACCATTTGCCGAGCATGTGCAAAGTGCTAAGTGGATGTTCTGGGTCCATTACAGGCAGCCCCAGTCAAAAGAGAAGATGGTCAGTGGTAGACCAGGTGGGAAACAGGCAGAGCTGTAAGCAGCAGGTCATGAAAATGGGAACAACGCCTTCCAGTGGAAAGGTCAAGGAAGGTGACTTCCACAGTGTGGGCCTCCTGGATCTGCAAGAACAGACCACCCCTCCCCCTCAGTGCCAACTTCACCCATGGGTGTTGTCTCTCTTTCACTTGGCTTCCCAGGGTCACAGCTTTGGTGATGTGATCACCTCCATACATCTGCTCCCCAAATGTGCCTGCAGCCTAACATGAAAACTGGCCTCCAGCCCCCAAAGGGGTCCACATCCCCAGTTTTGGACAACTTCTCCCATGAGCCCTGTTTCCCTGAGGAAGGTTTGGCAGCTTCCAAGGGTTGGCAAAACTCCCTTCTAGAAAAGGGAGCATGGCCACTGTGTCTGGGTGCTGATTTACCCTCCCAGAGAGGGTCCAGGTGACTCGATCCTGATGGTGCTCAGAGACACACTTCTCTACGTAAGCTTCTGGAAGAGTGTGCTTCCTTGAGCTGGGCACGTGCTGTCAGCCTCTTCCCAGGGTGTTCAGTGAGGTCAGTAGAACCACCTGTGACCCCAGATGCACTCCTCTCTTTTTTGCATTGAGGATGTGGCTGGTACAATAGCAACAGCCATCACAAAATCCTTGCCTCCCCCCAATAAAATGCCAGACCCACCTATAGCGTTTCAAGCTTTGTTGTCACCTAACAATCACTGCTCTGCTTATTGGTGGACTGCCTTCTCCAACCCCTCATTATATCATATGGCCACTGACTCCGCTGATTTCTGATAACTCGAAATATCTCCCAGTCTGTATATCCTCAGTCCACGTGGGCTGCTACCCCCCACCCCCTGCTGATGGCATCTTTCCTCTTTCTACTGGCCAGGTCTGCCTTTTTAAACACTATTTGGTGTTAATAAACTGTAATTGAGCAAAGCTGTAGTTAGCAGGGAGAGGGGAAGAAACAATTCCTCCAGGGCTGGCTCTCTCAGACTTACCTCAAGGAAAACATCAGGGCTTAAGGGCTCATGCACAATGGCTTACTAATAGTATGTCCACAGACATCATTTAATATATCTGAAACCCAACATTCTTCGTCTGTGTTTGTGGATAATAAAGTCTGTCCCATTCCCATGTGGTTGTAAGAGCGAGAGTGAGTCCACGATGAATACAAAGGGCTGAAAATATTAAGCTAATGTCATCACTCTATTATGGAGAGGGTCCTGGTGCTGGCTTTTAGTCCCTTCATTTAAATATGTGCTTATTATATTATTTACACACGACTTGCATTTATTATTTAAAAACATTCCTCTCCCTTTTCTGTGTCTCCTGAAAGCACGGAAGTCATCGGACTTTCCACTTTGTTGTTGTAACCAAAGAAAGGTACATCAGCTACTTGTCTTCCAGCTATTAGGCTAGCACAAAACTATTTGCTTGGCACTCTTGAGCTTTTCCAGGCATTCTTCTACTCCGCTCATCTGCAGTATTAAAGCCCTTCCAGCGAGCACATGGGATGGAGGGGCGTCTGCAGATTTCAAGGTTAGGGGAGAGGTTAGGATGAGTTCATGCATGAACATACCAGCTTTTTGCAGAAGCATGCTCTTCGTGCTGAAAATAAATGCTTACTGGGAACAGAATTGCACGTGTTTATGAGATATTAATATTGATCTTTGCATATCAAATAAAAATGGCCGAACAGGCATTTTAATGTAGTAGAATGACTATTGATTCTTACCACTCAGGGAAGTACATTTGTTTCGTCTTTGGGATTCATTCTTGTAAACTAACGTACATACAGAAGAGGGAAATGTGAATTTAGCATTTAACGTGAGAAACCATCTTGAGCATTTATTAAGCTACCATGTCTGGTGAGCTAAAGGAATCTATCTTTATTTAACATCTCTGTTTGTAAAACAGGAGTGCTTACCCCACACAAATGTCTTGGAGCTCTACTCTAAATGACAAAAATCGGTCAAGAAACTTCATTGCTAGATTTCTCAATTATCATGCCAGGCACTTGATTCTTCACTGGACAGAAGAAGGGGCTGATCTCAGGGGAAGATGTGGGGAAGGGAGGGCGTGAAATGTAAAATAAATGCCAACTTCACTGTCACTCCCGACAACCATTTTGAAACTTACAAAAACAACTCGTTTTGCATATGTGCTGTGGTAAGAAAAGTCAGTCCAGTTGGCAGTAGTGTTCAGTCTGTCTTTATAGATTAATGAATTAAAGTTAGCATCAGAAAGGAGAGAATGGAGTAAGTCTAAGACACAATAGTTTCAGGTGCCCATCTGATGACCGGCCATGGTAACGGTCCCTTTCCTATCCGCTCAGAGAATACTGAACACTTGACCTGCTGCAAAAAGGGGAGCCAAGGGTGATCTGAAGTCCTGGGTGGGGTCCTCAGGCCCAGAAATCAGGCATCCAGGCCAACTTAGACTTATTTGCACGTTTTGTCTAATGTCAAACGTTGTAAGCCCTTGATATTAGAAATTCCTGATTTAGAAAACATGTTTTGGATGTAGAAGAAGTATATTGATTCTTTTAACAGAGATCATTAAATTATTATTTATTAATGAAATGCATATTCTGTTTAAGATGGTGGGCCACAACCTCTGAGAAATGTGGTAGCTTATACCTTGTATTCGGTAAGTTTTGATTGCCTGGTAACTCAGAATATGGTTATAGGAATAGAAATTATAGATGAAAAATAGTTAACAATAGTCAGTACTTAGCACTGAATCTCTTTCCTAAATTAATATCTGATTCTTTCATTCGTTAATTTATTCTTAACTTAGTTTTACCTCTTTAGAATTTAAATTCAATTAATTAACATATAGCGTATTATTGGTTTCAGAGGCAGAATTCCCTGTTTCATCAGTCTTATATAATACCCGGTGCTCATTACATCACGTGCTGTCCTTAATGCCCATCCCCCAGTTACCCCATCCTCTCAACCCCCTCCCCTCTAGCAACTTCAGTTTCCTAGGATTAAGGAGTTTCTTATGGTTTATCTCCCTCTCTGATTATGTCTTCTTTTATTTTTTTCTCTCTTCCCATATGATCTTCTGTTTTGTTTCTTAAATTCCACATATAAGTGAGATCATGTGATAATTGTCTTTCTCTGATGGACTTATTTCACTTAGCATAATACCCTCCAGTGCCATCCACATCGTTGCAAATGGCAAGATTTCATTTTTTGATGACTGAGTAATATTCCACTGTGTGTGTGTGTGTGTGTGTGTGTGTGTGTGTGTGTGTGTGTGTATTCCATATCTTCTTTATCTATTCAACTGTTGAGGGACATCTGGGCTGTTTCCATAGTTTGGCTATTGTGGATATTGTTGCTATAAACATTGGGGTGCAGGTACCCTTCGGATCATGGTATTTGTATCTTTGGGGTAAATACGCAGTAGTGCAATTGCTGGGTCATAGGGTAGATCTATTTTCAACTTTTTGAGGACCCTCCATACTGTTTTCCAGAGTGGCTGCACCAGCTTGCATTCCCACCAACAGTGCAAGAGGGTTTCCCCTTCCCCACATCCTCACCAACATCTGTCATTTCCTAACTTGCTAATTTTAGCCATTCTGACTGGTGTGGGATAATATCTCATTGTGGTTTTGACTTGTATTTCCCTGATGCTGAGTGATGTGGAACATTTTTTCATGTGTCTGTTGGCCATTTGTATATCTTCTTTGGAGAAATATCTGTTCATGTGTTATGCCCATTTCTTGATTGGATTATTTGTGCTTTGGGTGTGGAGTTTGGTAAGTTCATTATAGATTTTGGGTACTAGCCCTCTATCTGATTAGACAATAGGGAATATCATCTCCCATTCTGTCGGTTGTCTTTTGGTTTTGTCAACTATTTCCTTTGTTGTGCAAAGCTTTTTATCTTGATGAAGTCCCAATAGTTCATTTTTGCTCTTGTTTCCCTTGCCTTTGGAGATGTGTCTGGCAAGAAGTTGCTATAGTTGAGGTTAAAGAGGTTGCTGCTGTGTTCTCCACTAGGATTCGATGGATTCCTGTCTCACATTTAGGTCTTTCATCCATTTTGAGTCTGTTCTTGTGTATGGTGTGAGGAAATGGTCGTTTCATTCTTCTGCATGTGGCTGTTCGATTTTGCCAACACTGCTTGTTGAAGAGACTGTCTTTATTCCATTGGATAGTCTTTCCTGCTCTGTCGAAGATTAGTCAACCATAGAATTGAGGGTCCAGTTCTCGGTTCTCTATTCAGTTCCATTGATCTATGTGTCTGTTTTTGTGCCAGGACCATACTGTCTTGATGATTACAGCTTTATAATAGAGCTTGAGTGCAGAATTGTGATGCCCCCAGCTTTGGTTTTCTTTTTCAACATTCCTCTGGCTATTCTGGATCTTTTCTGGTCCAGACAAATTTTCAGTTTATCTGTTCCAGCTCTGTGAAAACTGTTGATGGTATCTTGATAGGGGTTGCATTGAATGTGTGGATTGCTCTGGGTAGCACAGACATTTTACTAATATTTGTTCTTCCAATCCGTGAACATTTTTTTGTGTGTCTTGCTCAATTTCTTTCTTAAGTGTTCTGTACTTTTCTGAGTACAGATCCTTTCCCTTTTTGGTTATGTTTATTCCTAGGTATCTTATGGGTTTTGGTGCAATTGTAAATGGGATCAATGCCTTAACTTCTCTTTCTTCTATCTCATTGTTAGAGTATAGAAATGCAACTGATTACTGAGTGTTGATTTTAAAACCTGCCACGTTGCTGAATTCCTGTATGAATTCTAGCAATTTGGGGGTGGAGTTTTTGGGTTTGCCACATAGAATATCATGACATCTGTGAAGAATGAGTGTGACGTCTTTGCCGATTTGGAAGCCTTTTATTTTATTTATTTATTTTTGTTGTTGTTGTCTGATTGCTGATGCTAGGAGTTTGGGTACTACGGGCAGCAGCGGTGGTGAGAGTGCACAGCCCTGTCGTGTTCCTGACCTTAGGGTAAATGACCTCAGTTTTTCCCTATTGATAATAGTCACTGTGGGCTCTATGTAGATGGCTTTTATGGTATTAAAGTATGTTCCCTCCAGCCCCACACTGTGAAGAGTTTTCATTAAGAAAGAAAGCTGTACTTTGTCAAATGCTTTTTCTGCATCTATTGAGAAGATCATATGGTTCTCGTCCTTTATTTATGTAGTGTATTATATTGATTGATTTGCATATGTTGGACCACGTTTACAGCCCAGGAATTAATCCCACTTGGTTGTCGTGAATAATCCTTTTAATAACCTGTTGGATCCTATCGGCTAGTGTTTTGGTCAGAATTATTACGTCCATGTCCATCAGGCATATTGGTCTGTAATTCTCCTTTTTGGCGGGGTTTTGTTTGGTTTTCAGAAAAAGGTAATGCTGGCCTCAGAGAATGAGTTTGGAAGTTTTCCTTCCATTTCTATTTTTGGAAACTGCTTTAGAAGAATAGGTATTAATTCGTCTTTAAATGTTTGGTAGAATTCCCCAATAAGCCAATCAGAACTGGACTCCAGAACGCTACTGCACACACGTGCCGCGCTCACCCAGACTAGGCAGTTCTTTGCCCCGTGTTTGGCATGTGCTGTGCCTTCTGCCAGAAATGCCCCTGCACCGCCCAGCTTCCCCATTCCTATCCCATCCTCATCTAAGGACCCTTGCTCCTCCATGTCTGGTCCCAGCATAGAGAGCACACGGGGGCCGTGCAAGGTCTCAGCTCCACTACCTGAGGAACCAGAATCTTTCTGTGACAAGATCTCCAGGAGATTCATATGCTCCTTAAAGTGTGAAAGCACCGTCGGTAACTCGTGCGCATCCATCAGTATTCAGCTCAGAGGCTGCCTCCTCCAGACAGCCCTCCGGTCCTGCCATCCCAACCCAGCCTACAGCAGGGACAGTTAGAGAGCCGGGGTGGCCCAACAATGAGGGCACACGCCACAGTCCTGAGCACGTCCAGTCCCTAGCCTCTCTCTCCTGTGGCCTGTGACTCTGTGGGAGGACACGAGTTGTTTCTCATGGTTCCCACTGGTAGCAGCATCGGCTGGATCAGGTAGGATGTGCTCCCCCTTGGGCATCCTCACCCTGCCCTCCAGCCCCTCCCAAGCTGCCCTTGAGATCCCTGTTGAGGGAGCAGCTGGAAGATGAGAACACCTGCTCATGAGGGCCATCAGGGACGGTGGACACCCGGTGGGAGGCCAAGTGGACAGGCCTGCTCCACGCCTACTCCACTGAATTATCGAACTTTACATCAGAAACCAGGGATATACTGTATGGTGACTAACAGAATATAGTAAAAGAAAATTAAATAAAAGAAAAAGAATTAAAAAAAAAAGGACACCCAGACAATACACAGGGATCCGACAAAAGGAAGGAGTCTTTCTTCCTGCCTCTGACACCCCAACTGCCCAAACCCAGCTCCAATCTTTCCTCCTCCTCCATCTCCATGATGACGACCCCAGTGCCAGACCCCAGTGCTCCATGCAGACCCTTGTTTCCCCCCCCCATTCCCTTGTCCCCATAGTCACACAGATCTGTGCAGAACACACATCACACCCGTGCCCAGCCACCACCCACCGTCTCCAGGTCTACACCCGCCCCTGGTGTCTCTACCCTGCACTAGGGAGAGTCTGTGCAGCGGCCCTGCTCCCTGCCCCCTTCCCTGTCACCTTTGCCCTGTTTCCCCAGCCCCAGGAGCACAGCCCTCAGGCTTTATACTCCTGTGCTCTCTGCCTGGGACATTCTGCCCCCTGCCCTCCCAGACTACCTCCTCTTACCTTCATCTCAGGCTGAAGGTCACCTCTGGGTGTGGCCCCTGACCCCGTTCGCCATCACCCTATTGGAATTCTCCGCAGAGCAGAGATTGCTATTCCTTGTCCCCTTGTTCTTGATTCCCTGGCCTGTCCCTTACTATGTAGGGCATAAGAACTGGGGGTCCTCGGGCCTCACTGGGTCGTTTTCTCCATCACTGTACCCAACGCGCCAGAACAGCACCAAAGACATGGGAGAAGCTGCAGAGACACTCACTACACATGTGGGTGCGAGTGAAGGCATAACACACAAGCACACCTCGGGTCAGAGAGTCACGTGTGCGGGTGCTTCTCCAAATTGCTCTGCCTGCTCCGTGCCTGAGGCTGACTCCCCGCCAGCACTCCGGGCCCTCAGGGGCTGCCCTGCACCAGCAGTCCACGGAGGCCTGGATGACAGAGGGGGGCACTTTGTCCCATTCCTGGGACAGCCCCCCACTGGGCTCAGCTGATGCCACTCCCCTGTCCTCCCTCCAGGATCAGAAGTGGGACTACCTCCCCCTCTGGCTGGTGTCTGGGAGCCCCCTCCTTGGTCCTGCCCTCCTCTCTGCTAAAGCTGGGGACTGTCCCCTGGCCTCCTCCCTCCTCTGCACCGTGTGGGAGAAGTGCTCCTGCCTGGGGTCATCCCTGGTCCATCAAGGCACTGTGCTCTCTGTGAGGGAGACCAAGGAGGCTTTCCTCTCTTACACACTGCACACACACGTTTCTTCTTTTCAGTAATTTATTTATCTATAAGCAATTTTTCAATTTTTCAATTCTATTTTTACATTTTCAGGTAGTCACAAAACAACTACAATAGTCTAGATTCTGTATCATGGGGGGTGCGTGTGTGCACGCCCACGTGCACGGGAGTATGCTTGTGTCCTCAAGAGAAAACTTGGTACTTTGCATAAAATTCATAAATGTTAAACAATAAATACTATCTTAAACAAAACAACAAAGATTAAGAAAAAAATTGCATAACAAGGAAGAAATGGTTGCAAATTCTTAAGTTTTTCTATCTATAAATTTAAGATTAAACTAAAACTATGAATTTAGGACTAAAGTATGAATTTAGGACTAAAATATGAATTTAGGACTAAAATATGAATTTAGGACTAAAATTTGAATTTAGGACTAAAATATGAGTTTTACGACTAAAATTTGAATTTAGGACTACACTATTTTGTACAGTTTGAGTGAGACGGTGTTTTGTTTAAGTTTTTTTTCTCTTTGTTTTTAAAGCCAAACCCATCTTATTCACATCAATATTGAGTTAGTTCTGCAGATCGTAACGCTGGTCCTAGCGCACGGAAACAAGTCTTGTTTTGAACGTCTCTATCCATGTCAACAATAGACATGTCTTAGGTCATCGTGGCATTAATTTAAATCCGAATACCATACCTACAGTATATAATTCTAAATCCTCTCATGGGGAAATTCTGTATTCAAGAGAATAGGCACAAAGCTCTGTCTGTACCAGCAGCATAGAGTTCTAGCCTCTACCGCTGACAGTGACTGTGGCATCAGTTTAGAAGTAGCAGCCCCAGCAGAGACAGAGCAGGGAGACGGGATTCACAGAACTCCAGGCAGAGGCTGAGCCGGGCTGTGGCTGTTCGGGGCCCGGCTGCCCTGAGCCCAGTCCCTCCTGCTGGCAACCCCGGACTCGGTGCCCTCCCAGGGGGACCTCCCTCCTTCCTGGGACCCCCCTGACACTTGCCAGCCTCTGTGGGCTGCGGGCGGAGCTGCAGGAGCCAGAGGGTCACTCAGGAAAGGCGGGCAGTGGGACTCCACGCCGGCCAGCATCTGCCTCACGTGATCGTTTTCTTCCCTTAGCTCCTCGAACTTTCTCTTGCTGGTCACAGCTGCCGCCCAACTTTTAGCCACTCTGTCCTGATGGAAGGCGACAGTCTTGTGATGGTGGCAGGCGTTTCTCTCCAGCTCTTCGCCCAGGTCTTGGGCCCTCTTCTTGTAGAGGTTGTGAAACTGGTGCGTGAAGTTCATCTCCCTATACAGGCCGGCCAGCTTCTTCTTCAGTGCCAAGCACTGATCTTCCCCTTGAAACATTTTCCTGTGAAGTTGCAGGATGTGTTGGTCCTGTTCATCCGGTACATTCTGGACTTTCAGCTTCAGCTGCTGAATCTCACGGTCCAGCTGGGAATTTTCCTCCTGCAAAGACGCTTCCTGGGTTTGCAGACTGTGTATTCGTCGTGTCAGCACTGCGATCTCTGCCCTTTCTGCCCACGGTTGTGTGGCTCTGGCTTGTTGTTGGCCGTCGGGACTTGGAGGGGACCCAGGGAAGCCAGCATCATCAGTGACACCCTTCAGATGAACTGCGGCCCGATGGGCGGGGTGATGGCCACTTCCTGCTCCCCTCTTCGGCTGGACTCCGCAGGTCCCGGCCCCGGCGTGATGTGCAGCGAGGTTGGGCGAGGGGACGGCCTGCAGCCCGGGTCCTGCCCTGGACGGTGACCGGCTGGCTTGATCTTCGGGGACCGGCTCCATGCCTGCCTTCGACGGCTCCAGCCTTTCTTCCCCCTCCTTCTCCTGCCCTCTCTGCCTCCATCTCAAAACTTCTGGGTTGAACAGTTCTGGTCGTTCTGGAAAAGAAGAGTTTCCACTCCAGTCATTCATTCTTTCCCTCAGAAGTTGTTCTCCGTCCTTCTCTGAGTTTCTTAGGATGGGTTCTTCACCAGTGACCTGGGGGAGTGGAGGAGGCTGGCTCTTCCATGCCTTTTTCAGAAAGTCAACAGTGTCACAACATAGCAACGTCTCCAGGTCTGTGTTCATCGCGGACAAGCACAAGGCTTGTAAAGTGGGAGGACTGGCCACCACCCGGGGTGGCTGGAGGGCGTCATTGGCTTGTGTGGTTAGGCCAGTGTCCTCACGGCCAGCTGCACAGACGTCGTGGTGGGCAGAACACCTCTGGCCCAGCGCCTTCTCACTTCTCAGAGTGAGTCGTCTTTTCACGAGGAAAACCAGCAGCACGGTGCATACCAGCATCGCCCAGGGCAACACAGAGAGGAGACTTGGGCTGGGTCTCCAGCTCCGAGAAATCAGCTGCAGCGCACCCCACAGGTGCTCCAGGACCAGCTGGAAAGCGGATCCGCTGGCCGAAGGCGGGCTCTCCATGGCTGCGTCGGGCTCCACAGGAATGCCTGCGAGTGCCAGCATCCTATGGCCACAACTGACCGCTCAGAACCCTGCGGAGAGTTCCACCTCTGAGGTCAACC
Organism: Ursus americanus; assembly: GCF_024610735.1. Taxonomy (NCBI): domain Eukaryota; kingdom Metazoa; phylum Chordata; class Mammalia; order Carnivora; family Ursidae; genus Ursus; species Ursus americanus. Next base: position 92,476,919 of record NC_142130.1, read on the forward strand.
AGTGCCTGGCAACCAGAGCAGAGCAGTTGGCCGGGGGAGGGGAGACCAGCCAGGTTCTAGAAAACAGTTGTCCCGGACTTTGCTGTGCAGTAGAGAGTTGTCTCAATCACCCAAGCACTGGGGCAGGTGGGAAGGGCTGATCCCAGCCTGGAGCTTAGCCACTCCAGGCACACCTGGCCCCACAGCAAACCTAGGGGCTCAAGGCAGGGCCGGGTCTGTCCGTCTGTGCGCACAGGGATGTCGGGGCAGAGTGTTAAGCCCTCCTTCCCGGGCGAGGCCCGTTCTCCTGATCCGAAGTTCCCCTCTGCTGCAGGGACCCCTGGTCCTTCTGCAAATGTCCAAGGGATCTCTGTCCATTTTTTATTGCATCTCATTAATAACCATTTTGATTTCAACATGAGTAGATTTTAGTTCTTTTATTTTTCCAGAAAGAGATTCTCTAGTGTCTTCTGTGCTTTTTTCAAGCCCATCTAGTATCTTTATAATCGTTATTCTGAACTCTAGTTCCGACATCTTACTTTTGTCCATATTGATTAGGTCCTTGGCAGTCAGTACTGCCTCCTGTTCTTTTTTCTGAAGTGAGTTTTTGGTACTTTGCCAATACCAAAATGGCAACAACGATCCCAGAGAAATATACAATAAATAAGTCAGAAGAGATCTGAAATTGAAAAAGTAAAAAAATTAAAAAATCATAAGGAGTATAATCAGACCGGTGAACTGAGTAGAGCCTTACACTGGATCCTGTATGTATTTTGGTCTGTTTGTTAGAAAACTAGATCCCAAAATTGTAAAGTAAGAAAAACTGATATGTGTACAATAATAAAATTAAATACAATGAAAGGATAGAATGTAACTGTGAAAATGAAAATTTTAAAAAAGAGAGAAATAAAAGAAAGGAATATAAACAGACAGGTGAACAGAACAGAGCTAAACATTACATCCTGAGTGTATTTTGTTCAGTTTGTTAGAAGAAACTACATCTCAAAATTGTAAAGAAAGAAAAACTTACATATATATACAAAAATAAAATTAAATACAATGAAAGGAGAGAATGTAAGTGTAAAAAATGAAAATTAAAAAGATTTAAAAAAAAGAATTGATGAAATAAGAAATTGGTTAAATAAGGAAAGAGAAAAATATTAAAATGGAAAGACTTTAAAGAATCATGGGGAAAAACCATGAATTCTACGTACTATTTTTCCCTAGCACTGGAGTTTTGCGGGTCTCTGTGATTGGTGAACTTGGCGTTGGCTGAATGTTCATGCTAATCTTCTGGGGGAGGGGCCTGTTGCCTTGTGTTGCCCGGTGAGGAATTACACCACCATTGACAGGGGGCCAAGACAAGTAATCTGCTCACAATTGCTCTTCATGGCTTGAAATTTTCATGGCTGAAAATTTTCTGCACTGATTTAGAGGATGAGAATGAAAATGGTGGCCTTCCAGTCCCCAGCCCTGGAGCTGAATTTGAAATTCCTGTCAAATTTCATGTATTTGTTGACCACGTGAGTATACTCTGTTCAAATCTCTTGCCTATGTTTCTATTTGCTGTGTTTTTATTCTTTTTTTTTTTTAAGATTTTATTTATTTATTCAACAGAGAGACAGCCAGCAAGAGAGGGAACACAAGCAGGGGGAGTGGGAGGGGAAGAAGCAGGCTCATAGCAGAAGAGCCTGATGTGGGGCTCGATCCCATAATGCCGGGATCACTCCCTGAGCTGAAGGCAGACGCTTAACCGCTGTGCCACCCAGGCACCCCTGTGTTTTTATTCTTATTGATTTATGGGAGCTCTTTATATATTTTGAATACAAGCCCATTGTTGGTTTTCTATATTGCAAATTCCTTGTCACCTCTGTGACCAGGATAAAGAGAAGTTATTTTTTTTTAGTTTTTAAAAATTCTTTATCCCATTATAAGTTTGGAATTTGAAATCGTTTCCTAGGACTACTGTAAAAAATTATCACAAATGTGGTGGCTTGAAACAACAGAAACTTATTCTCTCACAGTTGCAGAGGCCAAAAGCACGAAGTCAAGGAGTCAGCACGGCTATGCTCCCTCCAGCTGTTCTAGGAGGGAATCCTTCTTTGCCTCTTTAGATTCTGGTGACTGTTCCCATTCCTTCGCTTGTGACATTGTCACTCTAATAGCTGCCTCTGTTGTCCTACAGTCTTCTTCTCTGTGTGTCCGTCTTCTCTTCTGTTTGCTAGAAGGACACCTATCATCGGATTTAGGGTGCACCTGAGCAATCTGTGATGATCTCTCAAGATCCTTCACTTAATTACATCTGTGCAGACTCTATATCTAAATATGGTCACATTCACAGGTCCAGGAGTTAAGATGCGGACATGTCATTTTGTGAGCCACCATTCAACGCACTACGGAAGTAATACATTCACTCACTATTCTTTTAGTAACTACAATCAAAGGTAAAAAGTCCTTAGACTTACTGCAGACAAATATAAATGAGTGCCTCTGATCTTTTCCCAGAAAAAATAAGGACACTAGTATACTTTAACTTCATTTACTAACCCCACAATCTACATATCATTGCTGAACTATATTTTATTGTATTTATTGTAAGCCTAAGAAGGCAGTGGAATATAGAAATAATGCAGAAGATCATAAGGGAAGGGAGGGAAAACTGAATGGGAAGAAATCAGAGAAGGAGACAAACAATGAGAGACTCTTGGCTCCAGGAAACAAACTGAGGGTTGCAGAAAGGGAGCTGGGTGGGGGGATGGGGTAACCGGGTGATGGACATTAAGGAAGGCAGGTGATGTGATGAGCTCTGGGTGTTACATGCAACTTATGAGTCACTGGACACTATACCAAAAACTAAGGATGTACATATGTTGACTAATTGAATTTAAATTTAAAAACAAGAAGGCATTATTATTGCTTTATACAGTCAATACACAGACTGGATTAAGAAGATGTGGTCCATATATACAATGGAATATTACTCAGCCATCAGAAAGAACGATTTCACAACATTTGCAGCAACATGGATGGGACTTGAGTAGATAATGCTAAGTGAAATAAGTCAAGCAGAGAAAGAAATTATCATACAGTTTCACTCATTTATGGAACATAAGAGGTAGGAAGATTGGTAGGAAGGAGAAAGGGAAGAAGGAATGGGAGGTAAACAGAAGGGGGAATGAACCATGAGAGACTGTGGACTCTGGGAAACAAACTGAGGGCTTCGGCGGGGTGGGGGGTGGGGGGGGGAATTGGCCTGTGATGGGTAGTAAGGAGGGCACATATTGCATGGTGCACTGGGTGTTATATACGAGTAATGCATCATGGAACTTCACATCAAAAACTAGGGATATACTGTATGGTGACTAACATAACATAATAAAAAATTATTACAAAAAAATACGTAGGCATCACAATAAAATGGACAGAAATATTAATTTTTGTTGACGTATCTAATCAATGAATAATAATTTTTTTTCTTCAAGTGGAAAAGGATCGATCGGATTTATTTTTCTCAAGTGGATCTTTTATATTTATCCATGTTTTTACTCTACAAATGCTTGTTTACTGTCTTCTGTGAGAGGGATTGGGAATAGAGGAGCAAACATGGCAGGCGAATTCTCCAAAGCTTGGGTTATAAGATTGTTGAACTGGAAGTTTTGCCTGGAAAGAATCTCCAAGATTATCTGGTAAAGCTTATAGTGCTGTTGAGGAATCTGAGGGCTAGTAGGTTGAATGACTTTCTGTGCCAGGAGGTCACACTGTCAGAACCATCAGGTCCTTAAGCTCCCGGTGTAGTGTTTCTAATCGCTAGAGCAGACATGAGCTACCCACTGCATTTGAAGCAGGCAAGGCTATGAGGGCATCTAAGAAAGAACTGCAGAAAAATGTTTTATGGACACAATGCATCTCCACCCCTTGGAAACTCTCTCATAAATGTGTATCTTTGGTCAAATATAATACCCATGACCAATTCAGGAAAAAGACAAGCTCTGTGGAAGGGTCTAGTAGTGGAAAACTTGAATATGTTATTAGTAGGGATCATAGCAGTTAGGATCTCTTGAGTACACAAAATATGCCAGGTGCTGTGTTAAAAGTTTTGTGGGGACATTTAGTCTCATGCCAGCTTTATGAAGTTGGTATCTCGATGCTCATCCCTCTTTTAAACGTGAGGACACTGAGGTGCAGAAATTCAGGAGCTGGACTGTTCAGGTGGTGACATGGTGAACGGTGCAAACAGGTGCTCACCTGGAGACCTGGGCCTTCTCCAAGTCTCCAGGAAGTCCCAGACAGGGGTGCTGATCCACAGAAGGGGCAGCTATTCTTTCCAGGAGTTCCCTGTGCTGTTCTAGCAAATTCCCAAGATCACACCAGTCCTCCCACAGAGAGAAGGGGAGAGAAGCGTGGCCCAGTCCTTTCCCACTTCTCTTAAATCTCTTGCTAGAATGCTGCCCTTGATGGTTCTTCTTCCGTGTATTGAAGAAATAAGTACTATCTTTCCATCTAAATATGGCTATTGCATCAGGAAGAGGAAGAGCTATGAAAGCAGTCAATGTGTCCTGAGGGGTTTGTCCACACAATGCTGGCATAGTGACACGGTGAACGGGGACAGATGAGCTGGAAGACTGCTGGATGTGTCCTATTTTAACAAAGTGTTCTCTCTTCCGAAGGCAAGCACTTGTTAAAAATGCCCATATTTCTAAGAGGCATTAGGAACTGACAGAAACATGCCACCGTCACTTGTGAATTCACACCAACTGTGATGAATATGAACGAGAAGGAGCTGGAGGTCTAAATGGATCCATGCAGACTCATCACAGGGCTCTCGACATTTGACAAGCTGGTTTTCCAGCGGGAACTGCCGGGCTCGGGTTGGCAGTTGCTGGTGATGACGCCAAGTGCCACTTGGGACTAGAATGTCAGCATTAGTATTCTCTGCAGGGAGGATGCCAGCTTCAGGCTCTAATCACAAAGCCATATTGGTGCATCTCAAATATCATTTAGGTAAAATTAATTCTGATTGATCGGGCCCCATTTTTGTTTTTAGTTTGGAGTTGCTTGCTCTGTCTATAATTGGACTGAGACACACAGTGGCTTTGAGAACAATGAGAATAGGCTGGCTCTGCCATCAGTGTTCTACAATGTGCCTCTTACATTAGGACCCTAAATGTCACATGTCCGCTGGGAGGGACAGATTGCAGTATTATGGGCACTGATCTTTTTTTTTTTTTCCCCTTCACATTTTCTAAATTAAGCTTTGTAAAGCAAACTTTAAAATGTTAAAAAGTGAAGTTCCAAGAAATTGTGAGGGTCACTTTCCTCCTTTGCTCATGAGGGAAGCTGAGGCAGGATCGAAATTCTCTTCAAGGCCATTTCTGTGACTCTAGCAAGTCCCAGCACATACAGCTGTGTTGAATCCTCTTCTGCGGCCCAGGAAAGGACCTATGGGTGCTTTCCCTGTTGTCTCCTCCCCTGGGAACTGTGTTAGCAAGCAGAAGAAAGCCAACACATAACATCTAAGAATTAAAATGCCTTAATCTTTTTAAAAGTATTATATAAAAATGATAACAATTGTTTCTTCCTATCTCTATGAAACAACTGGAACCCCAGGAAGGTGCCTGGCCACAGCACCAACATTAGCCACAACAAATGGCCCGAGCTAGGGGCATCCAAGGAGCTGAAGACAGGGGCCATCTCAATTCTGGGGGGATGGCCCCCCAAGGATGGACGCAGCATCAGTCCAGATCTGGGAAGGGCAGGATGGAAAGTTGTCCTTCTTGGCCAGAAGTCTAATCGGACCCCAAGAATCAGGGGTAATTTCAGCAAAATGGTTTCACGTATTTCCAGTGGGCAAGTGACAGGCACACAGCAGACTTAAATCTGGCTTTTACCTTATCAAAACTGATTGCTTCGAAGGCAAGCTACAAAATGGGCAATGTTACGAAGAGTTACTGAAAATCAGCAATATTCAAAGTCTTGATATTAGACTTTCTTTTCCAAATTGCCGAGTCATGCATGCTTGTTGTTGTTTTAAAAAGAGAAACTTCTCCTCCAGACCACTCTCCAACTCTACCATCCTGGCGGCCTAACGTTGATGGCGTGCGTTTCCTCTGCCTTTTCCTCCTGCTCCTATAAATCTTTTCCAGGCAATTATACACACTGGGGAACGCTTGCTTGTTTTTGCCAAAATGTTTTCTCAATTAATGTATCAAAGATCTCTTAATAAGGACGTGGGTATGGATCTATCTTTCTCCCCCCACAGGTTAGTAACAACACCCATAATTTATTTAGCATTTTGAGGCTCGGTCTTACACAAGCAGGAGAAGTAGACATGATGCCCATTTCTCAGAGAGAAAAACTGAAGCTCCTCCAAGTGTTAACACTGAGCTGCTGGAGCCCGAATTCCAGTTCGAGGCGATCAGCCCCAGATGCCATGCTCTGAACCATCGCGTTATACCATTCCTCAAAAGCATACTCCTTTCCAATCCTAGTTTCATATAACAAAAAGCCCTGGATGGCCACATCTTTGTGGATAAGGAACTGCCACTTACCTAATTCATCTGAACACTTTTAAGAAAATCGTTTGTCTGAGGGAGACTTGGCAACATTACTATGTAGTCGTACTGCTAATTAACCTTCAACTCTCATCAGCACAGGAGAAGGAACACTGCTCACGTATATCGGATCTATTCTCTTCCCCCTTCCTTATGCATCTACGCACACATATGTAAATTTACATCAAGGTGATGATATCAGACGTAGTAAGATTTTTAGAGCACTTTTAAAAATTTTGTGCTTATCTTTTCCACCCCTATCATCTCTCCTCTGGTGCTTCTCTCTGTGTTCCCTTAATCATATGCAAATACACACACACAGTTGCTTTTATGGTCTTTGTTTTGTTCTGAATGCAATCATGCGATACACCCACACACCTTGCTTTTCTTACTTGGCAATGCCACACGGTATCCCTGCAAGCCAGCTGCTAGTGCCCTAACTCATGTTTTAATAACTGTATACAATTCCACAGCGAGGAGAGTTTATTCTGCCACTTCTCTCCTCTTAATGGGCTTTCACTTGATTGTCAGGTTTTGTCATGGAAACAAAGCTATACGGACCGGACCGTCCTTGTACGGGCTGATCTTTATTCTCTGGGATAATTTCCTACGACTGGGATTGGTGGGTGGCAGGGTATAAGATTCTGCATTTTTTTTTTTTTTTTGTAGAATGCAACTTTTTTTCCCCACATCATTAGTGTTGATATAATGTTCAATGATTCATTAGTACATATAATCCCCAGTGCTCATCACATCACGTGCCCTCCTTCATTATCATATGGTTTCACGCGTATGTGGAGTGTAAGGAACAGGGCAGAGGACCACAGGGGAAGGGAGGGAAAACTGCATGGGAAGAAATCAGAGAGGGAGACAAAGGATGAGAGACTCTTGGCTGCGGGGAAATAAATTGAGGGTTGTGGAAAGGGAGGTGGGTGGGGGATGGGGTAACTGGGTGACGATTCTGTATCTTACGAGGTATTACAGGGTCACATTCCAGAAGGAGGAACCGATTCATGCTCCCATTGGCTACGTTAAAGAGTTCCCATTTCTCCACATTCTCTACATGGTCAGGGGCTTTTGTTTTCTAATATTTATCCATCTAAAGTTCTGTCACAGTGCCACTTACTACTGAGTTTGAATATCTTTCTCCTCATATTTGGTTTTCCGTTGAATTGGCTTTTCTGCGAACTGATTTTCTGTTACGTTATTTATATTCTCTTACCAATATAAGACGTTTTTATTATTTTATATTTTTTCTAAATCTGTGGCTTCTCAAAACTGCTTTGAGTATACATCTCTAGAGATAGATATAGATAGATATACATATAATGATATCACTATCAAATTTTTCACCTTGTGAGGGGGAAGCATCTGTCTTTATCTCCTTCTGGATTTTCTCCCATGGGACTCACTCTTCCCTGGATGTTGGGGCTGGGACTGCCCAGCCTGGGGACCCTCAGAGCACACAGAGATGGTACCAGCACCCCTCTCACCACCATGCAGAGGCTTGCTCTCCTTTCAAAGTGGGCAAGGATGGAGAAGTAAGTAGGGGGCTACTGATCTCTCTCAGCATCATGGCTTGGACCAAGTAACCCCGAGAAACGGTGCTGAAGGCCTGAACGGGGCACTAGCAGTGAGAAGAAAACATTAGGAAAGATGATAAAAATATTATTTCTACCTTTTTCTTATTAAAAAATGTAAATAATGTTGCCAGGAATTTTTTTAAGTACCCCAAATAGTATTTTTGAAATTAAATGGATGACAGACATTTTCTTTTAAAAAAAAAAGATTTTATTTATTTATTTTAAGAGAGAGAGAGTGCACATGTGTGAGTCGGGGAAGGGGCAGAGACAGAGGGAGAGAGAGGATCTCAAGCAGAATCCATGCTGAGTACAGAGCCTCACGGGGGCTGGATCTCATGATCCCAAGATCAAGACCTGAGCCTAAACCAAGAGTCGGATGCTTAACCGACTGAGCCACCCAGGTGCCCCTGGATATTTTCTGGAGATGCAATTAATTAATACCATGCAATATTTCTGGGGTTTGTTCCCTTCAAAATGCCCCCCGGTTAACAATGGGTGAGGGTTTCTTGCCTCTCTCTCGACTGCCACTTTTCTCCAAGGCAGAGAAGCTTTCCATCCTTTGTGTCTCCACAGTAACTGTAGCCTCTGGACCCCCCAAGACACACACACACGCACGCACACCCCTCCCAGCTTCCTAGTAGCTCTCTGCAAGTCTGCCAGAGAGTCCCTGTCCCTCGGGGACCCCTTGGTCTTAGCGAACGGCTGGTACCAGCAGGAGGCCCAAGGAACTGGCATGACCAGAAGGCCTGGGCCCGAGACAGGTGCCCTGCTGCTACTCATGCCACATCATGGTTGTTGGTTCCATATGGGCTCACATGGTCACTCAGCAGGAGACACTGATGGGAGTTTTAGGAATTCATAAATAATATCCCCTCTTTCCCACCAGAGTTATGAACCAACAGAAAAGCAGACACAGAAGCAGACAGATGGAGACCAAAACATCAATTTGAGTGCTCATCAAAGGGAGGTCGTTCGATGTAGCTCATGCCTTCTCCTGATGGGCTCGTTGCCTTCCTGCGTGTCCCTTCTCCCAGCTGCTCTTTGGAGGAGCTCTCCACAGTCCGGTTGGGATCTCCAAGTCAGAAATTTTACCTTATTGCTGCCTCTCATGGGTCCTAGGTGGAGAGGGAAGAAAGGAGATCGAATCCCTGCTGCTTACAGTCTTCTAAGAGATCAGCTTTACGCAATCACGGAACATAAGCCAACGCAGTCTCCCGCTCCTCCGGGGTGAGCAATCAATGAAACCGGAGCAAGAGGCCAGGAGTCATTCAAGGAGCATTCCCTCCACGTGTAAATGTGAGGAATGGGGAGCTAAGAGTTCCCCTGTGCCTTTATTCTCTTAACCGTTAGATCCAGAGGCATCCTGCCCTGCTCTGGCGAGCTGTCCATTGGCCAGCCCTGCTCCTGCCTTCAGCAGCCCACACCCCCTTGAGGTATGTTCCCGGAACTGCCACTGAGCAGAATATAGTTCACCCCCAGAAGCTGTCAATTGGGTTGAAGGAGTGAAATATTCAGACTAATTTTGAGCCACACTGGAGTCAAGGCTGTAAATTTATTCTTTTTTTTTTTTTTAAAGATTTTATTTATTTATTTGACAGAGATAGAGACAGCCAGCGAGAGAGGGAACACAAGCAGGGGGAGTGGGAGAGGAAGAAGCAGGCTCATAGTGGAGGAGCCTGACGTGGGGCTCGATCCCACAACGCAGGGATCACGCCCTGAGCCGAAGGCAGATGCTCAACCGCTGTGCCACCCAGGCGCCCCTGGAAATTTATTCTATTCTTTATTTCTTTGCATTTTTTCCCCAGCCATATTGCCCAATGGAGCTTCAGCAATGTAATTAAATGTAAACATTAAGATGATCTGGGAATAAAATGTTAACGATCTGGGGATGGCTCAAGTTGAATAAAAAACCCTTCTTTTATTAAATTCTGTTTTAGGAGGATAGAGTAGGTCATGCTGCAGTAGCAAGCAATCCACAGATCTCAGTGGATTAACACTGGGAAGGTTTATTTCTGAGGACTTCACTGGCCAGCTGAGGACTCTGTTCTGCTTCACTGTGGTCTTTTTTCCCCCCACACCTTATTTTTTATTATTATTATTTAAATTCAATAGTACATCATTAGTTTCTGACGTAAAGTTCAATAACTCGTCAGTTGCAGCTGTGGTCCTTACTCTGATACCCGGCTGGGAGAACAGGCACCATCTGGAATATTGCTGGTCATATGCCAGAGGGAGCGCCAGTCTTGGTTAAGCACACACTCGTGCCTAAAGCTTTCACTTGGAAGTGTCTTTTCTGCTCACATGTCATAAGCCAAAGCAAGTGACATGGCAATGCTTACGTTCAAGAGTGGCACAGAAGCCCAACGCTCCCACACGCCTGGAGGACAAGAGCCGGAGTAGTATACAGAGCTCTAAGGACCAGCACAGATTTTCAGGAAGAAATTAAAATCTACAAATATTAAATATTCTTATAAGTTAAAGTTCAACTAATTTTGTGTCTGAAGTAATGAAGTCCAAATTTAAATATTCTTGCCCTTTGGAAGTCAAGTCCAATGTGTATACATAATTCTTAATTTAAAATAATGTTCAATGAAATTAAGACCCTCTTGCATTTCTTTTTGTGTTCATTAGAGTTTGGAATTTTCCAACAATCGTGTGTGAACCAGGTCACCATCTACCACAATGGGCTTAATGCCTTTAGGCTTCAAAGTTGAGTTAGTTCCATTTCTCATTCCCCACTTTAAAGAGTATGAGGTGGTTGTGCAACCCACAGAATTATCACAGCACTGACTTTATGTCACTAACTAACCTCAAGTCCTAGGGAGGTACCCCAAAGGAAATGTGGCTCTCAGGACATCAAACTTGGTTAAATCTTGACCTGTGTTACTGATATCAAATATGAAGTGGGAGCTCCATGGGCTCTGAGAGCAGGTTGGTGGACAGAGAAAAACCAGCATCAATGGCTTCATCTCTGCAGGATGCTATTAACGCCAGGGCACCATGATCTACGAAGTTAACTCCAGGGCAAAAAAACTCTTTCAAGAGGTCAATTTTGGCACTGTTTAACCTATATATGTTGTCTCTTTTTGGTTGAGGCATTTTGGAGACATATTCGGGACAATGTTATTTGGTTGCATAGCATAGAATTTGGGGGTGGTGGCAGCTTTTCTTTCTCATCTTTGCATTTTCCCTATAGAGCCTTGTGTTTGGTGTCCCTTAGGCTGCTTTGAGGGTTGGCTCTGTCCAGTGGCGTGGTTGCACCCAAATCTTATGACCACACGTTTTAAGTCCTGTGACATAGTGACTTGCTTCCGTTGTCTCCTGAGGAATTGCAAAGGTCCGGGAAATCTGGCTTCTGGGGATGGTTTCCCTCTGATCCTCACATTGGCTTTCAGTGAATCAAAGAACCCTTAACTGAAGGTTTCAAAAATCTGTTAACATTTCAAAAATGTGTGTTCCTAGAGCATGGTTCTCGCCTTTGACTGCAACTTAGGAAACTTGGGGGCCTTCAGAAATCCTGAGGCCCATGTTGTACCCCAACCAATTATGTCATAGTCTCCAGCATGATGTGATGGTTAATTTCATGTGTCAACTTGTCTGGGCCACAGTACCCAGATATTTGGTCAAACACCAGCCTGGATGTTGCTGTGAAGGTATTTTTTTAGATGAGATTTACATTTAAATCAGTAGTAGACTGTGTGTAAACAGATTATGCTCTGTGATGTGGGTGGGCCTCATCCAGGTAGTTGAAGGGCTAAAGAGAAAGATATTGACCTCCCCTGAGCAAGAAAGAATTCTGCTGGCAGATTGCTTTTGGATTTGAACTGCAAGTCTTCCCTGGGGCTCTAGCCTGCTGGTCTACACTTCAGATTTTGGCCTTGCCAGCCTCCATAACTACATGAGCAATGGAGGTGATGATATTGTGGTGATAGAGATGGTGGTGGTGAGCAATGTCCACAATAGCTAAATCGTGGAAGGAGCCGAGATGCCCTGCAACAGATGACTGGATTAAGAAGTTGTGGTCCATATATACAATGGAATATTACTCAGCAATCAGAAAGAATGAGTTCTCAACATTTGCTACAACATGGACGGCACTGGAGGAGATAATGCTTAGTGAAATAAGTCAAGCAGAGAAAGACAACTATCATATGATTTCTCTCATCTATGGAACATAAGAACTAGAATGATCAGTAGGGGAAGAAAGGGATAAAGAAAGGGGGGGTAATCAGAAGGGGGAATGAAACATGAGAGACTATGGACTATGAGAAACAAACTGAGGGCTACAGAGGGGAGGGGGGTGGGGGAATGGGATAGACCGGTGATGGGTAGTAAGGAGGGCACATATTGCATGGTGCACTGGGTGTTATACACAACTAATGAATCATCGAGCCTTACATCGAAAACCGGGGATGTACTGTATGGTGACTAACATAATATAATAAAAAATCATTATTAATAAAAAAAAAAAAAAGAGATGGTGGTGGTGTTGTTGGAGGTAAAGGTAGTAATTATGGCGGTGGTGGTGGAAGTGATGGTGGTGGTGATGGTGGAGGTGACTGTGGTGGTGATGGTGGTGATGATGGAGGTGGTGATGATGGTGGTGGTGATGGTGGCGGTGGTGGAGGTGGTGATGATGGTAGTCATGATGATGGAGGTGATGAAGGTGAGGTGGTGATGATGGTGGTGGTGATGGTGGAGGTGATGGAGGTGATGGAGATAGTAGTGGTGGGAGAGCAATGGTGATATGACACTTGGAAGCCTCTGGACAAGGCACATGGTAAGGAAAGGTTAGCCCCTTATTTTCCTCTCCAAACCAGACTGGGTTTGGGATAGCGACATTGGTGTTACCTTCATCCCACACTACCAATTTAAAACTGGATCCTCAAACTGGATTCCGGTGCCCCCAGAAACACAGAGCGCTTGCTGATTACCCTTTATAATCCCTGCCTACAGATCTGGCTGAGATCACCCAGGAAGCAGTCATTATTGTTTCACCACCATTGCCGAGAAAGCCCCAGATGCCGGGCACGCTGCACTTGTGCGGTTCAAGAGCAAACGGCAGCCAACTGCAGGGTGAGGCCCATGTGCCAGCTTGAAGGGGAAGGGATGGTAAGGTTTCCCCTTGTTATGAGCAGCTCTGTCCCCGTGAACACCACAGCTGTTCCTAGCCCCTACTTGTCTCTACTGCACCACAACCTTTAATCTCACCAACTCTCCATCACTCAAGGTTCCCAGCTTATATCCAGACATCTACACCCAGAGGTCTCTATACATTCCATATACTGAATGTGGGGACATTAGGGGATAAGTAATGCCCTTTCTTTTGCCATATGATTTCTGACCCAGTAGAACACACAGAGCCAGACTTGTCGGGATGAATGGTCAATTTATCAGCGATGAGAGCGGGGTGAGAGGACCCGGCGTACGCAGGAGATCACTCAGACTGCTTAGTGCCGTCGGCTTCAACTCTTCCCTTCTGGACTACCTCTGGTTCAGCCCACCCAGGCTTGTTTCCATCTCCCAAACAGAGTCACTGACCCAGGACTACTGGCTTACACTGGCCATGGAAGGAGAGGGACGAAATTCATTTGTTTGTTACACATTCATTCATTCATTCATTCACTCTCCTGACAAATAATTATTGAGCGTCTGTAACTGTCAAGTGTGGACAAAATAGAAAATAATTCTGCTCTTGTGGCACTTATATTTCAGTGGAGAAAAGAAAATCCCATTTGCTCATTGCTTTTTATTGGATTTATTCTCATGAATGCGGCAAAAGGCCTAATGGAGCTTCCTTCTCATGAGGAATGAGGCGCACATACTTTCCCCTAATCATTCCGAGGAAGTGAAATGCAATTTCTTTTTGGTAAGTGATTGGACATATTGAAAGAGGCCTTGCCCACCTCCCGGGCTGGGTGGGACATCGCACATCGGCAGACCCCCCAGTGTTCCGCTGCCGTTGCTCAGAGCACATTCTGTGGGACTGATTTCCGACACCCCCCCCCCCATATGGGAGCTTAGTGCTTAGAGCTTTATAAAGTTAGTGAATGAGGTTCCAAGCCTGGGTCACTTGGGGTATGATAGTGTTTGTAGATGGAAATAGAGGTATTGGAGAGGTATTTGTTTTTGAGGGGAAAACCGACAAGTGTGGGTGTCCACCCTGAGAAAGGTGGGGAGCACCTGTGTTGCTGCTTTAATGGCTGTCCTGCTGCGGTTCGCACGTTCGAGGTGATAGAGGGCTCTCCGCGTCCTCCGACCCACAGTAACAGTCACACCTTGCCTCAGTCTGTGTGTGTGTCTTTGTTGCCCCACCTTTTTAAAAAAACCTCTTTCAATCTTTGAGGATTTTAACTCATCTTCAGTCTTTTCAATTCCCATTTCTCCTGCAACATACAAATGTTAGGACAAATACGACACCCCCGCGTCGACGCTTGGAGATAATTATGCTGTCACTGCGGGATGACTCGTTCTCTGAATTGTCATCAGAAAGATTATAAATAAACCCAGGATAAATGAAGCTTGTTTGATACCAACAAAGATAATTTGAACCCTGACTGAAGGAAAATTAGTAAGTATGGCAAATCGAACAGCATGAAGCCGAGTGAGGGGTGTGGATCCAACTCTGTCTCCCTCTGAGGCTTGGGCTCCTTTAGGTGACATTGTTAGGCTGTGATTTCACTAACAAATCACTGTTTACACGCTCGCCCCTAGGATCATCATGCAATTAACGTCTCTGAGCAAATGACGTTTTGTCACTTAAATGTATGTATTTCACTGCTAAGCGGGAAACGGCCAGAGTCTGATTATTACAGCTCCGTATTATGAGTTGATAATGTATATAGTTTTGGGCCTTGCTTTGGCACCAGTATTTGAGACACAAATTTAGTTCTCCACAAGGTAGAAGTTCGTTGTTTTTGTTTTCTGATGTACTTTGTCCGGGTGAAAGAATTTGGGGGGTCAGGGACTAGATTTGCTTTAATTTGCAAATTCCATCTAAATTTCTCCAAGCTCTCTGCCCGGCAATTACTTTGTCTTCCATACCATTCTGACACACTCTATTAATCTATCAAACCACAGAAGGCTGAGCAAAAACGGAGTCCTATCTTGTAGAGATAGTTGGGTCAGTTCAGGTCAAAACGTTATTGGTTTTGGCATAAAAGCTCTTGGAGAAACTTGAAGAATGAGTAGTTACAATCTGATCTTTGAAACAGATTTCAGAGGTGAGAACAGAACAAAATTGGTTTCTGACTATCAAATAATATTCTTGCCAAAAACCTCTAAGTTAAATTGGCACACAGATATATCTCCATGCTCTTTAAACTACTGGGTATCAAGTGATCAAAGGTCTTAAGTCTCAAAAAGAGAGACTTTGCAAATATTAAAACACTTGGTTATAGTAAGTTTCCTTTGGGGTGTTAGATAAGTAATGTTTTCTTTTTTCTTTTTTTTTTTAATAATTTTTATTTTGTTATATTAGTCACCATACAGTGCATCCCCAGTTTTTGATGCAATGTTCATGATTCATTATTTGCATATAACACCCAGTGCACCATGCAATATGTGCCCTCCTTACTACCCCATCACTGGCCTATTCTAGTGTCGTTCCAGAAAGGATAATGAATAAAATGGGTCCTTTGTTCATACCAAGCAGGGGCTTGCAACAGCTATGCCCTCAGTAAGGCATGCCACCCCCATCAGCAGTTGGGGCCATTGAAACACAGCACCTCAAATTTGATGGCTTGAACAACAAACCTTTATTGTCTCCCAGGCTGGAGGCGGGAAGTCCAAGATCAAGGTGAAGGCAGGGTTGGTTTTTTTTTTTTTGAGGGCTATGAGGGAGTCTGTTCCAGGCTTCTCTTCTAGCTTCTAGTAGCTCCTTGACTCACAGAGACACAACTCCAATCTTCACAAGGCACAAGGTGTGTGCGTGTCTATGTCCCAATTTCCCCTTTTTATAAGGACATCAGTCATATTGAATTAAGACCCCCCTGATCTAGTAGGACCTCATCTTAACTAATTACATCTGCAAAGACCCTATTTCCAAATAAAGCCACATTAAGAGGTCCTGGGGGTTAGGTCTTCAACCAATGAACGTAGGGGACACAATTCAACCCAGAACACCGCCCTGGTGATGCTTGGGCACCTCGGGAAATGCCCGACCCCAGGCTCGGCATCCTGCTCCGTCACCCCGCCTTCTCCGCCTGCTCTTGCTGTGCCCTGCTTCCATCTCACCGCCGAGACCCCTGGACTGGCAGGCGGGTTGGCTGTCAGCACCTTCTAGCCGCCCCGTGACTCCTGTTCCTCCCTTCCCAGAACCCAGGCCCCCTGGACCCCAGCTAGGGGTCTGATTCTAGGCCCCCACGTATTCAGAAAGGGAATTGTGTGTTCTTAATAAACCACCAACCTGCGTCTAGATGAGCTGGGGGACACAAGTCCTGGAGGAAGAGCTACGAGCAAGGGACACAGGGACCCAGCCAGGCCGGCTTACGGCTCTTGCTTTGGAACATGATTCGGTGCCTGTGTTTGTGAGCACATTACCCTAAAGGCTCCTTTGAGGTTAGGGAAGGTAAAGTTGATAAAGCACAATATTTTACTGGGATCATTTTAAATATTTTACATCCCCTAGGGAAAAAATCGTACCTAAAGTGTCCAACCTGCCAGACAAAGAGCTTTGCCTGAAGACGTGAGCATACAGCAAACGCTGCTGACAATGGGAGCTGTGAGCGCTCTGGGAGGGAAGCAGGCGGGACGGGTCTGGAGATGGGAAACTCCATCTGTATGGTTTCATAGGAGGTTCTCACTCAGTGCCATCTTCTGTTTTTCTTTCTTTTTTTTATGATTGATTTATTTATTTGAGAGAGAGAGAGAGCACACATGAGTGTGTGAACATGGGGAGGGGCAGTGGGACAGGGAGAGAGAAAACCCCAAGCAGAACTCCCCTCTGAGCCCAGAGCCCCACCCAATGCTAGCTCCCACAACCCTGAGATGGTGACCTGGGCTGAAATCAAGAGTTGGACGCTTAACCGACTGAGCCACCTAGGCGCCCCGAAACTTCTGTTTTTCTTAAGCATTTGATTAAGGTCTTATGGCTGTGGACTCTAATGGGCGGGAACCCACTCACGCATGGCCTAGAGCCATAAATATAACTCTGTTGTAGGGAGCTGCTTTATACGATCTCCCGGTCCATTGTGCGTGCTCCAGCCGGACTGCTCTGTAAAGAATTTGGAGTACCTCTGACCATGCGAGAGCTAGGTCTGAATATTCGGACTACCATGCCTGCCCCAGTAATATTTCAGTGTTCTTTCTATGGTTTCAGAAGCTATGAACATTACTGACCTTGGTACATGATTCCTGAGAAAGGGTTTGTTTAAATAAATATCTCGGTATCTCAATCCAGAATTTCACTATGTTGACCAGATAGCTGAAGGGTAACCCTCTTATTCCCTAGAACATTAAAATCTGAGTTGCACTTTTATTTTTTATTTTTTTAAAGATTTTATTTACTTATTTGACAGAGATAGAGACAGCCAGCGAGAGAGGGAACACAAGCAGGGGGAGTGGGAGAGGAAGAAGCAGGCTCATAGCAGAGGAGCCTGATATGGGGCTCGATCCCTGAACGCCGGGATCACGCCCTGAGCCGAAGGCAGACGCTTAACCACTGTGCCAACCAGGCGCCCCCTGAGTTGCACTTTTAGTTTACTTTATCTTTATTTTATTTTTAATTGATATCAATGATAATTTCATCTTCTCAGTGGTTTCTCATGGTTGCCATGCCCAACAGTTATTTCGACTTGCTCCGTGTAGCTCTCCGGGTGGACTGACAGATGCTGACTTGGACGTAGAAGCTGTATGGCACTGGGTTTCGTGAATATCTTCTCAGAACTTGCTTTCACAGAGATCCATTGATGTTGCTTTTAGATCATTTGAATTTTCATCAAGTTGGAGTGAGACTCCTCAGGGCCACTTGGCCAAGGTCATGCACCAGCCTTCCTGCATACTTAGGCCATGGAAGCCTGAGCCCATCTCTGTCTCTCATTGAGTGTCATCCTTACCTTCCCCAAACCCTCCTGTTTGGATCAGCCCAGTCACCTTTGATTCACTGGGACCACCCACACCTATATGGTATCGCTAATCCAGATCACATCAGTTTGCATCCATCGTCATCCCAGACTCCTTCTTTGTAAAAGCTGCCGGAGGATGTTTCTCTCCCCACTGAAGCGATTTGTGTAAGGGACAGGTGTGGGGTAAGTATACTAATTCTAAAGCTCTGGTTCTCAACGAGGGACGAGTTTGCCTCCTCTCTGTAGGGAATATTGGACAACGTCAACAGATATTCTTGATTGCCATGACTGAGGGGTGGATGCCATTGGCATCTATTGGACAAAGGCCAACGATGCTGTTCAACATCCTATAATGCATAGGGCGGCCCTTTGCCCCCACGACAACCCCAAATGTCAACCGTGTGGAGGTTGAGAGACCCTGATCTAAGGAGAAGACATTTGGCAAACATGACATCAGCCTTCAATCCTTTCCAAGCTCTCTTTATGTTTGAATGACAATTTAGAGTCCTGACTTGTATTAAAAGTTGCATCTGAAAAATAAAGTTCCTAAAAAATTACCTCCATGGTGGACTAATTTCTTCATACAATCTCTTCTCTAATATGTGCTTTGCAAACTTCATAATCCATTGATTGGATCCAATAAAGGTGGAAAGTGAAGGTAGGAAGCGGGTGAAAATAAATATATAGGATATGAACTCTGTACCTGGAAGGTGGGCTCAACTACTGTCTAGCTCAAATTGAAGCGTTATCTTGGAATTAGTCTGCGGTCTGTATTAGTTACCTAGGGCCGCTATAACAAATTGGGTGGCTTAAAACAACAGAAATTCACTCTCTCACAGTTCTGGAGGCAGAAGTCCAAAATCAAGGTATCTTGAGGGCCACAATTTTTCTGAACGCTCTAGGGGTCTGTCCTTCCTTGCCTTTCCAGCTTCTGGTGGCTGCTGGCAAGTCTTGGCATCACCCATTCAGTCCCTGTCTCTGTGGACACACGACCTTCTTCCTGTGTGTCTGTGTGTCTCTAAATCTCTCTCTCCTTATAGGCACACCAATCACTGGATTTAGGGCTCATCCTAATCCTGTGTGACCTCATCTTAATTATATCTGCAGAGACCCTATTTTCAAACAAGTTCTTATGCACATGGACCAGAGGTTAGAACTTCAACATATCTTTCTGGGGGACACAATTCAACCCACCACAGTCAGTAGCCAAGACATTTGAGGTCCCCTGACCAGACACCACAGAAGTCCTTTTCTCCCATCGATGTTTAGCCACTGCCCAGCATCTGGTGACAACGATGTTGTTGCGGTTCCAGATTGCCCGTGGCCCAGCTGCCAGGCTGTCTGCCCATCTTCACCACTCACTTCACCCTCCTGTGTCTTTTCCCCTTCCTGCTTCTTTATGTTCCTGTCAATTCTCCTTGTCCTCTGGATTTTATCACTGGCGGTCAATCCAGCCCCCCTTTCCTTTCTGGTAAAGATGCTCACCCCATCACTGAGCATAATATCAGAGTCAGCGGAGCTTCCTGGTGGTGTTCAGTGGCTGCCAATTGCTCAGGAGCACCTTCTGAACTGCAAAAGATATTTTCTTCTAAGTGCTTAAATGCCGGGACTCCTTAGGGGAATCTGATGCTTCCAGAAAAGCAGACATTAGACGGCAAAGCTCTGCTACATTAATAGCTCAGGGAGAGTGCAGTTGGGATTGTTTTGTTTTCAGATGTCATCATTTTGGTTTTTAATTTACTTATGAAAAATAGCCTTTGGGGAGCCCTGAAGGTAAAAGATAGTAAGAATTTAGAGGCATCATGTGGACAGAGGGAGTAGAGTTTCCAATTGAGGAAAAAGAAAAATTCTGAGCCAGGAAAACCTTTAGCTTGGGCAAGGCAGTAGAGGTTTGTGAGAAGAGGCGTAGGACAGGGGATCACCCTCGATCGTGCAGAAGAGCCTGAAAACCTTGTCTTGATCTAATTCGGATATTGCTGGAAAGATACTCAAGCAGAAATACGAAGGACCACCAAGCCCGGAGGCAAATATCAGCACTTGAGCTGTGTTCCATCGATGGAACCAAGCTTTAGCTACACGTACAAGTGCAAAGTGCATGCAGCAGTCTCTAAACACGTGTAAGTCATGCAGCGAAGACTTGCGCAATGCCTGGGCACCGATCCTGACCCTGTGTGGAAGCAGGTGGCTGGAGGGAAAGACATGGACTGATTTTCCTCCAGCTTCTCACCAGGTTAGTGTTTCCTGTAACACTGGGAGGTTCACACACATGGTCCTTTGAGAAATGGTTCCCGGTCCTGCTTCTGCTCCTTTCAATATTGACAGGTCAGTTCTCAACAGGAATGCCGCTGTTAACCGTCTTGTTTAAGATGGTTCCTCCCTCTTCCCAAATCCTCATTCTGCTGCTATGCTTCATTTCCCTCCTTAGCATAATCACTTCCAAACATACTACGTATTTACTTATTACTTTTTTTTTTTTTTAAGATTTTATTTATTTATTGGATAGAGAGAGACACAGCGAGAGAGGGAACACCAGCAGGGGGAGTGGGAGAGGAAGAAGCAGGCTTCCTGCCAGATAGGGAGCCCGATGCGGGGCTCGATCCCAGGACCCTGGGATCATGACCTAAGCCAAAGGCAGACGCTTAACGAATGAGCCACTCAGGCCCCCCATATTTACCTATTACTCTTATCCATCATCTGTCTCCCCTCCCTAGAATGCCAGGTCTATGAGGGCAGGGGTCTTGTCTGTTTTGTTCATCACTGTGTCTGCCATACCTGACATGGCCCCTGAACCCCCAAGTTACCAGCCCCCAACATGCACGTACTTGTTACTCCTTTGGGTGTGATTTAACTAGAGGGGACCAATTGACATTGCAGGTCTAAGGCATTTGTAGAATGGGGATTGCAATAGCATTTAGCTCATTTGGCTGTTCTGCATTAGTACTCGTAAAGCCCTAGAACAGTGCCAGACCCACAATAAGAGATCAGCAACGTGCCCTTCACTCTGCGTGCCCCTTGGAGCCTGTACTCTGCCGCCAAAAGGAATTCATGTTTTGTTTCCCACCAAATCTCAAAATGAGCATAACGGATAAGATGTCAGTGTTCATTTTTGGCCCTCATTTATTTTTCTTAACCTTTCAGAGCTTAGTCATTGCTTCTCTGTTAGGGAAATTGCTAATGAAAGAGGAAAAAATAAACAGGGAAAGGGACGTGATAATGCATATTTCAACAATTTGCATTTTCATAGAATTATGTATAAAAATAGCTTAGTTGTCTTTAAAATTATTCCCACGTAGTTAATCCCTATTCTTAATTCAATTAAGTATGTCAAAGTTTCATGGTCTTCCATGATTATATCATGACCTCCTACGCTCAGTCATTCCACTCGCTAATTTAATCTGTTATTGTCTGGCCATTCAGGCAGACTCATCCCCTTTGTGTGCAATTACACCTTTCTCATGGGTTATAATCAGTGCTACGGACTGAATGTTTGTGTCTCCCTAAAACACGTATGTTGAAGCCCTAATCCCTACTAGGATGGTATTTGGAGGTGGGGCCTTTTGGAGGGGACTAGGGTTCAATGAGGTCATGAGGGTGGGGCCTTCATGATGGGATTAGTGTCCTTATACCAAGAGACACCGGAGAGGGAGAGCCCTCTCTCTTCCTGCCATGTGAGGACACTGCAAGGAGGCCATTGTCTGCTAGCCAGGAAGAGGCTCCACACCAGAACTCAACCATGCTGGCATCCTGAGCTCAGACTTCCAGGCTCCAGAGCTGTGAGGAAATACATTTCTGTTGTTTAAGCCACCAGTCTGTGGTGTTCTGTTATGGCGGCCCAAGCTCACGGAGACAGACTATGATACAGTGCTCTGCTCGCGTCTACATAAAGGGCAGGTATGATCCAACCCGAGCTGTTTGGACACGCTGTCCCTGGAAGTGAGTCTTGAACAGAGGGTAGAAAATAAAAATAGTTGGAGTTCATTCAGTTGTGTTGTAGGCCCCCTGGCCACGTCCTTCCCATTGTGGTATATCCCTACTATTCCTGCGTTCTTGTCTCTTAGAGCTGCCCATCCTACTGCCTGTTTCCTAGCGCAAGTCTGTAATCTCCCCCGCTGATACTGTGAGGTCTTGATATTGTGCCAGTAAATCTTTCCCTACTTTTGTTTACATTAGACAGAGTTAGGGTCTGTTGCTTATGACCTAAGAATCTTAATTAATACATCTACCTGCTATGCCATGTAATGGCTAAGGCCTACATACTTTATCAGTTCCCCCTTTCTAATATATGATAGTTATATTTTTATGCTTATCATTGGTTAATAGGTTTCTGAGATGAAGTTGATGATTGGATAACTTTTGACATATTTGAGTCATTGGTTATATTTTGATGGAGTAGCCCAAAGGTATTACTAACTAAAATTTTATTCATAAAGGAATATTTGAATAAATTATCACAGTCACCCTTCCCTGTGTTGAATTGCTCATTACATTTGGGAAGAGGGGCCTCGGGGACGGTAAGATAGAGAAATAGTATGTAAGTAAAGTTTTGAATCGATTAGCATTAATAGGCATTGGATGCTTTTAGATTTGCTATAGATCATAGAACTAATAATTATTTGCATAAGTAAGTAGGAAACTGCAAGTGACTTTATGGTTGGGATGTTCTGAAAGATGTATGGTATCGACTTCCACTGAGACTATGTAATTGGAAAAAGGGAGGTGATTTAAGATGAAAACTGATTTACACAAATATATATCATAGCCTTTATTTCCATGGAGAAGGGTTATTAATGTATTACTTATATCTTAATTTCCTCGAGCCTAGTGAACATTAAACTTTCACATGATACAAAAAAAGACTATGGCAAACCGGATTTTATACCAGAGTGGTTGATGTTTCAGTCCCAATGATTACCTGCACCAAGGATTGCAGAGGTGTTTGGAGCAAAGTGGATGCTTATTCAATTAATTAACTCAACAAAGAATTATTGTGCCAGCTCTGTTCCTGCTACTGGGCTGTTTGCTAGGCATGCAGTGCACAACGTGGCTCTTTGCCATCAAAGAGGGTATAGTCTAAAAGAACACATCAAGATATACAAACAAGAGCAATAAACCGTAGACTTTGAGACAGAGTTATCTACCAGAGCAGTGAAGTCCCAAAGAGAGGCTGCTCAGTTGTGCAAGTGGAAGGAAGACGGGGAAGTATTCAGGAAGGGTCTTAGAGCTAGTCTCTCTCTCTCTCTCTCTCTGTAATAATTCTGGGTAGAAACCACAGTGTGGGGTTTGAAAGGATATGAGGTGAGAAATAAGCAAGACAAGTTGATACATGCAAGAAACTCATAGGGACTCAAATGTTGGGTGTAGGGAGAGATGCAAAGAGAATCAAGTCTGGGGAGGCAGGTTGGGCCAGTCCTTGGCAGGCCAAGTACACAGGAGCCATTAAAATATTTAAGTGGTAGATTGAAATGATCAAATTTTTGTTTTAGGAGAGTCACTTTGGTGGGTGAGAGGATCCCATATGAGAAAAGGAAAAACCAGGATCCCTAAGACCCACTAGGAGAAGGCTCGAGTGGCTGCTGGGAAAATGGAGCTATCTTGAGCAAAGGTAATGTCAGTGAGGACAAAAGGGAAGAGGGATGGGAGAGGCATCAAGGAGAAACATTGACCTGACTCAACCCCTGATTTGAACTGAGGTTTGGAAATGGTTGTGTGGGAAAGGCAAGACACAGACCGACCACCACAGTTGGGTCTTGGATAGACAGTGATGTCTTCATTAAAGAAGAGGAGAAAAACCAAGACTGTGGATGGGAAGCGGAATAGCAGCTCTATGTTAGATGCACTGAATTTGAGATGCTCGAGGGACATTCTCATAAATAACTGGAAGCAAATGGACAATAAAGTCAGGAGCCCAGCAGAGGTCTGGCCCTGGTATGTACTTCTGGGGTCACCAGCATACAGGTAGAGTTAAAAATAGACAGTAAACGTGATTGTCTGGGGAGAGATGTGGAATGAAGAGATGCCACTGTTTGTGGGAGGGCAGGAGGACAGAAGCTCACAAAGGAGACAGGGAGGAAGTAGTGAAGGGGGATGCCCAGGGAATGTGTGTCCTGAGAGAAAAGAAAGAGGGGCTTCAGGTGCCTCCAGAGGCACCACATGCCACAGAGAAGGTCACGTGGATATCAGCTGCTGCTATGCGCTGCTTTGGAATAAAGACGAATAAGCTACTATGAGTGGTTTAGGCTGGGGATGCTAATGTTTAGGTCAGTTGTTGTAAAGAGGAATAAAACTCTGGGTCCCATCTCTGAGTGGCCAAATGTACCTTTGCTTGGGTGGTACATCCTACCCCCTCTCAACTCCCTGTGATGCTGCCAGGATAGGACTGAGCACAGGCTGGAGATGCGCCCTTTCCCTCTCTGGCACAGGATTTCTCAACCTCAGCACCACTGACATTTTGGACCGGACACCTGTTTGTTGTGGAGGGATGTCCTGTGCATCGCAGCAGGTCTAGCATCATCCTGGTCTTTGACAGATGCCAGTCACACCCCCTCCCCCCCCGCCCCCCGCAAACGGTGACAACCAACGATTTTCCAGACAATACCAAATGTCCCCTAGGGGTAATACTGCCCCAGTGGAGTGCCACTGCTCTAGGTGTGTAGCAAGGAGATCAAGCTGTCCCTTTTGAAATGTTTGTCAGGGTAGGAGTACAGAACACAGAAATAGATTTTAGATGAAAAGTGACCCAGCCATCAAGTTGTCTCAGAAATGATGTGTGTGGGGATGCAAGCCAAATAACCAAGCAATAGAGAACTTAACTGTTTGAGTAAAACAGTTCTGAAGCAATGAACAAATTATCTCTAGAAGGGCAATACAAACTGTAAAAGTCAGTAATAAAAAAGATTGCACATCGTCGCACATAGCACGTCCCTTGTATACTAAGCATGGGCAAGCAAGCGCTCATGGCAATAACCATTTATTTCTGGCCCGTGGTGAGCCGGACCCATCTATCACTGCGATAATAGTCGTCATGGATCTTCAGGAGTTGAGCTGGCTCAGACTCCCATGATTTGTTCTCTACTTCCCCTATGCTTACCTCGAAGCAAAACGTTCAGGTGCTCTTAATTCTTTAGGCAGAAGCAATATTTTTTCTCTGTTGGTTTTCTGCTTTCCAGAATCTGGGTGGTATGCATGGTCATTATCAGACTTCTTTTTCCCTGTTTACTCTAATGAAATGATGGCATGGATCAATACCTTCCTCACGATTTTCCTCTCTGACTGAGCCTGCCGCTGTGACTTACGCTCAGGTTTCAGGAGTGGTCGTAATTCACTGGTTTATTCAGTCAGTCAACAGGTAATGATCACATGTCTGCTGTGTATGAGGCCCCTCGCCACTCCCTGGAGAGACTGGATGTCACTGCAGATACAACAGTTGCCCTCCATTTTGTTCAACTTGGGGAGAGAGACAATAAACAAGTCAAATAAAAATAAAAAAGGTCAAATAAAGACGAACTGTGATCATTACTGTGTAGGAAATAAGCAGCATAACTGGGATGGATGAGACCAGAGGTCTGATTTGAATAAGATGGCCAGGGAAGGTGGAGCTGAGCAGACAACGTTTGGTCTGCTGCCTAAGGATTGGATCCAGCCATGCATTTAAAGAGCTGGAGAAAAGTAAAGAATCTTCCAAGGGAAGGACAACAGTCTAGTGAGTAATGCACGAGGGCCACTGGAAGAGAAGACTCCAGCAGAAGAGAGGGGGGCAGGTACAAGATCACAAAGGCCTTTTTTGTATTTGAATTTGAGTCTCAGTAACAAAATGAAGCCAGGGAAGGGTTAAGCTGGAGATAGGAGAAGATCATGTGTCTACCATTTTGCCTTCTTTGTGGGGAAGAGTGAGTGTGGAAGCAGAAAGAACAGTGAGTTGACCATTGGGTCAGCCCAATGACAGAGGATGGTGGTATGATTAAGGGTGGTGGGGTGAAAGGAGAAATGTGAGCCCATTGGAGATATGCACTGGGTACAGAACAGATGGGAAGTAAGCAGAATAATGACCCCTGAAGATGTTTGTGTCTAATCCCCAGCACCTGTGACTATGTGACCCTACGTGGTCAAGGAGACTGTGTGGATGTGATTAAGACGGGGAGACTACCTTGGATTACCAAGTGGGTTTAAACTAATGGATTCTTAAAAAGCAGAGTATCTTTCCCAGCAGAATCAGAGAGATACAATAGAAGAAGAAGAGATTTGGAGCATGAGAGTGACTTGACCCACCATTGCTGGTTTTGGAGATGGGGGAAGGGGACTGTAAGAAGGAGGTGGAAGGAAGGAAGGAAGGAACGTGAGCGGCCTCTATAAACTGGGAAAGGCTCTCAGCCGGCAGCCACCCAGGAAAGGGCTCTCGGTCCCACAACTGCAGGAAGACAGTTCTGCCAACAACTTGACTGAGCAAGGAGATGACTCTCCCATCGAGGCTCCAGAAAGGAGCGTGGTCCTGCTAGCCTCTTCATTTTAGCCCAGGGAGACTTGTGTCAGACTTCGGGCCTACAAAACCGTAAGATAATAA
Organism: Ursus americanus; assembly: GCF_024610735.1. Classification (NCBI taxonomy): domain Eukaryota; kingdom Metazoa; phylum Chordata; class Mammalia; order Carnivora; family Ursidae; genus Ursus; species Ursus americanus. The sequence goes on from NC_142130.1 coordinate 92,503,653, forward strand.
ATTTGTGCTGTTTGAGCCACAAGTTTGTGACATGTCCTTACAGCGGGAAACTAACACATGGGGCTTGGTGGTTGATTGGGTAGAGAGGGTGGGAGGACAGGGTGGATTCCTGGGTTTCCAGTTTGGTCATCCACTGGGCAATGACGTCATATACAGGAAACTCAGGGATAAGTAGCCTCTGGAGGGTAGAAACCAGACTGATGTTTTGGTCATATTAAGTTTGAAATGCCTGCTAGATATTTAAGGAAATTGTTAATGCAAATCTGGGGTTCAGAGGAGAAGCCTGAGTTAAGGATGAACTTTTGGACCAGAAAGAACACAGGTGGTATGGGACTAACTGAGCAGACCTAAGAAGGGAGTGTAGCTGGAGAAGCAAGAAAGACTAGTCAATTTCCAAGACAATACACCATTTAGAGCTCGCATAGAGAAGGAGCAGGAAACAGCAAAGCTGACAGAGAAGAAGCCCCAGAGCTGTAGGGAGAAAGCCAGGGGGGGCACATTGTCAGAAATTCAAGAAAGGCAGATGTGTTGTGAAGAAGGAGGTGGTCAACTACCCCAAATACAGATGAGTGGTCGGGTGGGAGGATGACACAGAGGTGACACTGAACTTGACAGTGGGAGGCAGGTCACAGACATTGGCAAGACAACATGAGTATCATGGGGAGAATGGAGGACAGGACCAGGATGGAGGGGCAGCGAGGCGACTAGGTTCAGACAGCAAGTCATAAGTATAGCTTGCTTCACAAGAAAGAGGAGCAAAGAAAGGAGAAGCCTGAGCTGGGTGGGTGAGGGGTCAAGAGGGGCCTTTTAGTGATGAATCAGTTTGTATACTGGTAAGAATGATCTGGTAGGGTGGGAGAGAGAGATTGAGAATCAGCAAGGAATGGATGGTTTGGGAAGGGAATAGCAGGTAGCAGAGGATTTCCTGGCTTCATGGGCTGCAGAGGAAAGGAAGCAGAGAAGATGGGTGGAGGTGGGGGTGCCTGTAGCCTTGTCGGTGGGAGGGCGATCATCACGTAGTAGCGATTTCTGGGGGCTATTAGAGGTAGAGCAAAGATTCCTGGCAGCACACCTCCCTCCCCACCCCGGCCTTTCTGCATCAGCTTGGGAGTCATAATCAGAACACTTAGATGCAGGCAGGAGAGATGACACTGTGTCACTGTGATCCAAATGGCATTTTTATGATTGTACTATGTTTATGACATCTGTAAGGAGAAAGTCTAGAATGCCGAGCAAAATGACGCCACTGGGAGAGGACGTGGACATTTCTACTGACAGAGTGACAACCACACTTGCCTCATGCTCCCCTGGGCCTTGTGTTTCTTCTAGTGTTTTTATGGCCAAGCGTCTGAGAGGCTGATCCTGAGGCCGTATCAAGGGACCCGGTTCTCTGAGGTGTCATCCCAGGAGCGGTAATGGGATCTCTGAATCAAATCACTTGCCTTCCCCGATGAGCTGGAAACTAGAGACCGTCATTCCTGAGATGACATGACAGCCTTAAAGGGGATGGCTCAGATTCTAGAGGTCTTTGTCCCGCCTGGGACAGGCTAACTGGACTCTCTGGAATGATTAGTACCTTGCCTGGTCTTAGGGGTCCACAGGGAGGAAGAAATATTAGAGTTTTGTGATAGTAATATGATAGTAATTTTTATCTTATTCCCTTCAAATGTTAGTAGACTGTAGTACATACAAACTATTAATACGATATATGCGTGCAATTTATGGCTAAATAAAACTCCACGCAGCAGTGACTGCTTGAAACCTTTATCCCAAGAAGGAAAGTGGTCCAGGTTGTTTGCGGGAAATAGTTAAGCCAACTGGTTAAGATATTTCTGTCTTTTTTTTTTTTCTTCTTCAAGAACCCTGGTTCCCAAGGCAGACTGATTGGCTGGTTGAACGGTTTTGCAGGCTGGCAGGAATTGAAACCCTCTGCTCCAGGATGAGTGAGATCTGGGCCTGGTCCCCTTTATAAGGGGGGTGCTTTGGCCAGGAGATCTTGTGTGCAAGAGCAGAGTGGGGAGGGGAACCGGGACTTAGATTATTCAAGGCCCTCCTGGCTCAGCCAGATGTCAAGGCAGGATATAATGTGGAGCCTCGATTTTACATCTTCACACCACAATGAGACAGGGAGGACTGTGAGCTCAGAGTTGTGCCTCCCTCCCTGTAGAGGGTCCTGTCACCCAACTACAGAACCCTAGATTTCCTCTGAGCACTGCCGGGGAACCTTATGGAGAAGACTCTTCCTCAGCCGGGGACCCTGTTACACGCCTGCCCAGGTTTCCATCTGTGCGGACTCCATTCTGGCCCAGGCACTGAATCTCAATTTTGCTGCCTGGCTCTCCAGCCCTGCCAACAGCGTGTGAACCCCCAACCTCTGTATCCCCAGCGTACATTACCACCCTATTTCTCATTCCCAACTGCTCATTGCTCCCCCTAACCCCTGGCCTAGACATACACGGACACACACTGTCTTCCCACCCTCCCAACCAATCTCCATTCTCAGCATAGACTGGCTGCCTTCCCTGCAGCCCATGACTCCCCTTAGAATTTTCCGCAGGCTCCTCTTCTCTGCTGACCCCAATCCCTGCCTCTACTTCCTTCTCAGCTTTGCTTCTAACTCTCTTCTACAGAGACCCGTACCTGTGCCTTTACCTGGTGGCTTCTCAGCACCACACGATGGAGAGCACCTTCCCTAACTTTTCACTTGACTGTCTTCCTCTCTCTCTTCCTTCCTTCCTTCCTTCCTTCCTTCCTTCCTTCCTTCCTTCCTTCCTTCCTTCTTTCCTTCCTCCCTCCCTCCCTCCCTCCCTCCCTCCCTCCCATCTTCTTTCTTTCTTTCTCCCTTTGCATTGAGGTATAATAGGCATATAACATTATATTAGTTTTCGGTGTACGACATAATGATTTGATATCTGTATAGATTGCAAGATGATAACACTAAGTCCAGTCAACACCTGTCACCACACATGGTTAAAGTTTTTTTTTTTTTCCTTTTTCTTTTTCCTTTTTCTTTGTATTCAGAAGTGATGGCTAATTTTAAGTGGAAAGGCAACTATTTAACAACTCTACACACACACATACACACACACACACACACACACACACATCCTTGGGCATGGTGGCTATGGGATACAAAGCAGTGAATTTTCATCTTTGTTCTCCTTCTTGATGGTTCCCTTCCAACAGCCTTGCTTAATGGATTTGGATCAGAGAGGACCTTCCCCAGAGAATGGAGGCTACCCTAAGGGGCTGGCCCTGGGAGAAGGAGGAAAGGATTGGGGGAACCCTGCCAGAGAAGGAGAAGAGACACCCCCATTCTCCTCCTAGAAGACGGTGGGACGGATGACGGACATGTAGAGAGAGGACCCTGCCCTTCCCGGCTGAAGTCTGATAAGGACTGAGTGATGGAGGGAGAGAGCCGGGAGGACATTTGGATGGCCCCCCAGGGATGTCGTTGCTCAGCATTTGGAAGTCTGGTGGCCGTACGGGGAACTGCAGCTCTGCTCCTGGTGCCCTGATTCAGACAGGAGGTGAGAGCAGAAGGCTGGGGACCAGATAATGAGGCCGCAAAGAGTCAGAAGTGGCACAGCACAAACGGTAAGGACCGCCAGCCTTGCCAGTCAGTCCCAGCACAGGTCCCAGTGGACCTTCTGCGCTCCATCCCCGGCCCTGGATCAGACCAGCCTCCCCTAAAGCAGGTGCCAGTCTGAAAAACGCAGTCCTTACCTCAAGGAGCGGAAGCTAACTCACTGATTTAAAACAGAAAACACGGACGCTTGCCTGGCAAGTTTGAATCTTGTCCCCTCATAACTCTCCCCAGCTCATCAGGACGACTGAAACCATTGCAGAAAAGCATGTTTGCATCTCTGCATAGCTTTGAGCTAAAATGACGGCCCTGCATTATTAATACATCTATTAATTAGCATATATAATGCTATGTATATACACCTGCAAGGCACCCGACTGTCCTGATTGGCCCACAGAGGCAACAGGTGCCCAGAGGCCAGGGGCTGGGGAGCATGGCTGTGTGCCTATTTCCAGGGCTCCATGCTCTCTGGTGCTCAGTGAGGACACTTGGGAAATGAGGTTATCACTATCTCACCCATCTGAACCCAACGGACGGCACCCAAAGACTTCTTAATGGTAATAGCTAATAGCCTTGTGTGTTCACTCCGCACCAGGCACTATTCGGCATTAATGCTCAGATCAATCCTTTCTCTTTCTGAACTAATTTGAAAGCTAAAGGAACAGAGGCCCAGGCGCTTATGGTTTGCAGCTGGTAAATGGTGGCCTCGGGATTCGGTTTCGTCTAGACTGTCTCCAGAGCGCTGTGTTGTAACGCCTCACCCAGGCTAGGCACCTCACAGCTGCGCACACAGTGACCCCGGATTTACAAAGCCCTGTACGTTAGGGCATCCACACTCGACGTTGACAATTTAAGGAACTGCTTATGTCTGGGAAGAGCTACTCTGCCCACTTGGATTTTTCGAGAATGTGGCCCCAAGTTTTCATTTCATTTTGCCTGTGTGCACGTATTCTCAGGCAATTTCTACAAGCTAAAATACCCTGTGCTATGTTTAAAGGTTATAAACAGAAGCACTTGTACCTCTGCTTTTGCTTTAATGACCAAAGGAAGGCGGATAGCAGGAGAGTGTGTTTGCCCCACGTACCTGCACTATGAGAGCTTTTGGGGGAAGTATTTTCAAGTAGCCATACGAAGCCAAGTAAGACCTTTGAATTTTTTTAATTTTAAAGTAACATAGATGTTTCACCCCTTACTTGTTTTAATTGAGTTAGCTGAAAATAAAGTACATTTATTTGACTAAACGGACTGCGTCAGCTGCCCTGATGTGTTTTTTTTCCTGTTTTTCACTGAACCGCAGTACTACGTCCTGAGCCAGCACTAGGGCGGGAATGAAGACACACAGTTTTCTGATTATATAGGCCCCTGGGAGGCACCTCTTAGATGGGGGCCGGCTTGAGGTCGAGAGCTTTTGAAGCAGCTGACGAAGAGTTAATAGAAGTCTTTTCGTCATGACAGGGATGACATACAGAGCAGATTATGCGTGGCCAACAGGGCAGGCCTGGGCCCGAGGCCACATCTGACTCATGTCGACGGGGTCTTGCCCAGAGACTTCTATGGCCCTCTCGGTCCCCTGCTTGACCTGGCCTGCTCCAGCTGTGGTCACTCTCAAAGCATGCCACACATTCACAGGTGGTCTTCTCCTTTTCTGTAGTCCTTCAGCTTCTATGAAACAGACTGACTGAGGCAGGGCCCTGCTTGGAGCCCCCAGCAGGCTCTGGGAGGAGGCAGCTCCAGCCTTTCTCTGTGGGTTGTGTCTCTAGGTTGTGCAGGACCGAATATTGGCTTATCGATGAAGGGGGCAGCCAAGAACCTGCCCACCAGGACCAGAAGGAAGGGGTCAAGGCATCCTCCCTTCCCCTGCTGTGGCTTCTCTCACTTACACACTTGTGTGCACATCTCAGGCCGGTGATCAGCGTGTGGTCCTAGTTCTTCGGGACTACCTAATCAGTCAAAGCATAATAGCTACAATATTGTAACCTGAAGAATCGTAAACAAGGCTCCTGGCGTTTATTCCATGCAGGATGCATATAAATACCTTATTGCCCTCCTCAGCTTGTACTTAGTGGGAGAGAATTGCCAATCCCAAATTACTCTCTGAAAGGGGCTTATGGTTGTGTGGATGGCGGTACTCGGGGAGTTGTCTTGAAGCCATGTTTATAGAGCAAGCACATCGGTTTTACTTAGATTGTGTGTTTATTCGGAGAGCTTGGAGAAATACCCACGTGAGCCACCCCTTGGGTTATGTCTTAGAGGTGAGAGGGTCCCCCCTAGAGAATTGGATGCAGGACAGTTAAAGAAAAGCTATCTTTTCAATCCTTTCAGAATTGTGGGCGCAGGGGCACCTGGGTGGCTCAGTCGTTAAGCGTCTGCCTTCGGCTCAGGGCGTGATCCCAGGGTCCTGGGATCGAGCCCCGCATTGGGCTCCCCGCTCCACTGGGAGCCTGCTTCTCCCTCTCCCACTCCCCCTGCTTGTGTTCCCTCTCTCGCTGGCTGTCTCTCTCTCTGTCAAATAAATAAAATCTTTAAAAAAAAAAAAAAAGAATTGTGGGTGCAAGGTTGACAAGATTGATTCAGGGGATACCCCAAAGGAGTTTTGTATTCATGTTGATGGGCACCTGGTATCAAACCAGACTGAAACAGGAGTAGTTGAAAGAGATTCAACTTTTGACTTTTACATGTAGGCCAAGGAGTTAGGGGGCTCAGGGAGGAAGGAAACAAGGGCTAGATCTAGACTGAGAGGTGAGGACAGCCCACAAAGAAGTGAGTGTCAATGCTATCAGCTGTTCTGATTATGTAACGTTAGGAAACAAAGCACCCAAAGCTGACAAATTAAAATATTAACCATTTTATTATAGTCCCAATGGGCAGGTCTGGTGGAAGGCAGATCCTTCCACTCCATGAGGCACTGACTGGGGCCCCTGGTGGGATTCAGCTCATAGCTGGGCTGTGCTGATGGAAGGCTGGGCTCTGGTCGGCCCCTCATCTCTCTTATGATTCTCTTCCTCTTGTAGGTCTTTTGGCCTCTCCACATGGTCTCGCCTACAGGTCAATGGGTTGTCTTGCGGAGCATGTGAGGCTCCAAGAGCAAGAGTTCCAACAGGCAGGAAGTGGGAGCTGCTGGCTTTGGGTGGGGATCCGGTGCAGCACCATATCCACCATATTGTATTGGCCAAAGTCAGCGCAGTCCCACCCAGATTCATAGGAGGGTATGAGATGCTACCTCTCCAGGGGAAACAGGTCAAACACTATGTGGCCATCTTTAATTTGCCATATGGGCCATTTAGTTTCAAATTGGCTTTGTTATATACATTGTTTTAGTCCATCTCTCTCTTTCTCCAATACTTAGTGAGAAGAAGAAGGAGAAAAGACTGTGTTCTGGCCTGGGACACAGCTGAGGCCAGGAATCAATGGGAACAGAGACTGACACCCAAGGGATCCTCAGGAATATTTGGGAGAGCTCTGGATGTCCCAAGTATGTGAGATGAGTGTCATATATTTGGATAATAACAGAAGACTTGAGGATACCTTGTTCCTACAATAAAGTACAATAGAAGTCACTTTCGAGCTTCTTCCCCTCCAGAAGATAGACTTCACAAAATCAGGGATTATATCTGCGTTGGTGGTTTGCCATGTCCCAAATGCCCAGCAATTACTCAGTTATTCTTTGTTGAACAAATAATAGCCGAGAACTTATTACTTGCTGTGTGCTTTTGCTCTGTTGATATTTTATATAAGTTACCACATTTAACATCATGACAATCCTACACCATTATTATCTTCACCTGACAGATGAAGATGATCGCCTACTCATGATTGTTCAAATCCAGGCATGTCCAACTCCAAGCCTTCAAATTAATTAGGCATTTTGGTTCTCCATTCCCAAGTACAATATGCCCAACACTGAATCCATCCCTAGGGGGGTTATAGTTTACTTAATTGGGAAGTGAAGACGAATTCACAAAGAGTGAGATGGTGAGAATATAGTAAATAATGATTGAAAAATGTCACAAGGCAGCACAGGTGTACCAATAAACAAAAATATAAGGATAGAAAATTCTGTGAGTCTGGAAGACCAAGAAATTTATGGACCACAGACAGGGGCCTGGGGGAACTTCACGGAGAGGTTGAGAATCCTAGTTTAGAGAAATTGCGATGGATTGGAGAGTGGGGAGTAGGATCGGGGTACCTGCCATAATGTGGTGAAGGTGACAGGGGAAGGGAGAAAAGCATGAGTCAGAATATAGATATAGGAAAAATACAGGGCACCTTGGAAGAATGGTGACCAAGTTCAAGAGAAGGTCCATGCTGGATTCAAAAATGTTCCCACAAACAACATTCACATGAGAGGCAGAAATCTAAGAGATTTAACATTTAACATTTAAAAAGTAACTCCAGTTGACCATATGTCATCATGGGATCTATCTATCTATCTATCTATCTATCTATCTATCTATCTATCTAATTTATATGCAATAAAATCTACTCTTAACTGGACAGTTTCATGAAATTTGACAAATGCATGGAGTCATGTAACCACAATCAAAATCGTGACACAGAACCGTTCCATCATTTCAAAACAACTTCCTCGTGCCGCCCCTTCCCTAACCATAGGATTGTAGCTGCATGTCCAGTTATCTATTTGTGGTGACAACCGAAATTTCCTTGTACATTTTTCTTCTTTATCCTGGATGGCTTAGTGCTATCCAGACTTTTGTTGGTTCTAAGATAGGGGATGAAAAAGAAAGTGGCTTTGAGTTTTTGAAAGAGAAAAGTAAAAATAAAATGAAAACTCGTAAGTGAGAGTAGAAAACAAGCGATGTGCGGTACACTCCATACACCATTTAGAAAAAGATGGTCGTGTTCTCACAGGAGAGCTCAGCCAACTTTATTATCATTATTACTATGCTTCAATGAGAAAGAGGTATCTCGGGCCCATTTTATGATAAATATCACTCAGTCGTCATAACTTCTTCCTAGAAAAGCCACCACTTCGCTAAATCAAATATTTGTTTTTCACATTTTATGTTTTGACTTGGGAACTGGCTATAAAAGAACTTTGGACCAGATCCCCTAAAGCCTGAGGCTGAGATGTTAACAGATGTCAGGACATAGGGGAAAACATTTAACTTCTTTGGCTTTTCCTTTTGGTCTCTGCAAAATGTGGGCATTTGATTAAAATGACTTCTAAGTTCCTTTTACCTGGGAAGAAGAGCTGGATGAATAATGCCTGTGACACATTTCCCAAGGACGTTATCCATCCGTACTCCATAGTGAAATACAAAATCCACAGGATTTTGGTCTCTACTATTTCCAAAATTTTCTGTTTTTCAGACCCAATATTCCAACTCTACTATGTTTTCAGATGAGCACTCCATGATTCATGGCCCATTTTTAAAAAGACATTAAATTAAACATGCTAGTTTCTACGACATATATTCCTTTTACAAATTCACAAATGTGTCAATTTCCATGATATGTATTTATCTCAGCGTGGTGAGGACGAAACCAAATTGAGAACAGGAAACTAAAACAATCATCAAGACACAGTCACAGGAAATAAAACAGGAAGGAAAAGGAAGGGTCTGGGCCCCCACTGCAGAACCAGGGGGAAAATAGCAAGTCAGAAGTCCTTGGGCATTCAGTGCCAAGACCATAGTACCTCCATTCTTACAGAAAATATTCCCAGGAATTCAGTGTTGACCAATCCTGAGTGTGTATGACTCACTCACCCTTGTAAGAGAACCCTAACTTTAGTGGAAAAAAACAGATAAAAATAGATACGTGCACTCAGGACTATTGCCTTTTCTTATCTCAGAAATGGAAATAACTCCACATCGTGTATGGACTTTCTCATTCCTGTACCTAAGAAATTTCGGGTTGTTGGCTACCCAAGCATTACATTCCAAACCTCTTCCTCCCATCCCACCGCATGGAAGCACAGCCTGGTTTCTGTCTTCAATATAGTAATGCCATTTTAAGGACTATCACGTCATCTGAATGTGTTATTATTTTAGCTGACTTTAAACCAAGTCAGCCAGCCAAATGCTGATAAAGCAACACCTGTGAGCTCCCCACATTTATTCAGAACCCAGAGGCGTTTACCTCTTATCTATCAAGACTATGAGGATGATAACAGCAGGACACTTAAGCCAGGGACTGCTGTTTCTTACTTAATATCTTTAGACACAAAAGATTTGCATTGAATTTAAATGGAATCACCCTGAGAACATTTAATTCTGACAGTTGGAGGAAAGTGTTCCTGTGCTCAGGACTATTTCTCATCGTTTCAGACGCGATGGGTGACAGTGGCTGACTTACGTATTTCTCTCCCCAGCAGCCCCAGTCCAGGCTGAGCTGCAGTCACTAAGGCAGGGTCCAACCTGCAGCACAGGACCCAGAGCTTTGCTGGACCATCGTTATTATTAACAAAACAATAGAGTTTTGCAAAAATCTGAGACTCCTGGCAGCACATTGAGTATGAAATGATCAGGGCCATGCCTTTGGAGAGGGGAAATAGCTGTCTTCATGAGAACCCCAAACATCCGATGAGCTGCATTTCTCACTCTTCCTCACCTGTGTGCAACCAATGTCAAATCTACCAGTGTTATGTGACCTCTGTTTTCCCTCTTCCTGGAATGCTCTTCCCTCCTGTACCTTTATAGAAACTGTATTCGTGTGTCACAACCAAACTCAAATGCTGGCCCCTCCACCAAACCTTTTCTTTCTGACACCTCCTTTCCCTGTGCCAGGAAGAGCAAATCCTTTCCTACTGGAGGCTTTTATCATCCTTTACTCGTAGCTTGAGGATTCAACTTAAGTTGCCTGAGCTCTACGCTCATGTCAACTCCTGGGGGCACCCTGCTTGGGGAAGGAGGCTGTGTTTGACAGGGCCAAGGTCATAAACATGTAACACTCAGCAATCCTGAAATCAAATGGGCTCTGTGTTGGTCCCTCTGAAATTAGGTTTTGAACCTCCTTCACTCACCCCTTCCCATTTTAAGAGAATGACTCCTGAATAATTGGTCCGAATTCAGGAGACATAATAGCATCGATTGGATCGATGGTGAACTGTTGTTCAAAACATGAAGATGATAAATAGGAGCCAGGGAACTGACAGCGTGTTTAGTGTTTGTTTATGCAGCGATGAACGGGAACTATGTGGGCGCTGATTGAATAACAGAATCTCAAAGAGGGACAGGTATATCTACCCATAGCGTTAATCTGTATCTGTAGGCTAGCGGGAGAAAATCAATGTGGCTTCTGGGAAGAGAAGGCACCTCACTAGGAGATCGGTAGAAAAATTAAGACATTTATAGTGAAAATTAATCAATATCCTTTTTAAAACTTTTAATTTTGAGATACTCTTAGATATGCAGAAGAATGGCAAAAATAGTACAGAGTTCTTAGATCCCCTCCGTTCAGTGTCTGCTGACGTTAACCTCTAACAAAGCCATAGCGCAATGCTCACAACGAAGAAATTAACATTTGCACCACGCTGCCAACGAAACCGAAGACTTTATTCAGATTTCACCAGTGTTTCCACTGATGTCCCTTTTCTATTTGAGATCGAATCCAGAATGTCATCTTGCATTTATTTGTCATGTCTGCTTGGTCTCTTCCGGTCTGTACCAATTTCCCTGTCTTTCCTTGTCTTTCAAAAAATTGACACTTCGAAAGTAGTGGTCAGTTATTTTGTGAAATGTCCCTTACGTTTGGTTTCTCATGATGAGATTGAGCTTGTGCATTTTGCGGACGAATATCAGGGGTGATGGGGTCTTAGTGCATCATATCGAAAGGAACATGCATGATATCTACCTGTCTTATTGCTGGTGAAGTAACCTTGACCACTAGGCCAGGGTGGTATCTGCAAGGGTTCTCCACAGTGAACTTACTATTTTCCCTTAGGAATTAATAAATATTTAGTCTGAGGCAGATTCTTTGAGACTATGAAAATAACCTACTTCCTTGTAAAATTTTGCTAATTCTGGCCTCTATTGGTGGATCTTTATTGTGGGGTTCTAGTGGTGATTTTCTATTTTCCTCGTTCTTTCTACTTTTACCAGTTGAAATTTCCCTAGGACTAAGAATTCTCCCTTCTCTCTCATTTATTTATTTATTCAGCTATTTTTTGCAACAGTGTGAACTCAGTTATTTATTTTATTCTTTGGGTTAAATTCCAATACTATAATTATTTTGTTGCTCAATTGTTTCAGATTTGGCTACTGGGAGCTCTTTCAGTTTGACTCCTGTATTGTTACACACTTTCAACCTCCGAGCACATTCTCGTTTTCTGGCATTAAAAGCCTTCATAGTCATCTTGCATATTCTTTGGGGCAGCCGGGGAATCAATCACTTCTCCATAAGCCCTGGTTTCTTATATTGCAAAATAGATTTAGGAACCCAAATCTGGGGACTGGATGTGCTCATTGTTACTGGACTGTCATTCCTTCTAGGTCTGCAGACTGAACCAGAGAATACATGTATTATATTAACCTGTACATGCACACATACCCATATTTATTTCTGCATATATCTGCATGTTCGTATATTTTATAAAAACATGAGTGTGTGTCGATACTTCTGAGTCCAGTCCGGCAATCACATGGTGCAGTCTAGCCACCCTCCTCCTTATTTGTAACTTCTTTCTCCCACCAAGAAACCCGACTCTCATGTATACAGTACATTTCTTGCTTGTTCAGTCCTAGTACACACATAAAGTAGTTTCAAATTTTTAACCTATACTCCAGAGGAAAACAAATCTACCAAGTAAGGTACTGTGTCGTGTACAGTTCTTTCTGCCTTTCAGTATCCAGTCAACATGGATTTCCCAAAGATACACAGATCAGCTCTTCCCCAGTCTGATCAGTGAGCTTCCATGATTTACTTGTGACAGAGTCATTTCGCATAGCCCGTATTCCCTCCTGAGTGCCCCATCCTCCCAACACGCTTGTTGATTTTTTAAAGTGTAAGTTACACACAGCAACTTTGCTCTTTGTGATGTGCCGTTTTATGGATTTTTGACAAACGAATAGTCGTGTGTTGACTGGCACAGATCCTTAGAGAACAATTACATTTCCCCCACTATCACCCAACTCCTGGCTACCACTGACCTGCTTTCTATCTTTAGAGCTCGGTCTTTTCCAGGACATTGTGTAAATAGAATCATTTAATATGTAGCTTTGGGGGCTGGACTTCTTTCTCACAGCAAATGGGTTTAAGATCCATCCATGTTGCTGTGTCAATCAACAGTTTGTCTCTATTTATTCCAGGGCAGTATTTCATTGTATGGGTGTTACCATAGTTTATCCGTTTTCGTTTGAAGGTCATATGGGTTATTTCTAGCTTTTGGAAATGGTGGATAAAGCTTTTATAAAAATTCACTGTAGGTCTTTATGTGAACGTAAGTTTTCCTTTTGTTGAGTAAATAACTAGGAGAGGAAATGCTAAGTCATATAGTAGGTGTATATTTAACACTAAGAAAACGTTCACCTGTTTAGCAAAAATGTTTGACATTGTCCTTTCTCATTGGCAAACTAGCAATGTATGAAAGTTTGAGCTGCTCTGCATTCTTGCTGGCATATGGTCTTGTCAAGTTTTTTGGTTTTAGCCATTCTAATAGGCTAGTCGTGGTATCACTTTGTGGCGTTATTTACATTTCCCTAGTGACCAATGATATTAATCATTTTTCAGGCGCCTAAATGCCTGTTAGGTCATTTGCCCATTAAAAAAATGGGGTTGGCTTAGTTTCTTATTTTTGAGTTGTGAGCGTTCTTTATGTATTCGGGATACAAGTCCTTTGTCAGAAATGTGATCTGCAAATACTCCCCAACCCCCTCCCCCAGTTTGCAGCTTGTCCTTTCAATCTCTTAAGTGTGTCTTTTTCAATGCAAAAGTTTTAAATTTTGACAAAGTCTAATTTATGATTTTTTTCTTTTATGGATTCTGGTTCATTATTATAATTAAAAACTATCTAACCAAAGGTCACGAAAGCTTGCCCCTACATTTTCTTATGGAAATTTTATTGTTTTATAATTTAAATAAGTCTGTCATCCACTTTGAGTTATAATTTATTTTCTATAAAGTATGAGGTATTAGTTGAATGCTTTTCTTTTTTTTCATATGGATGTCCCACACGCCCATTTGTTGAGAAAAGGAGTCTTTCTACATTTCTACATTTGCAACTTTGTTCAAAATCAATTGACTGGTTTTTTTTTGGTGGGTCTATTTCTATTCTCAGTTCTGTTCCGTTGATCTCTATGTCTTGCCTTTTGCTGATTACACTGTCTTAGTTATTGCCAATTTATACTAAATCTTGAAACCAGGTGGTATGAGTCCTCCAACTTTGTTTTTCTTTCGCAACATGGTTTTAATCATTCTAGTTCCGTTTTTCCATGTATATTTTACAATTAACTTTTCAATGGTTACAAATAAAGACTCCTTGGATTTTGATTGGAGATGCTCTGAATCTGTAGAGCAAATTAAGGAGACTTGACATTGTAAGAATATTGTTTTCTAATTCTTTTTTCTTTTTAAGATTTTATTTATTTATTTGACACAGAGAGAGAGACAGCGAGAGAGAGAACACAAACAGGGGGAGTGGGAGAGGGAGAAGCAGGCTTCCCCCTGAGCAGGGAGCCCGATGCGGGGCTCGAACCCAGGACCCTGGGATCGTGACCTGGGCTGAATGCAGACACTTAACCAACTGAGCCACCCAGGTGCCCTTGTCCTCTAATTCTTAATCACACTATATGTCTCCATTTATTTAGATTGATTTTTTTAATCAGAATTTTGTAGTTTTTAGTATACAGATTCTGTACATCTGTATTTTGATTTCTAATATTAAAAAGTTTTTTTAATTCCAACATTTCATTTTTAGTGTATATAAGTTGACCCTTGTATGTTGGTTTTGTATGCTGTGACCTGGATGAACTCACTTACTAGGTCTTTCCAACTTGTGTGCTTCTTATTGCATAGGCTAGGAATATAATATAGTATCGGATGGAAGGGGTGACAGAAGACATCCTTGCCCATTGATGGTTGGAGGGCAAAAGCATTCAGGTTTCACCAGCAAGTACAAAGATACTTACCCTTTACATATCCATCCAGGTTAAGGATCGGTTCTTAGGTTGCTAAACGTTTTTATCATAAATAGATCTTGACTTTTGTTAAATGCTTTTTCTGCATATATTGATGTGATCATATTTTTTTTCCCTTTTTAGTCTGTTAATGTGTAAATTATATGGACCGATTTTTGAGTATTAAACCAGCCATGGAATCCTTGGAATAAACCCCACTTTGTCATGGTGATTTTTAATGTAAGTTTAGAGAAAAAGAAGTATTGGTAGACTAGATTCACTGTTAAATTCTTTATGTTCTGGTGTAAACCAAAGATAGAGGCCATGGTACTGCTGGGAATCAACCTTCCCCTCCTTAGGAGTCGCACAGAACAAGGTAACTGCAAACAGGGCTCTCAAAGACAAGAAGGCAAGGTGCTGCACCCCTTTCCTGCCTGGCCTGGAAGTAGCTGAAACAGTGCCAGCCTTCCCTGACCTCATTCATCTCCTGCACAAGGCAGATTTCTAATGCTGTGTCCTGAAGATGCCGTCCCCTGGTTATTTAATTAAACACCAATCTTGGTAGTGCTATGAAGGGTCTTTGCAGATGGATTTAAGGGGGCTAATCGGCTGACTTTAAAATATGGTGATTATTTAATGGATTATCCAGTGGGCTGAATGTAATTGCATGAGCCTTTAAGTGCAGGAAAGGAAGCAGAGACATGCAGCAGAAGAGTTGGGGGGATTCAAAGCATGCGAAGGGTTTGATCTGTCATTGCTGGTTTGAAGGTGGGGGAGGGGAGCCACAAGACAAGGAACATGAATGGTCTTTAGGAATGGGGAATGGCACCTGGCAAACAGCCAGCAAAAAAACAGGGATTTAACCCTACAATCCATGGACTGCAATTCTGCCAACTGCCCGAATGCGTTTGGAAGCAGACTCATGCCCTAAACTTCCAGAAAAGAACACAGCCTTGTTGATACAGGGTTTTGGAGACTCAGCACAGAGAAGTAGCCAAGCCACACTGTGCCTAGATTTCTGATTTCTAGAACCGTGACATAACAAATGGGTGTTGTTTGAAGCCACTAAATTTGTGGCACTTTGTTATGGGAACGATAGGAAAGCAATGCCTTCATTTTTGAGGACCTTCTATGTGTCTGGGGCTTCTAGGTGCTAAAGTCACAGAGATGAGAAAGATAATTTCTTTCTCCAGGGAGCTCACAGACTAGAGGCAGACTCTGACACCAAACAACACATTGATGTATTCTGAAAATATGCTACAAGGGAAAGTTTCTCTTGGTTGCAAAGAATGGCAAAGAATTCTGGCTAACTTGAAACAACCAAAAAAAAAAAAAAAAAAAAAAAAAAAGAGGGGGGGAAGAGAGGAGAAAGAAAGAGAGAGGGAGTAAGCATGTTTTTAATTTTAAGAAGGAAGATACTGGAAGATTCTAGTCAATTAAGGAAACTTTAAAGATGCCAGATTTGGGAGAAAGACCAACATAGTTCTAGGACCCTTAATAATAGAAGTTTGTAGACTTTCTTCTGTTGCTATGGCTCAGCCCCCACACGTCTTGGTCTTCATTTCTCTTTCCCCCAAGTTCTAAATTATAAGGGGAAACGAATATGGCGTAGCTGGAGTTAAGTATCTCCCTTTGGATCAAATGGCTATGGCCAGGAGACAAGCCCTGTGTACGTGCGTCTATCTCTATCTATCTATCATCTATCTATCTATCTATCTATCTATCTATCTATCTATCTATCTATCTATCTATCTATCATCTATCTATCTATCATCATCTATCTATCCATCCATCTATCTATCTATCTGTCATCTATCAATAGAGAAAGAGAGGGAGAAAGAGAAATTTACATTGAGGAATTGTCTCATGTGATTTTGGAGGCTGGCACGTCCAAAATCTGCACTATAGGCTGGCAGGCTGGAGACCCAGGGAAGAGTGGAGGCTGAAGTTCAAGTGTAAAAGCAATTTGGAGGCAGAATTCCCTTTTCCTTGGAGAACCTCTGACTTTTTTCCCTAGGGCCTTCAACTGATTAGATGAGACTCACCTGCACTACGGAGGATAATCTGCTTTACTCAGTGTGCGCTGGTTTAAATGTTAATCTCATCTAAAAAATACCTTCACAGTGACATTTAGACTTGGTGGTGTTTGACCAAGTATCTGGGCACCCTGGCCTAGATGCATAAAATTAGCCATCACATCCTATGGCACACATGGCCCCTGGGAGTCTACCTCTGTGAGTAAGGGTCTCATCTCCAGAAAAACCATGTCATGAGCCCCAAAGCTAGCCCGACAGGTTCCTCCAAGGCTCTGACTAGCCATCAGCCTCACTTTCCTTACCCCTAAAATGAAGATGCAATATTCACTGGGCTTTGTCCTGTTAGCAAAGGGTTATGAGGGTAAAGTCACAGTCTTAACTGTTAAGTTCTATGCCTCTGGGAGGTTGCCATCATGCATTTTGAATTAAAACTCAAGGAAAGTTGGTAAGCTAGATTTTCTGCTTACAACTTAAGATGAGTAAATTCTAAGTGAGACTTCAAGAAACCCCTGAGCCTCCTGATGATTTCAAATGCTTCCAGGAACTCCTCAAAGCAACATTACGGTGTGTACCTTTCAAATTGAGAAATGAAATCTTTGTTAACCCTCCTTAATAGGAGGAGGCATGGGTTGCTGAACTGTGTGTGGGGTCAGGGTGTCCCAGCCCAAGGTGACAAAGGCTCACTGCCGTGAAGGACAAAAGGGGGAACAAACTTCAACGAGAGTGACAGGCTGAGCCCGGGATGTTTGTGACCAAAAGAACAAGAGACTTTCATTTTCCCCAGGCTTTCTCTAGTCTTTGCGTAGTGAAATGGCAGGGTTGTGCATACTGGTTGTATTTTGCCAAAACTGTCAGAGGCCTTCATCAGTCTCACACACTGTGCATAGCTCTCTCACCGCACAGTCAGCCCTCGCTTCATAGCAGGGCTGGGTGCTGGTCTTACCCTGTACTTTTTTTTTTTTTTTTAATTAGAAGTGATCAAAATTGCAACCTTTTCCCCATCCCTTCCTTCCATCCTTGCAATTTCAGTAGACGTAATGTAGGCAGAATTCCGATATTCATGTCTCCAATCTTGCCATTGTCGGTATCAGTCTGCTAAGTGCTCAGGATCATTTCTGAAGGGTGGGATCAGGCTCATTCTCCAAGCACAGGAGCCCCAGCCAGACAGTTGTCAAGGCAACAGAAAATGCACACTGTGAACTACCAAGGAAAGGCCCTTTCTGGCTGCTTACAGTCTGTACGATATTGAAGTGCAAACTTAATTTTCAAGCTTGGCAAAAAGATCTCTTTTGTGGCTAATTATAAAATGTACCCAACGTTATTAGACTGGGTGATAGATGATTGCCTGCTAAATGTGACGTGAAAAATTAAGGCAGTTTTCGAAGCACAGGGACCTAAATTAAGTGTGCCTAAAGGATCGATTGCTTATTTTTGTCATTCTGCATAACCCGAACGGAACAGCTCTGTGCGTGTGTGCGTGTCTGTGTGCGTGTGTGCACATGTGTGCGCGCGCACACACGCGCGCGCGCGTGTGTGTGTGTGTGTGTGTGTGTGTGTGTAGGAGCTTCCAAACTCATATTTATTTGAGTCACATCATACTTTTTCCTTCCAAATGTATTCAAAAGAAAGTAGGAGATACCCCACCCGTATTTAGATTTTTGGGGGGAGGAAGACTTTAAATTAAATCCCTGTTGATCGGCATTAAGAATTTTAAATTACTCCCAGCAGGTGAGATTATAAAATCAGAATTTGCATGCTAATTTCAGATGGTTAAGTGATATTATATCTTCTCCTTTTTTTTTCCTCCTATAATTCTTTTCCCACATTCTCGCTTGTCAACAAACTCCAAATCAACACTAACATGTTAATTTGATAAAAGCTGTGGTGACTCAGGATCGAAGGAGTCAGGGCAAAACTCCCAATCTACTAATCCACTGTCTTAGTTAACAGACTGTCTTTACATCTGACTTGATATGAACAGCTGATCCAAAGCCTGGTGGCCAGTCTGAGAGTGAATGGGAATTCAGTGAATTGGGCTGTGGAATGAGCTGATATGCACATTCTTTTCTTTCTCAGGTGAGCCCCGACTCCTGGTAAACGGACCGACCAGATCTGCACTGAGGGTGACGTGATCAGGTAACTTTCCTCGGGCTCTCACCCTGGGGAAAGACAAACAGAACTTCCAGCCTTTAGAAAAAGAAACGAGATTTACCTGAGGGAGAGGTAAGATCTTTTCACTCTGGTAGACTCCACTGATTGACTCCGGAAAACTATCGTATTTCTTGTCCTCGCACAGATATAGAAGGCTGTTGAAGCTGATCTCCTAGAAGGTGAAAATGTCACAGAAGCTGGTTCTGCACGAGCCTGTAATGCACAGCATCGTTACCCATACGTGTGACGGCCACAGGTCTCTCTTTAGCCTGAAATGCTCCTGGGACTGCGTTTTATCCACCGGGTGCATCTCTACAGGCAGAGGAGTGGGAAAGATTGTTATGTGGTAAATAGACATGTCAATCCGGCCTGTTTGGACAACACACAGCAATAAACCAGGTTTTGCATTTCTTCGATAGGTTTTGGGGCTATTATTATTTCTCTTTATAGGCTTTCCATGTGTGTTTAAACAAGTCCTACATGTAGGTGTTCAGGATATTAGAATTAGAGTTCCACGGAGGACTGAGTATAATTAACTCTTGACTTAAATTCCTTTCCTGTGTTCTAGCCTGGCGTGGACGTGGCGAGAAGCTGCAACAGGGAAGAATGGCCTCAAAAAAAAGTGAATTGAAATGAAATGGCCGAAGTCTGTTTTCCAGTGACCAGTTTTCTGAAATCATATATACAATGCAGGACATGTAAGGACTCCTCCCAGGAGTGGATCAATAGCTTACATCAATTCCTCAAATGGGTCCTTGACCCCCGAAAGATTGATGATGAGCGCAACCCAAGAGTTTGTAAAATATGCAAATGGACTAGAATGCCACCAAATAGCGGTGTCAAGGGAAGTTCTATCTGCAGGCACCAGGCTGGAGTGGGCTACCCCGACCCCGGTGAGCGACTCGGGAGGAGGGAGGGCGGGGCACACTGGAAGTCCTTGTCGCTTAAGCTGGGCGCCCGGTATGGCTCTTCCCAACTCCGTGTGAGTGTCCTCTCTCCAACCTCCCGCCAGCTCTCTACTTCAGCATTTTATTGCGGCAACCAAGGAAATAACATGAATAGAGAGCTTGTAAACTGAAATGTTTGACAAATGTTTGCTTATCATATAAAAAGGGAGATTTGGCATCAGAGTTTCATGCCGCATAAACGTCCGTCAGTTCTGCCCATCACCATTGGAAATGTCTGTGACATTCAAAATGCCCGTTAATGCTTCCATTCACTAATCTTTTTGCTAATAAGCTAGTTCATAAAATTCACATGCCTCATACTAAGATCGGCTATCAATACATACCGATGCTTTCCTTCTCATTCAAGGCTGGTAGGATGCCCCCCGAGAAACGCTGAAAGATGCTTGAATGACTCAGAAGTGGAATGCAGAAATTAATCTAGTGGCATTGAAAAGCGATGCAGTCAGTTAGAAGTAACATCCAACTTTCCAGGGCAGCTTAAATGATGTGGCATTAGCCACAGTGGCAGCATGGTTATGTCTCAACATTGCCATGACAAATCTGACCAGGAAGGAAGTCCCGCGCGCAGAGAGCAATAGTAACAAAAAGGTCTAATAGGATTTGTGGGATATGTTTTGGAAATGATAAAGACAACGTGTTCTATAAATGCAAAAAATTTGCTGTCAGCTTTGTAGCTTATTTGAGAAAACTGGGCACATAATTTATCGCCTGGATTCCCATTTGAAGTAAAATGGAGTCAGATTGCAAGAACTGAGATTTGAGCCATAGAACGGATAACAGAGTTGATGGAAGTGGATTCCCTGAATTTAGATTTCCAAGGCGAGCAACAAGAAAGAACCCTGTGGTAAATATGTCTAAAACAACCAGGGATAGTTTAACTTCAAGCAAGCTATCCATCAAAGATTATTGAACACATTTTTATTTTAAAGCAGATTAGACAAGCATGCTGGCAAGGAAAATTAGAAGGATTCCCTTCTTAAATGAGTTAGTGAAGACATAGATTGGATTAGTGATGTCCAATAAGCAGATGAAATTACACGTTAGAATGATTGAAGGTAAAACTATCCCTTTTCTGTTGTGAAGGTAAAATGAGGAATGTTCTAATCGCAAAGGAAAAATACAAGTAAAGCAACATAAAAACCAACATGGGGTTGTGTAGAGGACTGGATGTTCGTGTCCTCCCAAAATTCATATGTTGAAACCCAAACCCCATAATAACGTGATAATGTGATTACGTGATTACGTGATGAGGGCGGAGCCTTCGTGGATGGGATCCTATGTACCTGCCCTTACAAAGGGACCTCAGAGAGCGCCCACGTCCTTAATCCACAGTGTGAGGACAGCAGGAAGAGCGCTCTCACCAGCCGCTGACTATGCTGGCACTCCGATCTCAGACTTCCAGGCTCCAGAGCTGTGAGCAGTAAATGTCTGCTGTTGATAAGCCATCCAGTGTATGGGACTTTGTCACAGCAGCCTGAAGTGACTGTGGCAGGTTGGAAGTCAGAACTCAGAGTCTCTGAAGCCCAGCCCTGGCACTCGGCCGCTGTGGGGTGCGCACATGGTGCTTCACAGGGCTGCACCTGCTGTCCTAATCTACAGCAGAATGGGCACAATTCCCACGGCCTTATGGGTAGGAGAACAAAGATAAAATGAGATCACTGTACAAAAGCATTTTGTAAACTAAATGGTATAGAAGTAATTCATTCATGCTTTGGATATTATCTTGAGATTGAAAAACAAAATGTCTACAAGGAAATTTTCTCTGTTTATCACCACTACCTCCTACCCTTACAGAAAGAAAAACATTTTCATGAGCCGTTTGGTTCAGAGTTAAAAAGAGAGAGGCAAGGAGAATAATTATTCAACCGTAATTGACGTCAAGCAAAGTGGGAAAATCTCTTAATTTATTGGAGTCTAAATGTCCTTGGTTATGAAACCCAAATGATAAAATGCAGCATTTTATAAACTCTAATGCTTGATACAAATGTATATATTTTAATTCCTTTCTTACTCACTAGAACCCATTTCTCTATTTTTTTTCTCCTGCTGATGTATTTTTGCTCTAGTAAGTTTAAAAACATTAAAATGCATTATTCCTGGATTCAGATACCTTCCTGGGAATTTTCGTAAGAATGCAGCATTTAATACATATAACATACGAAATAGATGTTAATTGATGATCTATGCTACCAGTAAGGCATCTAGTCAATAGTAGATTATTAGCAATCAATATTTGGGAGAGTCAAAGTCATATCCAGTTTTTCAACGGCGCAGGGTACTGGTGTCCCCGACCCCTGCCTAGTTCAAAGGTAACTGTACATTGAAATATGTATCTGCATTTCCTTCCTGATAAAACACCTCAGTTGGCTTACATCCACCTTAACCATTTATCTCATAAGCCTGCATTTCACCCTTCTCTCACCTTTTGCCTTGGGAACTTCAGCTTCATTCTCATCTAAGCCAAAAACAATATCTAATTTTCCATCCATTAAGGTAATGCCTTGTGATTCAAAACACACCTCAAGAGTCTCCTTGCTGAGAAAGCTTGTTTCAAGGTCTCTGGAAGAGTCATGAGGATGCATTTGGTTAATAACTGTAACTCTTCATATTCACAGAATGCCGCAACGAAGGAGTGTTTCCTCATATGTACATGATCTCATTGATTTTCACTTCTATTAGGAAGAAAGTAACATCTGTAATGAGGCTTTTTTACATGCATCCTTTCATCAGTTATCAAAGAAAACCACCAATGTTTAAAAGAGGCGAGGTCCAGTATTTCTTGGCTAGGAAGCAGGACAGCTCAGACAGTACCCATTTCTATCAAAACCCAGGGCTCTTGCTTTCAAGATTTTCTTTGGTTCGCTGCACTTTGAGTATGATATGCCTAGCTATCTTTGTTTGTTACTTATTCTGCTCTGTGTTCTCTGAGTTTCCTGGCTCTGTAATTTGGTACTTTTCATTATGTTTGGAAAGTTCTTGGCCATATACCTTCCCTACCATCTTCTCTTCTCCTTCCAATATTCTCATTACATGTATATTATACTTTTTCAAATTGTCCCACAGTTCTGGAATGCTCTGTTATGTTTTTCCACTCTTTTTGTATTTGCATTTGGTTTGGAAAATTGTTACTGATCTAGCTTCAAGCTCAGTGACTCTTCCCTCAGCTGAGCCCATCAGAGGCATTCTTCATTTTTGTTAGTGTTTTTGATTTCTAGCATTTCCTTCTGATTCTTTCTTAGAGCTTCCATCTCCCTGCCTAGATTACCCATCTGTTCTTGCATACTGTCTACTTTCTCTTTTAGGACCTTTGACATATTAAACAGCTATTTTAAGCTCCCTGTCTAATAATTCCAACATAGGTATCATTTCTGAGTCTAGTTCTGATGCCTGTTTTTTTCTTTTCAGACTATGTTTTTCTCGTCTTTTGGCATGCATTGTAATTTTTTTTGTTGAAAGTCAGACATGTTGTATTAGGTAATAGGAACTACAGTAAATAGACATTTAGTATGAAGATCTATGGTCATCTGGCTGGGACTTTCGCTGTTTAGCTTTTGCCATGTTGTAGGTGCCAGAGGTCTCCAATTTCTCTAGGGTCCCCATTTTTTGTCTCTGCTTTTGACTCAGGCCTCCCTAAGTACTCCTCCTCAGGGAGAGGGCAGGTCAGCTCTCTGAGCTGGACGCCACTGTTATCATACTGGAGTCCTTTGATGTGGTGATAATGAATGGAGGAGGAGAAACATTCTACAGTCTCACGAATTAATCTCATTCTCTTAATGGGTCTGTGTCATGGAGTTGTGATTTTCACAAGCATTTCCTCTATTGGCATTTTCCCCCTGCCCCTACTCTTTTCTGAGTGCAGCATTCCCAATCTTTTCCTGGGGAACCATGATCCATGTTGATTATGCTTTGTATTTATCCCATATTCAAGTTCACAGGAAGTCCAGACTCTACTGTCGTGGGAGAAATGTCCTTTCCCTAGCTTGGATATGGCTCAGTCAAGTCTTTTCTGATAGAGCAAAGACTTTTGTTATGAACACATTTCACAAAGATTACTCTTCCCTTCCTTCCAGGGCTATGAGTGGATAGCTCATATCTTCATCTTGAGAACCTGTGAGTTCCCTGAAGGTAAAGCCCATGAAAGAATGTCCCCCACCCCACCCAAGACTGTGGACCTCCGTAGCTTCTCACTCACATGAATCCACGCTTAGCTCTGAGCAATTCATCAAAGTTATTATTTGAATATTTCTACCAGTGTATGGCTCTAGTGGCTTTTGCTCCAAGTAAGAGGACCTAGCTAGTATCTCTCCAGACTTTGGGTTGACAGTTTGCCTTGCAATTTCAATTCTTTCATGAGTCCAAGAAATGTCATTGATTTTCCGGAAAGAGTCCAGCTTCTTCTCGCTGTAAGGATAGAATGATTTCCAAGCTTGTTATGTTTCAGAGCTGAAACCAGAAATTCTAAATCTTTCCATTTACCTGAGAGCCTTCACCAGATTCTAGGAAAGAAAAAGGAAAGTCGACAAAATAATCCAACATCTACTCATTGCTAATTTTTATCTTAGCAAAGAGGAAGGAAATGCCAACATATTAATTTCTTTCTTAAGAAATTATTCCTTTATAGAGGAAGAAGGCCAGCCAGAAAGTTGTTGAAATTGTTTGGGGGCAAAAAAACTTAGGTGTACCACATTAAAAGAGGACAACAATCCATCCAGCTCAGTATCCCATCTGACTATGCTGATCAAACGCATTTGGTGGGGGAGCAAGACCAACAGAGATTAGAGCAAGTGCAGTGATGGATCTGTTGTTCACAAAATCGTGAGAGCCCTTAAAAATCACATTATAGCACGTCAGAACTAGAAGGATAGGAGCTGCTCCTTTATGTCTTTTAAATCCTGTAGACTTTCATAAAGGTGTAAAATGTCTTAAAAATACAGTATTAGTGATAATGGGAAAAAGAAGGCAGGCAACATCCACTTCTCTCCTTTCTATCTCATCATCAAGGCATTTGTGAACATATCATAAAGCTGTGTATATCGTAAATCTGCTGTCATCTCCATCACCTCTCCATGCCATCTGAGTCAGTGTCAGAAAAAGAAATGAGGAAGACGTTTATGCACTTCTTGCTCATTGGTTCAAATGATGAGGGAGACTGTAACAAGACAGATGGGAAGAGGGAGAGGCACAGCAAAAATAATAAACCTAAGGCCACAAGTGTGTAATAAGAAAATATTTATGCAAGACTTTAGATTCCTCAACGTGAGTCATCTGAGGATAGTCCTGGACATGGTATTTTTGTTTTGTTTGTCTGGAATGTTATATAACTTGTCATATGCTTAGTTGTCTAAGTCTTAGATGTCAGAATAGGAAGCAACCCAAAAGTCAATCTTGTTTAACATTCTTCAGGCTGTGTTTGAATCCTTCAGATTGCCAGGGACTATGTGATCTCTGCTGAGCCCCCAGCTCCACAAGGCTCATTAATTCCCAGCTAACTTACTTTATGTTCCAGAGTATTGGTTGTTAGAAAGTTCTTTCTCTTGCTGAACCCAATACTATTTCTTATAAATCCATGAATTGATCTTAATTATTGCACAAAATAAATATCCTTGACAATTGAGCAATTAGCCCACATATGAATTTTGTACATACTGGACACAGTTTTTCTGACACACAATCTTGGATGAAATTTGACAATTCTTTCTTTTATTTTCAGGAATCTCAAAATAGATGAATCAAAATGCCTAGCCTCAGTGATTTAAGGAGCTCACTAAACTGACCTATAAATAGAGTGGCTGAAAGAAGTTTGGAACATAGTACATAGAAATGTCTTTATTTCGCCCCAAGAAATGAATGAACACATGGCCCTGAGGAGCCCAGAAGGCAGGAATCTGCCCCCAGTTTGTGCGGATTAAAGAACACTTTTTCACCCAGAGTGGTAAGTGAGTGTTAATTGGAGGAAAGAGGTGAGTTACATTAAAGGAAGAATTTCCAATTCCAACTATTAAGATACACATGAAAATTAGCGGCTGTGGGTATATTATATGAGAACATAAAAGACTAAATATTACAGAGAGAATTCAGTCGTGAATTCACACATTCAGTCGTGATAGGTGAGACAGAGTTAGTTCCTAGAATATTTTCTTTTTCAGAAAGACACTGGACCTTGAATTGGAAGAACTTGGAAAAATTTAAAGGCATGAAGATCTTATTGTACTGAATGTGATTTTAGGTGGGTGATTTGTTCTAATCTCAGCCAAAGTCTGAACCCGTTAGGGAAAAGGCAGCATGCTGGTGGCTGAAGGAAGGACATGGAGAGAAGAAGGCGTGGAAAACATGAATCCAAGGGAAAATGACCCTGGGAAGAAAGGCAGAGGGTTTTCTTTAATGTTATTATTATTTTTATTAATTTTTTTATTTGAGTATAGTTGTTACACGGCGTTACATCGGCTTCAGGTGTATAACATACTGATTCAACTTCTCTGTATGTTATGCTCACCTCAGGTCCAGCCACCATCTGCACCATACAACACTGGCTGGTCCCGATCTCCTCCAGGGGGGATCAACTGTGAGCAGGGACAGCAGCAGTGACTGAGTGGGCTCCAGCTCCTGGAATCAGCAGGGAGCACTGAGGGAAGGGTTTGTAATATCAGCACCTGAGCTCTGTGTATATACAAAATGCAAACATCAGCTAAGCACCAAGTGATCAGACAACCACATGAACAAAGGAAAAGAGACAAGGGCCAATTTACGGTGCAATGCCATTAACTAAAAGAATTCAGAACCTGCAGGAGGATCTTGCTTTGGCACATTCCCAGCATCTAAGTTGATTGATTTTTAAAACTTAAACATGAGTCATTTTGTTTAATGTATTAAATGTGGTATGGATAGTAATGTCTTAGTGATGATTCAAATTCAAACTTACTTGTCATGCAGAAAGATCATGTTTGAAGAAAATAATGATTAAAGGGCCACAGGTAGTAATTACTTTCTGAGAAAAAGTGATGCTTCCATCTGTAAAATCTTCCATCTTTATAGACATTTATTTGACTTAGCCCTATAGCATTTCCTTAAGCTCACTTTTGGTTGGACAAAGCCAGAGTAGGCTTTCTTTATAGATTCTTTTGCTTTAATAAACTGGCATCTAGAAAATTCGTAAGCAACCTGTAACAAAACCTAACTGAATTTTTGCTGAGCTGTTTTTAAAATAAGATTCCTCTATCTTAGCATTTTCAACACCAGCTTACCTCTTTTATAGACAGACCAAAAAAAAAAAAAAGGAAAGCTCTTGGTGTTTTACTTTGAGGAAAAATGTCTTAATTTTGAATATGTAAGAAAAAGAGTGTATGCATATTTTATCTTATCGCATATACATACAGCTGTTACTTGGTTTCTTTGTGAACGTCACAGCTGGAGTTACAGACTGCTGATCATTTCATGTACCTTCCTCATCTCCATGGCAGTTGTCCAAATGAGTTATTTAACTGACAAATATATTCAGACTCTCGAATAGGTTATGTGCTCATTCTCTTAGTCTTCAAGGGTAATGCAAAGCTCAATGCCAGTTAGTCTAGAAGTTTCTTGGAGGGGTGAACAGGGGAAGGAACTACTCTTATTTCTCACAGGGCTGAGCTTATTGTGAGAACTTAAATTAAAAACAAAATAGGGGTGCCTGGGTCACTCAGTCGTTTGAGAATCTGGCTCTTGATTTTGGCTCAGGTCACGATCTCAGGGTTGTGAGATCAAGCCCTGCATCAGGCTCCACACTCAGCATGGAGTCTGCTTGAGATACTGTCTTCCTCTCCCTCTGCCCCTCCCCGCTCAATAAAATCTTAAAAAGAAATAAAAACAAAATAATGGATTGCAGAAAATTCATCTCTAATTTCTTTTTTTTTTTTAGATTTTATTTATTTATTTGAGAGGGAGCGAGAGCACGAGTGAGAGAGCACAAGCAGGGGGAGCAGCAGAGGGAGATGGAGAAGCAGACTTCCCACTGAACAGGGAGCCTGATGTGGGGCTCGATCCCAGGACCCTGAGATCATGACTTGAGTTGAAGGCAGCTGCTTAACTGTCTGAGCCACCCAGGCGCCCCTAATCTCTAATTTCTAACCTAGTTGTTGAGCAAATTATTTAAGGTTTATTGGTCTCCTTATCTAATGTTGATATAGTAGTTATTTAACTGTACCACCATCATAAACAAAAGCAAGCATTTACGGTATGCTCTTCCAAATTGAAAAGCAGAGGGCAGCATCCCCATCCCACACACACACACACACACACACACACACACACACACACACACACACACAGGCTCCAAATAGCAGCTATCTGAATGTGAACCTCTCCTCATACCCTTCAAAGAACACACAGGACAAAGAGAATTCCAAGAGTCACCTATTACCCTTACCTGTAACAAAACAAGGAGACAAATAATATAAACTGTAAATGTAATTGGGAAAAGCATTCCGACCGCAGAGCCAGGCTCAAATCCAGGCTGCAGCCGAGAGAGGCAAGGGTTGAATGTCAAGAGAAATACCGCAGTGTGGGCGTGGCGGTAGTGGAGGAGGAAAACGTTTTCCTCACCCTCTTAGGGTGTTTGGCTGCCTTAGAAAATTAAACTGACAGAGGCAGCTTAACAGGAGAAAAGCGTACACATTTCTTTAATATAAGTTTGATATCACAGCGCAGCCTTCAAAAGAAATGAAAAACCAAGGAAACAGAGTTGTGTATTTTTATTTGAGGTCTGAAGAAGACTGGATGATCATGGAGGAATATGATGGGTTAAGGAGAATGAAGTAAGTGTAATAAACGGGTGTCCTTTTGTCTTCAGAGATAACGATGCTCCTTTCCTCGGCACCTTCCAGGTACATGGAGGGTACCTCTCACATGAGTGCTCTATGACCTGTTTCAGAGAAGAGGGGTGAGGGGTGTGGAGGTCAGAGTGACCTTCCTGCTTCTGCCTATTTCTCAAAGTCCTTCAGCGTAAAATATGCAATATGCCGGCATGCCATATTTGGGGGTAGTATGTCCTGTACGTTCCCCATCACAGTGGTGGAATGAGAAGGCACCCCCAGGAGAAGAGGGGCCTCTCTCTTGAGTAAGGAGATGTTGAGAATAGGTCTGAGACCTTGGGGATCAAAGCACTGCCCTGTGGGATTAAAATGCCTCTGGCCTTCCCTCCCCCCCCTTGTGCTCTCTCTCTCTCAAATAAATAAAATCTTAAAAAAGAAGAAGAAGAGGAAGAAGAAGAAGAAGAAGAAGAAGAAGAAGAAGAAGAAAAAGAAGAAAAAGAAGGAGAAGAAGAAGAGGAAGAAGAAAAAGAAAAAGAAAAAGAAGAAGGAGGAGAAGAAGAGGAAGAAGAAACATAAAATTCATCGGACTGGGGGGTGGTGAGTCTTCCAGGGAAGAGGGAGCCAAAAGGGAGGCCTAAGGGGGAAGGAAAGAAATGTAGCAAAAGGCTTATGTTATAGGAAGAAAAGAATATTTCTCATCACAAGGCACTTTGATGACCCTACAAATTAGAAAACATTGAGGAAGCAGACCCCACCTTCCAAGGGGGGAAAAAAAGAAAGAAAAGGAAAATACTTAAATGTTGCAAGAAATGGGCTAAAAAGAAAGTGCGGAAAAGTATAAGACACTCCTGAAAAACACATAACAGATTTGAATAATAAGGAAGATACTCTTTGTTCAGGGCTACAACAGTACAACATTACAAACCTGCCCATTCTTCTGAATCAATATACAAGCTGAATATAATCAAAATAAAAATACTAATGAGTTTGGTTTATTTTTCCCTTGGGCTAGACCTTTGATTCTAAAATTCATATGGATTCTTAAAAACATATGGAATTATAGAAAAGGAAACTCTGAAAAGAAAGTAAAAGGGTCTTCACCAAATGAAGTATTATAATATTCCATCAAGCTTCTGCAGTTAAAGCAATGTGGAAACGTTCCATGAGCAGACAGACCTGTGGAACAGGGTAGAAAGTCCAGAAATAGATTCAACTATATGGAACATTTGTATGTGATAAAGGATGCATCTCAAATCATTGGGGAAATTATGAACTTTTTCATAAATAGTGTTGAAACACCGAGATTCATTGCTGAGAAAGTAAAATTGGATATATACTTCACATAAGAAAAACCCCCAAATAATCAGCGATTTAAAGGTAACACTGAAACCATGTAAATGTTCAAATAAAACATTTCTTGGAGGGAGGAAAAATTCCAAATCCGGATACCATAGAAGATAAATAAAATCAGCTCTGGGTATGGGTGTTGATGTGGTTTTGGAATCTAGGTGAGGTTCAGTGGGGTGGAGTCCAGAACCAACAACAAAGAAAGAATTCTTGAGGCGTCTTTGGTGCAAAATGGTGGTTTATTAAAGCACGGGGACAGGGCCCGTGGGCAGAAAGAGCTGCTGCCCGGGGTTGTGAGGGGTGGCTGATTATATACCATGGGGTTGGGGGAGGTGAGGAAAAGGGAGGTTTCAAGAAAGTACTTTCATATGTTAAAGAGGATTCACAGGATACCTGGGCCCTGCTATTTTCAAGTTAAGGTTGTTTACCCCTCTAGTAAGACATTCACAAGAAGATAGGTGGGAACTTCCTGGAGGAACATTACACTCTGCCCACTTCAAGGATCTGTCTCTGGCCTGCAGGTTATAAAGACATTTAATTGTATCTACATTCCCTTCCGGAAGCTAGGTTATTGATAGAAATGCTTTGTTCTTGTAGACTGCTAAGACAATCGTAAACCCAGGGAGACTCAAGTCTTGCAGGATTGTGGTCTCTATAGGTTAACTATTTCTTTGTCCTTTAGGGCAGCCAGGAGTGCCTGAGAGATGTCACGTACATCCCATGGGGGGGGCGGGTTGCGGGGCGGGGTGTCAGTTTCTGCTTTGTCCTCAGCTTGTCTTCTGTTCCCTCGTCAGGTGTGCGCATGTGTTTCAATGTAGCAAATAGAACAGAAGGAACCATCAAAGCCAAAATAAAATAACATGCTTTTCACCCTGAAGAGTTTAAGTTTGTTAAACAAAATGTTTTATCTATTTTCAGGTGAGTAAAAACGGGGCAATAGCCAGGTAAAACTTTGTGAAATGTATAAATCTCAGGGCAAAAAGCTCATCCTCCCAAGTATTCAGGCAGAAAAAGTCAATTTACCTAAAATAAAGAAAAATAATCTTTGTCTCAGACTTTTCCATGGTAATGAACATCAGATATAAACAAGAGTGCCATTTACAGAGATTTAAAGGGGGGAAGTTGTAACCAGGAATCCAGATAAAACAAGTTTTCCTTCTTCTGTAAAAGGCAAAAACAAATAGTCAAGGCTTTAGAAAGTAGTTCATTTCCGCGCTGTGCCTTCCGTAACAACAAAACAACAGACTCCCAAGCTGAATATGTTTGCATCAAAGCAAAGCAAAAAACTTGAGAATGTGGAAATTATGGCAGATAAATTAGAGAACATTCAGATATTTTTAAAAAATTGTAATAATTAATGAAAAAATAGTTGAAAATATAGGGCATATATTTTTTAAAATTCCTGAAAGTGAAAGGGGCCTCTTTCTCACCACCCCCCCCCGACACACACCTTTAAATTCCAGATTATTGGCAACCAAAATTAAGAATTAGATGGGATGGGATAGGCTGGTGATGGGTGGTAGGGAGGGCACGTATTGCATGGTGCACTGGGTGTTATACGCAACTAATGAATCATCGAACTTTACATCAAAAACCAGGGATGTACTGTCTGGTGACTAACATAATATAATAAAAAAATATTTAAAAAAAGAATTAGGTGGAGGAAAAGAGCAAGGAAATACAAAGCTGCTAATGTTCTAATTTTACATCAAGAAGCATCATTAGAAACTTTCTTTGGCAATAGTAATGAAATAAATATTGTTTCAAGTGCATGTTTTAGGATTCAAAGAAACTTATCAGATAATTAAAAATATATGTATACACCATTCTAATTGTTAGGGGTAAAAAATATTAAAAATAGTCAATTTATTTTAAAAAGAGAGAGAAGAAGAAGAAAAGAGCAGACCAACGGGAAAACAAAGAGATAAAATGTGAACTGCCTAAAGTCCATTTCCTCACCCATAATGTGAGTTACTTTAAACCTAATTCATAGGTTAATTTGGGGGATGAATAGGATATGCTCGAAACGTACTTAGCAGAGCCTGGCTCACAGAGTTCAAGCAATGCTCCTGCTGCTGATTATTACTATTATTATTATTAATCATCATCATTAACAATTAGACATGACAATATGTATCACCTGAAAAGATAAATTTAAATGGATGAAATTTGATTAACTATTTTAATCTTCCTTATTAAAAGAAAAAAATTAATGCTATAAGTTAAATAACCAAGAGACTTGAAAGTTAAAGCCTGTGAAAAGATATATTAAATAAACATAAACCAAAGCACAACAATGGAGAATCCAAGGTGAAGAAGCATAGAATGATGGGGTTTGGGGATATAGGTGAGGTTCAGTGGGGTGGAGTCCGGAGCTGACGACCAAGAAAGAATTCTTGAGACGTCTTTGGTGCAAAACGGTGGTTTATGAAAGCACGGGGACAGGACCCGTGGGCAGAAACAGCTGCTGCCCCGGGGTTGTGAGGGGTGGCTGATTACATACCATGGGGTTGGGGGAGGTAAGGAAAAAGGGAGGTTGAGAAAATACTTTCATATGTTAAAGAAGACTCACAGGATACCAGAGGCCTTGCCATTGTCAAGTGAAGGCTGTTTTTCCCTCTAGCAAGACATTAGCATTGAGATGGTTGGGGGCTTCCTGGAAGAATGTTACACATGTCCCCCCCAGGAGTGAGGGGTGGGGGGAGGTCACAGGGTGTCAGTTTATGCTCTGTCTTCAGCCAGCCTTCTGCTCCCGCATCATAGAACATTGCAAAGATGATCATTTTATATGCACAAGGAAAAAATCACAGTGAAGATAAAATTGTTGTGAAATTAATGCATTAAAAGTGTATCTATATAATAAATAACATAAAAGCATTTGGAAATGCAAGAAATAAGAGAGTTTTAAACATGTTATCCTTAATAATCATAAATCAAAAAGACCAAAATAAAAAGTCTATAGAGGATTTTAATAATGTAATTAATAAGATCTAATTAGTATATTAAACATTTCACCTTGCAAAGATTTTGACATGCAAATGTTCTTGAGATGTCTTCAGGGCAAAAAGGGTGGTTTTATTAATGCACCGGGACAAGACCTGTTGACAGAAAGAGCTGCACTGGAGTCGTGTGGGGTGACTGATTCTATACTTTCAAGTTGGGAGGGGGTCAGGGATAGCAGAAGTTTCTAAGGAATTTTGGAAGCAAGGTTTCCAGGACCTTGAGGGCGCTAGGTATTGTTGGGAAAAGGTCATTTATTACTGTCTAATAAAAACCTTAGTCATAAGACCCTTCAGATGTATATCAGTGAGCCATATCCTTGGAGGATGATTGCTAACATAGATCTTTGAGGGTAGAGATAAAAGAAGTTTCCAAAGAAATTGTTAATATGTTAAAGAAAACTTATAGAATTTGGGAGGGTCAGGACAATGTTAAACTAAGATTACCTTTTGTCCTTAGGAAAGTGTCAACACTGAGGCAGCTGAGCTCCCAGAAGAAGGTGACTCTTCTTGTTTCAAGGACTAATCTATGGGCTGTAAATAAGGAAATTTAATTTTTTCCTTTTGCCTTTGTTACCCACATTGGATTCAATATACCGTTCTAAGTTTTTGGAAAATATTAACTGAAACACAAATTTCATATAGTTTCTAAGATTTTCATAATATTTTATTTGTACATGGCAGTCTCACCACAATGTGATAAAAATAAAAATTCATGTTGGTAAAACATTTAAAAGAATCCAACCATTTGAGAATAAAAAGCAAACTTTTCAAACATTAGCTCACTAGGAAATGAAAGTTACTAGGTAGAAGCCATTTATAAATAACCCTGACAAACTATATGTTAAAATTATGTGCCAAGACAATTCAATGGAGGAAAGAACAGTATTTTTAAAAATGGTGCTGGGACAGCTAAATGTCCACATGAAAAAGAATAAAGCTGAAGCCTTCTCACATATTACATAAAACATAGTCAACATGGATTGGCACCAAAATAGAGGAGCTATAAACTATAAAACTCTCCGAAGGAAACCTAAATGTAAATCTTCATGACTTTGGATTTGGCAATGTTTGCTTAAATAGGACACTAAAACACAAGCAATAACAACAGAAATAGATAAATGGGGCATCATCAAAATGAAACACTTTTGTGCTTTAAAGCGCTCCATCAAGAAAGTAGGGAAAAAACTCCCACAGAGTGGGAGAAAATTTTGCAAATAATATATCTTATAAGGGACTTGTATCCAGAATGGGTAAAGAAAATTACACACACATGCACGCACACACACACACACACACAATGTATGGTATTTGGCCACAAAAAAAAGAAGGAAATCCTTTTGCAACAACATGGGTGAACCTTGAGGGAATTTGCTAAGTGAAGTAAGTCAGACAGACAAAGACTACCATATGATTTCACTTACTTATATATCAGTATATCAAATCATTATGTTGTACACCTAAGACAAATACAATGTTAAATGCCAATCATATCTTATTAAAAAATTATCAGTGAGGGGTACCAAAATATGCCACCCCAAAATATACCTCTTTAGCATAGGGACTATTTTGAACTAAAGGCCATTGAGAACAAACAGACACAGGAAAAGCTTTAAAAACAGGGTACAGTTTGGTCTTTTGCAAAGGAAATCTACATTTGTAGAGATAGGTCTCTGTCCTGTACCTAGAAGAGGACGACACTTAAGAACAAAGAAGGAACCAATTTAAATGTACAGAACAAATCTTACTAAGCAACTCTTGTTTTTCATACTTTTCCTGGTCACTTTCCCACAAAATGCCTCCCCTGACCAGAAAATTCCCAAACCCCTTTTCTGTATTTAAGCCCAAGTTCTAACCACCTCTTTGGGTTACTGAGTGCTCCCGTGTGCTCTTAAACTTCTGTGTGTTCTCATGTTCCTCTGCGTGTGGATAGTCTAATTCACAGGCCCCCGCTCGAGAACCTAGAATGGGTAGAGGAGGAGAATTTTCTGCCTTACATCAGGAAAGGGAAAAGCTATTGAGTTGATAGATTAATTGATCTGAAAGCTAGTTATATAAATAAGAGAAACTCAACAACAGACATGCATTCGTTTTCAATTTTTACTATTTTGATTAAATAAATTTGATTCAAATAAAGATACACAAATGTGGGAGTAAAAAAAATGATGTGAGTACAGATTCAGAGGAAACTATACAAATAAGGATAACCTTAAAATACATATTCTATAAATAAATTTGATATTTTTATGAAAAGCACAATTTTCTGGCCACGTATGAATTATAAAACTTTACTTAAAAAGAAGCAGAAAACCTGAATAGTCCAATGACTATGCATGCTACTGGAAGGATTTTTCAGGAATTTTTAAGTCACTTCAAAATTTTTCAAGGTCAAGTGGTTTCATACAAAATACTTTCTACTGTATATGATATAGCAAAGATGCCTAATCTATAGTTATATTTAAATCTCAATTTATTTTCATGAGCTTATATTAACTTGATACCAATGCTTGAGAAAGACAGCACCAAAACCACTCAACTTAAAAAAAAAAAAGCATATGAGAAACTCTCACTTATGAATATAGGTGCAAAAATTCTAAACGAAATTCCAACAAATCAATTTCAGTGCTAAATAAAAATGAGAACATACCACATGATCAAACAGAATTATTCCAGGAATATAAGGACAACTCTGCACTAGGAAATCTATCAATTTAATGTATAATATCTGTAGTTGAAAGGAAAATCTAAACAATTGTCTCTACTGAAAATGCATTGAAAACGATGATACATTTAAAAAAATTAATAGGTTTTATTTTTCAGAGCTGTTTTAGGTATGCCAAAAAAAATAAATAAATAAAGAGTGGAAAGTACAGAGAGATTCCATATACTCTCTCTTCTTGCAGTCAGTCTCCTCAACTGTTAATATTTTACATTAGGTTGGTACATTTGTTACAAGTGTTGACCCAATGTTGATACATTATTACCTCAAGTCCATAGCTTACATTAGGATTCACTCCTAGTGTTGTACCTTCTATGGGTGTGGACAGATGTATAATGCCCCCTATCCACCATTATAGCATCCTACAGAAGACTTCAATGCCCTAAGACTCCCCTGTGCTCCACTTATTCATCTTTCCATCCTCCCAAGCTCCTGATCCATTTACTATCTCCACCGTTTTGAATTTTCCAGAATTTCCTCTCATAGTAAAGGGAAGCAGAATATGCTGCCCCAGAAATGTGACTGAAGGACTTCAGGACACACCACCCTAACATATGCTGCTTTGGTACACTGATTACTTTGAGCTGAAGGCACTGGAAAACAGCAGGTGCAGGAGAGACTCTGATCTCCCTCATCTGCCTTACGTCAGATCCTCCAAAAGGAACTAGGTCATCATCAATCCCCTCCTGGGAGTGTCTTCAGCAGGGAAGATGGACTCTCATCCCACAGGAGATAAGACTAGAAGTCAGCATCACACCCAGACACTCTGTCCCAAACTGGCAGACCTCCCACCAAATCTTTTGAGGGCCCCTTCTGCTTTCCTAAAACCATTTTCTCTCCCCTAAAAAGCCTACAGCTTTCCTTTTCCTTATTCAGATGGCATTTATTCCTGAGTTCTAAGCCATCTCGAGGAGTTACTCATTTTTCCCCATGTATCTCCTGTGTATACATGAGACAGAAATGATAGTAAACTTCTTTGTGCTCTTCTCTTGTTAGTCTGTCTTTTATTACAGGAGTCTCAGCTAAGAACTCAGAAGGGTAGAGGGAAAATTATTTTTTCTTCCCTGCAGTAGGAATCATACAGTTTGTAGCTTTTCAGATTGACATTTTTTACTTAGCAACATGTATTTAAGGTTCTTACATGTCTTTTCATGGTTTATAGTGGGTTGTGCATTGGGTTTTTGTTTTGTTTTTTTTGCAATTTTAAATAAAACTGCTGTTATGAATATACATTCATGTGCAGGTTTTCGTCTGAACATAGGTTTTCAACTCATTTTGGTAACTACCAAGAAGGGTGATTAGTAGGTCATATAGTAAAAGCATATTTAATCTTGTAAGAAACAACTAAACTGACTTCCAAAGTCACTCTATGATTCTGTACTCACACCAGAAATGAATATGAGTTTCTGTTGCTCCACAGCCCACATCTGGTGTTGTCAGTGCTTTGCATTTTGGCCACTCTAATTGGTGTATAGTGGTTTCTCCTTGCTTTAATTTGCAATTCCCTAATCATGTTGAGCAACTTTTCATATGCTTATTTGCCATCTGTATATCTTATTGGATAAAGTATCTGTTCAGTTCTTCTGCCTATTTTTAAACTGCTTGTTTTCTTATTGTTGACTTTTAAGAGTTCTTTGTATATTTTAGATACCAGTCCTCTATCTAATATGTGCTGTGGAAAAACTTTCCTTCAAAAAAGGCTTATTTGCTCATTCCCCTAAGAGTGTCATTTGCAGAACAGAAGTTTCTAATTTTAATGGAATGCACTTATTAATTTTTTCTTTTACTGACTGTGCTTTTAGGTCTAAGAAGTCATTGCACCTGGCTGGCTTAGGTGGTAGAGCATGAGACTCTTGCTCTGGGTTGTGAGTTCAAGACCCATGTTGGGTGTAGAAATTACTTAAAAATAGATCCAAGAAGTCTTTGCTAAACCCAAGGTCATCTAGGTTTTTCTCCTATATTAACTTCTTGGAGTTTCATAAAATACATTTTTTTAAAGATTTTATTTATTTATTCAACAGAGATAGAGACAGCCAGCGAGAGAGGGAACACAAGCAGGGGGAGTGGGAGAGGAAGAAGCAGGCTCATAGTGGAAGAGCCTGATGTGGGGCTCGATCCCATAACGCCGGGATCAGGCCCTGAGCCGAAGGCAGACGCTTAACGACTATGCCACCCAGGCGCCCCATAAAATACATTTTTTAATAAGAAAAAATAGGAACTCTGAATAAGTCAGGGTCCCCACCAGGTTATTTAAATAGAGGCTTTAGTGAAGGGACAACTTGAAACGAGCTTGGCAAAGCTAAGGAAACACACAAGAGGTGGTGAGACACCTAGAGATGGCACCCATGGTAAGCTATTACCACTCCTGGGGCAGATGGGGAAAGGGAAGAGGTAGTGCCGGCACCTAAGCAATGGTAAGGGGCTATTACTGTGGACTCAACTTCTACTAAAGATTTCACTTTTGGGTAGGGAGAGAGCCAAGGAAGAAATACCCTCACCTCTTCTCCTTACCTTCCAATGTCACGTCAGTGACCCTAGTTGGCCAAACCCAATAGAAGGCAGCCAGCAAATGAGGCTAGGGAGCACGGTCTGTAATGTTGTCCTCTTGAGGCACCAAGCTGAGCTGAGACAGGTGGGAAGTCCATGTGGGAGAGGGCACACAAAGAATAAGGACCATGAACTCTTTGCATGACAAAACAAATACATTAGTCACACTTTGACTGTTATAGACCAAGGCTCAAAGCTGGGCTTTAGCCCTTAGCAGCTGTATGACCAAAGCTGCAATGGACCCTCACCTCCATTTCTTTATGTTTAACTGGGAATAATAACAACCTTGCATTATAAATATTGAGATGACCATATTAAATGTCTATTATAAAGTATTGATAAGTACCCAATATATACTAGCATCTGCTGCAACTATTATTACTATTACTAGTGTAGTCATTTTTGTTAGAGGGAGAGGAGAAACAAGCAGCAAAACCAGAAATGTAAGCATTAGCTCTCAAGGGAAGACATACATGAAGTTAACAGCCAAAGCCATAGTTGGCAATGTGATAATAACATGCCCCGCTAAAACCAAGAACCAGAGAGGGATGTTTTCTACCACTACTATCATCTAATGTTCTAGAATTTTAGCCAACACAGCAAGATATGTAATACTGGAAAGAGAAGAAATTTACCTTTTTATTTTTTAGACATGATGATTCTCTATCTAGAAAGATCCCAACACCCAAATTTTAAAATTAAGTGGCTAGGCGCATAATGAATTCATAAGCATCAATGACTTTTCTAAAATTCAGAAAAAAGTTATGTACAATATTGAATGGAAATAATTTCCCTTTTATAATGGTAACGCAAAATATGAAGCTCCTAAATGGACGTATAAAGAATTTTGCAAACAATGTGAAGGCAGCCAAAAAAAACCTGATAGCTGCATGAAAAAAAGAAGGTAGTAAATGAAAATCATTCCCTTATAGGGTTAATGCAATTGCATTTACATTCCCAGTGGGATTTTTTCCAAAACATGTTCAAGTAAAATTAAGATTCATCTAGAAGAATAAATTCATGAGTAGAGCTGAGAAAAGATAAAATAGGAACAAAATAGAAAAAGATTGACTTGTGATATTTGTTCTACTAGATGCAAAACATTGTTTAATATTAATATTAATAATTAAATATTAAATAATATTAATAAAATTAATATTAATAATTAAAACAGGTGGTGGTGGTGGCACAGAATGGAATGCTAGAACAAGGAATGAAATAGAAATTCCAGAAGCAGAATAAGCACATTAACATGATAAATTTAAATATGTATTCTGATACATTATCCCCAAGTAAATACCAGGTAGATTAAAGATTTAAATGTTGACAATCAGCCTTGATAAAAAATCCTGGAAGAATACACGGCAGAATATTTGTATATCTCAGAATGGAAAAGGGCTTTATGAGAATAAAAGCAACACAAAATAGTCACCCTGGGCGCCCTTGGGTCAGATCTGTGGCCACACCTTTCTCAGGGATGGACGAATTCCATTTCTAGGTGCTGAAGGGGGCAGAGTTCCCCTGAGACGCACAGCGGGAGGGCCGCGATGATGGGCAACACGCTTGTTACATGATGCTCGTGGTCATCGTCGCAATCAACGTGACGTTTGTAGAGCGCGGACGATGTGCCAGACATCGCATTAGACATTTAACAGGCCTTAATTCATTAGAGTCTCACAACTGAAATATGAGGTAGGTGCCATTGTTGTTATTAGTACCTGCTATTTTATGGGTAGAGAGAAGCTTACAGTGATAAATGCCGTTTATAAGAGACACACCTTCTGTATATCAACTAGTAAAGCATGGGGAAAATATTATGCAAACCAAGGTACAAAGTTAGAGATAAAAGTGGTTCACTTCAGAGCAATACAAGTTTCAACTTTAAGACGAAACGATCTTAAATTTGTTTGCACCTAATAACATAACCTCCAAATATGTAAACTAAAAAAAGACAAGTCTACAAAGAGAAAAAAATCCAGTCATCGTGGGAGACTATGTAAGTCAGGGTTCTCCAGAGAAACAGAACTAAAAGGGTATATATATTGAGAGATTTATTTTAAGGTTTTGGCTCACGTGACTGTGGAGCTGGCAAGCCCAAAATCTGCAGGGGAGGCTGGCAGGCTGAAACACAGGCAAGAGCTGATGTTGCAGTTTTTAGGCAGAATTTTTTCTCCTCAGGTGAAACCTCAGTTTCTGCTCTTAAGACCTTCAACTGATTGGGTGAGGCCCACCCACAGTCTTGAGGGTAAACTTTACTTAAAGTCAATTAATTGTGTTGGTCACGTCTATAAAACACCTTGACAGCAGCACCCAGATTATTGTTTAATGAATAGCTAGGTACTATACTCTACCCAAGTAGACACAGAAAGTCAATCATCATGCAGATTTTGCACATTTTAAAATGCATAATGTATTTCAATTTTTAAAAAAGGACAGTGAACAAAAGTAAACCAAGGGGTTGGTCATTGTTGCAGATTGGGTCCCCTGGGAAGCAGAGTCTGAAATGGAGATTAGCATGCAGGACTCCTCAGGGACTGTGTTGGGATGCACAGCTGTGGCAGGGACCAGGGCGGGGGGGGGCGGGGGGGAAGCAGGATCTGGGAAGGGGCGGAGCTGAGATGCAAAGCAGCGTCGGCTGTAACCTTGGCCAACCCTCTCAGGAGATCAGAAGATGGGATGACCTTTCAGAACGGTGCTGAGCTGGGGCAACAAGCCTGGCTATTATGCGTCCCAAATCAATGAGCCCTGGAGGCAGGGCATCTTGGAAGGAGGATGTCCCCCCAGGTGAGGCAGCACCTCAGCTGAGGCCACTCGGAAGGGGGCTGATGGCTGAGCGCCCTGTGCAGGGGAGCTCTGGGAGCTGGGGCAATGAGTCCTTCAATCCTGATGGGACCTGGGCCACACATCACTGGATGTGTGTTTAGAGTCATGTTTGGATTCCCAACACGCTTAGCTTTTTTTGTCGTGGGCATGATGCAATGTCCATTATTTTAAACACATAGAAGAAGGGTATTGTTACCACCTGATGGGGTCATAAAGGAAACTGATCTCTCCCCCTTATCACGCTATGTAAGTGGTGGCCCTTCTCAAGAGGGTGAAAGAGCTTAT
The DNA here is from genome assembly GCF_024610735.1 of Ursus americanus. Classification (NCBI taxonomy): domain Eukaryota; kingdom Metazoa; phylum Chordata; class Mammalia; order Carnivora; family Ursidae; genus Ursus; species Ursus americanus. The sequence continues at coordinate 92,544,975 of NC_142130.1, forward strand.
AACTCCATGAAGAACCCTGGCTGGGGTCCAAACACCTAGTGTGTCCCTGACTCATCTCAGTCAGTCCCCCGGTCTTGAATGTGGGGTAGACATGCTCTTCTATCAGCCAGAGATCTCACCTTGGGCCACCGATCACCTGCAGTATCTTGCCTCAGTTCCTGGAGGGGCCATGGCCGGCATTCCCCTGGATCTGAGTGAGGGTGATCTCTGGAGAACAAGAATGGAGCGGTCGTTAAGATAAGGTGGTGGATGATCTCTTCTGTTTCCTTAGCTCCGTGAAGAAGTTCGGACCCACCTCTTTTACTGTGAGAAAGGGCTTCATTCATTCAGCACGGCATGTGTTGTGCACCTGCTGTGAGCATATGCTGTCCCACCTGGTCAAAGACAGTGCACGACTCCTTAGAACGTCGTTCCCTTTAGTCATTGGTTATGAGTAACTCGCATTCTTTCATTATAATGCTTCCTTGGAAACTCGTCATGGGAGCTATAGACGGGCTCATACATTTCCCAGGTGGAAGTTTGGCTGCCAGCAGGGAATTCTGAATAAGTGAAGGCTGCTGCTGGTGGATGCACATCATGATGATGGTTAAACAAAAAAAGATATATATATGCATGGTACTAAAATGTCCATGAAATATTTTGTGTAAGCACAGATACCAAGTCACTGTCTTTGTAGAATTCTTGTTCTTAAACAATTTCGAGTACTTTGTCCTTCAGGATGCGTGCTGGGCAACTATGTCATGATTGAGTGACTCGAGTCTCTTATTTTACTTTTAATGATTTTCCATCTCCTAGGAAAATGCATAGATACCGTATTAGAACAGGATCAATAAGATCCATCTCTGTATCTATCTATCTATCTATCTATCTATCTATCTATCTATCTATATCTATCTATCTATCTATCTATCTATCTATCTATATCTATCTATCTATATCTATCTATCTATCTATCTATCTATCTATCTATATCTATCTATCTATATCTATCTATCTATCTATCTATATCTATCTATCTATATCTATCTATCTATCTATCTATATCTATCTATCTATATCTATCTATCTATCTATATCTATCTATCTATCTATATCTATCTATCTATCTATCTATCTATATCTATCTATCTATCTATATCTATCTATCTATCTATCTATCTATATCTATCTATCTATATCTATCTATCTATCATCTATCTATATCTATCTATATCTATCTATCTATCTATATCTATCTATCTATCTATATCTATCTATCTATCTATCTATCTATCTATATCTATCTATCTATATCTATCTATATCTATCTATCTATCTATCTATCTATCATCTATCTATCATCTATCATCTATATAGAAAGAGAGAGAGGAGAGAGATTAATTATAAAGCATTGGCTCACACGATTATGGAGGCTGCGAAGTCCCACAGTGTTGTCTGCATCTGAGACCTCAGGAGAGCCAAAGACCCTGTGGCATAGATTCCAGTCCAAGTCTGAAGTCCTGAGAACCGGGAGCACCGAGGTTGGGAGGAGATCCATTTCCCAGCTCAGCTGTCAGGCTGAGAGCAAATTCGACCTTCCTCTGCTGGTTCGTTCTAGTCAGGCCCTCACTGGGGAGCGCACCTGCTTTGCCCAATCTTCCAATTCAAATGCTCCTCTCTTCCAGAAACACCTTCACAGACACACCCAGAGGAGTGTTTAATCAGATATCTGGGCATCCCTTGGCCTCACAGATATAAAATGAAGTTAAATAATTATAATATAAACTTAGGGTAAAATGTATTTTAAAACATAATATACATGATGAACTAGGTTTAGGGACATGAGATAAAACACAGAGTAACTCTGGGTTGTGTATTCTGTGTTGGTTCCTACAGATCTCCTCCCACCCTTCACCACCATCTTTAGAGCCCCTGGAGACTGACCTCTACGAAGAGCACCCACTGGACCCCTTTGTCTATGGCTTCCTGTGTGATTTGGCCCATGGAGTCACCAGAGGAAGCAGGGGACAAAGTGGTTGGGGTATTTATGTTCCTTCAGGCCAGGCATGAGCAGCGATGACATTCCTCGGCTAGTGGCCACTGTCTCCCGGTCACCAGTCTCTGTGGGTTCTGGTATCCTCTCTGCCTGCTGTCCCTTCACCCTAGGGGAGCCACGGCTTTCCCGTGGCTGCCGCCCAGTGAGGACGCTTCCACATCCATTGTTGGTTTCCTGTAGCTGTGCCCACATCTTGGTGGGTAGTCCTTCATGAGCTCTGCTCAGGTATGGGGTTTGAGTGCACCATCTGATTCCTGCCAGCGTGCTAAAGAAGCAGTTTTCAGGGGCGCCTGGGGGTGCAGTCGGTTAAGTGTCTGACTCTTGGTTTTGGCTCAAGTTATGATCTCACGGTCATGGGATCGAACCCCTGCTTGAGACTCTCTCTCTCCCTCTCCCTCCCCGCTGTTCTTTCTCTCTCTAAATAAATAAATAAAATCTTTTTTTTTTTTTAAAGAAGCATTTTTCAGCATTGGCCTGTGCCACATGCATTCACCTTAGGACCCTCTCTATTCTTCACTGATCAGCATTGTGAATCTTGTCTTCCCATGACATTAAATTGCCCTGAATAGAGCATATTGACCTTAAAGTTCAAAGTGGGAAAAATCAGAACTAGTTTCAGCTTTTTAAAGAGGGCATTACATGAGGGTTGGGAAATGTTAAATACAAGCATTCACATATGTTCCCCCTCTCCTGCCCCAAGCAAATAAACACACACACACACACTCACCCACACACTTTGTGAAAAACTGTGTAACTCTGAGTTGTGTCCTGTTCCTCAAGCTGGAAGAACAGATTAGAGCAATGAGCTCTGACTCCGCATTTTATTTAATTAAACATGAACTGTTGACGTCTCTCATTAACTCTGGTTTCCTTTTTCCTATCAGTTAAATTGAAGTTTTTCACTTAACGTAAGATTTGAGGTTTCTGCCTCAGAGCTTCCCAAGACTGGCTACTCGTACCTGCTTTTATTTTTGTCTCAAAATCTAGATTTATTCGTAATTCCAAATATGGACATTAACTTTGCTTTTTTCTTCCATTTCAGTTTTGAGATCCTGCTTTCAATTCTTTTGAGTATATATCCACAAGTAGAATCCTGGATGGTACAGTAATTCTGGGTGTTTAATTTTTGAGGAACGGCCATACTGTTTCCACAACAGCTGCACCATTTTGCATTCGCTCTAGCCGAGCACAAAGGTTCCGATTTCTCCATATTCTTGCCAACACTTGTTATTTTCTCTTTTTTAAAAATTTGTTTTATTTTTAAAATATAGAGCATTCTCATACGTGATTATGAATCCTCCATGGTAGTCTTCATCAAATAGGAAGTGTTCGCATCACTCATTTCTCCAGGGATAGAAACGGTTGTGAAATACCAAATTCAAGCAATACTGGTAAATGTCTTCAACTTTGAGGGGGTTGCAAATGGATTTTACAACTGCATCTTATTCTTCCAGATAACAAACTCCTTTTTCATCGAACTGCTTAAACAACAATTTAATTCATTTCAACCAATCTATACTGAGGGCCACTACATACCAGTTCTCTTCTAGGTGAATGGGCCCAGCAGAGAACAAAATCTTTAAAAAATTACAAACCGTTTGGAATCCCAGTGTTGTAGTGTTTTCTTTAGAGATGATATCCTTTTATGTTAAGCAGCAAGTAGGCACCCTCTGGACCTCACTGTTATGTCTCAACCAATGAGTTCATGGCTCTGAAAAGCCAAGAGACAGACTTGTACAGTTCTTAATTCATGCTTGTCAATGGCACTTACCACTTGTGATGTGTGAATGTATTTTATTTTCTTGCCAGACTTTGAGCTTCTTGAGGGAGGATTTCATCTGTATTTGATTCCCCACAATTATCCATAGCATTTTGCACAAAAGCAAACAGAAGGGGTGTGTTTTTCACTTGCTGAATATTAATCAACTGGCCTGAGACGTCACAGTTGTTTTTATTTTTATTTATTTATTTATTTTTTTGGTTCATTCCTGAAAAGTTGCAGCTCCCATGCCAGGAAGGGTGGTGACTCTAGTCCTCCAAGAAGAGGGCTGAATAGGTAATCCAAATCCCCTTCCTTCCGGAGGGGCACTCCTCTGGCCTCCCCTGGGCTCCCCTGCTGGTGGGTTGTTGGGCTCACTCCAGTGCTCTCCAGGTGAGAGAGCTGCGTCCACCCACTGGTCTCCCTGTTTTAGCTTGTATTTTTGTAGGAAAAAAATGAGCAAGCCGAATTCTGTCTTGGAACACTTTCGACACTAGAAGGGAAGTCCATTCGCTCTCCCACAGCAGGCTTGGTTAAGCAGCTCCCCCCCAAAACCCCCCACATGTGTCTGTGCCCGGTAATAACGTGTGGCCGGCAGACCCCAAGCACCAAAGCGGGGAGTAAATCCACTTTTGTGAAATACGGCCCACCTTCCTCCCATTTGGCCTCGGGTGTTGTTTTACTGTTTTACAAGTCTGAATGTAATTAGTCACAATTAAATCTGAATTCTCTAAGTATATTTGCAGTCCAATTTCATCTGAGGCAATAACAAAGGAATAATTCACCATGACTTTATTACTTCCGTTTCTCAGGTTTGGGGGTGGGGGGCAGGATAATGAAGAGGTGTCTTCACAGCATCCGGTCGACATGCAGGACCTTCAGGGGCCAGAGTGCCCGCAGCTCAAGTTCATGTCACCGAATCTGCTGCACTGTGTAAACATGAGTCAGGACAGGCTCCTGGTAAGAATGCCCCCAAGGGCGTTCTTTGTGAGCAAAGATCTGACCTCACCCTCTCCAGGGGAGGAGAGGGCTCCTGTTGGAGACCAAGCACTCCCAAACTCCTTGCTTCTTTTCTGCTTCCGCTCTGAGCTCTGTCACTCTTTATTTCACTTATGTCTACCCCAAATGCCAAACGAATAGGAGATACCTGCCTGAGATCTCGAACTATTTCTAGTCAATTCTTGGGAATCACAAATCTGTGTTAAACATTATTGACACCGAAGTCGTAACCGTCTCCAGACATGGCTCTAAATTCTCACCTTTTTCAACGTTTCTCTCTCCCTCCTCTGTAACCCCACTTGGTCTTCCCTTTCCTTGCTTCCTCCCACTCTATTCTGCTCACCTTTTATTGAAAGCCTCACACCGGGTTGGATACAGGCCAATATGGTTCCTCTACGCGTGGAACTTACCTACTACCATGCCAGCAGCTATCACGATTACGGAGCCCTTGCTCCAGACTTTGATCTGGTCCCAGCCAGGGTTGTGGGTTGAAAACTGTCCACCAGAAAGATATGTTCAAGTCCTGACCCTTCCTGGTGTGAATGGGACCTTATCTGGAAAGATTCCTTGCAGACATAATGAAGTTAAAATGAGGTCACACTGGATTAGGGTGGGTCCTAATCCAATGACTGGTATCTTTAGAAGAACAGGGGAATTTGGACACGGAGACATACAGGAGAAGGCCAAGTGACAAAGAAAGTGGAGATAGAGTCATGTGTCTCCAAGCCGAGAAATGCCAATGATTGCTGGCAACCACCAGAAGCTGGGAGAGAGACATGGAGTGGATTGTCTCTCAGAGCCCCCAGTGCAATAACTCTCAGACAGTTCCCCTTGCCTTCTGACACCCCCATCTCCTCCCATCACCTGCCACTGTTGCGTGCTTTCAGGGATGGGTCAGCGCTGAGCGGAGAACTTGGTCATGGGAGGGGCACAAGAATCAGGAGAGGGATTCAGAGACATGGTCATTTAAACCACTGGGTACTTGCAGAAATCCTGGGGTGGTCGCAGGACCTGCCCCAGACATGGAGTTAGGAACTCAAAGCACAGGAGGCTACTGGGGCCATCTGGCTGATAGTCACACAGTCTCATTGTGTCCTCTCTGCTGGGGCCACTACCTGCATTCACAGGCAGGAAGCCGAGGCTCTGTGAGGAGCAAGTCCAGCCATGGGATCTGAACCCAAAACTTTCTGCTTCATAGTAAGTACTCTTCCTCCACATCAACACACTGGCTTATTTATTTTCCCAGCCCTACTTTGCTGTTTGCTTGTCTGGATTTCTCCCTTTTTCCCTCCGCACCTGCTTATCCAGTAAGGTCCAGCTTAAATCTAATTTTATCTGTTTCAGTTTTTCCCAAGCACTTCAGCTGAAATAGACCTGCGCGGGCTCTCCTGAACACAACTTAATGACATATATATAATTCTATTTGGCTCCACCGAGGACTTCCTGAGTTATCTCTTTCTTCAATTACCATCTTGGTTTTCTTCGCGTCTTTTCTTGGTAGTGATTTTTTCAGGATTGTTGTTAGCTCCCTGGCGCAGTCCATGACTTATATTCCTTTGTACGTCTAGCGGGTCCCAGAACAGTGCCTTGCACAAAAGAGGTTCAATAAACTCACATGTCTTGGTTCTCCATAACATCATCTCCTCTGGATTGGTTAGCGCCAGGACATTCCTTAAACCTCCCAGCTCAGCTCGCTTCCCTTTGACACGAGGAGTCTGACCTAGCAACTCTAGATTTTCTCCAGTCTTATTAGATCAGGACACTACTCCTTTGGCTAAAAGCCACTCCAGGAAGCGGGGATGTGGGCCTCCTCTGGCCCAATTCCCAGGCACATGGGGCCTCAGCAAGCTTCACCTATACTACGTTCACCAGGTAGTTGGGCCATGGTTGTGACCTTGCTGTTGGAAGGAAATGAAGGCCAGGTGTGATGCCAGCAGTGTCTCTGCGTGGCTCAGGTGTCTGCCCGATGTTCTGTCTAGGATACATGCTGGGAGGGGCCAGATCTCAACAGGACAGATCTGTCTTCTCACACGTGCACAGAAAGGCTTCACAACCCTCACACAGGGGCTGTGGTCCGCAGGGTTCTGGGGGATGATACATTCTGAATGGTAGCAGTAATAAACGTACCTGCCCCCGTTCACAATGCCTTCTAGAAAAACAAGTGACGTAAATCTGCATAGGTATGTTAGTGTGTGTGCGCATGTGTTGGCGGGTGCTGGAGCGGAAACTTAGGGGAGCATTGGAAGCTCTGTGTTACCTTTTCTTCTTGAAATGACACCCCCCCCCCCCCACGCACACAGTATAATCTCGTGAATGCCTTTCCCCAGGGCAGGTTCACAAAATCCCCAAGGTGTGCAGGTAAGTATAGGCAACTGAATTTTTATAAAGCAGCAGAAAATTTTTTCAAAGTTTACTTTCAAAAGCATAATTATAGATATCCAGATGCTGGTGGCATGTGGCGGTTTAGGAGGAAAGAACATTCCCTTGCTGGTGTAGTAGCATCACCCTTTACTGAACTGCACCGAATCCCCCCAACCAACCAGACACCACAGAGAGAACCATGCAGACATGGACAGAGGAGAATTCTCCGTTTCGGCTGCAGTTAGCAACCCGCGGTAGTATCCCCGTGGTATCACAGCCAGGGAGACGTGGGACCAGAAGAAGATTTTGTCCTCGGAGAGGGATCAGGTAACTGACGACCACGCAGAAGTTCAGGTATAATCATACAAGCAACAAGCAAGGCGAGATTGTTCATCTATTTTTATGCTGGACCAATTTTATTTTATGCTCATTTTACTGCAACGAATTCCTTCTCATTCTCCTAAAACGTGCAAACAGTCATCATGTGCACTCTGAGCACAAGATTTCAAGCTCTGTCTGTGTCAGAGGCAAATGCTGTCAATAGCACTATTTTAGAATGACAATTAGAACAGTGAGGGTTGCAACTATTTTTTTGCAAATACCGTAAAAGGGGGCAACAAAGGAGTATTTGGAGATGTGAAAAGAGTGTTTCTAGCTTTAATTACGTGTTGTATTTAGAATTCAATGGTGATATCTGATCCATATCTCTCCTATTCGGTCAACCTGAGGCCACCTTCTAGGGCAGTGGGTCTAGCCCAGGGCTGATAGTGCCCTCCTCCAGCCTTCCTGGGAACAGTGTCTGGGGCCATTTTTGATTGTCACAGCTAGGGAGGGTCCTACTGACATCTAGGGGTGAAGGCCAGGAGTGCTGTGAAGGGCGCTACAACACACAGGACTGTCCTCCAAACCACAGAGTCACCTGGCCCCAAATATCAGAGGCGTTGAGCTTGAGACACCCCGCTCGCTCTAAAGAAAAAGCAATCCTACTCCTCCTTTATATAACCAACTCACAGTTCACCTTTGAGTCCGATATTGTCCAAGATGGCCCAAGTGTCATGACCAGAGGGTCATCTCGGAAGAATTTCACCCTCTTGTTAGTGCAGAGAGAAGCGTCGTGTCCAGGGTTAGGTGTGTTCTCGTCACTGTAGCACTCCCTGGGAGATTAGCTGGCATTTCATGCTTCGGTGGCTAAAACCCTCCCTCTCGGTCTGCCTTGTGATATTTTGTTAAGACTCTGATTAAACCTTGATGGAAGATGCTTAGATGCTGGCCAGATTTTACTCTGAAGGATACTACCCCCTGGAAGCCAGGAAAAGGAAAAACAAGGAAGAAAAGGGGGGGAAAAAAGTTGTTTTCATTTGAAACATCTCCAAAGCTTGGTGGGGCTCAAACAGAGTACCATTAATTATCTCAATAGCTGAAAAGATAATGCAAATGCTAAAAACGTAGCTATCAAATGTTATGGCATCTGGGAACCCTAGTGGATGGCTACTTAAAATGGTTTTTCAGGGTAATTTTACTGCACTTCAGTGTAATAAGCTGGAGAGATGCTGGTGGATTTCACAGCTGCTTCCCCTCTGGCCCCGCTCTCTGCTAGGAAGGAGCCCCAACATCTCCAACACCACACTGTAAAAGAAATCCAACGCCAGGCCCATTATTTGGCAACATTTGATCGCTACGCCATTGGACATTATTATTAGAGATTCTATGTGGCTTTGTTAATCATACTGGGTGGGGAAACTGAGCCACAGGAATGACGACAGAAGGAAGAAGTCAGCTGGCCCCTGCTGTGGGGGGTCCTGGACTAGCACTTTCCTTAGGAAAAGCAATCCTTCATTCATAGCACACAGAAGGAACACGGCCCAGACTCCTCGGTGATAAGCTCTGTTTCCTAACAGTGTGAGGTTAATGAACCTCCTTATTTTTGGCAGGATGAGTAAGTGGAAAGGAGAAAAATCTAACTGAGAGCGCCCAGTTCAGAGGCTTTAATTGCTTATGTGACAGTTGAGAAGAAAGCCCCCTCCTTTCAAAGCAGAAGGATGGAGTTCTGTATTCCCAAAGCTGGCAGCCATGCTTCAATTAGATAAATAAGAAGAAAATTAAAATTTGATGGATTAAATAAGGGGGAGAACCGGTACTTATTTCCCAACTAGAAATTACCATTTTTGCTCTTTTGAATTGATAATTATCAGCACCGGGGTTTCTTCACTTACGTAATGAGGTTCTTCTTTTTAATTAAAATTGAAATGCTTTACATTTCTTGCCTTCCCTTAAGAAAATCTTTCAAGTGTTTAACTCCCTGATATTAGAAAGCTTTAATTACATTACAGAAGGAGCAGAGTGGAAAGAGTTGGAGAGGAATGTGCTTCTTCTTTCTCTCATAAACATCATCGCACTAAGAACTCAAGGAAGGTTGGGTGGAAAACATCACTGAAGGACCAGGCATGTAGGCTCATTTCCAGTCATTTTACCTGCTTTGCCTAATTTCAGAACCCCGTCAAATCATCACCAAGCTTCCCATATTGTCCTGAAAATGTCCATAAAAATTGTCATAAAAATCAAGCCACAACAGACATCCAGGCTGCACCTGTGTCCCACACCAGTGGGAAATTTGTTTATATTGAAATAAGGCACTGTATCATCAGGGTTCCCCGGAGAAACAAGACCAATTGCCAGTTAGATGGCTAGATAAATAGAGATTTTTGAAATTTTGTTTTAAAAAGTGTTTTTTTTTAAGATTTATTTTGAGGAGTTGGTTCATGCAGTGTCGGGGCTAGCAAGTCCAAAGTCTGTAGGTCAGCTTGGCAGGCTGGAAACTCAAGCAAGAGTTAGTGCTGCAGTCTTGAGACAGAATTTCTTCTCCTTCGAGAAACCTCAGTTTTTGCTCTTAAGGTCCTCAGTTGGGTGAGGCCCATTCATATTATTGAGGATAGTTTTCTTAACAAAGTCAAGCAGCTGTAGTTGTAAGTACATCTACAAAATACCTTCATAGCAACACTTAGGTTAGTAGTTGATTAAATATCTGTGTACTAGAGCTTTGTCAAGTTGACACATAAAACTAACCATGACAGGCATCACACGTGAATGTTAGGACAGTTGACAGTAGATCAACACCCAGAAAGGCTCAAAGACCTGAGCTTCCCTACCAATTCTACTCTGATCTTGACTTTCCTTCTGTTTTAAGGGTCTGACCCTTTTATCCCATTTTTTGATCTGCTCTACCTTTTTCTCCTCTGGATCAGGAGTAAAGTGGCAAGTATGCTGAATTAGAGAACAGACTTCACCAATCTTTGAATGCCTTCAGCATCCAAAGTCTATGTCCCATAATTTTTCACTTGATTCCCATTTTTATGGTTTAGCATATGTGGTTTAACTCGCCTCACCATTTAGTTATAGATTCCCATAAGGTAGAGAATATTTAGGGTTTTTTGTATATTTATTGTTCACAATCATGGTTCAGGCTGATACTCAGGAAACACATCCACAACTTTAGGGGTGTACAGGACAGAGAAACTAACGAATATCATTCATTCATTCTCCAGTCATCCAAAATCAGTCAGTCTACACGATCAACTCATCTATTTATCTATTTTTAGTCCATCATTTTTCCATCCACCATCCATCCATCCATCCATCCATCTATCCATCCATCCATCCACTTATTCTTTTAAACTGAGAGATACAGATATCAAACAACTTATGGAAGAGGAGGCAATGGTTTATTGGTAACGATTGGCCTCTTTCTTAATTTTTAGTCCTTTTCTTCTTTGCATTTCTTTCACTTAAGTGCTCTATAGGCCGAATTCCTGTAATTCTTTGAGTTCAATATAGTTGCTAAAATTTGTAACTCAAATAAAAATACATGATTCCTGAAACCGTGTCTCTCTTACTTCACTTCCAATATGGATGTCAGTTTGGTTTTTCCGCTACTAAATTTGAGTTGAGATCACAAAGAGTGATTATAGCTCAAAAGGACTGGACATCTGCAATCACAATTTCTGAAATAACTGGGACAACTACCTGAACAATCCAGTCATGGGAAGAAACTTTTCTTAAATTCCCTACATAATTTTAGAAAATCTGGTTTCATTTTTTTAAACTAAATTAACAAGTAATACCTTATATCCCCAACTTCATTTTGTCAGTGGAGATCTGGCTTAATAACCCTCAAGGAAAACTGAAGAATTTAGGCAAAATATATTTTGAAACTGTCAACACATATCCATATGTTCATATTCAAAAGGAGAAAATTTAAAGAGAAGGGTGTGTTTTGTGTATTATTTCTTTAATTTGCACATACATCAACCCTACTACCGCCCACAGAAAATATCTTTGTGACAGAATCAGAGGAGAGCACAGAAGAAAGGGGTTAAGGAGGAGATGGGTTAGGTGGATAAACCTTGGCTATGCCTGGTAAACGTGGGCTGGGCAACCAGGACTAATTTTAGCAGAAGTCACTGGAGCCAAAAGATGCTGCCCTTCTGCCAGGGCCTCCAAATGAAGAGGCAAGTAGAGTGATTAGGCATTACTCAATTTACATGCTTTTGGCAAATATAACCTTTTAAGATCTTCAGGTGTTTAGCTGAAACTCCCAACATATTTCACAAAGTAGATAAAGTAGTCTGCTCTTTAATGTTTATTTTGTGTTCTTGTCCTAAAATCAAGTGGAGAAGTCTATCGGTTTCATACAGTTAACCCAGCCTATAAGAGTTCATAGAACTTCCAAGATCAGATGAGATCAGAAGCACTCAGGATGGTATGGACATTGACAAAAATTCAAGAACTTTATAATGATTCCCACCGTCTTTCTCACCACTATATTCATTGATTCTGCCTAGACATGACTTACAAAGTCCATAAAACATATAAAAGTAAATTCATTACTAGATATCCTTCAACATCAGGAGAGAATATAAAACAACTTATCCCCGATCCTTTGATCCTGATTTATTTTCTTCAGAACACCCAAATCTATCTGAAATTGCATTACATATTTTTTAAACATTTTCTTATTTATTATCTGTTTCCTTTTCTACAATGCAGACTTGAAGAGAGCAGGGACTCCTTGGTATAATCTACCAGTGAACTGCCAATATCCTGACAGTACTCCCTAAATACTCCTGGTATGAATGTTGAATGAATGAATTTGGAAACAAGTGTTTATATTGTCCGAATGAATATGTGTTCATGGTTTCATCTAATACCCCTGTGTTTACTATTTATCTTGTTACAGGTGACATTTCCAATGTAATCCATGCCCTGTTGAAACCACCACTGGCTGAATGCATAATTTCCACAAGCCTGTACTTGAATATCAATCAAAATGGCTAGAATCCTTTTTGAAATATTTGTTGACCTTGAGCTTGTGTCATGTTTGCATAATGAAGTTTTTTAAGTAGAAAACATTTCAAGAAGCACAGAGTTGTTCTCTTATATTCTATGTCATGAACAAGAGACAAAAGACAACCTCAGATTAATGCAAGAAGACAAAAATAAAGAAGATGAAAGATCAAGAGAGCCGAAAGGTGGTTTTCTGAAAAGGTTAAAAAACCTTTTCAGACAAACTCTGGGTGAGATTATCCTGGGGAAAAAAAATTGAGAGAACATAAAGAAACAATATTAAGAATGAAAAAGAACATATAAGTATAGGATATAGTCAGTATTTTTAATATCACTGGAGAATACAATGCCAATAATTTTGAATCTTAGATAATTTTCTAACAATTATAATTTACCAAAATAGCTCAGGAAGAAGCGGAAGATTTGAATAAACCACTTATTGTTAAAATTTTATATACAAACGCATTCTAAGCCTAGAAAAAAATTGGAAGTCCTCAACTCATTCTGTGAGGTTAGTATAACCTAGATACCAAAGCTTCACAGATACAAAAAAAAAAAAAGAAAGAAAAGAAAAGAAAAAGAAAAAGAAAAAGAGGGGCGCCTGGGTGGCATAGCGGTTAAGCGTCTGCCTTTGGCTCAGGGCGTGATCCTGGCATTATGGGATCAAGCCCACATCAGGCTCCTCCGCTATGAGCCTACTTCTTCCTCTCCTACTCCCCCTGCTTGTGTTTCCTCTCTCGCTGGCTGTCTCTAAGTCTGTCAAATATATAAATAAAATCTTTAAAAAAAAAAAAAAAGAAAAGGAAAAAAGAATAACCTCTCCTTATAAGCATATGTGAAAATCCTAAATGAAATATTAGTAAATTTAATATTAAAAATCAATTATAACCAGGAATGAGGCCTGCCTTGACCCCAGAAAAGTCTATTAATGCAACTCACTACATTAAAAAAGTCATATAGAAACACCATATTACCACAAAGGCTGGAAAGGCAATAAAATTCAGTATCATTCCTCATAAAAACTGGAAGTAAACTGAAAACAGATGGGGTTTTTTCCATTCAATAAATGTTATCCTCCAAAAACAAAAATACAGAAAACATAAAACAAATAAACACATAAAAACCACTCTAAAACTCTCACTCTTTGGCTGCAAATGCAGAAATTTAGGGTCTTTGGTCGCTGATGCACCTGGAGAAGAAAGTCTCCTTTAGAAGGACTTTGAACTCTAAGGACGGATGGTCCAGATAAATTTGAACAATTCCACACCAGCTTTAAAAGAAACCAAGCCTTTGCCACGACCATCGCAGATTACTGAGTAGGAATCTGGTTATGAGAGTTTTTTTTAAATGATAAAATAATGATTCTCATATAATTTTAAAACGAACGTGTGTTAAAGATTTAACTCATGAACTAATGAGGGAACCACCAAGGTGCCACAATCAGGTCAAACAAGAATTCAACATACACGCTCAGGAAATCAGAGACGCTAATGTGAGTTAAAATGGGTTGATATTCCTGGAGCAAAGATTAACCGCATTTCCACTGGACACAGTTCATTTGAGTTTTATGGGTGAAACCAACTGTCTGACAGGCAGCATTCTGTCACTTAGGGAGCTGTAAGGGAGCTCAAGGACAATGAAAGGTGGGGACAGCCCAGAGGGGCTCCCTGGACAGGACACTCAGCCATGCTTCTACACATTTCCAAGTCTCTCAGTGTGTCCAGACTGTCTAAATTCTGGTGTAATGCTGACCTCCTTTAATACTTGATTGGGACTAACCTTTATTCCTCGGTGTTTCTGATTGCCTAGCTTCCTAAAAAGTTTTAATTTTCTTATTTGTATTTTAAATAAGAAACCAGTGGAGCAAATACGCCATTGCCACTGAGATATGTCTTTGGGAAGCCAGGCCACACCCCTGGAGACCCACCAGTTTCTCTCAGTTGGAGTCTGACAGTCTCAGCGGAAGAAACCATCTTTTTTCCCCAATAACATACGTTTTCAAACATTTAAACAAAATATAATATTTTAGGTAGATCTCAACAGCTTTTCTCCCAGCCCATCTTACTCCCGATCATGTCCTTGTCACGTGTGGAAGTATCCCTAGAGCCCCCACGTGTGCAGCAGTGCCTGTGGGTTCCCTATCCGGGAGTCGCCTCTCGTGAAATGCAAGCATTCCTTGATTGCCATTGTCACATCATCGTTGTCTGCTGTCCCATTTGTCTAGTGTTTTCCAGGGAGGAGGGGCTGAGGGAGGAGTCCTGAGGTTAGAGACTGCGGGTCTTGGCAAGTGGAAGGTTGGAAGGGCGGTCAGGCATCCCACAGAAGAAGGGAGCCTCAGAGCACTATCTGAGCTAAGGGGGACCTGGGGATTAGGGGCATCTCACAACAAGGAAACAGGGACCCCGGAAAGAGATGGGAGGTGCTAAGAGCAAACTGGATCTCTGTGTCTGTTCCCTGTGTGATCAATGATTACCAGTGTGATCCCGTTTGCGGTTTCCAATGCCAAAGACAAAGAGAAAGGGCTTGGAGCTGGAATCAGGTATGTTGTTTGTTTAGATACAAGACATTAGTTCTCTGGACCACTGACCTTGCAAAGAACATAAGGCACTTGCCCTGCCTGCTCTGTATCTTCCAACAGGCTGCAGGCATCCAAGAATTAGCCTCTTGTAATAAAATCAGCCTTTTCAACCACTCAGAAGACTGACGATAGGGATCACTACCCAGATTAATTTGCTACCAAATAAAGAATCAGATGCCAAGATAAACAAGAGAGAAGAGCCAGCTGTTAGGGTTTGGAAAAAAAAAATGCGAGCTTTTCATTTTCTTTTGTTCTGGTATTTTCAATTGAATTAGGATGCTTCATCTTTTCTAAGCTGGTATCTGCTAAATTTTTAATGATTTTCTATTTGCTCATTATATTTCTACCAGAATGTGGTTCTCTGAATAGCCAGCTTCCTGTCAGGGTGCCCTGATGGCCCTCCACAGTTCCCAAGGCAGCCTCGGGGCGGGGGGGGGGGGGGGTGTTTCACCACCTGAATTGTACCCTTTATCCCTTGGGCAGTAAATGGGGGGTCAACAGGTTTGGTCACATAGTTTGAAGGGCCCAATGCAAAATGAAAATGCAGGCACATTGTTCAAAAAGCGTAAGACTTGCAAGACAGCAGAGAATTAAATCAAGTGTGCAGGGCTTTGAGCACAGGCCCTGGGTGAGAGCACAGGTCTTGCCCAGGATGCTGAGACTGCAGGTGTCAGTGGGGGAGGGGCAAATCCTTTCTCACTATTGATTTAGTCACTTGTCATGCCCAAGATTTGAGGTTTATAATATGGAGCCTGGATAAATTCTTTCATCCAGAAAGCTGATTTAATCAAAGTTGTGCATCCAGAAGAAAATGGTCTATTTGCAGAGACTTTTTTTTTTTTTAATCTACAAGATGGTCTGAATTACTTTAAAACTACTTTATAAGTATCCCTGGGGATCTCTCTTTGAGAAGGATTATTTCCTGCAGTTTCCTTTAGATTCCATCAACCTCTACATATTTATGTTCATAACATGCATTATTTGGTAATAGCCTCATGCGTTTCTGTGATATCTCAGGGCCCCCATTTGTATTGGCTCCGATGTGTTGGCTTCATGATTCTGTCAGTATGAAGCGATCACCCCTATGAACAGTGTTTAATTTTTAATGCTGTGCTTCTCCAGCTGGGGTCCGTCCGCAGAGCTGTTCTTGGATGCCCTACCTTTCAAGTCAGGAAAACACCACTTGAGCTCCAAAGTCTAACCCAAAGGTTTTGAAGCTTTAATGATTAATGAGGTCTATACGCTTTCTCATGACCACATGCAAATCAAATGTTTAAGAGAATAGTTGAGGACAAGGGGAAAATAGCAATCTTCATTCAGATAAGATTTGGCCTACTGTTAAAAAAAGAAAGTGGGTAACCAATTATTGAAGAAGAATCATGTTGCCAGCAACAATACTCGTTTTGAGTGTTTATTGCATGATACAAACTTTTGAGGTATCTTTTTTCAGGTTTTTTTAGTTGAAACCCAGTTGAGCCTCTTTTTTGCAGACGAGGGGCCCGAAGCACAGAGAGGCTCAGTAACCACCCAGCTCCACAGGCGAGGGGGCAGGGGACAAACTCAGGCCCCCCCAGAAGCTACTCTGAAGCCCGTTCTCCCCCTCCAGGCCATTTCTTTGCACCTTTGCGCTTGAACTTCCGTGAGGCAGGCAGGTTTGGGTCATTTTCAGCTATTACAGGAGCCCGAGGATGTTGGGGACGAGACTACTTTAAAATGTAGATTTTATTATTATTCAAATATGGTGAAGCCAGTCGATCAGATGACTGCCATTGAAAAGATGGCATGTCACTCACAGTTCCCAAGGGGAGAGGCCAGGCCACGCCATGCAGGGCCATATGGGAAGCATTGGGTGGTTCGGGAGGCAGAATGACAGAGAAAGGACATGGGCAAGAGCCTTTATCGTGGTTTCCATGGGAAGGAACAGACGCAGCAGAGTAAGCAGGCACAGGATTGGCCAGCTTGAATAATTTTGGTGGGCTCCGGGCTGTAGGGGCTCTCTCTAGTTGTCTGGCTCTTGACCCTAGAGGGGTCAGGGCAGGGGGATCGTTGCCCAGAGTGTGAGAGCCCAGTAAAGGAGGTGGTCGGGAATGGGCTCTGTATTGGTTGGCTCGCATGTGGAAAGTGTGCTTGCAGGTCAATCATTTACTATCTCTAGGAATTGGCCAGCCCTGTGAGGGACAGTCTCTTCAGGTTGGCAAGGCCCCAGGAGTCAGAGCGTCAGCATACAAAGAAATGCTAAGACAGTGACCTGGAAGATCCGGGCTGATAAGAGATCCAGGAGCTGCTTCCTGGTCTGCAGAGTCACCTCTTGGGACCAGTGTCCTGTCTCTCGTTAAAAGAAGACAGTAAGTCCTTCAAGAATGATCACCTAGAGATAATGCAAAAGTGCACATGCAGCTTGTGGAGACGGCCCCATTCATCAGAGCTGCAACCACAAGTCTTGAGGTATCAATTCGGGAATACAGGACACTGGGAGAAGAAGTAATTGTGACCCTTAGTGACTGTAAGTAATCATGATTATGCTTCTTGGTAATGAGGCTGAGATGATAAAGCAATTTCAAAGTTTCAAATGTACGTGACTTTTGATTTTCTCTTCTCATGTTGGTAAGTTCCCTACTGTCCATAACCAGAATGATGAGACAGACCTCACACCAGCCCCTTCTCCCCAGCCCTCTAGACAGTCAACAAGAACAGAGAGGGCAATGCCTGCAGAACTGCACACGGCACCAGGTGCCTTCCCTCGGGACCCACGTCCGGTGTCTCACTCCACCGGTGCCCCACCCTGTCCACCTGCTTTTGGGTAACTAGTCCCTCAGATGGTCTTCCAACTGCCCTCTTATCCAGCTGGGAATCTGGGAGTCCCGGAGCTCGAGGATGGAAGGGCACGGAGATGTCTGGGTTCCGAGGGGAGGAGTTTGGTGTTCCAAGAAGGGGTGATAAGGGCTAGCACGGAGAAGCAGAAGGCAAAGAGAAGATAGACTTGCCGGCTGGCTGCCCAGGGCTGCCCCTGCAGGAGGCCCAGTGAGCGAGGGCCGGTTTCTCAACCCAGAGACTCAAGGAGTGAATCTGCAGAGCCTGTATGAGGCTCTCTCGTCCTTAATGGGGGAGGAGAATGTCCAAGTGGGGGGCATGGAGGTGAACAGTTTTTATTTCCCAGGGCACATCAGGCCACATGAGGAAGTCTCCAAATACAAGATCTCACTTAGTCCTCAGATAACCCAGTGAAGGCTTCCCAGAGCTTGGGTGCAAACACTTCCCATCTATTCATTTTCTTTCCTGACTAAAAATGGATTTGCCCTTCAAGGTCCATCTTGTCTGAAAGTCCAACATCTCCCCCTTGAGGCTGTCTCCTCTGCAAATTGCTCAGGAGCCTGGTGGGATTGACATGATGGAAAGGGGCCAAGCTTACTCCAATCCCACACACACAGCTGGGCTTGGATTGGTGCCAGCAGTCGCATGGCTTGGGCTCACCCCTGGTTCCATCCACCTGAAAGGTTCTGTGGGGTAGCCACTGACCACACAATTGTGTCTCTTCCACGGAAGACGATGTGCCTCAGGGCCAAGCTCTGCTCATGGGACACCATGATTTGACCCAGAGGGTGTCAGCTTTTAGTGCTCAGCCCATTGGGATACTAGGTCTCCTGTTGTCTCTCTCCTTTATGGTGGCACCCCAACCGCTCCCTGGGAGCCCAGGGCTTCAAAACCCAAAGACTGACTGGACTCCTTTGCCCAGAAAGTAGAGCTGGCCTTTGCCTACCCATAGGCGCTTCCGTCCCCTCTTGAGCTTTTTCAATGTCTCAAGCTTACTTTACTCACCGTAGGGAAGGCGAGGGGACATTCTCATATCAGTCTTGCTAGGACTGAGAAAGAAAGAGGAAAACCAAGAGGAACATTCACTCTCCCCAAGGGCATGGTCTTGCACCTGCTTTCTGAATGGTGCTGCCATTTCCCAGCCAGCCCCTCTGTTTTCTCTTTCCAGAACAAACATCTGTGAGTAGAACTTTAGGCCCAAAGTCAAACTCACTTTGCTCCACATACATACCCCAACATCTCAGTTGCCTGTTCGCTGGTACTTAAACCCACTTTTAAGTGGAGATAAGGTCTTTCTTTTCAATGTTTTACTTGATAATTACAGCTTTCTGATTGGCTGATAGAAACAACATGTTTCACTCTGAATTCCTAGATTCATTCTGCAGTTCTTCGTCAAGTCAGAACCTGTGATGGTCTCGATGAAGGTTTGGCAAACCATAGCCCATGGGCCGGATCCAGGCAGCTGCCGTTTTTGTGTGACTCACGAGTATCCATAAAAGACTTACTGGAACACACCCATGCTCATTCCTTCACGTGTTTTCCACGGCTTTCTTGCTATAACGGCAGAGCTGAGAAGTTGCCACAGAGAATGTGTGGCCCACAAAGCCTGAAATATTTACTATCTGGCCCTTCACAAGAAATGTTTGCTAACCCCCAGTCTAGATGACGAGAGGATCGGTTTCTGCTCCAACACTTGCTAGTGGGGGTGACACTGAGCTAGTCACTTCATCTCTCTGCACCTCAGTTGCCACATCTGTGAACTGGGCATAATCATACCGACCTCAGGGAGGAATGAGAGAAAGGAATCAATACTTGGAAAGTGCTCAATAGTGTTTTGCCCCTAGGAAGTGCTCCATTTAGTAGTTATTGGCATGAAATAATGTGGCAATGGGGCTCTTAGGGAAAAAACGGTTGACTTTGGATAAACCTTTTGAAACTTTCAGTTCTCAGACTTCCTGATTACATCATTCTATACAGAGTCTGTGCCTTGAGGTTTTTCCGGCTCATGTCCATACATGTATCTTGCACGTGTAGGCGATGGAACAATGCCTTTAACCTCGAGCAAGATATGTTTCTGAGCGTCTGAGTTTTCACCAATACTACGGCAAGCACAACGTTTGACACCGGCTTTGTTAATGTCACAAAGTGTGGCATGTGGCAGGGGGACAAGAAGTATCATTTAGGAAGAAGTCATGAGAGTCTAAGATAAAAGAAGCAATTACAATGCAATTTTCAGATGAGCTCAAATGCAGTCTGACTCGTACTCCTTATTGTGGGCTAGATCAGTCTTTCTTAGTTGAGGGGGTCAAGCATCAGTTCTCATAAACAAGAGTGCTACTGCTTGGAAAAATCATATCCCTTACCTAATCGTAAGCCACGTTTTGTGGTTCCTGTGTTTCCTTTTTTTGAAGCAGTAAATAGCAGACCATTCCTATTTATAAAAACTTTCATTTGAAGCATCAACTATGAAAGAATTGACAAAAAGGAATCAAAGCTTCTTTGTGTTCTTGCCATTCGACAGAAGAATTAAAGAACAGGACACCTCTCTCTCCATACCCCTTTCCTCGAGGGCGGCACATGGGTCTCATGGTTTCACAGGGAGACAGTGTGGTGTTATGGTCATACTGACTGGGGAACCAGAAGACTTGAGCTCTGATATTGGCTTTGTCATGTAAACTTGGACTACTGACTCAACCCCTCCAGGTCCTGTATTCCTGTGATGGTTCATTTTATGTGTCAGCTTGGAAGGTTCTTTTGTATGAGATTAAATTTAAATTGATGAGCTTGGGCTAAAGCAGATTGCCCTCCATAATGTGGGTGGGTCTCATCCAAACAGTTGAGGGCCTGAATAGAACAAAAAGACCAGACTTTCTGAGCAAAAGAAAATTCTACTTTTGGACTTCACCTGCGTGATTGTGTCTCCTGTGTCTCCACACTGCAGTTTTGGACTTGTCAGACTCCAAAACTATATGAGGCATTTCCTTCTAATAAGGCTTTCTCTCTCTTTTTCTTTTTCTTTCTTTCTTTCTTTCTTTCTTTCTTTCTTTCTTTCTTTCTTTCTTTCTTTCTTTCTTTCTTTCGTTCTTTTTTCTCTCTCCCTTCTTTCCTTTCCTTTCCTTTTCTTTTCTTTTTCTTTCCTTCTTCTTTCTTCTTTCCCAGAGACAGACTGACTAATACAGTTCCATTCATAAAATAAGACTTTAGTACAGTCCCCGATAACTCCATGATAAGAAGCTACTATGGACTCATAGACCCCTGGGTTGACTGTCCTATATAAATATGCTTCTCCCCAAACAGATGACTTCACTTTGCTTCCTTGCACAAATGAAAGACCTTCTCATTATTTGTGTGATTGAGAGCATAGGTGCCGAGGCCTGACTCCACAGGTTCTAATCTAAGCTCTGCCACTTGGTAGATTTTGACCACGGGAAAACTCCTTAACTATTCTCGGCCTCATTTTCTTCATCTGTAAAGGGGAAATAATAAAATACCTACCTCATATAGTTATTGTGAGAATTAATGCGTTAATACATGTAAAATGCTTAACAAGGTATCTGGCACTCAGATAGGAAAATCTAGTTATGCTGCAGTGATGAATATATTGTTTATGTTTAGATGTTATTGGTTGGAAATTCTTAAGTAGTCAAGTAGAGCCTTAAGGAAGCAGGAAAAAAAATGAATGATGTGCCTAGAGGGGGAGAGATAATACTTGGAGAACAGAATTAATAACTTCCACAGTTATTCATATTATGTATTTATATACACTTATGTATATGCATATTTAGTTAATACTATGTATTATGTGGCCAACTTCACTTTCCTTCTTTGTTTAAGGCAAAGGACTTTTTTTCAACAGTGCTTTCGCAGGAAACATCTTCTCTGCTTTACTTAGCAGAGATAACATGGTACAGCTCCTCCAATAATTACAGCCCTGAGCAGTGAGATCATCAGTATCCATGTAAATAGACACAGTTTAGCATCTTGGGCCGATATCAAGGAGCTTTTATATGGAAGCAATTACACCCTTTGTGGTGGTGGGGAATAGTTAAAAATGCAAATATATCATTATTTACTAGCTCTTGGAAGTCATGCTTCTAGCATTTCATTCTGAATTTCTTGCTTAATGCCTTTCAAATCTCCCCTGCTATTTTTGGCTTCTCAGAAATAATTCTGCCAAGGCAGAAAATTGGCAGTCAAATAAGTTTCATTGGCCTTTAGATCATTTTATTTCTTAACTTGTATTTTTCCATTGCTATCTGTTCTTCATTGACTTTCCATTGTCCATCACCTCACACGTATAGCATGCAGCATTGATCTTGACACATGATATGCATTTGCTTATCAAGGGTTAATCCACTAGATGGACTCCTGCCAAGGAAATGTGGGCCATGTCTTTCAATTTAAGGATGTTATATATTGATGTGCTGTATGCTATTATAAGTAACTTTTAAAACCCATGCATAGAGAAAATGCTTCTGAGGAACATTTAGATGGATTTTCCTTATTTTCAGCTGAATCCCTATTATGAGTTTAGGTGTAGGTCAGGAAAGTGGTCTGTGCCCTCAATAACTTTGTAATTTTGGAAGTTTCCTTTTGATTTCACCAGGGTCTTATGGTTGTGGCTAGCTAACAGAGAGAATATCCTGAGGAAATCAGCTAACTGTGCCTCTTGGGAAGTTCAAGTTCTATGAACAGAGGAGCAAGGTCATCCAATTACGCATTCAATCACTTTTTATAGAATGCCCACCATGTGCTAAGTGCAAATCTAAGCAATGGGTACAGTGGTGAGCTAGCTGACCAAGCTCTCTTAGAGCAAACATTCTAGTGGAGGACATAAGCCCAACGAAGTTTTGTAAATAGTACAATTTCAGATAGTGATAAATAAGGTAAAGGAGCAGAGAAGGAGTATTTGAGGGGCTATTTTAAATGGGTAATTTGGAAAGTCTTATCTAAGGAGGCAGTTTTTGAACAGAGACCTAAATGAACTGGAAGAACAAGCCACAGGAAGGTATAAAGGAATCAAGGCACAGAAAATATTAAATACACTGCGGATTAATTTGGCGTGTTCATTAAAAAACAAGGAGACCATTATAGCTGGAGCAAGGAGATGGCTGAGGGGCGGACTTCATTAAGGTGGGTGAGGGTTAGGGTTTCAAGACCTTACAGGCTGAAGTAAGGGGTTTGGATCTTGTACTTGAGGTGCGAGGGAGTGGGATTCCGCACACATTTTGGAGGAATATCCAGGCTGACTTTTTCCTGGATCAAATGCAAGATGTGAAGAGGAAAACAAAGGGTCAAGGATGACTCCTAAATTTTGGTTCTTTGCAAGTGAGTATATGTTGGTGTTATTAACTGAGAAGATGGGAAACCATATCAGTGAGCATTCATATAGGGAAAAAGAAACCACTCTAGGTATTTTAAGCAGAAAGAGATTTAATATAGGGAATTGAGTGCTTACAAAAACATCGGAAGAGCTGAGGAAACACAAGTTGGGGGAGATGCCTGGTGACTTTCGGTTCTGCCAACATCGCTGGTCCAGTGAATGTAGATGTTGTTGCTTCCACCCAGAGATTAGGAAAGTTCAGGAAATTGGTGATGATGATCACAGCTGGCCCATAGCGCTGAGAGGAGTTATCGCAATGGACCACCCAGAGGCAAATGAAAGGCAGATAAGCCTGGTAGATAAAGTTCCCAGCCTTTCAGCTTTTTTGCTCGCCAGGAAGAAGTACATGAAAGAGGGGGAGAAATAGAACCTTGTAAGCTAAAGGGGAGATAGTGAAACATTTGTGGATTGTTTTGTCATAAGTTTGGCCTATGTATGCAAACACATCCCAGTTGGCAGTGCCGAGTAGGTGGTTGGATGTACAAGTCTAGAATTCGGGGGAAATGTTGAGGATGGGAATGTAAATTGGTGAGCCATCAACATATAGATGGTAATTAAAGGTATGCAACTGGAAAATATGACCTGGAAGATAAGTGTAGATGGAGATGAGGTCCAGGAACAAATCCCTATATGCTCTTGGGAAAACTGGGATATTGGGGCAATTGAGAATTGCTTCTAGGATTAAGAGGATTAAAGTCAGGACCTCATATAAGTTTAAAAGAACATCCTAAGTAATGCAGTCAAGACTATGAGAATGCTCAGAGGTGAGGAAGAAGAGCAAGTACCAGCCACTGAACCGAGATGGTGGGAAAACAATCTGGGGAGTGTGGTCCTCTGAAAGTCAGGTGAAACAGGAGGGAGTGATTATTGTGTCCAACACTGGGAAGAGTTTTAGTGAGGTTCAGTATGAGAATTCAACATTAGACTTGGTGAGATGGAAGTTGTAGGTGACCTTAACCAGAGTAGTTTCCAAAATCCTGAATGGAGTAGTTTGGAGGGAGAATATGTAGTGAGAAAGTGGAGTGAATTTACACAACTCTTCAGAGTAATTGTGATGTCAGAGGAATAGAGCAGCAGTTGGAGATGATGTAGAGTCTAGGGAAGGGGTTTTAAAAGAAAAGCTATTTGAAAGCATGTTTGTGTGTTGTCGAGAATGATGCATGATCTTGGAAGTCAACATGAGAGTGGAGTGATCAAGACTCTAATGGGTAGGTCATGTCTAACATGATAGGAATTACTAATCTGATTCCAGATTATACTTAACACAGATTTTTTTTAAAGAAGACACAGACTTCACTTCCAAAGAAAGGACTAGACAGTTGAAATATGCATATATGCAAAAACTGAGGAGCAATTGCCAATAAAATGTAAACAAGATCAATATTTTAGTTTATGGATTATTTCTGTAAGTTCTGAAGGCAGTAGTTAAAGAATGAATTGCAAAATTGTGATGGGGAAGACAGAGGAACACTTTTTGAAACCTCCTTTCTCTCTGATCTTAAAGAAAGTTAAAACATGAATTTGTGGAGAATTGGCAGGTGGGTATTCTTCAGGGAGAGGGAAATATGACTTAATAACAATGATGCAGAACAAGGAATCAGCAAAGCATATTGGAAACATCAAAAGAATTGGGATAGCTGGAGGAGAGAGGCTTCAGTTGGGGGACCTGAGTGAGTGCCTTGGCTTGCACCAGGTGGACAATAACAATCCACTTAATGGGTAGTAGACACTAGGTCCTCAAATGAGGTATTCCAATGACATATTTTGCCCATAACAGGGGATCCATAAATCATTTGGTCTAAAGAAATGTTTTTTTCAGGCAAACCTTGGAAATCAAGGAAGTTCTTCTGGAATAATAAAGCCGCCCATGCCAAAGCCTAAAGCACCAGCCCCGTATGATCCGCTCAGTTTGTGCTATGGAGATTCCCTTGGAACAATTTTTATTGTTGGTTCTCATCTGCTTCCATGTTTAGTGAACACACACTTAATTGAAAAGCTGCCACCAATAAAAATTCTTACAGTGCCTCATTGCATAAATATCTCTCATTCATGCTAGACATCTTCAAAAGCTTAAAAGTTTTGCATCTGATTTGCATTATCTTATTTAAACAAAGAGAGTATTGACCGTCCTGCCTCCCAACACAGACTTCAAGAAATTACAATCATTTTTGCAGCTATATAGGGAGAATCTCTCTTCTGAGGTTCCAGAAACAGTTCTGCTTTTTGATCTCTGAAGAAAACTGGGGCTTTGGGTTGGGGAGGTGGGAGGGGGAAATGCCTCTAGGATTGAGAAGGTTGAAGTTGAGACTTGAGGAAAGCGTAAACGAATGGCTTAAGTATTCCAGTCAGAGCTTCGTAGATACCGTCACAGGACCACATTCTCTGGTGAATCTCCACCTATATGGTACAGAACCCTTTGACCCCATTTCCTATTATCCTGGGAACCCCCAACAGACTCATGGCCCTGATTCATCAAACTGTTTCACATGGAAATATCCCTCTGTGTGAGTTAGTGAACAAGAAGTGACTTTAGAGAAAGGAAGGCGTAGCACTTTGAAGGGCTCAACAAAAAGGTAATTGAGGCTTGCTCTTTCTTGTTTTTTTCGTGAAGTACAAGTGTATCTCATTTTACTGTGCTTCTCTTTATTGTAGCTATTGTGTTTTTTGGTGTTTTTTTTTCAAATTGAAGGTTTGTGTTAACCCTGTGTTGCATAAGTCTACAGGTACCATTTTTCCAAAGCATCTGCTCACTTTGTGTCTCTGTATCACATTCAATAATTCTTGTAATATTTCTAACTTTTTCATTTTCATTGTATTTGTTATGATGATCAGTGACCTTTGATGTTATTGTCATAACTGTTTTGGGGTGCCACAGACTGTGTCCATAGAAGATGGTGAACTTAATCGATAAATGTTGTGAGTATTCTGATTGCTCTCTGACCACTGTTCCCTCACCTCTCTCCCTCTCCTTGGGCCTCTCTCTCCCCAGAGACACAACAATATTGAAATTATACGAATTAATAATCCTACAAGGGCCTCAAAGTGTTCAAATGAAAGGAACAGTCACGAGTCTCACACTTTAAATCAAGAGCTAGAAACGACTGAACTTAGTGAAGAAAGCATCTCAGAAGCTGAGAGAGGCTGAAAGCTAGGCCTCTTGCACCAAATCGTTATCCAACTCACAAACGCAAAGGAAAAGTTCCTGAAGGAAATAAAAGTGCTGCTCCGGTGAACACACAAATGGTAAGAGAGCAAAATAGCCTTACTGCTGATATGGAGAAAGTTCTGGAGATCTGGATGGAAGATCAAACCAGGCATAACATTCCCTTAAGCCAGAGCAAGGCCCTAACTCTCTTCAATTTCATGACGTCTGAGTGAGGTGAGGAAGCTACAGAAGAAAAGTCTGAAGCTAGTAGAGGTTGGTTCATGAGGTTTAAAGAAAGCAGCTGTGTCAAGACATAAAAGTGTAAGGTGAAGCAAAAGTGCCGATGTAGAAGCTGCAAGGTGAGTTATCCAGAAGATCTAGCTAAGACAATTCATGGCTACACTGAACAAGAGATTTCCAGTGTAGACAACACAGCCGTCTAATGGAAGAGCCATCTAGGAGTTTCATAGCTGGAGAGGAGAGCTTGGCTTTAAACTCCAAAGACAGGCTGACTCTCCATAGGGGTTAATGCTACTGGTGACTTTAAGTTGAAGCCCATATACACTGACCACTGAAAATCCTAGGACCCTTAAAAATTTGTGCCAAATATACTTTGCCTGTGCTCTGTAAATGAACAATAAAGCCTAGATGACAGCTCAACTGTTTGCCACATGGCTTACTGAATATTTCAAGCCCACTGTTGAGACCTACTACTCATGGGCAATGCACCTGGTCACGCAAGAGCTCTGATGGAGATGGACACTGAGATGAATGTTGTTTTCACGTCAGCTAACACCACACCCATTCTGCAGTCCACGGATCAAGGAGTAATTTTGACTCTCAAGTCTGTTATTTAAGAAATACATTTCATAAGGCAATAGCTTCCCTAGGCAGTGATTCTTCCGATGGACCTGGGCGAAGTAGATTGAAAACCTTCTGGAAAGGATTCACCATTCTAGATGCCATTAAGAACATACATAGATTCATGGGAAGAGATCAAAATATCAACATTCACAGGAGTTTGGAGGAAGTTGATTCCCACTCTCATGGATGACTTTGAGGGGTTTAAGATTTCCGTGGGGGAAGTCACTGCAGATGTGGTGGAAACAGCAAGAGAACTAGAGTGAGCAGTGGAGCCTGAAGATGGAACCGAGTTGCTGCATCTCAGGATAAAACTTCACCAGATGAGGAGTCGCTTCTTACGGATGAGCAAAGAAAGTGGTTTCCTGAGATGGAAGCTACTGTTGGTGGAAACGCTGTGAAGATTGTTGAAATGACAACAAGGGATTTAGAATATTACATAAACTTAGTTGAAAAAACAGCTGTGGGGGTTGAGAGGATCAATGTCAATGTTTAAAGAAGTTCTACTGTGGGTAAAATGTTATCAAACAGCATCACATGCTACAGAGAAATCATAAAAGGAAGAGTCAACCTACGTGGCAACCTTCATTGTTTTATTTTAAGAAATGGCCGTGCCCACGCCAACCTTCGGTGACCACCACCCTGATTAGTGAGCAGCCCTCAACATCAGGGCAGGACCCTCCACCAGCAAAAAGATTATGACTCCCTGAAAGCTTGGATGATGGTTAGCATTTTTTAGCAACAAAATATATTTTAATTAAAGTGTGTACTTTCTTTTTTTAGACATAATGCTATTACACACCTAATAGACTACAGTATGATGCAAATGTAACCTTTATATGCACTTGGAAACCAAAAAATTCGTTTGACTCATTTTATTGTAATCCTCACTTTATTGGGGCAGTCAAGCAGAACCCCAATATTTTTGAGGTGTGCTGCTGGTGGACAATGACTCCTCCATGCTGCGGCTTTTGTGTTGTGAAACAAACATAATTCTTTAGGCTTCTTGGAAGATGAGGTTTCCTGGAAACTTATTTTGGAGGGGTGGTGGGTGGCTGGCAATGCAGAGAACTATAGATGCTAGCTCAGGGAACAGAGATAAAAGGTGCCTCAGGGGGAGGGGGGAGAATCCCATACAGACAATGAACACAAACACACCCATCTTGTTTAAAAGCATGAAAGGAAGCTGGAGTCTGCAAATCCCCAGCACGTAGGGCCCTACAGGGTGATTTTGTTATCTTAAAGGCAAAGGCTAGTCCTCTGTAATGAATGCAGTTCAGTCTTGCGGGCTGATGTGCCCTAATGATGTCTTACCAAACCTGAGGATCTTTAGGGCAAACTATTCTGAGCTTCTCTGTATGTTGAGCATTGGTTCCAAATGAGCTCACACTGCTGCCTGCTCAGTTCTGGGGACCTTTCAATGTTGTAATTTTATTCCATGTCCAGTGATTCAGAAAATACAGAGATTTGAGTTTTGGTCCTAGCTAATGAATCCACTGGTGGTTATGGTGGGTTTTTAAAAAATTTATTATTGCTGTTGATAATTTGTCTTGTCCTTCACACTGGTTCTATTTGTGGCTTAGGACGGTGTATGGAACTTGGTTTGGCGTTTGGTCAATCAGTGAGCTCTCCTCCGGTCTGGAGTTCTTCGTCTGGCTTGCGCACCCTCATTCTGCATGTGGGGTGAGCTTTGTCCCCTCTAAACACCCAACAGCTACTGGGCTTTCAACAAATATGACTCAACGAAAGACAAATCTTCCATGTGCAGATTTTCCTGCCCTGACATACATAGCAGAAAACCCCCTCTCAATGCCTCTTAGAATTAAACCCTTGGTTGGCTCTGGCCTCCTTTGAAGAAAGGTGTGGCTTTCCAAGTAGGTCTGTCAGTGTCGAGAAGCCAGAGAATTCTACCTACAGCAAAGCTGTGTCTTGTTCTGTTGAAAGGAACAACAGCTCCATGGATGTGTGTGATTTCACTGTAGCTTCCCGAGGTGGGACCCTGTATCCTGCGCTGCTCTGGGCCTCGGGAAGGTGGCACCTGTGGGTTCTCCACCCATCCTGGAGCAGATAGACTCAGCCAGCTTCCCTTGGCACCCTCCAAGGCAGAACCTAGCACAAGTACCAAGACGTCCTCAGCCTCAATATGCCTGTCTCATCAAAATACAGTAATGCTGGCTCACTTTCCCGCATTTCCCCCCGAAACTAAATTTACTCATGGAAGTAGATTTATGAAGATTTTTCAAACAAACCCTCGGGTTTTACACAGGCCATTTAGCTTTGGACTTTGTTCTTATTATTTAAGGCTCTCACGCGACTTATTCTCCAGTTTCTACATTATTGAATGAGATGCCTTTGGTCCTCACCCCTTCTATCAGGATGGGTTGAGTGAAGTGTTTTATCAGATTCCCAATCTGTTCCAATTACAATTCAACAATTCAAGTCCAATAACATATGTTTCTATGTGAAATCAATTTCCCTGCAGACATAAACCATCAAAGGGGTTACTGTAGGAGTTGAAGAATAACCCATTGTGTGTTACCAGCAGTGCAGGAAGAAAAATAAGGGGGAGAAAAATCTCTCTATGGGTGGATTTTTTTTTTTCTAGAAGGAGGGAAAAATACCTATGTCAAGTCAGCAGGTGCTGAAAACAAAATGCTGCCAAGAGTATTTTTTTTAGGGGAAACTGAGTCCTGAGTGTTTTCCACTCACAGGTTCTCTAGTGCAGTCTGCAGCCTGCAACCCCAGGAAGGGGTTGGGGAAAGCATCAGGACCCTTGCAAAGGGGAACACCCTGCACTGAGGCTTGATTTGGCCAAAAGTCACCTACAGAGGCCCAGGTGGTGCAGCTTCTCTCTCTCCCCACGATGTACTGATGGCAGCAGGCCCATCCCATCCCTTCCCTTCTGGCTGCTTCTACAGTGTGCTGGCAAAATGCACGAGCTTGGGAGTCAGGCCAACCTTGCTTCAAACCCTGGCTTTGTCAATTACCAGTAGAGTGACTTTAAACCTCTTGCTGATTTGAAGGATTTGATGACAGTCGGTGGGAATGCTTAGCGCATAGTGTGTTTACAGGACAGCGTTTCTTCCACCTCTGATCTCAGTCCTCAGTCCCTGGTGGTCTCACAAGTAATTGGGAGCACAACTGGAAAACCCCAATTCAAGGGACAGAGTTAGATTGGATCTGCTTCTGAGACCATCCACGTCGTGGGTGAGGGAAAATCCTCTCGACCACTAGGGGGCACCAGTTACATGGAAAAGAAAGGGTTGGATTTAGCAGGCTCAGCCCTTTGCCCTGCAATACCTATCATTTAACCAATTTCGTTTCTTGGAGCAAAGTTTGGGAATGCTTGATGCAGAAAAGTGCCAAGTAGAGTATTTCTTCTGGGGAAGGTGGTTACACTTACATGTCATCTAAAGAAAGTTTTCTTAGATTGCTCCCGTGTGACTCACCCGGTATTGTAAATGCACGCTTAAAAAAAACAACCCTTTTACTTTGTCTCTTTTTTCTGTATGTATGCTACAATTGAAAGAGACAGTACTCTTAGTGTGTGGCAGAAAGAAGGGTCTTTTCCTTAAAATATTTCAGACTTTTTGAGCCAACCAAATTTATATGAGACCTTGCAATCTGAAGCCATTTGTAACTAAATCCTGGGAGGCATGAGATGCAATGGGCTTCCTGAATCCACAGTAGGCAGAGAAGAAGTGGAGAACAGGGAAAAGTGTGGCAAATTCACCTGCTTAGCGCAGGACACACAATGTGTCCAGGCTATGAAAGCTATTTCCCAGAGGGGGAAAATTGTTGCTCTCCATCACTGGTGGGTAAAGGAGTCTGTAGGCTTTGTTGGACATTGATCAAAGCTCTCCAATATGGCCAGGCATTCTCTGCTTCAGAATTCTCCAGGGCATCTGTCCTAGAGCTAATGAATCAGACTCTCTTAATGTACAGAATATGCAACAAATTCATAGTGGGTTTTGCATTCCAAAAATTTAAGAACCACTACTCGAGAAGACAATAATTCTACTTCCACTGACATTAAGAATACATTTAAAGATGTCTCCCTAGGCCCCTTGTCTCAACAAGTTGCCACCTTCTAGAAGGATCTTTGAAAGGTCTTATCCCACAGCAAGGCCCCAAATGATCAGAACTGTTTACCCTGAGACTCTTTATGCCCCCAGAATCCTACGCCATGTCTGGTGCACTCCGCTAGAGCAGATTCCTTTGACTATGACCCTCCCTTTTGTGTGCAGAAGGGCTCAGAACTGCATTTTCACTTTACACTTGCCCCCCCCGCCCCCCCCCCCCCCCACCCGTCCCCAATTCCATCGCCAGTCCTTGTAGGCTGACTGCATGGCGGGCATGAAAAGCTAAGGCAGAAACCAGGCATATCTGGATCCAGTTCCGATTCGTGACTGTGTTATCTTGGACAAACGCTCATATCCTCTCAGCCTGAGTCCTTCCATCTACAAAACAGAATCACTAAACCTTCCTGGTGGGATTGTTGTAGAGACTGAGTGAATTCACCCAGCATGTGCACCTGGCCAGCTCTGTCGACATGAATAACTTGCACCAAAGTTAATGTGAGTAAATTGCACCTAGTTCTTGAAATACATGGCATATGTCATTTAAAAACAGAGAAAATATGTTTCTTGAGTGACTCTTACAGGCACTACCCCAAAGTCCGTGTTTACAAACATCTTTGCTCAGTGGCAATTCTGAGGAAGCCAATTAGGTAAGATTTTAAAAGAAGAATCAAAGTCCACTCATGCCTGCTAAACTGGATCCCCTTTCATAGTTTCTGGAGGCTCAGAGCCTGGCCCCGTATTTATTTTATTTTATTTTATTTTATTTTATTTTATTTTATTTTATTTTATTTTATTTTATTTTATTTTATTTTATTTTATTCTAAGTAGGTTCCATACCTAATGTGGGGCTCGAACTCATGACCCTGAGGTCAAGAATAGCATACTGTACCGAGTAGGGCTGGACAGGTACTCCTGTATGTGTTCTTCTAACAGCAAAAAGGGTTAGGAGACAGAACCCTTTGCTGGCTTTCCTACTCACTAGTGATCTTGACAAGTTACTTAAACCCCTGAACTGTGGTTTCTTCTTTTGTGAAACAAGAGGTGTAGGGGTCATAAAGCATCCTTCACGGGAGGGAACGGAAGTCTAAATAAGCTTATAACAGGTGAAAACTTTGTGTACGTTCTAAAGTGGAATATGACCGCGAATTACCTTTCTGCATTGTTGTTCAGCCAGTGATCCCCAAAGTGTGACCAGGGAATCCCAGTTCCTCAGGGGTTGTGAGGGGTTCCTTGGTATCTCTTTTAACCTCTGGACTTTTAGTGTGCTAATAACCATCGAAACTACAAGAAGAGAACGCAGTGTGCCACATTTCCCAAACATGGCTGTGCAGAATCTTTTCCCATAGAACCCCTGAAGGATCCCAGTGCCTTACAGGGCGTGCACTGGACATGCTGGGTGCTTGTGCAGACCTGAGCTGGCTGACTGGGCCCAGTGCTCGTGCTCACCCATCTGCTGTGGCCTGTCTACCCCGTCACGCACACGGGGCTCCCCAGATGAGCAGCAGGGAGAAGATCTGAGGAAGCTGACCATCTGGTTCTTATCTGGCTCTCCATGGAATGGCTGTCCTCTTTCGGGCATCCCTACACAGTTCTCTCCAGATTTGATGAATCCGAAGGCAAAGTAATTGACCCCAGATTGAGAGCTGTAGCTGTTTTTTTCGCTTTTATTCTTTCTTCTTCTTTGTCTTCATCTCCTCCCTCCTCCACTTCCTCCTTTTTTTTCTTCTCTCTCCTCCCTCTTCCCCTCCTCCTTTCCCTCCCCCCAAATTTTTACTTAAGGATTTGAAGATCTGTCCTTTTACAACAATGCCATTGCTCACTTGGGCCACAATTTACAAATTGTGAATGAGACACACACCTAAAGCTGAAACTATTGCTCTTCAAAATTGTTAAAGTAGATTTGTTTCCAAGTGCAAGGGGATTATTAGCCAATTAGCTAGCATGAGCCAATTTCGATTTCTTTCTGCGCCAGGTTTAGGGGCCAGTTCACACTGGTCATCATGACCCGGCAGCCCCCGCCAAGGCCGGCAGCTGCAAGTTCGAGGGGCTTTCATGACACAGCGCTCTTCTCACCCTGGGAATGCTCAGCGCCAAAACCTGGGGCTAAGGAGCCTAAGTAACTCACCAAAGAGCCCACAATTAAGAAGCCGGTGTTTGGACAAAGGTTGTCGGAGTCCAGGACTGCCCCTGCAAATAGAAGCATGGGAGGCAACTCCCTGTGACCCCACAGATGCCTCTAGCGCCCCCACTGTCCACCTTGTCCCCCTGCCCCTTCTGTCTTTGATCAGCTACGTCCCCCTCCCTTGTCTCTTGTCCCCACCTTATTCCCACCAACGGTCTCTCCCAGCCCCAAATCCTGCCATCCCTTCATCACTGAAAACCTGACAGCACCTCTCGCTCCACCCCGAAGGAAGGACACAAAGAAAAACACTTACTGTGTGAGATGAGCCTGTTTCTGAGCTGCCGCCTGAGCATCTGGCCCCTGGGTAAAGAGGGAAGAAACTTCGCCCCGCAGGAGAAATTGAGTTTCAGTTTTGCATTTTGGAAATATTTTTCCTGAGAGACAATGCTGTAATTTCATTTCATCAGAGCCAATTCTTCCTGATGGGATACCGATACGGAATGACATCAACCCCGGGAGACTTTGCCGAGGACTCGTCGAGAGTGAGGCAAACTGCCTCGTGCTGCACCCATGGGCTCTCCTTTGAAGGAGCGTCACAGGGGGCTTCCAGTCCTGAGACGGGCCAGGGACCCCTGTGACGCTTGCCCTGCTATGACTGCGCAGGCGTGTCTATGTTTACCATCGAGGCACTTGGGAAAGAGGTGGGGATACAGGGAACCCCACTTCTCTTTCTAGAATTGACAAAAGACAAATAGGTGGAAAAGGAGCACTTAGGGTTCAAGGACCTGAGAAGGACAGGTGCGTTCACCTTGACTCACCTGGGCGCTCTGCCAGCGGCTGGGAGGCCTGCCCTACCCCGCAGTCCTCCCTTTCCGAAGGCTCTGGCACGCTTCTCCCCAGCTAAAGATGACATGTGGTCCGTCCTTGATAATGTGACAGGGACAAAGTGGATCTGCCACCAGCATAGGGACAGTCTTCGGGAGGCACCAGGGCCTTGGCGCCTGAACCAGGCAGGCTCCTCGCCCACAGGCTTTCTGGTTTCTCTCCCTCCCAGGCCATCTGTTTCTCACCTGCCTGATGGCTGCAGCCTGCTTTCCATCTGGTCATCTTTCCAAAAACATGGGAAGCTGAATATGACAAATGGTGATAAATGGAAAGAAAGGAGCCACAAAAGTTTCAAAGTTGATCACCAGCAGATTTGCCAACAATTATAAATTTTACATCCTTTTAATTAATTTTCATTGACACGCCCAAGCGATCGCTGGTATTAAAGACCAGCATTCTTTATGTTTTACTTGCCACGTCCGTCAGAGGCCAGACGGTGACATTGACCTTTGCTGAGCTCCTCATTCTTCCTAGGAATTGTATATTCTAGGAAAAGGCAAGCCTCTTACCTCTAATGGGGGAACTGACACACACACACACACACACACACACACACACACACACAGCCTGCAACATCCTGTTTGGTCTCATCTAATGATAATAATGAGGGTTGTGATTTTGTACCCAAAGAAAACTAAAAGTCCCGTGCAGGAAGGCAATCCTTTACGCTTCTGTCACTTAGCCTCCCCAGAGCGAAGGCATGCACAGCGCCCTCTCTCTTCTTTGGGATCTGATGCGGGTGACGCCAGCACCGAGGGGACCTCTGAGCATCTCATGGAGGCCTGGATCCTGTGACTTCCCAGTCATCTCGCAGGCTTGGGGATACTTTTCTTGTCACTCAGGATTCACCAAATGCTGGGTTTTCCCTTGTAAAGTCACCGGGTGCAACAGTTAGAAAAAGATAGCCGTGACCTTGAC
Organism: Ursus americanus; assembly: GCF_024610735.1. Lineage (NCBI taxonomy): Eukaryota > Metazoa > Chordata > Mammalia > Carnivora > Ursidae > Ursus > Ursus americanus. The sequence goes on from NC_142130.1 coordinate 92,580,254, forward strand.
ATGGAGCCCAATTCTTACCTTATCGGACTTCCCCCATTTTCTGGTGAAAATGAAGCCGTGAAGCCATCCTGTGGCCGAGTATGGTTCCTCTCAGTGTCTGACTCTGCTAACAGTTATCAGGGGAGGGCGGTGGAGACCCCCGGCCAGAGCGGGTGGAGGAAGGTCTGGGAAAAGACAGACCCCGCAATAAATGCCATGCCAGTAATTATAAAAAATGATCAAAAGACAGCATGAATGGAATCAGCTATGTGCCAAGCCCTGTATCTCTATTGTCTGCTAGGCACTCTCTTGTTATTGAAATACTCGTGTTTTCATGAATCCTGTTCTAATTTAAGGAAGACGTCGTTTCACATAAACTCCCTCAGATTGCAGGCACAAGGGGTTTCTGGCTACGAATCAAAGTGCATGTCCGGATCTTCTTGTTCCCATGTTCCTTATTCTTGGTTGTTTGTGGACGCAGAGCACACTCAGCTTTCCTCTCCATTCTGTTTCTTTGGGGATTTAGAATAACTAGAGCTAGTTCTTACTCTGTGCCGGGATCTGTAGCCCATGCTTTATACGCTTTAACTCACCGAGCGCAGAGAGGAAGGAGATGGTGCGGGAGGTGCCATCATCAGCCCCATTTTACAGATGCGGACATCGAAGACAGAATGGTGAATTTGCCCAAGGTGGCCAGTCCCAGAGGGAGTCGCTTGGAACCAGAAAGTCAGGGAGCTCTGGAATCTGTGCTCTTAAACGTATTGTTGCTATGCTCTCCCTGAGAATGCAGAGGGGGGTTCTCAACTGGTCACGATTTTGTATATGACAGGGGACATTTGGCACTTTCTGGAGACTTTTGTGTTTGTCACAGCTGGAGGTGCACTAGTGGCATCTAGGGGGTGGAGGTCAGAAATGCTGGTACCTTCCCTACAGTGCACAGGATGCCCTCCCAGCAAAGAGTCACCTGCCCCGAAATGTCAGTAATGCTGATGTTGAGAAATCTAATAAAGAGAAATCACAGGACACACACACACATCACAGACATATAAATAGAGTACCTATCTATCTATTATCTGTCTACCTGTCTATCTACCTATCTCTAAACTATGAGTCTATGTCCTCCCTCTGCTTTTAGAAGACAACTAGTAAGTTTAGTCTTTTGAAAGGGCTTTTAAAGCATTGATTATTTGGAAAGCCTTGGAAAATACTTTTCATCAAAGAGAGCAAAGTATGCGACAAGTTATTGTCTCTTGAAAATACAGTGGTGTCTGTGTGCATGTATGTGTGCATGGGTGTGTATGCATGTGTGTGACCGGCTCCCATTTCAGTTCCTGTGGACTTTCCCTTGGCGTTGGAAAGTCCAGATCTTTCCCTGAGACTTCGTAGCTGTGACTTTGTCCCCACCCAGCCTTTGAGAAAAGACCCGGGCCAGGACAGGTCATCTGGGATGTGCCGTGTCCTCAGTCATTCTGACCACATCCTGCAGACATTGCCCACCCTGTTAACAACCACATTGCACACCACGCCAATGCACGTTATCTATTATTACACTTTCCATATTGCATTTACACGTTACACATTCCAGTATTTGTATATTACATATTACATTAATATGCATTGCATATTACATTAACACAGTATTACAATAACACACAGTATGCGTTCTGTTAATACACATGACATCTTACATTAACACATTACATAGAACATTATTAATGCACTTCATATTACATTAATAGCACATGACCCGTTACGCTAATACCAATTACATATCTCAATGATGCACATTGCATATTATACTAACACCTTCCACATTACATGATTAGAACATTACATTACGTTTATATACATTATATATTATGTTAATAACATATATGATTACAGGACACATTACACGGATAATATATCACACTAGCGCACATTACATGTTAGTAACACTATATGATTATCACATTATGAGTCACGCTAATCCTAGAGGAAATCTCATCCTTTTCAGAGCCCGCTGTTCTAATATTCCTGGTCATCTCCGGTGCTACTTGTCACCTGCCGCTAGACACCTCCAGTTGCACAAATTGCTAACAGTTCCTTACAGGGCAACTCGTACCTGAGCCCACCCAGGCCCCTGGGCCATCCGGGACTGGTGGTGTGGGCTCCCCAGACATTCCTTTGTGCTATGCACCCAGTAGGACCCTGGTCATCTGAATTCACTCCCCACAACCGCTCCACTGGAGGCCACACACCTGACCAGGGAAGCAGGTGAAAGGTGTCTGTTTCTGCCCACGTGCAGGGCCCACCTAGTCATCCCACAGTGCTCTCGCTGCCCACCAGCTACCAGGCCCTTTACTAGGTGAGGGAGAATATGTGATACAGAAGACAGGGTTCCCTCCCCCCCATGGGGGTTGGGTCTGGCCGGGTAGAGGTAGGACAGTAACCAAAATACCCACTAATGACTAACGATTGAGGACGGTGCTGCATTATATCTAGCTGGGGAAAAATCATGTTTCCAGTTCTTAGGACTTTGCGCTGGCTTTGGGGAAGCTTGCCTGACCCCCCTCTCCTTCCTGGACCGTTCCGTCTCAAACCCTGCCTTTACTCGTGGCTGTGTCTCCGACAGCATGTGTTTGGGGACGTTGCCCACACCCCTCAGACAGGTTGCAATGAATCCAAAAGGTAAAAAGATGCTTAAAGCTTTTCATTCTGTGGAGCCTCATCAGCCCCATGAAAGTACTTAACGGAAGCGGGCATTTGGGAAGAGGTGCTTGCTTTACAGGCGTGCGGTTAGATGGCCCATTTGGGTAGAGACCACCTTAGTGCCCAGTTAAGCTCCCCTCTTGCTGGACAGAGAGCTGGCTGCCGCAGGAACTGATTTATGCTGCTCCCATGTAGGGACCCTTGAAGTCCCACCAAAATCTCGAAGACTGAGAGCCCATTTTCAGCCATGCAAGAATATTAGTGGTACAATGATATTAACACAGGCTGCCTCACAGTAAATCAACTAAGGGGCTGAGCTGTTGGATGTGCGGGGCACAATATACGTACCTCATCCCTAGTCTTCCCCCAAATACTGCAGAGATCTATCAGGATTCCCTCACCACCATGCCTGCCTGGAGGGAGAGCTCCCATTCTTTTCTTTTTCTCATGGAGTTTTGGTCATCATATTCTTTAAAAAAAAAAAAAAAGATTTTATTTATTTATTTATTTGAGAGAGAGGGAGAACACATGAGTGGTGGGGAGAGACAGAGGGAGAGGGAGAAGCAGGCTTCCTGCTGAGCAGGGAGCCCGATGCGGGGCTCGATCGCAGGACCCCAGGATCATGACCTGAACTGAAGGTGAACGCTTGACCAACTGAGCCACCCAGGCGCCCTTTGGCTCATCATATTCTGAGCAACACCTAGTGCCCACCCCTGCCTGCCATGATTCCCTCACTGTGATGCCAGCCTGGGGAAAACCTGCTGTACCTGCCCTGTGTGGGCTCACTGCTGGCCATACCAGTGTACTAATGTTGGGTGGGGAAAGGAGGGTAGGGGGTGTTAGGTGCTGTTCCACAGTCAGGCTCACATGGAGCTCTCTGAATAGAGACTGGTTCACCATCTTACTCTGGTGGAGACACCCAGGCTTCAGCACACCCCACCCATGACCACACCCAACACCCCCAAAATCCATACGCCAAGATACATGAATGTGCCTCCCAGCGACAGAATTTCAGGAGATTCTAAGTGTACGACGAATCCTATAACATCTTCCAAACTGGAGCACTTTTGAGAGTAAAGGGGTATTGTTAATAACTGTGCCAGGCCAACAGGTGGAAACCAGGCATACGTCATCTTCCCTGTTGGACAACTCCTGTCACCTCCCACCAGCAGAGGAGGCTATGAGACCATAAGACAGAAGAAAAGGGGCAGGCACCAAGTATTTTGAAAGGCTTCACTCCCCCCTCTGATTACCCCCCCTTTCTTTATCCCTTTCTTCTGAAAGGAGACAGATCGGAACCTGGTTTTATGTGGTTGGGAAAGCGGAAGCTGGCAGTCCTCACTCCTGGCAGCCCCCACCCCGCAGAATGAGCTTTCTTCCCACTGCCCATAGCGTCCTCTGTAATTCTCATGGGGCGACTTTTTTTCTCACCAAGAAGGGAGCAGGACCAATGGCTGGTCACCATCAACCTGTCATTTCTGTGTGGCCCGTGAGTGGAGGGCCCTGCTTGCACCACTCCAGGCTGGCCAGTCCTTGGATGGGTGCCTCACCTCCCCAGGCTTCTGTCTCCCCAGGGCTAAATGGAGCTCTTGATATCACTATCTCCACATTCCTTCTAGAACCTTCTCCAGCACCAGCCGACCCCCCAAAAAACCAAGAGCATTAAACTATACCCAAGAGAAATAACAGGAAGAAGCAGAAACACAAGTAAAGAAAGTGGCATGCCATCTATTGGGTCCCGTGAAAGCCTTGAAGGAAAATCTCATCCAAAATGCTGCTGCTGGAGGGCTCCCCTTTCTCCACATCTTCACCAACACCTGTTGTTTCCTGTATTGTTAATTTTAGCCATTCTGACAGGTGTGACGTGGTTATCCCATTGTGGTTTTGATTTGCATTTCCCTGATGATGAGTGACGGTGAGCATCTTTTCATGTGTCTGTTGGCATCTGGATATCTGCTTTGGGAAAGTGTCTATTCATGTCTTCTGCCCATTTCTTCACTGGGTTATTTGTTTTCCGGGGTGTTGAGTTTGGTAAATTATTTCTAGATTTGGATACTAACCCTTTATCAGATATCATTTGCAAATATCTTCTCCCAGTCCGTAGGCTGCCTTTTCGTTTTGTTGCTTGTTTCCTTCGCTGTGCAGAAGCTTTTTATCTTGATGAAGCCCACTGGACCAGAGTCCAGTGAATGGAATTTCTGGCAAAGCTCAGGCTAATCAAAGGTCTCTGTGTTTCACCCTTACAGGTGTGGGCTGCTTAGAAAGCCCAGTAGAGAGGATACATCGGAGCAGTGTCTGCTGGTTCTGAATGAGGCACTGCCTCTGGGGTCAGCATTTGGGACCAGAGTTTTTATGACATAATATTCCAGGCAGCAATGGAAGAAGATCATTGATACACAGGGTGTTACAGTTGGAAAAACAAAAAACAAAAAACAACAAAAACAGGCACGGATGCAGCATTAACTAGAGGTCAGGCTCTGTTCTAAGCACCTTATAAATATTTCTTCTCTTCATTTCCTCCGTGACCCTATGTACACTACTGTCATTATCTCCAATTGACAGACAAGGAAACAGACACACAGAAAGGTTAAGCAACATGTCCAAGGACACACAGCTGATAAGGAATCGTGCAAGCCGCTAGAGCACCCCCCAGGTCACAGAGCTAAGAGCCTTGCCCCTGCCCAGAAATGCGCAGGAATGCGAACACGGGATCTGTGCTTTCACTGTCCACAACTTCCCCACACTCTCCCCACTGAAAGTTAAATATTATCTATATCTTTTCTTTTTATCCTGGAACTTGCCTAACACGAACGTACAGAATAGGGTTATTTGTAAGGCATGTTGGAGTCAAGCTTGGGCCTCCAGCATTGACTCACCTCTGTCATAACCTAGAAGTACATTTTCTGTCCTCTTTCAGAATCCCTCCTATCAGTTCATTTGACTGATCTCTACCTTTTTCTCTTGAAAGGACAAATCAGGAACACACACTATGTTTATTCAGGATTTGCCAAGAGACAGGAAATGCAGTCCCGAAAAAGACGATAATCGGCTCAACTTCTGGGCTGTTGCTTCCTTCCCACCTGCCCCTAGAAGTCAGCAGACCCAGGGGTGAAGGTAGCACTGGGGTCCCCTGCTCAGCTTTGTCTGTGTCGTGCCTGGAGCGCCTCTGGCAGGCTGGGTTCTAGATCTAGGGTCTTGAGCTTTCTACCGGGCAGGCCCCTGGGCAGCCAACACTGGGGAGCAGGGAGCATTTGCACCTCCTTGGGGAAGGGGCATGAGGAGGGGCAGAAGCATCTACAGCTCTGGGAGCTCAGCTTCCCTGTGTCCTTGCACACAGGATGGACTTTGCCTTGGTGGAAGTAACACAGTGCTGGACAGGCTCATGGGTTTAGTTTAGCCTAAGGTTTCCCAACCTTGGTACTATTGACATTTTGAACTGGATAATTCTTTGTCTCTAGGGCCATGTTGTACACTGTAGGATGTTAGCAGCCCCCTGACTTCCACTACTAATGCCAGTTGTGACACCTCAAAATGTCTCCAGACATTTCCCAATGTCCCCCTGGGGACAACATTACCCCCGTTGAGAACCACTCGGTTTGGTCGGATAACTCCAGAACCAATAAAAACTTCTGACATTGAACTCAACCCTCCTCGATCTCTGGATTGGACCCAGCCTTGACCTAATCTCTCCCAGTGATTTAAGACCAGTCATGAAATGGCCTGGCAGATTGGTTCGAGGATGGAGGAGGGGGACAATCAGACATGCCCAGGAAGTGAACACAGCTTTTCTCTACCTCGCCCAGTGTTCTTTATGAGAGGTTTCAGAAATAGCTTACAATAGCAGTCCATGCTTTGAATGCAGCAGTCACAGTGAGGCCCTGGAGTTCTGGAAGCACAGCTGAGAAAGAGTAAACCCTAAATCACCTGCACAACAAATGGGGACCCGGCCCGCCACCGCCCCCCTTCCTTCTGTGCTTCTCTCTGTATCACCCTTACAGTGTTCTTAGCCGCAGTCACCCTGGTGACTGGCCATCCGATTACTCCAGAATTTGGATTATTTAGGGCATTTAAGGATGCATGTTCGGGAACCCCAGAGAGAGAGGGAGAGAAGAGCTGCCTTGCTCAGACCACATCATTCACGTGCCATCCAATGTCTGTCCCATTAAGTCCACCCTTCACACCTGTCTTAGCTTAGGCTGCTGAGCAGAATACTATAGCTGGGGTGGGGTGAGGGGGGTGCAGTGTGGGGGGGGGCGGTTAAACAACAAACACTTATTTCTCCCAGTTCTGGAGTCTGGAAGTCCAAGATTAAGGCGCCAGCAGATCCGGTGTCTGCTGAGGGTCTGCTTCTTGGTCTGTACCCTCATACAGCAGAGAGGGATCTCATGACCTAATCACTGCCCAAAGGCCCCACCTCCTGATGCCATCCCATTGAGGGGCTTAGGCTTTAACATATGAACTTGACGGAGACAAACACATTCAGTTCATAGCAATACCCAGCTCTCTTAAGGGAGAACATTTAATCTGCTGCTTAGATACCGATGTTCAGACGCCACTGGATAAATATCCTTGAGGGCTGTCACCGACCCTCTGGGATATTTGCATATTCGTGGTCTTAAGGCTAGACCCAAAGATGAGCCATGGAATTGAGGTGACCTTTCGAAGGGAATCTCTATTCTGTCTATTGGGAGACTATTATTTGATACTCATTTTCAGTAAACAAATTCATTTCAAACGCAGAATACATCCCAAATGGGAAGGAGAAAATCTTTCTGAGCTCATTTTAAATTTTGGTTCCAAAGGAGTAATTTTGTTCTGTAGCAGGCAGAATTCTAAGATAACCCACAGTGACCCACATCCTTGAGTTTGAGTGTGAGTAAAACCTGTGGATATAAGAGGATGTCACTTCAGTGATTGTGTGACAAGACGTGGCAGAAAGGAGCTTTGCAGATGTAATTAAAATCCCTAAACAGTTGAGTTAATGAAAAAACTATTCTCTTAGGTAGGCTTTGCCTAAGCAGGTGAGTTCTTAGGGACATAAGGTCTGAGAAAGGAGTCAAAGAGAGACATACTCCTGAGGGCCTGGAAGAAGCAAGCAGCTATGTTTGAGCTGCCTGTCCTATCAAGAGGTCCATGTAGCTAGGACCCAAGTGTGGCCTGTGGATGCTGAGAGCAACCCTAGGCCAACAACCAGCAAGAAAATGGGGACCTCAGCCCTACAAGTGCAAGGAACTAAATTCTGTGAATGACCAGTGAATTTGAAAGAGGACCCCAAGTCTCAGATGAGATCACAGCCCTGCCTGACTGATTTTACTCTCCACCTACTCTCTAAAACACGACCATGTGAAATGACTTCTCTTGTTTTAAGTCACTGAGTCTTGTTATATAACAGTAGAAAACAAATACACTTTCATTTTATTTTGTTGCTAAAGTATGTGTTATATGTTCTTGTTTTCTGTATTTTGATGTGCTGGCATATGACACCTTTTTGATTGGGAAAAGACTGCCCCTCCCAGGGCCAGGTAATTCTTACAGATAACAAAGAATTTGCCTGGGAGTGTGCCTTTCATATGCAAACTAACCAATCCAGAACCCAGCCCACACTACAAACACCAGTTCTATCCTGCTCTTGCATTTCAGGAGGCAATACTTCTCTGCACGAATCACCCCAGGGCCAGATACCAGACAACTAGAGATAGTCCTTATACCCCAGAGCCCAATGAAGTCACCAAAATAGCCAATCCTAAACCTGCCTGGTCTGTTTACCTTGACACAATAAAGTCTTCTGCCCATGTTTTCGCCTCATTCTTTCTGCCTCCTGACAGATCCTGGTGCTTCCCCATGTGACTCTGCATGGCATGGCGTGCCCTCCCTTCTCGGGAACAATAAATAACAACCTATCTTTGTAAAAGCTCTCATTTCCTGATGTTTTGGCCCCTGAATAATAGTAAAACCCACATTTTACAACGAATTGGTGAAAATTTCATGTCTACGCAAAAACCTGCACAGACACGTTTATAGCAGTTTTACTCGTAATTGCCAAAACTTGGTAGCAACCAAGATGTCTTTTGGTAGGTGAGTAGATAAAATTGGATATTACTCACCGATTAAAAGAAATGAGCTATCCAGCCATGAAAAGACATGGAGGAACCTTACATGCATATCACTAAGTGTAGAAAACCAATCTGCATTATTCCAACCATGTGACATTATGGAAAAGGCAAAACTGTAGAGACCAGAAAAAGATTAGTGGTTGCCAGTGGCCGAGGGGGAAGAGAAGATAAATAGGTGGCGGGAAGAGGACTTTCGGGGTGGTGAAACTATTCTGTATGATACTATAATGATGGATACATGTCATTATACGTTTTGCCAAAACTCATGGAACATGCAACACCACGAATGCACTCTAATGTAAACTGGGGACTCTGGGTGATAATGATGTCTCTGTAGATTCATCGGTTGGAACACATGTATCGTTCTGGTGGGGGAGGTTGCTAATGGGAAGGCTTATGCATGTGTAGTGGCAAGGGAGTATTGGGAAATCTCTGCACCTTACCCTCAATCTTGCTGTGAACTTCAAACTACTCTAAAAATAGTAACAGCGACAACAAACTGGTAGGGTCATTTTCGTTATACATTCTTTTATATAGACACTACCCTGATGCCCCTCACACTTTAGAAGTATAAAAGCTAAATGCCGATGATATATCTTTTTTGAAGATTTTATTCATTTATTTGAGAGAAAGAGGCATATTGAGAGAGCACAAGCAGGGTGGGGGGCAGAGGGAGAGGGAAAAGCAGACTCCCTGCTAAGCAGGGAGCCCATGAGGGGCTCGATCCCAGGACTCTGGGATCATGACCTGAGCCTAAGGCAGATGCTTAACCAACTGAGCCACCCAGGTGCCCAGATGGTAGATCTTGACCGAGATTGGATTTTGAAAAAAAAAAAAAAAAAAAGTTAGGGAATTAAAACATCTTTCACAAGGGAGAACCAGCACCTTGGCTTTTTTCCCTTCTTACAGATGTTCAGTATAAGCTGAAAGGAAAATAGAAGGATGGGAAAGATTTTTCCAGACCAAACAGAACAATGGGCAGAATTCCATGTAAAACGCCTGGTTGTTGCAGGCAGCCAATATCCACTTGTGAAAAAAATTCACAGAGGTAACAGAAATAATGATGCTTCATACACTGTCTGTCAGTGCCTTTGCAATGATTGCGTTCTGGAATGGCCATGCACAGCACTCCCGATTGCTTAATTTTATACCATATGCTTTCAGATCAACCTTCCTCATGTTCCTGAACTCCAGGAGCATACCAACAGTCTGTTGCTTTGTTTTTCTCAGAGAAAAGTGAACTCTTCCTCCTCTAGCTAATGATTTAGGCATTTCCTCTCTAGAAACAAATATTTAAGCAAATGATTGAACACTACACTCTTTTTTGCTTATAATAGAAAAGAATTGCAAAGAAGGACAAGGTAGGTATTTGTAAATAAATTCTATTTCTTCTTTTTTTTTTTTAAGATTTTATTTATTTATTTGACAGAGATAGAGACAGCCAGAGAGAGAGGGAACACAAGCAGGGGGAGTGGGAGAGGAAGAAGCAGGCTCCCAGCAGAGGGGAGCCTGATGCAGGGCTGGATCCCAGGACCCTGGGATCACGCCCTGAGCCGAAGGCAGATGCTTAACGACTGAACCACCCAGGTGCCCCTAAATTCTATTTCTAGCTTGTTGTTCCTGCACAAGTCCTATTCCTTTTATTAATAGCTCCAGTCATGTTGGCATCTTTTGCTTTATCCATGCATGATATTTTCTCTAAGAGGCAGTCAAGCACTTGAATATGTGCAAGGTAAAGAAGGTTTACAAGTTTTACAAATAATATGACCAACTAAAATGACCATATAATTATGACCAAACTTGAACTTTAACACAAGGACTGCATGGCTCCTTAATTAAAAATTATAATCTCCTTTGACAGATGGCTGAATCAAACAAGCCATTAGAAAACTAAGTTGTTTTGAATCCATTCTTCAATTTCTATATACACAAAGAAGTTGTCTTAATCTTAAGTAAGGACGATTTTTTCTGATCTCAAACAACAACGAAATAGTAAAGTGCCATTAGAAAATGAAAATGTGGGCAATAATTTTCTTTCCATTGTCTGAAGGGTACATAATGTTATTTCTCCCTCTACAGCATAACTTAAGAATTTTCTTACAATGAAATTCCTCAAGTTACTTTAAGGAAGATTTTCCGTGAAATAGATTAAAATTTGAAAAGTGATGACAAGAATCACACTTTAAGCCAGGAATTGCCTTTTAATTGGCTAATACAATGACAGGAGTGTTGATGGGAACGTGGAATGCCATTTTTGGCATTTCTATAGCACTGTTTCTTGTTCTCAGAGCTTACTGTGTGTTCACTCTCAGACTGATAGCTCCATGTATGATCCCTAATGGTAGAGATGGAGAGTCGTGTCTTCTGACAACAGAAACAGCAGCAACCACTGCCTTCCCCCAAAGACTGTCATGAAGAGATTAGTGGGGATTGGATATTGTACTGACCTGGATAAAAGGACACTTTATCACAGTGGCAGCCTCCCGGAAAGGGAGAAGATGTTGCTTTTACTGCTGCAGGTGCCTGCAAAGGATATTTCCTTGGTGTGGTCTTGGCTTTCTTTTCTCCACAGTCACACCAAGTGTCTGGGCATATCTCTGCACATACTTTAACCACCTACTTCCACTGTTGCTTAACAAATTATGAGTCTCATCATGTGAGCACCAATGCCTCTGGCTCCTCAAAGTAAGATAATAATAATAAAAAGAACAATAATGCTGCTTAATGTGGGCTTACTATGCTCTAGGCTCTATGCTGGCCACTCCATGCTAGCCAAGAAAATGGAACTTGGAGAGGTTGTGCAACTTGGCTAGGAATGTGCTGGAACTGAGGGTGCGTGCCTGTGTGTGTGGGCTTGTAGTGTGTGTGGTGTGGACCACATGACCTAGCAGGAAAACCTTTATCCTCAGAGACCTTGGGAGTCATGCAATTCTTTTCCATCCCATGGCTTTCCTCTTAGTGCTCTCCCTCACCCCAGCCGCATCCTCTTATCTGAGATTTCTGGAAAGTAGAAGGTGAGCAGGTCAGCAAACAATAGCATAAAACAGTTTGTAGCTGGAAACTCTCCCATAGTTTGTGTTTTCTCCCAGGAGACTCTTTGATCTGTCCCCCTGGCTGCCTTCCCACCCACTCAACAGTTCTTCTGACATGGAGAGCATGTCTGCATTCTACCCAGCTAGCTCCCAAACTAAGGTTCCCCCACCTACTGACACAGATTTAAGAAGAGTTGCACTCGCTGACAGTGGGTGCTAGCTCTAGCATTGCAGTGAGCAGTAACGCACAAGGAGTTTGTCCTCTGATAAGGCAGCTGGCCAGCTAGTAAGGACCTGTCAAGGGCTCAGACTGGGGGACGAGGAGAGGGGCACTTAAGTCTGTTGGGGTCCCAAGAAGGGCCTTCTGAAACCAGGAGACCCTGAGTCGAGACAATAGCATACGTGTTATGTGGGCGAAGATGAGAAGCAAGGATAAACTAGGTGCAGGGAAAGCGACAAGGGAAGGCAAAGAGGCAGGGTATTGCTGGGTGCATGAGGAAGGTCCATCTAGTTTAGTTTGGGAAAAGCCCGAGACTCCATGAGGGGTGGCAAGGGGTGGAGCTGCAACAACAGCAGGGACAGGGCACCGAGGACCTGAAAGACTTACCACAAAGCTTAGATTTTGGACTGAAAGGAAAAGGGAGGCCCTGGTAGACGTGTCAAGTTTCTCTCTCAGAATAATGGCCTCATAATGATTTCCAATGATAGAAATGGAGCATGGTGTCTTCTTAGAGCAGAAGCTATCAGGATCACACTTTATACAGACTTTCAGAAGGTTACTCAAGTGGCAGTGGAACAAGGGGTTAGAAACTGGGGAGGACTTGAGAGTGTGGTCACCAGCTAAGACATGATTGTCAAAGGCCAAGTGGATAATGATTTGGGCCTGGTCTCGGCCACGTGAGTATGGAAGTCTAGACAGACAGGAGAGAGTACTTGCAGAGCTGGATGGTGACCCGAGGAGAGCAGCAGAAAAGAGCTTACACAGAGTGAATGATCGCCCGTAGTGGGATTGACCGAGCTGCCCCTCCAGCAGGAAGAGCAGAAGGGTTAAAATGACATGTCTCAGGGTTATTTGTCTATGTCCTCAGGAGGCAGGGAGTGTGACTTAGGAAGCTTCAGGCTTTATCAGGCAAGACTGGGATCTTGCCAATTTTAGAGAGCCCCTGGGGGTGGGTGGATGCTTCAAGAAGCAGCCCCCCTGAGCTAAGCAGTCAGTGACGGTCTGTCATTCAGCTCATGAGCAACGTCTCCACCCTTGGGTCATGCCAGGGTTATGCTCCATCAACCAAGCATATCAGCGTACTCAGGGCTTGATATATTTCATTTCAATTAATCTTCCCCAAACCTTGGGTAAATGTGGTTACCCCATTTTAAAGATAAGGAAAATGTCTTCAAGAGAAGCAAAGACATTTTTATGTAGCTGGCTCTTAGTTTAGGCTGCCATATCAAATGACCATAGAATGGGTGGTGTAAACAACAAACATTTATTTGTCATTATTCTGGAGGTTGAAAGTCTGAGATCAGGGTGCCAGGATAATAAGGTTCTTGGGGAGAGCTCTCTTCCTGATTTATAGATGGTGGCCTCGTTGCTATGTAGTCACATGGTGGAGAGAGATAGGAAGCAAAATCTCTCCCGCTTCTTCTTATAAGAGCATTAATTCCATCACAACTGTTCCACTCTCTCCACCTAATTGCCTCCCAAAGGCCCCATCTCCAAATACCGCCACAATGAGAATCAGTGTTGGTGCAGACCCTGGGTGCATAAGCTGAGACCAGAATTGGTGCATGGATGACCTTGGATAGATCAGCTGACCTGTTTGAGGGCATTTGGACTAAGTACCTGTAAGCAGAATTCTAGAGGTAATGTCCTATGACTTTAAAAAATTAGAAAGTTTTTCATTTATATGTTAGAAGAAATTTTTTTTCTTGGCATGATGATGAATGATCAAGGGCACAACTGGATGTCTACATGCAAAAGAGTAAAGGTGGATCTTTTCCTTATACTACACACCAAAGTTAGCTCAAAATTAGAACTAAATGTAAATTAAAATGATAAAACTCTTAGAAAGAAACATAAGGCAGTCTGTAACTTCGAATTAGGCAATAGTTTTTTAGATACAATACCAAAAAACAAGGGACAAAAGAATAAAACAGATAAAGTGCACTTCATCAAAACTAAAAAATTTGTGCTTCAAAGGACAAAATCAAGAAAGTGGAAAGACAACCCAAAGAATGGAAGGAAATATTCACACATCATATATCTGTAAAAGACTTGTGTCCAGAATATACAAAGAACACTTGTAAATCAACAGTAGAGCAACACATACTTCAATTAAAAAAAGACATGAATAGACATTTATTTATTTATTTGAGAGAGAGAGCACACAGACGGAGAGCGAGAGGGAGAAGCAGACTCCCTGCAGAACAGAGAGCCCAACTCCAGGTTTGATCCCAGGACCCTGAGATCATGACCTGAGCCAAAGGGAGACACTTAACCAACTGAGCCACCCAGGCACCCCAGTGAATAGACATTTCTATAGAAAGATACACAGATGGGGAATAAACACATGAAAACACGTTAAACCTCATTAGTCTTTCAGGAGATGCAGATCAAAACCACCATGAGGTGGTACTTACCTGTACTAGAATGGCTAACATAAAAGGAGAAAATACAGACAATGACAAGTGTTGAACAAGGATATGGTGAAATAGTTCAAAAACTCCTGAATATTTGAGAGTTAAACAACATACTTCTAGAGAACCCACGGGTCAGAGAAGAAATCACAAGGGGACTAAGAATATTTAGAACTAAGTAAAAAATAAAATAAGGATACAATTTTTAAAAATTTGAACTTCTACCTTAAGATGTTAGAAATGACAAAAAGAAAAAAAGAAAAAAACTAACCCTCCCAAAAAAGATGGAATAATAAACACAAAAAGAGAAATCAATGAGATGCAAAATTTAAAAAAGAGAAAAAGAATCCCACAGCAGTTTCTGTGAGAAAAAATATCTATGAAAGTGATTGATCTAACTAGACTCATTCAGAAAAAGAGAGAGAAGACACAACTTATCACCTCAGGAATGAAACAGAAGCATCACTACAGATCCTATAGATTTTAAAAGGATAAGAAGAAAACATGATGAGCAATTTTACTCCAGTTAATTCAATAAGTTAAAAGAAATAGATAAATTCTTCATCATAATGTTACTTTGGTTGTATTAAAGAATGTATTATTCTTAGGAGATCATGTAGAAATATTTAAGGTATAACTCACTTTCAAATGGTGCAGCAAAAATAATGAATCATGGAACACTACATCAAAAACTAAGGATGTACTGTATGGTGACTAACATAACATAATAAAAAATTATTATTAAAACAAAAACAAAACAAAACAAAAAACAAATGGTGCAGCAAAATTTGGACAACTGGTGAATCTAAGGGCAGGGTATACAAATGTTCATTGTGTTCTCCTTGTACCTTTTCCGTATATTTGAATATTTTCATAATACAAAGTTGGGAAAGATAAACCAGACACAAACTCTTGTCAGTAGAGAGGTTCTCACACCAGGTTCATCATTTGAAACCGGCTGATGATGGGAAGGACAACGTCATGACCTTTCACCCAGAGAGCAGTGTTGTGACCTTCTCTCTGGGTCAGGATGAAGCTCCTTGGTGATCCTGGAACCTCCTACAAGACAGACAAAGAGAGGAAGGACCTAGGTCACTGAGGGCCAGTCTTGACTTTCCATCGGCAGCCAGGGCCAACAAAAATACTGAGTAGCTTTCTGTAGACGTCCAGCCACTAACAGCAACTAGTAAAACGGGCGGGCAGTCAGCATGGGCCTTGCTTCTACACAGAGGTCTGACCTACTTAATTCTTCCCAGAGGTTGGAGAAGGAGGCCTTGGCTCCCACAGACACGAAACCTTGGCCTAATTGAATGCTAATTACTCATAAGAGCTTTGTTTACCCAAACTTCCCGTAACCCCAGTTTGGTACGAAAGGAGGGCATGCCCAAAGAAGAATTGCTGCTAAGAAAATGACACAGATTTATTCAGTCCTGAAAGTCCTTTTCCAGAAATTATGTCCCTAATTGCACAAGAATAAACAATACATGACTGATAAATCCCACATTGAGGGACTGGGAACAGCTTTCCTCTGTTCCTAAGGAGCTGTATATTTGGAATCAGGTAAAACTGAAGGTAAGAGTAGTTGGCCATTCAAGGCCAGGTTGGATGAGAGCAGCTCCCGTATTTTGATATATCTCTTTGTGATTAGAGCATCTGTGAAGGACACAGACTGTGGTACCTCCATGGCATTAGTAACTTACAAGGGAAAGAGGCCTGATACCGTGAGTCTCCTCTTGGCCCCGGGTCCTGACTGACGCTGGGCATCGAGCCATCCTGTCTGTCTTGAGGAGACACTGAGAGGGAGGGATGGGTGGGACGAGGACCAAAACGTCTCTGCAAGATGCAATCAAATCACTTACTACTCATTTCCTTATGATCCGTTTGTTCTGCAAATGGGGCTCCTCGGTCGTTTGATGCTCTTACTGACGCAGGTATGGTGGAGAGAAAGACAAAATACATGGCAGTGTTTATGCAGCTCACATCATGGTTCATCTGGCAAAGTCAAAGTTACTTAGATAAAGGGAAGATGTGAGGAAGACTTTGGACTTGGGAAATCTGGGCTCTCATCCCAGCTGTGCAGCTGGCTTGTTGGGGCCTGAGTGATGAGTCCTCTGACCAATGCCATCCCCTGCCCCCAACCTCAAGGTCTCGTCCTGGTGGGCAGAACCTGACCAGATTTCCAGGAGCAGCCCTTCCAGCCCAATCTTCGAATGGGGGCCCATTTCCCCCCCAGCCGTCTGTCAGCCAATGCCCAACCTGTCAAGCTTTTGGCTAATAATGGAAAGGGGGTGCCTACCAGCTCCCTCACTTTGACCATCTTCGATCTGAAGGACTGGAAAATTTCCTTCAGATGAGAAAAGTCCTGGGGCATATACATTTATTATCCATACTAAGTTTCTGTTCCTTTTGGGAAATGTGTGCTTGTTAACAAGGCAGAGCCATTTTTACTGTAGCCATCACGGCATGGTGATCTGCAATAAAGGGCACAGAGGACACAGGGCTCTGGGCTGCTGTGCGGCACCATCTGCCACTCGGATGACACAGCAGTGGACAGTTCTCCTGGGTCCCCGTGTCAGGAGGAAGCCTCCTTGCGACGACTGTCATCTCCTCCCTTAGGGCCCTCGTGGTGGAAACATCGAGGACAAAGCTATAGAAATGGTCGGATGTAATACCATGATTTCTTCTCATTTCCAGAACATGATAAATGATCAGTAGCACAAGACTGGGATACAGAACTTACACATAACATGTACAGATCAATAAGAGAATTTCAACAAACCCATTTAGCCATAGGCAGACGTCCTGAGCTGATGCTTTACCCTAGAGCAGGGGTCGGGAAATGAAGACCCCAGAGGCCAAATCCGACCCCTCAGGCTGTTTTATAAATAAAGTTTTATTGGAACACAGCCATGCCCGTTCATTCATACATCGTCAGCAGCTGCTTTCCCCTACAAGAGCAGGACTGGGTGGCTGGAGTGGAAACCATCTGACCTGTAAGCCAAAGATGTTTACTATCAGACCCCGACAGAAAAACGTGCAGACCCCGGTAACAGAGGAAACCAACAGGCCAATAAGCATAAAGGTGCCCAACATTATTAGCCACCAGGAAAATGCAAATGAAGCCTATAGTAAGATACCCTTACGCACCCATCAGAATGGCTAAAATAAAAAAGATTGGCACCAAGTGTGACCATGAAGGGGGACGGCCGCAGCTCCGTACGTCTACAGGTGAAGTGGCACAACGTTCGGACACTGCGTGGCAGTGTCTAGTACAGCTGAGCACGCAGATGTCTGTGGCCAGCGTCCCTGGGCGTGTACTCAGGGGAAGCGAGGGCTCCGGCCACCAGGACACATACACGCCAATGGTCATCGCACTTTTGTTTCTAACAGCCCCGAGCACAAAACAACGCACATGGTCACCACCTGCAGAAGAAATTATTGTGACATAGTCACGTAACGGGACCGTATGCAACAACAAAACCCCAAACTATTACTTTACACAAGGACATGGCACAGACACAGTATTGAGCACAAGAAAGCAGGTCCTAGAATGCAGCATGTATGATCCCATCTCCGAATTTTAAGTTTAGTGACACGTGGTGCCAAAGGTCAGAGCAGCGGTTGCCTCTAGGATGGGGGGATTAGTTATTGAGGAGGGGCCTTCCGGGCCTGGGAATGTTCTGCATCTTGCTCGGGGAGATGCTTACACGGCTGTAGACGTATGTAAAACGTCACTGAATAGTTAAGTGCCCCTAAGATTTGAGCACCTGCAGTAGAAATGATGTATATCTCAGTACAGAGTAAAAATAGTAAAGAAAAAATACTGGGAATCCATTTGGCTTTGAACCTTATGCCAGCAGTCGTTTTTTTCTTTTTAATTCCAGTTAGTGAACCCACAGCGCTGTATTAATTTCAGGTGTAAAACACAGTGATTCGACACCCGCACAACACCCAGTGCTCATCACGACAAGTGCCCTCCCTAATCCCCATCCTCTATTTCCCCCTTCCCCCCGCCCCCCTCCCCTCTGAGAACCCTGTTTGTTCTCTAGAGTTAAGAGTCTGGTTTTTTGTTTGTCTCTTTTTCTCTTTGTTTTGTTTCTTCAATTCTCCATATGAGTGAAATCATATTTGTCTTTTTCGGACCCTCTTATATCACATAGCATTATACCTTCTAGATCCATCCATGTTGTTGCAAATGGCAAGACGTCACTCTTTTTATGGCTGAATGATATTCCATTCATGTGTGTGGTGGGGGGGACATACATACATACCACATCTTCTTTACCCATTCTTCCATAATTTGGCTCTTGTAAATAATGCTGCAGTAAACATAGAGATGCATGTATCTTTTCAAATTAGTTTTTTCATATTCATTGCGTAATTACCTAGTAGTGGCATTACTGGATCATATGGTAATTCTATTTTTAATTTCTTGAGGAGCCTCCATACTGTTTTCCACGGTGGCTGCACCAGTTTGCATCCCTCCAACGGTGCACAAGGTTCCTTTCTCTCCACATCCTCACCAACATTGTTGTTTCTTGTCTTGTTCAGTTTAGCCATTCTGACGGGTAAGGGGGTAGCTCGGTGTGGTTTGGATCTGCGTCCCCGATGCCGAGGGACGTGGAGCAGCGTTTCATGTGTCTGTTGGCATCTGGAAGTCCTCTTTGGAGAAATGTCAGCTCATGTCTTCTGCCCATTTTTAATTGGATTATTTGTTTTTTGGGGGTGTTTTTTGAGTTGTAAATGTTCTTTATATATTTTGGATACTAACCCTTCGTTGGCTAGGTCATTCACAAATACCTTCTCTCATTCAGTAGATTGTCTTTTAGTTTTGTTGGTTGTTTCCTTTGCTGTGCAGAAGCTTTTTATTTTGATGTAGTCCCGATAGCTTATTTTTGCTTTTGTTTCTCTTGCCTCAGGGACACATCTAGAATTGTTGCTGCACCCGAGTCAGCGACATTACTGCCTGTGCCCTCCTCTAGGATTCTTACGGTTTCAGGTCTCACATTTAGGTCTTTAATCCATTTGAATCTAGTTTGTGTATGGTGTAAGAGAAGTCCAGTTTTACTTTGTAACACATCGATGTCCAGCTTTTTCCAACACTATTTGTTGAAGAGACTGTCTTTTTCCCACTGGATATTCTTGCCTGTTTTGTTGAAGATTAACTGACCATATAAATGTGGGTTTACTTCTGGGGTCTCTATTCTGTTCCACTGATGTATGTGTCTGTTTTTGTACCAGTCCCATGCTGTTTTGATTACTATTGCTTTATAGTATATCTTGAAATCTGGGATTGTGATACCTCCAGCTTTGTTCTTCTTCAAGACTGCTTTGGCTATTTGGTTTTTTGTTAGTTTGTTTTTGTTTTTGTAGTTCCATATACATTTTTAGGATTATTTGTTCTAGTTTTGTGAAAAATGCTGTTGATATTTTGATAAGGATTACATTAAATCTGTAGATTGCTTTGGGCAGTATGGACATTTTAATAATATATTTTCTCCCAATCCCCGAGCATGAAATATCTTTATTTGTTTGTGTTCTCTTCAATTTCTCTCATCGGTGTTCTATTGTTTTCAGAGTGCAAGTCTTTCATCTCCTTGGTTAAGTTTATTCTGAGGTATTTTATTCTTTTTGGTGCAATTATAAATGGGAGTTTCTTAATTTCTCTTTTGCTGGGTGAAGTTTTAACTAAATTCAAACTATAACACCTTTTAGGCTTTGCCATCAGAAAAAGCAATTTCAGAATGTAATTGTGCATCTGTCCTAAAATCCTCCATAGTAACCCATTCTCTCCCCTCCCTATGCCCTCCTCATATCCTCACCTCCCCATTCCCTACCAATCCCCTTTCCCCAAAGCTGAGGGGACTAACCCCGTGTTCACCTGACTCCCCAGCCTGATCTCTGATGGGGACATGTCTTAAGACGCCCAGTGAGGGAACCACTGGCCCAGGCTGACACTGCTTTATGCACTGGGGACAATCAACAGCCTTCTCCTTCACTCAAAGGTGAATGTGACTCTGTGTTGCTTGTCCCAGCAGTATCCAGGCAGACAAGGACACAGGGCCAAGGTCTTTCTAGGTGAACCCAAGCCTGACCATGCAGAGCAGATACCAGAAACCCTGACATGCCCCAGACAGGAAAGGGCCCCCACCCTGAGCTGCACAGGGTGCTGGTAAATGCAGGGTCACAGACGTGAAGGAAGGACAGAGAATGCTGCCCCCTCTGGTCTCGAAGCAGTGTGAGAGATCCGTAACAGTTGATTCTGGTCGTCAGCCACACTCGGCGCCTGCAACTCTCAGTTATGGTCTGATGGTTTCCCACGCGCTGGGATTATGGTTCACGTGGTCGTGGAGGGCTGGAGTCCCATCAGAAATGTCCCTGTCCCTCCCCCGTCACTGCATGTGAAGCGCTGCTACGCCAAGTGCTGGATGATGTCGTGCGTGGATTGGCAGGTCCACAAGCACCGTTGCCAGGTGGGTATGACTTAGCGCCCTCACCAGCAACAGTGGGGGCTGCGCAGAAGTAGAAGCCATGGGACAGAGTCTCCACTCCTCCTGGGAGCACGCCCCCGACAAAGAAACTTCTGGAAGAGTAAGACAGAGGTCTGCATTCCAGCCTGCCTTCCTGCCCATCACTCTCGCTCGGTCAGCAGAGCACCCCACTGCAGAGGTCTCCACCCCGCAGCCGCGGGGTCACTCCCGGAGGCCAATGTTGCGCCCGGGGTCAGGGGTTCAGTCCATGATGGGCTCCTGCCAGCCCAGGATGCTCCCTAGGAGCTTACTTTTAAATCAGTAGCCAAGAGGAGGGGCTAAATGGTTCTGGGCTGGTTTTCTGGTGACGTCTGTCCCGTAGAAGCACGAGGGGTGCACGTCAGACAGACGTTCGTCTTTCCTCTCCCGGCGGCTTCGGGCTCGTAGGAGTCCAGCTCTGAGGGTTCACCCGGCCTGTGCTTGAAGGGCTGTGTGGCTGCGTTAATTTGCTGGGCTGCGGTAACACGCCCCGCAAGCCGCGCTCACAACCCCAGAGCGCTATTCTCTCGCTCTTCTGGAGGCCACAGCTCTGCCGTCAGGGTCCCTCAGGGTGCGTCCCTTCTGGAGGCCCAAAGGGAGATCCGTTCGAAGCTGCTCTCCTGGCTTCTGGGGGCTGCTGCCCAGCGGGGCGTTCCTGGGCTCGTAGCTGCTTCCCTGGAGTCCCTGCCCCTGGCTTCCCCGGCTTCCCTCCTGCCAGTCTGAGTCTGCTCTCTCCGCCGGTGAGGACCCAGGTCATGGGGGATCAGGGGTGCCGCAGCCGGTATGACCTCATCGCAACTAATTACACCTGCAGAGACGCTATTTCCAGATACGCTCACTTTCCGAAGTTCCAGGAGGACATGAATCTGGGGGAATGCTATTCAAGCACGGGCACCAAGCACCAGATGGGTACGTCTGTCACCTCGCTCTGCATGTGGCAGAAAGACCTGCCTGTGACCACACCCTGGAGAGAACCTCAGGACACACGTCGGAAAAGACAGGGGTCTGGACGTAGCAAAGGTGCGGAGGCCAGGGCTAGAGAGCATGTTGTCATGGGGATTGTGTCTTGTGTCCACCAGGGTCTCCCGGCTCCCACAGGGTCCTGTCCCTCCCTCAACAGGTCTGGGTTATTCACTGTCAGTGCATCCTACACACAGGGACTGTGGGTGGCCAGGAGACTTTCCTCCTCCCTCCATAGTTTGGGTCCATCATGGAGCCTGGGAGGAGGCTAGTCACTCTGGGAGGGGTAGGAACGGCCTGCCCTTGCAGGACGGTGTCCTGCCTGAGAGTCCTGGGTGAGGGAGCACGCTGGATTTGTCACCCTACCAACGGATGGAGGATCCTTCAAAGCCTAACTCAGGACACAGCCACTCACACAGCTTCCCGGGAGTCAACCTTTGGTGCCACGGCAAGAGTTCTGGTGGGGTTTTCTGTCAGGGGAGGGCGGAGCCTGGGGATTGTGTCCTCACTGTGACGTCATGCACCTGAGGACTGGGCGGGGTGTGGCTCTGAGACCTGCGCCCGGGAGCATCTCCCTGGACGTTCTCCTGCGGGATGTGTGGTTGAACAGTCCGGTCTGCGCCCGGGGGTCGGGGCCTCCTGCACATCCCCGATTCCACAAGTACCCTTCCCCCCAGGCCTCGGCTCCCTCAGATAGTTAGCTGATAGAATCAGAATCTACGTTGCTCAGGAGGAGAAGAGCGCCTTCTCTCCGGCCTCTGGTTCACAAACTAACAGATGGGAAGAGCTCCCTTATTGTTTCATCCCATTCAGAGGGTCCAGCGGTCCCAGGCTGAGACTTTATTTCAGGGGACAGACTCTGTGTCGGGCCTGAAGTGAGACATACAGGAAGGGCAGGGAACAGAAGTGCCCGCTGCTTCATCTTACAAATACTCTCATCTATCAGGTTTCCTTCATCCTGACCTTGGGATTCAGACTGGAAATTTCATCAGCAGTGGGGACAGGAGAGAAAAGTCAAATATTAAACGAGCCCCAAATGGTCCACCATTGAAACTAATGATACAATTACACCCGTGAGTATTTGCCAAGGTCGCTGATCAGAGGCTGGTGTGGGGGGCATGGCTCAGACATGCCTCATGGTGGACATGAGCCCTCCATGGATCTGTGAACAAGCCCCCTTTCCTTCAGGCCTGGATAATATTTTCGGGAGTCTGAGGATGGGGGCTCTGGTCAGGGCCAGTGTTCCTCTTCCCTCCCGGGCCTGCAGAGGTGCCCAGGGAGGAGGACTGCGGGGTGCGGGCAGCCGTGTCTGTGCAGCCCCTTCCAGCCTCGGGACAGGCGTGGCCCCAGCACTGGGATCCCGAGGCCCAGGAAGAATCCTCGGTCAGAAATGCAGGGAGTCATTGCTGGGGACCCAAAGGCCTGGGTCTTGCCCCTGAAGCCTCCTTCCTCCCCAAGCAGTGGTGGCACCTCCCAGAAGCTGACCCAGGAGGGAGGTGCCCCTGCACACACAGGAGCTCGGGGACCCCAAGCCCAGGCCCTGCTCAAGGAGGAGCCCACTGTGGGCAGGATGGGTCAGCGGCCAATGAAGAGCCCTCAGCTCATGGTCCCTGCTGAGCACTGACGCCCCCATGCCCACCCAGGGAGAGGACTACCATCATGGGCAGTGGGGGACCCCAGAGGGAGAACACCCTGCAACCTCAGAAACAGGGAAGCTTGTCACTGTCCTTACACTGGTAAGGTAGGAGCCCAAGTGTGGCCAACTGAACCTGTGAGCTGTCTCACGTTGTCTGGTCTGAGGGACTCGGTGACTCTGGGCAGAACCTTCTACTGAAGACAGTGTTCGCGCATCAGCAGAATTGTTACAAAAGAAAACCAGTAGGATTCTTTCACATGCAGGTCGTAGAAACTCATCTCAACCTGCTTAAGACTCCAAAGGGACTTGGGTTAGGTCCTTTCTGAGACTAGGAAAGAGCCTTCATGAACAACTGGATCAAGGCACCAGGTGTCAGGACTCTGGCTCTGTCTCTTGACTCGACTTCGTTCTCTGTAATACCTCAGTTCTCGCACAGAAGCTCCCAAAGTGACATGATGGCCGTCGGCACCCCACAATTAGAGGATTCTAGATGCTGGTGATTTCAGGGGAGAGGTTCCCTAGGGGGACAAGATTGCCCACGGAGGATAGGAGCCCTGCACAGAGGAAGCGGGTGCAATACCATGTACAAGGCCTGTATCTATTCTGATCCCCGTTCCCGCCCTCCCAGCGCTGAGTTTCTGGACTCCAGAAGGCTACTGCACACACATGCCTCGCTCACCCAGACTAGGCTGTTCTGTGCCCTGTGTTTTTGCCTGTGTGGTGCTTTCTGCCAGAAATGCTCCCACCCCTCCCACTTCCCCACTTCTATCCCAACCTCATCTAAGGATCCTTGCTTCTCCATGTCTGGTCCCAGCATAGACAGCACACGGGGGCCGTGCAGGGTCTCAGCTCCACGACCTGAGGAACCAGAATCTTTCTGTGACAAGGTCTCCAGGAGATTCATACGCTCCTTCAAGTGTGAAAGCACCGTCGGTAACTCATGCACATCCGTCAGTATTCAGCTCAGAGGCCGCCTCCTCCAGGGAGCCCTCCGGCCTTGCCACCCCACCCCAGCCTACAGCAGGGACAGTTAGAGAGCCGGGGTGGCCCAGCAATGAGGGCACATGCCACAGTCACGAGCACGTCCAGTCCGTGAGCCTCTCTCTCCTGTTGCCTGTGACTCTGTGGGAGGACACGTGTTGTTTGTCATGGTTCCCACTGGTAGCAGCACCGGCTGCATCAGGTAGGACGTGCGCCCCCTTGGGCATCCTCACCCTGCCCTCCAGCCCCTCCCAAGCTGCCCTTGAGGTCCCTGTTGAGGGAGCAGCTGGGAGGTGACACCACCTGCTCACAAGGGCCGTCAGGGACGGTGGACACCTGGTGGGAGCCCAAATGAACAGGCCTACTCCATGCCCCACTCCTCAGAAAGCAGGCCTCCCAGTGCGTGGAATGGTTGCGTGCCTTGCTGACTTTCCTCAGGGCCCCACGCAGAGATTTTTCTAAGGATTACTTGAGGACGCCCAGAACACACAGCAATCCTACAAAAGGAAGGAGTCTTTCTTCCTGCCTGTCCTCTGACCGCCCCCAACTGCCCAAACCCAGCGCCAATCTGTCCTCCTCCTCCATCTCCATCATGACCACCCCAATGCCAGCCCCCAGTGCTCCATGCAGACCCTTGTTTCCCCCCCCCCCCATTCCCTTGTCCCCATAGTCACACAGATCTGTGCAGAACACACATCACACCCGTGCCCAGCCACCACCCACCGTCTCCAGGTCTACACCCGCCCCTGGTGTCTCTACCCTGCACTAGGGAGAGTCTGTGCAGCGGCCCTGCTCCCTGCCCCCTTCCCTGTCACCTTTGTCCTGTTTCCCCAGCCCCAGGAGCACAGCCCTCAGGCTTTACACTCCTGTGCTCTCTGCCTGGAACATTCTGCCCCCTGCCCTCCCAGACTACCTCCTCTTACCTTCATCTCAGGCTGAAGGTCACCTCTGGCTGTGGCCCCTGACCCCGTTCGCCATCACCCTATTGGAATTCTCCGCAGAGCAGAGATTGCTATTCCTTGTCCCCTTGTTCTTGATTCCCTGGCCTTGTCCCTCACTAGGTAGGGCATAAGAACTGGGGGTCCTCAGGCCTCACTGGGTTGTTTTCTCCATCACTGTCCCCCATGCACCAGAACAGCACCAAAGACATGGGAGAAGCTGCAGAGACACTCACTACACATGTGGGTGCGAATGAAGGCATAACACACAAGCACACCTCGGGTCAGAGAGTCACATGTGCGGGTGCTTCTCCAAATTGCTCTGCCTGCTCCGTGCCTGAGGCTGACTCCCCGCCAGCACTCCGGGCCCTCGGGGGCTGCCCTGCACCAGCAGTCCACGGAGGCCTGGATGACAGAGGGGGGCACTTTGTCCCATTCCTGGGACAGCCCCCCACTGGGCTCAGCTGATGCCACTCCCCTGTCCTCCCTCCAGGACCAGAAGTGGGACTACCTCCCCCTCTGGCTAGTGTCTGGGAGCCCCCTCCTTGGTCCTGCCCTCCTCCCTGCTCCAGCTGGGGACTGTCCCCTGGCCTCCTCCCTCCTCTGCACCGCGTGGGAGAAGTGCTCCTGCCTGGGGTCGTCCCTGGTCCATCAGCGCACTCTGCTCTCTGTGAGGGAGACCGAGGAGGCTTTCCTCTCTTACACATTGCACACACACGTTTCTTCTTTTCAGTAATTTATTTATCAATAAGCATTTTTTCAATTCTATTTTTACATTTTCAGGTACTCACAAAACAACTACAATAGTCTAGACTCTGTATCATGGGGGGTTCATGTGTGCACGCCCACGTGCCCGGGAGTGTGCGTGTGTCGTCAAGAGAAAACTTTGTACTTTGTATAGAATTCATAAGTGTTAAACAATAAATACTACCTTAAACAAAACAACAAAGATTAAGGAAAAAAATTACAGAATAAGAAAGAAATGGCTGCAAATTCTTAAATTTTCCTATCTATAAGTTTAAGACTAACCTACTGCTATAAATTTAGGACTAAAATATGAATTTAGGAATAAAATTTGAATTTAGGACTAAAATTTGAATTTAGAACAAAATTTGAATTTAGGACTAAATATAAGTTAGGAGTAAAATTTAATTTACGACTACACTAACTACTTTATACAGTTTGAGTGGGCTGCTGTTTGGTTTAAGTTTTTTTTTTTTTCTCTCTTTTTTTAAACCAATCCCATTTTATTCACATCAATATTGAGTTAGTTCTGCAGATCGTAACGCTGGTCCTAGCGCACGGAAACGGTCTTGTTTTGAACGTCTCTATCCATGTCAACAATAGACATGTCTTAGGTCATCGTGGCATTAATTTAAATCCGAATACCATACCTACAGTATATAATTCTAAATCCTCTCATGGGGAAATTCTGTATTCAAGAGAATAGGCACAAAGCTCTGTCTGTACCAGCAGCATAGAGTTCTAGGCTCTACCACTGACAGTGACTGTGGCATCAGTTTAGAAGTAGCAGCCCCAGCAGAGACAGAGCAGGGAGACGGGATTCACAGAACTCCAGGCAGAGGCTGAGCCGGGCTGTGGCTGTTCGGGGCCCGGCTGCCCTGAGCCCAGTCCCTCCTGCTGGCGACCCCGGACTCGGTGCCCTCCCAGGGGGACCTCCCTCCTGACACTTGCCAGCCTCTGTGGGTTGCGGGCGGAGCTGCAGGAGCCAGAGGGTCACTCAGGAAAGGCGGGCAGTGGGACTCCACGCCGGCCAGCATCTGCCTCACGTGATCGTTTTCTTCCCTTAGCTCCTCAAACTTTCTCTTGCTGGTCACAGCTGCCGCCCAACTTTTAGCCACTCTGTCCTGATGGAAGGCGACAGTCTTGTGATGGTGGCAGGCGTTTCTCTCCAGCTCTTCGCCCAGGTCTTGGGCCCTCTTCTTGTAGAGGTTGTGAAACTGGTGCGTGAAGTTCATCTCCCTATACAGGCCGGCCAGCTTCTTCTTCAGTGCCAAGCACTGATCTTCCCCTTGAAACATTTTCCTGTGAAGTTGCAGGATGTGTTGGTCCTGTTCATCCGGTACATTCTGGACTTTCAGCTTCAGCTGCTGAATCTCACGGTCCAGCTGGGAATTTTCCTCCTGCAAAGACGCTTCCTGGGTTTGCAGACTGTGTGTTCGTCGTGTCAGCACTGCGATCTCTGCCCTTTCTGCCCACGGTTGTGTGGCTCTGGCTTGCTGTTGGCCGTCGGGACTTGGAGGGGACCCAGGGAAGCCAGCATCATCAGTGACACCCTTCAGATGAACTGCGGCCCGATGGGCGGGGTGATGGCCACTTCCTGCTCCCCTCTTCGGCTGGACTCCGCAGGTCCCGGCCCCGGCGTGATGTGCAGCGAGGTCGGGCGAGGGGACGGCCTGCATCCCGGGTCCTGCCCTGGACGGTGACCGGCTGGCTTGATCTTCGGGGACCGGCTCCATGCCTGCCTTCGACGGCTCTAGCCTTTCTTCCCCCTCCTTCTCCTGCCCTTTCTGCCTCCATCTCAAAACTTCTGGGTTGAACAGTTCTGGTCGTTCTGGAAAAGGAGAGTTTCCACTCCAGTCATTCATTCTTTCCCTCAGAAGTTGTTCTCCATCCTTCTCTGCGTCTCTTAGGATGGGTTCTTCACCAGTGACCTGGGGGAGTGGAGGAGGCTGGCTCTTCCATGCCTTTTTCAGAAAGTCAACAGTGTCACAACGTAGCAACATCTCCTGGTCTGTGTTCATCGCGGACAAGCACAAGGCTTGTAAAGTGGGAGGACTGGCCACCACCCGGGGTGGCTGGAGGGTGTCATCGGCTTGTGTGGTTGGGCCAGTGTCCTCAGTGCCAGCTGCACAGACGTCGTGGCGGGCAGAACACTTCTGGCCCAGCGCCTTCGCACTTCTCAGAGTGAGTCGTCTCTTCACGAGGAAAACCAGCAGCACGGTGCATACCAGAATCGCCCAGGGCAACACAGAGAGGAGACTTGGGCTGGGTCTCCAGCTCCGAGAAATCAGCTGCAGCGCACCCCACAGGTGCTCCAGGACCAGCTGGAAAGCGGATCCGCTGGCCGAAGGCGGGCTCTCCATGGCTGCGTCGGGCTCCACAGCAATGCCTGCGAGTGCCAGCATCCTGTGGCCACAACTGACCGCTCAGAACCCTGCGGAGAGTTCCACCTCTGAGGTCAACCAGTGCCTGGCAACCAGAGCAGAGCAGTTGGCCGGGGGAGGGGAGGCCAGCCAGGTTCTAGAAAACAGTTGTCCCGGACTTTGCTGTGCAGTAGAGAGTTGTCTCAATCACCCAAGCACTGGGGCAGGTGGGAAGGGCTGATCCCAGCCTGGAGCTTAGCCACTCCAGGCACACCTGGCCCCACAGCAAACCTAGGGGCTCAAAGCAGGGCCGGGTCTGTCTGTCTGTGCGCACAGGGAAGTCAGGGCAGAGTGTTAAGTCCTCCTTCCCTGGGCGAGGCCCATTCTCCTGATCCGAAGTTCCCCTTTGCTGCAGGGACTCCTGGTCCTTCTGCAAAGTTCCCAGAGTCTCCCTCCTCCGAGGCTCCCTCCCTCCTCTGTGTGGTCGCTGTGGGCTGGCAGGTCCCTGTGGGTCTGAGACCGAGGATGTCCCCAGAGTTATTACCTAAGAGACCAGCATTCCAATGCTAACACCTCAGGAGGAATCAGCTGGAACTGGCAGGGTCTCACAATTTCATAGTCTCTGTGGAGCCAGCCTGTCCTCGATCAATCCAAGCGTCCCTGCAACGGGGTGACTCTGCTACAGGGTGACCCAGTGACCCGGCCTGTTTCCCTCGTGGGGCCCCCTGTGCCTCCCAAGGTGCGCGGTGGAAGGTTCCCGGTCCAGAGAGTCACCTTCGGAAATGGGTCTCTGAGGAGGGGACAGTTCGTCTTTTGGCTCAGTTTGCCACCTTTTATCTCTTTAATTCACAGGTGGCTCTCCTGGTATCTCTGTGACAGCGCCTAGCTCAGAGACCTCTTGTCCAACACCTGGAAGTCTGCCACTTGAGGTTGCTCCCTAACCCCATTACTGGAGAGGGAACAAGGCAATGGTCATTGCACTCCAGTGGGAGGGTCCTGGAGGTGCCAGTGGACATAGAGTGAGTGTGGGGGCAGTGGTGCTTCCTGAGTGAAGTCAGATCCCCTTCAGGGCAGTAGAAGCCAGCTCTCCAACTACAAGTGGTTGGTCTTTTAAAAGGGATGAGAATAGGTTAGGAAAAAAATGACACTAGTCTTCCATATACCAGCCCCGAAAAGGTGAAATAAAGTTAACCCTTTGAGCCCTGAAGAAGTCCAGGATATTTTATGGACTGAAATAACCAGGTGCAAGAAAATATATAGAGAAAGGACTCAGAGAATGTTCTGGAATGGTAGCCCTTTCCCAACCCCCTTCCATGGAGTGGAATTTAAAGAAGCTGGGAGGAGACTTTTCCCTTCCCTTCCCTCCCCTCTCTGCTGTGCTCTGTGCCTCTTCCGTCCTGTCCCAACTCCCCCTCCTCTCCTTTCCTCTGTTATATCGTATTATTTCCCTTCTTTCTTTGCAGTTTTTAAAATGTATTTTTCAAAGTTTTATGCTGTAAGTATAAACATATATAATCTGTAACTCTTCACAGTTTACACATGTCCAGGTTTGGATTTGATCGCCCAGATCATACAGTGTCTCCTGAGGTCTGTCCCCATTGTCCCTTGCATGTGAGCTGCTCCCTGTG
Organism: Ursus americanus; assembly: GCF_024610735.1. Classification (NCBI taxonomy): domain Eukaryota; kingdom Metazoa; phylum Chordata; class Mammalia; order Carnivora; family Ursidae; genus Ursus; species Ursus americanus. Next base: position 92,610,462 of record NC_142130.1, read on the forward strand.
ACCCCAGACAGAAGCACCACTCCCCTGAGTAGCCTCAAGCCCCTGCTTGCAGCACTTGGAGTATGGGCTCTATGTCCTCTTGGGTCTCCGTGCTCAGGCAGCTCACAGCCTCCCCTGCTCTGCGCAGAGTGCTGCCTGCTTTTTCTTTTTAGATTTTATTTATTTATTTATTTTTAATTTTTTATTTAATTAATTTATTTTTTTGATGTAAAGTTCGATGATTCATTAGTTGCGTATAACACCCAGTACACCGTGCAATACGTGCCCTCCTTACTACCCATCACCAGCCTATCCTATTCCCCCACCCCCCTCCCCTCTGAAGCCCTCAGTTTGTTTCTCAGAGTCCATAGTCTCTCATGCTTCATTCCCCGTTCTGATTACCCCCCCTTTCTTTATCCCTTTCTTCTCCTACCGATTTTCCTGCTTCTTATGTTCCATAGATGAGTGAAACCATATGATAATTGTCTTTCTCTGCTTGACTTATTTCACTTAGCATTATCTCCTCCAGTGCCGTCCATGTTGCAGCAAATGTTGAGAAATCATTCTTTTTGATAGCTGAGTAATATTCCATTGTATATACAGACCACGTCTTCTTAATCCAGTCATCTGTTGAAGGGCATCTCGGCTCCTTCCACGATTTAGCTATTGTGGACAATGCTGCTATGAACATTGGGGTGCATATGGCCCTTCTCTTCACTACGTCTGTATCTTTGGGGTAAATACCCAGTAGTGCAATGGCTGGGTCATAGGGTAGCTCAATTTTTAACTTTTTAAGGGACCTCCACACTGTTTTCCAGAGTGGCTGTACCAACTTACATTCCCACCAATAATGTAGGAGGGATCCCCTTTCTCCACATCCTCTCCAACAGTTGTTGTTTCTTGCCTTGTCAATTTTTGCCATTCTAACTGGCGGAAGGTGGTATCTCAGTGTGGTTTTGATTTGAATTTCCCTGATGGCTAATGATTTTGAACATTTTTTCATGTGTCTGTTAGCCATTTTTTAGATTTTATTTAAATTCAAGTTGGTTAACATATAGTGTATTATTAGTTTCAGAGATAGAATTTAGTGATTCATCACTTGCATACAATACCCAGTGCTCATTACATCAAGTGCTGTCCTTAATGCCCGTTGACCAGTTACCCCATCCCCTCTCCTCCAGCAACTCTTAGTTTGTTTCCTAGAGCTAAGAGCCTCTTATGGTTTGCCTCCCTCTCTGTTTTTGTCTTAATTTTCCTTCCCTTCCCCTATGCTCATCTGTTTTGTTTCTTAAATTCCACATATGAGTGAAGTCATATGGTATTTGTCTTTCTCTGACCGACTCATTTCACTTAGCATAATGCCCTCTAGTTCCATCCACATCATTGCAAATGGCAAGACTTCCCTCTTTTTGATGCCTGAGTAATATAGACACACCACATCTCCTTTATCCATTCACCTTGATAGACATCTGGGCTCTTTCCATGGTTTGGCTGTTGTAGGCATTGCTGCTGTAAACAGTGGGGTGCAGGTGCCACTTTGACCACAAATCAGGCCTCAACCGGTACAAAAAGATTGAGGTCATACCATTCATAGTTTCAGACCACAATGCGATGAAACTTGCAGTGAACCACAAGAAAAAATTTAGAAAGATCCCACATACATAGAGGTTAAAGAACATCCTACTAAGGGATGAATGGGTTCACCAGGACATTAAAGAAGAATTTAAAAAATACATGGAAGCAAATGAAAATGAAAACAGAACAGCCCAAAATCTTTGGGACGCAGCAAAGATGGTCCAAAGAGGGAAGTACATAGCGATACAGGCCTTCCTCACGAAGCAAGCGGAGCCTCAAATACACGAGCTAAACCTACATCTAAAGGAGCTGGAACAAGAACAGCGAATAAAACCTAAATCCAGCAGGAGAGGAAATAACAAAGATTAGAGCAGAAATAAAGGATATAGAGATCGAAACAACAGATCAACGGAACAAGGAGCTGGTTATTTGAAAGAATTAACAAAATCAATAAACCCTTAGCCAGATTTATCAGAAAAGAGAAAGACCCAAATAAATAAAATCATGAATGAAAGAGGCTGCCTACATTTCCACTTTCCACTGCAGGGTCACCTTTGAACTGTGCTCCCTCCCATGTGTATGTGTGTGAGAGTGTATTTAATAGTTTATATGTATGTGCATGTGTGTGTGTGTGTGTGTGTGTATTTGCCATCAAGGGGAAACTTTTATCAAGGGAAACTTTTATTTTGTCTGATAAATATTAGAAACATTTAAAGAATAAATAATATTTTATTTATTTATTTATTATTATTTTTAAAGATTTTATTTATTTATGTGACAGAGAGACAGCCAGCGAGAGAGGGACCACAAGCAGGGGGAGTGGGAGAGGAAGAAGCAGGCTCCCAGCAGAGGAGCCTGATGCGGGGCTCGATCCCAGAACCCCGGGATCACTCCCTGAGCCGAAGGCAGACGCTTAATGACTGCGCCACCCAAGCACCCCACAAATAATATTTTAAACAGATTAACAAAGGTTTAACAATTACAAAATAAGAAATAGTGGTTGGGAAATATGAACTCCTCTAAAGTAATGAAAGAATGTGGGGCTACACGAATAAAACTTTCTAAACAAATCGAAATTCTAAAGCACATCAAAATTCCTCCTGGCAAATATTAAATTACGTGTACTGATTTCTTTCTTTCTTTCTTTCTTTCTTTCTTTCTTTCTTTCTTTCTTTCTTTTTTAGGATTTTATTTATTTGAAAGTGAGGGAGCAAGAGCAGGGGGAAGAGCAGAGGGAAAGGGAGAAGCAGACTCTCCGCTATCGGGGAGCCCAACATGGAACTCGATTCCTAGACCCTGAGATCATGACCTGAGCTGAAGTCAGATGCTTAACCGACTGACCCACCCAGGCGCCTCTACTTGTACCACTTTCTAATGATAGCTTCCAGCCCACAGAAATGGACTTCATTGTTTTAGGTGTCTCTCTCCTGTCAAACTCGGATGATGGTTTGTCCTAGTGGACCTGTCATTCAAATCAAAACACAATACTTGAACTATCTAATTCTACGGGGTCCATGATGAGGAAATCTGTATTCGAGAGAATTTTTTTCACTGAATCTATATTTTAAAAATATTAATTTAAGTTATAAAACAAATTTCAATAAGAGCAATCATGGCATCAGTTAAATAATAGTAGCTAAACTAAAAAGAGAAAAATCAATTTTAATGAGAGAAAATCCACGCACATGCTGTGCCTCGGATGCATCTGTTCAAGGCCTGGCTACACAGGGCTGAGCCCCACTTGCAGGGGACTCCCCACTCTGCGCCCTCCCAGGGGGACCTCCCTCCTTCCTGGCGCCCTGATGACCCCAGGGACCCCCCTGATACTTGCCAGCCTCTGTGGGCTGCAGGCGGAGCTGCAGGAGCCAGAGGGTCACTCAGGAAAGGCGGGCAGTGGGACTCCACGCCGGCCAGCATCTGCCTCACGCGATCGTTTTCTTTCCTTAGCTCCTCGAACTTTCTCTCGCTGGACGCAGCTGCCACACAGCTTTTGGCTGCTTTGTCCCGATGGAAGAGGACAGCCTTGCGATAGTGACAGGTGTTTCTCTCCAGCTCTTTGTCCAAATCATGGGTCATCCTCCTGTAGAGCTTGTGCGTCTCACAGATGGAGCTCATATGTCTGCACACAGTGGGAAGTTTCTCCATCACTCTGGGAAACAAACTGAGGGTTACAGAAGGGAGGGTGTGGAGGGATGGGGTAACCGGGTGATGGGGATTAAGGAGGGCACATGGGGTGATGAGCACTGGGTGTTATACGCAACTAATGAATCGTTGAACGCTACATCAAAAACTAATGATGTAACTGCACGTAAAAAAAAAAAAAAAGAACTAATATTGGCACAGGCCAACCTGACGTACCTCCTGATATGAGGCACCGAAGAGAGCACAGCATCACCTCTGTGGTTCTCTTGCCAAGCGTGCGTAGCAGGAATCCTATTATGAAGAGATTCCAGACAAACCTGAGGTGGGGAACATCCAGCAGAATGACGGGCCCACGTGCTTCAAACCTCTGACCGTCACCCGAGACCAAGAAAGCCTGAGAAATTGTTTCAGAGTCAAGGAAACTCCGGGGACAGGACCGCTAAATGCAAGCCATGATCCTGGGTTAGATCCTGGACCACGGGAAAGAAGCAGCTAGAGGTCATAGTATTTAATAAACTGAAAAAATGGGAATATGGACAGTGGATTGGAAAAACATCGTGTCGTGGGCGCCTGGGTGGCACAGCGGTTAAGAGTCTGCCTTCGGCTCAGGGCGTGATCCTGGAGTTATGGGATCGAGCCCCACATCAGGCTCCTCTGCTATGAGCCTGCTTCTTCCTCTCGCACTCCCCCTGCTTGTGTTCCCTCTCTTGCTGGCTGTCTCTATCTCTGTCGAATAAATAAAAATAAAATCTTTAAAAAAAAGAAAGAAAGAAAGAAAAACATCGTGTCCATGCTAAATTCCAATTTTGGTCATCGTACTAGAGCAGGGATACACGAGAATGTCTAAAGGGTCAGGGGGCTTTGTGGCTTCAACTTCGTCAAGATAAAGAGTCTGTCTTGTCTCTTCTTGATTCTAGATTTTACCTTCGCATAGGGCTCTTTCCCTCCACGTACCTCTCAGAATCTCCCCCACCCCAGGAAACTCCCCATTCCTCTTTCAGCTTCTTTTTTCTGTATTCCACGGCCCCCAATGATAAATATGCCGCTTGCACACCCAACACTGGCTCCCATAGCCTGGGCGTATTAAACAGAGCGCGTGTTCCACGTGTGGCTTCTACACAGGATCCTGAAAAAGGAAAGATTTGTGTGGCCCTGTTTGTGGAGGTTACAGAATGGCCATGGTGGGTACGTGGGGGTGCCCGCTCCCAGGTTCTCTGTTGCTCACAGAGGACTAGGCCTTGCTGAGTTACTCAGAATCACCGCATTTTTCTGTTCAACCTCGTTCTAGTTATTTTGGCTCTATGATAAAGAAAAGTTAATTACTTGCATATTTGATTGACCAAAAAAAAATCCAGACTGTATATTTTTGAGTCTTGATCAATTAGGACTACTTGCCCAGGGGAAGCAAATTAATGGTTTTCCCATTCATGCTGCGTAGAAGAAATTCTGGCTGCCTTTCTTTTTGTGCCTACGCAAAGGCCAGAGTTTGTAAAAACAACAGTGATGGTAATGGTAACTCTGGTGCTTGGTAATCAACAAATCTGTTCCAGGCGTGGTCTCGGGAGAACCTGCACCACGAGATATGGAGGGGCCAGCTTCGTGTACAGATGAGGAAACGGTCCTGCTAGTTTGCTTCTCGCATGGTCCCGTACGTACATAGTTTGGGCACAGGTATAAACAATGTGCTCATACCCTTGTTTAAGGCTCTCCAAAGGACCGAGAGGAATCTTCAGAATTTAATCTTTCTGTAACAGAAAACCAACTGTCTCGCCCAGTGAACTCCTCTCTTGCCTTGATCCTTCTCTGTTTTCCTTTTGTTTCTATTGAAAAGGAATAACTATTTATTAGTTTCTAATTAAAAACAACAAGATAGCATGGTATATGGAGAATAACTTAGGCTCCAGAGCAATCCTCACTTGAATCCACTTCTTTCACCTACAAACATGATGTCAGGCTCTTCCCTTAATTTCTCAAGCCTCAGTTTACTCACCTGCAATGTCAACCTCAAAGTCAAGTTGAGAGGATTGAAGAAATGACGTACATTGTGCAGCAGGCTTGAAGCTTCTCATGGAACAGAATTACCCAGCAGTAGCAGGCTCTCTCTCCCCTCTTGGGAGACTCTGATCTGGGAACAGGGTTGGCACCGGGCTCCAGTGGCAAAGCTGAACTTTGCAAACTTCGGCCAGTGTGCGAGCCCTCTGCTCGGCCGTGCTGGGGCGTAGTGGGTGTGCAGCAATACGAATGAGTGTCTGGAGAGAGAGGCGGTGGGCTGTTCTCTAAGCTGTCAAGCTTGACCATGCTCTGCCTTCTGGAAACTCACCTCTCGTTTTGTGCTTGGATTCATGCCCTCCAAATGGAAGGAAATCATCTCTCTCAACATACCACTGTAAAGAATGTTGAAAACAGACGTTTTAAAAAAATTTTTTTAACACAAAAAAAGTTAAGTAATGACTACCAAAGCATTAGTCATAAATATCAATAAGGAAGTCTGTTTTTAGTTAGCAAGGTCCCTAACTAGGAGGGATTAAACAGCTCTTACAGAAGTGTGCGTTATATAATTTCGTCACAAGCTGAAAGCCGGCATTTCTGCACTCGGCCCCACACCAACATCTGAAATACCTTTTCCCCTAATCCCCATCATCCAAGAATAAACACTCTTAATGAAAGTCTTAAGAGGAGGTATAAAGGAATTTGTTTTTCCAGTCGATTTTAACCATCTTTTCCAAAGTAGGAGGCGGTCTCTGAGGTTACCTTCCTTGTAATGCTTCAGTCAAATATGGCCACTGCTGCCACTTCTAGCAAGTTCCCTAGGTGCAGAGAATCAGGACATGGCACCTAGCATGACTAACAGGCACCAGAATTTTGGGGGTTCCAACCAACTCACTTTTCTTCACTCTTTGGGTGAGCTCACATTTTACACCCCGCCAAAGAGAGACATGCCCTTGAACTCTGCAGTCCGTCCCACAGTTGGAAACCTTAAAAGAGAGCAAACACTGTTATTTTGAAACGCTAGAGCAAATATTTCCAAGACTGCCTCACAAAGTTCCTTGGAATTAACGTCAATTACTTACTCTATGATGAAAAAGCCACACATACACGAATGTTCTCTTAGCTAGAGGAGGGTCTGCTGGGAATAGTGCAACAGACCTTGAGAGCCAGATCGTAAAAGGGAGCATAATAGCAGCTCTGAAGAGGGGTGGTGGTGCGACCCAGTAGCCAGTGTTGCTGCATCCTGAAGAGCTCTGCTCATGGTTTGACCAGGAGCTTGCAACACCATGTAGAAAAGAGATTTACAAATAGAATTAAGTAAATACAAAACTGCATGGGACATTTGGCAGGGAATTATATATTTTTCTGATTATGTAAGTAATATACATGTTCTTAGTGGAAAATATGAAAAATAAAAATATGGCATATAGAAGAAAATAAAAATCATCCAAATTACCAAATTCTGCCATGAAAGATAACTATTTTTTGAGATGTACACATTTTTTTCTTTTTCTACAAAATTGCGTTCATGAATTATACATATTTGTCTTGTGCTTTTTCACTTAATTATATTTTTATATTTTGGTATCTGAGTGGCGGAATCCCTAGGACACCCATTGCACATGTAATGTCCTTTGAAATCTAGAGTTTTTTTCTAAAATATTTATTTGAACTTCACAGTCTACTCTAAAACATATCTATATTTGTTTTAATAGTTAATATGCAGTATATAAATATGAAATGTAAACTTTATTATAGGCAAATAAACATACATAACATAAAATGTAATATATTTTGGAAAATATAAAATTATAAAATATATAATATATAAAAGATATAAAAATAAAAAATGGTTTGATCTATGTAAATGAAAGCTGCTGTTTGTACTCTTTGACACTTTAGGTTATGCCATTTAGACACTAAAATAATAAGTAAATAAATAAATAAACACTTATACACACTCAAGAATATTTTTTGCTTAATTTTAGATAAGATCTTTAAAATACTCTATGTCCCTGGAAAAAACTCATTGGTAATTTTTATCCGTAACCCTGCCCACCCTGCCAACACATACACATGGGAGAACTAATATCCAATTAGAGACTCCTTGGCCATAATTCCAAGGCTTGGAGGAAGTGGATTTCCTCAAGAAAAAAGAATCTCCAACCCAACTCTCGAGTTGGTCTGAGGTACCCCTTCACTACACATAAATTTATCAATTTATAAGAAAAAAAAATAACATCAGTGGGTCACAACTTTCTACTTAAAATTTTTCCTCCACTAAATGTCATGCAGTTTCTTTGGTTTCCTGCTGGCCTATGAGGAAATGAATCACCATATGGCAAAAGATGAGCCATGAATGTGTCACTCGTGCTTGACAAGGCAGCTTGCTGTCCTCATATTCTCCAGGCTGCGACATTCTATTGCACACGATAAAGTCACATTCTCACCAGACGCAGGCATGGTGCCTCGAAGATGGAATTAAATGTGTCAATATTTCATGACTCATTTTACAGAATGTCATAACTCCCCATTGTGCCACCTGATTTAGACTGATAGTCACCACCGTCGGGACCACCCATGTATTTGGGCGACAGAAAAACGTATGCAGAAACAACTCCTTACCCAGTAACTTACAAATGAGCCCAGCCCAGCTGAGGGGCTATTGGAGAAGATGTCCCCACCATCCAAGTCACCAAAGCCTAACATTCCACAGTCAGATCTTCATACCTTTGGCTTTAGACTGCTGAGGTTGTATTGCTTACAAAGATGCAGATGTCACAGAGGCCAAGTCATACACTTTCATCAGTCATTTGCCAGAGTGTTTCTAGAGGAGGGATGATTGAATTGCCTGCACCAGTAACCTAGAGGTGAGAGGGGGAGAAGGGAGCATGGTTAATTGGATATTTCTAAGCCCACCCCCAGAGATTCTGATTCTGTAGCTCTGCGGAGGGCTTTTGGAATCTGAACTTTAGGCCCCCCAGGAGATTTCTATGAACATTAGTATTTGAGAACCAATAACTGTGACCGCATTTATGAATCTTTTCTGAGAGTAGAGGAGATACTTAATGATCTCTGGGAGTGATTCAGTGACCATCACTAAGGGACAAAGGGGAGTCTGGACAGGGCACTGAACAAGCCAGATTTTTCATGGAGTGGTCATCTATGAAGTGCTTTCTCAGAGAGGGTATAATAATTGTGTACTTGGAATAAATGCACTGTGAAGAGACAAAAACAAATATTTGGGCCGTTCTGTCCCCTTCTGTTCATCTAGGAAGGGGTTTACATGGCACAACTTAAGCCTTACCACCCACCCGAAGTTCCGTCCTTCACTCAGGCGTGAGCCCCCACAGAGTGGCCCAGGGCCAGCTGTTTTTAAGCCGATTCTGAGGGTGCTTCAGCTGATCTCACCAGGCCAGAGACCAATGGTGGGAGGAGCTACTTGCCTCCTACGTCAATTTCACGGGGCTGCCATAACACAAAACCCACAAACCAGGTGATTGAGCAGCAAGTTTATCATCTCACAGTTCTGGAAATTAGTCAGAGATCAAGGGTGTCGGCAGGGTTGGTTCCTTCAGAGGACCCTGAGGAATGATCTGTTGCAGGCCTCTCCCCCAGCTTCTGTGGCCTTGGGCATTCCTTGGCTTAATCACCATCTTCTCCTTGTGCTTCACACCATCTTCCCTCTGTGTGTCACTGTCCTGTGCCCAAATTTCCCCTTTTTATAAGGACATCAGTCCTGTTAGATTAGGGCCACCCTAATGGACTCGTCTTAACATGATCAACTGCGACCAAATGACTCTTCATCCAAATAAGGTCACATTCACAGGTACTGGGGACTTCAACATCTTTTGGGGACACAATTCAGCTTATAACCCTTTTCTCCCCTGGGTCTGTCTCAGCCATGCTTCCCTGTGCCCTTGGTGGCTGGCGACAGCACCTGGTCCTGTACCTGGGTCTCCATTTTGTTCTGAACAGCTGAGCAAACACCTCTCTTCGGTACCCCCACAGCCCTGTGAAGGATCCCGGTAACTGCTCGGTGACTTATGGGGGTCCAGTGAAGGCAGCTAATCACAGCAGGGACACAAAGAAATTAGAGCTCAACCGGATGTTCGCGACAAGCTAGAAAACTGACAAGTGAGCCCCAGATGGTCTTTCAGAGTCTAATTTCACCAGATTTCTCCTTACTGTGACTTTTATTAAATCATTATTTATTATTATTATTATTATTGTGTCTGATCTTAGAAACAATTATACTCGTACCTCTGAAGGGATATTTGGATCTTGCCTCCAGGTCTTGTCCAATAAAAGGTTAAAATTCAAATACCCAATGATCAAAGAGTTCACTTTCCTCACAGAACCATCTTTACCTAAGATGATAATAGTGATAGCAGCCATCATCCTTAAGATGCCAGGATTTAATTTTTTAAAAATTTGTTTATACCAAAAAAAAGAAGAAGAAGAATTACCCTCTTGTCACCTCAGAGGAAACCAAAAGGAATATGACTTTTAACCGTCACTGGGAGGTGAAATTTCCCACCTATCATAACGTACCTCATCGACTTCCCGTGAGTATTGCTCTTCATGTCCAGGAATAGTGAGCATCCTTCCTTTGAAGTCTTTCCCAGCAGGACCAGTTGATGAAGCCATCTGCTCCCTCAGCGTCAGGTCAGTACTGGCGCCATGATGGACCTCCTCTGGCATACAAGGCCACAGCTCAACTCCTGGTAGCCTGGGGAAGGGTGGGCTGTTCTCACTGCTCCAGGGCGTTGCTGGAACAGATTGGGCAGCAAGGCATTAAAGCAACAGACCTTAGGCTTAGGACTCTAATATAGGACTATGTGCTTACTATTGCCCAAATATTCGGGAACGTGCTCAGAATCAGTGACATTGGATAGGTTCTCCAGGGCACAAATTGAAATGTGATGGTCTCCACTCTGGGTGAGCTCTCTTCCCTCGAGACACTCAGGTTTACTGGAAAGACTCATTCCCAAGAAGTCGCGTTCATTTATTCCACCTGCCCAGTAAGGTGAGGTTTCTTATCCAGACTCTGTGTGTGTGTGTGTGTGTGTGTGTGTGTGTGTGTGTGTGTGTGTGTGTGCGCGCGCGCGCGCGCGTACATGGAGGAGACAGCCCTGCATACAACTCGAATGTATCTGGAAACAAAGCTTAGTTTTTGTTCCTCCAGACCATCCAAGTCTTGGAAACAATCCAAACCTCAGGAAGAATCGAGCCCTGCATCAGGCTCTACGTTCACCATGGAGTCTCGCTCTCCCTCTCCCTTTACCCCTCTCCACCTGCGTGCTCTCTCTCTCTCTCTCTCAAAAAATAAATAAAATAAAATTTTGAATTAAAAAAATTATGTTCAGGATTTTTTTCATGTGTCTTTTGGCCATTTGTATGTCTTCTTTGGAGAAATGTCTGTTCATGTCTTACTCAGCCACCAAAAAGAATGAAATCTTACCATTTGCAATGATGTGGGTGGAACTAGAGGGTATTACGCTAAGCGAAATAAGTCAGGCAGAGAAAGACAAATACCATATGATTTTAGTCATATGTGGAATTTAAGAAACAAAACAAATGAACATAGGGGAAGGGAAGGGAAAATAAATAAGATGAAAACAGAGAGGGAGGCAAACCATAAGAGACTCTTAACTCTAGGAAACAACTGAGGGTTGCTGGAGGGGAGGGGGTGGAGGGATGGGGTAACTGGGAGATGGACATTAAGGAGGGCATGGGATGGAGTGAGCACTGGGTGTTGTATGCAACTGATGAATCACTGAATTCTATCTCTGGAACTAATAATACAGTATATGTTACTTAAATGGAATTTTAATTAAAAATTAAAAAATATATATATATGTTCTACAAATCTGGCAACAAGTCTGGGGTCAGGAATGGTAATCTGCACTAAACAGCACTAGAAACCCATGGTTTGGAGCATAAAGATGAACGATGGTAAACCAAGAGGCACCTGGCAGTTGCCATGAACAGGCCTCATTCCCGGTTAGTTCAAGCTTTCCCCTTGTCCTGCAGCAAAATTTCTAGCCTGTGACCACCAGTGGTTATGAATGGAGGCCATTCCTGTAGGATTTAGGGCCTGAGAGGGTCTGCGGGTTTTGGAAAGGGCTCCACTCTTGTATTTAGAGGTTCCAAGGTCAGTCCCTGCTCTGCGGCTCTCAGTCTATCTAATCTTGAGATAATCAAGTGATTGCTGATTTCTGCTTTCCTCATCTGAAACGTGGGAAAATGAAATCTCCCCCAGGGGAGGTGAGTGGCTGGCACGTATGAAGCACAAAATTCATTTTTCCCTAAGTGAATTTAACTTTTATGTGTTGAGCCTTGAAGAGACCTAGAAAGATGTACCTTTAAAAAAACAGGAAACGGGGGCACTGTGCATTTGTGCGTGTCTTGAGTGTTTCTTGACTTCGTAACACCCAGACAATTTCATACTTATATACAGGCAATAATCTGTTTGCACTGAAAATTAATACTTGCTTATTTTTCTGTTTTCGAAATAATATTAAAGGAAAACCGTGGGAAAATACAGAAATTTCTAAAGAAACATCCCCCAAATCACCAAGTGAAAATCACCATTTATGCTGAGATGTATTTTCTTTCAATGTATATTTAATTTATTAATTATTGGTAAACTAATCAATTGATTGATTGACTTCATAATTTCCTAAGGGGAGTTTCCTAGAGATATTAGTTTCAAGAGTGGTATTAAGGCTTTGGGCTATACAGGAAGATCGATAGGAGAAGGAAGGGCAGGAAGATTGGTAGGAGGAGGAAGGGAAGAATGAAGGGGGGGGGGTAAACAGAAGGGGGAATGAACCAGGAGAGACTGTGGACTCTGGGAAACAAACTGAGGGCTTCAGAGGGGAGGGGGGTGGGGTTGATGGGTATTAAGGAGGGCACATATTGCATGGTGCACTGGGTGTTTACACAAATAATGATTCATGGAACACTACATCAAAAACTAAGGATATACTGTATGGTGACTAACATAACATAATAAAAAATTATTATTAAAAAAAAGAAAATGTGTTTGAATATCTATAACTATGTGTGAATTTGAAATATTCCCATTTAAAATTAGCAACAAGCATAGGCAATATTTTCATGTGCTGATACCTCTAATTCAATGCATTCTATTTTAAAATAGAAATTAAAGCCAAGCCTGGATAATTCATTTGGATAATTGATTTGCCAAGTCTTACTGCTGATGGTAGACATATAGATATGTAAGATCAAACAATATCTGAAGAACTTAGGGTACATTAAGAGAGAAGAAAATAAGCAATCAGAAAATGCAACCAAAAAAAAAAGTCTATGGGCCATAGTTCACTTTTTCTTTAGAAATATTTTAAATCTTTGCTAATATGATAGGTAAAAATTGTAACAGTTTTTCTTATTTACACTTCTTTGCGTTTTTAGGGAAGTTGAATATATGTGCATTTTGGTCATTGACACTTCTTTCACCAAATTATTTTTTCATGTACGCTTCTTATTTTTCTATTCCAGTTTTAGTGCTTCTCTTGGTGTTTGTATAAGGCCTCGATGATATTATACCTGTGTTTATCATATATGATATAAATAGTTTTTGTAGACATTTAAAAAATTCTATGATTATATTAGTTACCTATCGCTTCATAACAAATTACAAGAAAACAAGAAACATTTATTTTTTCACAAGTTCTGCGGGTCAAAAATCCCAGAGCAGCTTGGCTGTTGGGCTCTAGTTTGGATCTCTGCAGAGCTGCAGTCGGGGTCCTGGCTGGCACGGCAGGTAGCTGAAGGCTTGACCAGGGCTGGAGGCTCTGTTCCCAAGACGGTTCACCCGCTCGGCTGTTGGCAGGAGGCCTCAGTTCACCACGTGGACCTCTTCAGACATAAGTTTGCTTGAGTATCCTCATGATATGTCAGGTGGTTTCACCCCCAAGGAGGGACCCAAGAGCAAGTGAGAAGGGAGCCACAATGGTGTCCTTTATGACTGATCATAAAGTCTTTTATGACTGATCACATGGTAGTAGTTTTGTAAATAAATTACCAAAATTGACTGAAAAGAAAATGTCAATAGACCTAGAACAATTAAAGAAATAAAACTGATAGCGAGATTGTCCCTACATGAAAAAGGCACATTATTATATAGTTCAACCTAAATCAACTTTTCAGGAGATAGATACTTCCACATCACATTTTCGGAAGAGTAATGGACAGAGTAAGTTTGACAATGTATTCTATGACACCAAAAAATAAAACAAAACACGTGGATAACAAAGCCAGATAAGCACAGTACATGGAAGGAAATGATAAGATCCATATCACTGATAGGAACAAGCAATAGTACATATGAAAATGTAAATAAAATATCAGCAAACCAAATAGAACTCACATATAAATACAGCATAACGAAATAGGATTTATCACAGGAGTGTATTAATGGTTTAACTTTAGAAAATCTATTACCTGATTCACCATATTATCAGATTTAAGGGAGAAAAACATGATTATCTTAATATATGTAGGAAATTAATTCAACAATCTAGGACTCATTCATTAAAAAAATCTATTAATGAAGTTGAAATAATAGAATGTATCTAACAGAAGTCTGGTATTGATCATAAGCAAATATGATGCTTAATGGTGAAACTTTTTAAGCATTTCCCTTAAAACCAGGAAAGGTGCTCGCTCTTTTCTGTTCAATATTGCATGGAAGATTTTAGAGAAAACACATTTTGCCAGGGAGAAGAATAGTACAAAAAAGTAAATCTCATTCCTTTACATAGGAAACAGACATTATATGAAATATTTAAAATATTTCATTTAAATTTATCAAAATATTCCTTTTACAAGATTCTAAGATTCCCATAGATGTTTTTATTACATATATTTATAATTATACATATATATGTACTTAAGCGTATTTTCACACACAGTTGATCCTAGTTATTCACAGTACTTACATTCTATGAAGTCACCATGAACACTGAATTAGTCCATCCTGAGTCATTGCTCCTAGGGAAATACACATTAAAATCCCCGAAACCTCTGGTCACGGTGTTCTCGTCAATAGATAGATGCATAAACTTATTTTGTGTGTGTTTCTGTTTAAAGATACATAATTTTGTATTTATTTAACATATATTATTTCATTAACATTGAACTCGTGGGGGGCACCTGGATGGTTCTGTCGGTTAAGCGTCTGACTCTTGGTTTCAGACATCACGACCTGGGTCTTGGGATCCAGCCCCGCATTGGACTCCACACTCAGCAGGAGTCTGCCTGGATATTCTCTCCCTCTGCCCCTTCACCTGCTCATGCTCGCTCTCTCTCTCTCAAATAAATAAATCTTAAAAAAAATTGAACTTGTGCCAACAGCCCTGTAACTCTTATCGAAATGAAGTTTATCTAACTCACATATTCTCTCTATAAAGCAGCTGATGGCCTTCTTACACGTAGGAACACCAACCAGCCAGCATTTCAGCACCACGCTGGGGATGGGAGGCATTTTAAACAGTGAAATCACCCACGGAAAGCACAAAAATGTGGAAAATGCACACTAAATAGCCCGCAAGGACACTTATGTACAGGGCAAGCACCGAAGCAGAAATGCAGGGCGTTGCCTTGCTTAAACTCCACTGAGATTGAAACTCTACATCTCAGAATTTTCACTGATTCGGGTGTGTGTGTCTGTAAATGACAGTGCGGTTGCCCCTAGTCTAGATTTGGGGGTTACAGATACATTTTAGAAGGTAGGCAAATTTACGAATATGGAATCTGTGAACAATGAGGATGAATTCTGTATAGACACATCTGTGTACAAACACACATTATATTTATATTACACCTAGAAATAATACCTATATGGAATAAAAGACATTGAAGCACAGAGGCGCTGGTGGAAAAAGTAAAAAAAACAAAAACAAAACCCACCAAGAGACGTACAGAGGAATTCTAGGTGGAGAGACATGTCATGGTCACAAATGAGAAGACTTCGTTTCTCAAAGGGGAGAATTCCCTGTTGATCTCTGAATTTAATCTAATTTCAGACAAAATCCAACCAGGAGTTTTTGGTGGAAAATGACAAGCTGATCTCCATGTTTCTCTGGAAGAGTTTGGGAATTATCAAGACAGTTTTGAAAAGGAAGGAGAAGAGCAAAAGAACAGAGACCAGAGAAGAAGGGGAGTTGATATTCACTCCACTGGATGTTAAGTAAACACCTAAAATCAATTAAAAGAGGACAAATAACTGATCAAACTTGGCAAATACTTATAGGTAAATCACAGATGAGCAACTTGAAAAGCTGAATGATATAGGGAAATACTGTCTACCTTTCCAGACTGTTTAAAATGACAGCTTTATTGAACTTTATTCACATACCATCAAATTCACCCTTTTACAGCATACGGTTTAGTGGGTTTTGTTACATTCACGTTCTGCAACTGTATGTGTTGCACTATTTAATTTCAGGATATTTTCATCTCTCCCCCCAAAAGCCCTGTCCCCACTAACAGTCACCCCCCATTCCTCCTTGCCCTCACCTCCCTAGAAAAACATGACTTTGCTTTCTCTTCCTACGGATTTGCCTATTCTGGGCATTTCCTATAAATGGAATCATACAGTACATAGCATTTTTGTGATTGGCTTCTTCCATTTAGTGGCATGTTTTCAAAGTTCATCCATGCTATGCCATGTATCAGCACTTCATTCCTTCCTAAGCCTGAATAATATTCCATTGCATGGATAGACCACATTTTATGGGTCCATTCATCAGTCGATAGACATTTAGGTTGTTTCCACATTTTGGCTATTATGAATAACGCTGCCGTGAACATTTATGTACACATTTTTGGGTGAACATATATTTTTGTTCCTCGAGGTATCTACCTAGAACTGGAATTGCTGGGTTATATGGTAACTCCATGTTAACATTTTGAAAAACTGCCAGAGTGTTTTCCAAAGCAGCTTCACTATTTTGCAATCACACCAGCAATGCACGGGGGTTCTAATTTCTCCAAAACCCCACTAGCCCACGTCATTACCTGCCTTTGGACAATGAAGCATCCTAGAGGGGGAGTGACATTTTGTCATAGTTTTTACTTTTTTCCCCCAGTAACTAACGAAGGCGTGCCTGTCTTCATGGGCTTAGTGGCTATTTCCATGCCTTCTTGGGAGAACTGCCTATTGACAACTTTTCTCCATTTCTCAATTGAATTATTTATCTTTTTAGTGTTGAATTGGAAGAGTTCTTTATAGAGGCTGGATACAAGTCAACCTTTTCAAAATTTCTTGAAACAATTGAAATAATAATGAGCTATTTATACCCATCCAATGGACAAAATTTAAAACACATGAGAAGCAAGTGAGAAACTAGTCCTAATTCCTGCTGTGCACGTCAATTGTTTCACATATGGTGCAGGGCAGTATGGTGATATCTGGTAAAAGCTACAGGTCAATGAACCACGGGCCCAGCCATTCTCCTTGTTCATATTACTATAGGGGACCTTTCTACGTGTCCGAGGAGACCAGTTCGATGCATTCTTGGCAGCATTGTTTGCAATAACCCCAAACTGGAAGCCATCCAGAGGCCTGTCAACAGGAGAATGCACACATAAATTGTGGGAAAGCCACACAATGGAATACTACGTGGACATGAAACGAACAAATTCCATCTACATGGATATCCATCCCATCAGCATGGATAAAATGTGGAAGGTGTAATAGTCAAGTGAAAAAAGAAGTTGTAGAATCATCCTTTAGCAGAAACTGGCCCATTGTACGCTAATCCCATTTCCCTTTTCCTGACAGCCTGCATTTCTTAGCATCCTTTGCATAAATAAGGCCATATTTCTGAGTTATGGCCAAGGAGATATGGATGGAAGTGATGCATGCAGCGTCTGGGCCCGGCCCCAAGACACCTCCTATGTAACCCTCCACTCTCTCTTTGCCTTGGATGTTGACCTTCAAGGGGCCTTCGCAACTGTGGAAGCCGCAACCCCAGAATGACTGCGAGGGGTAGAGTCCTTCCTTCCCACCCCCAGCCCAGCTACCCCCTCACCGAACATCCGTGGACTCTGTGAGATACCCTTCTATCACGGTCAGCCTCAAGATTCCCAGGTTCACTTGTTACAGAGGCTCTCAATACTGGGAATGTCACAGTTAGTAAACAGGAGAGAGGCAATACATTCTTTATGTCATAAAACCACGGTTAAGACGAAGGCTCTCAATTTGAAGGAACTATTTAGCTCTAAAGACTGATCTTAGTGTGAACTTGGACAATTATCTAACTCAGGAGCCCACATGATTTTTCTGTAAAGGATCAACCAGAAAGTAGGTATTCAGGCGTTGTGGGCCATATGCACCCCCGTGGCAAGTACTCCGCTCTGCCAGTGTAGCATGAAAGCCTCCATAGGGAAGCAAATGGGCGTGGCCTGATCTGCCTGCAGGCTGCCATTTGCCCACCTCTGATTTAACCTCTGGATTCCCCAGTTTCTTCATATGTAAAATAGGCATGATAATAATAGTACCTACCCAAAGTGGTAGTTCAAAGGCTGAGTTAATACGTTGGAACTGTTGAGCATAGTACCTGCTATATAATATTCCATAAATATAATAACTACTATTGTTGCTGTTATTTTTAATTTTAAATTTTAGTAATTTCATAATAATATTTATTATTTTTATTATTAATCGTTGTTACTTTCACTGATGCTGCTACAACATCTGTGGAGGTGAGGGAGTGCGTATAATACGTCACGAGCACCAACAGCAAACTAAGAATATTGTGTCTCATAATTTCACCCACGGCAACCCTCAGGGAGAAGTACCACTATTATTTCACTTTCACAGATGAGAAAACTGACTTGTAGGGTAACTCATTAACTGGTAAGAAATAGAACTATGAACACAGGTCATTTCGGCATCTCTTTCAATTAACCTGTGTGTCCAGAAGATTCCACGTGAGCATAATCTGAGTCGAGGATTTTGTTCATGCCTTTCATTTACTAATTCAGAATATATGGGTCATGAATACTTTTCTGGCCATAGTAGGTTTTGTGAGTTTACTTTCAAATGAAACTACTGATAATTTGTAAAGGGAATCTAGAATAGTAGAAGAGAAAAGATTGACCATAAAAGTGCCTTGTTGGCGTAAGAATAAAATACTGTTTACCTATTGTGGTCACCTCGACTGTGCGACTAAAATCATAGAATAAGAGAGGTTTTTTTAACATGCAGCTGGGAGCATATGTCAGATGGTTGTCAGAGAAGAGAGAGCGGGATCTAAATTCTAGACGTGCCCCCCGTAAGGGGTCACTAAACACATCAAAGTCCTTTCCAAGCACTAGGTGTGTTGAGCTAAACAGTTTCTCCTGTTAATTTTTAAACTCATGGATATTTCAAAGATAAATGAAGCACAACTTCTAACTCGTTTATGGGCATGTCACAAAAATGTTATTTTATATAAAAATCGCTTGGCTTTCAGAAGTATATCGAGCATATGCTATCAAAATAGGAAACTTCAGGGTGTGATGCAATCATTTCCAAAAAACAACTCAAAACGTCAGGCCAGTCTATAAAGAAATTTTCAAGGGTCAAGGACAAAATGTAAGATAATAAGAAAAATGTAATAATCATTTTTCATAAAGCCATTTCTTCAATTTATGTGACTTATCTTTTATTCTGACATAATATTGTCTCTCTCTCTCTTTGTATATATTTTTTGGTGTTAAAAATATTCTTTTAACATAGTTGACATTACCTACTTTTTCTTCATTTGTCATTGCATTATTTGGGGTTTTAAATTTTATTTTCTTGAACTACTTTCTTTATGGTTAGGTCTGTCCTTTTTCTAACTTCTCACACTGACTGCAAAGCTTATTAATTTTAAGACTTGCTCTTTTTTTTCCTAATGACTGTGATATATATTTCTACTGAAGTCAATACATTTCCTTCAAAATACTGCTCCGTTTTTGGGGTGTAGTAGTTGTATTTTCATGCCTTTCTAACCATCATCCACTTTGACCCATTCTATGAGCTGGGTTTATTTAGAAGTGTGTTTTATACTTCCAAATGTTTAAAACAGATGTTTTAAATTAACTTCAAATAATTATTTTCTATTTTTAAAAATATTGTGCCAAAAGAACATGGTCCCATTATAGAAGTTCTTTGGTATTTTAAAGATTTGCTTTGTGACTTATTAAGAGGTCAACTTTTGCGTGTTCATGGATGCATAAAAATGTTACGTTCTCTCATTAGGAGATAGGGTTTCCATGGATACTAACTATGTCAAGTTGTTAATTCTCTCACTTAAAAATTCTTTTTCTACCTAACAGTTCCTTTTAGCTCATCTTTTTCTGAGATGGATGTGTTCAAGTTTTCAGTTCTTCTTGCTGATGTTTCAGTTTTAACCTGATTATTTCCTCATCTTGTTTGTATTTATTTTCAGGTTATATAGTCTGATACACATAATCTCAGAATTTTTACATATTTTTTTCTTGAATTATGCCTCTTTCATGATGTGGTGACCCTCTTGATTTCAAATAACATTTTTTGTTTTATTTTGTTTTTTACCGTAAAGCCTATTTTGTCTGGCATGAATAACTCCATTAGTTTTCTTCCATCTTCTTTATATCTTTACTTTTTGTTTAGTTTAAATAGCATAGTTGGATTTTTTAAATCAAAACTAAAAATCCCTATATTTTAATTCATAAAGTTAGCCCATTTTAACAATTTAAAAATGAATTTCTACCGTGTCCCTTTAAATTCTATACATACCATAATTTTTGGCTTCTTCTCTAGTCCTTTCTTTTAGAAATTAAGTTCTGTTTTGTTTTATATTTTCTAAAATTCCCTCTTGTCTACTCTTGTAAGTTATATATTGTACTTCTGGTCTTTCACTGGTAACACTTAAATATTTAGTATGCATACTTCACTGGGTTCTAATGTTAATGATTGTCTCAGCCGTTCTCATGAACTGCAGAAGCACAGGGGTTTGACTGAAGTCCAGATCACCCCTCCCACCTTCTATGCTGTGCTCATCTCCTGGTTTAGTTGAGCCTCGTCATTATGCTTTATATTTAGTTGCAATTTTTTAATGGTCCCTAAATCACTTGTAGTTATTTGCATATTCAATTAAGTTTATGATTCTTTTTTTTTTTAAAGATTTTATTTATTTATTTAACAGAGAGAGACACAGCCAGCGAGAGAGGGAACACAAGCAAGGGGAGTGGGAGAGGAAGAAGCAGGCTCCCAGCAGAGGAGCCTGATGTGGGGCTCGATCCCAGATCGCCGGGATCACGCCCTGAGCCCAAGGCAGACTCTCAATGACTGAGCCACCCAGGCGCCCCTAAGTTTGTGATTCTTCCTCAGGTTTTATATAAATAAAAACATATCATATTTGTTACATGTAGGATAGAATTATATTTATATAAATAAAAAAGTTAAAAATAAAAATGTTATTGGGGGGCCTGGGTGGCTCAGTTGGCTGAGTATCCCACTCTTGATTTCAGCTCAGGTTATGATCCCAGGGTCTCAAGATCAAGGGCACAGAGTCTGCTTGAGATTCTCTTCCTCCTCCGCCCTTCCCCCCACTCGTGTTTTCTGTCTCAAATAAATAAGTAAATAAATAAATAAATAAATAAATAAATAAAATCCTAAAAATAAATAAATGAAAATGTTATTCCATGCTTACTCCTGAACAATCGCTTGGTTGTATATAAAGTTCTATGCTGATATTTTCCCCTGAGGACCTTAACTCTATTACCTCACCATCTTTTGATCTCCCGTATTGCTTCAAGAACTCTGCTTTACACTACACTAGTTGTTGTTTGGTTATAGTTCATCTGCTTTTCTCTCTGGTACTTTTTAGTATTTGATCTTTGCTACAATGTGTCCAGGGGTAGATTTAAATTCATATCTTCTTGCTCCAAACTCAGTATGTTTCTTGAGTCTGAGTGTCCTTCTCTTTTTTCCTTTTTTAAAAGAATTTAACTGATTTTTTAAATTCTTGAAATATAATTGACGTACAATGTTGTGTTAGTTCCAGGCGCACAGCATAGTGATTTGACAATTCTGTACATTATTCAGTGCTCGCCCTGATGTCTGCCGCCATACTTTATTACAACAGTATTGACTTTATTTCCCATACGTACTTTTCATCTCCATGACGTGTTTATTTTGTACCTGGAGATGTGTACCTTTTACGCCCCTTTACCTATTTTACCCATCCCCCCTCCCCTCTGGTAACCATCAGTTTGTCCTCTATATTTGAGTTTGTGCTTGTGTGGTTGTTGGGTTGGTTTCTTGGATTCCACATATAAGTGAAATCATATGGTATTTGTCTTTCTCTGTCTGTTTTAGAAAATTCTCACCAATTATTACCTTGAATTTTACATCTGCCTTAATTTTTCTACTTTCTTTCTGGAACAGCTATAAAACATATGTTAGAGTTACTTATCCTCTCATAGTTCCCATTTCTTTCTCCCTCCCTGCTGCATTGTTAGTAATTTTCTCATACCTGTCTTCCAGTTCACTAATATTCTCTTCAGCCATATCTCTTCTGTTAACTTAGCCTGCCAACTGAGATTTTAATTTCAGTAACTGTGTTTTATTTCACAGTTCTATATTCAAGCTATATCTATATTCAAAGATATAGCTTGGTTTTTCCTAATCTGTTTATTCCTTTTCTCTACCATTTTTTAACCTGTATCTTCAATCATTTTAAACACTCTTATCTGATATTCTCTTTCAATTATCTTCTTATATATCTGCTATTAGAATTCTAATTCTGATATGCACTGTGTGCCTGCTCACCACCTTGTGGGGTGTATTGTGTCCTTGAATATTTTAATTTTTTTTAAATGGGAACTAATCTTCATTGGGGTTTGTCTTTTTTCCATGTGGTCTGGGTTATCAGAGTTTTTCTCAAGAGAGTTTTTTGGGTTTTTTTGTTTTTGTTTTTGTTTTGTTTTTGGTTTTGGTTTTGCTTATCTGCTAAGATTCCAAAGGGACACATTGGTCTGGAACAAGTTTTGTGCTTATTTCGTAGCTAGGGAATTCCTGGACAAAGTGGGGGAATGCAAATTTGAACCTTGTGATCAGAAAGGGCTATGCTATTGGATTCTTAAGGATATTTCTACCTTTGCACCTAAATCCGGACAGAAAGAAATAGCCTTCCTTGTTGTAACCCTTTATTAACGAGTAGGTGATTTTCCAGTCCAGCTTTCACAGTCCAGTCCTAATGGGGTAATCTCAGTTCCTGCTCTTGCTTTGTCTGGTTCCAAGACCTCAACTTCTGTCCCTGTATGGGTATTGAAGACTTAGCTTCCTGCATTTCCAAAGCCAAAATCCACTCCACTCCCTCCCATCTGCTTTAATATCAGGTCACATGTTTCTGGAACCTCTTTTGAGCGTTGCTTTTTTTTTTTAAATGCTATGCAGTATTTTTAAATATTTGGACCATGAGGTTTACGACCTGATCTCAGGGATATTTCCTTAGATTCAACATGAAAAACTGGAGAGTTAAAATATGGAACATTTCCTTTCCTGAAAAAAAAAAAACACTTCTAAAAATAAAATTAACATCTCAGGAACACCTGATGATCTAAGTGATATACCGTATATTTGTGTTTCCTAAATTGTTCATCATTTCTGAGAGAGACCTCTATTTTCTTGGAAGCCTTGGGCACAGAACAAGGATAAACGTGGTTAGCAGCAGTATCTGCAGTTCCACTAACACCCAGTAGATGGCGTAAATACAAACCGCTTCCAGGGAAGGTCCTCTGTGAGGCTCAGAATCATAGGAGAACCATTTATCATTAAAAGGAGAGTTTTGGTGGAAGGCTGAAGTTGTATGAAGCTTGAGGCAGTCAGGAAAGTCGATGTATTGTAATCTCTCCCAAACAACATAGGAAAGCACCTTCTGCCAACACAACTCCATTTACATTTTGTTCAACTTCCTCAACAACAAAGTGGTTGTCCCAACAGAAGAGCAGAAGGACAAAGAGGGGAAAATATCCAAAGTTGAGGAAAGTCTGCATTTTATGGAACATTTTCACCAGGTGATTCTTCCTTTGATTTTTTTTTTTTTTTTTTGCTCACTCAGATTGATTAAAACTGGAACCCCCACCCCCCACCAAATACAAAACAAACAAACAAAAAAACCGTGTTTAGTCAGTTTTGCCACAGCGTGAACTTTCCTTTTCAGAAAAGGAACTTCAGGCCCTACTGAACTGGCAACCCCAACGTTGAGGGAGAGTCCCGCCCTTAGATTGCCCAATGCGCTGGGTTGTGGTAAGACCAAGGCTTGTCCAATTCCTGTCAACTCCAAGACGTGGAAGAAATTCCTTGTGAGACTAGAAAGTCTGTGGAGAAGAGCTTGAACATCCACGGCCCTGGTGCCTTCGTTGAGGTGACTCGAGGTTCTCATTCTACCTCGCACTCCACGCGTAGCAACAGGGACACGCGCAGGTGAGGGCGCGCACACCTGGCGTTCACACACGCTCTGCGCGGAGGGCTTCCTCGTCCTCTCCTGCCCTCAACCCTGGAGTCCGGGATTTCCCCGAGGAACAAAACAGGACCAGTCCGAGTGGTAAGTGTTAAAGCCAAGAGGGGTGCAGAATGGCTTTGCACGACAGCCAGCTTGGTGGCCAGAGGCCTCCCGTTCTCCAAACACGTGGCCATGGTCATTCGGGCTTTTGGACCTGGGGGCTCAGCATGAGAGAGCGGGCAGAACTTTACGATGAAAAAGTCCAGGATAAGATGTAGTCACAAGGAGAGGAAAAAATGTGATGCCAGATATTCAGATCAGGGTGTGAGTGTAAAGGGCAGTACTGGAGCACGACGATGATGGTGTCCGTTCCTCTGAATCAGATAGATTGGAAAAAGAAATCAGTGCAGGGCACAGCAAGAAATCACTAACACAAACGAGCTGGAAAATACTGGCTGTGCTCCCGGCTGATCCCGGGCAATGTGGAAAGGCAGAGTGCACGCCTCCGACCACCTCCCACCCACGCACCCCCATCCTGATGTCCTTTCTAGACGTCCGGGAGGACACGGTGGGGCATTGCATTAGCATGGGAGGTCCGTAATGGAAAGACTGCATGATTTTGCTGTGCAGGGAAAGTCAGTCAATGGGAGACATCCAGTTTTCGTAGCATGAAGTGAGTACATGACGAAGAGCATTACTACTCCGTGGTGAGTAATGTGTTTGTGAGGATGTGTGCATAAAACCGACATGTTTTCCCATTGCATTGGCTTTTGGCTTTCCTTGTTTGTTTCTATTGCTGCAACTTGGTGAGGGAGCGACCCGTTCCCTTTTATCAGTGACTGATTCAACACCCTCTTGTCACATTCGTCACATTTTTCTCATTTTTTTTTTCTCCCCGGGACTCACAATTCTGATTCTGGCCTCTCCTGGGGTTTCAAGATGATTAATCTTTCTCATTCCTTCCTTTTCAGCTTTGTGTTAAGCAGTGGTAGAATCAATCACATGCCTTCTTGCTTTACTTGGAAATCAACTTTCGTGTTTTCCAATCACTGAAGTTTTTGTGGGACTCCTTGAATACAGATTGAGAAGTTCACTTGGCTGAGTTGCCAAAAAGAATTAAATTCAAGTGAAACATTTTTATCTAGATCTCCATGGAATCCTGCTTGTCTTTTTTTTTCTTACTTTGCATAGACAGTCATGCTATTAACTCCATAACCAGTAATAGAATAAAAGATAAATGATTTTTACCTCTCTAAATATTTTCTTATTTAGGAGGACTGTCTACCAAACGTGTGGCAAGCAAATTTAACATTTCATTAGACACAGGCTACATTACAACCCCGGGTATAGCCGTTAAGTAGAGACAATGCAGGCACCGGTCTGGGGAAAGTTATGATTGCACCTAGACCATTTTCCTCACTGGCTTCCCCTTGAGCTCCAGGACAAAAGTGGAAAGTAATGAAAACAATCTATTTAGTTTTGTTGTGAGAAATAAGGGGCAAGTGTTTAAGTTTCTAGCAGCCTAAAGGGTTAGTAAGAGCTGAAATGTTGATGTCATACAATTACTGCTGTTAAGCCCTCCGCACAGTGGTTCTCCAGTGGAACTATTCTGCACCTTCCAGGGACATTTGTCAAGGTAGGAGACAGTTTTGGTTGTCATACCTAGGGGACGGGACGCTGCTGGCTCCCAGTGGGTAGAGTCCCAGGATACAGCCAAGCATCCTACAATGCACAGGACAAAGAACACTCGCCAACAACAGATAATGATTTAGCCCCAAATGTCAATAGTGGCAACACATTGAAAAATGCTACTGTAATAATTTTTCTCAGGAAACCAAAACTCATACTACATGACTGATGTGTATAGATTAGATTTTTTGACATCCTTATTGAGATGTTCACATATCAAAAAACGCACACATTTGGAGTGCATCGTACAACGTTTAGTTTGTTCACAGACTTGTACAATCACCATAATCAATTTTACATTTTGATCATCCCCCCAAAAGTTACATTTTCATCCACTTTCAGCATCATGCCACCGCCCTTCCCATCCCCAAGCCCTAGACAATCACCAATCGACTTGCTATTTCTACAGACTTGCCTATTGTGTATATTTCATATCAATGGCGTTATACCGTATGTGACCTTTTGGGTCTGGTTTCTTTCACTTAGCATCAAGTTTTCCAGGTTCATCCATATTGTAGCAGGTGTCGGTAATTCATCCTTTTTCATTGATGAATAACATGGTATATAAATAAACTATATCTCACTTATGCATTCATCAGTTGATGGCATCTGGGTTATTTCTACTCTGTGGCGATTTTGAATAGTGCTACTTGTGTGTTCATGTACAAGTTCTTGTGTGAATGTGTGTTTTCATTTCTCTTGGGCCCATACCAAGGAGTAGAATTACTAGATCATATAACTCCACGTTTCCCATTTTGAGGAACTGTCAAATTGTTTTCCAAACCAGTGCAACCCCTCTGCATCACCACCAGGAACATAGGAGGTCCCAATTTCTTCACATCCCATGTCTTTTTCATGATAACTTTGCTCGCAGGTGCCGAGTGGTAACTCACTGTGGTTTTGATGTGCATTTCCCTAAGGACTAATAATGTTGAGCATCTTTTCATGTGCTTATCGACCAGCTGCTTATCTTCTCTGAAGAAATGTCTATTCAGATCAATCATCCATTTTTAAATTCTGTTATTTGTTTTTTATTATTGAGTTGCTAAAAATATAGACACAAGTCCCTTATCAGATCTGTGATTTGCAAATATTTTCTTTCATTCTGTGGGTCGTGTTTTCACTTTCTTGGTGTGATTTGCAACGTGAAAGTTTTCAATTTTGCTAAGCTCTAATTTATCTGTTTTTTCCTTTTGTTACTTATGGGTTTTTTTACATCATATTTAAAGCCTTACTTTCATGTTTCCTTTCAAGAGTCATATAATTTTAGCTCTTGCATTTAGCTCTATAGTCTATTTTGAGTTAATTTTTTTGTGTAGTGTAACGAAGGCATCCAACTTCATTCTTTTGCAAGTGGACATCCAGTTCTGCCAGCACCATTTGTCGAAAAGACTTTTCTGGCCCCATTGAACTATCTTGGCCTCTTGGTGAAACTAATTGATCAAAAATGTGAGAGTTTATTTGGAGCCTCTATTCTGTTTTATTGATCTGTCTGTCCTTATGCCAGTACTACACTATCTTGTTTATTGTAGTTTTGTAGCAAGTTTTGAAATCAGGAAATGTGAGTTCCTCAACTTTGCTCTTTGTCAATATTCTTTTAGCTATTCTGTGTCCTTCGGATTTTCATATAAATTGTCAATTTCTGAAACACAGCCAGCTGAGATTTTGAGAGGCATCGCATTGAATCTGCAGATCATTTGAGGAATACTGCCATTTTAACAATATGAAGTCTTTCAGTCCGTGAACATGAAATACTTTCTCATTTATTTTGCTTTTTTTTAATTCCTTTCAACATTCTTTTTGGTAATTTTCAGGGTGTAAGTCTTATACTATTTTTTGCTAAGTTTATTCCTAAATATTTTTGATGCTATTAAAAATGGCCTTCTTAATGTCATTTTCAGGTTGCTCATTGCTAGCATATAGCAATACAATGGAGGTTTGTAAATTGTTCTTGTATCCTGCAGTCTTGCTGAACTCATGATTTTTTAGTGGATTCTTAGGATTTTCTACATATAAGACAATCCCGTATGCAAATAGAGATTATTTTCCTTCTTCCTCTACGGTCTGGATGGGTTTTCTTCCTTTTGTTTGCCTAATTTCCCAGGCTAGACCCTCCAGTATAATGTCAAACACACATGGTGAGAGAATGGACGTGTTGGTATTATTCCCAATCTTGGGGAAGAAGCATTCAATCTTTCATCCTTAAGTATTATAGATTTTTTGTAGATACCTTTTATTGTGTTGAGGAGAGTTTATTCTCTTCCTAGTTTGTTGAGTGTTTTGTTTTTTTTTAAATCGTGAATGGGTATTACATTTTGTCAAATGCTTTTTCCATTCTTTTGGAATGATCATGTGGTTTTGTCCTTTATTTTATTGATATGGTGTAATACATTGATTGATTTTTGGATGGTAAACCAGGCTTGTATTTTGGAGATACATTTCATTTGGTCATAGTGGATAATTCTTTTTATATATTGCTGGATTCGGTTTGCTAGTATTTTGCTGAGGATTTTTTTTTTTTGGTCTGTATTCATAAAAGACATTTGTCTGTAGTTTTAAGAGTTTTTTTAATGATGTATTTGTTTGGTTTTTGTATCTGTGTAACACTGGTCTCATAGAATGAGTTGAAAATTGTTCCCTCTTTTTCTATTTGCTCAAATAATTTTTGAATAGTTGCTATTTATTATTTTTTATTTGGGGGGGGGGTAGGGGCAGAGGGATAGAGAGAATCTTAAGCAGGCTCCACATCCAGTGCAGAGCCGGATGATGTGGGGCTGGATCGCATGACCCTGAGATCATGACCTGAGCTGAAATCAAGAGTCGGACGCTTAACCGACCGAGCCACCCAGGTGCCCCTTGACTTGTTGCTATTAATTTTTGTTTCAACTGTTTGGTAAAATGTACCAATCAAGTTATCTGGGTCTTTGGCCTTTCTTTGCAAGAAGCTTTTAAGTTAGTAAGTTAGTTGTTTTACTTGTTATATGTGTTTTCCTATTTTGTTTCTTCTAGAGTCACTTGCAGTAGTTGGTGTCTTTCTAAGAACTTGTCCATGTCATATATGCCCATGGCACAGAGCACTTCATATTATTCCCTTATAATCGTTTTTATTTCTAGAAGACTGGTAATGATGGCCAATCTGCTCTCATTCTTGATTTTAATAATTTGAGTTTTTAATTATTTTTCTTAGTCAGTCTTTATCAATTTTGTTGGTCTTTTCAAGGAACCAACTTTTGGTTTAATTAATTTTTTACATGTTTTTTCTAATCTCTATTTAATTAATTTCCACTCTAATTTTTACTATTTACTCCCTATGATTACTTCAGCTTCAGTTTTCTCTTATTTTTCCAATGTCTTAAGGTGGAAGTTTGGGTTATATTGATTTGAGATCTTTCTTCCTTTTTAATGTAGGTGTTTATGGCTATGCATTTCCTTATAAGCATTGCTTTACTTGTATCCTGTGTTCAGTTTTTATTCATCTCAAAGTATTTCCCAATTTCCTTTGCGATTTATTCTTTGGTTATTTAGGGGTGTGCTGTTTAATTTCCTCATATTTGTTAATTTCTCAAATTATTTTTTATTATAGATTTCTAATTTCACTCCATTGTGGTTCAGAGAACATACTTTACATGATTTCCAACCTTCGAAATTTACTGAACCTAACATATGGTCTATCTGGGAAAATGTTCCTTGTGCACTTGAGAAAAATATATATTCTTTTGTTAAGTAAAATGGTCTATAAATGTTTGTTGGTTCTTGTTTGTTTATAATGTTCAATTCCATATCCTTTGGACCTACTTCCTAGTTGTTCTCTACACAATTCAAAGTGGGATAAAGGAGTCATCAACTATTATTGTTGAATTGTTTATTTCTTCTTTGGTTCTGTCAGTTTTTGCTTCATGTGTTTTGGGGCACTATTGCTAGTTGCATATATGTTTTCAATTATTATATTTTTTTTATCAATTGACACTTTCATCATTATGAAATGTCCTATTTATCTTTAGTAATATATATATTTTTGGTCTTCAAATCTGTTTTCCCTGATATGAGTAGATCATTTCTGGTTGCTCTTTGCATGCTATATCTTTTTCCATCCTTCTTATTTTCAACCTGTTTGTATTATTGAATCTCAAGTTTGCATCCTGTGGACAGCATATAGCTGAATCATGTTTTCTTATCCAATCTAACAATTCTGCCTTTTGATTACACTGTTTAATCCATTCCCATTTAATGTTGTTATTCATATGGTTGGATTTACATCTTCCATTTTACTTTTTGCTTTCTGTAAGTCTCCTGTCACATTTTGTTCCTCTCTTCCTCCTTTACTACTCTCTTTTGTATTAAATGCATATTTTGGTGTAATATTTTAATTCCTCCAATGACTTTTCAACTATATTTTTTATTTTCTTAGTGGCTTAGGGTGAGTTATTTTCTAGGGTTTATGGTATATGTCTTAACTTACCGAAATTGACTTTAGACTTATGCTAACTTAATACCAGTGAGAAATAGAAACTTTTCTCTTACACAGCTCTTCTTTCCCCATTTTGGTAATATTATTGTTATACATGTTATCTCTCTATATGGTACACACCCAAGAATAAATTGCTGTAATTATTACTTTATATAATTTTATATCTTTTAAGGAAGCTAAGAAGGGAGAGAAAGTATATATCTAAAGACTTTGTTATATCAATCTTTGTATTGTTCATTTCTTGTTCTTTTTATTCGTTCCTGTAGATTCAAGTTACCATCTGGTGTCATCTCCTCTCTGTAACCCAGCTTTTTTCCTTTCCACCTCCTTCACGCTGTCATAGTCACATATATTACATTAATATATGTAATAAGCCCTGAATCATATTTTGAATAAAAGTTCTACACAATATGGTGAAGTGATTAGTTACTGCAGCCCTGGGTCCCATGTAGATGAAAAAGAAACATCCAAATTAAAGTTCTTTCCAGCAAGATATAACGATGACAATTAAGGAAATCCATGACTTTGTGATCTCTTTGAAGGACTGACTAAGGCTGGGTCTAAAGATCTCCAGTCCGTGAAAGAGTGCTTCACAACCGGGAACTTCTTTTGAATGGGCCATCAATGCCCCGAAATCATTACAACCAAAGCTTCAATGTCTGATATTCCTGTGGGTATAGACACCCAGCTTGAGTGCTGCCATTAGTATTATTATAGGGTTCCTTCTTGCTTATATAAACATTTCAATAAATAGGAGTTTATGCATAAAGACATCTGCTATTTTGGAAAGCTGAGTAGTGAGTGACTGGTTTTTACAATGATTCATATTGCTGAATTTCAAAATTTGTTCAGCATCCCAAGTCTGACCAGTTTAAGAGTGAAATGAAATGCAGGCCTGGCAACAGAGGTGTTTTCTGACTCATGACTAAGCCATCCAGGTAGAGGTCGTACCCGTCAGGCAGGCTGGGCGTGTTGCTGGATCACTTTCTCCATGCTTCAGCAGAGGGTGATGTCCAGACACCCACGTAAAGTAGTTTCCTGCTAAAATAAAGAAAAGCTGGGAATTTAACTGAGACCTTCACTTTCCAGAAAAAATCAATATGGTCAGCAAATGGTTTCAGTAGATTTAACAGGTTTTTGGACACCGAGACTCTAGTTTGGGGCCTTTCTTGAAGTAGTTTAGGAAGTTTCCTCCCTTTTCCTTTTACCTTTGTTTGTTAGAAAAATCTGTCAACAAACCGCTCCAGGTTTTGACTAAACTCTCTCTTCTTTTGCCCAAAGAACTGAGCTGGAATTTGAGCTTATTTGTTACTCCTGAAAAAGAAGGTATAGAAACTTCCACTGCTACCCCAGGCAGGACTGTGGTGGAAGCCTTGTGAGGGGGATTTTCCTCCTTGTTTTCTTTGATTGTGTGCTTCCTCGATCAACAGCATGAATGTTTAGCATTTTGTTTTTGACATGTGAACTATCAAAAATGCTAAGATAGTGAGTATTTAAAACTACTTTTAAAAACTGCTTCACGTCAGCGGCTATTGGTCTGTGATGCACTCTGGAAATTGTCTGTTAACTTTTACCAGCAACAAAGAGAAATGTGAAGATAAAATACTTGGATCTTTGATGAGCTCCAGGCAGAGATGATTATCTCTAGAACAAGTATGTCATTTTTGTAAAGATAGGTGATTTAGACTACGTTAACATTTCCATTCTGCAATTATATTGGTACTTCCTTTTGCCTATAAACTTGGTATTTACTCATTTCCTCAAAAAATAAATGTCATGTTGTTTCATCACAGTGCTTACATAGAAAAGCCACACCATCAGGGGACCTGCTTCCAGCTCTCTCCCCTTTCTGCATTATCTGCCAGGTCAGGATGGGACATACTGTTTAGCTTATTGAGGGCGGTGATGGGGATCTAGCTTTAGTCAGTTTCCTGTATCTGGCTCCCATGGTTTTCTTCATCATCACTTGCACTGGCTTCATGTGTCAATTTATTCAAATCAAATTCTAATTATATTTGAAGAAGCCTCTTGTCATTCCCTTCATGACCTTTCAGCATGCTTGCACTAACTCCTCCACCAAGTGTTAAGGGAAGGAAACTTATATTCTCTTCTCTTTGCACATCTAACATATAACCAGAAAAAGAATTGGTACTCAATAAGCAGTCCCCTTTCTTTTCTTTTTTTAAGATTTATTTATTTATTAATGTATTTGACAGAGAGAGAGAGAGAGAGCACAAGTAGGCAGAGCATCAGGCAGAGGGAGAGGGAGAAGCAGGCTTCCTGCTGAGCAGAGAGCCCAAGGTGGGGCTCGATCCCAGGACTCCGGGATCATGACCTGAGCGAAGGCAACCGCTTAACCGACTGAGCCACCCAGGTGCCCCAGCTGTCCCCTTTCTTCTTGACACTTTGGTTCTTTTAGGTACATTCACAGTATGAGCTAGATACATGGGTGGCTTCCCAACCAAAATGCTTGGGTTTTGAACCTCTCTCCAAATTCTACTGTAGGCCAATAACCAGACCATTTTCTAGCTATGAAAACAGGTCCTCTCTGTGAGCTTATGCAGGCTTGTTTCTCCCCAAAGGAATCTGGTGCAGAAAATACCCAGTGAATGTCCTTAGTTACAAGGGCACTCCACTGAGAATGATTTAGTCATAGGTGTTTCAAGTATTTTGATTTTCACCTGTTCACATCCTGGCAAAAGTACTAACTTCCACTTATGACGTCGAGACACAACTCAGTCACAGTCCTATACTTGGAATGGTCTTCAGCTACAAGCAGCTGAACAAATTTGTCTTGTTTTCATGACTTGAGAGACTCAGAAGCAGGCAGTGTAGGGATGGGAGGGTAACAAGGTCACCAGGGACCTAGGTTCCCTCTTTCTTTCTACTCAGCCATTCTTAGCACAGGTTTGTTCTCCACATTGCAAGAGGGCTGGCTGTTATACCACCAGCAGGAATAGGGAAAGGGTGAAGGGCAAAAATGACACATCCGGTTAAGTAAACTCTTGTAATGAGGTCTTCCAGAGGTGGATGGACACCCTATCCAGAATTTGGTTCAGGTGTTGAAACTGATGATACCATATGTGCATGCCCCAGGAGGGTACGGAAATGTTCACTACTGACATAATGAGGCTTTATGGGGTGAGCAAGGCAGGCTCCCAAGAAGATTCAAAAATAGCTTAAGACAGCAGAGAAAGGAGACTGCCTTGTCTTTTATTAATGGTAGGAGATGAAGTCAGGGTGAGAGTTCCCGCACATGGGTAGGAGCTTGTGGGATTGACACTTTCCACCACACCAAAGGAGGGAGGACCTAGGCTTTCTTATCAGCTTCCTAGATGTGGGGCAGAAGAGGAGGGAGGTGGGGCTTGAAAGCAGTCAGATATCGGAAATGGAGTCAGACCCTTTATTATACCATCTCAGTTATCTTCTGCTTATTTCTCATAGGTAGCTGAGAAGTGTAGTGTTTTAGCTGCTATAATGGAGGCTTGATTCTTCATGCATAAAGAGTTGAAGATGCTGGTGAGTTAGGCAAGCAGCAGTCTCTTCCCTCCTATTGTCTTCATTCAACAACTATTGAAATAGTTCTTCCTGCTGTCCTTCATTTGGACATGAAAATTGATCTTGGCTTTCCATCAAGATCAGTGGTGTTCAGGCACTCTGCTCATTTTTGGTAAATGAGCAGATGCAGTGAACTACAGCAATTCGGGCTTTCCCAAGGCTTGGAGGAGCAACAGGGCAACTCTGAGAAGCTACCCTTTGGGCCATAGCTGGACCCACAGTGTGTGTTCAGTTAAAAATGGCAAGCATATGAATACAGTCATCTTAAAGCTTGATCACAGCGATATCTCCTTTTGTTAATTGCAAAGACAAAATGAACACACATTATTTAAAAACCAGTCTAATTATAACTTCTGGGTTGAAGGCTATAATGCTTTAATCCTGAGGAAGAAGTCTTCTGGAAGATTATTCATAAAAGGAAGAAAGTTTCCCCACTGGGAGGAAAAGAGGAAAGAATAGAATAATTAGATAAAAGTGTTTTCCAATACTATATTGTCCAGGGTTTGGTATGGAAAAACAAGACTGTAGGAGAAAAACATTTCTGCCTTTGGCTCTCTAAATCTCTTTATCTGTCTTTCCCTTACAAAGCATTTTTTGTACTCAGAGGTCACTCCCTGGTTAAAGACAACCCTGCAACTGGAAGGCAAGTCCCTTGGGAAGGTCTGTAAGTTCAAACCTTAACAGGAGGTTCGTAACTGTGACCGTGGACATCTAGGGTGTTCCTGGATGAAGGTAACAAGTCACTTCCCACGGAACCATAGAAGCTGTGGTTCCTGGCTTGCTGATACAGGAGGAAGAAGTGACCTATCCACATGACATAGACGAAGAACTCAGAACTAGTTTTTTGGTTTTGTTTTTGTTTTCAATATTTCGGGGAGTCAGATGTTCCTGGAGGTATGTTCACACTTACTACAAGAATTCAACCAGAAATCTCTTTGATTCAACATTTACTTTACAACTTTGATATTTGTAGCCATCGCTCAGTTCCCACGAGATTGCTATCTAACCAGCACAAGGTCACAAAGCCACCAAGCCAGAAAGTACACCAAATTTAATAGCCACCTAGGGCGCTCAGCAAAGGCATCCTGCTTTCCCAGACAACCCATGGGCAACCCACAGGACTCCCTTGGCAGGGAATCTGAACACATGGGTTCTGAAAAACCTCTTCTGGGTCCTGATTTATTTTTATGTTTTTCCTCCCTGCCCCCCCCCACTTTTTTCTTTTGAAGAGCTTCAAACAAAAATAATTTCCACTGTAGCTGGAAAAGCAGAAAAGGTACTTAACTCCAACCACATTTTTGGGAGCCTATAAAAGCTAAATAAAAAATCGTAGTTAACCAATGCACGAGGTCCTGCATAGATGTGCAAGATCTTTGCAGGCTAATGAGCAAACCAAAGGTACGAGAAAAGTCCATTCCTCCAGCCTTATCTCACAATACAAATTAGAGCTACCAGGGAAACACCAGCACCAACGCTCACAGCACAAGAGCTTTCCTTGGGCTCTCCTCTCAACTTGAGGTGAAAGCAGCAAACATTCTGTGTGTCTGCTTCTCTGTGATGGACTGACAGTGGAAAAAGGACATTTTTGCCACAACTTTACCATTCGATGCAGATGTTTGGCTCACGTCTTCTGATCTTGTCAGCAAAATTGATGCTAAAACATTAGAATAAGACTCTTGGTTTATGTATGTTTTCTTAGGTGTAAATTTGCGCGTAGGAGCATTATTTTTACCGCGGTCTCTTGCAGAGCTTCTGGTTCTGGGGTATATTGCCTACTCTTTCTCCCTGTTATGAATAAATGTACTCGTCATTTCTACCAGCCCTCACCCTTGTATCTCCAAGGACCACTGTACTAAGATACACTTTATCACAGGGACTGCTGTGTCCCACCCTCTTTTTTAACAGCCATCAAGAAATGTGATGGTTAAACTCTTGTGACCTCTAGATTTTTCAAGGTTGGCAAAGAGTTAAAAAAATGGGGAATTCTCAAAGCGCGTCGAGGCTAGACCTTCTTCAGAGGGCCTGACGACTGGATTGGATGCACTCTGTCCAGTTTTCCTGATTGAAAACGGTTAAAAAGTAGCTAGGAGGTTCTGAAAAATCAAAAGTGATTATGATAACAAGTTAAGCATTAGCAAGGAAGTTTTTCTTGAGCGTGAGTCTTAATGCATGGTCTGGGCTTTACTAGTAATCTTACACCGGTTGTCTGTTTTCCTTTCAGAGGTGGGTGGGAAGTCGTTCCCCACATGCATATGAGTTGTTGAATATCCATTATGTTACAGGGAAGCCATTCCTTCTTCCAAAACAACTGTAATTTTTATGGAGTCTAAGTGAAAACAGGCACATTTATTTTCTTATGGGTAAAGTTCTTGGAATGCTCTCTTACAAAGAGTTAGTACATTTCTTGACCAAATAACACTTGACCAAACATTGTTTTCACAATTGACTTCTCTTAAAGGAAAGAAAGAAAGAAAGAAAAAAAAGATTTAAAAAATGCAAGCATTTGGTCTGTAAACTCAAGAGTTTTCCAGGGGCCGAGTTTCTAGAAAGGCCCATCTCCCACAAATGATTTCCATGGTCAACAGGTGGTATGAGCCATCTGTGCATTGCTCACAGTAAAGATAACATGAGTGTATCATTGTTGCTCTTGAATTTAATGAACACACCCAAACTAGTTAATTTGTTCAAATGATTGACAGATCCTCTGTGATTTACCAGGATTGATGAGTATGGCAAATGCAATAAAAGAAGAAAAGAAGTCCAGGATAGACAGCATCATGGAACATATTGTACCTTATTGTAAAATAAAAATAGCCTTGGACAGCCCATGGAATGTGTTCTAGCAGCCTAATCAGTTCTTTACTGTGGTTTTCCTGCCAGCCGGGGAGCCCTGCGTCACAGAGAGTGGGTGCCAAGTGTCTGGTTTGCGCTTTGGTAAGACATGTTTTTCTTGCTGAAAATTTTCAGGTTTGCAGTTTCCCCAAGTGCAAGGCAGCCAGGTCACCTTCCGACGCAGTGGGGCCTGGCTTTCGTTCCCGGTGTCTCATCAAGGGCTGGGGCATTGGAGCTCAGCTCACCAGTGGGCAGCGTGAGCCTGCAGCCTTTGCGGTGAGACCTGCTGGACACCTCCCCATCCGTGCTGAGCGGCAAGGATGGGGGTAGCCCCATGGAATTTTCATCTTGTACAAATGAACTGGCTCTCCAGTTCCAGACTCTCTGCTACGAACAGCAAATTTGTGACAATGTGTATGGCTGAGGCAACTGCCTAGATAGATTTGGGCAGAGCAAGATGGGACTTTCACCCTCCATGGATTATCCCATTTGCTTTAGTCTAAACGTTTCAAGAAAGACTTGCTCTCTTTTTTCTCTTGGTCCCAGTGTTGTGTGTAAACCGCTCCCTTCTGTCCAGGGAGGGATTATCCTCTACGAGCACAAGCGTACCTGGACCTGTGGTCACCTCTACCCCCACGCTATGTGCATTGGTCCTTTTGTTTTGTTCAGGCAAGACCCAAATGGTGCATTTTCCATGCTCTTTCTTGGTTCTTTACCCAAACGGAGAATGTAATCAGGGAGCCAACACTACTGTGGTTTTGTACTTCCCAGTTTGACCCAAAGTGGCTCCGAAATCCATGCTGTCCCACTGCTGCTTGTTTCTTCCGGACAGTGATTTGGGGATACCCGAGCACCAGCATTTCACATGGGGTTGCATGCGGAAAAGACTCCCTCCCTGTACACACAACACACACACACACACACACACACACACACACCGGCACACACATGCGAGCACGCACCCTTTGAGTCCAAACCAAACACCCAGGGCAAGGAGTTTAAAGAGAAAGGGCCCCATCCAACACGTGTTATCATTTTAAGTGCCCAGGTAACTTCCTTTCAAATTCTTACCGTGCCTGCAGGCCCTGCAGGATTTCTTGCTCAGCCCTCCTACGGCACTGGCATCCTTGCTCCTCTGCACACACTCAGACCTTCCCTTCCCCTGCTTCCCCTTTAGGACTCTCTCCATCTGTTCAGGCAACTCCTCCAGCCCTGCGGGTCTCAGTCCAAACCTCTGCAGGGGCACGTGCCCAGCTTCCCAGCCACCTCATCGATCCCCACGACTGTCACTTGCCTTCCTTGTCTTCTTCTCCTCCTGACAAATGAGGCATCTGTATGCTCACTTAGAAGCTTCAAGGAAAGAGGAAAGAAAACTCGACCGCACGAAGGGTCTGTTCTATTTGCTGCTGTCTTCAGCCCGTAGCAGTTGCTTCAGTAAACCTGGTGAATGTTGAACGAACAAAATTTTCGAGCCAAACAGTGCAGGGCATGAGGAGGAAACAAAGAGTAGAGATTCGATTCCCTGCCCTTCACCTGGCTCTGGGACCCCAGTCCAGCCTAAAAATGAAATAAAGAAGGACTCGCCCTTGAGAGTCACTTTACCAAGTCTTTTTTCAAGTAATGAATGGCCAGCAACGGAAGTGCAGCTCAAAGTAGCTGATGTAGCTTGTGTCTGATTCAGAAACATTGAACGTCTCTTGCCCTTGTCTGCACCATTCGTGAGAGTTGGGCTAAACTTTGAGAAAGTTAAGATTTTGGATGAGTTTTCAAGTTACAACGTTTTGGGACCATCTATCTTCTTTCTGACTTTTTCTACTGGACTGTAGGGTAGGATTATAAAGTGAGCACCTTTTTATTCTCTTATATTCATAGCACAAACCCTGGTACTTGGTGCTCAGTAATTACTTATTGGAAAGAACCCCCTTTTCTTTCTGGAGACTTCCTGTACTTACTGTGACCAGAAAGGTTGTTTCAAATGATACATTTTATACTGTTTGATCTGCGGGATCAAGGGTTGGCAAATTTTTTTTTTCAAAAAGACCAGACAGTAAATATTTCCTGTTTTGTGGGCCATACTTCCTTGTCACAATTCTGTGACACTGCCCCTTCTGCATGAAAGCAGCCATAAACAGTTTGTAGACAAAGGGGCATGGCTGCGTTGCAATAAATCTTTATTTATAGAAACACAGGGTGGGGCATATTTGGCCTCTGGGTTGTGGTTTGCCGGTCCCTGTGCTAGACTGTTCTTACCATAAAATAACCATTAGCAAAGCAAACTGTTTGGTTCTATTGTGTTGAATTGGACTTCAACTATGTGAGATCTTTTTCGTTGCATTTCTATTGTTATCCATTTGTTACTTAAATAAAGACTTGCTCAGTGACTCCCAAGCCTGAATCCTTATTTATTTCATTTTTAGATGGTATGAAGCTTGACCCATTTCAGAAATGCACCAAGGCACTACCTTTTCTTTTTTTCCTCCTTTTTCTTTTAAATAATACCCCATCTTTGTGACTATCTTGTTTACACAAACCGAACCTGAGACAAAGCTCCCGGCGCTGGCGCACTAAGCTCTTTGTGGTTAAACTGGTTTCTCACCCACCAGAGTCTGGGAGGGAGAAAGAAAGGACTGTACCAGATTCGATGTATTTTGAGGAGGGATTGATATGTAATATAAACCAGACTGCACCTCCTCATTCTCCCTGGGCCTGACAACAACTAGTTCTCATATACAGGTTGTACACAGGGAGCACAAAGAGATGGACTTTGGTCCCTTAGTTGAGACCCTAAAAATACCAGGAAAGCAGAGATGAGTCCCATTCCAGCCTTGGCACAGACGTTTGACGTAAACGGAACCTTAGGACCTGATCATAGACCATTGTCCTTCCTCATCTGGTGGTTACCAAACCACCCTCTAAACAGCTGTGCCTTCCGCTTCATGCAAATGCTCCATCTGTTTCATCTGGGGCAGGCTGGAGATTGTCGGTAGAGCTTTTAACTCCCCTGGCAGGGGGACACCCAGAGGCCCCTGGTCTCCAACTGCCCCCTCTAAACAGATCTAAGCCCAGCCAATAAGATGTTTACCTCTGGCTTCACCCCAACCCTGCACAACCCCGAGTTCAAAATGACTTTGGGAAGTAGGGGAAGAGGAACATTTTCCTTTGACCCCTGGAAAAGCTGTGTCTCATCCAGGCCCTAGGGACAATGGCACTGGAGGCTAACGAGACAGTGGGAATTTGTCTTGTAGCTTTTTTTCCCCCCAAGATTTATTTATTTTTAGAGACTGAGATTGAGAAAAATGGCAGGTGGGGGGAGGGGCAGAGGGAGAGAATCTTCAAGCTAAGCACGGAGCCTAAGGCAGGGCTCAATCGCACAACCCTGAGATCATGACCTGAGCTGAAACCGAGACTTGGACACTCAGCCGACTGAGCCACCCAGGTGCCCCTGTCTTGTAACTTTTAAGTATTTTTTCTGCAGAGCGAATGGGAGCCAGTAGGAATTCCAGACTAAGAATAGCTTCCATTCTTTTTTTTTTTTTTTTTAAAGATTTTATTTATTTATGTGACAGAGAGACAGCCAGCGAGAGAGGGAACACAGTAGGGGGAGTGGGAGAGGAAGAAGCAGGCTCACAGCGGAAGAGCCTGATGTGGGACTCAATCCAGGATCGCCAGGATCACGCCCTGAGCCGAAGGCAGACGCTTTAACGACTGTGCTACCCAGGCGCCCCCTGAATAGCTTCCATTCTTAAGAAGAGGTCATCAAAGTAACCAGAGTGGCACACTGGGAGCAGACCAAAGGGCCAGCTAAGGGGCTTGGACACATCCAGAGGCAGATGACCTCATGGACATTGTGGGTCTGAGATGCTCTTTTCAAGGTTGGGAAAGGTACAGGGAAAGACTCTCAGTGGCCATGGAAGGGTTCTATAGGCAGCCCCATCACAGGCAAGGTCTGAAAACAGAAGGAAGTCACAGGGGGAGGCTCAGTGGGAAGAGGTAGTGGGCTGGAAACCTGGACTGGAATTTTGAGTTTACCTCATGCTGGGTCTGTGCCCAGCATCTTCTCTCTGTCTGCTTCCCTGTTTCTCAACCCTGTTTTTATTCTCATCATCCCAGGGTTATAAGCACAATATTGGTGTCCCAGCCTCGCCCCAGACCAATTAAATCAGAATCCCTTGGCCATTGAAAAGTGTCTTTGGGTGATTTTAATGTGTAGTCGGGATTAGGGACCACTGTTCTATTTTATTATCATCACGATGGTAAAAATACTACCGGAAGGGAGTTACCAAGGGCTCCTATTTGCCCCATGGTCCCTTCACTTGAGAATCCCCTCATCTGAAACTAGGCTGTGAGATCACCTTGTGAATGATTACACTTCTATATTCTTTTAAAAAGATGAAGGAAGTATATAGCTAGAAATCAAACAGGACTCTGGTCTAATGTCATGAGTTCATTTTTGGCCATTTCTGTCTTCTTTACGGTGTGACCCATGACTGCAGCTCAGTCAGCCCTAAGATGACCCATGTGGGTTATGAATTCATGGGCGGCTGTAAAATACAGTGTGTCAAAGTGTGAGCTTTGAAGTGAGACCAAGATTTGCATCTCTGTGCCTCAAATTACCAGCGATTTGGTCTTGGGCAAGTGACTTAATCTAAGGCTTGGTTTTCTCATCCATAAAGTAGAAAGAATCATCTTTATCTTACAGACACTGATTTGTTAAATACGGTAGTAAATGTACTATTAGAATAAATGACTTAATAGTTAATAATAATTAAACAAGATAGTGGGTATAATACACCTACATCAAATTCCTAATTCAAGGTAAGGCTTCCACAAATGGCAGTTTTTATGATTAAAACCAAAATGAATTGTGTGTCTGGGCCAGAGTCTCAGTTTCTTGTCATGTGGGATAATGGCTCCAGAATGAGAATCATGCCCACTAATAAAGTCTCGACTTTTCTTGAGCAGTGAGCTCACTGGACTTGGCTTGTGTTGCCAACTTCAGTCAGATCCAGGAGTGTTGGTTACTGTCGGTATACGATGAAGACAAACGTTTGGAGGCATCTTTCTGTACAATGCAAGCCAAAGATAAGGCATCCAGGGCCGCCTTTGATGTTCTTCGAATTCACAGAAACTCATACGAGGGATGAGGCTATTTCCATATTCCCTACTATCTGCTGGGGGTTACGAGATGAGTTACAGTGACCTGAAAGGAGTGTTTCTAAAATCTTGGTTAAAATAAGTGTTGATCATTTAAGACGAAGTATGAACCTCTCCAGTGCCTTCAATTATAAAAAAAAAAATAAAGCAGAAATATATTACAAAGCAAGTGGAGTTCAACATAATCTTTAGGAGATAAATTATGTTTCATGTAGCCCTACCTTATGACCCCAATACTAGCTCCCTGGCCAGTATGGTGTGTGTGTGTGTGTGTGTGTGTGTGTGTGTGTGTGTGTGTGTGTGGTGTGGTGTGTTGAAGGGGCATGTATTTACCTACTTCTCTATCAGACTGGTAGAACCAGTCCTACTCCGCAAATTTCACATCTGGGATTTGCTGTTCACAATAGTATGTGAACATGCATGTTTGAGAACCAAGCTTGAACTCAGTCCTTTTGACAGGAGCCATTTAAAGTCGGAAGTTATCCTGAGCTTCCGTTTAAAGAAAAAGAGAAAATTCCATCATAAAACCAGAAAATGAAGGACAGATGGATGGATGGATGGGTAGATAGATAGACAGATGATAGGTAGATTTAATAAAACACTGGAGTTAAAAGAAATCCCTGTTACTCTGTACGCCATGCTGCCCAGGCTACTCGTACACTTAGCCTCTCAGTGGAAGGACAATGTCGCTGTTCTCATTCTGGTTCCATCTCGTGCTGATCTCCCCATGTGCGTCAGGGACACGCACACGTGGTTTTGCATGCAACAGAAGCTTTTCATTGCCTGCCACCCTCTCACTGCACTCCGAGGAGGGAACCCAACCCCTAACTCACACCAAAAAGGACCTTGCTGATGCAGGCTTCCCTCTTAACTGAAATTCCATCTCTAGGACTCAGTGAACTGACAAGCATCCCTGTTTCCAAATTTGCCCCCCGCTGACCCTGCCCATGTGATTTCTACAGTCCCACTTTTCCCTGTATACATTGCGGGTAAGAGCCCATTGCATCGTAAGGACAGGTGACACCATCCATACACTCCCCACCCCTTAATCTCCGCCCCTCCTTGCTTACACACGCCAGCAAGTTCGTTGTATTTGAATCAACATCAGGCAGAGTAAGCACTTCAGAAGCAAACAAGGAACAGAAGGGGGTGTTTGGGCAACGTCGAATATTATCTTAGGTTCTATAACCAAGATAGGAGATAGATTCTTATGCTTGATTTCTGGGAATACTGATGTCCCATGAAAGTCAAGGAACAATGCTTAACTAAGTGGCCTAAACCTTATAGCTTATCATTGCAATGCAAGGCACTTCAGGAAAATTGGTGTGATAAAACTCGAGTTTCCTAGGAATGAGCTAATTAAGTTCTATTTATTCAAGTAATCTAAACTATTTGACTACTCAAGTGGTTTTCGATAAAAAAAAAAAAAAGAGTAATACTCAGAAAACCCTCGCGCCTACACTGATGCCCTTGGAAGAAGTAGCAGGACTTCTAGGGAATGCAAGTCATTTAAGGTATTTTGAGCCAGCTCAAGGTGTCTGCATAAGGACTGGTAAAAACACAGCAGATCTTGGGGCGCCTGGGTGGCTCAGTCAGTTGGGCATCTGCCTTCAGCTCAGGTTATGATCCCAGGGTCCTGGGATCGAGCCCCACCTTGGGTTCCCTGCTCATTGGGGAGCCTGCTTCTCCCTCTCCCTCTGCCTGCTGCTCCCCCTGCTTGTGTCTCTCTCAGTCTCAAATAAATAAAAAAAATCTTTAAAAAAAACCCAACACAATAGATCTTAAAGGAATTAGAGTATCCCGTTTATCTGTTCCACAGTGCAAACACAGAAGAAAGGACAATCTAGGTATTGGAACAGGGATTTTCACAGGACCATTAGTGGGTGTGAGTTCCAGCAAAACAAATGAGTATCCGTCACAGTGGCCAAGCGCAAGGGGCAGGAAGAGTGTCTTGATACCAGCCACCTTCGCCAGAGAACTCTGCTCCCCAGTGTCCCCCGAGAGAGTGCTCATGGAGTCAGACCCTTCCCACCCCCTCCCCCACGTAAACTGCACAAGAACCCAGGAGGTAAATTTGCTTCTCTCAGTTTCCTAGTGCAAAAACCAGCTCTGAGAAGTGAGTTAACTTCCCCCTGGTCATGCTGTTAGTACACAGCCATTCTAGAACCAAAGCCACACCCGTCTGAGACTAAACCTATACTTTCCCCCATTACATTGTCCTGCTTGCCAGAAAGAACTAATTCAACAATTCGACATTCCGAGGCAGGGATGACATGTTGCCTTCCATT
Source organism: Ursus americanus (assembly GCF_024610735.1). Taxonomy (NCBI): domain Eukaryota; kingdom Metazoa; phylum Chordata; class Mammalia; order Carnivora; family Ursidae; genus Ursus; species Ursus americanus. The sequence goes on from NC_142130.1 coordinate 92,654,630, forward strand.
CTTCTGTTAGTCTCGTGCTGTAAAGTGAGACCCGACAAGTAAGATAAGATACACGATTAAGCAATTTGAAAAACAAAACAGGGCGATGTTTGCACGGGAGCTCAGTGTGAGTTTAAGCTGATAGTCCAAGTACTCGTGCTGGTGTGCGCGCTTCGCCGAGTGATAAGTGCTGTTTACTGACCGATAGACCAGGACGCTGTGCCTTTGCCATCACCGCTGCCTAGTAAGGACGCACGGATTTCAGAAGGGAAGGGGCTCGAGCACATGTTCAGTGATTAGCAGAAAATCAACAACGCGAGTCGAGTGATGAGGGGCAAGTTATCAGTCAGCGCTCTCTCTGGACGCGGGTGACCACAGCGCCGAACCCGAGCTCGTGGGACAGAAGAAATGAGGGAGACCGTGGCCAAAAGTAAATGCATGAATGACAAATAACTCCAGGAATATTTCTTAGTGGGGGAGTAAAGCAAATCCACTCGTGACATTTCAAGCCTGGATAGGGGCTGGCAACCGCCGTGGAAATCGAAGGTAACACAACCTGGCTTTCAGGAGCCCAGGCTTGCCTCAGAATTCACCAGATTCTCTTATTCAGGCTGGACCATCAAAGAGGAGAACAGTAAGAAAAAAAAATAGCATCCTTTTATTGGCCGTCTTTATCATTTCTTTGTTCTGCTGGCTATATGCGGCAGTGTCTGCAGGGGCACTTGGTAAGACGAAGTGCCACGCAAGGACACGAGTGACCGAGGACAGCCTTCCCTTTGAGCCCATTTTTTGTTTCACGCACGTGTGTAGTTTGGGGTACATGGGCACCATCTCCGGGTAGCGTTCGTCTGAGCAGCACGGCCCCTCTGCTGAGGCTGACAAGGAACGGATGGGGTTTACGGCTGATGTTTTAAGAGCGCTCAACACCCTCTTTCTACACTCATACTACATCTTTGGTGTGAAGTCCTTCAGAGTTGATGACAACTCGGCTGGGATCTTGCACTTTGCATAACTTAGCCAATCTGCATCACTCACTTTTTCCACAATAACTAGAATATTTGGCAAAAGGTACGCTTCTGCAATGGGAAAGATCCCAAAGTCAAAACCTTCGTTGTTTACCCAGCTCTACTAACAGTAAATACCTAACATGAGTCCTGAGACTTCTCCTAGGCCCTCCTGCATTTATGTCATGTAGAAATAGGGGTACTGAGGCAGAAGCAGAACGTTTTATGACATTCTTTCGTGTGGCTATCAGAGATAGGGGCTGTATGGGCTCCCAGGGAAATAACCCGGGGCATTAGAGATGAAAGAGTTACAGCATAATAATATCACTAACTGCTAAATCAAATAAAGGGCTGGAAAGCATGCAATGCGCACCCAGTGGGCTGAGCCAGAAGCCAGGGCCTGAACTTGGCAGAAATGGAAAAGTCTCTGTGCGTGCTCAGGAAACCCAAATATCAGGGCTAGAAGTGTCAGAACAATGAGGCCTGTAGCGAGGGGCCAGTTTGATGCAGCGTGGTGAGGAAGGGGCGTGTCTGTAACAGCCGATGGAGGCGCACGCCTTGCTTGTCCTTCGGTATTTCCAGCCCCCAAAGAAAGATGCACCCTCAATCAACTTGGTGATTCTTTTTAAGGCAGAAGTATATAGCTTGTCACTAACCAAGGGGCAATCGCTAAAATATGAAAACGGGGGAAAGTAGAATAATTCACTGCTCTTATCTTCCCCAATGGATCATTGAAATTATTCAGGGGGATACTAACATTTTCTGTACTATTGTATTTTAAATATTCTAAATGTTGCTCTTGGGGTCTCAGACACGGATTCAACCTACCATGTGTAAAATACTGCATTTGGCCATCTGGTGGAGCTGGGGCCGTGGCCACGCATCACTCACTGGCAGATTATCTGCATAGTTGGTGCGTGGTCGGTTCAGGATTAAACAATAAGCTAGCAATAAAAGAAGTGAATTAATGCATGTAACACTTTGCCAGATCGGTGTACGGTTAGGCCTTGAAGGGAAGGTGGCCTCGTATCGGTTGCAGTGACCTGGAGATGGTGAGTCTACCCTGTAGCTGTGTTTCTGTGTACCGGCCCATACTGTCAACACTGAGCACCAGACACTATGCTATACCTTTCACTGGTGGGAATTGCCACGATTCACTTAGTAAAAGTGGCTCTGAAGTGAACCAGAAACAAATTGTGTGTATTTAACATGAGGTATAAGGTTGTACCAACATGAGCCAAAGCACCAAAGTCCAGCTTGAATAAGGCAAGGGGTGTTGGGTTCATGTCACCACTGCTCTGTAACTCACCAACTCTCAAGCCATGCTACAGGTGGGGACCTACAATCACCAACTCACACCGGTGGGGGTTTAAACGCAGGTGTCCAGCCTCTAAACAGAGTGCTGAGCACTTCTTGTGTCTTTTTATTTACACATTTTCCCATTTGACAAAATTGGATTTTTTTTAAGATTTTATTTATTTGTTTGACAGAGAGAGAGAGACAGCCAGCGAGAGAGGGAACGCAAGCAGGGGGAGTGGGAGAGGAAGAAGCAGGCTCTCAGCAGAGGAGCCTGATGTCGGGCTCGATCCCAGGACTCCGGGATCACGCCCTGAGCCGAAGGCAGACGCTTAACAACTAAGCCACCCAGGCGCCCTTGACAAAATTGGATTTTACACACGCCCTAGCAAGGGTCAGTTTGGTGCTGACAAATGAGGGTATCATGCCTATACTACCACTTCTATTTTCAAATCAGATCAAATCAAGTTTTAAACATTTAGCAGTTGACTCCAAAAGAGCTGAGGACACACGTGGGAATAGGTGACCAGCCGCAGCAGTTTTTCTGGGACTGAGGGATTTTCCAGGACACAAGACTTTCAGAGCAAAACCTCGGGGAATGATGGGAAAACCAGGATGGTTGCTCACCCCCAGAGGAATAATTGGAGATTACATTTCTGTTAAGTAACTTTCGCATTTTAGGATAATTTTTGTGCCGTCCCAATAAAGAAGCATGTGAGAAAGCCTCCGTGTTGTCCTGAGGAGGAATTCTTTTTTGTTCGGAATGGTGGTGGGAATATGGAGAACCCTCCAGTGACCAACTGGAGATTGCTGTCAGTCCCATCTGCTTCTCCCCCAGGAGCATGAAGGACAAGGAGAGGCAGGTAATTTTGGAAATCTTCTGGAAAAGTGAACAGGGCAAATGATCTACTAATTGGAAGGGTTGTGTCTTATGGGACCTGGTTTAAAAACCAGTACATGATATCAAGTTCAAGAACATATGACCTTTTCAGTAATTCAGGGAGGGCCATTCACCCGTTCTGTGCAAGAAGTCTTTCTTCCGTCATGGGGCACCTGGGTGGCTCAGTCGTTAAGCATCTGCCTTCGACTCAGGGCGTGATCCCAGCGTTCTGGGATCGAGCCCCACCTCGGGATACTCCACTGGGAGCCTGCTTCTTCCTCTCCCACACCCCGTGCTCATGCTCCCTCTCTCGCTGGCTGTCTCTCTCTCTGTCAAATAAATAAATAAAGTCTTAAAAAAAAAAAACTTACTTCCATCAGATGGGAGTAAGTGGCCTTGACAAGGGCTGAAAATCTTTTAAGGCCAGCTTACCTACAAGGCCAGCTTGTCCCCTAGGTTTACAGAAAGATGGTTGGTTACTTTGCCTTACTCTTTCAGTTGGTAGCCCCTATGACTTGAGTAGTTGGCTTGTTAAGCTCCTTTTCAGAATGTGTTGTCATCGTTATAATTTCAAAATCTCTGAGGTCCTTCATGGAACACAGAACAGCCACATTCCTCGCCCTAAAGGATGTCCTAAAACTTGGCATGTTTGATCATGACTGTATTCAACAGAAGAGGGCCAGACCTGTGTGTTTATCTGCTTCTCTATCTGTCTCAACCTCAATTAAGGAAAAAGAAATTGAGTGGCTTGTGAGTTCCGGGTTGAGGCAAGAGGCAGCAGGAGGAAGTTAATGCCTCAGGGATCTTGTCTGGGCCATATGGCATGTTTTGGGAAGAAGGAGCAAAGATAGAGAATGCTAGAACTGGTCACAATCCTTGAAAGGCAAAATGAAACGATTCTGAATCTTTGTATTCTTCGGAGATGTTGTATGCGTCATCAATGAAGCCCCAAAAGCAAAGGGTGAGCTTTGGGGGAAGGGCTGCCACCTGCTTCCATTTTGCGTCAAATGCCTGGGGACACTGTTTTGTTTCTAGCCTGATCTGGTGTAGTATCCACTAGGATACTCGTGCCCGCGCCTTTGGAGTAATTATTCTTACTGTTTCACTAACACTTCATCAGCGTGAGCCTCCAAGCCCGTCGGCCAAATCTGGGAAGGGAATGAGTCAAACGGCATGTTCTCACCTCCTGACAGCGTCAACCTGATACCCACGTTTCTTTTTACACCAATACAAGCTTTGATGTGGGTTTCTGCCACTTGAATAAATTATATGTGTACAAACATGTGTAAAAGTAGGGACTAACATAATATAGCACAGTGTACGAGAACCTTCAATGCGATGTTGGTGTAGATCCTGGGTTTCAGGCCCTGTGGACACTGTGAAGGTTATTCTCCGGTCTTCTGAGACTAACTCAAATATTAAGAGACTGGATGGGATGACCTGTAGGATCTTTCGAGCTATAACTAAGCCTTGCTGACTTTTCTCCTTGCTTCCTTTTTGGAATGTAACTGCTGGTGAAAGTTTCCCTCTGCCTCAAAGCCACATCATGAAGAGATGTTCGGTGGGAGAGGCGGGACCGCAAAGGGGAGAGACGAGGTGTTCAAGTATGAGATGGCTTGGAAAGCTGGTGAGTTGCCTGGATAAAATGGGATTTATGCGGTTAGTTCTGGGCAAGCTTATTTCTCTTTGGTGACTGAAATGTCCGAATGGAAGGTAGAAATGATAGAGAACAAATGTGAGCTCGGATCATCTAGTTAAAAAAATTAATATCAACAAAATGTTAACCTTAATAAATAAAAAATGTGGCCTTTACTCTTCAGATGTTACTAAGAGGAAGGTAACTTTCAGGCTAATGATGTCGTACTAAGGCCAACCTGACATATAGGCTTTATACTCAATGAAACACCCTAATGAATAACGGAATCAGTTTTTGTTTTTGTGGTTCTTGCTCTTTGGACAAGATTTCACGAGGCTAAGGTTAGAGCTGCGTTGCTGAGTTGTCCCGGGGGGAGCTCACTTGGCTTGTCTCATCTTCACCGTTACTCGTTCTGTTCCTTGTCTCTACAATGCCTACAGCCTGTCTTTGTCCCTGCCTGTGAAAACCTTGTCAGTTGAACTCCATCATTCCCTCCTCTGAAAGCCTACCTTCAACCTCCTGGGCAGAGTCCACTGCCCTTCCTGTGGGCTTCTAGAATATTTCCATCATATGCACTTATCACACTGTTTATAATCAGCTATTCCCGATCTTTCTGCTGAACGACCCTTTACTCCAGTCCTGGGACTGTGGGGTCTTTGTAAAAACCCAGCAAAGAGAAACACCCAGTTTAGTGATGAATCTGATAGAGTGACATGATATCAATAACAAAGTGTTCTATTGGTGCTAGAAGGCCCTGCTGGGATCCTCCTGGCACTTGGAGGAACTGACCATGTGCATAGAAAGACCATGTGCATCTTAAGTCAAATTCCAAATTTTAGTGTTGAGATCCCCAATTTTATTATTTTATTATTTTTTCATTATCTTTTTGAAAGATTTGAGAGAGAGAGAGTGTGTGTGCACGCATGTGAGTGGGGGAGGAGGTGAGGGGGAGGGAGAGGGAGAAAATCTCGAGCAGATGCCAAGCTGAGTGTGGACCCCGATGGGGGACTTGATCTCACAACCCCAAGATCATGACCTGAGCCCAAACCAAGAGGCTGACACTTAACCTACTGAGCCATGCAGGCATTCCCCTGCCCAATTCTATTTTGAGTGGGAAAATGGTGTAGCAGAGGCTGGGAGGAGGAGGGCAGAGGGTGCTGAGGGAGTGAGGGTTCACAGTAAGGAAAGAACATGTACTAGTGGGAGGGAACACTACCAGTGTTCTCAGGATGAGCTACGCTGCTCGTGGTCTGTGCAGATCCCCTTGGACCTCCTTCCCCCGTTCTGGGTGTGCATTTGCAGGCTTCCATGCCTCCTACTTCTGATGCTCTGCCGTCGCCCCCCCCCCCCCCACGCCTTTTCGTAAGGCTGCCCTTGGGCTACAAGAGTCACTTCCTTATGGATACAGAAAGCCAGAGCACCAGTGGGATACCCTGTCAGCCCTTCTACTTTTAGCAAAGGTGGCTGGGCAGGAGCAAGGAAGTCCAGCTTCCTCATCCAGGATGCTACTTTCTCCCCAAAACCCCGTCCCAGTTTCAAGCAGGGAACTAGCCTGAGCCTGAAACCTCCTCCTAACTTAACTTCATCCCTCCCCTGCTGGCCTGCTCTCCTCTCCCTCAGATTTCTCCCAGGAGCACATTAATACATGGCACATGCATCCTTGTTGCCATAGTTGCTTCTAGAGAGCCACTCCAAGACGAGATTTCAACTTCATGGCTTCCTGAGACAAGCTTCCCACTGGCAAGGTCAAAAGGCAAGCAGGCCCCCAGCTCTGGCCTGCAGAGTCTTGAAAGGATTGAGATGGGCATTCTTCATTCTCCACTGCTCATCTGCATTCCAACAGGATGTTTTACGTATCTCTGGGCAGGGGTTGTGGGAGCACACAAGACACCTGACCAAGTCCTGCTTGGCCTGTGGAGGACACTCGAAGGCACTGGGGTCATAGGAGGTTTCCAGGAAGTTTTAAAAACTAACATAATCCTCTGTAAATAGTCCCACATCTAACGCAACTTAAATAGATCTAGTCGAAGGTTAAAAAATGTACTTTCTTCCTCTTACCACACGTGAAGGATTTTTATGTCTCAATTTAAGCCAAGATGGGAATTGGAAGCATTATGGCATTTTTTTTTCTTTTTTGGAAATTATTCTTGGGAAATGGCTCTCTTGAAAGAGCTAGTTCTTATGGTCTTTTCTGTCCAGTTTTCAGAACTCACTTTAGAAATTTGGATAAAACTTCAGATTTTAGATGTATACTTTATTAAAATTTGACACCCCTAAGAGTCTTGCTTTCAATTAACTGGGAAGGAAGGAAGGAAGGAAGGAAGGAAGGAAGGAAGGAAGGAAGGAAGGGAGATTTACTGAATATTCATTCATGTTTGTTTTGTATTTTAGGCTAAAAGATCAATCACATTGACCATCATCAGTTACAAGATGATTAGCTATGTTTTTTGAAGTAATCTGATTGTAGCTTCTGGACCCTCCTCCCTAGAAGTGGGTTGTAAAGCAGATTCCACTCACTGGATGGGAGGGAGATTGGGTGACAGAAAATGGTTTTTGTCAACATTAATAATTTGTCCCCTGTCTGTCTCTCATGCAACATTGGAAATACTTAGATCATTCAGTTACTAAAACATGCCAAGGAAAATCTGTCGCCTGTGACAGAAATCTCATAGATATTTTTCTAGAGCTTTCCCACCCATGACTCAACACTTCGTCATGCATGCGTAATACCTCGCCTCCTTTTGTGAATTCTGTCGTATCTACAACCTCGACATCTGATTGTTGACGTAGCCCCAGTTGATGAAAATGAACAAAAACAGGTAAACATCACCAACATGAAGCATATTGTCTTAACCTTTAAATGACTTCATGCAGCCACACTATTTTGAACTCATTTTCTTCTTTTGTCGTTTTTAAGAGTGTGTTATGAAGGAAGATGAGCTCTGCCGTGTACGGTCCTGTAAGAACTAAAACTTGCGGGAGTATTAGGCCGTGATTATCATTCACGTAGTGTATGACTTGATATTCAAAGGAATTGACACGTGCATATGTATGCCCACAATCGACTAATTTGAGAAAAATGTGGCCTAATGAAAAATGCATGGACTGAGAGAGAGAAGAGCTGTTTTGAGCCTCACCCCTCACCCCCTTCCAGCTCTGTGACTCTGAGCACATCACTTAACCTCTCTGGCTTCCACTTCTTTGCTGTTAAGCTAATTGTGGTTTTTTGGTCGGGGCATCAAATGAATAACATTTCTGAAAGAACTGAATAAATTAAAAAAAGTATTCAAATGTTAGTTTACTAATTAAAGCTGAGACTGGAAATATTCATTAAAAGTAAGAAAATAGGAATTAAATTTCAATTGTAACAAATCACATTGTCCATTTATAATCTTTTATCAATCTACTTGATGATTAATTGTTTTAGGGACTGGGATGGGCCAGCTGTCCCTCGAGGGACACGTAGTGAACAAGACAGATGCAGTCAAGTGCTGAATGAAACCGACAGCAAATGATACAGTCAGGACAATTTAGACAGTACAAATTGGCATACAGAGTGAAAGGGAGAACTAGGTACCCAGTTGGGTTGGGGCCGTATGAGGGGGGGGCCCAGTCCCCCTGAAGAGGTGTCCTTGGGCCAAGTCTTGACCAGGGTCATCTGGGCGAATGAAGACCTGAGGGAGAACATTCCAGGCCGATGGGACAGCCTCTGCAAATCACCTGGGGTAGGATACGGTCAGGCCTTGAAGCTGGGTTTTCCCCTTCTCGTTATTTTGGACCTCTGTGTTTCCCTGTTTTCTATGGGGCTTTCATCACGTCCTCCTCTGACGTGCGTCTGATTCTGCGCTCTGGAGTAAGAGCCGCTTGAAGACGTCTGCTCCCCTAATGTCTTCTTCATTCTCTTCAGCCCTAAGCCCCCGGAAGCCCAGCATCTTCTCCCAGGGGTCACCCTATTCTCGCAGGCTGAAGAGGAGGCCCCTGCTCCCTGGGAAAGAGAAGGACAAAAGGGAAGGCTGATGCACCAGCCCCCCCCCCCCCGGGAACCAGAAAAAGGGCATGATTCATGCCAGGGCTTGGAGTCAAGGGAGAAGGTTGGATAAAGTAGGCAGTTTGAAGACTTTCCCCCTTAAAAAAAAAGAACAGTCCCTCACCCTCCCGGCCCCCATTTAGGTCGAGCTCCCGGAAAGCAGCGGCTGCCCCCAGCGTGAAGTGGAGGGAATGCACGGGAGTGTGGAACCCAGAACTCAGGGGAGGGGACATATCATTTGCTGCCAACACATCAGTCGAGTCACCTCTTCTTCCCTCCAGCTTAATGCGCTGAAGAGCCCTGACGCTGCCACGGTCCCTGTGCAGAAGACACGTGAGGTGTCATCACCACCTTTGTGACAGAGACCCTGAGCTTCCCTTGGCATTGCCTTTGGACTCGTGCAGGGGATCTCACTGGGGAAGGCACCTGTGGGAAAGCCACCTTCCTCTGAGGGCTTGTCAGGGTCTGTGTGCACCCTGGCCACAGGAAGGTTGGCGACCCACACAGGCCTGGGCATGGTGGCCACAAGAAATGGCTTGGTGTAGGGAGGACATACAGCTATAGTCCAGAAAGAAACTCTGCCTCCATTTCCAGAGACCAAGACCTCTCCTTAGACTTCTGCTTCAGGGATGGAAGTCTGACCGTTTCTCATAAAACCGCGGACACTGGGCACAAATGCTGGAAACCAGCCTCAATCCCAACTTCCACGATCCAGAAGAACCCAATTTTACCTATCTAACTTCTTTATGCTTTTTTGGTCAGGGAAAACGGAGGCTACAGGGAGATTGAACTAAAAACACAGAGGTTTTTCTCTGTGACATTTGGCTCATATATATTCGGGATGTATATCTTCTGTATGGGTTTTTCTGCTTTTCCCAAGGAGCAGGGAGTTTTGGTAACATTCATTTGCAGTGGGGAGAGGCAAGAGGAGGAGGGAACTTGGGGTAGAGGAGAGCTGGTTAGAAGAGATCATCTGGTTATTTATTTATGGTTTATTTAGGCAAAGGGGCCTTAAAAAAAAAGGCTTTGATAAGAGTGGCCAAAAGTCTTCAAAGATTAACTGGCTCTTTTCTTTAAAAGGGCATTAGTTTTCTTTCCTACAGGTGTTCACAGAGCTCAGGACTGGGTGTCCACTAGAATTTTTTGCTGGTCTGTAGATTTCCTTAAGGCACACTGCTGACATCATGGAGCCCTCTCTCCCTCTCCCTCTCCCTCTCTCCTTCTCCCCCTCCCTCCTCCCTCCTCGTCCCTCCTCCCTCTGCTCAATCTCTCCCAATCTCTTTCCTCCTCTCTTCAGTTCCTTCAGGTAAATCCTACTCAAACTTGTACCAACTTGTTTTTGACTGACAGCGAACAGCGAGAGACTTTTCTTCACTTTGAGAGAACCTAAACACCTATCTTTCCCAAGGCAACCTGCATCGGCCGATCGTTTCTTTGCCTGGTCATAACTTCCCATCTAGGCAGGCGTCCGTGCATCCGTCTCTGCAGGTAAGAGGTATGCGCTTCGGTCAACACCGTAGCACTCAGCCGGCTGGAGAGATTTCTGAAACACTGTATTCCCAGGCAATGAACGAGGGGTGATTCTCTTAACACTCACTGAAATCATTCAAAACTTCCAAGCTTATCTGGGGGAAATTTACAAGAGCTGTTTGCATGTGGAAAACGGGTTTTTTACTTAATGATGGGGCAAAAAAAAAAAAGTGCTTTATTCTTGCCTGTGAAACAATATCCAGATGTTGTCTTGTTTGCTGTGGGTTTAAGTGATCTAGGTGGAGGGAAGGAACGACTCCGACTTCTCCTTGCAAGTGTTTTGCTCTCGCAGTGGCTGTCAGAGCAAGTTTGTTACTGATTTTCAGTGATTCCAGAGTTCTTGGGTCTTTTTCTGGCAGTCAGTTTCCTTTGTCCGGGGAGAAGTCAGGGTAGGTTGCCGTAAGGCGAAACCTCACCAGAATATTTTAAAATCTGTTACCTATCCTTAGGAGGAAAAAAAAAAAAGTTACGTAAGTTTTCCGCGGTAGGTGGAGGAAGGTAAACAATTCTGACTTTGGAAACATTATGAACCTTTGTTCACAACCTGTGGGGAATGTGTCTTAGAACCTGTGTGTGATTTCCTGTGAGTTTAGCTCTCTCAGCTCCGAAATGTTACTCGGGGTGGAATTGACACGCTGCTCCCGTGGAGCTGGCTTCTTATCTCGTCTCTGCACTTCCGCGTTCAGTCGCCCGAAGGAAATAAGAATTTGTCTTTAGATGAGGTGTTTCGTGACCTCTCAGCTTCTGAAAGCCACGGGTTAGGACACGGACAACAAACGTCGTGTTCAACTGGGGAAAATTAAGGAGAAACGTGATTTGCCCCACTCAGTGCACACAGGCAGGTTTATGTCTTCTGAATGGAATATATTTTCATTCTTTTTTTTTTTTGAACCTAAAGGAAGAATTTTGAAAATAAAAATGACAACTGATCTGTAAAGTCCTTTCTCTGAAACCTCCAAATCACTCACTCTCACACACACACACACACACACACACACACACACACGCACAATCGACAGTGATTCCGGATCTTACCCCATTTTGTCCTCTCTCGTAAATGTTTCAACAACTGTGTAACGATCGACAATAGCCTTAGGTAACACATTCTCTCAATTTAAAGCTGTCCGAAGAATCCAAAGAAAATTGTCAATTGCGGCCACCCCGCGAGTTTAGACGCCGTCCCCTTGTGGAACCGGGTCAGGAGGCTCGCCGTGGAAGGAGTGAGCACTCACCTCACCCATGGTTCCCTCTGCTGTTCCGTCCCTGGGTTCTGGGGGGTGGTTATTCTTTGTGTTGTTTAGTTTTGATTTTTTAGCAGTTTTCCTCCTCTTCTAGCTGGGAATAGAATCAATGACCATGCAGGGAGCCACCCAGAGGTCGCACGGCCAGTCTTCAGAAAAGGCTAGAAAGTAGAAGAGCTTAACCAGATCAGGGAGTCGTATCTCAGAAATGCTAATCAAACAACCGAGCTGACCCGCCTTCACTGAGCTGAGTAAACGCCTAAGTACTTTGGGGGGTCGTTAGGAATAGACTTGGTTGAATGTTGTGATTCTGGTCGCTTGAGGAAAACACATTTTTAAAAAGCCCTCCCACCCTCTTACCACTCCTTCCTCCACCAACAGTTGTGGTCATTTTACGGAAAGTGCTATTTCCCCAATTTCCTCTCTTCACACTTAAAACCAGTGCAGACAGCCCGTTTTTTGGGGGGAAAGAGAGCGAGACCCCAGGCTTCCCACGCCAGCAGTCCCAAGAGCCAACAAAAGCAGGTCTGTTGGCTCCTTGATGCAGGGCTCAGCCCACTGCTGCTCTGCCCTTGCGTGGAGGAAATCAGGGAAGGGCTGCGCTTTCTTGTTTCAGTGTGTGTGTGTGTGTGTGTGTGTGTGTGTGTGCACGTGTAATTATATACCTGCAAGACAGCAACATGCTCGGTACAAGAGCAACCACCGATGTGTGGTACTGACTGTGCAGAGGCAAACATTTTCAGACGTAATCAGTAAATGTCAAGCACTTGAAATACCCTTTCCTGCCTCACCCCTTCCTCGGTTAGAGACGTGCAGCAATCCTCTGACTTCCTTGCATGCCCCACTTCAGAGTCCTTCGTTGTTTGTGGATTGTGTCTGAGAGCCAACACAGCAGTCCACGGACGGGGCCGTGAACGTGACGGCGCACGGATGACGAGCCCCTGCTCGGGACGCAGCGACCTCCCTAATCATTTCCCGCCATCTTTCATATATAAGTCAGTCAGCGACCGTCTTTCCGTCTGCAACAACTTAGGCACCTCACACTGGAGGAAATGGGGGCATCTCCAAATGTGTTTTAATTCGTCTTTCAAGTCAAAGGAAATTTACTCCAAAAATAGGAAGCTAGGAGCCGAGTTAATGTTAGTTGGTAGGCTTGCAAAGACAAGGTTGTTGCGGATTAATGGGTAAATGTAGGAGGCATATCAGGCAGAGGTTATTATTATCCATCTTCTCTCTCCCCCGCCCTTCACCTCCGTCTCATGGAGCCCCCTAGGCTGTGGGGTTGTTGTTGGTGCAGCTGGAGAGTGGGGTGCGGCAGGCCTGGGAAGTGGGGTAGCAGAGGAGCAAAGCAAACCAAACCAGGCCTTGCTGTGTGCCCCTCAAGGATGCAGTGCCCTGGAAGGGGACAGCTCTGACCCAACCACCTGGCTCTTTGCTGCCGTTCGGGTAGCTCTCCTGTGCCTATTTTACAGGCAGGTAAAGGGAACTGTGTAGCCAGAAATGAGCAGCCCTTGAAATACCAAACCTTCCCTCAATTAAAGGAAAAAAGGGTAGCCTGCTTCCCCACCTTGAAAGGGAGAAATGAGGGCACAGAATGAGAGAAAATAACATATCATCTAAAAGTTGTGTTTCGTAAGTGTTACTTGGTTGAGGTGAAAGGGGGAAAATGAGCAAATCCTTGGGGCGCCTGGGTGGCTCAGTCGGTGAAGCGGCTGCCTTTGGCTCAGGTCATGATCCCAGGGTCTTGGGATCAAGTCCCGCATGGGGCTCCTTGCTCAGCGGGGAGCCTGCTGGTCTACAGCCACCAGCTCCTTTGGTCACTTATGCCCCCACCCACGTTTCCGGGTTCTCCACCTGACCATGTCCCTGGGATCACAGCTCACCGTGGGGCCATGGGAATATACAGGGGACTCTGAGGGGGACTCCTGCAGTACGGATCCAATTCTCAGGGGGCTTTGAGGACCCGGGTAGGCAGGTTTGGGTTTCCATCTACATCCTATTTCAGCTGAAGTTGCCCTGGTATCAGGCCGGTAACTCTGAGATTCTGGTGCTTTCTCCTCCAGTACCAGCACTGGGGTCTGATCAAGAGCATCTGGAGCTTGAAGAATATACAATCTGGGGGCCCTGTTTAAGGAAAATGAATGCAAAATCACGACTAGAAAATTAGGTACAAAGTTTGGAGAGGGCGGGTATGGGCATAAGCGAGGCTCCCTGAAGCTTGGTTTCATCACCTTCATGATAAATCCACTCTGTGTCATACATAATAAAGACCCAATCCTTGTTGTTTGCAAGAATGGTTGCATTCACTTATGTAAATTTTAGCTGCTGGCTGCCCTCTGAGTAACTGGAAAATGATAAGCAAAAATACCATCGTGCTTATACATATCTAATGATCGGTGATATATGGAAAATTGATCTGGGCGATACGTAGAATGTTTCTCATTTCACTGGCAGGTTGCCGTGCAATGTAGATCCTTGTGCTGTGGCCAAACCTTGGGGCCATAACTAGGCCCAAGGGCAAGATGCTATCAAAGGTCTGTTTTTCCTACAGCGGACTGTGTGGGCACTGAAATTAGTGGTGCACTTTTTCCATTTGGAAAGCCCTCACTCAAGTTAAAACCAGAAGAACACCGTGCTAGTCATGAGCCTGGAACCTAGCATGATATAAAGGCATCGAGAACGTGCTTCTCTTCTAACAGACTGGAGGGTTTGCCCCCGTGAAATGTCCATGAAACGTCCACGGGTCTGACAAGGGACAGCCTCTTCCCTTAATGCTGTTTCCAGGCCAGGCAAGGTAACTGTGCCATTTCTTGGTACGGATGCTTGCAAAACCCATGCCTACCAAGCCAGAGAATGCTCTCACTCAGCGATGTTGATGCCTTCAACTATTGGCAGATGGATATCTTGCCCCATCCTACGTCACTCTGCCAAAGGACACAAGGTCAGCTCCCCAAATCTGGCTTTCTTACTTCCTGAGTTACCCTTTATTCCTGCCGTTTAAGAGCACATTTGAAAAGTTTATCCTCTGCTTTGAAACATCACAAAACTTGGCATCATCTGTACTCTTCCTAAAAACCCCATCCCCACCTAGCTGCTAGAGGCTGAAGAAAAATCTATAACCCTAGAGCACCTGGTTCCTTTGTCTAGAATTCTTTAAATACTAAGGAAAGAGAACCCGCCCTGTCTTCTTTATGTTTTCAAAAGTCCACGGAAAGAATTTATACATAAACAGATAGTGAGCAACACCACATACAGACATAGACATGCAAGTGACAAATGAGGCAAGGGTGTGCATTTAGCCCCAACATTAAGAATGAATCTGTGTAGGTATAGAAGTAATAGTCCAGTGTTGACAAGATCACAGTGCTGCTTTATTTTCAACATCTTGTCTATTTTAATGAATTTCAAATCTGTAATTTCCACCTGAGCTGCATATTAAAGCTGAAACAGCCCCCAAGTTGCCATCTAAAGAGTGTCCCAAAAATGCTGTCATAGTAATATTGGTCTCTTTTTTTTTTTAAGATTTTATCTATCTATTCATTTGAGAGAAGGAGAGAGAGCAGAGGGAGAGAGAGAGGGAGCACAGTGGGAGGAGGCGGGGCAAAGGGAGAAGTAGGCTCCCCGCTGAGCAGGGAGCTGGACACAGGATCCCAGGACCCCAGTATCATGACTGGAGCAGAAGACAGACGCTTAACTGACTGAGCCACCCTGGAGCCCGTGATATTGGTCTTAACAACAGTCCTTAGCAAAGGAGTTGGGTATTATGTCACATGGCTCGATTCTTGTTAAGGAGAATGCTGGGATAATCTGATCAAGAAACACTCAGGGTCCAGTTCCTGACACCACAACCCACCTGGCCCCTATGAACAGAAGAACTTGCTTCTCCCAGGCAAGCCAAAGCTGCCTTGGGAGGTAAGGGGAGGTGAGGACACCACTCCAGCGCCTCCATGACTCCATCTCTTGGGAACTGGGGAGACCCTTTAGGTGCTGGCCCTCTACTTCCTGGCTCATGGTTCTGGGGGCAAGAGTGGTTCCTCTGGCCAAAAGGCAGGAGGGGCTCTTCTGAACCACAATAGAACTTGCTAGTAAAGCACCCTCTTTCCTGGGAGAGGCACTCTCACCCAGGGAAAAGTAAGGCGGCTTGTCCTTGGATAGGAATCTACCATAGTCTCTAACTCCCACTCGGCCTTCACAGTCGTCACTGGCATGCAAAATCCCTGAGACATCCCACAGCAGAGACATCCTTTAACTTTGAGTCCCAAGTCGTACAACTATTTTGGACTACAGAACTGCCTCCCATCTCCTCTTACTTTCTTACTACTATGATTCACTCCTCTGACTAATATTTCGTGCAGCCCCACCGGGGACACCTTTCCAGGCCATGATTGGTATGGGGTGGCAAGGTGTCACATGCTCCAAGAAAGAACATGCTGTGATGTTCGTGTGTTCTTTGGCTGTGAGATGGACCTTTGGGACCTGAGCTGTCCCTGCAGGTGACTGGCCAGCCTTCGGGATTGCAACATGACCACAGATAGCCCCTAAGAATGTACTTACTTTTCGACTCTTTGTTTCTCTACATTCATCTGATTCCCACAGGATTTAAGTGGATTGTCAAAGGCACATCCTCATACCCTCACACAAATACAACATGACCTAAAAGTAGATGAGAAAGAAAAATACGGGTAAGCCTCAGAGAGGTAATTTGATTAAATCATCTGCTGGCTTTATATGAGTTTTATTTATTTTTTACAAAACACAAACTAAGTATACACAGGCCTACAGGGACAGAGTCTTGTTTGTGACTTCAGAATTAAATGTGAGTTGTAAAACACTTCATATTTGAACCTGAGAATCAACCAGGCTCTTGCTGTGTCTAGCCTTATCATGCGCCATATTTTATAATTCCTTTGAAAGACAATGTCTATTCTCCCTCTTAGGATTTTTTTTTTTTTTTTGCATCACTACGTCTATAATTTAATTGTCCACAAGTGAGGAAACAAATGTTCTCCACTGGTTTAGACTCAGGTCTGGCACCAGCAACAGAAAGCCATCTATGACCCACCACATCCAGGCTAGAAGCCCTGTTAGACGTCCCTCCCCACCCCAGGCTAGCTGGTTCATCCCACTTGGCCCCACATTACAAGAGCGCACCTACTTGTGTCTTTTGCCTACGGAGTTGCAAGCTCCATGACGATGGAGATTTTACCGGAAGCCTGCTCTGGGCTCCCAGAGCTTGGCCCAAATCATTCCTCGGGCAATGCTTGTTGAATCAACACGCATTGACATGAAGGTGGAATTTTTGCTATAATTACGTCTTCAGCTGAACCACAACCTGCATTTATGCCAACAAAGAACTTTGTATCCAAAGTGTTTTAAAAATGCATATATCTGAAAACTATGAACCGGTGCATTTTTTTTTCCCCTTGGTGAACATTATAAAGTGATAGATCGACCGCTAGAATTGCTTAAGTGGGGTTATTATGGAAGGGAGACATATTTTTATGAATTTCTACAGGACACCCCATACCTACAACAAAAGTAGCTGAGTAAACCCCATATAGGGAAAATAGGTGGCATGCAGAGTATTTTGGGAAGAAGGAAATTGAAACAAAACTCCATGGTTTTGGCATGGGAGTGTGGACTGAAAGTTTGATCCTGGGGATGAAAACAAGGGAAGGAAAGAATAGGAGGAATTTGCTGCAATCCCGGGGAAGAAGAGGGTGCTTTGATCTCCGGTTTGGCCAATCCAGGGAACCAGGCCCTAACCTCACATCATTCAAGTGCCCTCAAGTGCTCGGTTTTGATCTGGCCTGTGTTAGCATACCTGGGGCAATATAGGTATTTGGCTCTCAATGTGTTTTAAATTTTAAGTTCAAGAGAATTTTCTAAGATTTCCCATTTTAAGGATGAAATAGTCTAGGACTAAAACTTTACAAGAGCCACCTTTCTGGGATCGCCATCAAAGGCATCTCGCTCCGACTGGGAGCAGTCTATGCCGGCACATGGTGTTTCAGAGTCTAAGGCCATGTGAGCATACGTATATTGAAAAATAAATTTTATAGCGATGGATATTAGCTTGTCAAATCCAGTCTCCCAGGGATGTTCTATAAACTATGATTTTGTAGCACACTTCATTTAGTTTTCAATATCTGAAGAAACGGTCTATGATGTACTAGCCCTAAAGTCGGTGGAAATGCATATTTAATGAGTTTTTAATCAAATCCGATCAGGATTTTGGATGGTTGGCCTCCGGCCCCAGTCCCCTTGCTCAGCACATGTGTGCGGGCAGCTTGCTTGGCAGGAAGCTGGGTGGCCGAGGGAGAAGAATCAGTCCTTGATCTGAAGAAGCCCCCAGTCTGCTTCTGTGAGGACATGTGTGTGGGAACAGAGGTGGAGAAATAGTAAAAACCACTCTAAGAGCAGAACATCTGTGGTACCAGGCAGAACATGAGAACTGCACGAGGAGCCATGGCAAACAGCTGGAGATAGTCAAGAGGTAAGACTAGGTATGTTTGGGACACTTGGCAAAGGCCTAGGGCATTCCAGAGAGTGTTGGAGAATGAACAGGACTTTGAAAGTCAGGATGGGAGGAGAAGCCATCAGAATGAATGGCAGGTGCACCAGGGAGAGAAGGAGGGGCCGTGCTGGCAGTAGTCAAGGTGGTGATTCTGAGTGCTCACTGAAGGCCACTTGGTTCTAGGTCTGCCTTAATCCTAACAACAAAGGTCCATCCTATCCAGTAGGCTTTACTATGAGTCTTTTTTTCGAGACGAGGAAAGGAGGGCGCAGAGGTTATGTAACTTGCTTCAGGAGGGGTGAAGCCGTCTTCGATGCAAAGTCATTGGCTTCTAGAGACCATGCCTTTCAGTGCCAAGCCTCCAGAGATGAGACTCAAAGGCAGGCTGGTTGCCAGGGACTGTTTGGGGTTAGGTTTGGTAAGCAGTGAGGAGTCACCGAAGTTTGGTTTTGGGGGATCTGAGCTGCACTTTAGGAATATCAGCCTGGCAGTGAAGGCCACGTGACTTGCAGGAAGGGTGTTTCGAGAGACCAGGTTTTAAAAGGCATGAAGACCTGGAGCCCAGAGTGACAGCAGAAGGGGAAAGAAAGGTGCTCACAAGGTGCACTGGAAGGCAGAATCTCGGGGCTCACTCTAGATAAGGCAGGAGCAAAGGATTTTACAGACAGGTGATGGAATGAGGATGCCATTGTTTGGAACCAAAAATCAGGAGAAGTAATTGCATTTAGGGAGAATGAGTAATATGATTTCTGTTTGGGACAAGTCAGTTCTGGGCAGTTCTCTAGGAAAGGTGTCCCAGGGGATGCTGGAAACACAGAGTAGATCTCAGAGGAAGTGCTGTCAGTCAACAGGAGTTAACGTGATGGGACCAGGCATGGTCCAGAGTGTCAGGTGGAGGACACAAGGGACAGTATAAAGAGAAATAAAGGAGGATGAGCATAGGACCTTGGGGGAACATAGCTGGTGGGGGCCTCGGGGGAGAAGAGGGAAAGTCTACCATGCAGAAAGAGAATGAATCATCAGAGAAGCAGATAGAGGACCAAAGTAGCAACCAACAGTAGGAACTTTCTGGAGACGCTCTTGCTGACACCACCTTGACTCATTTATCATAGCGGGTGAGAAGCAGGTTTGGAAGTTGAGAGAAAGAAGCTTCTGGTGGTCTGATAGTACCAACAAGAACAGATGGTGTAGAGGACTTGATGGCCTCTTCCCAACTTACACTGCAGATAAAAAAATCAGAGGATTGAGAGATTATCATTTGGACGGCAAATCAGAGTCCTCAGAGGCCTGCAGGATGGCTCTGAGACTGTTGAGAGTGAGTTTCTTTCCCTCCATGCTCCACTCTAAAGGTGGCTAGCCCATTCCTTTTCCTCCTGAAACTCAACCAAGTGAATCAATAAATTCACCTCTATCACGATTTTCGAAGTATAGGCTTAGTGTGGAGGGGAACTCACATGTGCTCCTGAAGGAAGATTCTAGCAGCTCAGGCCCTTTCACACCTGGGTGAACACCCGGTTTTTGCAAGTTACGAGCTTCAGTTCTCCCGAGCCGTTCTGGATAAACGACAAGCCCATTCTTGAATGTGTTTCCAGTAAAAAGGGAAAGATAATGCCGTGTCCAAATTTGCTAATTACTGCAATGATTAAAGCAAGACTTTTCAAGTTTATTCTTTCATAAGATCAGCGACCTTTTGAACACAAGCAGGATCTGACAAAGACAGTCCTAACGAGGGAAAGAGAATGAGCAAGCAATGCCAGTTCCCTCGGAACAATTAGCTGCTATTGGCATTGAACAGACAGCTTAAAGTTTGTTTTGCTGGGACTACCTTCTGGTTTCTTGGTGCTGTGCTGTGATTAAACAAAACTTCAGCACAACGTAAAGGGCTGTATTATAGTCATCTTGAAAAATATAGGGGGATTAAAAGAATGGAAGCTTTCGTTTTCTTAGCAAAAGTCAAGTGAGGAATATTTTGGAAACTTCTGGATAGGAGAACATACATATGTGATAAGAGTTCTTGAAGCCCTACAGAAACAGAAGATGAGCGAGAACAAGCCCCAGGCTGGTAGTTGTTAAGAGAGGCAGGCTGAGCTCATGACGAGAGACTTTGGACTTTGGAAGCCGACATTCCCAGATGTAAATTCCAGGCATGCAGATTCCCAGCCACAGAGCCCTTGGGTAAGGCTCACTGACGCTCTGAGCCCCGGTGTCTTTGCACATTTGGGGGCACATGGGAAGCCATCAATCAAGGGATACTGATTCCTTCTGTTTCCATTCAAGGTCCCCACCTCCCGCATGGATTTCTCAGCATCCCCGCCGCCCCCTGCCCCAGCCCAAGGTGAACAGAGGCTTCTCCTTAAGGTGGCTGGAGAGTAAAAGGGTAGATTTGGAGGCAGAAGCCCTAGATTAGAGGGCTGTGTGATCCTCCGCCAGTTATCTGACTTCTCAGATTCTTCTCTGTAAACTGGGAGGAATTCCTGCCACAGGGATACCGGGGAGTTAAATGAGATGCTCTCTGTGAAAGTGTCGGGAAGGCTCTTGTGTCTTCTAGGAATCAACAGATAGCAAGCATTCTCCAAATGACCGGGACGAGCTTACTTTCCTCCTTAGGGACTTAATTCCCTTTTTATACAGTCCTGTGTTTTAAAAACTGACTTTATAGGGGCGCCTGGGTGGCACAGCGGTTAAGCGTCTGCCTTCGGCTCAGGGTGTGATCCCGGCGTAATGGGATCGAGCCCCACATCAGGCTCCTCCTCTGTGAGCCTGCTTCTTCCTCTCCCATTCCCCCTGCTTGTGTTCCCTCTCTCGCTGGCTGTCTCTCTGTCACATAAATAAATAAAATCTTAAAAAAAACCCCGACTTTATAAAGGAACTCAGAATTCCAGAGTCTAGGTCACTACCCTTACAAAATCTTCAAACAGATTTTTTATTATTCTTTTACTTATAAAAGGGATTCTACTCCTATAGCTACTCAAACTGGGATGAACACGATTTTGATTTGGCAGAAGCTGATTTACTGGGTTGTTCTCAATGTAAATTCAATCAGAAATTACCCTTGTAATTATTTTTTGACACGCTTCTTTTTGTTGTTGTTGTTGTCAAAAACACATAGCAACACATTAAAAAGGTAACTTTCCCCTAGGTTTCATAAGGAGAGGAGAGTGACAAAGAGAAATACTATGAACTTGGCATACAAATGAACCATGCTCTGGAATTCGGGTGGGTCTAGGAAAAAGTACAGACTTCAGTGGAAAACATACATGGGTGTGTGAGAAATCCCTGTAAACTATAAATTGAGTACATACTGCACAGGCTGGTATGGAAAGTAACCACAGTGCTCTCTAAAATCAGGGAAAAGGCGACAGAGGAAGTTTGGCACCAACACACCAGGTGTCCCTGGGAGTCGGGGACGTTTGCAGTTAGGAGTGGTCTTGCTTGGATTTATGGACCCTGATGATCATAAGCATCAACGAAGGTACCTGTTAGCCGGCATCCTCCATCCCTGAGCTCAGGTTCTCACGCTCCTCCCCCACCTTCCCTTACCAAGGACCCCTGCTCGGTTGCTCTGGATTCGTCCTCACCTGTTGCCTTTGCCTGTGTGGTCTCCTTCCTCAAAGCAGCACATCTTTCCTTATCCTCCCAGTCTTGTCATCCACCTTCAACACCCTTCCTTCAAGGCCGGTTCGGCTCAGCTTCCCTTTCCATGGAGCCTCACCACTTCCAGTCTCCCTGAATTTCCTTTTCTCTGGGCAGATCCAGACCCAGAATGTGTCTGTGCCATGAAGACCTTTTCATATATTGGGTCCCTGGGTGTGCATTTGTTCAATGCAGGTGTTGCCCCCCACCCTAATCAGATGACAAGCCCCTGACGGCAGGGTCGGGGTGGGGGGGTGGGCATCACATTTGACCAGGTGACAAGCAGCTACCGTCCTCAAAGTCCTGCTTTGCACCCTGCACTGGGTGCATTCAGCCAGCTCTCTGTGATCCTAGCCTCATGCGAGGCGAGCTCTTTTATCTCCCTTTTTTGAAAGGAGGATGCTGAAAATCAGGAAGACTGGATGCTTGTCCCAAGTCACCAGCCCAAGTATCTTCCACGGGGCATTTTCCATCCTCAGGATGCGCCCGTCAGGTGGGTCTTGGCACAAGCTTTCAGACTTTAAGGACTTGCCCACCCCCAACACTGTGGTACCAGAAGACCTGAGATTTGAACCCAAGTCTGTCTGGCTCCAACCCTATACCTTTCCACTCTGTCATGTTGCTTCCCTAGCACCAAAATGCTCAAGACAAAGCTGAGCATGGGATGATAATAAATGAATACATGGTGATTCATCCAATTTTGTCAAAATCAAGGGAAGGTGACAAAAATCTGTAAATTGGACCAGAACATGTGAGTGTGTGTGTGTGTGTGTGTGTACAGAGAGAGAGAAGACAGGTTTAACACAGGTGAACCATCCCTACTGTCCCTAGACTGTTGACATTTCTCAGTAGTTTCTTCCCTGAACTGTCATTCCTAAGGGTGGTCCTATAAGGAAAACCCCTGAGGACTGAGGTGAGCACCGTTCGGTATTTCTCTAGTGGGAAAGCAGTGAGGCTGTGGGCTACACTGCTTGCACAGTGTAATCGTCCACACCCTGGCTGCGGGCCTGGCCATTATTATTTCATGCAGATAGTCCACATCCTGTCCAGAGGTCGTTATGGGAGCAGATTGGCAGAGAAGAAACATCTGTGGAAGTGCATGTGGGGGTCATGGGCAACGAAGGTGCATGAGATCCATCCAATGTCAGGGAACTTTCTAGTGTGTTCCCATTCGTTTATCATAATTATCCACCACAACGGGCTGCTTCGTAGCCTGGTGTTTTAAAAACAAACCATAAAACCTGTGACCTAGGACCAGAATCGGGCCCATGACGGAGTGTGAGGCCCATGACAGCTTGGAGAGCTACTAAAATGTGATTCATGTTGTTGTTGTTGTTTTAGATTTCATTTATTTATTTGAGAGAGAGCTCAAATGGGGGGAAGGGCAGTGGGAGAGAGAGAAGGAGACTCCCCGCCGAGCAGGAAGCCCAACACGGGGCTCAGTCCCAGGACCCTGAGATCATGACCTGAGCCGAGGGCAAGGCAGACACTTCACCTACTGAGCCCCCAGGCGTCCCCTAAAATGTGATTCTGGATCAGATAATTGTCCAACGTTCCAGAGCCTTCGGAAAGAATTCAAGAGGGAGAAGGAATTTCTAGTGCCCCCCAGCACCTGTGAAGACTGAGAAAATGCCGTCCTGCCGAACACGTGGTAGTTCTGCTTGGCAGTTCCTGTGGCCAGATAGCTTTTAAAAAAATCAGATACAGATACCTTTTTTTGGTGAAGGGGCTGTCATTTACCCATAAAAACTAAAGTCCTGTGCTGGAAATCCTTGTGGCCCAAGGGCTCTGCTGTTCATCCACCACGGGAAGTGGGTGAGGACGGCTTAAAAGCCCAGCTTCTGCCTCCTGGGGTAGAGGGCAGGTTCCCGCCCATTCTCTCAGCTACCACGTGAGCATGGAGCATAAGTTCTGGACAGCACACGCCCTCTGGGAGGCCCAGGATTCTTTCCTGCAGAGCCAGGTCCCGTCATTACCACCCTGGAGCTCCGGGACCTTCAGTTGAGCTGGGCCCCAGCACCTGGACTCGAGTGAGGTAAGATCCCCAGAGTGCTTCCCACTGGTCACCCAGGGTGGTACAGAAGGAAGGGAAAAATAAAACACCCAAACCTCAAAAGACCAGGGAATTTCTGGAAGGTCCAACCAAAATGATTCATCTTGACCTCAGGCATGATGTTTTCCCTACTCTCTATTCTATTTCATTTCCACCAGTATGGATCTTACTGATTTGAAGAAAACTTCCACTTTTGAAATTTCTAGTGTTTAAATATGGATTAGTACGACGCTATGAGATTGCAAATAAAATACAGCATTAACTTTTTTAGGGAAAAGAGTGAGTAATACTTGTATTCTATACTGTAAAGACTGAAACCCCAGTTTACTTACATAAACAAAGGCTTTGGGTATAAAACTGTTAGTAATGCATCAAGCATGCTTCTGAAAATAGCAATTAGCTCTTAATTCAGATTAAATTTACAAATAAATAACTTGCAGAATTACTGCTGAGTCTCGAGCCTTAAAGATCTTGATCTCAGTGACACGGTATGTGACAAAGGCAGCTGTGTGAACAAACACATTCTTGGGTTTGTTTCTTTCAATATCATGTATCATATTATCCACAAACCACATTACATGTGAAAAGTGATAAGATGCTTAAAATATTAAGTGACAGTAGCTAGCTAGTAACCTAGTTATCCTTACTGCCTGTCTGGTGGATCACATTTTACCCTGGGCTTTTAGGACCTACTTAAGGCTGAATAACTCTTATCCACAATTTTTGAGAGTGAGAAAGATCCTACGTATATTGCTACAGATCCGTCTTAGCTCTGAGAGACGACCACTTGTGTATAACTGTATTTAATATCCCTAGCTATTCATTCTAATACTGAAAAGCACCTTTTCTTTTCTTCCTTCCCTCTCTCCCTTCCCTCCTCCCTCCCTCCCTTCCTTCCTTCCTTCCTTCCTTCCTTCCTTCCTTCCTTCCTTCCTTCCTTCTTTTCTTGGTATCTTTTAACCAGTGTTTCCTTTTCTCCGATATTAACAAAGCAATTTCCCCAGAAATTTGCAATTTCTTGCAAATATTAGAACCTATTCATCTCTAATAACTTTCTAGTCAGTCTGTTCCGATGTCCTATGAATAACTTATCAATTACCCGTGACACCTGAGATCTCTCCCACCAGAATTTAGGTTGTGTATTTTCACGAGGCAATGTATTTTTAAAACCAAGATGGTCCATCAGACCAAGGGCTCAGTTAGCCCGGAGCTGTGTTAGCCCTGCAGCTGTGTTGTTGAGCACCAACAGAGACACAGTCCTTGCACACGTTAAAAAGTAAGCGCAGTTTCAGAATTTCGCGTGCGCTCTGACGTTCAGTTCTGCCCATGCTGAAGAGAGCTTGGAGGCCATTTCGTCCAACCCTCTCATTTTACAGATGAGGAAAACAGGCCTAATTGATAGCTGGCAATACTAAATTATAGCCCTTCTAAAACTCAATAGCAGAGTTAGTAGGCTTCTTAATGTGCTCAATTACCATACGGATCCCACGAGCTGATGAGTGTGCTGTGACCTTGACCATTTACATTCTGTGGTTTTCAGATGTTTATGTCTCCAACGTGGTATTTGTAATCCCAAGGCCCGGTAACCTTTTACCGCGGAGGCCTTGCCAGTCCCCAGTTCTGGGCACCTCCCCTCTTCCATACCCAGCCAGAGCTCCCAGGCTGCACAGTACCCGCAACGCCATAGCAGGTGCACCCGAGAGACCATTTCCTGTGTGAGGGGCTCATGGGCCCGGCAGCTGGTTGAACACCTTTCTTCATCTCTTGTCTGCTCTCCTGGCTTCTCGGGAGCCAGCCCAGATCCTTCCACGTCCTTCAGCCCTGCTCATCTTACCCCAGAGGATCATATCATCATTCCCTGGACTAAGAGCACAGTTCATCAAGTTTCATCCTCTACTGCTTCATATTTTTCTATAGCTTTTCTTATCTCTCCTCCCCTTCCGTTCAACCAGAACAGAAGCTTCACAAGAATAAGCATTTGGTTTGTACACTGGCATCCCCCGTGTCTGGAATAGTCTGGAAAATAGTAGGTGCTCAATAAATACATGTGCAGTGGGTATAACCTTTCCTCTTTCCCTCCTGTCTTAGGGAAACAGGTTTCCCCCTCCTTTCTAGGACTTAACCCCTGGGAGCTTCAGTGTCTCCTGTCCACCCTCAAATCTTTGACCTCTAGATCATGTCCGTTTTCCTGACATCTCATTTCCTTAGTTGTCCACTCTGACAAACTTACATGGCTGTCCAGCCATCTGGCTGCCCTTTCTCCAGCTGCTTGGCCGGCAAGTCCCCTCTCCTTCTCCCCAGTGCAGCCAGTTTCCAAGACTGTCTTCAGCGGCCTTCTGCTCTTGGTATTTTTCTTTAATACAGATCTCATGGACTCATGTGGCTAACGTCTGCTCCTTGTGCAGTGATTCCCAAATCTTCATCACTAGCCCCAAATTTATTTCCTAGAGATGAGCACCTCGATGCAAACGTGATGAGAATCAACCTCACCATGTTGCCTTCAATACTCTCCGCTTTTTGTGTAAGTCTTCCTCCTCACCCAGGGACCAAACCCCAGAGACCTATCGGCTCCAGTTCCCCTGCCACCACTCGGCATCTAATAGTTGTGTGAGTTTCACCTGTTAGGAAGCCAAGGTGGTGGTGCCCTTGAGTTCATGCATTGCTTACGTGAATTTAACAGCATCGCGAATGATCTCTGTGGAGCTCTTGTCCCGTCCCCGTCTGTCTTGCTACATGAGCCTGACTTCTGTTTACCTGTTCAAACTCTTCAGTTTGATTTCCATGGCCTTTTAAAATCTATTGCCAGTGTAGCTTTTAATCTAGCCTCACACTAACTTTCTTGAAGTACCACAGAGATTCTCAACCATCAATACACATTAGAAGAAACGAGGGAATTTTGAAAAAGTGCCAAAACTCGGGCTCCAAATAATACATCCCTCCTTTCCCTCCTCCTAATGAGAGATTCTAATGCAATTGATATGTGGGGAAGCCAAGGTAGGAGGGCCCTTCAAAATTTCCCCAGATGTTTCCTAGATTCGGCCACTGTTGAGAATTATTGATATAACCTATGATCCAATCAAACGAACGTACTCAGGAAAGTACTTTGTCACCGCATCATGCTTTTGCCTGGGCAATTCCCCTCACAGACAATTCCCTCTCTTCTATTTCCTCTTCCTACAGAAAATGCATGAAGACTTCTGTGACTCTTTCAGATGGAAAGAATCAATCCTTTCCTGGAAGTTTCTGTATGTTTCTGTATATTACATTCATTCATGTCAGCTGGGGAGACACTGAAAAGTTAGATAAGGACAACATAGAGTATTAGAATAAGACAAAGTCCCTGTCTTTATGTGGCTTACAGTCTTGTGGGATAGGAGAAACACATGAGCCAGTAAATAACATAAGTTTTATGATAGAAGTCTGTAAGTGTCCACAAGATAACGGTTAGCCGTAAAGGATTCTATTCTGCTTGGTGTTATAACAGTTCACGTATATGTCATCTCCTCTATAGATGGTATAATTTGAGGACCAAGACCAGCCATAAGATCGCATTTTCTTATAATATGTTAACTGTTTCCTAAATAAGTGAGTGAGTGAACGAGTGAGTGAGTGAATGACATGCTGGTGATTAGGCATCATTGGGGAATAGTAACAGCTTCCAGGAAATAGTGGCCGGGATGGAGGTGTTGTCGCACTGGAGTTTAAAAGCCATGTCATCATTTTTAATCCTAGGCTATGTGTGAGTTTTACAGTTTTCTTCAATCTTCCTTTCCATAGTTTATTTAAAATAGTAATAGGAATAGCACTAGAAACAAGGTCCCATTTCTCATGACCTAGAAGGGGGTAATGGTCTACCCAAAATTAATACTTAGCTCCTTTGGTTTTATTTATTTATTTATTTTTTATTTTTTTAAAGATTTATTTATTTATTTATTCGACAGAGATAGAGACAGCCAGCGAGAGAGGGAACACAAGCAGGGGGAGTGGGAGAGGAAGAAGCAGGCTCATAGAAGAAGAGCCTGATGCGGGGCTCGATCCCATAACGCCGGGATCACGCCCTGAGCCGAAGGCAGACGCTTAACCACTGTGCCACCCAGGCGCCCCAGCTCCTTTGGTTTTAATAAGTAAATCCTAGAGATCAAATGTGATGGTTTAATGGATAAAGGGAAGAACTGGAGGAGATTAGAAGAAACAGCTGCCACCCACCCTATGGGTCCAATGAGCCTTCCCTCCTTTCCTTCTGACCTTACCACAGTCTTCAACTTAAGTCCTCGGGCCTCTTAAAGATATTATTGAGAAATCTGCTACAATGGTCACCAAGTTAATGAAGGCAAATAGGATTCGGCAGCAATTTTCAGGCGTGTGTGTGTGTGTGTGTGTGTGTGTGCGTGCATGTGTGTGTACGGGGTGGGTGGGGTAAATAAGGGAGGAAACAGAGGACATGTGAAAGTCATTACACTTCTTTCGTGGAAACCTCTGAGCCCTTGAGTAACTACAGGTATGATTAATCATTCCCTAAAAAGGAAGGCATCCTCGGGGAGAAGAGCCATATCTGAACCCCCACGTACTCTTTGAGGACACTCGTGAATCACAGCGTAAGGGTCATCAGCGGAGGAAGCCGAAGTGCTCAGCCCAGCTTCCGGGAGCATCTGAGTCAGGACAGACAAAGGGAAGTGTTCCTTAACTCAGAGAATTGTAGCACGGTGGAAACTCACTTCCCATAGAAGTAGAACAATGTGTAACTATAAGTCACTTCAAAGAAGGAATTCAGAAAACATCACGTGTACTGATAAATGGGTTGAAACAGCCACGTGTTTTGGGTCATGTCTTTGACCTTCATTCTTTAATTTATAGATGGATTATTAATCCATTTTTTTGATTCGTTTGTGACTCATTTATAAAGTGGTCAGTATAAGTCATCAAAAAAAGTTTTTTGAGCACTTACTGTATGTCAGGGACTGTGTTACTCTGGGTACAAAGATGAATGTGGCTCAATCCCTGCTCTCAAAGAACTCACCATCCAGAAAGGTGATGGATGCATTAAGAGAAAGTCATGATGCTGGAGTGGGGTACTACCAGCACGTGTTAGAGTGGTGAAGGAGAGACAGGGTCTTCAATGAAGCCTCAGTGGGAGGAGTTAGCCGGGTGAACCATGGGGCTTCAGCTGGGGGATCTGGCGCGAGGATGGGCTTCTCGGGCAGCTGAGACGCTGGGAAGCCAAAGGCAAGTAGAAAAGCTTGGGGCAGCATGCAGTGTGCAGAGAAGGGACAGCAGTTCGTCATCATGGAAGCAGGGACGATGGAGAGAACATCCAGAGATGTCACCAAAATGGTAGCCAGGGGTTCTCACTTGGAATACTCGGACATTGGGTAAAAAGCTTAAGTTTTATCAGCAAGAAACGAAAAACAGTTCGAGGGCTGACACAGGGAACTGACATAGACAAATTCTCATTTTTGAAAGGGAGATCGGCACTAAGAGGGAGCCAGAGTGAAGAGGGGCCAAAAGGAGGCCAGGGACGCAGGGGGCAGGGTAAAGCCTTGAAAGGGCAGCGGAGCCGGGGATGAAAACAGGGCTTATCCTGGAGGCAGAACTAAAGACCTTGTGTTGTGGTTATGAAGGAGGGGGGAAGGGAGGTGGACTGGCATCGGGCTTGGGAGACTGTGGAGCCACTCCCAGAAAGGACACAAGGGTAGCAGCACTTCGGGGTGGGGGCGCTGCCCTCAGCACAGCGTGTTTCCAGAGAAGGCCGACATCGTAGGTGGGATCGCTCCTGCGTCTTCCGCCAGTGAGCGGGGCTGTGTGGTACAGGGGACCGAGAGGCACAGTAACTCTTTGTCCACTCCGTTCGTCAATACACCAGTACCCAGGAGTGTTCACTTTGAGACCCGTGGCTGCTTTTCTAGAACTGCCAGACTCTAAGCTGCCTTTGCTTCCATCATTCATTCATTCATTCATTCATCAACATCAAGCCCCTCCTGGAACCTTGGCATCAGCACATGTGATATAAGGTATGACAGCTTTTGTTCCAATGAGGGACAATGGAGTGCGACGCACAATGAGCTGGATTTTGAGTCAGACCAGGATCTAAATACTGTCACCACTACTGACGAGTTGTGTGGCCTTAGGCGAACTTTCTAACTTGTCCGAGCCCCTTATTTTTACCGGAGTTCCCGAGCTACTCTGCCGTTGGGAGTTAAGTAGTGCTGGTCACGTGTATGTTCGCGGCTAGTGGTTGTTGATAATTTGATAAGTGTCATTGCGGTGAGATATACAGAAGCAAGCAAACAGTTCCACCATACCGAGGTAGATATTCCGAGAGACAGAAGCACAGGGACCGACCGGGGAGCCTACAAGGAAATCACGGAACCGTGAGAACAGGGCAAACACCTGCCCAGAAGGAGCAGTGTCTCGAATAGATATGAGAAAGCAGGCGAGGAAAGGGAGAGAGCTTTCTAGCAGGTGGCCTGGCATGTCTGGAAGCATCAAATCGGTCAACAGAGGACCGGCCCACTGGGGCAACAGTGAGTCATTCAGCACGGCTGGCGCGGGCTGTGGCGCCGCTGGTACCAAGGCCGACGTAGGCGCTCAGCTCCTGAAGGGCATGCGTGCATGTGCAGAAGGTCAGGAGCTCAGGTCTTGGTTTGTAGACAACCCGGGCCCCTGAGCTGGGCAGTGGAGGAGTGCTTTCGGGAGATCACGAGACTGGACCACGGGGAATGACTTAGAGGGGTGGCCACTGGAGACAGGGACCTGGTTATGAGCCTGCTGTGGTCGCCAAAGAAAGAGAGTATGTGCCTCTAAACCGAGGTGCTAGAGGTGAGAAGGGAGGGGGCAGCTTCAAGGACATTGAGATAAACTAGGGTTATTCCCAGCTTGGCCGTGTGATGCAAGGCATTCTCCCAAGCCGAACTTTTTGTCCCTCCCCACAATCCAAAGACAGCGATGTGGCCTTTCTCGTTCCATGAGGGTTATTTACCAGTGATCAGAGGAGACAAAAGATGGCACAGGGGGCACAAGGGTGCTGTGTCTGGGCTTCACAACCAGCGTCCCGTTCCCAGTTCCAGCCTCTGAAGATGGGCTCTCTCCTGGAAAATAGGGCTAAAGACAGATCCAAGATAGAACATTAGGAATTGGCCAAACTAGGTGTAATTCAGGGGCAACTCATGTCAAGTGGCCAATGTCGTTGCCCCTTAGAACTTCCTCTTTCGTCCTCTCCACCATCCTTGTTAGTCCTGAACACGTGCTCCCAGGCGTCGGGGTGTTCGAGTCTGAGTCCCGCTGGGCTGCATTATGTCTGTGGGGTGTGGGCCTAGACTCAGAGGAAGCATCGTCTTCATCACATGTCACTTTTCCCTGACACCAGCCACACAGTACAGAAGATGCAGATACTTGAAAATGGGTTCACAACCACGGTTGCCGAGCACAAGGTGGCTCAGAAATTAAGCTAAGGCATGTGGTTCAAATTAGACCAAAGTAGTCTTTTGAAGGTTGAACTGGGACACACCACCATGAATGGCCGGGTAGACTCTGCGAATTAAGAGAATCATTTTGTCAATAATGTGTGTGTGTGTGTGTTTTCACTTGCAAATATTCATTGAGCACTATATGTATTTTTCTCCTCTTCCTTTGGACAAAGAGTGTTTGTAACCCACTAACAACAGGGTCCCATCGGGGTGAGTGTGTGTGGAAGTAGCTCTTACTAGTCAGAAACTTCTGGCTTAGCCTTCTTCGACTTACCAAGATAGGAGTGGTCAAGGCGTTGGTTTCTAGCTCTGCTTCTCGTAAAGGAGGTTTCCTAATATAAGCCAACACAGGAAAACAGTCACTGACTACGAGGCTGGCTTACGATGCTTTTTAATGTTCTCTTTTTTTTTTAAATGAGGTCAGCTAGTGATCTTGAACTTTCTCCTATAGGTAAAGCTCTTTGCACAACAGAGGCGTGTGAGAGAAATCAGCCTTCCTGGCCCCCACAGCTGGTGATGGCCATCCATGGGAGAGAACTCAGTCCCCGAAATCATTTTCTGTGTTCTGTGTTGTGTCATTCCGATGAGGAACTGTGGTTGCAAAATGCTGATTGCAACCCCAAGTATAGCCGCCTCGTCGCTGGGGAGCTTGTTAGAAATGCAAATTCTCGGACCTCAGCCCAGAACTTCTGAATCAGAATCTGTATTTTAACAGGAGCCCCAGGGAATCTGTCTGCACATTAAGGTTTAATAAGCACTGGTCTACAGCAAAGGATTGAAAAATGAACCGTCCCCCTACACACACACACACACACACACACACACACACACACACACACGGACACTTTGGGACCTGCAGGCATGATGCACACACTTTTTGTCCTGTAATAATATATTATGTACATTTTAAAATATACGCAACATATAAACACTGAAAAGGATGAAGTGGAAACTCAATTTGAGTACTTCTATGCCTTCCTTGCTCTTGGATTCCTGAGACACAAAACGTCAGAGACTCCCGTTCTCAGGAAGCAAACAGAGAGCTATTGCTGAAAGGGATCTTACAGCCTTTTATATACGATGGCCAGTGTGCTTGGAGCCTCATGGAACATGAAACCATAGAAGGTAATTTGTTAGGCTAAGTCGGATATATTGTTGCCTCTCGTGCTTGTCAATTGCATCAGTGTGAGAAATATAAAACCCATTTTCTCTTCAAGGCAGGAACCTGTAGGATATTCTTTGAGCTATGACTCAAAATAGAAAGTCTAAACCTTCATTTCTAGTTCGGTGATTCAAGTCAATGGCGTACTTGTACCCTCTCCTTTCCGAGGTGCCTGGCTCTGGACTGGCCTCCCCTCTGACCTACGACGTCAGTTCGCATATCTTTAAACGAGCTTCGCCGGTTACTAAATCTGGACAGCTGGGAGTTCACTTGCGTGACATCTTTGCCCTGTTCTTCCCTCAGTCAGGGTCCCTGCATGTGGCAGGACTTGTGTTGGCATTAGGGTTAAAAGATGAATTAACGCTGAGCCGGGTTTAAGGAGAATCAGCTCGTAAATGCATCAGTAGAGCAACATTTAAACGTCATCGTGAGGCAGGAACAACTTGCAAAAAGCAGAAGAAAGGAGCAAGAGGAACTCTCCCTGGAAGCTGAAGGAGGTGGTGTTTGAGCTGGGCCTTGCGGGATGAATAGGAGGTTGCCAGGAATTGGGGCTAAAGGGACCCGCATTATCAGCATGCCTCTTGAGTGAAATGCAAACTCTTCTAATTCACTCAATTAAAGGAAGCCTTAAGTTGACATGAAATAACAACCCTGAACACTTACTGAACACTGGGTTCTTGGAGTTGTGCGATCTAAACGTCTCTGAACATAAATTATTTCATACGGTTTGGCCACAGCGGTGTGTGGAAAGTTTCTCAGTAGGGCACAGTAAGTATTTCTCATTTACAGTAAAATCTGGAATGTTTGGGAATGGTCTGTACTAGGGAAATTGAATTTTCAGATTAACTGCATAAAAATGGAAAGTGTGGTTGAAAAACCTTCCTAATTTTGTTTTCCTTTGAAGAGATAACTGCTATTAACATTTTAGAGGCATTTCATTTTAATCTTACCTAGAGAGGGAACACGGAGCAAACACACTGTATGTCCAGGTTTATCAAATACATGTTTTTATTTTTTTATTTTTTATTTTTTAAGTGATTTCAAATACATGTTTTTAATCCAACATGGTTAGCATCTGTGCCATGGTTTTTAAAGCCTGCACAATATTTCAGATTACAAATATTTTATAAATTTAAGATCATTTCTGCCTTACTGGCGATGCGGGTTGATTTGAATGTTTCAACATTATAACTAACATGGAAGGCATTCTTGTACATAATCCCAACGCACACTGCTTATTAATTCTTAGAAGTAAAGTCACTGGGTCGAACAGTGTAAATAAATAGTTTTAAACTTTGAACGTATTGTCAGTTGGTACCAGAAAAAGCGGGCAAATGACGCCCTTGGAAGCCGTATATGAAGCCTTTCATCCATTCATCTCGGCAACCTCGTCAGTATGGACTGTTGACATGTCCTTACAAATCTCTGATGACCCGACCAATGACAAGCTGTGTTTCGTGGCCCCGTGGCCCCGGGTCTCCTACTCTGCCAGCCGCCGGGGCTGCCCAAGGCTCAGACTGGGACTGCCTCTCCCACTCTCCTCGTCTGGGAGAATCTCATCCACTTACGTGTTTCCAATTCCGTCTGCAGGCGTCAGCATAAAGGCGGCCCTCCTGCCTAGCCCTCTCCTCTGAACATCAGCCCAGACCCCAGGTCTTATCTCTGCGTACATTTGTCCTATGCTTCCCCCAGAGCTCTCCCGCAGACCTCACCTCTGGCGGGGCTGGGTCCTCCTTCTGTACCGAGATTGTGTGCCAGAGTGGGCTGCACACACATAGAATATCAGTGTTCTGAGATGGGACCTGAGAACATATGAATGATTATTAAATTCCAGAATGAGATCCAGTGTCCTCTGAATCAATACGTTTACTTTAACCCGTCACCTCTGTCCCATCCACCTCATTTTCATGCCAGGAGGTCAGGAGCTATTTTTGAGACCTCACCTGCCCCCCCACCTGTTAGAGGCATCTATTGACTATCTGGAACAGGACACCCAGAGCCCCTGACTCCTCTCAGTCCACTGATGCTGTCCTTGTGCGTGCATCGGGACTTAAGAGTTTGGATTGCTGAAAGCACCTGCTAACTAGACTTCCAGCATCTGTGCTTGCCTCCTTCCACTTCATTCTGCATGTTGTGCCAGAAATGATGACTTTATTATTTTTAAGATTTTATTTATTTATTTGTCAGAGAGAGAGAGAGAGAGCACATAAGCAGGGGGAGCAGCAGGCAGAGGGAGAAGCAGGCTCCCCTGAAAGGAGCCCGATGTGGGACTTGATCCCAGGACCCTAGGATCATGACGCGAGCTGAAGGCAGACACTTAACTGACCGAGTCACCCAGAAGTCCCAGAAATGATGACTTTAAAAGCAAGTCTGATCCTCTCTTCCTTGGTTGAAACACTGAGATGCTTCTCGTTCCCCTAGGGCAAGGGTGACGGTCCTCAAGGAGCCCCCCAAGCCCTGCATGGTGTGGCTTTGCCCCAAGCTCTTGCCTGACCCTGCTCTACTCCCCCTACTCGACACCCTTCCCTACTTCCTGGAAGGCGGGAACTCCGTGCTGCCTGGGGCCTTGGCAAACGCCATGTGTCCCTGTGCCCAGGACACTCTTCTCACTCCTAGCCCACCTCCTTACCTGCCTGGTGCTCCACATTCTTTATGTCTCCACCTTAATGCCTTCCTGGGACCGCAGACTAGGATGTATTAAACGCCCCATGTTCTATTCTCTCATTCACTCTTGAATTTCTCCCTAATTCTTTCCACAAATATCTTTAAAAATTCATCTAATAATTTATTTAATACCTCCCTTCCCTGTTCTACTATAAACCACAGAAAAGCAAGGACCAAACTAGTCTTATTCACTGCTGGAGTCCCAGTACCCAGTGCAGGGCTCAGCACATAACAGGTGCTCAGTAATCTCTCGGTGTGCAAATGAACGAACAAACACTGTCGAAGTATCTTCAGAGTTTTCAGCTTTTTAATTTTTTTGAGGTGTATGTTTATAAAGGTTGCTGTTTGAGGGGCAATGTTTTTTTATTAACTTGCAAGAATTTCTATAACCAAAATATTAACCCTCTGCTGTTATGTTTGTTAAACAGAATTCCTTTTGGTAAGTCAAATTTTGTATGTTTTGTTTCTTGCAAACACATAATGATAATAGCGCTTATATAATAATTAGCGTGAGCAGACAGCTTCGTGGTGCTCTGTGTATTATAACGTCACACCACCCTATCGTGTGTAGGAGTTCTTATTGTCACTATTCTGCAGGTGAGAAACTGAGGCACAGAGGGGTTAAGTAAGTTGTCGAAAGTCACACAGCTACTATTAACAGAAGCAGGACTCTGTACTCTTAACCTTTAGGATGCTTCTGAAGAAGGGCTTGTGTTTTATTTTTTGTTTTTTCAAGTACAGCGGACATAATATTCAGAGGTGGAAGTTAATGGAGAAGGGGAATGAGGACCTCTAGGAAGGAATGGCATGTACAAGACAAGGAGGTCGGAGGGCATCGAGGGCACAGGGAAAAGGCAAGTATGCACCCAGGCTACATTCTGAAGGGAGCAAAGATAAAGAGGGAGAGAGAGCCCGGCTTCCTCGAGTCCTTGGCTGTGCAGAAGTGTGTAGGACCGGTGCTGTCAGCAGTGAGGGCTGCTGGAGGATTCACAAAGGGGAATGTTCTCGGGATGACTACTTCTGTAGATGAGTAGCTTGCTTTCTTCCTGGTAAGAATGAGGAGGAAATCACGGCAAGATAAAGCTGGGTGCGATTGAACGGTATATTTGCTGTAAAAATCCAGCTTCACAATTCTGAGAAGTGCAACGTGTCAGTCTCTGAAGACAGAGGGTGGTGTGTGTATCTGAGCTGTCTTTTCCTCCTTTGTTTCCATGGAAGAAGAAAGTGTACCGTTGCTTCTGAGTAGGGGGTGTTGGGCTGTCTCGCCAGGGGTACGGTCGTTCCAGTCCCCGTGGCATGGTCACTGCCAGCGCTGGGCCATGCAGTGATGTCCTACTGGAAAAGAACGAGCTGTGGTTCTAATTGTTAGGGATCCCGGCTATTCCTCTAAGAGAAACAAGGATCACTAAAAATGTTACAATCAGGCAAGGAGGATTTAGGACACTGGCCTTATTTCTCTGACGGGATCACAGGCACTGAACTCTGGAGCCTCATTCACAACGGGGCTTCCCCCAGGTCCACGGAGCCTGGAGAGATCGGGGGCAGAATTCAGGCATGTCCATGACCTAGGCTGGGGCAGGGGGTGGAGCAGTTTGTTGTCAATCACCTCTAACTAAAATGTATACCTTTTTTCTACTATGAATGGGGAACACACTGCAATCCTACCAGCCCCAACTGTGACTTGGTCAGAGCAGCAATCATGGTTTTCCACTTCACAACGCATGTGTTTCAGACACCTTGAAATAAGCTTTCAGCTCGCACACCTTCAAAATGCCCACCCTTAGTTATTTATGCTTAAAGACAAGCCCAGTTTTGGTTTTTTTTTTTTAATGCTTTAATGAGTGCATTTTATTATTACTGGTGTCTTTTGTACTCCTCTTGAGCTTATTTTTATCTATTTAAACCCATTCTGAGAAGGCAGTCCGACCCGAAGGACCACAACACAAAAATGGTCAAGGAACCCCGAGCTGGAAGATAAAAATGAGACTGACTAGCTAGCTATGCTTTCTGAGCTCTCTGGTGAGCCGTGCGTGAAATGGCCACACTCTCATCCCACAGTGATTACCTTTGTCTTCAGGGTTCCCGGCACTGGGAAAGTCTGGGTGGTTTTCCTCCTAAGAATGTCATCTGTATGTGAAACCCCGTCTCTACATTTTTTGACCTTCTGACCTACTAACGAGCATACATTTGCTCTTCCCGAGGGATGCCAGATTTAGCAAATAAAAATAGAGTTCTCCTTGGGACCCCTGGGTGGCTCAGTCCGTTAAACATCTGCCTTTGGCTCTGGTCGTGATCCTAGGGTCCTGGGATCGAGTCCCGCGTTGGGCTCTCTGCTCAGCGGGGAGCCTGCTTCTCCCTCTGCCTGCTGCTCCCCCTACTTGTGCGCACTCTCTCTCTGACAAATCAATCAATAATACCTTTAAAAAAATATATAGGTCTCCTTTATACTATATCTATATAGTACATGTATATGGACTTTAGATAAAAATGAATAATTTTTAGTATAAGTATATACCAAATATTGCATGGGGTGTAGTTATACTAGAAAATTACTGGTTGTCCATCCGAAATTCGGTTTTGACTGGGCATCTCCTATTTTACCTAGCAACCCTAAAAACACCAAAACTGGGCCGGTAGTCCTCCAGCTAATGAACTATGGATGGCTAGAAAGTGTCTCCTTACACTGTTTACTGATGGAGATTCATTAACCTCCAAAAGTCTCAAAGACTTTGATTGAATGGGAAGGGATTTTGAGGTTTGAGATTTTCTTAATATCACTCAGTGATCATAAGCATCTATGTTTTCGACTTTGGGACCAGCGGACAACTCAGATACATGACCAGTTCTTCAAGTAAACTGACCACAGATCCAAGATTTGGGGTGTAAACGGTGTCCCCTTGAGATACTGTGTCAGCCGGTTTCTCTATCAGAGAACGTGGTCAGGGTTCAGAACGACGTGAAACTGAATTTCAAAACCTTTTGACGCTTGTCCCATTGTTAAATAACCTGGTTCCAAATCAAGCAAAAGTCCTAATTTCCTTTGTCTGCGATGAGGTTCCAATCACGATAATAATGAGCATGGAAATCACCAAGGACAAGAATTCCACATTTGTCTCCAGGTGAGTCACACCAAAGGCCATTAACCACCAACTGAGGGAGACCAACAATTCCAAATTAATTCTAAACAGAAGAAAAAGTCGTCAGCTTGCAGCCGGAAAAACAAGCCAGCCTGAAATCGGTATGTATATTTATAATGTGATATTCTTTCTATATTTCTATGCCTTCATTAGAATAAAAAATACTACAGATGTGCGGCAAAGCAAGATGTGAGGGGCTAAAGGTGGTGGATTCAATGTCTCGGTGAGTGAGAGATTTATTAAGGGGAAAATCAACTTGAAATTTTGCAAATTACATAATGATATGTTGTGATAACAGAGTGCTCTAGTCTCAAGCGACTTTTCAAGCAGGGAGATGAAGTGAGAGAAAACGAACGTCCTGGCTTGCTTCCCATGTTTCTCTTCCTCTCTTAATGCTCCAGCTATGCTCAGTTTGAGTTTTATTAAGCAGAATACACCAAATAAAATATTTGTTCCTCTACAAGCACCGTCTACAAAGACAGATGCCTTCCGTTCTGATGATTCTAGGTCACGGTCAGACAATCCCAAAGCTCTGCCTTTTCTTCTCCTTATCTAAAATCTGAAGAGGACAATGTTGAGTCACCTTCTCTGTGTTACGTTTGAACGAATCCAGACAAGAATAGTAAGCGAGTGTCTGTGAGCTAGTTAAAGAACTCTGTCCCCTGAAGAGAAAATCGGGGGCAGTGTCGTTGGGGCGACTAACGCAACACAATTCACCTTGGGTTTTTTTTTTTCTTCCCCTCAGACATAAATTTTCCTGTTTTACCAGTCATTCCACAACAATGCATGTCCAAGCCATGCTGTGATTAGAGGGGAGAGTATGCTTATTACCCAAGTTCTTCACATGTTGGGGCACGGGGAGATGAAGGGCAGTACGCCAAAGGAAATTTCCATTTTAGCTGCTGCACATTCTTACTCTACAGGAAAGTTCGCTGTTATTAAGTAATAACGTTCGGCTGAAATTGGTCACTTGTAACAACAGACAGATGTATAATGTTTTATTTAGGTTAGCCAGCTCTTTCACAAATAAAGGGCTTGAAATTAAACTGTCTTTACAAAAATATTCTGCAAATGATACCTCTGCCTTATTCCAGTGCTCAGATTCTTTGCCATGGAAAATGGAAAATGAGTCTCCTGTTGAACCCTGCGTCTGTTTAAACTTATTTTTGCCGCGTAGAGAAAGGTTGATGTTCTACGGAATGAAAAAAATTTTTAAAAAAAGAACCTGCATTGAGGAAGAAAGGGTATAACTATGCAAACCACATTTAGAGATGGAAAAGGATTTTTTTTCGTACTTATGGAATTTGAAACAATAATAATGGAATGGAAACATAGGGAAAAGGCTAAATATTTGACCGCAGAGGCAAATTGGATCATCAGACACTCACATGCAATGCAAAATGTGGGATTTGTCTTTAAAGGAGTACTCATCGGTTTCCAAAAGAAAGACCTCTCCAACCCACCAAGCCATCACTGACAAGCTCTGGCCACATAATCCTTGGAGAAGTTGGGCTCTTTTTAAGACAGGTTTTGGGCAGCACCTGCAAAGCTTCTGATTCAGTAGCCGAAGTGTGAGACTGAAGAATTGCCATTTCAAATGAGCTTCTAAGTGGTACTGATGCTGCAGTTGTTGGGGGGGGGGGCGGGTTCACCCTCTTCTCTGCTCCCCTGTCATCAGTATCCAGTGAGAAGGACAGCTCATCTCAAGGTATTTTCTGACAACAAACACAGACAGCTGCCTGTCAGAAGGATTGAGAAGCACAAAGCCTTGCTTCCTCCCCAAATCCTGCCACTAGCTCAGTGACCTTGAACAAGTCACCCAACTTTTTGATCCTCTTTTCCCCCAGATATAAAGTGCAGAGCTTAGACCAGTTCAGCACTTCTCAAATGTTATATAAATGCCAGATAGAGTTCAGCAGGACTTCTCAGACCCTTTAATAGACAGCCATGAGGCATCCATCTCAAATGGGTACAGACCGCAAGCTGTTTGGGTGTTTGGTAAGCAAAGCTTCCCAAAATTATCTGAGTACAAATCTTTTTATTTGTGGAATGCCTGCACCACACACTTGGGAGAATCCTTAACAAAGGACTGCTAACGCCCTTCAGCTCCAGCTCGCTCAGCCATAGAGGCCAGGTTCATGCTTTAGGCCTCTGAGTTCTTGGCCAGTGAACCCTGAAATCCAACTCCAGGATGATACCCACCATCGAAGGATGAAACTTTTGGGCAATTTTCAATCAGTTGCTTTCCTTTCCCCCCAAATTTCTCATTTTTTCCCACGATCACATACTTGAACTTCTATCCCTTAGATCACTTCCGGCAATTGAAAACTCTACCGGGCATCTACCATACTTGTATGTTTAACCCCATTGACTTTCTCTTCTTTCTTACACCAAAGGGCTAAGTCTTTTGTTTGAAGGTAATGAGATTGAACTTTGAGACAACCCAATTTATGTGCTTACGAATTTCCTACGTATGTTTATAATTCATTAAGTGGAGTAGAGCACAGGTCATGCTCTCCAAGTGTGGTCTCGATACCAGCAGGGTCAGCGTCACCTGGGAATTCATTAGAAATGCAGATTCTCAGGCTCCACTCTAGACCTACTGAATCAGAAACTCTGGGTGGGACCCAGCCCTGTTTCAAGGCCTCTGGGTGATTCTGACGCCCACTGAAGTTAGAGAAGTCATGGATTAGAGATGAGAGGCATGGGGTACAGGCTCCAGCAAACCTCGTGCTGCATCATAGTTTCCTAACCTGGAATCCTCAAACAGTAGCAGTACCTCTTTCAGAATCGATGTGAGAATTAAAGTAATATATGGCACCTCTATAATGTCTACCATGGTATCAACAATAAATCAAATATAACAACTTATTCTGTAACGGATACTAACATGTAATGAGCAGGAACTTACCTTATGCTGCACCAAAGTTCATCACGAGTAGAGATGCTCTTTTGAGTTGAATTTGATGACCTAGGAGTACAGTGGCCAGATAGGAACACAGCTATAGAGACAGGTAGACCTGGTTTGCCAACAAGGCCCTCCATGGATTAACTCTACGAAATGTGTGAATTATCTCATATCTCTAAGCTTCGTTTCCTCACTTAGAAAATTGAGAAAATACTTTCTTCACAAGGTAAAGAGAAGGATGAAATGCTGTAATTGCTTTGGAAAGTTCCTGTTCCCTTTTAAGTACCCCTTCCCGAATGAAAGTTGTCAGGGATATAATGATAACGTGTGTCTCTCATCGCCTTAACTGAGGGCTTCCTGTTCGACAGAATATTAGAGTGATAGCATCTAAGGCCCTTCTGTCTCGCCCTGCAAAGCTGTCTTGTCAAGATAAACTCAAATGTTGATTTAGAAGTAATTTAGTGAGAATTTGTTCGCCTTTCCTATGTTGTCCTTAGAGATCAGGCAGATCTTTCTTCCTACTTGAATCTTGTTAGATTTGAGTTTCTTTTTCTATTCAGTGTTTAGTCATAGACCAACATTCAGAGTTTACATTAGGGTATTTCAAGACTTTCCATATTTCGTTTAAAATACAGTATCTTTTAGGTCAGGCATATAATCCTAAGACACAAAAACATGTAGCAAGGGTGTCCTTGTGGTCAGGCTTTCACTAGATTTTGCCTCAGTAACAATCACTTCCAAGAATCCAGTGGCTTAAGCAACCAGAGTTTTTTGTCACTCGTGTTGCAAGTCAGCTTTGGCTCAGCTGCAGCTCGGCTTTCAGTGCCTCCTCCTCCCCATTCCCCAGAAGAAGAAACAGCCCATCTGAGACCCACCTGAGACCCTGCCAGGAGTCTGACACCTCTGTTCAGGTGTGGCGTGAGTCACTGCAGCTCACGCCCCATTGGCCAACACAGTCACATGACTACATCTGACACAAAAGGGTGGAAACAGATTCTCCACCCTCCACCCCCAAGGGCAGGTCCAGGGAAGGATTCCTTATAGATGGACCCAGCAGAGAAGAGCAGCATAACTGGAAGCCACAATCAGCTATAATAACCAACAATGACCCTAACTTTGTCAGTTGGGATCCAGGTTCTTAACTTCAAAATACAGAGCAAGATAGAGGAAACTCAACTGCAAATTTCCCATCATCTCGACAGGTGCTTCCCCTCAGATCCTTAAGATTCTTATTGACAAGAAGGACCGATTCCACTGCTTCCCAGAAGCTGTCATTACTCCCAGACATCCTCAGTACTCAATGGCCTGATGGGAAAAATGAGTTTGTAGAAGAAAAGAGTCATTTCCCCAATAGATAAGAACTCAAGAGCCACCCTTTGGGAATCTGCTGAAAGTCAACTTTGTCCACCATCTTTGTTTTCAGTAGACATGCCCATTTCTGAGGCCACCTGGGCAGGCAACCGTGTCCTCGGCTGACATGGATGGAGTTGACGACTTCATAAAGAACAGTCAGACCAGCCGCACTGAAGCAAGTCTTAGACTGCTTTTGAAGAGCAGGGAAGACTATGGCGGGAGGCCAGAGCCAAAGGTCCCAGCACATAGATTTGTGTGGCCACAGACACAGGATCCAAAGAAAGGACAGCCAAGCCTCACTGATTTTATTTTCAATTATTTTTAAACTTCTTGAGTTCAGTGAACCCCAAGTACATTCTTGTCGAGCATTTCTTTTTCTACTTACTAGTTAAACCCATGGTTCCTTAAAGTGAAATTTAATCCAGGTATTTGGGATCCATGGCTAAGAGACAGATCATGCCAAGACTGTTTTGTTAGAAATACTTGATGTCCAAAGAAGCTTTTTAAGCAACTTTTCTTACAAACAGGAAACTGTTTCGATAGAGATTTAAAGTCAGATCCCCTCAAATTGCAATTTGCATCTGGAAATCCAAAGTTATGGTTTGATTTGGATTTCATCACTTAGTGCCTCCCCACCCCTGTGAAGGTACGTGGAATAATGTCTCGAGCTTTGGCTGAGGAACTCTGCCGTCTCCCTAGTTTGTTATTAGCTATTTTTCTGTAGATGGAAGTGAGTTATTTTTCTGCCCATCAGGGAACACAGAATGAAGTTTTTATCAGGACGGGCAAATTGAAAACTCCCAAAGTTTGACTCAACAGAGCACTAAGTTTTTAGAAGGAATCAGTGTTGTACTAACTAGGAGGGGGAAAAAAATCATTCTTTAATGCTTTAAAAAATCAGTATTTATCACTGGCCCACGGGGTAGTTGGCACTCATCTATAAGGATGGTGGAGATAGGACATTTCTGAAAATGAACAACCAGACGTTTTCCGTACCTATGCGCAACAGTGCTATTTTAGGATGCTCAGGGGAAATGAGGGCTAAGGGTCTTCAGCAAGAGGGAAAGCTATTGCTATCATCTGAACTGTGTATCCCAGTGCGTAGTTTTCAGTGTGTGTTCCTGGAACAGCAGCATCACCTGCAAGCTGTTAGATACACAGATTCTTGGGCTCCATCCCAAACCTACTGAAATCGGAAACTCTGACCTTTCCAGGTGATTCTGATGCAGCTAAAGCTTGAGCACCTTTGTCAAGGGGGCAGGGAGGGTAGGCCTGGGAGCTTCACAGGGGCGCTGCTGCCACATACCAGCTGTTGGGAACTTGGGTGAGACACTTAACCTCTTTGTGCCTGTTTCCTCCTCATGGGGATAATGATGGCACTTGCCTCATGGAGCTGGGGTGAGGGCTCATTACGTTCACGCACGGAAGGCATTGAAAACAATGGTCGCACACGGTGTTGTAGTGTTATCTCTTTATAATGACGATGATGGTAACTTATCAGAATCTTGATTTTATTGTTGTCATTGTTATTATTCATCGACATCTTTCCTACATTGGACCACTTCTGACTCTATTCTGATTCTATTCATGCTTATTATTGGCATGCATATTTCTTCTAATTGGTCAGTGGCTTCCTGGTCATTTATAGACCGATTTCTCTCTGATAGGTCAGAGTGTTCGGGCTCAGTGTGGC
Organism: Ursus americanus; assembly: GCF_024610735.1. Lineage (NCBI taxonomy): Eukaryota > Metazoa > Chordata > Mammalia > Carnivora > Ursidae > Ursus > Ursus americanus. Next base: position 92,698,806 of record NC_142130.1, read on the forward strand.
TGATTTCTTTGATCATCTTCTCGTTAAGACCCTCTTTCTTTGACAGAATTTTGTCCTCTCTGAGGAAATGTTGGGAACTCTCGTTCATTTTTTCATTCTCATTGTTTTGTCCCCAAGACTGGAAGTTCGGTTCTTCATATAACTAAATACCTTTTTCAATGTGCCAACCCTTTAGTTCTGTTTCAAAATATGTTTTTCTTTCCTTAATCTCTAGAAAACAAATGCTCCACAGCATAGGCAATCAATGACTTCATTCCATGTGTGTGTGATTGGCTTGAAGTAGGAGAGGAATGTTGACCTCTCCATTCAGTAGTTTCCAGGACTTCACTTCAATAAAGATATCACCGTTGTAAGATTACAATCCCAACCCACAGGCTGGAACAAATATAATGAACACTGGAGAAATAAATACAATTTCCAGTGACTAAAGAAAACTGTAATGGTTTCTAGGGACTATTGCTTATTTGTGGAGATAGGATCGGGGAATTTAGAGGAGAGGGGAATATCTTTTAGTGTTCTTTCCATCCTTAGCTTTGGGAAACTGCTCTTATTTCTTAACGCTTTAGAAGTGAAGCCAGGTAGATTGAAGAATCACTAAGGAAAAAAATATCTAAGGCAGTGACATAAAATTATATGAAATGAGAGTGTGTATAAACAATGAAGCAGACTTCACGAAGGAAGGGTGCTGCAGAACACAATACTGTAAATTCAGAGCATATGGCGAAGTGTAAATGACAAAGCACATGGGGAAGATTGATGGGCACATAGAAGGAGATGCTGGATCTTCACAGATGAGGATTACAGTGAGAATAGATGCAGCCGGAAATAGATGAGACATTGTTGGCCAAAGACCGCAAACACACTGGGGGAATTGAGTGTGCGAGAGGCTACCCAGGTTGGTAACGGGGACTATTGGCATGATCAGAGAGTATTTATTGTAACTATTTACAATAATTGGTGGATCAGAAAGGAAGTGTGAAAGGTATGTGTACCCCTATGTGTAAGACAGACAAAAATGTGGGGAGATCTAAGGAGGAGGCAAAAGAGCCTTTTGAATTTAGAAGACATTACATTAAACTTTGGAGGCTGAAGGGGCATTTGTGGCGTACTGACAAGAACTCCGGTCTACCTTTTAAAGACTTTGGACCTTGTTCTTTCTGCCTGGAACCATCTTTGTGATGCAGACCAGTCACTCCAACCTCCCAGGTCTATTTCTTTGTTTGAAAAATGTGGGTCTGATGCCTCGGGTTTGACAGTCTTTCCAGCTCTGATGTTCTGTGACTCAACAGTAATAATGCATTTCCACAGGCGGTAAAAATATTCTAGACTCTTCCCTTCCAATGCTCACTGTTTACTTCCTCTGCACTTCCCCTTCCTGCCTCCCTGTTTGCTGGTCAGTTGATAGTGGGCCTCAATGGGGGTGAGTTAACCCACTCTTTCCAGGGTGTTTTACTATTGAGATCCCTCCAGAGGGTGGGAATTCTATAGGGAAGGCAGTGGTTGGGGCTTCAATTTGATTCTTAAAACATTCCTTGAGCCTTTGGTCTATTCCGGGCAGCATGCCAGATTATCAGGGATTGAAAGGTGAATGTTAGGGCTCTAGCCCTGGGGGAACGGTTAAGGGTCAGTTTCCCTGGGTCGGTCTCCTTGTAAACACCTGTGAACTCCACACGTGCCTCTTTCTTTCAGGCAGAAGCAGAATCCCATGGTAGCCAGGTGAGTGAAGGGGAGCGAGGACGTCCTACCTGCCTTGAAGAAGACGCCTTCTGACCCGCGGAGGGAGTGACCAGGTAGTAAACAGTCTGAGGGCACAGGGTGTTGAGAGGGAGGGAAAAGGTGTTTACCTTCTGAGTGTGGTCCTGCAGCCACTCTTTTCCACAGAGAGAGATGCTAAAACCGAGACTCCCGCCCCAGAGGCTCTAGGTCTGTTCCCCCTATAAGACCACCAACCTCGGGTAGCTATTGGGGTCTCTACCTCCAACACTAGACGTGCAAAAGTGCAACAAAAGAGCTTTCGGCGGAAAGAGGGAAAAGATCCAGCTCACCCCAAGCCTGGCCCATTGCCCCTTTTAATGAGAGGTTAAAACAGAAGCTTCATGGCACTGCCTTCACGTAAACAGGGCCAAGTTTTCCAGAATCTGGCAGACAGCTGAGCTTGGAGCTTCGCTCGTGCCCTCAGGACACTTGTGTGTCACTCACACTTGAAAACATAAGTCTCTGTTTTTATTCAGTGGATTGAATGGCATGCACTTTCCCCTAGCAGTTTCTCTCTCTCTCTCTCTCTCTCTCTCTCAAAAGTGCATGCATTTGCTTGTGCATAAGATGCGTTTGTTTTTGGCGGTGCTCGTGTTCTGAGCTTGCCTAGGCGTTTGGGCATGGCCGCATGGCGTTTCGTTCCCAAGCTTCCGTGGTGGGCCCTTTCCTCTTGGTTCCTGAGAAATGCTGCTGAGGGGCTGGTAAAGTCTAGGCTCATCAGTTACAGCCTGTGTTTTTCTTCTAAACTGATCTCCAAGGAAGTGGAATAGCCTTCAACAAGGAAAATAAATTCTGAATTGCTTCGGGTCCTTCTTTGCAATGCAAATGAAAAAGTAACTTTCCTTTCCAAGAAAAAAAAAAATCATTTCAAGGGCCATTCAGTAAATGACACGCTCTTAATATAACAGGAAAATTAAAAAGCACAACAACTGCCTGCACCCTCAACAAGTGTTAGCCTCTGATGGATGGTTTCAGTTTCCTTGAAAGGGTTTGCCCAGAAGATTACTTCCAAAACTTCTATTGAGCTAATGCTGCTCTAACAGCAAAGATTATTGCATGAATCACAGACCACTGTATCCAGTTCCTTTTTAAAGGGGGGATTTTTCCTTTATCCTTAAAATACCAATGAGGTGAAAAAACAAAACAAACAGAACAAAACCATGCCAACCAGGTAGGGTTACCCTGTAATCACTGACATTATCTTTTTCAAGGAACGTAGGGTGACTGATTTCAGTCACCAGGCAGGTAGTATAAGACGCTGGAGGGCCTCACGCCCAGCCTGTTCCTGTCTGCTGGTGCAGAGGGGAGCGTTCCCTGGCACTCAGCGTGGGAGCCCAGATTCTAGGTGGGTCTGTTCTGCCATAATGTTGGGTGCCTGTCCTTACCTACTTGTTCTTTAGCTTTTTTTTTTTTTTAAGATTTTTTATTTATTTATTTGACAGAGAGAGAGACAGCCAGCAAGAGAGGGAACACAAGCAGAGGGAGTGGGAGAGGAAGAAGCAGGCTCCCAGCGGAGCAGGGAGCCCAATATGGGGCTTGATCCCAGGACTCTGGGAGGCAGAAGCTTAATGACTGAGACACTCAGGCGCCCCTACGAGAGATTCCTATGTGGGTTCTAGTCAGTTCGAAAGGAGTAAGGCAGAAATTTTGTAACATACCTAAACATCATACCTAATGTGACATTTTGATAACCAGCATATCAACCAACTACTGATTGGTTGTGTTTTTGCTATCTGTTTGTTGTTGCTTGGTTGATAACTTAGTCCTTTCTAATGTCTTCAAGAACTAAAGAGGTCATGGGTTCTAAATTATTCATTGGATGGAGGGGGGAATGAATTTCTGTTGCAGAGAATGTCACACGAAAGGGTAAGTTTTTAAAGATTTTATTAATATTACTGAACTTTTAAAAATTTGTATTAATATTCTCTATTGCTATATCAAAATTATCTTATAGATAGTACATTTTAGTTATATCAGTACTGACCCTATGCTCAACTTATGTGTAAATTTTCTAGAATTGGAAATCTGTGCTTGCTGACTATACGTAAATATTCATAATACTCAGTGGATTAGGTGCATGTGAGTGTGATTTCGCAATGAGAAGATTGGCATCATTTTTTGAGCATAAGGCTTTGTTTGGCTCTCTAGCTATGATCTCATTTAACTATCGCAAAAACCTGAGAAGTAGGTTGTACTCCCATTTCACAGATTAGGGAGCTGAGATCCAGACAAGTTAAATAGCTTGCCCCAGGTCACACAGCAAACAAATTGGAGAGTTGGCATTTAGCCCAGGTTGGCTTGTCTCCAGAATCCATGCTCCCCATTCCACCCTCCCATCTTCCTCAAGTACTAGTAGACCAACCTTGCCTTCCAAATACTCCTGTCTTACATACGTCTGTATACATTCTTACGTATTTCACGTGATTATCCTATTTCTGTTTTCTGGATGTTCTGCTACATGTGACAGTAATGGAACATCTTTCTTTGCTATTTCCTTGGGTGGTTCTCACAGCCTGACAATGGACGCCATTCACATCGGCATGTCCAGTGCTCCCCTGGTGAAGCACACTGCAGGAGCTGGACTCAAGACCAGCAGACCCCGAGTCATGTCCAAGAGTGGGCACAGCAACGTGAGAATTGACAAAGTGGATGGCATATACTTACTCTACCTTCAAGACTTGTGGACGACCGTCATCGACATGAAGTGGAGATACAAGCTCACCCTGTTCGCCGCCACGTTTGTGATGACCTGGTTCCTTTTCGGAGTGATCTACTATGCCATTGCCTTTATTCATGGGGATTTAGAACTGCGGGAGGATGTTTCGAATCACACCCCCTGCATCATGAAAGTGGACTCTCTCACTGGAGCGTTTCTCTTTTCCCTGGAATCCCAGACAACCATTGGCTACGGAGTCCGTTCCATCACGGAAGAATGCCCTCATGCCATTTTCCTGTTGGTTGCTCAGCTGGTCATCACAACCTTGATTGAGATCTTCATCACGGGCACCTTTCTGGCCAAGATCGCCAGACCCAAAAAGCGGGCAGAGACCATCAAGTTCAGCCACTGCGCGGTCATCACCAAGCAGAATGGGAAGCTGTGCTTGGTGATTCAGGTGGCCAACATGAGGAAGAGCCTTCTGATTCAGTGCCAGCTCTCCGGCAAGCTCCTCCAGACCCACGTCACTAAGGAGGGGGAACGGATTCTGCTCAACCAAGCCACCGTCAAATTCCACGTGGACTCCTCTTCGGAGAGCCCCTTCCTCATTTTGCCCATGACATTCTACCACGTACTGGATGAGACAAGCCCCCTGAGAGATCTCACACCCCAAAACCTGAAGGAGAAGGAGTTCGAGCTCGTGGTCCTCCTCAATGCCACTGTGGAATCCACCAGCGCTGTATGCCAGAGCCGCACGTCTTATATTCCAGAGGAGATCTACTGGGGCTTCGAGTTCGTGCCTGTGGTTTCTCTCTCAAAAAATGGAAAGTATGTGGCTGATTTCAGTCAGTTTGAACAGATCCGAAAGAGCCCAGATTGTACCTTTTACTGCGCGGATTCCGAGAAGCAGAAACTTGAGGAGAAGTATAGGCAGGAGGATCAGAGGGAGAGGGAACTGAGAACACTTTTGTTACAACAGAGCAACGTCTGATGGCGGTGGTCGCCCCGGGTTTAACTCTGTGAGCTGTTTCCACGTCTGAGCTCCCTTCGAATGCAAAGGTCACTGTGAAAATGAAATTGTGTGGATTCACTCTAAAAAACTATGCAGACATATAAAATCCATTTTTTCCCTTTGATCTGGTGCCTGAGCAAGCATTTCCACCTTTGAGAAGGTTCCTTTTTAAAATGCTTTGTCTGAAGCACACTCTCAAAATTCCTATTTTCTAATACGGGGCTATATTTCCAAAACCTTGGTGTAGGACAATTGAAATATGTCATTCTGGGTGGACAGGCATTTAGCAATGCTGGTTTTGAAAGGAAATGCATTTCTATACTGGATATCAGCTATAACTTAAGGTATTTATTCAAAACAGGTATGAAAGACGTTATAGACGAAAGTTGAAATGCAGTTCAGTATCCCTTTTGTCATTGCTTCACAACACCCTCTTTTCAAGCAGAAAATATTATCTTTATTGGAGGCTATCTGGTAATAGAGTCGAGGGGACCCTGTGCTCACAAAAATAATAATTCCATTCTTACCTGTTTTCATCAGGTTTAATTGTACACAGTGAAATTGAACAAATCAGGACTTAACAGTTGTGAAAACATATACAAATGGAATTGACTCTTTTGTCCACAGTAATTTTTTGTTGGAATGTGCTAGCCATTTTCTATTCAAACCTTAGGTCACAAACCAGCAGCATCAACACCATCTGGGAGCTTATTAGCCATATAGACTCTCAGGCTTCACCCAGACTTAGAGAGCCAGAGCCTGTATCTTCACGAGACCGCCAAGTCATATGTATACAAATGAAAGTCTGAAAAATGTCCACTCTGGAAAGTTTTCCAGGGAACTTCCTGAAGCCACAGCGCCCTCTGCGTCCCAAACCCACATGGCCTCCAGACCTGTCCTTCTCTCTGCAGCTTATTATTATGGGCCAATAGTCTTATCAGCCATTTCGCTCCTTGTCTATTAAAATACCTTGTCTGCCGAGGAACTGCCACTGATATCCCAAGATTGAGAAAAATTGCTCGAGAGCAATGGTTGTCTCACTCATGCCAAGCACATGCTTGTTGACTAGAGTTAGCACAAAAGAAAAATGAAGTCACATTATAATCGGAAATTTGCTCAGATGTTGACGTCCACAGGGTTGGACGGGGCCATGAGGAACAAGAACAGCTGAGGTTAATGAATTCATATACAGGTGATTCCTTGAAGCATGAACCAAATTTGAAAATCTGATGCTATGTGAAGAATGCGCTCAGTATTTAAATAAATCTCATGCAGCCAAGTGGTACAGGGTAACATTTTGCTCCTGGCAGAGCTTAGGGGCCAGGAGCCACATTTCTTTAGGGCAAAGAATATACATGGGTGGGGATTGGCTGTCTGTGTAGAGAGTGAATTCTCATTTCATTCAAACCAGGACAGACTTGTGTATTCACGCAAGAAGAACGTGACTGTAGGTGGGTCGGCACTGCATAGACGTCCACGTGAGCCCACATACATGTGCACACAGGCACACGCACACATGCGTGCACACCCTGGCTTTTCAAGCATAATTGTGGAAGTTGAAAGACATTTGCCATTAAGAGAGCAAGTCCTCGACAATACGCTCACATATGTTTTATTCTATAAAAATGGGGACATTGGGGCTCAGAAAAAGGGGACATGAATCTGGATTCAGGTTATCAGTGAAATGATGCTATGGATTAAAGCAAATGTGGTCCTATCTTTATGCTTACACATTTTCAAATGTCCTTCCATGGAAGAGAAGATGTGGCTGATACCTCTGACCTGGAGCCGACCATCTAACACAGATGTAAGAACAGCCGGGGTAAAGTTGGTTCTAGAGGTTGAAGGGGCAATTTCAATGCACGAGAGGCTTTTTCTTTTATTATTCAGGAATTTTTTCTCTCATTCTGTTGATAATTTAATGGCAGATTGTTTTAATTTCTTAAAAGAAATTGTGTTAGTTTAGTTAGACATTAGCTCTTTTAGTTATTATATGTGGGGTGTTTTTTTTTTTTTTTTTTTGTCTATTGTGCTATAATCGACAGGAAAATAATGCCAGAGGCATGTTTACAGGTTTTCTGTTGCACTATTAAATTCTTTACGCGATTTACATCAGTGCTAATTTGAATGTGATCAAGATTAGGAATCTCCATACTTACATTGTATTTGGTACACTGATGTAGCGTGAGATGGAGAAATCTTTGGTTTATTCATTTAGCATAACTATTTCAGCCAAATCTGGAGGACTTGATCATTTGATCTTTTGCACTATACGCAAAACAAATATGCAGTATCTTAAAAGCCAAAACTCGTATAAGTCAATAAATCATATTGTAATATAATATTCTGTAAATAGTTCTAAACTTGCATCTGGTTTGAAAGTTAGCATTGCCTTACTTATTATTACTTTGTACACAATACTCCGGTGTTAACATACTCACAAAAGATGGAGGTGGCAAACTTGTTTGATTACATCTGGGCAGTCTTCTGACGGCAACAGACTCACGCTCAACAGCTAACGAAGAAGTAATCAAACTAATGGAATGTTGTTGACCCAAAAAGGCTTTTGCATTTTGAAACATTTCCAATGCATCAGGTCTTCTCAGTTAGACCACTCAAGAATGCCCCGTTCCGTTTGAAAAACCGCAAAATAAATAGCAGCAAATCAGTGTAAATCTGCAAGCTGTGTCTTCTTTCAATAAGAAAATATATTGTACGTGCCTGGTACCTGGTCGTCGGTGGTCCCACACAGCATAGCCAAGATTCACTCATTGATCCTCCCAAGAAGACCCCTTTGGAGTTGGGGCGGAGTCACATGTTGGTTCCCTTCCTCACACAAGGGGAAATCACAGCAGCAGACGGCACTCCAGAAATGTAAAATAACTGGCTTAAAGTGAAAAATGCCGTGAACCAGTGGACCAGATTTGAGATGACTTTAAACAATGATTCATTTGATTTTTCTTTGAATTGAATCTTCTATTTTAATTGACGGTGATTTTGATACCATTAAATGTAAATTAAGATATATAAATAAGTGACACTTCTACTCCTGTATGATTCTTTCTCCCTTGGTTGGATCCTCAGTGCTCATGTCATCTGGAGAAAGAAGGAAAGAGAGTCAAAAAGCAAAGAAGGCTCTAGGCCTTTGCCTTGGTAGCTCAGTAAAGAATCATCCTCACCTTTGGGTTTGGTTCTGTATTTTGTCACTATAGTCAAAGGGTCAGACATTTGACCGCGTGGCATCATGAAGACTGCTAGTCTCTCAATCTTGGTTTTTCATTCTTGCTAGAATTTTCTTTGCCTGTTAAACATTTGAAGCAAGTCATTTTGAATGCAATTTATTTTATCAAAGCCTACTGGGATGGTGTTTTTTTTTTAATGAAATGTTAGCATGTCAACTCCTGGTTTCCATGTTCTGTGGTGTGCACTTGAATTCCAGCATTTGACTCTGGATAGGTCCAAGATGCACTTAGCTTTCTTCCTCTGGGAAGACACACTTGAAAGTCTAAAGTTTAACATTTCACTCCCAATTGATTAACTACCTACATTTCACCCTCTGTGAACTTCAGTTTATCTTTACTCAGAATGGGCCGCCCACCCCTCTTTGGGCCTGTGGACAGCAATTTTCTAGCCTTTAAGAAACACTGATGGCTGAAGTCCAACTTTTTCACCAAAGTTTTCCGATGAATACTCAGTGGAAAAGAAACAGGAGGCAGAAATAAGGCTTCAGCCAGTCCATTTCAGCTGTATCTTCTGCCAGTTCTGCCGAGCTCAATTTCCTTTCTGTTTCACACGCGCTTCACTGGCCCTTCTTCATCTTTGTTCTCTACTCTACCAAATCAAATGATCCTGTGGATTAAGAAGAATTAAGTCAAATTAGTAATTTGGGAACATTTAGGTGGCCAAAATTTAGGGACAAGGATTTTTATTTTTTAATTGGTATGTTGCCGTTGTATAGGAAATAGAAAACCAAGAAACAGCTGAAAATTGCAGTAGCTAGTTAATTCCTAATTAAATTACAATAATTGATTGTGGCAGTCAAAGGACCTAATGATACAGGAGTACAAAAGCCAAAGACGTCATATGTGTAGGTAAAGCCATGTAACTCTGAATAATAATGATAAAACCAGAGCAAAGAATGCCAGGCATGCTGTGTCTACAGGATATGTCTTGTATTTAATGATTTTTGTCCTGCATCCTGTAGGGACTTTATTAAGATGCCGTAAATGTCCTGTATTCATTCCCCCTTCCAAAAAAAAAAAATTACAACATTGCACAGCCAATTAGAAAATATTTCAAATTTAATGTCTTGTATTTTTAGTTGCTAAGTCTGACACCCCTGCAGAGAGTACTTACATAATCCTAAACTATGCCCATCTCTAGAAGAGCAGCAAACAAATGTCCCTTCATTTGGAAGCAACAGTTTTCATACAACTGGCAGTAAGGAAAGGGAGTATTCCAGAAAGATATTTCCCTGGCTTGCTCCATTAAAGAAGTAAATTTCAGCAAAACACGGAGGTTCTTGATACAGTCTGTGCAGCACAAAACAGCATGTTCTTTGAGGCTGTCTATCGAGGAAAGGCCTAGAATAATGGGTTCAAAGCCCTCTGCCACATGGTATACAGGAGTCCTGGTTCCCAACCCGTGCTAGAGAATCAGGCTGATGGTTAGGATGGATTCCCAATGACCGCTGGGTGGGCGAAGCCAAAGATGGGGGAGTCAACCGGAGAGTCCATCACCAGCTTTTGCTTGGCAGCCCCCACTTCATGATGGGTACTTCACTTCACCGGGGGCTTTGCTTCATTCGAGGCCAAACCATACCTAGTATCCAGGCATTCCCACCCCCTGAAGACACCCAATTTCACCCCTCAAAAATATTCAAGTAAAGGTGGAACCCACTCAAAATTAGACTTCAAGGAAGCAACCACAATTGATTAAAAAGTACCTATTCCCTAAAATAATAATAATAATAATTAATAATAAAATAAATCAGAAGCTCTTGATTCTGAGCTCGGAAATATGACCTCTTAGCTTATCATTACTATTATTGTTATTATTGCGAATGTCCTCAATATTATGGAAAAACTAAAAAGCTTCCAAGAAGGTGATTGGAGGGGAGTTCAAAAGAGTGATTTTTCTTTTTATTCACTGTAATTTAACTATACTCTTTCATCTGCAATCAAATCTTAGGATTAAGGATGTTGTATTAAATCAAATCATTGCAGGAAGTATGACTCTATCAGGGACTTTTTACAAAAACAAACTTCCAGATCACCAGAGGAAGCTGTGTGTGTGTGCTGACAGAGTATTAAATAGCAGGCAGGACAGGAAGGCAGGATAATAGCCAACTTGGATCTATTTTGGAAGAATTATTTCTGTAGGGTGTCATGGAATTGTAAGTTACAAAAAGTATGCTTTGGTAAACAGACATCTCCATTCCAAAAGGACCCACTCCAAAATAGCACTAAATCAAATCCACGAGAATGTTATGGAGATCAAAATTCCAAATGACATGGAGACTTTATAAGCAAACAGTCCCACAACTTACAAACCCTGGCAGTACGCGCATAGCGAAATCTCGATCTCGCCTCAGTCTCTTGCTACGTACAGCCCTACGACCCTACGCCCGATTGTTCCACTGTGTCACAAGGTGATTGCCCTTGCTTCCCTCTGACTTCTGAACTGGTCTTACGCTTGGCTTTGTCTAAGCAGAATCGTGACTTACATTTCTCAGAATTGAGTTACTACTGGTGAATGTTGGAAATCTCACACTAACTGATACGTAAACTCTGACACCACCAAGCCCAAACAGACTATGACCAATCAACTCAAAATATGTACTTTCATCTTCCAGAAACCCGCACCTCTATTCGTCAAGGCATTTCTTGTTTTCCTAGGTATCTCCTCCTTTTCCTGTTTATATACGGAATCCTTCTAGTCTGTGAAACAATAGCAAATACAGTAAAGCTCATTTTAGGGTCTTGAGTTGCTTTGCATTTCACTGGAATGGTAATGGTGTCACCAGGGGGTTCTGGTGAAGAAGGATCTAGTATTTCCTTGGAGAGCTCAGAGGCTGTTTCCGATGACAGCAACTACATTAATTTGGGACTGAGTAGGTCCTAAAACCTTGCGAAGATGGGATTGTCTGTAAGGGCCTGAAAGAATGTATTTTCCTTCCTTTTTAATCAAAGAAAAGAAAATGAAACCCCTGTCTCATCTCTTTCTTTTGCCTCGGTGCTCTAGCGACCAGTTCATTTTCGTCACTGATTAAAGATCAAGTAGCTATTTAACAACGTTCTTTCGGCACCTCATCCCTTACCAATGTGCCTTATGTTCCATTGCTCTTTACTTTGATGGATTAAAAGAAAGAAAACACATGGTTACATAATCCTTAAAAGCATCAGTCTGGGGGTAACCGTGGAACAACACAACTATTAAAAGCCACACAGCAGAGATGGGCACTGGGGACAGCTGTTGTCCTGGAATCACCTTGCTGGGGAAACCACACACACACACACACACACACACACACACACACATACAAAAGAGTAGTAGCCATAGCTCCAAACCTGCTACAGGTTTCTCTTTGGAACCTTCTCTTTTGGGACCTTGGTTCATCCACTCTAGTGTTCTCAGTGGTGGCAAGACTCTGTTCTTTGAGCAAGAACATGACACTTGGAAATAAAAAAGACTGGTGCATACAGTAAGAAGTCAAACTGAGGATGCTGTCTGGGCAAGAAAACAAAATGTTTTCCAGAAAGTGCACAGTAATTTAGAACAAGTAATGAGGCTTGGGAGCAGGCAACATTTTACTAATTTCAATTTGCACTGAATTTCTCAGACCCATATATATATATATATTTTTTTTTGATGCCATTATTCAAGGATTTGTTTGCCCTCGTGGGGTCACCTTGGCCAAGAATTGAAGACATAAGATAGCTTTGCCTTCACCACACCATATCCCTGGGGCAGTGAATACGGGCATTTGTCACAGCAGCATGGGAAGTTTTGCTTCTGGGCTGAAAACAAGGCATCCTGGCAGCTGTCATTTCTCTTCTCAGAAATCCTGGGTTTTGGTAACCTGCCTTCAAAAATGTCAGACAAACAAGTTTAATGGTTTAATGTTTCATGCAAAAGTCCATATTCTTCCTGGAAATTCTTACTCATTTGAGTTGTTTCGCCAAATTTTCTATATCTTTACTTGAGTTTAACATACCCCTTACAGTGCCTAGCCTGTAGCATATCTGAATGTCCCAAATGTATTTTCACCCAAGGACCGCTTTCTGTATTTCTTCGTTAGCCTTTCTGAATCTGTCAGAAACTCTTGCTCTTGGTAGCACACATTCTTATAAACTCCCTTTACGTGTGATTTTTTTAAATATTTTTTTTTTATTTACTTGACAGAGAGAGACAGCAAAAGACAGTGAGAGAGGGAACACAGCAGAGGGCATGGGGGAGGGAGAAGCAGGCTTCCCGCTGAGCAGGGAACCCGATGCGGGGCTCGATCCCAGGACACACAGAACATTGTGTGCTTTTCTTTACCCCTCCACCCAGTGCATCTGGTTGACCTGCTACACATGAAGCGTGTCATAGCATATGTTCTATTGTCAGTATGCTTCTTCTGCTCATACAACACCCCCCCGACACACACACACATGCTTTATGACTTCCGGCCATGTCTTGAATTTGCAGAGAACAAACCATACTATGCTTGTAGAGTTCTGAACACTTCAACAATGTCGAACATTTACTAGTCCATTATATACCTGGTGAGGGAGGTAGGACATGTCTGATCACCTATAGTTTACAGGAGAAGGACCCCACTGCTCACTGAGGTACAGAGCCTCACCCAGTGACTAGCAAGCCAGTGCAGTCATCTACAGTTTTCCTTCCTGCTCTCGTGTACGTTCCGCTCAATTTACAACATGGAATGTCATTACAGAGCTGATGTCTATGGGGTATAGGTCAAAATTGGGCAGAATGGATCACTCAGGGAAAGCGTAAGGCTGGGAGTCTGGATGAATTCCATGAGGGCCTAGCCTGCGGCCAGGGGCCCATTATTCAGGAGCTGAGCACACAGGATAAGGATTTAGAAGGCAGAAATGAATGACATGCAGCAATCATCCTGGAAGGAAAGGACAGAGGGGTATGGATGCCACTCGCCAAGACTGAAACAGAATCCACAGCCCTGTTGCTCATCCAAGTAGGGACAAACAGCCAAAGAATAGATGTGGGAGTGGCCAGAATCAAGAAATCCTGAAGGAAGGTCATGGTGACCAAGCAAATGTACCTTGCTTCTTTCAAAGTTCTTCATATTCATTGTCATAATGAATAATTGCATCCTATCTCAACATAGGTAAGCATTGCTAGGAGCCCCATCTTACAGAAGATAAAACGGAGGCTCAGAGAAATTAAGTAACTTGCCCAAAGTTGCGTAGTTAGTAAGTGATAGAGCCAGAAGTAAAACCCAGGGCTGACCACAGTGAAAGCCTGTCTTCTTCCCCAGGCTCTATCCTGCATCCCGGGTGGGCCCTTACACAAGGCCTTCAAAGGAACCCAGGGGATTTAGTGGTTGATGTTTTTGGAGCAAAGCAGCATTTGCTTGGCCCTCAAGTGTTTTTGCCAAGTGAAAACAAAAGCATGGTTGAGTTGCTGTATCACCACAGAACTGGCCCATGAGTGCTGAATTAATGCTGAAGAACACCACAGATAATCAAGGATTTTGCTCAAGAGTTGCCTACTGAGGATGGAGCAGTATGTTTCCATGTGGTTATTTTGCTGACTTCTACAGACCTGAGCTGTAAGGATTGAAACTGGGATCTTCAGTGGAACTGTAAGGTGGGGATAATCACTCAAGATCTTGGCTAATTGAGCAAGAGACAAAGAGAGCTTTGTAGATATGAGCAAACACTACAGAATCAGCAGACCTCTCTGGAATCTGATACTGAGTAGATGGGGCCTGTTGGGGGCAAATGAATGGCCCCAGCACATGCCATCACTGCTGTAATAATGACCATGGAGTGGGAGTGATTAGGACCTAGACACCAAGAAAAGCTAGAAGCACAAGATCACAAGGGAATTCCTAGAAGCTGACTGCAGAGGGAAGTTCCGAAGGATGGGTCCCGACACCAGGGAAGACAGGTCTGCAAATCTCCCCATTTCATGGGCAAATGGGAGGGAAGGGTGGTATGAATCCACAACAGAGGACGAGATCAAGAGAGTGAAGTTTCAGGAGCAGGCCCAGGTTCTCCAAATCAGGACCAGAACCCTGTCCCTAAGAGGGAGTCAGTGAAGAAGAAAAGCAAAGCAAATCTTATTTCTGGAACAAAAAACCTAAGGCTAGAACTCCAGCACAAAGAGGCTGGCTGAGATAGAAATGGTACTGGGTAAAATATTGTGGCTTCTTCCCCGGAAAGAAGAGTTCAAAGCGAGGAGGACCAGGGTCAAGGACCCAATGGCCCATCACATCTTCACTTTCCCTGAGTAGGAGGAGTCAGAGCTGGAAAGCAGAGCTCATGCTTCAGTGCTCCCTAAGGCAAAGCTGGGAGGCCAGAAGGCAAGCCACACCCTTCCAGACTTGGTGTGTAGTTTACTGACAGAATAAGGGGTTCCTTGCTTCACTTAATATTTGCTCAGCCAAGCCAGACACTTTAATAATCACCTGATTACAAAGCCACATCCTTGCAGTGCTATGACCTCCACCTTACGATTGATTTGACAACATTCCTTGCTCTAAGGAGTTAAAAGCAGTTTCCTGAAAGAGCCACGCTCTTCGTATTCTTTTCCTGGGGCTTCTATAATAAACTTTCACAAACTTGGTCTTTAGGACAACAGAAATTTGTTGTCTCGATTCTGGAGGCAAAAGTCTGAAATCAGTGGTCAGGGCTGTGCTCCCTCTGTAACCTGTAGGACAGTTTCCTTCCTGACCTCTTCCAGCTTCTGGGAGCCCCTGACATTCTTTGGTTTGTGGCCACAATTCTCCAACTTCTGCCCTGTCTTCACATGGCCTCTCCTTGTGTCTTCATACTGTCTCTTCTCAATGTGTGTCTTTCCCTTTTCTTTAAGGACACAAGTTATATTGAATTAGGGGCCACGTAACGAGCTCATTTTGATTTGATAATCTTTATAAAGACCTTATTTCCAAATAAGGTCACATTCTGAAGTACTAGAAGTTAGGACCGCCACATGTTTTTTTTTTTTTTTTTTTGCAAAGGTATTTTATTTATTTGGAGGAAGTTCATGGAAATCATGCATCCTGGAATCTAAGCCTTAGGTTAATTTAGACTGTCATTTCCACACATCTTTTTGAAGGGACAATTCAACCTATAACACTATTCTTTCCTATCGACTTCATCACCAGCTTGTCTATACTCAACCCTCCTCTTATTCTCTTCCTTGGATGAGATGAAGGATCCCCTCGGTTATAGTGGCTGCCCTAGATCTCCCAGTGCTGCATGACAGACAGACAAAGCAGACCTCTGGCAGATGTTCTGTGGTGATTTGATCACAGCAGTGTGCAAGCTATGGCAGGGCACACTCCTAGACACTCCTTCTGAGAGGGTTTCTGGTTCTCAGCGTAGACAACAAAAAGTCTTCTTCCTAGGAATCGTCTCCACTGCTTCATACACAGGAGGACTTTTTGACACTGGTTTTCAAATAGTCAGAGGCTAGCTGTAGCCTCTACAAGTTCATCATATACTGGGCTCTTCGCCACCCCTACTGTTATCACGAAGAGCTTGCTGATTTCCCAAGACTTGAAAGTACTTGATTTTTAGATGCATTTCATAAGTCCGTGTCTATAATTTTTTGGCATTTTGTGTCTCCTACCACAAAGGCTAGGGAAAACCCTTCTTTCAATTAAGGCATGCTTAATGGAGTCAGCTCTACAGGGACCATCAGTTTAGAAGCTAAGGGACACCTGCTGGGTTCTTGGAATTGCATCATTTTGCTGAATCAAGTGGCATCACATGTTCTGAGAATGATGACCTTATACATTGTTTTCATTCCTAAACCATTTCCTCCTCCAGTGCTGGAAACCTGAGACCCACCTTGCTTCTCCCACCTCTCTCCACCAGCATCTAATCCATTGCCAGTCCCTGTCCACGGCACCCAGACATGGGTCTCATTCTATCGCTCCACCCTTCACTTAGGCAGCCATTTTCCTCATCTGGTTTTTCCATAAAGTTTTGCAGTGGCTGCACTGTATCTAGTCTTTTTCCCTTCCAATCCACCAACCACATTGTACTCAGGGTGGTCATTCTAGAATACATGACAGTAAAATCTGATCATATTACATCCTCACACCAAACCTGACTCTTCAAAATAAAAGTCAAGTGTCCTAACATGGGACTGATGGCTTTCTGAGGTGTAGCTCCCGATAACCTCCTGCATTGTCATCCCTTTGCTTTGCACTCTGTCTTCAAACTTTCTGAACCATTTGCAATTCCTTGAATGCTTCCTCCTCTTTCTAGCCTCTAGGCTTTTGGTTATGCTTTTCCCTTTGTCTGGGATGTCCCTGGCCAAGTCCTGCTAGGTCTGCTCACTGCCTTATATGAATAGCTTTCCTGACAATGTCTATGATATCCCTAATAAGGGCTCCTGGCCACTTTATTGACTCCCCATAACGCAGAGCTCCCACCTCTCAGAAGGTTTCCCTGTCACGTGACTGAACTTACCACGCCTCTAGATAACAGTCCACAATTGCCCAGCTGTATCTCCAGAGCCAGGCCTTGCAACTGGGCTGTTTCCAGACCTTGGGTCACTTAGATAAGTGACTCAACAGGGATTCTTCTGATAATACTAGGGTGGGGTGAGGTAAGATAATGAGACATTTGCCTTGGGTGCTAAATGTAAGAGGTGCTGAAAGGCTAAGTAATCAAGACAAATATTTTGAAGCAATGTTTTTTAAAATCAAAATGCAAAAAATCCGTGATGGACAAACTATAAAAAATTTAAATAAAGATAGAATCAGCAAAAGTGCTCAAAGGAAATTCTATAGCTTTAGGTCTTTATTTTAGAGAAGAAAAGCCTAAAATCAAAGATTTAAGCTCTAGCCTCAAGAAGTTAGAAAAAGAATAGTAAATTGAACCCAAAATAAATGGAAGGAAGGAAATATCAAAAACAACACAGAAATCAATGAAATAAAAAGTACACAAACAATAGTTCTATTTGAGGTAACAAATTTAATTTCCCACAGATAACAGCTACATATGCTGGGAAAAGAATACATAAAATCAATTACCCAAGGATTCTACAAAGTGAACAGAAGCACGTAAACTCTTAAAGAGAGTTGAAACTCACAGGAAGCAACGGGCATGGGAGAAGTTCCCATCTTTGCTGCCTTACCCGAAGGCAACTGCAGTTGTGGTATATCATAGGTCAACTAAAACTCGTATGAAAAGTCACCAGGAGAAAAGAGAAGGTGCCCAGGGCAACCAGGGTTACTGGAGGGTGGCAAAAATCTAAGGAGGAAAAAAAAAAATCTAAGGAGAGAGCATGGAATGGGAATCTCTAATTCTGTTCATAAAATCTAGAAAAGTCTGTGGGTGACCACTGAACCATTCACACATGGGGCAGACTAAAAAGTCCAAACTGAGAACACAGGCACTGCATGACCACTGGTGAGATCAAGTTTGAAGTTTAATCTTAGCCAAGTTGTTGCCTGTTAAAAGAAAAGCATCAGCACGCCTTATAAGAAGAACACAGAATTCAGATTCTCTGCTACATGTCCTTGACAATGTTCAGGATACAGTCCAAAATTAAAGAACCAGGGGCGCCTGGGTGGCACAGCGGTTAGGCGTCTGCCTTCGGCTCAGGGTGTGGTCCCGGCGTTCTGGGATTGAGCCCCACATCAGGCTCCTTTGCTATGAGCCTGCTTCTTCCTCTCCCACTCCCCCTGCTTGTGTTCCCTCTCTCGCTGGCTGTCTCTATCTCTGTCAAATAAATAAATAAAATCTTAAAAAAAAAAATTAAAGAACCAGAAGAACCAGAAAAGCGTGAACTGTACTCAAGAGAAAAGACAATTAACAGAGGTTGACCCTAAGATGACTCAAAATATTAAAACTGCTCAATCAGGTAGAGAAAATATGATGGTGATGAATGAAAAAATAAGAAAACTCACTAGGGATATAGAATATATAAATAAGAACCAAGCTGAAAATTTGTAACTGAAAAAGGGAAATATCTGAAATAACAAATTTACTAATGGCTTGGATAGCAGAATGAAAGTGAAAAAGGAAAGGATAGGTAAACTTGAATATGTCAGAATTATCCAAACTAAAGAAAAGAGAGAAAAAAGACCTTTTTTTTTTTTTAAAGATTTTATTTATTTATTTGACAGAGACAGCCAGTGAGAGAGGGAGCACAAGCAGCGGGAGTGGAAGAGAAAGAAGCAGGCTCCTAGTGGAGAAGCCTGATGTGGGGCTCGATCCCAGAATGCTGGGATCACGCCCTGAGCCGAAGGCAGACGCTTAATGACTGCGCCACCCAGGCGCCCCAAAAAAAGACTTTTTAAAAAGTTAACAAAGCCCAGGGACATGTAGCATAATGTTAAATGCCTAATTTACAGGCAAGCAGAGACCCAATCATTCCATTTTTAAGCATTATCCAAGTGAAATGAAAACCTATATCCACTCAAAGACATATATACATCATTGCTCATGGAAGCTTTATTTGTAATAGCCAGAAAATCTGTGAACAGCCTAAGTGTTCATCAATAGGTGAGTGGGTTAACAAAATGTAACCTACCTGTACAATGGAACACAATAAAAAGTAATGATCTACTGATGAAGACAATATAGATGGATCTCAAAGTCATTGTGAGGAACAAAAAAGAAGCCAGATAAAGAGAATACATACTGTTTTATTCCATATAAAATTCTAAAATATCCCAAATAATCTATACTAACAGAAAGATAATCAGATGCTGCCTGGGGTCAAAGGTGGATAAAGAAACATAAAGCAAAAGGGCATGAGGAAACTCTTGGGGGTGATGGAAATATTCAGAATTTTTGTTGTGATGATTGTTCATAGTCTTTATATCTCAAAACGAAGTCTTAGAGGTCTGTTGTATGACATAGAACCTATAATTTACAATACACTATTCTGAAATTTATAATATGTTAAGAGGGTAGATCTCACATTAAGTGGTCTTACAAAAAAATCTCCATAAAATAGGACATAAGGAAATCTTTTTGAGATAATGGATACGTTTAGAACTTTGGCTGTGGTGATGGTATCATGTGTGTGCACGTGTCCAAACTCATGAAGATGTATGTATTAAATGTATGCTGTTTTGTATGTCAATTATATCTCAATAAGCTAAATACACACACACATGTGCGTGTGTGCGCGCACACTCACACTCACACACACACACACACACACACACACCTCAACCAGGACAACTTAAATGAATGAAGTTATTATATCTTAATTTTGCCACAATAAATAGGATTAAAGAATTAGTGTGCATGCTAACCACTTGGGAGCTAGTTGAAATGAAAATTCTGATTCTCTAGACTTGGCATGGGTCCTGAGATTTTTCATTTGTAACCAGCTCCCAGATGATGCTGAAGCTGGTAGTCCAATTCTACCCTTAAGGGAGCCTGAGACTACCTGACTAAATCTAGATAAGATACTGTCAAGGAGCATTTTATAAATCCCTTTCTCATGTGTGATTGGCTCACCAATTCCATTCTTGTAGAGCTGTGACATGTCCCACAACCTCTCCTATACAGCCTTATCAATCTGTGAGACTTTAATAGCAATAACAATCATATCTGGTATTAATTAAGCGCATATAAGTGTGGATACTGTCCTCACAGCTGCACAGGAATTTTCTCATTTAATCCTCAGTGCAAAGCCAGGTACTATTATTATCCCATCACAATCAATGTCAAGACCAAAGCACAGAGAGTTTACAGAACTTGCCCAAGATCAACCAGCTGATGCCCAGAAATGGCAGAGTGAGCCCCAGGCATTGCTCACGTAATCATTGTGTTTTATGGCTTCTCCTCAAAAGAACTACCATTTTCCAAGTGTGACAGGTTCTGGCCTGAAAGTCAGAGCTGCTGATCTGTGCCAAGAATCTTCCCACTTTGTCATTCTTTGTGGAGAGCTTTCCTATTTCAACATCAAATATTTATTGAGCACTTGCCATGTGTCAGTCTTTATCCACGAGATGGTGGTGATCTTGGCATGTTCCCCTGAAAGCATGGCATCCGTTGGCAGTTTGCTCTTTGAGCAGTTTGCTGAGAATGCCTACTGACATTCCTCACCCCTCTTCCATTCCCCTAGTCTTGGTGTTGTGTCAGAACAGAATCAGCACCACGCTTTTCCCTAGTGTCTCCTCGGACCAGAGCCCAGGCTGTGAGAGAGCCTTGATATGAGATTCTGGGGACTTCTGATCTTTCAATCCCTGCTACCAATGGAATGGAGTGTTGATCAAAGATTCTTGCTGTAAGGGAGACTGTTAGGTGAGATAGAAGACAGGGAAAACTCTGGAGTTTCTTTCTAGAGGCCTATCAAACGTTTCCATCGGGTCAGTTTCTAGGGAGAGAGCTGACACCCTGGGCTCATCATCTGCCCTCCAAGAAGCCTCTTGATTGTAAATTTTTAAAACTTCCTGTTTTCCTGTTGTCTCAATATGCCCACAAATAGGCTGTGAGTACCCCACCCAAGAGATCAGGTGCACCAGGGTGATAAGGCTGGCCCCTGCCACAAGTTCCCTTCCTTGTCCTCCCTGACTGTGTCCTAGGGACATTCAAATGCACCAGTAAAACCCCCTGGTGTACTCCACCTGACCCCACTAAAGGCATTTGTCCATGGGTGGCATTCCCTCTGAGCTTCCCACCTGCCTGGTTGAGCCCACTCCCCGGGTGTTCTGCCTATGTGGCCGCTGCATGCTGTGCCTCCCTCCTCCAGGACCTGCAAGGATAATCAGTCCTCTTTACTTTCATATGCCTCTCTGTTGTGTTATTCTGTGTCTACCCAGATAAGTCACCAAAGAAACCCATTTTAATTGACATAACTATTCCTTACAATACATGGTTCTCCTGCCTGGACTGAGGGTAAGAGAACTCCAAGCTCCCAGGGTGAGTCTCTAGCAGCAAAGCTTGTAGAAGTTGGGAACTGGGGACGGTGTCCAAGGGCATCTGAGTGAAGCCTTGACGGTGTCCAGTATAGCACAGGAGCCTGTCAGGGCAGCTGGAAAGAGGCATTTCCTGAAGGGCAAGGTTGTTGTTGATAAGAACGGATTAGCAAGGAAGACAGAACCAAACTGGAGTAACAAGGGCTCTAACTGTCTTCTCTGAGGCAGGGACCTGGTCTGTTGACCTCTCCAAGCCCTCACATTTCTACGAGGCTACCTCAGAGAGTTTTGAGTCTGTTAAGACTTTGTGGGTTCCACAAAGTGGAATATCAGCCGCCGGAGAAGCTGATCCAAGGGGACGTTGGCCAGGCCCACTTCCCAGCTGAGGACATGGCTTAAAAACAGCCTGGGCAGCTTCCTGGTAGTCCCGTCGCTCTTATGGAACAGTATTTTGGTGAGCTGAGTGTAAATGAATGAGAAACACATGGATTTAATTTCCCTTGAAATTAGGGATGGGTGAGCCCAGCCACAGTTTGGAATTACTGAATGTCTCAAACTATTTTGTTCAAGTGCTTTTGGTTCAGAAAAACCAACATCATGGTTCTGTAAAGCGTGTTTCTCCACATTTATATGAGTCTTCGCGTATTTTAAAGAGAATTTGATCTGCATATTTCAACTTCTTTATATTCCACTCATCAAGATGTTTAATAAGATTTCTTGGAGGTCTGAGAAATACTTTATAACTTTTATTTTCAAACATCTAACTTTGGGAAAGGAGACAATGGGGACGTCTGGGAAAATTGTATGCCAGAAAATGTGGGTTGGGGTTAAAGGTCACACTTTAGGTAGTTCTAGGGCCCAGAATTACATACCCGTTAGGTGCACGGTCACAATGTGCTAAAGGAGTCTATTCAAAAACCTCTTGGAAAGTGCAGGGAAATGTGGGTAAGTTCAATAAGGACAAGCTTGGAGGAGTCTAGAAAGTGTGGTGTCAGATCACTCCAGGTTCCCTCATCTCTAGCTGTCAGGCTGTGTATCCCTAGCAGCCATAAGAGAATGAAGCAGAACTATGGCATCTTGGGGCACCTGGGTGGCTCAGTCATTAAGCGTCTGCCTTCGGCTCAGGGAGTGATCCCGGAGTCCTGGGATCGAGCCCCACATCAGGCTCCTCCGCTGGGAGCCTGCTTCTTCCTTTCCCACTCCCCTGCTTGTGTTCCCTCTCTCACCTGCTGTCTCTCTGTCAAATAAATAAATAAAATCTTAAAAAAAAAAAAAAAAGAACCATGGCATCTTAACATCACCCACCAGCATGGATCTCCACCATTCTCCAGGAAACTCTTTGTTTTAAAAAACATGTGATAAGAGAGTTGCTTATGGACTGCTTAAGAGTGGACGCATGACCAGTGATGGTAGGGAAAATGTTTTAGAGGTGGTGGGTGCAAAGGGAGAGGAGTGCAGGGGGAATGCCAGCGCCATCTTTGTTTCAGAGATGTGGTTCCAAGCGAAGACTCACATGTAAGTCCTAAAGAGCTGTTTTCATCTAAAGCTCAGTTTGAGGTTCCAAGAGACCAAGTATGACACAAAGGGGAGACAGGCAGTTGTCTCCCCTTTCATGGAACAGTCGGTTTGCCTTCTGTTGAAGGTACAGTACTCACCAAGCCCTAATGCACCTACTTCTGTTCCTACTGGCCTGAGCAGATCGTGGAGTGCTGGATGCTGCCAGTAGGAGAAAGGAAAGCAATGGCAGACTCCTTGGGTATCTGATAAAGTTTGTCCCAAGTGCCTACAGGATTCTCAGAAAAACAATTTGTGGTGGGGACTTTATACAGGAAACAATATCCAAAGAATACTGACAAAATCCAAAGAATAAGATAATAAGGTTTATTATGGTTAATATGTCCCCCATTTCAATCCCCAGGCTGTGTACAAAGAGCAAATACAGATTACATACCTCTTTAAAACCATGTTTACTCCAGCTTTGAAATTAGAAGACCCCAACAGGGCCATGCTGCAGTGGCAATAGCAGTCATCAATATTCTTAGACTTTCCAGCATTTCATAGTCTTCTTTGTAGCTGGGTTGAGGACATGTGATTGGTTCTGACCAACAGAGTACCAGCACGAATCATGTGTCTCCTTTTCTGAGCAAGGCGGTTAATTCTTCCATTCCTTCCTTCCCTTCCATCAGTGATCTGGGACTGCAGATGGCTGTGCAGATGGCTTAGCTACGTTGGACTTCTTGCAAA
Organism: Ursus americanus; assembly: GCF_024610735.1. Lineage (NCBI taxonomy): Eukaryota > Metazoa > Chordata > Mammalia > Carnivora > Ursidae > Ursus > Ursus americanus. The sequence goes on from NC_142130.1 coordinate 92,722,563, forward strand.
GGAGAACTAAGCCTTTATTCTGATAAGTCACTGGGATTTGTGGGCGGGGGAGGCTTGTTTGTTATAATAGCTGGTAACAACTAGCCTGACTAACACAAGCTGTAAACTTCGAGTTTCTGACTTAAGACATGTCATTATGATGTGCTGACATTAATAAAACTGGTGATTTTATGCTAGATTCTTAGAAGTTTTTGAAAATGTAATGGTGCCTTATATTAGTAATCTGCTGTTCCATGACAAATTACCTTGAAAGGTGGTGGTTTATTGCAACCGGCATTTATTACCTCAATATTTTTGAGGGTCAAGAATATGGGAGTGACGTAGTTAGGTGGTTCTGACTCCAAGTATCTCATGAGGTTTCAGGCAAGGTGTTGGCAGGAGCTGCAGTCATCTGAGGGCTCAGCTGGGACCGAAGAAGACGGCATCGATGGGAGCACTCGAGTTTTCACTGGCTATTGGCTAGAGTTCTCACTTCCTCACCACATGGGCCTTTGCATAGTGATTCCCATGACATGAAAGCTAACATCTTCCAGGGAGAGTGATCCAAGAGAGAAAGCAAACAAGAAGACACCACGCCTTCAATTGCCCTGCCCCTGACATTACCCTCTGTCACTTGTGCTTTGTTTCCTTGTTCGCTAGCAGTGAGTCACTAAGTCAGCCCACACTCAAGAGGAGGGGAATAGACTCCACCTTTTCAAGAGAGTGTCAAAGGATCTGTGGCCATATTTTATTTTATTTTTTTTTAAAGATTTTATTTATTTATTTGACAGAGATAGAGACAGGCAGCGAGAGAGGGAACACAAGCAGGGGGAGTGGGAAAGGAAGAAGCAGGCTCCTAGCGGAGGAGCCTGATGTGGGGCTCGATCCCAGATCGCCGGGATCACGCCCTGAGCCAAAGGCAGACGCTTAACCGCTATGCCACCCAGGCGCCCCTGTGGCCATATTTTAGACAACACCCACCCCAACACTTCAGGACAGCTTTGTGGGTAGCTGAGGGGAATGGAACAATGTGTCGTACCTAAGGTTGCAGGGGAGGGGCTTCAGTGATCCATCATAGATCAGGTTCACGGAGTTTAATTATGTGACTACTCCTTTCTTACCATATTCCCTGGTCTCCTGAGCAAAGGAAGAAGGTCAAGCCATTCTAGTGAGACTAAATAAACTGAGTCCCTGACATGCAGCTGCATACCGAGATGTCAAGGTGAGCATAGAAGGCTTGCTGGTCATTTACCCTGTGAATGACAAGCTGCATTTGACACGATGCAAAGGAAATGGATTCTTATGAAACAGGGACCCTGGTTGTGTAGGCAAGTGGAGAGGTAGCTTCTCTCTGACATATCCACAACCTCCCAACTTCCCAGTTTGCCCAGTGTGATACAGCATGCTGCTTGCTGGGACAAGTTCTGGCAGTTTGCATAAGAGGATAGGATAAAATAGAATAGAATGGGATAGATAGAAAGAATGCTTCCTTTTGTACAAAACATGGCAGGCGGATGAAGCTGGTCTTGACTTGAGCTCAATAGCAGGAAATAGCACTAACACTGGAAATACTAGCTCCGTAGGATTGGGATTTGCCTTCTTCCCTCCTGTATCCATGGTGTCTATGAGAGTATGCCCTACGTAATAAGCACTTGGTTGAATTTTTTTTTTATTCATTGAATGAGATAGCACTCATGATGGAGGAGAAGGTAGTGATTCAAGTTCTAAGTTACGTTGCTGGTGTCAGAGACTTCTCATCCTGGGCATATTAGTGATAGGCTCGCACCCTGGGGAAATGGTTGTGTGTGTGCCTATATAGGGATCACATTGGAATTTAATCCAATTCTGTTGTGGCCCATCCTTGGCTGAGCCCACTGTGGGATCTGCACCAAAAGGCAGGGCAAACGCCAGAGATGAAAGCTCAGTCAAGCCGCACTTTCTCAGGCTGATGGTGTTTACGCAGCCAGATACCATACTTTTCTTCAGCAGCCAGGGAAAGCAGCCATTGGAGACAGCTGGTGAGTGTGGTCAAGTTGGCTATGTCCCATTAGCCTGCCAGGCCCTAGGAGCTACTGGTGGCCATCTGCCCACCCCCCCCATCCCAGATTGGGCAGCAGCATTAGGCTCTGGGACAATATAAGCAGTATAGCAACACTCATTCTGAGCTGCCAGTAGTCATGCTGTGAAGTCCTCCAGCCTCAAGGGAACATAGCTGAGTTTGGTCTCCTCTCTCTAGAAATAGACAGATAAGGAGCCAGGGGAAAATGAACTTCCTTCTCATCTGGGCATGTGCAGCACTGGTTGCTAAAGTTTGAGACAACAGACTGATAAAGTAAGACATCCTGGTTTGACGTTTCTTTGTTTGTTTGAATATCAAGAGGAGAAAAAAGCAGCGTGTGATGTCACAGAAGCCAAGGTCACTGTTAACAGTCTCAAATGCCACTGAAAAGCCAAAAAATGAGGACCAAATGTTTCCATTGACTTCACTCTCATGGAACTCATGATCCCAGGAGAACAGTTTTGATAAAATAAATAATGGGTGGGATGGGTTGAGGAGAAAGTTTAAGATTAGGAAATAAAACCAATGAGCATAGATATTTTCAAGAATTTATGCTATGCAGAAGACCAAAGAGACTGCTGAGTAGGTGAAGATGGTGCAGGTTGTTGAGGGAAGTTTTGAGTTTTTATTGTTTTTGTTTTGTTTATATCATCATTCATGAGCATTATTGGTTTGTTTTTTGTTTGCTTGTTTGTTTTTTGAGAGAGAGAGAGAAAGTGTAGGTGAGGGGAGGAGCAAGAGAAGAGGAAGAGAGAGAATCCTAAGCAGGCTCCATGCTCAGCCCAAAGCCCGACACGGGGCTCGATCTCATGACCCTGAGATCATGACCTGAGCCAAACTCAAGAGTCAGACACTTAACCAACTAAGCCACCCAGGCGCCTCAGGGAACGTTTTATTTGTCTGTTTGTTTATAGTTTATTTTCTTTTTTTCACTATATAAATGTGTGTGTGAAGCCAATATTTTGAAAATGATTTAAAATTTCTACGTCTGTTTTACATCAACTAATGTTTTTTTCTTTTTACCTTTTGAACTTCTTCACCTGTTCCTCATACCCCACACTCTGCCTCTGCCGCTAGCAACCACCAATCTGTCGTCTACAACTATGAACTTGCTTTTTGGTTTTTTTGTTTTGTTTTGTTGGTTTTTAAAACGTCTACATGTAAGAGATATCATAAAGTCTTTGTATTCCCCTGACGTATTTCACTTAGGATAATGTCCTTAATGTGCATTCATGTTGTCACAAATGGCAAGATTTCGGGGCACCTGGGTGAGTCAGTTGGTTAAGCATCTGCCTTCAGCTCAGGTCATGGTCTCAGGGTCCTGGGATCAAGCTCTGCATAGGGCTCCCTGCTCAGCAAGGAGTCTGCTTTTCCCTCTCCCTCTGCCCCTCCCCCCTGCTCTTGCTCTCTCTTCCTGTCTCTCAAATTAATTAATTAATTAATTAAAAACAATTTTTAAAAAATGGCAAGAGTTCGTTCTTTTTTATGGCTGAATAATATTCCATTAGAGAGCTAGCTAGCTAGCTAGAAATGTATATATGTACCACAATTTCTTTATTCATTCATTGCTGGACACTTAGGTTGTTTCCATATCTTGGCTACTGTAAATAATGCTGCAGTGAACATGGGGGTGTAGATATCTTTTCAAGTTGGTGTTTTTTTTTTCTTTGGACAAATGCCCAAAAGTAGAATTGCTGGATCACCAGGAATTCTATTTTTTTTTTTTAGAAATATGCATACAGTGTTCCATGTGGCTACACCAATTTACATTCCCACCAATAGTAAATAAAGGTTCCCTTTTCTTCACATCCCCTACAACACTTGTTATTTCTCGTCTTTTTGGTAATGGACATTTTAACAGGTGTGAGATGATATCTCATCGCGGTTTTGATTTGCATTTCCGTAATAGTTAATAATGTTGAGCATATTTTCGTGTACCTGTCGGCCATCTATATGTCTTCTTTGGAAAATGTCTATTTAGATCTTCTGCCCAGCTTTTAATTGGATTATTTGTTTTGTTTGCTGTAGAGTTGTAGGAGTTTTTCATGTATTTTGGATATTAGCGCCTTATTAGATACACAATTTGCAAATATTTTTTCCCATTCAGTAGGTTGCCTTTCATCTTGTTGATGGTTTTCTTTGTTGTGCAGGAGCTTTTTAGTATGATGCAGTTCCACTTATTTATTTTTGCTTTTGCTTTTGGTGTTAGATTAAAAAACCCAGCACAAAGACAGATGTCAAGAAGCTTACTGCTTATGTTTTCTTCTAGGAGTTTTATGGTTTTAGGTCTTATGTTCTAGTCTTTAATCCATTTTGAGTTAATTTTTACATACGATGTAAGATAGTGGTCCAGTTTCATTCTTTTGCATGTGGCTGTCCGGTTTTCCCAACACCATTTATTGAAGAGACTGTCTTTCCCCCATTGTATATTCTTGGATCCTTTGTCACAAATTTATTGACCATATATATGTGCGGATTTATTTCCAGACTCTTGATTCTGTTCCATTGATCTTCATTTCTGTTTTTATGCCAATACCATACTGTTTTAATTACTATAGCTTTGTAATATAGTTTGAAATCAGGATTCAGTATGCCTCTAGCTCTGTTCTTCCTCAAGATTTTTTTTTGACAATTCAGAGTTTCTTGTGGTTCCATACAAATTTTGGGATTATTTGTTCTATTTCTTTGAAAAATGCCTTTGGAATTTTGGTAGGGATGGCACCGAACCTGTGGATTGCTTTTCGTGGTATGGACATTTTAACAACATTGATCTTTTCAACCCATGAGCAAGGAACACAGTGGAAATAGATAACATGCTTATTAATAATAACTTTAAATGTTAAAGGACTAAAATCTTCAATCAAAAAATGTATAGTGGATGGGGTGCCTGGGTGGCTCAGACCGTTAAGCATCTGCCTTCGTCTCAGGTCATGATCCCCGAGTCCCAGGATCGAGCCCCGCGTCTGGCTCCCCACTCAGTGGAGAGCCTGCTTCTCCCTCTGTCCCTCACCCCTCATCCCACTTGTTGCTCTCTCTCTCTTGCTCTCTCTCTCAAATAAATAAATAAAATCTTTTTAAAAATGTAGAGTGGCTGAATGGGAAAAAAGCAGCAAGATCCATCTATATACTACCTATAAGAGGCTCCTTTCAGATGTAGGGACACACAGAGAATGAAAGTGAAAGGATGGAGAAAGGTTTTCTATGCAAATGGAAACCAAAAGAAAGCTGAAATAGCTATACTTATATCAGACTAAGTAGACTTTAAAGACTGTAATAAGAGACAAAGATGGGTGTTACATAATGGTAAAAGGGTCAATCCCACAAGAAGATCTAACACTTACAAACATTTATGCACCTAACATAGGATCACTTAAACATATAAAACAAATATTATAACAGACTTAAAGAAAGAAATTAACAGCAATACAGTGATAGTAGGGGACTTTAATACCCCACTTACATCAATAGGTCATCCAGACCAGAAAAAAAAAAAAATAAGGAAACATTGGCTCTGAATGACACGTTAGACCAGACAGACTTAACAGATATATACAGAGCATGTCATCCAAAAGCAGCAGAACACACATTCTTCTCGAGTGCATGTGGAACAGTCTGCGGGACAGATCACATGTTAGGCCACAAAATAAGTCTTAATAAATTTAAGAGGATTTAAATCATATCAAACATCTTTTCTGATGACAGTGATATGAAACTAGAAATTAATTACACGAAGAAAACTTTAGAAATCACAAACGTGTAGAGATGAAAAAACTTGCTACTCAACAACCAATGGGTCAAAGAAGAAATCAAAAAGAAAATCAAGAAATACCTTGCCACAGGGACGCCTGGGTGGCTCAGTTGGTTAAGCGTCTGCCTTCAGCTCAGGTCATAATCACGGCGACCTGGGATTAAGTCCCGCATGGGGCTGCTTGCTCAGTGGGGAGCCTGCTTCTCCCTCTGCCTGCTGCTCCCCTTAATTGTGCTCTCTCTCTCTCTGACAAATAAATAAATACAATCTTTAAACAAAAATAGAAATACCTTGACACAAATGAAAATGGAAATAGAACATACCAAATTTGCGAGATGCAGCAAAAGCAATTCTAAGAGGGAAGTTCATAGTGATAAATGCCTACGGCAAGAAACAAGTAAAGTCTCAAATAAGCAACCTAATTTTATATCTCAAGGAACTAGAGAAAGAACAAATGACACTCAAGATTAGTAGAAGGAAATAAAGAACAAAGATAAGAGCAGAAAAAAAATAAAATAGAGACTAAAAGGATAATAGAAAAGATTCTGATCTTTTTAAATAGTTCCTCTTTGTTCCTTTCTTCTCTTGCTCTCTTCCTTTGAGGTTTGATGACATACTTTAGTGATATACTTATGTTCCTTTCTCTCTATCTTTTGTCTATTTATTATAGATTTTGACATTGTGGTTACCATGAGGCTTCCATGTAAGCAAGTATTAACAGACCTAAAGGCAGGAATTTACAGCAATCCAATAATAGCTGGGGACTTTAATACCCCAATGACATCAGTGAATAGGCACCAGGACGTGATTGCCTTGCTCGAAGAATTCTGTGAGCTGGCAGAGAACTGAATGAAGCCCACTACTGAGGAAGAAGCAAGAACTGTACCTGGTCCACTTGATAAAAAGCGTTGCTTCTCAGGAGGACCTTATCTGCAGGAACAGAATGGGGAGGGACTAGAGGTTAGGCCATTTGAGGCTCCCCTGATCTGAACAGATTTAAGGCAGCATATAATACTAAGCCCCAGTTTTAGGCCTTATGCCACACACACATCTAGTAACGTCATCATCAAATGCTCCTGTGAAATATCATGGCACCATTTTACAGATGGTGGATCCGGAGCTTAAATCGAGCTTAGCAAACCGTCCAACGTGGGCCAGCTGGTAAGTGACTGAGGTGTTATTCAAATCTGTTTGTTAATCCTGGAGCCTGACCCCATAAACCATTGCTTCCAGGGCAGATGTAACAGTTCACCCTAGAAGTGGATTGAGAGAGGAGAAGAGAAAGAATGAACGCAGATAGGCAAATACACCACACGCCCCCTCCCCCGATACCCATGAAGCTCCATTTAAACACAGCCTTTTTCTCTGTTCACCCACCGTTTGACTTTTCCAGTCCCACACAACCGTCCCCAAGGCAGCGGGGTTAATAACATGGCCCCACTGACCACTAGCAGCCAGGCTCTACTTCAGATGTCCAACCTCGTACATTAATCAGTGGTCCCTGAAATGCCTACAAGCCCAACTGTTCCAGACACGCTTCTGATTACACAGTCCAGGGAAGAGAAACCATCCAAGCTGATCAACCAGCTCCCAAGTAGTTCAAACTCCCAAGCCAGGGACTGCCCTGAATCAGTCACCCTTTTGCACTTGCATGTTGGACATGCCAATGGGGTTTGGGTTTCTAGAATAAATTCCTCTGCACTGAAAGAGACCTTAAATCTCATCCAATCCAACCCCTTCGTTTCACTGTAAAAGAAACTAAGCTTATGTGGTATCCTCAAGGTCACAAAGCCAGTTAGGGCAGGACCTGCTTGAATCCCTTTCTTAACCCTTTGCCAACTTACTCCTCCAGTAAGCACTCTCACTATAAAGGTCAAAGAAGGCAGTTGCTCTCTTTTTCAAAGACCTTCACAGTTCGGGTGACCATATGACCCAGTTCCAGAGATGCCATGAGGGAATCTGCTGGAGGGAATCTGGGACAGACTTTTCCTCTCTGATAGAAGAAAAGAGGCAAGCAAAGAGAGCTCTGTGTTCCCTGGCCACCTGTCTGGGGCAGAACTGTCCCCACCCCCAAATTCTTATGCTGAAATCCTAACCACGAGTACTTGGAATGTGACAGTATTTGGAGGCATATTTTTTAAAGAGGTAATTAAGTTAAAATGAGATCATTAGAGTGGCCCTAGTCTAATAGGACTGCTATCCTAATAAGAGATTAGAATGCAGATAGACACAGAGAGAAGATGACACGAGGACACATGGAAAAGAGAGCATCTATGAGCCAAGGAGAGAAGCCTCAGCAGAAACCAACCCTGCCTACTGACCCCTTCATCTCGGACCTCCAACCTCCAGAGCTGTGAGTCAATAAGTTTCTGCTGCTGAACCTCCCCTGTCTATGCTACTTTGTCATGGCAGCCCTAGGACACTAGACCTCAGTCCCTGTTCCCCGGCTTCTGTAATGGCCTTTGAGGACATGATGCTTGAAGCCAGAGAAGGTGTCCTTCAACCATGAGGAGAATCTCAAGGCAACTTGGCCTGAGACTCCATCTCTGGACGCTCCCAGGGCGTGGCCATGCTGCTGGTGCACAGACTGCACTTTGGGGAGTGAAGCTGTAAGGCCCTCTTGGTCTCTTCCCTGCTTGTTCAGCCTTCCAGCTGGTGGATCTGCTCTAATGTCATGCCCGGACATCACGGTACTCATGAGATGTCATTCCTGGAGTCGGACATCCTGGCAGCATCACTGTCAAACCTCAACCCCTGCACCAAGCCCATGACTTAGACTCTGCTTCTCCAGGTCCAGGCATTTTTGTTATCAATCACAATGTTACCTTCAATCTTTCACGGTTTAATCAAGTCCCAGGGAGCTTGATTTACAGAAAGAGAGGTATTTGGAGGCAATGTGGGCTCTATGGAGATTAGTTCAAAAGGGTATCTGGGTTCATGCACTCAGGATTTCTGAAGCCACTGGAGGCCTCTCAGCAGGACCTTGGTCCTGGGATGATCTATATTATGTTATGTCAGCGCCTGAGATGGATTCGTTCCAGTACTGTGCCCTAGCCCTGCCACCAGTTCAAAGCTTACCCTGGCCCAGTTCACAGGCTGCCTGCACCTCTGTCTCCTGCCTGGGCCAACCACCCCACTCCATCCCTCCCACCCATGGAGAAGCCTGGTGCCTGCTGAGAGCTCTACTCCCATCAAATACCAGGCTCCCCCTTCAGGCACCTCCTGTGACTCTCCTCCCTTCCTCTCTTCCCTGCCTCTCTCATCCCACCGCCTGGTCCTGAGCTTTTGTTCTCCTCACACTCAAGTTCACCTGCTGCCTCCCCGGTTGTGCAGTGAATTCCTCTTCCTGCCTCTCTTCGTGCCTCCTACAAGCCTCTAGTTTAGAATATGCCCAACGCCAGTCATTCCTCCTTTAGAACGTATTTCTTTCTTCTCAATGCCTGAGCTCCTCGAGGGCAGGAACCCTCATTCATCTTTGAATCTTTGCTCCCACCCAACCTTCCCTGGGGCCCCACCCAGCCCAACACCCTCCCCAGACACCCACAGGACCTCAGAGGCCAGCGGGCCCAGGCACTCGCCTGGGTGGCATACTTGTTCATACTCGTTGCTTTGCTTCTGCCAACCTTCCGATCCCACAGCCAGGAGCGTAACGTGATCAAGGAAAAAGTGAAATCTCAGATGTATTGATCACTTCCAAAGTGCTGAGCGCGCTGCTAAGGATTTACATGCACTCATTTTATTCATTCTGGTGGCAGCTATTATTATTATTATTATTTGTATGCATGATTTCCTACCTTCCAGATGAAGGAATGGAGGCTTGGGAGGGGGGGTGATGGGAATATGGGAATATTGCCCAAGATCGCACAGCCAGGAAACTGTGAGGCCGGAAGCCCAGAAAGAGAGCTCCAGGAAATACCAGCCCAAACCTGATTTTTTGCTGCCTTCTCGTTTTCACTGGCAGACAGGTTGTGTGAAAGTGGGGGTTCCTGATTCAAAGAGAGTGGTTACTGAAATTTCTGAGCTCCGTCTCCTTCTTCTCCCTTCTCTCTACCAAACTGTGGGTTTGCACTGCGGGATCCATGAGTCAAGGCCAGCCTTCCTTGGGCCCAGGATCTCAAATACCCCAGGCAGGGAACACTCAGTCAGTCAGGGAGCACTTTCCGGTACTTCGAGATAACTACATATGTAAATCTCATGCAGTACATTCTCCTAAGGCTGCATTTTGGGTATGTAACTGAGAATGTATTTTAGGTGACATATTTAGCATAGAACATGCTTGAGCTCAGGACTTGGCTAGAATAACAAGCGCCAAAAGCGAAGGCCCAGCTCATGTGCCCTTACTGCGTGGATCTCAGAAGGCAGAGGCCAGGCAGACAGGAGGCTAGGCTCATCCCCCACCTCAGCCTCAGAGGCAGGCCCATACCAGTGGTTTGCCTGGAGTGGTCTCCCACATAACATAGATGGTTCTGGAGCCCAAGTCCCCCCAGGAGACCCCAAGTGAAGCTAGGAGTTCAGGAGTCTGTGACTCTGCACCCCACTTTGGACTAAATCTCCACAGTGCCCCAAATGCCTGCCTTATCATAAGTCTAGCTCCTGTGACTTAGGTAAGGATCACTGATAGTAGGCCAAGTTTTGCAAGGCTATTGGTGTATATGGGGCCACATTTCTTTTAATTTCCTACTGAGTACCTCCAGCTATAAAGGAGGGTGAATAGACACCCAGGGTCTGGAAGCATAGCTTGGAGTTGTCCCATAATGAACATGGAATGTCTTTGAAGTCTTGTATTTACCTTAGTAATTCGTGATAATTTTATGTCCCACTCCATAATATACTGATGTCTATTTTATATTGCATATAGAATTAGTGATTGCCCAAAACCTCAAAAATATTGATGCCCCAGGAAGCTGTGCCCTGTGGTTTCGTGTTGCCCCACCAAGGGCTGTGTGCCCTGTAGTAAAAATGCCCCAGTTTGAAAGCAGGTTAATATAAGACATTAACCTCACTGACTATTCCAGACCCTTCTCTGGCTCACACTTAGGAAAAAGACAGGCAGCCAAAAGCTTGAGCTTAAACAACATGCACAGAAGGCAAAACCAACCAGAGGGCGAGATTTCCAGGAGATATTTGCACGTAAGCAATCATTTCATTTTCGGACATATACATATGTTGCAAGTATGGGTTCACCTTTCCCGCCCCCAGGGCCCCAGCAAGCCCCACTATCTGAGTATTTATGGACTGCTTGATCCATAAAGCAGGGATTGCGAACAAAGGCAGGGCTGAGTATCCTATACGGCACCCACCCAGACGCTACTGGCCTGAGAAACGGGAATGGTCTCCTGAAGCTGAGGCACAGACTTGGAGAGGATATGCTGCAGGGATAGGGTGCCAACGTGCAGGATGTGGTACACCCTAACTAATGACCAGCATATGGTGCTCTGTCCAAAACAGGTCCAATATCTGAGTCTGGGAACCAGAGGTGGGCAGTAGGATGGCCCTTCCCTCACCATTGCTACTAATGACCAACGTAAGGAATTTGTGCTTTGATGTGCCTACAGTTTGAGGATTTCTGGGTCTAGAGGTCCTAGTTCCCAGAGTGTCGAAATGCTTCCCCCAGGGGATATGAAAAGCCTCACTGAAACTCAAGCTATGGCTGCCATCCAGTAACTTCCTTATGCCAAGGGCCAGCAGGTGAAGAAAGGGGGTGCCACACTGCCAGTGATAAGTCCTGGTCTTCAAGAGAAGTGGGCACAGGGAAAAATATGTTTGGCACTTGGGTAACAAACGAGAGCGTCTCTTGATGCTCTTATGCTCAGTTTCAATGCTCAAAGAGCAGCAGCCATGGCCTAAATGGGTAGGGTACCCAGGCACTTAGATTCGTCAGAGACGAGAGTCTGGATCATCTTATCAGGTGATCGGTCTACACCAGCAGAGGTACAGATGAGAAGGAGGGAATCTATACTGGGCAGTGGGTAAGGGGGCAATAAGTATCAGTTCAATTGTAGCTGTTGAGTCTCGGCCTCTCCTACTGCTCACTCTTGTCTTCCTCACTTCCTTAGATGTAGGTTTCCCCAGAATGTTCCCCCGTAAACTTCTCCATCCCACTCTCTGAGTCTGTTTTCAAAGGACCTATGCTAAGACGGTACCCTTACCTAAGATGTGTCTGTCTGAGAGTGATCCTTCATTCAGGATAGTCCTTTCCCACAATAAAAATGGGTGTCCCTCACCCACTTCAAATATTACTGTGGCTCATTGCCCTTGGCCAAAATGCAGCTATGGCAGCATAAAAAAAAGACCATTTTGATGATTAAACAAAGACCATTGAGCCATAGGGCTTCCTGTCTTTCCCTGTCTGATAGATAGATATTTCTGTTAATGATGAAGCTTGGTATTAGAAATGGCGTATTGACCTGTGTGATATTCTGAATGTAGAACAGCCAAAGAGGTTCAGGTCATTGCCACTTGTTCTTGTGTATAAGCAGAATGTTTTGTGGAATGAGCAAATTCTTCAAGATACATTATATAAAATGTGCAGAGAAAGATTTTATGAGATTCCTTTTATAGTTGGTGGATTTTCTTCAATAAAATAGTTAAAACTTATTTTATCAAGTCACATAACATATATTCTAATCATAATCAATCATCATCTTATTTCAGCTTATAGAATATTGTGTATTTGTCTTATTTGTTGCCAAGAAATAACTTTTCAAACTTATGATGAAAACATTTAGGTCCTAACTTACAAATATACACAGGGGTAGGTAGAGTTTTCATCTTTCTTTTAAGGTGTATGTGAACAATATGAAGTGTAACTACAAACAGGAAAAATCATGCCACTCGTACTTGCCCATGTTTTCAAGCAATCAGTAAATAAGAAAAAAGAGGACGACAAACAAGAGGCCAAAGTACATAAGAGGTATCCCTCCACATGGGGCGGGGAAGGAGCATCACCTCACTCACAACATGACAGCCACATATTCTAGATTTTCTGGGTAGATCCCAAATTCCACTCTTTTGATCTATTACCCTTAGAAGAGCATGCAGGGCAATTGGATAACTTGTCCTCCTTGGGAAAGGAATATGGAACACATAGTTCTTGTAGTAACCCTGCACCTTCTTTTCCAGCCTACAGAACCTTGAAACACAGAAGCTTCCTGTCCTTGGCTTCCTGACCAGGTGCTCCTGGCTGGCCCTATCCCCGGCAGTTCCCAGCAGACCTGGTTCCTGGCAGTTATGCCTGTGTTTTGCTTCCAGGTGTATCTTTGCCCAGAGTTGCAGATTCCCTACCATAAGTCTTTGTTCTTTTTCCCCGAGGACCCTCATTGGTTTTCATAAAGGAGGGTTTCCCTTGCCCACTCCTGGTGCTTTAAGTCACAGCCAGCATCTTTGCTAGTGGGCCACCAGCCCACTCTGCTAACTAACCAACAACTCTGTTTTGGCCTCTGAGGAAAAGTGCCTCATGTGATCATCAGAACTTCAGCCAGAGGACACATGTGGGCAGAGCCTAGACCTAGGGCCAAAGGCAACAAGCCCAAGCCAAGAACAGAGACATGAAGTCATCAACAGTCCCTACTGCTCCAAACACAACCCTGGTCGAGCCTGAGGTGTCCCTGGAGTGACCGAGAGTTCCCATTTCCTCGAGTCAAGAGTCAGTAGGCTTAAATGGACACATCTGATGTTGAGTTTTCGCCGTTGCATCTTGACCCTTGATGTCGTACAAGTAGTGAAGCATGAGAAGTCTCACACTCAGATCTCTTATGTTCTCAACCAAAAGGTTTGAAACCTGATAGGTTTCCAGAAAAGCACACACCATTGTCTGTGGTGGTCACATCTTCAGTTTACTGCTATCCATGGAACAGTGCATTAGCTCAGTGAGGGCACGGACATCCGTCTCATCACCATTTTATCCCTAATGCCTAGATCATTCCTGGCACCAGTAAGTGTTAAACAAATATTGACAGAATGAACAATCACTATGATTTGAAAGGGCATTTATCAAGTGTTTTACTCCAACAAACACAGGAGACCATTGATTATTACCGCTTTTGCTTTAACTTTTCAGAGTTTGGAAAGATTTCTTGCCAAGGCTTGATCACTACCCCCAACAAGATATGGTGATCTCCCTCACCCAACTCACCTATACCACCTTTGATTCTGAGCACTCAGGCTCTCCAATGCATCTTACAGAAGACCCTCTTCTAATAAGATCCAGGTAGACCAGAAAGATCAGAAAATTCCAGCTTCTTTAGGTGAATTTGTTTCTAGTAGGATCATGAAAGTATGAAGTTGTGTTCATCCTGTTTCTCACCCTGATTTGTGCCCCACTTTCTGATAGGCCAGCCTCAGAACATCTCTCAAAGCAGATGTCAGGTCTTTTGCCCCGGGAGAAAATTTCAGCTCTTTATTACCAGGGTAGTGTCTCCAAATATGCTACTCAATGACCACCTCACTCACTCTTACTGGTGTGACATGGGTTGAATCTCTTCTATTACATTGCTCCCACAGTTGATCTCCAAATGCAATCAGGAATATATAGAGAGGTTCAGCCCAGGAGTTCCTGAGCTGGCAGGGACAGAACAATCCCTCCACAATGATCTTCTCAAATTCCTTTTCATTTTCCAACCTCAAACTCCACACTTCCCCAACATGATCACGAAATAGAAACAGAATTAAGGATTAAAAGGTGTCTGTGAAACACCAGGCCATCTACTTTAATACATTGTCATCAACATATTTATAATCATATTTATAACTACAAAGTATTGGCCTTGCATTTTCTTGAGAGATGCTGACCTCATAAATACCCCCAAAACATCATAGTAGACTAGAGTTAAGGTTTTTCAAGAATGATGGGGATTGTATGAAGATTAAAGAATCAGCCCCTTTAATCTGATAGTCTTGGTAACTTAGACTGTGAAACGATCCTTCTGTTCAGTCTTTTCCATTTCATAATAATTAAATAGTCCCTTCCTCAACCTCAACGAATTCAAATGCAACAGCTTTACACAGTGAAAGAGGCCACAGTTGACTTGGGTGAGAAATGCCCTTTCCCACCTGTGAAAATGGCCCCACAGCGTATGTAAGCCCTGGTGCGCACTATTTCTGCCACAAGAGAGCCCAGAACAGTTATTTCTGCTGACACTGCCCTCACTCTCTCTCCCCAGGACACTTCCTCTTTATCAAGTAGAGCAAAGCCAGGAAAAAGTAAGTGAATCAAGTGTTTACTTGGCTGTTGAGTGTTGATAAAATGTTGGCCTTTGTGTGGTCCTGGACGAGGCATGCACTCTACAACCCAGCCAGCCCCAGGGTACAAAGAGAGCCACGGAGCAGGTGATAGTCCTTGAACAATGCCCAGTTCCGGGTTTCCAGCCCCATGTTTGTTCACTTACCCCAGAAACTGGACTCACGAGGGGCCATGTTTATGCTGAGTCTGTCTCAGGGTCACTCGGGCTGAGTGTGTCCACCAGTGCAGGTCCCCTAGCGAGAGACCGAGTCCTATGCCAAGAGAGATTAGGAGCCTGCTGGCAGGAAAGAACAGGGAGGGACAAAAAGAGCAGTCCCAAGTCTCAGGAGTTGCCAGCTGCTAAGGTTTTGTGAGCTTGTATCTACTTGTGGAAAATTAAAATCAGTCCTTAGCCTGATTGGAATAATCTTCAGACTGTCTGAAAACACAGACCGGGGAATGGATTCATAGACATCTTTTCAGATTGGGAGTGCAGGGGAGTAGGGAAAAAAGGGAGACAAAATAAGAAAATAAGAGCCAACTTAAAGCTTCACTCAGCTGAGACTAGAGCCTGTCTTTCCAGAAAGGCAAAAAAAAAAAAAAAATCGTGATTACTAGTATTACTATAATTATTGTTATTATTATAATGATCTAATGACTGTACATTAATAAACATCCACCGAGCTGTTTGCTCACTTCTACTGGTGTCTACACTTTCTGTCTCCCTTGAGGTTACCCGGTGCGACGTGGCAAAAACCTGGACTCTTCTGAACACCAAAAGAAAGCAAATTCTCGCAAGTTTAAAGCCTGAGTAATCTAATTGGACAATAAAAGGAATCCAGATATTTGCACAAAAAGTGAATTATCACACAAAAGGAGTATTGAGAAACCCATTGTTTTCCTCCAGGTTCTGCCATGACTTGGCACCATGGTCTTGAGCATGGTACCGACCTTTGTATGCCCTCTCAGGTTCGGGAAGGGATTGATATCTGCTGTGCCTGCCTTGATATGAGAAATCAAGCACATGTGGAAGCCTTCTGAGAAGGGCAGAGGGCCAAACAGAAGCAAGGTCCATGGGGCATGAGTCCTCTCACAGCTGAGCCTTTTGCAAGGATATGCATTATGTAATTATTCGGCTTTGTAGAATTTATCCCCATAAGAACAAGAGTTATGGGTTGGAATATAAAGCCTCTAATGGAAAAGGACAGGTAAGTTCTTTTTGCTTTTGTTCTTTCTTTGGTTTTAATTCCTTAGGCCCAGCAATCACTCTAGTGTCAGGTATCATAGCTCAAAAATCCCACACACTCAGACACACAACCACCCCAGGATCATAGGCACATATCACTAGAGACTCATTCAGGAAAATTCCTTCCAGACTGATGAGTGACTGAACAGCAGGGAAAGAATAAGAGAACGGGCGGAACCATAAATCAGGCAGAAAAAGCAGGAAGTGGGGACTAGCTAAGTAGACATGATGATGCCCAGCCCAGATTCCCCTTCGATGTTGGATATATTGCCCCAGCTGCCAGGACGGCTACCAGCCTCCCTTGCATGGCCTCAGTCACAGAGAGATGGCCCACAACCAGTGATGGATGGAGGAGGGAGTATAATGGCTCAGCATTTGGCCATTTTAGTTCCCAAGCTCCCCATAGGGTCCTGCACCACAATTCAGCTTCTCCCCCAGTCCAATCATGCTTTTCTTCCCTTCCCTTCCTCTTGTGTCCATCCCAAGGTCACCCTTTCATAAACAGCTTCTACCCTAAACTCCATCTCAGAGTGTGCCCAGGTAACCCAACTTGTGACAACTAGGAAATAGAACAGATGGACTTCTCCAAGACAAAGAGGAGAATGAGAAGGACAAGGGACAGACCTCCTTCCTTGGTACTGCTGTCACCTGTCCTCATCTGGGTTATGGCTGCAGCCAGACGCTGGAGCACAGCTGGGTTCCTAGGGCGTCTGTCTCACCCCAGCTCTGTCACTCATTAGCTGTATGATCCTGGACAGAACAACCTCTTGGGGCCTCTGTTTACCCATTGGCAAGAGGGGAGACTCATGACCCCACCTCCAGTTGAGTCTTTGTGAGGGTCTAGTAGGGTAATGTTGGGAATGAGTACAGGGAACCATGACACTCCACCTATTAGTGACCATTTCTCTCCCCTCCAACCAAAGCTTGAAACACCAGTAGGAGCTTGAAAACAATAGCCTAAAAGGAAGAGTTTCTCCTCTGCCCTTCAATTCTCAGGATGGCAAGGTGATTGCAGGGAACAGTTGGAGGCTGGAAGTGATGGGAGGCGGGGGGCATTGTCGTCTCATTAAACGCTTATGCAATAGGGTAATCTTGAGTCCCTCCTGCCTGCCAGGTGTCAGGCCAGGCCCTCGTACTCCTCACATAGGGGTCATGGGCATTATTAAGAATCTTACACACAAATAAAAACCTCCCGCATGGAAATGAGCCAAGTAAGAGAAGTCACAGAGGGCCTCCCTGAAGAAGTGGCACTTGAACTAAGAAATAAACGATGGGCAGAAGTTATGTTGACAAAGAAGGGAGGGAAGGTGATTCCCAATCTGAGAAAATGCAAGTGCAAAGGAATCCCCCTGGTAACGAGAGCAATGAGCACAAAGTCTGGAAGCATGAGGGTGAAGCCTGGAGAAGTGGGGGAGTGAGTTGTGGGGCAGGACTGGAGAGGTAGGTGAGAACCACGTGGAGCAATCCCTGATAGGTGAGTTAAAGACTTTCATCTGTATCCTAAGTGCAAGAAGGAGCCAAGCATGGCTTTATGTAGAGCATTCGAATGAGTATTCTGGGTACACAGGGAAGGACAGATGAGAGGAGGCCAGAGTGATTGATTTAGTTTGAGTCTGGCACACTCATTTTAAGTGTTTAAATGAGGCACCTGATAAAGCAGGTACTATTGTGATCCGTATTTTAACTATAAAGAAATTAAAACAGAGAGAATAAATAGCCAGTATTCCAACCAGGCTATCTGGCTGCAAAGTCACACACTTAACCACCACACAACACTCTGCTATGGGTAGACCAGATGGACGGCTATTTCAGTAATCTAAATTGGGTGGAGCAATGGAGCTGGGGAGGAGTAGATATATTCTGAAGATATGTAGGATATTAAAAGAAAAAACTGAGAGAGGGAATTAAGAGTATACTTGTGATGAGCCCTGAGCAATGTACAGAATTGTCGAATCATTATATTGTACACCTGAAATGAATATAACACTGTAGGTTAATTATACTTCAATAAAAACTTTAAAAAAGAGAAAAAAAGGAAGCGATCAGAATTCAGTCACAGATGGGTCAGAGAGAGGTGAGGAGATTGTCTCAGGGATAGGGCCAGGGTGGAACTGGGCGGTGCCACTCACTGAGACGTGGAGCATGGGTAGAGAACCAGGGTTGTGGTGTTTGAGGGCAGGGGAAGGAGGCAGGGGACAGCCAGAGTCCATTCGGACCTGCAGATCACTGAGGTGCCTTAGGGATGGAGCTGGTAGTATTGAATTCTCAAAAGGAGACATGGTTCCATCTTCTCACGAGATTCCAGCCCATTTTGCTTGTTTATGATCCATCTGATCTGACATGTTCATCTGTTAATATAACTAGTGTGCACACAAGGGAAGAGGCCACTATCACCCTTAAAGTTTCATTCTTGGGGCAAGAGGACTCCCCATCGACACCGGATATCAGCATGAAGTCACGCCATCAAGCATGAAAATCCCCACTATGCAATGAGGAAACAGCTGAACACAGGGATGGTTCAGAGCAGGGATTTTCAGTCAGACTCTGTGTTAGTCAGTTCAGGCTACCATAACAAATACCACAGACAGGGTGGCTTAAACATCACATTTATTTTCTCACAGTTCTGAAGGCTGGAAGTCCAAGACCAAGGTGCCTTCATGGTTTATTTCTGGTAAGGAATCTCTTTCTGGCTTGTAGATGGCCACCTTCTCAATATGTCCTCACATGGACTCCTTCCTGTGTGTTTTGAAGAGAGAAAGATCCCTGGTGCCTCTTCCTCTTCTTAAAAGGATTCCAGTCCTAGGGCACCTGTGTGGCTCAGTGGGTTAAGCATATGCCTTTGGCACAGGTCATGGTTCCGGGGTCCTGGGAGGGGTCCTGGGACGGAGCTCCACATCAGGCTCCCTGCCCAGCTGAGTGGGGAGTCTGCTTGTCCCTTTGCCCCTCCCCCTCACTCGTATACTTGCACTCTCTCTCTCTCAAATAATTAAATAAAATCTTAAAAAAAAAAAAGATACTAGTCTTATTGGATTAGGATAATCCCCACCCTATGGCTTCATTTAACCTTAATTACCTCTTTAAAGGCTCTGTCTCTGCATAAATTCACATTGGGGGTTAGGCCTTCAACATATAAATGTTGAAGGGGGAGGGACACAATTCAGTCCATAACAGATTCTAAGCCCCACATTTACAAATTGTGAAATTACATCCTTGTACAATGTACTCATCTTTCTAAATCTCAGTTTTTCTACTTGTGAATATAGTCACTGTGAAGATACAGTGAGATAATACGCAGAAGATGTAGACGGCCTGTAGTCAAGCATTGGTAGAGATTATTTTCTCTAGTGGACGTATAGTAATAATCCCTCTCCGATTGTTGTGCATTTCAGAGCTCAGATCCCTGGACCCAGAGCAATCCCTTCCAATGACCTCCTGCTCTTATTCTTTTAATCCTGTGTCTGACCTGCGAAAACAGTGGCCATGAGCTGTGAAGCCAGTTCTGAGGTATCTTCCCAGACAGGACGGCTTATCATCCCAAAGATGGTTCGTCCCTGTCCAGGCACAACCATGTGTGGCGTTTGCTGCCTTGTGTGAACACGAAGCCCCCTATGACGTTTGCTCAGTGAGAGCAAGAGTTTAGGGGAGGGGGGAAGGAGTCTACTTGAAGAGTGCCCCAGAAACTGATGGGAATTATGGGTAGGGCAATCCCCTCTGCAGGGACTCCCTCTTTTCTCACAGTAGGTTCCCAGGGAAAATGGCCGCACCCTCTGTGAACCCCGACGAGTCTTTCCTTGCGAAAGAGACAGCAGTGCTGTCTTGCTTCCATTCAGCATTTTCTTTGCTGAGGCTCCCAGACTAACACTGGTCTCAGAAAGTGGTGGGTCCCATGTGCGGTGGCCCCTCCTGGGGGGTGACGACAAAACAGGCAACTGAGTCACACATTTTCTTGCCTCCCAGGATGCTGGAGAGCTCTCACTTTGACGGCAGGATAGGAAATGAGACAGCTCAGTCCCTTAGACCCTGGCTTCACAGTCTAATGGTCTGAATGAAAGAGGGATTCCTAGAAGAGAAAATGTCCCTGTGTAGGAAGCCCTGGGGAGCACAACCAGGCCTGATTTGGGGACAGGAATTCAGAGGGAAGGGACTGCAAGCAGGGCGCTCCCCTTCCCTGCAGCCCACAGCACCAGCAACCCACAGGGAAGCGTGTCGTGTCCACTGAGATGCCTCAAGATTCTATCACTGTTTGCATTAGAAATAAGTAGCTCAGTGTCCCAGTAATTCTCACCATCTGCCCCAAAGAGGGAGCAAGAACTCATGGGAGGACAGTTTCTAATAGTTTTCTTTCTTTCATTTTTTTTTTTAACAGTCATTTTCTTAAGAAAAAAGAGGGGGAAAGAAAGCCTGAACTTACACTTTTGTGTGTACTGGAAGAAAAAGGAAAAAACAAAACCAAACCATGCACCTGACCCCTTGCTACCCTTCCTCAGGATGGGAGGACCATGTCTGGAGCCTCACAAGCGGGGGCTTCGTAAGGCTCCCCTGCGTCCCTGCTTCCTGGAATCTGCTAAAAGAATATGCCAAACCGGCCAAGATATTTGACTGAGGTTTGCTAAGAAAACATGTTCTCAGTTTGGGTTGTTTTCTGAGGGGAGGGTCGGAGATGTGGTTTAAGTAAGAAAATTGCTCGTGGACAGTTATGGAAATAATGACTCTCTTCACTGTCCCGCATGTCTCTGGCTAGAGTTACAGGAAGCAAAGTGGAACAGTGTTTCCAAATTACCTGGGGGACGCGGGCAGGGGGAACAACCGAGAGAGACGGCCTGAGCCAAGGAAACATCACTCTGTCTCAGTGATCAGGATAATTCCGCGGCCCGAGCATGCGGTTAGTTACTCTGAGGTGGGAGGTGGGAAGGTTCTGGTTTCTGGAGCCTGGCTAGACTTTGAAATGAAAGAAGAGAAGCTACTTAATCTGAGCTGTTGCCCACACTCCCTAGAGAAGAACGTTGCTCAGGTCTCTGATGTCTACCCACCACGAACCTCAAAGGACTGATTTTCCTGCTCTATTAATAAGGTCGGCCTATTACAGGTCAGCCAAACTGTTTGCCTCGAAGATGGTTCTAGGTGGTTACAGGTGTAGCCTAAAGGCCTGAACGGTTTCTGTCTCTCTGGATCAATCCATGGAGTCATCATAATGACTGGAAAATGCAGAGAATGTTAGTTGTTTGACCATCAGAATTAGTTTTTTCTCTCTGGTGGATCGTTGGGGGCCCCGGGGTGATGTCCTGTGTCTCTGACTATCACTTTAGAGAAAGAAAAGCTGACGGCATGGCACGTTTGCCTTGATATTTTGGGTTAAAGACTCAAAATTTCTTACCTATCTTCACTAATCAGAAAAATCCTAAATCCCTGCAGATCTGGAAGCTCCAGTGGTCAGGACGGGTCGTTCCTTGCACGGTACTTGCTCGATGGTGCGTTCGTTCCTCCAGCCTATGCACGTGCATCTGTGCCTGCGGGACGCCTGGCGCTGGGCGAGCCTGTGGGCCCTGCAAGTTGAGTCTGACCCCACCCCCGAGCACAGAGAACTTTCCGGCCCCTGGGCAGCATCCATGGCACCATGGGAAACCTGAGGAGGGCAGCACCACTTCCTGTGAGCCTCCTGAGCCACTGTGGGGAAGCCAGCTGGACCAGTTTGGAGAGAGAAACTTGCAGAGCTGGACGTGACCTCGGTGACGGTGACTCTCAGAGGCAAGCGTAGGTCGGAATCACCTGGGCAGTATGACAAGAGATGGGGCAGCTGGGACCCGCCCCTGGAGGTTCCGGTGCCGTCTGGGGCTGCCTCTGTCCCTGCACAACACTTGCTGGCACCCTCATTGCCTGTCCCAAGTGTTGTCCAACCCCCTCAGATGCAAGGAGTTCTAAGCCCAGCGGGCGGAGCTGGTGTCCAGCCTGAGAGGGGCACCCCGCGCCTCCCCACACCCTCCCCCCATCTAATGAGGGTCTCCCAACAGGATGGACATCAGTTTTCTTTCCCCCCTTTCTGCTCGCCTCAGCCCATCTCCCAGAACCTGATGAGAGCCTGCTGAGCTCAAAAGATCCCCAAGAACCAAGACGGAAGCTGCAGCTTTCAGAGGAGCGGGTCCGAGGGGCACCACCAGCCGGCTGTCCTGCACCACCAGCTGGCCAGGCTGCGTCCCAGTCAGTCAGCAGCCCCAGGCGGGCCCTCGCCAGACCAAGATGGCTAGGCCAAGAGCCACTCTTGCTCCTGGATGCCTCCGCTGCCTTTCTGCCCAAAGCATCACCCAGCAGTGGCAGGGGCTGGGAGTTTGCTGGGGACGCAGAATGTCAGGCTCACCCCAGACTTTAACCAGGACCTGCAGGGATTTATGTGTGAGCACATTAAAGCTTGAGAAGCTCTGGCCTCTGCCTCCTAGGCTGGCTGGAAAAGGCACTCTCCCACCCCTTGCCCAGGGTAAAGAAGGAAGGGAAGGGAGGGGAGGGGAGGAGGGAGGAGGAAAGAGGAAGGCAGGGAGGGAGGAAGTTGATAGGTGGGGGGGGGGGGAAGGGGGGATGGAAGGGGGGAGGAAGGGACGCAGAAAGCCCAGACCTACTCTCTTAGTGCAAATCACAGGACACACTGTTTCTTCTTCTTTCTCTTTTTTCCCCACATAAGCTTCCATGATGCAAACTAGAACCAGAGGGTGGGGAATTTGAAGAAATTTGAAACAAAAGACCTCTTCGTTTGCCTTCCACTTCCTAAGAAGGAAGGCCTTATTCATCTTTCCTGTAAGTGATATGAAGCTGCGGGGATTAGGGGTGACTGGTCACCCAGCAATCCGGAGCAGGAAGTACATCAGACCCCAGGGTGAGTCTGCACGCAGCTCACTGAAACCCTCAATTAATCCGATTGGCTTCCACCTTTCAGGGAAAAGCAAATACCCAGAAAACAAATTGGCACCTGGGATGTCTCCTCTTTGTAACATTCAGAGTGCCGCTGGGGCTGGGGGCAGGGGCACAGCCATCTACGTCCCAGTGCTCCGAGGCGGGGTGTGCTGGCGGGAAGGGACTTGGCTTCGGCGTCAGGGTTTCCATCCCGAGCTGCCACACACGGGCCATGTCCCCTTGGCAGCTGCTTACCGCTCGGTCTTGATTTCTTGGCCCAGGCACTGGGGATTAAAACGTAATCACCTATTCAGTAGAGCCATTGTTGGGAAGATGAAGGCTTTGTGGGGCTGTCCACCTGGTAGCCAGGCCACGGGGCTGAGCACCGCTCTCAGCTCCTGCACGCGGTTGCTGAGGTAGCAAAAATTGAGGGTTCAGAGCCCACGGCCGAGAAAGAACTCTCGAGACGTGTTTGGTGCACACAGGTGATTTTCTTACAGCACAGGGACAGGACCCGTGGGCAGAAAGAGCAGCACTGGGGTCCTGAGAAGTGACTGATTGTATACTTTCAAGTTGAGAGGGGGTCAGGGGGAGCATGAGTGTCTAAGGAATTTTGGAAGCAAGGTTTCCAGGACCCTGAGGGGGGCTGGCTATTGTTGGGAGAAGGTCATTTATTACCGTCTAATAAAACCTTGGCCGTGAGACCCTGCAGATGTAAATCGACGCATCAAATGCTTGGAGGATGACGGCCAACACTTACCTTGGGAGGTAGAGATTAAGGAAGTTTCCAGAGGAATTTTTATATGTTTAGGTAGACTTACAGGATCCTGGGATCAGGCTAGGACTGCCTTTTGCCCTTAGCGAAGTATTAACATCGAGGCAGCCGAGCTCCTAGACGAAGGTCACTCTGCCTGCTTCAGGGACTTGTCAGTGGGCTGGAGGGACTAAGGACATTTTTCTTTTGCCTTTGTTTCCCACATCCTTGCCTTTGCACGAGGTGAAGGGGACCCTAGGCTGGCCCCAAGGCCTGAGACCTTGGCTCCGAGAGCTTTGATGATGACCCCCCCCCCCAGTGTCCAGCTAATACCTGCAGGAGGGTGTATCCCCCCTGGGGGGCTGGGGGGAATCCCAGGAGAGGTGTTTCTGTTCTAAAACACCACAAACAAAACAGGAGTCTAAGCACTTGGGGGGGGCCTGGGAACGAGGCGGCAGCCCTCCGTAACCTCCCTTATAGGGAACACAGCGCCATCTTGGAGGAGAGCGGCCCTGACTCCATTTGGCCGCTCCCTGGGATCCTCTTACCTGTACTTTTTTTTTTTTTGTTTTTTAAGATTTTATTTATTTATTGGACAGAGAGAGACAGCCAGCGAGAGAGGGAACACAAGCAGGGAGAGTGGGAGAGGAAGAAGCAGGCTCCCAGCAGAGCAGGGAGCCCGATGCGGGGCTCGATCCCAGGGACCTGGGATCAGGCCCTGAGCCGAAAGCAGACGCTTAATGACTGAGCCACCCAGGCGCCCCTCACCTGTACTTTCAACCCAGAACTCCAGGGCTTCTTCCCAGAGAAAAGGTCTTAACTATTTCCTTATAAGGGTCTCGAATACCTTTGTTCCCCTCCCTTCCACCCAAACCATTCCTTCTTCCTAGGTTCACCGGGTGTGTGATCAGTATCTCCAAGTTTCCATCCTATTTTCTAAATTTGTAACTCAGCCCAAACCTTCAAAGACTAGTTCTCTGAGAGGATTATGTTTAGCCCTGTAACACAAAGGACTTTCCTTCTTGCCTCTTAGCAGGGGCAGAGTAGCAGAGCAGTTAAGATCCTGGACTCCGCTGCCGGGCTGGCTATTTCACTGTCCCTGTCCCTCTCCTGCTGTGTGACCTTGGGCAAGTTACTTAACCTCTCTGTGCCTCAGTTGCCTGACCCAGAAAACTAGCTGCTGGAGGAAACCGCCTCGAATGCTTATTGTAGCGTTAGGTGGGTTACTACGTAGGGCACTTAGAAGAGGTCCGTGGCGGGTTGAGAGCTACGTGTATGCCGTCAACGGTCTTCAGTGGCTGTTCTCTCGTGCAGCACTTAGCACGCAGGGACAGGATTTCACTCGATTTGTCGGGTCGCCCACCAGGCCAGCGTTTCTGCAGAGCGTGCTATAAAAGCGGATGAGGGCCACACTCGGGAATGCACGTTGTCTACACAAAGACGAGGTGATTTGGATACAGGAGGTCTGCATCCTCATTTTTAGAACGGCTGCTCCCCCTGGGAGCCCCCGGGGCAGGGACTGCCCTACCGTTCCAGCCCCCCAACACCTGCAGACAGCGAGCACCCAGCCCCCTGGAAGGAAGTGCTCGGTTCACGTTGGTTTCCTCCTCCATCTCCTTTAAGAAACAGTTTCTGAATGAACGAATGCCAGATGGACTGGACATTATGTTAAAATAATAGGACATTTCAGGGCAACTGGGCAATCTCAGCGTTCTTTTCTTCTTCCTACTCCATTAAGAACACATGTGCATACATTTTCCCTATTAGAGCTGAGCCATTTTCATGCACTCTGTCTGAAAAGGAGATGAAATAATAAATGGGTCTTTCACAACACAAATCTATGGAGCGGGTTATTGGCGAGGGTGATAGGGATTCTGGCTCCGACTTTCAAGATGTTTGACAACAAAGGAATGTCTCCCTGTTGCATCAACCGCCACACGTGGACTTGCTCTTTAAACTGAAGGACATCTGACTGAGGGGCGGGGGGAGCCAGACTACCCTTCAGAGTGTGTGCCGGGGCCAGATTCCTAACGCACCTCCGGTGTGACCGGCCGGGGCAGTGACAACAGGGGACCACGCCTGCGTGCTCTCACCCGGGATCCACCAAGGGAGATCCTTCTCTGTTTCTTCTTGGGGAATGTGACCGTGACCGCAGCCCTCAGTCGATAACCCAGGGCTCTTCTTGGCACCTCACACCTCCTTCCTATGATGCAGGAGAACACACAGCCCACACACAGGAAGGGATTCGAATGCACCCACAAGGGACCATGTCTGTGTCCTGAAGTCACAGCCGGGGCAGGGTCTGCAGGAGGCTCCCAGTTTCCGTGCCTGATACTCCCAGACCCCAGGGGACATCAGGAGTCTGTTGACCCAAAGCTCCCAGCGGTGGCTCTTCCCTGGGGGACCTGCTCCAAGTTCTCCCCATCAGTCTGAACTGAAAGGACAGTTCCAGGGCATCAGAGCTCTGGGACTGCAGCCCACAACACACACACACACACACACACACACACACACACGCAAACACACACACATGGACACACACACACATGGAGACACACAGAGACTCACAACACACACACAGGCACGCATAGGGACTCACGACACACATGCAGGCATGTGGACACACTCAGAGACTCACCACACACACAGCTACACACAGACTCACAACACACACACACTCACAACACACACACAGGCATGCACAGTGACTCACAACATACAGGCATGCAAAGAGACACAACACACACATATACATGGGCACACAGAGACTCACAACACACACACGGGTACACACAAAGACTCACAACACACACCTGGGCACATACAGACATTCAAAAAGAGAAGTATATGCCCACAAGCTCAATCCCAAGTCTCTTGCCAGGCCCTGCCCAGGCTCATAGTGGGGGGCTGCTCGGAGCACACAGGCCCCCCTAGATCTTCCATATGCCAAAGTGGAGGAGAAACGTCACACTGATGAGCCCTGATGGCCAAGCTCCCTGATCAAGGTTCTGCCCTCCTCTTCTGCCAACTTCACATAAGGAGGGAGGAACACAGAGGAGGGGAGGGGAGGGCTGAGAGACAGTCTCTGTAGGGGAAGGAAGAGCTTGGACATGAACTCTTTCTATAAACGTTTCCTACATCCCTTGAAGCCCAGGGTTTGTCGCAGGACCGTTGGAGACAACAGGGAATTGAAGGGTTCTCTGGTGCCTCCCTCTCCGCGGGGAAGCTGTGGGCAGGCAGGTACAGACACCCTGGCTGTGAATGTGGCCTGTGCCAGGTGAGTGGAGCTGCTGTATACTGGGGGCCAGCGGAAGGACGTTTCCCGTTGAAGGCCGTCAAGGAGGGCTTAGGTGGGGTGCCTGAGGGGTCTTGAACCAGGCCTGCACTGACTCGGCCTGCAGTGCTGGGCCCGGGAACTGCACTGTCCTGGGCGCTGGGCCCCGCAGACAGCCAGAGCAAGGCAGCCAGGAGGGAGGCTAGGCACCCTGGCTGGGCAAGGAGGCTGGTTCTGCGGGGATAGGGGTCTCAGGTTCCTGGAAGAGGGAGGCCGGGGGGGGGGGGGTGGGAATGGCTGCAGTAAAGCAGAGGCCACGAAAGCCCTTTGCCCAGTCTCACTCCTGTGTCCCCTCTTTAAGCCCGGTTTGTGTGACTGGCACCCACTCAAAGCTCTACTTCCGGTCTCCCCCGCACCCGACAGGTGCACAGCCCCCAACCTTACACCCTCCACCTCCAGTGGCACATAATACCCAACCTTTGGAAATCAGGGCCAATATGACAAAATTTTTCTAAGAACCTGTAGAATGTGCTTTCATCAAGGGGATCAAAATTCGATTTACATTCATAATCTGAAGCAGTGAACCTCACCTCACTCTGTCTCAGATACGGTGTCTCTGGGCCTCAGTTTAAACGTCCATAAAACGGGGTTTTGGTGTTTAGGGAGTGCCCAGAGATGACCTAACAAGTGGTCTCTGTATTCCGGAGTGATGAGAGAGAGGTACCTTAAAAATAAAGCGCTCCAGGTTGGGAAGGCGAAGGAGGCCGACCGAAGCAGCGGTGCACGCGGCTCCAGCGCCCCCTGGTGGCAGGCTGCGGTTCGTCCGGCGCTCCGTCCCAGAGCTCCCCTCCAGCGCGCGCCCTCCCTTCTAGAAGGGGTTTAACCTGGGCGCCTGCTCCAGGAAGGAGGGGGAGCAACTCCAAATTCTCCCCGTCGATGTGAACGGAAAACATGTTTCAAAGGAATTAGAACTCTGACACTGTAGCCCACAAAACACGCACAGACACGCACAGACACAGGGACACACACGCACATACACACGCAGGGATCCACACAGACACACAGACACAGATACACCCTCAAAAACACACAGACACACACAGGGACAAATGAGGACACCCACACACAGAGACCCACAACACACACCCACAGACAGTGAAAAAGAGAAGTGTGTGCCCAGAGGCTGAATCCCACATCTCTCTCCAGGGTGGGGAGGGGGCTGCACGCTGCACGCTGGCCCCCCCAGATCTTGCTCTGTTCTAGAGTGGGGGAGAAACATTACATCCAGGAGCCCTAATGGCCAAGCTGCCTGATCAAGGTCCTGCCCTGGTTTAAAGCTGAGTGTCCTTTTCTGCCAATCTCAGCTACAGAGGAGGGTGGGCAGTCCCGGGGGGGCAGGGGGAGCCATGCCACGGCCTAGGATCCTCCCAGCCTGAGCCACGGAGGTTGATGGTTTGCATTCACATTCTCTGCCTGCCGGGCCCTTATGGGGTTGTGGCGGAAGGTCCTGGGGACAGGTCACCCCCCGCATTCCTATTGGGAGGCTGCTGGCCCACCAAGCGGGAGAGTGCTTCCTGCTGAAGCCGGTGAGAGGGGAGATGCGGGGCGGGTAAGTCCCCTTGCAGGCCAGCGATGACAGCCCGCCCTTCACAGAGCCTGGCTTACCCTGCAGGGAGCTGATGTGAAGTCAGTTACAAGAGGCCAGGGAAGGACAGGATTTAGAAAAGATAAAGGAAAACAGACATCCTGACAGCTGCAGGGGAGGAAATTGGTCCCATCTGACAGGAAACCTCAGCTCTCAGGCCTGGGTGTGAATCTCTCGTACTTCTGAGCTGTGTGACCTTGGATGGGCCCCTTAACCTCTCTGAGTCCCAGCTTCCTTAGCCACAAGATGAATATTTAAATAGTGTGCGCCTCCCAATGGTGACCCGACGAGCCAGCAGTATGTGTCTCCCTGAGGAAAGGCAGACTTTCCTTAGCAACACATGGAACAGATGTGGAGTGGAATCCACAGCCCTGGAAAAGTAATGTGGCCTTTCCTTGTCACTTGAAGAGGGGGGAGCGGAGCCACATAATACACAACTAAATATACTACATAAACATTGTAAAAACCTGTTACCCACTTTCCTTGCTGAAGTCCACACAGCAGGCAGCTGTCCCAAACCTCTCCTCCTCCTCCAGTGTCCCCCCCTCCAAATGCTTTCCTTTCCATGCATTCTTGACCTTCCTCACACTCATGGTTCTCAGTCTTGACTGTCCATTCAATGCACCCGAAAACCTCTTAAAAGGACCAACCCCTGGGTCCCAGCTCAGATGGGTGAAATCGGAATTTCTGGAAGCTGGGTCTGGGCGTTACTAGTTTTTAGATGCTCCGAGGTGATTTCATATGCATCTCGGGTTGAAATCTTTACCCTAAATATTTTTAAAAGTATTCCTTTGAAACACGAATCCATCTACCACTTCTGGCCTCTGCTCATTCTCCTCTGTGTGTCCAAGATTACTCATTGCAGTGTTATTTGTATAATGAAGAGGTTGGCAACAACCAAAAATTCCTTTAATAGGGGAGAAGTCAAATAAAACATTGCACATCCAAGCACTGGAATACCATGCAGCCGTGAAAACAAACCAGGCAGCTTTCATGGAACTGTTGCGAATGTCTCTGGGGTACATTTGTCAGTGGAAACAGTGAAACACACAGCAGCATACAGGGGACATATTCTGCTACGTTTCACAGAAAAGGTGAAGGAAGACAGAAGTACATATTCATGGGTTTTTTGTATATTCATTTAAAGAACTGTATAAAAAGATACGCAAGAATTGAACAATAGTCATTAAATGTTGAGGGCGGCCTGGGAGGGTGGAGGACAGGGTAAGAATAAAGCTTTTCATTATATGCTATTTTATATTTCCAATTTTTTTTATATTTCCAAGTTTTTGAATCATGAGAACATGTTAATTATTCAAAAATTAAGGTAACCTGCTGATGTGCCCTTTACCATGTAACCTGCTTTGGCTCGAGGGACATGAGCAGAAGCCACATCTTAACAGGAGTTTTAAGGGCCATTGCCTGGTTGGTTTTTTTTTTTTTGTCTGCAAGAGTGGAAGTCCCAAAGAGCAGGCCCTTCTTCAACCCAGGATCTAGAAGCAGCAAACACAGGGCCGGACACAGAACGCATGAAGTGTGGATGAGCAATAGTTGGCTGTCGAAAGCCTCTCCGGCTTGGGGATGTTTGGTAGTCAGCAAAGCTGTCCGCTGCACAGCCTGTGGAGGGATCACACTAGGGGCATTGCTGGCGGCCATGCGACCGGAACTGCTTTCATACACTTTCTGAAGATAGAACCCATTGGACTTGAATTTGATGCATGGCATAATAGGGAGCTTGGTGTTGCTTGGGGGGGCACGCTAAGTGTGAGGTGGTCGTTGTGCACCCAAGCAGAGGCTGGAGCCCAGGGAAGGGGTCAACCAGAGGTGCGCCTTGGGAGCCGTCTACTTCCATTGATACCCTAAGCAGACACAGCACCTCGAGTCATGAGGCCGTAGGAGCTCATCCAGAGAGGGGGAGAAAGAGAAGCGTTCTGAAGCTTCGACCTGGGCACTCTAAAACGTGTAAGACTGAGTTCTGAGATGGTTCTGGAATGAGGAAGGAGACCTCAGCAGGCGGCTATGGGGGTGGGGCATTCGGGGAGAGGGAGCATGCGCAAAGATGAGCAAGAAGAGACAGCGGGGGGGGGGGGGGCATGGGGGGGGCATGGAGGAGGTGGGGGGTGGAAGGGTTCGTCCCCAGTGCTCTGGCCCTTCCTTATCCAGAAGCCTGACCCTCCCATCACTCACGTGTCACCCTGCTCTGCTGGGAAGCATCTTGCTGGGTTCACTCTTGGTGGACGAGTTCTCATGTACCCCAAGATTTAAGTCTTTCCCGCCAGTGACCGACAGCCTTTCCCTGTCCAGGCTCAACCGCTTGGGCTTAGTCACTTTCCCCTCTTCTGACCTCAAGGTGGGTTCATCTTGCCCACCCACAATTTGATCAATGTGGCTCGATTTCACCCCCCACCTCTCCAAGCAGGAGGTTGCTTTTTGCCACCGAAGGCTTTATCTCACTGTGATAAGTGTGAGATTTGCCCACGACTCCCCCCCCCCCCCCCCCCCCCCCCGTCACCCTTCCCAGCGCTCAAGTTCATCCCTCCCTGCCGGCGTGCTGGCCAGAGCAGCCATGGCAAGTCCTGGCCCCAGGGCTGTTCTCTCCACTTCTGTCCAGCACTCCAAGGATGTTAACCAGCCTGCAGACCCTGCGCTGCTCCAGTCTCTCTGCAGGCAGCCCCCCTCCCCATCCAGATCCTTCTCCGCCAAATCAGAGCAATCCTTCTAAGATAAAAAAGTTGCACTCGCATCCTCCCCTTCTGCATTTCCATCCGGTAACTCCCTCAGGGCTACTTTCAGCCTCACTGGGACATCAAGTTCCTTGGCACCCCATCACTGTCATGGTGTCTGGAACACTCCAGAAATATTAGGAAAAGATTGTCTGGTTGTTCTTGCAGTTACTGGGTAGGAGAGGAATTCTGTATGTCCGTATTTCTCCTATTTCCCTGGAACTTTTTCTGGGATGGAAGAGGAGCCAGGAAGTGGATGGAGTGGGGGGTTGAAGAAAGAGGAGAGAAAAAAGACAAGGGGCCATGTTGGGAGGCTGGGAAAGAAAGAACAAAACCGTGTGAACCGTGTGATCCAGGGACATAATTGTCAAAGTCACAGAGGTCTTGGGAAAACTATTTAAACTCTCTTTAGTGAAAGTTCTCGGGTATATGCAGGGATTATGGTGAAAATCACAGCAAAGCTGCCCTTTCCAGCAAAGAGTTAGCCAGGGCTCTTCCTCCGGGGAGAAGGCACAGAACGGGTCCTGCCCACCTAAAGGGCAGGCATTGGCTTTACCCCAGTCCACTCACACTGTCTCCCTCGTACCCTGTGAAGCCAACTGTGTCCATGTGTAAAACACTCGCCAAGAGGAGCCGAAGACGTCACAGAGCAGGACCAAGGGGCCACACGAGGTCAAAATCATAATGCAAACAGGTGATATGTTTGCATCTGACCCCCCCCCATGGCTTCCATTTCATGGAAGATGCTACAGGGCTGTTTCTCTATATAAAACAATTAAAATAAATACATAAATGAATGAATGAATGAATGAATGAATGAATCGAACAAACAAACAAACAAACAAATAATTCTGTTGACTCAGTGCCTGCTACTGCTATGCCCACTCACTACCTGGATTTTCGTAGCCTCTCGGAGCAGACGCAGGCTGGCAGGTGCTGATTACCTCCCTCACCAGTGCTCTCTGCCTGAAATCACATCTTCTGGAACACCCGGGGAGGAGAGAATCATAAACAGTAAGTTCAGGATCACCTAGTTTACATTTCTTGGCTTCATTAGAAAAGTTTGAAAGCCTTGATTAATATATTCAGAGAATATTTGGGTTTATCTAAACTAGTAACTCTTTTATCTACTAACTATTAGCAGAGTCAGTTTCCCATGGATGAACTAGGGGCCCAAAGCAACAGATTTCGGGTAAATGTTTAGAGCACCATTTGGGAAAGCACGACGACTCTTCCTAGGTCTGAACTTGATTTACTATTAGAAGGTTTTAAACTGGGGCACCTGGGTGGCACAGCGGTTAAGCGTCTGCCTTCGGCTCAGGGCGTGATCCCGGCGTTATGGGATCGAGCCCCACGTCAGGCTCCTCCGCTAGGAGCCTGCTTCTTCCTCTCCCACTCCCCCTGCTTGTGTTCCCTCTCTCGCTGCCTGTCTCTATCTCTGTCAAATAAATAAATAAAATCTTTAAAAAAAAAGAAGAAGGTTTGAAACTTATTTTGATGAGCACCGTGAAATGCACAGAGTTGTAGAATCAGTATATTGTACCCCTGAAACTCCTATAACACTGTATGTTAACTATCCTTCAGTTTCAAAATTTTTTTAAAAAACAAATAAACTTGGGGCGCCTGGGTGGCTCAGTCGGTCAAGCGTCTGCCTTTGGCTCAGGTCATGATCCCAGGGTCCTGGGATGGAGTTCCACATCAGGCTCCCTGCCTCCGCGGGGAGCCTGCTTCTCCCTCTCTCTCCGCCTGCCACTCTGCCTACTTGTGCTCTCTCTCTGTCAAATAAATAAATAAAATCTTTATTAAAAAACCCACAAAATTTACGTTTGTAAATTTCACATCAATAAAGCTATTCAAAAATATACAGGTGATTTTTGTTAATTTTCTCATCTGGTAAATTGGGAAAATGAGGATACATACTTTGGGGACTTTGGGAAAAAATAATCTTTTTAAGTGAAAGGTTTGAAACTAGGAGCTCGGTTTCTAGAACAATTGCCTTTAATATCCCAGGGTGATGATAAATTTGGGGATTTGATGGAAGAAATGGATCATCTCACCAGGAAAAATAAATGCAAGGGAATTTGCTATGCAGTTTAGAGAGTACCCAGCCCCAGCCAAGGATCGCCACTCTACGGATGAAAGTACTGCAGTCATCTGCCCTTCGTGAGAGCGTGGTGGCCACCATCCCTGGGCATGAAGCAGACCCAGTGTAGACCAATGTGTGTGTGGGCACAGCGACATGCACTCAGGAAAAGACTTCCTCCAGACCCCGCGATAACTCTTCCCTTGTGGTTGCAGTTCCCTCACTCCCCTTTGGGGAACATCTCCTTCCTACCCATTGAAGGTTTGAGTGTGACAGAACCAAACCTAATTCGAGGGCACATGACTCAGGCTGTGCTTCCCCTATCTTTGGCGATAGTGACAGGTTCAGGGGAGGGCATGTGACCAAAGTCAGGGAGTGAGCCTCAATTCCAAGTACTCCTCTTATAAATATTGGAAAAAAAGAAGTGCTTTTTCTTTTGGAGTGGTTGAAAAGTCATGATGTAAGCCACGGAGTCTCAACGAGGGGTGACTCTGTTTCTCATGGGCTCTTTGGGAATATGTCTGGAGACCTTGTTGGCTGTCATGCCAAGGAGGGCGCTACTGGCATCTAGTGGGTGGAGGCCAAGGCTGCCGCTGACCATCCTACAAACCACAGGTCGCCCCCACAACAAAGAAATTTTTGGCCCAATGTATCAATGGCACTGGAGCTGAGAGATCTTCTGGAAGCCTGGAGTTTTGTTTTTGCAACTACCTTGTTCTGACATAAAATGAACCTGCCCAAGGCAGAGAGGGACTACCCCTGAGAGATGGAGCTGGACCAAGTCAGGAAGACCCTGGAGGCACGTCTGCCTGAAGTCTCTGCTCGAATGTTCCAAATCTGCATCATCGACAAGTAAAAACGTCCGTATTCAGTCCACCTGCTCAGAGCCAGGCCCCTCCTACATGGAAGTTACAACAGTGAGGATGATGATGTTGGAAAACCAGTATGTAAGAGAGACCACCCGTGATAAGGGCCCAGGGAACCAGCCCTGGGGCTGGGGGACTGTGCGGGGAGGCCTCCTTGAGAGCAACAGGACAAGGATCCTGCTTTGTGAAGACCTGGAAGACAAGCGCCCAGGGGAAGGAGAGGGGCCACTGTGTGGGGGCCTCGTCGTGGAAGAGGCCATGGGTATGAGGTACAGGACAAAGGCCAAGGAGGGACAGGTGAGTCACAAAGCTAGGGAAGCAGGCAGGGCGAGTCACGCAAAGCCTTGCAGACCTGCTGGGAAGTGTGAGTTGTACTCTTGGCCTGGTAAGAAGCTTCCAGAACTAAAAGTCCTGTGCAGCCCCTTTGTGAGAAGGGACTGGAAAGCGAACGTCCTCCCTCCGTGTCCCATACAGCTCATTATATACAAAAATATGAAGTATACAGCGCCCCGAATATGCGGCTTTCCTTAAAAAGCATGGCTGCAATCATGTCATTAAATCCTTGCCATATCTTCATGAAGTTCAAGTCCAGAACCCCTCCAGGATTGCCATTCAGGCTGCTGGCCAGGAGAGTGTTTCTGACCTGCAAAGGGGCCAGATGTGGGATTCTTGACCTGGTGTTCTATCCCTGGGCTGGAGCACAGGACACACACCGGCGACAGGATTTCCAGCACTTACTCCCATGTCCGTCCCAGTTTCTGAAAGGCCTGCGGTTTATGTTCAGCAACGGTTGCTTAGGCTGGCAGCGAGGGCAGCTGGCTCTGTGGCAGATGGCGCGGCCGCACAGGGTCAGGCCGCGGGGCAGCGCAGAAAGACGCATCCCCAGGGGCAAGTGGAGGAGGACACAGAGCCTGTGCTCCCACCACCCAGCCTTGTGACCTGGCTCAGGGATGTCCTGGGGGGCGGGCCATAGCTGTTGTGAATCGTTGGCCCAGGGGGGTTGTCTGCCCAGAGCAAGTGTCTTTTCTAGTTTGCACAAAGGAGCCCTTTGTGTTGGTAGAGCCCTGCTGGCAAAAGCGATCTCTTCTCTTGTTCTTTCTCGGCATTAATAGAGTGATGACTGCATTCCCCGGAGCCTGTGCTGCAAGGGGCATCAGTGGGAAGTAAGCACATTCATCATGTGCTGGGTGTCCCTCTTCCTCTTTATCGCTTCCTCTGTAGCACTGTCAGGATGGCAGATGCTACTCAACCGAGGACGCGTGGCCCGATCACACGCTCTGGGACTGTTGGAAAGCAAGAATTGGAGAAAACTCATGGAATCAGAAGCAGAAGCAGGTACACGGGTCACCAGTTGGACTTGTTCTGTGGCAGGGCCACGAGGGCTAGCAGGACCTGGCACCAGGCTGCAGGAGAGGGACCCCGACCCCTAAGGGGTTTTAAGCTTGTGTCTCCCAGCAAGACTAGGGAGCTGGGATCCAACAGCAGTGGGGGTTGCAGGACTTCATCTCTGGTCCTGTCCCAGCAGCTCAGATTCATGCTTGGGGGGTTCTGGTTCCTCCTCTGGTGAACCAGGGATCCCAGTGCAGGCCTTGTAGATGCAGTTTCTGTGATATGGTAGAGGGGACCTGATTTGGCCCCTTGAGCACTCAGCTGTGGCTGTTTGTCATGGAGCTTTGCAGGAGACCAACTGGTGGGAAATCCATCTTAACTAGACTTGAAGCCTGCAAAGGTCACTCTTGGCAGGTATTCAAACACTAATTCAGGTGTCATTCTGGAGGCACTTTGTAGGTGTGGTTAACATCTATAATCAGGTCACTTTAAGGAAAAGGAGATTATCCTTAATAATCTGGGTGGGCCTCATCCAATCAGTTGAAGGACCTTAGGAGAGAAACTGAAGAAATTCTGCCCAAGAGTTTCCAGCCAGCTGGCCAGCCCACCAGATTTCAGACCTGCCCAGCTGGATTCCACAATTACAGAAGCCGATTCCTTGAAATACACACACACACACACACACACATTTATATCCTATTTGTTCTGTTTCTCCGGTAGAACTTTACCTGACACATAGTCCAAGTCCAACTTTTGCTTTTCAGTGAATACTTTAGAGTTAGAGCACCTGTCTTTGACCAGAATAATTACCCATGGTGGAACAAGACGAAAAGATCCTGGGTTTCCTGATATCATGGATGCCATACCAGCCCTAAACCATCTACCTTTGTTGTTTTTGTTTTGTTTTTAGATTTTTATTTTTATTTATTCGACAGAGATAGAGACAGCCAGCAAGAGAGGGAACACAGGCAGGGGAGTGGGAGAGGAAGAAGCAGGCTCCTAGCGGAGGAGCCTGATGTGGGGCTTGATCCCATAACACCGGGATCACGCCCTGAGCCGAAGGCAGACGCTTAACCACTGTGCCACCCAGGTGCCCCGGGATAAAGTGATACCCAAGTCAAACAACCAGCCAAGAGCAGGACTCAGTGCTTGCCCGTAGGATTTGAAAACCCACACTATTTCAACTACAATCTGCAAAACCCAGAATTTCAAGGTCCTAGGCTCTTACAATGTCCCTTTATCATCGCAGAGAGGGTAGAATATATTTCTTTAAACAATATTATTTAGTCTCAGAAAACCTGAAAGCCAACACATACTTCGTCAATGGAATGAGCCAAGAATCAGCCAAAGATATTTCAGAAGCAGAGGGAGCACCTTGTAGATCTGAGGTCAACCCAGGCTATATGACCTCAGCCATTCTTCAAGTCCAAAGCGATATACTAGGCTGGGTCCAAAGCAATCCTGAGAACACAGGTGTGTTAGTTATCTGTTGTTGTGTTACATATTTCCCTAACACCTAGTGGGTTAAAACAAAGAACATGTGTTACGTCACAGGAATTTAGAAGCAGCTTAGCTGGGTGTTTCTGGTTCATGTTTTCTTGGGAGATTTCAGGCAAAATGTTGGCCAAGAACAAGCTCATCTGAAGACTTTACTGGGGCTGGAGGATTGGTTATTGGCAGGAACTCTTCACCCCTTGGACCTCTTCAGAGTGTTGCTTGGGTGTCTCCATGGCATGGCAGCCAGCTCTCCCCAGAATGAGCTTTCCAAGCGACAAAGCAAGGGGAAGGTCACAATGCCTTTTACCACCTAATCTCAGAAGTCACACACTATCACATCTACCACATTGTATTTCGTAGGACGGGGCTAGGGAGTCCAACCTACACTCAAAGGGTGGGGAATTAAGCTCTGTCTCTTGAAAGGAGGGCAATCAAAGGGGGCTCATAGTAGTGACAGACAGAACACTGCACAGACATTCCGCAGTAACTAACCAACAGAAAGCATTTGGCAGAGGAAGTGAGGCTCCTGGGGGATACCAAGACCCACTGCGCAAAAGCGAACTCTCAGCCCCGCACAGAGCATCCCCTGCGAGAGCGACCAGAAGGCAGCACGTTCCCCAAGGCTGCCAAACTTTGCTCCAACAGCAGCCCTCTCTTCATGGGTGTGAAATTGGACTTCGTCCATGTTTATCCTCTTTTTGTCATAGTGTTTGAAAGATGTTTATACTGGAAGATAATCATACGTACAGATGACTGTTTTTTTTTCTTTTTTTTTTAAGTAAGTGTTTAAAATGACTACACATAGCAATAAAGAAATCACCACCACAATGGGAAATCAAACACTGTCAGGTCTTTAAAATACTCAAGTGTCCCTCCTTAACCCCATCTCCTTTCTTCCTGCTGAGAGGTAATCACTGTTTTGACTTTGAAATGATCAGTCTCTTGCTTTTACTCATATTTTTAAAACGCCATTACGCAATCTCTAAACAATATGTTGTTTGTCTGCTTTTTGAAATCTAAATAAACAGAACCATATTGTACCTGTTTTCCTGCTATTTGCTTCTTTGGCTCAATATGAAGTTTGTGAGTTTTATTCATTGTAAATATTCCCATTATATAAATATACCAAAATTGTCTTATCTAATCTAACGTGGCTGGATTCTTGGGTTGTATGTGGTTTTAATTATTACAAGCATGCTTGTAGGGACATTGTGGTTCGTGTACTTAGTGGACTTGTGGGAGAGTCCTGGTTTTCTTTGGAATTTCCCTCACAGACTTTTGGGTATACACTTCATCTGTTCTACAGTGAATGCCAAAAAATCCTAAATTGTTTTCCAAGGAGATTGTTAGTCTCTACTCCCACCAGCAGTGCATGAGCGCCCCCTGTGTTTTCCATCCTCACCATTACTACTTTTGATTGGACTTTATTTATTTATTTATTAAAGATTTTATTTATTTATTTGAGAGAGAGAGAGACAGCCAGCGAGAGAGGGAACACAAGCAGGGGGAGTGGGAGAGGAAGAAGCAGGCTCCCAGTGGAGGAGGCCGATGTGGGACTCGATCCCAGAATCCCGGGATCACGCCCTGAGCTGAAGGCAGACGCTTAACGACTGCGCCACCCAGGCGCCCGATTGGACTTTTTAATGTTTGTCAATATGGTGGGTATAAATGGACACCATTTTGGTTTTAATTTACATGAGCTTGGGCACCATCCATACATTTATTGTCCATCATGTTTCCACTCCTGAAAAGTGAGTTATTCAATTCTTTTACATATCTCCTTTTTTTTTTTCTTATTGATATATAATAGCTGTACATTCTGGATACTAGTACTTCACAGGTTATATGGGTCACAAATATCTTCTCCCGGTGTGTAGCTTGTTTTCACTGCCTTTAATGATAACTTTAAATGAAAAAAAATTCATAATTTTAATATAGAGAATTTTCTTTTCAATATTATATTTCTTTCATACTTTATAGTTTTTGTGTCCTTAAATTCTTTTGCACCTCAAGGTCATGAACATGTTTTCCTGTAATATCTTTGAAAATCTTTATAATTTTGCATTTAAAATTTTAGTTCTTAACCACATGTTATTGATTTTTATGCGTGGTATTACGTGGTGCTCCAATGTATTTTTTTCGTGATATATGATTTCCAATTGTTCCAGCTCCATTTATTTAAAACTCATTCTTTGCACACTGATCTTCACTATCATTTCTTTATTTTTATTTTTTAATAATAATTTTTTATTATGTTATGTTAGCTACCATGCAGTACATCCCTAGTTTTTGATGTAATGTTCCACGATTCATTACTTGTGTAGAACGTTACCATTTCTGATTATATTAGTATTCATGTATGTTGAATTTGTTTATGGATTTCTTTTCTCTTCCACTGGTCTATTTGTCTCTTTTTGTGCCATCTCACACTGTGATTCTTAATTACTGTAACTTCATAAGGTCAAGTATTTTGGAAGACAAAAAAACATAAAATGTAGGCTGTGTTTTCTTCAAGGGTATCTTGGTTAATTGGACTCTGTACAAATCTTAGAATCAACCTGTAAAAAAACAAAAACAAATAAAAAAAACTTTGGGGAGTTTTCGGCAGGAATTGCAGAGAATTTCTAGGTGATCTTGCAAATAATAGATACCTTTATAGCACTGAATCATCAAATCCATGAACATGATTCATTCCTTTATTTACTGAAATTTTCTTTGGTGTCCCTCAATGAAGTTTTATTATTTTTCCATAGAGATCTTGCATCTTTTTGTACTTATTCATAGATACTACATGTTTGATGCTATTGTAAATAATACATTTTAAGCTTAATTTGAAATGCAATTGAATTTTTATTTCAACAATTTTGCCAGAAGTCTTTGAAATAAAAAAAAAAAAACTAAGGATTAATTTGGATTTTCTATATGCACAGCCATATTTTCTGTGAGTAATGAAATATCCATTTCTTTCTTTCCAATACTTAAGTTTTTTCTTTTTCTTTCCTTAGTATTCCAGTGAGAACCTCCAAAATTATTTTGAATAGAAATGGTAGTAATAGGCATCTTTGTCTTGTCCTTGAAATCAAAGAAAATGCTTTCAATTTCAAACCTTTAAGTTTGACATTTGCTGTATGTTTTCTATAGATAACCTTTATCAGGTCAAAGAAGTGACATTCTATTCTCAGTTTGTTAATCGTTAATAATATATAGATGTTTTATTATATTTTTAGATATTTTATTATATTAAATAAATTTTCTATAACCATCAGATGAGGATATTTTGCTCCTATGGTGTGCTCATGTGAGGATTACATTAATTGATTTTCCAGTGATAACTTTGCATTATTCAGTAAGCCCAACTTGGTTATAATGTATTGCTTTGTAATATGTGGCTGAATTCTGTTGGCTAATACTTTAATATTTTTGCATCTTACATTCACAAGTGTGATTGGGTTTTGTTTTTTTTTTTTAGATTTTTATTTATTTATTTATGTGACAGAGAGACAGCCAGCGAGAGAAGGAACACAGCAGGGGGAGTGGGAGAGGAAGAAGCAGGCTCCCAGCAGAGGAGCCCAATGTGGGACTCGATCCCAGAATGCCGGGATCACGCCCTGAGCTGAAGGCAGACGCTTAACGACTGCGCCATCCAGGTGCCCCTGATTGTTTTTTTTGTACTGTCTGTTGACTTTGGTATCAAGGTTGTATTAGCATTAAAAATTATATTGAGGATTGTTTCTTCTTTTTAATATTGTGGGTAATTTTTGAACTGTTTGCACCTGGAATATTGGGTTGATCTCACTGATTAAGCCATCTGGCTTGTGTTTTTTGTTTGTTTGTTTGTTTTGTGGGAAGATTTTTGACTACTAATTCAATTTCTTTAATGGCTGTAAGATTATTCAGGCTTTCTGTTTCTTCTTGAGTCACATGTGGTCTGTTTTATTTTTAGTAAGGATTTGTCAACTCAATCATATTTTCAAATGAAAAGGCATAAATTGATTTGTAATACCCTCTCATCTTTTAAGAGTCCCTAACAACCATAGTTCTATTCCCTTTGTCATTTTTTTAAAAGATTTTACTTATTTATTTGAGAGAGAGAGAGCAGAAGAGAGAAGAAAAGAGCAGGAGCAGAGGGAGAGAGAGAAGCAGACTCCCCGCCAAGCAGGGAGCTCAATGTGGGGCTCGATCCCAGGACCCTGGGATCATAACCTGAGCTGAGGGCAGTCGCTTAACCCACTGAGCCACCCAGGTGCCCCTCCCTTAGTCATTTTTAATATTATTTAATTTCCATCTTCTTTCTTCTTTAAGCAATTTTATCATACATTTTCAATTTTATTAATCCTCTCCAAAAACAACTTCTGTTGTTAATTCTCTGTTTTAACTCTGATCTTCACTCTATGCCCTCATGTTTATAGTAACCCACTTTCTATTTTTTTGTTTTTGTTTGTTTGTATCACTGTTCTTGTACGAACTTTTAAAAATGGATGTTCAGTCGATTATTTCTATCCACTTTTCTATTCCAACATAAACAGTTAAGACTATAAACTTCCCTGTGCTGCTTTAGCTACAGCCCACAAATTTTTGATATATATTTTCATTTTACTATGTCATAAATATTTTCTGGCTTCCATTATAATATTTTTGAAAATACTAGTATATTTCTTGAGTATAATTTTTCTGCTTAAATTTTTTAATTGACATGTAGCATAGTTACTTTAGGTCAGAGAAGGTACTTTATGATTTTAACCCTTTAAGTGTGCTGAGATTTGCTTAATAAGCCTACATACAGTTATTTTTATAAATGATCCATATTTTTGAAAACAAGTCTATTTTTCAGTTGTTGGGAATAGTTCCTTCACTTCATTAAGGCAAGTTTGCTGGGGCGCCTGGGTGGCGCAGTCGTTAAGCATCTGCCTTCGGCTCAGGGCGTGATCTCACATTGGGATCGAGCCCCG
The DNA here is from genome assembly GCF_024610735.1 of Ursus americanus. Classification (NCBI taxonomy): domain Eukaryota; kingdom Metazoa; phylum Chordata; class Mammalia; order Carnivora; family Ursidae; genus Ursus; species Ursus americanus. The sequence continues at coordinate 92,764,814 of NC_142130.1, forward strand.
CATCAGGCTCCTCCGCTGGGAGCCTGCTTCTTCCTCTCCCACTCCCCCTGCTTGTGTTCCCTCTCTTGTTGGCTGTCTCTGTCAAATAAATCAATAAAATCTTAAAAAAAAAAAAAAGGCAAGTTTGCTGATCTTACATCTTCTTGTTTTTCTTCCACGTGTGTTATCAATAACTGAGATAAGTATCTTGATACATGAATATGAATCTAGTCTAAGAAACTGCATTATTTTAAAATCAAAATGAAATTGACTCCATCAAGAGTTGGTGAGAACTTTCAATCTTTGAATGTCATCATCACAGTAGGTTCCTCCATTTCTAGGTCCTGGAATTGAAAGCTTTCTGGTGTTCAGTGCACACTCATTGCCCCAAACCATAGAGATTCCTGCTTCAATGTCAAGCAAGGTCTTATATGGAGCTGGAATACCCAGGACTGGGCTCCAGCCCTCTAGGGGCACCATTCAGCCACATCTCTGAATTCCTGTCACTTTCCAGGGCCTAAACATTCATGGTGGTGTAGGTCCCCATTGTTTGTAAATTCCATAAAGCATAATCTTCTCCCATTCTTTGGGTAACTCCTCCCAACTGCCCTACTGTCTTAGCACTCTTCTTTTTTTTTTAATAATAATATTTTTTATTATATTATGTTACTCACCATACAGTACATCCCCAGTTTTTGATGTAAATTTCCATGATTCATTACTTGCGTATAACACCCAGTGCGCCATGCAATACGTGCCCTCCTTACTACCCATCACCAGCACTCTTCTTATCTCTTACATATTGTTCTCAATAATTCCCCCCTCAAGAAGCTTTAAAGGCTCAACCCAAACTACTCTATCCCGGACCTAGTGTTGGAAGAATGAGGTGCTGAGAGTTAAGATCAGGTACTTGTACCAAAAAAAAAAAAAAAAGTATGCATCATTCCACAGCAAGGTCAGCACCTGTGTAAATACACTAACAGCTGCCTGGCTTCATAACGTTTCTGTATTGCGTTCCTGCAGGACCACTGAGGAGGCGGCTGTGAGTGGCTGAAAGTGCACCTGGCAAGCATCAAAATTCTGGTCGCAGTCAGGCTCTACTTCTTACTTGCCCCATGGTTTTTTTGTTTTTGTTTTTGTTTTTAAGATTTTTTAATTTATTCATTTGAGAGACAGCAAGCATAAGCTCGGGGGAAGGGCAGAGGGAAAGAGAGAAGCCGACTCCCTGCTGAGGGGGGAGCCCCATGGAGCTGGATCCAGGAACCTGAGATCTTGAACCTGAGATCACGAACCTGAGATCACGACCTGAGCTGAAGTCAGATGCTTAACTGATGGAGCCACCCAGGCGCTCCACCCCATGCATTAAGAAGTATATTAGCTTCTTAGCATCTCTTTCACCTTCAGATGAGGACATGAATTCCACAAGGCTCTGAAGTCCATGAAGAAAGGCTTGTGTTTCATTTACTTTTGAGTCTGCTGGAACTAACTTCATATCTGCTATTGTAGGTCAAATCTTTGTTTTGAATGAATGAGGTAATGAATTTCTATCTCCAAGAGAGAGAGTGTCCTTCCAGGAAACTGCATTGTTATTATCACTTTTCTCTTATATCTCACAATATCCTCTCGCTTACCCCAACCTCAAGTCTTCAGATCAGCTCTCAATATTTTGGTATTTTTCAGAAATTGTTTAATATAAACCTGTCCAAGGAAGAGATAGGGATCACTTAAAAAAAAAAAAAAAAGCTCTAGAGATGTTTTCCCAAACTGTCTATCATTTGAATACTTATATTTTAAGATGTGTGCAGGGTCCATTTTTTACTCTCATGCCCCAACCCTCCTTCATACCACAGACCACAGCAGGTCAGACCCACAAGCACTATGCCTCTTCAGATGTGGTCCACAGACATTCGGGAGACGCCCCGTCTCACACCTCAGATGTGGTCATTACATACAAGAATGAACATCCTATTTGACTTTACATTATTGTATAAATCAAAAGGTCCTTAATTTCTCTGTTTCATTTTCTCTATGACTGGCATGTTTCTTTCATGAAGATTACTTTTCTTCTGCTCCCATGCCTTTGCTCAAGAAAAGGAAATCACCCTGCCAAGAACATAGTGTATCCATCAAAAACCTTTGCCTCCTGAAATACCACCTCCTTCAAGAAGCCTTCCCTGATCAGCCCACTAAGCATGGCCTCTGCCTCTTCTGAATACTCATGTGCAGGTCACATACTGTCTAGTCTCATACTAGAGGCTTTCCTGTACTTTTTCCTTTCCTTCTAGATTATAATCTCTCCAAGGGCAAGAACTCTGGAGCGCTTTTCTGTACCTCTCACAGTGCAATGACACCAAAGACACCAGTTACGTGTTCGTTGAATAAATGAAAGCAGACATTCTTGCTCCTCCTTGGTTTATATTGAACTCCAATAATTATGGTAACATTCTTTCTACTGGCCACTCCTATAGCGTCTGGGCCACAGGTGGAAGAAAGTGGGAACTGGGTTGAGGAACTAGACAAAGAAGACGGAAAATTCTGGTGGGCTCACAAGCTGTAAACGGATAGTCAAAGCACCCTGAGAGGGACTTCCCAGGGCAATTAACAGAAGATGTAGTTTCCAAGAATCCTTGACCCCTCGAAAGATAGCGTTCACTCAACCGAAGCTGAATATTCTGTAGCCTGGGCTCATTTGGTTTGATTTTGCATCACTTATTTTTGTCATCTGTGTGTCACTCCATAGGAAGAACAGGGTCCTTTCATGTGGGTTTCTCACGAGGCCTCCAGTAATAATCACAGCTCAGTTTCTTGCGGGCCAGGGTGACCCCCGACAACACACACACAAATGAACGTCACACACTTATGGTTCAGCCTCCCTCCACCTGTCTTCCCCTCCTACTATTTTTTCCCTCTTTCACCTGCCTTCCCAACATTACACGAATAACCATTTGTTTGCCCTTCCCAGGATGGTCGTCCATCCTGAGTCTTCCCCTTAATTCAGCTTTCTCAGAGAGGTAGAACAGAGCAGCGCCTATGCTCTGGAGTCAGACAGACCCTTGTTCAAAGACCCTTTCTCCTGCTTCACAGCCATGCGAAAGTGAATAAAAGATCTTAACAAGCGCTCAGCTTTGATTGAGCGAAGGCCATAGAACGCATTAGTGTTTTCTTTTTAATCGGAATTGAGCAGTTTAGTTGTAAACAGGGATTGGAAAGTGTTGGTTTAAAACCCAGTGACTGCTGTATAGTCCTACTTTCAGATGCTCTGGGCCACAGGAGCACAAAGGAGAAGCGCAGACATGCACCCAATGTCAAGTCAGAAAATAGAAGGAGGGGCGCCTGGGTGGCTCATTAGGTTAAGCCTCCGACTCAATCTCACCTCAGATCTTGATCTCAGGGTCCTGAGTTCAAACACCTTGTTGGGGGCCTGGAGCCTACTTTAAAAAAAATAAAATAATAATAAGAGAGCAGGAATATCTTCAAAGGAGAACTGTCCTACTGTCCAAGCTGAGACTGATTCCGCTGTTAAAAGAGAACAATTACTCTCCACTCTACATGTTTCCGGTGATGGGAGGGGGAGGGAACCCCCCTTACTCTGCTCTGCCCCGCCCCTTCCGCTCTCTCCCACAGGAAGAGACGGGACCTGCCCTGACCGGAAGTGGATTTTTCTTGTGTGACATGTCTTCTCTAAAGAAAGCAGGTCGTTTCCTCTCCTCCTTACCTTCCACCAATTTCTTGGAAGATCCTTGCCTTCTAGTCAGGAGACTTTATGGCTTCGTAACTTCTACCCTGAATTCTTTCTTACAGCTTCACTTCCGCCCCTACCCCTTTCTTAGGCTCTTAAAGGCACGAAGCCTTGGCTGCCAGCCTCTGCTGCTTGCCGGGAGGTGGAAACGGTTCGTCTGGCGCTTGTTGAGGCTCCCGGGAACAGCCTGACACGCTTGTTGCCACGCCATGTCTAATGCTGAGCAGACTGTGACCAACAAAGCCCACCACGGTGCATGCCGTTATGAAAAAGGGCTGTAGGAGCCTGGGCTTCCTTCCCAGTGAGGGAACGTGGAGGGGGAGTTCAGCCGTCTCACCAGCTGGCTGCTTCTGGCCGTGCACCTAGCCCTGTGGTTCCCGGCAGATAGGATGTGTTCTAACCTCCAAGCAGAGGGGGCTCAAGTCAACCCGAAGACGCAGAGCCACATCGCAAGTGAATTTGGGAGGATCCTAGTACCTATATGACATCAGACTCCCAAATGCGCTTGTCCGTTAGCCGGAGACTGTTCAAGAGGGAGGCTGCTAAGCTGTCCTGCATCTCAGACCCTCTTCCCTGATCTATGTACATGCATATATGACATTTAATCGTTTTGCAGAACCCAAATTGCATAGAAGAGAAAAAGTCCTAAACAGCCAAGTAGTCCACTTACCAAGCGCTGCTAAACATCTGATAAATAGTCACATGGTCCCTAGTGAGCACATCCCCATCCAGGAACTCCTGGGCCAAGGTTGGCCATTCCATATGCAGCTTCTCTGTTAAAAAGTTATTTCTTGAGTTCGGCCAATGGGCATCCCCATTGAGTCCACCTTTGGTCCTGACATTACTTTTCTGGATGTTCATTCATGCACACAACTGAAGACATTTACTGACAGCTTAATGTGGACATGCACCGTGCTGGGCCTTGGACTGATGGACCATAAATGTAACCGTGCTCCCAGGAGAGCCGCTGAACTGTGCCTTTAGTCATTCCACCAAGGCATAGTCTAGCGTTCCTTCATTCCCCTTGTCTCTCTCCACTGGACTTGCTCTAGCTGGGCTGTGTCCCTTGGCAAGTGTATGTCCAGAAATGAAATTGGAATCAGTTCAAAATGGAATAAATAACTCCTCTTTTACAATCCATTCTAGAAAATGCAACCTAAGTTTAGGCAGTCACGAGGAAAAACAGATTAAGAGTAGAGGTTTGGGAGTCAGATAGTGCGGGGACAAGTATCAGTTCATTCTCTTATCTTGGGTAAGCAAAGTAAATTGGCAAATCTGGGTGTCAGCAATTTTACTTTCAATTTGTATCACCAGGGCAATTGGAAGGAGTCGTGAAATAATGCATTTGAAGTGCTTTGTATGGTGTCCACCCCTTAGTTCATTAAAGGTTGGCTATTCTGCGTATCAACAAAACCGTACTTTTCTTTTCACATGTGCTTCTGATCCCAGGTGTTTTTGACACAGTGCAGGTCCTAACATCACAGAGTTCCAGCAAGTTTGTTAAACTTGCCCTGTTCCTTCAGCCTATTTGGGATCCTGCATTCATCATATAACCTATTGTCTTCGTGTAACCTATTCATCAAATAACGTATCGGGCTTGTCTTCACTGTACCTTCAATGTCCTCATCCTGGTAAGGTGCGGATAAGTAAGGTCAAGGGCAGAGGCCTGGAGTCTGTCTGTGGAAACTTCCTTCCAGATGAGTGTTGATCTTTTAATGAGTATTCTTTGGCCATGCTCATTCAGCTAATCATGACCTTATAAAATCTTAAAATCGTTTTATGAAGTCTTCCCAGAATGAAATTTGGCTACCTTTTTGGTATTATTTTCTTTAGGAAAAATGCTGTGTGTCTATGGAACATGAAAAACTCCTCTATTTCTTTTTTTCCTAAAGTCCTTACATTTAACTTGCTTCCTCCAGAAGTCTGTAATTCAACATGTTCCGGCACAAATCATGATCAAATGATAATACGGCTTGCCCGACGGAATACTACTTTGTGAAAAACTTTTATGAGAAAATGAATGAAGCTATTTTGCTTTATAAAATTAATTTAAAATAAAAATTATAAGTTAGAAAAGTATGCATAGTTCCTTCTATATAGAAATAACTTGGGTTGCTTTTTAGATAGAATCAAAAGAATATGTAAATATTATTGAGCAGTTAGCATTAGCCCTTATGCTTTCAACATAAAGTTTTTCAGATTGGTCAGATTAAGACGATCAGACAGGCTGAAAGAGGCCCACATTGCCAGTGAGAGAGGGAGCCATGGAGGACATGGTTTCAGATACACAAGGCTACTGAGTTGTGCCTGGTCTACTGGGCAAACTTAGGGAGGTTTGATTGACCAGAGGTGCTTAGAAGCTAGAAGGGCATATATCCATGGTGTGAGGGCAGAATTCTAATTTGGCCCCCAAGATTCCCACCCCCTGGTATGCATGGCCTCCCTAACTCTCTACTGGAGTGTGAGAAGGACCTGTGAATATGATGGGTTGTCACTCCCACTATTAGGTTATATTCTATGACAAAAGGACTGTTTCAGATATAATTAAAGCCTTGAATGAGGGAAGTTTGGGTTGATTTTAGAAAGGAGGTTATTCTGTGTGGGCCTGGCCTAATCAGGCGAGCCTTTAAAAAATGTCCAAGAGATTCAACATGAAAGAGAGTCTCCTGCTGGCCTTGAAGAAGCAACTGCCTTGCTGTGGAGAGGGCCATGTGGCGAGGACTCTAAGTGGTCTTGAAGAGTTGAGAGTGACAGCCAGTAAGGAAGTGAGACCTCAGTCCAATTATTTGCAAGGACCTGAGTTCTGCCAACAACCAGTGAGCTAGGAAAAGGACCCAAGCCTCAGATGAGATCACCGTCCTATCTGACTCCTTGTTTTCAGCCTGGTGAGACCCTGAGCCAAGGATCCAGTTACCTTGTGCCCGGACCCCTAACCCACAGAAGGTATGAGATAATAGATGTGCATTGCTTCTAACTGCTGGGTTCATGGTCATGTGTTCCTGGGCAATAGGTAACTAATACCCATGGGGATGAGTTAACAGTAGGGAGGAGAGCTGCTCAGAGGGCCCGTAACTCAGGAGGACACGTCCAGAGACAACTGGCTTCCCCAATGGTGGATTTTCACGTGGCCACAAGAAAACCTGTACAGGACTGAGATTTCCCACTGAACATCGCTCGTGGAGACACAGATTCTCTTTCCCTCGGTGGCAGTGGTTCTCAGACCGCAGCATGCGTCAGAATCACCCGAAGGGCTTGTCAGAATCCGTGGTGGGGCCCCACCCACAGAGTTTCTGATTCAGTAGGTCTGGGCCGGGGCCTGAGAATCCTCACGTCTAACAAGTTCCCAAATGAGGTCGATGCTGCTGACCCTGGGACCTCACTTTGAGAACCACGGCTCTAGGATAAATAAAGATGTTCTAGTTTCTTTTAATATTTGACTTCTATATGCAACCTTTCCCTCATTGGATATAAAAACACTTTAACACATTTCTAAAACCAAGGTTAAGATAAAGAGAAGAACAGAAATTGCTATAATTTTGAGGAGCCCGAAGTGTCTTTTCTTCTCCAATTAGCCATCCCAGAGCTTGTATTAAGGTGGAGTGATGAGACACCAATTAAACCAGGCTTTAAAAAAAGCCATGTTGGGTCCACAGGTAAAGGTCCATTTGGGGGCCTGAGGACATCTGTGTTTTCCGTCTTTGCCATCAGCTCCAGTGCCAGAGAGTCAGGAGTCCTTCCTGCGCCCACCATTCAAGGCGAGGCCCCTCTGGGCCCTTGTTCCCAGGTGACAGGTGCTGCAGTGACACAGACAGGTGCTTGGGAGGGGCAGGGACTCCTCTGAATGCATCGGTCCTTACAGACTTATTGGACCTTCCAAGACTTGGCAAAGGCATCGGAGTGGGAGCAAAAACAAAGTCTTGCCTGAGATGTGGGAAGAACAGGGATGCCACCAAGTGCCCACAAGGCTATGGCAGGGATTCCACTAATGACAAAGCCCCAAAGACCACTGAAGACAAGAGGGGACAGATCTCTCCCCAGGAGAAGTGATACTACGCAGGGACAGAGAGTGTACAACAGGGCAAACCAAGGGATTGGAGAAGCAGAAAGAAAAAAGGTTCATATTCAGTTACGAATATGAACTGAAGCACGCTCAAGTTAGATGAAGACAGGAGCAGAGAGCTAATGTTATTTTGAGACGTAACTTAAGCATTAGTTATTTGGGCGAACACAGCATTATCATGTTATCCGAAATTATCCCAGTGGCTCACGCTTGTCATAAAGCTTGCTAATAATCTGGGTTGGGGAGGGGTGTGTTGGAGAACTAACTGGAAACATGTGCTAAAATTGAATATGATAATCAGGTCTTATTTTTATTATTTTGCTCATGATATCATCTTGGAGGAGTGGAATTGTGTGATTATCCCAGTAAGCTTGTATTTCTATGCAGAATGTAGGTGTCCTTGACTTTGCATTCCAAAATAAAGATGACTGATCTTTTCCATTAGAAAGGTTTGGGTCACCCCAGCTGCCAGCTTTTAGGCTTTTATTTTTTCTCCTGAAGGATATACAGGCACTTTATGGACCCTTCCCAAGCTGCTGCAAAATGATTGATGGTTGGACTTCTTTTAACCCAAGTAATGCAGAGTGTCTAAAGCTTTAGTAATCGGATCCTACTGACTTTCAAGACCACTGCCAAAATATCCATAGCACAGAGGTTTGGCAACTTGATTTAATCATAGCAAAAGGATTACAAAGTGCAAAACAAGCCCCCAAACAGCTATGAAATGGGCCAATTCAGAAACTGACTCAGGCTAAGAAGTCGTTCAGTGTCGCTGTCTCTCACTGGCTTTGTACCCCAACACTCAAACTGCCTTCACCTTGGCCAAGGTTGGAGGCATCTGTGACACACGGAAGAGAAAAGATGTCAAGGGAAATCGACTTGAGATCATAGACACAGCGTCTGGTGACGTGCCAGGCTCAGGGCCGGTGAATCCCAAACCAAGACACCCAGGGCATCCCGGTGCGGGAAGAGCTGGCGAGGTCCTCTGAGAGGGAAGCCACATGGCAAATTTAGAAGCTGTCCCTTGTTTCTTTAGAGTGAGAAACTGTGGCTCTCCGTGATGGTTTATTCGCCCACAAGAATTCAGTTTGCATTAAGAGCCTTGGCTTGTTCACCGTTCGGCAAATATATTATGATCACAGCGGGGATTAAAGGTGATTTTGTGACCAGACGCTGATGTGGAATTTGTCACAACCTCGGCTTCAGAGGCCTCTTTCCGTTCTGGGCACAAATATGGAGGTTCCCATGTGAAACCTTTGGTCCCTCTGCTCCAGAAGAGGGTAGGAATCAGAGAAAGTGAGCAAGAAGGGCCTGGAGAGGCCAGTGCCGTTTGGGAGCCAAACACCCTATTTGCTTGGCTCTCACTTGCATGGGTTCCTGGACAAAACAAAATTCTAACACAAAACCCAAAAGTTCAGCACACGCTCCTGTTAGGCAACTTTGGTCGCTTAAAAAAAAAAAAAGTGCAAATGCAGACTCCTGTGTAAATCTGATTTGCCATGCTAGGCCAAGCTTGTTTTATTACATACATTCTGCATTCTAAGAACTAATAACCATATTGTAAACATTAAGCATACAGAGTTAAAATTCAAGGCCACATTCTATCATTGATTGTCTCTTTTGTCGTGTATCTTTGGCTGGCCGAGATCAACTCGTAGTGTATAAATGCATAAGTTATATAATTATTATATAAAAAGGAAAAAAAAAACATGGACTTGTATACTTCATTCTGACAAACGCACAGCGTTCGCGACTCGAAAGGGACACGGAGCCTCTGCCTAACCCAAATGCCCAGGTGGTATCGGATGGCGGCAGCTGATCAGGCAACCTCTTACCTGACCCTGCGGGGACCGGAGCCCCCAGCTCATGATGAGGTCCCCAATGTTTCTTTTAAATATCAGACAATTCCAGTTAAAATTTTCTTTTGACAAACAAACAAACAAACAAACAAAAAAGAGAGATGCATATTTTTGTTTCGGAATTCTACCACCTCCCTGTTCCTCCGCTGCACGGTCTTCTTCCTCGTAACTGCCTTCAATAGAACACTGACCGATTAACCCGCAAGTCTCCTCCACTCGTTCCTCCAAGTCTCCGCACTGTCCTAAGTCCCATCTCTACTGCTCGACAGGTGTCTCTCCCAGCCCTGTGGCCGCCTGCTCCTCTGCTCCCTCCTCCTCTACCTCCTCCAGCCCTCCGTCTACACCCATACACTCACTGTCCGCACACACGTTCTCAGCCCCGCTGCCCTGCTGGGCTCACAGTTCCCACAATACTGTCAAGGAGTCAGTTGGCAGCCTCGGGTCGTCTTCCCAGTTGGCGAGAGCTGGTGGCTCTCCACCCAATGGAAAGAATCTGATTTCACCCAGATCAGCAAGTCCCGCTGAGTTCCACGTGGCCGTTGGTCCATGGGCCACAGTCTCTCTCTTTTCTTTCTCTTTTTCTTATTTTTGATATGTTTCTATTTTTAAATACAGGTAGTTTTCCTTAAAATGACATTTCAATGGTATGTTAGGTCGAGACTGCGTTACCACGGTCGCTTTACTCTCACCCCCCCTTGGCATTAGCAGGACCCCAGACTCTCCCCGGAAGTTTGTTCACTTCTTAAGAGCACTTTCTTTGGCACTTTGTCCTTGTGACGTCATGCTTCTACTTACAATGTCTTTTACAAGGTTGGTCCACACATGGTATGTCCATACACATTACGTTGTAGCATCCTCTTTTTCCTGCAGTAATACTTTAGCAATTCCCTCCCACCAAGAGTCTTTGGATCTCTCCCTGGCTTCCTCCCCCAGCGCCAGCCAGGCTACTTCATTCCTCATGAGGCACTTTTGATTCACGCTCTCCAATAGAGTTTGTGGCAATTTCTTGGTGATCGTATGCTGTTGGGAAAGGCCCCCCTCCCGGCTCTAGTAGTAAGTGCCCAGGTGAGAGGGCATATGGCTGGCCGGAAGCCTCGTGTTGGGGTATATACCTCCAGTTGGCGAATTCCAGTAGGGGTTTGGGGCGGCGAAAAAACTGGATGATGTCACAGGGAGGGCCGGAGGGTGGGGGGCCACAAAGTTCATCTTCTGAGGGTGGGCGTGATAGGAGCCCATGTAAGGGAGGTCCGAGGGGTACTTGTACAGAGATGATTCTGGAGGGTGGGGCTGCAGGGCCTGGGCAATCCCATGGAAGTCAAACTTGTAGGCGTAGCGCTTCCCGTGGACTTTGGTCATGATGTTTTTGTCATAGTAGTAGCGGAGCGCCCGGCTGAGTTTATCATAGTTCATATTGGGCTTGCTTTTCCGCTCTCCCCAGCGCCGGGCAACCTCATCGGGGTCGGTCATCTTGAACTCCCCGTTGGTGCCTTCCCAGGTGATGCAGTTGGAGTTCGAGCTATCCGACAGGAGCTCCAGGAGGAACTGCCAAAGCTGAATCTGTCCACTCCCTAGAGGGGGGGGAAGAGGAAACGGGACACCCGTGAGAACAGGCTCGGAGCCGAAGGCCTCGTTTCTTCAGTGACAGAAGTGGGTGCTCGTGGTGTTCCACGCAAATGCCCTCAACCCGGCCCGTGCATCCGTCAGCTGCTGGGCTGGCCGCAGCTCTCGCCCCACAGCCTCCCTCCCTCTTCTCCAGAAAACTGCCCTTGGAACAAGAGCTGCTTCCCCCACCCAGGTAGCTCACGGCCCGAGGGGCTGAGCCCGTGGCCCAGAGGCCCATCTCCTTGCCCCGAGGAGGGGCCGACTGTGTAATACTGTCCGTAATCCAGAGCAACTCGGGGATCAGACCATGGCGAGATGCGGCTAAGGCCACCAGCCCCCATAGCCTGACCCCGGCCCTTTGCTGCTTCGTCACATCGTCTTTCCCAGAAACATACACTTCACTGATGGCTTGCACAAGTATATCCTCACCCCAAGCTCTGGGTCTAGGGAACCTGCCCCGAGGCGAGGATCCTTGGTGACTATCAGGCCGACCCACAGATCCGAGTCCTTTATGGAATGCAAAGAATTCCTATGGGGCCAAGTTTAGGTTGGTCCCATCCATTTCTGACTTCCTTAGAAGACCAGCCAAGTCCACTTTGTGTTTCAGGGGTGAAAGGGTTTATTTTTCCTATTTTGTGAGGCAGAAAGTGCCATTATGTTGATGGCAATAATGACTTAATACCATTTATATTGGCAAGGTCAAGTAAAATAATAAAAGTCAGATTTAGGAAATGAACTTCTAAAAGTTTATGGAAAAACATAGAGAATGGAAGTAAACACCGTTATTTCTAACATAACATTTTGCTGGCACCCAGAAAGCAATTCTGTCAAAACTTTTCCTAGAACAGAATTAACCCACTCAGAATGAGGAAGTTTAGAAAAAAGTTGGCTCTTTTTCAAACCAGATCACCTATTTCCAGTACTTAGGCAACTGCATCGTAACGGAAATCCACGTGTTGCCCCTGCATTGCGATGCCAATTGTGTTCAGAAGACTTTCCAGAAGAAGAACGGTGTGCGGCTGCAAGCCTTTTTGGGGAACCAAACGAGACTTCAGCTTTGTCTGAGATCTCATTTAGCCGGGCGTGTAGGGTCAGGATTGTTTTTTTTATCCCACTGGAGACGCGTGGATGTGGATTTTCGGTTTTAATAAACTCTGAGAAAAATCCAGGCACATCATTCCAGCCACCGTGTTACACTACTTTAAGATGACTGACGGCTCCCCACAGGAGAGAAACATGCAAATATCGACTGCAATATTGAGCCCCGGGAGAAGCTAAGATGTGCTGAACAGATTCGAGAAGCTTTGCAAGCAAATAAGAGGCACGTCTTTCCTCCCAAACTCCAGCTACAGCATTGCCTTGGCCTTATACAGAAAAGATTACTTTTTATTACACACCATCAGTAAATATCAAGAGATGCGATAAAATGATTAAAGGAACTTTAATTGGCAATTCTTCGGGGAACTGATGCCATGTAAAAATCATTTATAAATTTGTTTTTTTCCTAAATCCTCCCCACTCCCTAGCTCCCTATATAAACTGCCCAGCTCATAAATCCTTGTTTCCACATTGGCTACATGGAAATGGATATGTTTGTGAATTCATCCATACAATAGCATCGTGAGAAAGGTCAGTCTTCTCTGAATGTGTTCTGGAAAATTATCATTTTCAGTCTCGCAACACATTTGAAATATATTAACAGCTTGTCATTCGTCTCAATGGAAGCCTATGCTTTTTCCGAACCACATATTCAAACTGTTCCCAATCAAGTTCTGTTGCCCCCAACATCTCATTAATATGCATTTTTTTAAAAAAATGCAAAGAATGGTATGAGAAAACCATATGGTTTTAGTATATGTATTGTAACCAAAGGATTACTACTTGAAAAAAATTCCGTATCGGACCTGGGAGTAGGGAAAAACATGGATGTTTTATTTAACGTTCCAACGTATGCTTCAATACAAACACATAGAGTTGTCCGAAAATAAATATTCACTCTTGACCTCCTCCCACAGAGAGATCAATTCCACAGATTTTGCATAAATACACAGACCTTCCTAAATAGCCAGAAAAATACTTGGTATTTATTCAAACTGTGACGTTGCTCTTAAGAATCTGTTCCTTGCCCACTTCCTTTGTAAACATGTATGGGAGAGAAAGAGCGGACGAAGAGGTTTCCTATCTCTCCAGCTCCTGAAGAACTAGAAAGTCAGGGACCTAAATTCATAGCTGGAAATTCAAAGATGAGCAATTTCTTACTAGAATGTTTTACCCAGCAGCCCTTACGACACAGGGCTCAGGCCTCTGAGCATTTCAAGGATCTGTGGGAATCAGAGATCTATAAACAAAATTCATCAGCTTTCAAACCTGAGCACAAAAGCAAAAATGCAAAGTCAATTCCTGTTTAGGTAAATGTTACAAAATGCAACATGACGTCAAGCTCATTCATTGCTAAATTTAATATCCATAACAAAATCCTTTGTACTCGCAGTATATGGCAGGTTTTCTCGCGGTCCAAGAATTGTCAGGGATACACCATGGCTGCTGAGAACTTAACTGAGCTCCTTGTGGCCACAAATTTCAAAGAAATTTATTAAAACAGTAGTATTTACTGCAGGATAAAGGTGCATTTTAGAACATACAACAGGGAGTCCAAAACAAGGATACCTAAGGTTTAGGAAGCCTAAGAGGGGCCTGGTGCCCCTCCAGGAGCTCCACTACCTCCCCCTGGTCCATCATCCTTCTTCCAGAAAACCCTTCCTATCTGTTTTCTCACACTATCTTGGTAGGAGCCTTAAAACATCAGTAAGGAGTGGCTACTTTTGCCTGGCTTTTGTCTAGGGTCATTAACCAAAAGCCAGGACTGGTGGGAAAGATAAAGACGTCGCTGCCCATCCACAGGACAGACCAGGGGGATAAAGGGGGGAAGGGTGCAGCCTGAGATAGAATGAATGAAAGGCAATCCTTTAATTTTTAGAAGGAAAGTGGTCTCTTTTTTTTTTTTTTTTAAGATTTTATTTATTTATTCAACAGAGATAGAGACAGCCAGAGAGAGAGGGAACACAAGCAGGGGGAGTGGGAGAGGAAGAAGCAGGCTCATAGCGGAAGAGCCTGATGTGGGGCTCGATCCCATAATGCTGGGATCACGCCCTGAGCCGAAGGCAGACGCTTAACCGCTGTGCCACCCAGGCGCCCCGGAAAGTGGTCTCTTAATGCAATTAAAAGAAAAGAAAGATAACAGTAGCAAATAAGGTCAACTAAGCAGAAAAGGGCAAACCATCTAAAAGGTTTATAAGGCACAGAGAACAGCAGAGCTGGGAGTGACTCAGCAGCTGTGGTCCAGTACGAGGGGTGTCCCCAGAGTGGGGCACAGAGGCCACCACCTGACGGAGGGGCAGAGCAGAGAGGGGCCCAACGAGCACCACGGTGGCAGCCCTTTGGGGCCACTTTCTACCGTAGCGGGGCATGCTGCAGAGAAACGCGCGTGCACAGCCTGGCCCCTCCACCGTGTTAAGCTCCAGGCAGCAGGCACACCCCAGGGGGAGGCTTTGCCCCAGGCTCCGAGGGGCTCAGACAGGACTCCGTAGAGGGCAAGGCAGGACGGTGGCCAGAAACACCACTTTGTAATCATCGCTGCCTCTGCTGAATCCTGGCGGTGGCACATAGGGGACCTTGGGCGGCTCACCCAGCTCTCCGTGCCTCAGTGTCCCCATCTGTAAAATGGGGGTGATGGTAATGGTACTATCTCGCTGGGTCACTCTGAGGATAAACTCAGAACATGAAGGCTGGGGCTGAAAATCGTGATTTGTTTGAGCTGAAAATCAGATTTAAAGAGAGGCACACACCTCGCCTAGAGCTATAAGATGACAAAAGGAAGCCAAATGCCCCCCATCCCGTGCACCCCACCCCCATTGGCCATGAAGAACTGTGAACAGTGTTTTCAGGGCTGGCTGAAGGCCACTGAAACCCTACTGTGCACCAGGCACCATCCTGAACACTTCACATGTTTTATTAATCCGCCCCCCAGTCATGGGACAGCCCATCCTAGAGGTGAGGAAATTAGAGCCCAGAGAGGTAGAGTGACTTATCCTGCCCAACGTCAGCAAGGGTTGGAACCCGGACCCCAAGCCTGGACGCTGAATCACCGCACAAACCATTGCCTTCAGGCCCAGGTTTCTGCACCGCCCTCCACACTCCTGACTCCTCTCCCGGTTGTCCCTTCCCTGGGCCCGGAGCTTGGGAGGTTCCCAGGGGAAGACTGGACACTCCCACTCCAAACCAATGGCAAAAACATCCCTAACACTGGACTCTGGGTGCACGTGAAGCTGGATACGTTTCGTGCCCACTACTCGAGAGTATCCAGTTAGCGTCAAAGGAGCCACTCACTGCACAGAACCCGAGGAAGCACCTTCATGGAAAGGCAACTTCTGTTCATTAGAGAAGCCGCATTAAATGTGCAGCCGGATACTCTGATGGGACATAAAGCTGCTGCGTGGCTTACATGTGACCCTGACATAATTATGCAGGGACACACCTCTCAGCAGAAGTACGGCCCATCAAATGCACATCAAATGAGTATCTGGGACAGAGACACTGAGATGCTGTTACGATCCTGTGCCTGGATACACTATGATGTCACCTTCCCATTTAAAATGATTAAGAAGAGTTTGCCCTGTACAAAGAGCAAAGGCAGCAATTTTAAGTGATGAAGGATTTATTTACCCGAGAATGGGAAGACTGAATCAAACAGGAAGAGGCATGCTCATTCACAGAAAGATTAAAGACATTCTGGGTTTGGGGGGAGAAGGCCACATGAACACAACTGACGTGAGACCCAAGGAGAGAGGGAGAGAAGGCCTAATTCATTAGAAACGGAGTAAAACAAATCTTTATCCTCCAGCCCTGAGTGGGGCTGTTGGCACCGTCCCCAGGCCCAGGGAGGATGGTCTTTGCGATACAAAGTGCAGTCTTCCCCTCCAGTGCGGAGCTGCTGACCTGCCATGGACTGAGACATTTTCCCAGCACCTGAACAGTCGTTGAACTAAATGGAAATCCTTCCTCTCTATTCTCTTGGCCTCCATTCTGCAAGCCCACCCTCCTCCCTCATGCTTACTCAGGGGTAGCCGAGGGCAAGAAAATAAAAGCGGACTTTGGCGACAGAGTCAGGGCTCAAATCCAGCCTCCCTTCTTCTTGGCTGTGTGACCCAGGGAAAGTTACCTAATGTCTCTGGACCTCTGATTCCTCTTCTGTAGGAGGAAGATAATGACTGAGGGGTTTTCAGGTGGCAGCCCCAGACACAGGA
Source organism: Ursus americanus (assembly GCF_024610735.1). NCBI lineage: Eukaryota > Metazoa > Chordata > Mammalia > Carnivora > Ursidae > Ursus > Ursus americanus. The sequence continues at coordinate 92,781,356 of NC_142130.1, forward strand.
GCGCCCGCCTAGGCATTACACAGGGCGGGAGGTATCTGTTATTTCACATGACTGTATTAACGTCCCCGAGTGCTTCCGCTTCCGTTCCTTTCCTCGCTCTAATCTCTCCTGGACACCGCTGCCAGATCAGGCTTCCTGAAGCACAACCGATAATAGTCATCTCAAAACACGGTCATCATTTTTATTTGAACAGCTATGGAGCACTCGTAAGTGAGCACAGGGAGGAGGGGGACCAGAGACCCAGGAGCTTGGCCACCAGTTGGATGCTCGCTAAGAGAACAGAGCCTGTGGCTCCGTGGACAGTGGACAGGGTTGCAACAACCTGTGTTCATTTCTCTGCCAGAATGTCAGGTCCCTGAGGGTCAAGGACCGTGTCTCCTTATCCCCTGCATACACTGAGTCAACAAATAATTAGCGAGCGCCTGGTCCAGTCTCCAGGGTAGGGTAGGAAACAAAACAGTCCCTTCTAACTGCTCAGATGCCCAAAAGGTATTGACTGAACTAGTTAACGTTACCAAAAACTGAATGTCAAAGCAGCAGACACTCAATAATGATGATATTTCATGTTCTCAGAATATAGATTCCCTTGCGGGGATGCACGCTGATTGAATCCGGACTTTTCTGTTTCCCACCCGATTTTGGCCTCAGTGTTTAGGAAATATACATTCCAGCTTGTCCTTGCACTATGCCTGCGTCATCTTGGCATTTGAACGTGCTGTTGAGAACACGCAGCAGATGCTGTGAATTTCTCAGGCTCTTGCCAGCACAGCTGGTTCTGATCTGAATACAAACAAATAAAACAGTTTGCTGGGCACTGAAATGTGATGACAGGTGACGATCCTTGGCAAGGTATGGGTCACAAGAGGACCAGTTAAGAGTTCGCACTTTCTTCTAGCCTCAGGTTCGAAAACAGACCGTTCACCGAAGATGATCCTAAGTCTGAAGCCTGAGGGCTGTAAAGTAAGGTTCTCCTTTTCAAGATATTACTTAATCGCCTCGTGTGATGGGTTCAACTGCATCCCCCCCAAATGCCTGTGTTGGAACCCTAACCTCCAGGATCCCAGAATGTGACCTCATTTTGGAAATAGGGTCTTTACAGAGGTGATCGAGTGGAAGTAACATCAGGGTAGGGTCTAATCCAATATGACTGGTGTCCTTACAAAGGGAAATTTGGACACAGACACACATACAGAAGACAGGTAGGTACGCAGGGAGAAGGTGGCCGTCTACAAGCCAAGGAGAGAGGTCTGGAACAGATCCGTCCTTCACGGACCTCAGAAGGAACCAACCCTGCCTGACACTTGACACTTCGACTTTGGACTTCTGGCCTCCGGACTGTGAGACGATCAACGTCGGTTGTCGAAGCCCCCGCAGAAACTGATCCAGCTTAGAGGAACTGGTACTCCAGCTCTCGGCTGAAGCTAAAGTCTTAATTCATCATATGACCCATTTTTTTCCACTTAGGCAAATAATCCAATGAGTGCGAAACTCAACTCTGTTCCATTGAAGGGATTTCTCACCGAGACAAGTACATCTTACAAAATAGCCACGGCCAGAAAGGGTAACTTTGTTGCCAGCAAAATCACCAGCATGATCTCACCTGGGTTTGCAAGGCGGCTACTTGTTGGTCCAAGAATCTGATAAGGGTCTACAACAAAAAGAAAAGAAGTCAAATCCCAAAGACCTGGTCAGGACTTGGTATGATGTCGCTGCACGCATAACCCAGACCCGCTCGTGTTTCCAGATTTCAGAGTTGAACGTCCCCCCACACCCAAGTCACCTAGGACCAATTCCCGTATTGAATAAGATGTCACATGGACGCTGAGAGAAGTTTCTTGCTAAAGGCCTCCAGCTGGCAGCCACGTGCAGATATGGCTTGGGGTTCCCGACACCCGGCTCTCTCCATCCCTGGACATAAATTGGGCAAACGTGTGACGTCCCCACTTGGCCCCGATGCCACTCTGGCCGTGTTGCTTGGCACACTGGCAATACCCACCCTCCACTGCGCTCCACGTTGGACCTGGCAGAATGCTGGCACGCTGCACATGGCCTGAAGACGAAATGAGGACTCGTCTGTCCCAAAGGAGCAGGCTGCGTGCAACAGTGTTTTCTGCATATTTACTGCATAGATTTCGGAAATGTTTCAGCAAAATCTCAAGCTATCCCTATTGAATAGACTGAAGATTCGGTCCACACTTTATACATGGAGCCGTGACAAAGAAGACAAAGTCACATGAATTTCATTTAGGAAGTGACACATTTTAGAAATACGCTGCTAAATCTAGGTCTCTTTTGATGGTCAGCAAGACGTCCCCTGACACATACCTAGCTGAGGACGCTGGTCTTCGGTTTTGGGCACTGCGGAAGGAGACGGTTGAGCAGCTGAAAATCCAAAACCAAAAGACAGAGTTACCTCTAACTTCCATTTGACCATTAGTTAGTCTTTGATGCTGTTATATCACCATTCCATCCATTATCTTAGTTATTAACATAGTAGTCTTACTCTTATACGAAGCAGCATTTAATGGTATGAAAATCTCCTTTCTAATGAAACCAAATGTAGACATTATAGCAAAAAGAGACGGCACTTTAAATTATTTAAAAAAATTGTTTATACAGGACTATTTCCAAAACTAAAAAAAAAGAATTTTTTTTAAAAAGAAACAGGTTAAAATGAACCACAGTCTAAATGAAACGGAAAAAGGGAAATCACCAGGAAAATAAAATACAGCTATGGATACTTTTAAACATGGCCAAGATTAGGAAATCACCCAGTATTTAATCTGTGCCCAGACTTCTCATGAGATTTGCCTTCATCCTTGTTGAAATACATTACATCATTTGTTTCTTTTTGTTACGGAAATATGGAAGTAGGTATAACCCCAGCAGAGAAAGAATCCTTGCATTTAAAGATCAGTTGCACTTTGTTGCCAATGGAACTAACAATTTATGCCTTGAAAAAGCAAAGATTCACTGCCAAAATCGCTCTATCTTCCATCCATGGTTATGTACTGCCTTACAACAATGCAGATTCAAGCAGCAGGGCCAACACTGTACCTTTCGACTGGGGGGTGGGGTGGCCGTGACTAGTCCAGGCTGATCTCCTGGGTGGGTCGTAAGGTAAATCTGAAAAGACAAATGAATCGACTGAAAGATCAATAATGTAATTTTGTAATAGATATATTCTGTGTTTTTTGTGATTGTTGTAAGTTTTGTGTTTATCAGAATAAATATTGTGGATGAAAATCCAGTAATCCAAAGAAATACCCAACCTGTATTCCATTAGATTTGGGTTTTACGTAGAAATTATCATTTTGTTTATTCTATTGATCTAACATTTTCACCCATTGATCTGACAACTCTCACTGACCGATTCTTACAGAGCTTGCTGAGTCTTCCAAGAAACTTCCTACAATCACAGGCCAAGACCATGTTAAGAGAGTCTCATGATCTACTTTGACCTGCTTTACCTGCAACTGACCTAAATTCATCCTTTTGTTATCTTCATGACCCATCCAGAACAGTGCTCACAAATTTGCTAAGTCCACCAATTCGTGCTCAGGGTCTGCCCCTAAATCCGCCAAATGACACTCATGTCCCTTTCTCTTCTTCCTCCTTGGAAATGAGCATGGCTGTCTTATCCTCTTATCGGCCAGCTGCCTCTCTCTGTGAAGGCTCATTTTCTCTGTATAATCTCACCCAGTTATATTAAATCAGTCTTAAGTGTCCAGTTCCTTTTCTATGTAAGTATCTACTTTTTCTCTTTCTCTAAATGAATTTAGAATTTCTCTAAAAGAATTACATGAAATCAATCACGAGACTGAAATAATATTGCCCACACAATGCATTAACGATGAGCATAAGAGCTGAAGCATAGGGGCGTCTGGGTGGCTCAGTCACTTAAGCATCTGCCTTCGGCTCAGGTCACGATCCCGGGGTCCTGAGATCAAGCCCCGCATTGGGCTCCCTGCTCAGCGGGGAGTGTGCTTCTCCGTCTGCCCATCATCTGGCTCGTACTCTCTCTCTCTTGCTCTCTCTCTCAAATAAACACATAATTTTTTTACAAAAAGAGCTGAAGCATATGCCAATGATTTATTTGTATTTACGACACGTTATCATTTGTCTCACAAATCTTCATAGCACTTCGCAATACAAATATAACTATACCACCACTGCGTTCTCAGCACAAGTTCTGTTAATGATCATGAAGACTCGAAGTCATTTCAAGGTTCTCTCGAAACTACACTCCAGGACATTACCATGCATATTCTTACTAAGTGTGCATACATTAAGTGATTTCTACACAAAATCTCATTACAGATCCACTTCAAATCTATGTCTTCTTGGATCGATGGGGACTCAGTTCGTTGCCATGTGTCATTCTGAGCCAACTGAAAGCCACAGCCAAATACTTCAGGACACCTGGAAATCGCTACGAAATCTCACTCGAAGGACAGGGCAACACAATAAGTTTGAAGCCTCTCTTTAAACAGATGATTTGACCCTGTTGTGGACTGGTGGTCTGGTGGGTCAAAAAAGTTTGACTACGTTGCTAAAGATGCGTCTCTTCCTAGTTTCGGATCCTGAAGAGAATACCACTGAAATGCAACGTGAAATTCAACCCCGAGTTGCCTTAATTCATTTGGTCTGTTTGGCTACAAGCATCTCGACCAGTGTGGTCTATGAAATCCTACCCTCTATAGCTTTGGTTGAGTAAGATAATTTTTCTTTTTAAACTCTGCTATTGCTCGCCCCTCCTTCTCTGCTGGCATTTTTGCAGTTTGGACCATAAGCCTTTTCCCACTCAGCTCCTCAAAGTCTCACTTTTCTGGTGCTGGGGTTGCCCATGGGAATTAAATCTGCAGCCGCTATCAATTTACAACTGTGTTTCAACTTAAGTCTCTGGGAGCCCTTTGCACGCGGATCCTCATCCAGTCGCATTTTGTCTAAAAAAAATGGTCAGCCAGGGTTTCAGTTTGAGAATGGTCTCCGAAGGGAAACTGGACTGGCGAGGCTACTGTAACAGCATCCAGCCGAACTCAGGAGCAGACAGGCACATCGACAAGGGGTTTCTGTTGACCGAATGAAAAAGAAGACAATACCGAACTATGTTCTAGATCTCAAAGTGTGGTCTGCAGGCCAGCAATACTGGCAACATCTGGGAGCTTGTGAGAAAGGCAGAATCTCAGTCCAGAGCTACTGAATCAGAATCTGCATTTTGACCAGATCCCAAGAGACCTGGGAACACACTGAACCGTGTTTGAGCAAGCCTGTTCTAGACAATTTCCAGTACTTGTTTCTAGGCAGGAATCCGTGTTCCTACAGATAATGATCTCAGAGCTACTATCTGAGCGCGTCAGTGCAAATGAATAAAAGCATGCAAACAGCTCTAATTTGGGTCCTTTTACCGGGGAGAATGCTAACAGAATGGACAGCCAATGTCAGCAGGCTGGTCCACTCCCACTTTAAACATAAAAGTATTGCTCATGAAATGTGACTGGAAAAAATTAAACACCCAACTACTAAGAGAAAAATATTTTGAAACCCTTTATTCATAAATCCTTCTTAGGATGTATAACCATGTTCCGTCCTCCCTTGAAAATAAGTCAGGACCTAAACAACACCAAGCCTGATTTTTAGCCAAGAATCTGAGATGTTTATATGAACGATGATTAACATGTTCATAAACATATTGCCATGGAAGATAAGTAGGCTTTTGTTTTCGTTCATGAAATTCTGGTCCAATGTTTCCTTATCAGCTACCGCTCACGCGCTGTGGGCACTGAGCCTCCCTGCTGTGGGAGGGGACACTGGGCAAGACTGAATGAAGCCACACCGGGACGGGGCCCCCTCCAGCCACACCACCCCGCAGCACAGCTAGCTCTGGGCAGCACTCCTCTTGGGCTGCTTGAGAAGTTATGACTCCATGCTCATTTGCTATGTGTCCTTTACTAACAGTAGGACACAGAACTTCTACTAAGAACAGATTTTACATTTAATTTTTGGCACTCAATTCAACACGCTCTCCATTTCTCTCGAACTGTGATCTTCGAGGTAATTAATTCATACACTTGGCAGAAGGTCCCGTGTCAGAGAAGGGCTGCTTTCTGGCATCGGGTCTGCTATTTCTTCTGTAACAGGCTGTGTGTTTAGAAACCGAAATGTATAAAAGCCATTCAGGGGCAGCTTAAGGTTACCACAGAAGTGTGTTTAATGCCATGATCCAGATCAAAAAGCACGAAACTGAAAATAGGGAGTTTGACTGGCGTGGGTCCCGCCACTCCAGCCCCTTGATTTATCTCCTGGGAGCTGGGATCAGTTCCTGCTTTTGCATAAAACTCCCCCCACCAGCCCCCTTCCCTGGGCATCAGTGAATCAAGACAATGTGTGTATTCTATTCTCCTTCCTGCAGGGTTAAGCTCACCAACTTTTGTATTCTGCTTTCATCAAGCTTAAAGACGAACATCCTCTAGCCCTCATGATGTCCGCCCACCCACTTCATTTTTTAATGGACCAGAACTTGGACCATGGGAGAGCTCATCCTCATTCTGTAGGATCCATGCCACACTTGCAAAGCAGAGCTGAAGGGCCGTGGCTGGGCTGGGATGAGATTTGCCTGCTTTTAATGAACCTAGATATTAATGCGAAGACAGAAAGACCAAGAGCGACTGCCCAGGACCAACCGATAAACGCCCACTCAATGGAAAGAAGTTTTGGAGTCAACCCTAATGCGATTAAGTTACTCTCCCTTGTTTTCCTCGACCTTCCTCCAGGCTTCTAGAATCCTCTATCAAAGATATGGAGATCTGGGAACATCTTGCATTCCTTTGCCTCCTAGCTTTGTAGATCGCTGTGGTGATAGTCTAGCCAGGGGGAAAGCAAAGAGTGCATTTTTAGCCATGACCAGGGACACAGGCTTTACATAGCACCTGATAGGGGAGGAGGTGCATTAACTGCACTGCCTTGCCACTCGACTGGTGACGCCAAACGTCACCAAGTCGTGAATTCCAATGGAGGAATCGTTTAAGATTCTGAGAAACCCCTGAAGAGCATCAGCTGAAAAGTCCAAGTCAAGGCTGCATTTGATGGCTCAACCCTCCAGTCTCTTTTGAGAGAACATTCTAGATGTGTGTCATGATCCATGCATTGCGTGCTGATGGAGGAGGAGAGACGGGATTTCCGAAGGTCCCCGTTGGCCTACACCAGAGCTTTCCTATAAACTGCCCCTAAGACGCCAGTCAGGGTGGCACATTACTAGGTCCGGTCAAAACCAGCACGCAAGTTTCGATGAGTCAGACCTGTCCCTTTTATGTCACCCGAGACCTCAAAGGACCATGGCTCCAAAAGGCATGTGTTCAGCAAGGAAGGAGGGCACTAACAAGAGAGATGGAGAAAGGGCTTCTGGTAGTTCTAACTGACACAACCCCAAAAAATGCATGAAACACCCTAAAATCATGACCGTGAAAAACAGAATGTAAAATGATACGCCTGTGTGCTCACGTTCATAAGAGTAGGAGAGACAGATCTAAATGCCAGCTCAGCAATAGGATCATGAAAGAGGGTGCATTCTGAATCAGGCCCATTTGAACAAAAAGCAAACAGGAGCAAGCCTGGGAAGAGAGGGGAGAGGCATGAACGAAGCAGGGAAACGTCCCTGTGTGCATTCCTTCAAGGTCGATCCCTGCCTCCACCTGTGCACAGAAGTCACTCTCTTCTCCAAGGTCAAACCCCTGAATCTGGCTTTCAGCAAATAGTTCTGGCTTGTGCGGTCTGATTCAAATTCTTTATAGCTCATTTCCCGATATGTGTGTATCTCCCTCGACATTCATAATGGCAGTCATCAAAACAGGGATTTTTGATACCAACTGCATCTCGGAAACATACTTCACTGGTAAGGAGATATGGACGTCATCCCTGCCAGATGATGGCTCCAAGGAAGAGCCTTATCAGGGCTTTGTGCGGTGCATCTGACTTTGCAACCTGTCCTCCCCGTGGCCGAAGCACAGAGGGGTGTCCCAGCCATCACCTCCTAGCCCCTCCCTCTCCATACACCTGGGAGGCCATATTTTCCAAATCTACTATATCCTAAAATATGAAAAAGAAGTAGTTCCAGGATCCACTGTCCTATGTAGCAATAAGCAACCAGCTAGCTGGTCTGACCATTGGGCTGTACCAATGGATTGGCCAAGGTTGTGATCTTTTGACAAAACTCCAACACTAGCTCAGAGTCCCTGGATTTTGCAACTCATTCAGGGGCATCTATGAGGCAGCTTCAAAGAAACAAGCAAGCAAGCAAGCAAGCCCTGGACGCACGTCTTACATGGCTTTTATTTTTTAAAGTATGGATGGAAATGCTTTTTAAATGCTCATGAAACCACTGTGATTTTCCTACACTTCCGTTGGTTTTCCCAAGAATGCATTTATTAGAGGTAAATGGTGGGGTTCTTCGAGATCTAGTTCACTCTAGACCCTGGGTCTTGTCCCCAGTTAAATGGCCTGGGAAGTCTCTAACAGGATAGAGATAACTAAGCAGCTTGGCTAAGCCTTTCCGCCACGTTCCCCAGGAGCAGGGCAGTAAACCCTTCCTCCGAGGTTAGAGAAGAGGGTAATCGCCAGCCTGAAGGCACTAAGGCGGTAACAGGGAAGTGTCTGGGCGGGAGCAACTCCGAGAAGCTTCTTCACTCATGCTATCGAGCTCACTGATCCCCAGTCTTTCTTGTTGCAAAGAAACAGCAGTGCCAAGCTTAGCGCCCTAGACGAATTCAAAATGAGTCTTGTGTAGTCTGGACATGAGCCAGAGTTCAAAGGGTGACAGCTTGGGTCTAGGAAGACATGAACCTCAGATCCACGAACAGATATGGAAAGTCCAGCCCGCTGCCCTGAATCGCCATGTCCTGAGCTGGCAGGCTGCCCCGTTACCATTCCAGGACCCAGTGAGGGGACAGAAGTCTACACCATGCATGTGCTCTCCCTCCTTCTCCACCTGCAAACATCTAATCCTCCATTGGCCTGTGGCCCTTCCTCAGGAGAGCGTCCTCCTTCCATTCATGCAAAGTACATTTGCAAGCCCTCCTGCTCCTACAGTCTCTGCTGTTAGAGGCAGGTCACGTGTGCATGTCTGTCTCTGGCTCTGTGACGCTAGCCCTTAAGGTTAAATATGTATGTGTGCGAGTCTATCTCCGGCTCCAGGCGGCTCTACTGAAACATCGAGAACTTTCGGTGAAATGTGTATGTGCTCCTACGAGCTGGTTCCCGTTGTACCTCCGTGGCTGGCACACAGGAAGCACTCCCTGGACATCTGTGGAATGAAGAGGCCAGCTTTCTGAAGGCACGATGCTTTCTGAAGTCTGGCTCGTCCTCAACCTCCCAGAATGTCACATTGTCCTTGTCACTAATAAGCCCTGGATAATATTTATTTTTTCATAGATGATATTAACCAATTACCTAGAGAAACCCTCAGGACAGGCATGAAGTAAGAGTCTGATGTCAATTGTGTCTATTACATGCCTCTGCTGAAGGACTTGTCCCTTGTGACATGCTGGAAATCTGTCCCTACCGCTAAGGGGATTCCTGTGCTTCGTGTGTTCCCCCGAGGACGTAAGTCCTTCCATTACCTCGAAAGCAGACGGATTCCTTACTGCCAGGCACCCGGGGGCCATCTTTGCCCATCTGTCTTTTAAAGCAGCTCGCTAAGGGGCTGGTCTGCTTTGAATTCTGCGCTCAGGGACCTTGAGTGTGATCTTTGAAATGGGCTGCTCGAATCTAGGCTCCCGATCCACAGAGGCAGAATGAGACAGCTCAGGACTCCCTTCGAGACCCAGGATCCGCTCCCTCTGACTCACGTGACTTAGGTCACGGATCTCACGGGGCATCCTGGGATGTCTCTCAAGAAACAGATCACGCAGGGGGCTTTTCGTACCTGGCCTAGTTGTAATTCTTTGCGTAGTTTCAGGATATACTGAAGTATTTGGGAATATAAAAGCTGCACCCCCTGCGGACAAAAGGAAAGACAAAACATGTGAGGGTCTGTCATTGTGGTTGTTGGTCTCAGCAGCAGTGCCAAATCTACTTTGCCCTGTGACACCAAAGGGAGGCACCCCCCTCGAGCCTGCCGTTCCAGACTTTGGGGAGGAAGGGACAGGCACAAGGGGCAGAAACTGATTCTGACTACGGAAGTGGATGCAAGCTGTCCTGTGCCCCAGTGGTGATAAAGAGTCTTGTGTTACAGCTTCTTGCTGAAGCCCATCTGTGTGTCCCTCCCCGCCAGCAATCTCATTTTATTAAAAAAAAAAATTCTATGGTGCGTATTTTCATTTTTAAATTGCATAAAAATCCATAAAACATTTGACAGAGCTCTTGGAAAGTCGTACCAAAGGATTACAAATATGTCGCCAAAGACTCTACGGATCGGATTAAATAGGATTCCACATCTCTATTCAAATGCATGTTGCCCCGTCTCTCCCTCAATCGACGCCCCTGTCGTTAGCAGGAAAAAAATTTCCCTTTCTGCAGTTCGGTCCATTTGGAATTGGTCGTCCTTTTCTTCGATTGTTCAATGTTCCACAGTCACGAAAGTAAGGAACACAAGAGCTTTCTTGAAACCTTCCCTCAGTGTTATACATTTTTTAAAACAACTGTGAAATTATCAGAAAATGTGTATAGCTCAAAGGTGTTTCCTAAGAGAAGGAAATTACTTTGTCTAAGTTATTTGTTATTTCTGGCCACAGGGTCATTAACAGGCTGTGTGTGACCTACGCTGAAAAGGCACACGACTGACACAAAGCATTTTTTTTTCTTACTTTACATTAAAAGCACCATGTTCTGCATATGGAGGACCAAGATTAAGCAGCAATTTCATTGCAACACTCAGACCTGGACTCGCTCACATGACACGTTCTAAAGTAAACTGCCAAATGGTTGGAACACGGCCATGCTTCCATGTGAGGCTGCCCGTGAACTGGCTTCTCGGCTTATGAGTGGGTGACCCGCGCCTGGCCAGAAGGTTTTTCCCCTAGCCTGGGTGGTGGCAGAGGGTCCCCGCAGGCTGATACAGTGGGGTGAGCAGCCTGTGGCCATGCTTCTCTAATGGTCTCTGTCGGGAGGGAGACAGTGGAGGCCAGCCAGGAGCACATTCGTCTGCAGAAAGCCGGCTTCTACCATGACGGGAGGGGGGAAGGTTAGCAGGGACGAAGCAGCCGGTTAAACTCTACTAGGCTCAGGCAATACATAAAAAGAATGCAGAATCTGTGGTCAGAGATAGAAGAGCAGGGATTGGGTCAGCCACTAATTTCATATCCTCCAAAATTATAACACAGCTTCCCTTTCAACAAAAGCTCACAAAAAGTAACAAATGGGCACTCCTTTCTACTGCCTTTTGCAAACGTCTGAAGTCTGTGCAAGAAGATTAAAGTCAAGACAAGTGAAACGTCCTAAAACGTTTCCTAAAAGGGAAAAATAAAACTCCTGTTTGTCCCCGTACACATTCCTTTAAGAATAAAATTAAAAAAAATAAAAAATAAAAAGGAAAAAAAAGAGAATACTAAGGGCCCCTTTGTATCGAACATGCTTTTAGTTTCTACAGTCAGCACAGCGCATATTTGGGGACTAATAGCAGCAGATTATTACCCAGCAAACGTGAGCTACGGCTACGGCTAAAGGCTAATTCTGCACATCTCCGGGTTAAAAGAAATCCTTTGATTGTCAAAGGGAGTGGGCAGTGCTCGGAAACCAAAGGGCGCCCCCTGCCTGTAGGCTCTGGTACCTCCCACAAGAGCCTCCTGAGCCTGCGGAACCCCTCAACCATCCTCTCCGTTCTGCCTTCCTGGTGCCCTGCCCATCCCGCGTGCCACCTTTAAAGCATGCAACCTGTGGGCAAGACCCTGCGTTTGTCCTGTGGGCAAGGGGCAGGGCCAGCATTACCTGTGTTTCTAGCATGCATTAACCGTGGAGAGTTTTGTAAGGCTTTATCAACATCATCTGAAGTCAAATGTGGAAGAGGAGCTACAAAACAAAACAAAAGCGACATCAAAATGAAAAAAAAGAGAGAGAATTACCTTCCTTTAAAAAAAATAAAAAAAAAAAGAAGAAAGAAGGAAGAAAAACGCCTCCCCACTCCCGCCCTCGTATCCTGGGCTGCTTGGAAATCTCTCCATGGCCCTGCTGCTTGTTAGCGTGTTAAACCCTAGGTGGGCCCATATTTAATTCAGGGAGTAAGGGATCGGGATGCCAGGCAAAGCATTTACACCAGAGTTCACACCGCCCGCTACCGCGCTGCGTTCGTCTCCTGCTAACCATGCTTGACGTCTGAGAAATTAAAGCATATGCAGCAAACTTGGTGAATTCATGCCCCCAGTCGCCAATATGTCATTCCCATTCTGTCAGGTGAAGCCACATGTCATGATCCCAGATGGAAACTTCCCTCCTTTTGTGTGCACGTGGGATCTGGAGGGGACCTGGTTTAGCCTTAGGGAGGATAAACCCCATAATTCCCATCAGGTAGGAGCCTTTCCATCTGTTTCTGTCTCAGTTTGGGGCACCATGGTGACTCAGTCCTGTGTGACCAGACCAAGCTTTGGCTCCCTTTGCCATGTGATCTTCTCGGTGGAGGTGACCCTGGCGGAGGCAACTGAGGGCTAACGTGCCTTTTTGGCTTCTGGGAAAAGCCCTGGCTGCTTTTCACCACGTTCACCTACGTCATGGCCTGGTAAGCAGTTGGTTCTGTCAGACCCTGGATGAGGAGACGGGTGAGGGCAGGAAGAAGCTCTCCACCGACTGTTGTGAACCCTCTCAGCCCAGGCTGGCCAGAACCAGCCCGACAGGGATCCCAGCCCGAGCGGGGACAATCTTACTCTCTCTGAGGTAGTGCAGGTGCGAGAGAAGGATGTCAGCGTTGTAGCTCGGGGTGAGCCTCTGGAAGTCGTCCTTGGTCATCTTGCATAGCTCCTTCCCGTCGATGTTCTGGAACAGCAAGATATCGACGTCCGGAAGGCCATATTCTTTCACTGCCCACTCCAGCCACTGCCGGACGTGGTCCGTACTCCACAGCGTAGGATCTGGAAGGGTATGGAACACAATCGATCAGCTCCCAAAGAGACATTTCCAGGGTGGAGCCACCTCCCAGACGGGATCCCCGGCAGCCACAGCTTTCCAGAGCGGCCCCTTTTCCTGCTCTGCCAGAAGAAGGGCCTCTAGCCCTGCTCGGTGACCCATCAACAGGTGTCTTGGGGGAAAGACAAAAAACGCCAACTGACTTACACGCAGAGATCATGGCCTTTAAAGTGAATTGTTCTGGAAGTCTAGGATTATTCACACCATTGCCCCCCTGGTTGCTCAGAAAATCTAAAGTTTAATGTGGGCGTGGGGTTTTTTTTTAATTATTCATTTTTTTCACTTACTTTGACTTCTATTTATTGATTTAAAAATGAAAAAAATGGCAACTTTCTTTCCTCATTAAACCACAGGCTACTTTAGATGAAAATAAAAAGTTCAAGACACAAATTAGGAAGATGTTTATTACTGTCACACAAAAGAAGTATTTGTACAAAATACTGAAAAATACTGACCACAAAACTGGAAATAAAGTATAGGTAAACCAAAACCCCAGCACCTCCGATGAGTTCGTATTTCTATGAGAGAGCTATGAGTTCCTTGCTTTTACCTACCTGGCACCTGCAGGGGGAGCGGACAGGCTGGGGGACTTTCACACCCCACATCATCCTGGCAACACCATCACGCTCTGCTGCCACTTATGGGTGGGGACAGGGTGGGATCCCTGAGGGCACAGCCCTGGGGAGACGGAGCAGGCAATCCCCAATGGAAGTACAGCTGACACTGTCCCACACAGACGCCCCGGGTGGAGGGATATTTAGGGCCTCCAAAAACTGGCAGATAGGAGACACCCAGGCAGGGAGCAGGAGCCCAGAGTTCAAATCCCGGGGTCTCTCAATTTGCTGCAACCCCTGGAGACTGCTTCTCCTTTCTGTATCTGTTTTACATGTAAAATGAGAGCCTTGACCTTAGTTCTCTAGACAGGCCCTTAGAGGTCGGGCAAGCCGAGATGCTCTGATCATAATGAGTGAGAATCCAGTGTAGGGATAAGTCATCCTTTCCAAACACTTCATAGCCAATAGCTTTAGAACCTTGTTTGGTCTTACTGATGTTTCAGGCTTACTCAAGGCTGGGACACGTTGTGTGCCATTGGAAGAGATTTCAAGTTTACCAAAGTAAATAGCAGTAGCAGTGAGAAACAGCCAGAGAGTCGCACCACCAGAGTTCTCACCTCTTCTCTCCCTGCCTTCCTCCCTTCCTTTTTTCCTTCTCCCTCTTCTTCTGTCTCCTCTCCCCACTCCCTTTCACAGCCATATCTTTTCTAATTGAAAGAAATGACTTCAAATCCAATGGAATCCACACACCCCCCACTTTCCCTTTCTGAACAATCCAGAAACAACCACCATTTTGAACTTGATGAATACATCATCCCTATGTATATCTGAGTCCTGTTACCATACCAACTATGTATACAGTTTGTGTTTTTAAACTTAACATGAATGATATCTGATTCACTTTTGGCACCCACCACTGTATTTTCAAGATGTGTCCAAGTTAATCCATGTAGGGGTATTCAATCAGGTAAGCAGCTCTTGGGCCCCGTCACATGCATAGACCCAATTTACTGACCAGTGAACATCTGAGTGTCCACCTCCCCAGGGACATGTGAAGGCATCTGCATTGGTCCACAGCCCTGGCTCCACACTGGAATCACCGGGAGAGGGGAGCACTGAGCCTGGTCTCATCCAGGGAGATTCTTACTTAACTCTGCTGGAGGGCAGCTCAGGCACCGGAACTATTAAAATCTCCCCCAGGTAATTCTTACGTGCAGTCAAGGTTCGGACCATCACCCCCAGGGCCTCACTGCTCAAAGTAGGGTCCTGGGATCTTGCAGCATCGACATCACCCAGGACCTACTTTGAAACGCAGAATCTCAGGTGCCGCTCCAGACCTGCGTTTTCATCAGATCCTCAGATGATCCACGTGCAAGCACGGGAAGGTGCTGGCCTGAAGGGAAGACCTAGATGTGGAATTGCTGGAGCGTAGGGCACGTACATGTTCAATTTTTCTGGTTAGGATGGGATTTCCACCAACTTTGTGGCACTCACTCTCAAGCAGCAATCAGTGCATAGAATGTGAAAACCAAGGAGAGCTCTGGTCCTGTGCCATCTACAAAACCTGAAACGGCAGTGTTGACAGGAAGGTGTGCGCATTCCTGTGTAATCCAAACACACGGGAACGCTTTGTTAGGCCGTGAAAATGGAGTGTGTATACAGAAGGTTAACTTGTCCACCATTGAGTTCAGGTGGCTCTTTGCCATTGGGTCAGAATTTGACCTAGGGGGATAAAATGGTCAAAACTCCATACTGTTTTGGGGGGCACCTGGGTCGCTCAGTCATTAAGCGTCTGCCTTCAGCTCAGGGCGTGATCCTGGCAGTCTGGGATCGAGCCCCACATCAGGCTCCTCCACTGGGAGCCTGCTTCTTCCTCTCCCACTCCCCCTGCGTGTGTTCCCTCTCTCGCTGGCTGTCTCTCCCTCTCTCAAATAAATAAATAAATAAATAAATAAATAAATAAATAAATAAATAAATCTTAAAAAAAAAAAGACTCCATACTGTTTTTATAGAAGGTCTTCTTTCTTCTTTTCCTCATGGCCTGTCATAATTCATCATTATACAGACACGGAGCATATTTAATGATCCCCAATTCAAGCCCTCGTGCTGCTTGTTTTATGTGGAGGAAGTCATGGCCTCTCAGACAGAAGATCGTCCCGTCTGCTATCCTCCCCAGGTCATTTTTCTTTTTCTTTTCCTTTTTTTAAAAAATATTTTATTTATTTATTTGACAGAGAGAGAGAGAGAGAGACAGTCAGTGAGAGAGGGAACACAGCAGGGGGAGTGGGAGAGGAAGAAGCAGGCTCCTAGCGGAGGAGCCTGATTTGGGGCTTAATCCCAGAACAGTGGGATCACGTCCTGAGCCAAAGGCAGAGGCTTAACGACTGAGCCACCCAGGTGCCCCTCCCTAGGTCATTTTTCTTAAATCCCACCACAAGGTATTAGCCAAACCCTTTGTAATTTTGTTTTGTTTTGTTTTTGCCTTTAACAACTTAGAAAGACTATTTGGGGAGGGGGGCTGGTAACTACTTCCTAGAAATCAGTTCATTCTGGGAATGCATTTTCTTCTCTTAATGGTTTAACTAGATAATCTAAAAATGATATATAAACATCTTCCCAAAAGTCACAGGCTTCATGTTAAAATGGTAAAATGACATCTTAGGAAGACAGCCAAAAAAAGAAGTCTAATCTCTCTGTGGTCCCTTGGTGTGCTGCTAATTGGTTTCCCTTGCTAAGCCCAGGGCTGTCACGGCTCATTCAATTCTCCTTTCAGGGACTCATGGGCGAGACCCCAGGGACCAATTCCTTGACCTGCATTGTTCTTATTACGAACATTCTCACTCGGGGTTGGCGAAACTGCCGTTCTCCTGTACTGTTGGCATGACTATAAATCGCTGCCTTTCTAACGAACAATTCGGCAATACATTAAAAACATCTTTTAAAAAAAATGTGTGCATCGTCTCTGAACTAAAAATTCCACTTCTAGAAATTTATCGTAAGGAAATAATAGAGGATGTGCGCAATGATTTATTTTCAAGGATGTTCTTTGTAGTGGTGTTTATAATAGCATAACATTGGAAACACCCTAAATGTCCAACCAAAGAGAACTGGTTAAGTGGTGGCGCACTTAGGGACGTTCCTGTGATACTTGGAAACTAGAATTACACCGCTGAATATATTGATAGGAAAAAATGCTCAAAGTGGATTAAATTGAAAAGTTTGAAAACATTATTGAAGCACACTTGCGAAGAAATGTAAATATATCCATGGAAAGAATTTCGGAGGGCTCAGCAGTAAGAGGTCAACTGTCGTCTCCGGGGAGAAGGTGATGGAGATTTTTAGATTTTTTTTCTTTTTCACTAAACCGTATTTTCTCTTTTTTTTCCCAATAAACATTTAGTACTTAGGTTAAAAATGTTTATAAAAATATATTCTGCTCTGTTTCAAAGTCAAAACAAGATCTTACAAAGGACTTGTATATATATATATAATATATATACATATATATATAAAGAGTGCACGTGATGTGAGGAGCACTGGGTGTTATATGCAACTGATGAATTATTGAACACTACATCTGAAACTAATGATTTACTATACATTGGCTAATTGAATTTAAATTAAAAAATAAAACATTTGTTACAATGTTTTTATAAAGCTTTCAAGGGTATAAAATTTTAATCTCACTCTCTTATACAGTTTATTAATGGGATTGCTTTATTTGAAAAGAATAAAGTTACACAAAGTTGTGTTACTCCTGTTATCTTTTTGGGAATGGATCGCCACGTCCCTGCCCTATACGTTTATAAGCAAAGAACATGAAAAACAAACTATGGCCATACGATAGAGTAAAGAAGGATGTTCCTTTCTGACCTGTCCATGGGGTGCCATTATTCCAGACCTACTCTGGAGGTAACATAACAGAGAACACTTTTCGAGAGACAAGCCCAATCTCCCCCACATGAAGCACAGGACTGAGTTTGCGAGATCCCACTGTCTTCATGGGTGTCATTCCCAACCACTGCCCATCCCGTCACCCTACAGCCACACACAACTGCCTGCCATCTCCGAACCAACGCCCCATGCCTGTACCCAAACACCACGCGCTGCTTGCAGGACTAGCCCCTTCTTGTCCCCTCGCCTTTGCTCACCACGTCCTTTGGGCATCTGTCCTCAATGTTCTTGAGAGCTAAGCACTTATAATGACCCTCTGGGGCTGCACCAGTGACAGCCCCACAGTGAGCCCCCCCCCCCAGACCTGGGCCAGGCATGGATGCTGTAGCCGTGGGTAGCGTTCTGCGGAGTTCAGGTCAGTGTGGTGGGTCCCAGGTCTCCCTTCAACTCCACAGAAAGCCCAGTAGAGTCTCTCAGATCTCCTCCAGCATCCACGGTATGTCAGCAAAGCTTTATTCTTCTGTCCCACCCTGCCATCCCAGAAGGGGCTCATAAGGTCCCACAAGATTCAACAGACCTCACCTCCTTCCCTGACCCCCAACTCTGCATGGGAAGGAGAAAGAGGAGAGGGCCACAGAATGAACCCCAGCCAAGACACCACCCTCGGCTATGTTCAGGTGTGCCATTCCACACTTTCGGCCTCCAGAGAGCAGTGCGGCTCAGGACCCATCACCTGACCTCGTGATGGAACCTGCCTCTCCACTTCTGTAAAACGACATGCCGAGTTCAAAGACCTCTGGAACGGCTCCCACAGGAGCAGGACTAAGATTCATTTAACTCAAATAAGAATTACCAAGCATTTACTGTATACACACATACTACGGGAGATTCGGAGGCGGCCAGGAAATGGAGAGATGCCAAGGAAAGGGGTAGCGTTTTGACCAGAAGGGTCTGGCTCAAGCATCTGACAGAATGTGGGTGACAGAAGCAGAGAGAAGCCCTTTAGTTTGGGGGAACAGTGAGAGCCGAGCTTCATACCCGCGGAGGCATGAACCCCCCGAGGTGTTGAGGGAAGAGTGAGAAATCGGGTGCGGCTGGAGTAGAGGGTTGGAGAGGGAGCACAGAGACGTAGGAGGACGGAGGTGAAAGCTGGGGCCCCAAGTATCTTGCTAAGAAGCCTGGACTTTATGATCCAGGGATTTCAGAGTCGCTGGAAATGTCTGAGGAATCCAATTACAATTACATCAAGCACAGCAAACCCAGTGGTCAAATAAAAGGCTTTATTGGGAGCCGGAATACCAATATTTGGGCTCTGATTCAACCATTTACTAGATGTAAACGTTAACCTTTCTGAAACTTGTTTTCTTTTTCTGTGGGTAATTAAGTGAAATGTTAGGGGAATAGAAAAGTAAATGAGATAATGTATGTGAAAGCACTTTGCCAACAATAACATCGCAGAGAAATAATGCATCCACACAACGGGCTTCACATCGCAAACTCGGCGATAAACAATCTCCTATCGCAGGGCCAGCCTCTTCCTCTAAACACAAAAGTCTGCTTTACGCTTTATTTTGAGAAGCTTTTGGGGATGCTTCTGTCAGATGAATCATGACCCGCTGAAGATAAGTTGTTTTGTGTTCAGCCTCCAGGCCAATTGTTTGGAAAACAGCTGTGTCATCAGTCCCCATGTCATGGACATCAAAATGGTAAACCCCAGAGCCCAAGGGAAGGGGGAAAAAGAAGTCATCTGTCTCCGAAGCCTCTTATTTGGGTCTTCGAGTCCGTGGTTAATAGCCACAAGTTTTACGAAGGCTGTTTCAGTAAAGTTGAAAGGAAAAGAAAAATAACACAAGCAAAGCAGAGAGTTCAAGAGTTGCACCGGTTAAATTACCGTGGGGGGGGGGGGCAAGCGGTGCGTGGGTGGAGGGCTGAAATTATTTTTACATTTCCCTGAAACTGTTTTCTGACCTAGTAGCGTTCCACTGCTGCCAGGAAAATATTAAGTAGATATTTAAATCAGGCAAAAGGATATTGCATTGCCGAAGACGTACTGAATCTTCACGAAACAGAATACCTCATGTAGGCAAACATCCTGTTTCGGAGACCTCCCCCCCAGGAACGAACACAAGTCAGGTTAAGCAAGAGTCAGACCGGTGAGCATATCAGCCCTCCTGTCATTTTTCTTGAACAGTATCAGTGTAAAATATTGGCTTCCAGATAGAAAAATCACCCTTGTTTAAGAAAAGAACTACCAACAGAAAATGAACGTCTAAGCCATATCGCAATCCTATGAAGTCTTTGTTTATAAAACCAGGCCCCGGGCACGTCTGCCAATCTGCTATCCGAGACACTCAAAAGCCTGCAAAAATAAGATTTCACATTTTGCCTCCTTGTAGGGAAAGACTTCACACTTACGAAAGGAGGTTGAACCAAGAGAACTGGTTTCACTTTGGGCTTCACTCTACCACAGACTGAAACTGGCACTCAAAAAGCCTATACTCAAGGCTGTTCCTGAACCTTTTCATTTCCTAAGGTACAGATGGGGCTCAGTTATCATTTCGATAGCTACCGATTTCTAATTTTTTTGAATTAGTGAATTAGCCAGTGAATGAGGTCTACCTGACACCGATTTTCTCTTATTCTGGTTGTTCATTTTTTGGTGGTCGACTGGATGGCCAATTTCTGCAAATGCCCCTTGAGAGTTTATAAAGACTGCGTGTTTCCGTTAGGTGCAGGTTTCTACAAATACCCACTGGACCAAAATTGGTAACATATACCTAATTTTTAGGTCATTGATCTATCAACTGCGGAGAAAGGCATATTAAAATCTCTCACCTAAAAGGGATTTGCCTTTTTATGCTTAAAATTCTTTACGAATTTTAAGGTTGTGTTATTATGTACATACAAGTTCATCGACATATAGTTTTCATGCATGTAACTTTTCTATTTATAATGTACTGACCCTCAGTTTTCTCCAACAATGCTTTCTGCTTTCTCTTTCCACTTTTGTCAGGTTTGTTTTGATCAGAATTTGACCATACATCGTATCCCCTCTGTTTGCTGTCATTCTTTCTTTGTGTTAGATGTTTTTGTAAACAGTACTTAATTGAATTCTGAGTATTTTTTTTTAATCTAGCCTAGTCTTTAATGGCAACTTTGGCCTACTTACATGTATTGTTACTGATCTAATTTCTGCCACCTTACTGTGTTCTCTTTACCTTGCTTTGTATGTTCTTTATTCCTCCTTTTCAAGTGTCTTATTCAACAGATCTAATTTTCTTCGTTTTTTTTTTTCCTTTCTCTACCAGTTTGGCTGTTTAACATTCTAGTTCTATTTCTTTACTTGTTAATCTTTAAACAAAATCCAAATTTAATCACCAAATATATCCTTTTCCCAAAGAAAGCAAGGAATTCAGAAGTCTTGAGCTCTCAGCATCCATCCTTCATCTTATAAGATGATATTGTCCAGTGTTTTTACTGTACCCTGTTGTGCTCCCTACTTAGGAAGCTGTGGCTGTTACTCTATAGCCGTTTCTCTTTAGATCGATTCTCATAGCAACCAATTTCATTGCTCCCATTTCCTTCTTATCTCACTCCTTTCTTCTAGGATCCATTTTCTTTGTTTATTAGATCTTTCGTTGTTTCCTGAAGTGAGGATTGGTAGCCACACGCTCTGACCCTTTGTTTGAAAGTATCTTTATTTCCCCCACAATTTACAGAATGGATTACACTGCACTCTTAACGAAGTTGTTCCTCACATCCCTCTGAAGTTTATGTTAAAGGACACATTGGTTTCACCAACCTACTAAATGAGTCTGTGGCAGGGAAAAAGAAGAAGAAGTTAAGAGCCCAGGAGAGAGCTAGAATTGTGTCAGTTTCTCTGAGCTCACTAACGATTTTCTTCCACGATCCTCAGTGTTCTGTGTCATTGTTGAGAAGTTTGCTGTCCTTATAACTGAAATTGTTTTCAGATGGTCTTTTTTCTTTGCTGGTTTTTAAGTGCTCTATCTTTGGTGTTTTTACAGTCTTTCCAGAATGTGATTAGTGTGGGCTTATTCTTATTTATCTTTCTCTCTGTCTTATGCTTCCTGTATTTGGAAAATGGTCTTGTTCATCAATTTTGAGAAGTCAGATTTTATATCTTTGAATATTTCTCCTTGCCCATTCTCTTGATTCCCTCCTTTCTGGAACTTCTATTAGATCTACACGGCACATTATCATGAGCCCCTTCCCTGCCCTTGACCTTCACTCATCCTCCATCTCTTCGTCACTGTCCTGCACCCTGAAAACAATTCCAAGTCTACTTTCCTTAATTCACTCTTCAGCTTTTTCGAATCAACTCTTTAACCCACCTACTGAGTTTCTGACACTTTTGAATCCTGTTTTGTGTTTCTAGGAGTTCTCCTGCTTCTTCTTCAAAATTATCTATTCTTTTCCATAATGTCTTGTTCTTCTCCTTCTTGTTCCTTCTACTGTGTGTTTAACCACTTTTAAGTCTACTTACTTTATAGTCTCAGTGCCATGCTTCAATCAGCTAACACTCTTGAGGGCTTAACCACATTGTCCGTTGTTTCTACGGACTCTTGGTCTGGGTAGATTGTTTCTCCCTGTTTCTGTAATTTGGGGTTACAGGGTCATCTTCAGTGAATCTTTCTCTGCAGGAATTCTGTAAAGTTTGGATTGAAGATATGTCTTTCCAGGAAGTTATCCTATGTCCTTCTGCCAGGTGTCCGAGGTTGTCCTTAGCCCACGACCACTTTTCGATGCTTAATTTCTCAACCTGGGGTTGCTGGGGGACACACAGTCATGTGCCTGCATGCATCGAGAGAGATCAGGTCCAACTCCCTGCTTTGTGCAAGACCAAGACCTCATGTCCTGCTCCTTTAAAACCCAAATCTCCGTATTATAGACACTGGTATCCCACCCCCATCGATGCCACCTGTGACAAGCAGGTGACAACAGGAGGGTAGAGTACTCTGTTCTCAGCTCCTTCCTTGTTTAGAGTTGCTAAGGAACTCACTGACTTTCTTCCCACAGCCAGGCATATAAAAGGGTGTCAGGCTCCATGCTCCATTCCCAGGGGCTCTGCAAGAGGAACACCTTAAGTTCCTTTTAAGCTCAACATTTTACTAGAACCAAGAGTCTTCTCGGCATTTTTTTTTACCTAATTACTTTAAAACTTCCCCATTTCCAGTGCACCCGGTCAACCTAGCTCATGCTACGCTCTGTTTCATGCACCTACTAATTAATGGATTGTCAAAAAAATTCATTGTACATATGAATCATGAAATACCCTACAAAAGTCAAACACTGTAAGAAAATACGCCTATCCTCAGCCTGCTTGAGATTTCGTAATTTCACAAAGTATTTGATTCAGAAAACACATGACTGAATTATTTTTGCTGGGCTCTAAACATACTTGTGACATTCTGACATGCCGAACTATTGCACTGGATGGAGTCGTTCTCAACTCTTCTTGAGCGGATTACCTAGTGTTTGGATTTTGTTTCCTTCATTTCTTTCCCTCTTGCGTCTCCTCGGTTATTCCGTCACAACACAGCTTATGCTCATGGTGTTTTAGATGCGATGATGTGTTCCATTTTAATGTGTCTCCCTGCCTGGGTTCTCTTTGTCCCTCTCTAGGTGCTGGCGTCCTCGGAGTTTTGTCCGTGGTCCTCACTCCATAAACCTCCCTGGACTTTCTGTCTATGCCCACGTCTAACTACAGCACACATACCATATTAGTTTCCAAGGGCTGCAGTGATGGAGTACCACAGGCTAAGTGGCTTAAAACAGCCAAAATAGGTTGTCTGAGGCTTGTGGAGGCCAGCAGTCTGAGAGCGAGGTTCAACAGGGCCCTGATCCCTCTGGGGCTCTGGGTAGAATCCTTCCCCTGCCTCCTCTGGCTTCCGGTGGCGGTCGGCCATTCTTGGTACTCCTTGGCCTACAGCTGCCCCAGTTCAATCTCTGCCTCCATTAGTACAAGGCCTTCTCCCTGCGTGTCTTCACATCATCTTCCCGTTATGTGTGTCTGTGTCCAAAGTTTCCCTTTTCATAAGGACAGAGGTCATTTTATTAGACACACCCTCATGACCTCATCTTGACTTGATGGAATCTAAAAATACTCTAGTTCCAAATATGGTCATGTCCTCGGGCACTGGGGGTTAGGGCTTTAACATATCTTTTTGTGGGGCCACAATTCAACCCACCCCACGTGCTTATGTGTGCAGATCGACCGCTTGAGTGTCGGGATTTCTCCCAAATGCTTGACCCAAATATGAAAAGAAAAGCTATAATTTTTGGAGGTCTTACTATATCCTTGTCATTGTTCATGCACTTGACATGTATTTTCTTCTTTAATCCATACAGTGTCATACAAAGTAGGCATTACCATCGTCTACATTTTGGTGTAGCTGCAGGCCAAGAACACCAAGATTAAGTGACTTTCCAGATCTCAGAGCTAGAAAATGGCAGAGTTTGGAACCCAAGTGTGGTAAGCCCTGATAAATGACTCTTAACCCTAAGCTCTACGTGGTCCCCAGCCTGCCTTGGGGGTGGGTGTCCCACGGGTAAATTAAGCACGGAATAAACCAAACCAATTCATCTAGCATAACATTTTTTTTCTACATTCATTAACATCCATCCAGCCACTCACGCTAAATCTAAGCTGTTTTCAGTCCCATCCCAGAAATGTAGCGGTTGTGTGCTGACCAACACGGTAGACTATTTTGAACATCTCTAGTCTTTCTTTCTTTCCTTAGTCTCCTCTGAAAAGTCCATTTCAGAATCTCTGAACAATTCAACAAACGCATCCCACCATTCCATGTCCTTGTGTTCGTCCCTGGGGAATTTTGATAGGGTAGCATAGGAACGAGAACTCAGACTTTGGAGTCAGAGAGAACTGGGTTCGAATCCTAGCTCTCCAAATTTTTGTCTGGGACATCCTGAGCCATGATCTTGACTTCTCTAGCTTTAGTTTCTTTATCTGTAAAGTGAGAATAATAAATAATACCTACACCATAGGGTGCTTGTGGGATTTAAATGAGATAATACTTTTTCTACAAAGTGGATGGCCCAGTGACTGACAACAGTGTGCCCTCAGTAGATGGCAACTGTACCATTTCTGTGTTTATAATTTCTGCCACACATATAACCCCAGGGCAGTTCATCATCTAGGAATATCATTCACTTTAACTTTAGGATTTAAGTTTTAGCGGGTTTGGTTGTCTGGTTGCTTGGCTTGGTGCATAGAAGCAATTCAAACAGAAGCTTACAGAAACACATTCCATGGTGTAGAATTAGTGGGAGAGATCCTTGGGAGTGTTTAGTGGTATGATGAAGTAAAATGAAGACGTGTCATCTTACCACCAAGTTCTGTAGGTAGACGTGAGCACAGGCTCTGGTCGCCCCTACCTGTGCGAGCGTCCCTGGGAGAGGTGCATCCCTTCCCTCCAGGGCTCCGTGTTCTCATGGGTAAAGGAAGAAGTTTGTGAGAGTTTTCTGTGTCAGCCTGACTGGATCATAGGATGTCCAGACATTTAGCTAAACATTATTTCTGGGTGTGTCTGTGAGGGTGTTTCCAGAAGAAATCAGCATTTGAATTGGACGACTGAGTAAAGCGGTCTGCCCTCCCCTGTGTGGGTGGGTGACATCAACTAACCCACTAGGGACCTGAATGGAACAAAAAGGTGGAGGAAGGGAGGGAGGCTTTGCTCCCTTTGCCGGGCTTTTGAGCTGGGACATCTATCTCCTGTGTTCAGGTCTCTGGCTTTCATGCTTTAAGACTCAGACAAAACTACACCATTGGCTCTCTTGGGCTCCCAGTTCGCAGGCAGCAGATTGTAGGCTGCGGGACTTCTCAGCCTCCATAATCACATGGGCAATTCCTCATAATAAATAAATGAATGGGGAAGGAGGTAGAGAGAGAGAGCGATTGGTTCTGTTTCTTTGAAGAACTCTGACTAATACAAAGTTGAACTAAGATCATCAAGAGTCTTGTACCTCCAAGTCCTGTGACTCCATGATGCTTGCTAACTAAGTCTGGATCACCATTAACTCAATAAATGCACATTGACTGACCTCCGCACACAGCCCATGAGCTTGCTGCTGCCTCACCTGGTGATGAAGAATGCGAAAGACACATTCCCCAACTTGCAATCTAATAGAAAAGACAGGCTCATAAATAACAACTCTAATAAAGATTCAAACCTAATAGGTCTACCGTCTGAGCTTGGTCAGTGAGTATATTCTTCTAGAACTTGCTACTCATCTGCTTTCAAAGCCCAGCTTGGAGACGTTGAGGAGGAATCATGTGAAAGCCATGTGAGCCCTCTCCCACTCCAAGAACTCAAAATCTTGACTTTACAATAAGCCAGACCAGCAAAGACTCACACTGGACATATGCTCTTTGTCCACATGGAGCTGTTCTCTCATGTAATTCTCTCTGTTCATAACGGATGTCGCAAGAAACACGCTGGTGAAATGGAACACAGCAATCACGTCAGAATGATGGTCATCTGTACAGCCTCGGTGGACCCCAAATGTAAAGTCCAGGGATCCTGTGTGTAGGACTCAGAATTGAGAAAAACATCACCTTCCCTGTGAAACTTCTTTGCGAAAACAGGGATTATGTCCCCACACGACTTTTTATTTTGGCTGCCAGGAAGCTCAAAGCCATACTGGAAGCCTGGCTACGATATCTTGGCCAAGCTCGTGGTCAAGTGTGGTCAAAATGGCTGCATACTTCTTTCATGTGATTTTGGTTTTCCATTAATATTTTTAATTGCCTCAAGACTGATTCCTAATTTCTTTTTGATCAGTAGTTTGGTTCGCATGTTTATCAATAGTCTAGTTCACAAGGCATCTCAAATCCTCCATGGAACTAAATGGTATATCTGTATTTAAGTAAGTATGGGATGTATTCTAGAATTAATGTGGAACAAAATAAAGCACAGTAATAAAAGAATTGGTAAGATGTATTATGAGAAGCAATTAAGTTGCAAAAAAGACCAAGGTTGACTTCCTAGACAGGGTGAATTTGTCCTGAAGAAGGATTTGTGAGCAGAGAAAGGTGGAAGGGCATTCCCTTGGAGGGAACAGCACGGATGGAGAAACAGGGTTGTGGTGACACAGAGTGTGAGGAGAGCACATGACTGGGGGGCAGGATGTGGCAGTGAAAAATGGCGGAGGCTATCGATGTTTTGAAACATTTGTCTGGATCAGTCACTTGAGCTCTTAATCCTACACTCTCCTCTCAGGAACTACTGACTTCATGTGCATGGGTCTTATCTGCTTCTGGCCGGCTCTGGTCACTTCCTCTGGGACGGGCATAAGAGTAGCAATTTCTCACTGAATGCCTCATGAATTGAGGAGAAGGGACCGAGTGTGGAGGGCCGGAAGAAGACACAATACCAGGAGTTCCAGTCATGGGTCTTTGGGGGGTAAGAATAGGGGGGTCTTAAATCATATAAGAGCTCTTATTCACGGTGACCGAAACACAGTAAGCGCTCAGTGAATGAATGAACGAATTGAAGCAAACAAGCAAATGTGGCAACTCTATCTCTGAGACTTCTAGTTGCCAGGAGTGCTCGTGCTCAAGGTAGATATTTAGAAAATAAAAGTAGAAATGTGTGACTGATGAATCACTCAACTACCTCGGAAACTAATAATACACTATCTGTTAATTAACTGAATTTAAATTTAAAAAAAGAGGAAAAAAAGGTAGAAATGTTTGAAAAGCTCAATGCTTTTGCACCAAAATATTTTAGGGAATAAAAACAGAGAAAAGGAAAAAATCTTTCAAAATGATGTAAGCTGCTAAAACCCGACGTCCTGTTGCATTTTGGTCAGCATTTTGCAACTTTTAAGAAAAGTGGATGAAGACTGTGCCTTCCTCTTTGCCCGCCCTGTTGGTTAGCACATCGCCAAGAGCAATGTCAATAAGGAAAAGCTACAGGGACCGCCGGAGCTACAGCCGGTACCCGGAGGGATAGCATCCCCAATAGCAGATGATTCATGAGGCGTCGTGAAACCGAGGTGCCTTAGAATACCAGCTCCACAGTGCAATGGAGACCCATTTGTTTCTCAGCAGTGTTGGCAAGGCAGACGTGGGAACACCTGGAAGTCAGATGCCTACTTTGTGCCTGAGTCGTCTTGGCTGTTGATAGGAACACAGCCCAGTGCTACAGGCCTTGTACTATGCTTGATCCAGCTTGTCAGAATGGAGCCCAGGGCTTCCCCCACTCACACTGCATTCTGTGCCTTCAACCGTCCCAGGTTTTCCTGCGGACGCCTTGACACATTGGCCTCTGCAGATTTTATTTTGTTTTGTTTTATTTTATTTATTTTATTTTTATTTTATTTTGTTTTATTCTATTCTATTCTATTTTAGTCTATCTTATTTTATTCTAGCTTATTTTATTTTAGTTTTATTTTATTTTATTCTATTCTATTTTAGTCTTAATTTATTTTACCTTATTTTATTTTATTTTGTTTTATTCTATTCTATTCTGTTCTATTTTAGTCTATCTTATTTTATTCTAGCTTATTTTATTTTATTTTTATTTGAGAATTTTTGTCACACAATGTCACATTAGCGTGCCACCAACGAACGACAGATCCCAAAAATACATCCTAAGGGAGAAGCATTAGGAAGACAAAATTCCTTCCCACCAAACAGATGACTCTTCAGTTTTAAAATTTTTGGAACATCAATGTGAAATTGTTAGTTACTTCCTATCTTCCTGGCCCCTCCCTCTTCTAAAAGTAACCCAGCCTGCCTTTATTAAAAATGGTTAAGGTATATGCAAGTAAAATTTATTCAGTGTCTTCTATTTAGATTAGAGCTTCTCAAGCCATATTATGCATGAAATCACCCGAAAAGTGCATCAACAATGTGGAATCCTCAACCCTCCACATATCCGGATTCAGGAAACTTGGAAATGTGCATTTTCAAATCACAAGTCTCCCAGGGAATCCCGACGCACGTGGTTCTGATCGTACTCGGAGGAACATTTTCCGGGTGACGTCCAAATCCCACTGAGCCAACCGACAGAGTGCCATTCACCAGGCCACACGTGTCTAGTTCCTCATAAGACTGATTTCACTCAGTGACCCTCTGATCTACAACCATGTCAGGAACAGCCCAACCCCATAAGATGTAGACTTAGACATACACATGGACACAAAATAGACAGACAGACAGACAGGTAGATAAAAAAGTAAAAAATGTGATTTATTGTCTAACCGGTGTACTTTGAGAGGGAGAGGCACAATCTACAATTTTTCTGGGACACGAGGCACAAGCCAGGGCTTTCTGGAATGTCTGCTGGTCTCACTGATTGACTGTTTTTCTCAAGACTTCCCTGCTCCTTTCCTGTGACAAACCAAGGAATCCATTTTTCTCTAGAATATCTGGACCGTCTTTCCCATATTACTTTCCTTTTTATCCTATGGACACTTAATCATGTACTGATTGAGGCATCCCCTTCTCGCGGTCTGCCAACACCTTGGAGCCGAATGACCCCCCCACCTTTTGCAACTGTGCAAGATTTAAAAGTCTGCATTTTAAAAACAGATGCTTAGAAATACATTTTTTTCAGCTAGTTTTATGATTTGCACTTCTGAGTGTCAATCAATGTGTTTAACTAGTAGGAACTCCCAGGTGCCAGGTGGAACCAGGTTTGGAGAATTCTATCTATGTGTGCAGCACGCTCTATGGCCAAGATGTGCCTGCGTGAGGTGCCTGGGTCCTGGGTCCTGGGTCCTGGGTCCTAGAGCTAGGGCTGAGGGTACAGATGCAGCAGCTGACAGAGCTGCCCCCAGGGCCTGCAATCTTGGCCACACGGAGGAATTATCTGGATTGTGCAATGCAGCTGTATGTGTGTGTATGTGGGGGGGGGATGCATTCTGGGGGGGGTAGGTGGGTGTGGGTGGAGGGGTGCGTGTGGGGGGGGTGGGGTGTGTGTGTGGTGTGTGTGCTCATCTGTGTGTCTGTGTATGAGCACACATACATAAAGCTTGGCCAATAACTGAAAGACTCACAACTTGCAAAATCAGCCACAACTAGCTCTCTTACCAACACTATTAACTGAATAACTGCCTGCATTGGCGTGAAGCAACCAAAGGAGGGAACAGCTGAAAGAGGACTTTCTTCAGGGGATGAAACCAATCTTTGCACAAAACCTTAAATATGAGCCAATCTGCATGACCATCATCCCACCCAGACGACCAACATTTAATGAGCACCTACTATATACAGTATCAGGAATGGTAGATGCTCTGACTCCATTAAATTGGTTCTTTGCCTCTTCCCCATATAAATATCTCTCCTGTTTTCTCAACATTTTCCTTAAGGTAGAAAGCCTCAAGTCTGTCCCTGTGGCGATTGATACCGATGACTTCAAAGCACAGTGACCCCCTGAGAGAAACATCAGCCCATCAGTAAACAGGGAGAGTGGCGCCACGCGTTACCTCCTGGGTCTGTGATTCTATGAAGAACCAAGACAAGAATCTCTCCTCAGATTGGTTCTCGCATCTTAGAGAATGAAAAACTTTGTGTTGCCTGAACTGAAGAAATGACACTCTTAAGAAACAAGGCTAAGGGAGAGACAGGGGTGGGTGGGCGCCCTTTGGGTTCCTACCTCACCCTGTTCATATCCAGACAGTGTCGGAGGCAACAGCACACCTGCCCTCCATTCCTCCCCAGGAACACCCCTGCTCTCAGCCTTTCTTAGGTGCCACACAGCCAGGATGTGTGCCTCGGACACTTGCACCTCTGTATTTTTCCCCACCGGCAGGAACCGCCTTCTGTTCTATGACCCAGGAGTGAGTCACGGGTTTCCGGTAAGTAGCTCAGCTGCGGTGATCAAATCAAACACAGGGCTTCCACAGAAAAGTCAACTGCCTTTCAATCAACATCATAACCAGTTCTGTCCCTGTCATCAGGCACACAGGAGACTTCACCTTGCTGTCTCCAGTAAAAGTCTCTCAAGATGAGGGATGACCCCAAAGGATAATGCCTTTCATGTCAACCACACCAAGTCAGCTTCATGTAAGCCACCCCCACCACCCAGTGACAATCCTGAGGTGAAGCCCAGTCCAGGAGCCCAAGCCAGAAGTTCAGTCACATCCTCTGCGCTTTGAGGTCTATGTGGAAGGCGACAGAAGCCCATGATCATACACAGGCTGAGGGGCAGGGGGATGGGAATCACACCACGGAGGGGATTGGAGTCTGTTCACCACCACACTTCAGAGAGATGAATTTAGGTGACCCCTGGAGCAAGGCTTAATCAAGTTTGTGCAAACCTCACCCATGCATAGGTACCCTTTCAACCATTCTCCCCTCAGTTAATGTTCCTTGAGCACCCACTGCATGCCAGGCACTGTGCTTGGCCACGGAAGTTGGGCCTTTGGGGGGTTGAGGTTGCATGGAGGGAGGAAGCTAATAAGCAAGCAGTCAGTGAATGTTCAGTATAATGACAGACGGGGTGAGCACAGTAAAGACGAATAAGGCAGGCAGGGGCTGAGGTCCGTGGGTGGAGTTGGCAACGGGTCTAGGTGGGGGGCCCTCAGGAAAGGCCTCTCTGAGGAGACATTTGCACTGAGCCCTGCTGAAGGACAGAACTACCTGGAATCAAGGGTTTCAGGCTGAAGTGACAGTAAGCCCAGGCCCCTGAGGCAGAGCCACAGGGCGACCAGATAGCCGGACGTAAAGAATGACAGAGGGGATCCTGCGGGGGCTGTGTCAGGAGCCGAGACCGAACCCAGCACCTCCAGGAAGAGAACAAAGAGGGAGGAAGGCCTATCTGAACTCTAACTTGGTCTCTTATTAAATGTAGGCCCTAGGAAAAGTTAGCTGACCTCTGGGAGCTCCATTTTCCTCATCAGAGAAATCATGATAAGGATTCCTATTTTCCAAGATTTCCTGAGATGGTGTCTCCAAACTGCTTACCAAAAACCCTGACATTGACTAAGGACTCGCAAAGTCGTCACTGTGGCCCTGGCATTTTTGGGTTTACGTGGCGCGTTTCCTCTGAGGAGCTGTGTGTAAGTCATCTCTCCCATTCCCTTCGGTTTTGCTCAACAAGTAAGTTCCTGGCATTTTCCTCAAATTCAGAGCTATTGCTTTGGTTTGAGTTTAGAATTACTTTTGTGGCAAAGAATTACTCTGGTTCTCGGAATCTGTATTGTAGGCCAGGGATAGCTGGAATTTTTGACTTTGAGAACAAGTAATACACAGCTCCCAGCTTTTTATTTTGCCAGATAAGAATTATTTTTCAAAAGCCTACCATCTAGTATGAATAACACTTCATCAAAAAAAAACAAAAACAAAAAACCTAACACCAAATAATCTCAGAGAAAGGGCAATTCTTCCCTTGAGAGGTCATTTTTCATGGATTTCCATTCTCTCTCTCTGTCACACACACACAGATCAGTGGACATTTCACCAAAGATGGCCAGACTCCTGCTGGCTTCCATGTATGATAATTCCTCTAGACCAGTGAGGGTGACGGAAGCCAGAGGCAGGAAGAGAAAGCAGAATGGTGCTCTGGGAAGGCGTGGTTTGCGGACTGAGCAGAGTGAAGTATGAGCATCTGACCTGCTGGGACGATGACTCTGCGTTCGTTCGTGGTCATGTTCGGGGGTGGCATGTGCTTCTCCTCCATGTAGCTGCCAAAATTCATGCCCACAGTGTCTGGGCTGCCCACCATCTTCCCGCCTTTTGCCATGCTGCATTCATCCGGGGAGTTCCTGAAGGGGAAGAACATAAATCCTTCCATTATTGCTGCCACTGAGAAGCCTGCCTTCCAGTCTTCTTGTGATACCCAGAGGGAACCAAGGAAGGGCAAGGTGCGGAGGCTGAGGAGGAAAGAGGAGAGAAGTGTCAAAGGGCAAACACAGTGTCTGCTCTGGGCTGAATGACCATGTCCCCCCAAAACTCCTTTCTTGAAGCCCTGACGCCCAATGTAATGGCATTTGGAAGTGGGGCCGTTGGGAGGCGATCAGGGTCCCCATGAGGTCATGAGGGAGAGGGCCCCCATGATGGGATTAGTGCCCTTACAAGAAGTAGAAGAGACCAGAGGACTCCCTCTGTCTGTCTCCTCTGAGGATACACTGAGAAGGTGACCGTCCACAGCCCAAGGGGAGAGCTCTCCCCGGGCCCCAACCCTGCCAGCACCTTGGTCTTGGACTTCCAGCCTCCAGACCTGTGAGAAATAAATCCGTAAATTCCTGTTGGGTAGGCCCCCCAGGCCGTGGCATTTTGTTACGGCGGCTGGAGCCGGACTAATACAGTGCCCATGCTCGGTCGAAGGACGGGGCAGGCACAGGGGAAGCGGAGCTGCCACCCGGCTCTGTTTCTTAAGCCAGCTCCTTCTGAAACTGTCGTGTCAAAACTCCCCTGGTGACAGCTGTTTGGAAACACTTGCAGGGAACAGCGACCTGCCATTGTCCTCTCTGTGTGACTCTAAACAGGCTGTCTGCACAGATGCTCAGAGGCCATACCAGCTCGGAAGGCACTCTGCCAGGCATATCCTAGAACGACATTCCTCTTCCAAACTTCAGAATGAAATCCTTGTGTCCAGTTCCAAATCCCTACAATCGATCTTTCGATATGGAGCTTCGAAGGCTCACCATGGCCCCAGCTGAGGGGCAGGCAGGCCAGGCAGAGAAGGAGGCAGGCGTGGTGTCCTGGGAGGCGGTGGCGGAGAGGCCTCAGCAGCCCGAGGCTGGGATGGGGTGTGCAGCCAGCTCACCGGATGCAGAAAGGGGCCAGCGGCTGACACCCCGGTAACCGTTCCCAGGGCTCCTACTGTTACTAAGGCAGCCATGGTCATTTGGATAAAGACAAACCTGCCTTCTTTCTGCAAATATAGTTAATGAGATTTGAAGGTTATAATATACGGTGAAATATCTAATAGGGGAACCCCAAGTGGAAAATCCAGCTTAACCAGGAAACAGAAAAATATGTCGATGCCTTTTAGAAGGTGAACCCACAGGTCGTTAACTCAAGATCACTGTAGCTGAGGGATCTTGATAATGGGGTTACATCTAAGGTGGATTTCTGGCAGTTGCTTCTCAGGCTCTACATAACATGGGATTTTCATGCTCTTGGAAATCTCTAAATCTCACTGGATGTCAGATTTCCCTCCCAGTGTCTAAGGCTGGAGGTGGAGGGCTCCACTCCAATGAGCTTTTCTTCATCTTCCCCACACCTCACTAGTCGGAGCTCTGCAGCCAACTTGTGGAATCATGGAGCTACAGGCCTGCCATGGGCCTGACCTTCGAGTCTGAGAAGGTCAAAACCATCGGAGGCAAAAGGGTATTCTCCGGGTGGGATGGGGCTGGGGTGAGATGGAGAAGTTCATTCAATAGCCAAAGGCATGGCGGGTATCAGGACAGAAAGGGCAGATCGAGGGGCAGTGCCCTGGGAGGAGTTCATTCGGCATCTTCAGAGCTCTGAAAAATCCAAGTTTCTTCCCAGCATCACTTGCACCCATGCCTGGTGCTGATGGAGGGAGCTCAGGGCTGCAGATGGGGAAGGAGCAGGTACGTCTATGGGTAAAGGTCATGGTCAGGGTCAGAGGACTAGGGCCCTACCACAGGCCTGGAAAGATGTGGTCCTGTTTCATGGCATCCTCACAGCTGTGCTAACATGAAGGAAATTTAAAAACAAAAACAGTCTGAGTTCCCATGGTGCGGATTTTCTATATTTCCACCGCTGCCTACACGTGCATTATTTCCTGCTGATGCTACTTTTCCTGGCTTCAAACACTTATCTCTAGAAGCCCCATCCTAATATCACAACATGGAATGTCTTCACTTGAGACGTAGTTTCCTATCCCTTTGGAAAATTCCATCCGTTGAGCAGAGAGTGAGTGTTTTGGTCTATTTGCCTCAAGGAGAGGAGTTACTAGGGACTGGAGGACAGAGTCTAAAAGATTTGCTTCCTTCGGGAAAAGGCTTTAGACGCCGCTCAGCAAACGAGCGTGACTCCAGCTACAAAGATAAAGTCTAGGTGAGCACTGCAGCTTCACTCATTTGCTCCTCCATTTAGACTGCTTTAATTGAGTGCCTGCTGTATACCAGGCACCCTAAATCTGCTCTTCTCCAGCTAGACAGGTAAGCTTTCCCATCCAGATTTCATTGTAAAACAAAAACAAAAACAAAAACAGCCACATGAACCCCTCAGACCTGATTTTCAAAAGCTGCCCCTTCAGAACATCGTATTCTGTTTTAGCTTCAGAGGAAGATAGAATGGAACCATGTTCTTGATCATTTCAAATAGTTTTTGTAAAAACTCTAAGGGAACTCCAGCCCCAAAAAAGGGAGAGGGTCACCGCACCAGCCTCCTACAAGCCGGACTCAAGCAGGTAATCAAGGCACACGGGCCCCACGTGTTCTCACTTCTCAGTCAGTTCCCCTTGTTTATTCTCTTGGGAATTTTAACAGCCCAAGACGAGTGTATATAGGGCTGGGCCCTGTCCTGAGTGCCTAACCATTATCGGTCCTCCCACAGCCTGGGGCAGCAGGCATGGGCCCCATCTCTATTTTTCGGTCATGTAAACCGAGTACACAAAAGAGAAGGGGCTTGTTCGGGGTCCAGAGCCAGGAGGGGTCCAAACGAAGACTTGAAGCTGGACAGGCTCACCCACTGTCCACACTTCTAGCCTCCACCAAGGAAAGGGGAGATGCTGTCCTTACAAGGTAAAATAGGCCTTAATTTCAGAAAGGCATTGAGACCTCCCTGACCACGTGTCGCTCTGGTTTAAGGTGTGCATTGCCACATGTGCACAATTCCTACTGTACAACTCATTACCTGGCACAGCAGGTGTGGGGCCCAACCAGGACACGTCTAAAAAAAAAAACCTAAGTAAGCAGTAGAGACAGCTCCTGGAGTAGAACATTTTTTTCAGAGGCATCTCTTTAAACGCCTATTTAAGGGAAAAAAAAGTCTTAACATGATTCAGAGAACTGACAAGTGTCTATTTAAAAGTCTCCCAGTAAATACATGTTCAGCTCGTGGCCCCGGTGTGATAAGGAAAGCCCCACACTGCGGAAATTTACTGCACTGAAACTCCACGGACCCTGTGCATTCTGAGGTTTGCAAGTCGGCAGGGAGAAACTTCCAGGAACAGTTTGGTATTCCACGGGCAGCAAGCCCTGCCTCGGATAGAGGATCACGTGATCTCTACTGCACCGTGATAGGGATTTGGACGTTCAACGCATTGCTTTTGAAATGCACACAGCAAAGAGCCTCCCTCGAAATACTGTATTCTTAGTATTTGCATATGTGTTTTCCAGCGGTTTCTGTGAAAGTTCTAAGGCAATTCATTAGACGCTTACTAATTGGATAATAATTTGGTGAATATGAAATATCTCTGTCTTATTGTTCGGGGGATGAATTTCTTTATTGTAAATAGGCATCACTCAAGATATTTCTCTCAACGACTCTTTCTTTTCAGGGCACAGAGAAGTTATTATGCAAATCAAAATCACAATGAGAGATCACCCCACACCTGTCAGGATGGCTGGTACAGAAAACGAAAGATAATAAATGTTGGCTAGGACGTAGAGAAACTGGAGCCCTTGCACGCTGTTGGTGGGGCTGCAAAATGGTGCAGCTGCAATGAAACAGAGAATGGAGGTTCCTTGCAAGTCTTTAGAAAAGGCAACCATATGACCCAGCAATCTCATTATGCCTATTCATCCGGAAGAATGGAAATCCAAATCTCAAAGAGATATTAGCCTCCTATGTTCATTACAGCACTAGTCACGATGGTCAAGGTGGGGAAACAACTTAACTGTCCACCCCCGTGGGTGAATGGACAAAGAAAACGTGGTATATACAACGGTGGAATGCTCGTCTCCTTATATGTAAGTAATGAATCATGGAACTTTACATCAAAAACTAGGGATGTACTGTATGGTGACTAACATAATATAATAAAAAATTATTATAAAAAATTAAAAAAATAAAAGAAGGCAAGCTTGCAGTCTCTGACAGCGCATGAACACTGAGGACGTGGTGCTGAGTGACAGAAGCCAGGCACGGAACAACAAATGCTTCGGACAAATACTCCACTTTACATGAGGTGTCTAACATGGTCAAACCCAGGGACTTGAAGTGGTTTCCAAGAGCTTAGGGAGAAGGGAAATGGGGAGTTCCTAATCCACAAGCATCAAGTTTCAGTCAAGCGAGATGAAAAATCTCTTGAGACCTGCTCTGTAATATTCTACGTTTGGTCACCAATAACGTACAACTCAAAATTTGTTGAAAGGGTAGACTTCATGTTTAGTGTTCTTACCACAATAAAATAAAGTAAATTGAGAATTACTGTGTCATGGGGCACCTGGGTGGCTCAGTCAGTTAAGCGTCTGCGTTCTGCTCAGGTCATGATCTCAGGGTCCTGGGATCAAGCCCTGTGTTGGGTTCCCAATGGAACCAACTCAGTGGGGAGTCTGCTTCACCCTCTGCCCCTCCTCCTGCTTGTGCTCCTTCTCTCTCACTCTCTCTCTCTCAAATAAATAAATAAAATCTTAAAAAAAAAAAGCATTACTGTGTCTTAACCACATTCTCAAATGCACATTTTCAGCTCTGGGTTTTATTTGTAACCCGAAAACCACCAGTCTTGACAGTCCCACAGAGAGTGTGGCATCAGTGAGAGGGAACAGGAGCTGGGAGGACAGCTCCCTTCTGTCACAGCAGGAGAAATCCCACATTGAGCTAAGGTCGCCCCAGGAGGGGAAGGCTGGTGCAAAGGGAAGAATTTTGCCAAGGCACCAGACAACAGCTGGGGCGCCATATCACTTCCCAACTCCCCCACCGCCCCCTTGGGGCCACACAGCTTTAAGAGGTTAGTTTCAGCAGCAACCTCACGGGTCTCCCTGGCATGTGGGTGTAATTGTGGTCACACCAGGAAATACAGACATAGTGCAGAAAGCCCTTTCTACCTTCGTGATGAAAAAGATGGGGCATTGGTGCCCTTCTTCAGATAACTGGAGACACACGCCCAGTTAAGTTGACTTGTTGAGCCTCAAAGAACGAACTACTCGTAAAGAGCATTTGGAGAATAAAGTTCATGTGAATCGAGATAATGAGCACTTACTCTAATGACATAATAATATTTCAAATTAACTGTGAAGGGACATGGCAAAGAATATCAAATACATTGGAAACAGCACTAAATTTAAATTCAGATGAGAAGTCAGACATATCCCCCGATCCCACTGGGTTCTCATAGAGTTTCAGAATCAAGGGGCTGTAAGAAGCTCCATTCCCAAGCTCCCAGACATGACTCTCCAGAAGCTACTTAGACTAACAGATGTTTAGTTTGTGTGAACATTTTTCTAAAAAGGAGATTCCATCATTCCAAACTACGTGTAGTTTATAAGCTTGCATACAAGACGACATGATAAAAGACAGGTATAAAAATACATACAAGACAAATGATAACATGAATAAACAAATGAATGGAAGTGAATGGAATATAAGGCAGAAAAGTAATTAATCACGACATAATATTAGCACGTTGAGTTGGTTTACTCTTTACAGCTGCTAGTGGTAGGACACCAATTTATCTCTGAGCTTCCTACTAGCCAAAGCAAAGAAGGAAGTGTATCCTGTTACAGTTCAAGGTGTCAGAAACATAAAGGTGAACCAATTACTCAGCAGAAGCAGAAGTTTCTTTCATGGCTTCTCCTGAAGAGAAGTGGGTGATTCAGTAAACAATATCCTTCCCAGTATCTGATCACAGATCCAAAGCATTCCACACAGCGCCAGGGGGCTGGTGACAAAACAGGGTGCTCCAAGCACATAGGACTCAGCTGCTTCGGCTACAGAAATCAAGAGACTACACAGGCTCAGCTAGTCCCCCATACTTGCGATTTCTTGACGCTCTGGAAAGAACTGGCCAACCTAGGAAATCAGGGAAGGGATATCAAGAGTAATGGAAATAATGGAAAGGCAAAAAGATCCTGAGAAATGGAATGCTATCTATCCCAGTTTCCACAATCTCCTATTTCGTGTTTTAAACCCAATAGGCCTCTGAGAGTGCCTAATGTATTGTGGGCAAACAAATATTTACAGACCTTTCTGGATTTGAACCTGAGCTGTTGGGGTCTTGTGTCCAAGTACTTGGCCACCACACTCTAGGACCTCACCTGGTAAGTCCACATGAGTCACTCTCATGGACGTGAAACATAACTGAATGGACCCTCAGAAAACTCCGTTTCATTACTGTTGGGTATTTTCAGAAGGATATCCTGGGAGTGGCCCCAAAGGCAGTCATGGAGAGATTAGCAGATGTGAGCTGAGCAGGGGCAGCCACGTGCAAAGGCAAGGCCTCCAGGGAGAAGCCAAAGATGGCGTGTTGATGTGGACATACGTATGAATTTTGATTAGTCTGGTTTTTTTTAAAAAAAAGGTTGATCATCTCAGTTTCCAGTTGAATATCCAATGCTCCCCCCACAAGACTCGGCACAGTGCACGCTTGGCAGAGATGATGGGCTTACACTGGAGAGCATGGGAGGAAATCCAATGAGAGGTCCCCATGCTAAGAGGCACGGCAGGAATGAAACTGATCCAGAACGTGGGCCCAAGAACTGAGGACCAGGACAGAAGTTGGACCATCGGGAAAATAGTCTAAGGTTTTAAGATCAAGTGGAACACAGGTGGGGACAAAAGCTTCATTTAGCTGTTGCTATACATAATACCTTATTTTTAAAAGGGGTAACGCACCTGTGAAAATGTCCTGAGAAATTAAAGTCGGGGCTTTGTTTTTGAAAAACAAAATGAACTTGGCATCTGACATTGGTTTTCTCACATCAGAGACTACTTACAGCAGGGAGATTCCATCATGGAAAGAGCCTGCAGTGAACGGCACAGACGTGGCCATTAGCTTGACAAGAATGGAGCCTCAGCCCTGCGCTGTGGTCTGTGCTGTGTGAATGGACCTCATTTATCCAAGAATGTCACCGAACGGCCCCGGGCGACAACCCTGAGCTCACTAGCCACATTAAATCTGTGATTCACTGTCACTTCACAACAGTTAGCCGAGGCGCTAGGGCCTTAGAGAAAGTCCAGGGCAAGTCAAAATCAAATTCGGAACATCAGTACACTTCTTCTAGAAGTGGGTGGAAACAAACCCACAATCCTCTTGAAAATCTACCTACTTTTTCCAGACCCATTCTTCTTATCCCTGAATTCCTCTTGCCCTTAAAGGACAGCTGTCCACTGCCTTGCTCTCTGCCACATGCTTTACTTCCAGATTGATCTTCCCCAAACACAAATCCATGCTGGCTACGTGCAACCTGAGCCCTTCACGGGGCCATAGTGCCTTTGGATAAACCCACACTCCCTAGATTCTCCCCTGGCCCTGGGTCTTCTCAGTTCAGTCACCCCTTTAACCAGTATTTATGGAGCAAGGCTCTCTGCCAGGCCCTGTCCCAGGTGCTAGGGATTCGCACGTGTCCCTGTTCTCCTGGAGTCTGCATTTTGAGTGAAGAAGGCCCCGCTCCCTGACTCCACCTACTCTTGCCCTCCAAGACCACGTTCTCTATCCTGACTCTTATGTGGGTAAGCAGGCTAACGTTACTCCCATGCAGTCTTCAGCTCATCACTGTTTACTAGAATGTCACTATCTTCCCGAATGTTCTCTTCAGTTTACTGGGCGATGAAGCTACGTGAGAGAAACACAAAGGTTTTCTTTGGCAGCTCTGCCCTAAAAGCCCAAAGAGGTCAGTTCTGAGAGAGGGCCCTCCGTGGGAGGCTGGCCCGGGCATGCCTTCCGGGCCTGTCTCAAACCCGAATACCAAAAAACCCTTTTCAGGTGGTTTTCTTCCTAAGAACCCTCAAAGCACATACTTAGTTCTAATCGACCGAACAAACTCCTAATCGAGTTTCATAGCATGAATTGAGGTAAGTCACCACAAAAGGTATTTTCAGGACCCCAGACAAGGAGGGGATTGTCTGGAGAGCGCCGGGGTAATTTGTGGGTCTGTTTTATTTCTGAATCAGAGGCAGTGGAAAAGCTGCTTCAGACCCCTGGCCTGAGTAGCGGGTGGAGCTGG
The DNA here is from genome assembly GCF_024610735.1 of Ursus americanus. NCBI lineage: Eukaryota > Metazoa > Chordata > Mammalia > Carnivora > Ursidae > Ursus > Ursus americanus. The sequence continues at coordinate 92,821,981 of NC_142130.1, forward strand.
CAGTGATTCATGGAGGGCTCCCCGCTCACACTGAAACTGTAGATGTTTGTCTTTGCAGCTGCGTGTTATTTTTACCCTTACTAAATATGCTGTCTTACACCTGGAATCCCGGCCTCTTCCCTCCAGTCCGGTCCCCTTCCCCTTCTCCAGAGCAGCTGAAGACTCAGTTAATTAAAAAGTCACCACCAACTCCCCAACAGTTAGTTCTTTGTGCCTGAAAGGGGTTTGAAGTTTCCCTGAGTTTCATTATTGAAGTTTTTCTTTCTCGCTACAGCTGAGAACGGATATCAGCGAGATCCTGAAATCTGGGGAGAGCTGCATCCTTTTGGGGTTCATCATTTGGAAATAAAATAGTCTATAGAATAGGATCTCTATAAACAGTTACAGGCTCAGGATGAGATGTGGCATATTTTCTACCTTGGGAATTGTCTTTTTTGTTTGTTTTTTTGTTTTTGTTTTTTGCTCGAAACACTTTCATTTCTCCGAGAGGAAAGAATTAAGCCCAATAGCCACCAAGGTGCTTCAGTTTTTTTATTTCCATAACAGGCTATGTAAATTCTCGTTAACCAAAATGATTTCACTTTCAAGATAGAAAATGCCAAAGCAGTCCCCCTCTGCCTCTGCCAACACCCACAGTGACCCGATGGGATTCCCATGCGTCATAATGGGGAGCGGGGCCCCTAGGCTCTCTTCCCTGCAAAATGGCGCCCATCCACTTGACATCCCAAGAGATGGCAAAGAGAGTAATGAGTGGCTGCTGAGGAGAGGGCAGGAGGAAAGGTCTGCTCCAGACAGAGAAGCAACAGCAGAGTCTGTCTCCCTCCTGACCTTTCCCTGAGCAAGACTCTCTCGGCCCGTGTCTCATTTTTGCCGCCCCACGAACTGACATCTGTACAGACTCAAGGCCCCTTACGAGCAGGACAAGCTATTACTAACTGACCTCACTATCGCCGTCCGGAAAATTCACTAGCTTGCAAGTCTCCAACACTGAGCCACCCACACCTTGGAAGATGGCCGACCTTAATGAGGAGGCATCTCGTATGCCAATCTGATTCAGAACCCGGAGGCAGAAAGGAGCAAATGTGATTGTCGCTGTGCATGTCACTGTCCTACCATAATACTTGAAGTCTTACAGGAAGTGTAGGAAAATACACATTAGGTCAAATCTCAACAAGCAAAGTTGACAGGCATGGAGAGAGAGCAGTCCCAGCAAAGCACTTTCAAGTATCAAATATCGAGTGTTGCATGTCAAATGAGGGAACGTGGCATGAAAAGACCTTCAGCCGAGTTTCCGTTCTGTAGGCGGCTGCTGGGCACAGCTCAACACGACTGACATGCGGGGTCCAAGAACCATCCCCATCCTAACACGGAGACCTTTTTTATTTTTAATGTCCCCCCAGCGAGTATTTCCTGAGAGCCACCGATACACTTGGATGGCAAGTCCCTTCATCATGCTTACAATTTTTAACATGTGGTTTTGTTTGGAGACATCTCACGAGCGTAATGTGAGGGCGAGTCCAGGTAAAGTGACCCGCTGTAATAAACTCAAACGAGGGGCAAGTCAGTGGTTTGCGAGTGTGAACTATCTGCAAGAAATCAAAATGGTCAGGGTTTGGAGGTAACGCCTCTGAGACAGAACGGTTAGCTCATCTGTCCAGGGGAGGAAACCCCACTGTCCCTGCCAACACAGGAGAGCTGTGTGGCTAAAGGAAGTGGCCTGGGGGAGTGGAGAGGGGCCCAGGCCTGCAGGCGCTCCTCGTCTCAGGCAGACAGACCTCCAGGGAACAGACCAACTCCACACGTTGTATTCTTCCAGACCCTTCACTCTGCAGGCCACTCGTTTTTCACCTCCCTGGATCCTGCACCAGAGCAGTGGTTCTCAGACCGGTGAGCATGGGAACCCCCAGAGGCTCATTCAAACACAGAGTGCGGGGCTCCATCCCAGAGTCTTGTCTGATTCAGCAGGTGCAGGACGGGCCCGAGAATCTAACAGCTCCCGCTGGGGCTGATGCTACTCATCCTGGGGCTTGACTTTGAGACTCACCGCACCAGGGAACCCGCACCCAACTGACTCAAGTGAGAAGTTAAGGACCCCAGGTGGTTTGGGGGTGGGGCTGGGGCAGGATTCACAGTGCAGCATACAAATCCAGTATGTTCCAGCCACGACGAGGTTCCAGGTGGGCCCACATGGGATCTTCCTCACCTGTTTAAGAGATGTCCAATGCAACATGCCTGAGCCCCGGCTGACCCTCGGAGTCCGAGATCCATAGATGCCATAGAACAGCGGCTCTGCCCACGTCCTGCCTGCCTGCTCATGGGGCAGTTTTGTTCTGGACACGTGTGCGTGTGCGTGCGTGCGTGCGTGTGCGTGTGTGTGTGTGTGATTTCTTGGCCTATCTTGCCTGTCTCTAGTGGCTTCAGCTTAGCAACCTCACAGCAAATTAAGGCCATCAGCAGGGGGCTCGCTTAGAGGCTGGGCCAGCAGCGAACCCCCCCCCCCAGGGCCCCTTGACTGTGCACGGACTCTTCTGCGCTATGTGAACACTTGGGGGTTTCTCGAGTGGCAGGCTGGAGCGTAGAAAGGGGGAAGGCAGGGTGGTCATGGACTCCTGAGGCTGAGAAATGATGTCCTGTGTCTACACAGCGTGCCGTGAGATTCGTGTCTGCGAGAACCGTGCCCTCTGATACAGCTGCAGCCAAGCCAAACCCACAACGGCTTCCCTGTTGGCTCACAAAGCGGTGGTTCCCTTCTCTCCTGTTTTCCTTGTATTATTTTTTATAGAGCGCTATTATAACGGCAACAGATCTCATTTCACCACTTGGATCTCATTTCAGGAGCTTGTGAGCACATAAGGGCTGAGGTTTTGTAGAATTCCATCCTCCCTCCTCCCAAAGCACTTGGTCTTTTCCTCCTACGGGTAACCGATGGATCAGGGCAGAGAGGACCATCCCAAGGGTGGTATTCTATGCAAGAAGGAGCTGGGTCAGATTCAGGCAAGACCCAAGCTACAGAGTGCTCCTGTCCTGGGCGGGGGCGGGGGGGGGGGGTCTTTGTGGAAGAGCAATGGGGGGCTGCAAAGGGAACAGCTCACAAGTTGCAGCCAAAGTGCAGTTTTTGACTTAGGTAAATTCTCCTTGAACTTGACGTCAAGAGGCGCGTGTGCCACATAAAAGTCCACCACACGAAAGCTCACAGCAGTAACAATCAGAAAAGGCTGCTGAGCTGGGAGCCAGGAGGGATACTTCTTTTCTTGCTTCTGTCTCTAACTCCCTGGCCCAACTAGCCTGAGGCTTCTGCGTCAGGGGAGCTGGTGGGGAGGTGGCCGTGGTCTCTGGAAAGATTTTGGGAGTTCAGGAGCTACACCATGGTCCCTGGTGCCCATGCCCTCCTCCACAGTGTCTCCGCCACAAAATCTGCAGGGCAGCACCCCTGTCTCCACGACTCTGCCTCTGACCCCGACACCTCAGGTAGGGCTGGTACCGCCAGGTGCCCAACCAAGGTCTCCAGAAGGAAAGCAGCATGAACACAGGTCCAGGGCCTCTTGTCTGGAGCTGGAACGGACGTGTGCAAGTATCACGCAGTGAGTCAGCAAACCCTGCAGGTCTGATCCACAGCCGTCTTCTATCTGCTGGGGCCTCTAGATGAAATAAGCTGTAGCTACGCTGGTGGATTTTGAGTGTCCCCTTCCCCCATGCCGCTTCAGGCAGCGTGTCATGCTCTGAAGAACAGACTCTGCCTGGCCACCCACCTCTCAGTACTCTGCTAGGTCCCAGTGAACTACGGATCTGATGTCCCACCACTCTACCATTTCCCATCCAGCCAGGCTGACCTGCTTAGTGACAAGGAACCGGCCACCCCATAGGACCCTTGGTTCAGAGGTCGGAAAGGAATGGCTCCACCAACCACTGACCAGCACAGGGTCTGGGAGCACCAGGTGTGGCCAAGTTTCCTGTGTCCATCTGGCCAAGGCATCACACCCAATGACTTAACCCAACACTAATCAGGGTGTTGCTGTGAAGATGTTGCACAGATGCTGTTAACACCTATCATGCACTGACATTAAATAAAGGCAATCATCCTTAATACTGTGGGTGGGCCTCATCTAATCCGTTGACGGTCTAAAGAGGAAACACTGAGCTCTCCCTAAGGCAGTATCCACTCCAGCCTGAGGTTGCAGCCTGCCAGCCTGCCCTGCAGGTCTCAGACTTGACAGCCCACACAACTGCAAGAGCCAATTCCTTGAAACAAGTGCCTAGCCTATCTGTGGTTTCTCTGGAGAACTCAATGGACACACCAGGCCGGCCCCACACAACTCCAGCAGACAGCTGAGCGTGGGCAAGGGTTAGCAGGAGCACTGTATCAGTGTCTACTACAGAAAGGATCCACGCATGTCACCCTCCTCTCTCTTGGGGGTGGGTAACGATGACACTTGGTGGCCAGCTGACATCTGCATCAGAGCTCAACTCCACAAATCCTTGGAGCTCCTGAAGCCCCTCCCCCCATTTCACACCCGGCCTGCCACTTTCCATCAAGGAAGCATATGGCCCTTGATCAAAGGTAGATGGAGTCAGCTGTGCTCTCCTCACAGACGGCACCCGCCAAACCTACCACCATGGATCAGAGAGGAAGACAAGGATTGTAAGACTGGACCTGCCTTTAAAACTCCTGTGATGGGAACATTCGGAGCTATCCTAGAATTTTGTGAGGGCCTGAGAGAGGAGGGTAGTGAGGTTTCCATTGTTCCATCACAAGAAAACTGATCAGTTCCTCCAAAAACAATTGCATTTCCTGGAAAAGAGACCCACCTTTGCACCTGAGAGGAGCCACCAAAGGGCCTGCCCCCATCGGCCCGGCTGAGGAATGTGGGAGAAGCTTCCTGGGAGCCCTGTCCTTCTTGGGGGCCCAGCTCCTTGGCCAGGCTCGGTGTTCCCATCCCAAATCCCTGTGGGGACCTCCTCAGTCTGGGAAGGCTGGCCCATGGCCCCAGCCAGGCAGCAAGTGCACTGGCTACTGACGGGAAGCACAAGCCTGCCTGGAAGGAAATGGCATCCACGTCTCCTGCAAGACAGCAGGCTTCTCCTATTTACATGCCTGTTAAATTCAGGGAGAGCACAGCGGGAACAAGAGAAGGTTTTGTTTCTGTGACACCATCCTCACATCCTTGCTCGGTCTCCTTCTGAGGCTGCTAAATCCAGGCTGGCAATTCCTAGAGCTGGCTGAAGGCCAGGCTCTGGAAACAAGGGCCAGGACACGGGTCGCTCTGCTCATGGCCGCCTGCAAATCACCTCAGCGCCTTTGTCCGAAGCGTTCTCTCTCGCTGTCTCCCACACACAAGGTCTCTCTAACACACACACACACACACGCACACGCACGCACACACACGTGCACACACACGCACATGCACACGCTGATGTATTCCCTGCAGCTAGCCTTGGAAGAAGTGCTAAGTACTCTCCGTGCTCACAGCATGATGACCAGTTAACGAGCCGTGGAAACATTCTATTGGATAGATAAGGTTACCTGTGAAATAGGGACATGTAACCATCAATGGGCCAGGACTCAGCTATCCTGGACCCTTTGACGGCATTTTCTACCAAGGTCCTTCTGCCCTCTTGGGACTCTAGGAATTACTGCCTTGCTGGGCCTGCCTTGGCTTGAATTGCTTTAAAGGACCGGCATCGTGGCAAGATTCAACACCAGAGTCACCGTTCCCATTTTCCAGAAGCAGCCAGAGGCACCGAGGGCATGGACTTCTTGGAGCCGGGGAAATCTCTGACATCTGCCGTCTCCCTGTTTGGCACGTCAGCCTCACCTCAACATTCCCGCTAAGGGACTGTGACTTGGCACGTTCGTCCACTACAAGCTGACGCAATAGTTTCCAGCGCTTATAAAACATAACAATTATAAAAAGTGCATTTAGCATTAGATATATAGGTAGCAAAAAGGGCTTATTATACTTGCAACAGAGTGGAAAATGCACTGGGTGTGGAGTCAAACACCCCTGGTTTGAATCCAGGTGTTTTAAACTATGATCTTGACTTAGCCAGAAAAGCCTCAGTTTCCTCTTCCATCGAATGGGGATGAGCCTTCCTCACGGGGCTCCTTGGAGGACTGACAGCTTGCTGGATCTAAAAGGGCTTTGTACGTGATACAACACTAGCCAGTGTGAGCTCTTCCTATTACTCCACGTCAGATTGTGCAACATTAAAGAGACATTATCCTGGGGCGCCTGGGCGGCTCAGTTGGTTACACATCCGACTCTTGATTTCAGCTCAGGTCATGATCTCAGGGTCCTGGGGTCGAGCCCCACCTTGGGCTCTGTGCTCAGGGGAAGTCTACTTGAGATTCTCTCTCTCTCCCTCGATTCCTGCCTCTTCCCCTGCTCACCTTTTCTCTCTCTCTCTAAAATGAATAAATACATCTTAAATTTAAAAAAAGGAAGAAGAAAGAAATTATCCTTTCTTTGTCCTGAGATTTTAAATTCTTTGTGAATATATCTGGGGTATTATATCATCATTAAAATCAACTTTACAGGGGCCCCTGGGTGGCTCAGTAGTTAAGCGTCTGCCTTCTATTCGGGGCGTGATCCTGGGGTCCTGGGGTAGAGCCCCGCATCGGGCTCCCTGCTCTGCTGGGAGCCTGCTTCTTCCTCTCCCACTCCCCCTGCTTGTGTTCCCTCTCTCACTGGCTGTCCCTCTCTCTCTGTCAAATAAATAAATAAAATCTCTAAAAATAAATAAATAAAATAAAATCAACTTTACTTTTCAAACCCACAGCTGATGAAATGCTTTGGAGTGTCAGGGGCTGTCCTGCATTTGATAATACTTCTGTGTGACAGCAGCATTATCGTGACAAACTCGGGAAAGTTAATACTTATACAGGCCATCAGAGCTGGGTTTTAAGTATAAGTAGAGATGAGAAGAAACAGTGTGTATGAAGAGAAGGGGACAGAGGAGGGAGAGGTGGGGGGTGGAGGCCATATGAAGCAGACCCGTCCGCCAAGTCATATGGCCTGGACATATGCTGCGCTGCTTGGCCACTAGCTGACACTCTCCCTCCATAAAAACATAAGACAGCATTATTTTCCAGGCAATAAAAACCTCAGAGATGAATTCTGCCATATGTGGGCACGGCCCCCTCCCACAGAGCCCTCGTGCCTGGGAAATAGAATTGAACACCACATCTTCAAAGAGAGTTCTTGGTAAATATACTACCGGTTTTACAACCTCTATCCTCAACGCAAACCACTGCAGAACACATTTTCTCAGCAGTGCCCGATGTTACCGTTCCATGGCCTTGCTTTCTGAAACAATCTTTGGAGAAACGTGACTAATTTCCACTTTGCCTTCTCAGGGGACAGGAAAACAAGAAGTCCGGGAGAACAGGAGGCAGGGGTCTCCTTACCTGGAGCCATTCACCTGGTTAGGGTTACATTCCATCTTGATGGTGACCCTGGCTGGGGGTTGAGACAGCCAGTCCTGCTGAGGGACGCGTGGGCTCATCTTGGATGTCTGTCCATAGTCGCCGGAGGAGGACGCGGTCATGTCCGTCTTAGCCAGGTGTGGCGTCCCGTAGGCACACTCAAACAATGACTGGTCCTCGCTCACAACCGATAACGCTTCCTGAATGCCCAAAGAAACACACATTCAGGACACGCCGAAGGACGGTCATGTTTCAAAGAGCTGCTGACTCTAGAGTCATTTCTAACTGGGGACCACAGTTGCGGGAACCTTCATGGTATCCATGTCTACGTCTGAGAAGAAAAAAGTAGCTAGCAGTTGGAACCGGCCAGCCCACAAAAACTTTCCTGCGGGTCTCCGAGCATCCCCGGCTTGACTGCAGCCGTGCAGATAATACCCACTTTAATCTCAACTCAAGGAAGTGGAATTTCAAAGGTCTTAGAAGACATTCAATTGCGTGTGTCATTATTTGACAAATGCAATCTATAATTCAAGCAGACAGGGCACAGAATGGCCATGGAGATTAAAAAAAGAAATGGGACGGCAAAACCGCCACGTTCCCAGGAGATTTTAAAGAAGACGCACTTAAGAGAAGAGTAAGGGGACATGGAGCCCGGAGGACAAACGTACAAAGATACGAGTTTTTTCCACTTCGAAGTTATTAGCTGAAATAGAGTTTCGAGGGATGCTTCCATGATGGCAAACATCTGGATGATAAATGAACCAGAAAAAAAAAAAAAAGCTGTGAATTATCCAGATGCTTCCAAATACCAGGATGTTTAAAATATCTGGACCCCTGACTAGCTCTTTTTCTCCTTTATTTGCTGTTCATATCTTTGGTCCTTTGCATGAGTTGGTGGAAAGAAAACAGAGATTCCTTATGTTGGATCATTAACTCCTCTGGGGCTCGAAGTCCCACAAGCAGTTAGCCTATGGCTACGCTTATATATTCTACGGCCAAATCAGCAATAGCAAATTAGATGTGGAAATTTCAACAACTTGAATGATAGACCAGTGTAGCGGAAGAACTATGAGATGATCCAATTTTGGTTTCTATCACAGAAAAAAAAAATCCGTGTGATAGCTCATTTTTATTTGAGCCCTTTGCCATCCTCAGTGTGGCTACTAACCCCTGAGAAGCAAATGCTGCCCAGGTCATACTTAAAAAAAAAAAAAAAGAAGAAAAGAAAAGAAAATTGTGATACTGGGGGGACTGTGGAGAACTTCAGTTCTCACCCCCAAATGAGAAAATGTGAGATCCAGAAAGGTCCAGAACTCACCCTGAAGTGAGCTGTGGAATTAGGGACACGTCCGACTGGTGTTTTATCATCCACTCCCTCGGGCTCTGAAGATGCCTTTCTTACATTTATTGGTTTGGGATATTGTTACATTAGCACTCTCTTCTTCCTCAAGTTGATATTTAAATAGATAAGGACGCTCCCTGTTAGTCACAGAGCCTTAGGAAGCAGCCTTTCTAAGATACAGACCTCCCGCCTCCTTACCCAGAAGTAGCAGGATCTTTAGGAAACCCATGCAATTTCATGAAGCATCCCTCCAAACCCAGTGTGCACTCTGCCACCCGACCCCTCACCTACCCAAGGACTAACGTCACAAATACATGAACTTCAAGGCCAGACGCACTGCACTAGGAACCAGCGAGTAGGAAGAGCCACAAGGACAGTGCTCCGGCCCCCAGAGCACGGCCAGGTGCCTGTGCATATGTAACACCCCGCCACCCCCAACTGCTTAAAATCCCTCAAATCACTGCATGTGACCCTTGGGGCAAGAGTAAGCTGGCAGTGGAACCGGTAACACAAAAGGACAGGTTGTGCCAGCCAGACAGCCAGGATCAGACACTAGGAAGGAAAAAACCCCACAAAACTAGGGCATCTTTGAATACAAGGCAAAACCAAACACAGCACCCACCGACAGCAACAATACAAGGCAACAGCCCCGAAGCTCAGTGTGTAGCGAGGGGCATGGGAGGCGTCAGGGCAACTTAAAGATGTGGCTCTCTCCAGCGGTCACAAGGGGAGAGAAGGAATCTCAGGAATCTAAACTTCCAGACCTGGGCGTGAAAGTGCAATCCGTGTCGCTGCACAAACCTGGTGCAGGAGTGCTCTTTGATAAAGACATAAACCAAACCTTATATACTGTTTGCAGAACAGAGTCTCCCTGCCCCTAGCAGCGCCAGACGGAAAGGTTTCGCACGCTCAGAACAGGAGACAAGGCTGACAGCTGCCCCCTCCCCCTTGCCTGGTCCCGCAGACTCCCACCCTGGCTCCGAGGGGGATAATACACTACGTCATGTTCGCATCGCCTCCCTGTGAAGAGAAACATGAATAAACGGGCGATTGATCTCAGAACTTGGCAGAAACAGGTGAGCTGTAAGGGACAGCCCCAGTTTTAAATTAACAAGTGAAAACGAAAAAGATTTTCGCAACAGAAAGAGTCACAACGTCAAAATAGTAGTAGACCTCCAAGATAAAGCAGGGTATTCTTGCAAACCCTTCCAATGACCAAATCAATGGAGCATAAGGTTTTAAAAGTAGACCGAAGTCCCAGAACTAAGACAAGGCTCCAGTGTGTGTTTGGAGAGGGAGGAACCCGTTCTCACATCTGGCAAAGCATTATTTCGGCACATGGTTTTCTAAAGAAAGAAATCAAAGTTAATTGAGATCGATTTAGGGAAAAAAAAACTTACAAAGCTAAAGATAAGGGAGACACACATCTTTTCTTCATAGCTTAAAATTCTCCTCAAAGTTAACCTTGCATAAAAAATGAGAAAGGTGGTGTGATTCAGAATATCAAAGGTTGCTTTCGTTCGCTAGAGGAGAAAGAGCCCAGAGTGAGGGAGCTTCAGGATAAACATCTCAAGAAGAGTAAAATGTAATCCACATTCTGGAAAGATAGAGCAATAAAAAAAATAATAATAAGCATGCCCCAAAGTGATTATAACTAACCCAAGAGTGCCGAACACCTAGAATTAAGGTACAGGTCAGGAAAAGGAAACACACAAAATCAACCTCTCTCTCTCTCTCTCTTTCATTCTCTCTCTCTCTCTTACACACACACGCACGCACGCACGCCCATGTAGCCCATTTTAACAATGCGGGGAGTAAAAAGAAGCCGAAGGGTGATTTTCGGAGACCTACTTCTGCAGGAAAATCACTAGAATTAACTGCTGCTCTCCCTAAGAGAACAAGCCGCAGACGCCACAGACCAGCAGCATCTGTCCGTCCATTAGACTTAGCTATATTATGAGACGCGGGCTTCGTCATCCCTTTGGGTCGATATGAATGACAAAGGCTATTGCATAGGATTCTCCCGCCCCGGCAGCTCTGGGACTTCAAAGCGGGAGAGGCTCTGCCCAGTAGGATTAAAACCAGAACGGAGCTCTGAACACGGGCTGGTAACCAGGAACACATGAATCCCTCAACTCCAGCTCGGCGAGGGACTTCTGGCCTTGACTGACGCTGTCCCTGCTTCCCAGCCTGCCGCCTGGCTTCCCTCCTCGTCCGTGGCCATCTCACCTACCTACCTGCCTACCTGCCAAGGTGTCGGCAGATGCCTTAGTTAACATGTATAGGTTAGGCTCTCAGAACCTTCGGCCCGGCGCGGGGCTGGGGAAACTGCTTTGGTTGCTTTATAGCAGAGAACTCAAAAAAAAAGTCAAAACCTGGCAGAACCATGGCATCATAATTTAATATGCCTGCCTCTATGTTACTATAAAAAGACCTGAACTTTAGATTGGTGTGTGCTAGTGTGTGGGGGTGTTTTCTCTGTAGCTCCTGGAAAGTTGGGATAGTCCGATGTGGCAAGTGGCAGACTACCAATGTCATTTTTTACGAACTTGTGAGACACACATAAATTCTAAGCAAATTGCCCCCAAACTAAGGGTGCTGCTGCGTTAGTACTCGAGTGTTTATTATTTCATATGAATACCGAATACACCAATCACATACAAGGCCCATTCCTTTGGCTCTTGGTCATGGGACAACCGTTGACGGATAGTTCCAGAAAGTGGGGGAGTTCTCAATTAGATGATATTTCATAGTGTGAGACTAAAATTTGATTTATTTTCAAGGAACTACATGTGGGTACAGCGAAGGATCCAAATGCTGAGATTAAAAAGACAGTAATAAAAACTCAAATGCACTTTGTAAAGGCACTGACATTTTCGGCAAAAGACGTCAGGGATCCTGAAGCAGATGAATTCCTTTCTGTAACAGATGAATATTTGTGAGAGGCTCCTATAGTTCCAGTACAAGAATTAGAAAACGGGGTCTGGGCTCCTATTTGCTTCAGATTTGTGACCCCCATGGTTAAAAGTTCTATATTGCTAATCCAGAGAACCCCTAGTACTTGGATTTCCCTGAAATCTGGGCTTGACGGGGAAGTGAGTCCCAGAATGAGCAGCTCTCTTTCATGCCTGGAGCCCAGTGAAGCCCACGGAGGGACACGGTCCTTCCATGGTTTTCAAAAACCCAGAAGACAGCCGGAACTCAACGTCCATAGAACTGGATTCCCAAACCCATCTCCAGCTTCCTCAAGGGTCATGTGCCTCCGATAGTTCGGAAAAACAAGTGGAAAGACTAAATGGAGCGAGCATGCTGAGTAACATGATGGTCGTGCTCTAGAAAACATTCTTAAAGACGTCGCCGCTGTCACAACATAGTGTCCGATCCAGAGAGCCCGTGTCATCTAAAATCAGGAGCCTGCCTCTTCCACGGGGCTTCTCAGCCCATTACAACCCAACACAAAGCTCGTCCTTCAACTTCTCCCACACAGAGCCAAGGAGAATTTGCGCATCACGTAACTCCACCCCTGCCAGGAGTAAGAGATCTTTTCGCCACTTTCTCTGGACTCACAAACAGCTGATCCATCACATAATACCCGGGTTGCCCTGTTCATGAAGCACTTTGCATGCATATCTTTTTTTTTTTATGTTTTTTTATTATATTATATTAGTCACCATACAGTACATCCCTGGTTTCTGATGTAAAGTTCGATGATTCATTAGTTGCGTATAACACCCAGTGCACCATGCAATACGTGCCCTCCTTACTACCCATCACCGGTCTATCCCATTCCCCCACCCCCTCCCCTCTGAAGCCCTCAGTTTGTTTCTCAGAGTCCATAGTCTCTCATGCTTCATTCCCCCTTCTGATTACTATCTGTTTAAAGCCTACGTCACTGACTTTCAGATACGCCATTTTTCAGTTTCCCGGCTCTGAAATCTGGATACATCTTACAGTACGTGGCGTGCCATAGTTCATGGGCAGCACGTCTTCCTCCTCGCTGGCAGATGAGATAGTGGTTCATTTTATAACCAGTGGCATCTGAAATCTATGAAAAATGGTCATTCGGTTCTGACAATAGTCCCGTAAAGTCAGTCGTCTTTCCTGGATGAGAAAGCGGGATTGAGAAGAAGAGTGAGGTCAGTAGTGTAGACCAGACAGAAGCAGGGTCCAGGGCCCTGTGTCCTAAGGCTGCACCCTCACCGCTGCCCGGACCTTATGAGAAGGAAGGAGAGGTCTAATGGAGGTCACGTACAGAGTGCTTCCCGACCCGGTCTTGTCAGGGCCATGGAAAGAGCAGAGCTGTTATCATAGATAAGAGAGGGAACCTTCTAGAAAGAGAGGGTGTAGAAGGAAGAGGTGGGAGAGGGTGAGGCAATAAATGCCCAGAATCCCAGGATTTAGGATAGAATTGAAGTATCAGCAGAAGATGGAAATGAACCCTCTAAGTCCAACAGACTCTCCCATGAACTTAAAAGCTACACAGCCATCAGGCCCTAGATACGTTCGGTATTTCTTACATAATCAACATAGCTGTTCTTTTCTTTGGTCAACCAGATTATTCAGACTCAAACTGATGGTCGCGTATTGGGATGCATTCATCGTGGCTGGATGCCAGACTTCCCTCAGCAAATAATACACGGGGAAAATAGGACAGGTGGGAGCACCATTTATAAATATGCTGGACCCAATGCCACTTGGTGGCCTTAAATGGATGTCTGCAGACCTAATGGTATTGGAAAACTATTGATTAGGTTGTCTCATAAGCTCAATTGTTTGTAGCTTCTCTTCGAGACAGACCCTATGCAGTGGATGCTCCTGGAAAGTCACCTCCTACTCACATTTGGGAGAGAAAAAAGCAACACAAACAGAACAGACAGTGCACGTAGGGGATACCTCCACCCCCCACCGTTCACCCAACAACCACACACCAGCTGCTCAGGAATTTCTATCCTACACGTGTGTGCTTTCGCATTCAGATAAAGCCAACATCTCACGTAATAAGAAACCTCATCTGACCAGTGTGTCTTTTCATTACGAGACAAAAAAAGGCAAATGTTAAGTTACATGGGACTTGTCAAGGTGATTCACGGTTGCCCTTTCTTGGTAGTCTTTTCTTTTTAACCCTTCAGTGCGGGAAACATTAAAATCGTAGATTAAATGCAGCATCTAGCTTTGTGGCACGTTTTTCTCATTTAACACGTTGCTATTTCAGTCCTTCAAAAAAATATAAAAAATCTTGGAGTAACCTCAAAGGAAAAAACACGTGTAGGCAAATGAAGTCCCTTTAAAGAAGGTACTTCTCCAGTATGGTCTTGCTGCAGCATCAGACAAGACGACAGCACACAATGCCAGCTCTGTGCTAGGAGAACGAGACATGGGCTGGAGCAGAGATATGGAGATATATCCAGATGTGTGCATATACCCTGCCACACACAGATGCACACCCATCTCTCTGTCCACAGTCCATCTATCCACGTCTCTATCATCATCGTTACGCACAGAGCACTTGAGAGGACCTTCACATATTCCCCATCGTCCAGCACTCTCACTGGGACAGATGTTGCCTAGGTGATGCAGAAAACCTGAATTCTCTCCTTTCTGTCTTTCCCCATTTCTTCCTTTCTCGTCCTAGAAGGGTCTTTCCCTCTGCTCAGTATATCCCTTGGAAAAACACTGAGATGGAGACTGGCCCCCCTGATGACCTCCTGTCCGATTTCCCTGGTGTGCACTCGCAAGGTGTCTCCTTGGCTCTGGGCAGGCCGAGGCGGTCCCTGGGATTCTCTTTGCTCAGATACTCCTCCCCCAACTCCTGCATTTGTTAAAATGCAAGCACTTTCAGGGCAGGATCGTTTGGGCATGTGTTACTAGCATCAAAAGAGCTTCTTAACACCACATGTTTGCTGATGTTCCTATTACCCATAAAAGTCATGAAATCATATTACAGCCCCGACATAACACAATAAGTGGGGTCCCTAAATGTCTATCATGTCACAACAAGACATCCACACTTAGGAGATCATTGGATTTTGCAGCCAGCGACCAGGAATCCAGAGGCTGTGTCACTGGTAATATGTCCATAGTCACCCTCATGGACCACACGACTGCAGCAGGCTATTGCCTTAAATCTGTGTAGGCAGAAACTGGGGACTCTATGTAGCTCGGAACATACAAATAAAATAAGGCTTCCTGGAAGATGAGAATTCCAAAGCAAGGAAGAAGCATTCACAGGGGCCTGGAGCTCTGCAGAAAAATTTCCAAGAAAGAGTAGTTCTATCTCACACAACGAAAATGAGATTTCAATGAACCTGGAGCGATTAGAAAGCCAGCAAACATAATTTTAAAATGACTTCTGTTTACTTGCTCGGTGATACGCAGGATGCCCTTCCGAGAATTTGAAAGGAGAGCGAAAGGAGACTATTTCTCCCAGCAAGCAAAGGGTGCACAGTTTCAGACGTGCAAGATGAGTGTGTCCCAGAGACCCACCACACAGCTCGGGGCTGGCGTGAACCACACTGTACTGTCGACTTGAACATTGGCTACAAGGGTGCGTCTTGTGTTAAGTGTTATCACACACACACAAATAAGTAAATAAAGAGGGAGGAAGGAAACTTGTTGAGGTGATGGACGTGTTTACAGCCTGGATCGCCGTGGTGGTTTCATGGGTGGATATCATCTCAGCCTCATGAAGTTGTAAACATTAAATACATACGGCTTTTTGCATGTCAATCAAGCCTCAATAAAAAGATTTAAAAAAACTAAAGTAACAATATGTAAGTGATGTTAATAGCTTCTTTGTTCTCCTACAAAGAAATGTATTTCTTCCCCCCACCCCCACAGGCTTCTTTCCTTCTTTAGAGATGAACAAAAAGTGTGAAAACATGTGCAGAAGCATCCTGTTTGTAAGTTTGAGGTGGGAGGAAACGCAAACAACACAACCACTGCCCCCTCCCCATAGACCCTCCTGCACCCTTGGCTCTGTGGGGCCTGGAGCTCCACGTTTGGTTGTGTTTTCCAAATCACCGCCATCAGAGAACACCCAGAGATGATTCGTCAAAGACTTCATCTTCTTTTTATCCAGTTTGTATTTCTAAGTAATTCATTTGAGATGAAATGTTGTCTTTTCGCTTTTTAAAGATTTTTTAAAAGATTTGTCTATTTATTTGAGAGAGAGAGGAGGGACAGAGGGAGAGAGAGAAGGAGAGAAGCAGACTCTCCGCCGGGCACAGAGCCTGATGTCATTTTCGATCCCACGACCTGTGAGATCATGACCTGAGCCGAAATCAAAAGTCGGACGCTTAACCAACTGAGCCACTCAGGCGCCCCTCTTTTCACTTTTTATAACCAAATTTGGGATAAGCATGGAGACAACCACGATGCAGGAAACAACATGGTAGAGCATAAGGGCATTGGATCTGGGGTCAGAAGACCTGAGTTTGAAGCCGGATTCTGCCCTTGCGCCCTGTGCCACCTTGGGAAATTTGGGGACCACTTTCTGCTCCAAGTCCCAGAAGGAGCTTGCTGGGAGCTTGTTGGAGATGCAGATTCTGGTCCCCAGCGCTGCTGAATCAGAGTCCACTCTGCAATAACACCCCACGTGCACTGGGGATCTTGCATACTTGCATAGCCAAGTGCAAAGAGAGCGGCCTTACCCTTGATGGAGTCTCAATTTCTTCAACTACAAAGACAGCGTTGGTAACAGCTGCCCAGCTCCCAACCAGGGATGTTAAATGGACCAAATGAGCCAGCATATGTAAAAGGTTTTTTAAACCTTAATGTTGTATTTCAATTATTATCACATTACAGAAAGTCAATGTACCTGACCTGAATTCTTCACATGGTTCAAGCAGTGGTTTGGACTATCCATTTCTAGTCATGTTGATGTGTAGGACGCAGATGCCAGAAAAGTATGATTCTCGTATGTGCAATTAGTCACCTACCTTTGTAAGCACTACATTAAAAGCCAAGTACCTTTATCTATATGGGGCAGAGAATAAGCGACCGCCTCGGCTTTTATTGTCGTTCCCGATCAGTGCTTGTCGGGTTTTTGGTTGTAATTCTACATTAGTTTGTATGATATCAATTGAATGTAAGTTTCATGTGAGAAATGATCTGGATCCTCTAGTCAAAACTGTACCTTTAACTGCTGGCAGATCCCTTGGCATGCTGTTGGTATTCTCCGTATGAGTAAGTGGAGGGAGGGAGGGATGGTGGATGGAGATACCATGTTCTTATAACATAACCCCTATTTCTTTCCCTAGAAGAGCCCATGGCATACAGTTGATGTTCCTCTCACTCCCAAAAATGTGTTCTCTTCCAGCATGTGGGATCCCTGATGCTTTCTATTTCAACTTTCCCTAAAACCTCATGGGTTTTTAATAAACTTGTACAGGGACGTGTTTCTACAGCAGCTTGGTTAAGAAACTCAATGGGACCAAGCTATCCTGATTTTTGAAGCTTATTTGCCAGGTTGGAATGCAGGTGACTCAGGCTTCAAGAGGCACAGAGGAGCCTCAGAACAGCACCCCAGGCCCAGAGGGCGGCAGAGTCTTTTGCATTTGTCCTCTGTTGGAACAGTCCATTTCTGCACACAAAGGGCGGGATGGCCTACCATCCTTCTCATCTTCAGAAGGAGCTCCGTGAAAACAGGCTGCATTATGCTTGGCCTTTTCAAAACACACATGCGTATGCTAAAAATACAATACACTGCACATCTGGAATTGGTCTCATCCATGAATCTCTGACACATGGACTCATTGTTTTCGATAAAATTCCAAGAATTTTATTCATGAGAAACTTCTGGCACAATGGAAAACCCTGGCAAGCACAAGATAGGAGCAGCAGATGTCCCGGCCTCCGCCCACAGCGCTGCTAGCTCAGCTCATTTTCATCAGGCTTCGCTCTCGTGCCTTCAAGCTCCCAATCCAAACTCCCCATAAAAAGGAGCAGTACGGCAGCCTTACTTTAAAACCTGAATGGATGCCGTTCCATTGGTGCACCACACCAAACGGGTGTGCGAGGGCAGATTCGACATGCAGGTGTCAGGAGGGGCATATGGGGGCATAAAAGCAGCAGCAAGACCACCGGGTCACTGGTTCCAGACGCAGGTGCTCCCTCAGCGCTGCTCAGGCCTGGGGCCCTGACTCCTTATCTCCGAAACAAGGGTCTGCTCTTCTGAGGTTTCCTAAGGTCCCTTCTTGCACCAAAATGAAAGTTATTTAATTAGTGACATTCTCTTCCTGCCAGGGCCAAACTGTAAGCCCCAACCTTCTCTGTCTCCGAGCAGATGTGGAGACCTGGCCGTGGGGGAGACGTGGGGGGTGGCCCATTTATCTCCCCGGTGCTGCGGTTGCCAGAAAGGTTTAACAAGTTCAAGTTAGAGGTTAACTGTAGGCTCTGTCCACGCTGTCCTCGATTTTAATTTCCCATGTCCCGTGGCTACCTTCTTCCTTGCTTACCATGAGAGCATAGAGCTCATTTCATGTCTTCAGGTGTGGTTAGGACCTAATCTCCTGCATGGGAACTTGGGGCTGTTTGGCCCATAAGGTACAGAAGTAATAATAAAGTAGGGTTCTGCTGACCAAAGTCTGCAGAAGCCAGGACGATCGGGTGAGGGAGGGAGCACAGGTATATGAAGACCCCACGATTCACAAGGTCCAGAGACCTCCTTGCTTTCCTTTCCATCCCCACCCCCGAATAATTGTTGGCACAGCCCGCATACCATATAAAGCAGAGGCAAACATGGACACTTTCTCTCTCTTGGACACCGACTCCCACTGTGAAAGGAGCCAAGCGCTCCCCCACTGTGAGGATCCCCTCCCTGCCAAACTCCTGCTTCGGCTCTATGAGTGATGACGCTGCCCTCCCCGGGGCCGGGGGCGAAGCCTGTGCTTCGCAGAAGATTTTCCAGGACATAAATCTGCCCTGGTTGCTGCCCAGGAAGGAGACAAGTAGCCAGGGTATCATAACCTTTGTCTGTGCTCTGGGCTGAGCTCATTCTTCTCCCCTGATGTGGCATGGAGCACCGGGGAGTACCTCGTCACTGGAACACTCTTCACGCACCAACAAGCTAGCTGCCAACAAGACTTGATTTTTACAACTCTGGGAGCGCTGATCTCAAAACCTAATGCTTTTGAATTCTTCATTGTAAACTCGTCCAACAATTTCAAACGACACACATATATCATAACTAACAGTGCTCTCTTAGAGTCTAGCTTGAGCCCCTCTGGAAATTGGCCTACTTAGGAAGTCCAAATTGCTCTTTAAAACCTTGCAAAACAGCAGGTGGCCTAACAATCTTAACGAGCCCTACACAAGGATCTAAACCTCAGCTCTTGGATTGCCTTCTTAATTGGGACCTCTTTACTTACTGCAACTGAACACTCATGGAAAAAGGAGAACCACTGATGTCCATGTGTACCCATTTTTCCATGCAAGAGAGGAAGTTTCCAGGGCTCAGGCCCATGTGCCCTGTTGCACAGGCCCACGCTGCACAAAGATAGCTGCTGGGTGGGTGAGGGGTGGGCACCTGCCTGCCACGCTCTACGGCCAGTGCAGAGCTAGCTGCTGTCGGAGGGGTGGGGTTTTCTGTGTTACTCACCCCCCTATTTTGCCAAACGAGCCTATGTGTATATCACACGTGGCTCTGTCTACTCAAAAAAGGTGACTTACCTGGAACAAGACATGATTTGCCTTCCCTGTCTTCTAACCCAGGAGACCCGCACTGATCAGTACCGTAAGCACAGGTGCACTTTAAATTAATTTAAAAAATAAAATGACGTAGGCAGCACCATGTAGCTGGAAGTCACGGAGCCGCTTCTGTCCCCCTTGACTCTTAAAGCCGTGAGCTTCCGATCTAAGAGCGAGCAGACGGGTGCCCCTCTGAAGTCCCGGTCAAGTGGGGGCCTAGACAGGCTCCCATGGGCCCTGACGTCTGAGGCTGGCTTGTTACCAATGCAGTTGACGCCGACGCCGAATTCCCACAATCACAACGCGCTCCACCAGAACTCATCCTTCCACGTGGGTCTCACTAACGTCTGCTGGCTTTTCACTCATGTTAATGTCACCACCCTTCATTTTTGCTTCCAAGCGAAAAAGTACATGTGTGTCCATGCGCTCTCGGCAGGTGGGGGTGACAAAACACAGCCATCCCTATTTACGTATTTGCTAACTCCTTAATGGATTCTCCTCTCCCGCCGGCTGCTCACACCTTGCAGTCTCGGCAGACGCTGCTCTGCTGGGCAATGAACTCTCTGCAGCGCCATCAAATCCACACGTCCAGCTTCCCTTTGCTGCCCATTCAAGTGCGGGCAACGGACAAACTCTAAAAGTCAAAATGAAGGGGTGCCTGGGTGGCTCAGTTGGTTAAGCGTCTGCCTTTGGCTCAGGTCGTGATCCTAGGGGTCCTGGGATCAAGCCCCATGTTGGGAAGTCTGTTCTCCCTCTGCCTCTGCCCCTCCCCCCAGCTTGTGCTCTCTCACGCTCACTCTCTCTCTCAAATAAATAAAATCCTTAAAATAAAATAAAATAAAATCCAAAATAAATAAGTACTTATTTGTAGAGTGAATTCGAACCTTGCTGCTCAAAGTCCGACGCTAGGACCAGCAGCATCAGCAGCTCCTGGGACCCTGCTGTGTATACTGAGTCCAAGCCCTGACCCAGAGCCTCGGAGTCCAAATCCCAATGGACAAGATTACTAAGGTGAACTACACACACAGGAAGTTCTGGGAATTGGGTCAAAATGTGGTAAGGGGTCTGGAAAGAAGGAAAAAGCAGAGCGGAATGAGGAGAGCCAGGAGGAAAGGGGGAGACTGCTGTTTTTAATATAGAGCGGTGAGCGAGGTTCTCGTGGGGGAGGCGAGGCCTGAGCAAACTTAAGGAAATGGGGGAGTGATCCCCATGGGACTCCTGGGGGCCCTGGTGTTTGAGGTGGGACACCGGGATCAGGGGCAGCAGGGAGGAAGCGCTATCAGGGGGAGGGAGAGCGTGACTCCTGGCTGAGGACGGGATCCCAGGAGGCTGAGGATGGGCAGAGCCGTGGGCAGGACCTGGTCTCCTGGGAGTGAAGGGCAACCAGGAAAATGTCTTCTTTCCCGAGATGTACTAATAGTTTTCACCTTGTAAGGGTTCTGCAAAGAAAATTCTATCTTTTAGATTGTATCATTTTTAAAACTAATTGTGATCAGAATGCACACATTATGCACGCCATGTCTACACCAAGAACCACACCTAATAAGACACGATAGCTGTCTTTTGCCCCCTGTGCGATGGGAACTTCCATGCACCCTCACATACAGAAACTCTGGGAACTCAGGATGCGTGCTTTTCATTCAGACTGGCTGTACAGGGCCGTGAGGCTTCCCTCCATCCCGGCCACCTCCTATAAAGGGGAGCCCTCAGGGAAACCAACCACTGGCAGTCAAAATGAACACCAGCACCGAAGTGTTCCCCCATCCTCGAGTCAGGGCTAACCCAGGGGGCAGACGGTGTGGGATGTGCAGGTGTTGACAGCTTTGGATGGCGAGGGCAGGTGACAGGTCTCACTTCCGATCTGCTCCCCTCACACCCCAGCGAAAGCTTCAGAGCTGGAGAAAGGATTCAGATGACCACCTATTTCCTCTTTAAACAAAAGGATACACTTGCTTTAGGACACAGGCAGTCAGAAGAATGGTTTCTACTGTGCTTGCCTATCAAGAACCCTGAATTCTCAGAGCTTTATCAGGAACGCGCCTCCTCATTGATAAAGGACGATGCCCCTCTTGCTAAGGAACCTGAATCCAATGTTAAAACTTAGCATATCATCTGTGTACTAGTTTCTTAAGGCTTCAGAACAAAGCACCCCAGATGAGGGGGCTTAAGCAACAGAATTTCTTCCCTCACAGCTCTGGAGGATAGAAGTCCAAAATCAGACTGCCAGCGAGGTTGGTTCCTTCCCAGGGCTGTGAGGGAGGGATCTGCTCCCGGCCCCTCCCCTTGGCTTGTACTCGGCTGTCTTCTCCCTGTGGCTTCACAGAGTGTATGCCTGTCCGTGTCTCGGACAAGTTTCCCCTCTTTATAAGGACACCAGCCATATAGGATTAGGGCCACCCCGATGACCTCGTCTTTCCTTGGTAACTACTGTGAAGGCCGGCTGTCTGAATAAGGTCACGTTCTGAGGTTCTGGGGATTAGGACTCTAACATGTGAATATGGGGGGCACAATTCAGCCTGTAGCAGCCTAGAAGCTCCTGGAGAGCAAAGAATATATCCGTTTCGTTCGTTGCTGTCCCCACCTGCCTAGCAGAGTGTGAGGTATCAGACTCAGCCCTATAGGTCAGCAGTTCTCAAAGTGTGTTCCAGGAACCTCCTGGGGTCCCAGCACCCTTCTAGGCAATCCCCTGCTCCACGTTGTTTTCGTAATATGTGAAGACGTTATCTGCCGTTTCCATTTTGAGCCTCTCACAGGAGTGCAGTGAAGTCCTCCAGAGGCTACAGGACATGCAATAGCAGAGAAGACTCTACACGGAGGCGGATACGAGAATCCAGCCGTCTTCTATTAAACCAGACACTAAAGAGATTTGCAAAAATACAGGACAATGCCGCTCCTCTCACTAAATATGTTTTTGGAAAATATCGTTGTAAATGTGTTCTTTACATTAACACATAATGAGTCTATTGCTGTTATTTTTAAATGAATTCATAAATAAATGTTTCAAAACAATCTGTTTTTGTTTCTAATTTGGTCAATGTCAATAGATATAATCCATACAGACAATGGCTTCTCAGCAACATCAATTTTTAATGGTATAAAAGAGTCCTGAAGCCACAAGTTTGGGGACCATTGCTGCAGGGATTTAAACTGACCGGGACCTGGTCCATCTTCTCTGAAGTATCGTACAGTCTTACAGCGATAACGTACTTTATAAAGAAAATATTTTTAGTTGCTAAATGCAACCAAAAATGAAGCCTGTTGGCCATTCCCATAAGTTGACAAAAGGGAGTTCTTATTTTTATTTAAAAAAAAAAAAAAGCCAATCTTGAGTCTCTGAAGATAGCACCGTTAGTGATGTGTTAAATTTGGAACTGACACACTTCAAAAACCAAGAGTCGGGGAGACGGGCATTTTCATGCGTCCCACCTGCTGAGCGCTGCGCCCCCCCGGACTCTCCAACACTGGACAGAATCTACTAAAGATGCTGGCTGCCCATCCCCTCCTCGCTACAAACTACCTACCCACATCTGTTTCCAGCCGAGAGTTCTAGAAAGCACTGTGTCTTTTGGCAAAATGGGAGGAGGTCTGTTGAGGGACCACAGAACAGCAGGAAATGAGCAGAGCTGTAGACCCCCTACCCACTGCCAAGCTGGCTGTGGTTTTGGGGCAGAGCCAACTTGAGAAAGTGGTCCTGGGGCCATGGGCCTGCAGAACCCAGGCACAGACGCCCTGCCCATCTCCTAGTGCGTCCTTCTTGGTACACTTGATGCATCTCTGGACTGGGAAATGCACTCTCTGATGAATGCTAAGGACCATTCTTTTTTTTTTTTTTTAATGACCAGGATATTTTAAGTTCTAAACTCCTCTCTTAAATACTTGAACATTGGAAGATCCACCCTGTTTATTTCCTTGCTGAAGACTGCATGTCATGTCTCATTTTAAAGCGGATTCTCAATAAAATAAAATAAAATAAAATAAAATAAAATAAAATAAAATAAAATAAAATAAAACTAAAACAGATTCTCAAAGGCATTCAATTCAAATAACCAGTGGTTGGGCACCCACTAGCACCAACCTAATAGGCACTGGTGGTGGTGACAGAAAGCTGGATTGTCCTCAAAGTCGATTATTCTAGACAGACCGTAATTACTGGAATAGAGGGACAAAATACCTGGAGAGAAAAGAAGAGCAGATTTGTCAGGACTGGGCAAATGCAGGCTCCATTAGAGCAGGGATTTCCTTCTTTCGGTGACTTCTCTCACCCATGCCTGGAAAAGTGCCTGCACGCGGTGGACCCGTGGTGATTACCCACCATGTAAATTCCTAGCATGTGGGTGCTAAGTGTGGTGCTGGTTTGTGGATGGTGGAGGAAGGAGGGAGGAGGGAGAAAGGGAGGAAGGAAATGGTGTTCATGGGCCTTGAAGAATGGTGGGACTGGACAGGTTGAGATGGCGAGGACTATTTTCAGGTGGGGAACCCGTGACAAAAAGCACAAAAGTCAGACCAGTAGGCCCATCCCCTGTGAGCTGGAGAAGGCCCAGGATGACGTGCGGTGGGCAGGCTGTAGAAACTCAGATTGGATCCACAGTCCTCATTTCTGAAGGCCCTGGATGGGCCATTCTGCACAAAACATGGGCTTCTTACTTCCATGTTTCCATAACTTCTCCATCCTGGTTGCCACTGTCTCACAGCCTTTCCATCCACGATATTAATCACCTCATCTAGTTTGGGATTATATCCCTCCTCTTTCGGTGAGGCACACGCTTGATTATGACTTAGATGAATTTTAGAATGTAATTCATTTGTTCCACGTTAGAGGAGTGGTTTAATTTCCTAAGATGGCCTCTCATGAGCTCACAGTCCTTGAAGACCCACTGCCCAGTGGGAAGGGATATGTGTTGGAAGCAAAAATAAAAGCCATCAATTTAAAGAAAGCCAAGTTTGGAAAATTCTATCTAAGGATGGGCAATTCTATGATAAAATGGCACTGACCACCCAAACAGGCACAGGGTCTATGGAGAATCAACTCACATATCTGAGCCATGACTTGTATTTACCAACTTCACGGACAGTTAATTTCATTGGTTTGGGTCTATGGTCTCTTCTGAAGGTGGGACAACTCACAACAAATCGTGAGGTCATGTATGCACTGAAAGGCAGTGCTCCTTTACAGGAACAATAATCACACTGTGTCACCCTGCCGTCCCAAAATAAATACCAGCATCCCAATGTGTCACCAGGACCCTAGAAACCCTTAAGTTCTCCTGCAAAGAGGGGCCTTGAGCTTGGTTTTCTTAATGACTGCTCTTGCATTCACTTGCGAGCGACCTGAGCAATGAAAGTCATTCCCAATCAACCAGGAGAGGCAGGTTAACTCGGCAAGGGATGGCCGACATCATTTGACTTTCCAGAAAAACCCTCCTTTTCTACTGATTCAAGAAACATGTGCATGTGCTGCTGAAAATCAGGACCCTGTTCTTGTGCCACCGAGTTAAGGACCCTGCTCTTAGCTGGATGAGGTGCCACCTTGAATTTCAGAGAGAGATCCAGCTGCACCACAAAAGCCATAACCAAGAGATGCACCAATGTCAAAGCTTATGCTGTTAACGCTTCCGAGGGAGTATGTACGTTCAGGGGAGGGAACGTGCTGGTGTCTTGCCCTGTTGCCCCTAACGCAATCTCTTCCCTCCTACCTGGCCCCAGGACTTCTATACATTACCAGTTTCCCAAAAAGGAGCCAGAGACTGAAATCTGAAATCAGAAGCACATTTCCAAGCAACAAATGCATGATGCTAGCAAGTTAGGTGCAGTGGAGGCAGGTATGCTGGTGGGGATGGAGGAGGAGAGGAGGGAGGTCAGGAGGAAGTCTGTGGGAAACCTGGCAGACCCACAGCAAAGGGTCTTGAAATTGCCAATGTGTTCTCATCGTATTGCCAATTCCAAAGGACTTGGATTTGAGGCCAGAGAGGGATCTGCTAACTTGCATCTTGACTTTGGGGTTTCCAAGAGTTCATACTTATATCTCAGCGCCCGAACAACAGAAAAGCAGGACATAGTCCGGTTGCACAATCTACTGGTTAATTCCAAGGAAAGTCTGCATACCAAAACAAAATGCATCCTTTCCTGGCATCGGAGGGAGAAGCGAGCCACATTAGCAGCATGCACAAGCACACTGGCAGTGTGTGCAGGGCTACCTAGACCTGTCACCCATGTGTAATCCATGCACACGGGCTCCATGCACACCCAGCTCGGGGTCATTCAGGCCGTGGCCTGTTACCCACTCCAGGAGTCACTCGAGCCTTTGTCTTTCTCCCTCCAGCTTCCTGCCTTCTGAAAGCATTCACTGGCCATCAGCCAATGGGGGAAAAGGTGACACTGCTCAATCCACGTCGGGACTTATCAGTGCTTCCAGGAAAAGGCCTGTGGTGGAGAGCCAGGGAAGTGAGATTTGTGGTTCATGCAGTTCTGCACCTTCCTCATTGCCCAGGTCAGTCAATCGATAGTTCTTATCTCCCGACTGGCATGGCCCTGCCTGGCTTCTTGCTCTCTCCTGCGGGGCTGCCGTAGGGCCTGCTGAGCTTCTGTGCAGCTCGATGCAAAGGGAAAACATGTGCTTCTCTGGATGCGGAGCGGGAAACTGGGGTTAACATGGAATAGACACTGTCAGCTTCATTGTTTTCTAACAACAAAAATTAAACTTGAGACAAAGATTTCCCAAAGTCCTTTAGCACCATCCTTGGTTCCTAAAGATCTCTTCCTTGACAAGGACCGTTGGAATGACTGTGGAGATCCGGATGCCCTACTGAGCGCAGTTAATGATGCTGAAAAAGAATGTCATGATAGAGGCAAGAATGGAACATTCTGAATTCCCCTTTGGCAACTGCCACCCAAGGGGAGTCTTGGGGGATGGCGGGGATCTTCAGTTCACCTAACACCCCATCAAGCCACCCCAAATAAACATGCTCTCTCAGCCAAAGCAGTGTGCTCACTCTGAAAACATGACTGGAAGGCAAGGCCTCCAGCCCTTGTCCAACCAGAACGCAAACCCAAGGCCGCCATGGAACTGAAGGGACCACTGAGGGCCCCCTGCCAGTTTCCACCGCACACGCATTTCTAAGAAGAACGGTTTCAGTCACAGAAGCCAAGGAACGTGTGCCAAAGTTCAAACTCATCTTCAGACTCTGGCCACACTTATTTTTAATATTCAGTCTATCCATCTATGAACTCATTAATTCACTTACCAAACATTTATTGACTCGTGACTCTGGGCCATGCACTGAGACAATCAGAACCTCTCGCAAGATGACCCGAGGATTTGATCTACCTGCTAATCGTACGTCATTATTGTAAAAAAATTCCATCTCTTTGAATGTCATCTCATCGAAATTCAGCCACCAATGCTCATAAACATCATCCATGGGAGCTGGGCTCTAAAGCTTCAAGAAGATCCAGCTTTCTCAGGAAAATCACTGAGCACATATGGATATAATTATCTGCATTCTGTTTTCCCCTAGAATCGTTGCATTTGTCGCTTTGAGCAACTTTCTTTCTTCCCTTTAGGAAATACAGTGAAGTATTTCCTTTTCTTTTAGGCAATATTAATTGGTAAGAAATGCGTTTATGATATAATAAGTGAGTTTTCATATTTATGTTTGAACAGACTGAGGAGCATGAAACTAAATTTCTAGGCAGCTGGTAAGCGTGACTTGCTTTTACTTGAGAAAGAAAGAAATGTACAGGCTTATTGTCAACGTGAACGAGGTAACGTTGGAGTAGGAATTACAGCCCGTCATAGTCCCTCCTGTTGTACAGCTCACAGAGTTCGTTTACACACCCAATCCCGTTTCGATCTAATATAATCTTTATACACAAGTATTAACAATTTCCCTCGGAATTGGCCTTTGTGCGAGTGTCCTTTGTGTTGCATACAGATGTTTACAATAGATGTACATCTTTGTCGCACCTCATGGTTTCTGTCTGTCTCAGGCCATTAAACTGTAAGCTCCTGGAGGGCAGCGACGTCTCGAATTCACTTCTGTGACCTCAGGGCCCACCTCACAGTCGCTAAATGGATTCATTCAGCGCAGCCTTGCTTGGCGACTTAATAGCACGGAGCTACAGAGAGCGCGTCTGTGACCCGGGGACGGCAGCTTCCTCCGTCTGTCTCACCTGTTCTGATCCACGAAACAATCGAGACCATGTTGGGCATAGAATAAGTACCAAGTGTTCGCCATGAGTACCGCTTCTGTTCTTGTTACTTATCTGAACTGAAGTTCGTGAAAGGAACGTCACACGGCGATGTGGCCGACGACGGGCCGAAAGGACAGAATAGTAGGGTTTCCGTGTCCTGTCTGCAGCTTTAGCTAAGCTACTGAACAAAGTCATAGGATTGTTTTTTTCAAAATCATTTCCATTAATATAATTTAAAAAATCATTCACACATAAGGGTTCCCTGGGTGTCTTTTCCCGTCATGACTCATGACTGCCTTCACCTTACCAAATACATACGTGACATGTGCACACCGCAGGGCTGAGGAGACAGAAATAGGAAACCCTGGCCTCCCTGAGCAGTGGCGTCTCTTCTCCTCAACATTTTACATTTTATAATTATATCGGTCACCCTGTTTCATCAATACAGCCTTGCACGAGGAACCAAGAGGAAGTGAGCCAGCTCTCGGCATAGAAAGAAGAAAATCAGAAGTACAGTCAACGTTGGCACCATTATATTCTCTTTATACCTGTTTCTAAGAGTCTATTAAAAGTGCCGTCCTATTAGTGGAAGTTGAGCGCGGTGTTGGGTGAGTGTTAAGGACTCACAAGAGGCCACCACAGAAGACAGGAGGGGCTGGGATTCCAGGCAGGATCTGTTAGGAGCCTGTTAATTCTGAGGGGCTTTTGAGACCCTGAAAAATCTGACAGGGGTTCCCTTCCCCAGGATGATCCTTATTTTCCACAACAGGTTTATTTAATACTAACCTTCCCCAGTGCAGTCAGAAGAAGACTTGCTCTCCGTTACGAACAAGTAGCTGGGGCTGTGAATCATGTTCACTTTTTTTGGCCAATGAATTCTTGGACTTTTGATCTTATTGTTCAATTCAGAAAAGAAGGGGATTAAATAGAATTAAGCAAGGAAGCTAAACTCCTTTTTTTCACTTGCAGAAAGCGAATTACAGTTTGGTCACTGAGTAACTTTATTATCTGCCTAAGATCTGTAATTAGGTTTGATGCCCACCGTGAAGCATGGTGGATTTCCTTGGAGAAGCAGAGCTGGGATAGACCGTAAATGTTCAGTGTCCCTGAATATGTTCAGAAGAATGAGACATCGGTCTTTTTAATAATTAAGGAATTCCTCATTCCCTCATGAGCTCTACAGACATCGCCATTCTCAGCAGGAGGAACTGGCAGAATTCTGGGCAGATGGTCTTTAAGGCATCCCTGGCTCTGTCCGTGGATGGCCAGAGCCCCCCTCCACGGTCATGGCAACCCAAACACCCACATGCTCACAAGCACCCTCCCGCGGGGGAGGCAAGAGGCATCTGCTCTGAGCACCACAACATGGTCATTACCTTCCCAGCTTTCTTGTCTTTCCTTACTTTAATATTTAAATCAAGTGATGGAACTATGTGCCTGATTTCATCACTGAACTCCATAATCTAATTGTGGTCTTCCTACAAATTATCATAATTTTTTAAAAAATCTGTAGGGTTTATGTATCATCACTGGCATCCATGACGGCCAACTGAGCTCTAATGAATCCATAAACCAGAGAGCCGAGGCAGTGCTGTGCCCGGGGTACGGAGAAACCCAGCGTCCGTTCCCGCAGGTTTGCCCCGGCACCGAGTGACCTTGACCTTCCCTAGCTCGTAGTCCAGTCTTCCGAGTGCGCAGTATGTGCGTGTGGCTGAGCTGACGTACTCAGACAGGCTCCCTTGAGTCGTCAGAGATTCAATTGTGTTCTGGAGCCCCATGAAATAGATGTTGGATTAGCCATTATGCAAAGTCCTTTACTGGGTTATCTGTTGAGCACTTGGCAGTTTCATGAACACCTTTCAATTACTATTTTACGTGATCCTTTAACCCCCCTGTATAGACATAGAATAGATTCTATGATGCCTGGTCTATAAAGACATGGGTTGTGTTCCCAAAGCTTGACTGTGAGTCTGTTACTTATGACTTCTAACACTCTGACTGTCCATAGCAACACACAGGGTGAGGCTTCCGCGTTAGGGGCTCCTGTCTGCTGCCCCCACGGAGCTAAGCACCCGGTGCAGGGCTCCTCAGAGAGCCCAAGGCCTGGGATGTGGGAGATGGAGCTCCGAGAGTCAGGGGGAAAGAAAAGAAAGCAAGCCTTTTGAAAAAGACATTCCTGAATTGCAATGGCAGGAGGAGGGAAGAAGTCACAGCTACGATGCAGCTTCTCATTCTCGTGACCTTAGGAGGAAGTGGCTGTACGTGGGCCAACTCTGCTCAGACCTGCAAGGCCAAGATTGTCGGCCATGTCTTGGTGTCCATGGAGCTCCCCTCTCCTGTTTTCCCATTTCCAGGAGCCCCAGCAGGGCCCAAAGGAAATGAGCTTTGCAGCCCCATCTCCACACTTGAACGTGGCCGCTCGGGCCGACCCTCAGCTCCTGGCCACCAGAGCCGGCGTGAGGCTCGCAGCAGCCACCAAAGGGCCGGCTGCCCAGGACCTCAGACCTGTTTGAGGTCCACTTCCTTCTGAGCGGGGGCTTTGAAGCATGGGGCGTTTTCAGAATACGGAACAGTCTACAAAAATGTACTTCAAAAGGAAACGGAGGAAGTGCTCCAAAAAAAAAAAAAAGAGTAAACAAAAAGAGTCAGAGACTCTTCAAAAGCACACAGGAACCAACCTGAGAGAGAGTTCCCGACGCCGTGGTCAGAGCTGGAACAAGCGCCCCACAAAATAAATCGCAGGAGCGTCGGATTACAAGCCAAAGCACAAGTAAAGATCCAAATACCTGTCCTCACGTGAACAAATAACACAATCAAGTAACTAAGCGGGGAGAGGAGACAACTCTTCTTTACAGACAAACCCCAAGTAATAACCGTAGAAGGAATGAGAGAAAAAGAAAATCAGCATCAGCAGCCCACGGTCCAAACTGCTGCGGGCAAGATGTGCGGACAGGCGCTACAATTAACGGCCAGCGCTTTAAGGAGAAACAGGGTATTTGAACACCCTCCAAATATCTCCTGCAAACTGTGTATTGATTCCTGTTGTTATGTTGATATGTCCACAAAATCTTTGATATTTCCCCGTCCGAGATGGAGCTTCATTCCCCTCCCGCTGAGTATGGGCTGCCCTTAGTAACTAATTTCAGTTAACTGAACTGACAAGGAATAAGGTATGGCAAGGGGAAAAGCAGGAACTTTTTGGTGGAGAAAACCAACGGACACCCAATGATTCAGGTCAGCATCACCAGCAGGAAGGCAGACAGACATCATGTAGCCACCCGATCGGACGCAATGAGATGGACACATCACTTCTTAGGTGTTTATTTCCTAAGTACCTGCCAGCTCTTCCCACCTGGGACAAACCCCAAAGGAGGTACATTCTATAACATGTCTGAGCAGTGCTCTTCAGAGCCATCAGGGTCATGAGAGACAAGGAAGAACTTGACACTGTCCCAGAGCGAAGGAAGCTAATGCAATGTGGCATCCTGTTTCAGAAAAAGAACATCAGTGGAAAACTGGGGGAATTTGGATAAAGCGTGCAGTTTCTTTAAAAGGAGGAGGTAGCATTGTTTTCTATAAAGAATGAGTGGTAAATATTTTTGGCTTTGTGGGCCATGTGGTCTCCTTTGAAACTATAGTGCAAAAGTGCTCAAAGACAACACGTAAGTCAGTGGGTGTGGCTGAATGCCAATAAAACCTTATATACAAAGAAAAAGCAGTGAGCTGGATTCGTGTGTGAGCCATGCTTCCTGACTCCCGGACGGTAACATTGTGTCAACGTCAATCTCTCAGTTTTGACAAAGGAGACCTGGTTATGAAAGACATTAACACAAAGGGAAACTAGGTAAAGGGATATGGGAACTCTCTGAGCTATCTTTACAAGCCTTCCGTAAACTTAAAATTATTTCTAAAAAAAATATTTTTTTTGAAATGAAGTAGAAATAATTGGGGGAGTCGAGTGCCATTTTTGGATGGTTTTTGTTTCTCCTACTCTGAACTTTCTTCCCCCAGTGACTATATTCAAGAATGGCCGTATGCATGGATCACATCCCATGGTCATGGCTAATTCCACGTTTTCTGTGTGTACTCTGTACAGAATGAATGGTATCAGGCTCATTACAGCAGATGAACATGGGAACACATTGCAGGACATGCTTCCTGAGTGCGAGGGAGTCTCAGCCTCAGACTGGGTCCCCAAGGAGTCCCTTTGGACAGTGGTAGCCTCACTGCGCCTCTGCTCATAAAAATGGCTGGACAGATCCCACTAACACCTAGGTCATGTGCCATTTTCAGGAATCCTGAGTAGCAAAACCGAACGTACTCCCCATCTTCTACTCCAGACCCCTCCCAAGAAAGATGAACACTGCTCTACTGTAGCCAGCAGATAGAATGACCAGGGCTGGAATTCCTGTCTCTGCATGCCCATTCTTCTGTAACAGTGGCATTAAAACCATCCTACAGTCCCAGACCCCTTCCTCCAAGCATATTCTTAGGCAGGAGTTCAGTGTATAAAGCAAGCAGCCTCAGAGAGAAGTGACTTCACCACTGGGCCTTAGAGGATGAGAAGGGCTTTGTGGGCACACATGAGTAGAGCAGAGAGTGCCCACGATGCTGGGGAATCCCGATGCAGTGGTACCAGGGTCTCGGAGCCTCCCTGGTCTGAGACTCGGATGGCCCCACCTGCGTACTGAGCAGTTAGGCATTTGTTACACGTGATGAGGACCCAGAAAAGGTTTTCCTGCAGGGAAGTGGCACACCAAGCTTGTGGAAGTTGAGCCACAGAAGGGAGGTAACAAGCTTGTGAAGCAAGAGCATGAGCTGGCCAGATCCAGGGGCTCCACAGCCGGAGGCTCCAGGAACAGCCGTGTGGCCAGGAGAACACAGCTGGTTCTCTTGGTCAGGGCAGGAGAATGGGGCCTGAACTTTCTTAGTGGACAAGGACCAAGGTCCTGATCTGGAAGCTTTAATTGCATTTCTGGGGGCATTTCCAAATCTGAAGCCTGACACCCAGGATTCTTCTCCCTTTGGTGCAACCTAGGCTGTTCGGGTTGAGTAGGGACATGCTAATTACCTCTCGAATGTAAATTTGTGACTCAGAGCCCATAACTCAGGACACAGCGCAGACACCACACAGACACTCTGTACTGAACCGAGCCACCGCGAGCAGTTTCTTACATTTGATTTCTAATCCCTCCAGCCCCACTTTGCTGTCAACCACACGCAGTCCAGGCAGGTGAGGGTTCAATGAAATCGTTCATCTTTAGCAGAAATCCCTTCATTTGACTTGTTCAGCTTTCCCTTGTTCTCTGAGAAGCCGAGCCCCCTTTTATATAAACATGATCCTACATTCAATTCTCTATATAAAACCATTCTCTCTCTCTCTCTCTCTTTTTTGAAAAATACTTTAAATAAGAAAACATTTATTTTAGATACCAGTGAGTGGTGAAATAGGAATGATTCAAACTTAATCCCGCCCTGACGTATGGGAAACTGACTCAAATTTGGGAGTGTCAGAAATTAAGAAGTGTTTACAAATACCCAAGAGGAAATATCCTCCAACTTTGGGGCCACAGAGAAAACTGTCCAGGCGGGAGGTCATGGGGAAGATGGAGTTTGGGGATGCTGCCATTTTGTGAAATGAAGTTGTACTTATCTGCATGAAATGAACAACATTTTAAAGTTCACCTAAATTCTACCTCTGTTAAGTGGGTGAGTTTGGAACTAAATGGGTGTAAATTTTAAAAACAGACAGATGAGACGGATAGATATGTAACCTCAAAGAAGGAAGTTGGGAAAATGAGTCCAGCGACTCCTTCTCGGGTGGCATCAGAGTGGGGCTAGGCTACAGAAGAATGGCTAGAAGTCTACTCATGAGCAAATCTGTATTTAAGGAGTGCTTCCTTCCCATAAGCAGGGAAATGTGGGAGGGCAATTCTTACCGATGTGTGAGTCACCAACTGAGTCACTGTGAGAGGCAAGCCCCATTGTTGGTCCTGGACTGCCTGAGAATTTCCTGTCACTTCTCTCAACCCAACTGTCCCCAAAGCACTCATGGCTTATGTATTCCTTAGAAGGATGCCTCTGGGAAACGGTGAACGTCTCAAGGGGAAAGCCAAGAAACGAGAACCCATTGGGCGCCATCTTCCTAGGTGGTCAGACGTCCCATTGTCTGCACGTTGGCCGAGCATCTTGGGCTCTGCCGTCTTCTTCTCATCCCAGGTGCTCTAGGGTTGCAGAGCCCCACTGGGTCCCCAGGTGGGGGCTGTGCTCTGCCTTCAATGCCACCATCCATCCAAGGCCCAGGACAGACTCTGCACCAAAGATTCCAGCTCTCATCCTGCCTCTCTTCTCCTCCTCAGCTTTTTGCCCTGAAAACCATGGGCCTCTTGAGGGTTTAGAAAAGTCTCATCAAGCCATGAGATAAAACACCTGCTCTTACAAGAGAGTCCTGCCTGTGAAGAAGGCGGTGACTGTCCCTTCTTTTCTGAATAAAAGAAACAGAGTGAAAGGGGCAGGAGTGGGGGATGGGCAGAATGGGTGAAGCAGGGCGACAGGTGCAGGCTTCCAGCTATAGGGGAATAAGTCACGGGGGCGAAAGGTGCAGCAGAGGGCACAGGGTCAATGGTACTGTAATAGCATGGGGACACATGGCAGCTGAATTATGCTGAGCAGGTCAGAAGAGGAAGGACAGGGAAATGGAAAACTTAGCTTCCTCATTTTTATTTGGAGAACATGTAATAAGAAGTCTCTAACCAAAAAAATTATCTCCAGGCTTCATGATAATTTATCCTCAGGGAGATGCATGAGTCTAGGCAAAGGAAACATTATAGACACTGCAGGACTTCGTGACAATAACGCTGGTGTGAATGACACGATCACAGCATCGCAGGCTCCTAAGTGCCTGTGTGAACTCATCCATGGAACCCACACACTAGCCTCAGGAAGGAGCTACTGTCACCCACTGTAGGATGGGGAAACTGAGCCTTCACAAATTGACTAAGTTGCCTGGAGTGTATTGTTAGGAATCCCCAGCGTTCTAACTCAGCTGCCTGCTCATATCTAACCCCTGAGACACCGCACCAAATGGCCTGGAATGAAGCGGCTGCAAAGAGGTTTTGAGACATAGGAAACTGGAGAACGCCGTAAACGAGCCCAGCCCAAGAAAAGAGACAACGTACAGAACGTGGCATGAAAGGAGAAGGGACGACGACCTAACTAATTGACGTTTTTCTCCATGCTTTTAACTCTGGGCCCCTGAAAAGGCTACCCCTCCCCCTTGCCCTGGTACCCCATGGCCAAGGCATTCGCCAGGCCTGTCACGCCTAATGGAAGGCTGCACCTGGCCCTACCTGACACAGACAAGCCCTCTGTTAGCTAGGAGATTCTTCGCACTGCTGCCTCTGAGGAATTAGGTCACAAGAGGCCACAATGCCCACCACTTGTATTCAGCACCCCTCCCCAGCGGCCACACAAGTACAGTCACTGTTCTCAGCCTCCCAAGCCTGTCCCTGCCTCAGGGCCTTTGCCCTTGCTGTTCTGCTCAGTGCACAGCTCTCTCCCACCGGATATGCAACCCTGGTTCTCACATTTCCTTTCTGTCTTTGCCTGACAGCCTTCCCCAGTCACCTTATCTACCCTGGAGCCCTGGAGCCCCTGCCACCCTGTGTGTCCCCACACTTCTTACCGCTGATGGATTCTATCATCACTGTTCCACTGTGTCCTATTTTTCTGTCACACCTCCCATCCCCACTGGATCAAGAGCGCTGCATGGGTCCATCTGTCCTGCTTACATACCCCCCACACTGATGGTCACCATGGGTGTCCAATACATCATCAGTAAATACATGAATTCCCACATGCCAAATCCCAAAGGGATCACGTGGTATTGCTCGTCTGCCACGCTCCTAGAAGCATTTCTTGAGACAAACCATAGACATGAAGCTGTCTGTCCTCAAATAAAGAAAAATCTGCCTAGCGTCTTTAGGCCAATATGTGACGAGCTCTCCAAATTTAAACCGAAGTCTGAAATGGGCACAGGAATTAAACGAACGGGCCTCATGCAGGTGCGTGCAGCCACAGAAATTCGGTGCGGACGCAGTGAACTAAACTCCCCGCCGCTTAGGTGGCCGGCCCTGAGAATAAAGATCTGATTAGAAGACAAGTTTTAAAAAATCTTCAACAGGGAACAAAGCCCATAACACGTCATTCTATATTACAAGAGCGGGGTCGTGGCCAGAGGGAGGCAATGGCTTTTGCCTTGGGCCTTTTCACGGCAGTGCTGGGTTAAGTGGCCCGATTGTCCCGGCTGTTTACGAGCCTGAGCCTTCGTAACACCCCTGAAATGTGTTCTCCTAAAGATGTTCCCTGAGATAGGACAGCACTCCGCATTGTTTCGCTGCATACCACATTCATATCCCAGAGTAATCCGCCCTTCTTTTAACGGCTGATGACAGCTCCAATGGCTGGGCGAAAATCAGTTGAAGGAAAGGGAAGTCTTGTCGGAAATGAGATTAATCTTGTAACGAGTGTTCGGCTCTGATAACCCATCTGGGCACACAACTGCTTAAACCGGAGAGCAATTAACCTTCACCCGCCAAGCTCTGTCCAACCGTTATAAACATTAAAGAGACAGATTCCTCCCCTCCTCCTTGTAGACTAAACAACCAGATTTGAATTCCATGTAAACGGCCTCTTTCTGCAGATGTGCGCCGATGACAAAGGCCGGGGGAGAGGTGGGTCACGACTCTGCTCGGAACTCAGGTAACCTGGACCTCCGCTGGAGCCCCTGGAGGTCGTTAGCGTGGAAAGTCGCTCGGGGCATTTTAAAATAAAATCGCTAGCTGTAGGGGAGTTGGGTTTTGTTGCTTTCATGCAGGAGCACACGTCTGCTAAGAGCAACACGACTTGAATGTTTTTTTTTTTTCTTCCTTTTCTTTTTCTTTTGCCCAACAGTAAGGACATTTGCACGGAGCCGGGCCCTCACTTGCCCTGGGTTCCTCTCTTCCAACCACGCAGGCCACTGCATGAGTAAATGCATCTTGTGGTCACAGAAGGGAGATATTTTTTTTTCAATCTCTGAGAAGTTATTAGCTTTCATGGAGAGCAAACCTGTGATCTTGCCTTTATCAGCACATGCTGTAACCGACTGGGCTAACCAAATAGGCCACGTACAACACCGCTTGGTGAGGGGCCCTCCGATGAGATTAACTTCCACAACACTAAAGAGAAACCTCTGACGTCACTTAACTTACCATCAGGCAATAGCCTTCTGGAACATTCTTTAAAGATTTATTTTTATTTATTTGAGAGAGAGAGAGCACGCATGAACCTGGGGAAGGAGAGGGAGAGAGAGTCTTAAGCAGACTCCCCCTAAACAGGGAGCCTGAAGCAGGGCTCGATCTCACGACCCCGAGATCATGACCTGAGCTGAAACCAAAAGTCGGATGCTCAACTGACTGGGCCACCCAGATGCCCCAGGAACATTCTCTTATATGGGGCCCCTGGACTGGGTTTATGGACATGGTATTAACAACAGACAGATAAAGGATAAGGCCCCTGTGCCTTAGAGGTGGCCACAAACCCAGGCGGGTACAAAATACAGCTCACAGAACAGGTGCACACGAGTACGTGAGCACACGTACAAAGTGATGGGGAGGACCGAAGCTCTGCACAGCCAGCCTGTCTGCTACTGGGCCTTCCCTCAGAGTCTAAAACACAAACAAATAATAAAAGGGGGGAAATGAGAACATTCACTTAGCATGTTCTAAAGTTTCTCTCTCCCAAGGTTTCAGTCCAGGCTTCACGACGACCAAAGACAGCTCTCAAAATACTCCAGGCTAACATTCGATCTCATCTTATCCCTTGAACCCAGTTTCTGTTTCCAATGGGTAAGTCGTGACACTCGAGGCCTTGCGGGTGGGTGTGTACACGACGGGGCTGAGCTTCCACGGCCTGTCTCACTCGCACCGGCCTCTAGTAACAGAACGAGAGAGGAGCATGGGAGAAGTACAAGCACCCCGTGGGCAATATTACCACCCGGGGACACACTCCCAGGGCCACAGCCAGGAGACCATGCACTGTGTGCTCCAGAGTGTTCTTCTGGCCACTCCTGGGCACAAGTCGTGAAGGACACCCCGAGGGACTGACCCCTGCCTAACAGGGCTTTTCACCACCTTTGCATTTGCAACTATGTGAGATGCAAGCAGAGGATTCCCTGGGTCCAGTTCTCCCAGTCACACTGGGAGCTTTCCCGTGTATTAGCTGCTGGCAAGATGGAGACGGGCTGGCCAACTTTTCATCCCAGGAGGACTGTTGCGTGCCCTCCAAGTAGATAAGGGCACACGTGGACAACAGAACAAGAGCTCCTGACTGTCCTTGATTTAAATTTGCATGTCTTTCCCATGAAAACCTTGCAGAAGCTTCATGGTCAGGGCTAAGATGCAGCTCACGTCTTGGTGGAGTGACAGCTCCATGTCACAAGACATGACACCAGCAGATATCAAAGCCAGAAGACGAAAATGAAATCATGGTGCCTGACAGTAACACAGGACATGATGCCATTTTATGAGCTTAATCTTAGGGCTGTGGAGGTTCAACTTGAGGACTTTCTCGAAAAAGCCACAGGAATCACTTTCTTTTTTTATAAGATGCAAACAGCACACTCATCCATGCGTCTACACTGGGCCTGTGGGGAGGGTGATTGGCTGCCTGCGTCGCCAGGCCCCCACGTGACTCTGATGAGCCCTGTGGTGGCCCCAACCTCGCTGCGCTTCTTGACATCCACCAAGTAGAACTATGAGATAAGGAAAAACCACAGCATCACACCCAGTATCTTGTGAAACTGGAACAGCTGTGGGGGGAACGCCCGCCCTACAGTGATTTGTGATTCTGATCATCACGCTGGATGGCACGGTGTGAAGGCTGATGTGCACGCCGCGGGGCCGGACGTGCTCTTCCGGGAAACTGACTACATTCACACATTCCCGAACGCGACTTACGCACAAGCACGATGCCAGAATCCCAGCATCGCGGCCGTGAGCATTCTCGATGAGGGGCTGCCCGCTCTTCCAAAGCCCGGGCGAAGCTGCCCACCTCCAGGCCTGCCTTGTCTCCTTCCTGCTGAATGGCAGCCTCCCACCCACGTCCCCCTGGATGTGAACTTCTTTGGAAGTAGGGTCTCTGCCGATGTAATTAAGGCAAGGATTGGGGGAAGATCGTACTAGAGGAGGGCAGAGCCTGAATCCAACAAAAGCACCCCTGTAAGGGACCAGAGAGGACAGAGCAGTCAGATACACAGAGAGAGGGATGGGAGGACAGAGGCGGAGTTCAGGGCATGTGGTGACAAGCCAAGGAATGCAGGCAGCCATCTAAAGCTGGGAGAGGCTTGGGACCCACTCTCCCTCACAGCCGCCAGAAGGACCTGAGCCAGCTGACACCTTGATTTTGGACTTCTGGCCTCCTGAACTGCCAAAGAATACAGTCCTGTTGTTGTCAGACCCCGGGTTCCTGGGTATTGGCTATGGCAGCCCTAGGAAACGAATACACTCCCTGTGCACCGTTTCTAACAAAATGTTTGCGGTTTGGGGGGCATGGTATGGCCCACTGCTTGCCTTAGAGAGTCAGCACACTTTCCAAAAGTACTTGAGTTTATGCCAAGCATTAGGTAAATCCCTGGTTACAGCAACCAGAGAGCCTGAAGCTTTCAGAATACTGCTAAGTTTGTCAAACTTTCCATGTAAACTCCTTTGTCTGACAATGCCCTGGTTCTTCTGTTTAGGAACTTTTCTGCTTGTACTACTGGGGGCATGAACGTCTGGCTCACATTCGAATGAAAGTCATCATCACATGGGGAGGTGTCTTCACAAAGATCTTTAAATGTCTCAAAATTTTATTTGTTTGAAAACAATGTTAGAAGTTATTTAAAAAAAAACAGCCAATGGAAATGAAAATTTAATTTCTTTAGCATTTTTTCCAAGGAACATTTGTGGGCAAATTTGGCAAATTGTGATTGTTTCATGAATATTCTCTCCCCAACAAAATCTTAGTTCTCTTAAGAATTCCTTTTAATTACCCTAAGAACAATTAAGGGTATACGGACCCAAAGTATAACTGCGTTGAGAAACACTGGACCCCTCCATGACCAATCCAGTTTCCTCTAACTTTTGGACTCCCAAATAAAAGGGTTTTTGGGGTTTTTTTTTTCTTGCCTTTTCTTTGAGTCCTTAAAAACTACATTGTAGTTTTTCCTCCAAGAGGGACCAAGTCAGATTTGTTTTATTCACCTATGCAGCTGAAGATGTGCCCCACTTAGGGAAAGATTTGGATACACATTTCGTCATGTGTTTATGTGTTCATTCATTTCAGCAAACATTTATGGGGAAGCTCGCCATGTGTCAGGCACTGTCCTAGGCGCAGGACAAACAACAATGAGCAAAATTCATCAATCATTACATTGAAAACCAGTTCATAGAAAAAAGCCTTACCAAGATAACAGATTACGTTAGGTTTTCTGAAAGATCACGTTTTCTTTGGCTGATATAGAACGGCTTAACCAGGAAGGCTCACTAAGCTAAATAATATGTTTGCTAACCTTGAAATTTCAGTAGGAGATCCAGTTTTATTACCTGGCTTAAATAAGTTGGTTGTTAATTGCTATTAAAGTCCATCTTTCTCATAAAGCAGATCGTGCTGCAATTGAATACAAAGAACTTAGCTATTTAGGAAAGTGTCCCACCACATCGTACCCGTTGCAGATGTCATTTATATAATAATTACAGTAACGTGCCGCCGGACTCACCGGTGGTTACGGACCCTCCGTGTGGACTAGGACACTGGATACCAGTATATGTTTTAAGGAATTAAGTCGCAGCTTCCCTGAAACTGCAAAGGAGTGGCTGCAGTAACAAAAAAAGAGAAACGAACAGTGCCCATCATAATGCATTAAACACAGTTCTTCATCTCTGTGTGCCCAGGAAGACTTTTCGCGTAATGGATTCTAACAGTTGAACACAGGCATGACCCAAGGCAAACCTTGGACATAGAAACACTGATAGGTATTGCCACGCAGTGAAAGTGAAAGCTTGGTTTTGCCCCATCCGGACAGGTGTCACGTAACAGAACGCAGGCTCCCAGACCATATTTCTGCTTCTGGTTTTCAAGTGGAAAGCATCTCCAACTGTGGCCCGGCAGAGAGGCACGCACTTTTTGGGCACATGCTCACAAATGTTCCAATCGCAGATTCTGGACAGCCCCACGATCAGCCCCTTCTCCCCAAACATGGGCAGGTTCTTTAGGACACACATGCTTAAGTGTGTCAGGCATTCACAGGTGACGTGGGGGCATTCAAGACACTGGTCCCAAGACACAGTAATAATTCTGTCTTCTGATCAAAACCACAACTTCCCTCATCACCTCTAGGGGCAACTAACACAACGCTGTGCAGATACTAAGAAGTCAATCATTGCTCCTTGAATTAAATGAATGAGTTCTCCACAACATGTGAGCAAGCGTCTCCGCACTAATTAATGCACTCAGTCATGCACTTATCACCCAGCTAGATAGTCATTCGTTAGTGAATAGAGATCCAGTAAAGGCCTACTGCTTACTAGGCATGTTCATCATGAACAAAGCATGACACGGTGACAGCCAGGTAACTTAAGGTACAGAATCCTGAACTCTAACAACCAGTGTTTTGAGAGTTTCTGGTCTTCAAGGAGGTTCCACAGATCCTTCATCATGGACGTTACCTGGCAACATGAGAACTCGAGAGATGTTTCCTTTCCTCCTGTAAAGAACGTACCAGCTACAGTAGCTGGTTCAGACTAGCACTTGACTTCTACTCTAGGACCCCTGCAGAGACCAGCGCTTGCTCTCCATTGCAGGAATACATTCGTTCATTCACAGAAAAGGCAAGGGAGGTGACAGGGAACACCTCACAGTCCTCCACCTTGTTTTTTCTATGGCTCCTCAAAATCGTTGGTTCTCTGGGCTCATGAAAACGCAGCTGAGTTCAGTGGCTAAAAGTTTAAGTCCCACGTTGCTTGAACCATTGAACGGACCCCCAGTGGGGACTCTATTATGGTGTGTCTACTATCCTCAAAGAAATAGCCTGAGAAAGAAGCAAATAATATATAGGGAAAGCCTCTCATCTCTTCAGATGAAATAGATCAGTGTCTCTTTAGATAGATATCCAAAATGTATTGGAGGATGCCTTTCAAAAGTCGAACACTGAAACAAACACAGTCAAGAATGGATTACTTCAGAAAGAGCAGATAAGATGTGAG
The DNA here is from genome assembly GCF_024610735.1 of Ursus americanus. Classification (NCBI taxonomy): domain Eukaryota; kingdom Metazoa; phylum Chordata; class Mammalia; order Carnivora; family Ursidae; genus Ursus; species Ursus americanus. The sequence goes on from NC_142130.1 coordinate 92,863,904, forward strand.
AGTAAATTAAATACTAGGAACAAGACAAGGGTGAGTCACCAAAGAGCTCCTAATAGCGAACACTGTTTGCGCATGAACACATGTGACCCAATGCGCGTACCACCAAGATACAGGCGCTATTCTCATTACCCATTCTGTCCTACAGATGAGCAAGCGAGGCACAGGAAAGTGAAGTTACCTTGCCAGGGCACGGCAGAGCTAGGACCTGCCCCAGGCAAGCTGGTTCTGCTCCACAGACAGAATATGGAGCCTTAATCTCTAAAGGGGATCACAAGAAATTCAGCCCTTACTCCTCTTTTCTTCTCCATCCTGGAAAAAAGGAAGTGAGTAGAAAAGGACTCTTAAAAATGAGTTTAATTTCTCAAATGTTATTATTCTTTCTAAAGAGTATGTCTCTGTGCATGGAAAAAAGATCCCCCCCCCCAAATCCAAAAAGTGCCAAGTCTTCAGAGACCCTTCATGGTGTAAAATCAATTATTTTAATTTCCTTTTCTAAATGCTTATTTTCAAAATCCTACAATAATTGTTTTCGAAATGGGGGAAAAAGAACAAAGGTTTTATTATTGTTGCTGTTTGAACAATATGCTATTCAATGGCTATATTGAACGTGTATCCACTTCAGGCTAAAGAAAACAAGACGGGGGGGGGGGTCGGAACCCAGCCACAAGCCCCAGTTGAGCAGGGGTGATTTTCAGGGAGGACGCCAGGAGGGGTGCTGCTCCATCCCGCATCAAAGTCAAGTCTATCTGCTGTGTACCCCTGTACCAGCATCACAGAACCCTGATTCTGGGGACACCAGAACCAATACAGACTTGGGAGATCAGAGAGGTCCGTTTGCAAAGAAGCAGAGGTGGCAGAAGGTAGCCTCTGGAAGGAGCTGTGTTGGGAGACGCCTCAGGGAGTTTCAGCAAAACGTAACAGAGCTGCCCAATCAGGGTGCAGAGGAGGAAAGCAGTCTTCACTCCAACAGGAGGACCCTAAGATTTTACAGTGTCTTCCAACAAGAAGAGCAAAAGTTCATCAACAAATGAAAATATCTCTTCGGGCAATCCTAAATATATGTATGGAGTGACTGTAGGTAAAAGCATTAGGGTTCACTCGTGTACTAGCCTCTCCTTGAGCCAGCACCACATCGAAGCACGTCTGACAGCTTCTCGGGGTCAAAGACCGTCCGCCTCCCCACCTGGCAGTCATGCACACCTGCGGTGTAGGTACGGGGGGAGGGGCCTTACCGGACACTGTGCTCTTGACATTGCCAAGCGCCCAGGCACCTCCCGATCATCAAAGGGGGTGCTTTACCATGACGTGACCCAACCACTAAAGGCAGCTCAGTCTTTGGATTATTTTCAGGACCCATAGGAGATGCGGGTGGAGGCGGAGGCTTCCGTGTTGGGAGGATGTAAACATCACTCTTTGGAGTTCTGCCCGTGCTTGACTTGAGCGGTTTTCAGGTGCTGTTTATTTTGTTTAGTTTATTGTTAAGTGTTACTGTTTGTTGACTCGGTATATTATTTTCCCTCACAAAGGGGCCCGTCGGTAAGGACACATCCTGTAGATGGATAACTGATGATGCCCCATTGTTCAATGTTTGTGTGCTGTGGTTTTATGTGCTTTGGTTCAAAGGACCTAAACAATGCATTCGCTGGAACTTAAGAGCTGGTGTAAGATCAGCACAGAGAACAGTCTGTGTACTGAGATTTTTGTACCCAAATCTGGCGATCTCTGCTTGCCTGAAGAAAGCAAAATCTAAAATGATCTTTACTCTAAATAACCCCCGGGAGGGGGGGGGGACATGCACTTGAATCTCCAAGAGGCTCATTTTCCACCAACTAGAAAAGCAGCCTCATGCATCATTCATGGTGATTCCCAGGAGACTGAGGTGCCTTCACGACACACCTCTTACAGTCACGACCGTCTGGTCACACTCATCTCCGTCAACACAGCAAGCAGACGAGAGCAGGGAGGAGAACGAGGGACCGAAGCCGTGACTTTAGAGACGCTGGATTTTCCACTGCTTCGAGATAGAGGATCCTGCCAGAAGATCTGTAGCCACAGGTTTATTCCCCTCGGAGAGGAGACAGTGAATGACGAGCCACACATGCGCAGGGGAAGTTTCCAGTGGGAGCCCTTCCTGCCGCGGTGAGCCCTTGGCTGCCTGGCTATCTGCGTAGGAAGTGAGCGCAGGAAGTATCTGTCTACAAACCCTTTATCCTCAAGGCAATTGCTGCAGCAGCATTTTACTGTTTACTGAAGCAGTAAACATGTGATCAAAAAAAGATGTTTTCCATCTGCAAAGAACAAGGCTTCACCAAAATATATGTGTGCTTCTTTCATAAGCAGCCTCTTATCAACACTGCGGTACGATGGTGCTTCCCATAGAAGTGAGTCAATAGGAACGGCCTTCTGGGGAGGACGGAAGGTACTCTGTCGGGGGAACCCAAGAAACAAACAGTGGTTTTCTTCATGGGGTCGCTTCTCTAGCGAAGTAAATTTTATTCCTCCTCTAAAGCTTAATGCAGGCTTAACAGAGCTCATAGTCTCTGGCTCAAAAGGTAAAGTCAGTAAGACCATCCGTGTAAACGCACACTGGTGGGATGGGTAATTCCCAGGTCAGGTAATTCATAAAGTCACGTGGATTCGACCTTGGACGCTATTCTTACTTTACGTGTGACTCTAAACGCGCTTCTAATTCTAAGAGTTCACCTAAGGTGAAGTGGAAGATAGAACTCGAAAGCAGATGTGAGGCTCGGGGTTTTGAGGACATTTACCAGCCGCAGGAGGCGCCTCCTGGCCCAGCTTCCCGGCACATCCTTATCACAGACCAAAGGCCTGCGAGCCTGCACCGGCCCAGATCCCTGGGAGGAGACGCCGTGGAGAATCCGGGACACCCAGCGTGATGGGAAAGGAGGCGGGTCCCAGAGGGACCCCTGAGCATCCATGAGGGTCAGAAGGGTCCTCCCTTCTCAGTACTGTTGTCCCTTGTGTTTTCGAGCCTCCTTTGGGCTGTGAGCTATCAGAAAGAGGGAGAAAGAGGAGGGAAGGAGCATGAAGATGAGACAGACGGAGAGAAGCAGGGAGTGACAAAGCCCCGAGGGTCTTCTCCAGGAGCAGGTAGCAAGCACCTCCCAGCACGGCTGTAAGTCACCTCCAGGGCACATAAGGTGCTGTGAGTAACGGAGCACTCACTGTCTGTAAGAGTTTTTGCTTCATAGTAAGGGAAAAAGAACATGTTAGAGGAACACTGGCTACTTGAAAAAACAAAACACCTCAATTCACTGACTGTTGCAGAAATTGAAATGAGAAGAAAAAAAATAGCTTTTGTGAATTTCCTGATTTTAGTCCTAGAAGAAAAATTTATTTGACTCCGGTGGATAGTAAAATTAGCTAACGTTTATTAAGTACTTCACATGCACTCAGTAACTTTGAGTTACTCTCGCCAGGACCCTGGGAGGTAGGGACTGTTGTTATTTCCCTTTCACAGATGGAAAACTCCAGATATTGTGAGGTTAAGTACTTGTCGAGGGTGAAACACCAGGAAGACCATTTTCATCCCCCCACCCCCCCAAGGAGGTGCTAAGGCCCCAAAGAGGTGAACCCACCTGGGGCCTCCCACTGCATCAAGCTCGGCCACCATGTCACAAGCCAGCCCCTTCCCTCCTCCCCTCCCTTCCTCTGCAAGCAAGATAAGACCAATCCTTTCCCCACAGAGGCTATTTTAAGGATGCTGTGAAGACACGGAGGGTAGCCGTGTCCCCCTCGGCCTGAGATAAACACAGGCTGTGCTTTGCTGTTTCACCTGCAGCTTCTTAGCTCTTTGGAACATCAAGGAATACATACATTCAACACAGATCCAAGGAGCGCTTCGCAATGTTAAACCACACACACTTTTTTTCTTTTCTAACTTGGAGCAACGTCTTGGGAAATCTACCTCAAATTGAGACACAAACTAATTGTGTTGACAAATTCTGAAGTGTTGTTTCAACAGCTTCCTCTTCCTCAAAGGTGAGCATCCCATGCCTACTTTTAAGTCTGAAAAATAAAACGCAGTAAAAGGCCCAGTGGGACCCAAAGGGGATGGGATGATGCACTTGGTACCAGCCCTGGGGAAACATGCTTACGAGGGTGGGGGCAGTTTTGCCTTCAGGACAGACTCGGTGTCCATGAAAAAAAAAAAAATCAATCTGCTCTTCTGCAAGTTTATAAGGGGAAGACAGCTGTCCAATCACCAAGGTGGAATAATTTAAAGGTGGATCTGTGAAATACAAGAATGCGGGTTCTTTGCCGGATACGTGATAAATGTTCTTGACTACGTTTTCCAGAACCTGACACGCATTGTCTTGAACAAAAGCATGGGAAGTAACAGCCCTGACGTCCATGTTATGACTGGATGATGATGTGGCTTTAAAAATAAATAATTCTGCTTGGCCTTGGCATTTCTTTTCTACGTGTCTCAACACTTATCTGTGCACAACAGTTACCGTTCCTCCCAGCGTTGAGTCCCACGAGCACCCCGCTGAAAGACTTGTAAGGTCTGATGGAAAACGGAGCTGCGTTTTCGCTACTGAGGCCAAGGCGAGAGCAAGGAAGTGGACACTTGGGATGAGGAAATTTAAATCAGCAGCTGATTTGGAACCTGGAACCACTGCCCCTTGGATATTGCCAAATATGGGAAAGAATTCGTGTCACCAAGCAAATACAGATGGGTGCTGGAGTTTTAGCTCTCGAATTTTCTGGCATCTTATCTTGATTAGTCACCAAAAGTAGAATAATTGTTGCCTATGGAGTTTTTCACACGAGAGTAGCAAAAAAATTAGCCAGTTTTAATAATTTCCATTATTCAGTTACTTAATGTATCACTATATCATTTGATACATCATTTTCCTACACAACCATTTAATATTTGAGGCGAAGGCAAAGAGCAGGAAAAAGATCACAGGATGATAAATTGAGGGGAGACAAATGGATTCGTGTTACCTGATCAAGTTCCTCAGCCTCTCTAATCCTCTACCCCCGTGTGTACAAAAAGCAACAGAATCTGGGGGGCACGGGTGTCACACAAGATAATGTGAGAGCCTAGCACAGAGCCTGGCCTCTCTGCAGGTACGAGGATGATGTTAATTTGGATTAGGTACTCAAGACACAACAGCTCCCTCTTAAAAACTTTTCCCTAAGCGCTTTTAAACATCAATTTAATTCTATGTAATTAATATTTATTTGACTAGGAGAAATATCTGTAAAGAAACACAACTTCCACTTAAAATCTACAATAATGATTAATTACTCTGACATCTTAATGTTCTCTTTATGACTGCAAAGGATTTTAATTTTTTAAAAAATTCACATAAATTTTTTAAAAAATTTTAACAAATATTCATTGAACCCCTCTCCTTTGCCAGTAGCTGTTGAGGACACAAAAGAGGGGGACAGACTGTCAGTAAGAACGAGTTCCAAGGCTCGCATGGGTCTGTATACGTGAAATATTCACAGAGTACCCACACTCACAAACACAAGCAGAGCTGGGAGTATGTGCTGACGAGACAATGAAGCGTAAGAGAACAGACAGAATGAAGAATGATCTTAAGCTTCAGAAAACATGCCTCAGCCAAGTTCAATAAGGGGAATGTGTGGGAAATAAGTTTCATCAAACAGAATGAAGGCATGAATAAGAAATAGATCCAAAGGTCACAGTGGCCACCGGTTGAAATAGGTTCACGGCAAAAAAAAAAAAAGTTAGGAAAGACTGTAAATAAGGAAACACAAATAAAAGTGAGGTGCCAGTTTAGCCTGTCAGAATGGCAAAGATTCAGAGGGTAAAATGTGCATAGTTGAATTGAGTAAATGCACGCAACTGGCCCCCTCCATGGCTGGAAGTGGGAACGGGTACAATCCTTCTGAAGAGTCAAGCGGTAATTTTTTTTAATTGGCAAATATTTAAATTTTCCAGTTAAAAATATGACCTTAAAAATATGTATGCCCATTGGCCCAACAATTCCTTTTGCAAGCACTAATAGTAATAAAGTGAATTTTAAAAAATGAGATAGAGATTGCATTGCAATGTAAGTACTGAAAAATGGAAAACAATATTATTTGCTGTAACCAGATATTGGTTATATAAATGATAATATTTATTTTAGATGGGATGTAATGAAGCCTAAAAACTCTGCTTAGGGGAAAATGTTTAGGGACATGGGGAATTCATCTAGAACAACGTTAACTGAGAAAACCCGGATGCATAGTCTGGTGGACAAAAGGACAGAGAGAAACACACAGTAGGAATGTTAGTAATTCTCTCTGCTTGGTTGAGATCAGGAGCAACTTCTATTGACTGTGTAAGGATTTTTTTTTCGTTTTCTCTACAAAAAGAATGTTTTATTACTATAATTTGTGCAAAACAACAAGATGTATTTTTCAAAATTAATGAGAAAATAGAACAGTAGAGCTATTCCAATATTCCTGTTCTCGCCCTAATCAGGAGCAAGAGGTACTGGAGGCCTCTGCCTTCCTTCAGCAAAACAGCAAACAGCCTCCGCCCTCAGAACAGAGCTAAACCAACCCTCTGACCGGCCATACCTTCGGTGACCCCCTGCATGTTCTACCTGCCTGTGGGTTTGGTACCTGCCCTGTTGCACCCTAACCCAAAGACCCCCTTCCCCATACACTCTTGCTCCTCCTGACCTCTCCTAGCTTGGTGCCTCCCAGACCCAGGTGTGGCCTGCCCTCGGGGGGAGACCACGGTACTGACACAGAAGCGACCCTGCTCTTTTCAAAAGCGCTGGAACAGAGACTGTGTGGTTCCGGGCTTCAAAACCGAAGCAGGATAAGAAAAGGCTCAATCCATTGGGATGGTCCAATGGCGTCTGCCATGTATGGAGCACATCCCAGAGGCTCGTACCAGCACGAAACAGGATAGCCATTAGAACCCCATTTTACAGGTGAGGAAACTGAGGTCAGACAGGTCAAGTCACACAAGGTCACGTGACTAGCCGGGCTCCGAATGCAGGTGTGCCTGTAGCAGCCGCCCGATATAAGAAATGAAGTCTCACGGGCCATGCGACAGAATCACCAGGGCAGAGAACAGCTGTCCTCCATCCCGTTGGGACAAAAGAAGGAGGTGGGTCCTGTGGCATCTGAGGTATTTTCTAGCCCCGAAGAGAAGATCCTGTCAGAGCAGAGTGTCCCACCAAACACTAGAAACGCCTGGAGACTGTCTCTGTCATTCTTCTGGGAAGATCTTAGATTTCAGAGAAACTCTAGTCCTGGCTTTCCCACGGCCTCCCGCATGGCGATTCTCTTCCGCGTCAGCCATTAAATCAGTGGGTCTGCCAAGTTATTGGGATGCCACGGTGCAGTTTTCTGCTTTGGGTCAACACTTACTCCGCAGTTCTGAACACAGAAGTAATATTTTCCTGAAGGCATCCACAATGGTGGTTTTACTTATTTTATTTTTAGGTATGCTTTTTCAAGGGACCTAAATAAGCGTAAGTATGTATGTGTGTAGGGTTTTTTTTTTTTTAAATAAAGGTCTATTTTGCAAAATAATGATAATAATAATGAGATAATCACTTTAAAAAATGTAGATAATTCAGAAATGATTCAGGCTTTCAGAACATTCTCTGAGTGCGCTACAATCCTATGTAAGAGTATTTAATGGGAAAGAATCCAAAAATTTCACTGTTCCCTGTTCTCCTTTCCACGGTCACTGAGTCAGGGCGCTGAGGGGATGCAGGTGCACACACACTCAGGGAGCTAGGGAGACGTGTGCTACATCCAGCGGGGGGCAAACTGTATCGGGGAACCGCCCACTAATGCAAGCAGCAAGCACTTGAACATAATGGCCTGGGCTTCCACTTCCAGGCAAGGACAGAAGATCAGGGCCTGCTCTGGGGACATGACATTGACACAGCAGGACAGCAGCATTTTCCATTTGACGTTCCTTCCACTGCCACTGAGTCTCCCCCCAAAGTAACGAGGGTTGAAACAATCCTCATTCCGCATAAGCCAATGGGCTGATGAAACATCTCATGCCTAGAGCCATTCAACTCTTTCATCACATCCATCAAAACCCTAGGAGATGAACTTTCTTCATAAACCCTGAGCTTTTCACTAACTTTTCCTTCACGCATGATGGCAAATAGAGTGCCTGCTATGTGCAAAGCATGAAACTTATAAAATAAGCAATATGTTTTTAAATTAACACCATGTTTCAATCATCATCAAACCCTCCAACCTCTGTTAAATCAAAGTAACTTCTTAAAACAACGAATTGAAACAGTAATAGTGTGCTCCCTCATCCAGCCTTGTAACTTTCCACATCCTGTCTGTTTCCTAAGATGCTTTCCACTGGCACTGCTCTCTCCTGGTCCTTCAGTGTCAGATCTCTGTGATAACGGAAAATCCCCACATTCCCATTTTTAAGCCTAAGGATCTTGAAACTCTAGGATCAGGAACTGTAATGTGGGGTTCACTGGGCACCGGAGGAGTCCAAGAGTTGAACTGTACTTGGACAGAATTCACATGCTTTATCACTCTAAGTATCGCATTATATGTATTTAAAAGCATTTATCCTGAGACGGGATCGTAGGCTTCATTAGACTTGCCAAGTGACCCAGGGTGTAATGAAAGGGTCAGGGAAGTTTCTGGGAGTTTGGATTAAAAGTCCTAACCAAAGCACAACCAAAGTTCCAAGGCTAACAACTGGCTCCTTGGAGTCTGGAAGCAACACCGTGTTGTTCTGTGCAGAAGGAGAGGAACGGGGTGTTAAGCACCCCTCAGTACTGTCAGATGGTGGAAAAGCCAAAAAGCAGACAGAAGTACCAAAACTGATCTATGAATTACCTATGGGGACATCACCCTTGATGTTTACATGTTTTTATGAGAACTCTTATAATCCGACCCTAAAATCCGTGGACACTTAGAGATAAATGGGCACTCTCGGATAAGCCCCCAAAATTCCTTTGCTTCTTCCAATAGAAACTTTCCATTCCCAGTTCCAAACACCAAGAGAAAATGATGACGAGAGTCACAAAGATGGGATAAAAACCTCTAACTTTTCATAGTGCCTCACAAGGTCTTATAAATATTAATGCAAAAAAAAAAAAGCCCACTCCAATGGGGAGTTACCAACTTCAGTACATCTGATGTTTAAGCAACTAATTGATTTATTTACTGAAACAACAACAAAAAACTAGAGTGCGTTAGAGACTAGAAATTGCCTGTATGACAGACTGTTTCCTAATTCCAACGGACAGCCGTAATTTTCCTTATGCTAATTTGAGCTTTGCACTCACATAATTAAAACTGCAGTCAACAGACTCGGGCCGCCTTTTTCCACTCTATAAACAAGTCTGTAAAATCATCTCATTTCTTTACCCAGGAAGCCCAACAGAACATGTTTTAAGGGAAGTTACCTATAAAGAGGGGCTATTTTATTTGAACAGAGGATTAAAAAGGATCCACTTGAAGTCATTTTAAAGTTCACCTGAGATATATACAATATACATACATATAACCAGTACCATCAAATGTTCAAGCAGGCATAGAATCCTAGACAAGTATTGATGACCCAAAATTTATTCTAGAATCAAAACATTCAAGCTTCGAAATACCTTCATATCTTCAGAAATGTATGCTTCAAATTAAACAGCGTAACACATTTGTATGTTTCACAAGGCATACCCTGCATTCTAAAGGATGGGCTGTTATTTCAATGTCCTTCAACACAATGACTTGTTTTTTTGGAAACACACACAATTGCACTCAAGCTATTCAAAATTCACAGAGAATATTTGATTTAATTGTTATGAAATGTGGACGCAATTAGGAGTGAAAATAGGAATAAAAAGGGTAGCATTTTGCATTACAAAATCAAATGATTTCTGCTCATATAGTTGAAAGAGGGGCACATCAAACCCCCAATTTTAAAAGTCTTTCCCATGACAGTTACATTTCCGCAGCCTCCAATCCTTGAAGCCACAGAAAGAAAAACCTCTGTAAGGTTAGTCTCTGATACATGATTTTTTCATATATGTTATCGAACATTCCATGAAAAACAAAACACACCTGGAGAAGTAAAAACTGAACAAAGCTTCTAAGACACAGCTCCTATGGTGGGTTTTCATCCTACCCTCTAGTACAAACATTTCAGATACCAAACCAAGGAGGGTTTCTGAAAATGCCTTGGCCCAATTCTGGGCAAACTTCCACATTCATGAGCTTTCAAATTAACCAAGACCCTTGATGAAAATACAACCAAATGCCTCCTAGACTAATACACAGCAAAACGAAAGACATGCAACTAATAAAGCTTCCTTTCTCTTCCTTTCAGTTATGTGTTCGCTGCTGATTTTTCTCATTTCTACAAATGTCACCAAGGCAGGGTGGCCTTGAAAACAGCTCAACAGCCCACCACTTCACAGACTCCATGCCGCGGCCTTGCACGAACCATCTGACCGGCTTCGCTTACAGGAATTAGGCCACGTTTAGGTTCCCATGCACACTGATTCACCTCCCCATTAATTTCTCTATGCTATCTACTAGAGACATTCGCAAGAAAAACACATCAGACCACATACGCCAGAGCCCAGGACACTGGTCGGCCACCGCTCTTCTATTCCCACAAAGCAACCATGACGGGCAAGAACGTATACTCACAGCGCACAGAGGAGTAGTATTTTATTAAAGATAAATATGTCACCCAACAAACCGAACGACCACCATTTGAGTTATGAGACCACTCCACTCTCAGCATGAAGGATCCAAAAACCAAGTCAACATTTGCGTGTCCCATGACCAGCCGCCACTTGCCAGGTATCTCTTCATTGCCACTGGGGCTGGCTGGCACTCCTGAAGCTAAGGGGTCATTCAAGAGCATCCAGAAGATCAACATTTACCAGCCCATCTTTTTCTCCGACCCTGCCCTCCAACCTCTCCGCGTCCATTGCCTTCCAGCCGATCACACATCCACGCACCGCTAGGGATAGTTAAAGAATATGAAAATTCAGACGCGCTCCAAAAAGCCTTTGCAAAAGTCATCCACGGCACTCAACAGTGAATTTAGAAACCCCAATTTTTTTCTGAGTTTGAAGTTTTTAAGCCTTGCGGATGGTTGGAGTAGGAAAAAGGAAATTTACTAGGCAGTGCAGAGGAAATCTTGTTGTCCTCTATTGTGGTAGTGGGGGTGTTGCCCAATCCTGACTTATCTGCCTTGATAAAGGAAACCAAAGAAAAGAGTAACAAGCACAAGATTTTGTCAAAAGAAAAGGAACCCTTGCCTTACCTTAATAGTGCTGGCCATAATGCAATCAAGTTTATTGATCGTTAATAAATGTTAATAATAATTATTGCTTCTCTCTGACCAGAAAGTAGTTTTGATGAGGTTGTTTAGAGCGGATGAGATTGTGCTAAGTCTGGGAAATGAAGTCAGCCAATGGCAGGAAGAGGTTTCTATTGGTCCTGGCGGCCCAGCCCGAAGAAACAGGATATTTGGGAGTGGAGAGATAAGGGACCCTGAAAACAATGTTGTTTTTCTTGATGATATGCAGCCAGAAGATTTTTTTTTTAATTAAAAAAAAAAAGGCATCAATTGCCTGGGACAAGGACTGCCACAGCAGGTGTGACTTGGTGTGCCGTGCGACACGCTGCCCCGGGCAGGATGCAGATGTGGCGGGACTCCGCATGGCTTCACACGGGCCGCAAGCACCTCGGGATGAGGCATGGAGGGCCCCCTACAGCTGCCACTGGGGCTTTGGGGCCCCCAGCTCCCTGGACCTGCCCCAGGACTGGGACACAGGACTTGAGCCCCTCCTCCCCACACGCTCCCTGCCCCTTTCTCCCAAAAGGAAACTTTGCGGGGGGACCTTATTTCACATTAACGGAATAACACATTTGCTTGCGGACTTTTCACGGCCTCCCTTTAGTCAACATCTCACGTGAGTTTTCCAGAAGAGTTTCATTTTCTCTTTCCAAACACATGCGATTTTTATTTGTTCCTCAAGAGACCAGTTGAAAACACCAAGATTCGAGAACCAATAAGGTAAGCGAGGCAAATAAAGGGAGACATAATCCTGTCATATCCTGGTGTTTAAATATTGATTTAAAATCCAAAGAACTATAAATAAATAAATAAATAAATAAATAAATAAATAAATAAATAAGACCCAAATAACTAAAATCATACTACAAATGGCTTACAAGGTGGGCAAGCCGGTCCCTCTCTGACAAAAGTCAACGTGGCAGACCACAGACCCTGAGAGAACTCTTGGCTACGCACGGATGCCACGTGAAGACCTCGTTAAGTGTTTGAAAACCCAAGCTGCACGTTCAGGGCCACACGTCTGTTTTCCACTCAAAGGAAATACAGCTAATGGAGGCCTGTACATTCCTTAGAGGATTTGAGGCCTTTAATTACTCATTTTCAGGAAATTACTTGTTCTCTGGAAGAAACCACCTTTGGCTTTGAATGTAGCTACACGAAAGTGGGACCGGGGAAGAGGTGTGGTCTCCACTGGGGACCCGCAGAATGGGAGAGACCAAAGCTGAGTCATTCAGCCACGCTCGGGGCCAGAGATGGACAGGCCGGGGAACGGATTTCACTCAGACTTCTCGGCATCTGTCCGAGTTCTCGAAACTAGCCGGGCTCCCCGTATCTCCTAATGTCCCCTGACTCACGCCCTTGTGTTAGGACAGAAGGAGGAGGAGGAGGAGGAGAGGGGAGAAAGAGACAAACCAAGAAACAAAGGGAGACAACAAAGGGAAAAGAGAAAATAAAAGAAATCCAGTTCTGGGTCAAAATCAGAACCTTCAAGTTCTCAGCATCTACGCTTGGAGCGGGTGTCGATTTCCCCTCTTTTCATCTCTGAACAATGAACGAGATGGCAGGCTGATTAAAATTTTGTTTCCCTGAAAATTTCAAAGCACTGAGTTGTTTTATCTGGGCAGCTTTCACAAGGATTCAGGAGTGCTGAGAAAAACCGCTCTCGGCTCCCCTGGGATTCCTTGCTTCTGCTCTCCCGAGACGCGTCAACGTTAAATGTTAACCACAGTACCCCACTGAGCAGTGCTCCTGTGGGTTCCCCAAGGGACAGGATGAACGCTTTGCTAACAAAAGAGCGTGGGGAGAAAGTGCTGCCTGGTCCTACCTCACCCTCATCTGGTTCCTAACCCAGCCCCGTTCCTTGGTTACTGCTTAATTCAGCTCAAACAGTGAAATCTCTTGACTCTCTACGTGGAAATAAATTTCCAACGTACAAAAAAGATAATACAAAGGACTCTTACCATCCTTCACCCAGTTACTCCAACTATTGGTAATTTACACCGTTTGCTTCCCTTTCTTTCTCTTAATTTATATGTATAATGCTTATATGTGTATATTCATATATATCCTTTATTCTTTAATTAATAAAAATTTTGTTTTAGTAGAGACTAATTTCTCTTTCTTGGATACTTACAAACAGAAAACCAGATACTACTATTTGGTCTACTTCCTGAAGACTCTATCTATAAATTTCATTGTGTCGAATTTTGAAAATGCACACAAATATAGAAAGCAATCTGTATTAGATTATTTATGAGTTGTAATTCCTGCCACAAATTTTCAAAAAGTCATATCTTCCTCATTTCTAACAACAAGATGTTCACTCGCTTCTTAGCATCTTCAAAGATAATAATTCCTGGTATCTGGAATGGCATCATAGCATCCAAGCCTGGTATTCTCTGAATATTTAATGCACAGTTATTTTTTTTAACTTTGATTGGCTATTGAAAGTATAAGGCGTATCTATTAATTAGAATATAGTAGTGCAGAAAGCATTTCCTGAACATTATCCTGGGGGAATCATCCAAAGATAAAGATATCACTTTATCTTCCCATTCGCCCTTACCCCAAGCCTACACCTACACCCGGCCTCAGCACCAGATCGCTCAGCAGCCTAAGGACTGGGCACCTTCTGACCAGGCACCAGCCCTCCTGGGGGGAAGCCACCCTTCAGGTAACCAGGCAGACCCATGTCAGGGGCCAATTGGAGACACAAAAGAAGGTTTGCTCGTGAATGACTGGTCCCTGTGTTAAACATCCATTCACAGGAATGCTCATCATCACTGAAAATATTGCAGGAAAATTATGTAGATCGATACTCAGTGATATGGAAAATTGTTATGATATTACACCTGGTAAGTTAAAAATCCAGTGATAAAGGAGAATTATATCACAGACCCATTTTGCTAAAAGGAAAAAGCCAAGACAGAAGCACTAAGGCAATATACTACAGTACAGATGGTGGAGAATCTTTCTTTTCTTGCTTGTTTTCCCGCCTCCTCCTTTGGTTCATCTAGATTTCCAAACATTGACAGTAAATAGAAATTAAATTTTAATGTAAAAGTTCTATGAGTAACACGTAACGTGCTATGTTTTCATAACTATCTGTATGACACGCAGCTCACCATTACCTGCACCTGTCAAGCTCTATGCGTGCACCAAAAGTCAGGTTCCTTTTTAAATGTCTACAGCGAGAAGAGAGTAGTTCTTTTTTCCTTTTTTTTTTTTTTAATTTTAGTGACAGAACCCTGAAGTTACTCTTGTGTCTCATCTACCCAACGTCAACCCATCCAGTCAGGGTTAATAAAGTGTCTTTTGTACGCCAGGCACTCTGGTCAGCACTAGGAAGCAAGGATGACAGGGCTCTGTCCAGCCACTGGGTGTCCTAGCATTCAGGAAGTCTGTGTTTGTTTACTTAAATTCCGCCCACATACAACGGCAGAGCCTGGAAGCAGCCCATGAAATGCAAACTTTTTAAGGGTCAAACAATAGGACAAAGTGCTCTATATTGTCCCTAAAATGACACATGAATCTTAAAACGTATGTTTGGATTATTCATGAAAGCGCTGCAAGAAGGATGTCCCAAGGATTCTTGCCAGGGACATGCCTGAGATTACAGATAAGCACCCAGCATCTGCAGCTGCCCCCACAATGGAAAACTACATCGCTCAGTGGAACTTTTCCGTCTGTGTCAATTGGAGGATTTGCCTGAGAACATATTCAGCATAAGGCGCTCTTAGTCACTTGTTATACACCGGTTAAGTACCGTTTTTCCATTCAAAGCATACTTCGTGAGTGCAGTTTCCCTCCATTGGGTAAGACTCTGTGTGTGTGTGTGTGTGTGTGTGTGTGTGTGTGTGTGTGTGTGTGTGTGTGATGCCCGCCAGCAACACATTAAGAAATAATCCAATTACAATTTAAATAACTATTGTTTCAACACCTGTCCTAAGTGGTTAATATATTCTTCAGCATCTTGGTTGATTTGAACTCATCTAAACAGAGGAAATTGTTATCACATACTAAATCCTCAACTTCTCAACACCAAGTTGCAATTTCCTTAATTTTGAAGCATGCGTCAGTTCAATTCCACAGGCTCCAATGGAGCAATGATTTCAATGAACACAATTTCATAAGCATCGCATATATTCTCAAATTTTGACAACTTTGCTCTTACCTAACTCTTTATGCCTCTAAAAAATGCAGGACTATTAAAACCAGTATTAGGAACCCTAAATATGTCCATTTATTACTCAGGACTAAAAAGAAAAGCAAAAAAAAAAAAAAAAGAAGAAGAAGGAGGAGGAGGAGAAGGAGGAGGAGGAGGAGAAATGAAAACCCTAAGGTCAATTATTTTGCATAATAATTTAAAGGAATTTTAAATTTCCCATTTCAATGGTCATGATTCTATACACCACTTGTGACCCATTAAATGCATCTCAAGGTCTTCATCCATATAATGGGGCAGAGATAAGCAGAGATGTCACAGCCTTCAGATTGCACTGGTCACCATAAAGCACAGTCTACCCACAGGGCAGTCTAGCACCCATGCCACACAGCTGGAGGGGACACAAAGGCCTGTGGCCATCCCACCTAGGGGCAGTCCTGCTCCTCTGTCCCCTACTCAGATCTCCAGTACTATGTCCCAGTTACTTCCTCAGCAATCACCCCTGGCCACCCTGAGAAGTTATCTTGAGCTGTTTAAATTAACATAGATTTTGATCTAGTTAGACTCTGAAGTTTTCTAAGTGTGTCAGTCTCACTTGTAAGATACTAGATATCGGCCTTTATTTTGTCTTGATATTTCATAAATTATTTTGTAAAGAAACTATATATTACTTTTTAAAGAAAGATAATAAGTTGCACGATAATGTCCCCTGTGTGATGGAAATTTACAGAGACACCTGCACTAGTCAATTGCTCTCCCTGCTTTTACAAAGTCTGTTTTGAGTCAGATTCAGGTGGTTTTCTTTCTATATCACTTAATATGTTTCCGTATTTGCTAATTTATTTACATCACAAATGGAATCAGAAACGAAGCCAAGGAACAGAACATCTGTCATAAATAATGCATTTGCAATTGCAAGAGCGTGAAACAGGCAACCTACAGACTTAAGGGAGCTGTACGCCTACACTTGGAGGCAGGTGTGTGCAAGAGCGTGTGTGACTGTGGCTACAGTGTATCTTCCACGCTCAAGCCTCCCCCCCTGCATTTACCCTCCATGCGTTGTACGTACCCTCTCTGCACTGTGTTCTTTCCCTGCAGTGATGTGAAGGCTGTTTCCCTCTCGGGGGTACAGCGTGCAGTTCAAATGGAGTCAGGCCAGTCCTTTTCCCGTTGAGCCTTACAGAAATGTGTTAGGTCTGTTTAAATGCACTGACTTAAACTCTGATGTAGGTTAATTCATCGTCTTCTTTGTATCTCAATGCAAATCTCAGCACATATTTTGGGAAAAACTACAGTTTTGGGGGACAAATGGAAATGTCCTTTCTACATCAATGATAGGCCAGAAGACAAGCTGGGGTTTGCCTGGTGGACGCTATTTTATCCTTTATTTACAGGCACAAAAATAATCCTGCCTCACGAATTTTAGGAAGCAACCACCTATTGGCCAAAGAACTTGACTGCTTTGTTTACTTCCTAGCTGGAAACCAGACTTTCCTTTCAACTGCTTGAACTGCTGTCGCTAGAGGGTGCTAAATATCCCTTTAAAAGGCCCTTACAGGGACTACGGGTATGACTAATTCTTCACTTGACACTTTTTGAATTGGTATCATTATCCTACATGGTTGTCCCATTTTTATCCATTCAAATTAAAATCCAACATTCATTATGCAGAAAGCTGTTTTGGAAAATTTACACTGTTCATTAGTATAACCTAAGGAAACATACCTGAATACGGAGCAAAATTAAACCATACAGATACACACCTACGACTAAAAGCATCATTTTCTGGGTGAGATCTGACCATGGAAACTGTAGAATTATTTTACAGCACTATCAGTAATTCCAAACCATAAAAAATATTCTACTTCCCAATAATTCTAGATGGTTCGATAGGCTTCCCAGGCAAGTCCCATCAAATTAACAGGTCAATTTTGAGTGCATTCGTTTTCCGTGCAATCAATGCTGGTATCATGCGAGCACTTTGCCTGAACTCAGATATTACAAGATCCTTTCCAGAGATGGGAATTGTGGGAAGGATGTGGATTATACCATAATATGTGAGAGATACCTTATAGTACCCACGATTTTTTTTTTCATTATAGTTTTGAGGATATGCTTACAGGACATCACTTATGAAAATGATATACAATGTTAATATATAAAAATATGAATTAAATAAAGTAAACTTTAAAATAAAGGGGTTTTCTTGAAAATAATCCTATTAATGTGATTACACTGACTTCTAGGTCCTCTAAACATTAAACACTTAAAGCAAAACATAGTACCTTGGAAATGTTTGCAAAAAATTAAACTGATTTTGCAACTTTCCTCTTTTTTGTCCTCACTTGTACTTTATCTTTTTTGAGGGGGGAAGGGGCTCAGGGAGAGGGAGAGAGAGATTCCCAAGCAGGGTCCATGACCAGCATGGAGCCTGATATGGGCTCGATTTCACAACCCTGAGATCATGACAGTCCAACGCTTAACCCACTGAGCCGCTCAGGCGCCCCCTCACTTGTGCTTTAAAATATCTGTAGTTTTTCCTGTTTTCCCCTTCTACTTTGGTTCCTATACCGAAGAAGAGGGAGGTCAGTGGGTGAGAGTTGCTTTGTTCACGGCTGTCTGGAGGCGGGGCTGCGTGGGGGTAAGGCTCCGACCTCTGAAGAGGCCACAGTGACTGTGGCTGGCCACGGATTTTCCTCTGCGTCTGCCAGGAGAACAGAGGTTCATTTCCAATGCGCTCTGCGGACGGATAGTTAAGAAAGTGTTTCATCTGTTAGTCTGCGATCTTGAAGGGGAAACACACTTGACCTTTCTGCATGCACCGCACGTGCTGGAGGGGATGAGGCGTGGAAAGCGGTAACAGGGGCCCCCTCGCTCAGCCTCACTGTGATGCCCCTCTAGGAAAAGGGCACTGGCTGAAGAGAAGAGCAACTCCAGGCTCAGCAGAGCCCGCGTCCACACCACTCCTGGCCCACAATTAGCGACATCAGTGGAAACTGAGGAATGGGAGGGCCGAGCTAAGGTCTGGGTCACCGAGGGAGGCTGACACAAATGGGCTGGAGGGGAAGCCGGGTGACAGCCGTCAGAGAGCAGAAGCCCAGTGTGGCGCCCTGCTCACAGGGGCCTTGGCTGCGGGGGATGGGGAGGGCGCGGGGGATGGGGAGGGCGTGGGGGGGGGGGGGCGAGGCCCAAACTGGTGACCCAGGTTTGTTCCGGGGAGCAAGGAGTACGCGCTGAGCACCCTGCAGTGTGCCCCTGAGCCGGTTCCCCACAGACAGGAGCAGCAGACCCCCCGGAGCCCCCAGGGCTCTGTCGCTGTGCTGGCACTGGGCTGACATCTGCCGAGTGAATGAGCGGCCGAAGCGTGACAACAGAGCCCAGGAGAACCAGAGCCCACCGAGACCAAGCAGAGTACTGGCCGTGTCAGTGCGCAGCCCCCTAGAGGCCCTCGAAGACCCAGAGTCTGACTTGAACTTGAGACTCCACCAGGATGAATGAATGACGCACTTCCGGCAGGGAGAGGCCTTGGGACAGGCCCAGGCCATCCGTGGCCCACTGATGGGGCGTGGCCAAGGCCAGTTGTGGCCACGCCACAGTCTCCTTCCTCAGTCCGCAACAGAATGCGCCCAGCATCTGGTTTTCAGCTGCTTGCTGACCAGTCCCTGGGGAGATTTTTGTTCCAAATTACAAGGAAAGCTGGTTGGTACTCGTGAGCCACCCGTGCCTCCCCCGCCAAGCGCATGCGCACATGCACGCAGCCGGGAATGGTGTGATGGAGGCAGAGAGAGGACGAGGAAGAGAGTGACAGGGGCTGAGAGACAGAGCCAGAGAGGCTGGCTGTCTGTCCCACCACCTTGCCCCGTCCCCTAAGTGTCCAGACCACATGACCTGGGTAACTTTCGGGGTGACTTTCTCAAGCAATTCCTCCAGATCAAGCCATGGGAAGTGAAGAAGACAAATGGTGTCTAGGAGACTTTCCAACTGTGTAGCTACAGGATTTCCCTCTCAATAATTCAACTAACACGACCAGGCAGTGAGAGGATATTCAATAATACAAAAAAAAGAAAAGAAAAGAAAAGAAAAGAAAAGAAAAGAAAGAAAGAAAGAAAGAAAGAAAGAAAGAAAGAAAGAAAGGGAAAGGAAAGGAAAGGAAAGGAAAGGAAAGGAAAGGAAAGGAAAGGAAAGGAAAGGAAAGGAAAAGAAAAGAAAAGAAAAGAAAAGAAAAGAAAAGAAAGAAAAGAAAAGAAATACTGAGTAAAGAAACAAGCAAATGAAGGAGCATATGCCCTCTATTTTGCCTGCATCATGATATATTTACAACAAATTTATCTGGATTTCCAGTTAAATAATAGCTCCCCTTTTTATGCTCCATAGCCCTTGCAATTTTCCAAAGTAACCAACTAAAATTATGTCCAGCTAAGCTATTTCAGCAATTGGGTTGGTCCCACATACAATTACTGAAAACCATCAGAATGACAGATCCATTGCACTTCTAGACATTTGCCATATCACCCATGGTGACTGTATTTCCAGATAGCCCAATAAGGTTTCCCATTGTATGTGCCCATCTCATAAGGTGACATTGACATTGCTCCCATCAAAAGGTGGGGTCCATGTCCCCACTCTTCAAAGCTGAGAAGACCTGTCACTACAGTATAAGGTCAGCTATGGGCCTTCCAAGGCTGCCTGTAAAGACGATACAGCTTCCTTCTGATTTTCTTGGCAACAGCCACTCTTACACCTCAGCCACCATATTGAGAGAAAGCGCAAGGCACATGGAGGGGCCCTCTGTAGGTACTCCAGTCTTGAGTCCCACCGACAGCGAGCACCAGCCCCAGGGGTGCAAGGGGGGCAAACCTGCAGATGACTCCAGCCCCCCACCACCCCTTGACTGCAATCATCTGAGAGACGCTGAGTGAAAAATGCCTGTCTCATCCCAGTCAAGCCCTGGTACCATGAGGAACGTAAATAATAAAATGTCATTGTGATTCTAAGGCGCCAAGTTCTAGAGTGATTTGTTATGCAGCGAAAGGTGACTGGAACACCCTGAGAAGTTTGCTTAAGAAGAGTTTTGCAACATTGTTACAGCAGCAAATATTCTTCTTATGTGCTCATTCATCCATTCATCCAATCTTCACGGGCATCAACTCTATGCTCAGTGTTGTGTCAGGCACCGAAGACGTGGGAAAGAAGAGAAGCGGTCTTCAGCCAAACACACACCAAAAAGCACACATTAGTTGGGGGGAGAAGATGCCAAAATTACAACAACATTTGACTTAAGAAAAAGGACTGAAGAGGCGAACATCAGGAGCTCTTCCCCCCACTGCCTCTCTGCTCATTACAGGTGCCTGTCTTTCAGGGTCACCTGAACCCCCAGAGTAGGGCCCCCCACCACCCCACTGTGACTGCCCTCCTCGGTCCCCGCCCCACCATTCCTCCTGCTGGTGCCCTGTTCCCATATTCTGGAAGCATCTCTGCCCATCAACCTTAGGTTACTTTCCCAAGGAGACGTGGAAAAGCTTTAATTTCCCCTCTGTGACTTCCACACAAACGGGGCCGGTAAATGAGAAGCAGAGGGAGAGGGTTCATTACCCCGAGTTACTAAAAAGAAAAGCCCCAGTGTTTGGAAGGTGTTATTATTTCCCTTGAAACATTAGCTCCTAGAAACCAGGGGCTCTGTCCCCCATGCGGTCTCTCCGGCTTCCAGGAGGCCACGGGGGCTCCCATCGGTCAGTTCTGACCATAATGAGAGCCATCTGGAAGGCCTCATGGTGGGCCCGGCCACCCGCTGCACCAGGGCTCCACACGGGCAGAGGGGAGACACCCAGGGACACACAGTGGGGCTCCCCTGTCTCCCAGAACCACAGTCCGGGGTGCTCCTGCCCCCAGAAAGTGCCTGAGAAAAGCAGCGGTCCCTGTGGAATTCTCCCCGAGCATGCGCGAGGCTTCTTAAAAGAAGGTAAGTCCTCTTGCTTATAAACTCACATAGGAGTTCTTGCAGACAAAGCACTGCTTTCCTGACCCTGCAGAGCCCGAGCACCCCGACCTCACCTCCCAGATGCTGAGACCTTCGGATCGGAGATCCTGGAATCCCTCTTACTGAAAGCCGTTTCGAACGTTTCATCGGGAATGGAAACCATTAATGTGTCTCGCATGCCGCTCTGTTTTATGGAATTCTTGCACGGGGGAGCTCTTTTTATTGTATTATTTTCTTTACCAGCCAGAAAACTGGGAAGTTCACAAAGACATTTTTCAACTGCCTGCAGTGACCCCTAACCTGAGAGGTTTTTGCCTAATCTGTAAATTGGAGTTAGAAGTATTGCAGTACCTTGGCGGGGGGGGGGGGGGTGTCTTTGTCTTTAAAAGAGCAGGGAAACCGCTAACAATGAGGCTATACATACCTTGTGCTGCTTTGTTAGGGACTATAAACTGAAAGCAGATGGGAAGCATCAGCGGGCCCCTCGTGCTGACCCATGGAAGTTGGGGCTAATCCAGACCATTCTTAATAACTCAAAACTGCCACCCTTTCACTTTCTAATTTTTTTCTCACTTACAAGTGCAAAAAAGAATTGACAGTACGCATTAAAGTCCATTTCCCTCTGAACACAGATTTTCTCTGATAGGAGCCAGGAATAAACGCTGTCCCCACTCAACTGTGCAGCTGTGCGCTGACCGTGTTCCAGCTTAGGTGCTCATCGCCTTTAACAAAACAACATCTAGAAGGAGAGAATTTATGCCGAAAATTCGATGTTCCTGCTGTTACCTCTTCCCAAGAACCAGGAAGTGCAGAGTTACGTGAGTTATTAGAGTGTTAAGTAAGAAAACAGAGGTTTCGCAGGGAAATCCAGCAATCCGAAATGCTTCCCTAACACGGAAACCGTTTTGATTTCCAACCATCTTCCTGAATTTAAAAGTAATGAATGTCGGCAAAGGAGAAAAATCAATAGATACAGAAATGATTCATAACCCCCCAAATGAGGAAATCAATCATTCTGCACTAAATTTGGACATTCTATCGATATTATGTCTATTTGCTAAATCCAAGAGGAACTATTTTAACATAAAATCAAATACAAAATTGTTTCAGACACTGCATATTGTTTTTTGCCTGAAAGCAGACACAAGGTGGAATGAGTATAGATGCAAGCCTAGACATTGATTGATTTTCAACACCTATCAATACAGCAATCACACGGTCATGTGACACAGGACTTCCTCGTCTCCCACCGAAATTAGATTGATGCCTAGGTACTGCTGGAAAACGATAAGACATGACCATGTTACCATATTTCATCAATGGGAGACAGCGGACAGTAGATGTCATGCACAATCTGAGGCATCACAAGGAAAGAAAAAACAATTCTGCCCAACAAAATTAGTCACAATACTTTCTTATCCAACAGTTGTAAGACACATCCCAATTTTTGAAAATAAACATATGCCTTAGAATAGATGGGATAGAGTTTACTTATGAAAGAACAAACCATGAAGGCACTCAAATGTTATTTGGAACAGTCCGTAGGGGTTCTCAGCCTCAGCACTGTCAACATTTTGAGCTGGATAATTCTTTGTTGTGGGGCAGGGCGGCGGGGGGGAGCTGTCTGGTGCATTGAAGGATATTTGCCAGCATCCCTGGCCTCTGCCTGCTAGCTGCAAGCAGCACCTCCCCTACCCCCAGTTATAACAACCAAACCCATCTTCACACATTGTGAAATGTCCATGAGGATGGGGGCAAAGTCATGCCAGTTGAGAAACACGGGAACAAAGCAATTCAATTTTATCAGCTTCACAATATAATTTAGCCTGTGTATAAATGACAGACTGCCAGCCAACTGGAAAGTGTATTATGAGATGAGCTGTATTGATCCAAAAACCATTACATAACACACAGTTGGTGCTCATACAAGAGTGCGTGTTGGCCATCCCAGCAGATGTGCTGTAAAAACCACAAGAACAACAACTTGGAAGAGTGCTCAACATCACTCATCATCAGGGAAATGCAAATCAAAACCACAGTGAGATATCACCTCACACCTGCTAGGATGCCTATTACCAAAAAGAAAGAATAAAAGTGCTGGCGAGGATGTGGAGAAAGGAAACCCTGGTGCGCTGCTGATGGAAATGAGAACTGGCACAGCCACTTCGGGAAACAGTATGGAAGCTCCTCGAAAAATTAAAAACGAATGACCGTATGATCCAGCAGTGCCACCTCTGGGTGTTTAACCCAAGGAATGAAATCACTCTCTTGAAAAAGATAGCTACACCTTCCTGCCATGTCGATTGCAGTGGTATTCACAATAGCCAAGACACGGAAATAACCTAAGAGTCCATGGACAGATGAATGGATAAAGAAAAGGTGGTGCGTACAGACAGTGAAATATTACTCAGCCATAAAAAAATAAGGAAATCCTGCCATTTGCAACAACACGCATGGACCTTATGAGAATCTTATGTTAAGTGAAATAAATCAGACACTGAAAGAAAAATACTGCATGAGCTGACTTACATGTGAATATTTAAAAAGCCAAAACTGAACTCGTAGATACAGAGAACAGACTGGTAGTTGCTAGGGGCAAAAGAAGGGTGAGAGACTTGAAATCCCAACATTTGGATAAAAGCAAGTCACTATCACAAGATCTCACCATTTATAAACTATCCAGTAAATATTACAATAAATTGAAGAAAATCAAAATAAGGAAGCCGAACCATAATATTTTGGGCCTATCCATATGACAAAAACGAAAAGTTTCATTTTGTCAGCACTGGCAAGGATGTGAAGGAAAGGACACTCTCATTCATGTATATTAGGAATGCAGATTAAGATCTTATCAGAAAATAATTTATCCTTTCACTCAGCATTTTCTGTTCTGGAAATCCACCTTTTAGAAATACTCTCAATAAACAAAGACATGGGTGCAAGAATATTCACTCTAGCACTCTTTAGTAATAGTTAAAAAATGAGAGTAAGTTGAATACCTATCAATCAGAAAACAGATAAACATATGACACAGTATTAGGAAGAATGAGACCATCTAAATTCACCACACAGAAAATGTTCAGGGCATATTAAGTTCAAAAAATTACCAAACATAGGGCACCTCTGTGGCTCAGTCAATTAAACACCCAACTCTTGATCTCAGCTCACTTCTTGATCACAGGGTCATGAGTTCAAGCCCTGTGTCGGGCTCCACACTAGGCGTGGAGCCTACTTTTAAAAAAAATTATAGTAAAATAGTAAGACTTGTTGATAAAAGCTTGCTTCTCAAGGAAAATGAAATTTTAATTGGGTCCCATGGAATCAGCAAATGTTCAGATGGTAGGGAAAAAAGTGGCAAAATCTTTTAGGAATAAAGGTTTAAAACTTGGGTAAATGATTTGGTTCAACACAAAAGGTACAAAGAAACTATAAACTAAGATTATTTTAAAGAAATGTGTCAGAGTAAGGAAATATCTTGACATCTACCGACAGATATTTGTGATTGTTCATTTGGGCAATGAGGACTCACACGAATAATCCAAAGGACACCTGACAGAAAATGCTTCTGATTAGAACATATTTTATGACATTACATGAAGAGATGCCTGTAGAAATTACATGTATCTTAATTCTCACTTGAACCAGGTTTGCTTCTGCAAATAAAAAGGGGTAAATATGAGATAGATTAGATAATTATGTTACTGTTTCTGTAGCTAATACCTCATAGGAAAGAGGCGAAGATATGAATCTTAAGAAGTTAGGGAAAAAAGAAAAGAAAAAAAGAAAAGAGGAGGAAAATAGCAAAGATACAAATAAAATTAATAAAATAGAGAATGACCATATTGTGGAGGATATTAACAAAGTCAAATCTTTGAAAAGATTAGTTATTTATGAGCCCTTGATGAGTATTAAGGAAAAAAGAGAAGATAAAAGTAGCCAAAGTCAAGAATGAAAAAGGAGCCCTTACTACAGACCTTATAGACGTTAGAAGAACATTATAAACATTGTAAACAATTATAAACATTATAAACAATTTCCTATCAAAAGATGTGAAAGTTTAGCTGAAATAGATAAAATCTTTGGAAAATTTAATTTGCCAAAACTGCCAAAGAAAAAACATCTGAACTCCTATAATTATTCAATACATTGATTAAATCATCTACAACCTTCCTAAAAGAAAACCGGAGAAATGAAAAAGGAAATGTCCAGGCCCAGACTGACTTAACAGCAAATTCTAACACACTTTTAAAGAAGAACTAACGCCAGTCTTATAAGAACTCTTCTACATAACAGAAAAAAGGAAATTCTGACTCAAAATGTGACTAAGACATTATGAGAAACAAAAATTATAGGCTAATCTCACACATAAAAGCAGATACGAAATAAACTGAACAAAATCTCAGAAGACCAAATCAACAGTATATGAAACAGAGTTATATATACTATGATGCAGTCGAGTGTATTCCAAGAACGTAGGGTTATTTCAATCAATGTAAATTATCAAATTTAAATTGTAAGGGAGAAAGATAATATGATCGTCTCAAATAGAAGAAGAAAAAGCATTTAATAAAATTCAATATTGATTTGTGATAAAAATTCTTAGTAAATTAGAAATAAATGGGAACTTTGTCAATCTCATAAATGGCATCTATGAAACCTTACAGTGAGCCACATACTTGAATGATGAAACACTGAAATTTAATCCTAGGAGAAAAGGCAAAAAGGCTCGCTGTCACCACATTTGCCACAAATCATACTGGAGGTGCCAGTCAGTACATAAGGTATGAAAATGAAGCAAAATGCCAAGGGATTAGGGGGAAAATAGATAAAACCTTAACTATTTGCAGATGATATAGTTTTTTACCTAGAAAATCCAAAAGAATTTAGAAAAACATCAATAGAATTAATAAGTTTGGGAAGTTTACTAGCCATAGGTCAATACAGAAAATTCAATTTTATTTTTATATATCAGCATTAATAGAAAATATAATTTTAAACAATACTATTTTCATTAGCATCAAAAACATCTTAAAATATGAGAATAAATTTAGTACAAGATGTGCAAGACCTCCACACAGAGAACTCAAAACATAATTGAAAGAAGGATTAAATAAATGGATAACTATACTATATTCATGGATTAAAGACTTAATCCTATAAAGATGTCAATTCTCTTCAGACTGAGCAAGAGATTCAAGGTAGAGCCAATCAAAATTGCAACAAGGTTTGTGTAGAACTTGACAAACTGATTCCAAAATTTATGTAGAAATGCACTGGGTCAATAATAGAATAGATGCTCTTAAGAAGGGTGAGTTAGGACAACTTGTTCTTTTTTTTTTAATGATTTTTTATTATATTATGTTAGTCACCATACATACATCCCCGGTTTCTGATATAAAGTTCGATGATTCATTAGTTGCGTATAACACCCAGTGCACCATGCAATACGTGCCCTCCTTACTACCCATCACCAGCCTATCCCATTCCCCCACCCCCCTCCCCTCTGAAGCCCTCAGTTTGTTTCTCAGAGTCCATAGTCTCTCATGCTTCACTCCCCCTTCTGATCCCCCCCCCTTTCTTTATCCCTTTCTTCCCCTACAGATCTTCCTAGTTCTTATGTTCCATAGATGAGAGAAATCATATGATAGTTGTCTTTCTCTGCTTGGCTTATTTCACTTAGCAGTATCTCCTCCAGTGCCATCCACGTTGCAGCAAATGTTGAGAATTCATTCTTTCTGATAGCTGAGTAATATTCCATTGTATATGCCCTTCAACGGATGACTGGATTAAGAAGTTGTGGTCCATATATACAAAGGACAACTTGTTCTATCCAACATCATTACAGAGGCACAGTAATTAGGTCAGAGTGGTATTCACGCAGGTATGAACAAACAAAACACCTGAAAATAAAAGAGAGCCCAGAGACATCTTTACACACATATGAACACACTGTTCATGACAAAGCGGCATGCAGAGCAGTGAAGAAAGGAAGGAATCTCTAGAAAACCATGCTGGAGAAACAGGATATCCATACGGAAAAAAGCAACCTGACAACTAACCCATTCCATCAAAAGTCAAAAATCAATTCCAGGCTAATTATAAATATAAATGTGAGGCAAAACAAAAAGTTTCTACAACATAATATAAAAGGATAGCTTCATGACTTTGCGAGGGAGAAGATTTTGTTAATTAGGCACAAAATCACTAACTATAAAGGGCAAGACTGATAAATTGAACTTCATTAATAATTAAGATAAAATTAAGAAATTCTTTTCATCAAAAGATACTTAAAGAGGGAAAAAAAGCACGCAATGGAGAAATGATATTTTAATACAAACTTACTATTCATATCCAGAATATGTAAAGAACACCTGTAAATCAATAAGAAGACACACAACCCAGTGGAAACACAGGGAAGAAAACTAAGCAGTCATTCATAAGAGAAGCTCCCAATGCCCACTAAATATATGAAAAAGTCTTCCACCTCACTATTAATCTAAGAAATGCAAATTAAAACCACAATGAGATAACCAAACATATACACATGAACGTCTAAAATGAAGAAGACTGACAACACTTTTTGGCAAAGATACGGAGTGACAAGAACTTGCACGTGCAGCTGGGGTTTAGAGGATATGAGTCAGGGTTCTTAGAGAAAACACTCCATTCAAAGAGGTAACTGAAGAGAGTTTCACAAAAGAACTTCCAAAGGTAAGGGTAGAATTTAGGAAGAGCTAGAAAGGGGTGAAGTCCTGAGGGTTAGCGCGAAGGGGAAGCCATCATGATGCTCAGAGTCCACGTGGCAAGGGAGAAGGGGTTATCAGCACCTGGAAGCAGACGCCAGCTGCAGTTGGAGCTGTAGGAGCTAGGGTTCTCCCCAGAGGGAAGAAGCCGCTGCCAACCTGTGCTCAAAGGGAGAGAGTTGGAGAAATAAACACCTGAACTCTCTCTCCTCCAACCCTCTGATTTCCTTCTTGTGTTTCCCATTAGCTGGACTCCGTGGAAGACAGAGGACAGGGGAGCCCATGGGATGGAGTTCACAGACATCAAACCTCCAGGGCAAGAGGCAGGGCAGAGAAGGACGAAGAGTAGATTGAAGAAGTAAAGAGAGGAAATCCAGCACATCTCTATCATTAAAGACTTTGCAATTCCACTATTTAATAAACGTACAATGAAATGTATGCATACGTGCATGAAAAAAAATACATCCAGGAATGTTCTCGGCAGCACTATCTGCCATAGCCAAATGCTGCGCACATCTCAAGAGCCCTGCAGGGCTCATATCCTGGGTACTCCACGGCAGTGAAAACGGAGAAAGCAGCGCTCCACTCAACATTATGGATCAATCTCAAAAACATAATGGCAAGGGGAACCAGCCATTCCACAAATGAATACACTGCACGATTCCTTTTATATAAAGATCAAAAAGGAGGCAAAGCTACACTGTAGTGACTAGGTGTGCACATTTAGACGAGAAAGCACAAAGAAGCAATGACCAAAAAATTAAGACAGTATTTACCTTAGAGAGAGGAGTAAGTTTAGGGGAGGGGCACAGGTGGGTCTGTTCCCGTATTAGAATTAATCACGGTGTACATGTATTTTTCAGGCACGTTCCTCTGTGTGTTACATTTTGAAATTTAAAAAGACTAATAAAAATGTGTGTGTAACCATGAGATATTAGATGTTAGGCATGCATTCTCTTGTTCTCGCAGATAACATTGTATCTGGCTACATCAGGACAGAGACCCTGATCTGGGAGAGAGGAGCAATGGAGAAACACTTTGCTATCCGGTTAGCTTCCAAACAAGAGGTACTCAGATCAGGTCATAGAAAGCATTTTGTGTAAATCACATTTTACATAATCCCCCCCTCTGAAAGAAGGAAGGAAGGAAGGAAGGAAGGAAGGAAGGAAGGAAGGAAGGGAGGGAGGGAGGAAGGGAAGGAAGGAGGAAGGGAAGGAGGGAGGAAGGGAAGGAGGGAGGAAGGGAAGGAGGGAGGAAGGGAAGGGTAGGAAGGAAGGGAAGGAGGGAGGAAGGGAAGGGGAGGGGAGGGAAGGGAAGGAAGGAAAGAAAAGGAAAGGAAAAGGAAAGAAAAGAAAGATGAGAAGAGAAGAGAAGAGAAGAGAAGAGAAGAGAAGAGAAGAGAAGAGAAGAGAAGAAAAGAAAAGAAAAGAGGGAGGGAGGGAGAAAGGAAAGAGGAAAAGAGAAAGCTGCAGGGCTTCATTTTCTCTTCAGACCAGCACATCAAAACGTTCACATGAGGAACACTGTCACAGGCAGCCACAGCGAACTCGGGACCTGGCAGTGGAGAGGGGGTATTTTGCCTCGCAGTCATGTATCAGTTCCACTTTTTCCAGGTGGGAGAATAGGGAGCATCACAAATACTTCTCATTACCCTCACCAGTCCTTGACGAAGGTCACCTCCCCCGCAAGGGCCCTCACTCAGGAGGTGCTGTTCATTTAAAACCCAGACCACAAATCAGAGCCTTTTATAGATGCCGGGGAGGGGGGGGGCAGCCCTCCAAGCGAGGGCCCAGCTAGCTCGGTATTCCTGAGCCAGGCATAAGCTTGGCACATCAGAGAAACAGACAGAGGACCGGAGCACCGCAAGCCAGGGCAGAGTAATTTCATCCTGCGTCTGCAAGGTGGGCAAAAGCCAGATCATACCGAGGGGTTTGGACTTATCCCCAATATGGCAGGAAGCCACTGGGGCTCGAGAACAAATAGAGACTGTATGATCCGACTCACGCGAAGCGAAGTTTGGTCAACGTGCAGAGAGGGAAGCTGGGAGAACCCAGCTAGGAAGCCACGGCACTGCCAGGTAAGGGATGAGGGACCAGGAGCTGTTGGAGGAAGAATCGCCCGGCCGGGCTGCTACACTGGGGGTGCAGAGTAAAGGAAAGAAAATCAGACGTGATTTGTGGCCTCTGGTCATTGTTTGGTTGTAGGTCTGGCCTTAGCAACCGGGAAGATAGTATTTGCACTTTCCAGAGACAGGAGAGACTTGGAAAATTCAAGTAGAGGGCGGGCAGATCAGGATTTGTACCCAAAGTCGAAGGCACTTATGACCATGCATCGTTGAGATACCAGTTAGGACGGGTTATCAACAGGGAAGTAAGCTTGTGAATCATTGGAACGTAGGTGGGGTTTAAGCCACGTGCTGGGATCACATTTTTTAGCGGGGGGAGAGGTGAGTGAGACAACAAAGAAGAGGTGATCAAAGCTGGGTCGTGAGCTTCTCTATCACTTAGAAGCTGAAAAGAGAGAAGAAGAGCAGTCGGTGACCTCAGGGCAGGGCAGGACTTGGCGGCGGCGCTCAGTGCCCACTGGAGATTTGTGGTGGAAGACTTAGAGACCGGCCAGCACCGTCTGCATGTTTGCTCAGGCAGCCTTCCGCAGCTCAAAGTGCAGCTGCTCTATGTGGGGCCAAGCCCCGGGCCAATCATCACAAAACCGTAATAGGCGTGTCTAGTATTAGCCAGGATTTTATAGCTGAACGTATGGAGGCACAGAGAAGTTACCTTGCCCAGAGTCCCAGCCCGTGACCCAGGAGGAAAGGGTTCTAAAGACAGAGGTGAGAACAGGAACCCGTGACTTTGAAGCAACGTGTTTCTAACTCCACATTTCATATCCCGAAACACTATTAGGACGCTACCTTGAAAGGAAATAAAAAGGTACCCTGGGACAAGGGAAGCTCATAAAATAGGCAACTTACAAAAAGACATCATGTGGAACTGAAGAGCAATAGTCAGGGTAATTGGGAAGGGCGTCGTCCGTATAAATACAAGTGGAGAGTCGCAGTGTGTGAATAAAACGAGGAAAAAAACCCAATAAAAATGAAGCTCACTGACTTTGCTTCTAGGAAACCGTAATTCAGGTTTTAAATTTTGGAAACTTGGGGTGCCTGGGTGGCTCAGTCGTGAAGCGACTGCCTTCGGCTCAGGGAGTGATCCCAGGGTCCTGGGATCGAGCCCCACATCGGGCTCCCTGCTCTGCTGGGAGCCTGCTTCTTCCTCTCCCACTCCCCCTGCTTGTGTTCGCTCTCTCGCTGGCTGTCTCTCTCTCTGTCAAATAAATAAATAAAATCTTTAAAAAAAATAAAAAATAAATAAAAATAAATTTTGGAAACTTAAATAAAATAGGAAGGGGGACTTGAGAAATGCAGGAATTTGAAGCCCAAATTAGGCACAAGGATGACAGAGTGCCTCTGAGCAGGCAGGAGTCCGCCCACTTGAAACTCCCAAGTGAATGGACTTAATTTGGTAATTATGATCATCGTAAGTTTGCTCCGATTAGCATATGCAGATCCTGACACCCTTGCTTGTGATATTCTTGATCAAATATTTTCAATTTGTGGTTTGAATATTAAAAACACCATGTGTGGGGCACCTGGGTGGCACAGCGGTTAAGCGTCTGCCTCCGGCTCAGGGCGTGATCCCGGCGTTATGGGATCGAGCCCCACATCAGGCTCCTCTGCTATGAGCCTGCTTCTTCCTCTCCCACTCCCCCTGCTTGTGTTCCCTCTCTCGCTGGCTATCTCTATCCTGTCGAATAAATAAATAAAATCTTTAAAAAATAAATAAATAAATAATAAAAAATAAAAACACCACGTGAATGAAATTCTGCTCTCTCTAGGTAAAGGGAGTGATTAGGCCTCTGGTCAGCTCAAGTTCTCGGTGTGAAGGGTGATAATCTGTGTTCTGTACAAACTACAAATAGTACCATGTGAAAACAGAGTTTGGGCTTACAAGAACTGCTTAAACATAGACCTACAGTAGCATTTATAATGTTTCATATGTGGTCTCCTCTCCATGAATAAGCTGAGAAAGAAAAAAAAAAGGTTTGCCTTTAAGAAGAGGTATAAGTGTGGCCTGTTTCATATATAAATTTGGCCAAACATAGTTAATGAAATTAAAATATATAAAACAAGATTTGTACTTTTTCTAAAATGCAAGGAAAGATTTACTTCTGAAGTAATGGTCTTTACAAAATATGCATTTTGGGTTTCCTTTTTCTTATTATACCTATAAATTTATTAATA
This sequence comes from Ursus americanus, assembly GCF_024610735.1. Lineage (NCBI taxonomy): Eukaryota > Metazoa > Chordata > Mammalia > Carnivora > Ursidae > Ursus > Ursus americanus. The sequence goes on from NC_142130.1 coordinate 92,896,397, forward strand.
AAAGGGTTTGCTTGATTTACTAGCATTTGAAAAGATGGATTATATTGGTACGGGAAGAAGAGGATGTCATAAATTAAAAATCCATACATGAACTGTATTCTCTTACTTACAATATGACAAATGATTGTGTAAAGTTACAATCAATAAAAGCTATTTGAAAGTTAAAAAACGGGTTTGGCCATAACTTCTCTACCTGCAATGTTAAGACACTCACTATTTTTAATTTTCAGTTTATGGTGTGGATCGAGCATGTCAAAATATTTAATTGTAATCAAGCAATTATCTACATGTGGCTTCACATACCAATGCGAAAGTTCGATCAAATATTTCCCAGGTATTGATCAAAGTTCAGTAAAGGTCCTGTCTCATAAATCAATTTCAGACCAGACGAAAGGAATAAGCAAATTCTTGTTTATTTCAGTATTTTCTAAGCCAATCCCAAAGATAGCTGTTATTCTCATGTGACTTTTCAGTAGAAATCTGAGCAATCTCGCTCGGACAATCTGTTTAGATACGATATGATGGAAATAAAACAACAAAATAAAGAAGGTATAAGCTCTATTAAACTATTTCTCTTGGACCTAAAATATGTTTGGGGAAGGAATGAGTTGTTCCATATGAGCTAGGGTAGTCATTTCTTACGTGGGAGCAACTTTGGCTCTGCACAATGTTTTATCAAAGGAGGCTTTGTGTCCGGGTGAGACCGGTTTTCCACTCAAAATCATTTCATTAAATGCCATTGGATCACACGCTTCCAGGTTCCCTCCCTGAAATATGGTCTACATAGTTCTTTAAAAACACACATGGGGGGGGATGCTAAAAATAATATGGGTTAATGTTTGTGTCCTGCTTATGTTTTCTAAGTAGCTCCTGCCTGGGCGCTCAGTCTTTTTAAATAAATGATTCCATCACTGGGTGTCTATCATGGATAGCAAACCATTATGTTGAACCTGTACCTTTTCATAGAATCAAAACAGTAGTGTTATTGTTGACACATCTTCTATAGCACCACGTCAGTGTTTATAATAAACATTCCAATGAGCATCTGCCACTGACATCTCCCCCCAGAAATATTCAGGAAAAAAAATTTTTTTTCTAAGAAAACATCTTCTGTTTTCGACTTCACCTGGAGAGTGGCATGGGTTGTTATAATAATGACATACGCCACTAATGTGTTTTTATGCCAGGAATCACAGTAAGTGCTGTATATATATTATTCATCTGAGTTCACTCTTGCCAGAATCCTAGGAATTGTGTGCTATTCTTCCCACTTTACAGATGAATCAACTGAGGCTTAGACAGGCGAAGTGCTTTATCTAAGGTCAGAATGTAGCGGTGTGGCCAGATTTGCCACAAAGCGCTCTCTGAGCAGGAAACAGGCGGTCATCCCCACCTCCCCCTCTGAGCTTCCACCCCTGGTGACTGTCCTGGGCCTGATCCCCAGGCCATTCATTACTGTAATTCTCAATAAAATCCCAGCGACCCATGTGGAATACTCATCGACATCTAGCCCAGTTTGCTACTGGATTTCAATGTTATTTCATATGAAAACAATCAATAGAAAGGGCCCAAGTCTGGTTTCAAAGACATAATTTGAAAGGAATTCACTCTGGAAGCTCCAAGACGCCCAGGGATCTCCGACCAGCAGCCTGGAAAAGCTCCTCAGGTGCCATCAAGCTCCTCTGGATGCCTCCATCCATCTAAAAATACACATCTGGCCCCGCCCGCTCATAAACCAAAGAGAATTCCAGTATCCAAAGGCAAGGCTGCTCTTCTAAGAGGCACTTTGTTTATGTAGGTGTTCAAGGATTTGGAATCAAAGCAGAAGAATTATTAAAATTAATCCAATTTTCTTTCATTTATTTTGTTAGTTCATACCTCTACAAGATATATTTTGGGAGGCACCGTTCAACCCAACCATTTACAAATCAAAGCTTTCTCTGGAATCCCAGAGACCCACCCCGAGCGAGACAGCAATGCTCTGCCAGCTCCTGAGCACCTCTGAGCCCTCCCCACTGGAAGGAATATGGAATGCGTTATTTGATTTGTGCTTACATTTAATTACAGTGTCAAAAATCTAACATAAACGGCTTTAATCACCTGCCAAAACCATGAGTCTTTCTGGCTTGAATTTCTATAAACAAAGAATAAATTCAAATATGTCACAAAGTGGCAGCACCTCGCTGAACCTGGACGAGGAAGGGCAATGATTGCTCTCTGGGAAGAAAGTCAATGTCTTCGTAGACATGAGTCTTCGCAGGTCATTTCAAACGATGAAACAGAACAGGCACGAAGCTGAATGAGCTACCTGCACCCAGATCCCACAGCCTCAGCCACCCCCACGGGCAGCGCCCGAACAGAGCCGCTGCTGACTTGCCCCCGCTCCATTCTGGAGCATTTTTCAAAACATCATTGCATGTCTAACATACAAGAAGCAGGATGAGCCCTGGGTTATACACAACTGATACATTGTTGAACACTCCATCTGAGTTTAACGATGATATGTTGGCTTACTGAGTTTAAATTAAAAAACTAAACTAAAATAAAATACAGAAGCAAAAGATCCTTGATAACAAAACGTTCTGTTATTAGAAACTCCAAATTACAGGAGAGATGATAAGAGGTTACATTTTCTTCAGTGAGAGGAACCACCCGGCGGAGGAAGCCCCTGAAAAGCAAGGAACCCCAGAGTCAAAAACAGTGTCCCTTATTTTGGAAATATTTAAAAGTCTTTAAGGAGAGATGTCAACCTCAGCACTTCTGGAAATAACTTCTGCCTCTTCTGTTTCCAACTAATGAATCATTGAGCACTACATCAAAAACTAACGATGTGCCATACAGTGGCGAACTGAACAAAATTAAAAATATAAAAATAAAGGTAGGTAGGTAGGTAGGTAGGTAGGTAGGTAGAAAGAAAGAAAGAAAGAAAGAAAGAAAGAAAGAAAGAAAGAAAGAAAGAAAGAAAGAAAGAAAAAGAAATGCTTCCTAAAGAAAATACAGAACTGGTGCAAAACACAAGAGCTCATGCTAATTCCAAACAATGAGACCGACAGTCACAAATTAAGGATCCATCATCCTAGAAGGTATGCATGCTGCTTTCCACATTAAACCATGACTGGAAGGAGTGGAGGCTGAGACAGAGTTAATAGCCCTTGTAATTATAGCAAAAGATCAGAACTTAATTTTAAAAACTAAAGGGGAAATTTATTTCCTATACTCCAAGAAAATGAGTAAAGACAACCCAAGAGGAATCTCCAGAGCCATCTCTGTTGGTGTGATGGGATGAAGATCATGGGCAGTGAAGGTGACCCACTCACACCTTCCTGGCACCTGTCCCACCACCTGGCCTCTGGCATTCACGCTCTCAGCTCCCTGCCCATGTTCTCCGTGAAAGGCCACGTTGACACTCACGGTGTTCCCTGCCTTGCAGACTAATGCCTTCCACGGCTGCCCAAGCTCTGACCCTCCTCTGATTCGGATCTGTGCATCCACATGCCTGCCAGATGGCTCAGCTGGAGGAACCCTAGCACTTCAATGAAACATGATCCAAACGGAGAGCCGCGCTGTCCTCAGTGCTTTCCCTCAACGCTCCCTGCAGCCCTCAGTCCCTGAGCCAAGATAAAGGAGCCGGTTGTGAGCCATCTTGCTACCTCATCCCCTCCAAGCAATCCGGCCCCGAGATCCCGCTGACTTTGCCTCCTAACTGTTGCTACTTCACCGACTTCAGTCACGCCAGCTTTTCACGGGAGAGCAGAGGCGTTAACTATCTCCGTGGGAAAACTGATGGCCGCACACCTCTGTGGGCTCACGGGAAATGGCAAAAAAAAAAAAAAAAAAAAGAGGAGAAAACAAGCCTAAAGCGTCACGGTCTTCACCAGTCCTTCTGGTGATCACATCTTTGGTTGAGATATGGGTGTGTGGGTATGAAAATGTAGGTAGACCAGAAGCCAGAGGAGCCAGCCGGGGGGGGGGGGGGCGGTGAAACAAACACCCAGATCGTTTTTTCCTTAAGGCATGAAATCAACAGAGATACACTCAGACTCCATTTCTTGAACAGGACACTGTTTTGACTACTGTGGGGAAAATTGTCAACTCTCAGGTGAGGGTGTGACCTCAAAGACACATGGATTGCAAGAGGAGTCTTGAAGAAGAGAAGGACTGAGAGGTTCACTGATGTGGCCTGTTACACATTCAGTGCAGGGAAACGCAAGGAAAAGAACGTTCTCTTCTCTGGCCCATGAAAGTAGCATAACCCATGAATGGACCAAATTCCCTGGAAGCAGGAACCCGAGCCCAAGGTGATTAAGAAACAACAGCAACCACCTCGGCACCTCTCTCTCTCACTGAAGTCCACTTGTAAAATATGCTAGATAAATTAGATGTATCTACCATAACGTGGATCACCATTCTGTGATGGCAGAAATCTGGAAACTACCTCAAAGAGCCAAAGCGAGACTGTAAGAATATATTGCGAGTCTACACGATGTCACAGCAGAAAAGGGACTCATAATTATACTGACAAACAGATAGGGCAATTAATAAAATTCCAAGTGAACAACTTTTAATTTTGGTAATTTAAGTCATTTTTGTTTTAATTTTTAAAATAAAGTTGTTATTTCACATGGTATGTAACTTAATTAAAATAAATTAACATATTAACTAAAAGACTAATACCTAAAAACATCAATAGATATTACTTCCGTGTGATGGGGCCAAAGAGGGTTTAATTTCTCTCTTTATTAACCGTATTTACTATTACCGTTATTAACTTTGTACTAGAAATGTTATTTTTTATAAAAGCATGAGTATATTGATGTTATTAAGACATACAAAGGCACAAAATCAAGCAGCAAAAAAAACATATAAAGAATTGGAAAATTATGTGAAGTATTCTGAGCGTGGCCGTAGTAATCAGGAAAAACCCTTGTTCTGAGCGTCTTATTAGACGATGACTTATGGAATTTTCACCATCTGCCAGAAATCCACCAGTTTGTAGTTAGAGAGTCAACTGATCCCCATCCTCAAATCTGAGAGTCATTTTCCAGGAGAGACAGGGAGCAGCACAGCAAGCGAAGTCCCCGATGGGAACAGACACAGGGCCAATCGCACCCTGGCCTGTGGTGAAATTCAAGGCCGCCATATTAAACTGAAGCTGTGGGAAGAAATTTCCAGCTGGCCTGGGGACAAGAGTAGGGGGTTCTCCTGGAAGGCCAGCGTTTGCTCCACTGGGGGTCTGTTGGAAAAGAAATGCTCAGGCCCCCTCCCCAGGCCTCTGGAATCAAAAATTCTGAGGCAGGCCAGGGAATTATGTTTAACTTGTCCTCCAGGTTGGAAACCCTTATGAAAGGTAACTCCCTGCTTGCTTGGTACTAGGATAATGCTTGGTGAACACTGAGGAGTGACTGGCTAAATAATCCCCACATCATTCCTCAGAATATCCACTTCCCAGCCAGCATGTTGATGGCCGCTGACAACCAACAGGACTGTGGTCACAGTGAGTGTCTGAGGAAGACACCCTGACTGTGGCTGACTGAAAGGGCACCCACGGCCTTTTCTGCTTCTGCTCCTCGTGAATGGAGCCCCACCCCCACTTCTCTAGGAGGGACGCCAAGGAAAGGAGGAACTTTCCACAGAGAGCAGGATCTGGTAAAGACCAAGGGGCAACTGCAGATGATGCGAATGGCCTTGCCCAAAAAAGCTTTGAGGTCAAAGGGGACTCAACAGGTACCCTGATAAAACCTTAATGTGACCACAATAACATGTGATTTGACAGAATTTTCTTCATTATGCCAAGGAGTTAGGCACCACGTAATCTCCCGATTATTAAGTGACTTTGCTCCCAGTAGGGTTGTGGATTAGTCTCCTGGGGCGGCCCTAGGAGCCCAGACAGGTGGTCTAAACAACAGGAATGTCTCCCAGTGCTGGAGCCAGGAGTCTGAGCAGGCGGAGAGCAGGGCTGGTCCCTCGGGAGGTCTGTGAGGGAGAATGCTCCAAGCCCCTCTCCCAGCTTCGGAGGGTTGCTGGCAATTTTTGGCTCTCTTTGGCTTGTAGAAGCATCACCTGGATTTCCATCTTCACCTTCACGTGGAGTTCTCCTCATGTTGTGTGTGCGTGCGTGTATCTGTCTGCCTGTCTGTCTCCCAATTTCCCCTTTTGATACAGATACCAGTCCTACTGGATTAGGACCCACCCTGTTCCTGTATGACCTCGTCTTAACTTAATTACACATGCAGGGACCCTATTTCTAAACGAGGTCACATTCTGATGCACTGAGGGGTCAGGCTCCAATGCGCAAATTTCACAAGGACCATAACTCAACCCAAAAAAGATTGTTTGGTATTATGGACTCTAGGAAGCTGTAGCGAACTTTTCAAAAACGACTGTTTATTGAGTTTAGTATAGTTCCTATGTGACTACCCTTCCTGGCAAGACTGAGCTAAAATATTCAGCTGCACTTACAGTACCAGGATATTGGCATTAATAATAGAATGGACTTTTAATACCATGTGGGTGTTCTAATTAGAATTCATAGCTAACTTTCCAGGTTTAAAGGAAATAAAGAAATCATTGTCAACCCTATGAGTTATTTCCTTTCAGATATGTTTCCAAGTGTATGTGTGACAAATAGTGGTGCATAAAATTTTTTTGCCAAAAATAATGGGATTTTCTAGGTACATCATTCCAAAAATCTGCTTTTATCGCTAATTATATTATGGTATGTTTCCATGTGGATACAAAGAACTTGACGTCGTTATTTTAATGGCTGCCGAGGATTCCCTTGAACGGCTGGGTCAGGGGCTGCTCCTTATTGGTTCTTCCCACATGTTAGGCACAAGGCCACCTCTGCGCCTTTGTCCTTGTTCCTCGTGCTGGGAATGCGTCCTCCCCCATTCATCTGTTCGCGGGGCTGCCCCTCCCCTTCTACAAGTGCTCGCTCAGACTGTGTCTTCTCTGCGGGCTTGCTACCACTTTATGAAAAACCCCAACTCCCTCTTTCCTGTACCCCCTGCTCTTCTCCGCCCAATTTCTCCTCCTCTCACTCAACACCTTCCATGCATTCTACTTCATTACCTTGGAAACTGTCACCACCACCTCCCCCGCCCCCCAGAAAGAAGGTTCTCAGCGGAAAGGGATCGTGGCCACCTGGGCAGCTTTAACCCTGGGCCAAGAGCAGTGCTCAGCGTGGTGCACAATACTAAACAAAAACTGTTCAGTGATGGAACCACTTTTTTATGAGAAAATCAGGTCACTTCTGATATTCCAATAATACGAACAAAGTTCCTCTTAAACTTGCCCAATTATTTAGTTATGGGTAAAAATCTAGAGAAACTATTAACTCGAAGGATACAAATGTTTTACAAGTATGTTGGTGCCAAATTTGTACCTCACACTGTATTTTCAAGCTTACAGGTTACAAATTGTAATTATAGATTAAATTGTAATTTACACATTGTTTTCAGATACATTACCACATTTCAATCACCCAATAATTAGCAGTAGCTAATGGTATAGTAATTCATCCCACAGCCTATCTAGTCCTGAGGCAGACGTTTATGGAGACATCCTCACCTGAAGTTACTGAGGGAAAACCTGGTGTTAAGTTCTGATCCAACAGATGGATGAATTTGAAATTTAGTTCTCCGGAGCTAACTTTTTAATAGCATGTTTTCAACACATCCTATGCAGGTAATTTCCAAGGGGTAAGGTTGAGCACTTTTTACAAGATTTGGGGCTAATCAATTAGAACATGGTTTAAAAATTCTGAATTGAAAAAAAATCTTTCTGGGGTCATTCTCAGACTTCGTATAATTAATCACATGTCACATAAACAGGGGCATGAGCTGGTCACGGTTAAAATCCCGTGGTTAGGGGACCCTTGGTTATCTTCTGCTACAGACAAGCCAGCATCTGTGGCATTCAGATCTTAGTTAATAATGAGCACTAAAAGCCTCAGTTGCCCAAGCGGTTATGTCTGTTTAGGAAATGAGCTACTTGCAGGAAGCTGTTAAGAAATTCCCTATGCTTAAAATTTTTAATAAATTTCTTAGGAAACTTTTGAAAAGCTATTTTATTTATTTGTTATTATTTCAAAGGCTTTTATAAAGCCTAATAAATTTCTCAGTATTTATTTACTTATCACTATTACCTTTTTAAAAAGTTCTTAAGCTTCATGTATTTCTCAGTAATTTCCTGGACACATTCGACCTTTCCAACCCTTGCAGTGATGTGGGACCACGTGATGGGCTCTGGCCTATCTGTTCGTAGACCAGAGGTGAAGGGTGTCACGGATGTCCCCAGGGTCATATACGACAGATACGAGGTCTCTGTGCTCATCTTTCCCTGCTAAGGTGGCCCCAGAAGCCAGGTGTTGAAAGGACAGTATCCTAAGATGGCAGAACTTCCGTCAGCCAGGATGCCTGAGGGATTACGTGGTAGCACATGAAACAAATGCTCATTAGGTTAGGCCACTGGGATTTCTGTTCATCTGTTCCCACAGCATGACTTCGTCTACCCTGATGTCACACCTCCTCAGAGCTCCATTAACGGGGTCACCGACTTTACCACGGTGTTCTTGCATTCCTGGCAGGATGGACCAAATCAGGAACCTCCCTGCCATTTCTTTCACTCCTCGGGGCCAGAACGTGAAAGATTTCCAATTTGACCACACCCGTGGGCTCAGGTACGCACATCGAAAGACAAGAACAAAAAGGAAAGTTCTCATACCCTGAGAAGTTGCTTACGGTGCCTGAGTGGCTCTTGCTTCTCCTCACGTACCTTGACCTTCTCACTCACTATGCATTTCGGGTACATAATCGGACACCAAATGCATAATGCTGCCCCCAGAGGAGATTTAAGTGAGAAACAGTCACTATATGAAATATCAACGTCATAGATGAAAACACGACGGAGCAAGATCAAAAGGCCTCCTTGTTCTTCTAAAATGTATCTTTGGGGTTCACACTGATAGGAAGTGAGTCATAACTATAGATTCCTTTGATCCTATTTCTAGTTATCTCTAGAGTTGTGGCCCATAGAAGGTCCAGCTCCCTAACAGGATTATGTATGAGCATGAACTAATGTTTTTGCCTGAAACATTCCCCATCCCAAGGCCACCTGGATTCATTCATTCATCGTCTCCAAAACCATTTTTTTACTGAATGCATACCATGTGTCAGGCACTGTTCTAGGTACTGGAAATAGAGCAATGAATAAGACAAAAACCTACCCCCATGGCACTACATTCTAGTGTGGGAAGCAGACAACAAAAACAAAAAAATCTGTAAATAAATTTACAATATGATGTCAGATGAAGATACTTAGGAAAAACCTGAAATAGCCAAAGAGATGAGAGATGGCTCTTTTTGGACAGTGTGGTCAAGGCAGGGCCCTCCAGGATGACTCTTGAGCAGAGAGCTGAGGAATGTGAAGGACTAAGCCATAATAAGTTATGAGGGAGAATGTTCTGGACAACAGAAACAGTGAGCACAAGGACCCTGAGGTGGGAATGAGCATGGAATATTCTAGAACCAGCAAAAGCCAGTGTGGCTACAGCAGGGCCAGGGATCTGGGAGCCAGGCCAGATCATACAGGGCCTTTGGAACAACGGGAAGAGTGTGGATGTTATTCGGATTGCCCAGGGCAGTGGGCAATCATGTTTTTTCTGATTAGCGATATCACCTGATTTGTACATGGAGGAAAGCACTCCGACTTCTGCTTGGAGAAGAGACTCTAGGTGACCAAGAGTGGAAGGAGAGGGGTGAGTGAGGAGGTGTTTTAGTATCCAAGAGGATGATCTGGTGGAGTGAATTAAGGGACTGGTGACAGCAATCCGGAGTGGACACTTTGGGATACAGATAGAGTCTACAGAACTTGTGGAAGCATTGGATATGAGGTAAAGAGCAGGAAGCCATGATGCCAAGGTTTGGGGCCTCAACAGCTGGGTGAATGGCTATCCCATTACTGAGATGGGCCGTACTAGGGGAGGAGGAGCTTTGGGGGAGGGAGGTGAGTGATCAACTGTCTTCTCAGAAGCTCTGTGAGGATCAACCCAGCAGCAGGTCAGTATCAAATACCTAATGGACTGATGTACGTCTCGATTCCTTCGGTCAAGATACACACCACCACATGAGGTCCCTTTTAATGCTCTTGATTTAGACACAGATGTAGAAATAGATAGAAATGCAGATGATATGGACGTACCACATTCTTCTTATACAAAGTTAAGTCAGGGGCGCCTGGCTGGTTCAGATAGAGGGGCACATGGCTCTTGATCACTGGGTTGTGAGTTCGAGTCCCATGTCGGGTATAGCGAATACTTAAATAAATAAAAACTTTTTAAAAAGTCAGATCATCATTAACATTTTGGTCCTCATCCTTCATCACTCTCTCTAAACATAAAAACACACATAGATACGACTTTCCCCATACAGGGCCTATATTATACGTACTGTTTTCATTTTGAGGGGCATGTTCATGATTGTTATTTCTCTAGGGCGGGTCCCAGACTGTTTTTTAACTTTATGGTTTATATTTTTTGTGGATTATTTACACTTTTTACCTCAGCAAATAATTATCCATAGGACCACACACATACAAAAGCCGTGGAATTCTCCAGTATGGCTCTTCTCCTACGGGTAAGAAGACAGCAAGCCAGAATAGGGGGCAGTGGGCTCCTGTTACACCCCGCGGGTGACTCGCAGGGAGCCCCTCCAGCTTCGGAGACTGCCCTGTGCTGCTGAGCTCCGATCTGAAATACCCCGCTCACATTTAGCTGTAGGCTGACCAGCATGGAACAAAAGGCCAGCATTTTTCAAAGTGATGGGAATACACCCGGTGGGAGAAGAGCCAGGCTGGTACAGGAAATAAAACCATGGGAAAGAAGACGGAGGAAACCAGGGAACTATCTTGGAAAAGACAAGAACAAGGATTAGTTGGGAGGGACACACGTGTACTGCCCTCATCTATTTGAAACGTTCCATTTGGAAAAGGGATTTCCTCATCCTTTGGGTTTTAGTAGTTCTGGAGGGTCTAAGACCAAGGGGTGAACTTTTCAGAAAGGCCAAAATGTTCCCCCAGGGGAAGGAAGAGGCAAGGAAAGGCTACGTCAGCTTCTGTCGGGTTTCTGTGGTGGACATTCGTCAGCTGGGAAGCAGGGCAGGCGGGGATAGCTCTAAATTTCTCTCAATCTACGGTCTACATCGCTTCGTCTCCTGGAGAGGAGGAGACATCAACATCTCCCTAAATCTCCGAGACACGGACAGTTACGTGTTCAACTCGTACCTGGCCGTTCCCGACGACAGCGACAGAAGGCAGGAAAGCAGGCTTTTTCTAAATAGTGAGTTTGGCTTCAGTGGGATTCATTTTATAGTTTGCAAGCTTCCAAAGGAAATCTGAAAATGTAAAGATCCACAAAAGCCAATGATCTTCCAAGTCCTTTCAAGGTTTACAACCCAGGGTTTCGTAGTTATATCTAAACATAAAAATGGGGGCGCCGGGGTAGCGCAGTCGTTAAGCGTCTGCCTTCGGCTCAGAGCGTGATCCCAGCGTTCTGGGATCGAGCCCCACATCAGGCTCTTCTGCTATGAGCCTGCTTCTTCCTCTCCCACTCCCCCTGCTTGTGTTCCCTCTCTCGCTGGCTGTCTCTGTCAAATAAAAAAATAAAGTCTTAAAAAAAAATAAAATAAAATAAAATAAAAATAAACATAAAAATGCCCTTCTCAAAAATGCTCCAAGTACTTCATTCTTGCTCAAAAGGATCTCTATTTGGGCCACAGCTGAACTGAAACCCGTGCCAAACATTCATGCCAAAGAACAAGCACTGGGCCCACAGCCATGAGTATTAATCACAAATCATCATACATGGGACCTCTCGGTACCAGGGTGGTGGGCAGAGAGCGGCCTTCAGGTGCGGCCTTTCTTGGGCGATGACGAACCCCGAGAGCAGGATCTGAACACATGCAGCTCACGGGCCCATCGGAAAGCTTGAAGCGCCTGCCCTACACATCTGGTGACCAGTGGTATAGACTCCCCGTGGATGGGATGTCAAGGCACCATTATTCAAAGTGACCCTCCCTCCACTGGGATAATCAGAAACAGTTCACAAATCAAATAAGCCATACGATTCCTCGTCTTCTCTAGGTAACCTCCCCGTCTGGTGACATCACTCAACATGTGATGACATGGTTCTTCCACAACCTTTTTTTTTTTCCCAAGATTGGAATCCGGCTGAAGGCTTAAATTACCACTTAAAACAAGGATTGACCCTTCCCTGACACTTTGAAGAAGGATCCATGTCAATAGCTAACCTTACCCCTTGGACTCACCAGAGGGGAAAACCTCTGCTTGGCTTTTATAGGACATGCTCTTCCTTGGCTGGTAAATTTGATTTTTTTTTTTAAAGGGCCGAAATGAATAAAGAGATGCAAACTTTAATTGTTTTGTAGGCCTGGCTTGGATACATTAAGGCAACTGCTATTTTATATGTAAAACAGGGGCAAACAAATCTCAAGAGATTAAAAATCATGTTCTTGTGGTTTTCTTTTAAAAGCTGCAAATTTGAATTCAATTTAAAAAATCATGGCACAGGGACAAAATAAGAAAGAACAAAGCTGGGAAAAATGTCCGTACCATTCTTCAGAGTCGAGAGCCGCTGCGAATGTGCATGTTTCCAATTACGTATTACGGCTGGGCAAGCTCCGGGAGACAGAGTCAGACAGAACCCAAATGCAGGGTGTTCAACAGAACCCCGTCCAGCAAAAGCTTCACAAACTCTTTCTTTCATCGGAAACCACCGTGTAGACAATTCAGCTCAGTTCAAGAAAGGAAAACTTACAGAAAAAAGAAAAATAATATGACATGATTTCTCTTTGCCTCTCAATACAAAGCAAAGTTGTGTTGGTATAAGCGCCAGTACTTTGTATTTTCTTGGGTGCTTTCAGAATAGCACTTAGAGAGAGAATAATAGAAAAAGAAATTCCTGTTTAGACCATCTGAAATCACAAAGCAGGAGGACTTTCCTTCCGTTATTCACAGGCACGGAGGGACAACCAACGATAATGGAATCCACACTTGGACGTTTCGACAAGATACACTGTTAGATACGAGTCAAAGGTGCTCATTACTGGCTCCGAGCTACAGGAAAAAAAATATCAAAATTTTTTCACATAATAAAGACACACTAGCTAGAGGTGCAGAGTCTGTTTTAGCAGGGGAGAAATGTATTTGTGGCCCTCCATTTGAATGGCTAGCAAATAATTTCTAGACAAGTTCGTAAAACTCAAAGAAACTCTCCACCTCGCACCACCCCCTTATCTGAAGCACTTCTAGTTTGGAAACGGGGCTTCTAGAGGGGGATTCGAGAGGAGGAGCTTTATGGAAAAGCCTGCAGCTCCAGGAGACCTTCCGTAAAAAGAAGAGCTCAACGCAAAGATTTCTTTTTTTTTTTTTTAAAGATTTTATTTATTTATTTGACAGAGAGAGAGACAGCCAGCGAGAGAGGGAACACAAGCAGGGGGAGTGGGAGAGGAAGAAGCAGGCTCATAGCAGAGGAGCCTGATGTGGGGCTCGATCCCAGAATGCTGGGATCACGCCCTGAGCCGAAGGCAGACGCTTAACTGCTGTGCCACCCAGGCGCCCCTCAACGCAAAGATTTCTGCTTTCAGTCCCTGGCCTCAACATGTTCAACGCTGAGAACAGACCATCCCCGGGCACCTCGGGTATTCTGAAGAGAACAAAGGCTTGACAATGACATTACTTTCGCACACTCTCTGAGCTCCCTCCAGTGCCACACCTGGAAATGGGAGGTCTCGAGGGATCGCAGAAGTCGCTGCCACCCTGATGCTGTCCCTGGTGATTTACACGGAGGCAGACTCCAAAGAAACATAAAGAAATCAAACAAGTACATCAATTGACCCTACGCACCTCCCAATGCTATATCGGTTCTCAACTGACTTCAGAGCCTTTGGGTCAAACTTAGCTCCCTTGCTAGCCACAGAGCTTTCTGAGGACACCATCTCCTTTTTGCCTCTGTGCTCCCTGACCTGGGAAGTCAGCAAAATGCCTGTTGAACTAAGATGAAGTAGAGAGCACTTTGAGACTTCCGATTTCTCAATCAAACGATATGTACAAAAACTGACATTTTTCAGAAGAGAATTACTAGAACCCAGAGCTAATGCCCACGCCAGGTTACAAAACACCTCTTTCTAAAAACATGTCCTAACAAGAGAAACAGAAACTGACTCGGTAATTTGAACCCAAGTCAGCACGTGGCCAGGATAACGGGACAGCTCGCCTGGAACACACACTTGGGTGTCCTTACTGCGGAATTTGCCGGTGTGTTTCTACAATCAGTAAACCAGGCATGCTCTTATGTAAATACAAAGAAAGTCAACTCATTGAAAAACACATTTCTTCTTATTTTAGCGTTTCTGTGTCAGACTCAAAGAAGCCTCACATAAACGATCAAAGACTTTTCAGTAGTTCTTCCAAACGCACGTACCAGCAAGGGTTGCTACACTTCGATCCTTTTCAATGAATCCTCTAAAATGAAGGTTTTGAAGATGCTTGCCAATGGAACGTCCTGCCTCACAGCTATAATATTTTTTAAAAGGCATTCAGTTTAAATTAATATATTTGGCCAGACAACCGTATTAAAATTTTGTTATTTTTTCTGTTATAATGGTAGCCTGTGGTATGACTAGTCTTCTTCAAAAATCTGTACTTATTGCGTCTCCCTTGCCTGGGGCACATCATGTGTTTTTCATCTGAGTGCACTACACGGCAATACCTCATTAAAACAAACACTTAACGGAAGTCTTCATATCATGCCACGGAGGGCGTACACTCGCTTAGAAAGTTTCAGAGCCTCATAACTTACTGCAAACCACTCTCGTACCCGCTGCTAAACTGATATTTAACTCTGCTGGGTGATGTCACAGGATCCACGATCTTAAAATGGCCCGCCTTGAGCAAGTATTTATTTTTTTCTTATGCAGTAAGCACGGGGAGTTTCAGTAGTAAACAGAGCCATTTTTTCCCTACATGAGAAACACCTCCCCCAGAACACACGCATGTGTGCATGTGCACGCACACACCGAACACTTTCCTTCTACTTGTACCGCAACCAAGAGTCATAGCACATTCCAATAAACCCTTTATAACGCGCCTCTCTCCTGCTGGACAGCTCCTTCACGCAGGGATTTCCCACCACAAACAATAACACCATCAAGGTCCATTGTGATCGTCACTGTCTGCGTACCATCCTGGAAAGACTTACCTACTAATCTTAACTTCTGTAGGGCCCAACAGTCATCGTTGACAGTGATCAATCTGTACTTTTTTTTAAAAAGTGTCCACTATTTTTCTTTTAAGATTTGAGAGAAGAGGTCATCTTGGATGCTTCATCGAAGTTGCTTTGCCAAAACAATGTCTGGTTCAGTTCTCAAAAGTCACACATAAGAAGCCTCTGATGTCTGAATATAGTCTGTTTTAAAGAATAATTTCTTAAAAGGCAAGGACTGATCGAGGGCAAGCAAGTGGTACTCAATAGCTTCATTCGTCAATTCTAAAAAAAAAAAAAAAAAAGTTTGGTGCCTCACACCCAAAATGATGGCTACTATAAAAACAAAAACAGAACATGGGTGTTGGCAAGGAGACACTGGAATCCTGGTGCGCTGTCAGAGGGATTCGTAAAATGGTGCAGCTGCTTTGGAAAATAGTATGAAGGTTCCTCAAAAACCTAAAAACAGGATCCAGCAATTCTGCTGCTAGGCATATCCCCAAAAGAATTGAAAGCAGGATGAATAAAGATATTTGTACACTCAGGTTCATAGCAGCATTCTTCACAATGGTGAAAAATGAAAACCACCTAAGTGTCCATCAACGGACGCATGGAAAAGCCAAATACGGTCTACACATCCGATGGCTATTAGTCAGCCTTAGAAAGGGAAGAATTCAGACCCCTGCTACAACATGGGTGTGAGCCTGGAGGACACGATGCAGAGGGAAATCAGTCAGGCACAAAAAGACAAACACTGCACGATTCGACTTCTACGAGGTCCCCCGAACAGTCCGATTCACAGAGACAGAAAGCAGAATGGTGGTTCCCGAGGACGGGGAGAGGTGGGAACGGGAAGTTGTTGATTAATGAGTTTCAGTGTTACAAGACGAGAAAGTTCTGCAGACTGCACAACAACGTAAATATACTGAACATCAGCGAACTCTACATTTAAAATGGTTAAGATGGTCAATTTTATGTTGTGTGCATTTTACAACTAAAAATGAACGAAATTAAAAATCAAAGTGTTTTTAGCACCTGCTACCAACAAAAAAATTCGCTATCTTCCACTGGTGACAGTTTCACGATTTTCAAAGCACCTTTCCCCAGTTCCTCCTTCATTCCTTCCTACCGCAGGTATTTATAGGGCCCCACAGTGTGTACACCTACAAGCTGAGCCACCCAGAAGACCCAAAGATGATTCAGGGTGAACCCCACACTTAAAGACCTTGGAGGGATACAAATACTGGTAATTCAAAGTAAAATGTGTTCACCGACACATTTTCAAATATTCTGCCGTGTTGGCCCCATAAATTCACTTGCATTTACAAGTTAATGTGCTCGATTTTGGTACCGGCTCACTTTTCATAAGAGAGATACAGACAAAATGTTATGGGAGTTCAGAGGTAAAGGAACGTCCTATGAAATCCACATCTTCAGCCCGTAAGGAAACACAAGTCGTTGTGGTTTTTGTAATCAGCACTATCTCTTTTATGAGATGTGTGAAAGTACGCCTCGTCCTCTGCTTCTCTGCCCTGCCTGAGGACCCCATCCTAGGTTATCCTCTCAGACGCCAAGCATTAAGTGAGTGGTGAGCCATCGCACCCCCGGGGATGGAGCTCACATGAGGATTCCCAGCAGACTGTGGTTAAATGCCCTCCTGGTGAATCAGCCCTGAAAACAGACTCTCCAGTTGGATGGTGAAGTTGTCTCCAACCAACCCTCACCAGAGCCATAAACTGAATCTCCACCCACGGCCCAACCTGGGAACCCAGTGAAAGAACACAAAGCAAGGGTGAGCCATTTGGGGAAGCAGCTCACACGGAAATAATTACGGTTTCCAGAACAGCCATTCTCTCCCAGGTCTAAAATACCCTTCCTTCTTTTGATCAACCTTGAGAACACCTCTCCATCTTTCCACGCCCACCCATCTAGCCCCATCTCCTAAGTGAAGCCTTCCCCTGCCATGTCACCTGCTCTTCTGTGCCCCCTGGTATTTTGCGCATTCTCTGGGAAAGCACTGCTTGCAACGCTGTCTCCAGACTGCACTTGGAGGCACCAGGCCACACTTTTTTTTTTTTTATTAAATGTTTTTTTATTATATTATGTTAGTCACCATACAGTACATCCCTGGTTTTTGATGCAAAGTTCGATGATTCATTAGTTGCGTATAACACCCAGTGCACCATGCGATACGTGCCCTCCTCACTACCCATCACCAGTCTATCCCATTCCCCCAACCCCCTCCCCTCGGAAGCCCTCAGTTTGTTTCTCAGAGTCCATAGTCTCTCATGATTCATTCCCCCTTCTGATTACCCCCCCTTTCTTTATCCCTTTCTTCCCCTACAGATCTTCCTAGTTCTTATGTTCCATAGATGAGAGAAACCATATGATAATTGTCTTTCTCTGGTTGATTTATTTCACTTAGCATTATCTCCTCCAGTGCCGTCCATGTTGCAGCAAATGTTGAGAATTCGTTCTTTCTGATGGCTGAGTAATATTCCATTGTATATATGGACCACAGCTTCTTAATCCAGTCATCTGTTGAAGGGCATCTCGGCTCCTTCCACGATTTAGCTATTGTGAACAATGCTGCTATGAACACTGGGGTGCATATGGCCCTTCTCTTCACTACGTCTAGTTAAAAACTGAGCTACCCTATGACCCAGCCATTGCACTACTGGGTATTTACCAGGCCACACTTCTGAATGTTCAGATCCCAACTCCCAGCACGGTGGATGGAAAGAGGTGTGAGCAGATGGGGTGATGGGGATCTTATCGGTATTCATATTTTAAAGTGCTACATGAGAAATGTGCAACCAGCCATGGCCAATCCATACTTAAAAATGCCCAAAACTGATTTGGCTGAAATTATTTCAACCCTGCAATTTCTTTTTACAAGTGAAGTCTTAACAACAACAACAAAAGATAAATTTAATAGATGCATTTTTTTTTTTGGCCAATAAAATCTCAGAATTGAGTGCTATGGGAGGGAAATAGAATTAAGTGTGTCCTCAAGCATCCCTGGGTCTAGCTGGTTGGTCCTCCTTCCTTCACAGCACCCAGGCCGTGGAGACAGGGGAGCATCCAAAGGGACCAAAGGGTCAAATGAGAAATGGGCCCCACCTAGTCACCACCTGCTTGCCCGCTGAGCTGCAACGGGAGAGGCACTGGCGGATGGCGATTCAGATTTCTGGAACTTGTGTCTGGTCGGAGCTTGCGTTAGAGCTGCCTGGCTAAGGCAGTGAACCAGTCTGTCAGCGATCATGGTTTCAGTGGACCCATGCCATTTCGCAATGTACCCCAGCCCTTTGCTTTCAGCCACGTGGCCAGGAGGGACAGATACAGGAGGGACAGGAGGTGCCCCGGGCTCCTGCTTGTACACTGAAGTCAAAGAGCTCAGGGCGACTCTTGTTCATGCTCTGCTCTTGACCCACACGTGGCCGCCAACACGGCTACTTCAGTTCCTGGAGATTCACCTTCTTTTGTTTGTTTTAAGATTTTATTTGTTTGACAGAGAGAGAGGCAGCGAGAGAGGGAACACAAGCAGGGGGAGTGGGAGAGGGAGAAGCAGGCTTCCCGCTGAGCAGGGAGCCCAATGAGGGGCTCGATCCCAGGACCCCGAGATCACGCCCTGAGCCGAAGGCAGACACTTGATGACTGAGCCACCCAGATGCTCCCCGGAGATGCATCTTCTATTCTGGGAAATGACACTGGGCTCCTGTGACAGCTGCAAAAATCCTGCCCCCGAGACCAGAGAGTGCCCAGTCTACGCAGGACCATTGCATACCCAGAACGTCAGAGAAGACTTCTTAGGCAGGAATAAATGAGCTTGCTTACATTCTCAGGATCTCAGGTTTCTCCCTCTAAAATGCAAAGGAATGAGGCTTCTTTGACCTTATCGCAATAGTGAAGGTCAGGAGCTGACCTATTGGGAAAGACACTCCAATGACAGGAGGAGACTCTACACGAATGGGCAGTGTGGTGGTCCTCATTCTACAGCTATATCTTAACTTGCTGAGCATCTCCTGAGCCCACAGAGAATGCAACAAAAATAGTAACTTCTAGATCGGTGCTGTCCTGATGGTCTAGCTACCTGCAGCTACTGAACAGATACAGGCGGCTGGTCCAAATTGAGACGCACTGTATGTGTCAAATACACCCTGGATTTTTGAAGATCAAGAACAACAAAAAAAATGTAAAATATCTCATCATAATTTTTATATTGATCACAGGTTGAAAGGATTCTATGTTGGATCTCCTGGACTCTCCATGAATATACTGAGGCAGGATCTAAAGAAAGTATTTGAAATATACACATGATTAGAATTAATTTCACCTGTTTTTTTTAACTTTTACTCTTTCTCATGGGGCTGCTAGAAAATATAAAATCAAATTTTATTTCTATTTCTATTGGACACTGCTGCTCTAGACTGATACATAGGACATTGGAGGGTTTTTTTTTTTTTAAAGATTTTATTTATTTTAGAGAGAGAGAGCAGAGAGAGGGACAGAGGGGAGGGAGAAGATCTGAAGCAGACGCCTCAGTGAGCGCAGAGCCTGAAAGGGGGCTGGACCCCATGACCATGAGATTAGGACCTGAGCAGAAACCGAGAGCCAGATGCCCAACTGACTGAGCCACCCAGGAACCCCTTGAGTTATTTTTGAACGTGGGACGATGGAAAGAAATTAATGACTAAACCCCAAAAAGTTAAAAACTGGAGACATTTGAAATCATGACCATGTTCTTTGAAGAGGTCATTTAGAGTAGATTCCTCGACACTGAAGCCTCTGCCTCACTTCCCTCCCCTGCACGCTCCTGTGCGCACGCGGGCAGGGCCGTCCTGGGCAGTGAGCGCCACGCGACATCTGGGAGACGGCAGGTGCGGGAACCCCGGGTCAGATCCGTGTCCTGTTCATCCTCCACTCCAGGTCTGATGTGCAAAACCAGCACCTCGACCTCATGATTTTTTGAATATCATTCAAAAATAGTTTTCTATTGCCACTTTTTTAATGGAGATGAAATTCACAAAACATGAAATAAATCATTTTAAAGGGAACAATGAGCAGCATTTAGCACCTTCACAACGTGGTGTGACCACCAAGTCTATCGAGCTCCAAACCATTCTCATCACCCCAAAAGGAAACCCCCCACCCATTAAGAAGTCACTGTTTTGGGCACAATGGGTTGCCCTTAGCTTTACGTTAAAATTTAAATAAAATTATTAATAAAGTGCAAGTCCACGGTGAGTGCACCTCTCAATAACCCAGCACGGGCTGATTGACCTACGATACCACAGAAGACACTGACGAGGACGCTGCAGGAGAATGACACCGCCTCATAGGGCAGCCAGGGGTCAGGCTCCGTGATCATCAGTTAGACCTAATCACCCCCTCATGCAGGAGCACACATGTAGGCACCAGAGCCCGCCTTCCGGATCTTTCCGAGGTAGGTCCCTTGTTATCTCAATCTGATCCTTCCTGGGAAGTAGGCTCTTCTTCTGAGTGTAGAACTGCTAATTCTGCCTCCAAAAATATTGGCCTCATGTCAACTGACGGGACTTCCCAGCTCTGAGTGAGGGGACACGGTGCCGATGACGAGGGAGGCTGGCTCACTGGCGAGCTCAGCAAGGTGCCTGAAGAGGGTCAGGGACCCATGTCCCCAGTGTGGCAGAGCTCCTGAAGACAGTGTGGAGCTGGTTAGTGGTTCTTGGAGGGGACCGGGGGAGGGGGGAAAGTTAGTACACTTGATGCCTCACCTAACTGGACCCGGTTCCCTTTCTATAGTGCTCCGTCCCCTTCCTGGAGCAGAGCGCAAGGCGAGGGGAGAGCGGGCATTGTGTGCCTGTCTTGCCTTTCTGTACAAGGTTCCAGAATGCTGTCGAACCCATCTGGATGAAAGATGTCATCCAATTATAAATTCTTATTACTCTTTTTATTGCCTTGTAAGAGTTCTGATGCTGGCTTTCACATGCCCATATGTTTCTGTTTAAGACGCTTCATTCAAATCGAATTTGAAGAAAAGTCCAGATTACCCAACCGCAATGACCTGAGTAAAAATCCTCTCAATCATTTTGGTAATCCAAATAAATCCACGGCACGAAGGTGGGCTGCCTGCAGAGCTCTGGCTAAAAAAACGCACGGCCTCCTATTTCACCTTACGTTATTATAACACACTTAATTATACTGCATTTATAATAATGGGAAGGCCTTATTTTACGCCATATATTGCTGGAGAATAAAGAGAGTCACTGACATTATCTGAAAAAGCAATCATAACATGAATTTTAAGGCAGTGCGTCAGGCTTAAATAGAACCTCAAGCAATTTAAAATTTATTTTGTGAACGACTGAGGTTCAAACACCACCAAATTTATTCCAAAAAAATAAAAAAGTTTCACTTCAAACTGATTTAAAACACAGATCGAATTAAATATATAATCTGTAGTGTATTTAACATCAGAACTCGTGTGATTCAAGAATTCATGTCACTCTTCTTCAAAATAGATCATCTGAAAATATCAATAGCTTTAAAGTAAAAATACTACACCCTGTTAGTTCTATCACTTCATCTGTCCATCTACCAAGATGCCCTGAGGTTCTCCGACATAAATTACTCAAATTGCTGACTTTTCTTTGTATGTATTTTCTAATGGCTTGTTTATGATTTCCGCTGATTGATCTGCTATGATTCGCTGAAGGCTACAGATGTTTACGGGACAAGTGACATCATCTCCATGACAGCCTTAACTGTGTTTATCCCAACTGGGCTTAGAGGGTCTTCAAAACACGGCTTTAAAATCTTAGTTATAATGTAGCCTAATGTGTTCCTGATGTGTCTAGAGTATCGTACTTCTAAAAATAGAGAAATCGTTTGTTAAGAGAAAATGAACCACTCGTCCGATCTATCTTATGCATGACTAATTCACATTCTTCCAAGAGAATGTGACACTCAACCTGGGAGGACCGATGGCATGATAAAACAGGAAAGAAAAAAAAAAAACACTAAATAGGTATTCTATACAAGTCATTGCTACATAAAAAATAAAAAGGATATTTTATAGAAAAAAACATCCACAGAAATATATGAAACATCTTACTACTGTTGGCACATTTACTGCTCCCAGTTTAAAACTGTCAGGAGTTTTTAAGTGTGTTTTTATAACCTGAGAGTCTTCGGATGAAAGCCCGCAAGTAGAACACACCTAACGAGGCCACAGAGTTTACATTTGAACTCTCAGTGATGGAAAGTTCTGTCCTTTGAAATTTAGTTCCACTGGTGGGTGGCCAGTCGGAGAGAACTGATCTTTCTATGGAGCTGAAAGCACCCATTCTACAACTTTCCCCATTAACGCAGGTTCTGTCCTCGCCTAGATTTATGCAGAATACGTATAATTTGTCTTAGGGGCTAGAATATCTAACATGTTCGTCATGCTCCCCAAAACCTTCTCGTCTCCGGGCCAAACATCCCTCAAAATGGCTTCCAGATGACGTGATCTCAGATCTTTATCCTCCTGGTCACAATCCTGCGATCCCATTCTATTTACCGATACCCCTGTTGACCCATCAACTCTGGACGCATACATTCAAAAAAAAAAAAAGCCTCTACACCAAAATATTAGTGGAAAGTATATCTAGACAGAATTATGGACTATTTCTATTGTCTTCTGCACTTCTGCGTTTTCCTAATTTTCTAGAGTGGGTGTATATGACTTTGATAGCCAGGTCATTCAACATTCATGCGTTCGCCCACCATCATCGAGTGCCCACCATGTGCCGGGAACTGTTGTGTGAAGTGAGCACGCAGCCAAAAACAACAAATGAGAAGCTCTGTCCTTGTGAACTTGCCTTCTCACTGGAGGAGACACGCAGTGAAGAAGGAGGAGGAGGAAGAGGGGGAGGAGGAAGAGGAGAAGTAGTAACAGCAACAGCAGTAGAAGTAACATGAATAACCTGTGAGAAGGTGACATAAAACTGTGAGGGGGAGCAAGAGTGAAGTTAGGGGAGCACTGTTAAATAGGATGGTTAGGGAAGGCCTTACTAGGAAGGTGACAAAGACCTGAAGAAAGTGAGGGAATAAGCCACAGAGACACTGGACAGAACATTCCAGATAGAAGGAATAGCAACTGCAAAGGCCCTGTGGTAGCAACATGCCTGAAATGCCTGAGAAACACCAAGGAAGCCTGTGCGGCTCAGGTAAAGAGAAGAAAGGGCTAGGCAGTAGGAGATGAGATGGAAGAAGTAATGGGGTCAGACTTTGTAGGGCCTCATGAGCCACGAGGAAGACCCGAGTTCTCACTGTCGGCGAGACGGAAAGTACTAGAGGGTTTGCCGCAGTGGAGTGGCATGCTCTCGCCTAATGTTTTAACAGGTCGCTTTGGTTGCCTGTGGAGAGCAGACCCATGAAAGGTCAGAGCAGAAGAAGGGAGGGTGGTAAGGGAAGCAGAGTCAGGACCCATACACGGGATAATGGGGGCCCAGACCAGAAAGCCAGCAGCAGAGAATTGCCCACATTCTGGTTTCCCAAGACACAGCCACCAGGATTTGTGGAGAAAACACAGTTAAAAGAAACGTCTGGAATTAAATTCGACGCTCCCGATGTGGTCTTACGACGCTAAAGAGATAGGGTTTTACATTTCCTTTCTCAGAGTATCTTTTTCCAGCACACACAGAAACCCTCACGCCGAGCCAGCCAACATGCTGAGAATGATTAAGTAAGTAAGGTACACAGCCCATGAGGGATGGGACCTACCAAGGGCGTAAAGCTCTCTAAGGGCAACTACTCTCACTAA
This sequence comes from Ursus americanus, assembly GCF_024610735.1. Taxonomy (NCBI): domain Eukaryota; kingdom Metazoa; phylum Chordata; class Mammalia; order Carnivora; family Ursidae; genus Ursus; species Ursus americanus. The sequence goes on from NC_142130.1 coordinate 92,920,462, forward strand.
CCACAGCCTTCCCTCCTCCATCTTCCCCTGGCTCCGTCTGAAACTCCCTGCATCCCCGTGAAGCCTCCTCTTCCTGGACTAGTCTCTGTTTTTCTAGATCCTTCATCAACTCATGGTCTCACTGACCTCCCCGTGGGCAGCCTGTTATCCTCCTCCTGGTACCCTGAAACCTCTCATCTCCTTACTAACCAGAAGCTTGGCCACCCACTCCATCCCCCTTTCTCCACCCTCCCTTGAGACGAAGCATTACTGGAGATATCATGCCATGCAATAGTACTGGTCGGGCCGGCCATGCATCCCAGAACTGTTTAAGCTCCTTTGGAATCTCCTTCTACTCTTGAACGCTCTGGTATTCATTTCTAACTCACTTCCTGTATAATACCCAGCACACCTGTTGGAGACCTGGTATTTCTTGCCCTTCACCCCCAACTCTCTGATCTCACTTGCAGAGGATGACCTTGTTCTCTATCGCGTCAAGAAGACTGAAGCCACAAAATGTAAATTCTTTCACTGTGAACCTCTCCCTCTTGAGGTTTCTCTGTAGCTTTACCCATAGTGTCCCCCTTTCCTCTTGACAGAGGAAGAAGCTCCCTTGTACCTTTCCAAATTTAACCCTCCATCTGTGCCCTGGATGCAGGCACTATGACATTTTTCCAGCATGTTGTTCCATTCACTGTCTTGTCCTTTCTGCATCTTCCATCTTTCTTTCTGCAATGGATATGTTCCCCGTGCAAGAGAATTTTCTTCTATCCTAAAACAAATAATCCAAACCATCTCTTGACTCCATGTAAGTGAACATTCAATATTTCACCTTCCCTTGTTTTTTTTAATAAATTTTTTTTATTATGTTATGTTAGTCACCATATAGTATATCCCTAGTTTTTGACGTAAAGTTCCATGATTCATTACTTGCGTATAACACCCAGTGCACCATGCAATACGTGCCCTCCTTAATACCCGTCACCAGCCTATCCCATTCCCCCATTCCCCTCCCCTCTGAAGCCCTCAGTCCCCTTCCCTTGTCTTAACAAAAGCTAGTTGAGCCACTCATGCGCTACAATCTTCGGGCACAAAGGCAAACATGATATAGTCCTGGCCTTTGCCACCCTATTTCTCAAAAGATCTCTCAACACTCCACCATTTTGCCTGTGGTTTCTTTAATTACTTGCAAGATGGCTTCTAGAGAACTCTACTGAAAGGTCTGGCATGATGGAACCACACTCACTTCCAAGAGTAAAACCCTCCCCTTGCTCAGGAGTCTTCAAAACCCTCCAGCCCCTCACTGTTCCCCCTGCCTCCAGTCTACCCCTTGCTGGACATCACTACTCAACTCTCAAGCCACAGGTCAGAAAGCAAGTTCTCCAAACTTCTCCAGCCTTCTGTCTTCTGTTCAACTTCACCTCTTCCTCAGGAACCTTCTTATCCCGAGAAATGGCACCTCTCCCAGGCCTCCAGGCTCAGCCTTCAGGAATCCTCAGCTCCTCCCTTACCCTCATGCCTTGGACCCAGTGGGTTTCAAAGGTGGCTCTCCTGCATATGGAGCCTCAGTGCCATTGCCCTCCTCCATTTTCCATGACCCACGTCTTGTCCCTTTGTCTTAAAGCCTTTCTTTCACCTAAGATCAGTGGCACCCCCCCTTAAAATCCCATAAAATTTTTGATTATTTTTTGTATCGACTTGTATTAGAACTTTTTACACTATGCCTGACCTTCCCAACTCACACAGAAGTGCTCCAATGACGGGAATCCCGTTCTATGTCCTTTTCCGTCCACCACAGAGCCATTCACTGTGCACCACGGCTGAACCGTGCTTCCTTTAGCCTTGCCTCGGTACACCCCTCCCTGTGCGGGTGTGTGCTCCGGTGACACGACTTCAGGCAGTGCTTACTACCCAGCATACGTTTGCCACAATCACAGTAGTGTGACCTGAGCTCATATTTCAGTGCCCATGCCCCAAAGAGAACGCATGCCTCCTTTTTAAATTTAAATTCAATTAATTAACATATAATGCATTATTAGTTTCAGAGGTAGAGGTCAGTGATTCGTCAGTTGCCTACAATACCCAGTGCTCATTACATCCCCCAGTAACCCCATCCTCCACCCCTCTCCCATCCAGCCACCCTCACTTTGTTTCCCATAGTTAAGAGTCTCTTCCAGTTTGTCTCCCTCTCTGATTTTGTCTTGTTTTATTTATTTTTTTTTTTACTTTTTTGTTTCATTTTGATATACAGCGTTTAATGGCTCTACTCTGGGGCCAAGGCCTTTCTCCTCCTAATCACCGCGTCTACACAGAAAGAAACACAGGAAGAGAGAGCTGGAAGTGGCTCTAAGAAACAACCTGGTCTAGTCCCCAGCACTCAGTCCCCACAGAGAATGCCTGTACAAGGCTTAAGCGTGACACGTGCTCCTAGGCTCAGCCTCCCGGAAACTACTGCACATTTGGGGAAACGGAATGCCCAGGCAGAGCCTCTCGCTGCATCTGGCTGTCCATCTCCTGTTGAGCTCCCTCCCGCCCTGAGCATTTCCTGAGAGTTAAGAATGACGTCCATTAATCCAATTATCTCTAGCACCCAGGAACTGAATCAATGATCACTTATTTCTTGTTTGTGGATGGATATAAGAACTGGTTCTCAACTCTGCTGACAAACATGGGGAACAATATTCCTCGAAGGTGATTGTGCTCCTCTGTAGGCAGTGTGCCTGTTTGTAGAATTCCTTCCTGTAATTTCTTTGAGCCAGAGTATGAGCTTGGGTGTTGGAAGAAGGAAGAGTCTAAGGGATGACTCACAGGGAATTTCCCATCCCCACCGGCCTAGTCTGTCCTGGATCACTTCTGAGTCAGCTCACGGGGTTAAATGAAGAGACACGGATTTTCTGCCATCTTCTTGACCTCAGATGTTCTGATTCGGCGTCCAGCTTCCCATGTATGTGGCTATGAGGTTGTTCTTGCCAAGATATTTGGAACTGGGTTAGTGATGAAAGAGGGCGTGTTCCTCACTGCGCAGCAAGGTCTCATGGTTGACAATACGTGGTAGACTATATATACTATTTACAAGCCCCACGATGACATATAACATACAACATTCTGGCATGAGAGAAAATGAACAAAATACTATTATTTTGCAGTCGTAGAAGGAGAAAGAGAAGAAGAAAAGAAAAGAGAGTCACATATGGAAGACAGAATGTGAAATGATGGGTATTAGGAGGGCATGTGCTGTGATGGGCACTGGGTGTTATACACAACTAATGCATCATTGAGCACGACATCAAGAGCTAGTGATGTACTATACAGTGGCTAACTGAACACAATAACATATATACATACATATATATATAACTTTAATTTAGAAAAAAAAAAAAAGAATGTGGAACGATGGACCTACAGCTCTGCTATGACCCAACCAGGTTTCTGCAGCACTTTGTGGGTTCAGAAGACACTGGCTAAGCATTTGCCAATGTTCCCTTCTTCCCAGGTGCCCAGCTAAACTACATTTCCCAGCCTCCTTTGCAGTCAGGTGTGGTCATGTGATTGAATTCTGGCCAATGGAAAGTGAGCAGAAACCTGGCCTGTGAAACACTACCCTGGTGGAATTCCCCCTTCACTTTCCTACCCAGTGGCTGAATGGAAAGGTTTCCAGGGACCACAGAGAAGGACAGAGGCTGGGAGGGAAGGCGACTGGGTCCCTGAACAACCGCTTACAAGAAAGAGAGCTACCTAGGAGAGCCACCACACCAGGAACCTCTGCAATGGACCGAATGAGAAACACACTTCTATTTGCTGGACTACAGAAACTCCAGGGTTTGTGAGAGCTGTTAGCTTCCCTGATTAATCCTGAGGTCTGTCCTCACTCTTGCCCCGCACTCCTAGCCAAAGCTAACCCAGCAATCTGAAGTTACACAGTAGAGAACTGGCACCTTCCAGCAGAGTGATCGTCATGAAAGAGGCACTGGCTCTTCCCACATCTGCCCGTTTGGGGAGACTCTTCACTTGATGATGCACAAGGCACATGGATTCAGCCACCCAAAGCTACAGGTGCTCATGAAGAGAAAGTCCTAAATGTTTCTGTGTTCTGGCACCAGGGATATCATGTAGTACATTCCCCGAAGTGCCAAGAAAAGTGTTCAATCATCCCCAATAACTGTGGAAAAAGGAGAAATTTGGAACTTTCTCTATTTTTAGTTGCTAACATATGCATTTCTGCAAACTTTATTTAAAGCCAAAAGAAATATTTCCATATTGAATTTCAATAGTGCAATATGCTGTTTGAGAATAAAATTTTAAAATCTGGTACATAAAGAGCTGGAAAGTTATATAATCTCGGCTGGGTCTCACAGACAGTGCTGCTCCACGCTGCGAGTTATGAGTGGATTGCCAAGACTTTGCGTCACGTGCTATTAGGGATCATCTCCCAGACTTCTAGGGCCTCACTGGGGGGTTTTAAAGATCTGTGAGGATCAGTGACCCAAGACATAGTAGCTTGAGAAAAAGCTCATATTTTTTTAAATGGTTATATGTTGAACAACTTAGAAGTTTTGGGACTTTCACCAAAGAAAACAACCCCATGATCATTTAGATGTAAAGCTCTTAAAGGTGAGGGGTAAATCACTGTCACGTGGGGAAGACACCGTGTGTTGTGGACAATTCCCTCGGTTTCTTCAGAAGACTGTCAGAATGTTCCAGGTATGACTTTTGAAGTTGTCCCATAAAGACGTGTAGCCCAGCACCATCTGCATATTTAACCTTTCTTCTTTGCCCCTAAAGATACAGAATTAACTGAGATTGGGGAGATATACGAAGTTTTTCCTTGTGTGTCAGCAAGTGAACAACATTTCTAAAAACTATATATGATTTGGGACTATTTTATTTGACATATGCTGTTGGCAACTGGTGTTTTATATTTCATGTTACCATATTTTTTTTTCTTTTAATTATACACGGGTATTAAGTTCCTGGTGGGACTTGGAGTTCTGGTGTCAGACTTTCAGCAGAGACCAGACGACTGAAGTAGAACATGCTTAGAGTTACCCCAAAGTTGGTCTGCTGAACTCAGCCCGCCATGGATCTCAAGGGTACAGGAGGACTCCAGGCCATAGCAGAAGTGGACAAATAAGGTGGGAAAGGGGGCACAGTCCATACCCTTCCTCCACACAGGGCTTCTCAAGACAAAACAGGTCAGAATCAAAGGAGGCAAGAAACCTTAAAATGTATGGAAGATTGAAGTTTAAGAATTAAGTGAACTTCTCAATACCTGAGAATAAAATTGTACATTAACCATTATAAGGAACATAACACTATGGATGACCTGAGATATCATTTGAGAGTGGAAGAGGGGGCGCCTGCGTGACTCAGTCGGTTAAGCGTCTGCCTTTGGCTCAGGTCATGATCTCAGGGTCCTGGGATCGAGTCCCGCATCAGGCTCCAGCCCCACATCGGGCTCCCTGCTCAGTGGGGAGTCTGCTTCTCCCTCTCCCTCTGCTCCTCCGCCTTCCTGTGCTCTCTCTCTCAAATAAATAAATAAAATCTTTAAAAAATAGAGAGAGTAGAAGAGAATATTTCCTCTAAACGGGTGTGCACTTGCTGATTCAGCTCATTCCAAAAAAAAAAAAAAATGGTTGCATGTATGTGTGTTGGCGCTCTAATCAATGAGCATGACAATTGTAAAAATCATATTGGTGACACTTTTAAATTTCAATCTTCAAGATGGAATAAGTCATGCCTTCTACTGAGGTCCTATTTATTAGGCATTCTATTTTTCCAAAGGCATTCCAAAACTTCTCATCCAAAGGCAAAGATTACTCTAACTGTGACTCGAACAAGAAATAGTTTTCCACCACTCTCCAAATCCTCAAACAGTAAACAGTGAACACGTGGAAATACAACACAGAACAGTGTTTAACACACCACAGCGTTCCCACAGGTCTGGAATAGATCTTTCTCAGCAATTACTCGATTTTCAATGATACGTCAGTAAAGAAAGTGGCTTTAAGTGAGCCAAACGTAACAAGACGAGGAGCCTCTCAGATACACATACCGCACGCAGAGGTAACCAAGATTACAGTGCAAGGTGGGGGTCAAACCAGTGGTCCCAGGGAGAAAGACAAAGGCACTGAGGTGTCTTTAAAAGAAAGGAAGTCATGAGGGCAATATTTGTAAACACTTAACCACCCACACAGAGAAAAGTGAGAAATGCACAGTCTTTCCTCAAGATAGAGGGAATCACCTAAAATAATGGTAAAGTTATTGACTGTATAATCAGAACATAAAGAAAATATCAGAGACTCGGGAAAGAGAAGAGAGATCGAGATTCATTCTCTTTTGGGTCCACAAGGCAAACAGAAGAAGCACCAGTATGAAGGGCGTCTAGAGGTGCCCACAGGGGACAGAAAACTTCACGGAGCCCTGAAGCCACAGACCCTGTTGATTCAGGAAGCCTGGAAGGTGGCCTGGTGAGGAAACAGCGGGACTAGAACAAGGAAACCCATGTGAGCACCCTCCCCCAAATGTTTTCTCTGGTCAAAAAAAATCCCAAATCTGGTAGAAGCGGTAGGTTGAAGCAGGACCATGATGGGAGCCGGAGTAGAGCTGCCTCCTGGAGACGCATGAGGGGACCTTCCTGCTTCCTAGCACGGCCCTTGGTAGGAAACGGATGGCCTCCTCTTGGATCCCATTTCATTTCAAGTGCTAAAGCCAATGGTACAACCTAGGCCCGAGGCAGACAAGAATAAAGTCCAAATACTCGACTCGGATGCTGGGGGGGGGGGTGGTGGTGGTGGCAAAGGTTGATGTCATGCCCAACATGATTTGGGAGTCTGAATAACCAATAACGGAATTAACCAAAAGGCTTAGAGAAGTTTAATGTCAACCTTGAATAATAGAAGAGGCAGAGTAAACAGAGTAAAAATGTTTTTTCCAGAGGTTTAAACCCAAGAAACATTCAAACAATACAATTAGTACTCTGAAAGGATTTTTTAGAATAATCATTGAATTTTTTTAAGCATTCTAACTTTCCATCATGTTGGCACTGGGTAATGGTGGAACTCCGTGACACCCAAGTCCCCAGTGCAAGAGCTAGGGACAAGAGGCGATTCCATGCTGGGAAAATCACACAGATCTTGTGAACCATGGGCATTTACTACTGAGCGGAAGGTAATCCTGCAGAGGGTAACAGTGGAGTAACAATGTCAAGCAAATGATGACCCCGCGGACCTTTCAGAGGAGCGAGCTACAGCCCATTCTTCTGCAGATGCCCGGAGCAGCCGTGGAGGGATGCCACTCAGCTCTCCCTTTAACAAAGGACCCAGCATTCACCTGAGCAGCCCTCAGCTGTTCCCAGCTCCTGTTCCGCCCCATCCCAGACAGCCCCGAGCCAATAACTGAACACAGTAGGGGGCGAGAGCCTGGCCTCTGCTGCCCGGTGCAGGACCCCCCAAAGGCAATCTCTGCTCCAGGGCTCCCCGCGGGGTTGGTCAAACTGTCCAATCTGTGTCTGGTCTGAGGCTCTCTTTGCCCAAACCTGCTCCATCCTCATTCTGTCGTTCACAGGCACACCCCCACCCCAGCCCCTCTAATAAACTTCTTGCATTCCTAATTCTGTCTCAACATCTGCTTCCCAGTGAACCCAACTAACACAATGCTCCTAAAACTGATACCAGGGGAAGTGACTTTCCAGGCCCCGAAAGAAAGATGGACTTTCCAGAAAATAAAACTTCCTATAATTCCAGTTATCCATGATGTTATTTGGTCATTTTAAAGGCAATGAGCAAGCATCACACATTTTAATCCTCACTGAGTGAACTGATGATTGAAATGTTATTGTCATTATGGCACAAAATCATTAGGGTTATATATAACATGTTACTTTTCTATTTTCAGGTAAATCTAAGTCGTTTTACTTGATGCAAAAATAATAGTACTTAATAAATCCTTGGATTGATATCATGTATTAATATCAATCAAATGGTTTTCTAAGACATAAAATTTTTAATAATGTAAAATGTATTAAAAAAAAAAAACCTGGGAAGGCATTATGGCTAATTGAAAAAATCAGTCAGAGAAAGATAAATCTTTGTGATCTCACTACATGTGAATCTTAAAAAACCAAACTCACAGACACAGAGCAGCATGACTTTCACCAGGGCTGGCATGGGGAGATGGGGAGAGCCTGATCAAAGGGTACAAGCTTCCAGTTAGAAGATGAATCATTCTGGGATGTAATGCGCAGCGATTATAGTCAACAATATTGTATCTTGAAGTATCTTGAAATACTTGAAAGTTGCTAAGAGAGTAGGTCTTAAATGTTCTCTCCTTTAAAAAAATAAAAGATAATTAGGGGCACCTGGGTGGCTCAGAGAGGTAAGCATCCGACTCTTGATTTTGGCTTAGGTCATGATCTCAGGGTCATGAGATCGAGCCCCGCATCCGACATCACACTGAGCATGGACCCCGCTTAAGATTCTCTCTCTCCCTCTTCCTCTGCCCATCTCCCTGCTTGCTTGCACTCTCTCAAAAAAAAAAAAAAAAAAAGGAGGATAATTGCATGAGGGCCATGTTAACCATCCCTACTCCGGTAACCATTTTGCAACATATCCATACATGTATCAGATCATCGTGTTGCATACCTTAAACTTACACGATGTTCAATGTCAGTTATATCTCAATAAGCCGGGGGAAAGCCAAACAAAAGACCTCCTGTTATTTGTTCTTATCCATCGCCACATTTCTTTACCAGGTATGTGTTACAGCACGTGATTTAGAGGTTGTTGGTGGTTTGTTGGTGGTTTTTTGGGGTTTTTTTCAGTTTTGAGGAATCAAGTCATGGGTCTTACTTTTATTGGCTATATGTGAAATTTCCATTCCTAAAGACTAAGAAATAAGAGCAGCAGCATACTGTTTAAATTATTCATAAGATAAAAATAACTTCTTTGGGTCTGTTTTCTTTCCTGATGTCTTTGTTCATTGCTAATATTGTCTATTTATGTGTAATTCTTCCAAGACAACCTCTCCTGACAGCCAAATAGAAAACCCACCCAGCTAGCCTAACCTGCTGACTCCAGATTCTTTTTGTAATGTGCAATGAAATAGGTAAATTTACATAACCTTTTTTTCCCCCAAACAATAATAGAAAACAAGTATTTAAATGGACAGTTTTCTCAAACAACATAAGTCATGAAAAATGTGACTTGTTTTTGACTCTTCCTTTAGGCATACACTTTTGATTAAGGATGATTACACTTAAGCATAAAAGCATTTTAAACTTGGGGCTTAAAACAAAGGACGTAAGAATCACATGGTTAGAGTTTTATATTTTTGTCAGCCTCAAATTCAGTTGGCTCAATACTACCACTACCGTAAAATTTTATGAGACTAATTTGGAGGTCCATATAAACTGCTGTTATTGTTTATTTTTGGTTATTGATACTAGCAGCATATTAGCGGTTGATGTGTAATGCAAATGAACAGTACTTTCCAGAAAATCCACAAAGAATCATTAAAAAATTAATAGCCACGCTGCAGTTGAAATTTGTTTACTTTTTTTAAAGTACATTCTCAGAATTCACATGTACTCTCCATTAAGCAATACACAGCCAGGATTTTAATTCAACCCTGGAATCTGATCTTTAAAATTAAAAAAAAAAAAAAAAACTTTCTCTGCTATTTACAGTTCCTGCTTTGGGATAAATCCCAACATCTGGATACCAGCATCAGAGCAGCAAAAATCCATGGAGACACATGTGCAATTTTATGCCTGCAAGCACACTACTTTTTAGGGTGAAACCACTATGGTACCTCCCTCCCCCCCATCTTACTTCACAGAAATCCTGAGGGGCGTTTTCCAGATGTATCCAGAGTAAGAAATCATATGATGGATCACAACCCCTACATACACCCTCGCATACAGAACTAAAGTGAAAGTTTTCTCAAAGAACACGTTTGCTTTCTGTATGCAGCGCACACTGAGAGTTTCCACGCTATTCCATTCCATTTCCTTTTGTTAATCCCAGCCTTGACTCACTTCCACAAATGGGTCGTGACCTGTAATCTGAAAACCAGGGCTTCAGAGCCTTGCCCGTAAAGAGGATGGTCTTCAGGCCAGACGCCCAGGGGCCTCGCGCCGAGCGCACAACGTCAAGGCCCACCCGAGTCCGCAGGTGACTCGTCTGCGCAGGGAAGTCTGGGAAACCCTGCTCTAGAACCCAGAACTGCGGCACGAGGTTCTGTCAGCTGAACTGCATTTAGACCAAGAATGTGCTTCAGAGCAACCTTCGTTCAGAGAAGCTGTCTCAGGCCACCGACTTCAAGAGGCCACACGTTCTCTGGCAGGATGAGTCAGTGCAGATGACAGTTTATTTTCAGCTTCATGAACTGCATCGGTGGGTTCCCATCGCTAGCACAGTGTGCCTGATCTGGGATCCCTGGGACTCTGGGGACAAGTGAGCAGGGCTGCTGACAGCCGCAGAAGGTCTGAGAGCATATGAGTGTGTGTGTGTGTGTATGCACACGCACACGTATACACACATGCACTTATGTTGGGGAGAACATATACAATGTTTAGCAAATTCTTAAAGAGTTCCATGATTCAAAAAAAATTAAGATGAATTATCAAGCTATGAAAAGACCTGGAGGAACCTTAAATGCCTATTACTAAGTGAAAGAAGCTAATCTGAAAACACTACATACTGTATAATTCCAACTATACGACATTCTGAAAAGCACACCACTATGGAAACAGTTGAAAGATCAGTGGTTGCCAGGGGCTGGGGCGGGGATAGGCGGTGGCAGGGAGCGACGAACAGACAGAGCACAGACGATTTTTAGGACAGTGAAACTCTTCGTATGATACTATGGTATCCTATGCTATGATACCTACCATTAGACGTTAATCTAAACCCATAGAATGTGCAACACAGAGACTGAGCCCTGATATAAACTATGCACTTTGGGTGTTAACGGTGTGTCAATGTGGCTTCATCCATTGTTAACAAATGCATGACTCTAATAATGAACAGGCTGTGGGTCTGGGGGGGCGGGCGCAGAGGGGAGATCTGTACTTTCTGCTCAGATTTGCTGGGACCCTAAAACTCTTCTAAAAATAAATATATATAAACATTAAGACACACTGCCCTTGAGAACACATTGTCTCTGTGCACATCGGGGGTGTGGTTACAATCATCCCCACAAAGGAGGAGAGACAAGTATGAAGAGTAGATGGATATGAAACGGGGCCGTGTGTCCCAGAATAGAACACGATCCCTGGATCATTCTCATTTCATCGGGACCGTTGCTACTTAATTCGATCAACACAGACATGTCAAGTATCTACTAAGCCCAAGGTACAGTGAGAGACAACAATGACCACGGGGTCACTTTAAGTCACGGATGATGAAGCAAGCAGAGAAAGCGAGCACACAGCCATCATTATACGGTAAACACCCCTCCTCTCTCCAAATGGCAAGGAGACGGATGTCGAGACTTGGAGGGTAGAAAGACAAAAGCAAGAGGCCAGAAGAGCATAGGGCAAACAATTCAGTTCACTGTTGAGTGGGTGCTGGGCAGACACGTACAAGCACGTGGACAGACACCAGCCGTTTCCAAGCGCGACCTCTTCCGGTCGGTCTGTGCCGCATCCTAATGGGCGTGCCCACGCTCCTTATCAAGTATTTTGATTATTTATCCTTCGGGGTCCCTTCGGGGGGACTAGCAGGAAAAATCTGCTGCAAAATGACACTGGGTTCATTCTGCACAGAACGAAGAACTCCAGATGGAAGAACTTGGCTTTGATGCTGAGAGCCAATGCCGCGGGTCTTCTGGGAACGCTGAATGCCTTTGCTGGTGGTTCTTAAAAGAAAAAGGTTTTCTTCTCTTTTTATTAAACAAGTCATACAGAAAACTGGGAAATACACAAAAGTAAAAGTGAGAAAAACATCATGGGGTGCCTGGGTGGGTCAGTGGGTTGAGTGTCCGACTCTCGATTTTGGCTCAGGTCATAATCTCAGGGTCTCTCTCTCCCTTTGCCTCTGCCCCCCCCTCCCCTGCCACTTGCACTCTCTCTTTCTCTAAAAAGAAAGAAAGAAAGAAAGAAAGAAAGAAAGAAAGAAAGAAAGAAAGAAAGAAAGGAAGGAAGGAAGGAAGGAAGGAAGGAAGGAAGGAAGGAAGGAAGGAAGAAAGAAAGAAAGAAAAGAAAATCAGATAAGAACTGCCTACATTTGAAAGTTAAGGGAAAGATAGTAAAGAAAAATATCAGTAGGTACAAGCAAATAAAAGTGTTTATCTCGTAGATGTAATCACAGAAATTAAAAATCAGAATATAAAAACAATGTGTATGACAAGTACAACATAGCTCAGAGTTCATCTCATTAAAATATAGCTTATACAAGCTGTTGAGAAAAGCACTAAACCTAAATCCTGGCTGTGAGAAGAGCTGCCGGCAGAAATCTACAGCAGATTGCTCCCCTTTTACGGTGGCACCACTCCAAGGGGACTTTTGGACACTCCAGGCACATCACTGCTGCCCAGGCTGCCCGTGACTTCCGAGCTGGCAAAGCTGGTGGTCCTCACCTTTACCTTCTACCCTCTGGCTCTTCTTCTCAGTCCCGTGTGGGTTCTTCCTCTTCTTCCCAACCTCTGCAGGTTGGAGGGACTCAAAGCCCATCCCGAAGGCTCTTCTGTCTCTGGGTCCCTGGGCGACCTCATCTAGTGACCCAACCTTAAATGCAAGCTTAGGACTCAAAATGTATGACTCCGTCAGATCGTGTCACCCATTTTGCTTCAAACCCTCCAGTGGTCCCCAGCCCCCACAAGCAGGGCAAGATTTAAGAGTCTTTCCCTTTGGGGCACCTGGGTGGCACAGCAGTTAAGTGTCTGCCTTCAGCTCAGGGCGTGATCCTGGCATTCTGGGATCGAGCCCCACATCAGGCTCTTCCGCTATGAGCCTGCTTCTTCCTCTCGCACTCCCCCTGCTTGTGTTCCCTCTCTCGCTGGCTGTCTCTCTCTCTGTCAAATAAATAAATAAAATCTTAAAAAAAAAAAAAGAGTCTTTCCCTTTGCATAGCAGAGCTGACACATACGGCCTCACCATTGCCTCCCAAGCGCACATCCAGCAGCTCTTCCCTCACTCCACGCCAGCCCCCAGTCTCCTCGCTGTTCCTCCAACACACCGAGCAAACTCCTTCCTAATGGCCTTTGCGCACATTGTTCTCTCTCTCCAGGACACTCTTCCCCCACGGGATGATGCGGCTCACGCTCTCACTTTCTCGCTCTCTGACTGATTTTCTGCTCCTCCCTCACGACCTCAATGACCTTCTCTCACCTCCTGTGTAAAACGGCACCTCTCCCTCCATGACTCTCTTGATTCCCTCTTGCTTACCATACATTTTGCTCTGGAGAATATCAACCAGCACTGATGTACGTACACACACACACACACACACACACACACACACACACGTTGTAATATTGTAATGTTACATGTATATAAACATATCCTATCTCAATCCCTAGAACATAAGCTTCATGCAAGCACCAATCTGACCTGTTTGGTTCCTGCTCTACTCCCAGCAATGTTGAACGGTTTCACTGAAATGGCCAAAAAAAAAAAAAAAAAAAGAAAGAAAGAAAGAAAGAATGACCAAAGAGATAATATAACTTGTTGATAAATGTATGAAGTGATCACTTGCACAAGTTTACAAATGAAATACCATCTGTAAAACTCCACTTTCCACCTGTCAAATCAGCAAAGGTTAAAAATCACAATACAGTGTGATCAAATACGTGTTGGAGAAGTAGAGAAAAGCACAATCAAGTGGGGGAGATGGGCATCAAGAGCCTTAAAAGTGTTGGTGTCCCTTGAATTTATCACGGTTTCTGGGATTTCTCTCCTGCTTCCGGGGAGGTTAACCTGGCGGCGTGGGGTAAGCAGGTGAGGCCTGGGAGGGGAACAGCACTCGACGCAGTTAGGGACTCCAGTGACCGAACAGGAGGGAGACAGTACAGACCCGTCCTCGTGCCACACAGAGCAGGGCTATGAGGTGGGCATGAAGTGAGAGGTGAAAGAGAGAGAAAAATTAAAGAGATGCCTTTAATTTTAAGCCTGGATCCCCAGGAGAAGGGACCACCATGAAAAAAAAGGGGGGGGGAAGAGGATGAAATTCACAGAAATGCTTACATGATGATGACAACAGTAATCACTGCTACTTACTAGACACCATTCTAAGTCCCTCCCATAAATCACCTCACCGGATCCTCCTACAACCCTAGGAGGTGACACACTGTCCTCACCTCACTGACAGAGACCTGGGGCTCTGAGGGGCTCAGGAGCTTGCCCACGGCCAGTCAGCAAAGGTTCTACCTGAGATGGTAGTCTGGCTTCGGAGCCAGCCTGCTCACCCACTACCCTACAGCTGCCCCAGAGGTGCCCGAGGCCAAGTGTGTACGGCCTCTACCCGTTCTCCTGGGAAGTGATCTGACTCTCCTCCAACCTGCGTACACCTCCTGATAAAGCCGGTGCCCTCCCTGAATCTCACAGCGAGGAGTCACCAGTTTCAGGGGCACTGTGCAGCATGCCCAGGGGAGCGTGCCACTGAACCCCAGTGCACACGTTCCGAGCACAGCCCCCAGCAGTGGGTGACTGAGTTCCACCCCGAGGGACTCAGGAAGCCAGTGGGGAGACAGAAAGTACAGCCCAGCCCCAGCAAACCCCACACGAGCTATCTGCAGGCCGGCCCATCGGATGGGAGAAGTCTCCACTGGTTTGCTGTATATCAGATGTCTGGATATCTTTAAGCATTATTATTTTCTGATTATAAAAATACTGCACATGCCTTGGAGAAAATCTAGCAGATCTGCTCTTTTCTGTTTCATTAAGTGCCACAATTCTGCAGAAAGAGAAATGGGCCTGCAAATGGCCACCAAGTCGTCAGGCTTCTGGGGAAGTGTGAACCCGGCTGGAATCTGATCAAAGCTGATTTATTGAGGAGAAAAAAAAAAAAAGCAGCATATCAAAGGCTTGCATCATGTTCACAGTAACAGACTGTGGGGGACAAGTGGGTCTCTGCTGAGTGTGTCTTCAACAGGACAGACTCCCTACCTTCCTGTGAAGCGGTTACTAGAAATCAGGTTCGCAAATAGGTGCGAAATGTTTACGACTCGACAGGTCTTTTGACACCCAGCTGGGGGTTAGGTAGTGAGCTGCACACTCCCCCCCACCCGGGTAAGGGAGACATCACCGCCAGCCAGAGAAGCCCCCAATTCCTGCACTCGGGAGGCAGCCTGGGGCACCTCCCGCACCTGCTCCGTGTTCTTTCAAGAGTCCCGCTCATGTGCCGGCCTCTCCAACCTCCCAGTGACCACACACTTAACGCTGGCTACTTCCTCAAACTCTTCTAGGACCTTCCATGACACACAAACAGAGCTTACATGTAGCATCTTTTATCGTCAGGCACATTTAGCATCACGTCCGGAGCGGCAGCCACAGGATCACGTGGGAAAGAAGTCAGTTCAGCAGTTCATTTTTCGGCAAGTCCTGACCTTACATCTGTCCATTTATTTCCTGAGTATTCTCTCTCCTCCCTTCTTCCCTTCTGTTGCTATTATGTAGGAGTATGCTAATATAGTACATTATAGATTAATAATATAACTGCCATATTTAATATATTGTTATAGTAATAGTATTAATAATATATTGACAGATTGATATCTCAATATATTAGTGTTAATATATTAATAACAATATTTTATTAATGTAGCAATACATTCTATAATTACTATAATATATAATATAACAAAACGTATACCATATATTAATATTATACAACTAATGTGGTATGAATAACATCATAATATATTAATAATAATATGTACAAGGAATAACAGGTACCAGGCTCCGCTCTGAATGCTTTAAATATCTTATCATTTACTAATTCAATGCTCAGGATTCTCCTAGACAGGTACCCTATTTAGCTCCTTTTTACAGCCGAGGAAACGGAGGCAATCAATAAGCGAAGCCAAGTTTCCAACCCAGATGATCTGACCCAAACACACTTAAAAAAATAAGCAAAACATAAAAGCTGAAAGGAAAAGGAGAAGGGGAGGAATCACAATTAGAAACAAATCCTAAGTAAGCCGATTTTTCAGTCCTTCACAGGTAAAAGCAACAGGAAACCTGGACAGAGACCTTGTCTATCCCACGGTCCGCCACCCGTGACTGACCCTCACACAAAATCTTGGGGGGCAGGAGCGAGACTAGCTGGAAGTGGACCACAGCCCCGAACCTGGCTGTCGTCCTCTGGAGGGCAGAGGGTCCATGTGGCAGCGGAGTGACAGACTCCAGGCGTCTCTAGGCGTGGTGGCACCTGAGCTCACCTGTGACCCAGCAGCCACGTGGAGCGTGCTCAGAATCCCCCGAGGGCTTCCCCTACAATAAACAGCCAGGTGTGCTCCTAAGGAGGACCCGAGGCCACGAGGCGGTCTGCCGGCAGAAGCGGTGGGACAGGTGAGCACAGGTGGGCACAGGAGGTGCGAGCGGGACAAGGCGGGATGGGTGAGGGTGACCGGTGAGCTGGGGGGAGCAGGTCAAGCAGCTTCTCTTAGACGCCTGCCCACCCCACCGGCCCCGGGTCCCGCCTCGGCTGCATGCAGCATCATATCCCAGTGTTTGGGAACATGTGACTTGCACCTGGACGGCAGGCACTGCATGCCGGTGGTGGCGTATTCCCCCACCCAGCCCCAACCCCGTTGTGGGCACAAGGAGGCTTTGATAAATGTGGTGAGCCACGCTCAGCGCTAAAGCAGGGGACTCGCTCAACTCAGGAATGGTTGGGGCTGCCCTGAGAAGCTCATGTTCAGTGCAGACCGGGCTCTCACCGCGGTCCGCTGCTGGGATGTCCCTTAACCAGCACGGGCTCCACCTTTTGTCCTAGACCAGCACGGGACCAAGTGCTCTCTGTGTAACGATTTGCAAGAGTGCAGACTGGTTTACAATTAAAAGTATCTTCCCAAGCATGATTTCACCTCCAGCTGCCCAGCTCCATCTTCCCTTCCTCTTCGTTCAGCATTCTTTTATATTAGAAGCATCACTCTTTTTTTTTATAACTTTTTTTTATTATGTTATGTTAGTCACCATACAGTACATCCCTAGCTTTTGATGTAAAGCTCGATGATTCATTACTTGCGTATAACACCCAGTGCACCATGCAATACGTGCCCTCCTTACTACCCAACACCAGTCTATCCCAATCCCCCAATCCCCTCCCCTCTGAAGCCCTCAGTTTGTTTCTCAGAGTCCATAGTCTCTCATGTTTCATTCCCCCTTCTGCTTACCCCCCCTTTCTTCTTCCCTTTCTTCTCCTACCGATCTTCCTACTTCTTATGTTCCATAAATGAGTGAAACCATATGAATATTGTCTTTCTCTGCTTGACTTATTTCACTTAGCATTATCTCCTCCAGTCCCGTCCATGTTGCAGCAAATGTTGGGTCATCGTTCTTTCTGATGGCTGAGTAATATTCCATTGTATATATGGACCACATCTTCTTAATCCAGTCATCTGTTGAAGGGCATCTCGGCTCCTTCCACAATTTAGCTATTGTGGACATTGCTGCTATGAACATTGGGGTGCATATGGCCCTTCTCTTCACTACGTCTGTATCTTTGGGGTAAACACCCAGTAGTGCACTTGCTGGATCATAGGATAGCTCAATTTTTAACTTTTTAAGGGACCTCTGCACTATTTTCCAAAGTGGCTGTATCAACTTGCATTCCCACCAACAATGTAGGAGGGATCCCCTTTCTCCACATCCTCTCCAACAATTGTTGTTTCTTGCCTTGTCTATTTTTGCCATTCTAACTGGCATAAGGTGGTATCTCAATGTGGTTTTGATTTGAATTTCCCTGATGGCTAATGATATAGAAGCATCACTCTTTTTTTTAATAATATTTATTTTGTTATATTAGTCACCATACAGAAGCATCGCTCTTAACACAAACAGGATAGGTAATAATTTGTGCACTTCAATGAACAGGAAACAAACACCCTTGTATGGGCTCAACTCACGACAGGCAAGACCAGGACCTCCGAAGCCCCTTCCAGAAGCTCCTCCCTCCCCGACAAGGTAACTCCTCCCCTGAATTATGGACTCGACACGACTTTTTTCCTTTTCGACGCATATATGTTTCTCTGAAAACATGTTTTTTAGTTCTGCCATTTTTTGATCTTTATATGTGGAATCATGTTGCGTTTATTCTCCTGTGACTTGTTTTTCCACCCAACCTTGAGAATCATCTGGATTAATACACAGACACAGGTAGACACTTGTTGATTTTCACTGCTGTATAGTTTTCCATTACAGGGTTAGAATGCCATTTATTTATCCGTGCTCCTGGCGGGCATCTGGGCTGCTCAGTTTTGCTCAGGTATATCTCCTGGTGTCCACGTGCAGCAGGGTGCGTGCCCAGGGCTGGGGCCACTGGAGCTCAGGCAGGTGCGTCTTTGGCTTTACAAGGTAACACTCGGCTCATACCAAAGTGGTTGTACTGATTTACACTCCCACCAGCGTGGAGGAGAGCACCCTGTGTGCCACACCCAAACCTCTATGCTATAAACCTCTTTTATCTGCATATTGTTATGTTTTCCCTTAGCCCTTAGCCACTTCTCAAAGCAACAAGCCAACATGGCCCACGCACGCACCCCTCTTACTCTGATGTGGTCACTGTGTTTTAAGTATGTGCATACCCACGAAAATTATATGATGCTATTTGGGAAGTATACATGTTTCACGAATGTGCAAAGCGTTGTGCCATAGAGCGCACTGTTTCAGATTTTTTTTTCACTCGACTCTGTATTCTGTAAGACGTACCCATGCTGCTGTGTGTGTATTAGCGACACTACAACACTGTATCTTTATGCTGGATGTTACCCTCATTCTCTAGAATGCCAGGGGAATGGCTCACGACAGTTCAGCACTCAATGGGGTTTTGGTGTGTTGCATGTAATAACTCACTGAATCCTCACACTGACCCCACAAAGTCGATGCCTGCTTTTCAGGCAAGAGCAAAACCAGGCACAGAGATTAAGGAACCTGTCCAAAGTCAGTAAATGATGAAACGGGATTTGAACCAAGTCTTAAGACCCCAGAACCCTCGCTCTGATCCACGGCATGAATCTAGGATGCACGACTCAGACGGTTTTGTAACCAGCATCTCCAAATGACACAGCTGGTAAACTCACAACCACACTGTTCCCCTCAGTCCAGGGCTCGCTGGGTCAGCTCCAAAACCTACGGCCTTCAACGCGAGCAGCTCGTGAATAGCAAAGGGAACAACTGAAAAATGTGCCAATCAGGTGTCCCTTTAAAGCTATAAATTTGACTGATATGTTAATCCACTTCATCAAATGTTAGCAAATGAAAATATTAAGAAGTTGGAAGTCTTGAGAGGAAATGCAATGATGGAAATGGGAAATTCCTTTATCCGAATGAGAATTAATGACCAAAAGCTTGAATTCTAACAAAATGAACCCACAGGTCCTTTTCCCTGCTTGGGATGAGAGCATGGGTACATCTTTGGCACAGATGGACTCTATCCCCGCTGCAGAGCAGAAGCATTGCCACATGCACCTAACATGCTAAGATCATGCTTCTGGAACACGCAAGTATAATTTCTAAGAAAGGACGTGGAAGGGCCAGCCAAGAAAAACAACTTAAAATGTGCTGAGTGACTTAGTATTATCACCAACAGAGAAAAAGCTAAAGTTTTTTTTAAAGTCCGGCTCATTTTGTTTGTAAATGAATTGCCCCCATGGTTACACTATTTAAATCAAGAATGTTTTATATTTCACAGTCACTTATCATCCCTCCCTTTTATTATTATTATTATTATTTCTAGCTCCTTAAACATATAAAAGGGTAAAAGTAATTTGTTCTGGCAGAAAGAACTACAGTAAACCACGCAGAATAAATTTCTTAAATACCAAAGGAACATTGCTTCCCTCCGGACGAGCCTATGGACACACATGTGAAGGACACGTAAAAGTCTGTCTCCCTGCCACCTGCCATGTGACTTCTATGGAGAATTCAGGTCCTTTACAGATGAACAAAAAATGTTCAACAGCAACGTGCCAAAGACAAAATCTTCCAGTATTTACATTAATACCTCCAGTGGAACCACCCATATGCCATTCATAAGAACGTCCCTTCCCAGAAATAAAAGCTCCACTCAGTCCCGAACCAGAAACTTCTCAGCACATAAAACTTTACCGAATAAATTTCCCAAATCAGGTATTTTAAGGAAACGGTGGAAGGCCATCTATTTTTCTAACTTTGCTGTCAAGGACACCAATTCCATTTACCAAAAAAAAAAAAAAAAAAAAAAGGAAGTCCAAGAGTAATTATTCAAATTCCAACAGGTGGAACTTGATAGATTTACAAAGGAAACAAATGTCTTTAATATCATCCTCTCCAACTCGAAGCCAACATCAGCTCCTCCAAATTGCCAACATCTTCAAAACACGCAGAAGCCATTTGAGTTGGAATTTATTTTTAGAAAGCTCTCTGGGTCACCATTCCTCTTTATGCTTCACTCACATTATCCTAACCCCTACGACGATAACAAGATACATCAGAGCTGAAAATGCAGCTCACTCCTGAGGTCAAACAGGGACATTGCCACTAAACACAATTTCAGAGATCAGGTTTCTCAGGTTTATCGAGACTTCCCGTGATGAATTAACTTTTAAAAATCCGTAATAATTTCTTGCTGACTTCATCTTTCCCTCTGGTTGGCTAGGAATACAATGCCAGTCAAAGTGAATTTCTGTTGTTGACATTCATACCCTGAGGTGCAGAAGATACTTCTTGTGCCAATTTCTCTACGGGCTTGTACCTGCATCCTGCAACTTCATAGCCAACAGAGACCAAAAAGAAGAAAGTCTTCCCCACCCTTGTCCCTGGGTGGCGTGGACACACTTGTCAAATACGCCCCAGGTAGAGAAAGCTTACCGCATCCTCAAGAGATTTCCCACTTGTATTTTGTAGACAGAATTGTCACAACCCCAGTGAAACATCACACAGAAATCACATTATAGTGTCCCCCACAAAGATCTGCTCCTCCCCGTCTCCGAACAAAATCCAGCACCCTCAACACTCCTTGGGTCACCCCTCTTTCTGACACTTCAGGAACACCCACAAAGCCTAAAGAACACACTGAACTCATTACCTCTAAACCCATTTTCGAATGTGTACAGATATGAATTCCACGTGGTACATAATACTCCCAAATGTATTGCTTTTAAAATGTGTGTGTGGGTGCTTGTGTGTGTGTGTGTGTGTGTGTGTGTGTGTGATTTGGGAGGACATTTAATATTTTAGCTAAAAAAATCATTTTATATAATTTTTATAAAATTATATTTAGCTTTTCGATTATAAGCCCCTTTCCATTTTCAATAAATGTTTTAGGCCAAGAAACAGAGATTAGTAAAACCGACGAGGCCACTTAGGGAGAATGAATTTATACGGGGAACATGAAGAACTGGCAAGGTGGTGAATGATCTGGACCAGTGTAGACAGCTGAACTAACTCGTAGAGGTGTAGACAGCCTATCTGGGTAATATAGCTCAAGCCCCAGTGTTTCTTGTAACTTTGATCTGGGTCAAGTTATTAAAACCATCACTTCACTTCCTCCCACAGCTACACCCGTGGGTGCTGGAGCGTCGGCACAAACGGGCTGGCTTCCTCTCGGGAACTCTGGGTGGCTCAAGTCTCACTTCCTCGTTGCCTCACCTCCAGAGGCCCCGGGAACAGGTGTGCCAGGACAGCTGCTGAGCAGCAGGTGTGCCCAGGGGAAACCACCCCTGGGCACGGGCAGTGCCAGCGCTCGGCCTCCAGCGCCTTCCCAGGTAACCCCAGGCTAGCATGAAGGGGGTGGAATTCAAGCAGAAGCTGGAAAAATCTAGAGGCGGCTTATACGTTAACTCAGGGGTCAGCGATCGTCTGCAAGAGGCCAGACAGGAGATACTTCCAGCTTTGCGGTCTTGGTCACAACCACTCACCACCCCTGCCATCAGAACACGAAAGCAGCCACAGATGGCGTGGAAAGGAGGGAGCGTGGCTTGTCCCAGCACAACTTTCTTTATGGACAATGCAATCTAAATTTCATATCATGTACACATTATGAAATATTTTTCTTTTGATTCTTTTTTCAACCATGTAATATTGCGAAACCATTGTCTTAGCTCATGGCGGTATAAAAACAGGTGGCAGCCCGTGGCTGAGGTGGCTGCCCCCTGTAGTCACTGATCTGTGGGCAGGCAGCCCCGAAAATCCAGCCGAGGAGGAAGCCCCGGGCGGCTGCCCGGCCAAGGTGAGACCTACCTTGATATGAGCTGCTGGGTCCGGGACAGTCTGAACCATGTCCTTCAGCAGATCAGCTCAGTCACCGTCCGCTCAGAACCGGAGACAGCTGGGAGACAAAAGGGGCAATCAACAACCACGTTTCTGAGTTTGGGTTTCCATTAGGACCCAACGCAGCACCCCCAGGGGAAAAGAATCACAGCTTTGCGCTGAACGCAAACCACAAACCCGTGGCCTGCAAACGAAGCGACTAGAAAAGCCACGTGTCTCCTGTTGGGAATGTTGCTTACGTGGAGCCCCCATCAAACACCAGCCTGACAAGCTCAACAAACCCACGTCGCGGGCAGCTCGCGCACGTCGTGTTACGTGGACAGCGTCTGCGAGTGATCGTTTCAAGGAAGAAAGGAAACCAAGAATGAGACATTTTCTAGGATATTGAGGGAACTGGCTTCTGGGTTCCCACCAAACTTAATTAGCCACCTACACATCCTTTTAAGCTTCACGATTATGCTTCTAATACAAAGCACAGCCGCCGTTCACGGTGCGCCTAAGTGGCCGTCCTGGACCAGGGGCTCCCCAGGCATGTTCTCATTTAATCCCGACCACCACCGAGAGTCAGCCCCCCTTGTCCAGTCGGGGACATGGGGACCCGGGGGATGGGCACTGATTTGTTCAGGATCACCGGGTTCATAAGCAACAGAGACAGGATTCAAGTCAAACTGGCCTGACTCCAAGGCCCCCGAGACATTTCAGTCTGACCTGATGAACAGGGTTTGCCCTATATTTTGAAGATATGTTAGTTCGCTTTATTTTTTTAAAGATTTTATTTACTTATTTTGAGAGAGAGAGAGTGCAAGAGAACACAAGCAGGGGGAGCGGCCGAGACAGAGAGAAGCAGGCTCCCCACTGAGCAGGGAGCCCCATGTGGGGCTCGATCCCAGGACCCAGGGATTATGACCTGAGGCCAAGGCAGACGCTCAACCCACTAAGTCACCCACGCGCACCATGTTAGTGCATTTTTAAAATTAATTTAAATTTAAGTGAATTACATTTCCAGGTGTCTATACTCTAGGGATCAATACATCATCCAATATAGCCCTTTACTCAGATTATAAACCAGTGTGTCCTGGCTACTGTCTGTCTGCCCCTCCCCATCCCCACTCTCTGCAGCCCCCTTCCCTGTCCCGTGCCCCCGGGGCTGACCCCCCCCAGGCTGCCTGGGCAGGGCTCCCTTGCCCTCTGGCCCCCATCATGTTTGGTCGATGCGACACCATCTAGAGATCAGGGCGCAGGAGGAAGAGGACTGGGGTGTTTCTTCCCCACACCTGCCCACCACCCACGCCACACTCCCTCCCTATTTGGCCACCGTTCTGGCCTACAGGGACCTCTCCTGTCCTGCGGACCCTCACCCATGGCTCTTAGCTCCAGGAGCCACACTCCGCCCAGGCTTTGGTTCTCTGTACATCTTAGCCATCCATTGCATCCTGGCACTGAACTTTTGTGTGTTGGTTTTCTTCTTTGTAAATCTGGCCTATGACTCTTAGAAGTGGTAAACTGTGAAATAAAAATCAACAGTTCTACAGGACGATACCCATGGAAGCTGTCTCTTGAGTCTGCCGTTGACCGCATTATTCCAGGGGTAGGCAAAAGCATTCACTGATGCCCCAACGGCATCTGTGTCCTGCCTTTCTGACCCTCTCAAGGTGCAAACACACCCACTCCCAACAAAGATGGGCTTCTCACAGGAGGCCTCCACCTCCAGGTCTACATGGCCTGTCTCCCAAAAGGGCTCCATGGACTCCTCCCCAGATCTGGGGGAGCTTGGCTGGACAAAGAGACAACAGATGTGGAAATTTAGGCAATACTTTTTAACTACGACCAAATTTCTTGATCTTAGAAAGTAGGCAGTGTTTCTCTCTAAGCCTAAAGCAAGTCCTATTGGGGATAATGGTTGCTAAAAATGCAGAAGGAATAAAGCAGGTCTTGAAACTGAATTGGGCAGCCATTGAAGGGGACCCATGGCCTTGGTCTGTGGCGAGAACAGAGGCTGGGCGAGAATGGGAGTCTGGCCAAAGCTCTCGTGAAGCTTGCTCAGGAGACTTCGACTCCCTGAAAGTCTTCCTTCGACCCAGGAAACTTCGACTCCCCCAAGACCATCACCTCAGGAGAGTAGACGTCACCCCAGGAAA
Source organism: Ursus americanus (assembly GCF_024610735.1). NCBI lineage: Eukaryota > Metazoa > Chordata > Mammalia > Carnivora > Ursidae > Ursus > Ursus americanus. The sequence goes on from NC_142130.1 coordinate 92,944,987, forward strand.
ACTCTGCTCTCAAGGCCATTCAGCCTGACAGAGGCCCATCTTTGAGCCCTCCTGACAGAAGGAAGGCCCCCCACTACAAGACCCCACGCTCAGGGGCAGACTGTTCTTTCTGCATGTTTCGGTGTCCCCCTGGGGCAGCTCACCCCACACAACTCCTCCTTCCCTGCACACACACGCTGCCGCTCACACCAAGAGCAGAAGCTTGTCCCCTCCCATCAAATCAGCAGAAAGAACGTTCTGGGAGTCCTGAGCCCAGGCCTTAAAAGATCCAGAGGATTCCTCTTCTTGCCTCTGGGAACCCAGTTCCCATACCTCAAGCAGCACAGACATGTGGCCAAGGCCCAAGGTAGGTGCACAGCTGACAGCCAGCACTTCATGTCAGAGCCACAAGGGAGCCATCCTGGACGTTCTCGAACGTCATCTCTCAGATGACCACAGCCCCTGCCGACATCAGGAAAGCAGAACAGTCCAGCTGAGTCCAGGCAGCCCAGAGAACCACGAGAAATAATAAATCAGCTGTTTTAAGCTGCCAGGCTCAGGGATAGTTTATTAGACAGGTGGATAACATGAACACCCTAGAAGTGTTCTAGATACCTAGAGAAGAAAGAGTAGCTTATAGTTCACTGTCCCACGACGGTATATTACAGTGATGGTTCCAGTTCCCCTCTCTTCCTTGTATCTACGCCTTTTGCCATGTGACCTTGGGGTTCTCTCCCTAAAGAGGTCAAACTTGCTTCCCCAGCCCTTGGTTTGGAGCGGTCCCTGTGACTTGCTTCAGTCAACAGAATGCAGCAGCAGGACAGTGGGCTAGTTCCTAGCTAAAGCCCCAAGAGGCATGAGATGTTTCCATCTGCAACCTGCCGCCACCATGGGAACATGCCGGGCTAGCGTGCTGGAGGATGAGAGGCATGTGGCACAAAGCCAAGCCATCCAGGCTCCCCTGCCAAGACCACTCTAGGTCATCTGATAGACAACCAAACCCTAGACATGGGAGAGAAACTTCAAGCCCAAAACTGACCAGCCAAGGTCAACCCGAATGGCCAACCCACAGGCTCACGAGCTAAATAAATGCTTCTCGTTTTAAACCACTGAGATTTGGCGTGGTTGTTACACAGCCTTTTTTGTAACAGCAAATTATTAATACGCACAATTCGCCTTGAATAACTAGGTTATCAAGATCCCCCTTAAAACTTTTCCAGCCAGAGAGATAAACAGAGACTCAAAGGAAACAAAGTTCATCCCAACACAATCATCCCATTTCGATCCAGCGAAGAGATGTGACCTCAAACCCTGGTCTTCCCTCCAAAGTAAGTTTGGAACCTGAAGAGCAACCAAAAACCCTGCTACCCGAAGAGTCTATGGGATTCACAGAGCCCTTCCTGGAGCAGCTGAATCCCCACTTCGCAGGAGGGGACTCTGCCAGCCTTCTGGGAATTTCAAATCTGATGAAATGGAATCAACATTCTGGATGTCTAAGACCACAGAAATGTCACAGCCGTGACAGTGGCCATTCCGTCTGTGACCCGCCAAGAGATAAAGTTAATAAACAACTATTTGTGTCTCCCATCTTTGATGGGGAAGTTTCGGGTACTTTCCATTTATCAAAGATGAAATGGCAGGGGAAGGGAATATCCAGATGCAACACCACCCCACCCTTCAAGGGATGGAAACGGGAAATACTTCATACGGATATCAATAGGTGCCGTATGCGGGTCACGGACAACACCCAGAGGAGGGAGAGAGTGGATACATAAGGAGAGCCAACGAGGTGCCACTGGAGTCTTGAAGAACAAGAGGCATGTGGGCTGGCGGGAAGGCAGGGAACAAAAACTCCGCCGGCTCCTCACATTAGGGAACCAAGGTATATGACCCTAACCCACAACCACCCGCAGGACCCCATTATCAGAGGAATTTCTTAAACATTCATGCAAATGGCGCCCCTCCCTTGCAAACCAGGTTAGCTAAAAAGCAAAACACCTCAAGACCAAGAGGATGAAAGTACTACCACTTAGCATGTCCCCTCCCCCACAATATCCTTGACGGTTTCTGCAGACATTCAGGTGCCTTTTCTTTTCTGCCCCTTGGGAGGAAGTTTATGGATTTTTTTTAAGAGCACTTCTAATTTACGATTGTGTTTCTAATGATCATTTTTCAAATTTTTAGTTGTTGATGAATGACATTGGGTTTTATATCACTGTGAGAACCCTTCCGTTTCCTATTTTACCTGGCTTTGAACCCTTGCAGAACTTGAATCCGTGTTGTCTAAAAGCCCTTTTATTATTTAATATGTGTTTCTTGTGATCAATTCATTCAGTACTGTGTATATTTATGACTCTGTGTTTCAGGATCTAGCATTATTTCCTCACTGGGTATCTTAAACACTAAAATGCATTGACATTCAACAGAATTCTATTTGTCTCCCTTCTTCATCCTTTTCTTAAAAATACCAATGTCTTACAAACAGAAACAAATATTTGAGTTACTTGAGCTATAATTGCATCGAGTGTGGACAGACTCACAGTGCCAAAAGGAAAATAAGCGTTTCGTAATTAGGGAGGCAATGCTGCAAAATGGTTAAGAGAAGACATGACTATTTGCAGGGCAAGAACTAGAAATGGACGGGTCCCACACCTCCTCTTCCCAATCCTAGTTCTGTCCCTATGCCAGGGCCCCCCCCCCACAGTCATGGGGACACCCTGGTCCACACGGCCATGCCCCCACCAAACAGCCATCCTGAGGGCCATGCTTCCCGCCTAGGGAAACACACGGAGTCTGCCAAACAAGATGGAGTCCAGGAAAGAGGCGGGTGTAGGCCCCAAAGATGCTCAGGCCCGTTCGGGCAAGAGCTGCGGGTTCCCAGGCACCTCAGGTGTGGTGTGGAATGTGGGATGGGCCCTGCAGGGCATGGGGGCAGCCCCCTGCCCATGGGGGCACTCTCTGGTGGGGCAGCCCTGGATCTGAGCTGGAGGTGCGGGGCCTGGTTTTCCTCCTTGGAAACCTAGGAAAGCCCACTTCACCCTTGAGGAGCTACTGTTACACATCTGTAAAATGGGGATAATATAACTGTGGTAAAAAAAAAATAATAAAAATAATAATTGGTCTCTGTCCCCAGTTCCTGGCCCAGAGCTCTTAAAATTACTGGATTTTCCTGAGGGAGAAGAACAATAGAAGCATCTCTTGTTCTAATGAGGTGACCCCTGGAGGACCCCCAGATAGCTTCACGGTGGTCTCAGAAAGACCATGCCTTGATGAGAAGCCTGGAGCTTTTGGCCCCACCCCCATCCTCTGGGGAGAGGAGAAGGGCTGGAGAATGAGTTAATGATCGATATTCCTATGTGATGAAACCTTTTAAAAATTTTCTGTATGACAGGAGTCAGAGCTTCCAGGTTGGTGAACACATCCATTTGCCGAGAGGGGACACATCCCAGCTCCACGGGGACAGAAGTGCCTGCACTCAGGACCTTTCTAGAACTCATCGATGAACCTCTCCATCTGTTTCCCTGTATCCTTTATCATAAACTGAAGTGGTGAGCATAGCATTTTCCTGAGTTCTGTGTCCTTCTAGCAAGTTCCTGAGTCATGGAGGGGGATGTGGGAATCCCTGACTCTGCAGCCACGTTGGACAGAAGTGTAGGTAATCTGGGGAGGGACTGAATAGGGGAGGTCAGTCTTGTGGGACTGAGCCCTTAACCTGTGGGGCCCGACGCTATTCCAGGTGGTGTCAGAATTGAATTACAGTGTAGACTACACAGCTGGGGCAGGGGATTTGGAAAACAGGTTGATGGTGCTGGAAGACACCATATACCTGATGTCAGGAGGGAGACATACTCCTCGGGTATCTACACTCAAACTGATGGTCAGCGGTTCACACAGCTGTGAGTGTAAGGCTTGGCCGGCGTCCCATGCAACTGGGTAGTACCGGAGTGGGACCTCTGTCTGGCTCTCTCCCCGGCTGACTCCATTAGGCTTTTGTGAAGATTAGATTAAATTATGCCTAAGAAACCTCTTGCGGTGCTAGGCATACAGTAAGCACTTAATAAGTGGTAGTTATTATGATTAAGAAAGCAAAAAGTCAATACTGTATAAAATATTGTAACTTTGAGAAAAATAATTCTCAATACATAAATTCCTTAGGGACCTTTGTCAATTGACTAAAAAATCCTTAATTTAAAACTGGATGTTTAATTCTAAGCTAACTAGTTTTCAGTAAGTAAAAACATTTTAGTAAATGTTTTACGTTAAGTAAAACAAAATGGCTCTAAGCAAACCCATGATAACGGATCCATTCATCGAATGAGCTGGTCACCAGACACACTTGCTCTTGATAAGTAGGGATCGAGCTCGCCAGCCTTTGAGCGGCAAAGCCTAAGCCACCATAAAAACAGCACAGGTTTGATTCCCGCCAAGAGCCTGGGCACCCTTCCCCCTGAAGGGAATGGGAGGAGGGGGAAGCAAGTGAGACACCCACCCAGGGCCCATGATTTAAGGAAGCGCTCCCTCTCAGGCCTACCCTAGTCCTAGCCCTGGTGCCTACATACCGGAAGTAAACAAGAGAGGCCAGTGGGAGCTGGAAGAGTCACCCAAATGTACCTTCACATTTATCTACAAAGACGAAATAGAGCTTCTTCAGTAGGATATGGCTTATCTTTCCAAATAACTACAAAGACCTATGGCAAAGGGTGGAATTGCATCGATCCCCCAGCCCTTCTTGGGTTGGGGGGTCCTAACCCCCAGTAGCTCAGAAAGCATCCTTACAGGGCATGGGATCTTTAGAGTAGTAATCGAGTCACAGTGAGGTCACAGGGTGGACCCTAATCCAATATGGCCGGTGTCTTTGCTCACATAGAGGGCAGATGATGTAAAGACACAGGAAGAAGATGGCCACCAGAAGCCAGGGAGAGAGGCCTGGGACAGCTTCTCTCCCACAGCCTCAGAAGGAACCAGCTCTGCCCATACCTTGACCTCAGACATCCAGCCTCCAGAACTACGAATCTATTTATGTTGTCTGGGTCCCCAGTCTGTGGTACTTTGTCACAGCTGCCCTGGAAAACTAATACGCCTTTATTGAGGGACTTGCTCAATATTTCAACTGCCAAAGATTAGTGGCCCCAATTTGGGGGCTGGGGTGGGGGAAGGGTGTGCCTCAGGAATCACATCCAATTTATCTGCACTCTTTCTTACCAGACACTAACTCTGTTCAAGGAATGTCCCAGGCCCCATGTATTACTGTCCCATCTACTTACTAATCATCCCTGGCTTTGTTTTAGCAAAAGAGAGACTTTTTTAAGTTCTGTGGCCTAAATGAGCATGATATAGGCCCCACCGTAACCTCTTCCAACCCCTGAAATGCTTTTCTGAGAGAAGCCTGATAGTTCCCAACAGCTAAGGGACGTATTTTGTAGATAAAGGCCTGAAATCCTCCACCTTTTTTTTTTTTGCATAATTAATGAATGCAGAGATGCGTTCCCTGTGTGTGCCTCTTGAGATGAGGCTTCCACTGAATTCAGGTGAAATAACTATAAAATAACCACAAACCAAACTTAGTAATATGACAGGAAAATGTAAATATCATAAAGCATAGATATCTGTTGCCTCCGGTCCTTCTGGAAGGAGCAGAAGAGAGCAGGAGGCAGCAGAGAAAGGAGGGGTGACAAGGTCAAAACTCGTAAGGCAGTGACATAACCAACAGTCCCCTTTGCCAGTGTCGGGGGCTGGCAGGCAGGGCCGGGCATGGGGCATCTTACTTAAGGGAGACAATCAGTGGAACCAACACAATCCCTCCACATATACCAAATGATCCAGGGAAAGGTCTTTGGTTTTGGTTTCAGTTTTTTCACTATGATAAGTGTACTCTTCAATCTTCATCACCTATTTCCCCCATCCCCCACCCACCTTCCACCAAGGAAAGGTCTTGGGAGGTCTGGGAACACAAATAATCAAACATCCAAGATACCAAATATTTTATATATATATATATATATATATTTTTTTTTTTTTTTTTAATTCTTGACCAGGAGAGGTAGGGTTATCTGGGATTGTGTTTTACCTTTAATTGCCCTCGGCCCCACCATCTTTTTTCTCTGTGAGTCATTTGTCTTGCTTTTGGTCAACACTGCTTTTCTTGGGTCTTCAAAGATCTTGGAACAACCTGAAAAAGAATTTAAATATATTAAACCCTGGGTTTTTTTCATAAAAATTAACACCAAGGATCAACTCTATGTTTAATGACAAAACCTACTTCTTAAACATTATTTTAAAATATCCTAAAAGAAGAATGAACTTAAAATCCTCCCCTTAGGGGCGCCTGGGTGGCTCAGATGGTGAAGCGTCTGCCTTCGGCTCAGGTCATGATCTCAGGGTCCTGGGATCGAGCCCCGCATCGGGTTCCCTGCTCAGCGGGGAACCAGCTTCTTCCTCTCCCTCTACTGTTCCCCCTGTTCCCCCTGCTTGTGCTCTCTCACTCTCTCTGTCAAATAAATAAATAAAATCTTTAAAAAATAAAATAAAATCCTCCCCTTACAAAAAAGGGGGGGAGGATGGGGGTGGCAACATTCCTCCAGGGAAGCTGTGTTATGAAGCAAAAATGAGGCATGAAACCAAGGCCAAGCCTGGACTGGCAAAACTGAAGCATACATAGACTTTTGCAAAGAAAATATTTTGAAACTGTTTCCCCCCCTTACAGACCTCAGCCTTAGTAATGACGGTTTCCCCAGATCATTCCTTCAGCACTTTTGTCTGCTCAAAACAAAGTAACAGGGTTTATTAGACACCCTGAGAACTGTAATTAAATAGCCGTCTTAGTTCCGGGAAAGAAACCACCTTTTAATTTGTGGATGCTGAGGACGATCCGTATTTTTAAAAACATTAGAACACAACCAAACTGAAATAAAAGAGAGAGGGGAAAAAAAAAAAAAGTCGTCCTCAGAATATGCCTGTCGCCACAGCTCTAAAATCCCATCTCTTTTTCTGGAGATACAGGCATTTCTGTGCTGATGCAACTTTCCAAGTAAAATATCCAATCCCAAAATATTACATTTAACAGAATCCTCACAACACGACAAATTGCAAATGGCAACTGTCTCGGTTGAAAATATTTTCAAACTAGAAAACGTCTTAAGTATTGCATCAAAATCAATATTTGCAATGGGCCATAGTATTTCTAAATGTTTCCGCAGCCCCACTGACCCTCCCACTCCGCTCGGGGCGCCAGCCAAGTCCATCTCAAGTCTTCGGGCCTCTGCTTGAGACAGTTCATCCAGTTGCCCGACGTCCCCACACAGTGTTTGTTATGATATGGAAAATATAAACTCTTGGGAAAATATGAGGATCCAAAGCCACATATAATACGATGTCGATATTGTAAAAAGAAAAAAATGCTAGATGGCTGCAAGACAAAAAGAAGGTAGCCTGAGAAGGGTGCAGCTGCCAGGAAGCACGTGAAATCGCCCGCAGAATCGGGCTTTGAGTTTCCAATGTGAATTCCGAGGGAGTCTTATTTTCTCTATTATTTTCTTCTGGGTATTTTCTTAATTTTCAGAGTGAAGAAAATTCACCTTGATAATCAGAAGAAAACTAAGCAATTATCATTTTCTATCCCTGAACATATTTTCAAAGCATTTTCCAGACAGCAATGTATCACTTCTGCTGCCCGGCCTTATGGAGCAGTGTTGGCCTCTCGTTCTCAGGGACCGGACTGTCAGCAGGAAACGGGGAGGTAACAGCGAATTAGATCATGCTTTGTCTGACCGCACAGACCTGGAGTTAATAAAGGTGTTCCCAAATTTCTTTTTCTAGAAATCCAAAAGGCAATATTGATTATCACTTTGTTAAATGCTTTCCATGGACAAGTGGTTAAAATCCTATTTGGTTTCCAATTGCTGCAAAGGGAATAAGAGTTTTAAAAGCGTGGGCTAAGATTTACTATCCTATGTCATCCTAGAGTATACTCGAGTGCCAAAATCTCTACATGCCGAAAGAAAAACTTGATTTATGACTATTGCTGGACCTGATTTAAAGACAAGAGTAAAGCCCAGAGAAGATTCTATTAAATATATGCAATGGGTACTTTTAAATTAGCATTATGGCGTTATTAATATTTCATTTATCCAGAGGGCACTTATCTGACAACATAAATTATCCATAACACAGCTGAGAAGCCACAAAGGATCCAAGAAAACGTCACGAAGTCCGGGGAGAGCAGCTTTGCCAGGGAAAAGCACGCTACCAGCCGCGTGAGGTAACAGCTGGCCCAATCAAAGCAGAAAAGTCAGAAAATTCTGCAAACCAGGCTTAAGAGCTCAAAAAATCCAGCCATTTGAGAACTGTGGTTTGAGACTGCATACTGCTTACCCCTGCCCAAGAGCCCCTGGTCCTGCAGAGAAGCAGAGCTCGAAGAACCCCGTGATGCACACGAGGACCCCCCCCTAAGCCTGCCACGGCCAAGGACCCCAGTCCACACCACCCTCGGGTTCGGTGAGGCCCCGTGTTCTCCCCGGTCAGAGGAAGAAGACTGCTTGGCCGGGTTAGAAAGTGGCCACTGGCGATGGGTAAAGCCAAACACGGCTGAGCACCTGCACGGCAAGCTTCACTCGCCACAGCAGCCTTGGGGCAGCAGGAAGACCTCCGGGCTGGGGGCTCCCGGCCAGTGCTGACCCAGCAGCCTCTGTCTGCCCATCACAAGCCATGGGTAAGAGACGGGTGGCGCAGGTAAGAGGGACGCGGTGCAAGGCGGAGCTTATGGCCGTGCCAGGTGGACAGACGAAGGCAATGTTATGTTCCAGGCAGTGGGACCGCCCTGTTCCCCAAATGCGCTGGACAAGGAGCCACTCCCCACACACAGCTTTTCCTGGCTGCCTTGTGTCCACAGCAGCATGTGTCGCGTAAGGGAGGTCAGCTCCTGGGAAGATGCACAGCTCGATGTCCAGGAGAGCGGACTCCGCGACCGGAAACAGCCTGGGTAACGGGCAGGCAGCAGCCACGCAGGAGAAGAAATGGACGGACAGGTGCCAGGGACGGAAGGGCTGCAGTCATCTCTGTGGTCCTGGTGAGCACGGCCACAGAGGAGACAGTTTGTTCGCTCATAACCCGCACACTTGGGGCCCTTCCTCCTTTACGGAAGGAACCCCAACTTCGCTGGGGTGTACAGCCCCTATCCCAACATGCCCACTTGGAGGGTAAATCCTTTTGCTGTGCGTCCCTTCCTCTTGCCACTGCCTGGCTGGCTTAGGGATGGGCGATTCGACACCGGAGGAAATGAGCTGGAGACCCTCCGGTAAAAGTCCCTTGGCTGCTAGAGAAAGGCCATAGGATATCATCCCCCATGTGTGACGCAGGGAGCTGTGACAGCCACCTCAGGTCCACGAAGGGAGGCAGCCTGAGGACGAAACTACTATGCTTTGGGTGTCTAGGAGTAACTGGAGGAGATATTCTGGGTTCCTGCTTTGGGTGGAGAAGAGCTCAATGACCCAACCCTGGAGGCAGAAACTAAAGAGTCACTTTCGGCTCATTTGCCATCTGTATCCAACTCAAACAGACATGCTGAGTATGCTCCACAGTTCTAAGTTTAAAATAAAATGTCCAGGGCGCCTGGGTGGCTCAGCCACGTAAGCGTCTGCCTTCGGCTCAGGTCATGGTCTCAGGGTCCTGGGATTGAGGCCCGTGTCAGGCTCCCTGCTCAGCGGGGAGTCTGCTTCTCCCTCTCCTTCTGTGCTCTCCCACTCTCTCAAATAAATAAATAAAATCTTAAAAAAACAAAGCAAGAAAAATATTAAAAAATAATAATAAAATAAAATGATCGCTGGAAATTAGCACAGCCCATAAACGTCTTTATGTAAACACTCGATCTAAGACTTAGAGAGTGAATAACAAATATCAAGATGACTGACCTATCACGATGTGTACACGTACTGCGTGTCCAGCACTGGAGACGGGGTAGAACACGCCCTCGGTAAACACAGGGTTTGATGGACGGACAATACTTTTAGTTAAATGACTGTCTGGATGCAGAATGGGGGCAGAGTCCTAAGACAGGTACGAAAGAGGAGGTGATCCTATCTAGCGCCATAGAATAGCAATGCCCCCCTGAGGGAGTTAGTCTGTGATGGGCGCCCAGGATTCACTATGTAGGAAGTAGGCAAAGAGCATGCAAGGTGGAGGAGACAGGTGAGCAAAGGTATGAAGGTGAACGAGTGTACTTAGGAGAGGTGTGCTCTAAGGAGAGTGTCTTTCATCTCTATGTCCACGTAGGGTACAGAGTGTGAGCTCAGAAATGTTGAGTGACTTGTCTCTGTAACTCAGAAGTTCCACTGGTATTTGTCTCCCTCCTTGATCTAAACCCCACCTGCCCTTCAAACCCATTCATTCATTCAATCGTGCATCCATCATCCATCCGTCCAACATGCAGCTGACTGAGTCCCCAACACGTGTCAGCTGCTGAGCTGAGCAGTAACTAGAGCTGGGCTTTGCCCATGAGTTCAGAGTCTAGCGGGAGACACAGAGGGAACAGTGTAAGGGAACAGTGATAAATATCAAGTCCCCTGGCCCTGTTTGACCCCCCGCTACAGAACACGAGTGAGGGCAGCTCCTGACCTATTTGGGACACTGAAGGAGAAAACAAAACAGCCAAGAACACAGGGAGGAGCAGTAAGAGAATGAAAACTCTAGAAACGACCCACAGCATGGAATCCAGAGAAGGATGTCCAGTAAGACAGAAACAGTTCACAGCATCTGATCTGCAGAGGGGTGAATAATCCTGAAAAAGTCATTCAACAACCACACGTATTGAGAACAGGCATTGAGTCTAGCAAGTCAGAACCCCTTGGGGGCCTGTAACAGTGCTGCAGCAGAACGGTCAAGCAAACCAGTCTCCAATGGATCCTTGAGAGGATATGTGGAAGTCAGTGCCGGCTTTTTCTTTGAGAGAGAGAGAAAGCATGAGCAGAAGGACAGAGACAGAATCCCAAGCTGACTCCACACTGAGCAAAGAGCCCAATGCGGGGCTCGATTCCAAGACCCCGAGACCATGGCCTGAGCTGAAATCAAGAGTCGTACACTTAACCGACTGAGCCACCCGGGTGCTCCCAACACAAGCTATTCTTAAGCAGCCAAGAGAGGGGAAGCGAGAGAAGCTCGAGGAAAAAGCCCCAGTGCATTCATCCACCCAACACTTGCGTACCTACTGTGTTTCAGAAATTGCTAGCAGTTAAGGATGCAACCAGGCATAAGAAGTCTTGCCCTCAAGAAGCCGACAATCCACTTTGCTTGCTGTTCTTGTCTATTCATGATGAGCAAAGAAGGTCTGTTTATGGGGAGGATAGAGGGAGCCGGTGGAATTGTAGGCATAGAGATTCTAGAGACAGGCTCCAGGGACGGTCCACACTGGGAGAGACAGAGGAGAGGCCGGACACAGCAGCACAGTGGTGGCGCCAGCTCTGGCAGGTGGGTGGAACCCCACTGCCCTAAAAGAAGTGGCATGCTGTTAGCTGGCTGACCACCGGCTCTCCCAGGCAAAACTGACATGAAGCACGTGGAAATTTCTACAGAGTAACTGTTGCCACCACGGCCCCTCTGAAGGAACCAACAGCCGTCCCTACACGCAGAGCTGGACAGAGACGCACACGACCGCTCTAGCCAGCCGCAGAGGCTGGCCCTTGCACACCTGTGCTCCAGAATCCGGGAGACAAAGGAGCCTGAGGCTCCTTTAAAGGAAGGGGGCGGTGGCAGAGGCAATCTACGGAGAGCAGCCCAGACAGCGGCTCTCCCAGTGGCGGAGTCCCTGCCACGAGTCGCTTCTGGGAGATGGAATTCAAAACCCAGAAAAAATGAGAGGTCCAGGGGCTCCTAAAGTGCTTCCACATCAGCTCTGTGCTTCCCGAAGCTGGGGAGGAGCCCCGAACACACGCCTTGTGTTGCTGCCTGGCTCCAGGCTGACGCTGTGAGCGCGGGCTGATGCTTCCACGAGTGACTCACCACGCTGCTTTCTGCTCGGACTTAGAACTCAGGGACGCTGTTCTGGAATCCTAGAGAATCCCCTGAAGGGTCTCCTTTTGGTCTCCTTCATAAAGAAATGTTGCCAAAATAAACAAGGGCAGTTTTGCTGGAAAAAAAATGGCAAGGGTCTCCGTGAATCACGTCTGAGCCATACACCGGCCACAACTGTATGCTTTTTATCGGTTGGGTTTGGTCTGGCTTGGCTGTTGTTTGGGTTCATTTCATTGCTTTAGGGTCAATCTTTCGCCATTGGCGACCCTAAATCGACCTCTGGCCACAGTGCTTCTTCCCCCTTCTTTCTTCGTGGGCAGAACAGAGTGAATAGAATTATCGGTGCACCCAGACACGTGGACTCCTGCAAAGGCAGTGCCGCTCTCTAAGGAAGGACCCTTCTCCCGTTCTCAGCCTTGCCCTTCGCACGTGAGAGCACCGAGCTGACCTCAGAGTGGAAGGTGCGGCAGCCAGTTTCCACCAAAACCAAACACACAGCAGCAAAACAGCTCCACGGCCTCTCAGTCTGGGGACCATGATCTGCCTCTAGGTCCCAGTAAAAATGAGACATTTGAAGGAAAACAGGCTGCATTTGAAAGGCGGGTGACATCAAGAAAGAGAAAACAGCTATAAATACCACTTCTCTCCCTTTTACACTGAGCCTTCTGTTAAAGGAAACACATTTACCAGAGTTCTTTTTTTTTCCCTAAGTTCAACTGGAAAAACATAAATATTTAGTCATTTCATAACAGCATACAGCTGACAAGCGGGCCACAGGTTAAAGGAACACTACGTATTTCTAAGAAGTTCATCTAACAAAATGTATATTAGGGAACAGAATCTGAAAGTCTGTTTTAGAAACAAACCTGAGCTTCATAATGAATTTTGTCTTGATAGAATCACAAGATCAAATCTTAAAGATGGCAAATGCATTGATACCATCTTTGCGAACGATGAGATCTGTTTTGTGTTTTTAAAGTAACAGCACTGGGCAGAAAAATCAAAACACTGTTCGTAATACATAACTGTTTTTGAGGTTGCATATGAAAATCACTAATTGCCAGTTAAATTCATGGATATTGTATTAACATCTCAATGCTATCAACAAAAAAATGCAGAATTCCTGAGAACCAAAACGACAACAATGTACATTAATAGAGTCAGGGGCCCAATGAACATTCCAGATCATCATTTTTAGGTGAAACCCACCTGTCGGCATCCCCCTGATGCCTGCCAGAGGCAGATGTTTTTATTTTGAATAGAGTAGGAAGAGGTAGATAGGAAGAGGGTAGAAGCTTTCCTAAGAAAAATCAACCACCATAAAGGCAGGAAGAAGAAGAAGAGAAAGATATCACGACTAGCAACGTAGAGAATTCTCTACATTATCTGCCATTATTGTTCTGTCAGAAAAAGAATAAATAAAAAGGCCATAACTACTTCAGATTACCAACAGGGAAAGTTTACCTTGTACCCTTTAAGGGTGAGGAATTCCAAAGAGCCTTGAACTCACCATGAAAGTCGTTCTGAGCCCACTAGCTTCGCTCAAACACTCTGGCATGCTGGTGATGGGTATCCCACCAGCAGAAGCTCTGAACCCAGCTTTTCCATCTCCACTGACTTCTGACGAGTTTAAGAGCATTGCATAAAGATCGCCTTATTTGTACTGGACACAATTTGGAAGTAAAAATGTTTTAATCCTCCTACGTATTTTAAATAGAAGTCATGAGCCTCGCCACGAAACGCCCTTCCCCGGCTCGGGGTTTAGAACCTACTTCCCACTCTACGGCTACGCGTGCCATCCGTATAGGATTTTCCATGCACTCCACCAATAACCCGTCGTTCAAGGAATTAACTGACCACCCCATGCAAAAATCTGTGTCCTGGGGTTTTGTAGAATGAACACATTCCACGGAGTGCGTCTCACTCTCGGAGAGTCCACACGCCTCGCAAGACAGTAAGCTTGTGGACTAAGGGTTAGTGATTCAGAATAAGGGATAACGTGGCAGCCCCAGTAAGAAGCCCTGGGGTGGCTCAGGGGGGATGAAAACAGAGAGCTTCAGCTTGGGGTGGCAGGACCGAAATGCAATCCTAAGGTGAGATGGATTTCTTCCAGACACGAGTGACGAGTATACTCCAGGTGGGATGAATTAACACGGTCCTTGTGTACAAAGGGCCACCGAGGCGCCTGGGTGGCTCAGTCGGTGAAGCATCTGCCTTCGGCTCAGGTCATGATCCCGGGGTCCTGGGATCGAGCCCCGTGTCGGGCTCCAGGGAGCCTGCTTCTCCTTCTCCCTCTGCTCCTCCCCCCACTCATGATCGCTCTCTCTCAAATAATAAATAAAATATTTTTTTAAAACAGGGGGCCGCACAGTGCAGCCATATTTTCTGTGAGGATTAAGTGAGCAATATGGGAACAGCCCTCTGTCAGCAGCAAAACCATGTCCTTACCATCTTAGCCACCTCCTGAGGCGTGCAAGGGAGCCTTGCAGAGCAGGACAATGGCCTCAAACCGGGGGCGTGGGGACTATCGCCTGGTCTCTCAGGCACATGCTCCAGGAAAGTGGAGAAGCAAGAAGGCCCAAGGTGGGGGGAGATAGCTGGATGGTTAGGCCTCTGTGGGGTCACAGATGCTGGACACAGACCACTGGGGGGGCCCAGAAACGGGAGGGGGATAGAAAAGAAGGGGAGAAGGGGGTCGTGACAAAGATGGGGAGCTCTGTTTCAGCCCCAAGAATGAGAAATTTGGTCCTCAGGCCCCCGACCCACAGAGTTGGTTGAGGTGAGGGGGGCTCCGCAGCTGTCTGGTCAGGGGCTAGCACCCCGGCCTGTGCGGGGCCACCTCAGAGCGGAAACGTGGCAGAGGCTGCCTCCAGGGTTGGCTGCACTAAACCGAAGACAGGGACCAGGCTTCCAGAGCTGGTGTAAGACCCTCTCTGGCCCCCCCCACACACACACCTGCCTATTGAACCAACGCTCTGCTACAGCATTCTTTTCTCACCTGAAATCTCTTTGAATTTTCAGTTTGCAGCACTCACGAGGTAACAATCACAAAGTTCATTCAGCAGTTGCATTTTGTCTTGCTGGGAAAGGAACTAGGTACCAGAACTTTTCTTTGCTGGCCTAACCCTCTGGAATCTGCTAGGTTTTGCAATCCCAAGACCAGACCTTCAAGGCTGGCCCTCTCTAAAGAAAGGGAGTGGGGGGAGGGGGAGCTTCTCCCTGCTCGTCTCACAGTAAATAGAACATCTCAGTCTTCGTGTAAAACAACAAAGGCATCACGAGCCAGAGAATACCACAAGGCCGCCGCCATCCCTCTGCGTGACCGTAACGGCCTCGTTCATCAGTCCAAACTCCAGGGCCTTCGGGGGCGTTCATCATCGGGCCCATTTATCAAGAGAGCCTGGAAGGTGGTTATTACGATCCACAAGTCTCTTGGTGAGGACACTGAGGCTTACAAAGATCCCAGAGCTGATGAGCGGACAAGCAGAGATTCAAACCCAGCCTCTGTTACTCCACGAACCGTGCGGTGTCCTGAGTGGGGAAAAAAATCACACCCTGGTTCACCAGCAGAGAACACGAGCAGTAGCCAAGCTTCTGGGCACCGTCTGCACCGTGGGGCCCTCTCTCAAGCTCCACAATCCTCTTTGACGGTCAAAACCCAGGAAAAGTGGGAAAGGCTTCCCTAAAAGAGCAAAGTAGCATTACCGTTGGGTTGATTACCCAACAGAACTCATTCTTCTGTTCCGAGGCCAAAAATCCACACGTGTGGGTACACCCAAGCTAGTCTTTGCTTTAATGTCTCCTAGTTTCTCCCAAGAATGCCTTAGGTACCGGATACCTCTGAAATGCAAAGTTGCAGGAATCAATTTTCTTGATTAACTTCCAAAAATCTCATCCAGCCCAAAGGGCCTTTCTGAAAGTTCAAGAATGTGACTTCAGGCACCCTCCCAGCAGGTGTTCCCCACACTGGTGTTTCAGACGTGGTGTGGCCAAACCCAGAAATCACACCTCCCACCCTCCACCCCATCGTGTCAGCCCACATCTCCCAAACACAAAAGGCAGTCTCCCAAGCAAAAAGCCTCGAGACCCTTCCAGGGGAAATTTGAGCAGACGTCAATTCTCAGATCCGGGAGGGGAGCTCAGCTGCTCTAACATCATCATCCCCTTGTTCCTTCCTGCCACCACCAGCCTGCTACTTGCTCTGGAGAACTTCCCTCTGAAGCAGAGAATGAGGCCCTGGCTGTCCTCCAATTCACTCCACTTGATCCACGTGGGACCCATGGCCCAGAAAACACACTCCAGCTGCCCTTGGTGCTAAGGATGGGCGTACCAAGAACAAGCCCATCAGTCTCTTCCGTCCACACCTGCTTTCCTTTTCTAGCATCATGCAAGAGAAGACAAGGGGTGTGACCCTGGGCAAGTTACTTAACCTCTCTGTGCCTCCATCTGCACAACTATAAAATGGATACAATAGCAATATCTACCTTCTAAGTCTGTTGTGAAGACTAAATAAGCTATTTAAAGAGCTTCAAAGGGTTCTTGGAACATAACAAGTGCAGTAACTGTTAACTAGTCACTAAATGATTTACGGAAAAGAACTTAATACAGGTTTTGGGGGATTACTTGTGACTTTTAAATACTTTGTCCACTGGCGTCATATTTCTTGCTTTCAGAGGTCATTTAAAGGTGAGTGTGAATTACAGTGAGGGTGAATTACACACACACGGTAGTAAAGGCAGGGCAGGAAATGACAGTCCACTGCTGTGGCCTGACTTTGCCAATTAACTGGTTTGTGGGATGGGTTCCCAGGGGGGGAACCGGAGCTGGAGATAAGCAGGCAGGGAAATCAACAAGCTATGCTCTCCGGGTCAACACGCATGGGTGCAGGTGGAGGAAGCAGGACTGGGCAGGGGGGAAGGTGAACTGCGATCAAGCCCCAGCAAAGGCCTCAGATGAGCCCAGGGGGCCCTCTGGAGCTGAGCTGACCCTTCAGAGGTGGGAGTCAAGGTCAAGGGACCGGGCCTTTAACTCCTGCCTTGTGATGAGCTCTGTGTGAGGCTCTGATGACCAACAATAGTCTACGTGTTGCTGTGAGTATATCTTTTTTAAGATTCTATGTATTTATTAGAGAGGGAGAAAGAGAGTGGGACAGGGGCAAGGGGGAGAGGGAGAAGCAGGCTCCCCACTGAGCAGGGAGGCCAATGCGGGACTCGATCCTGGCACCCTGGGATCATGACCTGAGCTGAACGCAGACGCTTAACCAACTGAGCTACCCAGGCGCCCCGCTGTGATGATATTTTTGTAGGTGTGGTTCTCATCTACAATTAACGGACTTCTACTTAAAGCGGATTACTTTCCCTGATACCGGTGGGCCTCATCCAATCACTTGAAGGCCTTAAGAGAACAGACTGAGGTTTTTCCAGGAAGAAAAGAATCTTACCCCCAGGCTGCAACATAAAAATCCTGTCTGAGTGTCCAGTCTGCCAGCCTGCCTGACAGATGTCAGACTCAAGATTGGAATGTTATCTCTTGCCTAAGTACTCAGCCTGCTGGCCCATCCTATAGATTTCAGACCTGCCAGCCCCCCAGTTGTGTGGGCCAATTCTTCAAAGTAACCGTCATTAAAATAGAGATATACAGACACAGACGATACGAATGCAGACACTGACAGACACCTACCTACATACCTCCATATCTATCCTATTAATAAGACCCGCTTCTCCCTGCGGAGCCGTTACTCCTCTGATGAATTAGTCACGGGCTGACCCGGGAAAGAGGCATGGCCCTGGGCGGGTGCCATCACCAGGTGCCACCAAAGAGGGTTGAGAGCAGAGCCATCTCCAGCGACACTCTCCGCCTTGGAGAGAATAAGGTCCTCCATTCCTGCGGGGAGCCTGAGCAGCCCATGCCAGAGTTCACGCCAGTAGGCAAACTCTTTGGGACGGTTACTACAACTGCAAAGAAAAATGCAGAATAATGAAATCACCTGATTTACAGTTGGAAAGAATCTCACCATCATTCCCAAGTGTGGCATAATGAATAAAAATGGACAGCATTCGATTCTGAGGTACATCTCAGCAGACCAGGGTCATCAGGGCCCCCCACGTGAAGTTACAGTGACCTCTGACATCAGGGGGACCCACAACCTTCATGCATAGCCAGGATGGGAGCCTGACGCTCCCCTGCGCATAGGAGGGAGGGAAGCCTCCCTAAAATCTGGACTCGGGGCAGGGAGGGGGCTGGTTTGTGGGGTTTGTTGATCTCCGTGTGGTGGAAATACTCTCCCCATTCCATCTAGCAACAGGAAGGGTTGGGAAGAGAAGGGCACAGAGCTCTCACAGTTCCCCGTGTGACACTGGAAGGGGACACAAAGGGGCCCGTGGAAGAGATCGGGGACCTGGCACTTCTCCAGAGAGAGCATTGTCAGAGGCTCCCACCTGGGAAGGGGACGGGGACCTGGACTGGGAAATGCATGAGCATGGACACATGCTGAGCTCAAACCAGTGACGGAAACTTCAGAAGAACCATTCAAGCTTGGAAACTGCCAGGGCACAGGGACTGGTGCCTGATCCCCAGGTGAAGAACCCCTCAGACAGGTGGCCTGGAGCCCCCTGAGAGCAGGTAAGTAGAAAGGGCCATGCCGGGAGTGTGTTCAGCTATCATCCTTGGCGAGGCAAGATGGCCTGCGTGTCCTCTTGTGCCATGGGGCCCATGGAAGGTTGCGGACTTCTGAGGGCAAGTGAACCTTGAGAGAAAGAGGCTGGATGTGTACCAGGGGTGAAGAATCTGGGGACGGGCTGATAAACACAGGGAGCACCACGCTGCCACAGAGAGCTGTCGTGCGATGTTCCTTAAGGAGCCCTGAGGTCCCCACCACCAGCACCGCATGGAAGAGAGCCAGGGCTGGGACCTCAACTGCAATCAGTCTTTCAGCAGCCCCCCTCGCTGTCCTCTCTCTTCCTGCTCCAGCCCTGGGGGGCCAGAGGCAAAGGTCAGTGGGGAAGGAGAAGCAGAGGACGGAGTGGAGGAAGAAACGGAACCAGCTGGGAGACAGGGAGCCAGCCACGGGCCCAACCCAGGTGTGAGACAACCTCGAGATACAGAGGATCTTCACAAGGACTGGAAAATGGACGAGAAAGGGACTTTTATTTGGTGGATTTGTCCGAACCTCTCAATACTTGAAAATTGGACTGTTAATGAATATCTGGAAGTGATAGGGAAAGTCTGGAGCCTGACAAGACTTAGATCTGGGGTGGGAAAGAGTCTCAGACTTGAGAAGTGAGTGTGGGAAACAAAGCCGCATGCTGGGCTGCACCGACTGGGCCTAGCTCATTTGACCAACAGGGACACTGGTTTCTAATAGGCACGGTCGAGGGCCGGCCAACAAAGCCAGGTGCAAATACCAGGTGTCAGGACCACTCAGGCCAAGAGTGAGCAACAACCCGCCCGGTTTCTCACAAGAGATAGGGAAGCACGGAAAGGCCAAAGCACTGAGCAGGGGGTCCAACCTCAAAGACGGAGCAAAGAAATCTGCAAGAGTGAGAAGCGTGAGACGGATGAGCGCCAAGACATAGAACGATCTAGAGCAGCCAGTGACCCAGGCTGCCAGCAAACTCACTCCTCCACCCCCACTCCACCCTGCCCTGTCTTTGGCTCAAGGATCTTGGGACTGCAAAGGTAATTAGCAAGAATACCTGGCAGGGAGAGTGGCTGGGCATCAAGGCAGTTTTGAGAACGTCAGAGTCAGAAGGGCTTGCCTGTCGGCCAGTGGCTGGAAGGAATGTTCAGCTGTATACAAATTTGAAATTCACAGCTGGGTTCTCACTTTCTCTCAGGGTAGGGTGGGTGAGACAGAAAATATCTCCTGAACGATAAGACTCGCAACAGCTCCAGCGTGGTTTCACAGGGACCCCACCTGTATGGCAGCCCCCCCAAAGTGCAACGAAGGGACACAGCAGGGGCCCCATCCTATGTGGCTGCCCCTCTCCTGCCAGGACTGCAGGATTTCACCAATCATATCAACCACCCCTCCTTTGTCTCGACATGAGTGAAGGGTAGGCAGGGGGAGCTGCTTGTGTTTGCCCAAGAAATGCAATAAGAAAAAATCTTAAATCGGATAAAATCATAGAACCAGTTGAAGTAGAACTAAACAATTAAGGGATATTTCTAGTTGAAATATGCCAAGAGGGGGCGCCTGGGTGGCACAGCGGTTAAGCGTCTGCCTTCGGCTCAGGGCGTGATCCTGGCGTTATGGGATCGAGCCCCACATCAGGCTCCTCCGCTAGGAGCCTGCTTCTTCCTCTCCCACTCCCCCTGCTTGTGTTCCCTCTCTTGCTGGCTGTCTCTATCTCTGTCAAATAAATAAATAAAATCTTAAAAAAAAAAAAAAAGAAATATGCCAAGAGGATTTTGCTTGGTTTTTTTATGTTTTAATTTTTTTGGACAACCACTAACTAATATAGAGGTTCTCTAGGGCTGAGACAAGATTATCATTTTGAGATTTCTGGCCATTTCTAAACTCTGATATAGCTCATTGCAAAATAAAGGCAGAACTGGGATTTCAACCTAACCACGTATCTAACCCCACTTGGGAATCTTTGGCTCCATGATTTTCACACTTGTCTGTTTGCTTGGTTTTTCCTCTCTGGTTATTGTGATTGAGTTTACAGGGGAACAGTGCCAGCCAGACCATCACCTCACCCGTTAGACAGAAGGTTCACTGGCTTTTATTGTTGGGACTGACAGATGTTATAGGATTCAGAGAATCACTGGATTCCAGGATTGCTCAGAAGGACCCCCACCCCCCACTCCCACCAATTCAGATGACACAGCCCACAAGACAATAGCCGTACCGGGCAAGGATCCAGCCTAATGTTCAAGTATCAATGATGGGGACCCTAACTGAAGGTTCAGTTGTGAAATACTGTGGTCTAGAAATGGCTACAGTTTTGTCAAACCTAAAGAAAAAGCCAAATCCCTTAAGAGACAAGGACAATGTACTAAGCTACCTTGTGAGGCAATCCAATGCCATATGATTGTAACAGACGTGCTCAGTAGGAAAAAACCAATAGACAGATGCACAGATATGCATAGAGCGAAATAGATTGTAGGTAAGTAGGCAGATAGGTGGATGGATGGATGGATGGATGGATGGATGGATGGATGGATGGATAGATGGATGGATAGTTGGATGGAAGGATGGATGGATAGATGGATGGATGGATGGATGGATGGATGCTTAGTTGGATGGATAGTTGGATGGAAGGATGGATGGATGGATGGATGGATGGATGGATGGATGGATGGATGGATAGATGGATGGATAGTTGGATGGATAGTTGGATGGAAGGATGGATGGATGGATGGATGGATGGATGGATGGATGGATAGATGGATGGATAGATGGATGGATAGATGGATGGATAGATGGATGGATAGTTGAATGGAAGGATGGATGGATAGATGGATGGATGGATAGATGGATGGATGGATAGATGGATGGATGGATAGATGGATGGATGGATGGATAGATGGATGGATAGATAGGTAGATAATTTGAGCTTTACTTGCTAAAGACTAACCAGAGAAATCAGGATAGATACAGGGTGGGAATTAGAATCACAAGTAAACATAATTCCCATACAGGAGAAATTTCCCTCATTTTAATTCTTGGATGACTTAACTCCCACCCTTCTCATTCCCTTGACATTCTCCTCAAGTGCTCTGCTGTGAACACGATCGTCAGGGGGCTGTGTGCAGGCGTTCCTTCACCACTTTTAAGGAGGGGGGATTATAGTTCATGCCTGGAGTCGTAAGAGAAGCAAGTTTAAAATAAATTCATAGACATAAAGAAGTCAAAACGCACACAAGTCAGAGCTTAACAAGCGCTTTGTAGAAAGGAAGTTATTTTATGAGGAGCGTTTGGAATTTGTGAAGGCTTTGAAGGACCTAGGAGCCACTTCCATTGTCGTCCTGAATGCTTTCCATCCTGTTCTTTGCACTTGCCATCAACCTCCTGCTTCTTGATTTAATTTACGTTTTTAACTTTTGACACTTCCCTCGCAAATGTGAAGGAACTTTTAAAAAAGAAACCAAAACAGCTGTGCAAACATAAGATATTGGAAAATCAAATGTTTCTTGATAAATATTGATTTAAATGAGGGGAAAGTGGTGAGGACAAGAAAAGCAGCCCCTGACGTATTTATCGTCATGAAATCCACCCTTATCAGGACAAACGGTCCCACATTCCGTAAACAGCAGCCCAGTGCAACGACCCTGTGAAAGTCACAGTCACACATTCACATGTGGGCTTGGTGGTTTTCGCTTCCTGTTCCTCTCAAACCCTTTCGGAGAACATCTCTGAACACCTAACAGTGTCTGATGCTTCATGTTCCACTCTTTTCAGCAGCTTGAAGTTTCTCGAATGAAACACAGGAGGCTTTTACTCCTGGAACTCTAAGAACTGGGGAAAGTCCTCAAAAAAAGTATGATGCCCGTTGGTATGAATTTCCTCCTGAGAAGTGAAAGATAAACCACATCAAAAAGTCACCGAAGAGCTTCCAGCCTCTCCTGAGAACGGGTTCCCCTAGCTGTGGCCGGGTCGAGAGCATAACCCCGCCGTCTGTCCGTCTGTCCGTCTGTCCATCTGTCCGTCTGTCCGTCAGGGCAGACCTATTCCATGCAGGAGCACAGGTAGGCTCGATCTTGTCCGGCATCAGCACTATGAATGCTCACTGACATCAAACTCAGCCAGCTCAGAAATATTCCACTTCTGTTTTTTTTAAAGATTTTATTTATTTATTTGACAGAGACAGCCAGCGAGAGAGGGAACACAGCAGGGGGAGTGGGAGAGGAAGAAGCAGGCTCCCAGCAGAGGAGCCTGATGTGGGACTCGATCCCGGAACGCCGGGATCACGCCCTGAGCCAAAGGCAGACGCTTTAACGACTGCGCTACCCAGGCGCCCCCAGAAATATTCCACTTTTAACCCATGTTATTATTCTCCTAAAGAACTTTTCTTTGACAGGATCTCTGGGCCAGAGGAGGAGATCTGAAACATGTCCCGATCAAACCCTTCTTCGACAAAAATGCACACAGAAAAAGACAAAGGTCTCAAGCAATGGGCCTTGTCTGAACATTTTCCAGGATTTCCAGGTAAAATTTTATGAAAACCAACAGACAAACATTGGAGCCTTCCTTTGTGGTTCCTGTTCCTGGGACTTCACGGAGAAGTGCCACCTGCATGGAAAACAGTGGATACGGGGCCTGCCATGTGAACGCCCGGCTCTCTCACTGGTTCTACTAAATGTATCAGCTATCTTGCAAGCAAAATCACAAACTCAGACAGCGATAAGTTCCTCCAGACTTCACCCAGCCAGCTAATACTTGACCCCATTCTTGGATCAGGAAAGGTCCCTGATAAGGTTTTTGGTCATCCTTGCGGAAGTGAAAGGGAAAGTGGAAAAATAGTCATTTTATTCATGAAGCTGAATTAAAGTAATTCAAAGTCCTTTGCCGTCTTCTGAGGTTACAGTTGACCCTTGAACAACACAGGGACTGGGTGGGGCACCCATCCCTGGCACAGTCGAACTCCATGTGTAACTGTTGACCCCTCCAAACCTTACACTAATGTGAGCAGCTGATTAGCACATATTTTGCATGTTGTATGTAGCATACACTGAATTCTCACCGTAAAGGAAGCTAGAGAAAAGAAAATGTTATTATCTCATATTAAGTGTTCTTACAACGATAATAATAATAATAATAATAATAATAATAATAATAGTAAATAAATGTTCAATGCTTACTCCATGAAATCATTTCCTCCATCTGTCTTCCCTTCCAATTTCCTTTTACACATAGTTGCAAGTTTAATCTCTTGCTGAATCCTCAGTTTTTCCCACTAAATGAATGACATGATTCTTATTGTCTTTCTCCCCACTTCTGTCCACTTTTTAAACTATCAAAAACTATACTATCCCAATGCTTTCAACACCAGTAACAAAATTATATTTTAAAAAGTCATCTTTGGGGTGCCCAGGTGGCCCAGCCAGTTAAGCATCTGACTCTTGATCTCGGCTCAGGTCATGATCTCAGGGTTGTGAGATCAAGCCCCACATTAGGCTCTGTGCTCAGTGGGGAGTCTGCTTGAGATTCTCTCTCTCCCTCTCCCTCTCCCCCCCCCCACTGCTGGCACTTTCTCTTATGCATTCTCTCTCTCAGAAAAAAAAGAAAAAGAAAGAAAGAAAATCATCTTTGAGTGGTACAGTATAATTGCCCGTGATCCAACAAGATTTTTAAAAATGATTTTTCTTACTGAATGTCTGCTCTGTCCCTGGATTTAACTAGAAGTATAATAAAATATTCTTCCTGGAAAGCAGCCATAGGCCATCACATGGCAGACTCACTTGAAACAGTCAAGCCCTATTCCCATTACAAACACATTGAAATGCTATAGAAAAGATAACCACCAACAGCCATCACCCAGAAAAAGAATTTATATAATACCCAAAAGAGAAAGAAATTCTCAAGATCCAGAATCAAGACAGAAATTAAAGCAAGAGTGGTTAAGTGCTAACTGAAATCACAGTAACCCATAGGAATTTGGTCACAGATATAGATCTTAAGGACTTTGGGTGGCGTTCTTAGCCCCAAGTAGGAACCAAGGACACAGCTATGGCCCAGAGGAAGCAGTAGAGCTGGAACTAGAACCCTCCCTAGGAAGAAAGTTTGTTGTGTGCCTAAAGCCAGATGCAGGAAAAAAAAGTCATCTGTGAGAACTCATTTCTGTTATCTGAATAGTACATACCAGCATAGAGATGCTAGATAGATAGATGCCAGATAGATAGATAGATAGATAGATAGATAGATAGATAGATAGATAGACAGACAGACTGACCCATAACAATCAAAACTCCTAGGGCTCTGGCAGAAGTAAACAGAAAACCTACTTGGTAGGGACACGTTCACACTTTCACATTTTAGGGTACAGTGAACTTACAAAGAAAAACTAACCCCCGTTGAAGATGAGATCACAAGCAAAGACTACAGAAGACACAAAGAAGAAACTAAAATGAGTAATCTTAGTAGATGTGACAGATGCAAAAGGAAGGATTAGCTCCCCAAACACTGGGTAAAAAATCAAACCAAAAAAGTCCAGAAAATAAGTTTAAAATGACTTTTTCAATAATTACTTTTTGATGAAAAACAGCACACTATAAGCCAGTAATAGGCACAGAAATAATAACTGAAGACAGTATAATTGAAATAATTGAATAATAATTGAAATAATTGAAGACACTTCCAGAAATGAAAAACTTATTAGACAATTTTAAGAATTAATTATTCACAAATGATGAGAAGAATCGGTGAACTTCCTAGAAAGAAAGAAGTAAAGAGAGAGAGTAAAACATATGTTAAGGGGCATGGAGGCTAGAAAGTGATGTCCAAGCCTATTTGAGGATTTCCAGGATGAGTGAGTAGTGAAAACGGGATTAAAAAACATTCAAAAGAGATACTTAGGGAGAAATCATAACCAAATTAAAAGAAAGAAATGTGACCGCAGAATACAAAAAAATTTTTTTAAAGTCCTATGCACAATAAATTATAATCAAATCCCCATGTGGCCCTATCGTGACAAAACATGAAAGACCAAGCATTAAGAGTGGCCAGAGGACATGGGGAGCCTGGGTGACTCCATCAGTTACGCGTCCAACTCCTGATTCCAGCTCAGGCCGTGATCTCATGAGACGTGGGATGGAGTCAGCGCTCAGCGGGGAGTCTGCTGAAGAGTCTCTCCCTCTGTCCTCCCCCTCCTCACGCACCCACTCTCTCTCTGTCTCTCTCTATATATAAAATAAATAAATAAATAGATAAATAAATCTTTTTTTTTTTTAAGTGGCCGAAGTATAGAAAAGAGACTAGCTGCAAAGAAGCCGGTGTGAAGGGTACGAGTTTCTCCCCAGTAACAACAGATGCCAGAAGGCACTCAAGTAAAACCTTCAAAGCGCGGAAGGGTGAGAACTGGGCATCTAAAGTTCCGTCCGGCAAAATGATCATTCAAGAGGGAGGGTAAGTGGGAGAAATATGGCCATGAAGACCCGCTTGAGATTCTCTCTCCCTCTCGCTCTGCCTCTCCCCCTCTCTGAAATAAATAAATAAATAAACAAATAAATACGTCTTTAGAAAAAAGAAGATGACATCTTTAGAAAAAAGAAAGATTTTACCGCTCACAGATCTTTTTTTTTTTAAGATTTTATTTATTTATTTGACAGATAGAGACAGCCAGCGAGAGAGGGAACACAAGCAGGGGGAGTGGGAGAGGAAGAAGCAGGCTCATAGCGGAGGAGCCTGATGTGGGGCTCGATCCCATAACGCCGGGATCACGCCCTGAACCGAAGGCAGACGCTTAACTGCTGTGCTACCCAGGCGCCCCTACCCGCTCACAGATCTTTAATTAAAGAACTTCCAACGTATGTCTGTAGCAACAAGGAAATTAAGCCCAGAAAGAAAAAACAAATACATTTAAGAACCAAAGGTAAACAAAGAAAATCAGTTAGCAGTTGAGAGATCCAGATAAACATTGATAGAATTAAAACGGTGATCACCGTGATCGATCGGGGGAGGATTTGATTTTTTTATTATTTTTTTAAGATTTTATTTATTTATTTGATAGAGAGAGCGAGCACACGCAGGGGGAGCAGCAGAGGGAGAGGGAGAAGCAGACTCCCACTGAGCAGGGAGCCCCACATGGGGCTCGATCGCAGGACCCTGGGATCATGACCGGAGCTGAAGGCAGAGGCTTCACCCAATGAGCCCCCCAGGTGCCCCTGGGGGAGGATTTTTAAACAAAGTGGGGCAGCAGTTGCAGGGCAGATGGAAGCACGGGCTAGGAGTCGAGAGTCTGGGGCTGTGTGGGAAGAGGACGGACGTAGGGCTTGACTCTCCACGTCACTGAGTGAGGAATAATCCTAACCCGGTAGCAGGAGCCCAAACCGACTAAAACTAGAATGTGTATCTTCCAACACCTGTGGGGGGATAAAGTCATTAAAGGACTAAAAACAAAGCACAGAGTAAGTTAACAGTAGTAAATACAATATATACTGGAATTATATTTAAATATACTTCATACAGATGAAACTCAACAGTCAAACATAAATATTCTCCTTTGGGGATTTCACCCCACACATGCTGGACGGCCGGGACCAAGGGGGGGAACAAATAATCGGAACCAATCTCCCCCTCCGTATCCCACAGGGAGGGAGGAGGGGTGAAATCATGTAAGAGTTTTTAATTAGACTAGACCCAACTTTTAAATGGCTGGAGGAGACTGGAAAGCTCTTGAATCCACCCAAGATATCAGTGAGGGATATAAAGAGAGACTCATCTACACAGGGATGAAGGCAGAAAAGACAAACAACAACAACAACAAAAACACCTGTCGAATGTGTCCGTTACATACAGATTTGAAAAACACCCTGACCCAGTTAGATCTAACAGGCATTAAAAGAATCCTGCACCAAACAGAAAAAATATGCTCTTTCTATGCTCACGTGGAAGATTTATAAAAACTGACCATGTAGTAGGTCCCAAAGAAATAGCCCACAAATGCTAAAGGATGGATATCCACCTAGCACATTCTCCCACCACAGCAGAACAAAATGAGAAATAACAAGAAGGCATCTCAAAAAAAGATGTTTAAGCAAAAAATAATCAAAATGATCATGAGCCGAAGAAAATCATGAAACAGAACCGAATCACCACGAAAATCAGTATTTGAATAGGTCTGCATGTAGCCATATGGATCCATCTCAAAACATCATGTTGGGGGGGAAAGCAAATGGCAGGAGGACATGTGTGAAAACACTGTCATGTGTTTCTGGAGCGCACACGCGGAGGTGTGTGCCGCGTGCGACACATACACGCAGAGAGCCCCAGCACGTGAGGAGGAAGAAGACACCCATTTCTGGACACTGAATGGAGAAACAAGGGACGGGTCTGGAAAGGGATGCAAATGAATTATCCACTCCATTCGTAAGTTGCATTTCTTTCAAACGATCCTAGAAAAAAATATAGCTAAGTGTTATCATCTGTTAAATTAGATTGGTGAGCACATGGACTCTTTTTGTTGTTTTGGGGGAGCTGGGCTTTTGCGGACGTCAAATACACAGAATTAAAGGAAAGGAAAGCCGGGGCACCTGGGTGGCGCAGTCGTTAAGCGTCTGCCTTCGGCTCAGGGCGTGATCCCAGCGTTCTGGGATCGAGTCCCACATCGAGCTCCTCTGCTGGGAGCCTGCTTCTTCCTCTCCCACTCCCCCTGCTGTGTTCCCTCTCTCGCTGGCTGTCTCTCTGTCATAAAAATAAATAAAATCTTTAAAAAAAAAAAAAAAAGGAAAGGAAAGCCTCTCGAACACTCAAAGGTATTTCAGGGCACCTGCCGCTCTTCTGAGCGCTGGCTCATGTGGGGACAGACGGGCGGCCCCAAGGAGGGGAGGAGGGTGAGCCAGTTCACGGGGCTTTTGCAACTGACACAGAGCACCAGGTTGGTGCACGAACACACGACAAGCGAGGGAGTAAGCGAAGACAGGTTTCCCCCACCCCCAAAGGCAGTGCTTCCCAGGAAGGAACGAGCATGGATGTCTTCCTGGATTCCTGAAAGTCAGACCCAAGCTCAGACCGTAAGGGGGTCAAGGACGCATCTTGGCAGCTACTGTCCGCTCACTGCCACTCACTGCCACACCTGCGTCTGTGCGGTGACACCCTCAGCCCCCGTCTCCGGCCAGGTGCACCCTCCCCCCAACCCCCAGCTTGTCCCTCTGCACACCTAGGGCCGGCAGTCAGTGTGTGTGCAACAGGAGGGCTGGGTTCCCCCCAAGTTTCTCTGAAAACACAGCGCGTGCCAAAGTAGTGAACACGGAACCGCAACTCTACCAGCGCTTGGGGACAATAAACCCTTGATCCGAGCCGCCGTTCCGCTCTGTGGTGTGAGAAAGGAAACCCCGGGAACGACCCCGCCTTCCAGTGACCACACAGGAGCGTGCGTGGCGGCCCCCGGGCCTCTGCTCATCTGTGGCCGGCCACAACCTGGAGGAAGCCAAGGGGAGGTGGGTGATAGGGCAGAAAAGTGTTTCACGGGAGGGAGGGGGGAAGCTCTCGGGTAAGATCATTCAAGGGAAAGAGAGTTCTCGTCACTGTTCCCCCACTTACTGCCCCAAACTGCCCCAGAGAGAAGCACGTCCTCTTCCCCAGTCCCCCCAAGATCAGGGAAGGTGCGACACGGGTGTCAAATCCCCGCCAGAGGCTCACACCCAAAGCACCGGCGTCGTCCTCGTCCTCTCCCCTCTCCTGTCGCCTGTGCAGACCCATCCAGAACAGTGGATACCCTGCCACCCCCCCACCCCCAGGACAGCCTCCCCACTCCAGGCCATAATCACATCTCATCAGGACCCCCCCACCCCATGCAGTCCTGCATCCCTGCCTCAGCCCTGGACGGCACTGTCCACACGGCACTGTCCACACGGCAAGCACCGTGACCTCGTAAAAACATCGGGCTATCCCGTCACTGCTGTCGCTCAAAGCCCTCCACGCCTGGGCCTCCCATCCCACACCCATTAACGACCAGGTCTGAGCCTGTTCCTCCAGTGGCCTGTCAGCCCGTTTGTGCCTTTGTGATGGGCCCCCCTCATCTCTGCTCTGCCCGCACTGGCTCCTCGCTGCTCCGCAAATTGGGGACGCACTGGTGGTTTCCTCCATCTGGAGTCTGGAGTCTTCTTCCCCCAGATAGCTGGTGCCTTCCCTCACCTCCCCTGCCACCACCAGTCACTCCATAAAATCCTCACACCCAACATTCTCCATCTGCTGGCCCGGCTTTATTCTTCTCCTAAGTGCTTACTTCCACCCAGTGGGGCATTTCCAGTGTGTCTTATTGTTTGGCTGTCCCCCCACCCCTTGGGGGGAATGGAAGTTTCCGAGATCAGGGTCTGGCATGAGGTGAGCGAGTCATCAAATGCCTGTCAACTGAACTATGAAAGTCTATGACAAAATAGAAGGGGGAAGGGTACGCTTTTGCTTCCTGGCGAATGAAATCCGTGCTAGGCAGGAAAGAAACGAGTTCTATGCTGTTCCTCTTTTCCTGTGTCAAAATGTTAATGGCTTTGATTTTTAAATAAACTAAATTTAGTCGGAGACATTTTAAATCACTTTTCTCAAGGAAGTTATATGTACTTTAGCTCATAAATAGGAGGAAGAATGTGGGTGACATTTCCAACGCTTTGGCAAAAGCCAGCCAAGGAAAGAACATATGAGATGTCCTGAAGCCCCAGCGAGGTCTTGCACACGAAGAATTCCATTTTACAAAATGAGAGTCATAAAACACTTAGAAAAGTTTAAATGGGATCTGAAAAGCTTCCTCCAAAATAGTTTTGTGCAAATGTGATTGATTTGGAGTCCTTTTCTGTTTCCTTTTTTTAGAAATAAAATAATAGGAGTAGCTTTCTGATTAAAGCCTATCAGTAAGAATTTTTTATTTTATTTGGTTTAAAAATATTTTCCAGTTTATATCATTACACATGGCGGCTTCTTTGTAATATGCTTATTTTTTTATTTTTTTAATAAAATTTATTTATTTATTTATTTATTTGAGAGAAAGAGAATGACAGAGAGAGAGTGCGCACAAGCAGGGGGCAGGGGAGGGGAGAGGCAGAGGGAGAAGCAGACTTCCTGCCAAGCAGGGAACCCCATGCAGGGCTTGATCCCAGAACCCTGAAATCATGATCTGAGCCGAAGGCAGACGCTAAACCGACCGAGCCACCCAGGTGCTCCATATAATATGCCTGCTTTTTAAAAGGCTAAAATCATGTGTAATGGGCAGATTCCATTTACACCGAGAGCATCTGCACTCACTAAGCCCTATATGTCCCTTTTGAAAATGGTCCTTGGCCTTTCTGCATCTTCCATTTCAACCACCAAATTGTTTAAATCCTCATGAATAAACAGATGAAGAAAGCAAACAGAGCAACAGGCATCTATTCATAGTTAATTTCTGTGACATTTCCAAGCAGCAGGTAACCTTTGTGACATGCTAATGCGGAGGGCCCTAGAAGTCCCGGTTCCTCCTCCTTTGCTGGTTCTTAGCCACATAAACACCACGTTCATCTCATCAACTGCTCTTCAAGCACACAGTAGGACTGGTGTCCCAGGAACCCTGTGGGGACATGTCCCTCCAGCAGAGCCCCAGACACCGATCACCTTACTTAAGCCTGTTTAGTAAACTCACACGAGACCGTGCATTTAAGAAAGAAACCACTGGCCTTTAGTCAAATTTAGTTTCCAAAATAAAAATTAGCACAAGCAACCGCGTTTCTGTCTATTGTTGATGCACTGACTAGAATAGGAAATCCCATGGTCTTGCTGTCACCAGAGTTGTTGCACGAATTCATTGCTTGGGAGCCAGTCAGTAAAGCATGCCACGTGACCACATTCCAGGACGATGAAAAACACAACTCCCTGTCCTTCCGTGTTTGCAGTGGCTTGCTGGTCGCTTTCCTGAGAATGAAAGAATCCTCCCCCAAGTAGCACTGTCTCCAAAGCGCGGACATGAGCAGACGCCAGCAGGTAATGCACCTGCAGACTGGTACTCTTCAGGTTCCCTGTGCAGACCAGACGCAAGAGCGTCACTGTTCTCCTCTCTCCAGTCCATTCCTGCCGACAGTCACAACAGTGGACAGACAGCTGTCTGGCTAAAACAGTGAGAGGAACAAATGACCCTGAAGCTGCTATATTCCTTCTCATCAAAATGGCAAAGAAGGGACTCTATATGTGCAGTGGCTCCCAAAAGCTGAGGAATGTTCTACCAAGAAAGGGCCCCCATCCATACCCAACAACAGGCTTGGGTTCCCCAACATGGCCGGCCCTTGCTCAGCTCTGCCGACCAAGCTTCCTCAGGACATGAGGTCAACTCGGAACCCCGATATCTTCATCACTTGTACCCTGGCGTCTGAGTCAAGGGGTTTTAGAAACACAGCACCTTGGGCTTTCAGAGCCACTCAGGACTTTGGAGGTCATCCTAGTCTGCTCATCAGACAGATGAGGGAACTGAGTGAACTTTTCGCTCAGAAAATTCCTGAGGCACTTTTCCCTGTGGTTTTATAAGCAATGGAAAAGGACCAGCTAGACGTGTCTACGCTCAGAGCCCAAAGTCCAGCTTCCTTTCTAGCACCTTCTTTCCTCCCCAAAGTAATCCTGCACAACTTCTATGGAGAAGGAGCAGGTTTTAGCCATTCCATGGGTCCACAGAAGGACTGTCACATAAAAGCATGGGAGCGTTGGCCAAGAAGATGTAAGCAGACATCCACGCTGGAATTCTGGGAAAGTTTCTCCTAAAATAAGTCCTGCTTGCCCTTTGTGACATCCTCCTTCTTGCATCATAATCAGATGCAAGGCTGCAGGTGGGCAGCCATCTTGGGACCAAGCAGATGAAACCACTTGCGAAGGTGGTCGAGTGGGAGCTAGAAGGGGTTCGGGTCCACGAGGAACGACACCCTGAGCCCTGCACCAGGGCTGCTCCTGTCCACATCGCTCCTTATGCAAGACACACACTCTGGGGGAGACAGGTCGACCAGCAAGCTGGAAAGAAAACAGGGTGCTCAGCTTGGCCCCAGTGGAGGTCTGTTGGTTTGGGGAACCCGCCTACCCAAAGGCACTAATCTCGTCTGCCGTGTTGCTAAGATTCCTGGGCCAGGCTCTCTCTCCGGGGGGAGGCCTGGCCTTGTCCAGCCCTGCCTGTGACTAATGAGTAAGTGTGTATCAGAGGTGACAGACACATCAGCAAGCATACTTGTGTATTTACTAAGGCAGAGATTACACCCCTGCCCAGCAAGGGGATTTCCAGACCTGGCATTACCCAGCACAGCCAGCAGCGGAGACACCAAGAAAGCGTGCGTATGCACTCGATTCCGCACGTCACTAACGCAGCTGGGAGAGTTTCGCTGGCAATGCCAGTGCCTCCCACACACCTACCACCACCTCATCAACGGATAAAACGCCAGGCACGTAAACTACATTGAGAGGTTAGATTATCTGGCTGAATATGACAACGATCTGAGCAAAACGTCCCGATGGACTTGTCACAGAGCCTGCAAGCCCCCTGGCTTCTGTTCCCTGAGGTGAAGCCACCTGCGTGGGAAGGCACCTGTTCAAAACGCAGGGGTGCACAGAGGGTGGGGTCGTAGGCCCTGAAGGCGGGGCAGGTTCCAACTCTGGCTCCGACAGGTACTGCTCGTCGACCTTGGTGACGCTCTTACATCCCCGAGACTCAGTGTCGCGGTGAACAGGTCGCTGTAGAAATACCGACAAGCCAGAAAGCACCCAGCGTGTAGAAAGCCAGATAAGGAAACATAGGTTAATAATGATATGAAATAATAATGTCCGTGCCAAATACTGGCTGATTATTAGGACGTAGGATTGAGGCGGCGCTGTGCTGGTGAAGTGTTCTTTCTTTCTTTGGAAAATAGCCCCAGTTTGTAGCGACTGCCACTTTCCATGGCCACGCTCCCACTGTGGCCAACCTCCAGCCGCCAGCGAGATGTCACTGGAGGTGGAGGGGGGAAGAGGTGCCCACAGTCAGCTCTCTGAGCCGGAAAGAGCTAGCAACAGCTCGCCGCCGGCTTGAGCACCGTGGCCGCACTCGGGTGGCTTCTCCTGTGTGGAGTCACGCCTGGCACGAACTGGGCACTAAGAAATATTTAGGGAATGAATGAATGATTGATTCTGAAGGCACTAAGCTATTTTCATCTCTTAATAATGGGGCGTAAATTTGAACTGGGACTTAGAAAGCAAAGGTGTGATGGATAGAACTGAATCGGAAGGGGCTGTGTTAAGGGCATAGGCTGGGGACACGCCGAGAGCAAGGAGGCTGCCCCCCTACCATCCAGCACCACCCCAGGAACGCGGCACGTGGGCGATAAATAGCAGCTGACTCGGATTGCACTGAGGGAGGGTCCGGAAAGAAGTGAGCTTATGTCTGCTCAGGGAACACCCAAACTAGAAGAGATGTATTCGTCAGGCTACTCTAGAGACCCAGGATGTGTGTGCATGCGTGTGTGTGTGTGTGTGAGAAAGAGAGAGAGAGAGAAAGTGGCTCACATGACTATGGAGGCCAAGAAGTCCTAAGATCTGCAGTCAGCAACCTGGGGAACCAGGAGAGCCAGCAGCATTAAAGTCCAGCCAGAAAGCTGGCAGCCTCGAAGAGTCGATGTCTCAATTCAAGTCTGAAGGCTGGAAAAGACTGATGTCCGAGCACAAGGCAGTCAAGCCGGAGAAGCTTCCTCTTACTCATGGGAGGGCTGGGCTTCTTGTTCTGTTCGGGCCTTCGACTGATTGGATGAGGCCCACCCTCATTAGGAGAGCAACACGCTTTATTCAGTCTACTGATGCAAACATTCCTTTCATCCAGGAGCACCCTCACAGACCCAGAGTCATGTGTGACCAAATACCTGGATGCCCCGTGGCCCAGTCAGGTGGACACATAGAATCAGCCAACACAGGAGCCCCGGGAGCCTGTCCCCCACCCCTTTTATATGGTGAGCGCTGCCTTGAGAAAACACAGCCTAACGTGCTGCTCAGTTAATGGAGGTGACTCTTTATTTTAAATATGGTTCAGCTTTGATTTCTGAAATGTCCTTGCAGCCAGAGGATCTAAAAGCACCAGGACTCGGAGCACGAGGAAACTCCCCAGAGATCCCCAGAGGAAGCGATGAGATGTTCTTCTCAGCCAAAGTCAGTCTGTCTATCAAGGTACATCGAGAGAGACCGCACTTCATGAACCCGCCTGCCTGAACTTCCAGCAAAAAGACCTAAGGCACCGGGTCCCATCCTGCTTGTCCAAACCCCACCTGTGAGTGACTCCGCCTCGGGATGACACAGTCACATTAACAACGCTGCTAGGTCGTGGTAAATGTCATCTATTCCCTCGTGAATTTTGGCAAAGATGACCTCAAGTTCTCCCAATTCTAAGATTCAGTGGTACCGTAAATATGTCTGAAACACAGAGGTTTCATGAGAGATTCATCTGGAAAGAGCTGCTCATGGGGAGACACGTGTGTACCATGCCTCTGGTACAGAGCCCATGTCCTTCTCCAGCACTTCCTGCAGCCACGGCTGACCTGGATCGGACATCCAAGGAGGGTCCCACACCCCAGCCCGTGCTCAGCCTCCCCCCAGACCCCAGACCCAAGGGGAAGGACCAACGACCATCCTGCACTGGGGATTCCCTGCACACTGTCGTCCACGGCTGACATTCGGGGCAACATTCTGTTTGATAAGTTTAGATTTTTCTTTTAAAAAATACCTAGCCTTCATTTTCAATGCTCTTGATGGATTTTTAAAAGAATGAATAAATGTAGCAGGTACATGGTTTAACCTCCTTCGTCACCAATTCCCCTCTGATAATGTTCACGGAACAAGAGACAGAGACGGTGCAAATCCTGCACTCACTTTTTAAAGATATTATTTATAAGGACTCTGTACACCCAACGTGGGGCTCGAACTCATGACCCCGAGATCAGGAGGCGCGTGCTCCACTGACCGAGCCAGCCAGGCGCCCCTGTACCCATTTCCTTTTTTTTTTTTTTTTAAGATATTATTTATTCACTTGAGAGAGAGCACAAGCAGGGGGAGCGGCAGAGGCAGAGGGAGAAGCAGGCTCCCCGCTGAGCAGGGAGCCCGACACGGGGCTGGATCCCAGGACCCTGAGATCATGACCTGAGCCGAAGGCAGACGCTTCACCGACTGAGCCCCCCAGGCGCCCCTGTATCTATTTCTATTGCACATAATGACTCGAGTCACCGGGACAGCTTCTATTTCACGCAGGTAATGCGGAGATGTCCTAGGGCTTTGGCATTCCTCCCAGCTTATTGTAAACACGCTGTGTTCAGATTCACACTGGACACCGTTTGTTGTTGGGGTTCCTAGACTTTGCTGACAGTCCGCTGCCGAGGGAGTCCAAGCAGAAGCCCCTGTCCGGGGCAGAGTGGCGATGGCGAGGCAGGCCCTTACTGCACCCTGTGCGGACACCCTCCCAGCTGGCAGCAGGCAGAGGGGACGGACAGCTGGTGGCACGGAGTCAGCCGGGAGCCACGGCCAGAAGAATGAAGGGAAGAAGGCCTGAGGTCCTACGTGCCGCATACAACTTTCGCTTACTTGTCAGTACGGGAGGACAGGGACAGAGGCTCCCAAAATACCACTAGTCGGACTAGAAGGGAAAAGAACAGAGAAAATCAAGGCAAAGCCACATGGGGGACACGGGCAGAATCCACCGCAACACCCCAGCCCCCCTTCGTGGGAGTCGATTTGAGTAGTGGAAGTGACCTTGAAGCCTTTGCAACAAGAGGGCAGGAAGATGGTCTGCGAATAAACAGATTCGTTCAGGAGAAGGCAGGAATGGCGGTAGCAATCATCAGAGTCATAAACCGGCAGAAGCGTGCACGTCCCTTAAAATCACAACCGACGATGAAAAGGTAACGCAGAGTGATAAACAAAGACTCCGCAGATCAGACTGAATCTAACAGACATTCTTCGGCCCCAAAAGCAAGAGGCTGATTGGTGACATTTTAAACCACCGTAACTATTAAGTGGACAAGAACAAGCAAGTTCCCTCATTTAGGGAGGGACCAAAAAAAAGGAAAAGGAAAAGAAAGAAAAAAGAACAAAAATTTTTTAAAAATATAACAATAAAATGCATAATCCTGAGCCGTTCAGGAGATTCTTCCAGCAAAAGGCAGTGCCCTGTTGGTGATGTCGCTGTGCTGTCACTAGCACAAAAACACCACCTTCTCCTCCACCCAGGATGACACCCAGGGCCCCCCAGCCTCACCTTCCACTGAAAAAACCAGAGTCCAGGGAGATTAAGGTGGGTTCCTCAACTGAAATGGGTTCCACCTCCCCTCTGTCACTTACCAGCAGCGTGACACTGGCCAAGTTACAACCTTGTGCCTCCGTTTCACAACTATCAAATGAGAATAAGATCATACTTACCCCACCAGGGTGTTGGGACAATCAAGTGTGCGTTAGAGAGTCTGTGCGTTAGAGCGTCGAACCGAGCTCTGAAAATTTAGGCAGCACTTAATAAATCAAAGATAGTATCTGAGGGAGAAACTGCAAAGGACCCTACAATATTAAGAAGATGTCATTTGACCAGGGTCATGCAAAGCTGTGTTAAGTGGAAAGACTACTCAGTCTGCCAAATCTTCCAAATCAAGTCAAATTCCGTTGCCGTCCACTTCCCCTGACTTCCCCAGGTCTCGACCCGCAGACCCAGTTCCTTCCTCATTCACCAGGCAGCCCAGACGCTGAGCCGAAAGTATTTCAAGGGCTCTAGCTTCCTAAGCCAAAGGGATCAGCAGCTGTGGCCCACATACCTGGTGTCCAGAGACCCAGAGAAGAGCCTTCAGCCCTTCTGAACGACCTCTCTCCAAGATGTGGCATTTCTTCGTTCTCCCCTCCTTCCTCCCACTCCCTGTTGCCCACCTAATCTCACCGCAATCCTAGCCTACCTCACGACCTGGCCTCAGAGTTCATGAAAATTGTGATCCTTAGTCTTCTCGTGTAAAATTTTTTTTAAAAATGGTGCCTGAGATCTAGCAAACCAAAGAGCCTCACTTTTAACTGAGATCCTAGCTGATGGGGACAGCTCAGGAGGCCCAGGTGAATCTATTCTATTTCAATCTACATTGCCTGACGGAGTTTATAGGACCAGAATTTATTACCAGCCTCACGGCTTCATAAATTAGCTAGTCAAGCTATTGTCCCATCTCAGCGCACTGTTTTAGCCATGAATTTATGGTATTCTGGCTGCAAGTGGCATCATTGCCATCACTTTCCAGTACTGGGAGCATTAATTTTATCCCGAGATACAATTCATCACGGTTATTATGAGAATACCAGCATAAACAAAAGAGGAAGAAAAATGTGTAGGCTATGGTCTAATTGCCGGAATCAATCCCAAAAGGAAAGGGGACACTTGATAAAGTTTGTCATCTTTGGATGAGTCTCGAATGCGTTTAGTATGATTCCAACTCAGAAAGCTCTACACACTTGAATGGGAAAATATACGGGGAAAGGCCCGTTGAAAATCCACAGAACGCCAGCCAAGCAAAAGGGCTGTGCTCCGTCAGAGGCTCTGGGCTGCGTTCCCTCGGTAAATCAGCATTTTAAGTGTTAGATAAAGAGAACCCATAAATCAGTATTTTATTTCCTCAGCGTGACTCGGTGCCTTCAGCAAGGATCTTCTGCTCTTCGGCTGTTTGGTCTGGTCTGGTTTAATGTGGTCCGTTGTGGGCTTGGGTTGGTTTAGGGGGTGGAGGGATTGTACAGCAAAAAAGCTATGGTTTGTTCTTTTGTTCCTGCTCATTCCTCCAAGGACTAAAACCACTGCCAATTCAACGGCCCTGACCACGTGTCCGGCCAAGTGGGCCTTCGGGCTGTAGCTACGGAACCCCAGTGCATTCCGCAGCTCCGCAGCCCATCTGCCTGCCGAAGGCCCAGCATCACCACCTGAAAACGACCAAAGAAAGAGAACGCTGGTCTTCTTTATTTTAAGTTGTCTCATGAGTAAGGAATTGATTCTTATTCCATGAAAAAACAGATATTCTAACTCATTAAAATGTGCCCATCGTCAAGATTTTAAGGATACCACAAGCAGCTGGCATTATCAATGACATCTTGGGAGGGAAAAAGCATGGATTTGGGACACAGAAAGATGTGGGTTCGGATGTGGACTCCAGCACCTGTCCTTATCCAAGGACAGGCCTTCCTGCCACCGGTCCAGGGGGCTAAGTCAAGTTTCCCATTGCAGAGTTGGGTCTGGGTGGTCAGCAGCCCGGTAAATTTGGTTCTGAAACAACAGGTCTGAAGAGCTTGGAAAGTGGAATCCACTTGGAAGCCACTTACATACACTTGCCAAGCAAAGATGGGTTAGAAGGACCTTAGACGTACTCTAATACTCTTCACCCCTGGCCCCCCAGGGTGATGCTGAGGATTTTCATAATTCAAGAGAGCACAGACTACTGGAAAGAACAAGTTTAAAGATGCCCATTCGGGGGGGACGGGGGCACCTGAGTGGCTCAGTCGCTTAAGCACCCGCCTTCAGCTCAGGTCATGATTCCGGAGTCCCAGGATCAAGCCCCACATGGGGCTCCCTGCTCGGTGGGGAGTCTGCTTCTCCCTCTCCCCCTACACTTCCACCTGCTCATGCTCTCTCTCTCACTCTCTCTCTCGAATAAATAAAATCTTTTAAAAAGAAGGAGGAGGAGGAGGAGGAGGAGGAGGAGGAGGAGGAATAGGAGGAGGAAGAAGAAGAATTTCACCTGCTTGGGAGGAATTGAATTTGAAATGAATCTGTGTTTGGGCTCCTTGCCTTCAACACCCAAGCATCATTCCATAAATAAATGGGGCAGCACGAACCTTAGCCACCAGATCCCTCAAAGGACATCGCCACTGTATCTTTGATAAAACACAATTCAAAGGAGTTGTTGCTTCCCAAGCAAATTTTTTACATTAATTTTTTTAAAGCTCTCTGAGTCGTAGTAATCACATATCAAACAAAAACATTCTTGAGCTGTTTTTCATTTTGAATAGTGAAACTATTTATTAAAGCATCTCAGGTTTCTTTTTCCTCCAGGCGGTATTTGAAGCCTTGGAGAAAAGTTCCAGGAGAGGCCGCCAACGTAACTCGGAGGTCCTCACTCCTCCCTTCTGTGTCATCCTGGCCGCTGCACCGCCTGTCCTGTGGTCCGGTCCCGGGGCACCACTGGCTGTCTCTCCGTCTGCACGCTCTGCGTATAGCACTCGGAATCCGCCTCCCTACTCATCCCAGATAATTCCTGTTTGCTCTTTACAACAGTGCCTGTACAAGTCTCTCTGGGAAGCCAGCCCTGATTCCCGGTCAGTCCTGGTGAGACACCCCTTCCATGGCTCCTCCTGGAGCACCTGCCCGCCTCCATCCTCATGTGGAGCGGGGAGCGCAGCTCTGCAGGATGGCTCTGACTCTCAGTCCCCCCACTCACTAGTTGTGTGCCCCTGAGACCATGTAACTCTTCCTCCTCTCAGATTCTTCATCTGTGAAATGCTGATAATAAAAGCATCCGCTTGATAAAACTGTGGTAGCGATCAGACATTTTAAGAAGCGTACAGCACTGAGAATAATACTTGAAACATAGCAGGTGCTCACATCAGTTACTTTCATCAGAGCCCTTATCACCGCATGCTAGAGTTCTCTGAGCCTGGGGCTGCCTCCCCCCTGCACTGCGAGCGCTGCAGAGAGAGAAGGTCTTACTATGTTCCTACCCCCAACATCCAGCAACCATGTGGAAAACCTACTTTGAGAACGCTGAATGAACACACGAATGAATGAAATAAAAATATATATTCATGTACATTCACGTTACAGTCCTGCCACAGTGCCCCCAAAAGACAACGTGACGTCATAACTGCTCAAAGAGGAAGGACGTTCTTTCACACATCAACCCACCTACATCCTTTGAGGATTGTTTTTAGAACAGAAATAAACTCTATGCACAGCTTATGGCATGAAGCTGTTGTTTTTAAAGATGAAGGCACTTTCCAAAAACACTGACTTACTTCATCCAGAATATTCATTTTCAGCAGTACAAGTTGATGAAGGAAGAATGAAAAATTGAGAAATATATGTATTTCTCTCCTAGAAGTGAAAGTTTGAAAAAACGTGGCCAACAGACACATGAAAAGATGCTCAGCTTCACGGGGCATCAGGGAAATACAGGTCAAAGTCACCACGAGACACCACCTCACACCGGTCAGGATGGCTAAAATTCACAACTCGGGAAACGACAGATGTTGGCCAGGATGTGGAGAAAGGGGC
This sequence comes from Ursus americanus, assembly GCF_024610735.1. Taxonomy (NCBI): domain Eukaryota; kingdom Metazoa; phylum Chordata; class Mammalia; order Carnivora; family Ursidae; genus Ursus; species Ursus americanus. The sequence continues at coordinate 92,985,855 of NC_142130.1, forward strand.
ACCCTCTTACACTGTTGGTGGGAACGCAAGCTGGTGCACCCACTCTGGAAAACAGTATGGAGGTTCCTCAAAAAGTTAAAAATAGAGCTACCCTACGACCCAGAAATTGCACTACTGGGTATTTACCCCAAAGATACAAACATAGTGATTCGAGGGGGCACATGCACCCCAATGGTTAGCAGCAATGTCCACAATAGCCAAAATAGCCAAACTATGGAAAGAGCCCACATGTCCAACAAATGAATGGATAAAGAAGATGTGGTATATATATATATGATATTTTATATATAATATTCCTAAATTTAGGAATTTAGGAATATATAATATTCCTAAATTTAGGAATTTAGATAGGAATATTACTCACCCATCAAAAATGAAATGTTGCCATTTGCAAGAACGTGGATAGAACTCAAGGGTATTACCCTAAGTGAAATAAGTCAGAGAAAGATAAATATCATATGATTTCACTCATGTGGAATTTAAGAAACAAAATAGATGTACATAGAGAAAGGAAGGAAAAATAAAATAAGATGAAAATTGAGAAGGAGGCAAACCATAAGAGACTCTTAACTCTAGGAAACAACTAAGGGCTGCTGGAGGGGAGGTGGGGTCGGTAAACTGGTCGATGGGCATTAAGGAGGGCACGGGATGTAATGAGCACTGAGTGTTGTATGCAACTGATGAATCACTAAATTCTACCCCTGAAACGAATTAAAAAAAAAAAAAAGAAACGTTAATTGGTTAAATAGAAAAAAAAAAAAGATGTATGATCTCTTGAATTACCTTGTAGGAGCTCAGCAACATTGAAAAATAAAATGTAGTCTTTTGCTACGTAATATCACTACACCTGAGATAAAAACAAACAAACAACAAAAGACCTCAAAAACAAAAAAAGAGAAAAGAAAAACATAGTGACTTGGTCCGCTTGTATGTTAGTTTTGAAGAGTTGCTCATCATTTAAGTACTACCCATGTGGCCTCCCCTTCTATTCACTACCTTGTTCTCTGGGAAAGAGGTGAAAGCCACATCCTATTAGGAAGCCTTGTCTGTCAAGGGGCTAAACGAGGATACTGAAGCAGGGAACATTCCCTGGCTCAAGCAACAGAAGGTAAAACACGCCCTCAAACCTGAGCATGGGGTGAGGCACTGCTTCCAAGAAGCCAAAAGGGAAGCAAAGAAGTCCTAAGTCAGCCTGACGCTGGAGAGTTGGCCTCAGGGTCCAACTTCTACTGGTTTTCACATCAACACTTTACTTTCGAACAGGTCTGCGATAAAAGCATGGCTCCCCCACCAGCCGCTTGGTTGAAAGCAAAGTATTCTGCACTGAATTAATTAATACTGTTAGCATTACAGTGACTATTTAGAATCATCCCAGATAAACTCATCGAAGCGGCCCAAAAAAGCCCACAATAGTAAGAATAATATTTGAAGATCATTTGAAAAAATGCGCTGACCGATGGACTAAATTCTGAGTCACCTGTGAACCCCAATGTCTTCTGCAGCACTGGTACTCCAAGCGTGGTCCGTGGACCACCTGCCAATTTGCGAAATGTTCATTCCTCATCCTGGATGAGGGAAGTACACCAAGGGAGAAGGGTCTGGAAACTTTTATAGCAATATGACATCACTGTAACATCAAGTGTGGACTCAATGCACCTATTCCTCTGAACAGGGTATGGACCCGCTCAGAAGTCACATCGTGAGCCACTGTGGTCATGCACTGATGGGGTCACCTCATAATGTGTGACATTTTAAGGTTAGTGTGTCCAGTATAAGCCTAAAGTGTATTTAAAAATGCAAAAAAAAGTAAGCATATAGTTATTTTTATAACTTGCAACTTTTACATCTTTTTAAGTTTATCATCCTTTCTAAATGTACAGTTTAACACTACAACTAAATAAGAAAAAAAATGTGTATTATTTATTTACAGCCCTAATTTACTGATGGCCTCTTTTGGTCAAGAGAAAACACATCTTTTCTGAATGTGGCAATCCCAGGAAACCAAACGATGACAAAGGAGCTGCTTTTGAAGAAATTAAGACGAGAAAATGTTGTACTTGTTTTCCTTGGAAGTATGACCCCTCCTACAACCGAACTCCGCTTTGTAGCCGTAATTGATGGTGAAGTGCTACCAACACTGCATGTCATTGGAAAAGATGTATTGGCAAGAGAAACAATGAAACAATGAAAGTGTAAGCAGTATTTTACACACAAAATGGTTTCTAAAAGCTCAGAAAAAAATATTTGCAAGAAATAGCATTCACTGAAAAGCAACAGAAGCAGATGTCCAAATTTCATACTAAAAACAAACAAACAAAAATGGTTGTTTTTGAAGGCTTCTTATGAAGCAGTACGAAAGACATAAAACTGCCCAGATGTTAATGGAACAGCGTGTCAAGTAAGTCTACTTGGAAACGTTCGGTGAATCTGGGACCCAAAAAAGGTCGATCAAGTACCACTTCCCAATAATATGACAACGGTGTTGTTCAGTGCAGGCTGCTTGCAGAGCCTCAGTGCAGAGCCAAGAGTGGAGCAGCTTCCCTGCTAAGGGCCGTGCACCTGACAACACTCAGCAAACTGCTTTCTTGCTTGAGAAAGTCCCCCCAAAGGAAAACCATGTCCACTCAGCAACAGCCTTTGTGACATAGGACACGAAAGCTAATGCATTACATTCAATATTGCTATCTTTATTTTTCTTTAAGATTGATTTATTACTTGGAGAGAAAGAAAGCGAGCACGCGCTGGGGGAGAGACAGAGGAAGAGGGGGAGAATCTTCAAGCAGACTCCCTGCTGAGCGTAGAGCCCACCTCGGGGCTTGATCTCACAACCCAGAGATCATGACCGACGGAGCCACCCAGGCGCCCCTAGATTTCCCCCCTTATGATGTGATATTATGGAAGCTGAGCACAAAGGTACCCAGCATTTACTAAGAAGCCAGCTTTTTTCCCCAGCTTTTTAAAGATGTGACTCGCTCGTTTGTCTGACCTCCTTAGGATTTTTAAATATTGTTACACTCCTGTGCAAGGAAGAGATGCAGAGCTTTTTCAATGTATATCTTTATACAATAATGCATCATAGAGTCTGGAAATATATAAAAAAAGATAATGACAGTGGCTAACTCCAAGGAAAGTTACAGGGAACTTTCTTTTTTCTTCCTTTTGCTTCTCTGTATTTATAATTTTTTTCTACACTGAATTACACTCATGTCATAAAGAAACAAAAGACCACAGAGTCAATAAAAGGGTTGCATGAGGTCAGACATTTAAAAACAATTCTCAAGAGCTTGGCCTGTCTAGGGGACCATGTGAGCCGTCAATTATGGAGGAGCCCCATACGCTACCCAGAACCACAAACTCATCACTCTGAATGTGATGACCTCACGACTGAGGAAGGGGTCAATTAAAACACACAACAGCCCTGACCAGTAGCCACCTGCACACCCACAGCTACACGGCCAAGCGAAGAGTTAAGTATTCACCTCGGGACTTGTCTATAACCAGATAACTGTGAACACAGCAGTCGGCCATACCAATCTGGCAACTCAAAGACCCCGGATGTTTCCTTCCCATAGTAATGGGGCCGCCCTCACAGGGGGTGCATAGCACCTCGCTGCCCATCCCCACTTCTCTTCTATCCAGCTTCCCCACCTCTTCCCTCTGCCTGCCCCAGGCTTTCAAAATAGCACCTGTCATGCTCCAGAGTCAACCAGGCTCAGTCGAGCATTTTTATATATTTTTTTAATAAATAATCACTGTTCATATCTGCATCTATTAACTTTTTTCTCTTTTATCAAGAGATATGGAAAGCAACAACACACAGCTTTTGTGTAAAAATGTCATCCAAAGTAGCCTCCTATCCCCAAACTATGCTAAAGTAATTATTGTTACTGTTGTCATGACTATTACTATTGATGCTAAGAAGGGACCAGTTTTTACATTTAACATTTATGATTGAACAGTGACGTTTCCCATGCTGAGCACACAATTCACAGCATCCCACAGCCCCTGGACAAGAGTCTCGGGCTTACAGATGCCTGTTTGTAGAGCTCTCTAGTTGGAGTCAGTGGGATGTACACTCCTGGATGAGAAGGTAGGAGACCCTCCATCTCTGCTCACCCTCCAAGCAGGTAACCTGAGGCAGATCACCCACTCTCCCTGCACCTCGCCCAGAGGCAATGTTAGCTGGCTTCGAGGATTGATATACCAAGTCTCTATGACCTCCCTCCATCCAAGGGGTTCTCATCAGAGCCAGAGCAATGGGGCAATGTATAGTTATGGTTCATTTCACTTGTAAATGACAGAAGATAAATTGATTAAAATATAATAATGGTAGCTTTTAAAAACAAGCAACCCAACTTAAAAATGGGCAAAAGACTTGAACAGACACTTCTGCAAAGCAGACATACAGATGGCCAACAAGCCCAGGAAAGGTCTTCAACATCACTCATAATTTGGGAAATACAAGTCAAAACCACAATGAGATACCACTTCACACCCACTGGGATGGCTATTGTCAAAGTAGCAGAAAGTCACAAGCGTTGGTGAAAATGCAAAAAAAGTGGAACACTAGGGCATTACTGGCCAGAATGTAAAATGTTACAGCTGCTGTGAAAGGGTGCATGGCAGCTCCTCGGAAAGCAGAACTACCATATGATCCAGCAATTCCCCTTCTGGGTTTATACACAAAAGAACTGAGAGCAGAGATTCAAACAGATACCTGTACACCAATGTTCACAGCAGTACTATTCACAACAGGCAAAAGGTAGAAGCAACCCAAATGCCCACAAATAGATGATTGGATAAACCAAATGTGTAGCTACAGACATAAATGGCATGTTATTCAGTCTAAGAAGGAATGAAATTCTCACACATGCTGCATCATAAATAAACCTTACAGACGTTCTGCTAAGTGAAATAAGTCAGACACAAAAAGACTGTTCCAACTCCAGCCATCACATCAACAATCCAGCAGGTAGTAAGGATAAAAGAAAGGAGAGTGTATACCCTTTAAAGATTCTACCTGGAAGTCCAACCTTCCCTTTAGGGATACTTCCTGGAAGTTGCTCGCGGCCCTTCTGCTCACATTCTAGTGTCAGCCACACTGAGCTGCAAAGGAAGCTGGGAAATGTCTTTTTTCTCGGGGAGCATGCAGGAGTTCTGTTACCAAGGAAGAAGGGAAGAATGAGTACTGACAGACAAGCCATCTTCATACACGTGAAAATCGCCTTGAAAATGTTTTTTGGCACCAAGCAGTACCTCTTCAAGGCTTCACAGGATCACGTGCAGAAAGGGGGAGCTTTGAGAAACAGCTGTGACCCAGTGAGTACTTGCTCTTTGGATGAGCTCACTTTGAGAAACAGCAAGAATCCAGGGACGTGGCGTACAAAGACCGTTATTCACCATACACCTGCCCGAAGGAAGAAGGACGTGCAGCTGAATTGAGAAGCCCGGCAAAGAAAGAAAAAAAAAAAAAAAAAGGAAGAGAAGAAAATAAAAAACAAAAAAGACAAAGATAAAGGATGCCTCATCCCCTCCATCTCATAGAATCTGAAACACGGCAAAGAAGTTCTTATAATCTGGCTGCATTCGGCGCTGGCAGAGACCAGGAAGACCCATCGGCACGTTGCTAACATTTCCGGCGGGGAAATGTTTTCTTAACCCCGGGCATCCAACTCCCTCAAGTACGAGCGCATCCTGACCCCCAGGAACGACGACGACGTAGCCCCTTCAAGACACAGGGTCCCCCACACTGCGCTTCCCATGAAGGCAGTCTTTGCTTGAACATTTCTCAGGCTGAGCACACGGTTTCACATATTCTCACAGTCAAGAGAGAGAATGGGAGTTCCTATGAGTCATAGAAAATTTGGTTTAAAAAAAAATGGCATCAGGAAGAATCAGTAACACTAAACGCCCACGTGTCTCGTCTCTTTAAAGCACGTTGGGGGAAATTCTGCTTTTAGTGGTAACTTAACATTCTGTTGCTGCCATATATATATATCCTTGCAGCAGAGACAAAGTAACAAACAGCCTGGGAAGACTTTTATAGCCTGCCCATCCTTTTTAAGAGATGGCACAGGCCCAATTTTGACCTCTTTTTACTACTTGCCTTTCCTTTGGACAAAACCCATGCAATCCTCGGTAATACTGGAACAACTCTGTGTTACTGCGTATGCACACCTGATTCCCAGGCCCTTTCCACCCCTACGCTGGCAAGGATCTGTCCATGGAGGCAAAAAGCCCCCATACCCCTGTCCCGACCTCCTGGGTAGCCCTGGCCCTCATCCCAGCTCAGGCCTCCTGGCATCTCCTGTCTCCTGCTGGGTCCATCGCTTCAAGTCAGGAAGCACAGCAGACCGGGCGCCTGCAAACAAAATCCCATAGACCTTTCTAGAGGGTGTGCTTCGCTTGGGAAACCCAGCTCAAATGGCTTCTGCCTGATTCATCACTCCACCAGCACGACACTACAGAAAGTCATCTCTTGAGTTCTGAAACACTTTAAACCCTCCCTTATTTTTAGCATTTATTACCCAACTCATACTACAGTTTTCGTATATGCCTTCTCTCTGTATCACACATCCTAGTTTGCCTGAGACAGTCCTACTTTAGCCTGTTAATAAAATCATTTATGGTGTCTTCTTTTACTCCCAGTTTGGAAAGAAAAATTACACGGGTACCCAATTCATCACCCACATTTGTCTGTGATCTCCTTGATAACCAGACTCTGTCCTGGTCACCTTGCCTTTCTCCAAAGACCTGCATACAGCATCTGACCCAGGAGGTGCACTGTACCAACATGTTGAAAGGAAGGAAGGAAGGAAGGAAGGAAGGAAGGAAGGAAGGAAGGAAGGAAGGAAGGAAAGAGAGAGAGAGAGGAAGGAAGGAAGGAAGGAAGGAAGGAAGGAAGGAAGGAAGGAAGGAAGGAAAGAGAGAGAGAGAGAGAGGAAAGAAAGAAAAAAAGAAAGAAAGAAAGAAAGAAAGAAAGAAAGAAAGAAAGAAAGAAAGAAAGAAAGAAAAAGAAAGAAAGAGAAGGAGGAAGGGCTCTCTCCTATTCCCCTTGCTCAAAATTCAGTCATGAGTCCAATATAAGGAAGAGCATTTGAAAAAACTACTTGATGGGGTGTCTGGGTGGCTTAGTCGGATGAGTATCAATTCTTGGTTTCAGCTCAGGTCATGATCTCAGGGTCATGAGATGAAGCCCCGTGTCGGGCTTTGTATTCATCAGGGAGTCTGCTTGAATTTCGCTCTCCCTCTGGCTTTGCCCCTCCCACTCCCTAAAATAAATAAATATTAAAAAAGAAAGAAAAAGAAAAAACTACTTGAAGGAACAGCATGCTCCCACACTGAACATGTGTTCCCACAGGGAGGGATGGAACACAGTCGTTCCAACGTGAGAGTCTGTAGCTGAACCTCCAGATTCAAATTCTGGGTCTATCCTTTACTCTCTATATGGCTTTGAACAAACTGACTGACCTTCCTTCCCTAGACTTCCTTATGCATATATCGGATATAGTAAAAGTGCTCCCCATACACATGTGACACACAGCATATGAACAGATTATCAATATCACCAGGCATCAGAAAAGTGCAGGTCAGGGCGCCTGGGTGGCTCAGTCGGTGAAGCGTTTGCCTTCAGCTCAGGTCATGATCCCAAGGTCCCGGGATCGAGTCCCGCATCGGGCTCCCTGCTCATCAGAAGCCTGCTTCTCCCTCTGCCCCTTCCCCCCCACCGCTCCTTCTCTCCCTCCCCACCCTTCTCTCTTGAAAATAAATAAATAAAAATACTTAAAAAAAAGAAAAGAAAAGTGCAGGTCAAAAACACAATGAAATACCACCTAGCACCCATTAGGATGGCTATTATTTAAGAAAATTTTTAAGAAACAGAAAATGGTATGTGTTGACCATGATGTGGAAAAATAGAAACCCTTGTCCACTACTGGTGGGATCGTAAAATGATACCACTGTTACAAAAAACAGTACAGAGGTTCCTCAAAAATTTAAACAGAATTACCACTGCTGGGTAGATACCCAAAAGAATCAAAAGAGGGTCTTGAAAAAGATATTTGTACACCCACATTCATAGCAGCATTATTCACTAGCCAAGAGGAGGAAGCAACCTGAGTGTCCATCAGCAGACGAATGGACAAAAAAACAAAAACAAAAACAAAAAAAAAAACGTGGTCTATGCAGATGATAGAATAGCATTCAGCCTTAAAAAGGAAAGGAAGTGTGTCTCATGCTACAATATGGAAGACATGACGCTAAGTGAAATAAGCCAGTCACAGAACAAATGCAGTGCGATCCCACTGATAGAGCGGTCTCGAGCAGTCAACTCTGCTGGAGCCAGAAAGTATAATGGTGGTGACCATGGGGCAGCGGAGGGAGGAGGGGGAAGCTGTCATTTATCAGGGATCGAGTTTCAGCCTTGCCAGATGAGAAAGTTCTGGAGATCTGCTTCACAACAATGTGAATAGACTTAACACTACTAAACCGTACACTTAAAAAGGGTTAGGATGATCCATTTTATGTTCTGTGTTTTTTAGCCACAATAAAATATAATCATAAAAATGTGTCTTCCCATAGGGCTGTTGTATGGATTACACTGGTTCACATGGGGAAAGCCTAGACCACGGGCTGGCACAGAGTCATAAATGTCGTCTCTATTAATGAACCCACACCCTTTGTTCCACAGTACATCAGTCTGTAGAAATCATTTTAGGTTTGGCCTCTTGTCATTAGTTTGTTTAGGGTTTCGTTTATTTAGCTCTTGCTGTCTTCTCACTTTTCTGCCTCTAAGGTCAAATCATTTTAGAGGCTTTATTTGTTCCATTTACAAATTATTATTAGTTGTCAACTGTACTCAAATGAAAAAAAGTTACCATTTCCAAACACCACTATGCCTGAAATTACGAAGTATTCACATACCCAAATCACTGACAGTTAACTTAATTAAAATATTTGGCATATACTTGTTAAAAAAAATCTTATTAGGATGTTAAAAAATACAGCATCAATTTTTTTTAAAAAAATAAGAACATAATAATAAAAAGTAATAATTAAAATGAAGAAAAATACTGTCTGCAACTTCTTTAGTTCCATAAGATACAATTTGAAGTCTCAGATTATTTTCTTTGTCTTGAGTTTTAAGAGCTGCCCTATTTACCGAATGGCAGGGGTTTGACTTGGCAGCAGTCGATGCCAAGAAAACATACGAGTGTTTTCAAGGGCAGCGTGATGGGGCTACCGTGAAGCTAATAGAGTCAAATGAAGCCTTGAGCCCAGATCACAAAATGCAATGGTTCCAGATTTCTGAGGGACTCTTCTGGTCATGACTTTCCAAGAAGCACACAGAGAAAAAAGAAAATCTGTCCATACAAATAAAATCAATATATGAGAGCTCAAAAAAAAATATTGTCTAAAATGAGGTTAAAAAATAAAAACTAGTTGTGTTTTGGCTGCAAAAGAGATGTTTAAAGAAATACATGTGAAATACACGAAGGTCAGTCAGATATTCATTCATCCATTTGTTCAGCTTTGAAATTATTTGATAAATATTCATTGAAAGATTTCTAGGAACCCGGTGCCGTGGTAGGTGTTAATCATAGCAGTCATGAGACAAACAGCCACCTTACTGGGTTATTCTGGAAGGTAAAAGTAGGCACAATGATGGACAGCATCTGAGGCCAGTCTAAGCAAGCACACACTGACAAACGGAACGAGCCCAAGATGGAAAGGACCATTTAGGGAGAGGGTGGTCTCCCCACCCTGGGACGATGCAGGGAGAGACAATACAAGCATGAAGAATGCCAAGAAGAAACTTTGACGCTAGGTTCTAATGATCTGGTGTGCATAACAATCTTCCTCTCCAGGGGCACCTGGGTGGCAGAGCGGTTGAGCGTCTGCCTTCAGCTCAGGGCGTGATCCCGGCGTTATGGGATCGAGCCCCACATCAGGCTCTTTCGCTATGAGCCTGCTTCTTCCTCTCCCACTCCCCCTGCTTGTGTTCCCTCTCTCGCTGGCTGTCTCTATCTCTGTCAAATAAATAAATAAAATCTTTAAAAAAAAAAAAATCTACCTCTCCAACCATAAACACAATGAGGTCGTTTTCAAGCACAGTGAGTGGGGAGAATGGCTGTGCACACAGAGTGACTTGGGGATATGATGTTCAGAGAAGCTTCACTACTGATTTCACTCGACCACCCTGAGCGAAGACCTAACATGATACAGACCTACACGAAATCTGCAACACTTGTTGAACCAAAAATAATCCCTTTGCATGGATGCATACTGATGAACCATTATTAGAATCTCAACTTTGATTACGACAGCACAGCCTTTCACCTAGAGGTTGTATCCTTCCCTCTGACACGGCATTCCAGCTTTGAGAAATATCACGAAAGTAACAGCTAAAGAGAACTGGAAGCAACCAAGATGCCCCTCAACAGGGGAACGGATACAAAAGCTACGGTCATCTGCACCGGGGAATATTACGTGGCCATGAAAAGCAATGAGCTCTCAAACCACAGGAACATATGCAGGAAACTTAAATGCCCAGAACTCAGTGAGAGAAGCCGGTCTGAGAAGGCCACATACTGTGTGATTCTGGCTCTATGACATTCTGGAAAAGGCACAACCACAGAGACGGTAACAAGGTCAGTGTTTGCCGTGGGTTCGGGGGAAGGAAGGGAGGGATAAACAGGTATCACACAGGGGAGTTTGAGGGCAGTGAAACTGTCCAGTAGGATACTAGAATTATGCATCCATGGCATTACCCATTTGTCCAAACCCACAGAACAGACAACACAGAGTGAACCTTAATGTAAACTATGGACTTGTGTTGATAATAATGTATTGATATTAGATCATCGATTATAATGAATGCACCACACTTTAAAAAAAAAAAGAAATACAAATTTAGAAATAGAAAAACAAAGAATCTATGCTGGGATAGCAAAAAAATTAGTAGATACATATAAATAAATAGTAAATAATTAAATAAATGAAAAAAATCATGAGGAAATTTTGCAGGTATGTCTTCCTTTATGGAAAAAAAAAGTTCTCATTTTCCAAATTCAAAAACTGTTGCAAAAGAATTGAATGTGATATTTTCAAAGCATAATTATTGAGTCTAAAATACAACATGATGACAAACCACTCTGCAATAACCTTTCCATGTTTTGATAACGTTGACTGCAGAGCTGAGCTGAGCCATAGGCGTTTGGGGTCACATGATAGCGATCCCCTCAGACTCTCACCGCGTGTCTTCCAACGGGGTTGACCCTAGCGTGACTCAGGTTGGAATGAGAAACAGGATATGAGCCATTGGGCGAGGGTCCCCCCTTTGCCAACCACCGGTCCTGCAATATTGGACAACTGACTTTGGCAGGTGTCTATTTTCTCAGACAAGAAATGGACTGAAGAGGCCAGCTAGTAGATTTCACACTGGTCCCCAAAGGGGGAAGAAGGCATCTGGGGACGATGGGGGTGGTGGGAGAGGGCAGGGCAAGAGTGCACTGGCTTTCACTGAAAGAGTTCCACTCTATCGGGAGGGGGTATTTATTGGGCTTTTATGTACAATGTTAGTTGAATAAAGGTCTCCTCAAGCTAAATAATTTTTTTTTAGGAGACATCTGGTTCCTTTTCCCTGAAGGTATTTGCTCAAGCCAAGGAATGAAGCACCTGTGAGTGAGCAGAGGATGAAAGCTGGAAATACAAAAACTTGAGGGAGCCTTTCTTTCATTTTCAAGGGGATTACCAAGGGAGGAATGTTCTTTGGCTCCCGTAAGCCTACCCAATATGTGATCTCCCACCCTGGCCACTGCTGCAGTTTGTGCGGAATGTCATCCAGAGTTCCTCTCCAGCGCCCAGCCCCTAAAGGGAGAATGAATCCCATCCGGATTCCTGGGGCCCCGTGTTTGGAGCGGACGGGTGGGCGCCGTCTGGATAAACTCCCTCCTTAGAAGGAAGCGAGTGTTTATCCAAGGTTACTTATCAGGTAACAAGACAAACTATCAAAAAGGGAAGAGGCAAACACCCAGGATGGTTTACAGACAGGAATCGTGGGCTCTTGAGTCGTAAGAGTCCTAAATGCGGAAGGAAATGGAGCCACGGAGGGAAAGACGCCGTGGGAAGCTACGCAACGGGAGGCGCATCTGGGATCCAAAGCTGGTCCTGCCGGCGATGATCTATTCTAAGCGAAGATCTAAATGGAGATCCTTCTGCTCAGTCACCAGCTTCTCTTCGCTTGCTGGTCGGTGTAAAGAGCATCTCAAATTCCTTACTTTCCTGGACTCTACAGTCAGCGAAGACCCAGGACAACAGTGTGCCTGGAAGCAGCCAGGTCCGCCGGAGGCTGCCAGCCCAGCGCCCCCGAGGGTCCTCCTCTTCCCTTCCCTCGGCGGCCCTGACAGGTCACCCGATGCACCCCCCACTCGCAGCGGAGGTGCCAGCCCTGCAGGCGAGCTGAGGGCAGTCTTATTGATAAGTACCTAGAAAAACTAAGGCAACACTCAAATCCCAGTTATTGAATCTGGGAAAAGACAAAATGTAATCACAGCACATCATGGGGCTCCCCTCTCACATTTATACAGTTATAATAACGTTCGAAGTGAACATTAATCTGACATTTTTGCTTAACTACACTGGAAGGATGGAGGAACGGAGAATGGGGGGCGGGGGCGGGAACTCAACTCCCATCGTCCTTCACAGAAAATCGATAATATCCAAACTGAAAACTCAAGAAGTGCCAGGAGCCCAGGACTTATAAATATGGGGGTAAATGACAGAAAAAAGAGCCGAGAACAGCTAAGGGAAGGTGGAAAGCAGAGAATGAGCACTTTTTCATGATAAGCCCAGAAATGCTATTTAATTTTATGCATCTGTATTATTTGGGGAAAAAATAGCAGTTAAAGTTGAAAAGTGATAAAAGGCATAGGGGACCTCCGGAGCGAATAAACCCGACACGTGACGGGTGTTGTGTGGGAGATTTCTGCGGACGGGTTAGGAGCCGAGAGAGGCATCAAGCTTGGTCCTGAAGCACCGTCGCTCCCGGCCAGGGCTGTGGCGTCTGTTCCGTGGTCTGACCAAAGCTCCGCGGGGAGAAACCGGCCCCAAATAACATTCTTCTCCACGATTTTAGGAACTGGCTCATTTGTTTATTTAGGTCATGTCACAATACCAAAAAACTCAGCAAAAGCCAAACAGCTCACGGTGCTTACTCGGTATTGCAGTAACCTCTTCCCCAGTCCACGTGCAAATTCTTGTCATCCTTCGCCTTTCAGAAGCCTTAGAGCTTAACATGTAAATTCATTGAAAAAGAAAAAACCTCTGAATGATAAGTTGGCAGTGTATAGCAAAAGACGAAGACACAGACCCTGATCCCACAATTCCACTTCCAAGAACGGATCCTAGTCTTCGGAAAACTGCAGCGTGGTTTGTAACCATGATTTCCAACCCTAGAGGCATGTGAGAATGCTGACTTCTAGGCCTCTCCTCCAAGAGAGCCTGATTTAACTGGTCTGTGTTGGGGCCTGGGCATCCGTATTCTGCAGCCAAGATAGAGAGCTCTGGGATTATAATAAAGAAAATGGAAAACAGCCTAAATACTCAATAAATCCATCACGATGGGACCCTACAACAGAATTCTAAACAGTGTTAAAATAATGTGGCGGAAAGAAGATATTTCGTTAAACATATTTATTGACATGGGCAGATATTTACAATGTGTTCTTAAGTAAAAAAAAAAAAAACAGGTTATATGAACTTTGTATGTGATATGATTTACTCCTGGAAAAAAAGTATCTATAAAAGAATCACCACTGTTCTAAAATTAAATGCACCTCTGTCAGTAGCCATAACGTCCGAGTGTGGAAAGATTTAAGTATTTTTGTTTATGTGTATGTTCTAATATTTCCACAATGAACAAAGTATTACGGATACCACCCTCTCAAGTTCCAAAATGCTTAGACATACCTCTCGTAGGCTTTAAACATTTTAGCACTGTTCATATAGATTTCAGCTCACACCCACCCTTCTGCAACCAATAAACCCACACACATGTCCCCAGCCTTTTCCAGGGCACTCTACGGCCTGCCAAGTCTCCGGGGTGGACGAACAGCCCCTGGGTTTCATTTTTCCTTTGCAGGTAACAAAGTTCAGCTGCCTCAAACCCAATATATCCTTGTAATTTTGTTATACCCAATGATCTTCACCTTTCCAAAAAAATTAATTAATTAAATTAAATTAAATTAATTCACCTTTCCAAGTCTGAGGGTCGAGAAGGGGGTGCCTAGATTCGAGATTGGGGGGAAGTCCCAAGCACAGCCCCAATCGCTCCCATTCCAGCCCCACTGAACCATTCAGCATCCCTAGTAGAAGATGCTAGAGCACTGGGGACAGAAGGGTGGGAAGGAAGAACCGGTTCTAGCAGACATTTGGAACAGATAATGTAGTTTCCTAAGAACCTTGCAACACGAGGAAGGCGCTGAGCTTCGAACCACTGGGAGGGGACAGAGCCTCGTGTTCTCAGCAACGACGGCACCGTCCCATTGCCTTCGTCTTTCACTCAAACCACCTGATGCCCACTCTTTGCTCAAAGCCCCCTCTTTGGAATCCTTGCAAAGTTGCTCACTAAAGAGAACCAAGCTGCAGCATTTCAAGTAGTTACCTTCAGCAGTTTTTGAAACTTAACATAAAAGCCATCAGGGAATTACAACCAAACCCCAAACATGGGAGAAAAAGGCTTTAACACATGGCCCTGTTCAAACAGTCGGCTCCCCTCGCCAACCTAGCAGCAATCAGGCAGGTCACGGGTGCAAGCAGGAAATCTACAATTAGGGCTTGCTACCTATAGTGGAGGATTTATGGGATGGTTGAATTAGCATTCTCAGGAAGAAAACCCGAAGTGGAGGAACGAAAACATCTTTCTGGACATACCCAGCGAGCCCGCACGCCCTCCATGAACCTCACCTACAGCCAGGGAAGGGGCAGAGAGCCCCTGTCTGCAGGGGGACAGAGCGAGGACGCACGTCTTCCTTCTCCTAAGCCTGACACAGGCCACAGCCAACAGCACAGTAGTCCCTGGTCCTCTTATTTAAGAGGCAAATTGAGGTCTTGACGCCCCACAAAGAAATTAGGTGTTCTGAAGAACAAAAGAACCCATTCAATCCGGTCCTCTCCTGAAATATCGCAAACCACAAGCACACCCCTCAAAAGGTCAAAAGAAGATTCTGCTCGGCCACAGTGTATCAGCGAGTGTCGCCACTGCGCCTGCGTGTTGCTACATTCCGAGCCGGCAAGAGCCTTTGAAGACTGCCCCGGGACCATTCTTGGTCAATGTAAAGAATAATTAAACTGTGTGTTTGTGTAAATTCCATGTGTTCAGAGAGTTTTCAAGTAAATATGAGAAAAGAACAAAGGGTTGGAGCTTGTGTTGGCTGGGGATGGGGGCAGGGTAACAAACCCCAGCCCCTGCAGGGCTGGGGGGGCGGGGGGGGGCGGGGGGGGCACCAGCAGTTGAGTGCCTGCAGAACCACTCCCAGGTAGGGGTCTGGAAGGTGGTGGTCCCTGGAGACTGGCATGACCACCCACGGTCCCTTTCTGTGCCACCCCCCCTTGCTCCCCTTAACAAATGTTAGTGGTCTTGGACATCTTCCCTCCAAGTGTCTCCAGCCACACTCTCCCCTCTCCGAGTGGCATCCCTGGACCCAGCATGGAGTCGGATATGCCAGCCTGAATCAGGGCCAAGCCAGAAAGAGAGATGAAAAAGCTGGGACTGCGGCTGGCTTCTTTTCCAGTGAAAAAATATGGCTCCAGTTAGTAGGGTGGCTTTCTCTCTGCAAGTGAACATGACAATATTCCTACTGAGAAGAGTCCCTCGAAAAGAAACTTCCATTTATTACAATCCATGACAAAATGGGGAGACATCTGTGCTTTTAAAAATCTTATTTTCTTTTTTCTTTTTTTATTTTAAATTCAATTAGCCAACATAGATCATTAGTTTTTGATGTTCAATGATTCATTAGTTACGTATAACAAAAATCTTATTTTCTTAAAGGAGGTTTCAACGTCCCATGATAAAAGCACTTTTCCAAGGTCCCACTAGTCTTGTAAAGGCTGGTATTTAGGTGTGGTTTCTTGCATTCTGGAGCCTTCTTATACACGGACAGCAGGTGCCTTGGTCTATAGAAACCCCTTATAAGGAGATCAACATAGAACAGTCTTTTTCTACCTGAGTAATTAGGAGAGTAAAATTCAGCACAACTCGGGTTCTCCTCAGACTTCAGTGAATGTGGTCTAGGAAGGGACAGCTTAACTTTCACGCTAGGCTCTGGTAACACAGTTACCACAA
The DNA here is from genome assembly GCF_024610735.1 of Ursus americanus. NCBI lineage: Eukaryota > Metazoa > Chordata > Mammalia > Carnivora > Ursidae > Ursus > Ursus americanus. The sequence goes on from NC_142130.1 coordinate 93,002,200, forward strand.
TACGGGATTACTGTGATATACATTATAACATCATGTAATATGCATACACACAACCTATGTAATATTATATGTATGTCATATATGTAAGAGCTCACATCTATTAAAAGATTTGGGGAGGAAAAATGCCACACAGAGATCCTACCGAATAAAACAGAGCCAAGCAGGGGAACAAGTCTGAAATGACCTAGGAACTGAAGGAGTGTTTGATATTTACTCTTTCTGGATACAGATGTGGATGGGCTTTGTGTCATCACTGACCCCAGTTCATCGGGATCATCGATGTTTTCTAAGATCCTGGACTGTTTCATAGTCAAAAGTCCCAATGACTAAATTCGAAGAGAATTCCCCAGAAAGAGCACAGCAAAGTAAATGTCAGCTAGAGTCGTAGAAGTTCGGATATATAGCCTCTAATACAAATAATGTGACATAAGTAAGTGTTTAGGCGCACACTGTGGCATGCCATCTACCCTGACCTGATGACCAAAAAAACAGATACTGAGTTTACTACTACGGCATCCCCTGTGTGAGGAGTCATAGTGTGAAGAGGTATTTTTAGTGATTTCTTAAGGGCGAGCATTCATAAACTTCCAAATCTGTGCTCCATGTGACCGTGACATAGCGTTTGGTCATCCTGCGGCTAATTGTCAAAATTCTGACTGTGGGTCACCGCTGACTCAAACTCATGTCTGTCTGTAAGACATTAAAACGAGGCCACTTGGAAAGAAGAAGAGGGGAAAGTTTAAGGAGAGCAAGCTTTCGCAACCAGCTGGTGCTTGCTTGGAGTTAAGCACCTCTGAAAACACAGACAACAAAGACAAAAAGAATCCACGCCAACGTACCTCTCACATTCCAAAGCCAGGGCGCAGACAGCGCCGGGGGTGGGGCGGAGGGAGCCTCGGGGTTCCGAGGGGCAGCGGGGAGACGCTCGCATAACCACTTGGATCTCCTGTCTCAGATGGAAGCAAGCTTCCTTGTGATGTTCCAGAAGAAGTATGCCAGCAGAAAATACCGTCACACGTCCTATGCCACGAGCTGGAGGTGAGCATTTAAGTAAGAAACTTCATCTGTGTGCCTTCGTTACTCCCAGTAACATCATGTCTCATCTGGCCCTTCTAGAAGATCGGGGACTGTGCCCTCCCCGGAGAGCAAGCGGGGTTATTTGTGGGGCTGCTTCTGGAGGGGAGAAACTCAAATGCGGCGCTAGATTCTTCCCCGAGCTGTGCTGGTTTCACAACACACATTTCTCTCCCTTCCTAAGAATCTGGCTTTTCCCTCGTGTACTTTTTTCCCTATTTTCGGGATGGCTGGGTCACTTCTAGAAACTGTGCTTGAGCCGTGCTGTCAGCCCCGGGCGTGGGCGGGCTCTTCCGACCATGGTCTGCCTCACGGGACACTCACCCTCCGTCTCTGAGTCAGTTGCCTTTTCATGGAAATACTATTCAATGATCATTTTCATAAAAATTTGTGCTGGCGCAGTTTTGTTTCTCTTGACACCAGCCCAAGTGTTTTTCTCTTCTGATTGATTTTTGGTTTCAACTCAGCATGTCTTTTTTGGTTGTTTATTTTTTAATATATTTCCATTTTTACTGGAGGGGAAACATTAGCATCCCTGTGACCCAGCTGCATCAGATCAGCCACACGACCCGCGTTTATACATCCAAGGGGACGGGAGAAGGCTGTCTGCAGAGCCAGAGGGCTGCTCCCGCCCGGACTCAGAAGGAGAGGCTGTCTTGCCAGGGGCTACCACGCGAGGGGGCCACTGGCCTCTGTGGCCTTGTTTTTGCAGCGTGGCTGTTTCAGCAGCCCGTCTGATCTTGTCCACCCTTGAGTCTGATAATCCTACCACCTTTTCGTGTGTGGCAAGAGTGTGTGGTCCTGGAGTCTGCAGGTTTAACGGAGCCCTCCGAGAAATACGAAGGGAACATCAATTGCCTTTTGCTTTATCATTTTCTGTTTTCTGGCCACGCTCTGGGGCAGATGCCCTCTCTTCTCTTGAACGTAGCCTTTTTCAAAGCTAAGCACAGGCATTGTGTATTCCCAAGGAGGCTAAAATCAGTTCTCGGAGGATGAGAAAAAGTCTTCACTCTTTTCATGGACAAAGTACAGATTATACCTGAATGTAGATATACGTGTATACGGAGAATGTAAAATTTCTCAACAGATACACAGGGTGTCCTGGTGTTAGATTTGCGTGTGGGGGAAGGGGGGGTCAGGGGGAAAAGGTCTGAAAAGACTAGTTCTGCAGCAGATGGGTCAGGAAAAGAAGTTCATTTAAGCCTAAGGGTACCTGCATCACGATACATTGTTTCTTCCTGAGGGTTTCGTGCCAAAGCCTCAGTGCTAAGTCAATGCTGTCTGCTCTTACTCCCATCTGCTTAGGCTGCCCCCATCACTATTCCTGTAAGAGTGAGGCTACCCTGATCTGTTCTTTAACCAACAGCTCACACACACATCACGTCTTGCTTTAGAAGCCAGTGCGTGTCGAGCCCAAGAAACAAAATCAAAGAGAATCCAAAAAAATGAAAAAAGACAGAAATAAAGAGCTAATGATCTGACAATGAAGCCGATGAGTGTACTTACTCGAAAACCTCAACCTAGTTTTTAAGTGTCTACCAACGAAGATCTCTCAGGACATCTTTTCATTCCATATTAAGTAACCGAGGCAGCAATCTTTGCCTTGCCTTAGTCTGTTACGAATCTTGCTTATTCCAAAAGGGAAGCATGCATTTAACGTTCTCGAATACATGATATGCAATTCTTATTTCACTTGCTTGGAGCAAAGACTAAAAACTAGTGTTCAGTCTGGCTTCCCTTGCCAGTGCAAACATCACGAATTCTGATCCTCATTCCCACTACTTCTTTCACTTAGGGTGCACCAGAAATTATTCCCCACCTCTCGGACGTAGCCGGCGTTTCCAGCAGGACCAGCCATGATATTGCTGCGCAGTTCCTGACCTGAACTGGCCATGTTCTTGCCGGAGAAAGGAATGGAGTCGTTTTACTCCTCATCTCCGAAGTTACGGACACCAGCATCACACGCTATAGAAAGAACATGGTGGCGAGCTCAAAGGGTCATTTATGGAGCATGGACAGTAAGTGGGGTGTGTTTTCTGTCCTAAAAATCCCAGACTGGGGCAGATTTAGGAATAATTTTGAAAACTCAGGAAGTCGGCGAAAATCCCTCCACTGTCTTATAAAGACTGCATGCTGCTCATCAAATCTCCTAAGACCTCGGGTCCCTCCCCCTCCAAGGAGGTCCCTGGACCTGACTCCTAATGGCCAAAGCCAAAGAACGCACGCACCTGCCTCCAGCAAATCCACTCCGATTCCCTCTCATTCCCAGACACAAATTTCCATGAAAACCAGACACGGGACAGAAAGCGGGGCAGGATATTCCAAAAGCACTTCAGATCTGCAGCCTGATTTCATTAGACTCGCCGGCTTGTTTCTTTCAGGCCCTGTGCGTGCCCATGGCTGGTGAGAGGTTGCTGGCACTGCCGTCTACACCCATGCAGTCCATACACTTAAGGAAACCCGCCCGGTGCAGGAGAGAGAGGCGCCTGTGGTGCCGAGTGGGACACGGGTCCGTCCGGGGGTCAGCAGGAGTGGGGGGGCACTTAGTGATGTTCCGAATCCTTGACGAGGTCGCTCTACGGGGTGCTACTTGTCACGTCGCTGAACCCACCCCCACTGCCCGATAGCATACGAAAGCCGTTCAGCCCGCAAGGAAAAACTCTCCAGTTGTCGTTATTAATCCAAGTCTAATTAAAGATCGCGGCTCCCAAGAGCACACACTGGCCATCTCACACCCACAAACACCCAGCCTGAGAAGCTGGTGGGGAAGGCGTGTGGGGCAGGGGTAGGCAGCCCCACTGGCTTTCTGTCCCCTTCATTGTGTGACAGTCCTGCATTCAGCCCTTTGTCTCCAAGGGCCTCCCCGATGAAGGGGCAAAGACCCAGCACAGAAGGGACTGGACACAGGCCTTCCCTTGCGAGCCACCCAGCCAGCCTCAAGTTCTAGCAGCCAGCGATGACACGGATTTTCCTCCAGCGCATGTGGCTTACCTCAACGTGGTCTCGCACCCACGCTCCGCGGAGACCACTCGCCTCGCACATTCTCATATTTACGCACGTTCACTGAACGCAACCCCAAGTGAATTATTTAAGAGGTCTTAATGTGCTTCAGACTTCTCAAATAGACTTTGGACCTTCGATTAAATGTGTACTCCCGTGGGAAACCGCGAGATGGACCGCGGCCCACAGCACTGAGTGGACAGGCAGTGGCCCCAGAAGAGAATTTCGGGTTACCTCTGGAAGGATCTCACCTGGTGGACCAGGCTGCATGTTGAACAGAACGGGACTCGACAGCAAAACTGTATTTGTTACCTACATTCGAAAGCAGCCGAACCGACTGCACTTGCTTTTTGGTTTCTCCCTCGATGGCCTTACAAGGAAGCATCCCAGCCACCAGAGATGGGCCACAGTATAGACGAGAACACGGCCCTATTCATTCGTTTTGAGGTCTGGGGTTTTTTAAATCAAGCCCAGTATTTTCTGTCCCTTGTGTTGGGTTGCCAGTAACTGGACAAATGAGGTGTGAAATTTGATACGGGGATTAGAGTGGAGAAAAGTCACATGCATTTTACTTAACACAGTTTTGTTTTGTTTTGTTTTTGTTTCTTTACAGTAAGTAAGCATTGCCCACTGGGAACAATACAGCAGAACAAGGACAGGGAAATTCCCTTATCGTGCACTAGTGATAATGAAAGCAAACCAATTACAAGAAAGCACGAACAAGGAGTTTGCCACAGACCAGGCACTGGAGCTGAAAACAAATTTCTTATTCAGGGAAATGCGAATGAGTAAGAACGTACAGTGAGGTTTTTTACTTTGCATAAAAATTAAATTAAATCTGAACTCTGAAGCATGCATATGGTAAAGAGCTAAGTTATTCAAAGACGCATCACACATTGCACGTTGGTAATACCAAGCAGGATACGAACGACACAAATGACTTTATAAGATTTTGCCATGAACTTGAGTGTTACCTAAAGAGGGAGAGGCCTGTGTCAGATGAACCCGCCGTTCCCAAATTGTGCGAATACATGCTCTTGAAAGTTAATCCTGCAGCACTCCACCTCACGAATGTTCTTTCTTTCGCAGGGATAACAGCACTTCAAGAATGCTATTCTTCCAAATGATAAATTACGTTATTCTCAAGAAACTGTCCGCATGCAAAACAAGACATCTGTCATCATCCTGAAATTATCTTTATTTTTTTTTTAAGATTTTATTTATTTATTCGACAGAGAGAGAGACCGCCAGCGAGAGAGGGAACACAAGCAGGGGGAGTGGGAGAGGAAGAAGCAGGCTCCCAGCGGAGGAGCCTGATGTGGGGCTCGATCCCATAACGCCGGGATCACGCCCTGAGCCGAAGGCAGACGCTTAACCGCTGTGCCACCCAGGCGCCCCTGAAATTATCTTTAAACAGGGAATATTCGAGGGAGATTTTTACTCATGAAGTTGTCAGAGCACGGTCCCAATACAAGCAGCACCGCTCATTACCAGGCGTGCAAAACCTCAGCCTGCAAGTACTTATTTTGCTCTTTAAAAGTATGTCGTGAGTCAACAGGAAATTATATATACATCCTCCCTCCAATTAGAAAACTGCAAATTTAGTACTAAATATGTCGTGCTAGCATTCAATTTTTTATTGCTTTCATATCTGGTTCCACTGTGATACTCTGGGTGAGGTCCAAGGGAGACGCCAAGTCACAAAATTCTGCTCCTGTGATCGAGTTATATAATGGATTTCGTGGCTACTGATTATATTAAATGTGGACACTCCTAGCCAAAGATTCTAAACCTGCACTGTCTAATAATACAGCAGCCACCCGCCACATGTGGCCACTGAGCCCTTGAAATACGGTCAGTCCAGACTGAGACGTGCTATAAGCACAAACTCCACACTGGAGTTTGAAAATTTAATATAAAACATAATAATTTAAAATATCTCACCAATATCTACATGCATTACAGTTGAAATGATACTATTTTGGACATGTGTTATATGAAATAGATTATTAAAATTAATGTAACCGGTTTCTTTTCCTCTCTGAACGTGGCTACCGGAAAATTTTAAACTAACCATGAGACTTGCACTCTATACTTTCTCGGCCCAGCGCTGCTGCCTTGACCTTCCACTCCCTCTGTCTCTCTGCCACCTGCTCCCTCCTTGTCACTTCTGGGAGTGGGCCCTCTGCCCTGACCAGGGGAATTCTGGACAGAGAGCAGAGGCCCTGCACGGGTTCCGGAACTCGATTCTGCGAGTTCTTACTATCTGTGTAACTCTGGCCTCAGCACGCCCTAGCCTCACTCTGCTATTCTGGAAAATGGGGGCAATAAGGGCCTCTTCTTCAAAGAGCAGTGGTGAGAGTGACTGTGACAACACACGCCCCCGGCCTCCACCATCTGGTGCAGGCTCTGTCAGTTACAATCCTCCAAACGCCACACTCCCTCTTCCCTGTTGCAAGATCATTTCATTCCCTACCTTTTAACTTCATACTTGGGATACTGAGATAAGTGTCTAGATTGGTCCCTCCAAAATAGGGGAGGGCTGGGTAATTTCTGTGCTACATGACGCAGCTCCTGGGTAACACTTCCAATGCTTGACTCCCCTGCTCTGCCCACTGTTGCCCTGCCCACCCTTCCCCCCCAAGTCCCTGCCTAGAGAGCCAACACAGGGCACCGCCCAGCTCCAATGCCTCGTCCCTCGTCCTTCGGGAAGCACTCTCTGATCTTCCTGTGGTGTGGTTTGGATCACTCTTGCATGATTTTTATAAGATGGGCTATTTTATTTATCCTCTACCTTGTTAAAGCGATCTACAAGGATATATGCAATATACCCAGGCTTTTAAAAACTCAGAAGTAGATGCACAATAAATACTAACGATAGAGCTAAAGAGAAGCAAGGGTCAGAGCACAGGTGGGAGCTAAGACCGTGGAAACCCAGCAGGCAGGCGGTGGGAGCCACGTGCTGGAGCTGGGCCATCCAGCCAAAGGGTCGCCCAAGTAGTCCTGATGCTGAGACTAAAAATGAAGTTCTCCCATCGGTCCATAAGCGATCAGGGCCTGTGTGACGGGATTGCAAGCTTGCCCAGTGTGTTGCATGGATGGTCTCTGCCATGGTCCCCAAACAGCAGAGGGCCGTAAGAGCCACTGCCTCCACCACCGTACAGCGTGGGGCCCTGACTCACCATCACACTGGCAAGGTCTGAGCAGATGGCACTACCGAATGAGCCACTTTTGTTAGCCTGTGAAGTCACCCCTCTCTAGATCCTGTGGCACGTGGCTTCACCCCCTCTCTAGATCCTGTGGCACGTGGCTCCACTTCCCCCTTATTCCCTTTCTGTATTTCCACTTCCTGAAAGTATAACCTGAGGCTTCCCCACAGTGGCCTCCCTGCGAAGCATCTTGTGCAGAATATAAGGCAATAGCACCGTCTACAAGGCAGCTTGCCATTGCCTGATACAGTCTGCACATTCTAGTCTCTCTCCCTGTACTTGCCTCTCCGTGACCCAGAATGCCCCTCCTCCGCTGGAGTCCTGAACCTTCACAGCCTGGATCAAATCTGACCACACACCAATCTCTGCCTCTCAGCGTTCCCAGCATTCCCAGACATGCCTCTCGTCTTGCATTAATTTCCACCTGCAGATATTTATCCCAAGGACGCTGCTTTCAGAGTGAATGCTATTAGCTACTTGGAGTGGAAAGGGCTAGAGATTTTTTACACGCTATCAATACAACTAGCTGAAAAACGACGGGACTCCTGGGTGGCTCAGTAGGTTAAGTATCTACCTTCGGCTCAGGTCATGGTCCCAGGGTCCTGGGATGGAGCCCCATGTCGGGCTCCTTGCTTAGTGGGGAGCCTGCTTCTCCCTCTGCCTGCCGTTCCCCTTGCTTGTGCTCTCTCTCTCTCCCTCTCTCTGTCTCCAACAGATAAATAAATTCTTTAAAAAAAGAAGAAGAAGAAGAATTCAGGCAGGTCACTAATTCCGGGAGTCAGGCAAGTAGATAGGTGAGCTCCACGCTGGAATTTTCTGGTTTTCCCCCATCAAACTTGCAGCTCTTCTTCCAATCTCTAGACATATCTAGTACCTTCGTAGTCTCAAATCAACCCATGTTCCCCACGTCTCTCTGTGGCCGGTGGGCTCATGCAACAGGTGACCAAGAAATTTTGATTGAGAAATGTGTTCCCAGGTTACTTAAAATTAAAAAAGAAAATTTAACATGATTGAACGCTTTGTGCAAAAAAAAAGTTTATGCTGAAGCTAACTCTAGTTATAAATGTGTTATTAATATGCACACAAACTTAACCCCTTCTCTGCCTCCTGGGAGCTTACTGTGGGGTCTACATACTCATGGGATGATTTTATTTTATTTTATTTTATTTTATTTTATTTTATTTTATTTTATGTTAAAGATTTATTTATTTATTTATTTATTTGAAAGAGAGAGAGAACTCGCACGAGTGGGGGGAGGGGCAGAGGGAGAGAGAATCTCAAGCAGACTCCCCGCTGACCACAGAGCTGGACCTGGGGCTTGATCTCCCAACCCTGAGATCATGACCTGAGCTGAAGCCAAGAGTCGGACGCTGAACCGACTGAGCCACCCAAGCGAACCCTGGGGTGATTTTAGTGACTTACCTCTGGTTTTATGGAGTATTTGGGAGAAACTACACTGGTGGAACGTTCTGTTTAACCGCCTGTGTTTAGAAGTCTTAGAAAATTGCAAAAATAAATCGAATTTTATCATGAGATACGAGGGCCTGAGCACTGACAGTTTCGGCTATGCGATCCTCTCATTTTGATACCTGAAGCAACAATCAATCATCTCGTCCTCTGCCTCCACACCAGGGGCTTTCAGTCCGGTTTCAGAACGTGGAGTCAATATTGGGGATATGCTGACTTCACGTGCCTGCTCCAGGAAGGACCTGCCATATTCCCTGGGATCTGGTCTTCAGCATCATTATTTCTATCGTAGGACTCCGCAGTGAAGTAAATTTCACCGCCAGGGTCAAAGAGACTAGAAAGTACTTTTCGGTACTGAAGAAGCAAATTTTCCTCCACTTTTGCTTATTCTGTTATCTTGCCGCTGAATCTCGCGCTGCAAAAAGAGCAAGCCTTGCACATGACAAGTTTAAATTTCGTGCAATTAAAGACCCAGATTTGTAAATCTGGCAGCCGGCTCACATCAGCTTTGTGAGGTTGGATATAATTTTAATGAGAATGCATTTAAAGTGTGAGATCTTCTCGGGACGTTCCTGAGCTGGCAGTCAGCTTCTTTTCTCCACGTTTTTATCTCGCTTCCTAATAAAAGAAACTTCAGCTTTCTAATACATTTCATTTAAAAGTTTTTTATCGAAACTGTAAGTGTCAGTGGCCTGTGTTTCCAAACATTTTATTTTACTAGCACGTACTTCTGGTACTACTTACACTCAGCTTAGACCTATACAGACCCGTGTAAGGATCCCAAAGTCCACCGTGTTCCCTCCTGGGGTCCAAAGTTTTGCCTTCCCAGACTGCGCCATAGTGGTCCCCTCTCCCTCCCACCATGAAGGTGTCTTCCAATCTCCTCTCAAATGCCTGAGATCCTCATTCATTCTGGCCTCAAGCAAAATTCCTCAGAGAGGGACAGGACACACAGAGGGGGTAAGAGCACTTTCCCCATTGCCAATTCCAATGAATTTATTCTGTTAGGGCAACGGGTCGTTAACAGATCGGGTAAGACCTTGGGTTTCTCCTATGGTTCCAAAGAGTACGGAATCGGATGGCCATCTTAGTTCAGACAGCAAGGTGACCAAGCGAATCCATCCCCAAGATGCAGTTTGTGACTACACCCACGTTGGTTACACAAACCTCCCTGCCTACAATACTCCAATTCAGTCTTTCGCTTTGCAACTTTCGTTAAGTTAGTGAGCCCCAAGAATCCATAACCCAGACTTCCACTCCATCGCAGAGAAAACGAATCTCTCCACCGGGAATGAGGAATCACTTAGCAGAAATACGGCAACGATAGTACATCGCCAAACAGGCCTTCCCTCCTTTGCTCCCCTGCACCCGGACTGAGAAGCAAACACACATCTTCACTTTTCAACTAAGATTTGGGAGCCTTTGCCGAACCCTTAATTAAGTGAAAATTAGAGTTTCCTGCTATTAAAAAATGTCACCGCCCATGAGTCTGTTTTCTTTCCTATTCATTGGAGAGATGCTTTTCTCCCCCTTCCAGGGGGAATAATTATTGAAATAATATTACTCCTAAAAGGAATCCCGTATGAAACACCAGCATGTATGAAAATCTCATTCTCACTAAAACAATTCAAAATTAAAAGGAAGGAGCCACAGATCTAGTTTTTAAAAACCTTTAGACATGCTAGCAGTTTGTCCTAGATCAGATCTCACGTCTAGTTCTCTAGGATTATAATAAAAAAGTGATGAATTCATTCAAAGGGCTTACTTTACACACTTTGAGGATATTTCAGTCTTCATAAGCATCGAAAAAAATCACATAACTAAACTTCCTTCGCACACACTTCTGAGCATACACAGAGTCAAGGTAACTGAACCCCTTACTTTCATTGCCAAATTACTATTTCTCATACACAATCAGGGTCTTCCAGATTATGACATGTCAGTATAAAAACAGAAGAACTTAAAAGTTAGTTTAAATCTAAAACTTAGACCGTTCTTAGACGCACCCTTTAATTTCTTGGTGTCGTCTACATTTTACTTACACTTAAATTTAGCAAAGTAATTTTAGATCACCCGCCTTCACTACCTCCGCTAGATTCCCAATGTTACAAACACGAAGCATTGAATCCTCTCTCCTCTAAATACCGAACTGCTACAAATAAAAGGTAAAATTAAAAGGGGAATTCCTCCTGGCTTTTGGAAAACTGGTTCGGCAGCTAGTCCAATCACGGCACACTCCTGTTGTTTATCTACAGAACAGCTTTGAATCAATAAATGTGAGGTATACGTTGACAACACAAAATGCAGAACTAATGAACAGGTAATAAGCCACCTGGAAGTGCAAAGAAGCACCAGGGAGATCATCGTGAGCACTGACAATACAGAGGGATAGCTGGTAGACCTCGTGCGTAAGCAATCGCCACTTACTGCAGTGACACGAAGTCCGCCCAACCCTCCAAGTCACGCTGCTGTAACCTGGTATCCAAACTGCCTGAAATCGGGTCCAAAATACCTAAATACTCCTATTGCGTCAGCTTGTTTTTCTTACAAATGCCTCTCCAGAGTTTTTAATATCCTTTCAAATTCAAGGTGTAGGTCATAAACAAAAGCTGTATTTTGAAGGACTATATTCCACCCCTTCCCCACCCCAGGGAAGCCCAGGAATCTTTACACGGGAAGGGGAAAGGAAACAGAACCCCTTTGGTAGTCTCCTCCTCACTGGAAAAGCCTGCCTGGGAAGCAAAGGGTGATGAAGCCAGGAGGTGACCTCTTTGTCTCTTTACCTGCATTTAGAGAGATCAACGCCCACTCCAAAAGGAGCAGCGTCAAAAGGCTGGGACTTTGTTCACGATGACTTAAGTTACCCTGACCGCATCTTGCTTCCCCGGCTCCATAAGTCTCATTAGAAACATGCAGGTGTCTCTATGTCAACACCTCCTGAATGGAGTTCTATGAAATAGCAGGCTGCACTGACATTTACTCAACATGACAACGTCTCGCCACCACTCCATACCATATGACGGACGTTGACCTGTTATCCTTTTTCACAGGCAGAGTAGGAAAAGCCTTTAGAAATATTAGCTCCTCTGTCTTGTGAAGAAATAAATACGCCTTTTAATATTTTATGTTCTTGTTGGGTAAGGATAACTAACCAGAAGAAAAAATCAGAGCTAATATTAATTTTAGAAAAAAAGTTGAAAGTTCTCTTGTATTTATTTACCTATAATATGTAATATGATATATTCCACATATGCACAGTGTATGTATAATATTTTAGAATAAAACCTAAGTTAAAAATCAGTTTTGACATCTTTCAGAGATGCTTTACTTCTTACTTACATATCTGGCATTTCCCCTGGGACCTTAGCCCTCCCCACAAATCAAACACCTGATTTTATGAGATAGAAATTCAAAAAGATTTTTCTGTAATACCAAAAGAAAACATGAGACGCGGAGGGGGGGAATGTTTATATACACGTGTACATGCAGCCCCATCCCATAATCCATTCAATGGCAAACCCTGATTTTCAAAATTTTAGCTAAAGGAGGAACATCAGATTAAATCCCCAAACGCTCATTAGGAAATAACAGACACATGTAAAATAATGTATCACAATTCTATCCTGAATTTTTACAAATAAAATGAAGTAATGACAAAGTGTTAGAAAAGAGGAGAAATTGTCATTTTAAGTGGTGCTGGAATTACATATTCTTCAACATATAAATCAGAAGATATAATGCCCATTCGCCAGGGTAGTGTAATTTCCAGAAGTCACTGACTCGAATCGAAGCTAGGATTACCAAACCGCAAACAGCATTTGTGATGTGGGGAGCCCTCATAAAACCTTTCTTTAGAATTATAAAACTTTACATACTAGCCACAAGTTTGCATAGCTCATCCTGTTTCCACTAGATTTGTAATTTCAATGGTATGATTAGCTCATTCATAATTTGACACCCAGTGAAGTAATTTTTCTGGTTGGGTTTTTACATAACTTCTATTGCCTGGTCTTCCCACTGATGAGGGAGCCCCGGCACAAGCTCAAGCCAGCAGAGCAAGGGTTAACCCCAGGAATGTGACAGTTCTCCTGGTGATAAGGTGATGGGGAGCTGAGGTCGGTCAAGGGCTCTAAACCACTTGGAGAGAACTGAAAATACTCAAACTGGATCCGATGATAAATAAACTCTACGTACGATGTTATGTCACCCAGGGAAAAATACAGGGCTTTTTTTACTCACATTGAAAGTTTTCTGAACTACAGAAACTACAGAAACTACAGAAACGTGTCCAGTGTGAAATCTGTGGCCCATATGAATATGTTCTTTTGAAGGATAAACGAAATTATCCTTATATCAACGAAGGGTTGTATTAAGTCCACATCCGCATTAAAATTGTTTATCCAATTTATTAGGCAGTCTAGTCTGCTATTAAATATAACAGCATATAAGTTTATGCTTAAAAATACTAAAAATAATTCTATACAGTACCTTTTGGAAAACATCTATCAATATGTAATAGCGATAAATGGATGATGGATTTTAGATACCAAGGCTAGCTGATAAAAAAAATGAATTACAAGTTACATTTTTAAACATGCCAAGTACTCCAATTAAGGTGGCAAATTGTAAGCACAGAAACGTAACAGCTGCACGCTGAGGTGTCAGAAGGTGAAAACACAGAGACACAGTGGGGGAGAAGAAAGAGACGGAGCCCAGGTTTCAGAACGCCGTCGGAGGGAGAGTCCACGCACGCAAGGACTGCCCGCCAGTGACAGCCCAGTCCACACTTGGTCCCTGCGTTCAGCCAAGAGCGGGCTTTAATGCAACATCTACTCCCAGGCGAGACAACAACGAGTAGGCTTTTGCTCGGTGCCCCAGATGAGGCCCCCGCCGATTTCGGGGTGCCAGCTCCTCTCCAGCCGGCCCCGACCCCGCGCGCCTTCCGGGACCCCGGCAGCCTCGAGCCGGCCCTCCAGTCGTCGCACGCCCCACCTGTCCCGGCGCCGTCGGAAGGGCCGGCCACCCAGCCGCCGCCGCCGCCCGCCGCGTCCCCCCCGCAGCCAGCGCGCGAGCCAGGCAGAGCGCGCGGGGCGCGGGACTTACCGGAGGCGAGCGCCGCCGTCGGGGAGGGCGTGTCCCGCACGTGCGTGTCCGCGCGTGTCCGCGCCCGCGTGTGCCCGCGCGCGTGCCTGGCGGTGCGCGCCGAGCCGGGCCGCACTGACTCCCGGGGCGCCGACGGGCTCAGCCCATGGTGTGGGCGCCGGCCTCGGGGAGGCTCCGGCTCCCGCCAATCGCCGAGCAGGGAGGCCGCCCCGACGCGCGACCCGCGATCCGGGGGTGCGCGCCGGGGGCGGGGCGCGGGGGCGCGCGTGTCCAAGGGCGCGTGGGTGTGCGCGCGTGGGTGTGCGAGGGCGGGGAGCCCCGCGGCTCTGGCAGGTCCGGTCGCTGCCGGGTTTGGGACGGAGCTGGAGGCTGGGGGGGCGGGGAGGGGGGAGGAGGAGGAGGAGCAGAGGCTACAGCGGAGCCCGGGACGACGTGAGCACGGAGCCCGGCCCCGCCAGAGACGAACCCGGGACGCGCCTCCAGGAGGGGAGACGAGCGGACTGGGGGTGGGGGGAGAGCCGCGGACGTGCTTGCACCTCGAAACTCGGGGTCGCTTTTGGTGAGAAGTAGAATTTTTTTTTCCTCCAGCCTCAGCCACTACAGACACTGAAAATAAAGAACTGGTTGCTGCCGGAGAAGTTTAAAATGACCACCGACTGACTGCCTTGGATGCTCGTCACAAGGAAGACGTCGCCCTCAGACTGTTGACGAAGAGACGCGGTGCCAAGGTGCCGCCGACTTCGGGGAGACCTGGACTCGCTCCGTGCGCGCCCCGGGAGCCAGAGCCGGGCGAGGGGACCGGCCGACCGAGGCTCGCCAGCGGCGGGACGCGGGGCGCGGGTGCCTGGGTGCGAGACACCCCGGCCTGACGCGCGGACGCGGTGACAGCAGCCCTCGTGAGAACGGTGTCCGCAAAAATACAGCTTCCAAAAGGGGGAGCCTCGAGGTTCAGCGCCTCGGCCTCGGGGGGCACTGTGCTAAGCCCCTCCCGATGTTTTAGGTGATCAGTGAATCCTGACCTCCAAATCGCGCTTACCTGAGAGCTGCTGCTTCTTACTCACGCGTGTCCCACGGGGGCTGTCACGACTGTCCCTGCGTAATCGCTAGGAACCCATCCCACAGCGTCCTCTCGCACACTCTCCCCTTTCGACCAAGTGCAAACTACTCATGTCCCTCCCTCTCCGAACTTTAACAGCCAAGAATTTCAGCAAACAGCCAGAAAGAAAGCTAAGTCCCCCCACCCCAAGGGAAGGGAGGGAATAAGCACTCCTTTAATTTGAAAAATAATAATTAAAACTCCCTCAACTTTTAAGGCCGGGCAACATAATCTATTAATTGGTCGCTATTAACATGCAGTTTTATTGACCATAGCACACAGAAGTCTGATTGTGAAGGAGGAGTGTTTTCAATGAAAGTAGAGTTATTTTAGCTGCAGACGTGTTTACATTTCTGTGGTTTAGTCTATAACTTTCTCTTTTCCTTGCTGCAGAATTCTGCTCCATGAAGCAAAGCCCTTAGCTCCCAGACATTCCAAAAAGTCTGCCAAAATAATAGAAAAAAAGAGAGAGAAGAAAAAACACACAGAGACCCCCAAGTCTGGGTCAGGCTCAGGGTTGTAAGTGGGCAGCATGAGTATGCCCCCTCCCCACACACTTTCCACTTAAAAAAAAAAAAAAAGCCTTCAGGGCTCCATTTCCTGTTTGCTGGGGGAAAAAAATGGGTCTAAGCAGCTGAGTTTAGAAACTGCCTTCTCCAGGACCTATAGATTCTGAGAGGACCTTTAACCCTAAAGATGCCAAAAAGGACTCATTAATTTGAGAATCTGCCATTAGGAACTCTCCAAGGAAGTGTTTCTTTTTTAAATGGGCAACGTTCATGAAACTACAAATCTATTCTTAGGAAATTTCCTGAACAAACACACACATCATGGTAGATGAGATACAAGCCACCTCTCCTAAGGGCGGGCAAGATGAGATACCAATAAAAATAAAGAGTGAAAACAGAATAAGCTTCTGACAAGAATGCATCCTTTTGTTAAAGATGTTACAGTACAAAGAGCAGTATGCATATTAAAAGGTGCACATTTATAGGGTCATGGCAGTTTATATAATCTGTGCTAGAATCGTCATTTGCAAAATCAATTGATTCTTTCCAACTGCTCGCTGCTGCCACAGTAGTCACAATATTGCAATTTATGTGGTTCTAAATAATGTGCAACCTGCCTCGCTCCTTAATTGTCAATTGTGTATTTTGGTTCCTTTTCTCTCTAGTTATTCTCCAAGACTTCCAGATCCAAGAAACCTCACTGTATTTTGAAATCTTCCTCTTAGCCACTAATTTTCAGAACTCACCACAGGGAACCCTTCACATTTAGGAAAGCGCTTTAAAGGAAATAGATTCTCAACCCCGTTCAATGAGATCAGCAGGCCACTGGGCAATGACTCTGCTTTATGATACTACGGTATGCTAGCGAAATTTCTTGATCTCATCACTGGCACTAAATATTGTACTACAGAACAGTGCCGGAAATAGTACTACGTGTGCTAATGGACGAGAGAACATATTTAAAGAATAAAGAACCGCTCTTTGATAGTAAGAAGAGCATGACCTCAATAATCCAAGTTACCACTGTTGAAACTGAAATCGTGGGTTCAGAAAAACCACAATATTTGAAGCAATGTCACCTCCAGCTCCCCTGTACTACTCTTCTTCCATTCCCCCAAAAACACCATGCACAGAGAAAGAAAGAGAGAGAATTTCTTAAGAGGCAAGAAGTACATTCTGAGCATACTCAAAAAATTGAGGTCATTCACTTGGGAAAATCTTGGTACCCCAGAAACCTAAAGTTCTGCATTGATCTTATGACACCATGTCCTCCAATTGATTGCATCTTCTAGTTTGTAATTAGGAAGTGCTTCCTATTGTCTAATCTAATTCCCACCTACTGTCACAGCATCGCCTGCAGTTATGGTCCATACTCAAGGTCAAAATAGTAGGAAATCTGTGTCAACTAATCAAATCGATTGACTTCATTCAAGAGGCCAACAGAAACCAAGTAATGAAGACACATTCACTATCTGTGCTGCAGGACAAATAATAATAATAATAGTAATAATAATAATCCGGTTAATTGTAACTAAGTTAATAATGTATCACTTAAAAGAAAGGTTTTTATAAAAACACCCCTTGACACACTTCATAAGAATTAGTATTTTTTAAGTATTTTGTACATGAAATGGTCTTTCTATATAAAGTTTTGTGGTCAACTTAATTCTTTTCGAAATCCCTTTTAACCAAAAGATGTTTTGGATTAATTTAAGTGTTTGTTACTGGATAATGTCAAGCTCTTGTTCAATGAAATGTCCTGCATTGGGTTGTCACACCTGTTAAATATAAGTCTCCTTTTCTTTTGATATTCTGAGAAGGGCCTTAAAAGGTTTACATCCTTCAATATGGAGATTTAATTGCTTCATTATAATAAAAATAATCCCTATAAAATTCAGATCGTGGATATTTCAAAGCTGAAAGAACTATTGGATCGGAATGTAAAGGTTGCAGTTCAAAAAGCCTTCCACTTCTAATATAACGTGCATGGGGTTATGAGTTATAAACTCCTGGTTATCATTTTGTAAGGTCTGGTCTTTGTTGTCCTCACACGGAGCGTCTTTGAGCTTACTTTATGGCTTAGCAGTTCTGTGTGTGCATGTGTTAAATATGGAAAGGGTAGCATATCCCTCTTGCAGTAAATGCTCACAAAGGAGGAAGTCTCAGATTCTGTTTTAAACGAGGTCCTGGAGTGAGGTTCCCCCACGGACACATTCATGTCTTCAGTGAGCTCAAGTCTGGTGTGAAGCTGTGGTTTGAGAAAGCAGACCTTTCGCATGCGTCAGCGGTCGGCCACCGTGTGAGCACCCGTTAGCATTCACCTGGGCACCCTGAGCCCGTCCCCACAGCCTTCACTCAATCACCTGGGACCTTTTCTTCACTGTGGAGGTGGGTGGATGGATGTCTGCCCATTCCAAGTTCCACCTTCCCCCAGGGTCCCCCAAGACCAGGTAGGGAGGGGAATGAGCATTAGAACCCCAGAGCTGAGGTTCTAGACGTAGCATCCCTGGGTCCCCCTCTCCCCACCACCCCTGGCATCCCACTCCCTGACTTCTATCACCGATCGTTACCGAACACCGAAGGACAGAGGTGTGCGCTGTCTTGGAAGAGTCCTCAGCCTCCTACAGACTCTAGGATCTTCTATTACCAGCTGCTAGGTTCAGTTTTCTGTGTTCTTTGCCCTTTCAGACAAACTACCGTCATGCAGCACTCTTAGCCTCTGAAGCACTTTCTCAATCTCGGTCAGATAGAGTTGAAGCATTCGGTATGCACAGCAGTTCTCAATAACACGTGGTGGCCACAAATGGCTCCGTAAAATTGCATAATGCATAATTCCTATCAACTTGCATAACGCACAGAACACGCTGATAGGAAACACATTGTGCGTCTGTCAGTGAGCTTTGGTGACAAAGGTTATGCAAAATGGATCAGGAGCCTAGATTTGTATTTTCAAAATGGAATTACATAGAGCGTGTCAAGAGATTTGCCCCCGCTCTTTTGACGATGACACTTAGGCAATTTGCTTTTGAGTTTCATGTACTGTGACACTAAATCTATCAGTGAACAATTTTTGTCATGTACATTTTCATCAACGTGATTACTCATGAGCGCAAAACCAGTGGCATTTTTAGAAAATCGAGACAATAGCTTCTCAGTGATTTTTCTGTATTGATAAAGGCACTGGTAGAACGGTGCATCAGTGCAAATAAAATCAATATCTTAAGGACTTTCTTTTGTACCTTAGAATAGTTCATTAGTATCTTAGGGTTATGGATGACCTGATATAATTTTCATGTGTGGAAAGTCTATTTCAGATATAATGTAGAGACTTTTGTTGAGGAATGCGCGAGAACGGGACTCCAGCACCCGTCAGCCGTGGGACCTCGGGCAACTCCCACCTTCTTGACTAACGCCTCGATCTTCTCATCTATTAAGTGGGGTTATTGGAATGCATGATGGCAAAAACGCTCAACACAAGACTCCCCCAGGAAGAACTGGGGTTATTCGTCTTCTTCTCCCTACTTCTTGGCACAGACACTGACTGCTTTGTCCGGACACCTATTAGAAATGATACCTCTCTCCGACAAGCCCTGAAGTGCACACCTCTTGCCTCCCTCACGTGCACCCAAGCAGGAAGAGAGAGCAGCGCCCTCTCGGGATGGGTTCTGTTACCTTTGGGTCCTACATCAGCCTGGTGTAGGGCGAAGAACTACAGTCTGCACAGCAGTGACCTGGGCCCTTCCTCCACATCAAAATCACCTGCAGCTTCAAGAATAGCGCCCTCATCTGGACCCTGCCGCAGACAGAGTGAATCAGGATCTTGGGGGACCAGGGGACTATCGCACTGGCACCAATACTCCCCAGGTGGTTGGAATGGATCCCTAGGGTGCAGGACCACAGCTGCTGAAATTACAGTCATTAAGTGAATAAGGAAGGACGTCCAGAATCTCACCTGGTTCAAAGACTCTAGAAAATGCACTTTAAAGATGAACTCATCCCCTCAAACAGCTGCCTAGCCAGAGCCCTCTTCCTATGTTCAGAGTTCTCACTTGGTCACAAAATCCTGGGGTCTTGGAATTTCTTCCTCATTCTGCCCCCTTTTCTTGGACTGTCCTTCCCATCTTCACGCGGTCTGCCATTTATAAAGCCCTTATAGATATGTTTATCACGCAGGTGACTTCAGTCACTTTGTGCCGTAGGGACAAGGCCCGACATGCTCCAAGTTCAAAGGGCTCCAAAGTGGGTCCAAACTCAAACCTAGATCTTGGGAGCTTTCACTGTGTGGCCCTTTGCCATCCTTCCTTATTCAGAATCTCCTTCTGGATCCCTCCTTGCCAGCCCTGAGCCTAACGTAAGCCCTGTCCTCCGGCAAGCCTTCCCCCCTTGGGGACAGCACCGATGTGTCTTAACTACATCATTCACGCATTGGAACTCAATAAGAATTGCTCGATAAGAACTGATCTTTGAACCCTGCCCCTCACTCGCCCCATAGCTAAGTAGTCACCACGGGCCATACTGGCTCCCCACAGCTCCCATGCATACCCCCTTTGTTTATTCCCAGGACCCAGGCCTCTCACTCAAGGTTTTATAACCTCACATCTGGCCATGGGGGCGGTCTCCTGACTACCCACCCACCCCCTAGCACAATCTCGCCCAAAGAGTCCATACCTCATGGCATTACAGCGGGCTTCGGAAGCCTTCGGGAGCACTCCTGCTACTGGGTAGATTCCGAATGCACTGGAAGGCATCACTGGAGAATTTGCAAATCATAAACACACCCCGCAGAGGGCAGGCTCCTCACCACAGACCATCTCGGCTGTCTACCTCCCTGCCCGAGCGGGAAGGGAAGATTAGAATTTGTTACAGAAAAAACTCCAGGTGAAGATTCTGACACGCAGAGTAGGATTGTGGAGTAGGACAAGAGTTCCCTTCTCACTCGCCACTGCACAGGCTGGAGCACCCTGTCCGAGGAGTCCTCCCACGGTGGGAAAGAAGAAAGTCCTGTCGGATTCAGGAGAAGAGAGCATCATGTCGGGGAAAGCCCACTCCCTCTGAGGCCCCGCTTGGCCGCAGAGGTAAAGGAGGAGCTGTGAATGACGAAGTCTGGTAAAGTCTGGGTCCCAGCTGGAACTTCTCTGGCCTCAGCCCAAAGATGGGGGGAGGTGAGGGCAACAGTGGGGCACAGGTGGTTCTTACGCTTAATCCCATTCGGGGAACCTGGAAACTCCCACAATGCAGAGCCTGGGATGACAGAGGGGGACCCAAGGGTTCCCCGGTGGCATGAATGCTGAGTTGAGATCCCAGGACTCTGCCATGGCAAGGTAAGTTCAAGGTCAACCTTGGAGCGCAACCTCTGGGCTTGCAGGCTGGGTGCACGATACGGCTGAGCCTCGGAGTTTGATGGCCAGCCCGACCAGGTGGCGCCAAGACGGTCTCTGAACAATGCGTTCCACAAACACAGGCTTCATCTACGAACAGCAGCCGGGGGAGTGGCAATCAGCAGGGTAAGCGACCTTCTCCAGAAACCCAAGGATGTTGTGTCGGAGAACCCCATCTCTTCTCGGAGAGGATACTATTCCAAGCGTGGTGCCTGGAAGGGGTACCGGTCTGGGAAATTTGTTACTAGTCATGACGAGCTAAGTCCAGAAACAGAGAGTAGCATACAAAATACTTCTAAAGCAATCTGACAGCAATTTTATGTCTGCTCAGTCTGACAATAAAAATTTGAGTTTGGATTTTGTATGGTTTTTTAAATTTCATTTTTCCTAGTAACTTAGTTTTACAAAATGTCTATGGAACACATTTTGGAAATGTTTTCAAAATAAAATTAAAATGGTATTTTGCCACGGAGAGTTTGAGAAATGTGCCGTAGACTACAACGATCCCATGCGCCTGGACACCACTTGGGGAAGACACACGGGGAGTGCTCCCGTATATTTTATCCAGGGGGCCACAGCCCTGCCTAGGAGACTGTTTAAGTAATTGGATCAGACCAAAAGTTCCAAGCCAGACTTGCTCATAAAGCTAATGCTTTTCCTGCTAACCAGCAGGTGGGGCATACGAAGAAGCTCAGAGTCACTGAAAAAAATCACCTTTCTCTGAACTCGTTAGTTGTGGTGTGCACTAAGATTTGTGACTCCTAATGGGTATTTGAGTCTCCCACAGTCTGGGCCCAGGTTTTCTTTCTAATGTAACACTCACCATTTTCTTACCCGAATCCCTCGGACCCCCGGGGCTCTCTCCCTACACAGGGAGCTCTCTGACTACACAGACTATTGCTTTCATTTTTGTAGCGTGGAGCACAGGGTCAGAAAGATAATCCGTCTTAACAAATGTCTCCTGAGTCACGTTGTAAACCTCAGTTGGCACTATTTGTGGCCCAACTCACCTCCCGGTACCTAAATGGGATAACAGAGATGGCACCTTCCCTGAACCCCATTTCCCACCTCTGAGTTTAACCGCCTGCCCCCCCCCCCCCCCGCCCCGGTTGTGGTGGCCCATTTCCTCACATGCCAGCAGCGGCCATCTCCAGTACCCTTGGCTGCTCTGCAGAAAGCTCTCTCTGGGCCATCAAGCTCCCTCAGCCCCCGTGCAAGGTGGCCCAGAAGTGCTGGGGATTGCACCAAGGTGCGAGTCTTAAGCAACAAGGGAGAGAACTTGGTGGGTCCATGTCCCAACTCTTCACCCCTCAGAGGTTCTACTCCTAAGTGTGTTCTACTGGGTTCCATGGGGTTGAGCCCTGACTGCCCCCAGAGTTGTAACCAGCTCTGGAACATTCTCTTTATTGGCTTGCCCCTTCCCTCATTCCTCTTCCACACTCCCTCACTCTTAATTCTTGGAACCACTTTCCAGATAAACTACCTGAACCCAAAATCTTGACTCAGGTTTGTTTGGGCAGGGAACCAAACAAGGGCACGGCACCAGTGGGCCATTTGCTGTCCCTGTGCACCCCGACACTTATCCTGCTGGCATTGGGTGCAGGACCCTGGAGTGGACCAAGGGCCAGGTGGTCCTAAAACCCAGAATGAGTAGATCTTCTGTGGGGGATTGAGCTGTGAGAGATGTGGGGGCCTCGCCCTCTCGCAGCCTGACTGATGGGGCAGTTCCCATTGTCTAAAAATGCCCGAAGCTCCCTGTTATCCAAGAGGACCTCCTCCTTCCCACCAAGCACAAGGCAAAGGGACACCATCCGTGTCTCTTCTCTTTCTTAGCTCCTTCCCAGTCCCTTTAACTAGCAGGGCAGAAAAAGGCAGCAGAAAGAAGTGCTGGGAGTCAGGCTACAATCCACACAGTGTCACCCTGCGTCACCCACGGTGACATGACTGTAAGGCCAGTGGTGGCAGCAGAAGCAAGCCCTCACCCAGCACGGAGCGCCATGCCCAGGGCAACGTGGGCCACTGAGTCTTTAGAAAGCAGGTGCGTGTCAGCCAGCAATGGGCAGCAGAGAGAAAGTGAAAATGTCGCACTGATTGCCAGTTGGTGTGTCTCATGCCGCCTCTTCCACGGGCCAGGCTGTGCGGTCCCCTTGCAGCTCATTCTCTCTCCCATCAGGGACGGAACTCGGCACAGGGTGCTGGTTGCGTCTGTCTGTCTCCCGCCAGTCTGTGCACGGCTTGACAGTTGGTTTGGTCCCATTTATCTGAGTGCTCGCAGAGCCTGGCACATGGGCGATGTTGAATAAATGCTTTTTAAATTGTGTTGAAAGGAATTAAATTGGGTCTGCTTTGGTTTGGATTAAAATACACTGGAGCTAAAAACAGAGCATAATGTAGTTCGTATGAGTTGTTCTCTCGATAGATGAGAGAGAACTAGATGGACAGGGGCGCCTGGGTGGTGCGGTCGGTTACGTGTCCCACTCTTGCTTTTGGCTCAGGTCATGATCTCAGGGTCCTGGGATGGAGCCGCACATCAGGCTCTGTGCTCGGGGGGAGTCTGCTTGGGATTCTCTCTCCCTCTCCCTCTGCTCCTCCTACCCATGCACTCTTTCTCTAAAATCAATCAGTCAATTTTTAAAAAATGAAAGAAAAAAGAGTGATGATGGATAGATACATACATGTCCTATGTATTTATGTGAAAACACACACACACGCTCTCGTCCACGTAGGTCTGAGTTCAGGCAGACCAATTTGTGTTCATTCCATTCATCAGTCAGATCCAGGGTTTTGTTCATTTATAACGATATTCAACAGATGATTCCAAATCATCATCATGGAAAGACAACCCCAGAGCCCAGAGCCTCACAGTCCAGTTCCAAAGAAAAGAAAATGTGAACCTTTTCTCCAAAGCATTCAGTTCTAAGGAGTGGTTTTCCTTGTGCATATTGTTTCTGGGCCCACAGGACAGTGCCAGATTGCTAATGACCAGGCCGTGCTCAGGATAGCATGATATCCTCCCACCTCCCCCTCCCCCCGAAAGGAGCCACTGCAGCTCGGCCTTGTCCCGCACCCTCCCACCCTGCAATGCCCCCTGCGGCCCTCCGCCCCTGCAACTGCTCCGGGGACTGAGCTCCCCTTCATGAGCTCCGAAGAGCCGTTGTCAACCCCCAAGTTCTACCCTGGGCCACAGCGCCCCAGACCAGACCACTCCTGTTGAGTTAGCTGTCTGTTTCTATGGGGTCTATCACCAAAGTAGTTACATTCTTTCACTACCAAAGTCACTGGGCTCTTTTTTTAAAATAATCCTTGGAAATGATCCCAGCTAAAGAAGGAATGAAACTCAACATTCAGCCAAATACAACTTTTGAATAATTTAAATGAGAGCTACTTAAGTCTTCTGAAAACAACTCCAACCCTGTGTTCTCTGATGTGAACGAAAAAAAAAAAAATGCACCCATGTGCAGAATTTGAGCCCATGCAGATGGCATGTTTTGCACCATAGACTGTTGTTCTGTTTTGGCAGGAGTACTCCCAGGACTGGCTCGGCAGAGGGTTTCCACGCCCGCACTTTTGGCAAACCAGGCTTTGGGTTTTTGCTTGTGGACAGATCTCTAAGTTATATTACAGTTAAATCCATCACCATCAAATTTTCCTAGGTTTTTGTTTCTCCTCATTTTAAATAGATACATCAGACACTGACCGACATCCAGGAGCCAGGTTCCTCAGCCTCTTTTTGGCCAAAATGTCCTCTCGCTTCCAGAAGGTTCTGTGGTGGTCGTTTGACACGTAAAGACAGAGTTGATCATTGAGAAATTTTCTAAAGGATAATAAAGCTTCATCAAGCCACCCGCAGAGATATCTCCTTCCTTCTGGGGCCATGAGCACAGCCCTGCATAAAGAAACACAGAACCAGATGACTTGCTTTCCAGCCACTTGTGACACTGTGGATGGACGTAAAAGAGAG
Organism: Ursus americanus; assembly: GCF_024610735.1. NCBI lineage: Eukaryota > Metazoa > Chordata > Mammalia > Carnivora > Ursidae > Ursus > Ursus americanus. The sequence goes on from NC_142130.1 coordinate 93,026,997, forward strand.
ATGCGGGAGACTATTACTAAGCACTGAAAATGAAGAAAGGGAAATGTCACCAAAATGGAGTCAGGAGGAGAGAATGGGAGGCTGGAAGGAGGAGCCCTACCCCTCCATGTCAACTACAGGAAGGATCGTCAGTCACAGACCCAACAGAAGAATGTCCACGGGAGAGAACCTTCAGAACCTACGGGCCCCAGCAGGAAAGGATGTGCACTGTCTCTCCTACGAGCAATCAACCACCCCTGAAATTCAGCCAAGGAAAAACCGTAAGCACCCTGACCTCTGACATTTCTCCAATGGACTGAGTTCAAAACAACCCAACTTCCTCCTTCTTCTCCATAAAATAACGTTCCCCTCCTTTGTTTGTTGGGCTTGCCTATGGTTGTGCCCTGGCTTAAATGTCCCAAATTGCAATTCTTTGTTATTCCTGAATAAACTCATCTCTGCCTATAAAATAACTGACTGTTTTATTTTTAAGGCTACCAGCACCCACAACATGTCCTGTGCCTGGTGCAATAAGGGTACAAAGATGTTGAACTAAAAGATCCCAGTTTTCCCCACAAGTACTTCCTTATAAAAAAAAAAAAGTTAGGACATGTACGTGAGAACGTACAAAGCGGGTATTATAAGCTAAGGGCTATAGAGGTGGAACAGAGCACTACAGAAGGGAGGAGAAGCAGACAAAATCTTTTCAGACCTCAGGAACCAAGGTGGGCTTCCTGAAAGTGGTTCAAATTGGTTTACTGCCCTTGTGTTCTCTTCATTCTATGGATAGTGGATTAGGTACCAGTTAGAGAAGTACACATTCTTCTATGCATTCAGCACACATATTGAGCACCTACTGTATGCAGCATGCCAAGCACTGAGGATGAAAAGGTGACATGACTTCCGCCCTTCTGGAACTCACGTTCTGCTGGGGAAGAGAGATACACAGTCACATTCTTGCAGAGCACTATGCTAAGTATAATGAGAGAGAGAAGCGATCTCAGTGCGTGCGAATCAGTCTTGCATATCCAGATGCAGTAAACCGTACAGATGATTTAATCTGTTGGGCAGAACCATTTAATTTTAAGTGGACTCAAACTATATCTGTTTAGAAAGCCATATTCAGATGTCCAAGCAAAATCACAGCGAGACAGATGACTCATTGACACAAACGTAATCAATAAGGTCACCATGCAAATGAGCAAGACAAAATTCAGAAATGAATATTGGAATACAAATGTCATAAATTTCCACCTTATGGAAGTATTAATTATTATCCTAATCAGATAACATCCACAAAGGCAAATTTAAATTTGGAGTAAAAGAATAATAAGTATTTGACACAATTTATCTAATACTTATTTGGGTTTCTGTTGCTGTGTTTATTGATTTAACAGTTGGGAATCCAACCCGACTTCTCTAATAAAAGCAATAAGCATGACTTTGCATATACTTAGTAAAAGGTTAGCAATACTTTTGAAAGAGTTTATGATGTTTTTAGGAGAAATTATGTGCTGGAATCTAACAATATTAAGAAAATGGTGTATTGGGGCACCTGGGAGGCTCAGTCAGTTAAGCGTCTGACTCTTGATTTCGGCTCAGGTCATGGTCCTAGGGTCATGGAATCGAACCCCACATCGGGCTCTGCGCTGGGCATGTAGCCTGCTTAAGATTCTCTTTCCCTCTCCCTCTGCCTCTCCCCTGCTCATGCTCTTTCTCTCTCTCTCTAAAAAGAAGGAGAAGGAGAAGAAGAAGAAGAGAGGAAGAAGAGGAGAAGGAGAAAAGAAAGGAAGAAAAGCAAAGCAAAACGAAACGAAAACTGGGTATAAATTCAAATGTGAAAGTGAAATTATGTTAAAAAGAAAATTGGGTATAAATTCAAAAGTGAAAGTGAAATTATGTTGCGAGGCCTTCCCAGATCATCCTGGCCCACAAAAGTCCTTCTTACCTTGAGATTATTCAAATCATCAGAATCCCCTCTTTCTTGGGTTATACCTGTCAGTCCCTGTCTCATACAACCAGGGTTTTGTTATCTCTTCACACAAATCATATCTGAGCCCTAAGAACCCCCCCTCTTTTCACTGAGCTTGAGGACTTTTCAAAATCGAGAGTCAATTGTCCCTTTTCTCTTTTTATGGTTTTCAAATTTTCTGGAACACTGGCAACTGTAGAAATTTAAAAAAATATTGTTGGATCCTTTGGTTCTGCTCAGTTGTTGTTAAATCGCCTTTGAAACAACTCAGATACAGTTTATTCTTGTACAATCCATCCAGTACCGATGTGTAAAGTGGGTACCCAACACAAGCTGTAGGGGAATTAAGCAATACTGAAGAAAGACGAGGGCCACAGGAGTTCTATAATACAAGGACAATTCGGCATATTCTTAGGGAAAGGCTCCCATAGCCCCTAAAAAGCTTATAATATAAATTACGACTAGGTTCTCAGGTTTTAAATCTCTGGTTAATAGGTCCAAGGGTGCCACTTTGTGGGATATATTTCAAAACAGAATAGAGAGGGAGAAAGAAAGAGACAATACACAGAAGTATTTGAATTTCTTTTTCATTTGCTCACGGGAAGCCTATTGGCATGTGGTGTGTTCACTACTTCTGTTTTGCTTTGTTTCAAAGCACACTGAACCCATCTTCAACTTTCTGAGAAAATATCTCCGTATTTTTGATATTCACTAAACAGCACGATTTTATTCCTCCTTTTCTTGAGAAATCTTTCCCCTATTATCATATCGATTTGTTCAATCACATACAGAACCAGCTTGTTAAACTGAAGAAAATGAACTGTATCTCCATAGAAACGGCAGAAGTTTTGGATGGGATTTAACAAGACGGCTTTAAACCATCAGAACGTGAATACGCCCCAGCCCTCACTGGTCAAATCACGGGGCCCTTCATCTTTCTAGCATCTCATCTCATTAAATAATTTCAGTCGTGGTAATGGTTTTTTAAGCCCAAGTCAGGAGGGGAAAAAAAAAAATGATTCCTTACCCCCAAAGAATAAGAGCTATACAAATTCTGCCAGTTAATAAGGAGCATTTGTGTCGTAAGAATTTCTCCATCTTCTTTTATTAAGGGACTGTATTTTCACTCGAATTATCGGCACGCTCCACAAGATAGGCCCCCGGTAAGAGAATGACATCATTTCTTCACTCCCCAAAAGCCATTTCCTAAGACAATGCACATTTCAGCAGCGGCATAAATAACAGCGTTGTTGGAAAACTCAGGAGGCAGCTTTCCTTTCCCTGCTTCTTTCCCCGCCTGCCTTCCCACCCAGCCCTCCCCCGCCTCCCAGCCGAGCCACACCTCTCTAGAAATGCTCGCTTTCTTAATGAAAACCACATTTAAAAAAAAAAAAAAGAGTGTGCATGACCCACTGAAACGCCTGGACAATCTTTAATGTCAGCTTCAGACGACACGTGTCTTATGAAAGTCTGGGGGCCCTGCTTGTCTGGCAGAGAGAGCTCTGTCCCACATCTTTTATGAGAAAGAGGGACAAAACTTCTGTTTTTGGCATTTTATATTGGAGTCTGTTTTAAGCGAGGAGGGAAAAAAATAGCAACGTAGAGTCTAGACAGAAGAGATGGGGGTGAAATCTGGAAGCCATTCACCCCGGTGAGGGCAGCGGCAGCCCGCCGGCAGCGGGGATCGCCTTACACGGCCTAATTACACATGAAAAATGTACACATCATTGCTCTCAACTGCTTGGAAAAATAGATGCTCAGATGGTGTTTTTGGGGCTGCGGCAGCTCAGCCAGCCAGGCATTCTGGGCGCGGGGTATCTTACTCCCTGCCTTTTGCAAGGTGATTTTTTCTTTCTAATTTTTTCAGGGAAGCCGGTATTCCCTCATCCCTCCAAAGAAATGTTTAGTGTGTTCTAAATTTGGCAAGCGGTCCCATTCGCTGAAGGATATTTAGTGTTAAAGTGGGCAATCTATGGGATGAAATTAAACACATTCCTTTTGCGGAGACTTCGCTCAATAGGAAGACGGTGAGGTCTGCGGGGTTATTTTAGCGTCTGATTTATGGTCCGGGTTGATTTGTTGTCACAGTGATAACTTCTAAATCATTAACTTGGCCTGCTCGGGCAGTCACGGCCTTCTTGCTGGGCACAGCTCTACATTTTATGCAGGATAATGATTTTTTAAGAATCCTTTTTAATATGGTATCTTTTTCCAAGAGTTCAAAGCATTTTTCAGATATTAGCGCTCGGTCACATTATATTCCTGGGACCTAAGGAGGAGACGGGGGTATAGCCCGGAACTGAATTTGCAGAGCGAGCTTTCTGTGGGCTTTGGTGCTGCAGTGTCTCTCCATGCCGAGAAATGAAAGGGGAGAAGGAATTTAGACCTGTCCTTCACTGACAGGAGAAAGCGGAGCTAGCTGTGGGTGTGGGTGTGACCGAGACGGAGAGACAGAGGGACAGAGGGACAGAGAGTACGACTGGTTTATAAAATGAGAAATGAAATAAACTTCAGTATCTCGCCAAAGTTCTCACAGTGGCATTTGTGACTGAGACCGAAACAAAGTCATGTTTATCACCTCCTCTATATCCCCAGCCCTCGCTGCGTAAGCCGAACGGAAGAACGCAGTTCATGACAGTAATACTACGCGTGACCTGCCAACATGTATAACTTGTTTTTACATTTCCTACCATTTTTTCCTGTCTACCACCATCCTTTCTCCAAATATTTGCTTTGGACTTAGAAACTCATTGAACTCTACAGTTTGATGCTTTGTTTGAACTTGATAGGAAAATGTGATCATCTGTCTTTATGAATTTAAGGCTTCTCCGAAACATGGAGGCTCTGTCTAGATTAGGGATCCCGGGGCCACAGAGTGGCGGCTTATTTTGTAACTGTTTCCATGCAGGTGTCTTCACCTTCACAGCCAGGTGAGGGAAAGGCAAATGTGCCTCCCTTTTTGACAGTAGCAAAATCCTGCAAGGATACAAGTGACTGGGTCAATATTGGAAACAGTTGGGGCTGGAAGGGAAGGCGGACTGGAGGGAGGAAAGGAAGTGTTGACAAAAGGCCTGGATAGGGGGAAGTTCTAGTTCCCTTGTGCCAAAGCCTGAGGTCACCCTTGGCCCACGTCCCAGGCCCCACCTGGAGCAAGGTCGAGTGGGCGGGGCCAAAGCTCTTGGTTTAGATGAGGCCTTTCCCTCCAACCTTCAGCTCCAAAGACAGGGACCCCTTCCTGGTGTGTGCCATGGACCAGCCTGGCTGTCTATGACACCTGTGGGCTGCTTCTCAGAAAATGTTCCTAAATTCATAAAATACAGTATATAGGCTCTCAAAGCAAATCAATGATATGGATACCAGATATCAAAAGATTTTTAAAAATAGATTTGTAGTCTATATGCCTCTTTATTAACTTATTAAATAAAACGACGTACTGGTGCATCTGAAAGTTACAAGATCAAAGTCACGACGAGCAAAAACCATATATCAAGATATCTCCAATGTGCCATGGGAATATATGTGAACCGTATAGGTGACAATCAAATCACAAGTATCACTAATAATAACGGGAGGGCTAGGTCAGGCACAAGTCAAGGACATGCCCACTGTCAGTGAGACTGCAGTGAAAGCAGGGATCATGGTCTTCTCTCCTCCAGGTTCACTAGCCCTAGGTTACAAATCCATGCCTTAGGAGGGCTCCTGCACAAATACAGCAGCAGCCCCACTCCGCCCCACCAGCAGGGGGCGGCAGAGCGCCACATGCCCGCAGCCTTTCCCGGAATCCCAGGAGCGCACCCTCCCTGTCAGCTCAGGGCAGGGCAGCCTTCTTACCAGGTTTGGCCTGAACGTGGGACTGGAAAGAACCTCCTGAGGTCCCCAGCTAGTGCCCTCCCTCTAAACAACTGTCTTCAGACTCTCCTTGGCCCGTCCATTCACTCACTCATGTGTTCAAATGCCAAATGTCTATTCAGCGCCAACTTTGGGTCCTTCTGTCCTACACGGTGAGGTCCTGGAGCCACAGGGAAAACAAATTCTGGGTTCTGAAGTGTGCATTTGCAGTGGGGTGGAGGGGGGATAGACCACAAACCAATTAACACGTGAGGAGGTGCCAAGCGGCAATGAGTGCAGAGGTAAACTGAGGCAGGTGCAGGGAGGAGAGGCCATGGAGGGATGGAGATCGAAGCTTTTGGATAAAGCCTCTGTTGATCAGAAGTCAAAGGGAGGGACCCCGTGTGCTCTTCAGTAAGGGTTAAGTAAAGTGGGTGACCCCACCCCTGACCTTCGCGCCGTGGTAACCACACAGGGGTGTGCACTCGTCAAAATAAACCCAACTGTGCCCTTCATAGCTGACCACTTCATTCTCTATAAGTCTTGCTCCATTCATAAATACAAAATGAATTAATTAAAAAATGTGCGTCTACTCCAAGCCTTGTACAAGCCTCTGCATGTCCCTGGTCCTCTGGCTCTGATTTCAACAGCAACAGCGAACACGCAAAGTGGCCGGCACTCTTCTGAGCAAGGTGCGTGGATTAACTCAGTTAATCGTCGCAACCGTGCTCGCAGATACTGGCATTATCTTCATGTCTCTGGTGACGAGCTGCGGGCCCAGAAGTTTACGAGACGCGGCAGGGTTCTGGGAGCCAGGTAAGGCAGCGGGGCCACGATCAGCCTCTTCCTGCCTCACAGGGCAAGTCCAAGAACCAACCCAGAGGCAGATAAACACTAAAGGCCTTGGAAGAGTGTCAAGAAGACCAGCGTGAGGCTCCGCATGTGGCAAGAAAGCTCCTCCGGAGGCCCCAGCTGCTTGTCCGTGGAGTTCAGAATCGCTGGTCAGGGGTGAGAACCCAACCAAGACTGCAATGACAATAGCCACCCCCCAATTTCCCTCCAGAAGCAAATGATTACCTTAATTACCCTGTCCTAACAGCCCTGCTTTCCATTCTTAGGATGGCTACTTTTGTTCTTTTCTGGATTCTATCCAATTTTTGTATACCTCCCTCCGAAGTTCGTTTTGAACATTTCTGGCCATTGAAGAAAGTTTGAAATAGTTTGCAATAAGAGACTTGCCCGAGACCTGAAGTAGACAGACAAGCTTATCAGAAGGTTCCGATCCCTGCAAGCTGCATGCGAGGTATCCAAACCCTGACTTAGATGCCGAACTCAGATCCCAAGGGTTTAAGTCACCAAGGAGGAAATGTTCCTCTTACCAAACCAGAGGTCGAGCAGGCTGGGGAGGTGGGTCCGTGACTCGGAGGTTGCCATTCAGGATGGTTCTTGGAGGGTGTGGTCTCTTGAAATCTCTAGAAGGCTCGAGGCCTCCCAGCCTCCTGGGGGCGCCCCATGCCTAAGTGATGGCCTTCAGACGCAACTCCAGCAAGTGACTGCCTTACGGCCACATGGTGTCATTTCAGGGGCCAACGCCTCCTTTCCCAGGTCAGCGTGGGGCAGTGTGAAGGGCACAGGGAGACCCCAAAGGGAATCCTGCCTCTCCCACGAAGCTGGGCACCTTTGCACAAATTCCTGAAGCTCTTGGGGCATTATTCTCCTTACCTGTGCAATGGAGATGTTCCAAGCTTCCTCACCGAGGGTCTGAACATGAGAGGTGGTAGGAAGTCAGGCGCCGGGCACGTAGTAAGGGCTACATGGCAGCCTTCGTGATGGCGGTGGAAAGGTCACATCCCAGGTCCCGTAGCGCCCCGTGCTGTCAAAGGGCCAGAAGTTGGATTTCCATGGTTGTCACCTGCAGATGGACACAGCGAGAGAGAGCCTGCCTTGCCAGCCTTTCCCACAAGCAGATTTTCATCTTCAAGAGAGTCAGGGATGGCTTCCTGGGGGGAAGGGCAAAGAGCATCACAGAAAGCTGGGGGTCTGAAGGAGAATGTGGCAGAGCTGATAATTGGCCTGGGGGGGAAACGCCAGCCCTGTGGCAGCCTGGCGCTTCTGGCCTTGGAGTTTTCTAACATTTGCTGAAACGCTCAAGCCAGCAAGTGGGGTGGGGGAGAACTGGTCAGTTTGGTAGCCAGAAATAAACCCCAGCCTCCCCTCTGGACCCTCAACCAAATTCAGTAAGGCTTACTGGTGTTGGAGCCTTAGGACCAACTACTTTTCACCCGGTACTGACTTTTACTCTGGCACGCACATGCGTGACCTTTTTTTTAAATGAAGGAAATAAATGTTAAATTCCCCCTCGGCAGTGTATCCACGGCTGTCGGTGAGATGCACGTTCAAGACTAGCACGTCCCGTGCACACATCTTCTATGTTTATGTGCTGTGTGTTTGCTGTGCTTAACTATGCAGATTTTTTAAATGTGGAGGAATGGGTGAATGCATCCCAAATTTCAAACTATGACTAATCCCCTGGCAATGGGATTATAGATGGTACTCTCCTCTGTTCATATACTTCCAAATTGCTGATTCTTTCAACATATTTTAATTTATAATTTACTTTATTTATTTATTTATTTATTTATTTATTTATTTATTTATTTATTTATTTAGAGTGTGAGTGGGGGAAGGGGGAGAGAGGGAGAGAGGATCTCAAGCTCGATATCATGATCTGGGGCTCGATCTCACGACCCTGAGATCACATACTGAGCCAAAACCAAGAGTCAGACACAGCCAACGGAGCCACGTAGGCACCCCAATTTTATCATTTAAAAAAATTAAGTACAGCTGTTGAGAGTTCTGGTCTTTTTGGTTTATTTATTTTTATTTATTTTATAGAGAGCATGCGCGAGTGCAGTGGGGGAGGGGCAGAGGGAGAGAGAATCCAGCGGACTCTGCACTGAGCAGATCCCACCACCCTGCCATTAGGACCTGAGATCATGACCTGTGCCGAAACCAAGAGTCAGGCGCTTAACTGACTGAGCCACCCAGGCGCCCCTGGTCCTTTTGGTTTTATCACCGAACCAGAGATTTCTTGAGTTGGAAGAGCCCATGGCAATTGAGGCGCATCTCCATTTGTTCTTTTCCCCCTTTCTCTCCTGGCTGAAAGGTGCCTTATCTCACTGTTGGGGCAGCCTCACTTTCCTGGGCGCAGTCTGACTCTCTAGGCTGTGACCCTGACCACTCCATCCACCAGTGAGGGTAGGAGGAATGGGAGTGCCCTCCCCCCAAGAGAAAGCCCATGAAGACCTCCAGTTGGGAATGACATTTCTGGAGGGTTCACAAGCCCCAGGCTAAGAACCTCTGGCACACTGTCTTGGGGACCCGCACACTAAAGTGCCCTCTGTCCTTTGTCCCTCTTCATTCAAACCTTAGAGTCTATGGCTCTGACCCCACTGGAGCACACCCCTTCCCCAGGGCATTCCCAACACCACTTGGGCTTGCTTGTGGAGAAAGAACAATGGAAAACTTGCAGACGTTGGGTGACTGACTAGACGACCTGCATTCCGCACAGCAGTGGTGACTCTGTAATGGGTTATGGGCAGCAAGCCGTGGTGCCAGTCACCTGCAGACCCTTCAGGATCCCCCTGGGCTCTTCTCCCCCACCCCTGCTTCTCTGGCTTACTGGGCAGCTCGTGGTCTCCTCTTCTACAATCGTCCTGCGTGTCCATCTGTCCTCATTTCCCACTTCCTCCTATCCTTCTCTCTCCCACTCCCCAGATTTCTCCCTTTGTCCCCCTTTATTACAAAGCTCTTTATGAACTAGAATGTGGAATAAAAACACTGGGTTTTGTGTATTGGATTAAAATTGTTTTAAAAATTCTCTAACATTTTACAATTATTTTTTCCAAAACATCTTTATTTACCTTTATTTATTTATTTATTTATTTATTTATTTATTTATTTATTTTAGAGAGAGAGATTGAGAGAGAGAGCATGAGTGGAAAGGGCAAAGGAAGATGGAGAGAGAATCTCAAGCAGACCCCACACTGAGCACGGAGACTGATGCGGGACTTGATCCCAGGACCCTGAGATCGTGATCTGAGCCAAAACCCAGTCAGACGCTTCACTGGCTGAGCCACCCAGGCACCCCCCTTCCAAAACATCTTAAGTGATTTTTTAAAAAGTTTCCTAATGGCCCTTGATGGATTTTTTTGTAATTGTGCTTTGATGGATCATTTTATTCATTTATTTTTAATCCACCTTGTTCCCCAAAATCTTAATCACGTGATTTTTGAAAATATATATTTACATCTTTCAAAAAACTTCTTCCTCACTCAAGGCTTACAGATTCAGTTGAATAATAATGTGTGGCGTTCTTTACTGAGAATAAGAGTAAGAAAGGAGAAACAGGAGTGTCCAAGGGCCCAGACTCTCCATGCAGAGGTCTCTCCGGATACAGCTCACCAACTTTAATAGCCTGGATGAAATCGTATTTCCCCAGTTCTCAGGCTGGGGGTGGGACAGGGAAGTCTCCTGGTCAGACCCTGGGAACTTTGAGCCCTCTTCTATTTCCCGAGTGAAGGATGCTAAAATTCCAGACCTGGTGCGTATCAATGGGACCTCGTTGGAGGAAATGCAATCTGTAAAATACCAGATAAGGCTCGAAGTCATTACAATTACTCTCATCTGGGCCTACCACTGCCTTAAGAGAAGCCAACATAGCCTTTGACCAGGACCAAGCAGAATGGTTTGGATCACCATGAAGGGTCTATTGGAACTGGACCAAAGACCACTGGTGGAAGTCTATGCCATCACCTCCAGCCCCGCCATGTCCCCAGAAGCAGAGGGGAAATCATCTCTGTCACAGTTAGAGGCCATCGACTGTACCATTTAAATGTTAGAGGGAAGAATTGGATTTGTGGAGTAGAAGTCAGGCATGACCCCAGATTTCAAAGATGGATAGTCTTGGTGGCAAGCAGAAATGCACCTTAGACTGGGTTGGTCACTGCCAGAATCAGGAATCAAGAGATGATGCCAGACCCTCGTGTCCCTGGAGCAAGTCACTTTGCACTCAATAATTCTGAGCTCTTGTCTGCCCCGTACGGTTGTCAGACCACCTGACTGACCAGGTCCAGTCTAGCAAGGATCTGCCATGTTTCTTCAACATAACTTCTGTTATTTCTATTTCTCAGGGGTTGGTAGATGTCCGACAAGTTGACCAGAGGAAGTGAATCACTTCCTATGGTCATTCCTCTGCCCACGGTTGAGGTATTTTTAACAATCTGCATAAAAATCATAAATCCAACCTCGGGTGTGTATATTATTGGTTTCACAAGAGCTCAAAAGATGTTGTGGAGGTGGAGACAAAAATGGGCAGAACTGAGCCAGTGAGGAGACAGTTCAAACAACCCCTCCCCCCCGATAAAGACAAGCTTTTAGTAACTTCTTTTGGAAAACCTGTCACAAAGAACAAGAATCATCTTTTCAGAATCACTTCTTAGAGTAATTTTCCACTTGCTGTGGAAGAAAGTAATGTTTAAAGCAAAACAAAAAAGCTTTGTCTATAGTAAATTATTTGAAATATCCCAACACCCAGCCAGGATGACTTTTCAAAACTCTCTGCCCTTTATCAGTGCTGTTTATTTCACTCCAAATATGTATCATCACATACAAAAATCTGTGAACAATTAGACAGGAATGTGAAATGATTCACAAAGAAATGTTTGCATATTAAGCACAATTTCACTCCAACATCGAATGTGGTAGTGTATCAGTCAGCTTGGCTGGCGTAACAAATTTCCACAGGCCGGGTGGCTTAAGACGACAAAAATTATTTTCTTTTTTTCTTTTTTAAGATTTATCTGAGAGGGAGAGTGGGGGGAGGGACCGAGGGAGAGAGGAAGCAGACTCCCCACTGAGCACGGAGCCCCAATGTGGGGCTGGATCTCACGACCCTGAGCCGAAATGAGGAGTCAGCCGTTTAACCAAATGAGCCACCCAGGCACCTCAAAAAATTATTTTCTCACTGCTCTGGAGGCCACAAGATGTGGGCGGGATTGGTTTCCTCAGAGGACTGTGAGGGAGAATCTGTTCTAGGTGCCTGTCCTTGGTTAGACAGCCATTTTCTCCTTGTGTCTTCCCTGTGGTCCTCCCTCGTGTCTGTGCCTAATGTTCTCTTCTGATAAGGACACCAGTCTTACTGGGTTTGAGCTCACCCTAATGATCTCCTTTTAACTTAATTTCCTCTGTAAAGACTCTATCTCCCAATAAGCTCACATTCTGAGGTGCTGAGGGTTAGGACTTCAACTAATGAATCTCAGGGTAGGGGACACAATTCTACCCATAACAGATAGGAAGTCAGAGTAGGAGCTAAATATCTCTGTTCCTTGGTGACTTTGTCACATACTAGGCTTTCTTAGTCACTACAGATCTTTCTAACACCTCCAGGCTCTCTTCCTCCACTTTTTTGTGGAGATGTAGCCCACCAGAGAGAGAGCCCAACACAGACCCTGGAAGAGGTGCTGTCCTCTGGTCCTGTCCACTGTAGGCACCATTATCTGGAGACCTCTGGTTGGTACTCTTCCTGACACCACCTCAGGCACTTTTACCACCGGACCTCAGGGAGATCGCAGACCACACTGTGAGGACTACTTGCGATTTAATATACACAACATATTATACGACACATCTCTCTTCAGGGTTACTCTGGAACAGGAGGCAGCAAGCTTCTGAAAAGGGCCAGATAACGGAGATTTTAGACTCTGTGGGCCATTTGTCTTCTTCACGACGTCTGGGCTCTGTGGCTGTGGTGTGGAAGCAGCCATTCGTACCTCAATGAGCTGGGCTGTCTCAGGAAAACTGTCTCTATAAAGGCGGAAATTGGGCTTTTACAAAGTTTGCACATATCACAAAATAATCTTCATCTGCTTCTTTTCCAATAATTTGAAAATGTAAAACCATTCGGAGCTCACAGGCCATTCAAAACCTCAGCAGGCCGGAGTTGGCCCAGGGTTTTAGTACCCTGACCCCATCTCTTTCGTCCCCTGGTGAACCACAGTCGTCTTCACTCTGCGTTTCTTCCTTTCAGGTCCTGATTTATCCCTCTGGGTCTGCATGGACCAGCCTATCACAATTCAGCCCTGAGTCCTTTTCCTTTTTAGGTTTGATTTTTAAGTAATCTCTACACCCAACGTGGGGCTCGAACTTACAACCCCGAGATCAAGAGTCGCACGCTCTACTGACTGAGCCAGCCAGGCGCCCCAGCCCTGAGCCCTGTTTGACTGATTTCCCCAAAGGCTTTGATTCAAATACATTCTGTGATATGATGGCTGAGTGCCCAACGGGGAACCTCCAGCACCGTTTCCAAGTCTTTGCTTCCCTTGCCCAGGTCTCTTAGGATCAGGATTTTTCCTTGCCCTGGCCAGAGGTGGTGGTGAGTTGAAACCTCTGGTGGTAGGTAGAGTCACTTCCACTTGGAGAGGAGCGGAGAACGGCTCTCCATTGAGCCACAAGTCGCACTCAACTCTTTATCCCTTTGCTCAGTATCACGTCTGATCCGCAGGCTTAGCAAGGCCTTGAGTGGGACCCAGTGGCCCCTCCCGGGACACCGCCCGAGTGAGTACCGAAAACCACAGTGTGAAGATATCGCCTTATTGCAAAAACCATTTCTTGAACACGGGGTTTTCTCTCCTCGCTGCTGGAGCCAAGTGCAATCTTTCGCAGGAAGGGGAATCATGAATTATGAAAATATTTTCGGCGTGGAATGGTGGCTCAGACGCGCACAGTATAAACTCAGAGACCGGTGATGCTGTTTTTCACTCCAGAAATGAATCAATCCACAAGCACATCTTGGGTAATACGTGCCAGAGGGCGTGCCCCTTTCAGGGTAAGTGTAAGGAACCACGAAACCCATGTCGGGGAGATTTGTTACAAATCGGACTTCTGGTGCTACCCTCACGAGGAATGTTCCGACAGCGATAGAAAATTTGACGGGACACTGACGTGTGTGATGTACTAATCGTCTTACGTCACGCTCTTAATTATGTTTGCATTGTACTCATCTGCGGTCTGTACATAAAAACCGAAGACCTATCCACAGCGCGTCTCCCCAAGCACCAAGGCCTGCGGCGCGGAGGCCCTGCCTGGTTTTGTTCACACCCGGTGCACACAGCTCCACCTCGGACTGGAAAATCTCTGAGGGTGAGGGCTGCGTGGCTGACGACGTGGCTCGGTGGCGCTCTTGGCACAGACCGTCATGACGCAGGACGACAGCCCTCCCTGCACGGCGACCAGCTTGCGTGACCCTCCCGAGCAGGTGTCCACAGACAGGAGTGAACCCTGCCAGCTCCAGAGGGACCCCTCCCAGCCATGGGTGCTGGACAGACCTCAGGATTGCTTGCTGGCCACCCTGCGCCTCATCTGTTCTCCCGCTGGGGCTCCCCTGCGTGACTCTGTCATTAAGCGCCACTGTCTTCGCTAGCTCACGGGTTCAAGGGCAGCCAGGTCCTCCAGAGGTGGCCGTGAAACTGCTTTGTTCTCCTCCTGCCCAGGGTGCACCGCATGGTGCAGATTCCTAAGGACCGCCGTCCCCTCTCCTGCTCCCTTCCCAAGCTCTGAGCCAAGCGGAGCTCAGACCCAGCTTTGAAGCCCCGAGTTTCCGCCGAGCTCCATGGTGTGAGGCCCCCACGGAAGCCAGACCAGAGACAGAAGCAAAACCAGCAGGTGGCAGGAAGCTGACGGGAGGGATCTGCGGGAATCCGACACCCCTGCCCTTCCAGGCCATGCGGGCCGTCCCTACCAACTGTGTCCCCAGATGAGAACAGCCCCGGCCGGCAGCATGGGCCACAGAGCCTCCCCACCAAAGGGGCACACCAAGACCGACCTGTGGGCGGAGCGGATACGAATTTGCCAGAGGATAAGATAGGTTTACCCCACCAATGCCACCATCGTCCCATCGCCTTGAAAAGGCGGCCCCACCCTTACCTCTGACTTCCTTGATTTTTTTTTTTAAAGATTTTATTTATTTATTCAACAGAGATAGAGACAGCCAGGGAGAAAGGGAACACAAGCAGGGGGAGTGGGAGAGGAAGAAGCAGGCTCCTAGCGGAGGACCCTGATGTGGGGCTCGATCCCATAACGCCGGGATCATGCCCTGAGCCGAAGGCAGATGCTTAACCGCTGTGCCACCCAGGCGCCCCGAGACTTCCTTGATTTTTAACAGATTCGTAGTACTCAGTGTGGCAGCCCCCAGGGTATTAAACTGCTCAGGGTATAAACTGGAGGGTAGCCCCCAAGAGGGCTCACCTGACTCTGACTCCAAGGACTAAAAGGGAACTCTAGTTTCCATGAATTACCTGGCGGTTTTCTGCCGAGAAGCCGTCTGGGGAGCCCTGGTCCTGAGCTTGACCTCATCCAAGGGGAGACCGCTGCCCCGATCCTCTAGCCCGATACCATGGCCGCTGCCAGGCGCATCAGCTCTGCTGCGAAGAGAGGAGTACCTTGTGGTTGACAGAAAACACGACCCCAAGAGTCCTCACCGTGCAAACCAACCCGCTGACAGGGGCCACAGGTGACCCCGGAGTCCACGTGCCAAGGGAACACTGGGGGATGTATGTCAGCTGAGCCAGCCGTAGCAAAACACCACAGACAAGCGGCTTGCACAACAGAAAGGCATTTTCTCACATTTCTGGCTACTGAAAGGTCCGCCATCTAGATTCCAGCTGGTTTGGGTTTCTGGTGAGAGCTTTTCTTTTGGCTTCCAGGGGCCACCTCCTCGCTGTGTCCTCACGTGGCATGTCCTCGGTGCGGGCTCACAGACAGACAGAGAGTTCTCTGGTCTCTCTCTTTTTTAAATATTTTATTTATTTATTTATTTGAGAGAGAGAGACAAGAGAGAGTGAGAGAGAGCAGGAGCTGGGAGGAGAGGAAGAAGCAGGCCCCCCACTGAGCAGGGAGTCCCACGCGGGGCTCAATCCCAGGACCCTGGGATCAGGACCCAAGCCAAAGGCAGACGCTTAACTGACTGAGCCACCCAGGCGCCCCTCTGGGCTCTTTTCTTATAAGGACACTAATCCTATCAGACCAGGGCCAACCCTCTTGACCTCATTTAATCTTAATTACCTCCCTGAAGGCCCTATCACCAAATACAGCCACACTGGGGGGCTGAGACCAACAGAGGAATTTGGGAAGGCAGGAGAAACAAACATTGATTTTTTTTCTAGGAGATGTTGTGACCAAAGCACTATCCCAAACCACTTCCACTGTTCGCTCACCTGTGGGTCTGTACCTTTCTTTATTCAATACCTGTTCCGTGCACCAGCTGCCTTCCCAGGATTTGGGGTTACAGCGCAGCCAGAAGAGCCCCCAAGGAAAGAGCTGCCACTTTAGGGCAGGTGTCGGATAAATAAACCCATAAAGAGACAAAAAAATATCACCCAGTACATCCCGTGATGAGAATACACTGCTTTTCACGTGTGCCCACCTTTACACTGGTTTTTAAATAATCTGGCTTATATTTCCTGATTTAAAACAACAACAACAACAACAAAAATATCCCTATCCCTTCTTTAAACTTTACCAAACAGATAAGTATCCTCAAACGTTTTAGACCACTTGTCACTTCTCTGAGGAATTTAAACAGTATTTCTTGGGGCGCCTGGGGGGCTCAGCCATTAAGCATCTGTCTTCAGCTCAGGTCATGATCCCAGGGTCCTGGGAATGAGCCCCAAATCAGGCTCCCTGCTCGGAGGGAAGCCTGTGTCTCCCTCTCCCACTCCCCCTGCTTGTGTTCCCTCTCTCGCTGTGTCTCTCTGTCAGATAAATAAATAAAATCTTAAAAAAAAAAAAAAAAAGAAGTATTTCTTGCTGCTTTGTGTTGTTCGTACTAAGTTGTAACAGCCAGGGGCACAAGCACTGGATTTGAACCGAAGGGTGGGTGTGATTTTAAAATAGAAGAGTATCAAGATACTTCTTCTCTGAATAACTGTGAATTATCACAAAGAAAACAGTGTTTCTTTTTTTTTGGAATTTCATTTTAATATGTGGATCTCTACTTTGTTGCTCTGGCAAAAAAAAAAAAAAAAAAAAAAAAAAAGGTGCCATAAGGAGGAAGAGACACTGGTGGGGACAGTCATTACGAACTTGACATTTCTAAACTGGGCTTGACAGTGGAACTTTGAAAATATTTATCTATCAGAAAATAGTTTCAGCCATGGGCAATTTGGTGAAAAGGTTTAGCTGATGGAAAAACCAGAACTCAGTGTGACTGGCTCTAATGTAAGATATTCTTAAAGGCCACAGGATAACCAGTGCTTCCAACAACCTGGAAACTCTAGGCCAGTTTGGAAAACCAACAGGGGGCTGGGGGCAGTAGCCAAAGCGCTGTACAGGATCAGATAAATTAATGTGCTTTAGACACTTAGATTGTAATATTAAATTATAAACGAAAGCAAGAGTTGGTCTAAGTATTTAAGCAGGCCTCTCTGCCTGTGCCCTGTTCTCCTTCCTCTCCAAAAGACTGGGGTAAGGCTCCAACGTAAGGTGTTCTGCCACATCTATATGTAATTCTTTCCTAGCTGCATTTCCGAGCAAAAGTGTGTATTTCTGCCACTCCTTTACGTCCGTTAAGAAGGCCTCTGCCTTAGGGGCACTGGCCTGTGTCTTGGTATTTTTGTGTGACTTCCAAGCCCAAGACAATGACTTGCCGTCCTTGCTCGGCCCAGAACACTTGCCGTGGACAAGCCGCCCCAGAGGTGCCCTGTGCAGCTCCTGCAAGAGACAGCCCTGGCCATCAGAGGTCCTGTCTCTTGCCATGCCTGGTTGGTCTGCTGCTTCAGCCTCTGTACAGGCAGTGGGCTTGCAGGATCACGGCAGGATTTCTGTCTTCACGCCAAAATGAAAGAAAGCAATTTCCCTCAAGAACAAACAATTAGCAGAACAAAGAAAAAGTGCACCCAAGCCTTCATCCTGGTGGTCTTCACTGTCACAACTCTTGCCCCTCCCACAATCCCACAAACCACACAGAGTAGCATTAACCATGCCTCAGTTTAAAGCCCTCCTCCCCATTGTCCTTGGAATAATTTCCAAAACCGTAGCATGGTTAACAAGCCCCCACTCATCTTCACAGACTCAGAGCTCCCCAACACCCTCACAGGCTCTCTCTTGCCACCATAGCCAAGTATGTCCTGTTCCCCTCTCCCACCACAGACCTTGGAACATTCTAGAACCAGGGTGTTATTCTTACACTCCTATCTCTCCCTCGGCTGGCCAACTCTCACTCCCTTTGCCAGGGTCACTGCTTTCCCCAACTGTCCTCCGGCACTGACTCAGGTGCCCCACATGACTCTCAGCTCCCAATCACGGTGCTATTTTTGCACTCTGTACACAATGGCTGACATTTGTGATCTGTGTTAGGCTTTCAGGGGACAGGGTCACGTCCTGTTCCCTGCAGTAGCCTCACAGTCTAATGCTGTGTCGGCCACATGACAGGTGTTGGACAAATGTTTGAGGACTGGATGAACACAATCACAAGAACCAATGTTTAGATTAAGCCATATGAAATTGCCAATATTTGACAGTTACAAAATGGCAATTTCATGATTATATGTAATAAACAAACTATATTAGGAATACGTCCCCCAGCACTAAATGGTGCTAAAAGTTTCCTGCAAAAGGCATAGAGGTTTGGGTCCCATGAAAAGAAGCCTTCAGATAACAGAATAGGACAAAAGTGGAAGGAAAAAAAGGATTTTGCATAAAGGACTGAACAGGCATTTCCAATAAATTATATGCTGGGAATTTTTCCTGGTCTCCCAAATATTGCCCCTTAGCCTTCCAAACCATCTGGAAAAATCTTTCTTCTGGTTGAAGCATAATCATGCCAAATGTGAACTCTGCACCCACTGACATTCTTAAGGAAGCCTGTCAAATTATGTAGCACTATGGGAGAAGAAAAGAACTTTTTTAAATCACAAAATGATTCAATCTTGTTCAATCTTCAGAGAGCTTGATAACAGTGGGATTAATATGTCAAATGTAGAGCATATCATGGGTTTATAAATACTAATGTTTAGAGAAACTGGATTCTATGAGAAAAATGAAGCTTGAAATAAGAAATGAGAAAACATGAGATGGTCCAATTTGGGTGGAAGCTGAGAACATGTCATTCTTGTCATGATTAATTAAGAGTTTGATGGCTACAGAGAAAAAGCACTTGACACATTTCTCCTCCCCTGTAGGAAAGGTAGTCAAGGGCGTAAATCCACACTCAAATCCAATCCCTCTGGCTGCAATCAAGAGGAGGCTGAGAGTGTCTGAGCAGCAATTACAACTCTCCATAGTGGGAAGGTCTCCAAGTAACAAATGAGACAATTTTCAAAAATACAAATGGGAAACCAGCCTCAAGACCAAACTTCTGTGCTTGTGCAGTGCACAGAACTCATTAAAGTGTTGTGCATTCGGTTGGCACAGATTCTGTTTTAGAAGGATGCTCTTAGAAGAGGGAGAATATGTTCAGCACTGTTATCTGCAACACAGACACCCAGGGAATATCATTCCACCATCACTGTTCACCAAGCATCCATTAGGAACTTGACTGTGGGGCCAAGGGCCACACAAACAGAAGAGCAATGAGTCTAGTCTTCCAGGAGCTTGCCTTCTTGGGCAGGGGCTGAGCTGAAGCCAGGTGGAATGGGCAGGCACAGCGCCAGGATGCGAGGCTACGGCTAATGGTTGGGTGTGAGGAGTGGACCCAGTGTGCCAAGACTCCAGAAAAAGATGGCAACTGAGAACACTGAGAAGTCTGGGAGGATGCCATGCAGGAAATTGAAGCTGCTCAGTGTTCAAAGGTGATTACTAAGGTGAGCCATTTCTCCGATACATCTCGTAAAGAAGCATCCTCCAAAAGGAAAAAAGGGTTGGGGTGCTCTGTGCTTTGGGACGAAATCAGGGATGAGAATTCAACTGTTGTTCTGAAATCTAATATCCTTTGGGTTGGTATGAAGCCACTAAGAAAGTACAGCTTTTTCTGACATACAGACCTGATGTTCTGTTTCATGTTTTTGTTGTTGTTGTTGTTTTTTAAAGAGTGTTTTCCTTTTATGGATAAATCTATCACATTTACTTTTATTAGTACGTTTAGAATCAGTTCTAATATCTTGTTTCTTTTTATGCTTTCTGGGCTGCGTTTTGAGCTTTAATTGAAGTATAACAGTTGTACAGAAAAACGAACAGATCAAAACTGTACATTTGAAAGACTTTCAAGAGCTGAGGCACCTGAGGAGCCAGCAAGCAGATAAGAACAGAACATGACCATCGTCTGAGAATCTTCCCTTGTGACCCTTCCAGCCACTAAGTCTCCCCAAAGACAACCGCTAGCCTGACTTCCACTGCCATACGTTCATTTTGCCTATTTTCCCACTTTATATAAATGGAATCGTGGAGTATATACTTTGCCCAATATCATGCTTAAGAGATTCGATCATATTGTTGCATGTGGTTGTATTTGATTCCTTCTTCTTACTGTATAGTATTCCATTTTGTGACTATTCCATGACCAATTTATCCACTCCATTGTTGAAGGGCATTTGGAGATTCCTGTTGGGGGTCGTGATGACCAGGGCTACTGTGGATATTCTGGTGTTGGTCTTTTTAGGAATAAATGTATGCACTTCTGTTTGGCACCCATCCAGGAATGGAATTGCTAGGCCATAGAGTTTCTAAGTTGTCAGAGCTAGTAGGTTCTGCCAAATTTTCCAAAGCAGTGGCGCAAATTTATTTTCCCACCAATAGTCAGAAAGTCGATAAGATCTGGCTAACAAAAAACTCTAATGTGCCCTCAGGAAATAAATATATACTGAAGAAAACTCTTTTATACCAAGTCGGCATGGCCTGAAAGCTTAAGTATGAAACATTATTTTTTTGCTTTCTTAGAACAACAGTAAAAGTGAGCTATACTGTTTTTAAAAGGAAGGAGACTCGAAAGAAGTATGTTCTGATAAGCATTAAGGACTCCTTTCCAAGATGAATGAATAATGTAAAATAAATAAAAGTTGATGAAATGGCACAAAATAACAGTTAAGAGTTACCAAGATCATGCCAGATGGTGGATCGAGAACCAGATGTTTCCAGGAAATTATGGTCCTTCTTTTGAACTCAGCTGGCTAAAATGTGGGCAAAACTGCACATGTCAAACTCACAGGCTATCTGACAACATTGCTTAGCCCGTTTTGCAAAGAAGGTTCTCTTTGGCTGCATGAGGAAGAAAATGCTGATGAGAATTTTAAAACTCATGGGAGAAATTTTTAATAATTATCTATCTTTTCTCATTTTTGCATTACTTTCTAAGCACCATTGTCTCAAAAAGGAGTGCCAAAAGGAATTGAGAGGGAGTATCCAGCTGGCTCAGAGACTTACAGAGGTGAAAGCTCTTCTAAGCTACAGGAAAACACGATGGAACGACAGTTACAGAGACACACCCTCAGGATAATTTCCTGTGAATTTAAAAAGGGTGTGCAGTGTAGGCACACGAGCCTACCTACAAGGGCATAAAATTTTTCCAGAATGAGATACAAACCCCACCACATTTATTCTCTCCTTAAAATCCTTCCAGTGGTTTCTTCCGTTGCCTGAAATCCCTGCTTTTGGATATAGCGTCCAAAGCTTTGATGAACAAGTTCTTGACTCTTCACCTCCACCCCCTCTTCGCTGCCTTTCACCCGTTCCCTCTGGCCCACTCCCTTCCAGCACTAGCAACCCATCTCCAGGGTGTGCAGTCTGTCCTACTGCTTCAGCACCCCTCCCCTGCAGGGCCCACTCTGCCTGGCTTTGCTTCCCATCGCTCTTCCCAGATTGTTCTCATTGAGGTCACTGGCAATCTCCCTTCTGCCCACTCAAGTGGTCCATTCTCAGTGCCCCCTTCCTTGGCCACCCTCCTTCTAGGCACACATGGTCCACAGTGCTTTGGGACACCTTACTGCCCAGATTTTCCTTCTACCACCGGTCTCTCCACTTCAATTCCCTCTGTGGCTTCCTCTTCCTCTTCCAAACCTTTAATGTTGAAGTGCCAGAGGCCTCAGGTTTGAGGTTATTCTCTTTCTCATCCATGTTGCCTCCTGACTTGTTCTTGGCTGGTTTCATCGCTTTAAATACCAGGATACACACCGCTGCTCCCCTAACCTTATTCTCCCAACCCCAACTTCCTTTCTGAGCTCCGATTGCTTACTCTACATCTCTCCTTGGCTGTCTACGAGGCAGCGTAACAGACCTTCCCCAGGCCAAGGTGTCCCTCCCCCAGGTCTTCTGCACATTGGCTGCCAAGAGCTCACAAGTGCATCCTTTCGGCAGAATCCCCTGGCTGCTGAGAGAGGAGGGCTGATGAAAGACACCTCATCCAGAAATGTTGGGGGGATTATGCCCTCAAAGGGGTGAGTGAGTACAGCCAGTGATTGGCTGTTATGGGGATACAAAAGCCCACCTTCTCGCTTACAACAAGGAGGAACAACGCCACAGTGACACTCTGCTCAGGAGTTCCCTGTGGGATCAGGCCCCTGCTACATCCCACGTAACCTTTCTCCTGAGAGCCCGTCCTCTATAAATCATTTGCACATGAATCCCCATCCCAGGCACTGCTTCTAGGAAACCCAACTTCAGAGCAGTCTTTCCCACTCATCAGCCAAAACTGTGCTGTTGGTCACCTCCTCCCATGTGTCCTCTTATGATCTAACCATCCTCCTCATGGCCACAAATGGCGCCTTTTGTCCAGCACAGGAATCTAGAAGTTGTCCTTGTTTCTTCTCTTTCTCTCATGCTCCAGATCCAATCTGTCCATGAATCCTATTACCTTCGCCTTTAAAAACACATCCTAAATCTGAGCCCTTCCTTTCCCACCTGCACCACTGAGAGACCTTCCTTACCAGCCTCTGCTTCCCTATTCTTCTCAAAATGTGAATAGAAACAAGTTCGTCCTCTGTTCAGAACCCCTGTGGCTTCCCATTATACCTGGAGTTGGCTTGCTCCCATTCTGTATCTTAATACCCCAACACGAATTGTCCAACCCCCATTGTCCAACAAGGACAATGACATCCTTATTTGAAGCGCACTATGCATATTTATTTCATGGGCTTTATAAAGGCACATTATTATTTCTGTTACCATCGCTATTGAACGTTCATCCTTTAAATATCTAAAGTGAAAAAAAATGTTTGGGGAGAAAATATAACCCAGTACCTATCTTATCTAAAAAAATATTTACAGGGGTGCCTGGGTGGCTCAGTCGTTAGGTGTCTGCCTTCTTTCAGCCCAGGGAGTGATCCCAGGGTCCTGGGATCGAGCCCCACATCGGGCTCCCTGCTCTGCTGGGAGCCTGCTTCTTCCTCTTCCACTCCCCCTGCTTGTGTTCCCTCTCTCGCTGGCTGTCTCTCTCTGTCAAATAAATAAAATCTTAAAAAAATAAAAATAAATAAAATATTTACAAATGCAACATACTTCATCTTCGGAGGGAAGCAGATTAATGACAGACAATGGATAAGAACTAAAAAGTGGACACTCACAGTAGTAGTAAACCCAGCAAGCCACTGGTGGCTAATGTTCATCAGCCACTGCGTAAGGTTTGGGGAGTGTATGGAGTGTGTTTTCTTTGCCATCCTCTTTTCTCCACCAGGGAGAGCATCGCCCACACACATTGAGAAGATCCTGGGTCAAGAATCACCTTTCAAAAATGCTGAGCAAGATATTGGTACAATGAACATCTCTTGGCTTTCATCAGGTACCGCTGCACCTCGGCCTCCTTCACGGTCCAATTCAAAAATCACCTCCTCTAGGAAGCCTTCCTGGCCTTCAAAAGAGCCCAGGCTGCTGCCTCTGGGTTTCCACTTGATTTTGCCATTCATCTTCTCTCCCTGAGCAACAGTCCCAGGCCCAATGCACAGATGATGTTTAGTGAATGAATAAGTAAATGAAAATACTAATCATCTACAAAAGTGACTCTGGAGCGAGCCGTCCCACCTTCGACATATCACCGCTCGCTTACGAGGAGGTGAGATGTCGAAAACACAGAAAGCTTAGAATCTGTTCCCACTAAACCATCATCAGTGAGCGTAAAAGATGCTATGCTCTGCACAGTTTAATAAATGCATCTAGTTCAACACTCTGATGGAAGAACATCTAATTTAAAAAAAGAGTTTTGACATCTTTAAATCAAGCATGCTATTGCCTACCTAGAGATGAATTCAGGACACCCGAGATTTCTAACTGCATAAAAACACCTTTCTCGAAGCTACTTCCCCATCTACTTCTGCTTGTGTTTTTAGGAATCAGTGGGGATGAGCAGTAAATAGATGAGTGACTTGATCCACTCGAACATTCCTCTGGGCTGGCACTCATGGCGGGCTCACTTAGAACGTTTGCTCCTTCGGGTGGACAGGATGTGCCAGTCCACTTGCTAGGTCTCCACACCCAAATCGGAAAGAAGGGAGGAATCCCTTTGCGGTTCTGGAAATAGATTCTGGGTGTGAAAGCCATTTGGCAAAGTTAAACATTAAATATTTGGAAAGTCAAGTTCTGACAGAGTTGGACAGGCTGCGTTTCCATACACTCTCCATCATTTCAAACCAGGAAGAACAGTGAACAATTCAAATTAAACAAAATATTGTAGTCTTGTGAAAATTCCAAAGAAAGGCATTGACAGGATTGTTCT
Organism: Ursus americanus; assembly: GCF_024610735.1. NCBI lineage: Eukaryota > Metazoa > Chordata > Mammalia > Carnivora > Ursidae > Ursus > Ursus americanus. The sequence goes on from NC_142130.1 coordinate 93,051,467, forward strand.
CCTTTCGTGTGTGTGTGTGTGTGTGTGTGTGTGTGTGTGTGTGTGTGTGTAAAATAGACCACTACAGATGCTGGGCCTCTTTGCAAACACACTTTAAACAGCATGGAAGATCCCACATGGGATGGCGTATGAGGATCAGAGAGGCCTGGTACCTTGCAAAATAGTAGTTAGCATCTTTATTTTTTTCATTGTTTTTATTTCTTTTTAGAGATGGAGAGAGAGAAGTGGGGCAGAGGGAAAGACGGAATCTTAAGCAGGCTCCACACGCAGCACAGAGCCCAATGCGGGGCTTGATCTCATGACCCTGAGATAATGACCTGAGCTGAAATCAGAGTTGGATGCTTAGCTGACTGAGCTGCCCAGGCGCCCCAGTGGTCAGCATCTTTATAAAGCTTAGCTTTTAGGTTTAACTACAGTGTTTCTCTGGCAAGCCACTCAGTTACAAGAATTGAACCACAACAAAGGGGCTTTGTGCTTGCTGCCACCCCCAGGTGGAGAAAACCCCTCTCCCCAGACCTTTACCCTTTGCCCTCCCTTGGGGTTACCTCCCCACCACTGTCAGTCTCAGCCCACCTGGCTCGATCCTCTATGGAAAGTGGCAGCGGGAGACTTGGTCAACCTTCTGAAGCCGGGGATGCTCTCAGTAAATGTCCAGACCCTCTTGGCAAAGCTCTGGCCTAATTGCTGGCTATGGATTTCCATCCATTCTGATGCCAGAGACGGACTTTGAGATCCTCATACCCCACCATCTTGAATTTAAGAAGCATGGGAGCAGTAGCCCTGACCTTTTTCAGGTGACCAGACTCAGCACGAGCTGCCCCTCCCACTCCCACCCTGCCCCACCCACCCATTGTCTCCTCATCATCCCCCATGCTTCCTCCCTAGTAACACGGGTGACAGTCTATAGAAAAAATCCTGCCCTCTCTTCCAGAAGACAATGCCAAAAACTGCATTCCCCATCCTCAAAGAAGTGAAAATTAAACCACACTAAAGTAGATCGAAACTGGCAGACATTTTTAAAAATTCACCAAACTTAATATTGGTGACATTTGAGAACAGATATACCCTCATATGTTGGGAAATAAAAATTCGTTTAACCTTTCCATAAAGCTATTTGGTTACAAATTTCAAAAGTTTAGAAATTTCACAGCCCTCTAATTTCACTGCAAGGAATTTGTTACAGGGAATAACAAAAATTTATGCGAAGACGTGTTCACTAGTATGTGTGTCTCAACCTTGTTTATAACAGTAAAAATCTGGATTTTAAGACTCGTATCTACACTAGGATATCATGCAACTATTAAAAATGGAATGGCGTATAAAGATTATCAGGGCATGTAAAGTAAAAATTAAAGCCGTTACCAAACAAAATACGCACTATTACACTGGTTCTCAACAAATCAAAAAACATCTATTAATTGAAAAAAAAACTTCCTGTAGCATCAACATCAAACTCTAACAATGATACCTATGTCTTGGAGCGTCATTAAAAACGATTCTGATCCTTGTATTTTATATTTTCCTTATTTTAAAAAGTAATGAAACTACACACCTGTGAGAATGGCCAAAATCCAGAGCATTGACAACTACGTGCCGGTGTGGATGGGGAGCCATGAGAACTCTCCTTCCTTGCTGGTGGGAAGGCAAAATTCTGTAGATAAATGGATAAGCTCTGCTCTATCCAGACAATGAGATATTACTCATTACTAAAAAGAAATGAGCTCTCAGGCTACGAGAAGACATGGAGGAGCACTGAATGCTTATCGCTAACCGCAAGAAGCCAGTCTGAACAAACTACGTAATGTATGTCTCCAGCGATGGAACATTCTGGAAAAGGCAAAGCTATGAAGAAGGTAAAACGATCGGTGTTGGCCTGGAGTGGAAGGGGGTGAGGGAGGGATGACAGGCAGAGCACAGAGGATTTTTAGGCAGTGAAACTACTCTGTATGGCATTTGTCCAAACCCACAGAACGTGCAACACTGACAGTGAACCCCAGTGTCAACTAGGGGCTCTGGGTGATGATGACATGTCAAGGCAGATTCATTGGTTGTGACAAATATACCCTCTGGTGGGGGAGGTTGATAGTGGAGGAGGCTGTGCAGGTGTGGGGGGGGGGTATGGGGAACTCCCTGTATTTTCCCCTTAATTTTGCTTTGAATCCAAAAAAATAAAAATCTTAAAAAATAATGATCCTTTGGTCTGAATTATCAAGTAAAATGCTGGATGATACTTCCCAGGGCTGATGCAAATCTTCTCCCAATTTGCTCTCTGCATTAATACTCTAGTAGGAAAAGTTCCACCATCAACGGCCCTATTGAGACATGGACAGAGAGGATTCATAAATAACACGATGGAAAAATGATAACGTTTTGTCAATGAATACTGTTCTCTGACTCAGAAATTGTTTTAGGAAAATTGCTCAGTGCTGTCTCTCAAGCACATTTTTATTCCAATAAAAATCAATGAATTCTTTCGTTCATCAAAATTGTTGAGGCTACTGTGTGCAGACACTGCGGTAGACGACAGGACAAAATCCCCACCGTCCTGGGCGTGCGTCCTAGTGTGGCCGGCAGGGAGCGGGAGAGGGGAGACAGTAGGCAGGTAAGCAGTGCCATGAGTGGAATGATTTCGGGCTGCGGTAAGTACCAGGAGAGCCGTGAGCCGGCTCTGGCAGGAGTGTAATAGCAGGGAAGGGGGCTGCTTTAGATCTGGAAAGGACTCTATGGGGGAGGAACTCTCAGGCTGAAAGAGGAAGATCGGAGGCAGAAGACATGGCAGGTGTAAAGGTCCTGGGGTGGGAAGTAGTCGGGCACTTTTAAGGAGGGGTGGAATCCAGTGAGCTAGGGAGGCAGAGGGATAGGGCCACAGGGGGCCAGCTTTGAGATGCCCACCACATTCGAGTGTATTTGAAGTATTCGCTCCCAGGGTCCGGAGTTCAGGGGAGAGGCTGGGGCTGCAGACACGAATCTGAGGGACTGCCAGCCCTCGGTGGTACCTGGGGTGACCCACTCATCCCAGCTAACCTGGGACTTCGTGGTTTCAGCACTCCAAGTCCCTCAAGGAGGGAAACCGCTGGGTCCCAAGTAAATTGGGATAGTCAGTCACCCAAATGACATTTAAAGCCATGAAAAAGGGTCACAGTACCTGGAAAGAGAGTGTTGATGGGAAGAAAAGAGGCTTGGGAACGTGGTCCCAGTCACCTCCATGCTCAGAGGTTAGAGAAGAGGCCCCGGTCCTGTTTTTTTAGGAGCCAGCAGTGGCCACTCATAAATCTATACCTGAAACACCCCCTCCCTGCCCCGTGAAGTGGAAGGCAGGCAGAGCCCAAGCTAATGCCACTGTTCTGGGGTTGGGAAGTCGGGGAGTCCAAAGCCAGGAGGCGGAGCAGAAGCCCCAACATCATCTAAGGGGGACACGACATGGAGGTGGCGTTCACTCTGAGACGTGGAGGATGACAAGGCTCCTTCCAGGGTGGGGGGTAATGGGGGGTGCTGAGCCTGGAGTTTACTGTGGCCCTGGCTGACACGAGGGTCCAAGATGAGGGGGCCAGGGAGCGAAGGCAGGTGAGGCAGGACTTCCCCTGTAGGCCAGAGCACACGATGCACGGCTTTCAGGCAGAAGAGTGATGGGATGCGCTTTGCACTGTAACAGGATCAGCGGCCTAAGTGCAGAGAAGGAATGGGGAGGGTAAGGACGGTGGCCAGGAGAGCCACTGGGCGCCCTTTGCAACAGTCCTGCAGGGTAGAGCCGAATAGACAAGGAAAAGGCGACTGGTGGACAGGAGGTGGCATGGACAGGACCGGGCCACTGAGGAGAACGGAGAACAGGGCAGGAGGGAGGATGCTGGGCACAGGGCGCCTGCGTGGGGCCAGAGCTACCTCACCGCTCCTGCAGCTATGACCCTCCGCCCAAGGGTGTGGGCGGAAGATGCGTGCGAAGCATCAGCCTCACGGGAAAGGGCTTAGCAAAATAACAAGTAAAAGAATGAAAAATTACCTGTTCAAGCCTGAGAATGAGAGATGGTGAGTAGACAAGAGGCTGGCGTGTATATGACTCTGAGATCTCTACTTTTGCCTATGCTTTCTAAAATTCACCCAGGAACATAAATTATGTTTTAGAAGATAGAAATCAATAAAGTGCTATTTTAAGGGGGAAATGTATAGTAGTCAGTGCAAAGGGGGAAGTCACCTGAAAGATCATGGTGACATGGTGGGTGTGACAGGTGGTTGAGGTGCAGTAAGCCCCACCAGGTCACCTGGTCTTTCCTGACGAGGACACACATTTGGTGGGGACTCCTGACTTTTGCTCAACCTCCCCACCCCACGGCACACACTGCACATCTCTTCAGATGCTGTTCCATTTCTGGAAGTTTCTGGAAACCCACGACCTACAACCACCTGTTTTATCCCTTACCAGGATAAACCACACAATGCATGCATTTGTGTGAGGTGAGGGGAGAGGAAGGAGGAGGGTCTCTTCCCTCAGCCGGTCCTTGACATTCTATCCTCTCTCTCACCTTCACAACCAGCTAAGTGTTATTGTGCTCATTTTCAGTTTAGAAACTGAGACTGGGATACAGCAAGTAATCAGCCCCAAACGGAGTGTGCTGGAGAGTAGCAGGACGAGGATTGTACTGTTGCCTCCCAGGTTGCAAAACCATTGGAGGACAATAGAGGGATTCCAAGGGTGGACTCAGGAGGAGGACCTCCTGGTTCAGTCTTTAGCTTCATCACCTAGTGAGCTGTGACCTTGGGAAAGGTACCAACATCACCAGACTGCCATCTTGAAGTGAGTTCTTGATGAGAGTACCTAGCACATGGAACAGTTGGGAGAGCCACACCGGGGAATTCATGGCAGTGCTGAGAGCGCGCCTGGCACAACACAGCTGCTCACTGATGCTTTTCTTCTCACTACCTCCCTCTACATCTCCAGGAACTCAGGAGTTTTGGGGGCATCTTGCTGACTAGACACCTCAGCTCCAAGATGGCGGCTTCTCTGCAGTCTTTGAAGAGGGTGGAAGAAGATACCAGCTTATAAATTAAAGATCAATTAAAGTCAAGTTCTCTACAGCATTCTGGTTTCCCTGCCCTTCCAAGAATATTTCTGAAAGCTATATTTTTCATGCTCAGAGCCTCTGGAAACATTCAACTCGATTCTTTCCAGCGTGCACTGCTAAGCCCCAGTATGAGTTCTGAGCTGTCCTGGAACCTTGCTGAGTCTGACAAAGTGCCCTGTATGTCATTGAGTCACTTATAGTCTAGTTACAGAGGCAAGAAAACTTGATGAATGGGGACTTCTTGAGGCAAAAGAGAAGGAAATGCACCCTGAGAACCCGATGAAAGAGGATAGAGCAAGGTTGTGACACGGGATGCTACACAGCTAGAGTGGGGCAGAGAAGGGAGCGCAGCCCCCGCCAAGGCATGGCACCTGGCCTTGAAGCCCTTTCCAGTGGCTTGTCAGCCTAAAGTGTGACATGATATTGATGAATAAATGTCCAATAAGAAACAGCCATCAGATGCCCGAGCAGCGTTACTCACCGCCCCTCACCGAGGCTAAAAATGCAGGAAGACAAATTGTGGTTGAAAGACAGCTTGGCCAGCTTGAAATCGCACCTATTAGAGTGAGTCAATCCAATAGCTGTGGTCATCAGGCTGGGACCATGAGGTCCCCTTCTCCCCTGGGGCTTCCCTGTGGCCCAGACCCCGCATGTAACACTGTGGACAGAGCACCACCACCCCGAGACCTGTTGTGAAAGTACTGTCAATCTACAGAACATGATTTTATACAGGGTGCTTTCTCAAAGACACCCGGGGTGGGAGGTTTCAGGTTACAAGTACATGGTAAAATAGATCTCCATGCGAATGTTTTAGAGTAGGTGGTCAAGGGCTATCAGATAACTCATATCAACAGTATAAAGAGGTCAGGCTTTGGGGATGGAGAGTTTGTGAAAAACGTTTCCCTGGAGAAACCTTGCAGGGGTAGTGGGTGGACGTGTGTGTCCTTCTTCATCTCAAACCAAGAGACCCTTTTCAACAGAGTTGATTGGAGACCTTGTTCCATGTGCCTGGGATTTGGGGAGGTCTGGTGGACTGATAATTGACACCTGCTTGTAGAAGCCGATGATGAGAAGCTATAGGCTGTGGGCTTGCAGCATCAGAGCAAAGAGAGGGGATGGAACAGCACAGACACGAGGTCAGTTTCCACTGATGGGGACACTGGGCTCTTAGCTGCTTCCTACGGACCAGGTATGGGCCATGTAAGAGAGAGCTCAGATCTTAGAGTCTGCTTAGGTGAACCTCCTAGATGGGTGCTGGGACCACAACAAAGAGATTCTGGAAGATGGGACCTCTGAAACCCAGGGGCCAGGCAGAGCAGCAATGGGAACCTCATGGGAGGACAGGCAAATGCTCCCAGGGGGGCCTGCAGAGACCCCACAGAGAAAGAGTCAGCAGCAAACACAGTCAGCGGATGTCAGTTGGCCAAGTCCTGCTCATCGGACACCTTGTTATATTAGGACATCAGAGCTATGAGCCAAGGCCAATGCCTGTGGGAGATGGCGGTCACTGCTCAGATATTTAAATATCCATATAGACAGGGGGATGTGGCAAGAACCCAGAATTCAATCAGGCAGCAGAGAATTGAGACAAGGAAATTAGCTGGAACCTTAATGAAATGCCTCCAGTCTAACAAATCAGATGGAATAGTCAGGTAATTGTAAGACTTCATCCCAAGGGGTATCAGAGGAGTGTGGACCTGGAGTTGCCTATTATATAAAACACTTGCTTGGTCCAGGTCCAATTTTGCAAATAGGATTATGCTTGTATCAGCTGGGGTTTGGTCAGGAAACAGAAGCGCTAGAAGTGATAAAACAAGGGATTTATGACAGGGGTTTTGCTGTGTGCACTTGCGGGAGCCGGCTGAACAGTCTCCGTGAGCCTCCTGCCTCTGTGTCTGCGAAGCAAGCAGTCAGGCTGGAGGGTTAAACATGATCACACACATCACAGCTGTGCAGAACCAGAGGGAAAAGTAGAGACACCGTTGGCCAATTTTACCAGCAGGAATGGGCAGGGAGAGTTCCGTGATTGGGGGTGCCTGATGTGGCTTCCACGGATCCGCAGAAGGTCCCTGGCCCCCAAATTCTTCCTGGAGTTATAATTGGATGGGGAAAAAAGAACCATTCTAATTCTCATCCATCATTCCGAACCCATTATCCACATTAATGGAAATAAAGGGTCGAACGAGGGCCAAGGGAATGAGTTGGAGGGAAACAGGAACCAGGTCAGGAAGTAGAAACAAGAGCTTCTGATAAACTGTGTAGTTGTCACAACCCTTTCCTGTTCCTGTCCTGTGTCACTGGAGCCTCTAATCACCCCACAGGGCACAGCAGTCAGGCATTATTATCCTTCGTTTACAGATGAAAGAAGAGATAGGGGCGTGCTGCTGATGGGGGGAGGGGTGGTTTGCAACGTTGACGTCCTGACGTCCTGACTCCTGGGAGCACTGGGACCCACTTCACCCCAAACCTCCCAGCCCCTGCTCATGGGACTGAGTATAAAAGTGCCAGGCGATAAGACAGGCCTTCGGGAGGGGCTCTTCTCCCCCCCGGGAATCCCCCCACCCTGAACACCCTCCACCTCTCACTCTGAATAACGGAGTAATGCTCCCCAGCCTCTGTGTCTGCCAGCACTGTTGGTCACCGAGTCGTCGAGGATGACAAGGAGGGACGAGCTCGAACTCGTCCTATTTCAGAACAGCCAAGGCCTCAGTACCCTGGGGGGGAACCAAGTAAACCAAGGCCAACACAAAAAGTGGGAGGGGGTATCATCTGCCTCCAGCCTCATCTCATGGATGACAAATCATACAGAGACTTGTGGCCTTTAATATGGAAGGGACCCCTAACCTGATGTCTGTCCTTCTCACACAGTCACTTACAGAGAGGGTTCCAGAGAGTATGTCATCAACACGCAGAGGCCCAGAGCCTTGCTCACAGCACCGGACCCGGGAGCGCTTCAGACGTGGCATTTTTAACAACCATCCCTAGGAGACTCGGGGAGATTACGAGGTGGGGTGGGGGGTGGAGGGGAGCATCATTATTCCCATTATAGCAACAAGGAGAGGGAATGCAGCTGACTTGAATAATTTGTCTGGAATCCCACAGCTATGGAGCAGCACAGAGGGGCCCCTGTTTCCAGGCCCCAGCCCTTTGCCACCCTCTTCCAGTGAGAACTGGATCAGAATTGCCCATAACCCGGGCAAACGGAAGGCACGGCTGGATGGGTGCGTGCACGCGTGCCTTCCTGCAGGACCGCATCTGGGCACGTGGCTGTGCACCTGTCCTGGGACATAGATTGGCAGCAGCATACGCACTTAGGGACAAAGGTAGATGGCAGAAAACACCAAAGGGGAGGGGGTGTCTGTGCTGCCCAGCTCATAGCCTCCAGCCCCTCGGACAATTGTTTTGAAAGAAGATGCCTGTATCTTGCTGTGTTCGTTTTGAAACGCTTAGTCTTCGTTCCGACTCTGGAAGGAACAGACAAATGGCAAGAGGAGAGAACTGGCATTTATTTTCCTCAGTCCCGTTTCCCTTGACTGCCGTGTGCCTCAGCAGCTCCCGGGGACCGAGCGACTGTAAACACACGCGACACTTCGCAGTCGACAGACGTGGTTTGGCTGGGCTTAATTGATTCCATCTTTGCTTTTTCAATCAAGCCAGAAGACAAACACGCTTTGTAGCTTTTAGCCATCCTTCCCCCAAAATGCAGATGGGGCTTGTTTTCCTTCGGGGAGCACGCCGTGCCTGCACGTCTTACTCGACTGATGGTGGGATCTGAGGCTTGCCTCGCACATCCCTTCCGTTCAGCTCGACGGATACTTGAAGAACTCCTCCCAAACCTGACAAAGGATGTCTGGGGGCCATGATAGGGCCTGGATGCTTCTGTGGTCAGATAGCCGTGAGCAGAGCGTGTCTGTCCGCTGGCCAGGGGCTCCGGGCCCCTGCTGTCCGCCAGACCAGCAGTTACACTCTGCAGTTTCCCCAATTAAAAAGTGTTTAAACATCTACTACTTAAAGGATACTTCAAAAGTAATAAATTAAAAACGGGGGTGGAGGCGGGAAGGAACTCTAGAGAGACTGAGCAGAGAAGGAAAATGTCTGTATACATAGACAAGCCATCATTTTGGCATTCCTGAAACAATACCTTGACAACTTAAAAGTAAGCACTAACTCAGGTTTCCGGGGCGTAAAATAAATGTGAATGAGCTTACGGAAAATCGGACAGTGGTCCATAAAGCAATGGAATATCCCTGCCCTCTTCGTTCTGATCGGGCTGAGTCTGCTGGGTGTGGGTTTTGAGTGAGGGGAGGGTCCCCAGCAAGAGAGGGCAAGGGCGTGGTCCAGAAGCCAAAGCCTGGGTCCCCGCCACGCCCTGTCCACCCTCTGCACAGCGAGGGGGCTGGGCCACTGACAGCTTGACACATAGAAGATGATTTTCTGGCTCCTGCTCACTTTCAGCAAGAATTTGCCAGTTTTGTGTCACGTACCGTCAGTTTGAAAGAACCCTGTTAACCATTGCTCATAATTAGCAACGACTATGTCATTGCTGCCTCGCTTTCTGGCACCTACTTCCTCGTGCGATTATATTGTCCCTTACGGTGTAACCATCCTTTTCATAAACTAGCTCTTCTTTGAGAATATTCTAACCCCCAGTATACTCAGCCACACCCACCTCTAAAGAAGTTGATTTTCTAGAATGAAACCTAGGTTGCGACACCATACGTCAGCGGAGAGCATGGATTCATTAAGGAAGGCGAACACAGCCTCTCGAACCCACTCTGTCCGAGGTTCTCAGAAGCACGGCCATGGGGGGCTTCTGCCTCTCCCCCAGTTCTGATCCCCTGCTCCTCCCCAGGCCGCGATGCCGGCCCACACAGTGTAAAGGACTTGTAGCTTGTCCTCTGCAGCGGACGACCGCCAGGGCACTTAGCTCAAAGGCAGCATTCTGGTTTTGCATATTGGTTATGTTACAGAAGGGGATGGGGGGTGGGGCTGAGAAGTTGGTATCAATACCCATCCCGTTTGGAATGTATGCAATTTGTGCAGCTCACAGCTGTGTTCCTCCCTGTTTTCCTGTCTGGACAAAAAAACCAGCTTCTCTCCTCGGTCTCTCTGTGATTACGGGGAACTTTGTCTGCGGCTCTCATCGGGGGTGTGTTAACCCTCGTGATAGAAATTCTGATGTCGAAGCAGGAACTCGAGGCTTTGGATCAGCTGAGCCGGGTCAGGCCCTGGCTCTGCCTCTTAGGGGCTGAGTGCCCATCAGGAAGACTCTTGGTTCCTCTCTGTCTCCTTCTGAACAGTAAGCAGAGATACATCCTTACCTAACTCCCAGAACCATTGGCAAGTTCAAGGGAGTATATGAGGGCACTCATGCCCAAAGTCTTTTATACAATGACTCTGTTTAGTGAATTCAGTCTCTCCATGGCAAGTTTAAAAATAAATTAAAAGAAGGACTTGTAACCAAAGAACCCCAAAAGTATTTCACTGTTATTTCCACAAAAGCGGTAGATTCCAAGGACAGAGACTTGAGTACGGTATTATTCTTTTATTTATTTATTTTATTTTTTATTTTTTTAAAGATTTCATTCATTTATTTGACAGAGAGACACAGCCAGCGAGAGAGGGAACACAAGTCAGGGGAGTGGGAGAGGAAGAAGCAGGCTCCCAGCGGAGCAGGGAGCCTGATGCGGGGCTCGATCCCAGGACCCTGGGATCATGCCCTGAGCCGAAGGCAGACACTTAACAACTGAGCCGCGCAGGCACCCTGGTATTATTCTTTCATTTATTTTTTTTTCTTATAATAATATTTTTTTATTATATTATGTTAGTCACCATACAGTACATCCCTGGTTTTGATGTAAAGTTCAATGATTCATTACTTGCGTATAATACCCAGTGCACCATGCAATATGTGCCCTCCTTACTACCCATCACCAGCCCGGTATTATTCTTTTAAATGACTTGTGTTGTATTTTCCTAATTTCCAAATAAATACATGTTCTTTTTACAAAAATTGAAAAAGAAAAAACAGCATATCACTCAAAACAAGCGATAACAATTCTTAACACTTTTGTATTGTTTCCCTGCAGTCTTTGTCTATGAAGATATATTTTCTTTCTTTCTTACAAGGTTTGGAGGACAGCACATGTTACTCTGTCCTTGGGTAGGTTCCCAAGAGTGAAATTACTTAGTCAAAGAGTAGTAACTGTTTGAAGCTCTTCATAAATTCATCCACATCTTTGGAGAAAGTCTTTGCCAGTTCATAACACCCCTGGGAGGGAAAGAGAATACTTATCTCCCAGGATCACCCCCTGCATGGAATGTGGTCATCACTTCAAAACCCCTCCAGTTTTTCCAGCTTTGGTAAGGGAGGTGAGCAAGAGTAAAGGAGGCTCACAAAGAGAGTTTGGGTTGGCCAACAGTCATGATCCTGTCTTCCATAAGCTTCTCTCTCTTGATATGTAAAACACCAGCCAGCCTTTCTGGTACACCTCAGAAGTAGCTGAAGCTATCATTAAATAAACAAATGTGTTGATAATCAGCTGAGCTCGTGTTTCATAGGTTGACCAGGTGAGAAGCAGTTCGATCACAAACCAACGTCTGCATTTTCAAGGCGGACTCCACGTGACTCTGGGACTCACTGGAAGCCACTGTTCTTGTTCAAACATCTAAAGGCACTTGCCATAGTTTTTCAACGAAAGATGCTTCTTACAAGATGGCAACTGTATTCACAGTTCTCGTGACACCATGCAGTTGGAAGAGGAAAGGGGTAACCAAGTTAATGGTCAAAACACACACACACACACACACACACACACACACACACACACACGCACAATTTCTTGTGATCGGGAGGGAGCTACTTCTCCGTGCCCTAAGCCATGCCCACAGCTTCCTCAGCAGCAAGGTTGCCCAGGTAAGTGATTTTTCTTTAGCTTAGGTATTGTGGCCCCAGACCATATGAAGGTTCTGTTAAAAAGAAAGAGTAAAACAGGAATATTGGGTGGGCAGCTGCCCTTATCTGCTGTAAACACATGCAACTATATCACCAAAATCTTTCTTATTGATGAATTGAATTTTTAGCGTCCGCTTTCAAATTATTTTACTGCAAAGGGTAACACGAATACAAACTTTCAGATACTAACTTGTCACCCACACACTGCCCAGTTTGTTCTCAGCCCTGTTTCCTTCCATCGGGCTGTTCTTTCTAGAGCCCTTGTGGACTTCCCTCCTCTCTCTCCCAGATAAATCTCCCAGTGGTGGAGACAAAGCCCCCAGTCACGCCAGTGTGGGTTCATCACTGGGCCCTCAGCAGCTCAGCGGTAGGGGTCTATGAAATTATCTTTTCCCATTGTTATTTGCTTCCATCTCCCACCATGACAAACAATTTGTATCTGCAAAGACTGCCTTTGGCCTTTTTCAGGGGGACCTATAACCTCGTGTGTGTGTGTGTGTGTGTGTGTTTGTGTGTGTGTGTGCGCACACATACAACTCATGGCTCCTTAAAGAAGTCCCACAGTGCAGACACGTGGCCAACTCCCTTGTCCCCATAATTGTGACTCACCTACCAGAAGCGCCCTTGATTTCTAAATGGTTTCTCTCTTGTGCCATGGAATTCTGCCGGATATGTCTTAAACCATTCCCACGTTCTTCCTTCCCTGAACATTTTCACAGCAGAAAAGCCAAACAAATGCGCATAATCTTTAAATAAACTCTACAGAGCTTGCTTTGTGAAAGCATTACTCTTCCAAAATTTTTCCCACCCCCCACTTCCTCTTCAGGATTATGAATTATAGATGTGCAAGATTAATCCATACAAAGCATCTGTATTTCAAGCCTGCCAAGAACTTCATTTCTCGGGGGTGGCCAAATTTACAGATGAAAACAGGTACAGATCGCTGTGGGACAATTGAACACAGGTGGGTGTGTCCACCTCTCGCCGGATTCGTCACTGTCATCATCCTCCCAGATGGAGCCAGATGGAGGAGGGTATTTGATGGGCACCCCTCACTAATCGAGCAGTCACCCAAAGCAGCAGGTGCTGAGAACCACAACACAGGGACCCACGCCAGAGAATTCTAAAATGCTAGAACTGAAAAATGGCCCTAGGGATCCCCTAACCAACTTTTTTAATTTTAAAGACTAAAATTCCAAGGCCCAAAGAGCTTTTGAGGTCCCCAGACCTCTCCTTCCAATTTTAACTGTTCTGTTACATTAAACAATGCAGTTTCTTTGTGCTCTTCCTATATTGGACGGGACTTGTCTTAGAAATTAATAAATATTTTTAAAAAATACTCTGGGGCATTTACGTATGTGTTTAATGCTCAGCCAACCTGAAGGTCACAAAAGAGGAAAAAATAAGATCAAAATAAGATGTTCTTCCACTTTGCCATCTACCCACCCCCCACCCAACTACCTGGGGTCAAGTCCAAGGTCTCCAATGTTTACCTCTGAGCACCTTCTCTCCGCCAGCTCTCTCTCTCTCTTTTTCTTTTTTAGGTATGTTGGCACTTTTTTAAAAAGCTTTTATTTTAATTCTAGTTAGTTAACACACAGTGTTGTATTAGTTTCAGGTGTACAACATAATTATTCAACACTTCCATACATCATCCGCAGCTCTTAATGCAAAGCTCTTTCCACCCCATGGTGGTGCTTGTCATGTGCAAGGAGAATGGGAAAGCGTTTAGAGAAACTCTGACTTCCAGTCATCACTTGTAAACGTTCCCTGCACACTCACACGGTCAACCAAAAGCATCTGTACCGACAATTCACACCCTCCCACGCCCCTCCCCAGGGTCCTCAGGGTTATTTAGAAAAGGCTGGATTGAAAGCTGTTGATGATTTTGGTTTTTGTTTCTATTTTTGTTTTAAAGAAGGCCGCTTGAGGAAGCAGTTGGCCAAACTTCTCACCTGAATTAAAAATTGAGAAACATAATGAGTGGCCGCAAGGAACCATTCGAATATAGAGACACCAAAAAACATTCAAGCACAGCCTGGTTCTCAGGAAGGGGGAAAAGGCCACATAGATATTAAGGCGAGGAAATCCCGAGTGGATTTACTGCTGATCTAACTAATGTGTTTCAGACGAAGGAGTAGCTTTACTCCCACAACTATGCCTCATGAATTTGCAATGCAGATTATAAATGATAACACCCTATTTCCTGGTGTTCATTTTTCAAAAAGCTCATGATCACCTAAGGGTTCCAAAGAAGATTCCTTATCTCCACATTAATATCTACCGTATTGTTGTTCCTGCAGCTGTAAGATGTTTTCCTGGTTAAAGTCATTACAATTCATCATCATCACCACCATCATCATCATCATTGTAGTAAGACCAACATTTCTTGAGTCCCTGCTCTTCTCTGAGGCAAATTTAGTCTTGCCGGAGCAAAGTCTGCCCGGGCCGAGATTGTTGGACTCGAGGCCGTGAACTTTCTCCTGGCAGAACTTGTGAGTAGATCACTTAGTCGGTACACAGGGGCCTTAACTGCTCGGGTTAAGCCTGCATGTTTTTTGACTTTTATTAAAGGAGTGATGTGTTTGGAAACCTATTTTCTACGGCATCCATTGAACTGGCCACCGTAGGTTACTACCCCACACACTCCTGTCAACGTACAGCCCATGGATTGGCCAAATGGACCATAAGCAAATTCATTCAAGAAGAACTCGAGGGGCGCTTGGGTAGCGCAGTCGTTGGGCGTCTAGCCTTCGACTCAGGGCGTGATCCCGGCAATCTGGGATCGAGCCCCACATCAGGCTCCTCCGCTGGGAGCCTGCTTCTTCCTCTCCCACTCCCCTTGCTTGTGTTCCCCCTCTCGCTGGCTATCTCTATCTCTGTCAAATAAATAAATAAAATCTTAAAAAAAAAAAAAAAAAAGAAGAAGAACTCGGGAGTGCTCTGATGGCACCCGTCATCAATCAACCAGAGTTGTCAATTGCAACAGTGATTGGCAGGTGTAACTCACCGTAGCAGTAGCAATGCATGTAGCGCCTTATAAGCCACACGTCAATCCAAGGGATGATTTTTCTATATTTGGGAGCTACCTTCAGGATCCCCACCTCCTGGTAGTCACACCCAACCTGAATAGGGCTGACTGAATAACCAAGAGGCTATAGAAGTGACTGTGGGCCTTTCAGGTCTAGATCACAAAAGACTCGGCAGATTCTGTCCTGTTCTCTTGCGTCATTCTGGCGGAAGGCGGCCACCGTGTCATGAGGACATTCAAACAGTACTGCGGAGAGGTTGGTGAAGACTGAAACTGCCACCAATCAGCACAGACCTACAGACCACGTGGGAAGCTGCTTTCAAAGCTGATCCTCCAACTTCTCTCTCTCCGGGAACAGCAGTCCTGACCAACATGACAAATCTTATGAGAACCTGAACCAGAACTTCCTGGCTAAGCCACTTCTGAATTCCCAACCCACAGGAACTTTCGGATAATAAATGTGTATAGTTTTAAGCCTTGAATTTGCACTTTATGCATCAGTAGATGACCCATCATAGTGCATGAGCACCAGGAAGAGAAGTTGTCCTCTCTACGTCCATGTCACCAAGGTGGAAAGAACATCGCAGAGCTGGAAAATTTGAACCTGTTAAGCAAAAAGACAAAACAGACCTTGTGGAAGGATGGAATTGACATTTTGTGGGAATTTCACTTATGACCTTGCTTGATCTAGTCCACCTCTGGCACACACAAACAGAAACACCAGACGAGGAAATGGGGCCTACAGTGGCCACGTGCTAGGGCAAAAGTCCACAAAGCTGGTGAGTGACAGAGCTCAGATTCAAACCCAGTTCTGTCTGCCTTCAAATCCCATGCTTTTTCCTTGTAGGAAGACAAAATCTTCTCCCAACGTCAATGAAACCTAACATGTCCACTGTTTCATCCCTCTTCTCATTCCAGAGAAGTTTTACACATCTATTGTCAGGAATGCGTCTTGTACCCTATGAAGTGGGCCATCACCTTCACATCACAAAGCACACTATCTCCAATATGGTCTGTTGAGCGTACCTTTCAGTTTGCTTTTATACCGTGTCTCTTTTGGGTGCACCCTGTATATTTTTGGCAAGGATAAGACAAAACCAACAAATAAACACAAAGAAACATGAATTACTAAAGGGGGATAACTCCTACTGTCATCTCAGATGTACCATTTAATACAAAATCGATCTGAGCTACGAGAGGCTGTAGCCTAGAAGACATCAGACCGTCATGGGCAGGTCTCAGGGCCTCGAATGGGGAGAAGGATGTTCTCACATGCAGTGACAATGCGAGTGTGTGAACAACAGCAGTTCTTTAACTTTGTTTTGCCCTCAGTTTTGCCATCTGTGGAATGACAGCAATGTGTTCACCAGATGTCCCCTAAGATCCACTCAGGCATCCTGTGTTATATGAGCACAGAACCCCCCCCCCCACACACACACACGGCAGGGCTTGGAGAGGTAGAGAAAGAATGAAAAGACCAAGTCCTCGATATTTGTTATGTGCCCTTTCTGTACTCGTTGCTGCCTCTTTGGGTAGTAGTTCGTGATTTTTTTTTATTACAGATCCACCCTTCCTCCACTAGTAGTCCATGGATCCTGTGTGAGACTGAACTCTCAGTTCCAGGAGTGGAGGATGTAACCCAGGCTTGGCCAATCAAAGCATCACAATCCTCCAGCCTTAATGCCAGGAGAGAGAGGCACACGACCTGAAGTAATCCAGCTAGAATGAATGTCAGAACATCAACGGAAGCTTCTCTTTCCCAGTGGACTGAAGTCTGGAAGACTGTCAGCTTAGTTGGAGTTGCCTAAGGTGCTGTGCCATCACTGGCAAAGCTGGGGAAAAGAAGAGCCGAGAGAGAGAGGGAGAGAGAGAGGAAGGGAGAGACTAAGTCCCAGTGATTTACTGGAGCCTCTAGACCAGTGGTTCTAAGTAGTAATTCCCTTCTAGATGGTATTTTGGTTTGGGTTTCTGCACAAGCAGACTATGAGGTAAGACTTCCCATATAATAGTTTATTTGGGAAATGATCCCAAGAAACACCAATGAGGAAGTGGGAGAGACAAAGAGGGAAAAGAAGCCAATATAGGGTGTTGTGGTAAGCAGAAAAATAGCCCCCCAAAGATGTCTGCATCCTGGAATCTGTGAATACTTTGAGTTTACAAGACAAAAGGGAAAGAAGTCTGCAGATAGAATTAAGTTTGTCAACCAGATGATCCTAAAATAAGGAGGGTGTCCTGGATTATCCTGTTGGACGCAACATAATCCCAATTGTCTTTAAAAATACAGGAGGGAGACAGAAGAGAGAACCAGAGAGATGACAGCATGGGAAGGACTCAGCCTTTACAGGCAGACTCTGAGAGCCCAATGTTGTTGGCTTTGAAGGTGGACCAGAGAGCCACAAGCCAAGGAATGTGGGCAGCCTCTGGAAGATGGAAAAGGCGAGGAAACGGATTCTTGCTAGAGCCCCCAGAACGGAATGCACCCTGCTGGCTCCTTGATCTTTTTTTTTTTTTAAGGTTTTATTTATTTATTTATTTGACAGAGAGAGACAGCCAGCGAGAGAGGGAACATAAGCAGGGGGAGTGGGAGAGGGAGAAGCAGGCTCATAGCAGAGAACCCTGATGCGGGCTAGATTCCAGGACTCCAGGATCATGCCCTGAGCCCAAGGCAGACGCTTAATGACTGAGCCACCCAGGCGCCCCCTGCTGGCTCCTTCATCTTTAGCCCACTTCTGTAAGGAAATAGATACATGTCGTTTTAATCACTAAGGCATGGGTGATTTGTTACAGCAGCAAGAGGAAAGAAATACAAGGGCATTTCAGGTCGACTACCTTGCAGACAATGGGAGCTCAGTACCCCTGGGGAGCTCTGGGAGACAGTGTAGAGCACGCCTCTGGGTTGTCCCAAGCAAGGGTGAAGAGCTCGAATACCTACCATCCATCCACCTCCACCAGGGCCAATGCTCTGGTACTTCCGGGTAGCCGCTGTGTGCTTTGTCGCCAGGCCACAAGCCCGAAGGCAGGAAGTCTCCCTCATTCTCCATAAGCAGCCTTCTGTGTGCAGAGGTGATGTCCAAGGCCGACCACATCTGCAATAAACAGTTTCTGGAGGGAAATGGTGGGGGGGGGGGATGGGCTTTAGTTGTCATAATCATCAGGCGTTCCTACTCATATTTACTGGCTGGAGTCCAGCTCGGGATGCTTCTGCACAGCCAGTATGGTGGAAGTGTCCCCACCCTGCCCCCTTAAGAAATACTGGCTGAGACCAAGGTGCTTCTAGTCCTGGGCTGTTGGCTCGAACTCGCTGATGTACTTCCTTCCTTCTGGAACTAGTCTGGAAGGAGTTAGCCCAGTGACCCCTGAGTGATACACGTAGATGTCAGAGACATATAGAAAGGTCTAGGTCTTGTTTTTGGTAAAAATGTCCAACAATAACGCTCTGAAGAAACAAGAAATAATTCACAACAGCCGGGATGAAATTTCCATCCATTCTTCACACTTTTTTGCACAGTGTTGAAAGGAGCATAAAATCAGCCCGGCCCAGTTAGAACATTCTGTCATGAAGTCACAGAGACACATTCCAAAAGGCAGGAAAAGGCGATTGCAACGTGCTTTCTCCTCCCCAAAGGCGTATATGCCACAAACCAGTCCGTGTTTAAAGATCAAAGCGAGAGCCTGAACAACTTGCTTCCTAATGTCTGTCTAACACCCCTGTCAGCAAATAACACACAGGTAATCAGGAAAGACGGAGAAAATGTTAAAAAGGAAAATACCTTTAAAATACCCTGTGGAGTTCTTTCGCCCAATGAAATTTTGGATGGCCTTCCGTTTGCATTCTGGAATGGAAAGTCACAGCACTAACACTTGTTTCTGACATGGGTCACTCCGGAAGAGAGGAACAGAGAGAAAAATCTGCATGTGGAGGGGCAGGCCCAGAGCTAGCCGTACATTGGTTCTCTCAGACAAGCTCCTTTGCTAGCCTTTCAAGATACCTTCTGGATGAGTTTCCTCGGGCGGCCATCACGAACGACCACAAACTGGACAGCCTCAAACAATAGAAATGTACCCTCTCGGAGTTCTAGGAGCCAGAACCGACCACCATCCTGGTGTCGGTGTCAGCAGGGTCGTGCTCCCTCTGAAGGCTCTGGGGAGGGTCCTCCCTGTCCCTTCTGACTCCTGGGGGATAGCAGCTATTGGATTAGGGCTCCCCCTAATCCAGGATGACCTTATCTTAATATGATCACGTCTGCCAAGGCCCTATTTCCAAATAAGACCATGTTCACGGGAAGGGGGGAGGGGCGTGGGTGAGAGCGTCAACATATCCTGTCACTGGACACAATTCCACCCATAACACCACCTCAAACCACACTGTGGAAACAGACACTCAAGCATGCGTCTCAGGTGTAAGAAATATTCAGAATTATACTTGAAATGTTGAAAGACCGAGAAGTGGCGTGGGAATAGCAAAAGGTCCGCCCCCAACATCATGTCCACATAGCACTATGCTCCCCGGGGTCTTGTGGTCCCACCAGGCAAGCAGCCACCTGACCTAGAAGAATGACCTCTACCACAGCTAGAACGGATTTAGGGAGGGCATGAGCTTATCGTCGTGCTTTTGCCAGGTTGTGCGCCTGCGTGTGGAAGAAGCCTCTCGTCGAAGCCTGGGCAGGCTTCATCTGGCTGTGACGCCCTGGGCATCCCTTCTACGCTTCCTGCCTCTGAGTGGACGCTCAGCCCGTGGGCCCGGGAGCACTCCTTCCTTCCCTGCCCAGCCCTGCAGGCTGCACCGCCAGCGGCATTCCAGCTGGGCTTGGCAGGCAGCCGATGGAAATAGTAGGTTAACCATACTAAATCACCAATATTTAACCATTTGTGCCTGCAAAGGCAATTTCATATCAACTCCGAGTCATTCCCGTTTTGCAAATTGGACTCCCATCCATACACTGGCTGAGATTAGCCTCAAGATGATCAACCTTGTTGGACAGAGGAGCCAGCAAACCTGGAAGTCACTTCCAAGGTTGGAAGAAGCAGAAACCATCCATTTTCAGTTCAGCATGTGCTAATTTGTTGATCCTACCCTTTAATTACCTCCAGGACAAATCAGCCTTGTTCAAACTTTGCTAGGCGAGGACATAGCCACTGCCTGGACAGCGTATTATTTCCCAAGTAAAGGAAGTATCAGTTCAATTTATAAGAATTTCCAATAACGGTTTTTAATCACTAATAGCCACTCATAAAATTACAATAGAGGTCTTGGGCTTGTGGAAAAGTGAACCGTTATTGTTTTATTTTAAACACCAGGATTTAACCTTTAAATGAATGTAGCCATCTCCAAAGCCGTCTATTTGAAAGACTGTGACCTCTTCCCAGGGTTAGCATGCAGGGATCAAAGCATCTCTCCAGAACCCGACATGGCTTTTCAGAGCCACTTTTTTATTTATATAGTAGTTTCACTCACCTCGATAATTCACTTTACTCATCAGATGAATCACTAACTGACTTCTGGTTTTCTTGAAAGATTGAGCTCATCCTTCCTTGGGATGCGGGGCAACCACTTACTATATTCCAAACAAGGCCGAAAGGAAAGGTATCAGGACTTGCCTTAAGTTTTCGCATGAGTAAGTGTGTAAACTTACAAGATAAGTACTTCATTTTTTCTTAGCAATTTAAGTTCTAATGGACTGGTTTGTTAATGGCTAAAATTAACAAGAGAGGAAACAACAGATGTTGGCGAGGATGCAGAGAAAGGGGAAACCTCCTACACTGTTGGTGGGACTGCAAGCTGGAGCAGCCACTCTGGAAAACAGTACGGAGCTTCCTCAAAAAGTTAAAAATGGAGCTACCCTATGATTCAAAAATTGCACTACTAGGTATTTACCCCAAAGATACAGATGTAGTAAAAAGAAGGGGCACATGCATCCCAATGTGCATAGCAACAATGTCCACAATAGCCAAACTGTGGAAGGAGCTGAGATGTCCTTCGACAGATGAATGGATAAAGAAGATGTGGTCCATATATACAATGGAATATTACTCAGCCATCAGAAAGGATGATTATCCAACATTTGCATCAACATGGATGGAACAGGAGGGTACTATGCTAAGTGAAATAAGTCAATCAGAGAAAGACAATTATCATACGGTTTCACTCAAATGTAGAATATAAGAAACAGTGCAGAGGTCCATAAGGGAAGGGAGGAAAAACTGAACGGGAAGAAATCGGAGAGGGAGATAAACCATGAAAGACTCTTCAGTATGGGAAACAAACCGAAGGTTGTGGAAAGGGAGGTGGGTGGGGGGATGGGGTAACTGGGTGATGGGCATGAAGGAGGGCACATGATGTGATGAGCAGTGGGTGTTATACGCAACTAATGAATCGTTGAACACTGCATCTGAAACTAATGATGTACTATTTGTTGGCTAATTGAATTTAAATTAAAAAAAATAAAGTACCTGGATTTTATGATCCCACCTATTTGTGACAAAATCTGCCTATTTTTTCTAGAGGAATAGCATGTCTCATTCAGGTCAAGAGGCGTGTGGGCATGGTGCTGCTCCAGCCCCGCTTCAGAGGACAAAGCCACTTGTGCCACAGGGGACTCTGCAAGGCCTTAACTACTGCCCAAATGGCTTTCTCGTGACTGTCCCAGAGCCTGAAACACACGTTCTTAGAGTCCCTGCTCGGGGTTGTCCTGTCCCCGAGCTCTTGCTGAACGGTGCAGGTGTACAATGACCAAGTGGCCTCATAACCCTCTGCGATCCACTATCTTGAATTGTCTTGGTTGATTAAACTGTAGGAAACAGAGAAGGAGCCTATTTAAAGGGATGTGGAACAAGGACTGTTCAGAAAAAGTAGAAACAGTAAAGGGCTGGGGGTTGAGCTATAGGGCAGGTAAGAAACAGAATAAAGACCCAGGTCCACGTTGGGTCATCGCAATGCAGGGAGCAGAGGGCTGCGGACAGCCTGGGAACCGTCAGCCAGGTAGAGCTCAGTCAGGGGACCAAGGTGACTGTGGGTGTTACAAGAGGAAGGAATTACAGCAATCAGGCCTTCCAGAATTGTGAGAGTTACTGAGGAGGCTGAAGTCTAGAAGAAGGCGGAGAGGGTCGGTGCTGGAGACCCCAACCCATCAGCCTGGGAGGCCAGTACATTTAGTTGCCAAAATAAGACCACAGAGGTAGAGTTTGGGGACAGGAGCACTCCCAATTTTATGTAGCTGTCACCTCTGAAGGCCTGCAGCCAAGAGCCTGGGGAAGGCCAGTGGTCGGGGTTGAAAGCCGGGAGGGGCAGAGAAGGGAGGAGGTGAGCTGAACCGCCCATGACCTCCACATCTACCCACCACCACATCTAGAAGACATAAGACCTTCAGAGAGTAATGGCCGCCACCTCACTGCCTTTCAACTATCACGCGAACTTCTCTTTTGGCTAACTCCCGCTCAGAACCAGACAGGGTCATTCAACTGTAGATTCCCATGAGGCACTTCACAGAAGCATAGCATCATGAGAATGATTGGAGATGGATAAATTAGATTACTGATCAGGAAGAGTCACTCTCCACCTTTATGGGAAGGGTGGAGTATATTTCCCTATCCCTCGGCCTTAGTTTATTTGTGTGCCTTACTTCAGCCAGCAGAATGGGGCAGGAGATGGTGTGCCAATCCTGAGCCTATGTCTTGAGACTTCCTGTGTTTCCACTCACCCTCTGCCTCTGCCATTGACATGAGACTAGACCATTGGACTGGACTATTGGCCCTGAGGGAGGATGAGGGACACACGGAGCAGAGATGAACCACTCCAGCTGGACCAACCGTTGATGAGCTAACGATTAGCTGACCCCCAGATGCGTGGAAAAACCTGGCCCCAAACAGCAGACCAGCCTTGACAAACTCAGCCTGGATTAGCTGATGCCAGCCACCTCCTGGCTACATGAGTTAAATAAGTGTTTCCTACTGTATGCCCCTGAGATCTTGCCATTGTGTCTTAAACAGCATTGCTTGGGCCACAAGAAATCAAAACAGAAATCCGCACTGGAAGTGGATTGCTACTCCACCGAAAACCCAAGATATGTGGGACCGTCTTGGACACCAATGGCAGGATGTTGAGGAACTTCAAGCAGCTGAGAAAAATGATGAGAAAACGATTTTAGGAGGCTGGGACAGTGGCGATCCATGTTACAGAATAAGAAATAGAAAATGTACCTAATGAACGTCTGAACCTGGTCAGATATCTCCAGGCAAAATACTGACAGTGTTTTCCAGCAACATACGATGAAAAGTAGTTCCGGAAAGAGAAGAGCTCAGAAAAGAAATGGCCAGTTTGCAAGCAGAATTTGGAGGAAATATAGGAGCTCAGAACTTGATGAGTTAGAAAACAAAACTGTTTCTCATTTTCAGCCTTTCCCGTCACCAAAATATTTTCAAATTAGGTAGAGCCGGGCAACAGTGATCGATCCCAGAGCACTTCCACCATGACCCGGCCTCAGAGTAGAGACCAAATCAAGCTTATGGCTGTAAGATCTTTGTACATGGAGTGGACTGGAACCACATACTTAAAAAACACACGTTTTTGAGGGAGCCATAGAGGCAAAGTGCTGGCTGCCAGGGATAGAAGAGATTGTTTAAAATACAAAACAATCTCTGGGCTCCTATATTAATCAGAGCTCGAGGAAAACAGAACAATAGAGTAGCTTGGTAGATGAAGGTAAGTGATAGATGATCAATGTTGATAACTGATAGGTGACAGTTGATAGAGGGCGTTAGGGATTTATTTTGAGGAACTGGCTCACCCAGTCCACCACCATAACCGCCCTCACCACCTTCGCCATCTTGAAAAATGGCAACTCTGGTCTACCAGTTGCTCCGGTCAAAGTCTTGTAATGTCCCAAGTCCTCTGTTTCTTTCCCTTCTTGCATCCAATCCAATTCATCAGCAAATTCCTTTGGTTCTTCCTTTAAAATGCCTCCAGAATCCAAAAGTCTATTTCATGCTTCTCCCCAGCTTCTAGCCACCATCATCCCTGAGCTCTGACTGTGATGCCCTGAGGGTCCTCCTGCTTCTTCCCTTGCCATCAGACACCCCAGTCTCCACACCACAACCAGAGTCTTCCAGAACAAGTGAGATCATGCCATTTTCTGCTCACAACTTTACAATGATTCCCATACCCCTCAGAATAGAACTCCTGACAGAGGATCCGGATTCTGGCCCTCGCATTTGAATTCAGCTCCTACCACTGGCCCCCTTGCTGGTCTCACTCTCACTATGTTGGGTTTTGTAGCAGATGCTGCCAGGGCCCAGTTCTGTCCCCTCAGCACTCACCTTTCCTCCACCTGGGGTAGCCTTCCTGCTATAAGATCTTGTCACTCCCGGCTTGAGCGGCTTCTCTTGTACGCAGAGCCCACACTCCAGGAAAGCAGTCCCCATCTAATGACAGACCAGACTGGGAGGGTTAATACCCTTCTTCCTCCCTCTCAGGGGGACAACACTGAGGCTTCTTAGACACACTTCCTGAGGTCCTGAGCAGGATCGAAGCACAGCGGTCCACACTGAGAGCTCGCTCATTAATTCCCCCTTGCATTCGCTCCCTCCCCTTCCCGCCTCACTTCCCCACTTCTTTGCCTGGGCTTCCTTTACCTCTTCCCAAGTAGTCTACCTGCACTTGAATCCTTGTCTCAGAGTGTTTCTGGGATTATCCAACCTGATAGAGCTTTCTTACTGTTCCTTAAGCATGCCAAGCGTACCTCAGGGCCCTTGCACTGACTTCATACCAGCCTAATGTTCTTCTTCCGTGTAGCTGGATTGGCTCACTCCCATGCTCAGGTGTCCACTCAAATGCTACTTTATCCAAAACCTCTCTGACAAGCCCACCCCCCCATCTTTTCTCTCATTATTGCTCTTAACACTTTAACCCCCGTGCTTAATTTTTGCTGTCTTTCCACTAAAACACAGCTCCGTGAGAGTGGAGAGAAAGCCTGCCCTGATCGCTTCTGGACTGCTGTATGCCCAGCACACACCATGCCTGGCACAAAGCAGGTGCTCAGTAAACATCTGTTGAATTAGTACCGGCTGTTCCATTTTACAGATAGTAATGAGAATAGCTAACATTTACTGAGCGCTGGCTATGGGTCAGGGCTTATCTATGCTGACCTTGAACTCTCTTGACATGTACTATTATCCTCCCTTCACAGTGAAAGAAACTGAGGCAGAGAGGCTAAGGGGCCCACTCAAGAGGTCTGGTTCTGGAGTCCACAGTCTGCAGTATTTTCCACTTCTCCTCAAGTCCCAGAAATGTCCACAATCACCCTAGGCAGGAAGCTGATCAGACCACAAACCCCATGCTTTGTTCCAGGTTTGGAATTTCACTTTGTCTTTTCCAACTATATTTAAAAAAAAATTATTGTAGGAAATTTGGAAGTTAAGGAAAAAAAAGAATTTTATTTTAATTAATTAATTTGTGATCTGAAATAGCAATGACCACAAAACTCAGAGTTGTGCCATATCTTACACTTTCTTTTTTTTTTTTTAAGATTTTATTTATTTATTTATTTGACAGAGAGAGAGTGAGCGGCGAGCAGGGGGAGCGGCAGCCAGAGGGAGAGGGAGAAGCAGGCTCCCTGAGGGGCATGGAGCCCAATGCGGGACTCGATCCCAGGACCCTGGGATCATGATCTGAGCTGAAGGCAGACACTTAACCAATGGAGCCACCCAAGCATCCCAATAATAAAGAATTTTAAATCACCTGGGAGCATTATTAACATGCAGTTGTTTTTCCTAGACTTTTTTCACGCGAATGCATGTCTCAAATACTTAACGCAAAATTAATATCATGCGATATAGACATTTGTCTTATTTTTTACAATTTTAAAATTATGTCATGAACATTTGTTGTGCTAATATCCTTTGAAAACACGGCCCGTAATGTCTACATAATATTCTGTTGAACAAACTGCCTTAATTTATTTAGCAATGCTCTTACTCTTGACCATGATGCTGTCTCAGATTTTTTGGAGTAAATGTGATGTACATAAATCTGTCTCTATCACTGGACTAGTTCCTTAGGACCTTTTCCTATAGGCAGAGCAGCTGGGGCAGAGAGCATTCACGTGGCTAATAAAGCGTGTGACTCATGCTTCCAAACGCTGCTCCCAAAAGGTTTAACTAATATTTACTCCCACCAGGGCAGATAAAGCCCCAGAACTCCACTGCTAGAGGTTTCTTGGCTCAATCGCGCTGCCCTCCCAGTGCCCCCAAACGCTGATTCTACAGATGACGAAAGCCCAGATCAGCGGGATGTCTTGCCCAACAATAAATGACCGTCCCTCAGAAATCGGAGAAGGGAGATGGAGATGGAGAACCAGGTGACACCCACCTGGCAGAACTCCTCCGGCTGGCTGGGGATGTCACCTCCCCACCTCCCAGCTCCCGGCCACCCACAGACTCTCTTGCAGAGTAACACAACACACTACATCCCCAGTGATTCCAGAAACTACACCTCTTGGAAACTGCCAGAACATTTCCAAATCATGGTCAAATTATGATTTCTCTCAACCACACAGTCACCAAATGACCCATGTGATGAGGAATTTGCTATTCACTGCAGACCAGATCCAACACCAATAAAATGTTCTGTCTGAAGCTGTTCAAAGGAAGCCCTCTGTTTTTAAATCTAGAATAAAAATAATAATAAATTTGACAGCTGTCAGCAAGTCATAGGTAAACCAAAAACACGGGTCTTTGTCTCTGGGCTTCCTCTAAAACGAGACAAGATTTCTGTTGTCTGCAGTGATTTGGGTCACTTCAGGGGGACCATAACTAGCGTTAGATCTGAGTTAAAGCTGTCACTCGTATTTATGTCACCATTCCCAAGCCAGGGCTGCCTAGTAAAATATTCCCACTTGTCCTTTTAGAACTTGGAGTCTCTGGCTTCTTTTTCCAAAGACATATCAAAAATGATCATTACAAAATAGCAATTTAGCCCATGATTCATTAATTCTATTTTCTCCATCCTCTTTGAAATAAAGCTATAGTTTAGACTTACTATGTAAGGTTCCATTTTTTTTAATTGGTTAGAATAATCTCAATAAAGGGCACCAAAATTCTAGAAGCAAACCCATGGTCTTAAGGAGCTTGGCAAGGTCTCTATAATTCATCTTTTTTTAGGTGTATTAGATTTTTAACCTTGTGTATACTTTCATTTTTAAATTTTGTATAATTCTTCAGTTCAGATGAAAATTGATCTTGCAAACACCCTAAATGAGTTCCATGTCCTGTTCACATGTTATCCTCAACACACCCACCCCACCTGGTGTCCAACACCTGGTCGAGCCTCTTTACACATTTGTCCAGCAAAAGAAAACCTCCCACAGATGTGAAGTGGTTTACCCTGGTTTTCTAATGAGGCTGAAAGAGGCAGCCCCAGGACCCCCTTCTGAGTCTAACCCCCTTCTAGTCTTCCCACGCAGAAAGAGGCTGGCTAATTACTCACCAGCCAGGCCCCATGCCAGCTGCCTGCAGATCTGTGTCCCCTCGCAGAGCCAGTTAGGATGGTGTTGAGAATATCCTTCAGTTTAATGCAGTTTTAGACCCATGTGCTTTGGTCATGAACTTCCATCAGTAAAACATTGCTTAACCCACACTCCCAATACCTTTTAAAATACTCATTTGCAAATGATATATAACTCTGCTCATAATTTTATGTGCATTATAAAAATATAAATGTTGAAATTCGAGATGTTAAAAAGATATGAATAAAATTCCTAATATTTTCTTTTAACACCCCAGGGGGTCGGCTCTCATAGCGGGTACACATGTAAACACACACGTAAATACACACACACACACTCTGCACTGAGGTGTAGACACGCTTTTTAGAAACCTTCCAATCCCGTCCATTCCCAGCTCGAGTCTGCAGAGTCCGAGCTGTACCTTGGCCATCAATCTGGGAGCCCACTCAGGGGTGAACTATTTCTACTTTATGCCCATCCTGCTATAGACAGAATGCTTGGGGGGGGGGGGGGGGATAGCGAGGAAAAACTGTTTCCCTCACAGTCCTGCTCTTGTATTTTTATATCACCAAAGTGTATTATATCCAACCCATTTATAAAGAATGCAATTCACATGATTTATTTTTTTGTTGTGGGGACAGGATGGTTCCCCTTTCAGTATAGCTAACCCCAAATTATTGCGAGAGGAGTGTGTATATTTATACAGAAGAAAAACACCTGCATTAGTAAGCGAGAATATCCATCACAGTCACTTTACAGAAAACAGATAACGGGTGGGGATTGTACAGAAACTAGAAATTCCATCTGGCCGATTTCCAAGACGCTCCTCCCCGACGGGCAGAGGTCATTCCCGTTTTGACCAGGAGGTGGCGCTCGAGGCAAGTGGTGCCGCTCCAGGGTCCCGGACGCGCTGACCCCGAAGATGCTCCTACAGCTCCTTGGTCAGAAAGTGGACTTGACACCAGTTCAGAAGCATCGTGTAGTTTCCTGGGCGCGTTGGGGTAAACGCACGAAGCATCTGGAAGCCACGCTGGTGAGTCCGCCCTGCGGAGAAGACAGGAACCCGCATAAAGCCGCATAGAAACTCCCGAAAGGAGTGAGGCGCCGCAGGAGGAGACCTGGCGCCCGGGATGGAGACCGGCGACAGGTGCAGCGCCAGCCGCTGCGGGAGAGGAAGGCGGATGCCCCGCGGCGGCCGCAGGAATGCGGGGAGGCCCGGGGACCAGAGAGGGCGCGGGGCTGGGCCCTGCAGGCACAGCACAGCCCGGCCCAGCGTGCAGTGTAGGGCCCCGTCCCAGAAAACCAAGTCTCAGCCTCATTAGGATTCAGCGTTTTCGAATTAACCCCACATGTCCTTTCAGATTTAATGAGAAGCCTTTTCAAGTTCCACTCGTTCTCCTTTCATATGCAAACGAATGCGAGGTGATTGTTTTTCCTGGTGTCCTATTACTTTACAGAATTATGGTTGCCTTTTCGAAGTAAAAAGATCTTCTGTCCTTTGGATCACTGTTTAAATACAGGTAATTGTCATCTGTATCTAAATAAACCCGAAAAAAAAAATAAAAGAGGAACTCGTAGGCAAAAGTTCCATTTCAGGAAGGAAGTTCTTCCAAAAGCGAGGCTATGTACATTTTGCTTAAGTTTGCATATTTTTCAGGGAGAGACTTCTAAAAGGAAATGTTCCGTGAACCCAAAATTAAAAGCAAATACCTCCTCTTTTCAATAAAACAAAGCATATTCCGCATCCCTGCCCTTTGTAAGAATTAAATAAACTATCTAGAGATGTATACCTTTGGCTTCATTTCCAATTTCCAAGTAACCTGTCATTGGAATCACCATTATAAAAACCTTTGGTTCCTTGAAATTCGGGGGGAAGAACAAGGACTGTGGCTCACGATGGTGCCATAAGAAAAGAATGAGCAAAAGGCAGCATCCGCTCGGGGCGGGGGGGGGGGGGGGACACACGTTTGTGGGAGGCTGAGCCACCTGACAAAGGCAGTGGGTTAGCAGGGCCCTCTTCCAGTAAGGCTCCGGGTCAAGACAGACTGCGGTGGGAGGAGACAGCCTGGTCCCCTGGCACGCCATTGCCTATTTTTCTGTTTCATTCTGTCCCAGTCCCTGGACAGTTCCCTGTGGCTTCTTTTTCTGACATAAAAAGGCCCTCTGCTCTGGGAGCAGCCAAGGCCTAAAGAAGGACACACGGATGCTCCCTTCTCTCCCCTTCAATACATGCGCACAGGGATTCTCTCCCCTCACTCAACCCTCCTGCGGCCCCCAAAAGTGTATGCAGATGTCCAGTCCTTATCTATTATTCGTGCAGTTTGGAGAAAGGTGGGGGGAAAGGGAAGTTGTTGCTCCGCTGTGTCCTGGAGGGCTGATTGGAAAACACCAACGCAGGAGAGAGATAGAGCGCTCTATTTTTCCCAGATGTGGGCATCCTTCACAACAGATGTGTGCTTGGGCAAAATAGATCTGTTATGTAAAAAAAAAAAAAAAATGTTTATTTGAAAACAATGTAGTCCTGCTCTCCAAAGTTATACCATAACCCAATTTAAAATAGGGTGGGAAACAACCCACGGATATTTTGTGGGGTTTTTTTTGTTTTTTTTAAAAAGATTTTATTTATTAATTTGACAGAGAGAGAGAAAGACAGCCAGCGAGAGAGGGAACACAAGCAGGGGGAGTGGGAGAGGAAGAAGCAGGCTCCCAGCAGAGCAGGGAGTCCGATGTGGAGCTTGATGTGGGGCTCTGTGGGGCTTTGTGGGGCTCAATCCCAGAACCCTGGGATCACACTCTGAGCTGAAGGCCAACGCTTAACAACTGAGTCCCCCAGGCGCCCCAACCCACGGCTGTTTTGATCCAGCTCTAAATTAGAGCGCAGAGAACCAAACGCCTAACCAGTTCGTTATGGGAAAGCCGTTCTTGCCCTTGTCATCAGAAAAAGTATCCATTTACCAGCATTTACTTGACCTTTCTATTGTCTTCCCAACAAAGAGCAAAGAAAGAACAGCAGGAGAGCATTCCTGATTAAATACCCAGAGTGAACAGCCTACTTTACAAAGACAGGGTAGGTGAAGCCTCTGAGAAAACCGGGTTTGGAGTTAATTTCCTGGGTTCAACCCATCTCTGTAAATTGCTAGACCAGTGACGGTGGGCAAGTCACTTAACACCTCAGTGCCTCAGTTTTCTGATATGTTCAAGGGACATGAACAGGTGGCTGGGAGGTGTGGGTTAACACGTATTGGAGATTGGCTCCGCACTGACAGCCCAGCAAGTACTCCATGTATATGACCTTGTCTTGTTCTTCAGCCCTGATCACTGTTCCCCAACACCCAGATGAAATAGCCTTCATTACCACTGTGTTTTAACAGTCCTGTGTCCAACACATCGTGCTCTGTAGGGTTTCAGAAATGCATGTGACTTTACAAGCAGAGGGGGGGAAAGGCTCTCTGGTTTAGACGTAGCTCCATAGAATGACGGTAGAACTAAGTTTTTTACAAAATCTGTTCTGATGTTTTTGGAAACAGCCTAAGTATCTAGCAATCGGGAAATAAGATAATTATGGGAGGGGCACAGAAAGTTGACTGATTTAAATAATATAAATAAAAGTTTGTGATGTGTTAAGTGAGACAAAGGTGTGAGCATTTTTATAGACAGTATACTCTCCAACAGGTCATAAAATGGGTAGGAAAAGAATGTTAAAATGCCGTAAGTGGTTTCTGTGAGGGCTGGAAAATGGGAGGGTTTCGTTTTCTTCTCTATACCTGTCCAGCCAGCCAAACTGCCACAAGATTAGTTGAGCACTTACTTTGTGCAAAGCACAGCTCCAAGTGTTTAAACATTTATTCCCCACCAAAGTCATTGTTCCCATTTTACAGATGGGAAGACAAGGAAGAGTGAGAATACCTAACTTGCCAGGGCCACACCCCTAATTCCCCTAGTTACAGGGGAACTGGCTTCTGGCTCCAGAATGCCCTTAATCATCAGGGTCTCTTTGTGTATCTATCACTTTGAAATCATGGGGGGAAAGGTCATTTTTTTAAAGAATTTACAAATAATTTGACAAAATACAGTGTTTACATGGGCATACATTCCTCATACATAGTATGGATTTAGTCTTTATGCAGCTCCAAATAGGATCTGAAAAATACTACATTTGTATGGCTTATTTTGACTTTTCTAAAATACTCTTTCTTTCAACTATCTCTGTTGAAAATGCCTTTTAGAAATACAAATCCAGATTCCCCTGCTAACCAAACATAACTACTGTATTATTAAACCTACTGTAAAAGCATATTTGAGCTGAAGATATCTTGGAATATTTTTCTGCCATTTGGATCTGGAAATGGCCATGTGGAGATGAGAGCTGGAGGCTTGAGCAGGAAGTTGGGAGGGACCCCCACTTATTTAAGAACCTGAAACCCTCATAAAATTCCAGTTTATTTTGCATTGTGTCTTCTTTGGGCATCCAGGTTCAGAATTTGAACAGAAAGGTGAAAAACAAGATATTTCTTCTTCGTTTAAAAATACATCCATTGTGTATCTTACGTCAGCACACCCGTGTCTTTCAAAAAGGGGTTGCTGCTCCAGGACCGCAGTCATATGGCAGGTTACAAGGACCAAGGTCATGGGCTTCCATGAACTGATGGGCCAGTGTCTCCAGTCGACAGAGGCCTACTGGATATCTGCCACTGTGCCAGCCACAGTTCGAAGATTTAAAAGCATTTGGCAATCCTGTTTGAAATGTCTGCTCAGTCCAGGAGTCTGAGGTTCAAAAAAAAAAAAAAAAAAAAAGTCTGCAGATGTTTGGCTCTCAGAAAACAGGCCATCAGGAATACGTTGGGCCATCCAACGTCAACCCTGGACAAGGCTTCCCTTCGAAGAAGAAGAAACACGGAACATAAAGAATTCTCCTTGAAAGTCCTGGTGGATGGAAAAAGATGGACAAGGGCTTGGATGATGTTATGGGAGGTGGATCCTAGCAACTGAGTTTATAGAAGATTCTGGAAAAGCTTGGCCCATGTGGTGGGCCAGCAGTAAACCTAAAATAAGCAGCATCACTGAAGCGGGGAATTCTTGAGAATGAAAGCTTGAGCAAGTCTTTGAAAGCAGGACATAGCCTCCTTGACTCAAACAGGACCTTGACATGAATCCGTACCCTCCTGGGTGTCCTCTTCCTGTTTGCCTGTTTATTGAATCAAATCCCACTGGCTGTCCTTCAACTGCATAATATAGGGGCTTCTAAAAGGAAACCACCGGAGTTTATTCCATTTGCATCAATGAAAGAAGGTTTCTTTCCCTTAAAATTGACTCCGCTGTAGCCTTTAGAATGACACCAAGGGGCGGCTTTTGTCTCCCCGCGTTACCAGGAAGTAGGGAGGAGAACAATTGCCTTCTCTCTCCTTAGCGGCCCCCACAGAAGGCTCTGCCCACATATATTATAAAATGCGCCTTTTCTGTGGATCAAAAATGGCTGTGAGGGATGAAAGGAGGTCTTTTCTTTCTTTCTCTTTAAGGTATAACGTGAAAACTGCAACAAAGTTGAGGATGATTTGTGTCTCAGAAAGAGTTTTTAGGAGGTGTGTCTAGACCCCAAGAAACAGTGAGTCACAAGCTGCTGGGACCTGGCATCTCAAGGCTCACAGCAGCCCATGACCCATGCTTCCCGCCCTTCGGTGGGGCGGGGGGGAGGACGAAGACCTTTCACCTCTCAGGCTTCTAGTCCACCCCTGAGAGACAGACCAATTGGGCCACTGTCTCCCAGGGGCTCCTTGTCCTCACGTTGTTCTAGAACAACGGAATGGCAGGAGCTCGGGGAGGCTGCCTTTCTCCCCTGAGCGTGCCGGTGGGATGCGAGGGAGGACCTTCTTCATTTCCACCCCGTTGGGTTGAGCTGGGGACTCTGGATGCCTCTGCTCAGGGCTTTCCGAGATCATCCTGGGCCAGCACACCTTCCCTGAGGGGTGGGGCTCGGAACCCCCAGCTGCCAACGGCTCTGACTCCCCTCTAGCATTTTCCACACCTCCTCAGAGTCCCTGGGCACAGGAGAAAGAACCAACATTAATCCATAAATGCCCTGAGGATGGGGAGTGAGTCATCACGATCTCATAATCCCCTGTTCTATACTCCTCCCGGCAACCTGATCAGGCCGGCCAACCCTCGGCCCCGCCAAATCTTTCTCGGAGCCCATTTGTTATGTGGCTGGTGCTGTGCAGCCTGAGTCCCCAGCAGGGACAAAGCGGGGCTGAGCCCTGCCCCCACGGAGGGCACTCTGAAGCAGGAAACAGGCAGGAGCTGAGGGAGCCACCCAACTCCTAGAGGCCTCTCACAGGGGCAGGGCCCCAAGGAGGAAAAGGGAGTGCACTGGGAGCCTGTGAGGAGTGGCGTCGGAGGGAGGGGACAGGGACAGGGAAGAGCCGGTCTGAGGGGGGAGGAGCCCGCTCTGGGGGGTCAAGGTGCAGAGCCAGAGCCACAGAAAGCCAGGCGAGTCTCAGAGGGGGACTGGACACAGGTGCCGTCCCCAGGCAGGCAGAGCCAGGTCCTGCGGGGGCTCGAGGACACCCAGCAGCAAGTGTGGGTTTATTCTGAGTGTCGCTCTACCCGTGACATCTGTCCCGTGCCTGCTGTGCATGCCGCAGTCACTCTCCCAGCCGCCGTCAGCCACTTGTCCTTTAAGTCTCCCACTGCGGCATCGAAGGGCTCGGCCTCCCAGCAATATAAATTCAAGATAGAGTCATTGGAGGAAGCCAGGGAAAAGGAAGGGGAAAGGGAGGGTCTTTCCCAGCAGCCTGGCCTCATTTATGTAAAACTACTGTGGCCCCAAGCTCTCCTCAGATTACAAGAGCTTCAGGGAAACCAGTTGTCCACTTCCCATGTTCATAAAGGGCGGTATTTCCCCCAAGTGTGGCCGGTGGGTATGTGGAGAGATGTCCCCGAGCATGCTACAGGGAGAGGTTTGGCAGTACGGGATTGGGAGAAATGAAGTCGATTTCTTGACCACAGGACTTGGCAGTAAACAAAACCTCTTGATTTTCCTTCTCAGAGCTGTTGCCTCATTGTACTGCCTTGAAAGACCAAATGCACAATATCTCTCTTCATTCTATGAAACCAAACATATTGATTGCCACTTTGGTTCTTTGCCAGTGGACCCAATATTTAATCAGTGTGTGTTCAGTACGTGCCTCCCTCGCCTCGGGCTGCTGAAACAGAAGGGCTTCAGGGAGGAGCTAACACAGAAAGCTGGGGGCTGTGTGGTCATCATACCCGAGCTTTGTCTTGCGTGTCCCCCGCATGTGTCACGGGTTCCGGCGGGAACCGGAATGGTGCCCGCACACAGGAAATGTTCAATAAATGTTAGCTTCTGTTTCACTGAAGAAACAAGCATTGTTTTCAGTTCTTGACAAATATTACTTCATTTAAGACTCATGACATCCCATGGGATAGTTTCTATGACCAGCCCATCTTACAGTTGAGGAATCAGAAACACAGAGACGTGAGTCATGTTCAGACCGTGGTGCTGACATTCTCCATTCTTTTCCTAAACATTGCCAGAGATCCACAGTCCTTCTCCGACTGGGCTGGCCTTACAGAGTTTTCACTTCTTTCCCCCTTTATGAGCAAACTTCTGGAAGGGGCATTTAACAGGGCCCTGGACATCCTCCCTCCCCGGGGGATTCCTTCCAGTCCCCAGGATGGTCCTGGAAGGGGCCCCGGAGTCCGCGCACTGTTCTTCCCCTCAGCCTCCTAGGGGTCTTCCCACCCACCAGCCACCCCTGAGGACCATCTCTGCCTCGGGCACTCTGCTAGTCTTCTCAGGCTGCCGTAATAAGATACCACAGATTGACGGGCGTATACAACAGACATCTACTTATTTCCTCACAGTTCTGGAGGCTGAAAGTGCAAAATCAAGATGTGGCGAATTCCTCACCAGTCCTTTCCTCCATCTGTGCACAGAGCGATCTCTCTCAGACCTCTTCTTCCTCTTTAAGGACCCTACTCCTGTTGGGTTAGGACCTCACCCTAATGACTTCATTCGACCTTCCTTCCTTCCTTAAAGGCCCTAATGCAGTCACATTGGGGATTAGGGCTTCGACACAGAAATTTGGGAGGAGCACGATTCAGTGCACAACAGGCACCACGGCCCAGGAAAGCCAGGGCTTTGGACTCCCAACTAGGCCCAGCTCAGTGCTGGGTTCTGTCCTTGGCACTGCTGTTAGGCCATTTAACTCCCCAATTAAAATACTGTGATTGACATACCACATGGATAAATAGTCCTTCCTTGTTTCCCTTTTCCCGATTTAGCAAATATTTTACCAAGAAAACAGAAATGGTATCTGGGTGCACCGTTTCACGCCGCGGCACCGCCAGCCCAAGACCCACAGGGTTACTGGGGCAGAGTCCGTAAGGAGCCTTGTCTGTCTACTGGGTGACCCTCTCCTGATTCCCTAGTGAAGGTGCTTTGTCCCAAGTACCAGTTGCCATTGGCCACCACTGGCGCCCTTGTTAGCACCTGCTTCGATTCCCCGGTGGTTCTGGACTCCTCCAAGCTCAGAGGCCCCCCCCCCACATCCCTCCAGACCCTGCTGTCCCTGGAGGGCAGGAAACGCTGGGACACACGGACATGCAGACACAGTGTCCAGGCAGCATCTCGAAGGCTGGAATTGCCCCGAGAGTGAGGGTCCTATAGCTAAAATCTCCCCACCACAAAAAGATCCAGAATTTGCTTCTTTTCCTTCTGCTTCTCCCTTTATTTAGCATGCAGCATAGCATCTTTCAAAGATGGTGCAAAAACAGCTGTTTAACATGTCACTCCAGGACACAAGTGGTTCAGTGGGACACACATTTCCGGAACCCATTGCAGGGTGATAGGTCAGCCGCTTCGCTCTCGCTGCCGCCAAAGCAGATGGGTTTCGGAGCGAAGCCGCTTCCCAGCCATAGAGGATTGATCCAGGCTTTGGAGTGTGAATCTTCAGCTGCATACGGACTCATCCTGGGACGGGGTTGGGGGTCTTTCTGAGCGCCTGACTGGGTCAGGGGCCCTCACATTCCACACCTCCCAAAGATCTGACCCACCGAGGCAGGAGAACATTTGAGCATTTTCCTGCCCCATCCTGAGAAAAAAAAGGAACAAGCACTCCCTCCCCCAACATTTGAAACCCAGCGTTCCTAATGTGCAAGCAAGCTTTTCACTGCAAAGCATTACAATCTTGTAATTAAATTAGGTGCTTGTGGGAAACAGCACAATTAAAGCCAGAAAATAATTTAGAAAGATTAAGCCCATTAGGACAGGGCATTTCTTATTTAGTGGAGAGGAAATAGAATTAGGTGAACTAACTTATTAAAAACACCTACACAGATATCCGAACATCTCCCCAGTGCACCGAATAGCCTGGCTCCTTATGAGGCAGACAGATTCCACTTCCTTTCCTTCCAAATCAAATTAGAAAGCCGAACTCAATGATTCCCCAGGAGAAATATTTACACCTTAAAGCAGATTGAAAGAAATTTACTCTGAAGTTGCCCGGAAATTATTACAGAACTAAGTTATTTTCATCGTTTTAAGGGTGGTAAGCTCTTGATTTCATGATAAGTAGATCCGTTCTATCACCTACATTCTATAAACCTTGAAGAATAAACCAGAGGATAGAAATCTCTTTCTCAGGAACCAGAGAGAAAAGTTCTTGTGATCGTGAAAGTACGTGAGGACAAGTATAGTGAGCGGACCTGTGCAATAAACAGTTTAGCTATAATATTGGCTAATGCGTGTGCATGTGTAACCAGAGCTATGGGAAAGGTTACCGGCCAGACATCCTCAGACTTTTGTGACTGGAGAAATATGACGGAGTGATTACAAGCTTCACTTTCAGAGCCAGATAGACTTGAGTCCAGCGTGGCCGTGGGAACTTTAAATATCTCCCCAAACTTCATCTCCTCATCTCTAAAGTGGGGATTACAGAACTATCTTTTAGGACCATTGTGGGGATTGGATTGGGCAATACCTATACTTGGCTCAGCGTCACCCCTGTACTCAGGAAATGTCTGATGTTCACTATTTCAAAGAATAAAAACAATAGTTCACACATTCACGGCTCCTCCCGGGTGCTGGGCTCTGCTGTGTTTTGTGCACGTCACCCTGTACAGCCATCAAGTGATCTTGTGAGTAGGCATTATTAGTTCCATCCCCAGGTTACCAAGGCGGAAATCAAGGTACAGAGGGTTTGGGGAATGCATCGAAGTCATACAGCCAACCAGGGGCTGAGTCCAGACTCGAACTCTTCATTCCACAAGTGTGCTGTGGGGATTAGATCACGTTCGGCAGCTGGGAAAGGTGGTCCCCAGAGCGAGGTCACTGGGAGGCCCGGTAAGTCACCGCATTTCCAACAGCAGTGCCATCAGTGTCGTTGCTCAAGCATGCAGTCCTCACTTAGCCCCTATTCAGACAAATCTCGGTTTACCACCCTCTAGATAAATAGCACCAGTTCCCCAACAATGCGGTTCAAGTATCACTCATGGGGGTGCAGTAGCTATGAGTAATTCCACCAAATGCAAACCTTGCAGCTAGCTCTTCAGTCCCCAGATCACTGTGGAAATTATAACCATGTCACTTCTTGTCTGCTGATGGCTGGCCGCGGCGCAGCTGTGACTTAGGTCATGCACAGACAGTAAAGTGTGTCATCGTGTGGCTTCCTTGTAGCCCGCGGATAAACCCACAGGACGTTTTACAAAAATGGGAAGAGGCTTGGCCCTCCCAAAATGGACATGCAGCCAAGGAAATAATTAATAATGTTCCAAGTGACATTCCAATCAGATGTACATGGAATTATAGAAGAAATGGTGGATTATGGCCACGTCGCTGCTGCTGCTGTTCCAGACACGT
The DNA here is from genome assembly GCF_024610735.1 of Ursus americanus. NCBI lineage: Eukaryota > Metazoa > Chordata > Mammalia > Carnivora > Ursidae > Ursus > Ursus americanus. Next base: position 93,089,883 of record NC_142130.1, read on the forward strand.
CTAGATATGCAGGCAAAGACTGGAGGAAGGCCCCCTATCGGCAGAATGAGGAACATGGTTCTGATATAAACGGTGACAACCGCCCAGAGGAAGTGACACCAGCAAAAATCTTCTCATTGAAAGAACTCTCAGATACTTCACAGCACGGAAAGCACAAAGGAAAGGGGAGCCCGGCCCCATCTTGGAATGTGGCAGTTTTGCGAAGGCGCCGGAAAGATGCTGGGCAGGTGTGGTGAATCCTGCGACAAGAAGGAGGCGAGCGCGGTTCAGGCCATTCTGGTTATATTCGTTCCAAGGAAATAAAATACATCAACTCTCGATGTTTCTGATGGGTAAGTTACAGTGGGTGAAACATGTGTTAGTTTGACAGTTTCACACTTCCCTATACATTCCACGCTGGCACTGACACAACCTGGAATGTTTTGACAAGATCGACTGAAGATCACTGAAGAGTAAGTTCTCCCGTTGATTATTAAGATTACCTTGCAGAGCGTAGGCTGTGTTTATGGTCCCCCACAAATGTGCGGGTGCCGTATATGCCAGATGTCTACCCATGCGAAATGTGTTCGTGTCTCGCCGGCAGAGCATGGGGCTAGATGACAGCTTACCCTCCCGCGCCCTTCTGATCCCCACTGTTTCCATTTGTCAGCGTGCCTGGGGCTGGCTTCCATCTCCACAGGGGCGCTTCACCCACTTCCCGCGTCTCTGTGTCCTCTTCCTGCCTTCTGATGCATGGACCCATGGGTGCTCCCAGGCTACCCTCAGCACCCTTCTGTTCTGCAACAAGAAGTTTGTTGAGTTTGCTGAGTGCATGACTTATAACCCATCCCATCTTCACTCTCCCAAGAGACTAGTATCCCTCCCACTTTTCAGGAGAAACTGAGGCACAGGGAGAACAGGTGATTTTCTTAGGTCACAGAAAGTGACAAGAATTAAATTCACAGCCAGGTGGTCTGGCTTTAGAACCTGCAGGCTTGACCTCTCGGCCTGGCTGCCCCACGTGGTCCTCCCCCAGAGTCACAAGCTTCTCAAGAAGCTACAAAAAATATTGAAAATTTGGTCAAAGAAATATATATATATATATATATATATATATATATATATATATATATATATTTAGTTTCTAGAATGTTAAAACTATTTTAAAAACCCCAGTCCGTTTAGTGTGTACATACATAATATTTATCAGTTTTTAAAATAACTAAATTAGGTGTTCAGAAAAGGCCCTTCAGGTTTTAAATAATGTGTAGGCTCGACGTTAGGACTTGAAATCATCCCTAAGTATACAGGTTGATTGCCCAGCATCTGAGCCAAACATAAAACAACTAATTTTTTAAACAAATGTATAAAAAGTCCTTCAAATTTTTATAGCTAAATGCATATGTAGGCGAGGTGAGATGTGGCTGCATTTTTAACTTTGTGACGTGACGTGAGCACGGGTCTCCCCTTTGAAAAAGGAGAGTCTAGGCATCAACATGGTCGTATCTTGCCCTGGACCCTGGTTTCAATCATGGCTCATTTGTTGATGGTCCCAGACAGGTCCCCCAGGCCTGAGAGGCCTTCATCCCAGCTCCCTGCCTGGGAACACTCCCCGCCCCCCGCCCCAGGAGTCTGCATGTGGCAATCCAAGTTCGTCCAAGGTAAAGGTTTCAAGGACCCAGGCCGCCTGGGTCCAAATCCCCATTTTCCTGCTACACAAAATATGACCTTGGGGAGGGGGTGGGTTGCCTAACCTTTCTGCTCTCCGGTGCAGATAACAAACACACCAACTTGTGGGAGTTGTTTGTGAGGCCGGAGCTCGCCCATGGCACGTGGGGAGTCCGCACTGCATTCATTCATTCACCAAGGCTTTGCAGCACAACCGTCCGCAGGCCCTGGTCCAGGCACTGGGTGTGGCCGCGGACACGACGGAACAACTCCTGCCCTGGGTGAGCCTGCATCAGAGGGGAAGATGGATGACAAATGGGAGAAGTGGGAGAGACAGAGTGTGTGTGGGCAGGACGTAAGCGCTAAGGGGGGAAGGAACGGCAGAGTTGGGGGCTCCCAAGTTTAGTTCAAGCGGTCATGGAAGGTGGTGTCTGAATGAAGACCCAAGGCAGGTGGGGAAGTGAGCTGTGAGAAGTCTGGGGGAAGTGTTTCAGGCAGAGGGAACAGCCAAGACCAAGGTCCTGAGGCAGGAGTCTGCCTGTATTTCTGAGGAACAGCAGAGAAGCCAATGCAGCTGGATCAGAATGCCAGAGGTTGTATGAGTTCGCTACGGCGGCAAAACAAAGCATCACAGACCGGGAGGCCCGAACAACAGAGATTAATTCTCTTGCAGGTCTGCAGGCTGGAAGTCTAAGATCAAGGTGTCAGTAGGGCTGATTCCTCTGAGGGCCCCTCCTTGGTGTGTAGATGGCCATCCTCTCCCTGCATCCTCACATAGCTGTCGCTCTGTGCGTGTCTGTGTCCTAACCTCTGCTTATCAGGACACCAGACTAGGACCCACACTGGTAACCTCATTTACCTCCTTAAAGACCAGTCACGTTGGCAGGTACTGGGAGTTAGGGCTTCCATATGTGAACACTGAGCACACAAACCTAAGTCTCCGAGAGAACACAGAGGAACCACTGCAGGGGTGTCACGCGGGAAGGAATTAAGAACAGATACCCCGTGGCTCATAGACCATTGAATGGACCTCAAGGACGACTCGCAGAACCACACAGGACTTGAGCTCTGGGCAGTGGGGCTCCCACTGGATCCACGAGTTCAAGCATGTGTGCGCAGAGCTGCCGGCCAGCTTTCACACCTGCTGACTTGGAGAGAAGAGACACTCAGTACAAGACACAGGCGTTGAGGGGAGCTTTCACACCTGCAGACTTAGGGAGCAGAGAGACTCAGTACAAGACAGGGGTGCGGGTAAGAATCAGAGGCCTGCTGGAGCTAAGAACTGGCTTTCCTCTTGCACTTTTTCAAGGATCTGCCCATTATCCCTTCCCTGTTTCTTTCATCCTTTTCTAGGCCTACTTATTGTTTTCCTTTCATCAGTTCCTTTTTTAAAAAAAGATTTATTTATTTATTTGAAAGACAGAGAGCACACGTGCAGTGGGGAGGGACAGAGGGAGAGGGAGAGAGAAACCCAAGCAGACTCCCACTAAGCACGGATCCTGACATGGGGCTCGATCTCATGACCCCAAGATCATGACCTGAGCTGAAACCAAGAGTCCCATGCTTAACTGATGAGCCACCCCAGCACCCCTCCTTTCATTGAATTCTTGAAACCCCTCCTGGTATAGCTTGCTTTCTGCTGCTCCTTCAACTCCAAATTTTTCAATCACTCCCTCTGTCTCATCCCTCATTTTCTTGTTCTCATCTTCTCTCCACTCTGAAACCTGAACATTTCCAAACTCGATTCTACTTGGCCAGATGCCCTCATTCCCCTTTTCCCCACCTCTCCACAAAGAGCCACTTTCTTTTTCTCTGGGGGGTCAAGATTGTGGAGTCCACAGACACATGTCACCAGGCAGAGAATGTCCATCCCCTGGGAAATGAGAGCAGGTGTCTCCTGACCCAGACAGATCCTGATATTTCCCGCAGGAAACTGGCACGAAGCATCGGTAAGGCCCTACGAGAAGCTGGAAGCCAAACCATACAGACCACCCTTCAAGCCCGGTGAGGGGAATTTCACCTGCCGTGGTGGCTGGTCAAAGCCACCTGCTTACCTCTCTTCTCCCTTCCACACTCCTGCCGACCAGTGGTTGGGCTTTGCTCATAAACAAGGAGGCATCTACGGAGAATGTCCCACAGCACACATAAGCTCCTAACTGGGGACCACTCTGCTCTGACTCCCACCAGACCTGATCCATGGTCAGCAGCACCCTTCAGAGGGGCTGGCCACTGTGCAGACTGGGTGTCTGTCTCCGAGATGGATGGAGCAATGTGGTGTAATGGTGGGGGTTGATATTGCCCTGGGCCCCCAGGGCTCCCCTCTGCCCTGTCCCCTGTTGAGCCCATGCCCACACTCCGGCAGAACTGAGTCTCCCCATCTGGTCAAGCCATCTTGGATATTGACTCGTGGGATGGAAGCTGCCATATTCGATATTGACGACCTGGTGAGAATAAAGTTGCTGTGTTGTTTGCATTTCTCCCCCCTCTGGAAAGAAGGCTGCCCCGACTGAGCCCCTTCAGGCTCCCATCTTCAAAAGGGGTGGTACTTAGGATGGCAGAGTGGGTAGGAACTTGTGTTTTCCAGCACCTTCTGTGTCTGGGCCCCACAGTAGGTCCTTTTCCATAGTCACAGGGGTGAGAGATGAGATGGGTCCCCACCCCAAATCAGGAGGCTACTTTCCACCCTGAGAGCCTTGGTTTCTTCCCAGGTCATTTGTAAGATTCTCTTGAGATTCGCAGAGTAACCTCCACACGGGTCAGGCAGGGAGAAGCACTCTACAGGAGGTGGCTCTCCTTAGTCCCGGGGCTGTGTCGTCTGTGTCCCTGCTGTCACCACAGTAAGGCTGGAAAAAACCTGATTTTCCAGGAAGGGTGCGTCTGACCTGGAGAGGTCAGGCCTGGACAAATCCCCACCTGCCCCAGGAGGGGGCGCACTTTCTCAGAGGCTTCAGTGATTACTTGGCCAACTGGGCAAAATGGGAAATCGTGCCCAACCTTCAACGCAGACTGGGCCACAGCAGACTCTACAATTCCTACGGCAATTCTGCTACTTATGTCTCTGGGAAAAATTAATTTACTTTGTTTTTGAGAATTCTGAATGGCCAGCGTAATGGACAGGGATGCCACAGAGAGGGCAGCGAGCCACGGTTCTTCTCAGTGATGGGGGCACCGGAGCAGCCGTGTCGGGAACAGGCCCGTGGCCCCCACCACACAGCCAGCTCACATGGCTTCTTCTGCAGACGGAGAACGTGACCAATCTCGGCCCTTCCCACAATGGGCAATTTCTGAAAAGTCTGGGAGAAAAAATGAAGTCGATTTGCTAAAAAGATAGTATCTCTTCTCTTTTGCTCTGTCTCTCTCTGAAGTCTTCTTAATGAAGTGCTTACTTTATCATTTCCTTGTCTTAGCTGGGACGAGTTAAAGACGGGGCAAAATTTGTTGAGACAAGCTGTATAATATTAAAAAGGAAGAAGGTGAAGTACATAGAGTTTCTAAGTCCAGAGAACATTCCGTTCCCCGGTCTTCAGTTTACAACTGAGTGTGCTTTACGTTTACAAGACAAGCTATAGCTTGTGAAACAAATGTGGGAATAATCTGAAGTATGAGACAGCCAGTGTTTATCGTGTAATTGGAGAAAATTCTGGCCGGGAGAAATCCCTGGCTGAAATCACAGATGATTTGTCCTTAGATGTTCTCAAACAAAATTCGAGTGTATTGGTTTCTTCGATAATTACCCTGGTGGCAGGCACTTCCCCTTCTAGGCTACCCCTCGAGGCTTACCAAGCTGGGCGTCACACACATAATCGTTGTGACCGGGAAGTGTGAGAGTTTCTGGTTAAGAAAGACAAATAGTTCAAGTGTTGGAAAAAAAAGTGTTAAGTAATTTTTTTGAAAGTACACTCAAAGTCTTAAACTGAGAACAATGACATTGTTCTTGTCTCCAAAATCAGTAATTTTGCTCCAAAAACAGCACCCAAAATAATGTAGAGACCCGTCCATGCTTTAAAAGCGTGGAGGCAATATCATTCTAGACACTGCCCCTATTTTATTCACTGCATATCTGTATCACAGTCTCTTCAAGCTATAAAAATAGTTCTGGGTCTATCAAGGAAAAGAAATGCTTTATAATGACCTTATTTATGGCCTTTCATTAACAAAACCATCTCCCCAGTGATACCTCCTTCCGGCCTTCTGGAACTTGCGGAGCTCCACCTTGTGAATGGATGTCGCTTTTATAAATGGACCCTCCTGTATCAGGAGTGCCTGGGGCAAGGCTCCGTGGAGTCTTCTAGAGGACGGCATCTCTACCACCCTCCTCCATCACCTTCACTCTCTCTCTTTAGCTGCTTTGTTTTCTTCCCAACACTTACTACTCTCTCAACTGTATTATTACTTGACTTCTGCACTTTCTCTCCCAACAAGAAAACAAGCTCCAAGAAGACAAGGATGTTTTCTGTTTTATTTACTTCTGTATCCCTGGCTTCTAGAAAAGCACCCGGCACATAGTAGGTGCTCAACCAACATGGGTGGAGCTACTTAATAAACTAAGAACTAATGACAAAAGGCACAGGTGAATTCGTTAACAACATTAAAGAACTTTGTTCTTTTATTGTGTGCAATAAACACATACATGTAACAATGATGGTATAAGTGTGTGCATTACTATTTCATGCTGTTATGGGTTCCTGAACACCCAGTAGGAACTCCAGGGATCACGAGTTGAGAACCACTGATATAATTGGGCAAGAGCTACACTGAAATGAAGACTTTATCCTATTACCTACCGTGTAACCCTGAGCAAATCCACTTACATCTTCCCGAGTCTTGGTTTTCTCGTGTAGCAGATGGGAGGGATAATAGCGGATCTACCTACCCAACAGAGTTGAACAGAAAATGAATCCAGTGGATGCAAACAAATCGTGTAAGCTACAAAGTACCATGCACGTGTGGGCTAGTCTTGAAAGTCTACTATAATGAGTCATAAGCCTTTGGTCCATGATCCTCACAAGGCAGAGGGTTGCACTACTGGGACCTCCAATCAACTTGACCACCACGGTCTATCATCACCAACACTGCAGGAGGAACACTTTCTCTCCCTGGGGTCTGTTGACCTGGGCACGGAATCCCATGCAGATTTGCCCTGAATGCGACGCCCCATTTGCCACAGTAGTTGTATGTTGGATTCATGCTGTGTGGACACCATGACTCATGGCCTTGGTAGCACTGACCAGTCCTCGAAATCTTCTCACAGCCTGTCTCTGCCATTGTAGAGATCAGGTGATATTTTAAAACACGCTGGAAATGTGTGATCTCTGACCTTCCTTTGCTGTTGGGCGTAAGAGACGAAGTGCTGGGTGAACACGGTGATCCTAATGGTTGGTTATTCTCCCTCTATTCTGACCAATAAGATGTGCTCTTTACAAGCGTGGTTCGTAACAGGTAGCGCACGCTGGGGAGACTGAGCCTCGTCACGGCACCCCGCTATAGCTTCTCTGGTTTTCCTCGCAGTAGATGCTTAAACATTGTCAATAACGGACTTTTGTATCAGGGATATGTTCTTGTGAACAGTTGAATAGTAGTCTTCTTTTTCTACTCCACAGAACAATCTAGGCAATTTAGTGATGCTCCTTACTTAAATACTTGTTAGATTTGCCGGTGAAGCCCTCCGATCCCAAGAGTGTGTGTGTGTGTGTGTGTGTGTGTGTGTGTGTGTGTGTGTGCGCGCGCGCGCGCGCGCGCAGAGGGGAGAAGGGGAAACAGTGTTAAATCCTGAATTTAATTATTTAATAGTTACAGGACCATCCCGATTTTCCTTCTTCTAAATGTTGTTTTGGTATGTTGTATTATTCTAGGAATTTGTCCACTATTATCTTAATTTTTAAATGTTTTTCAGAAAGTTAGCCGTGATATCTGCTTAACATAGAAATTATAGTGTTATCGCGTTTTTATTTCCTGGTATTGGTTATTTGTGTCTTCTTTTTTTTTCCCCTCAATCTGTCTTGCCAGAGATTTATCAATTGAATTAATCTTTTGAAAGAACTACATTTTGGCTTTGCTCATTTTCTCTACTAAATGCTTGTTATATAGACATATGACTCATCCGTTTCTGTTTTTATCTTTAATTAATTTCCTTTCCCCTTGTGGCAAGTCCTGGGTTCCATATTTTAGCTCCACAAGGCTCAGCTTCTCTGCCTTTTAGATGTCTTTGCAGAAGTCAGAGGGGAAAAAAAAAAAGGCAACACGAGACCCAGGCTCGTTGGACTTTCACCCTCGCCTGTACCCTGGCCTAGTAGTTCTTTACTATTTTGTTGGCTTTTTGATGCCTTCAAGAAGATTTTTTAAAACTATTTCCACTAGAATTTCTGTCTGCCCTGAATTACCTAGTCTACTATTACAGCATAGAATTCCTCTCCAAACTTCACCCCCATTGTTTTAGTGGCAAAATAATGCGTTGATGATAGAACCCATGTTCTGAAATATGAAGTATATCCATTCTGCTGTTCATCAACTTGAGGGTGGGTGTGTACAATAATTGTGAACGTGTGCTGTTGGGTAGAGATAGACCCTTCCAGGCCCTGCTTTCTGATGATCACCCAGCAGCTTTTCATCAGTGGGATTACAAGAGTGGATTACTGGCCCAATGGAGATTTCATTTTTTTCCAGGTTACAGAGTTCTTTTTCAATCTTCTTTGGCTTTATTTTGCTTTCCCCACTTCTTCTGGGCCCTGGCTGGTCCTGTTTCAGGACCTTTGCTTATTTACAGATTCTTTTTAGTTCTGCTTCTGCAACTGCTCACAATTCACTCCAAGGACTAGGTCTTCATCAATTGATTTTCATGAAGGTTCATTCTTTCATCCAGCCTGCAAGTAAAGAAAGGGCTTGTCCTTAGATCGAGGAATCCTGAGCCTGCATCTTTCACAAATGAGTAACAGGGAGGAAGGGCATCTGACTCATCCTTTTGGCTTAAAAAGCCACTTCTGAATTGGAACCCACACTGAAAATGAATTTCGCCAAAAGGCCAGAAATATTAGCACTGTGCAACATCCCATGGTCCCCTTCCATCTCCCTTCACCCAGATGCTTGGGATCTGGTCTCCTCCAACCCATTTATCTGCATCTACAGGCATTCAGCTGCTCTCCTTACAGCTGATACCGCTCTTAGGTAACACCCTCTGGTATCTTTCTCAATTATGTGATAATAGCTCTTCATGAATGTTCTGACAAGTTCATGAATACATTGAAGAAGCACAAGCTCCAAGAATACCCGCGAAATAATGAGAGATGCCACAAGCCACTAAACCATCAGTCTCATTCTTTCATAGCCATACCCTAAGCGTATTTCTTTGGAGGAAGGAGAAGTTGTCAGGAAATTTCTAGAAGTTGGCATGCCTCCATTCTTCCTTTAAGTTACTATGTTCCCCTGTGTCAGCAGTACACTCCTTGCCCTGCCACAGCCAAACTGGAATTCTTGTAACAGCCGTGATATGTTGTATGTATTTGTGATTGTGTGCCTGTGTACATAAAACAAAACTATTTTTAAAGGCCAAATAAAGAGAAAAATCACCCATAATCATCATAGAACAGCCAACATTAATCCTTGGGTGTCTCTCTTTTCAATATTTTGTCTACTGTGCCCTTGCCAGTATTAGGAAATAACATGACATTTTTTGTGTTTCTTGTGAATTTCACAGCCATAAACTGGTTTTTCCTTAAATTTCCATTTCTTCGATTGCTAGTGAGACTGAATATTTCTTATAGACTGAGTACTAGTTGCATTTCTTTTGTTCATGTCCCATGGCCATTCAGACATTTTTTTTGGTATCTGTAGCACTCATTCAACAAAGCTTTAGGAAACAATCTTTGGATAATACAATATCTTATCTATTATAACGTGAAATAAAGACCCACATTATTCTATTCTATTCTATTCTATTCTATTCTATTCTATTCTATTTTTATTTTCTTTTGTCAGCTCGGACCTTCCGCCTTTTGGTGGGACAAGAATCCTTCCTTCCCTTGTTCTTCTAGAGAAGAACTCCCAAAATTCTTGTCCCCGTGCCCTCACTGACATTTGATCCCTCCGCCTGTGGCTTCTTATTAATGTAAACAGAAGCACACATAAAATTTTGAGTTTTTGCAGCTTTGAAACAAAGGTTCATATTTCTTCTGTTTCGCTCATGCTTGTTCTTGTACTTAGCATTTGTTCACTCGATAACATTTTTCTGGTGCCTAAATGTGCCAGGGACAGTTCCAAGGGCTGGGAATAAAGGGAAATCTGTGCCCTGGCGGAATTTATAGTGTGGAGGGGGACAGAAAAAACTGATATGATAAACAAATGGATGTTAATGTAACATAATGTCTGATAAGCTCTGAACAAAAATAAGGCAGGATGAGGTTAAGGATTGACCTGGAAAACAGGTAAGAATGATATTGAGCAGAATTATACATTCTACCTTGCCTCATATTATGATCAATACAGCCATCTCGACTGACGCTTTTCACTCACACACACACACACACACACACACACACACACACACACACACGCGATGGTAACCTCTGACAACAGTGACAAGGTCAGTCTCACCTTTGCCCGCCCATGAGGCCTAAGAGGACACCCGTGCATGATGGACACGTGATTTTATTAAAACAAGGAAAATATTTTCAGGGTGTCTTCATTAATTTAATGTGACCCAAGAGCAATTTCTGGAAGTTTCTTGAATTTTCTGGAGGCGTCCCCTGCCCTTGGGCAGCCTCTGTCTACCTGGTCAGTAGTTTCTGGGGCTTTCACATCAGCAGTCCATGCTTATGGGAGATTTGCCAGGTGCTGCTCGGCAAGATGGCATTTGAGGCCTCGGAGGGCTTCGCTCCATTTGTTTGGTTGTGTTTCAAAACTTCATGTAAACATGGCTCCATCCATGATGCCAGCGAACATGGACTCCGTGTCTCATCAGAAGGCAATCTTGGACTCCCACACAGTCCCACAAACGCTTGTGACTCTAATAACTCATCATTAAACACCGTGCTCCATGGGAGGCCCTGGAGGCCCGGCAAGGAGGGCGCGTCACTCCTAAGAAAAAGGGGGGCCCTTTCACAGTCCGTGATGAAATGCCACGTTTGGCAAAATAAAAATAGGGGCCTTTTTCCAAAGCTACAAAAGCAGCTCAAACTTCTATGTTTACACTAAATAAAAAAACCATTTTTCTTTGGCTAAAGTTTCTTAGGATGGGCAGTGAAGAGAAAGAACTGTAGGGACGAACTTCTCTTACCCTGCACTCGACTGAACCAGCGAGACTCCCCAGCCAGCCACGGAAGAGAAACTATGATCTGAAAGATCTGGTTCGATCAGATCAAAGCCATGAACATGAGACAGCATTATGGAAAAACATTTTAAGATAAAACCCTGCTAATGCGGTTTCTGATGAAAGGGGTGGGGGGATGGTTCTAGCAACATGTTACTTTAATAAGATCAAACAACCCATAAAATGGAGGACCGAGATGAAAATTGGGTCCTCAACCTGCAGAAATGATAATCGAGATGTGTTTGGTGTTTTATCGCTAAACGATATCCTCACGCACATTTTATTCGGGTTATTCTCAAATACCTTGGAGAGCTTGGCATCATTATTTCTGTATACTGAATCTCTGAAGTTTAGCTGTCTACCTGCTATGGGCTGCATTATATCCCCTCAAATCCATACACTGAAGCCCTAACCCCCGTTACCTCAGAATGTGACCTTATTCAAAGATAGGGTCTATAAAGATGTGAAAAATTTTAAATGAGGTCATTGGGTGGGTCCTAAACCAATATGGCTGTGCCCTTATAAGAAGAGAGGAGGACACACAGAGGCACGGAGGGACCACCATGGGAAGACATCCAGAGAAGACAACCATCCACAGCCGAGGACAGGGACCTCAGAAGACACCGAACCACTCAAACCTAGATCTGGGACTTTCAGCCTCTACGACTCAGAAAATAAATGTCCTGGGGTCAAGCCTCCCAGTCAGTGGTAATTGGTTATGGCGGCAGAGCAAAGACCAACACAAGGTGTCCCAGGGCTGGAGTGGGGTTCTGCCATTCTGAGGGAGGCACTGCAAATTCTGCACAGCTGGGCGTGTGCTGGGATGGCCTCAGTGGATGGCAAGGAGGTCTCTGCTCCTCCTCCTGCCTCTCACCAGGCCCCACTTCCCTTCCCATTTCCACCCTCTTCCCTCTTCTCCACTCCCTCATCACCATGGCCTCCAGTGTGCCAGCCCTCTGCAGAATGCACATTTTTTTTATTTTTGCATGAGCCCTTATCAGTGGTTTTATCTCATTATGTTTCTGACTCTTTTCCTTCAGGACAATTTTTAAGCTCAGTCCTTGTTGCAGGATGAATATTTAACTTGTTACTTGTCATTGCTGCCCGGACTTCTGAAATGTCTTTATTCTGCCTTTGCACTTGATCGATAGTTTCTGTGGGTATAAAATTCCAGGTGGAAGATCATCTTCCTCCAGAACACTCCATTATCTTCTCGTTCCCAAAGTTCTTGCTGGGTAAGCCAAAGCCATTTGAGTTCTGATTCTTTAGATGCTGCCTCCCCATCCCCCTTCCTGGAACCTCCTAGAATCTTTTTTTTTTTTTTTTTTGGACCTGGTTATTCTGAAATTTCACAATATGCTTTAGTGTAAGTATATATTTTTATCTGTTATACTGGACCTTTCCAACCTGGAAGCTGGTGTCCTTCATTTCTTGAAAAGTTTCTTGGATTGTGTTTTAAAGACATCATCTTGTGAGCTGTCTCTTTCCAGAATGCCTACCATCAGGGCACTGTACCTTCTGGACTGAGCCTCTAATTTCTTCTGTTTTCTCACTTTCTTCTCTCATTGTCATTTTCTGATAGAATTTTTTAGCCACGCCTTCCAACCGTCCTACTTAGTCTTTCAGTTCTGCTCTTCATGGTGTTACTTCCTCAAAGCTTGTTAGACTGTCGTCTGCCAAATACTGCTTTTTTATAGTACCCTATTCTTGACATTCACAGAAGAAAAATCTCCGCGCTCTGAAGCGGTTGGCATCGTCTCTGTGTCCTCCAGGTTCAAAAACTTTTTTATTGAGTTGTAATTCACATACCACAAAATTCACCCTTTTAAAAACGTGTTTGCGCAGTATTACCCCCAAATCACAGATGAGGAGCCAAAACTCAGGACGTTTCAGTTACATGCCCACGGCTATACCCTAGCGATGTGGAGCCGAGGTTTGTGCCCTGACATCTAACTGCGGATGCCCCACGTCTAACGCTGAGCAAAACCCAATAGTCATTGTCCATTACACGTGGCAAGGCCCCGCCCCAAGGATGTCACAAAGTCAGGTCGGCCCTTGGGGACCAGGTGGAGGAAGGAGAGGGGCCCATGTGCAGCACTGCCCCCTGAAAAAAGGCAGGACGCCGGAGGTAGAGAGATGCCGCAGGGTGGGCCAGCACTCCACCGGTGCGTTAAATAGGACAGGGCTCTGCTCCACCCACACTGGCCCCAATCGAGAGCCATGGCTACTGAACCTTGGGGACACTGCTTTGGAAGAATCTGTGACTTGCGTTGTATCTGATTCTCAGCCCCCCTCCGCTGGAATGCCTTCTCCGGAACAATTCACAGCCCAGGTGTTTCCGAGATAATCTGTGGAGGTTGCAGGTTGTACCTAGAATAGCCTTTATTAATCCAGGAATCATGGAAGGTTTGCCCCAAAAGAGACCTTTAATACCTCCACATCAACATCCCCATGTTCTTCTTGGAGAAACTCCAAGAGGCCAAAGGCAGACCCGCTTGCGTGGGGCAGGAGGAAGGTGTGGGGGAAGGTGGCTTGGACCCCTGAAGGGGGGACCAGGGAAGAGCACATGAATGCCAGCACTCAGGGCTGACGGACAAGCTGCAAAGAGACCCAGCTCCCGCCAACCTCTGTGCGTAGGCCGGCGGGGAAGATGCAGTGGGGAAGTGGGGACAGGCATCAGGGGCTGCAGAGCCTACAGGGCACTGTGCTGTGGGCTGTGCACACCCCCCTCCCCACAGATGACATGTGAAAGTCCTCACCCCCAGGGCCCCAGACTGTGACCTTACTGGGATTTTTTATTTGAAGTTAAAATAAGTTAAATTCAGAGGAGGTCATGCTGGGTTAGAGTAGGTCCTTCATCCGAGGTGCCTGGTGTCCCTCCCAGGAGAGGAAAGAAGTCCGGGAGTCAGAGACGCAGGGAGAAGCCTGGGTGCAGACGGGGCAGACGCTCGGGTGATGCGGCCATAAGCCAAGGGGCACCAAGGGCTGTAGGGAATGACAGCAACTGGGAGAGGCAAGGAAGTGTCCTGTCCTACAGGTGTCAGAGGGAGCACAGCCTTGCCAACACCCTGATTTCAGGCCTCTGGCTTCCAGAACTGTTGTTCGGACCACTCAGTCTGTAGCACTTCGTGATGGCAGCCCCAGGACATTCACACAACATTCAAGGCAAAGCCTTGGGTTCACCTGCGGCTCTGCCTCCCACCATCCCTCCCCGTCTCCCTGTCCTTATCTTGATCCATCTTTTTAGAAGTACCTGCTTTCAGGCAGGGTGGAGAGTGTTGGCCTGTTCTCTCCATCAGCGCTCACGTGACCAACTTGCTCGAGCCCTTCCTCCGCAAGGACTCCAGCCATCCACCTGTTCTCTGCCGCTCAGGAGCCTGCAGGGCTGGGGGCGAAGGAGGGGGCAGGGGAGGCCTTGCTGCGCCCGACGCCCCAGCTGCTGCACAGAAAGAATGCGGGAGGCATCTAGAAAGTGCAGTTGCACACCCCAGTGTGGGCTGGTATCCCTGACATCCGGCCCAAGGCAAGTGAGACAGGGCACCCCTATTCAAACCGAAACCAAAAGACGGTGTCACAAGTGGGAGGGAAAAGGTCAGAAGTGAGAACACAAAGGTGCCGTGGGTCTAGAGAGAAGCAGAAAGAAAGGGAAATTTAGTTTCACTCAAGTTCTAAAGTATCCGCTGACTCAAATAACAACAGCTATAAAAAAAAGTATGAAGTCAGAACAGATGTGCCGCTGCCTCCACCTTCACCCCCAAAACCGCCCTCTGTACAGACTCCCCGGAAGCAGCTGTTTGAACATGTGCTGAATGCGCTTAGCAGAACTCGCTCTGCGGCCCCAGAAACGTGCTCTAACATCGTTTCGTTTGTGTTATCTTAAAAACATCGTGTTCGACGACGTGCTCTCTCACTCACTGGGACGTCACCGTCCACTCTCCACATCAGCAAATGGGATTTATCTCAGCAAGGAGCTGGAATCGACTTCGAGTCGCTCTGTAGGGCGTACGGGTGATCACAAATTTCCAATGCACCCCGAGAAGACCTCCCGTGCATTTGTGTGGGTGCGGTTTACAGCTCAGGACTGTGGTGCACAACACAGGCTGCGGAACAGCAGCCTTTAAAGAGATCAAGAGGACAAGTGGGGAAAACAAGCAGCTAGTTTTAAAGGTAAGGTTTGTCACGGTAAATGTGTGCGGTCTCTCTTCCGAGGCTGGGAGAAAGTGATCGCTCAGGAAGCCCCCAGAAGGGCCCATAGTTAGGAGTGATTAGAAATTCTGTCGGTGTAGAAAGGACTTGAGAAGCCAGTGGAAACTCTATAGTTTTGCCGTGGGCCAAGTAGAAAAAAGACCTGATGTATCTAGCCCAACAATGGCCCATGTACAACTCAACCCCTAAATCTTAAAAGTTTTGGAGGTAAATCACAAAGAAAAACAAACAAGGCAAAAAATGTGATTAAGAAAATAAGAGACTATCTTCTTGAAGAGGGTAACAATCCTGAGACTCAACATTGCCTTGAATGCTTCAGAAAACAAAATTTGTTCAAGAGTTTTTAGACATTCGGAAGGGCAGAATTAATGTTCCGCACCCTGATTAATCATGTTTTAGTAGACATTCTGGATGAGGGCAGTTTTGCCCCCGACCCCCGAGGACATCTGACCATGTCTGGCAACATCACTGATTGTCCTAACGGAGTGCCGGGGGCTGCTGGCATTCACGGGCGGAAGCAGGGGTGATGCCTAGCGCCCTACAGTGCACGGGACAGCCCCTCACCACAAGAAACTGTCGCACCCGAAATGTCAGCACTGTCAAGGCTCAGAAACACTGGCCATAACCTTCCTGAAGGGATCACTTTTTGTTTTATAAAGGATATGAAACCTTATTGAATCAACTTGAAAAACACATCAGAAACACGGAGACACATCATTTTCATGTGAAACTAAAGCCATCTGAATGTGAATTGAATGTAAATATTAAAGTCCATCATCCTACTCCCTCCCCCAAATAAGCGGGAGTGAAGATTTTGAACAAGACTGACTCCACCGGTAAACCTATGAAGTAAGGATAAACAGCAGTACCCAAAACACGGGACTGAATTTCTAGACAGACAAGATATGACTTCAGACCCTGGTGGGCAGGGCTGCTTCTAACGTGACCCATCCAGACGCCGTGAGGTACCTCGCAATGAACCTACTCATAGCTTGAAAATGACCCTCGGAGCCTAGAGAACAAGGTTAAAAACTGTTTCCATCCTAAAGCGGAAGAGTAGAAACTTACCCCCTTATATGGTCAGTTGCCTAGTAGACACGCACACACACTTAATCTTGATTTTAGTGAATAAAATCCCGCTCAAGCCAAGGGAAGAGTCATGGCCAGAAAAATCTTCCCTTTTTTCCGCTGGGTACCAGGCAGTGCGTATTCGCCTCCAGTGTCGGCTTGAGTGGAGCCTGTCACCTTCCCACAGTGCCACACCCAGGCACCGGCTGTGAATTTTGAACTCCTGAGGTCAGCTCGGGCCCTGGTAGAGGTTGGAGATCTCATTGCCTCATACCTGCTCTGAAAGTTCCCATTGTCTCCGTAAGTGGGAAGCTCTTTAAGCCCACCAGTGAGCGACAAAAACAAAAAACAAACAACGCGGGGGAATATCTCCAACGGCAGCATCCGGTACATAAACTGTTTATTTAAGGGAAGGGACTAATGGGCTGTGAGCAGGCCAGACTTCTATCAATAGGTTCATGGTGGCCTTAGAAAAATCCATGAGCAACCACAGCACCCAGATGACGAAGGATTAGTCCCACGAAGCCTCTGCCCGAATGAGGCTGTCACCTGCCATCACGAAGTTCAGGCAGAGCTCATGGCCCGGCCAAGCGGTCCGGAGGGACTGACTCCAGCCCCAGCCTGATTTGCCTTGTTCTGCCCCGGGAGGGGGCTTTGCTGTGGCCTTCCCCGGAGGCAGGACTGACTTGCAGCGGCCTGCACGAAGGCTTTGGAGGAAAAGGAGAAGCCCTAGCCATTCCTGGAAGTATAATCAGGGGTTCTCTCCAAAGAAGCTTTGCTCTGCTGTTTTCATTAGAAATGAGAAAACTGCTGATCCATATTTATTTTTGCGCTATCATAAACTAAATAATCAGCTCCTATTAATGACCCTAATTATTCAGCTCCTATTTTTAAATGCTGGTCTTTCAGCATGCTCTACACGGGTGGTTTTAATTAAGCCTAATTGCAGATACGTCACATCCAAATATACACCCCACACCAGTGATTAACAGGGCTTGGAATTTAGTTCACCCAACAGGGGTTTGCAGTGGGATGATGGTGTGTCTCAAACGTAAGCGTATCATATAAATTACCTTTCTGATAGCTATGAGGCTGGAGAGGGTTGTTTATTAAAGGAGAGTCATGGACAGTCCAGTCCAGCACATCCTCAGAAGTTCAATTCTCAGAGCAGTTGTCAAGTTCAAGGAAGGTTAGTTTCCTCCAAGCTCTAGGTCGGAATGCACTGACTTTGATTTTCTTTTGGAATTGGATGCCCACATGTCTTCTTCCCCAAAAAAGTGCCTTCTAACATGGCAACATGATGTTATCATTAAAGAAGCACTAATTCTAAGTTAAAAAAAAATTCACATTCTGTTCCAAGTCCAATCTCTCCCCTTCAGCCCGTCCCTAGAAACCAGCTTTTTAACGCTAACAACATACTCTCACGTGCTTTATTCACGTATCTCTTGCCTGATTCTCCAATACCCACGTATCTCTTGCCTGATTCTCCAATACCTCCAGAAGCTTGGCGTCGTTGTTTTTTACACGTTAGAGGTGAGGAAACCGAAGCGCAGAAGGGTGACCTGGTCAGCACGAGATGTCCTAGGGCTGGCCTTCAGGGTCAAATGCCTGAGCACACATTGCAAGGGTTTGGCTTGTCCTGGAGATTTGGTCCAAACCGTGACCTCACAGAGCATTAGCCCCTGTGGGCGGGGCAACCCGCCCAGCAGCCAATCAGGGGCCCCTAACGAACGCCCCGTGACTCAGCTACCCTCCCCGCTGCCTCCTCCACCTGTTCCCAGTTCCCGATGCACACTCTGCACCCACGGAGGATTGACGTCTTGCCGGAGTCTTTCACGGAGCCCGGTAAGAGCGGGTCAGAACCGCCCTCGGTGCGGGGCTGCGGACTACCTGGTCCATCGGTTGACAGCGAAGAAGCTGCCCGATACGGTGAGCAGCTTCGGGCGGAGACGGCTAGTGCTGCGAGGTTCCTGCGGTGCCTGCGTCAGAGCAGATGCCAACTCGCTCAGACCCGATCGCGAAACACCTGCGACCTATGGAGACGGTCGCAGCGCTGCCAGGCAGGGCTGTGTCATTCTGGGGACGTCCTTTCTGAGGCTCTCAGACACACACTGAGGGGCTTGGTGACAGGGGCGGGGATTCTGAATGGGTTGCAACGGAAGCACATAGAATTCAAGTCCCATTTCAGGTGTGGCCCAAATCAGCTCCCACACGTTGGCCTTCCCTTTCAGCTGAATGGAGGCTGGTTCCTTTTAGTCATGGTCAGAGGTTTGGCCGATTGGGACATCAGGGGCTGGTTCCTGTCTGTGGGTGGATTTGACCTTTAGGTACCTGGCCACTCAGGACACTTGCCTTGGACGAAGTGTGTAGAGAGGTGAAGGTCACGGGCTTTGAAATCAGGCACAGGTGACTGGGGCTCAGCTCCATCTTCCTTCGAGTGACTCCAGGCACTGTTACCTCAACTCTCTGATTTCTGCCTCTATAAAACGGGTGTATATCTTTAAGTGTATATCTGTCACAATTAAATTGTTGGGTCATTTGTGAGGTGTAAAGGAATTAATGGTGGTGAAGCGCCTTGCTCATAACGAACACCTATACATGTCCAAAAGGGGTCGTTTCTTTAAAAAAATCAGAATATTCTTCCTGAACTTAGAATTATGACAATATTGCACAGCAAAGCCAAAGTAACCATCATTCTTAAATAGTCTCTAGTGAACTGCCCGTTTAGAGAAGTCGCTGACATTCAAACCCCTCCTGGTCCACACGGTCTCTTGGGTCAGTGTCTGTCCCAGTCTTTTGTACAAATATTGCAACCCTCTGAGAACACTGTGCAAAGACAATGTGAACCGAGGATAAAGAGAAGCTTCAAACCTTTCCTTGGATATAAGGTTTCACGAAGTGAAACAGCGTGACTGAGAAGCTCCTGGAATTGTTCGTGTTGCCGTGGAGGCTGGTGTGGCAAGGGTAACCTAAAACTTGTAAAAAGCCACCATGCTTATTTCCATCATTTTAAGTTGCATTTTCAAGATGACATTCCAGTTGCTGCATCTTCCCCTCTGGTTCTACAAAATCGTACTCCCCCTCTGACTTAGGTTCACTTTAACTGGCCTTTATTCGGCAGAAAGTATCTGCCAAAAAGAGAGGATCCTGTGTGTATGGACTTACGTATGTCATTTCCCAGAATGACTTCACACATTGTATCCATCCGTATGAACTCTCTTTGGGCGCAAATGCAAGACAAACCCGTGGAATTGGATGAAGCATTGTGTGTACCACTGATGGATGGGATGGATATGGGGGAAGAGAACACAAGGCTAGAAGAAGAAGCAAACAGAGAAAAAGAAATCAGGAATCTGTTAGAGACGTTGCTTCCCCAAAAGGCAGCGTAGACCTCCTGGGGCCCCTGAAAGCAGGAAGTCCTCCCACCTGAAGTCAGCAGAGCCCTGCGGTGAATGGACCTTCTGAGCTCAGGACCAGAGTCTGTGTGTGCAAGAAACAGTGTTGCCCGAGCATGACCTTCAAGTACACGTGGAATGTAGCCTCACCCTGGGTCTCTCCTGCAATTCTCCATCAGCGTCCGATTCCTTAGCGTTGCTGTGCCCCCGTAACACCCCGTCTCCCCTTTCTTCCCATCCATGTCCCATTGGCCCATGCCCTGTGTTCCGTGCCAAAGAGGTGGTTCAATAGACACCACTGGGGGTACAGATTCCAGCCTTCATGCTCTTCTCTGTGGATGAATGATCCCATTCCTGCCTTCTAAGCAAGTTGTCTCCCCCAGATGTGCGGTCTTCCAGCTCTCATAGCGCAAAAACGATTCATTGGTCCATCCATCACAACAGAAACTTGAGTCACGTGTTATGAAAAGCTAAGAGAATATATTTTATGTACACAGAAATATAAGGTTTGCAAATTTCTAGTATTTAACTTCATCGGGGAAGGAGCAGGGCAGAAATGAATTCCACATTTTCCTAAGTGAATTGTATTAAAAACCCACATCATGCAACATCTGTGTGAATCAGTCTCCAAGGACTCAAATGTAAATGGTTGTTGATATAAATAGACATGAGTTTAAGCAAAGACAGATGTTCCAAACCAAAATGTTGGGAAAACACATGAAACAGTTAAGTTCAAAGACATCTTGGCTTTTATTTCTTTCCCAATAGGCGAACCCTTGCTGGGCTACGACAGCAAGGCGTGGAAGAGAGAACATTTTGTTTCCCAATAGAAAGGCATGTTGTGCCATGGGAAGCAGGTGTGTAAACAGCACACCCTCGAGAAAAGCATCCACTTGCCTGTGTTGTGATATGTTCTCTTACTCATACATTTTCATGGTATCCA
The DNA here is from genome assembly GCF_024610735.1 of Ursus americanus. NCBI lineage: Eukaryota > Metazoa > Chordata > Mammalia > Carnivora > Ursidae > Ursus > Ursus americanus. The sequence goes on from NC_142130.1 coordinate 93,110,443, forward strand.
TTGATTCATTTGAAGAACATTCCAGAGGACTCCTATACTCGGACTGCCTCAGAATATTATATCAGGGAGGACTAAGTGGGAGGCGTTGGGAAATTAGTCACTGGCATTTGGGGGTGGGCCAGGCTGACATCAGTGGGAGAAGAAGCTAGGAGCCGGCAGGGTTCTGGAGCAAGAGCAGACCCTAGAACCAAGGTCTTTGGCAGGTCCATCAAAAACACAGCTTGGTCAGTGGGAACAGGCCTGCCTCTCATTTTCTCAGTACAAGGACCCGAGATCAGAAAGATAAACGAATCTGCATTTCAGTGGGGGGAGCGCCATCAGTGAGATTACCGAGAAAACTGGAGCCAGGGGGAAAGGTCATTTATAAATAGAGCAATTCACATTTTTTGCGTGTCAGGCTCTGTGCTAAGAAGCATTTTCACATCCATTCCCTCACTGAATGTGAGGGATGAAGTAAAGAATTTAAAATTCCAAAGGAATTAGTGACAGAAGGCAAGTATGTATTTTTATCATATTACCCTTTATATGGTAAAAAAATTCTCCTGGACCTTTGCCAGAGCAGGTCCTCCTTCCTTCCAGGGGGGACATAGCAAAGACATTTGCCTTTGGATTGAACTTTCTCTGAAAGGAAGCTGTAGCTGCTTTGGAAGGAGCTGGTGGCTGACTTGGAGGTGCCAGTGCTGGGAAATGAAACAGGTTGGAACACCAACCCAGGGGCCGTCTTTGGTGATCCCCTTGCTATCCTAGCCAGGGCGCCTCAGGCTCCATGACAAGTACAGGGAAGAGAGCTGGTGCCCCGGCTGTGAGGATGCGGCCTCCCAGCTGACCACACACAAGAGTGGCCACACATGCTGGTTAAGGTTTAAGGTAGAAGAGCCCTGCTTTTGTTTCATTTGCCATGAAGCCAAATGGTCTGGAAATTGGTTCCTTCTCAAACTATCACAAAAGAAAGTCAAAACGAAGCCCCAATCACAAATCACTTTAGGATGCATGTTATCTTCCTCCTAAACCCAAACATTACTATGGATGAGAAATTACCGCTCGATCGTGCACACAGGATGGACAAGTTGTCAGGAGTTGCAAAAGCAGTCCTGACTCTGTCCATACAATAACATCATCAGTCAGTAATCTGGAGGTTTGGTCTCTAAGACACCAGACATCTGTGAGTATTAGGGTAAAATGTATTATTCAAACATTCGGATGAGGCTACAGGCGATTCTCCATATGTGTAGACATACGATAGGAGAGATGGTCAAGGCAAGATGTCCACAGTCACAGTGGGTACACAGGAGGATGCATTTTCCAGCCTCCCTTGCAGTTAGGTTGGCCATCTCTCAGGGTGCTGGCCAATGGAAAAATGGGCAGGAGGAATGGGAGCTACTAGGAGTCTTGGCCATAACACTCCCTGCATGAACTGGGATGCCCTCTCCTCTTTGTCATGATGCTGGAGGTCACGGGTGAGGATGGTGGCTTCACTACGTGTGAGGAGACTGGATCCCTGAGTTATGCCACTCGGAAAACAGCCCAAAAGAGCAGTGCAGCCTCCATCAGACGGTGGATGAGGGAAACAGATCTTTATTCTGTTGAGACACCGAGATATGGAGATTGTTACAGCAGCTAGTGTTCTGATACTGACTCCTGCATCTAGTTTCAGGGAAGTATAGCTAGAAACTGCCATGCAAGGTGCTTTTGAGTAACTTATTTCTCAGTATTTTCCTGATTGGATATGCAGTTCCAAACGCCCCGAAAGATCACAGCTGGGAAGAAAAAGAAGCAGGGAATGAAAGGAGAACCATGATGCTCACTCTGGACCCGATTCGCTACTAGCTTTCCAGAGCAGAAGGAAACCAAAGGGCTGTTGAGTTCATTGCCTGATTCTAAACATGGCTTCCTCCAGATGATCCTGGAGGGGTGGTCTGTTCTCTGTTCCTAAAGGCAGCCAAACAGAGATCTACAGCGTACCTTAGCATCCAGGGCTTTGCTGAGCGCCGATCCAAGCCCATTGTCATGTCGTATCTCATTCCCACTCATTCCATGCAATGAGGGAGCACATTGTTACTCTCACTTTCCACACTGTATGTCTTTGTTGGTTTGGCTACTGACATTATATGAATTCTTCATTGCTGTTTCTTCTCTAGGAAAAATAGTCCATTACTCTTAAATTTATTTAATCCAACCAGCAATGGCTGAGGCTCAGTCTCTGCCCTCAAAGAGATAAGAGGGAGACATAAATAATAGCTAACAGGATCCTGTCCATGTTATAATGGATGTGAGGGGTCTGAGAAAGAGGAAGGGGTAGGTTGCCAGCTTCCAGGGGGACTTCCCAGAGAAGGTGGGCTTCAAGAAGCCCTAAAAATTCTGAGAGCTTGGAAGAGTCAGGAGAGGGATTAGAACATTAGAGAATTCTGGAAGTCAGGATGAGCGTAGGGCAGAATGGCAAGAAAACCAGCATGGCTGGAGTGGAAACTTCCAATGAGGATAGAAAAGAAGAGGCATCATTGGAATAAGAGTAAGGAGGTGTGATAGGTGGAATAATCCAATGATGTCCACGGCTGAATCCCCCAAACCTGTGAATGTTACCTTACATGGCAAAAGGGACATTGCAGATGTGATTAAGTTAATGACCTTGAGATGGGAAGAATATCCTGGATTATCCAGGTGGACCCTAAATGTAATCAGAAGTGTCTTTATAAGAAGGAACCAAGAGCGTCTGACTCGGAAAAGGAAATATCACAATGGAAGCAGAAGTCAGAGAGAGAGATATCAAGATGATATGCTATGCCATTGAAGGAGGAAGAGGGAGACGGGCCAAGGAACCCAGGGGGCCTGTAGAAGCTGGAGAAGGCAAAGGAATATATTCCCCACCACAGCCTCCAGTAGGAATGCAGTCCTGTGGATACCTGGATTTGGAGACTTCTGACGTTCAGAACTATAAGATGATAAAGTTACATTGATTTAAGCTCTTAAGTTTGTGGTAATTGGTTACAACAGCCACTGGAAACTAATGCAGAGGACTTCAACTTGGAGGCTGGTGAGACTCTGACCTAAAACAGTCAGAGACTTAGACTCAGAAGGCTTTTGAACAGAGATATGAAGTTACTCATCCCACGTGTATGCGTCGCATGAGCTCTGTGTAAGCACCACAAAAACAGGTCCCTGCCTGTCCTGGGGACCAGGTGCCTTAGCTCGCAGAGCATTGCCTGCCGCACAGAGGAAACCCAGTCAAGCATGTTTGGGATGAATGAGCACATGGGTAGTGAGTGCAGCGATCTGTCTAGTGGAAGTCCTCACTCCCTCTCTGCTGAACTATCGCAATATTCACCTCATAGCCCTCTTGATCTTTGATCTTGTCTCCATTCCAATCTACTGTCGAGTTCATTGCCCAAAACAAACTCTGGTTATGTAATTTTTATCCAGATAAAATTTAAATTCTTTCAAATATTATTTAACGCCCTCTATGACATAGCCTCAGATTACCTTCAGGAGCAGAAACCGTCTACACCCATGTAGTCTCCTGTCTACATTGACATGACTTCAGCACCCGGCTGTGCCCCCTACCATGACTATCCCATCCCACCGTGCTCAGGACTTTTCTGTTCCAAGAAGCCTTCCCTAGAGCTCTCAGAAGGAACGGAGAGCCATGCCAACACCTGAATTTAGCCAGGTGACACCCATGTCAGACTCTGACCTCCAGAACTCTAAAAAAAATAGATACATGTCATTTTCACCCACTACATTTCGGTATGTCGTTGACAGCAGCAATGGGAAGCCAATGCACTCCACTTACCCAGACTCTTTCCTGCCCCTAAACCCCCGGTCTGATCTCCCTTCTCCACCATTGAAATCCTGTATGTCCTTTCAAACGAGCGACAAAGGTGGCCACCTCCAAGGCAGCCTTCCCCAAACACTCATTTTCTGAATTCTCGTTTGTCTATTTTCTGCTCCTGCATTTTGTACTAAGGACTATATTTATTTGGACATGTGACATATGCCTTATATGTCTTAAATTCCCCGTTAGCTTACTGGGTGCAGACAGATCTATTCTTTCATTAGAACCACATGATTATCCCTTGAGCCAAGAATAATGCAGGCAGCGGATACACGAGTCGGTCAATGAATGTCATATATCTGTTTCTCATGAATTAGAGGTGGGAGAAGAATCCTCTATCGGAGACTAATATGATATCATGGAAAAAACAACTGCAGAAGAAGATTTAGGAGTTTTATCTGTAAAGGAATTAGCAAATAATGAGATAGGAACCAAAAGGGCACTTGCTCTAGGGCCCCTTCGTTCACTAGGCATCAGGGGCTAGTGCTTTCAGCCTACAGCCTTGGGAGAGGCTGTGAAAACATTTGAAGTCCTGGATGAGAAAGGGAAATCATGAGAATAAAATTGTCTCATCAAATGTCTCTAAACTGTAACATGATCTCAAGGCCCTAATTGTTGAAATTTGAATACATACAAATTCCCCTACATTTGAAAACAATTTGTCAGCTTGGTTTTTCTCAATCCACCAGAATTCAGAACTCTCAAGTATGCACAATAGATTCAACTAGCTGCTTGTAGCAAGCTAATTTGGAAAGCAGGGTTATTTTTTTTAATGTTCTCAAATTATTTTAGTTATTTATTTTTATGAGATATGTGAGTGGAGGGAGGGGGTGCAGAGGGAGAGGGAAGGAGAGAGAGAATCTTAAGCAGGTTCCATGCTCAATGGAGCTCGATCTCATAGCCCTGAGACCATGACCTGAGCTGAAATTAAGAGTACGACACTTAACCAACTGAGCCACCCAGGCACCCCTCAAATTATTTTACATTGAAAAAAATGTTGAAGCTGGGGAGCGGGTGCACTTTAACCTGTGTGGTGTAAAATGTTGTGATGCCTCTAAAAGTTTAGTATAGCCCGCCCAGACCCTGCGACGGGTCCGCTAGTAATGGGGCAGGCAGGAATTCAGTGACAGAGTAGTGAGGACGATGGGAAAAATAACAGCAGTTAACAGTCATTGCACACTTAACATGTGCCATTGATTCCTTCCATGTCTTGTTCAAATCAGGGTGAAATTCACATAACTTAGCCATTTGAGAGTGCACGACTCAGTGGCATTCGGTACGTCCATAATGTGGCATGGCCACCAACTGTCTCCAGTTTCAAGTCCTTTCCATTACCCTGGACAAATACTCCTTACCTGTCAACAAGTGACTCCCCATTCTCCTCTGCCTTCCTCCCCTAACCATGGATCTGCTTTCTGTCTCTATGGTTTTGTCTCCTCCAGACATTTCAAATGAATGGAATCATACAATCTGTGACCTTTTGTGTCTGGCTTCTTTCTTAGAATATTTTCATCCCCTCAAAAAGAAACCCCATTCCCATGAGCTATCATCCCATGACCCATCCAGCCCCAGTCCTAAGCAACCACTAATCTACTTTCTGTCTCCATATAATTGCCTATGCTGGACATTTCATATGAATGGAATCATGCAATATGTGGTCTTTTGTGACTGGCTTCTTTCACCCAGCGCAGTATTTTCGGGGTTGGCTCATATGGTAGTACTGCATCCCTCTTAACAATGGCGTGATGTTCCATCGTATGCATATATCACAATTTACTGATCCATTCGTCTGTTCGTAGGCATTTGGGTTGTTTCTACTTTGGGCCCTTATGAATGATGCTCTTGTGAACACTTGTGCACAGGTTTCTCTATGGACACACATTTTCATTTCTCTTAAGTGTATACCAAGGAGTGAAATTTCTGGTTAATATGGTAACTCTATGCTTAACTTTTTGAGGAATGGTCCCTTTCATCTTCGTAATAACAAAGAAATGGAATTGGAACTAGGTGCGATCATGTGCTCAGGGTGACTACCAATAGGAGGTAAAGCCAGGGGCGCCCAGATGGCTCAGCCGGTTAAGCGTCTGCCTTCACCTCAGGTCATGATCTCAGGGTCCCGGGATCGAGCCCATGTCATGCTCCCTGCTAAGTGGGGAGTCTGCTTGTCCCTCTCCCACTGTCCCCACCCCGCTTACGCTCGTTCTGTCTCTCAAATAAATAAATAAAATCTTTAAAAAGAAAAAAAAGGAGGTAAGGCCATAATTTAAATTCTGGCCAGTCTGAGTCCCTGTCCTTCTATGTCCTTGAGACTCCTTCCTATCAGCACACAAAAGACAGAGGGTAGTGGTGAGGGAGGGAACTCACGAATGTGTGCGGGGCATGACAGCAAGTAAAGGCTCGCAACTGTATGATGTACGCAGGTGCTTCCTGATTGGAAGACTGTGCAGGTGGATGGGGCCAGATCCTGGAGGGCATTCAGTGTCAGAATGATAGCCAAAGTCCAGTAGCCAGCAGTGGATGGGCGTTGAGGACCAGTGGGGCATGGATGTGTCATTAGGGCCCTCTGGGTACTCAGGTAAAAATGGTGGCCAAGGGTAGGCCAGGTTAAAGAACCCATCCTAGGGCCCCAGACCTGAGCAAAATGAGCAGCGCCATGGACTGCCCGCATGACTTTTATGATTGGATTGAGAGAATTAGCACCTTTTAGCAGGGAAGAAAAATGAATAACAGTGCAAACACAGACACACATACAAGAAGCAACAGTAACCGCTGTAGCCACTAACAAAATTAAGTAAGAGAAGTCAGAAGAACCAGCACAGAGAAATAGTGTACATTTGCTGAGATCCCTTTCCCACACGTACACAAGATTTTGCAATTTCAGGAGTCCCCCGGACTTGAAGATCTAATCTTCAGGCTTGGATCACAAGTTTATTTATTTTGCTGTTCTATCTCTTGCATATTAAGATGCATACTTAGTTCATTCATTTTTAGCCTTTTTTGCCCCAATATAAATACCTAAAGCTATAAATGTACTCTAAATTCTGCTTTAGCTGCATCCCCTAAGTTTTAATATAGAGTGTTTTCCTAATCATTCAGTTATAAATATTTTCTAATTCCATTATGATTTCTTCCTTGAACTTTTGGTTTGGTTATCTGTTGCTGCATTGAAAAAATAATTAAGCAGCTTAAAACAATATCTTTATCTTATGATTTTATGGGTCAGAAATTTGGGCAACTTCCAGCTGGAGGATTCTTTTGATCCCCTAAGTGCTGGCCTAGGTGACTGGTGATGTTCAGCTATTCAAATGGTAGATGGGCTGGTCTGGAGGATCTTGGCAGGGATGTCTAAGAGGTCAGGTGTTTAGCATCTTGGCAAGGATAACTAGGACGTCAAGTGGAGGGGAGACAGTTGGCTAGAGTGTCTCGTATAACATCTGCTGCATAATGGTCTCAGGATGGTTGGTCTAATTCAAGATGGCTCAGGGTTCCCAGAGAGTGTTCTGAGGGGAAAGAAGTTGTCAGTCTAAGGTCTGTACCTGGAGACCGGCACAGCATGACTTCTGCCATATTCTGTCACTTGAAGCAGCCACAGAGACCCCTAGATTCATTGGAAGAGACACAGACCCTGCTTCTGGAGAGAGTGGCAAAGAATTTCTGGTCATCTGTTTTGGGCTGAATTGTGTTCCCTCAAAATTACATCGAAATCCTAACCCCAATACCTCAAAATGTGACTGTATTCAGAGATAGGGTCTTTAAAGAAGTAATTAGATTAAAATGGGGTCATTAGGGTGGTCCCTAATCTAATTTGACTGCTGAGTAGGAGATTAGGATACGGACACCCAGATGGAGAGGTGACCTGAGGACACAGTAAGAAGACATTGTCTTCAGCAAAGCAGAGAAGCTTCAGGAGAAACCAAACACGCAGACACCTTGATCTTGGACTTTTGGCCTCCAGAACAGTGAGAAAACAATTCGTTGTTGTTTGGGGGGTTTCTCTCGCTCTCTCTCTCTTATTTTTTTAATGGAAAATAAGGCACTGCTGGAAATAACCCTGGAACAGTACTAAAGAGAAAAGTAACGGGGATCGTACAGAAGCAATTCTGACAACTGGATCATCACGTTAATAGACCCTGATGTTCCGAAACATATCAGCACCTTCCCATCCAAGTTTTTACAGACACAGTTCTAACAATGGAAACCCAAGAGCACAAGAGGCTTGATCTGGAGAGGGTGTAAAAGGAATGGCTAACAGCAATGGCCCACACCACAGCAATGCCCACAAGGGAGGTCTTAGAAGACCTGGCAATGTGTGTCATAAGCAAAGATTTTTTCCCATGTCCTCAAATATATTCAGGATTTTGATTGAGCAGTAGGAGTGACTAACAGCTTTGTTCTTCCTGAGAATCAGGTCATAGCAGGAGGGTTATAAGATCTAACGTATGAGAAGAAAAGTCGGAATTCCTGGAATTTATGCCAGGAGAAGTTGTAGTCTCCCCTCTCTGGAAATTCTGAAGGAAAGTATAGCCAGCTATTTTTGTTAATATTCAGTATGAAATCTAGCCTGAATCATGGTGCTCATTCTAAATAATAGTAAATATGCCTCTGATTTATCCGAGCTATGGACCCCTTCCAAGACACAGTGATGGGTACTCCACTTGTATGTTTTATCTTATTTAATCTTCTCAACATTTTTGCATTCTTTCATCATCATGCTTAGTTTGCTGGTGAAGGACTCACAGGTCTGACGGGTTTAGTTACTACTATTGGGTCGTATGGCTATTAAGTGGTAGAGCAGAGATGAAGTCCAAGTTAGTCGGGATTTGAGGATGCCAAGGAGCAAAACCAACTCTGGTATCTTGGACAAAATAGATAAGTATGTAGAGTAGTCAGGGGTCCCCAGGGAAACAAGCAATAGCAGATCCATGGTACTTAGAGGGGAGGCATGATGGGAACGGGCTCCATCATCATGGAAGCAGAAAGTCCCCCAAGATGCCACGTGCGAGCTGAAGAACAGAAAAGCCTGCGGCGTGATTCGGCCTGAAGTCCAGGAGCCCCAGTGTCCAGAAGAGGCCTCTTTATAGGGACATAAAGTTGATGAATGGTTGCTTAGGGGTCGGGGAGGGAAAGGGGGGATGATAAGTGGAAGGTAGCTAAAGGGTACGGGAAACAGGGATTCTTTCCGCAGGGATGAAGAGATTCTGAAATTGATTGTGGTGATGTTTGCACAACTCTGTGAATATACCAGAAACCACTGGTTCGTACACTTTAAATGAGTGGGTTGGATGCTATGTGAGTTCTAGCTTCAAAAAAGCTGTTACCGAAAAATTTTAAAAATAAATAAAGTCCAGGAGCTCTGATGTCTGAAGGCTGGAGAGCCAGGTGTTCCAGCTGCAAAAGAGAAAACAGAATTTGCCCTCCTTCTGCCTTTTTGTTGTATTTGGGCCCTTCACCGGTTAGATGATGCCCACCCACATCCGTGAGGACGACTCTCTTTCCTCAGTCTCGGGGATCAGATGCTAATGTCTTCTGCAAACACCCTCACAGACACACCCAGAAATAATGCCTTCTCAGCAATCTAGGCATGCTCAGTCGAGCTAACACGTAAAATTCTGTAATAAGGAAGATAAATAAAATGTATATGGATAAAACGAACCAATGAATGGGAGGGTTTAAGAGAGGGCAAATTTCTACTAAGTAAGCCACCCGGTCCATGGGGCCTTCTGGCAGCCTCAGCAAACAGAGACCTCAGCTTTGATCTCTCCGCTCATGAAATAGGTACAACTGTGTTTCTTGAACCACAGTCCACATGAGTTCTCTTCTGGTTACCTTTTTGTTATTGATTTCTAATTTAACAGCCTCATGGCTAGACAATGTGGTGTGTGACTTATCAGTCATCTGAAATCCCTGGGGCCCATCTTCTAGCCCATTCTGTATTGCATGATGGAGGTAAATATTCTGCGTGTGCTTGACAGGAAGGTAAATTCCATAGTCATGGTTCGTTGGTCCTTATACATCTGTGGGGTCAAGCAAGCGGCTCCAGAGAACCTGTTTTCCCTGTGGTCCTCTGGTGATCATGGTGGGTGACATTGGCAACTCACCTGTGCACTGAGGGCGCAGCCACTTGGGGCCCTAGCTTTGTGGGAGGGCTCCTGCTGGACTCCCCACCTTTGACAGCACCGGGCTTTGCTTTCACTCTCTTCTTCGCATCCCAAAGTTGCAGAGACAGGGGCTCCAGTCCTGCTTCACTCTCAAAGCAAGACCCCACCTGACTCAGCACACCCCCCTCCAAATGCCCCACTTCACCCAGCTTCTCATGCTTGTCCTCCAGACCTTTGGCTAATGTGTGGGCGCAAATCAAGGATTGTCTGAAAAATCTTTCGTTCAGCACGGAAGACACCGAATATACCAAGAGACAAGGGACACACCATGTAGAAAAGCAGAATGACCTAAGATCTGCAGCAACCCACCCGAGAAAACACCCCCTTCTCCCCAGTTCTCAGCCCAGCCAGCTGGCCTGCTCTAAGTCAGGCCTGCAGGAAGCCAGGCTGCTTTCTCCACCAACAATCCAGGAAATCAGGCAGTAATCCCTAACGAGGAGACCCAAGGGGCCGGCACTGGATTAAGAACTGACACTTTCCCTGCTCTTGCTTCCAATTTAGGCCTGGTCAACCAGAGAAAGCCGAATACGCACCTCTCCGCCCTCACCCAAGACACCCTGCTTCTCCTTCGGGGTGCGCCTGGAGCCTTCCTTGTCTCTGCTATGAAGCTTTCCTACTCCAAGTCTCTGCCCAGACGCAGGTGACAGCGGCCCACTCCCTTGCCACCGCTGCCTCAGAATAAACTGCCTTGGCTTTTCCCATCTGGGGAGTCTTCAGGTTTTTTGTTTAGTTATTTTGATTATCTTAACCACCATTTTCAGTTGTTCCTTAACCTGCCATGTGGTGTGGTATTTCTCAATTGATTTTTTTCAAAATTTCCGCAATAAAGACCTCCACACAGACTCAACAATGCTCCTTGGCATGTCCACTTCCCTTTCCTACCCTGACCTCACACCAACAGGCCTCTCTGCCGCCTCGGTTCTCTGCACAGTGGCCAGAAAGATGTTTCCAGAATGCCCTTCTGCTCACCTCACTCTCCAGATCCACCATCTCCGGCCCAGCCCCTTCCTCCCTTCTTCCTGTTGTCGATTCAGGAGACAACTGCTGAGACCCCAGGTCATTGTGTTGGGTGTCTTAATCTCAAATGTATCCCTCGTGAGAAAAGGGAGCTACTCAGATATGGTGAAATTAACAGCATTCCGTCCCCATGCCGCGTCACGGTTGGTGGTTAATGTCTGGATTCGGGCCTGGAGCACTGTGTGGAGTGCTGGGATCCAGAGCGGCATTCCTGCCTCTCAGGGTCTGACATCATCGTAACCAGAAGAACGACGTTGGGTCTTAACAGGAACCAGACTTCTGTAAAAGAAACAACTAACGGGAACCCAAAGCTTTGGTGACACTTAAAATAGCAGGGGGTGAGGGGGAAGGGCAAGGGGAGGCGACCCTGAACTTTGCAGAAGTTTCTTTCTGCTGTTGGAGCACACCCGAGCATCTGTCCTATCGCGCCACTGCCAGAAGCCTTCTGGGTCGCTTGCTGGGATTCGAGCTTGCCTGAGGTCAGGAAAGCCTTTCCTGAAAGGTGACATTTAAATTGAGACCTGCGGGTCTCCGAAAGAAAAAGTCTTGCTCAGATTTCGGCTCTACTGACTATGAATGGCTGCAGAAATCTAGAATGACAGAAGACTTTCAAATGTAAGGAGTTAATTCAGCATCCTAAATCTGGGGTACATCAGTCAAGTAAAGTTCTTCGGGGTGGGGGGCGAGGCAGAGAACCTCTCTCGGGAGGGTTATCAGGCTGACTGAGTCCTTATCAGAGAGGAAAGCTTTCCAGACTAATTCATTTTCACCCAATGGTTTACTTTGGGTTGGCCAGAAAAATCACTCATTGTTAACTAAGCATCAGGTTCCATTTAAATCAAAATAATTCTGTTTACATAACTTAAAGAAGGTGTTTGGAAAAGGAAGAAACAGGCTTTGCCGAAGTATTAGCTCCCCGCCCAGCTCCGAGCAAACATTGTCTCATTAACAGGGCCACAGCCCTGCGGGGAGGTTCAGGTCTCCAGATCCATTTCCTCAAGTAAGAAGCAGGCTAACAGTCCGAAGGCCACAGCCCCTTCCTCGCTGGAGTAGGTTGATTCGTTCCATTGTCCGACAGAATTAAACTGAACTTTGGAAAGTCGTCTCTACACAGCAGTGGGACAGACCAAAGACGAGAAAAGAATGTTTTCTGTTTCTTCTCGGTTTTTCCTTTTTACTGTGTTCTAGCAGATTCTCGAACTTTCATCAATTGACCCGGTTCTCAAATTGGAGAACAAAGCTACTTTACACAAAAGCATAAAATCCAGTCATTTTTGGAGGCAGCGTAGCCAATGACCACATGGGTGTTTCCAGCCCAGGTTGTGCCAAAACACTGTACACGTGGTCTGGTCTGTAGACAGTGTGATAGGTAGATAGATAGATATGTAACCGGAGCCCGAGGGTACAGGAGTTCCTGGCTCCAGGGGTTTCAAACAGACCAGGTTTGGCCACTCATCATTGACAAAATCCAAAGGCAGAGGGACAAGAGGTGGTGACACGAGAAAGGAATGTACTTCAGTGAGGCCAACACTGGGGAGACAGCCGGCTCACATCTCAGGGATTGTCTCCAAAGTGCTGAAAATACTTCTAGGTCTATATAAGAAAAACGTGGGACAAAGGTCGGTGGGTACATGCAGCTGGCCAGCGAAGGTCAGGTCGATCATTGTCTTGGGGTCAATCACGTGGGGGCTGGCTGGCGTCAGGGCAGTCCCTATTGCTTGAGGGGGTAGTTTTGGTTCCCATGATGCGATGCTTTGCCCGCGGGGTCTTTTGCCCAAGTTAAGAGATGATGCGATAACAGTTCTCTAAAAGTCTGATATATAAGGGAACCTATTTTAGATTTCTTCCTAAATCAGCATGACTGTACGTAAACTTTAAACCAAAAGCCTGATTTATGGCCTGTCACCCATGCATTGTACCCTCGCTTTCTAAATGAGTAGCCTAAAGGGAAACTACCTTGTCCTAGAGATAGGGATCAGTGCTCCTGCTCTCTGCATTCCTTGATGTTAAAACTCTTGCAATTCCTGCCAAATGCTAATCTATAATCTTTTGAGCTTTTACAAGATGTAAAAAAGTATATAAGCCTGTAAAAACTGTTCATTTTCCAGAGCACTTCCGTCCCTGTGAAGAGCGTGATTCCCCGGACAGCTGTCCCAACTTGGGCTGGAAGAGAACTCTCTTTCTTTGAGCGATCCGAAAAGGTGTGTTCATTTTGCATCAACAGAGGTAAGCTGGAAGGAAGAACTTATCAGAAGGTACAGACTGAGGTCGAAACGGAGGTAGTTGAAGTTCTCGTTCAAATACATCGATAGATAGACAGATAGATCCATTGACCATCAAGGTGGCAATGGAGGCTCCCAACACCCCTGAGGTAGGTGCTGTGGTTCCCATGTTACATCTGGGGCCCAGAGAGGGTCAGCACCTAGCCCGAGGTCACAGAGCTACGGAATGACAGATCCGAGGGCTGATCCCAGATCTCATCTATGATGCCTATCAAAATACATCCGAAACAGAAACTGAGGCGTTCCATAGTGTGAAAGTTTAATACTACTGGGTTGCTGCTGAAATGATTTATATTTAGTGTACCATGTACCACCAGTGAAAATATCCAGGTGTAGAAAAATAAAAATAAATAATAGGTCTGCATCGTGTACCGACGGCTGCCAACTTCACAATGGGTCTACTTACAACGTTTTGACATTATGATGGTGTGAAAGCGATTTGCATTCCGTAGAAACCATACTTCACATTTTGAATTTTGATCTTTCCCCAGGCTAGCGATGTGCAGATACTCTCTAGTGATGGGGCCATGAAATTACATGAGATATTCAACACTTTATTATAGAATGAGCTTTATGTTAGATGATTTTGCCCAATGGTAGGCTAACGTAAGTGTTCTCGTTGAGGCGTGTTCAGGACGGGCTCCGCTACGCCGTGATGTTTGCTAGGTTAAGATGCGCGGTAGGTTACCTGCATTTTTGACATATTTTCAAGTTATGATGAGTTTATTGGGATGCACCCCTGTGGTAAACGGAGGAAGATCTGTGTATGGGTCCAGATGTGGCTGCTTTTCAACTATTTCTTTTAAGGTTGAGTTCTAAAATTAATTCATAGGTTTCTACTCCCGAATTTGGCAGCTTGGACTATTAAATTAATTAAACAAAGAGGCCACTAGCTTGAGGTGACTCTAATACCCTGGTAGCCTAGATAGCAAGCCAAACTCTAAGCCCGTAAATGCGTCAAGATCACAAAATAGAAACCTAAGGACCACCCACCGCAAATAGCCAACCGTGCTTTAAGTGACAGCCCCTCAGCAAATTCCTATCTTGGCTCCCTCACTTTCTCTGTGTACCTCTCTGGTCTGGGGCCTGTGGCGGGACCAGGGAGGGCTTTTTGCCCCTTCCAGCTTAGTGCCGTCCAATTCTAAAAGATTCTTGCTCTAATAAACTCTTAACATTTTTAATAGGCCTCCATGTATCTGTTAACAGGACCCGAAGATATTTTTCAAATGATCACAGCAGACAATGGAGGTGATACAAACTTGAACCCTTCTTGAAGTAGACGGTCTCCATCCAGAGACCTGCATAGGGCGGCAGAGGGCAGGAAGCTTTTACAGCATAGAGAATAAGGAAGTAAGGGCAGAGCCCAGAGCTGGCTTGGCGTTTGGGGATTGGCTGACTCGGTACACTGCATTTCTGGGCAAGCAGAGCATTGACAGGAATTTGGAAGCAATCTGTTTGGATTTGCCAATGACATGGCCCCTGGGCCCAAGCGGCTCCATCTTGGGTCAATAATTTGTTTTGACAGTACCAACAGCTGCAGAGTTCAGTGACCAGTTTGGCCCTGGAGGCCAAGGCAATGGTGGTTCCAGGGGGACTGAGAGGATCTTCCCCTATGAGGGCCATGCCGAAAAGGCTGGGGGCAGCGCTGGGTTTCCGCCCCATCTGTATCGCCACTGACTTTTTCCAGCTTTCTCCTGAAACTCCTGCATACCCTGATTAGTCTGAGACTACCACAAACTAACTGTTTTTTAAAAAGCATTCTCTGTCAACATGGGAATTTTTTCCTAACATGTGTGGTTTAATGACATCATAATACATTTTATTTCTCCTTCTGCACTGTTCCTGGCGTTCGCTCAGCAATACCCACCGAGCCCCTGTTACCTGCTGAGTGCACGGTGTAAAGGATGACCGGGAATGTGTACCACTTGCTATGTGATACCACCAGGGAGACAGCAGTGTATCTGATGCGGGTAGATCTAGAATGTTCTTAGGAATATGATAAATTAAGTAACGGGTCCAAGTGCTCGAGATCCATAGGAAGATAATGACTTGGTCAGGCAAAAACAAAAGCAAAGCTTCTCCTGTTATACACACACCCACAGCAGCGACCCAAAGCAGAGCACCTAAAATCAGCATATTAGATTAGTGATGTAATGAGCATCACTAATCTCCCCGCTGAACAGGGGCCCAATGCGGGGCTCCATCCCAGGACCCCGGGATCATGACCTGAACCAAAGGCAGACGCTCAATCCACTGAGCCACCCAGGCGCCCCGAGAATGTCAAGTTTATTGCGAGAGACAGAGAGAGAGAGAAGGGTGTTTAAATGTCATTTCAATAGAAGTCTGTGGTTCTTTAAACTATAAAATATTCGCATTAAATATGGGTACAGTTATTCATATTATACTAACTTTTATCCATATAATTTCTCTAAGTTTTAAAGCACCAATTTTTTTTAAGCTGGCATTAGTATGGAGCCCTACCGTGGGACAGCATTTATAGGTCCAGGTTTTCCCCATCTATGCTTAATTAAGGGCTGCTTGATGAACAAAATCAGTTGAAGGGTTGAACATTTGAAAGGGAGACATGAAACATTAATTTTTTATTTTATAGAATATAGTACATTAAATGTCTTTTTAAAGCTACTCCATCCAGACTCTCAGTAAACATGGTAAGTATTTAATAATTCAAATTTTCACTGGCCATAAAAGCTTTATCAACCAAATTAGTTTATCATATCAAAACAGTCTAAAAAATAAGATGTCTTGAAAATGTCTAAAATTAAGGTTTTAAATATTTATTTTTAAAATAAAATCTGAAAATACGGGTTCTTAGTCAAAGCTATTTGTTAAAAGAATAAACTTTAAACTCTCTGAAATTGACCTTATTCCCGGTAACAACCCATTTCCTTCTCTGCCGTGCCTCCTTCCCTTTCTTCCTTTCCAGAATCCCACTGGCTGATTTTACAGGTTTACCATCTAAAAGGAGGACTTCTATGAAAGACTGGCAAGTGACCACTGGACCACCATCACAGGTATGGGCCCAGGCTTAGAGGTCCTCACCAATTCCATGTGTCCCCACAGCTGGGTGTGGGGACCCGGGGGGCCTCCCAGACATCACCTTCTGGGTGGTGAAATCTTTGCTTGCACAATCCCAGCCAGGCCCATTGAGCAAAGCACACCGTATTGATTTTTCTACTTCGTTTCTGTTTATCTCATGGGTCTTTGATGGCCCAGTGACTCATTCCCAGCCCTGTCAGAACTTTCTACATCTTGATAACATCTGGATGACTAATGCCTACGACACCTGGGGAGATCCGTGAACGCAACTGTTTGTTCAGACCACACTCACTCTAAGGGCCTGTCCTTCCTGGAATAGGATCCTGACGTTGGTGGTGACCCCTGGCAGCTCTGTGCCTGTGGACCCCGAACCAGAGGGGTCGATCCATTCTCACTAGTTGGCTGTGATTAAGCCAACTTGGTGGCTCCCGGGGCTGGAGGTCAAGGTGTGTGAAATTCACCCGTTCAGCAGGTGGAATGTTCTTCCGAGCGCGCCCAGCTGGCCCAGAGCAGCTCATTAGCTCCCCTTCTCCCTCAAGATTCCGTTTAAATGACTTTGTTCCACCCATCAAAGGGAATATTTACTGTTATTGTAGGGACTGCTCTCACTGTACACAAGGCCACACCTAACGCACACAGGCTTTCAGAGAACACACAGGGCCATTGTGCAAACCACAGCCCAACGAGATAGACAGAGTAGTAAACACGCCATTAATAACAGCCACGCTCCCGGGGCCCGCGCCACTTACCTTTGTCTGTGTGTGGTCACCGGGCTTGTACTGCATTTATTTCAAAAGTTGCGGCTTCCTCATGTGCATAATTAAATATCTGGGCATTTGCCTTGCATTAAAATAATCAAGCAACAAATAAACGTCATCCTGGGGAGAGAACCTGGGGCTATGGGAGAAAGCTGTGGGTCCGGTCCTCCGTCCACGCTACCAGCGAGCTGGGAGACCTGAGAAACACACTGTCCCACTCAGGATCTTAATGTTCTCATCTGAGGAATGGAGAAATGGGAATACGCCAGAGCAGCAGTTCTCAAAGTGTGGTCCAGGAACCCCTGGAGGTTCCTGAGCCTCTTTGGGGGGATCTGTGAGGTCAGAAGTACTTTCCTAAGTGTTGTTTGCGTTTCCACTCTTGCTCCACAGTGTACAGTGGAGTTTTCCAGAGGCTTCATGGCATGTGAGACAATGGACTGGATTCAGAGCAAATGTGAGACTCCAGCTGCCCTCTGTTAAGCCAGACGTTGAGATTTACAAAAGGGTAAAACAGAGCCATGCTTCACAATAATTTTTCGGTTGTTTTACAATATTGTTACCTTTCATTTAAAAAATGTTCTTCGTGTGAACACGAAATAGTTCCACTGTAATTCTTCTTAAATAAATATATATATTTTTATATATAATAAATATATATATATATTTTTTAACACTTTGCAGATTTGGTTTCTAATCTGGTTACACATGGGGAGAACCACATAAACAAGAACAATGAGAGTGTAAAGGAACCCTGAGACCAAAGTGTTTGACAGTCACTGCCCTGGACCATCTCTACAGGTCTTTTGCCACTTTGATTTGGAAGCCCCCCCACACCTTGTTCTCATTTTTGTTCTCTTTTTACCCATCATGCAGTTATTGCCATTTTAATTACTGAAAACTTATTTATTATGCTTATTATCTATCATGACTGTCCCCACCCCCCACCTTTTTCCAGTAGAGCCCAGAAGTATCTGAGTCCCCTGGAATTGGAAGACGTAGAAAGCCTGTGTCTAGTTGACGCTGAAAGGTGCGGGGACACCCCCTTCCCCAGTGCAAGGGTTCCCCAGAGCTCTTGGCAGGAGCCTACCAGGAGGGCTCAGACCCACACGGATGGTGTAGAGCCCTGAGCCTGGGAGCAGACCCAGGCCTTGGAATGAGCTGAGAGCCTTCCAAGTTCATTCTGCTGACACAGGCCAGGCCCCATGCACCAGACCTGGAGCATTTCCAGCTAGGTCGGGTATGCCTCTGAGGGCCACCCATCACTTCTGCTCCTGATAAGTCCATGAGTAAGTAACCACAACCCAGACCAGGGCTTGCTGCCTCTTCCAAAAATCTCTGGAAATGAAGAGGTAAGGTTGGGATCAGCCAGCCAGGCACCCCGCTGAGCTCACACACTTTCAGTCTCTCCTCTCCTGACAGCCTTTCCAGGCTGGGGCATAGCCACCTACCAACTCCTCTGAAAGGTAATTCCTTCGCCCATGGACACTCAAGGCTGAGGTGAAAGGAGAATCTTCTGGGCCTTCAGGAAGCTGCAAGTCTAGGGAGAAACTCTGACAAAACTGTCACAGCCCAGGAGCTAAGACCCAGGAGTCATGTCAGAGGGCCAATGAGGTTACTCTATGGACCAAGTGCAAAATGGGGCCCGGCCCTCAGTGGGCACCAATAAATTTCAGTGATGACTGCCTTAGTCCATTTGAGCTGTTGTCACAGAATACCACAGACTGGGTGCCTTATAAACAACAGAAATTTATTTCTCACAGTTCTGGAGGCCAGGAGGTCCAAGACCACGGCACAGGCAGATTCAGTGTGGGATGAGACCCCAGTTTCTGGTGCCTAACAGGCCGTCCCCTGGCTGTGTCCCCACATGGCAGGAGGGCAAAGGGAGACTTCTCCTGCTGCCTTTATAAGGGCACCAGTCCCATTCCTGAGGGCTCTGTGCTTGTGACCCAGTCCTTTGCCAAAGGCCCCACCTCCAAATCCACACATTGGGGTTAGGTTTCAACACATGAATTTGGGGGCCACACAAACATTCAGCCACAGCAACGATGATTACAAAAGGCCCTCAATAAATTTCTGTTCTCTTTACTCCTCACTCTCTGGCCCTTCTTTTGGCTGGACCTGGAGGCTCATGGTATAGCTGGTGAGGGGTGTGGGAGGGCAAAGCCGGCAGTGCCGCTGAAAGCCTCACCAGGCTGTTTAGATTTTCACAGCAGAGGCACTGAACGCTTTTGAACAGGGGAATAACATCATCAGAGCAATGCATTAGGAAGCCTCTCTGCCTGCTCAGGGTAGTATTGATCGGGAGGAAGTTACCAGAGGGAGGGCATCTGATGGGAAAGCGACTGTCAGACGCTATTGTGCTGTCCCTCTGAGATTCGTGAAGATGGAAAGAAGAGATCAATTGCTAGAGAAATTGAAGGGCCAGAATCCACAGGCCCTGGTTCCAGATTGATCTGGATTAAGCAGGAGATAGAAGAACCCAAGGATTGCCTCTGGTCCACTGGGACATAACCCAGGAGGAGGGGCTCATTTCAGGGACGGCCTTTGAGACTTCTGCTTATCCCGCTGGTATCCATTCTTAGCACTGACTCATCTAGCTAAAGACTACACTTCCCAGCCTCCCTTGCAGCAGGATGAAGTCATGCGACTAAATCCACCAATAAGGACGAGCAGGACTGCCCCGTGCAATTATGAATACTGACCTTAAATGGAAGTGTCTGGGGTTCCCTTCCTTTCATTCCCAGGGAGGAACAGGGAGGTGACAGTGAGCCATCTGCCCTGGGGAAGGGGGCAGAACAAGATGGGAGGAGCTCAGGTCCCAAAGTCAGTGAGCCACCAAACCAGCCTCAGACCACCTTTCTCAGGTGTTATACGAGAGAACACGATAACATTCTATGTCATTTAAGAACCTGTATTTGTGGAGTCTTGCTACTGACATGCATGTTCAAGTGTCATTCCATGTGTGGGGAGAACTGTTCGCTTTTGTTGTATTTTAAGTTACTTGGGGGAGAGGGGGGGGTCAAGGGACTGTATCTTTGCACCAAGGGTTCTCAGAGGCCCCTGGTCCTCTGCCCACGAGCTCTGCGCTGACATGTGCCATGGGAAGCACCTGGGAAGTGTCCACAGCACACACCAGCCCGGGACAGAGGCCATTCGGGTCTCCAGCATGCATCTGGACAGCAGCAGACACTTCATCTCTGCTCTGGCAGCACCGAGCCAGGAAACACACCCGACTGAGTGAAGGCTTCAGGGTCACCAGCATTTCTAAAAACAGGTTGTGTGGGTGTGAGCTGACAGGCTTCTTGGAGAAGCAGATAAGGTCAACTGGGCAGAGGCTGCTGCTCCTTCTTGAGCAGGACATTTCGCAGTGTCTTACATCTTCAAGGGTAGTTATACAGAAAGAGCTAATCAGGCCTTGGTTACTGTCACCCAGAGGGAGAGTCCTAGTGACATACTTTGCCTTAGTCACTCTTTGTTCAATGGCTTGCTTATCAAGGTTATAGGTGACCAGAGTGGAAAGTAATGGAAGATACTTTGGATAACAAAACTCAGGAGTCATAAAGATCTGGGACACTGTGATGCACCAAATCCAGCCAGATTCGTTCATTCATTCATTCATTCATTCATTCATTCATTCATTGAGGGCATTCACTGACGCCTAGAACATGCTAGAGGCGGTTCAAGGTGCTGGAACACAGCAATGAACAAGATGGACAAGGGCTCTGCTCTCACTGAGCCTGCATTTTAGTATGCTGGGGGAAGGCAACAAAATCAAGTAAACAGATAAATTAACAAGATAATGTTGTAGTGATAAACGTTCAGAAGAGCGTTATCAGTACGCTGAGATAGTGACTACAAGGTGAGGCATCTCCTGACCAGGGGTCAGAAAGGACTGCCTTGAGCCAGTGACATTTCCCCTGGAGGATGAGAAGGAGCAGCCTTGCAGAGACCGACAGGGGAAAGAGCATTTCAGAGAACAGCAAGGGTAAAGGCCCTGGGGTGGGAGCAGTTTTGGGGTATTCCAGAAGTAGATAGAGGCTGGTTTGCTAGAGGGGGAGGAGCAAAGAGAAGATGATGGGAGGGGAGAAGAGGCACGGCAGGTTTTCTAGGGCCTGGAAGGAGTCAGGATTCTATTCCATGTGGGTAAGAAGCTTTTGGAGGATTCTGAGGAAAGAGGGGCATCATAGGATTTATCTTCTCAAAGACGATGTTGGCTGCCGTGTGGAGGATGGGTTACAGGAAGGCTGGAAGCAGAGGTGTGCTTGACAGTTCGGAGACTGATACATGGTCAAGGTGAGCGACGTGGTGACAAGGGCGTAGAAGCAGGAAGAGCAAGAAGTGGTGGGTTTGAGAGATGTTCTGGAAACAGAGTCCACAGGAGCTCGTGATGGCCTATGGGGCTCAGGGAAGAATGGAAATCAAGGGCAACTCGACAGGCCTTGGCTTGAGCAACTGGTGGATGGTGGTGCCCACTCCTGATGGCAACCACTTCTCCGCATTTCCAGCATTAACTCCCTGGTCCAAGCCACCCTCCTCACCTATGTTTACTCCCGCTGCGGTCAGCTGGCTGGTTTCTCTGCTTCTACCACTCCTGCCCCCATCGTCTAGGATGGATTGTCTTCCACATCAACACTGGGCACTGCTGACAGCTTGGAAGGAACCCCCAGTGCGGCTCATGCACAGCAGACAGGCAGACGGGGGTTCCTTGTGTGGGACCGTCCTTGCACGGCAGCATGAGGACACGCTCCTGGCCAGGGAAGGACTGAGGAGAAGTCTGAATTGAAGAAATAAGACCAAGACAGAAGCCCCGTCTCAAGAGACCAGAGGTGAGGGAAGGAGGAGGTCCCGGTGCACAGCAAGGCAAGGACCAGAGGGGCGCTGAGGGCCCAGCAGCGGCTCTAGGCTTGC
This sequence comes from Ursus americanus, assembly GCF_024610735.1. Classification (NCBI taxonomy): domain Eukaryota; kingdom Metazoa; phylum Chordata; class Mammalia; order Carnivora; family Ursidae; genus Ursus; species Ursus americanus. The sequence continues at coordinate 93,132,452 of NC_142130.1, forward strand.
CAAGACTCAGTCCACACCCCACCAGACCATGGGGCTGGCTGTTGGTATACTGTTGGTCCCTGTCCAGAGGTCAGCAGGGCTGGCCCTGTTTTCTTAACAACTTAAGAACAGGGATTGGATCAGATCCAAAGGTGAGGAGCCCCAGAGAACCCAACTAGGAGCTAGGAATGAACACGGTGGGGGGGGGGGTGCAAAGTTGACCTTCCGCTTCGTTCTAATCTTCTGATCACCAGCCACTTCACACCACGGTTAACATAAAATTGCTCTGCACCCATAAGTTCCTATTCTATTTTTATAATTTTTTTCCCACATGAGTTGTAAATGGTGACTCACCCCTGAGATTATACATTCCAGCACGTAACTGCACCTAAAGTGCATATCGCCCTTACCGGCTGGGACACCCCTACCGTGGTTTCATGAATCCCTTCTTCTCATTTTCTTGTGAAGAATGTTAAAGATTCAAGTCACCGCCTAATTCCACTTATTTTTCCTTACTCAATTTTTAATTTACTCAAAACTGTCTCACTCATGTGACGATCCCTCTGTTTCTGAGAAAGCTTTAGGTCTTGACTCCCATCCTTTGTGTCCACTTCCTGGCTCTCCTCTCAGGGTCACTTTCCCCAAGCAGGTTGTATGAGTTTCCTGCAGCTGCTGTAACAGATCACTGCAAATCCAGCGGCTTAAATCAGCGGAAACGTGCCTCTTGCAATCTGGAGGCCAGAGGTCCCAAACCAAGGTCAGCAGGACAGTGCTCCTCTGAGGCTCTAGGAGAGGTGCCTTCTTTGCCTCCTTGTTTCTGCTGGCTCCAGACAGTCCTTGGCTTATGACTGCATCTCTCCAGTCTCTGCCTCGGTCCGCTCATGGCCGTCTTCTCCTTTCTCTGTGTCTCTCCTGGACATTTGTCATTGATTTAGGGTCTACCAGGATAACCCGGGATGATTTCCTCTCCTCTACAAAAACATTTTGTCCAAACAAAGTCCCATTCATAGGTTGCATGGGTAGGGTATAGATGTATGTCTGGGCGCGCCACCATTCAACCCACTTCAGGGACGCAACTGTGATCTCTTGTGCAGAGTTACTGCAAAGGCCAAGAGAAGGGGAACCCACCCAAGTGAAGGTAAAACCCAAGCTGGGCAGTGGGTGAGTTTCCCTTGCTAGCTATGTGGCCGGAGCAATCGAGATGGGTTTCAGCCAAGTTTCCAACAGAGCCCACCATGGGGCTTCAGGCACTCTTGAGAGATGGAACTAACCCATAGGACAGCCTCAGATACCAGAGGTCAGACTGTACCTTGTTCAGCAAAGAACAAGGAAGTCAGGTGTCATTGTTTGTCATCAGCAGTCAAGTCGGTACAAAGACCAGAGGCCTGGTGTTGGCCGTCAGCTTAGCCAAAGGGCCAGGGGGCAAGACGCTGGCCAGGCTGAGTCAGAGTTTCCTCACTGGCAAACCAGGGACTCAGGGATAACAGGGTGTGCTCTGCTTATCACAGGGCAGAGGCAGGGCCGCCGATGTCTGCGAAACAGTTGTAAACTGCGAAGGGCTCTACACAAGCAAAGTGCCCTTCTACTTGCCTTGGCAGGAAAGCACTCTTCACTGAAAATCTTGGAAGATTTTAGTCTTGAATCCCCTAGAAGTTTGTTCTGTGACTTTGGACAAGTCACTTAAACTGGAGACAGGAATGCGATCCCAAATGAGGAATATCGTAGAAGGTTAAGTCTAGGAAAACGACAGAGTACTACATAAATAATGCAAGATTCTTTTTTTAAAAGATTTTATTTATTTATTTGAGATAAAGAGAGAGCAAGGCCGTGAGCTGGAGGGAGAAGGAGAGAGAATCGGAAGAAGACTTCTTGCTGAGCACGGAGCCCAACGTGGGGCTTGATCTCATGACCCTGAGATCATGACCTGAGTCCGAAATCAAGAGTAGGACACTTAACTGAGCCACCCAGGCGCCTCAATAAATGCAAGATTCTACCATTATTATAGTTTTTTCTATTTCAGGAAAATATTATAAAGGACATTTCAGAGCGTATTCACATCTTTTTGTGGGTAAAACTTTCATCATATGCATCCATACTTACTAGCCAACATTCTACGTGATCGTTGGAAAGGTGATGAAAATTAACCCTTGGAATTCATTAATGTCATTTACCCAACAAATATTTATTGAGTTCTGTGTGTCAGGAATTGTTCTGCACAATTGCAGAAAAGTAGTGAACAAAACAGATACAGTCCATGCCCTAAGGGAGCAGAATTTCTGCTGGAGAGATAGAGAATGAGTTGGGTAAAAAATCTAGCTTTAAAGAATAATAAATAATGCTATATGGGCTTAAGAAAAAAACAGTCATGTGGGTCTGATGGGATTGGTTGAAATTTTCTATGGGGTCGCCAGGGAAGGTCTCCGCAAAGGTGACTAATGGAGATCGGGGGCAGTAAGGAGAAGGAGCCACAGAGCGTCTGGGGAAGAGCTCTGCAAGGAGAGGAAGGAACCTGCCTGGTGTCCAGGGGAGGCCAGAGGCTGGTGCCCGGAGGGGGTCCAGGGTGGAGGAGGGAGGGGAGATGACAGAGATGGAGGGAAGACAGGTCACATGGCATTAGGGGGCCTGGTGGGCATTTGAGCTTTTCCTCTGAGTTACATGGGGCTGTTGCAAGGTTTTCACTGAGGAAGGACAGGTATGACTGATGTTTTAACAGCATTCCTCTGGCTGCTGTGATGAGAACAGACATGATGTCTAGAAGTCTCTAGAAATGACTATAAGTATTTGAATTCAGAAGTTATACTGAAAGTCATTTAAAATGGTTAGATGATGTCAATTATATCTTAGTAAAACTGGAATGAATGAATAAGTAGAGGAGAGATGGACAGATAGATAGTTTCCTAAACCAGAGCAAGTGATTCTTGCAGAGAAATAGTCTACTCATTTTTCTGCACAAATGCCAAAGCTCAGGGTGAAAATAAAGAAACAAGTAGGCACAACTTGCCAATTTGAGTCAGCTTCTAGCTCCCAAGCTCAAGCTAGTGGCACTCAAGCTCAGAAGAAGACCAGTTTCCTTGGTCTCCCTTCCACGAGGGAAGCTCAGCTGCTTCTGGGGTGGACAACCACCGGAGGACCAGAACCACAAGCCCTGGTGGGAGGTCGGGTGGGTGGTCAGGTGCAGCCAGCCCAGCCCCATCCTGCCTGGCATGACTTCGACTCTTAATCTCCTGCTTGGGCTGGTCCAAGAGAACATCAGGGGTGAGCCCACTCTGGGCTCTAAAGATGCCGTGAGCGTCATTGCGCAGGCCAGCAGTTCCGCGGGTGCCCGCAAATGGAAACTGGACATGGGATATATTGGCCACAAAAAGAAATGAACACTGACACCTGCTATGACATGGATGCCCCCTGCGAACACGAGGCCAAGTGACAGAAACCCATCACAACAAGCCACATGTGCAATCCCTTCATGTGAAATGTGCAAAAGAGGCAGGTCTAGAGACAGAAAGCAGATTGGTGGTTATTTAGGACTTTAGGACAATGGGGTGACAACGAATGGAAACAGGGTTTCTGGGGTGCCTGGGTGGCTCAGTCAGTGAAGCATCTGCCTTCGGCCCAGGTCATGATCCCAGGGTCCTGGGATCCAGCCCTGTGTTGGGCTCCCTGCTCAGTGGGGAGTCTGTTTCCCCCTCTGCCTGCTGCTCCCCCTGCTTGTGCTCTCTCCCAATAAATAAATAAATAAATAAATAAATAAATAAATAAATAAAATCTTTAAAAAAAATGGAAACAGGGTTTCTTCTTAAGGTGATGTAATATTCTAAAATTGACTGGAGTGGCGGCTGCACAGCTCTGTGAATATTCTAAAAATGACTGAATTGTGTACTTTAAATGGCTCAGTTTTATGGTACGCGAATTCTATCTCCATAGAGGTTTGTGTGTGTGTGTGTGTATGTGTGTGTGTGTGTGCGCACGCACACACACACACATACACACACACACAGAGTGCTTTTTTGTGACTTCTATTCCCAATGGAAGTATTGACGCCTAGCCAGAAAAGCCTTTTAAAAGTGCATTTTGGGGCACCTGGGTGGCTCAGTCGGTTGAGCGTCTGACTTTTGATTTGGCTTAGGTCATGATCTCAGGGTCCTCTCCCTCTGCTCCTCTCCCCACTGGAGCGAGCATGCACTCTCTCTTTCTCAAATAAATAAATAAATAAATAAATAAATAAATAAATACAATCTTTTAAAAAACTTTTAAGTGTATTTTGAACCCCCTTTGTCACACAAGAAAGGACAGTTTGAAGATGCTGCAAGACGACACGGTCTCTGCCTGTGACATGGCTGTTGGCTCCCTGGGGGTGGGGAAAGGCCTGGGCCCAATGTCCCAACTGAGGACCAAGTACATCATTTGCAGGGCCCAGTGTAAAAGGGAAATGGACCTCTTGTTTTAGACGGTTACTAAGAATTTCAAGATGCCAAGTGGAAGCCTGGTCCTACCACCAGTCCTCTTCTCCAGCCATGAAGTTGCGGGCAGGGTGGGGGGAGGGGGGGAATGTTCTTACAGCATGAACTTGCGAGTCAGCTCTGCTTTGTTTTGATGAAGGGGTATTTCTTTGCCAGAACAGGGAGATCCTCTGATATTTCGTGAGACTTTTCCAAAAGACAGGCACTGATGAGTCTCTCCCTTGACACGTAGGGGTGGAGGGTTGGCATTCCTCCTCATCTTCAACCCGAATGGAAGTGCATGTCCAAGTGCAGTGGTGAAGTTCGGCATTTAGAGGCGAAGAAAGCATTAACTTGGAGGAAAGTACGGGAGGAGGTGAGATTTCCACAACAGCTACAAACGAGAGGTACTAATAGCTCAGTGGGTCTGAAATAGACATAGAGACCGAAATTCCCAAGTGCAAAGTAGTGGGGAGAAATCTTGCAGCAATCGAAAAACCATTCCTCAAAAGAATGGACATCAAGTAAATATCCCAACGTCTTAGTGATTTATTCACATGCCTGCTGAAGCATATTACAGTATTTAGCTTCAAAACGTTAATCCGGGTTTCAGTTTGTCACCAAAGTGACGTGTCAATTAACCTTACTTAATCATTGGCTAGGCTGACGGGCACTCTGATGACTAACTCTTTGCTTGTGTGAAGACCTGTGGTTCAGTGTTCCAGTTTGCAAGGTAAATAGTCAAGCTGATGCTCTGAGCTTTATCCAGTTCAGTGCATACTGTGGGAATCATTTTGTGATTCAGAAAAAAGCACACACACACAACTACAAAATCATATATCTGTGCAGGTCTGACTCACACTTCAGACGCATTTATTTAGGGATTATCAATTTTACAGAATATAAAGGGTCCCTCTTGCTATTTTTGTTGTTCAGACTTGCCTAAAGCATGTCATCATGCAGTTTAATATCACGGTGAATTCTGAAGGTGGTTTGTATACGCCAAGAGTACTGCCTTCTAAGGGGGCAGGAGGAGAGGTGGGTCCGGAAATAGCCCCAGCCCCAGCCCTGCCAAGAAATAGCCCCATGACCATGGGTAAGGAATTGATCCTCCTTGGGCCTCAGTTTCCTTATAAAAACAGGACCTGGTCTCACTTATCAGATCTCTAAAGTTTCTTCCAATGTTAAAATTCAGTGTTTCATTCTACCACCAAAGGCAAGAGAATTATGGCGAAGGGACCCATGGGCTCCTATTGATGGCGTTGGTCTTGATCTTATTCCTTATCATGAACCAAAGTCCCTCTCAGAGTGTAGAGAAAGACAGCCATCAGAGATGCTGGAAAGGATGGTGGGAACAAGCTCTCCAGGGTCCAAGGAACTGCTTCTTGTTTATCAACACACTTGGACTTCACTGTGTGCTTGGCGTCGTTCTAAGTACGTGAGAAACACTAACTCATTTCATCCTCAGGCAGCCCTAGAAGAAATCTCAGCACCGCTATTAATCGAACTTGACAGAGAAGGAAACTGAGGCCCAGAGAGATTAAGCAATTTTCCCGGGGCCACAGTGGATGCCTAGTGAAAGACTGAGCTGGGATTTGGCCCAGGGACTCTGACCCTACAAGCTACCCTTCAGAGGTTAAGATCAGAGGCTCTACCGTGTTTTTAATGCCTTCGTACCCATAGGGAACCCAATGGACAAATGAGGCCGCCAACAGCAAAAGAAATTATAATGGGCCATCGGGAGAAGCTGCTGAGCTTTGGACAGTTCCAGGCTTGCTATTCCCAAAAATCTTCAGGAAGAAGAGAGATTCTGCTTGCTCTTACATAGTTTGGGACCACCCCGTTGGGAGGCTGGGAGGCTGGGAGGCTGCCAGACGACCCCAGATTGCCCGGGGTTCCTGGTACCTGCACCAGCCTGCAACGGGACGAGAGCGGAGGGCCGCTTGGATAGTACATATATGGTGTGCGTTCGTGGAGGTGGGGGTACGTGGGTGTTAGAGAGCTTAACTTCATCCTTTCCTTGACCCCAACATGCATCAGTGGGTTCACTGCTGCTGTCAGACACCACCCACCCGGTGACCGCAGGGTACAAGGTCAGCAAGGAAAGGCAGGTATCAGAATATGCACGAATTCAGTGATTTCTATCTCCAAGTGCATTTCCCCTCTCCCACCCCACCCCCACCTCCAGGATTTCCAAAGTCTCATGACTGTGTGTGATTTTCACAGGACTGTGGACTCAATTGTACTTCTTCAAGGGCGGGGGCTAAGCCTCATTGGTCTTTGTCTGCTCAGCAGCTGACACTATGTTTGCTGAATGAATAAATGATACACCGCAGACCAAATGACGTCTGTTTAGCTTGTAAGTGGAAGCCACCACATAATGTATGTTGACTACCATCTGGATTTCCAGGTAAATACAGATGTGTTTCTAAGGAAGCATTTTTGGTTTGGTTTTTTTTTTTTTACAGAATGACTTGGTAAGCTAATCACTTTTAATAATTACGTCTGGATTCTAAAGAACTCTTATCTGCATTTTAGTCTCTAGGCATTTAGCATTTAAACACATATGTTCTACTGTAATACATCTTTTCTCTTCTTTGAGCTTACTCTTTCTTAAGGGAAAAGAGTTAAGACTGCTTTTAAACTCAGTTTGACATAGTGCATCCAATCATTTCACCCCGTGTGCCTTCTGACGTTTCATTTCCTTCTAACACATTCGACTTTTGATCTTGAAGCACAAGGGCCGTACTTTTATTAGGGCTTAATTTACTGTAAAGCTCGGTGTTCCCTGTGAATCAAGCCATAATAGGTGAATAATCACAGGCTTCAGCCAGCCAGGTTTTAGTCTGCTGAGTAACTAGGAAACCGACTAATAACAGGAAGGTTAAAAAATGTTAGGAACCGTGATATCGCCCCAGAGCTAGGATAAGCCATTTTATTATGTGCACATGACTGTCCAAGCGTAGAGGGGGATCAGCCATGGTGTAGAACCCAGGGCACAGAGGTGCGTGGATGGGCCCAGGGCTCTGCGGAAGGGAAAGCAAGGAGTGACAGGGGCTTGGGTTGGAGTCAAGATTTGGTGGCATGTGACCCCATTTCCTCTCCCCGGCTTCCCACACCTCTTTCAGCTCTGCCATTTATGCCTCTGTCCAGATGATTTTCTTTCTTTTTTTTTTTTTTTTTAAAGATTTTATTTATTTAGTTGACAGAGATAGAGACAGCCAGCGAGAGAGGGAACACAAGCAGGGGGAGTGGGAGAGGAAGAAGCAGGCTCATAGCAGAAGAGCCTGATGTGGGGCTCGATCCCGTAACGCCGGGATCACGCCCTGAGCCAAAGGCAGACGCTTAACCGCGGTGCCACCCAGGCGCCCCCAGATGATTTTCAATAGGGCTTCACACATGACATCGGAAAGGGTAGGGATGATTTCTGTTTTCATGTATATGCTATTTTTTTTCCCAAGGGATTTTCATAAAATGAAAAGGGAAGAGCTTCAGAAAAGAAACGTAATAGCTATATCATTTTGAGATTCTCTCTACCACTGTACTCACGGCTCTGATAAGTTCCTTACACATTCGGCTCTATGGAGAATGCTCACCCCAGCCTGATGACATGGGTTCTATAATCACCTTTTCTTCTGTAAAGGAGAGAACTAGCCCAAGGCTTCACAAGTCAGCGCAGAAGGTAAAATCGTAGTCAGGAACGGATTCTCTCCCATACTCCTCTTTTGACATCTTTCTGTTCAGATATGTTGGAACACTGCCCGGCCTGAGCAGAGCTCCCCCCCAAGCCCCCAGCCTGCCCCAGCCCCTCCAGGAGGGAAGATGGCCTCAGTGGAAGAATCAGTGGACGTCAAATGATTCAGGGAACCTCTGCACTTGGACTGAACGCCCAGGGTCATGGTAGCGGATGCTACGGAAAGGGCAGTCCCACTTGGGGCAGCTGAACTTAACAGGCTGGCTGTAGGCATCAAGCTTCTCAGACGCTATCAAGGGCTGAGCAAGTAGCCTGGGGAAAAAGTCCCTCTATTAGCTGTAGCTGCCGCACAAGATGAGTCAGGATTTTCTGCTACAGTGGGAAAAAAAAAAAAAAAAGGTAGCATACTCTTCCCGTCTCCATGGTAACTTACTATGGATCTGCATTCCATTTATGAAACTCCTTCTTGACCTATCTATGATTTCTGATCCAGGACTGAATACAAACTAAGAAGCCATCAGAATCAGATCAGTCTCCTAGAAATATCAATACTCCCCTGCACCCGGGTTGTATCAGCTGTGTAGACTCCACTGACCCATGCAGTGGATTGCTCCGGAAGACCCTCAGGTGCCTGGAAACATTACAGTGCAATAGTATCTCAATTATCCGGGTAACGCCAGAGTTAGGGTTGCCATGGAAACAGGGAGCCTTGGTAACAGAGAAGGGAGCCGGCTCCTCTCCCTTCCCAGCACTGCAGTCCCCGAGATGTGCCAACTTTCAGCGCCTTGGCCTTCCTTAAGCAGGGCTGTTTTATTTTATACCACCTTCAGGAATCTAAATTTTTCTCCAAAATGTGGAGAAGCTGAGTAGGAAATGCACGCGTTTCTAGGCACGGACTCAAGTATTTTCTGCTAGCAATAGAAACCAGCAGTAGGGGTGATGGTTTTGACCGTGATTGCTACTCAGATAAACTTGAGTTTCAACCGTGAATTTCCCATTCATATGTTTTATGATCCGGCAAGTGGGTTATTTACCCTAAGGTTCAGTTTCCTCACACTTTCAGTGGGGACAGCGATGCTTTGGAGAATGACGAGCATTCACCCGGAGCCGCTCAGCCTACGCTGGTTACCGTCCGGGCACCGCTCAACTCTAGGGGGCGCCCCTCACACGACGCCCAAGGCGTGGGGCTTCCCGGAGCCGGGCAGGCTCAGCGACCCAGCCAAGGGCCCACTTCGGACCTTTATCATCTCAGACGCATTTTAGAGGCTTTTCATGATAGAATCATGAGAAATTATAAGGGCATGAGGAGATTCAGGAGTGGGGCCAGAATGAGCCCCTTATAACCCAAGCCCCTCGGCCACTGGGTGCCACCACCCCTCGGGACAAGGGGAGGAAACCTAATCCTCCCAGGAGAGACTCTCCGCCTGACCCCCCGGGGCTCACACCCGCGCGGGGCGCCGGGCCTCCAGTCCCCGACCCACAGCGGTTCCAGAACCGCGGGTGAGGGTCGAAGCCAGGTGACAGCGGGTGCGGAGCGAGGTCCGGGCCGGAAGGAGCCGGCTCCGCCCCCGCTCCCCTCCCTTCTAGTCCTCACCCCTCCCCTCTTCCCTCCCTCTCCTCCCCTCCTTCTCCTCCTCGCTCCTCCCTCCTCCCCCTCCTCTCCTCTCTCCCTCCTCTTTCCTCCCCTCCTCCACCCGTTCTCTGCTCTCTCCCTCCCCTCTCCTCCACTCCTCTCACCTCTCGCCTCCCTTCCTCCACCCCTCATTTCTCCTCCTCCCTCCTCTCCTCTTCCTCCTTCTCCTCCTCTCCTCCACCCCTCCCCTCTCTCCTCCTCCTATCTTCTCCCCTCCTCTCTTTTCCCCCTCCCCCTTGCCCCTCCTCCCCTCCCCTCTGTCGTGTTTCCTCCCTCCTCCCTCCTCCCTCCTCCCCCTGCTCTGAAGAGCGCGCCGCGAAGGGGACTGGCCGGTTACTTCCTCCGGTGGCGGCGCAGAGCGCGGTGCGGCCCCATCCTCGAGCTCCCGGAGCCGCCTGCCGGCGCCCGGCCCGCGTCCCGGCTGCCGGCCCCCCGCCCAGGTGTCCGCGCCCGCCGCCCGGACCGCCGCACCACCGCCCTCGTCCGCGTCCGACGCGCACCGCGGAGCCCGGCCCGGAGTCGCCGCCGGCCCAGCCCGAAGCGGCGCGGTAAGAGGGGGACCCGGCGCGCGCGAGCTGGCGGGCCGGGGGTCCGGGAGGGCGCCCTCCTGCGCGGCTCCTCTCCTGGGGACCCAGACCCCGGGCGGGGGACGTGGGTAGCCCCGAGGTCCGCGTCCCGAGGCGCAGCCGGGGTCGCGGCGGGTCGGCGACTGTTTCTCGGCTTCGGGCTCGCTCCGGGTGCCGGGGCGGCTCGGGGGCAGTTCGTGGGCGGGGGCCCGGGCAGGGCGCCGGTGGGCCCGGCCGTGACGCGCCGAGCAGGCTGCGAACTTGGGCCGCGGCCGCGGGTGGCCGAGCGGCCGGGCAGGGCGCGCCCGCCTGTTTCACTTGCTTTTGTTTTTGAAAGGAAATGCGGGTCTGGTGGGGGCTTCTTCCAGAGGGCGCCCCGGGGGTTGATTTCGCGGCGGGGTTGGCGGGGGACGCAGTGGGGGGGTGTCGGAGGGGCCCCGGCGCGCCCGGCTTTGCGGGTGACTTACCCGAGCGCGCCGGGCCCGGTAGGATCCGGGGCGCCCGGCGCCTAAAACACCTGGAGGCTGCAGCTCCCCGAAAAGGAGCCGCGTCCCGGGTCACCTGCTCGGCCACTCGGGGGCCCGGCCGGGGCCGGCGGGAGAGGGAGGCTCCGGGAAGGCGAGACCCCCAGGGGCGCCCCGGGACTTCTGGATCGGGGGTCCTCGGTGCCGCGAGGCGAGCGTGGAAGCCTGTCGGAAATGCGGGTGTGGGTGCGCAGGGCTGCCTTTATTTTCGTGTGCTTAAAGGATTTTGAATGAAAGGTTAACGTTTTTAAGTACGTGGGTTTTTTTATTTTGTTTTGGATTTTGTTTTTCTTTTCTTTCTTTTTTAAGCACAGTAGACTTTTAAAATATTGGCCTGTAGTCAGTTTCAGGGTAGCTGGCACGGGTAGTGACGAGCTACTTATTTAGAAAGTAAAGAAGTGAGCAATCCCCTTTGGAGATAAAGGTAATTTATTTTAATTCATCAGTGAGAGGTTATGTTTGTCCTGGACAATGGAAGCGCCTGGGCGCTCTCTGCCTGTGCACAGCACCACCAATCAGGGAGATAAATCTTCGAGTTAAGGTTTATTAAAATTCTGAGTAATATCACAGTACAGTAAGTGTTAGCACTGTGGGCCCTGCAGGGAAATATTCACTCATTTCTGAGGTTAGTCATTCTTCTCTCTAAACAGATAACTTTAAAAAGAGCGAGCAAACCAACCTTCCAAAGTGGCATACGGGTTGGTTTTTGCTTTTGTTTTTCTAATTTACCTAAATACAAGCCTCTGCTCTGATCGCTCGCCTGAAGGATCTCTCGGTCCAGGAAGGATACTGTTGTTAGGCAAATCCTCTTTGTTTTAAAATTTTACTGTTCTCAGCTCACACATTTCTGCCAGGTTTTCTTTTTGTTGTTCAAAGGCGCCATCAGTAGGGCAACACTGCCAGGACCTAAATTTGAAATTGATTTGGGTAGAGAAACTTGACCTGTCCGCACCTTACTTAACAAGCTTTGAGGAGTAACATAAGTGAACTTCAATTTCATTAGTTTCTCCCTGAAACCAGTGGAGGGACCCTTTGATTCCACATGGTTTTTACAAAACAAATTAAAAGCTGGACAACAAAAGACTTCTCTTCTGTGGCTAGTAATTAGAGCTCTTTACGTGGGAGTGGTAGACTGCCTTTTCTCCTGGTATTTGTACCCAAAAACCAGGCGCGCTTTACCCATTGCCTTCCATACCAATTCTCTGTCCATCTCCTTGAGGCTAAAAATTGTACAGTAAAGTCAGCAAGTTGTCTGCAAACCAGACTTAGAAAAAGAGCTGGCCTAGGGGGCTCAGGAGGGATCCTCGGTAGCAGTTAAGATGTCTTTTCATGTGGGTCTCCTGTTTGAGGTTGGTTTATTTAACAACAGGTAACAGGATTTAGTTTGTGAAGCTCCGAGTTAAGGAGCACGCCCCATGGTAGAGTGGTGAGCTGGGCGGTGGTCTCATAGTATTTGTACGTGCTCTCCACTCCCTAATGATGGGGTGGCAGGAGGCCCATGCCTCATCATCCCGGTCCCCCTCCCAAGGAGCTCCGCTGGGATCGATCTGCACTGTGCCCCCTCAGTTAGCCCTGCAGTAGCTGTGTGATCCTGGGCAAGTCATCGGGGGTCTCTGGGCCTCCCTTGCCCTGGAAGATACAACATCACTGTAAAATGTTACAACATCCATCTCTCAGAAGTGTCAGTGAAGTGGGAATGTGTGGTCGCCCAGTGTGGCCTTAGCTCTTGTCAGGGGGATCCTGTCCCTGCAGGGATCTTTAGTGGTGATTAGTGATTCCTGAGTGTGCGTGGATGATGTGACCCACTGAGTGGAGATTCTGAGCCAGTGTGCCCACTTTGCATCCAGGACAACCCCTCCTCAGCTCCCCTCTCGCCCCATAGGACGATTCATTCATTGTCCGTGTTTTCCAGCCTTCACTGGCCACCATGATAATTACTCGCACTCTGAGGGTTTTAACAACCTTCCCCAGTGCCTGTTGCCTGCTCTGTGGTGTGGACTCCTCCCACGCTGCCTCTCCAGCCAGGGGTGTGTGTGTGTGTGTGTGTGTGTATAGTAGTAGTAGTGGTAGTAGTGGTAGTTAGCTATAATGTTGATCATAAAGAGAAAACAGCACAACCTCGAAGTAGTCATGGGGAAATGTCCTACTTGCCACCTCCAATAAGCCCTATCAATTGCACAATATTTTAATTACTCAGAGTTCCTGGTTGTAACAGGTGGCAGCGCCCAGGGGAGATCGTGGGGAAAGACAATTAGGGGGACCCTGTAAAGCTGCCTATAGACCTTCTGTTCCAAAGCCAGGAAGCTGGGGGGTGAGTCATGCCCCGTGGGGTAAAGGTTACTTACCATCACTGATGCTAGCCCAGCTTCTATGGAAATGAGTTTTAGTTTTAGTTGCTCTGTATTTTTATATACCACTCTGGTGGCATTATCTTGGTACCTTTCTTACTGATTAATATAGAACTTACCTGGCCAGTCCTATGTTAGGGCTCCAAGTTCAGTTTTCGGTCTCCAGCAGTGTCCGATTGGGAACCTTGTCTGTCCTTCCTGGGAGTGCTTCCTCAAAGCCTCAGGAGGGGCTAGGATTTCTGAGGCTCTTTCCTGCATGCTAACCTGGATCTGGATCTACCAGGAGTTCCCAGGTTGAGCGGACTGCCTCCCCGTCTCCCCCAGCAGACAGCAGACCGGAGGTGGCCTGTGCCTGCCCCCCCCCACCCAGTGTTCTGCACCCTGAGTGGACCATGAACATGGCAGTGAAAAGCAGCTCACTCCACTACTGTCCTGGAAAGACGAGGTCCTCCTGGCTCAGCAACCCCAGCCAGGCTCCCTTGGGAGGCCCTGACCAGCCAGCCAGAAAGTGACTTTATCTGTGCTTCATCTCTAAGTGGAATTCAGGACAGAATCGGCATTATTATTTAATTACTTAAATGGCATACCCTTTGTGAAAAGGGCCTTCTACCTAAGAACTGGCATTCAGGTTTGAATGACCTGTCTTGCCCTAGAACTTGACAGACTCTGCCAGAATTAAGGTTGATGGAGCCAATAAAGACTTGTTAGAAATGTGCGTGATTTGTTGTCCCGTGACTCTTTCTTTATGTCTTTTCCTTTTTCTTTCTTTCTTTTTTTTTTTTTTAAAGATGAATGACTTTGGACTCAAGAACATGGACCAGGTAGCCCCCGTGTCTAACAGTTACAGAGGGACACTCAAGGTAAGCGAGCAAGTCTTAATTTAAAACTCTTTAGGGAACATTGGAGAATTCAGCCTCTAGGAGAAAAAACAACGTGCTGGGTCCTAGAAGACTGGTTCTAGCCCCAGCCTTTTAATTTGCGGGCTGTGTGACTCTGGAGTGTTTGCTTAATCTCTCTGGGCCTCGGTTTTCTAATCTATAAAATAGGTCTCCTGATGCTTGTTCTACTTGTCTTCCAAGATATGAAACCATTTAATTTGCAGATGGGGAGGCCTTTGTGGTTTATTTCTGAGACTCCTGGCAGGTGAAAAATCTTACGATTCTCAATAGGACGGAGCTGGAGAAGCTGTCTCCACTGCCATTGTGTTCACCCGTGAGTTTCTAGGGTGATGGGCTGGGTTGTTGAAGAACAGGAAAGGGAAGAGCTGCGAGGTGGAAAACCAGCCCCGCTGTGGGGGTTTCGTCCCTTCAGAAGGGGCAGTGCCCACCCTGCCGTAGAGAACAGGTGCCTGTTGGTGTAAACCAAAACACAGATGCATGATGAAGGAGCCTTTTCTGGTGCATAATAACCAAATTTCACGTCGCTTCTATCTCAGGTCCTTTTGGCAACGTTCTTGAGTAGCATGAACTGATCATTTCTCCTCTGCCTTCTCCAAATGTGACAGTGAGATTGAATTGTTTTCTTAGCACCGTGTAATAAACACGTTTCAGGGCCGCGATTTTAGATCGGCCTCTTGCAAGCGTACATAGTGATGTGTCTCTGCTGTGTTATCTTTTCCTTTGTAAATCCTTAGCGGGCTATTTGTCTGGGAGAGCCCAAAGAGCCAAAAATGGGCACAGGCTCTCCTCGAGTATCATGAAGGTCATGCAACTTCAAACCGCGAGTTTTCTGGTTTGATTTGATCAGATGTTTTCAGTGTGGCGGAAACTGTACAAGAAATGCGGTATTCAGTTCACAGCCGCACCCCTGGAAAGAAAAATTCTCCTATAAGTTAAAAAGGATTTGATGATGCCCATGTGATTTCTGGGTTTGGAGAAGAAACAGTCTTTGCTGAAATTGATATGTTGAAATACTCAGTGCGAATTTGTATTGTCTTTCTGCTTCCTGATTTTAAAAAAAGAACTTCCAGTCAGGAAAGGAGAGGCATTTCTTGGTCACCCGGGGAAATGGCTAGTGGGAATTTTAAAAACTGATTGGCTACGTCACTAAAATTAGCCCTGAACTGGTTTATACCTCTAGATACAGATTTCGAACTTGATTGTTTTTTCCCGTAGGGTTTTGGCAGTTGGACAGTATTGTCTTGGGCTTCGGGGGGCTGGGCTCCAACACCATTGGGACATCATTGTCTTGAGTGTTTTCGGCGGCGTTCCAACTTCTGCCTGCCTTCTTACGTAATGCGTCATGCATTGTTCTGCATTTCTAAGAAGAAAGCACACAAACCGATTTTATTTGTAAATGTGTTGCACATTTTTTTTAATTGATGACTCAACAGATGGGTCATTGTATTACACATAACATGGGCTTTCCAGTTTATGTTGGAAAAATATAACCATCTTTTACGTTGTTCCTCAGCAAGTCAGGCAGCGATGAATCAAGACTTTATCTGTTACTTATAAACGGGTCTTACACTAAAGGCTATCTCTTCTTTAATGGTAGATGAATTATCAGAGATCGACACTGTGTGTGGGGTTTTATCTTTCTCTGTGTCTCTGTCCTCTTCCTCCTTCTAAGCTGTAGATAGTTTTACTTGAAACCTTTTTTTCCTTTGGAAATCTTCCCCTTAGTTGATGGGGCAGGGGTCTTTTCAAAATCTTTACTTTTATAAAATTAATCTGTAAGGAATGTTTTCATATGTATTACTATCTTCTGAACCACTGGAATTGATAAGGGGGAAAAAAAGCCTAGTTTCAATTAAAGCGTTTCACGGTTAAACATAAAAATAAATGCTTCCACAAATAGTTTCGCTCACTGTTTGTTTTCCACGTTTCATTCAGTCATCTGCCTCCGCTTTAACTGCAGTGAGTTAAAACTAAAACTGTCCTGCTGAGAGTCTGACTCAGTTTCCCTCTGATGGGGCAGAGGGGCCAAGTGTTTGGACCAGCTGGTCTCTAAGCCCCACCCAGCACTGTTCTTCTAAAATTCCATTATTTTTAGGTTTGTTTGCATAGTTTATTCATTGAAATTAAGCCATTAAAAAGAAACTCCCAGTCATTCTGACTCCGTGAGGTCAATGCAATGATCCAGAGTAAAATAGAATCCTTTCCGTCGCTTTGACTGTAGAAGTCTGGTCGGAGCATCGACTGGTCAATTCCTTTTATAGCTTTGTAATTGCCCATTTCATCAGGGTGTATCAGTAAGATGACCCATGGACCACTTTTCAAACAGGTAATTAAGTGAGTTTAAATATTAATTTCAGGCTCATTTTCCATCTGTTTTGCAGCGCCAGCCAGCTTTTGACACCTTTGATGGGTCCCTGTTTGCTGTTTTCCCCTCTCTCAATGAAGAGCAAACACTCCAAGAGGTGCCGACAGGCTTGGATTCCATTTCTCATGGTAATTTGTTACTCGGACTTGATCAGTTGTGCATAATTTCCCATAGTTCAGTGAATAAAAAGATGACTGTTGGTAAGCGACCAAGGTTGGTGTCTTGAATCTTTGGTTTGAAAAGTCAGATGGTGGCTCTGGACCTGGGAGAAGACAGTTTTCCTTCCTTATGAGCATGAGGGGTCCTGATGTCGTCCTCTGCCAGACGCACCCCAGACTGCAGGGAAGCTCCTGAAACTCCCACTGTGATGCTCTCGTCACTGTAGCAAGCCCGGGCCCCATCTCCCAGGGGCCCCTGCAAAGCAGACCGTGGAAGTGCCCCCCAGCTTCTCATTCTGGGGTCTCATGATTAGTTAGATCATCCCCCAGCCCCGAAGTCTTGGGGCAACAAATTATACTTGCTAATATTTGCCCATCTGCATTTACTTCTGTAGTTCTTCATGTCGTTGTTTATTATTTTTTAAAGGGATAGCAGTCGGAAAATGCCTGTGCACTTACTGTGATAGGGTTATTAGTTGGAAACATTCCAGAGATGACTTTGTCATATGAAGTAGGTGCCTAGAAAATACAGCCCAGAAAATTAATTAAAATGCATAGGCTTGCGTAAGCATACCATCCCGAGCCGGTCATTCATCATTCTTGAAATTGCTGAGGGAATCCAGAGAAGATTGCTTTTCATTAAAAATTGCAGGTGTGCTGACTTTACAGGTGCTAAGAAGCCCCTTTTGCCCGCTGCTTACTTTAATGGAAGTAACGTCAAACTGTGCATTTGCAACCCTTAAAACTTTGGATCAAAACCGTGTGCTTTCTTCCATTGTCTAAAACTTTTAAAAGAGATTTAGATAGAAATTTCAACTAAGGATGATTGGTTTTTTTTTTTATGAAGTTTTGCAAAATAATTTGCAAAGTAAAATAAAGCTTGAGTTTTATTTTAGATATTTTTAAGTGTAGTTATGAGATGTGTAACACTTTCTCAATTTCTGCTGCCCCCCCCCAATTTTTGTTAATATTTATACTCTTTGAAGGAAGGTTTGAGATTGAAATTGTTCCTTCCTGAAAACTAAGATTTCTCCCCTAAATTCTCTATCTGGTCTTGCCAGCTTGAAGTCCTAATGTCCCCATGGGGTTCCTTTCTAGACTCTACCAACTGTGAATTGCCTCTCTTAACTCCGTGCAGCAAGGCTGTCATGAGTCAAGCCTTAAAAGCTACCTTCAGTGGCTTCAAGAAGGAGCAGCGCCGCCTTGGCATCCCCAAGAGTAAGTGCCCCGTTTTCGAGCTGTGTCTCTGAGTCTGCGTTGTACCAGCACAACAAATCTGACCGCAGTTGCTAGCGATGACTTTTTTTCCCCCAGCTTTCTTAGGGCATCTTGCAGAGTGGCAGGGATGTGGTTCACCTGAGCTGATTTTTATTTTGACCCCATTAACTGAACACTTAATCCAGCACTGTCGTTAGGGTCTTAGCATTTCCCTGGGTGTCCTGCTCCCATGGCCGGTCTCTGGAACACATCTGGACTTTGTGGGTACATCTGGAGTGACTCCGGTCTCAGCGCCTCCCTCCCTTTTCTCCCTGTGTTCCATCTTTTCTTCCCTCCCCGGCAGACCCCTGGCTGTGGACCGAGCAGCAAGTGTGCCAGTGGCTTCTCTGGGCCACCAATGAGTTCAGCCTGGTGAACGTCAATTTCCAGAGGTTCGGCATGAACGGCCAGGTGTTGTGTAACCTGGGCAAGGAGCGTTTTCTGGAGCTGGCTCCTGATTTCGTGGGCGACATTCTCTGGGAACATCTGGAGCAGATGATCAAAGGTACCCGCTGAGGGACTGCGCGCCTCCCCGTTGCGGAGAGCCACGGCAGGGAAGAGAGATGGGGGGATCGGTGCTCTGTAATCGTACGGTCGGGGTTTCAAATTATGTAGAGTTTCAAACTGCCTGAAAATGCCACCGGAGTGAGTCACATCTGTGCCAGTGATTATAGGTTTTTTAATCCACTGAAGTCTGTGTGTGTGTGTGTGTGTGCGTGCGCGCACGCGCGCGTGTGTGTGTGCGCGTGTGGCATCAAGGATAGCCACGAGGCAGTAACCTTAGTCACTACCTTGTTGACGGTGATCTGATGGCATGCGTCAGGGGAGTACGTGTTGCCTCAGGTACGGAGGCCAGCAAGACGTCCCGTGTTTTGTGGCTCACCTTAAAGAAGAAAGTCAGCCTCGATGAAGGGGAGCCTTTATTCACAAACCCCGTGAATTTTACAGTGAATTTTCCTAAGACCAAATGAAATCCAACAACAAGAATTTCTTCTGGTTTTATGTATTTAAACGAATGCAGACGTAATTGATACATATTTATACACTGACACATTATGCAGAGACTGGCCATTGAACAAAAGAACTCTCATCATATAGAAAGTCTTGGTTTAGGCCTTAAAAGAGTGTTGACAGCAGTGTTAAAAATACTTCCAGTTAAAAAGGCAAAAAAAATTATAATGAGGGGTTAGGTTAAAACTCTAAGCAAATTAGTTCTTTGGTAGAGTTCAGAGCCGTAGTCCTTGTTCACTTGGTTTTAAAACTGAGTTTCAGCACCGCTTACAGATTCAGAATCTTTAAAAGACCTTAGGATTCAGACACCCTCTCTCTTCAGCTGTGGCTTCGGAGGGCCAAGGAAACTTAATGTTGGAGACTCCCAAACTCTCCCTGAATTTGGGCAGTTCTGATTGGACGAGTTTCTGGTGACTCTGTTCACTGGCAGGTTGGGCCTGTTTTCCCATCACTCAGGATATAAGTCTGAGGGTCTGGATTTGTGGGTGCGTGTGACTCAGTGTGTCTGTAGGAAGTAAGCACACACACAGAATGCTAGCCTTTTCCTTTCCATTTCCACCACGACCCCCGTCAGGTTCCCACAGCACTGCCGGCCTCTCTGTGCCGTGCTCACCTCACCCTGAAGAAACGTGGGGTTCAAAGCCACCAACCTAGCTTCAAGAGGGCGGGGGCTGGGTCTGCTCTACTAACCCACTGTATTCCCCGCCCCTGGGACACGTGGCACTTCATAAATATTTAACTGTCTGTTGACGGCGCGGATGAATTAAATTCACAGTCTGGTATTTACAGTTGTGCAGTAGAACGTGTCACTTGGCCGGTGGTAGCATTCGTTCTAGAAAACTTACTCTGGTTATTAGAAAATGCATGGTTGCCATCTCTAGTTTTTGAAAAAGACCAAATGACACCAAATACCGTCAGCTTAAATGTGAGGCGTAAATGCATTTAGTTACAGCAGTAATTTAGAAATAAACGTTTTTTGTTGCATAGTTTTAACCTTGATCTGTAATCCTGTGTCGCCCGTGTCTGTTTTCCAGAAAACCAAGAAAAGACAGAAGATCAGTATGAAGAAAATTCACACCTCAACTCGGTCCCTCATTGGATTAATAGCAATTCACTAGGTCAGTCCAATCAATTCTGCCCTGAAGACCTTGGTGTTAACATTTTCTATTAAATTGGGACTCCCACCCCCCTCCCAAAAGATAAATAAAATAAAAGTAAATTTGCGGAAGGTCCCAAGGCCAGCCTCGGCCTATGCTGCCCCATTGGTGACCACACGTGGCCGCGGAGCTACTGAGCACTTGAAATGTGGCTGGTCCACACTGAGACGTGTGGTAAGAATACAACGCGTGCCGGCTCTGAAACGCTTTATGGAACAAAGAATGTAGAATGCCTCCTTACTAATTTTTAAGATACTGATTCCATGTTAAAATGATAATTGGTAATGTTGGGTCAGGTAAAATATTAAAATTAATTTCACCCGTTTCTTTTTAATTTGCTCCTGCGGCTACTTGAAAACGTAACATTGCCTGCGTGGCTGGCGTTACCTCTGCGTTGGCCAGGGCCGCCTACGGCAGTGCAGAGAGCACGGGCGGAATGAAGCGAGCTGATTGGCTGCGGTCAGAGCTAGCATAATAAATAAGGGGTGCCAGGCACAGGAGGCATGTAGAAAGCAATTCTAAATTTGCTCTGATCTTTGGAGTTTAAAGGAGTGGCATGGGATCTGGGTCTTCCCTTCTGGTCAGTGACACTGATGAGTATAGGTTACGGGGGTCCCCTCGCCAGCAGAGGGAGGGGATGTTCCCTTACAAGTGACATACTGGGTAGCAAATCATTCGATCTCTCTGAGCCTTACTGCCCTCGGAAGCTGAAAGAGGCGGTGACCTCTGCCACCCCCAGAGTCATGTGGAAGCGTTTGATGAGGTAGAGCCGTAGAAATGCCAACATCGAGGTGTCGTGTCTTGGCCCAGACACAGCAAGCGTTTGGGAAAGGGTTAATTGACTGAGAGCATGAATGGCTTGAGAAGAGGAGCTGGTGGAAAAGCCACCTGCCGAAGCCCACTTTCCACCGAGGTTTCGGGCGGGGGAGGGGTAGAGTACGCAGAACTGGTTGCATTTGATTCGGGTCGAGGGCACGGAGGGGCTCTGATGACCCCCGTCACACCCGCCTCATAGCTCTGCCATCCGATTGCTCTGTCCCAGGCTTTGGTGTGGAGCAAGCAGCGTACGGCGTGCAGACCCAGAATTACCCCAAAGGCAGCCTCCTGGACGTGTGTCCATCCTCGTCAGCGCCCAGCGTGCTGGGCTCCGAGCAGGAGTTTCAGATGCTCCCCAAGTCTCGACTCAGCACCGTCAGCGTCAACTACTGCGCGGTCAGCCAGGACTTCCCGAGCGGCAACTTGAACCTGCTCGCGGGCGGTTCCGGTAAGTCAGCTCCCAGGAGCCACGGTCAGACAGCCACGGGAGCTTCTTAAACGGTGCAGCCTGTGCTCGGCCGTGGGAGGAGGTCAGAGGTCTCCTCTGCTTCCTGAGTGGCTGTCCAACACAATTGCAGGTGACGGATTTGCTCGGTCCGCAGGGACTCCCTGCTGTGTTTCAGGCTCCGGGTTGGGCACCACGGGTATAGAGTAAACGAGCCAGGGCCCCTGTTGTCCCAGCTGGATTCCTCTACCCGGTGGGATATCTGGGGAGAAGATGCAGGCACATGACATTCCTGCAGTCAGTAGCGTCCCCACACCAAGAGGAAACCGCTATCTTGACTTTTGTCCTCATAGATTAGTTTTTCCTGTCCTTGAGCTTCATAGAAAGGGAATCCTAGCGTTGGTTTTCTTTGGTGTCGGTGGTGTGCTCCTCGTGATGTCTGAGACCCAGCCGTGCTGTTGGATGGGGCAGACAGTTCACCGCTGTGTAATACTCCGTCCGGCCAGGGCGCACCTGACCCGCCCGTGCCGCTGCGGCTGGGGGGTGTGGTTGTCTAGGGTGTTGTCGTAAGGGATGAGTGCCTGGCGAGAAGTCTGGGAGTGGTGGGTGTTGCAGCCCCCAGCCCAGCCTGCGGGGCCCCCCGCCCCCCCTCGGCAGCCCCGGACAGTTCACTGTCCTGGAGGACTCAGCGTTTGCGCCCGGCTGTCTTTGCCAGGGAAGCCCCGGGACCGTGACTCCCCCGAGAACGGCGCAGACAGCTTCGAGAGCTCGGACTCCCTGCTGCAGTCCTGGAACAGCCAGTCGTCGCTGCTGGATGTGCAGCGAGTGCCGTCCTTCGAGAGCTTCGAGGATGACTGCAGCCAGTCCCTGTGCCTCAATAAGCCGACCATGTCCTTCAAGGACTACATCCAGGAGAGGAGCGACCCGGTGGAGCAGGGCAAACCGGTTATACCCGCGGCGGTGCTGGCCGGCTTCACGGGTAAGTGTGTCACACGCCGTCCCCTCCCTGGGGCCCGGCCTCAGCGCCCTGTTCCTCCAGGGTGTTTCTGGTCCGAGCACATTGTAGCTACAGCCCACACTTGGTGTGTGGCTGTCATCCTGAATCAGACAGGCTGTCCCCCTGAATTCTAAAGAGGCCAGGCTTGCACGAACTGTCATGCTCAGTGGCGTGGATGGGAATTCACGGACTGCCCCCTCACCTGGGAGGTGCTCGGCCAGCCCGGAGAGCAGCAGGCGCGGGGGGCACGGGCCCGTGGAGGCTTCAGCTCTGACTCACCCACTCCAGGAATCCCAGAGAATGTAAACTGGCCCAGGGAGGGACAGCAGAGCCAGCCTCAAACAACACAGGGACTGTTTACCTTTGCTTGCTTCTAAAATCCATCTTATTTTTAAGATTTGGGCAAGAGCTATTTTAGGCAAGGGACAAATATTAAAGCTGTTTTTAGAACCAAATATTTCCAGGACTTTAGCAAAAACACCCAAGATTTTTTTTTTCATTACTTCATGGGTCCTTAAATGTGTTTTTTTCATATTTTGACCATATGGAGCCACTGGATTAAAAAAATCCTTACTTAAAATAGTCAATAGGTTGAAATAAGACTACAGAGCATCCATTTTTTCTTTTCTGTCATCCCAAACCTTCACAGGAATGGGCTTGATAAGAAAATAAATAACCATGGTGTTGCTGTCTTTCGTTTTTTAAAAATGTTTTTAATTAATTAATTTATTTATTTATTTTGAGAGGAAGAGGAGCACGTGAGCATATGCAGGTGGGAGGCAGGGTGCAGAGGGAAAGGCGGACTCTCCGCTGAGCGTGGATCATGACACCGGGCTCGATCTCGCGACCCTGAGATCATGACCCGAGCTAAAAGCAGGACTTAGACGCTCAACCAGCCGAGCCACGCAGGCGCCCCTTGGTGTTTTTCATTTTAATATTAGTTACCATGTGTTGACTGTCAGGTCTGTGTGGTTAACTAGGCTTATATATGGTTGGTTATCCTTGGGACAGCCCAGTGGGGGTGGAAGCAGTGACCTGTTCGGCAGATGGGACAGTTGGCTCGGTGTAGACAGCTCTCCGTGGTCACATGGGTAACCTGGTTGTGTCTGGTTCCAGAACTCCCGTCCTTGTTCGTAGCTTTATTGCTGATGGCCACTGGGTCTCGAGGAACAGCGCTTGGATGGGTGTGTGATCTCGGGCGGGGCACCTGGCGTCTGAGCTGTTCCTCATCTTTACAGTAGTTCTTCACAAGATGGTGGTTCTAAATATTAATCCAGAAAAGGTCTGTGAAAGGCAAAGCATACCTCACCAGAGGCAGTGAGGCCATGGCGACAACCCCAAATGCCCAAGTGGCTGTTGAATAAACCGTCTTGGATTAAGCAATTTACCCACCGCCATTGGCAGGAAAGCCTCAATATGGGATTCCATGAGACATGCCTCATTCTGTGGTGAAATGCCCTTTCTGCCACCCCCATTCCTGTCCCGCTGGGTGGTTCTAGAAATGAACCCTGAAACTTATTACATAAGGAACAATTAAACAGGGTGAGGAATTTTTTTTTTTAAGATTTTATTTTAAAGTAATCTCTACACCCAGTGTGGGGCTCGAACTCATAACCCTGAAATCAGGAGTCACCTGCTCTACCCACTGAGTCCGCCGGGCACCCCCCAAGATGAAGAATTTTAATGTCGAGTGTTAGTGGCCCCGAATTTTCTTCCAGAAGGACCCAACTCAGCAACCAAGGGCGAAGTGCCCCCTTTTTCAGGAGGGGGAGGTGGGATGAAGACCCCAGATTGGGCGTCTAGCCTCTTGCCGTTAAAGCGGTCAGTCCTGTCACCACCCTTGGAGTGGTACCTTCACGATGGCACCCTGCCCGGAGTCGGGGCTCCCATTCCTCAGTCTGCCTGTTTCAGTAGAAAGGACAAAGGCCTTGCCGTACTTCAAAGCTATAAAAACGTGCGACTTGCCCCTTTCCCCCAGGAAGCGGACCTATTCAGCTGTGGCAGTTTCTCCTGGAATTGCTGTCGGACAAATCCTGCCAGCCGTTCATTAGCTGGACCGGGGACGGCTGGGAGTTCAAGCTCGCGGACCCCGACGAGGTACAGCCAGAGCTTGGGAAGTCAGTCTCTGGGCTTTGGACCCCAATTTCATCACTCTGGGCTCATAAATTCAATTCTCGGGGCACAGGGAAGTGTTGAGCCCTGCAGAGTTCTGGTGCTCTGTGGGTGTGCGCGCGGGCACGGGGCAGGCTTCTGCGACTTGCTCTCTCCTCCGATAAGAAGGCGCAAGCGCTGAACTGAGGGTCTGTCCTGACCATCTGAAAATGCCATGGGAAACTTGTGTGCCTTTTTCCACTGGTGGGGAGTGAGCCTCCCGCAGCCTGGACTGGTCCCCTGGCCGCCGCTGCAGCTCTGCAGTGCTCAGCTCGGGCACTCAGAAACCCTGGAGGGGAGGGCCGAGGGCAGGTCCGAGACCAGCCCCTCCAGGAAGGGGTTGGAGAAGCCCACGATCTCAGGCTGCCTTAGAGGGCAGGCGGTCGCCGCCCGACGCCCTGGGGAAGCAGAAGCCTTGAGGAATGCAGAATGTCACGTGGCCCAGAACCGCACCCAGCAGCTGTTGACTGTGGGGCTTGGAATAAGAAGCCGGGAGGTGGGGGGACACAGCCTTTCCCTTGTGTCAGGCCAGCCTGCTCGGGAACCCTTGGCTACAGCAGACGGCGCTGTGGGTGGGGGGCCCTCACGCTCCCACCTGCACCTGCCTCCATCCTCAGATGCCGGCGAGGGACCCCGTGGCCGGTGCCAGTGCTGAGACAGCCTGCAGCCCGGGGCCCTTCTGTAGTGGTCAAGTTCTCCCAGGGGAAGCGGGCGGGAGACTCCTCGCCGGGGGCAAGGCTTTCACTTTTCCTTAATTGCACGTGAAGGAGGTTGCAGATTTGAACACTTCCCCCTGTCCACTTTTAGGTGGCCCGCCGGTGGGGAAAAAGGAAAAACAAGCCCAAGATGAACTACGAGAAGCTGAGCCGGGGCTTGCGCTATTACTACGACAAGAACATCATCCACAAGACGTCAGGGAAGCGTTACGTGTACCGCTTCGTGTGCGACCTGCAGAACTTGCTGGGGTTCACCCCCGAGGAACTGCACGCCATCCTGGGCGTGCAGCCCGACACGGAGGACTGAGGCCCGCGAGGGACTGCGAGTGCGGCCACCCGACCCACTGCTCCAAGGACCCTGAAAGGCGGGATTGAACGCGTCCAGGAGGGTCCCCAAGAAGCAGTGGCCTTATTTCACCAGAAACCGCGGCTTTTCACCCAAAGCAGCGTGGTTTCTCGCTTCTAAAGCCTGCTGACCGGAACACGCTATTTATGATGCTCTTACATTAGAATGGCCGAGAATGAAGCGCTGGGAAGCCGTCCTGGCTCCGAGCAGGCCGCGTGACAGGAACGTTCAGGCCGTTGGGTATTCTCCAAGGAGCGAGCATGTCTTGGGCACACACTTTTTTTTTTTATTTTATTTTTTTTATTTTCTTTTGCCTTTGGCAGCCAGGAATCACAAAGGCAGAAGTGGTCTCTTCGGTTCAGCGAAGCGGAGGGTGCAGGGAGACAGTCGTGCCATTTCAGAAGTTAGTGTGTATATATGATTGTAATCTTAATAATTGTTGTCAGAATCCTCTCAGAGTCCTATTTAACGAGAACTGTATATTGTAATTTAAGATAATTCTGTAAGTGTATTTGAAATAAGAACGCAGACGTGCGGCGTTCTGCGAACACGGAGTCCGCCAGGGCGGACGAAGACGTTGTAAAGTGTGTATTATTTACATTTAATATGCCTACAGGTAGACGTCGAAGAGGGTCAGTCCCTGTTTCTGTTTTGTTTTGCCTGGATGATTATTTGGCAAGGACTTTGTACATTTGGGAATTTTTATAAAACACTTAATGTTATTATCCGGAGGCATATCCAGCCTCTGCTTTCTCCTGAATTGTAACGTAAAAGGTATAAAGCAGTATTTTTCTTGACAAATGGCATATGTTTTCCATTTCTGTGCATGCCTTTAAATCCGTTTATACACAAGACTTATTTTATTTTTTAGTTCGACTGTTTCGCCAACAACTAACCTCCCCGACCAGCCATTTCCTTCCCGTGCTCCACCTCCACGCCCCAAATTATTCTGTATGATTAAAATAAGAATGCTATTTTTGGAAATATGTGGCTCCTTTTCAGAGAGCAGGAGGGATTTATGTAGCAGCTACTTTTACTGCAGAAATAATCCACTGGAAAAAATGTAATTTGTAAGAAAGCTTTATTTTTGTCTGCGTGCCGCGTGAAGTGAAACATGTCATATACTGAGCTGAAGCCCGGGGCAGGTGGGGGCGGGGACGGGAGGGGGATCTTCATGAAGCCTCCTGGTCGTGAACGAGACACGACTTCACTCTCCCCTGTTGAGTCGTGCGCTCTCTGGACACGCTGCT
This sequence comes from Ursus americanus, assembly GCF_024610735.1. NCBI lineage: Eukaryota > Metazoa > Chordata > Mammalia > Carnivora > Ursidae > Ursus > Ursus americanus. Next base: position 93,159,200 of record NC_142130.1, read on the forward strand.
GCTCCTTTCTGCTCAGCGCCCAAGCTCTGTGTTCTTGTTTTCGCGGAGCAGAATGCCCAGAGGCAAAGAGAGGACACGCGAGTTGGGAAAGAGAATCCATGGGAGGATTCGATGTGAAAAAACGTTTTGCTCACCATGGAGACTCTCGTGCTTGGTTCAGAGGAGCACCTGGATGGTCGTGCATTCGGGGCGCTTGGCAACGATCAAGCCAATGTGGTTTCAGGGCTGCACGGGCTTCCCTCGCCATGCGGGGGGCGCTCGGAGCCGTGGCCGATGTCCCCTAGAGAAGAGTCCGTCCGTGTCATGAGGCTGTGGAACTGGGCGGCGGGGCCAGCTGGGCAGAGCAGCGCCAGAGCTGGGGGACTCAGTCCCTGTATCTACAGGAGACCATTTTCAGTGTCTCAGCACATGTTTTTCTCAAGCAGGACATGTTTATCACTCAGACATCTGTTTGTAACATCCGCAGACATGTGACTGGGAACATCTTGCTGCCAAAGGGAATCTGAGCCGTCGGCTCATTTTATACGGGGTTGAACCACATGAGATTGCCAATATTTGACTTTTTTATCTACAAAGTTGGCAGCTTCATGTGATTCAGCCTAATAGTTACAGAAACTAAAGCCCATGATAAACCTTTGGTGTGGTAATGAACAGACTTAAGGATAAAGATTTTGTAATCTGGCCTTTTCTTTCTCAAATAATAAAGTATTTTGTTTATATAACCGCCTCCTCGTAAGGGTCATCCTTTCGTCCCATGCCAACAGGGGGGAGGGGAGGCGGAGTGAGGATTGTGAACCCCAATCCGTTGTCCCCCGGCAGCTTTCAGTCTACCGAGAGTCACGTCTCCATTGAACTGGTTTTCCACATGGGGTCACCCAGGAAATCGTGACCAAGCTGTAACCCAGCTGTGAGCTCTTCCTGAAGGAACCCCCAAAAAGTGTTCCCTTAAACCAAAAAACTCTTTTAAGGGATTAGAATAGAAAGATGCAGGCGTCTTGTTTTTGCCAGGGGATTGGCAGAGCTAAGAGAAGAGATGGTAGGATGCTTCTGTGAGGAACCCCATTAGGGTCTGAGGTTCAGGGGCTTTCCTCCAGGACACCTGGCATGGCTGAGCTGACTTACTGGAGGTGAGGGGGACGGTCCTGGGACGGGGGTTCTCAAACACACTTCAAAGTGAGGTTGTCAACAAACAGGTGGGTCATATCAGAGGTGTGCTGGAGCCCCCTCCCCACGGGCTGGTGAGAACAGGTCCCTTCCCAACTTCGCATCAGTGACCTATTGGTATCTTGAATGTGATCGCGATGAGAGTATTTACACCATGAAAATCAGCAGACACTACAAATCAGGGCTCCTCTCAAGCCCCCTTAGGGAGCTGGTTCTTAAACATTTACCAGAACACCACTGGTCATCAGTGTTCACTGTATGAGAAATTAGAACATTTTTTTTTTAAGATTTTATTTATTAGAGAGACAGCCAGCGAGAGAGGGAACACAAGCAGGGGGAGTGGGAGAGGAAGAAGCAGGCTCCCAATGGAGGAGCCTGATGTGGGGCTCGATCCCATAACGCCGGGATCACGCCCTGAGCCGAAGGCAGACGCCCAACAACTGAGCCACCCAGGTGCCCCAGAACATATTTTAAAATACAATTTCTCTTTATAATAATTTCCATGCTTTTATGGAAAATAACTTTTCCCCAAAAAGTGAGTATGGCATTGTTCTACATATTTTCAAATTTCTTTGATGTCTGATTTTTATTTTTCCCATAATTTTCTTCTTTTCTTATATTTTCTTCTGCATTTTGTCTTGTGATACATTTTGAAGGAAATCAGGCCTCACACAGAAATGTAATTGGAACAGAGGAGTATTTGGGAGATGTTTGGGATAATTGTGGATATTGTTTCATACTACTTTCAAACTTGGCAAATGGAAGTTTCTTAAAAGTTCATTGCAGTTGGAATATGAAATCATATAAATAAACTTTCCTATGATTATAATAAATTCCATGGGTCTGTCTTGCACTTTAAATGGGTCTTTTACTCATGTGTGATTTTGTAACATCACGCATTAGTCATTTGGAAAATACTGCTTTAAAATGTTGACACATTATAATATCTACTATCAATTGATCACATTAGTTATTATCATCACCAGTTTCACCAGAAAAGTATTGGGAATCTATGAAGCTCACAGTGGCAGATGTAAATTTTCAAAAATTCAGATTTTCATTTGAAAGCTCAAACGTTACCATTGGCAACAAATACTCAGCTGTTTTCCTTGAAGTGTCAGACTCATTTCATTTACTTTTGAGGACACACCTGTCAGATACCCAAGTCCGAATAAACGTAACTTGTCTGTTGTTCTTGCAGGTAAGGATAGTGTCTGTGGATAAAGTGGTTAGTTTAGCTTGTAACTCACACAAACGCATGACTGCATTTCCTGGGACAACCAATCTACCTTCATGGGCAGCAGTCTTTTAGGTGTACTATCGAGTACCCAGAAGTTAAAAAGATGTGTATTCACTTATTAATAAAATTAATTTTTACTGCTTTATCAAGGAGATATTTAAACGGAGCTGGTGTTTTTTCCCCTACAAGTACATGATGGTAAAGAAGGCAGTCATGGCCGGGACAGTTAAGTGCTGAGGCCCCAGCAGTTTTACCTACCTTTGCTTTTGCAAAGGTGACATTGAGAATCCCCTGAAAGGGTGTCAGAGCCCTTTGTCTGTGGGTCTCACTTTTCAGAGCCAGTTGTCTATGGATCTCACTTTGAGAACTGTTCTGGAAAGCCAAGCAGCTCACCCAGAACACAGAGTAGAACAGGGAGCAAGGAAGGTGAGCAGGAGTGGGGTGAGGAGAATTTTCCTTTCTCCTCTTGGATCCAGTGTCCATCTTTCCAATCTTACTCTCCCATAGCCGGTTAAGATAAGCAGTTTTATTTAAAGCAAAAAGAATTGTCTAATTGTTCTACACGATAAGGAAAAAGTTCATTCACAGAAGGTGACATGGATATTCTCAAAGTCCTTCTCCTCCCATCCTTCACTCTGTCTTTGTCCTTTTCCATGTGTCACTCTGATTCTAACTCTTTTTGTAATGTAGTATATTTCACCATATTTTAAAAGTTCTTTTTTCTTAACACAGTTAAAACAGGTCATGAAGAGATGAGGTGCATGTGGCCTGCCTCCCAGCTTGTCCACATGGTGGTAAAGAAGCAAACTAAAATTGGCTTTAGGCCGCACCATGTCCTGCTTCTTCCCCATACAGGGGCCCCCAAGGACCTCAGATCTGCAAATGGTGGACACTCGTGAGCAGTAATGATTCGGAGCCTGAAGGGGCAGCTCCGTTGGGTGTGTGAGGTGCAGGATGTGGGGGCCAGAGCAGGTGGACAAGGAACAGGGGGGACATGGAGGGTAGTAACCTGTTTCATCACCTCTTTGGAAAAATCAAGCAAGTTTGCTGTAGGGTTTATTGTGCTTTGGCTTGACCTTGAGTTATCATTCTCACCCAGCTGTCATGCACTGCTTCATGACCTTGGGCATGTGAGTTCATCATTCTGTGCCTCAGTTTCCCCTCCATAAAGTGGAGTCACTGGGTGGCAGTGCATGTATGAATCTTTCATTTGTTGAAGATAACAGGAAGTCAGTGACCTGGGGGGGCTCCATTTAAGTCATGAGCAGAGCATTTCAGCAGGGGTCTCTGAAAAAAAGACGGCTCCTGACGGTCATGTCTCTGTTTTCATATGAAGAAACCCAAGCACAGAGTTCAGCGATGAAGCTGGCACTTAATGCAATCAGGACTCAGACATAGGTCTTCCGATTCTCAGTGTTGTCCTCTTGCCATGATAACCACGCTGTGTTTTAAGTCATTATAAATCCTACCCAGGGGCTCCCCCAAGCTTCCAGTTCCTCCTTTTGTTCTGTTTTAAACAGAGTATACAGCCCTCAATTTGAATTTTAAAATTATTCATGAGCCTCCTACCCAAAGGACACACAGTCCTCATACACGCGGCAGCTGGAGGCAGCTAGTTTAGTTTGAGCAGATGGGCGAATCCCATAATCTGGGCCAGATGTTAATCTGTCTCTTCTGTAATCGCCGCACAGAGGGTGAGGCTGGAAGCAGTGAAGGGGGAAATCCCTTATTGTGTAATTCTTTTGAAACTCCTGGGCAGGGTTTGAACATGTGATTCTACTTGAAATCTGACAATAACGGAAATACCATTTTTGGTCTTAGCTAGTGATGACAACTTCACAACTAGAATTGACATTGCCTTTGTCCATCTGCTATGAGTAACTGCCCCCTTCTTACCTCCCAAAGTCATGTTCAGATGGTAAGATAGCCCATGATTGCCAAATCTGACCCCCACCAGCAGTTTCCATGTCTATGGCCTCATGCTCTGCAAGTAGATAGCCAGGACTCAACACACACATGGAAATGCTGATTCATGGGAGCCCATGTCCTGGGTTGACTGGAGGATGACATGTCCTGGGGATGCTGGGGATGACAAATGGTACAAAGAACATGAGGTCTCAAGTGAAAGTATTGTGCATTGGCTATGGTCCATCTCCATGTCAAGTCCATGAGAAACACCATCACCATTTGCTGGTAAACTCTACCAGACTGGCTACTGAAGAGGTTATTTTTCAACACAGTGCAAATGTGCAATTAATAATTGTGAAATACAGTAGCTTTGGCAAGTCTCAATTTCATCCACCATCTCCCTGGGACTCTGGGAGGTCAGTTTCATTATGCTTATTTTACAGATGTGAGAACTGAGGCTCAAAGAGGTGAAAGCCCTGTGTTGAAACTAGAGGGACCACTTCTTTACTGCTTTATCAAGGAGATATTTAAATGGAACGGGTATTTTCCAGTGGCCCCTGATCTGTCATGCTTGCAGACTCCTGTTTGGGGGTGGTGGAGGCCTCCAGGGACTGGAACCCAGAGCGGCCGCCATAGCTGAGGGATCGGACAGGCTCTCAACGCTGCCACCCAGGCTTGCTCCATCTGTCCTAGGTCATTACCAACACTGCTGTAGGTGCTCTTCACATTTCCACCCCAGGAAGGAAGCCAGTCCATCATCTCAAGGACTCAACACCCTGTTTATAGTTCTCAGATCCTGAGCAATCAGACTACTATTTTTGATCAAATTTGCATGAGCCCTGGTTCTGCTTTCCCAGGCTATGCATGGACCCCATAGGACCCCCCCAAGGGAGGCTCCAACAATTTGGTTAACTTTCATTCATTATTTTTGTATTCATCCTCCCCCCAACCATTCATTCAGAAGCAGCTCTTAATGTCATCCCCTGGGAATGTACAGATTACTGAGAGCCAGAAGCTCTCTGTTTTCTAGAAGCCACTTTAGCGAAGCGGCCCAGGAGTAAAGATGGTAAGGTCATGTGAGTTCCATCGAGTGCAAAGGCCAGGTTCCCATTGCTTCACCTGCGTCTGTAGCTGGAGTCTGTTCAATAACCATGCACAACAGCAGTAACATTGCAACAAGAGGTGTCAAGGAATCCGCTTTGCTGCGTGCTGGGATAGGCGTTGGAGGTCCATGAGTTCACTGAAAGGTCTCTGCAGTCGGCCCCGCAGTTGGGAATAAGACGATCCTCAGAACACAGGTGTTCACACACACTCATACTTACATGCATCCACTCACACACGAACACTGCACACACTCTGTCCCCCACGTGCACACACACTCACTCGTGTGCACTGTGCATACATACATGCACACTCACACTTCCCCATGCACACACCGCACCCTTTGCTTGCCTCACTCCGGCCATCTCTTCCCTCCTTCTGTTGGTCATCATGTCTCTTCTCTTCTGAATTCGCTTCCTGGTGCGGCTGTCACACGATACACAGGCTGGGAGGCTCAAGTGACATCAATCTATTGTCTCACTCTTCTGGAGGCCAGAAGTCCCACAGCAAGCGTTGGCAAGATTGGTCCCTTCTGAGGACTCTGAAGGAGAGTCTGCTCCAGGCCTCTCTCCCTGGCTTGTAGATGGCCATCTTCCGTCTGTGTCTTCATATTGCCTTCCGTCCCTGTGTGTCCATGTCCACACTGCCCCTTTTTTAAGGACACAGTCACACAGGATTAGGGCCCGTCCAAATGACCTCCCTTTAACTTGATTACCTTTGAAAAGACGCTACTTATAAATCAGGTCACATTCTGAGGCCCAGGGTGTTAGGACTTTAATATTTGAGTTCTGGAAGAACAGAGGTCAACCCATAACATCTCCCTACATGAACAAAGTTAAAAGCAGCAGAAGTGGACCCAGGGGATGGCAGGCTCGCATGTGGACTTGGGTTAGTTGTAAAGGTGCACTGCCAACTCACGTGCACTACTACAGATTTGTAGAGGGAGCACGAGCCTAAGAGAGAAGATAAAACAGAAACTGATGAATGGCTCAACTAAAACCACGGAACACAGAGAAGGAGTTAAAGAAAATAAAAACAGCACAAGAGAAACACGGGAAAAGTCAGAAATGGCACAGGTATTAATCCACATCGCTCAATAATCACTTTACATGTCAATGGTCTAAATATATAATTTAAAAGACAGAGACTGTCTGGATGGATTAAAAAAAACAAGATCCAACTCAACTAGATGGTGTCTACAAGAAATTCACTTTCACGGTAGAGACACGGATTAAGAGTATGGAGATGGCGAAAGACAGACCACACTGACACTAATTTTAAAAACCTGGGATCACTGTCTGACGTCACCAACTATAGAGCAAAGAAAATGACGAGGGGCTCCGGGGGAGGGAGGGAGGAACGAGTAGGGGGAGCACTGGGGGACGTTCAGGGCCGTGAAACTATTCCGTATGATGGTACACACGCGACAGTGAGCGTGTCGAACACCGTAGAATGCACAATACAAAGAGCGAACCCTAATGTAAACTACGGACTGTAGTTGATAATAATACACCAATACTGGTTCATCGCTGGTACTACATAGACCACACTAATGCCTGTTGTCAGTCGTAGGGGGTCCTTCATGGGGGAGGCTAGGGAGCAGGTGTGAACTCTCCGTCTGAGCCATTCAAATTTTTCTTCAAACCGAAAATTGCTTTAAAAAAATAAAGTCTAAATAAAAATGAAAAGGAAGCAACTGTCACTTCACCTGGGGCCACCACCTCCCTCACCACCAAGCCAGGTCAGAGCATCTACTCTGTCCATCCACAGGGACCCTGCAGCCTAAGCCAAGAACCCCTCAGGATGCCAGACCGGCCTTGCTGGCTGCTCTCTTTTCACCAGCAGAAGGGGCTGGGGAGAGGCTTCTAGCTGCAGAGTCCCAGGGAATGGATAAGGAGGTTCTGAGCCTGACTGTCTCAGAAAGATACCAGGAGAGCCATCTGCGAATTAAAGAGATAAAAGGTGGCAAACTGAGACAAAAGATGAACTGTTCCCTCCCCAGAGACCCACTCCTGAAGATGACTCCCTGGACTGGGGACCTTCCCATGGGCCTTGGGGACACAGGCTGTAGATGGAGGGCCCCAAGAGGGAAACAGCCTGGGTCACTAGGTCACCCTGTAGCAGAGTCACCCCGTTGCAGGGACGCTTGGATTGATCGAGGACAGGCGGCCTCAACAGAGACTATGAAACTCTGAGACTCTGCCAGTTCCAGCTGATTCCTCCTGAGGTGTTAGCACTGGAATGCTGGTCTCTTAGGTAATAACTCTGGGGACATCCTCGGTCTCAGACCCACAGGGACCTGCCAGCCCACAGCGACCACACAGAGGAGGGAGGGAGCCTCAGAGGAGGGAGAACCTGGGACCTTTGCAGAAGGACCAGGAGTCCCTGCAGCAGAGGGGATCTTCGGATCAGGAGAAGGGGCCTCGCTCGGGAAGGAGGACTTAACACTCTGCCCCGACATCCCTGTGTGCACAGACAGACAGACCTGGCCCTGCCTTGAGCCCCTAGGTTTGCTGTGGGGCCAGGTGTGCCCGGAGTGGCTAAGCTCCAGGCTAGGATCAGCCCTTCCCACCTGCCCCAGTGCTTGGGTGATTGAGACAACGCTCTACTGCACAGCAAAGTCCGGGACAACTGTTTTCTAGAACCTGGCTGGCCTCCCCTCCCCCGGCCAACTGCTCTGCTCTGGTTGCCAGGCACTGGTTGACCTCAGAGGTGGAACTCTCCGCAGGGTTCTGAGAGGTCAGTTGTGGCCATAGGATGCTGGCACTCGCAGGCATTGCTGTGGAGCCCGACGCAGCCATGGAGAGCCCGCCTTCGGCCAGCGGATCCGCTTTCCAGCTGGTCCTGGAGCACCTGTGGGGTGCGCTGCGGCTGATTTCTCGGAGCTGGAGACCCAGCCCAAGTCTCCTCTCTGTGTTGCCCTGGGCGATTCTGGTATGCACCGTGCTGCTGGTTTTCCTCGTGAAGAGACGACTCACTCTGAGAAGTGAGAAGGCACTGGGCCAGAAGTGTTCTGCCCGCCACGACGTCTGTGCAGCTGGCAGTGAGGACACTGGCCCAACCACACAAGCCGATGACACCCTCCAGCCACCCCGGGTGGTGGCCAGTCCTCCCAAGTTACAAGCCTTGTGCTTGTCCGTGACGATCACAGACCTGAAGTTGCTACATTGTGACACTGTTGACTTTCTGAAAAAGGCATGGAAGAGCCAGCCTCCTCCACTCCCCCAGGTCACTGGTGAAGAACCCATCCTAAGAGACACAGAGAAGGATGGAGAACAACTTCTGAGGGAAAGAACGAATGATTGGAGTGGAAACTCTCCTTTTCCAGAACGAGCAGAACTGTTCAACCCAGAAATTTCGAGATGGAGGCAGAGAGGGCAGGAGAAGGAGGGGGAAGAAAGGCTGGAGCCGTCGAAGACACTCATGGAGCCGGTCCCCGAAGATCAAGCCAGCCGGTCACAGTCCAGGGCAGGACCCGGGCTGCAGGCTGTCCCCTCGCCCGACCTCGCTGCACATCACGCCGGGGCCGGGACCTGCGGAGTCCAGCCGAAGAGGGGAGCAGGAAATGGCCATCACCCCGCCCATCGGGCCACAGTTTATCTGAAGGGTGTCACTGATGATGCTGGCTTCCCTGGGTCCCCTCCAAGTCCCAACGGCCAACAACAAGCCAGAGCCACACAACCATGGGCAGAAAGGGCAGAGATCGCAGTGCTGACACGACGAACACACAGTCTGCAAACCCAGGAAGTGTCTTTGCGGGAGGAAAATTCCCAGCTGGACCGTGAGATTCGGCAGCTGAAGCTGAAAGTCCAGAATGTACCGGATGAACAGGACCAATACATCCTGCAACTTCACAGGAAAATGTTTCAAGGGGAAGATCAGTGCTTGGCACTGAAGAAGAAGCTGGCCGGCCTGTATAGGGAGATGAACTTCACGCACCAGTTTCGCAACCTCTACAAGAAGAGGGCCCAAGACCTGAGCGAAGAGCTGGAGAGAAACGCCTGCCACCATCACAAGACTGTCGCCTTCCATCAGGACAGAGTGGCTAAAAGTTGGGTGGCAGCTGTGACCAGCAAGAGAAAGTTCGAGGAGCTAAGGGAAGAAAACGATCGCGTGAGGCAGATGCTGGCCGGCGTGGAGTCCCACTGCCCGCCTTTCCTGAGTGACCCTCTGGCTCCTGCAGCTCCGCCCGCAGCCCACAGAGGCTGGCAAGTGTCAGGGGGGTCCCTGGGGTCATCAGGGCCCCAGGAAGGAGGGAGGTCCCCCTGGGAGGGCACCGAGTCCGGGGTCACCAGCAGGAGGGACTGGGCTCAGGGCAGCCAGGCCCCGAACAGCCACAGCCCGGCTCAGCCTCTGCCTGGAGTTCTGTGAATCCCATCTCCCTGCTCTGTCTCTGCTGGGGCTGCTACTTCTAAACTGATGCCACAGTCACTGTCAGCGGTAGAGCCTAGAACTCTATGCTGCTGGTACAGACAGAGCTTTGTGCCTATTGTCATATATACATAGTTTCCGCCAACAGATGCTTTAGAATTATATACTGTAGGTATGGTATTCAGATTTAAATTAATGCCACGATGACCTAAGACATGTCTATTGTTGACATGGATAGAGACATTCAAAACAAGACCGTTTCCGTGCGCTAGGACCAGCGTTACGATCTGCAGAACTAACTCAATATTGATGTGAATAAGATGGGTTTGGCTTTAAAAACAAAGAGAAAAAAAAAACTTAAACAAAACAACGTCTCACTCAAACTGTATAAAATAGTTAGTGTAGTCCTAAATTCAAATTTTAGTCCTAAAACTCATATTTTAGTCCTAAGTTCATATTTTACTCCTAAATTCAAATTTTAGTCCTATATTCATATTTTAGTTCTAAAATCATACTTTAGTCCTAAATTCCTATTTTAGTCCTAAATTCATAGCATCAGTTTAGTCTTAAATTTATAGATAGGAAAACTTAAGAATTTGCAAACATTTCTTCCTTGTTCTGTAGTTTTTTTCTTCATCTCTGTTTCGTTTAAGATACTATTTATTGTTTAACATTTATGAATTTTATGCAAAGTGCAAAGTTTTCTCTTGACGACACACGTGCACTCCCAGGCACGTGGGCGTGCACACACACACCCCATGATACAGAGTCTAGACTATTGTAGTTGTTTTGTGAGTACCTGAAAATGTAAAAAAAGAATTGAAAATTTTTAATTTGCTTATAGATAAATAAATTACTGAAAAGAAAAAACGTGTGTGTGCAATGTGTAAGAGAGGAAAGCCTCCTTGGTCTCCCTCACAGAGAACACAGTGCCCTGATGGACCAGGGACGACCCCGGACAGGAGCACTTCTCCCACACGGTGCAGAGGAGGGAGGAGGCCAGGGGACAGTCCCCAGCTGTAGCAGGGAGGAGGGCAGGACCAAGGAGGGGGTTTTTAGCCTCCAGCCAGAGGGGGAGGTGGTCCCGCTCTGAACCTGGAGGGAGGACAGGGGAGTGGCATCAGCTGAGCCCAGTGGGGGGCTGTCCCAGGAATGCAGTAAAGTGCCCCCCTCTGTCATCCAGGCCTCCATGGACTGCTGGTGCAGGGCAGCCCCCGAGGGCCTGGAGTGTGCTGGCGGGGAGTCAGCCTCAGGCACGGAGCAGGCAGAGCAATTTGGAGAAGCACCCGCACGCGTGACTCTCTGACCTGAGGTGGGCTTGTGTGTTATGCCTTCATTCGCACCCACATGTGTAGTGAGTGTCTCTGCAGCTTCTCCCATGTCTTTGGTGCTGTTCTGGTGCATGGGGGACACTGATGGAGAAAACGACCCAGTGAGGCCCGAGGACCCCCAGTTCTTATGCCCTACATAGTAAGGGACAGGCCAGGGAATCAAGAACAAGGGGACAAGGAATAGCAATCTCTGCTCTGCGGAGAATTCCAATAGGGTGATGGCGAACGGGGTCAGAGGCCACACCCAGAGGTGACCTTCAGGCTGAGATGAAGGTAAGAGGAGGTAGTCTGGGAGGGCAGGGGGCAGAATGTCCCAGGCAGAGAGCACAGGAGTATAAAGCCTGAGGGCTGTGCTCCTGGGGCTGGGGAAACAGGGCAAAGGTGACAGGGAAGGGGGCAGGGAGCAGGGTCACTGCACAGATTCTCCCTAGTGCAGGGTGGAGACACCAGGGGCAGGTGTAGACCTGGAGACAGGGTAGTGGCTGGGCACGGGTGTGATGTGTGTTTTTCACAAATCTGTGTGACTGTGGGGACAAGGGAATGAGGGGTGGGTAAGACAAGGCTGGATTATTCTAGGAGGGGGCTCCCAGGGTCTGCATGGAGCACAGTGGGCTGGCACTGGGGTGGTCATCATGGAGATGGAGGAGCAGGACAGATTGGGGTTGGGTTTGAGTAGTTGGGTGTCAGAGGAGAGGCAGGAAGAAAGACTCCTTCCTTTTCTAGGATCGCTGTGTGTTGTCTGGCGTCCTCGAGTAATCCTTAGAAAATCTCTGCGTGGGGCCCTGAGGAAAGTCAGCAAGGCACGGACCCATTCCACGCGGTGGGAGGCCTGCTTTCTGAGGAGTGGGGCATGGAGCAGGCCTGTCCACTTGGGCTCCCACCAGGTGTCCACCGTCCCTGACGGCCTTTGCGAGCAGGTGGTCTCATCTTCCAGCTGCTCCCGCAACAGGGACCTCAAGGGCAGCTTGGGAGGGGCTGGAGGGCAGGGTGAGGATGCCCAAGGGGGTGCACGTCCTACCTGATGCAACCAGTGCTGCTACCAGTGGGAACCATGACAAACAACACGTGTCCTCCCACAGAGTCACAGGCCACAGGAGAGAGAGGCTCAGGGACTGGACGTGCTCGTGACTGTGGTTTGTGCCCTTATTGCAGGGCCACCCCAGCTCTCTAACTGTCCCTGCTGCATGCTGGGTTGGGTGGCAGGGCAGGAGGGGTCTCTGGAGGAGGCGGCCTCTAAGCTGAACACTGATGGATGAGCAGGAGTTACTGATGGTGCTTTCACACTTTAAAGACCATATGATTTGTATTTCCCTGATGTCAAGTGATGTGGAGTATTTTTTCGTTTGTCTATTGGCCATTTGTATGTCTTCTTTGGAGAAGTGCCTGTTCAGATCTTCTGCCCATTTCTTGACTGGATTAGTTGGTTTTTTGGGTGTTGACTTTGACAAGTTCTTTATAGATCTTGGATACCAGCCCTTTATCTGATATGTCATTTGCAAATATCTTCTCCCATTCCGTGGGTTGCCTTTTGGTTTTGTCAACTGTTTCCTTTTCTGTGTAAAAGCTTTTTATCTTGATGAAGTCCCAATAGTTCATGTTTGCTTTTGTTTCCCTTGCCTTTGGAGACATGTCTAGCAAGATGTTGTTGCAGCCAAGGTCACAGAGGTTGCCGCCTGTGTTCTCCTCTAGGATTTTGATGATTCCTGTCTCACATTTAGGTCTTTCATCCATTTTTGGGTGTGGTGTAAGAAAGTGATCCAGTTTCATTCTTCTGCATGTGGCAGTCCAGTTTTCCCAACACCATTTGTTGAAGAGACTGACTTCTTTCCATCGGATATTCTTTCCTGCTTTGTCAAAGACTAGTTGACCATAGAGTTGAGGGTCCATTTCTGGGTTCTCCATTCTGTTCCATTGATCTATGTGTCTGTTTTTGTGCCAATACCATCCTGTCTTGGTGATTACAGCTTTGTAATAGAGCTTGAAGTCCAGAATTGTCATGCCTTTGGCTTTGGTCTTCTTTTTCAACATTCTCTTGGCTATTCGGGGACTTTTCTGGTTCCATACAAATTTTAGGGTTGTTTGCTCCAGCTCTGTGAAAAATGTTGATGGTACTTTGATAGGGATTGCATTGAATGCATAGGTTGCTCTGGGTAGCACAGACATTTTAGCAATATTTATTCTTCTGGTGCACGAGCATGGAATGTTTTTGCATTTCTTTGTGTGTTTTTCAATTTCTTTCCTAATGTTCTGTAGTTTTTAGAGTACAGATCCTTTACCTCTTTGGTTAGGAACTGGAGGCTATTATGCTGAGCGAAATAAGTCAATCAGAGAAAGAAAATTATCATATGATTTCAATCATATGTGGAATCTAAGAAGCAGGGCAGAGGACCATAGGGGAAAAAAGCGAAAACTGAACAGGAAGTCATCTGAGAGGGGAAAAAACCCTGAGAGACTCTTAACTCTAGGAAACAAACTGAGGGTTGCTGGAGGGGAGGGGGGCTGGAGGGCTGGGGTAATTGGGTGATGGGCATTAAGGAGGGCATGTGATGTGATGAGCGCTGGGTGTTATATGTAACTGATAAATTGTTGAACACTACATCTGAAACTAATGGTGTACTATATGTTGGCTCACTGAGTTTAAATAAAAAAAATTTTTAAAAGAAAAAGAAATAAAGAGCATGTGAATCTCTTGGAGACCTTGTCACAGACAGCATGGCCCCCATATGCTGTCTATGCTGGGACCAGTCGGGAAGTAGCAGGGACCCTTAGATGATGATGAGATAGAGTGGAGGAAATTGGAGGGAGTGGGAGCTTTTCTGGCAGAAACCACCACACAGGCAAAAACACGGGGCACAAAACAGCCTGGTCTGAGTGAGCAAGGCCATTTGTGCAGTTGCTTTCTGGAGTCTGGGAACTCAGTGCTGGGAGGGTGGGAGCAGGGGGCACTGTTCCCACTTCCCTTGTGCAGGCTCCTATCCTACGTGGGCTATCTTGTCCTTCAAACAAAGCCCATTTCTGCAGCGGTCCCTGGCCGAGAGCTTATGCTCAGGATAAAACAGGAAAACATGTTTGTGACCCTGCGTGCTTTAGCGTAAACGTCAGACCACGAGCGGTTGGGAATGTCTGGCTTGCTCAGGGTGGAACGCTGCCCTTCCCGAAATCCCCTCAGATAACGAGCCGCCAGGAACTCTGGGTCTGCTAAAGGGTGGAACGCAACCCCAACCGAAACCTGATTGCTCTTGACCCCACGGGGTCCATAGAAACATGTTTAAGAATAGGCCTCACTTGCTGAATGTTACATCATCAAATCCCGCTACCTTCCCCGTGATGTACTACTATTCACTAGGATCATGAGACTCCCCTTGATTGTATTTGATTGTTTACCGCCAATAAATACGTGAGGTTGCAGCTGTTCGGGGCGATCGCACTCTCGGCGGTGGCACGCTTGCAGGTGTCCCCTGCACCCACGCTTTCTTTCACGGCTAACCTGTCTCTGCCTCGTCCTTCTCCCGAATCAATGCCGTGGCTCCATGGGTGGTGTCGCGGCACATTTCAGGGGAAGACAATGAACCACAGACTCGAGGTGCCTCTGGCGGAGGCCGGCCATGGAGGATCCATCTTGCCCAGGCACAGCAGCAGCTCTGCAAGGGAGGAACTTCTTCAGCCTGAAGATAAGTCAACGCCTTCACACCACACACAAACTCGTTTGTCCCCTGGGCAGGAGCCTGACAGCTCAGTGGGCTGGGCCTTTACAGACACATCAAATGCAAACACAGCTTCTGTCTAAGGACTCGGTACCAAGGTACATCTTCAGCTCTTTTGGGGCTTAAAGAATACATATTTTACTGTCGTCCACCTCAACTGAAGGTTAGAAATACAGATATTTCAGATACCATTTTTGAAGCATCACAAAATCTATATGCTTTCTCATTTCAAGCAGCAAATTCTCATCTGATGATTACCGAGGTACAAGTTTCAAGGACAGCTGCCAAAAAGATTGCGCGTACTTTTTTAAGGGTGATATGCTGGTTAGACTCTTACTTTTCACTCACTTACTCAGGACTGATTTATGAAGTGCCTTCTGTGTGTACCAGGCACCAGGCCAATTTGGGTCCCGCTAAGAACAAGACAGACAGGGTCCCAGCCTGAAGGAGCTGACCTTGACCAAGAGGCAGGTGGTGACCTAGCCTTTCCCGGGAGGACGAAGACTCCATGCCAAGGTCCCTCTCTGGTTCGGTTTCCCGGGAGCCAAGGAATACAGCACTGCCAGGGAAACTTTCATAATTAGGGTTTATTAGACCAGATGACAGAGCGAGAAGAATCACATCACAGATGGAACAGTGGAAATTAAAAAAAATTAGATGCAGCAAAATCACAGGAGGAAAAGCCACACATTCACCCGCTTCTTACAGAACTCCTAAGAAGGAGTTACAGGGTGGAAATCTCCAGCTCGGGCTCTGACCTCAGGCTTCTTTCTCAGGGGGAGTCTGATGAATCGTGGCTCCCCACTCCCTGAGCCCAGCGCTGTGTGCAGCAAGGAGACAGCTTTGCAGAGGCCAAAGGCACAAGATTGACTGGGCCCCATCACTTACGTCCAAGGAGCCTCATTTACTCGCATGTGAAACCAGAATAACCATTCTTGCCATGCAGGGTTGCCGCCCAAGGGAGAAATCACCCTTGTGCTGTTCTCCAAGAGGCTAACTTGGTGCCAGGCACACCGCAGTGGGGCCCAGGCAGCAGGGAGAGCCAGGAACACAAGTCCTCTTTATGTAAAATGTTGCCATTGTGCTCATCATGGGCTTTCTGCAGAAATTTTCATTCTTAAAAATAATATCACATGCAAATTTTATCTTGATTACTGAGTTTTTTTGGCATGCCTTGAATTTTTTATCATTATAAAATATACATATATATTTTACCATTTTACCTATTTTTTTAAGACTTATTTATTTATTTTAGAGAGAGAGCACATGCCAGCAGGAGCAGGGGGAGGGGCCGAGGGAGAGGGAGAGAGAGGCAGAGAAGCAGACTCCCCGCTGAGCGTGGAGCCCAGCTCAGGGCTGGACCCCGGGACACGGAGACCACGACCGGAGCTGAAACCAAGAGTTGGAGGCTTGACCGACTGAGCCAGCCAGGCGCCCCTACCTATTTTGAAGTGTAAACTTGAGGGGCACGAAGCACATTCCCGTTGTTATGCAACCAGCCCCACCATCCACCGCCAGAACTTTTCATCCTCCCGAACTGAAACCCTGCCCGCATGAAACACACACTCCCCTCTTCCCCCTGCCTCCGGCCCCTGGCACCCTCTATCCTCCTTGCTGTGTAAGAGCCTGACTGCTCCAAACAGCTCATTTACGTGGACTCACACAGTGTCTGTCCTTTGGGACTGGCCAATTCTGCTGAGCGTGATGACCTGAAGGGTCTTCCACGCCGTGGCAGGTATCAGAATGTCAGAACTTCATTCCTTTTTAAGCCTGAATAAGATTCCGTGCGGGGCTAAGCCCACATTTCATTCACCCACGTGCCCATCAGCGGGACGCTGCTGTGAACAGTGGGGTGCAAATATCCGTTTCAGTCGGGCTTTCAGTTCCTCGGAGTGCACACTCAGAAGCAGAATCACGGGATCCTAGGGTAACTCCAGCTTTCATTCTTTGAGGAACCTCCCTACTGTTTCCCACAGCGGCCGCCGCACTTACGTTCCCACCAGCAAGGCACAAGGGTCCCAGTCCCTCCACATCCTCACCGACACTGGTTCCTTTCAAGTTTGTTCTCTGATGACAGCAGCACAGTGGGCCTGAAGGGGACACCCTCTCAGATTTCGTGCCCGAAGTGAGGTGTCCTTCACCCCACCCAGCCATGGCTTCCCGTCTCCCATGAGTGGCCCAGGAAGAAACCCCGACCCTATTCATGGGTTAGGGCTCTGTCCTGATGGAACCCCAAAAGGGGGCTCTCCGGGTCCCCATATGGACCTGCTGGGTTTGCTAGGTGCCTTGGCTAAGACCACGGGCTCTGTCCCTGGGCCCAGTGGTCAATTCGCACCAATGCAGGTGAGCCATTGGAAATGTGGGAAGGACTAGGGTCCTTCAAGGCAGATCGTGACCTCTGACAAGCCACACATCCTCAGTGTGGTGACCAGAGTCCCATCTAACAAACAAATAAACTGCTGAAAACCACTTCAAAGTAAAAACAAAACAAAACAACAAAAAAAAACCCAAACAAACCTTTTGCGTAATATCATCTCATACACGTTCTTCTGCAACTTGAATTTTGGCTCAGTCGTCTGTTCTGGAGAATTGTTCACACCGATGGATGCAGTTCTAGTTCATTCCTTTGAAAGACTAAAGAGAGTCTTGCACACGAAGACCCTCTTTACCAGCCCCTGTGGGCCAGACGGGTTGTTTCCAGTGCCCGGCCCCATCTATTCTGCTTCTGAGTGGATTTGAGAGAGGATTTCCTCTGGGGACACCGACAGTCGAGTGCGTGGGCACAGCGGAGACACCCTCCGCCGAGCGGCACAGACAGACGAGCTCGTTATCACCCTCGAGCTCGTTCCCTGTGGGTGGGAGATGCACACAGGAGTGCGTGCCCTACAACCAAAAGCCAGAAGCACGGATGCCTGAGTGATCGGGGCCCAGAACAAAGAGAGACGGGCGAGGAGGGGTCAGAATGCTCTCTATATACATTATGGGAATTCAAGAGCTCACAACCCTGGCTCCCAGATTTGGCCCTGAGCTTTCTGGGCCCAGCAGACAGGGAAACCGAGCCAGGGAGAAAAGACTCTTCCTGAAGGAAGCAGGGACTTGCTCAGGACCGGGCTGTCAACAAGCTTCCCATGGGACCCACACCGGAGACCCTGGGGAACGTCATGGGCTGTGTCCTGCTGTGATTCCTTCTCAAGCCTGTCTCAAAGGAGGCATCCAGGACCCCTCAGGGACAGCGCTGCCCAGGGGGATTTGGGCTTCCTGTGTTCCCAGCTTGTGGGTCTCACCTCCGGGGACACAGCTCCCCTCTGTCCTCCATGAGGTATCTGTCCCTCCATGCTCCGCAGCGCCCCCTCCAAGGGCAGGAACTGGGCTCTGCAATGCGCAGACTGCCCAAAAGGGCAAAGCACCTGCCCAGCAGACCCGAGGTTCACCCCCAGGCTGGAACTGGGCTTCTCCTTGGTGGCGGGGGGCGGGGGGACAGCAAACACCGGCTGCCCCAGCCTCTCTGTCCACATGGGGATGTTGGGGTCCAGCTCTTCTGTGGGAGGATTAATCACTGCCTCTCTCCAGCTCCCCCCGCCTGTTTAATCAGAGTCATAAAACATCTTAATGTGAGACCACGTCCTTCTGCAGTCCTGGGTAAGTCCCTTTGTAGAGAGCCTCTGCCAAGCCTCCTGACGCGGACACCTGGGCCTCAGCGGGGCTTTCAGCCATGATCCTGAGCTGAGCCATGTGAAGACCCTGCCTCCCCTCTTGGCCATCAGGGCCCAGCTGCTGCCCAGTGAGCGTGGGACCCACGTGAGCCTGGGTGAGTCACCTAGGAAAGACGCCCTGCCCTGGCCACCGGCCTGGGGAACCACGTGCCTTCCCTCCTGAGCTCCTGGTGATGACCGCGTGCTCTTCAGCACTCGTCCCCGCCCCCCCAGCATGGAAATCAGAGGCCACACACCCAGGGCAGGGAGCCCGTACCTGGCCAGGCAGCCGGGTCAGGTCATCAACAATAGGAGACCAAGGTGGCAATGTCGCAGTGCTCCACCCAGGTGCCATGGCCTTGTTTTCAAGGCTGTGCGTACTTTCCCAAAGGATGTTTGGACAAGGGACTTGCTTTTTATCGTTTGCAGCTGTGTAAGTGAGGTTGCCGGGAGGTGACAGCTAGGGACGGAGGGGGCCGGGGGTTTTTTGGAAAGGACAGCGCTGCCGTGAAACGTGAAACCCAAGCTGTTGTTCAAGCTCAGGGGGAGGAAGGCAAGTGCAGAAATTCTGGACTCGCCCCACGGTTGGGGGTCGCCATCAGGATGCTGTGCATATGCACGGAAGGAGGGGAACGACAAGTCAGCCCCGGGGACGGGGCCAACAGAAGCTGACGGGCATGGGCTCACTCCGGGGAGGAAACGCGCTGCTGGCTCGCAGCTGGGTTGTCCTGGTGCTCTTGGGACCCTTGTCCCGCCCCTGGTGCTGTGGTGCCTGGCTGGTGACGGTGGCAGGCGTCTGGTCTGCAAGACCAGGATGGATTCAGGTGAAGAGCGGAGGGAGCACAGGGAGCGGTTTTCGGTGGCGACACACAGGACTGAGGTAAGGCTCTGTCCCTGAAGCCCAAGCCAGCAACGACTCATGGTGCCAATGGACGCCAGGCCCACATCACCCTTGTCTCCGTGGACGAGGCGCCCTCTGGGCGCCAGGCCCACTCCGTGCACCAGGCCCACTCCGTGTTTACATGCAGAGTGGACAACCCCACACTCATCTCTGAGGCAGGTGCAAAGTCTCCAGTCTAAGGCAGGGACCCAGAGCCGGTGAGGCCAGAGCAGGATTTGAACCCACGTCTATGGAAGAGCGGGTCTGTGCCCCTTGCTTTCTCTGATTTGCCCCCACACAGCCTGTGTCTCTCCTTGCCTCCTGCCTCCTTCTCTGCCCTCTCCTTTCTCAACCCCGCTCATCCTTTCCTTCCTCGCCTCCTCTTCCTGCCTCAATCCGGTGTGTCTGCCCTGCATCCAGCCCAGTCCCACACGGACCAAGCCCGTTGCAGGTGCTGTGCACTTGGAGACACCTGAACGTGCTCCCTGACTCAGGGGCATTTGCCACAGCCTCGCCAAGAAACACGAAAGAAGGTAACGCCCTGTGTTTCCACTCAAAAATCAGGGGAGCAGAGCACTTTACTCATCTCCCGTTGGCAGGTTTCCACTTCTGGGTAACTGAATGTTACCCAGACAAACCTGCTCACCTGTGATTCGGGGAGAAGGGCTTCCGGAGAGAGAGGGGCTTGCTGGGGGTCTGAGGATGTGCTGGCAGGTGGGACGGTGAGGAAGGGGAGCCCAGGTTTTCCGGAGTTCAATTCCAACTCTGCCACTTGCTGCTCTGCCTCCTGGGGGGAATGCATCCACTCTGCGAGCCTCAATCTTTCCATCTGGGAAGTGGGGGGGCTGTCAATACCTACCCCACACTGTGGTTATGAGGGTTCCCTTAATAGCACATGGCAGACTCGTAGCACAGACTCGTAGCAGAGCCGTGGCTCCCTTCAGCAGGCCCATGAAGCCCACGGACCCCTTCCCAGAATTGTACATTTAGATGCATAAAATAAAAGCCAGAAGGATGACGAAAAACACACAAATATCAAAATGAGTATTGAATTATAACTGCGGAAAAGCAATGCATGGGCGTCCTTACGAATGCACGTGTAGCGAGATCCAGTGGCCGGTCCAGTAACTACCGCGATGTCGGAGCAGAGATGAGTGGTCTTTCCAGATCCCACAACGGTAACCACGCGGTACGGAACATCTCTGATTCCACGGGTGAGGACATCCCAAGCGCTGTTAACGCTGCTGTAGTTTGTTGCTTCGGTTCCATCATCGAAGGAGAGGCTACACGTCAGCTGGAAGCTGGTGAAACATAAAAACCCAGGTTTTCCCAACCCAAGGTCACTCACGGACCGTGAGGAGCCACTTCTCTGGGCTCTGGGTGACCCCCCAGCCCGAGGCAGCAGGGTCGGGATGGAGAGAAGTCGCACTTTGTCGGAGCTGGGAGCCTCGTGGGCAGTGAGGATGTCAGAGAGGAATTCTGCATTTTCCTTTTTTTTTTTTTTTGCAGTTCTCCTAAGAAACAAGCGCCAAGGGACAGCCTTTCAGGGGCGTAATTCCATTCCTCTACCTGAATAGTAAATTCACAGATACTCTCATCTCTCCGAGAGAAAAGCCGTGGGTGGAACATTCTTTGAAATGTCAAATCCAAAATGACTCTGCAGGGCACAGGCTGGAGAGAGATCTGTGTTCTCCAACAGCCAGCTGTTCTGGGTGCAAAGGGATGTGCAAGCCCTTTCTTGTCACTATTTAGGTGACATTTTCAAGTTTTCAGACTTGTGAGGTTGTCGGTGTGTCGGGGTTTTTAGAAGCTGGTTTGGTGTGTTTTTTTTTTCCCTATCAATATCCCTCCTCGACTTCCGCTGGTCCCTGTCTCCAAGCTATCACCAGGCACATCCATAACTCATCCCATCTGGGAGGCTGGTCTCCAAACATCCAGTAGTGAAAGCCGATGTTGGGTTTGCCCAGCATATCTGCCCCATTCTCGTGCCTTCTGGGAACCACTCTCCTCAACGTGGGAATGACCTCCAATCCCTCAGTCCAGGGGTGGGCATGAGACCCCAGCAGGCCCAGGCCTAGGTCCCTTCCCCAGACAAACACAAACACTAAGAAAGAGGAGACTTCTCTCCTTCTGAAATCACAAGCACCAAAAATCCTGGAATGCTGGGCTGCCAAGGGCCACGGTGTCCCTTTTGCAGATACTCTGTTTGAACACTAAGCTATTGCAGAGAAAGCAGTAGAGCCAAAAGACAGCAAGAAACAAAATCTTGATATCTGGACCCTTGATCCAGCTGTTCCTGAAGCTTCCTTCCTAGTCTCATGAAGGACCTAACCTGAGTCCCCTTAGGGGTAAGCAGTGTGAGATGAGTTTCTGCAACCTGCATGTGAAAGAATCCTATTGGTTCTACTTTATAATAATTCTGCTGGTGAGCAAACACATCAGAACAGACAAGGTAAGACAGCTCACGGGTTCAGTTGGCCACACTCAGGCTCCTACCTTACAAGTATAACAATAGTGACAAGCTTCCCTGTTTCTGAGATTGCAGGGTGTTCTCCCTCTGGGGTCCCCCACTGCCCATGACAGTAGTCCTCTCCCTGGGTGGGCATGGGGACAGTGTTGTGCTCTGCTTCCAAACCTTCCCAGGGGACACAGCAGGGACCATGAGCTGAGGGCTCTTCGTTGGCCGCTGACCCATCCTGCCCACAGTGAGCTCCTCCTGGGAGCAGGGCCTGGGCTTGGGGTCCCTGAGCTCCTGTGTGTGCAGGGGCACCTCCCTCCTGGGTCAGCTTCTGGGAGGTGCCACCACTGCTTGGGGAGGAAGGAGGCTTCAGGGGCAAGACCCAGGCCTTTGGGTCCCCAGCAATGACTCCCTGCATTTCTGACCGAGGATTCTTCCTGGGCCTCAGGATCCCAGTGCTGGGGCCACGCCTGTCCTGAGGCTGGAAGGGGCTGCACAGACACGGCTGCCCGCACCCCGCAGTCCTCCTCCCCGGGCACCTCTGCAGGCGGGAGGGAAGAGGAACACTGGCCCTGACCAGAGCCCCCATCCTCAGACTCCCGAAAATATTATCCAGGCCTGAAGGAGAGGGGCCTCGTTCACAGACCCATGGAGGGCTCATGTCCACCATGAGGCACGTCTGAGCCATGCCCCCCACACCAGCCTCTGATCAGCGACCTTGGCAAATACTCACGGGTGTAATTGTATCATTAGTTTCAATGGTGGCCCATTTGGGGCTCGTTTAATATTTGACTTTTCTCTCCTGTCCCCACTGCTGATGAAATTTCCAGTCTGAATCCCAAGGTCAGGATGAAGGAAACCTGATAGATGAGAGTATTTGTAAGATGAAGCAGCGGGCACTTCTGTTCCCTGCCCTTCCGTATGTCTCACTTCAGGCCCGACACAGAGTCTGTCCCCTGAAATAAAGTCTCAGCCTGGGACCGCTGGACCCTCTGAATGGGATGAGACAACAAGGGAGCTCTTCCCATCTGTTAGTTTGTGAACCAGAGGCCGGAGAGAAGGCGCTCTTCTCCTCCCGAGCAACGTGGATTCTGATTCTATCAGCTAACTATCTGAGGGAGCCGAGGCCTGGGGGGAAGGGTATTTGTGGAATCGGGGACGTGCAGGAGGCCCCAACCCCCGGGCGCAGACCAGACTGTTCAACCACACATCCCGCAGGAGAACGTCCAGGGAGATGCTCCCGGGCACAGGTCTCAGAGCCACACCCCGCCCAGTCCTCAGGTGCATGACGTCACAGCGAGGACACAATCCCCAGGCTCCGCCCTCCCCTGACAGAAAACCCCACCAGAACTCTTGCCGTGGCACCAAAGGTTGACTCCCGGGAAGCTGTGTGAGTGGCTGTGTCCTGAGTTAGGCTTTGAAGGATCCTCCATCCGTTGGTAGGGTGACAAATCCAGCGTGCTCCCTCACCCAGGACTCTCAGGCAGGACACCGTCCTGCAAGGGCAGGCCGTTCCTACCCCTCCCAGAGTGACTAGCCTCCTCCCAGGCTCCATGATGGACCCAAACTATGGAGGGAGGAGGAAAGTCTCCTGGCCACCCACAGTCCCTGTGTGTAGGATGCACTGACAGTGAATAACCCAGACCTGTTGAGGGAGGGACAGGACCCTGTGGGAGCCGGGAGACCCTGGTGGACACAAGACACAATCCCCATGACAACATGCTCTCTAGCCCTGGCCTCCGCACCTTTGCTACGTCCAGACCCCTGTCTTTTCCGACGTGTGTCCTGAGGTTCTCTCCAGGGTGTGGTCACAGGCAGGTCTTTCTGCCACATGCAGAGCGAGGTGACAGACGTACCCATCTGGTGCTTGGTGCCCGTGCTTGAATAGCATTCCCCCAGATTCATGTCCTCCTGGAACTTCGGAAAGTGAGCGTATCTGGAAATAGCGTCTCTGCAGGTGTAATTAGTTGCGATGAGGTCATACCGGCTGCGGCACCCCTGATCCCCCATGACCTGGGTCCTCACCGGCGGAGAGAGCAGACTCAGACTGGCAGGAGGGAAGCCGGGGAAGCCAGGGGCAGGGACTCCAGGGAAGCAGCTACGAGCCCAGGAACGCCCCGCTGGGCAGCAGCCCCCAGAAGCCAGGAGAGCAGCTTCGAACGGATCTCCCTTTGGGCCTCCAGAAGGGACGCACCCTGAGGGACCCTGACGGCAGAGCTGTGGCCTCCAGAAGAGCGAGAGAATAGCGCTCTGGGGTTGTGAGCGCGGCTTGCGGGGCGTGTTACCGCAGCCCAGCAAACTAACGCAGCCACACAGCCCTTCAAGCGCAGGCCGGGCGAACCCTCAGAGCTGGACTCCTACGAGCCCGAAGCCGCCGGGAGAGGAAAGACGAACGTCTGTCTGACGTGCATCCCTCGTGCTTCTACGGGACAGACGTCACCAGAAAACCAGCCCAGAACCATTTAGCCCCTCCTCTTGGCTACTGATTTAAAAGTAAGCTCCTAGGGAGCATCCTGGGCTGGCAGGAGCCCATCATGGACTGAACCCCTGACCCCGGGCGCAACATTGGCCTCCGGGAGTGACCCCGCGGCTGCGGGGTGGAGACCTCCGCAGTGGGGTGCTCTGCTGACTGAGCGAGAGTGATGGGCAGGAAGGCAGGCTGGAATGCAGACCTCTGTCTTACTCTTCCAGAAGTTTCTTTGTCAGGGGCGTGCTCCCAGGAGGGGTGGAGACTCTGTCCCATGGCTTCTACTTCTGCGCAGCCCCCACTGTTGCTGGTGAGGGCGCTAAGTCAGACCCACCTGTGAACGGTGTTTGTGGACCTGCCAATCCACGCACGACATCATCCAGCACTTGGCGTAGCAGCGCTTCACATGCAGTGACGGGGGAGGGACAGGGACATTTCTGATGGGACTCCAGCCCTCCACTACCACGTGAACCATAATCCCAGCCCGTGGGAAACCATCAGACCATAACTGAGAGTTGCAGGCACCAAGTGTGGCCAACGACCAGAATCACCTGTTAGGAATCTCTCACCCTGCTTCGATACCAGAGGGGGCAGCATTCTCTGTCCTTCCTTCATGTCTGTGACCCTGAATCCACCAGCACCCTGTGCAGCACAGGGTGGGGGCTCTTTCCTGTCCGGGGCATGTCAGGGTTCCTGGTGTTTGCTCTACATGGTCAGGCTTGGGTTCACTAGAAAGACCTTGGTCCTGTGTCGTTGTTTGCCTGGATGGTCCTGGGACAAGTAACACAGAGTCACATTCACCTTTGAGTGAAGGAGAAGGCTCTTGATTGTCCGCAGTGCCTAAAGCAGTGTCAGCCTGGGCCAGTGGTTCCCTCACTGGGCGTCTTAAGACATGTCCCCATCAGAGATCAGTCTGGGGGGTCAGGTGAACCCCCAGTTAGTCCCCTCAGCTTTGGAGAAAGGGCACAGGAAGGGGATGGGGAGGTGATGATATGAGGAGGGCATAGGGAGGGGAGAGAATGGGTTACTATGGAGGATTTTAGCACAGATGCACAAATACATTCTGAAATTGCTTTTTCTGATGGCAAAGCCTAAAAGATGTTATAGTTTGAATTTAGTTAAAACTTCACCTTGCAAAAGAGAAATTAAGAAACAGTCCCATTTACAATTGCACGAAAAAGAATAAAATACCTCAGAATAAACTTAACCAAGGAGATGAAAGACTTGTACTCCAAAAACAATAGAACACTGATGAGAGAAATTGAAGAGAACACAAACAAATAAAGATATTTCATGCTCGGGGATCGGGAGAAAAAATATTATTAAAATGTCCATACTGCCCAAAGCAATCTATAGATTTAATGCAATCCTTGTCAAAATATCAACAGCATCTTTCACAAAACTAGAACAAATAATCCTAAAAATGTATATGGAACTACAAAAACAAACTAACAAAAAACCAAATAGCCAAAGCAGTCTTAAAGAAGAACAAAGCTGGAGGTATCACAATCCCAGATTTCAAGATATACTATAAAGCAATAGTAATCAAAACAGCATGGTACTGGTACAAAAACAGACACATAGATCAATGGAACAGAATAGAAAGCCCAGAAGTAAACCCACATTTATATGGTCAGTTAATCTTCAATAAAACAGGCAAGAATATCCAGTGGGAAAAAGACAGTCTCTTCAACAAATAGTGTTGGAAAAACTGGACAGCAATGTGCAAAAAAGATGAAACTGGACCACTTTCTTACACAATACACAAACTCAAAATGTTTTTAAAGACCTAAAAAGAGAGACCTGAAACCGTAAGAATCCTAGAGGAGGGCACAGGCAGTAATGTCGCTGACTCGGGTGCAGCAACAATTCTAGATGTGTCCCTGAGGCAAGAGAAACAAAAGCAAAAATAAGCTATCGGGACTACATCAAAATAAAAAGCTTCTGCACAGCAAAGGAAACAACCAACAAAACTAAAAGACAATCTACTGAATGAGAGAAGATATTTGTGAATGACCTAGCCAACGAAGGGTTAGTATCCAAAATATATAAAGAACATTTACAACTCAAAAAATACCCCCCAAAAACAAATAATCCAATTAAAAATGGGCAGAAGACATGAACTGACATTTCTCCAAAGAGGACTTCCAGATGCCAACAGACACATGAAACGCTGCTCCACGTCCCTCGGCATTGGGGACGCAGATCCAAACCACACCGAGCTACCCCCTTACCCGTCAGAATGGCTAAACTGAACAAGACAAGAAACAACAATGTTGGTGAGGATGTGGAGAGATAGGAACCTTGTGCACCGTTGGGGGGATGCAAACTGGTGCAGCCACCGTGGAAAACAGTATGGAGGCTCCTCAAGAAATTAAAAATAGAATTACCATATGATCCAGTAATGCCACTACTAGGTAATTACGCAATGAATATGAAAAAACTAATTTGAAAAGATACATGCATCTCTATGTTTACTGCAGCATCATTTACAAGAGCCAAATTATGGACGAATGGGTAAAGAAGATGTGGCATGTATGTATGTCCCCCCCCCACCACACACATGAATGGAATATCATTCAGCCATAAAAAGAATGAAGTCTTGCCATTTGCAACAACATGGATGGATCTAGAAGGTATAATGCTATGTGATATAAGAGGGTCCGAAAAAGACAAATATGATTTCATTTATATGGAGAATTGAAGAAACAAAACAAACAAAGAGAAAAAGAGACAAACAAAAAACCAGACTCTTAACTCTAGAGAACAAACAGGGTTCTCAGAGGGGAGGGGGGCGGGGGGAAGGGGGAAATAGAGAATGGGGATTAGGGAGGGCACTTGCCGTGATGAGCACTGGGTGTTGTGCGGGTGTCGAATCACTGTGTTGTACACCTGAAATTAATACAGCGCTGTGGGTTCACTAACTGGAATTAAAAAGAAAAAAACAACTGCTGGCATAAGGTTCAAAGCCAAATGGATTCCCAGTATTTTTTCTTTACTATTTTTACTCTGTACTGAGATATACATCATTTCTACTGCAGGTGCTCAAATCTTAGGGGCACTTAACTATTCAGTGACGTTTTACATACGTCTACAGCCGTGTAAGCATCTCCCCGAGCAAGATGCAGAACATTCCCAGGCCCGGAAGGACCCTCCTCAATAACTAATCCCCCCATCCTAGAGGCAACCGCTGCTCTGACCTTTGGCACCACGTGTCACTAAACTTAAAATTCAGAGATGGAATCATACACGCTGCATTCTAGGACCTGCTTTCTTGTGCTCAATACTGTGTCTGTGCCATGTCCTTGTGTAAAGTAATAGTTTGGGGTTTTGTTGTTGCATATGGTCCCGTTACGTGACTATGTCACAATAATTTCTTCTGCAGGTGGTGACCATGTGCGTTGTTTTGTGCTCGGGGCTGTTAGAAACAAAAGAGCGATGACCATTGGCGTGTATGTGTCCTGGTGGCCGGAGCCCTCGCTTCCCCTGAGTACACGCCCAGGGACGCTGGCCACAGACATCTGCGTGCTCAGCTGTACTAGACACGGCCACGCGGTGTCCGAACATTGTCCCACTTCACCCATAGACGTACAGAGCTGCGGCCGTCCCCCTTCATGGTCACACTTGGTGCCAATCTTTTTTATTTTAGCCATTCTGATGGGTGTGCAAGGGTATCTTACTATAGGCTTCATTTGCATTTTCCTGGTGGCTAATAATGTTGGGCACCTTTATGCTTATTGGCCTGTTGCTTTCCTCCGTTACAGGGGTCTGCTTGTTTTTCTGTCGGGGTCTGATAGTAAACATCTTTGGCTTACAGGTCAGATGGTTTCCACTCCAGCCACCCAGCCCTGCTCTTGTAGGGGAAAGCAGCTGCTGACGATGTATGAATGAACGGGCATGGCTGTGTTCCAATAAAACTTTATTTATAAAACAGCCTGAGGGGTCGGATTTGGCCTCTGGGGCCTTCATTTCCCGACCCCTGCTCTAGGGTAAAGCATCTGCTCAGGATGTCTGCCTATGGCTAAATGGGTTTGTTGGAATTCTCTTATTGATCTGTACATGTTATGTTTAAGTTCTGTATCCCAGTCTTGTGCTACTGATCATTTATCATGTTCTGGAAATGAGAAGAAATCATGGTATTACATCTGACCATTTCTATAGCTTTGTCCTCGATGTTTCCACCATGAGGGTCCTAAGGGAGGAGATGACAGTCGTCGCAGGGAGGCTTCCTCCTGACACGGGGACCCAGGAGAACTGTCCACTGCTGTGTCATCCGAGTGGCAGATGGTGCCGCACAGCAGCCCAGAGCCCTGTGTCCTCTGTGCCCCTTACTGCAGATCGCCATGCCGTGATGGCTACAGTAAAAATGGCTCTGCCTTGTTAACAAGCACACATTTCCCAAAAGGAACAGAAACTTAGTATGGATAATATATGTATATGCCCCAGGACTTTTCTCATCTGAAGAAAATTTTTTAGTCCTTCAGATTGAAGATAGTCAAAGTGGGGGAGCTAGTAGGCACCCCCCTTTACATTATTTGCCAAAAGCTTGACGGGTTGGGCATCAACTGAAAGAGGGCTGGAGGGGAAATGGGCCCCCATTCGAAGATTGGGCTGGAAGGGCTGCTCCTGGAAATCTGGTCAGGTTCTGCCCACCAAGACAGGACCTTGAGGTTGGGGGCGGGGGATGGCATTGGTCAGAGGACTCATCACTCAGGCCCACTGGGTTGAGAGCCCAGATTTCCCAAGTCCAAAGTCTTCCTCACATCTTCCCTTTATCTAAGTAACTTTGACTTTGCCAGATGAACCATGATGTGAGCTGCATAAACACTGCCATGTATTTTGTCTTTCTCTCCACCATACCTGCGTCAGTAAGAGCATCGAATGACCGAGGAGCCCCATTTGCAGAACAAACAGATCATAAGGAAACTAGTAAGTGATTTGATTGCATCTTGCAGAGACGTTTTGGTCCTCGTCCCACCCATCCCTCCCTCTCAGTGTCTCCTCAAGACAGACAGGGTGGCTCGATGCCCAGCGTCAGTCAGGACCCGGGGCCAAGAGGAGACTCACGGTATCAGGCCTCTTTCCCTTGTAAGTTACTAATGCCATGGAGGTACCACAGTCTGTGTCCTTCACAGATGCTCTAATCACAAAGAGATATATCAAAATATGGGAACTGGTCTCATCCAACCTGGCCTTGAATGGCCAACTACTCTTACCTTCAGTTTTACCTGATTCCAAATATACAGCTCCTTAGGAACAGAGGAAAGCTGTTCCCAGTCCCTAAATGTGGGATTTATCAGTCATGTATTGTTTATTCTTGCGCAATTAGGGACATCATTTCTGGAAAAGGACTTTCAGGACTGAATAAATCTCTGTCATTTTCCTAGCAGCAATTCTTCTTTGGGCATGCCCTCCTTTCGTACCAAACTGGGGTTACGGGAAGTTTGGGTAAACAAAACTTTTATGAGTAATTAGCATTCAATTAGGCCAAGGTTTCATGTCTGTGGGAGTCAAGGCCTCCTTCTCCAACCTCTGGGAAGAATTAAGTAGGTCAGACCTCTGTGTAGAAGCAAGGCCCATGCTGACTGCCCGCCCATTTTACTAGCTGCTGTTAGCGGCTGGACGTCTACAGAAAGCTACTCAGTATTTTTGTTGGCCCTGGCTGCCGATGGAAAGTCAAGACTGGCCCTCAGTGACCTAGGTCCTTCCTCTCTTTGTCTGTCTTGTAGGAGGTTCCAGGATCACCAAAGAGCTTCATCCTGACCCAGAGAGAAGGTCACAACACTGCTCTCTGGGTGAAAGGTCATGACGTTGTCCTTCCCATCATCAGCCTCTTTCAAATGATGAAGCTGGAGTGAGAGCCTCTCTACTGACAAGAATTTGTGCTTGGCTTTTCTTTCCTTTCTATTATGAAAATGTTCAAGGGGCACTTGGGTGGCTCAATCAGTTAAGCATCTGTCTTCAGCTCAGGTAATGATCTTGGGGTCCTGGGACCCCCTGTTGGGCTCCCTGCTCAGCGGGGAGTCTGCTTCTCCCTCTGCCCCTCCCTTCCGTTCATGTTCTCTCTCACTTTCTCTCTCTCTATCTCAAATAAATAAAATCTTAAAAAGAAAAAAAAAAGGAAAAAGTTCAAATATACAGAAAAGGTAAAAGAAGAGCACAATGAACATTTGTATACCCTGCCCTTAGATTCACCAATTGTCCAAATTTTGCTGCACCATTTGAAAGTGAGTTACACCTTAAATATTTCTGCATGTATCTCCTAAGAATGAGTACATTCTTTAATACAACCTAAGTAATATTATCACAAAGAATTTATCTATTTAAGTTACTGAAGTAATTGGAGTAAAATTGCTCACAATGATTCCTTCTTATCCTTTTAAAGTCTATAGGATCCGTAGTGATGCTTCTATTTCATTCCTGTTGTGGTAAGTTGTGCCTTCTCTCTTTTTCTCTTAATACATCTAGAGGTTTGTCAATTTCATTGAATTTGTTTTCCAAAGAACCATCTGTGGGTTTCATGCATGCTATTATTTTTTTTTCTGTTTTGTATTTCATTGATTTTTACTTTTATACTTATTTCCTTCCTATTCTTGAGTTCAATTTGCTTTTTTTTCTAGAATTTTAAGATGGAATTTTAGATCATTTTTAAGCTGCACCCCACAAATTTTGATATGTTATGTTTTTATTCTTATTTAGTTCAAAATATTCTTAATCTCCGTTTTGATTTCTTCTTTGACCCATGGGTTATTTAGAAGTACGTTGTTTAATTTCCAAATATTTAGAGATTTTCCCAACATTCTTCTGTTGTTGACTTCTTACTAAATTCTTTCATTAGGCAAAACATAAACTTTGTATGATTTTGATCCTTTTATATTTATTAATGCTTATTTTATGACTCAACACATCATCTATCTTTGTGTACGTTCTACATGCACTTGAAAAGAATGGATATTCCGCTGGTGCTGGGTAGACATGTTTATGTTACTTAGGTCAAGTTGTTGAATAAACTTATCCTTATCAAGTTTCTGTTTACTTGTTCTGTAAATTACTAAGAAAGGAGTGCTAAAATTTCCAACTACAATTATTAATTTGCCTAGTCTTTCAGGGCTGTCAGTTCTTGCTTTATTAATGGTACATGTACACATTTAGCATTGTCATGTTTTGGGGGTGAATTCTTTATCTCTGTTAATAATTTTTCTGAAATCTATTTTCTTTCTTGTTAATAAAGCCACTTTTGTTTTATTTTAATTACTGTTTGCATGATATATCTGCTTCCATCCTTTTACTTTTACATATCTTTGTCATTACCTTTAAAGTAGATTTTTTTGTAGATCACACATATTTTGCTTTCTTGTATATCTTAAAAGCTCTGTCTTTAATTGGAACATAGACCATTACATTTGTTATAATTATCAATATGATTGAATTTAAATCTGTCACCTTACTACTGTTTTGTATTTGTCCCATCCTTTTCTTATTTTTTTCTTCTTTTTCTACTTTTTTTTGGATTAGAGGTATATTTTTTACTATTTTATTTATATATACTATTGGTTGATAAGCTATACTTTGTGATTTATTATTTTTGAAGTGATTACTCTAAGATTTACAATATTCAATTTTAATTTATCACAGTCCAAATAGGAATAATATTATGCCACTTGATATATAATATACAGATCTTAGAACATTATACTTCTATTTTCTATCTGCTATTTGTGCTATTTTGTTCTTGTCACGTTTTATTTCTCCTATAATATTAAACCCACAATACACCTTTATATTTTGCCCTAAATATTCAATTATCAGGGCACCTGGGTGGCTCAGTCAGTTGAACATCTGACTCTTGATTTCAGCTCAGGCTGTGATCTCAGGGTTGTGGGATTGAGCCCCGTGTCAGATTCTACACTGGGCATGGAGCCTGCTTGGGATTCTCTCTCTCCTTCTCCCTCTGCCCTTCCCCTGCTCATGCTCTCTCCCTCTCTCAAATAAATAAATAAATAACATCTTCTAAAAAATAAGTATTCAATTACCTTTTGAAGGAATTTTTTAAATTTTTTAAATAAAAAAATATTTACCATATATTTGCCAATTTTTGCACTCTCCATTTCTTTGAAGCAAATTCTTGCAGCTTGTCTTTGTCTGAAAAAGATTTTATTTTACTTACATTTTCAAGGGATTATTTTCCCTGAATACAGAATTAAGATTGCCAGAACTTATCTATCTATCTATCTACCATCTATCTGCTATCAGTCTATCTAGGTCCCTTTAATATATCATTACTTTGTCATCTTCTGGCCTACATAGTTTCTGACAAGAAGTCCACAATCATTCTTACCCTTGTTCTTTTGTTCATATGCCCACTCTTGCTCTGCTTTTAAGAATTCTTCTACCACTGTTTTTCAGCTACTTTATTATGATGTTTCATGGTGCAGTGTGTGTATGTTTACCCTACTTTGGATTTGTTGAGCTCGTCTGGCTATGTAATTTTCATCAAATTTGGACGCATTATTTCTTCACATAATTTTCTGGTTTTTTTTTTTTTCTCTTTTAGGGATTTCAATTACCATGATGTTAGAGAACTTGATTTTTTCCATAGCTCACCGAAGCTCACTTTGGTTGTTGTTGGGTTTTGTTTTTTTGTTGTTGTTGTTTGTGTGTTTGTTCTCTTCTCTCTATGCTTCATTTTCCATAAATTCTGTTGTTATATCTACAGGTTCATTGACTTATTCTTCCGCAGTATCTAATATACTATTATTCCTTCCACCAATTTTTTAAAAAAATATCAGCTATAATATTCTTCATCTCTTTAATTTCCATTTATTGTTTTAAATGGATCCCGTCTCTCTCCTTACCATGTTTATGTTTTCCTTTGAATATTAAAATATAGTTATAATTTTTGGTGTAATTTCCTTGTCTACTAATTCCATCATCTCTGTCATTTCTGATTTGCTTCTAAGGACCGATATCTCTCCCTGTTATTGGACATTAGGAGGGCTTTTTCTAACCTTTTCAGGATACTGTAAATGCTATCGTTTACGTCTGAATCTTGTTCTCTTGTACAGAGTGGTGCAACTTTGTTTTGGAAGGCAGCTAAGTTACTTGAAGACCAGACTGATCCCTGTGAGACCTGGTTTTAAGTTTGCTAGGAGGCAAGTCTAGAAAAACCTCACTCCATCAAAAGTTCAGTCCTAACAATGTGGCGTGACAGCTCTGGAGTCTTCAGTTAATGGGCCAGCTTGTCACCGAGGCCTCTCTACACTGTCAGAATTTCAATATTCCCCTTCCTTCCCTGGGTGACTGGTATTCAGTCAGCTTACAACACCCCACTCATTTCTTTCTGATCTCTGTTGAGATTTATTATACCCAGGAGCAGCTGAGCACTCAGCAAACACTCAAGAAGATTGTATACAGATGTCTGTAGCCCTTCTTCTGGGAAGGTCCATCCTCTCTGGAACTCTGCCCTGTGACTTCATGTGGCCCCAGCCTCCCTAAACTCTGACCTCTCTCTCTTCAACTCATGAGGCCACTGGGCTCTGTTTCAGTTGCCTCTTCTGTGTCAAGAGCTTGAAAAATGCCTGCAGGCAGAATGCTGGGCCATCAGAAGACTTATCTCTTTAGTTTTTCTATTATTAGGGATCGCACTACTGTGCTATTTATTGTCCAACGTCTGGAAACAGTTGTCTAATCTATTTTGTCCAGTTTTCAAATTGTTTACAGTGAAAGGGGAAGTCTGGGCCTGTTTTTCCTCATGGCCAGAGGTGGAAGTCCTTATTTTTTAACTTCCTTTATTTCAATCATTATTTCCCCCTTATCATTTACGTATTTATATATATTGGTGTTTCTCCCCTTTTCTTCTTAAATAGAGTTGTCTACTTTGTTGTGGTTTTTTTTCCATGAACTAGATTTTAATTTATTATGTTTGCAGTTTTTTAAATTTGTAACTCATTAATTGTTGCTTTTATCTTTACTATTCCTTTCTTCTGCTTTCTTTTGGTTTGCTTTTCTAAAACTTTTTAATTTGGACTTTCAATTTATTTTCTTTTTCTAATTTTTTTTTACTGAAG
Organism: Ursus americanus; assembly: GCF_024610735.1. Taxonomy (NCBI): domain Eukaryota; kingdom Metazoa; phylum Chordata; class Mammalia; order Carnivora; family Ursidae; genus Ursus; species Ursus americanus. Next base: position 93,193,583 of record NC_142130.1, read on the forward strand.
CTAAGACTATACTTCATGCAATGAGCATATCATGAATAAATTTGTGCTAAGTAGACAATGCTTTTTGTGAAATTCAGAAAAAGTAATGTCATGCATTTCTTTTTAAATAATAGCTTTATTGAGATATAATTAACATACCACAAAATTCACCTTTTTAAAGTGGTTTCTTTGGTTTTTAGTATATTCGTAGATTTGTGCAACCATAAACATTATCTCATTCTGAAGCATTTTCCCCACCCCAAAAGGAAACCCTGTACCAGTAGCAGTGTCTTCCCTTCTCCCTCCGCCAAGTGCCTGGTGACCACTAATCTGTTTTCTGTCCTCAGTGAATTTGTCTATTATGGACATTGAACATGAATGTTATCATACAATATGTGGTATTTTGTGGCTGACTCCTTCCACATATCATTATGTTTTCAAGATTCATCCATATTCAGTGTGTATCAGTACTTCATTTCTTTTTATTACTGAATAATATTTCAAGGAAGGGTAGACCACCTCTGTTTATCCATTCATCAGTTGATGGATATTTGGGTTTTTCTACTCTGTAGCTGTTATAGATAATGCTTCTATGAACAGTTGTGTGTGGATTTCTGTGTGGATATATATTTTCAATGCTCGTGGAGTGAAATAGCTGGGTCATATGGTAACTTTATGTTTCAATTTTGAAGAACTGCCAAAGTGTTTTCCAAAACCACTGCACTATTTTAAAAATACCACCAACTATGAACGAGGTCTCTAGTTTTTCCACATCCTTGCCAAAACTTGTCATTTCCTATCTTTTTTAAAATTTCAGTCTTCCTAGTGGGTAAGAAGTGTATCAAATTGTAGTTCTGGGGCGCCTGGGTGGCACAGCGGTTAAGCCTCTGCCTTCGGCCCAGGGCGTGATCCCGGCGTTATGGGATCGAGCCCCACATCGGGCTCCTCCGCTGGGAGCCTGCTTCTTCCTCTCCCACTCCCCCTGCTGTGTTCCCTCTCTCGCTGGCTGTCTCTATCTCTGTCAAATAAATAAATAAAATCTTTAAAAAAAAATTGTAGTTCTGATTTGGATTTCTTGAACAAGCAATGTTGAGCATCTTTTCACGTGCTTATTGACCATTTGTATATTTTCTTTTCATTAAAGTCTATTTAAATGTTCTGTCCATTTTCTCATTGGGTCATTTGTCTTTCTGTTGTTGAGCTGCTAGTGTCTTATATATACTCTGGACACAAGTCCATCATCATATATGTGATTTGCAAAAATTTTCTCTAATTCTGTGGGTTGTCTTTTCACTTTGTTGATGAGATGTCCTTTGAAGCATAGAAGTTTTTTATTTTGATGAATCCTAATTTATATGTTTATTTTTTTTTGTCACTTGTGTCCTTGGTATTGAATCTTAAAAACTATTGCCTAATCCAAGTTCATTCCTGTGTTTTCTTTAAAGAGTTTTATAGTGTCAGCTCTTACGTCTAGGTCTATGATTGATTTTGAGCTAATTTCTGTGTGTGGTGTGAGATAGGCCTCTACCTTTATTCTTTCGCATGTGGAAACCCATGGAAAACCATGCTGGCTGCTCCAGCATCATCTGTTGAAAAGTCATGCATCATTTTTGTCAGGAAAAAAAATCCCTTCTAATATGTAAATAAATGACTTTGTAATTTCATAAAATCATAGGATATTAGCTCTAGAAATATGCTAAGAGATAACTTAGTCCAAATACCTTCTGACAGGTTAACTGATTTACCCAAGACTCACTTTGTTTGAATTCTCTTCACAGCTCATGTGTTTAGGACTTGTAACAACCCAGAATGGTGCAGCTGGTCTTCTACCATGTTGTGGTTGGAATTAATTTCTCCTTTTTATCCCCACATTTTTATATTTCCACCCAGAGACTTCAAGTCTTAAAAAAAACTTAGGGGATGTGACATGGAGGGTTTGAGGAAATAGTGCTGGTGAAACATTTCATTTGAGAAAATAAAATTTTGTGGAAGAACATTCAAGAGGAGAAGCTCTAGACCTAGTTGAAGAAGCAACTGTGGGTTTTTTAATATCTTTCTTCGGTACAGAGTCACAGAAAATCAGGGGTGTATTAGAAGACTGACTCTTATACTGCAAAGCCGCCACAGATGAAGCCCTTTTAGACCTGGGATTATACACAGAGGTGTTCCATCTCTCACTAAACTTGTTAGTGCTGCAGATTTTTCATTGGCTCAATCCGCTACCATTCTCATTCCCTTTTAGTGGGCCTTCCAGGATAACAGATACCAGGAAATTAAAAACACGACTTACAAGAGCCTTAATGTCGCATGTGCCTTAGATTCTTGTCTGCATAACTAGGAGGATATCATCACAGTGAGGCAGTGGCCAACCTCAGGGAGACTTCCAGTCTCTGCAAGCAACGGCAACAGGCATGTTGGTTGTCCTGGAGCAGCTCTGGCAAAGTTTCTGAAGTTTGGTTCCTGGTAACTTAGGTACTGAGCAGTAGTGACGGCAACCGCCAGCTTTCCACTAGGAAAGCTCCGTGTGCTGCTGGGCATTTCCACAGTAGCCATTGTTTTTGACTGTGTGGGAATCAGATCTCATGCCCTGGGTCTCACAGACATTCTGCAAGCTTCATCATACCCTCTGGTAAATCACTTCCTTCTTCAACTAACTAGAGAGCCTTCTGCTATCTGTCACTATGAACCTTGACCTATATAACTTGTAGCCTCATCAACAAGAGGGCAATTAATATATTTTTCTGTAGGCCGTCCCCAAGTCTCAATAAATATTTCTTCTTGGAAGAATACTTCATTCCCCCAAGGAAAAAGTCAATATGGTACCAAATGGAATAAAAAGTTCAAAGAAGTTAAAAGAAATAACAATCCCGAGGACTCAGAGGAGGATGAAGAAGTTTCTGGAAATGGTTTACCACAGAAACCAGAAACAGGGTATTTTGGAAATGGTTTGCCCTCCTTGGTAGAATACAAGAAGATAGTACCTCCATGAAACAAGATCGGAAAACCAAAATCTAGAAACAGGCTGTGGTGACAGAGAACAGCCAAGAGTGTTAATAACAGAAAGGTGGTAGGAAATGTACGATCGGAGGAGCAAGTTTTTCAGTGACTCCAGGAAAGTCTCTGGCCCAATGAGTGAGGGTCAATAGAAATTTTAACAAGTGAGGGCTCTGGGAAGGGATGAAGATGAGTGGAAGATGGCCAGGAGCTCACTCAGTGGGTCTGATATGGTGGTCATGGGCCCATGGTGGCCGCATCTCCCAGGAGCACCCATAGGAGGTCCTACAGAGATCCGGGAGGGGTTACGGGCAAGAGCAGGCCGCTGCTGAAATGAATGTGGCCCAGGAGGGATTTCAGGGTGGGTGGACGGCTCCAGTTCACTGCTCTGCTTCCCAGGTCACAGGCTGGCCTGGCAACATGTGGGCACCCTCTGTGCCCGGGCAGCAGCTCCCTGATGAAGACCACCCCCCACGGCCCAGGCCCCCGAAGGGGTGGGAGTGACCACTGAGTGGCCTTAGCTGTTCTTCCACAGACAATGGGTGGAAGGTTGATGGAAAATAAACATAAGTTTCTTTTTTTTTTTTTAAATATGATGAGCCAAAACTATTTAAGATGAGAAGATAATCAGTTCAGGGGAGAAAAGGAAGGATTCTAAGGAAACCAAAATTGCAATGAGATAAACATGTTTTGGAGGAGGCAAAGATTACAGTGTCACATATGATGTGATAAAATACTTGGTTCTTTAAAAAATAGATAAAGTCTAGGAAAATATAATGAAGAAAACGGAAATTAGAAAATATAGAAATGAGAAAGGGTTAATTTCTGGCAAATATAATCAAGAAAACAATGAGCAAATAAGAATTTAGAAATGAAAAATTTCAAGAAAAATGAGTAAAAGGGAGGAACATATAATCAAAAAAAATGTAGGGGACATATCAACCAATCGTAATGTCTAGACTTAAATCATAAGTGAGGAATACTGGAGAAATGGGAATTCTAACTGGATATCTGATGATGTTAAGAAATTGTGAGTGCTTTAGGTAGGTAGTGACATTTTCATTAATATTTAGACTCCCTATCTTTCACAGATACATGCTGAGATATTTACAGATGAACTTGCGATGATGGGATTTGTTCAGAATAATGGAGGAGGGGCAGTGAGTGAGCACACGAATGAGGGGACAGACAGAATAAAATTGCCCACGAGGCGAACAGTATCAAAGCCAGAGGATGGGAACAGTAGGACCTTGTACTTTTCCCTCAAATTCTGTATAGGAAATTATGCTTTTCTACTTCATGTAAAATATAATACAATTTTTTAAAAAGGGGGGCAGACAATTTTCTGGGGATATTACCAAAATCAACCTAAAAAGGAACTTTAAATGTCAATAGATGACTAACCATGGAGGAAATTTAAAATACATTTGATGTATCTCAAAGGTTTCTTTCAAAGTTTAACGGAATTAGATTAGATCATCTATTTCAAAGCATTTAAAAAAAAAGGAAAGCAATGTGATCTATTTCATGAAGCGACATTAACCCCAATTCCAGCATCTAATAGAGATAATTTTAGAAAAGAAGAAGAAAGAAAGAAAACTATAAAATGGCCTCACTTAGGAGTAATTTTAAAATCCTAAATAAAGTAACTGCCGAATAAATGGTCTCTGAAAAGAATTTTCTATCATGATCCAGGAAAATGTGCCTTAGCTTGGGATTACCGAAGTGTTCAAGATTAGGAAATCTGACATTCCGGCACTTCATGTCAGTAGCCCCTGCCTGAAACACATTCCTGAATTTTTAAAAATCCTTAGGGAAAACTTGAACTAAAAGGATACTTCTTTTACATGATAATCATATAAGCAAATGGCCAACATCTTCCTTCATAGTGAAACACGGATTATTCCTATTACAGTCAGAGACAGAGCAGGTGTGCCTGTTTCAAATACTGCTAGTTCATGTTGCTTAAGAAGATATGACTCATGTAATAAGATCTGAAGGAGAAATACGGGCTCTAACTACTGGAAAGGAGGAGACAACGATGTATTACATACTAACGATACAATTCGATAACCAGAACCCTTGAGGGAATCCACTCTGCGACGCTTAGAATTTGAAAGAAGGCTTAGTAAAGGGGCCAGATTGAAAAAAAAAAAAATGATAAGTGTGCAACAGTTGATAGCATTTCCATATACCAACATGACCAAACAGAAAATATACTCTCCTGGGCAGGAAAGATTTACTTCTTATTAGCAACATGAAGTAAACAACAGACTTAACTGAGACACCACGCGAACTTAATAGGCAAACAGCACACAACCACACAATGAAACGGTATGCAGCCGTCAGAAATTTATAATGATGCGTGAAAATCATTCTGGAAACAAAACAAAACAAAATAAACAAAATGCATAATCCGTAAGCATATATTCAGTATGATTCTTTTTTGGTGGCTACAAATTTATATATATAGGCCCAAAAAATAAAAATGAAAAAGATTGCTAGTAAACCTAAGAGAATTTTTTTAGATTTTATTTGACAGAGAAAGAGCACAAGCAGGGGGAGCAGCAGGCGGGGGTGGGGGGGACAGGTTCCCCACTGAGCAGAGAGCCCAACATGGGGCCCGATTCCAGGACCCTGGGATCATGACCTGAGCCGAAGGCAGATGCTTCACCAATTGAGCCCCCCAGACACCCCTAAGAGACTTTAATAATTATTTTTGTAAGATAGATTTTCAAACCATTTTTGTATTCTCTATACTTTTATGCTATATTATCTACAACAAGCCAATATTACTTTTGAGGTCAGAAAAAAATTTTAATGTGTTGAATTGTCTTGAGTTTAAAACCAATCAACTGAAAAATAATAAATTCACTGGCTATTTGTAATTTTCAAAATTCAAGATTGTGCTTCTCTGAGTCAACCTGGGGATGAGAGCTTCTCTAGAACATGGGGTAATTAATACCCAAGAGCACAGAATCTGGGACAAAGTTCAAATGGACGAGAGTGGAAATATTTCTCTGGCTTTCCTGAGCTGGCCAGTCTGCCTAGAATCTAATTTAAGAATATGAAGATGACATCACTGCAGGTGTTCTTTCAAAGTAGAACATAAATTTATAATGTTTTGGCTGATGAAATTGGAAAGGAAACAAGATTTTAAAGGCCTCGGGTATTCTCTGTCGATGCTTACCACTTTTATCTTCAAATAAAAGTATTTGTATTTTTATTTCTGCCCCTTAGGCTCTGGTTCTTGGTTAAGAAATGTCTCATAAACTGCAGAAGGGAAGAAAAGCATAAGATGATAGTACGTAATGTTCTATTTTTTAAGACCATAAACATTTTAACTTCTAGAGGGACCACCTATCATGAAAATGTAAGGTCTTCCTATCTTATAAAAATGAACTGTAAAGTTTATTATAGTTTTCAAACTCAAGTAGTATATACCAGATTGGCTTAAAACATTGAGTAATAAATATCCTGGATGTTTGTGAAAGGTCAACACACTGGAAAGAAGTGATGTCAAATTCAAAAATGAAACAGTCAGAGATGTTGTCAATCGAAAAATTAAACACCTAAACTTGACTGAATTATTTCAATAAAATCAGCAAGTCATGCCACTCGACAGGCAAAGCCTAATACTTGCTGATAATCCAATCGATATTTATTAAGTGCCTGCTATCTACAAGGAATTATGGTGGCAGTGTAGAGAGCGTTGATGAGGTATCTCGAGAAATTTGGGGAGAAAAGAGAAGTACAGAAATAAATAGTAGAACTCCTACAGATTAATGTGAAAACCCAAGTAATTTTAAACGGGGGCAAAATCCTTGCACAGAGGCTCCCCCAGAGAAGATGTACGAAAGGTCAGAAAACTTAAGATTCACCGCACATCACGAACCTCTTACGGTGGCTTGCAGATACTCAAAAGACGGGAATTCTAAATCTAAAAACGTAGTTACTGTGCAAGATAACATATTAGAAACACTAGACGAAGCCATAGAGAATGTTTCAACTGAGGTTTAAGATGACAGAAATGCCTGAGGACTAGAACCACGGCACCTAAGGGGTTTACCCATCCCGCAATCACTACTCCTCAGAGTCTGGCCCCACCCGCACTGGGGGAAGGTGACGTGGGTTCTGTGACCTGAAATGAACATGCAGAAAGGTCTACTGGCACACACAGTTACTTCTTTCAGGTCACCCCTTAAGAGCCTTTCAAAAATTGTACCTCATTGTCCAGTGTATTTCAAGTCAAGATCCCTTGTTGGAATATGAGTGATAAAAATAAAGAATGGCCTTAGAAGAGGGTTTGTACGTTTCAGGCACTAGAAGATGTGAGTGAATTTCCATGTGTTTACAATATTGGTCTTGAACCCTTTCCTTGCCCCAGCGTGTGTGAGGACCAGGACATGTGGACAGCCGCCTTCTCTCACATCACTGCACGTACCTCCGTAAGACAGTGGTGTTGTAAAGAGGGGAGCCATGCGAAGAACTTCTGGGGGTGGGGGGTTATGATTACAGCTCCCCTTCCCACAGAGGGAATGCCATCACTAATTAATCAAACACCAAGATGCCTGTTATGGTTTTCATTGAGGCCCAAGGCCATCCTTGATCCTTCTCTTTCGCCCCAACACCCTATGTGGTCTGCCCCATTCCTTCCCTGCCCTGGCCTCCCACTTTCCTCCTCTCCCTCCAGGTTCTGCCACAGAGGCCTCCTTGCTATTCCTGGAACATGCCCGATGCTCCTGCCTTTGCCCCTTTGCAGTGGCTGTCCCATCTGCTTGAACACTCTTCCTCAGACGTCCCAATGACTAACTCCTTCACGTCTTGCAAGCCTCTTCACAAAGACCATCCTCTTAGCGGGGCCGGACCTTGACCATCCCTATTTAAAATTGCAATCTGTCCTCCCACTGGCAGGTTCTATGCCCTGCTACCCTGCTCTGTTTCCTTTTTTTCCAGTGCACTCATCACCTTCAACATACATGACATTGGCTTATTTTAGTATATTTATTACCTTATTGTATTTTACTTATTATTTATTATACTATTATCTTATTATATTTACTGTTTATTGACTGTTCCCCCTGCTAGAGTGTAGTGTCCCATGTTTGTTTTATTCATTGACATCTTTTAAGCACCTAGGACCCTGCCTGTCACATAGCAGGTGTTCAAAAAATATTTATCAAATGAATAAGTGTGTATTTTTCCATGCTTCTCTAGCTAACATAATCTATGACTGTAATATTGCCATTGTAAGCTTTTCTGTTCTCATCTTTTCCCTCCACCAACCCAACCCTCCATTGAGGGAAGATTTATAAGTGATGTGTTGAACATCAAAGACTAGATTAGTGAGCTGAGTGGTCTGGAAAGCCTCTGATGGCAAACATAGCAGAGAACAACTGGAAAAGCAGCCCTTGACCCCCCAGTTTCCTATCCTATGAAATCTGTGAATAGTTGTGTCCACACAAGGACAAGGTCTCTTCCCCTCTGCTTCTCTTGCTTCAGTGTAGCTCTTACCTAGCCAACAAAATAAGGGAACAGATCAAAAAGCATTTGTGTGAGTCTTTTCTTTTTTTTTTTTTAAGATTTTATTTATTTATTTGACAGAGAGAGACAGCCAGCGAGAGAGGGAACAGAAGCAGGGGGAGTGGGAGAGAAAGAGGCAGTCTTCCCACCGGAGCAGGGAGCCCAATGCGGGGCTCGACTCCAGGACCCTGGGATCATGCCCTGAGCTGAAGGCAGATGCTTCACGACTGAGTCACCCAGGCGCCCCGTGAGTCTTTTCTTGATGTTGGGTTCCAATCAATCTGAAAAGTCAAGTAGAATAGTGTCATTGGCATTAGTTTGTCATGCGTGGTAAACAAATTGGTTCATCTCATTTAATGGTAAGGAGAAGGCTCATTCAGTCACCCTTAGCAACTGGGGTTTTATGATTCATGTAAGGAACCACCTGGTAATAAGTGACATAGAGGAAGGACAGAATCTAATGTACTACTGGCCCCATAGAGGATGAACCAGGGAGGTTGCTCAGGAATGAAGGCGTCTTGTCCCATAAGAAACCAGGCACTCCAGGATCTTCACTATGGTGCTCCCATTAGCATGCATCCCCTCCTGTCAATTGTCTCTGTTTCTGTCTAGGTAGCTTCTTGCTTTTCTTTCTGGTACCAACCAACTGATTTCATCCATGTCTCCAAGAACAAGAGTGTGACCATCCTTGCTAACTGCTATGGTCCCTGCTAAAGACTTTTTTTATCCTACAGTCTCTTATAGGTCATCACTCAGCCCACAAAGTAGCTGCCCTTGGTTTGGGCCAGACCCCGAACCAAGCTTAACCTCTCCAAGGATGGGAATTGTGGTATGGGACATTGTGGTGGACATTAAATTTTATGTGTCAACTTGACTGGGTCATGGGGTGCCCAGATATTTGGTTAAACACGATTCTAGGTGTCTCTAGGAGGGTTCTGGAGAAGATTAACTTTTGAATCAGTAGACTGAGTAAAGCAGATTTCTCTTCTCAACATGAGGGGCCTTTATTCAACCAACTGAAGATCTGAATAGAACAAAAAGGCTAACTAAGAGGGAAGGCCTCCTGCCCAACTGTGTGAGCTAGAAGATTGGTTTTTTTTCAGGCTTCAGACTGATGGAAACATTAGCTCTTCTGGGTTTCCAGCCTACCGCCTGCGTATCTTGGGACTTCTCAGCCTCCATTATCATATGAGTCAATTCCTTATAACAAATACCTTTATACGCGCACACACACACACACACACACACACAGATACATATACATGATATATATGTATCTTATTGTTCTCTGGAAAATTCTGACTCATCTAGACATGGTCACCCTTGAACAAGGGAACAAGGAACAGATTAGAGCTGCTTCCCTCAGCTCAGCTGTGGGCCGAGCAGTTGCCTTCACAAGGGGCGGCCATGGCAGGTGTGTGAGTCACAGCCTCGGCACACACCACAGGGATGCTTGAGCCAGCCAGGGGATCCAGCGGGCTTCTGTGTTCGACCATAGCTATGCCCAGCTCTTCTTTCGAGAGCATTCTTCTCAGGACACTGGGGGCTGCTGCAAGCCCACTACACTGCCCCAAATGCCTAGGGCCCCAAACTCTGAGTCTTCAGTACCCCTTTGGAACATATGGTCCCTGCTCCCTCTGCCAATGGTCTAACTCCCCAGTCTTCAGTTTGGGGAGGATTTTGACAGCATAACATGGAAAAACAGTCCTACAAAACAATCCTGCTGGATTCCGGTAACTCCCCGCCTCCCAGATGATGGCATCTAGAAAAACCCAAATCTCATTTCTTCAAGATCCAGAATGGATTTTGATAAGCATCAAGGGAATGCAGACCATACCCATTGACTCCAGAGAACACCCATGTCCTCTGGGGCTCCTCTTGGAGTGTGGAGGGTAAATGCAGTGATCAGTATAAGGAAAGGAAAACAAGGTTCTCAAGACTACATGATGCCTAGAAAGTTCCATGGCATGTACCCACATCCATAAATATTTCACTTGAGGAAAATTATAAGCATCGGGCTCACCAATTCAGGAAACAATCTGTTGGCCACCATTGCCTTTCATTTCACACTTTGTAAGGCAGGGGCAGAAAGCTACTTGGTACGAAGGAGATCTCTTGGTGTTTGTTTGCTGAACAAATATTTGCTGAATGCCTACTATGCATCAAGCTTCATGGTTAAGAGCAGGCCCCATCCTGTTGCTGTTTTCATTTCAGTCTCTCCATTTTGTCTGTAACTTGCTGGAAGCTGCAAGGAATTCAGTGCTCGGGGACAGGCCTGCACAGGTCCAGCGGAGTCGGCTGAGTCTCTGATTCACTTTGCCATCCAAGAATAAAAATAGAGGCTGATCCATTAAAGTGATCCTGGGAGATTAAAGGATTTCTAAGCCAAAACAAGACCCAAGATAAGCTGCCTACGTGTGAGCAAGGAGGTGTGTTGCTTCCAGGATGCCAGCAGCGTCCGGGAAGGGCCCCCGCAGCCTGATGAGACTTGCCCGGACAGCCTCTCCTCTCCAGAGGTCCTGCCGTACTCGCCGGGGCCACACGGAGTGGCGGTGTGCTGGCAAACCTTCTCGTGTGCTATGCCTCTAACCTTTACATGCTTGGCGATTCCCACTTATAAGTCACTGTTTCTGTTGTTTAAAGGTCTCCTCCACTCATCACAAATGCCTTTAATAACCAGGTTACTCTCCTCCCTTTGCTGAGCTTGGATAGCTCCCTTGCCCCCTACAAGATTTGGATTGGGTCATCCCTCACTGTCACCAGGGGTTTTCTGTCTTCTCAAGGGCTCACCCAGCTTGGCCTAGAAAAAAGAGAATTACTGACTCATGCAGCAGGACCCCTTCATGCCAGGTGGCAGCTGCGGACGCGTCCTCTGCCAGGCACATGTAAAGGGCCACCGCAGCGCGAAAGCCTGTCCCCTACACGGGACAATGCGCCCATGTCCCAGACGGCACATCTGGACTGTGTGGGTCCACCGCCTCTCAAGCAGCCAACCACGTGCAAAGATGGAATGACAAACCATGAACTTTTTGCTGTTTTTTTTTTTTAAGGTTTTAAAGAGCCAAGTACTAAACCACTTTTGCCTTAGAAAGACACAAGATTTGGAAGCAGAGGACGTGACTTCCAGTCCTCCCTCTGCCCCTCATGTTACCCTGGACAGCCTCTCAGCCTGTTTCCTCACCTGCAACTCATAGATAACACTCGTCCTCCTACCTCGCGGGGCTGGTAACGGAATGTTCCAGATGGAAGGTGCTCGGAGTGCACACTGTACACAAGCCCGTTTGCAGTACTAATATTGATGAGAGCTCCCGTGTAGTGAGCACCCACCGGGAACTTGCCACTCTGACAAGAACTCCGTGTGCTTCATCACACAAACCGCCCCCCCACAGCCCTGGGACATCACAGGTGCATAAATGTCTTCCCTTCACACAGAAGACGACCTCTTCCCAAGGTGAAGCCTTTCCCACGGGAAGCCGGGAAGATAAGGACTGGGACCTGGGAGTCCCCAGACCTAACACTGCACCACGGTGCTGCCCACTGAGGAATCAATGAATGGACACCTTTATTGAACTGGTAGGGAAACTAAGGCTCAAAGAGGAGAAATGGTTTGTCCGTGTCGCTCTGGATGAAGTCCCCCAACCTGAGACCAGCTCCCATTCCCAGGGCAAGATCCCTTATCTATTTGGAGTTTCTCAAGAAGAAACGCTGCTCAGATCAGCCCTTCTGCAGTGCAGCCTCAGTGCAGATGCGGCCATCTGGCTTACCCTGGCTCTTCCTTCCCATCAGGTGAGTTACCCCACTGTCTGCTAATCTCACCTTTCCTGGACTCTCCCTTTCTTAACACACATGCCGCCTGAATGACACGCTCAGTACTGTAAATGAGGGTGTCATGGTGTGTTCTCAGGTCTTACTGGAAGTGTAGCTGTTAAAAAACAATCTAGTAAACAGCCAGCCCAGTGAGCGCACGTCAGCAGCTCTGCTCCAGGGCTCCGACGTCAGCAAAGGCAGGGCCTAGGCCTCGGGCCAGAGCCCTTTCCAGCTGCCATCCTGCCATCGGGCCAGCCTCGCCTGCCCACGTCTGCAGGATGAGATTGGCCAGCGCCTCACCACACAGACCTGCTGGCTTCTGGAGTGTCCAGATTTCCTGGGGAAAACAGATCCATGCTCGAAATTGGGACCTGGGAATCACTCCCCTTGGGAAACAACATTTGGCTGAGCAGGAAAAGTGGGCCAGAACATGGGTACTGACCAGACCTCTGAGACCCAAAACTGAAATTGCAAGGAGTGGTGGCTAAACGCATTTAATTTGTGGCTTAGTGACCCAACTCTGCTGTCTACACTGGCAAGGATCTCCTTGCCAATTCTTGATGAAGGAGAACAGTTTGCTCATAAAATCATAGTTCAACACAAGTTCATAGCGGGCTAAATAATTTATTGGAAGAAAGATGTGAAATTTCCTCATTAGAAATGTGAGGCTGGGGTTCAAACTGGCTTCTTTAAAATCACAATAAGAGGGGCGCTTGGGTGGCTCAGTTGGTTAAGCTTCTCCTTTGGCTCAGGTCATGATCCCAGGGTCCTGGGATCGAGTCCTGCATGGGGCTCCCTGCTCAACAGGGAGCCTGCTTCTCCCTCCCCCTCTGCCCCTCCCCCCTGCTTGTGCGCTTGCCCTCTCTCTCTCTCTCTCGCAAAAATACATAAATAAAATCTTTTTAAAAATAAAATAAAACCACAGTAAGAAAGAAAATGAGGGGACTAAAGCATGAAGACTGTTACAGGGTCTCAACAAAGACTGAAAGGAGGCTTTTCCCCTTGGTCTGAAAGTCCACCATCCTTCAGCCCTGCCGAGGACGACGCTGTTGGGAAGCCAGCCACAAGCAGACATAAAAGTGGGTGTAGTGGTAAGTTCTGAATCCAACTGTTAATAATAACAGAAGTAATCAAAACAGCTACTATTTATGTAGCCTTAATCCACTAAAACATCAGCTCTTAGAGGCAAGGACTCTGTCTTGTTCCTGCAGCACGTCTAGCCCAGAGCAGTCCCGGGCAGGCAAGCTCCACGTCCGTGGCTTGGATGGACTCGTGCGTGCATGAACCGCTCTGTACCCGACACCGTACAGTGCACCGCCCTTGCATTAGTAACGCTCCTTTCCACCCCATGAAGCACGTCTAATCTCCATTCACAGCTCAGGGCACTAGGCTGACACACATTTCCTTCTCGCACTTGCTCTTCATGGTCTCGGGACTGTCCTGGAAGAGCCTGGGCTTCCCCGATGCGCGCTGCCGGCGAGTCCTGCGGCGGGCGCCACAGGAGGCAAGTGTGAGGATCACAAGGTGTTTGCTGAATGATGCCTCTTTATGCCTGTTCCTCTGTTTTCCAAGTTCAGGGTGTCCTTGTCCACTAAGCGCTTTGGAATGTGTGGTCCTGGTCTCCAATAGGGTTGAGCTCCAGGGCCTTCGGGTGCCTCCCACCCCGAGGACCGAGGCAGCCCCACAGAACCAACAATAAGGAACCCTACGTGTGAGTTCTGCCACACAGAGCTTTCCCGAAGCAAGCCCTCCCTCCTTATGAAACGCAGTGACACCTGTCACTCGTGCCCACCTGGGCCTGGCCCTTTATGCGCATTGAGCAAGGCAGGGAGAGTGTGGTATCCACGCGATTAATGGTGTCAGCTGGCCTTGGCCGTCTGTGGCTTCGTTACTTCACTACTTATGTGTCAGAAGACATTCCCTTTTGAACATTTGCGTCTACAGAGCTGGACCCGGGCCTTGGGGTCCCCGCATCCATCGGGGTCAGTAAGAAGTGACCACTGACCTTGAGAATGCCACAGGCCATCTCCAGTATAAGTGAGGCGACCCCCCTCCCCGGCTCCCACCTGGCCAACTTTGGTGGAGAAGTGGCCAGTCGTGCTAAGTGTCATGCTTTTCAGACCCTGAACCAGGGAGCCGCCACAGGGCTCCCTTCCTTCCTCCCCAAGTTCTTAGGGTACAAAAGGCCACCCCGCCAACCGGCCTCACCAATCCCAGGCAGGGGCCAGCCCTGGGCCTGGCCCGTCACCAAGGGCGCCTGGCTGGTGTTTCAGGAAGAAGCCAGCTCTCAGCGTGGACCTCAGCGGCGGTGAATCACCCTGTCTGATTCAGACGCGGGCTTGCAGGGGCTTAGCGACGGAGAGCCGATTGCTTCAGAGTCATCCACGGTTGCCTCAGCGGGTAACTCACCGCCGCGAGTTTCAGGTACCGGAGAGAACAATGCTTTGCCTATAAAGTCTAAACCCAGACAGCAGCCGGCTGATTTGGGGCTGGCAGCGCCCCGTGAAAGCCTGGAGGGCTCGTGGGGTTCCATGCCTCCCCCATGCTCCCCTCCTCCATAAATGAAAAGGGTCTTCAAGTCATGACTTGGTCCCTGGCCAGTGCCCCTGAGAAGTGGGAGCCCGCCTCCATGCTCGTCACCAGGCCTCTCCAGGTCCCGGAAACTTTCGCTGCCACCAAAGTTCTCCTGCCCTGGGTGACAATCCACCACCTCACGACGCCAGCCACCCTCCAGGGCCACACGGCAGAGGCCAAGTCCCTTGGTCAGGGGATGTTTCTTCACGGTTGGGAAGCTCTTTCTGTCTTCCCTGGGCTTCCTTACACATCATGGTTCCGGAACACTCCACCATCCCATCCATCCTCCTCCAGCCTTGCTCTTCTTGGTGGCCTTCTTCTCAGAACGTGGCAGCCATACCAGCGGTGGTCTCGCCAGTGTCACCTCCCCTTGTTTCAGCCGCCATACTCCCATTATTAATATCATCGAAAATCACAGTGGCTATCTTGGCAGCTCAACCAAATGGTGGCTCATGAGGAGATTTATTTATAGTCGACCAAAACCCTTTTAGAAATGGCACGGTCTGGCTTCCTCTTCCCTAGCTGGTAGCTGTTCTGGTGGGTTTGGGAGCTAAATGTCAGCCTTTGCATTTGTTCCTGTTGTACTTCTTTTTTTAATTTGGCCTGGCGCTCCTTCCCCATCATTCATGGTCATTTTCTGTCATTTGGAAACCTGTTACAAAGGCCTTCTGCGCAGTGACCCAGATTATTATTTAAAAAGCAGTTTGAGTTACAGATGGACCGAACCAGGTTAGCCTGCGGCTTGCTTTTCTCTACCTTTTTCTAAAGGTAATATGAGGCTGCTTGTTCATTGCTTTGCTAAATGCCTGAAAACCTTAGAGCGAGAGGAGATATTAGAGACCATGTGGTTGAAGCCCCTCGTTCTATAGACGAAGAAACTGAGGCCAGGGGAGGTAAAGGGATGCCGAGTCCATGCAGTTGCTGATCTAGGGCAGAGCCAAGCATCCTGACCCAGGCATCCTTCGGTCACATGCTTAGCAAGGAAATGATGGGCGCATCGCACCACCACTCCTGGAGGGTTCCACCAGTGGACAGCAGAACTCCAGCCCTTGGTGGGGAGAGGCTAGGCAGGTCCGTAAAACAAGAACACTTAAAAGCCACAAGGGCCCAGCGGCAGATGAACTCTAGACAGCCTGAGCTCTGGCCATAGGGCAGAATATCCCCAGGCCGTGACAAGGAAGGAAGCGCTGACATGTGGACACAGATGAATCTTGACCCTGTTATGCTGAGTGACAGAGAGCAGCCACAAGAGACCACATATGGCCTCATTGCATTCAGGCCACAAGTCCAGAGCAGGCCGATCCCTATGGAGAGAAAGCAGAGGGTGGTTTCCAGCAGCTGGGGCTGCAGGGGGCGGGGAGGGGCTGCCAGCGGGCACCACATTTCTTTTGGGGGGGGGTAATGAAAATGCTCTGGAATTAGCGGTGATGGCTGCACACGTTTGTGAATACACTCAAGACCACTGAATTGCACACCTCACAATGGCTTAAATGGTGACTTTAGGGTAACGTGAACTTGTTTTTCAAAGCCAGGGGGACCCCTCCTCTCCGGGACAGTGGGAAAGAAAGGAAGTGCCCAAGTAGTGGTGCCAAGAGGGAACCCTCTCTCTGCTCCCAACCACGTGGGTGAGGAGGGCCACCAGGGCCGGGACTTTTCACAGGAAAGGCCGGAGCGCCCGGCACAGACAGGGGCCGGGGTCCTCCCTGCAGCCCCGGCTCTGCGTTGGTGTGAAGAGGGACAGGATGCAGTCTCCTGCCCTGTGCCTTCGCCTTGCCCCGCGCGCTGAGGCGCAGCCCTGCTCACACGGCCTGCTCACACCCGGGCTTCCTGCGGCCCGGTGCCTGGGTAGGCAGTGCGCACAGCCAGCCGGCTGCGGGGCAAAGCCCACCTGCCCTCAGAGGGACAGAGCGGAGCAGAGGTCCGCGTTTACACCAGCCCACCCCCGTCTGGGAGCAGGGGGGATCCGGATGAAGGCGGGCGCACATCAGCACGGAGAAGCACAGAAGCAGCACTTTGAGCTTGTTTAGAAAAAATTACGAATCCCTCTGTCAGTTGGAAGTGAATTCCTTTAATGTTGGCTTGACTGATTCCGCGTGGGCGGCGCAGCTCCTGGCGGCCTGCCTGCCGGCGGAGGCGGTGTTCCCAGAACAAAAGTTCACGGCTGCAGCCCGCGGCGCTCACCCCGCCCCCACGGCTCGGCCCCGCCCCCTCCGGCGGCTCTCAGCTCCCAGGACTCGACTCCGCAGCCCCTGCGCCCGCCCAGTGCGTCCCGCCCCCCACACGCAGGACACACGCGTGCGCCACACAGCTCACCACACACAACACGCACCACGCACACCACACACACCTACAACACACGCCACACCACACACACATCACACCACACCCAACACACCTCACATACCACACCACACACAACACACACACCACACACCACACTCACACACCATACACACCACACACACACTACACACACACTACACACACACCACACATCACACTCACACACCATACATACCACACACACACACTACACACACACCACACCACACACAACACACATCACACTCACACACCATACACACACCACACACACACCACACCACACCCAACACACCTCACATACCACACCACACACAACACACACACCACACTCACACACCATACACACCACACCACACACACACACCATGCCAAACACACATCACACTTGCACTACACACACACACACACACACACACACAGATAGGCCACGCACACAGCACAGACATACCACATACACACAACACCCCCCCACACCTATCACACTCTGTCTCTCTCCCTCCCCACCCCATTCTACCCTGACTGAAAGAGAGGAGTTATTTAACTTATTCAAGCCAATCAGGCTTCCAGAAAAAAAGGAAAACACAAAGGCCCACACTCTTACCAGAAAGACTAGAGCACATGGTCTTGTCTTTCTTAGCATAATGAGGACCAACTTGTATGGAGCCCTGGTGTCTTCAAAGAGCTTCACAAATACTAACCGATTAAGCCGCCCCGGCTGGTGAGGTCTGGGTGAAGCACGGTGTCTGTGGTACAGGTGAAGGAGGGAAGGTCAGTGGCTGGCCCTGAGGCACAGGGCGAATCCAAAATGGGACACCAGCCCTGGCGCTCAGCTCCAGGTAGACCAGCCAACACACTGACCTCTCTCTGGGAAGGAGGTCAAATTAGGACAGAAGGCAGGAACCAGCTTTTCGGGTGCTACGGGGTTAAGAAAGGAGGAGGACACGGTGGCTGGTGGCTGGTGGCTGGTGGCGGTGACATAAGGTCACCTCTAGCTGACATCCTGCCCTCACGGGGTGGGGGTGGGGCGGCACGGCCTGCTGGCCTCCTGCCTGTCACCCAACACAGCCAAGCTGAATGGGCCAGGTTGGCCGCAGGCAGCTGTGAAGCCAGGATGGGCCCAAACTTCTGGTGTCCACAGGGCCGGGGCAGCAGCCACTTCGGCTCCCTTCACCCCGTGCTGGCAGAGTCAGGCCTCAGAGAGGCTCATGGACTTAGTTTATTCATTTTTCATTTATGGGAGTGATTCATTATTACCACATCAACACACCTCACTCCCAGGCAAGATTTTTCCTACACATCACACTGACAAATCTTTCTGTATCTGAGAGAAAGTGCACACACTGTATGAACTTACCAGTGGGATGGAAATTCTTTCTCAAATGAAAGAGCTTTGAAGACCTGCATTTCCATGTGGGCTTTTTCTGGAAGGCTGACCCTGGGAGAATCTCTCCTCCCATTCAAACCCCGCCATAGAAGCAAACATGCTTCCTGTCTTGGAAGGAATCATGTACAGCAGGGCTTAACTTCGGAAGACCTGGTCCTTGGACCCGGAAAGAAGTGCTAGGTTCATTGTCTTATCATGGAAGATAACATTACTTGGTTGGGACACCTTCCTCTGGCCCCATCACTGCCTAGATCCACCCATCTAGGAAGACGTTTGAAAGAGGAACTGCCCAACTCGAGACCAAGGGCAACAAAAACAGCACCGGCTTCTTTATTCATAGCCTGGGCTAACTGCTTGTCTTAGGTCTCAAGGATCATTCTGGCACATAATAAGAAGCACAGAGAAATACACTCACCTTTTTTTGTAAGGGCATTAAAGAGAAGATAAATGTGAAGCCAAAAGAGACACAAAAGCAGAAGCACCGAGATACACCTTACAGAAAAATTTCAGAAGAGAGAATGAGAATTATCTAGAACTTCCTTCTGAGCCCTTCATTGGAAATCTTATCGATTTTTATTTTGCTTAAACTGGGATTTTTTAACTAAAGCCGTTTCTAAAAATGCTTCTGTGGGCATTTTTGGTAGTAGGCATGAACTCAGGGCCAATGTGTCATCTCAAAAATACAGTTTAACCAGGTAAGTTGTATTTAGGTCAAAGGGGTTTGAAATGCTAAGTTAGATGAACTTTGATAGTCTCTTGCTGGGAACAATGTGAACACATATTTGTATGAAGTTAATTTATGTGTTCTTGTTAGAAGGTGCATGTTGGGTGTTCTTATTCAGTAGCTGCTGGTAATAGTATCAAGAGTTCAAATTCTGTGTCTGCTATTTACTCACTGAATGACCTGAGGCTAATTAACCCCTTCTAGACTTGGCGTTCCCATCTCTAAACAAAGGATGTTAAGAATACTCACCCCTCAGAACCTGTTGTAAACCTTCAATGAGATGATGGCTACAAAACTCTAGCTCATAGAGTTTTGCACCTTAGAAAATCAAATGATGACAAACTAATTCTAAAATTTATAGGTAGAGGCAAAAGACCCAGAATAGGCATCACAATGTTGAAAGAGAAGAACAAAGGCAGAGGACGGTTACAACCCGACTTCCAAGACTTACCGTAAAGCTGCGATGATCAAGACGATGTGTTATGGGTGAAAGAATAGACAAACAGATCAATGGAACAGAGCAGAGAGCCCAGAAATAGAGTCAAATGATCTTTGACAAAGGAGCAAAGGTGGTACAATGGAGAAAAGATAGTCTTCTCAACAATTGGTGTTGGAACAACTGGACACTCACATGCAAGAAATGAATCTAGACACAGACCTTACACTCTCCCCAAAAATTAGCTCACACTGGATCGTAGACCTAAATATAAACTGCAAGACTATAAAACTCCTAGAAGATAACACAGGAGAACCCCTCCATGACCTTGGGTATGGTGATGACTTTTTAGATACAACACAAGAGGCATGATCCATGAAAGATATCATGATCAGCTGGGCTTCGTTAAAATTAAAAACTTCTGGGGCGCCTGGGTGGCCCAGTCGTTAAGCATCTGCCTTCGGCTCAGGGCGTGATCCCAGAGTCCTGGGATCGAGCCCCACATCAGGCTGCTCCACTGGGAGCCTGCTTCTTCCTCTCCCACTTCCCCTGCCTGTGTTCCCTCTCTTGCTGGCTGTCTCTCTCTCCGTCAAATAAATAAATAAAATCTTTAAAAAATATTAAATTAAATTAAAAACTTCTATTATGTGAAAGACATTGTCAAGAAAGGGAGAAGACCAACCACAACTGGGAGAAAATATCTGCAAAAGACACATCTTATAAAGGACCGTATTCCAAAATATACAAAGAACTCAAGCACAGGCAAACAACCCAGTTAAAAAATTGGCGAAAGAGCTTAACAGACATCTCACCAGAGAAGATATACAGAAAGCAAGTACGAAAAGATGTCGCACATCCTGTGTCATTGGGGAAACGCAAATCAAAACAATGAGACACCAGTACATACTCACTAGAATGGCCAAAATCTGGAACACTACCCGTGCCAAAAGCTGGTGAGGACGTGAAGCAATAGGAACTTTCATTCATTGCTGGTGGGAATGTAAAATGGTGCAGCGATTTGGAAGACGGTCTGGCAGTTTCTTATGACATCGAACATACTTTTACCATACAATCCAGTAAATCACACTTTTTAGTGTTTACCCAAAGAAGTCGAAAACGTAGGTGCATACAAAAAACCGTACATGGTTATAGCAACTTTATTCACAAATAGAAAACCTGGGAAGCGCCAACAAGTCTTTCAGCAGGTGACTTGATAAAGAAACTGTGGTACATCCAGACAACAGAATGTTATCAATCACTAAAGAGAAATCATCAATCAAGTCTTGAAAAGATCTGGAGGAACCTTGAATGCATGTTACTAAATGAAAGAAGCCAATCTACAAGGCCTTTATACTGTATGACTCCAGCTGTATCGTATTCTAGAAAAGGTAAAACTACGGAGACAGTAAAAAAAAAAAAAAAAAAAAAAAATTAATGGTTTCCAGGGCTTGAGGGCAAGGGGATATGATATGTAAGCAGAGTGCAAAGCGTTTTTAGGGCATCCCCTCCGTGGTGGGTGTGTCATTACCTCCTGTTCTTTATTGCACTTGGCTTGAGTGCACTTTGCAGATGCTGCATTTTTTACAAAGTGAAGTTTCAAGCCTTCAGCGGGGGGGAGTCACTGCAGACAGGGTGGAAACAGCTAGAGAACCAGAAACAGCAGTGGGGCCTGAAGATGGGACTGAGTTGCTGCAATCTCATGATAAACCTTGACCGGATGAAGAATTGCTTCTTACGGATGAGCGAAGAAAGTGGTCTCCCGAGATGGAATCGACTGTTGGTGAAAATACTGTGAAGTCTGTTGAAATGACAACAAAAAATTTAGAATATCATATAAACCTAGTTGATAAAACAGCGACAGGGTTTGAGAGGATCGGCTCCCATTCTGAAAGAAGTTCAACTCTGGGTATGATGCTATCACACAGCGTCATGTGCTGGAGAAACCGTTCAGGAAAGGAAGAGTCGATCAACACGTCAGACTTCATTGTTGTCTTATTTTAAGAAGTTGCCACAGCCGTCCCAGCCTTCAGCAACCCCCGCCCTGCTCAGTCAGCAGCCCTCCACACCAGGGCAAGAGGTTACAGCCAGGAAAATGTGTAACTTGCTGAAAGCTCAGATGATGGTTAGCATTCTTTAGCAATAAACTATTTTTTAATGAAGGAGTGTACGTTGTTTTTTAGACACAATGTTACGGCACACTTAGATTACAGTATAGTGTAAATGTAACCTTTATAAGCACTGGATATCCAAAACATCCCCTGGACTCGCTTTATTGCCATATTCACTTTACGGCACTATTCACCTTTTTGCAATGGTCTGGACCTGAACCTGCCACATCTCCAAGGTATGCCTGTGTATATTTGTGGAAACCCATCGAGTGTGCAACACCAAGAGTGAATTGTAGTGTGAACTGTGGACTCTGGGTGATTATGTCAATGTAGGCCCATTGATTGTAACAAATGTCCACTCATGTTGATTAAGGAGGAGGCTGTGCATGTGGGGCTGGGGGCAGGAGGTGTATGGGAAATCTCTGTTTCTTCCCCTCAATTTTCCTGGGAATGCAAAAATGCTTTAAAAAAATAAAGTCTAAATTAAAAAATTCAAATGATGATTTGGTTATTTTACTTACTGGGGCTAATCCCAAGGATGCCTATAAGGTTATTAAAATTTGTGTTTTTGTTTTCTAGATCTTTTCATCAGAAATAAGGATTGATGACAGATGTTGACTACACTTGTGGTGGTGAGCAAGGCTAACGTACAGACTCGTAGAATCACTGTGCTGTACAGCTGAGTCTAATCTAACAGTGTATGTTGACTATACTTCAATAATAAAAATTTTTAAAAGAGATAAGGATTATGAAAGAAAAAAAGAAGGAGGAAGGTGAGAGAGGAAGGAAAAGAGGGAGGGAGGAAGGAAAGAAGGAAGGGGAGAAGAAGGAAGGAAAGAAGAAAGGAAGGAAAGAAGGAAAATCGGGAGGGAGGGAGGGAGGAAGGAAGGAAGGAAGGAAGGAAGGAAGGAAGGAAGGAAGGAAGGAAGGGAAGGAGGGAGGGAGGGAGGGAGGGAGGGAGGGAGGGAGGGAGGGAGGGAGGGAGGGAGGGAAGGGGGAAAAGATAATGAGCCTATGTTCAGCAAACAAGCATGACTCCTTAAATTAGAGCCAACCCTGCCTCATCCTCGCCTGTTTATCCACCTGTAAATCAGAAAGAAAGCAAAGGCCTTGCCTGCTCTTTGTCTCCTCACTCACTTGAGATGCTTGTGGACACTTCGCCTGGACAGGCCATGGCCTGCTGCACCCATTTATGAAGCCCTTCTTTTTCTGGAAACAGTACGCTGAATAAATATTCCTGGAATTAGAAATATGTCAAAGCATCCAAATAGTAAAAATAACTAAAGAAAGAACTGCATTGTACACAGTGAGAATTAGCTCCGTAAATATTTGTGGAAGGAATTCTAGCCCCGAATGACATCTTTGGGCGTAATGGACTCCACTTTCCGTGGGGCTGGCTGTAGAACACTGACTCCATGTCCACTCTGTGCTCCTGTTGTCACTGCACTGACAGGAAGCGCCATTTCATATCACCTGCCTTCCAGGGTCTCGAGTGCCTGTTGCATACCCATCCATCATGGCCATCTGCTGAAAAGGTATATTCCAGACCTCTCCAAATGCCAAAGCCAGAGTTCTGAAGAGACACGCAGTATAACCGACTTCTTCGGGAGGGAGGGTGAGAGAGACCGGCTTCTAGAGAGGGGAGCAAGTGGGAGCTGGTGGGACTCCAGAACCAGCTTGGGGGTGGGAGGGGTGGGGGTGGGGTCCAGCTCTTTCAGGAGGGATGGAATCAGTGGCGGGAGAGGAGGGACAGGCCAGGGCGCTCACGTCGTTATTTTTCCAAGTGAGAGCCTAAGAGACGCTGTTAAAGAGACGCCAAATCTGTTATTTTGGCTTACAAAGTCAACAAGTTGAGAAACCAAAACAGCGTAATAACTATATTGGCAGGAGGGAAGAAGAACAGATGGACATCTCTAATTTTTATGACAGAAATACATAGATATTGCCATAAATGGGTATTTTGGGGGAGGTATACGTATATATAACTTCGTAACCTGGTGGGGTTTACCAAGATTAGGAACAGTGACAGTTAAAGATTGCATTTACAAGGGTTATTTCCGCAGAGCTAGACAGCCACGGAGAGGGTAGGGCAGGGAAACTCTTGCTTTCCACGATAAACCTTCCTCCACGGTTGATACTCCCCGAGCCATGTCTTGCTTACACAAGAAAGTTATGATCTGTGTCCCAAGGGCTCCTTGGCCCTCCTTGCACGGCTGTGTCAGCCTCTCTGGCTTGAGGGGCCCATGACAGTGCAGGGCAAGAAACTCCCATGGGAGCCGGAACAGCTGCTAGAACTCGCCAGCACCAGGGAATGCTACGCCAGGCACAAACAAATGAGTAAATCATGGAAGAAGAGTCTGTCTCATAACGTGAGTTATTCATGTAAGAGCCATTTGATAAGTGCATGAATATGCCCTCCTTGCTCGGGGCCCACGACCAAGCCAATACAGAGGCAAAATGGCTGTTCCAGGAGGACACAGCCAAGCTCCTTCTCTCCGGTACTCCTCCTCCTGCATCCCCTCCAATTTTCCTAACCCACTCTAATTTTAAAAATAAGAAATTGTTATTGGAAATACTCATTTCCCAAAATGGCCTTGGCCTGTCGCCACCACCCAGGTGCTTCCCGGGGTGGGCCCAGGGATCATTTCACTTAGACTCCACAGAAATCTGCCCCAAGGACAGATGCCTCAACTTCCAGAAGCTTCCAGCAAACCTTAGTCCTTTCGAGACGTAAATCAAGATCTTCAACAGAAAAGGCTAAGACAAACACAAACACAAACCAGATTCTAGTTTGTAACCAAGCTCAAAGAGCCTTTGTCAAAGCGAATCAAAGCTCTCCCAATCGCCAGCTCATTAAGTTTAATCATCAACTGTGCTTATCAGATCCGTGATTTCTAAGTCCCTCGAAGACAAAACGTGCAAAAAGAATCCTTGTGCGCTTTGGAGATTGATTTCAAAGCAGGCCTTGAGGTCACCTGCAGATGCTTTAGGCAGCAATTATAAGCAGGAAACAAAATGCACTCATTTGATATCATAAAATTGGACAGGACCCTGGATGCCGACTTGCCCTGGAAATCAAAGCGTGGCTTGAAGCGCCAGTTTACACATCGTATTTATCCGGGGGTGGGGGGAAGGCCACAGGTTGGGGCCTGCTCTGACTCCCCTGGAGGGGCTCCTGAATTGTGGTAGCTGAGCTGAGACCAGAGGGGGACCTGCCAGGCTTACCTGCTAGAAACAAATGCTCACCTTGCTGTCCAAGCTTCTAGAAAAAAGGGATCCCTTGGATTGAATGAGTTTGGCTTTCCTTGGTCCATTCTGCACTATGATTTAGAGATTTGGGGTCTTTAGGTGGCATTTGACTCAATCAGGGTGACGCATCTGATAAATTTGACAGTCGGTACCCAGATCCGTGGTTCTAGTTCCAATATCCTGTTCTGGCGAGAGCAAGCAAGAAGACCTACAGGTAGGTGATGATAAGAAAGAGTTAATATTATTATCAGTGAAATCTGCAGTAAAGCCGAGGATTTGCTGGCCCCCTGAAGCTAGCCAGGGCATCTGATTCAAAAACCAAACAACCCAGAAGGCAAAGAATAAGTCAAAGAGCAAATGAAGTCTCTCCCAAGCCCCAAAGGAAGATCCCATCACAACACACTGTGAACCTTCCTACCTTCTTTTTCCACTCTTTCTCTATATCACATTTCAGTTCTTGGAGACTCTCTCCTCCCCAAACTTGGCCACCCTCTCCCAGGATTCTCCTATTACTTTCTCTCTCCCTTTTTCATACAACAGCAGTTTCTCGACGCTTTCTGTTGAAAATCCCACCATTTTCTCCCTTTCCCAGACCGGCTCTCTGTTCCTTCCCCTGTACGGTACCAAAAGAGCAAGACCCAGCAGGCATTACAAACCAGGGGTGGGGGGGGTCCCTGGAGGAGGACTGGGATCATGGGTGCCTGGAGTATGTAGTCCCTGAAACACTTCTGATATCACGTTGATGACCTACTATGTGTTACACACCACATAAAATTCCTGAATGTAACAGGTGTCTAAACTGGGGTGTTCCAAGTGTGCACTAAGGACACCGTTCCAGGGCGATGTGCATTGATGAGAGGGTTTGATAATTAACTACATCTGGACAACCTTACCCATCTCCTGGAGATTTCCACTGCACATTAAATTTCTGATAATTCCTGTGGTAAATATGCATATTTATCGTTGGTCAACCTGGCATGGCCCTCACTTATTTGACCACTAACCTTACTCACTCTCAGGGAAAGAAGGCACTGATGTCAGCAGCACGCTGGACACACAGAGATCTAGAGAATGGATGCTTGTTCCGTGTTTGCAGGTGCCGGAGAACCGGGCCACCCTGATTTATTGCGTATTTGTGGCAATGTAGCGATGGGCTTGATAATCCTTTTTTTTTTAAAGATTTTATTTATTTATTTGACAGAGATAGAGACACCCAGCAAGAGAGGGAACACAAGCAGGGGGAGTGGGAGAGGAAGAAGCAGGCTCATAGCAGAGGAGCCTGATGTGGGGCTCGATCCCATAACACCGGGATCATGCCCTGAGCCGAAGGCAGACGCTTAACCGCTGTGCCACCCAGGCGCCCCGGGGCTTGATAATTCTTGATGGGGAGGCTTTATTCCCCAGGCATAGAAGATTAGTAAAGACGAGCCAATAAGACAACTCAGTGGTGGTTTTAGAACCAAGAGAGAGACCCACGATGGGACCCAGCAGTGCTGTGGGGAGAGGGAGCCCCTGTGGGAAGACGCACCGGGGAAGGCAGAGAAGGGCAAGTGCCTCAGAGACCAGAAGGTCAGACCCGAACCCAGAAGCTAGCCCTGGCTTGCACGGGGCAAGCATGATGGAATTCTGCAGCACTGCACTGACGCCCTGCGTTGACACGTGCTCTAGACCCTGGCTGGGAGCTAGACACAGAAATGCCAGTAAAGCAACTTGGTGCTACTGGAAGAGATTAATTCTCAGAAATGGTTATGACTTTCCAAAAGCCCCCAGATCCTTTTGTTTTCTCTCTCACACTCCCCTTCTCCACCAACCCCACCCCCTCACACAACAGCATGGTTTCTTAAATCGAATAAACTTAGCATGATCATGATCGTAAGACCCGGAGAAGGTTGGCGAGCCTGACCCGCCTGAGGAAGGGAGTCCCTTCCAGCCTGGAGCCAACGCCCCCCCCCCCCCACCCGATACCTGGCAGCGGGGCTGCTATTTTGAAAGGCGGCTCTGAGATCTGTGGCTCTAGGCATTTTGTTATTTTGCTGTTTGCTTTTGGAACTTCTTAAAACGAACCTCAAAGAAGAGAAAACTCCTGCCTGAAACGGATTCCTTTTAGGATCCAAGAAATGACTCACACAGGCTGTTTGGGCATTCATGCTCCCCATTGAGTTAATATGATTAGACTCATGAATTCTATTTTTGAAATGCAGACTCTGTACCCTGAATATTCTTCTAGAACAACAACAAAAAAACTGGAAGAGAAATGACACCCCTATTTACATATTTGCTATATCTAAGTATATGCTATTTGCCTGCTTATTTTTTTCTTTCATCGTCTATTTTTTCCATCAGATTAAAGAGCTCCAGCAAATTCTTCAGTAAAGTTGCAGAAACTGTTCTTTAGAACAAGTCTTGCCCACGTGCAAGCTAGTAAAATAGAAAGTTCCGTATTCACCAAATGTCCATTGACAGATAAATGGATGAGCAACGTGCAGTATATACACTCGATGGAATATTATTTAGCCTTAAAAAGGCAGGAAATTCTGAAACATGTCACAACACGGATGAACCCTGAAGACATGATACTAAGTGAGATAAGACAGTCACAGAATGCCGCATGGTTCCACTTACGTGAGGTCCCTAGAGTAGTCAAATTCACAGAGGCAGAAAGCAGAACGGAGCTTCCCAGAGGCTGCAGGGAGTGGGGACCAGGGAATGATTATTTCATGGGGATGAAATGTGAGCTTGAGAAGATGAAAAAGTGCTGGAGGCGGGTGCGATGAGTGTTGTACCACAGTGTGAGTGTACTTAATGTCATCGAACGGTACACTTGGAGATGGCTAAAATGGTAAGTTTTTGTTATGTACATTTCGCCAAACACGCGCCCAAAGTTCTCTTTCCTCTGGGAGCAGACGTGGAACAATGCTCATGGCCTGAAGCTGCCCCATTTGGTTTTGATCTGAGCAACCCACTACTCAGAAATAACCAAGTTACTTGCTCCTTAAAGCTAACGCCCAGCCGGACCTAAGCCCTACTTCATCGCAGAACTGGTACGTTCCCACCGGGGGAGGTGGTTTTCTTACAACATGTGATGGGCAGTCTTGTCAGGAGGCAGGTGCAGGCTTTCCTTCCTGGGAAAAAGTCCCAACCACAGAAACATGATGGCTCCTGAGATTTGTCTCCGTCACTGTAGTCGTTACATAAGTTAAGGCGCGGACCCCTTTGTTCTTGCGTAATAAACAGCTGCGAGGGTTCACGGACACATGGCTCTCCAGTTGGCCATAAATTTCACCCTAATCTAAAGACCGCTCTGTGTTTCATTTCAAGTTCTGCGGCAAGCCCAAGTTTTTAAGCGTTTTGTTTGTTAGATAATTTTTGATGACTCCTATAAAACAACGTTGCTCATAGGAAAGGACTTCACGTGTGCCTCTTAAGAACAACGAGTCGCGCTAACCACAAACCTCAAAAGAAGTGTTGTTATTTGGGCTTTAAATAAAATAATAAAGATCTTTATTCTTGCCACTAGAATAAAGGTCTTTGGAGAACTTCATTTTTGAAAGCGTCTCTGGCATGACCGTAGACACAACAAACACCCGAATCCTATGTCTTCTCATGCTTTCCCTTGAAAGCACGTTGTGCATTTTAGAATTGCATGTTAAAAGATACAGACGGCCGGGTGAGTGACCTCCGTAACATCCCCCAAACAATACTTGTTCATATAACGTTCTTACCTAGATTTGTCCGGAGGATCTTATTTATTGTACTTAAATAGCTACCTTTCTCTATTTACAATGGATCCGGATGGATTCGGGAGACATAAGGATTGTGGGGGACTGAGTGTGTCAAACAGAGACCAAATGGTCAGATAAACTTCACAAGTAAAAAGTCTGCCACCTGTTTTTCATATGCAGTCCATTCTCAATTTTTTAATTGGGACTAATTTGAAGTGAAGTTAAAGCACTCCGGTTGGCTTTACATTCTCACTCGTGGACCACTCCAGTTGATGCACCCTAGGGGCAAAGAAGATGGATAAGAACTCAATTAACACCAGTTTCCAGGACAGCTAATTAGGAAGCTCTCTTTTTGGCCAGGACTGTGGGAGCTACCACATAATACCGTGTAAAGGGCGTGGGGCTTAGCTGGATTTGATTGTTACCACTGGAGATGCAAGGCTGGGCGCCATCTTGCACCAGCCATGACAACCAGCTCTTATGAGGGCAGGAAATTAACTTAGGCATGGTCATCTTCATCTCAGCTCTGCTGACCTCCCCCCCACCCCACTCTTTTCCGCCCTCCTTTAAAGTCTGGGCAGGAAGAAGGATGAGATTTCTTCTGCAGATCCTAAGATAAGCCACAGGAAAGCCCCTCCCAACAAAGTATACATTTTGTGGTCATGGAAGGCAGGCATGGTTGGAGCCCAGCACAGAAATTTAAAAATCCCAATGCAAACCCCAAAGGGTGCTGGGAAAAGACCTCCCTGGTGCTCAGAATGAGGGCGTGGGGGTTGGGCGTGAAAGGGTGTCCTTTGCTCTGGAAGGGAGGGCAGCCGACACAGGCACGTCCGGAAATTTTAGAAACTCTCATGACTGTAAAGAATCAGATGAGGGGGTGCAGGCAGGGCCAGCCCCTGATGAAGCTGCAAGGTAGGGCCTCTATATCCCCAGTGACAAATAGATGGCAGGTTAGGTGGGCAGTCAAGCAATAGCTGTGCTAAGACTTCAATGGTTGAAAGGAGCCAGGAAAACAAAACTATAGGAGGAAAGTTTTGTGTGGGGCTAACACAGCAAGTGCAAAGGCCCTGAGGAAGGAAGGACCTGGGGTGTTCAGGGAGCACCCCAGTGTGTGGTTGGAGCAAAAGGAAAGAGAGACGTGTAGAGAGCTGAGCTTACGCACGGGCAAGGTGTCCTCACTCAGAGCTCAGAGGGAAGGAGCGAAGGTGGTGAGGACTGCAAGCATCCTCTAGGGCACTCTCTGTTCTCACCTGGAGCCCTGGCCCACCCAGAAGGCCAGTGGACAAACTGAGTCAAACAGCCAGCAAGACTGACCTCCTGTCACCTGTACACCCCACTGACGGAGGCTTATACCTTCCGTGGTATTCCCACCATCCACCTTAAACATGTCAAGCCATTATCCACATACCACTTACAGCTTATTGTATTCTCAACAAAGACCCCAGCCCATCCTCTCCACCATTCTGTTTTTCTTCACGGTTTAGTCAGACCAGTCCTCCTCAACTGGGGGTGATTTTCCCCCCGGGAGACATTGGCCATGTTTGGAGATATTTTTGGTTGTTACAAATAGTACGGGGATGTTACTGGCATCTAATGGGTAGGGGCAGGATGCTGTTAACCTCCTACAGTGCACGGGACAGCCCCCCAACGACAGAGAATTAGCCCATCCAAAATGTCCATAGATGGATAAGAAGGGAGACCTTCCCAGGGAGATTACTGAGGAGGATTTTGTTCCAGAAAAAAATGACCCAGAAGAAAGCTGGCTCAGCTCCTTTCAAAATTAAATACCTCCCTCCTTTGTCACACATTGGAAAACAAGTCAGTTTCTATTTCAGTCTGTGGGGTGGGTTTTCTGCCTGTTGGCTGGCTTTTTTGGCAGATGCATCATGGACAGCTCAGCGTGGCTTACTGTGTATCAGGCAGAGAAGTCCTAGAATGGGCCAGAGACATAAACGTGGGCAGGCAGACCACCCTCAGAGCCCCCAGAAGCTGGCACACACCCAGCTGGGTCCTCCCCAGGGGAAGTGACTGGAGGCAAAGCTTAAAGCTGTAGGGACTTTCTGGCATCATAAGTTTGCACTTTTAGACTTTTTCCCTCCTTATATGCATGGCCATAGTGGCTCCAAAATTCAAAGCAGGGGTATATCTAAAAATACCCTTGAATAGATATGTCATCAATGTCACTGCACAACGCCATTGCTATGGGCTGAGTTGTGCTCCCCCCAAATTCGTATGCTGAGGTTCTAACCCCCACGACCTCAGAATGTGACTGTATTTGGAGGTAAGATCTTTAGCGAAGTGATTAAGGCAAAACAAGGCCAATAGGGTGGGCCCTAATCCGGTATGACAGGTGTCCTGAGAAGAGGTGGATTGGTTCACGGACACACTCAGAGGGATGACCATGTGAGGACACAGAGAGAAGATGGCGTCCACACGCCAAGGAGAGAGGCCTCAGGAGGAACCATCCCTGCCCACACCCTGATCTTGGACTTCCAGCCTCCAGACTGTGGGACAATAAACTTTCATTGTTTAAACCCCCAGTCTATGTTCCTTTGCTTGAAACAACCTAGCAAACTGACACAGCAGTCTTAGAGCTGAGAGGGGTTCAGGATTTCTCCCAGGCACCCCGCTTCCCGGAGCCACCATCTCCTCTATGGACACACTCTGAGAAAACAGTCTCCGATCACGGCCAGGAAGGGGGGACTCATGACTTCACCAAGAAATTGTTTAGCACGGTGTATTCGTTTCCTCTTGCTGCCGTAACAAAAGACCACATGCTTGGGAGTTTAAAAACAGCAGCAGTTTATTCTGTCACAGTTCTGAAGGCCAGAGTCCAAAAGCAGTCTCCCTGAGCCGTGCTCTGTCCCTTGCCTCTCCCAGCATCTGGAGCTGCGAGCCTTGGCTCAAGCCCCTCCTCCATCATCACACTGCCTTCTCCTCTTCCGTCAGCATCATAGCTCCCTCTGTCTTTCTTTCATGACACCTGTGGTCGCAAGCAGGGCCCACCTGGATGATCCAGGATACCGTCCTATCTCCAGATCCTTAATCACATTTACAAAGCGCCCTCGCCATGCAAGGGAACACATTCGAGGATTCCAGGGATTAGGACATCTTTGTGGCAAGGGGCATTATTCAGCCTACCACAGGCTTCAAGGCAGGTTTCTTGTCCCAGGCCATTTCGCTGGTCACCAGCCAGCCCGGGGGGCAGGTGGCCAAAGTGGTAAAATCGCGGGACAAAACCTAACTTGGCAACTTGTGGATTAGAAGGCCCTTCAAGAGAAGCTGGGGTATGGTCGACCCTCTGTTGGGCCACGCTTACAAGTTGACCCAGAATATTTTCCTCATATTTTTGAAGACAGCTTTGGGTGAAAGGAAGAAAGTTTAAATGGCAAGGACAGTGTTAGGGATGAGACCCTTCCCTTGGGCAGGAAGTCACCCATTCTATTGAAGGAAGGTAACAAGCAGAATCTAAGTGACTTGGAAAACTCTGGAAGGGGTGACATCCCCATTCCCAGACCTCCTTCCCCCCCCCCGAGGTTGTGCAATGTACTACTTATGGGAGGTGAGCTCACCCCCCTTCTCTGCCAGAGCATGGCCGGCTGCAATTTGCAAAGTGTTTGTGGAGGTTTGGCTTAGCTCACCTTCTTCGCCCCCGGCAACCACGCAGTTTTGCCCCTAAAAGCATGCCTTTAAAGAAGTGGCCCCCAAATCGTCACAGGGAGCTCGAATACTAACAAACACATCATTAAACATATACAACTTCCTTCCAGTACATTCCGTCCAGATGGAGAGGACAGTTAAGTCTTTTATTTTCAGACCACCCTCATTATTGTTCCCGCCCACCCTCATTTTATTAAGTTGCCTTCGGGCAAAAACAAAAAAAGTCGTAAAGATCTAAGTTGCTGCTTCTCCTTTTTCTTTTTTTCAATTAAGCAAAGCTAAGCAGGCAATCACCAGCTCCAGAAACTGGCTGGAGACATCTCATGTTCCCTATTTTGCAGTCCGGAGAAGCTGAAGTTGTTCGTAAACATCAGGGACTCCCAAGCAAAGTCCCCTTCCCGGGAGGAACAAAGGCTTTGAGCCGGCCAGAGCCTGCCGTCCACCTGCCTGCTGCCAGCAGCCTGCTCTCTCAGCGCCCAGTGGGGTGGGCTCAACTGTGTCCCCAAAAGAGCGTGTTGAAATCCCGACCCCTAGTACCTGTGAATGGGGCCTTGCTTGCAAATATAATCAAGTTAGGAGAGATGAGACTGCATCAGGCTACATCCAATGACTGGCGTTTTCGTAAGAAGAAGGAATTCGGACACAGACACACAGAGAGAGGACCGTGTGGGGACGGGGGACCCGGGCACAGTGCCCTGCGATGGGTGGGCTGCCTTGCAAACCCAGGAGAAGCCAGGACAGTCGGAGGCCTCCAGAAGCTAGAAGAAGGCAAGGACGGAGTCTTCTTCTGAGCCCATGAGAAGAAACCAACAGTACAGACACCTTGATTTCAGACTCTTGGCCTCCAGAACTGCAAGAAAATTAATTCCTGTTGTTTTAAGCCGCTCAGTCTGTGGTGCTCTATGCTTTATGCAGCGACCCTAGCAAACGACACACCAGGTTAGGCCCTAAGATGCCCCTTTTGGTCACTTGAACACAAAAGCTGCTGTCTGGCTCTATTCTGCACGTATCTCTTCCACTTCTCTCCGCCTTTCTGGATGTTTCCTAAGAGTGATTTGGGCTGCAAATCTGAGTAACAACCACCAAGGCCCTCTTGGGGGTTGACCAGCTTTGAAGGGGGAAAAAATGGGATACCTCCCTCCAGCCCTTCCTCCCCCAAGTTCTCTTCGGGTCGGTGGAGAAAACAAAATAGGAGTACTACCACACCAGTGGTCAGCCGGGGGCTGGCAGAGGGAGGGAAGAAGATGAACCTCTACAGGGCTTGTAGCCCCTGCCCGGCGTGACCCCCCACCCCCACCCCCCACCCCCACCCCACCCCCGCCGGAACGTCTGCGCTCGCCCTATGAGCTGAGGGCCAGGGTTTCCGTTCTGCAGGTGCAGCACGTGGGAGCCGGAGCCAGGCCGGGGTCTCCTGCTCCAGAGGTCACACAGGACTCACCCACAGCCTGGCCCTCGTTCTCTGTCCAGGGTCCATGCGGATCCCTCGCTTTAAAATCAGCTCAGTGTAATCATAGCAGCTGCTCTCAAACTTCCAGGGAGGGTCAGAATCACCCGCAGGACCTGTTCAGACACCGCCCCCATCCCTGCCCACCCCCCAGAGTTTCGGATGCAGTGGGTCCAGGTGGGCCCAAGGCTCTGCACGGCTAGCCTGTCTCCAGGCAATGGTGGGCAGTCAGTCCAGTCTCCAGAGATTGGGAACGGTTGGCTCATGAGGACATGGGATGGCATTCGGTGTGGGCTGAGTCCTGGTGCCCTCATCCTCGTGTGATGGGGGCAGAGTGAGGGAAAGTAGGACTTCTCCCTCCTCACTGCCCTCCCCTTCCCCTAACCTCCTCTGAACTGCTTTTTCTGGCTGTCTCCACTGGCAATAACCCACATCCTCTATGACCCTCATCCTTCTGTGCTCAGATGGCTCCTCTCTCCGTGTGTCCTCAGTTGGTGGTTTTTCATGTGGTAAAAGGATCACTGAACTGCCCACAAGGAGATGTCACTCCTTTCCCACTTTTCCCTGACCATATTGTGCTTTCTTTTTGGAATTATTTTGCTATACATTGTGTTACAGGCTAAAATGCATATGGTGCATTCCTCACCCCCAGCACCTCAAGGAAAAGTGACTGTGTTTAGAAAGAGATTTGTAAGAGGTGACTACAGTAAAGCGCAGCCGTGAGGGTGGGCCCTACGCCACTCTGACTGTCCTCGTAATAGAGCAGGACACAGGGGCGCCGGGGGGCTCAGTCGGTGAAGCATCTGCCTTCAGCTCAGGTCATGATCCGGGGTCCTGGAATCAAATCCCACGTGGGCCTCCCTGCTCACTGGGGAGTCTGCTTCTTCCTCTGCCTCTGCCGCTCCCCCCGCTTGTGCTCTCTCACTCTTGCTCTCCCTCAAGGAAATAAATAAATAAAATCTTTTAAAAAAAAAGAGAGAAAGATCAGGACACAGACATACACAGATGGACGACCATGGAAGGACACAGGGAGAAGATGGCGTCCATACACCGAGGAGAGAGGCCTCAGAAGGCATCAGCCCTGCCCGCACCCTGAACTTGGACTTCTGGCTTCCAGACTGTGAGCAGATACACGTCTGTCATTTAGGCACCCAGCCTGTGGCGTTTTGTCGTGCAGCCCGGGCTGACTCCTACACGCTGTTGGCATTTCTGTGTCTCCATTGGATCATAAACTCCTGAGCACAAGAACCATGTCTTTTCATCTTCAAATTCCCAGCACTTAACATGTGCCCGGCACAATTAAAAGGCGTAAGAATGATAATGAGATAAAATAATACCAATAGCTACCATTTATTAAGCATTTACTATGTGCCAGGCCCGGGGCCTAGCACGTTATATTTCATCCTCACGGCCGTAAGTAGCCACTGTAATTATCTCCATTCTAAAAATGAGGATCCTGGGGCACCAGGTGGCTCAGTCAGTTAAGCACCTGACTCTTGATTTTGGCTCAGGTCATGATCTCAGGGTTGTGAGATCAAGCCCATGTCAGGTTCCATGCTGGGCCTGGAGCCTGCTTAAGATTTTCTCTCTCGCTCTCCCCTGCACCTCCCCCCTCAATAAATACATTAATTAATTAATTAATTGAAATAAAAATGAAGATCCCGAGGCACAGAGAGGTGAGGAAACTTTCCTACACACACACAGCTAGTAAGTGGTGCATGTAGTGGGCTGAATACTGACCCCAAAGATGTCTGCGTCTTAATCCCTGGAACCCGTGAATTTTACTGAAGAGATTTTGCAGGTGTGATTCGTTTAAGGACTTCGACATGGGAGATCATCCTAGATTATCCAGATGTACCCTAAATACCGACACAAGGCAGGGGGAGAGCCGACAGAGGAGAGGGCAGCAGTCTGGCTACTGAAGCGAGATCCTACGCTGCGGGCTTTGAGGACGGAGGAAGGGGCCTCCAGCCAGAGACGGCGGGGGCCTCCAGATGCCAGACCAGCCAAGGAATGGATGCGCCCCTAGAGCCTCTGGAGGGAGCTCAGCCCTGCCGACACCTTGGTTTCGGCTCAGTGAAGCTGATCTCAGACCTCCAGCCCCAGAACTGTGAGCCCACACATTTCCGTCGTTTGAAGCCACTAACTTGTGGAGCTTTGTTACAGCCATGGGGGAAACTCCTACAGCAGAGAAAGGGTTTAAGCCCCTGTATTCTGTCTTCAGAACCGGCATGGTTGTTTTGTTTTATTTTGTTAAGATTTTTAAAAAGCTTTCTTCCTCAGGTTTTGATATTTAAAACTTTTTTTTAAAGATTTTATTTATTTATTTGACAGAGAGAGAGAGAGAATAAGAGAGAGAACACAAGCAGGGGGAGTGGGGGAGGGAGAAGCACGCTTCCTCCTGCTTCATGACTGAGCCGAAGGCAGACGTTTAATGACTGAGCCACACAGGCACCCCTAAAATATTTTTTATGAGGCAAATTTCATAGAGTGAAATCCACAATATATTTTGACAAATGTAAACACCTGTGCAGCCCCCACCCCAAAGAAAAAGAGCACACCACCCCCTCTCCAGTCAGTCCATCCCGTGTCCTGAGGCGGTGGCCGGTGTCCCTATTTCTATCACCATAATTGATTTGCCTGTTCTTCCACTTCCTTAAAGAAGTTTGTGTGTATTCATACTTGCTGCTTCTCATCCATACACAGTTTATTATTTGTTTGGTGTCCCCAAGAGGGAGTTTTGAACATCTCCTGCACCGCTAAAGTCAAACTAGAGAGAAACACAGGAGTGGTGCCCACACCAGCCAGGAGGGCCATGTGGTGGGGTTTGTCATGAGGCTGAAAGGGGACAGTCCACAAGAGTGCGGGGATAGCGCCTGGCAGGCACACAGTGAGTGCCCCAGAAACAGTTCTTTGCTAAAGAGAGTTCATCCATCTGAAAAGTAAGCAGCTTTAGACCATATGGCCACAAAATGAC
This sequence comes from Ursus americanus, assembly GCF_024610735.1. Classification (NCBI taxonomy): domain Eukaryota; kingdom Metazoa; phylum Chordata; class Mammalia; order Carnivora; family Ursidae; genus Ursus; species Ursus americanus. The sequence continues at coordinate 93,230,489 of NC_142130.1, forward strand.
ATTTTATGAACAGTAGGGAAGGAAAGACTTTCCTCTACCCTCCTAGGCTCCGTAGCTGTGTGTATGAAATAAACAAACAGGCCCATTAACAGCAGAGAAGGTAGGCAAATGTATTCATTTTTAGTATTATGCACTCAGGGCCATCATAGGGAAAAAAGAGAATACCCCAAAATGGGTGAAATTTGAAAGCTTATATATGTCTTCATAGGGGATGGAGAAAGCAGGAGTGGCTCTCAGAAGACTCTATGGAGGGTCTGACAGTTTGGGACAGAGTGTGGCTGGGTGGGGTGCTGACTTCTAGTCTCGTGTCTCCCATGATGAGAGTCCATCTTCCTGCTGAAGACACTCCTGGGAAAGGATTGACGGTGACCAAGTTCCTTTTGGAAGATCTGTGTTCAGGCAAATGATGGGGTTCAAAGAGAACCTCGCCCCACATCTGCTGTTTTCCAGTGCCTTCAGTTCCAAGTAATCAGTGTACCAAAGTGGCATGTTTTGAGGTGGGGCGTCCTGAGTCCTTCAAAATCATATTTATTTTACTGTTCTAGAACCTTCGGGCTGCTCTCTCTGTCCTCCTGCTACCCACCTGCCATTCACAGCTACAGAGATAGTCCTCAAACTCTGCCTAGGACACAGTGTCCTTCGTTTACATTCATCACCAACCACTGCGAACACGGATAGCCATTCCCTTCCAGGGCGACACGTTACACGGGCCTAGCGCGAAAGACCTCCAGGGAAACAGCCCCAAACATTTCCTCTTCTCTCCTCTCTCCAACGTCAGGCTCACAGAAACGGATCCTTGGTCTCTCCTGACTAGACGCGCATACACGCATGTGCGGTCTCAGAATAAACCCCGGGGCGTCCCCAGGCAACAAGACATCCATTTCATGAAGGATAACTCACAGCCCCTTGCGGGCACCTCCCCTTTACAGGCACCACCTACCCCGAAACTTGTGCATAGTCTTATGTTTTTAACACCACCATTTTATCGCACATACGTATTCCTAGAAACATACTTTTTAGTTTTAGCTGTTGTCTACTTTTGCCAAAGGATTATCACATTGAACATAATTTTCTGGGATTCAGATTTTTCACTCAAGGATAGGTTGCCAAACTCATTCGCATGGCGTGGATAGTCGTAGTTAATTCTTTCTTCCCGCTAAGCTTCCCATTACGTGACTGTGCCACTGTGTGCTTATCCACTGTCCTGCTCGTGCGTTATTTCCAAGGCTTTGCTCTTCCTAACGGTGCTGCTTGTAAAGATGCTTCAGAGTGTTCAGCCTTCAGTATGTGCCTGGTGTGGAAGTTCAAGTTTACGAGATCATGCCAGAGTCTTCCCAAGCAGCTACCCGCATTCTGCCCCTGCAGCGAGTGGTCTGTAGTTCCCTCACAGATGAGGAAAGTAGGAATGGCTCCAGAAATGGAACCGGAGCCTTTCCACGGGGAAGAAACGAAACTTGGCCCTCACCTCACGCCATCCACACAACTCCAGGTAGCTCTAGGACTCAAATGCCGAAAGCAGAGAAGGAGAAAGGTGATAACGAATATTTTCCTAACATGGGTAGGGAAGGGTTTCTTAAGACACCAAAGGCACAAATCATAAATTAAACACTTGATAATTTTGACTCTTTTAAAGTTAATAACTTCTGTTCATCATAAAATACCTTAAAGAAGGGGCGCCTGGGTGGCTCAGTCAGTTGAACGTCTGACTCTTGGTTTCGGATCAGGTCAGGATCTCGTGGTCATGAGATCAATCCCCGCATTGGGTTCCACGGTCAGTGCGGTGTCTGCGTCAGATTCTCTCCCCCTCTCCCTCTGCTCCTCTCCACCCTCTCTCTCTAAAAAAAAAAAAAAAAGAAAAGAAAAGAAAATACCTTAAAGAAAATGAAAAGACAAGATGATACTTTAATACACATGACAAAAACAGGATTAGAATCAGAATATATAAAGAACCCCTATGAAAGAAGGAAAGTCCAAACAAACACGGCTAAGCCAATATTCATGTATCTGTGGTATGTATACATTCTCTGACATTTCAGAGAAGATAAAACAAAAGCACTGAACATAAAGGGCATATTAGATCACATTTGTGGCCAAGAAACTACAAATGCAGAACATAAGGAGGTATGGGTTTTGCACCCATTTGATTGGCAAAACAGGCTGCCTGGCAGTGCCAGGTGCTGGAGGAAGGTCACTGTGGCTGCCACCTCTCCATCCGTCTTCCCACACCCTGGCAGCCACCACCATCTGTGCATCTCTCTGCAGACTCCAGGACCCCCGGGGGGTTCTCTGTTCATACTCTCGCCCTCCCGCAATCCCTTCTCCACAGAGTAGGAGCCGTACATGGTCTTTTCGAAGACCTGTATCAGAGTCCCCTCCCCTGCGATTCCCAGGGCTGCTTCTTGAAAGAGCCCCTCCTGCCTACTCGCTCTGAAGTCCCCGTCGGCCGCTTCACTCTGTCACAGCACACCACAGTTTCCTGCACAGCCGTCCTGCTGCCTGCTCCCTCCAGGAGGAAGGAAGGCAACACACCCCTTCCTGAGCCTGGGTCAGGTCAGCCTGGGGGAGTAGGAGTTCTAGCAAAGGGAGGTCTCTTCAGGTGTCGGGACAGCACCCTGAAGCCTCCCATGCATAGCCTCCCATGCGGGACTCTGTCTAAAGGCAGCCCTTCCTTTCCAGGGCTCCCCACCTACCGCGGTCCCGGGCGTGCACACACACACGTGCACACTCACTGCAGATTAAACACTTCGCAGACTTTCTTTCTTTGAATCCTCACAGCAAGCCTCCTTCTGAAGTTGGTGTCATTGCCAAGCCCCTGCCACTGTACAGGGGAGGGTCTGAGAAGTGGAGACCGTTACCTGAGGCATCAGCTCCAGAGTGGCAGAGCTGAGCTTGGAACACAGAGCTGACATGGGCACTGCAGGATCCTCACAGCAGCCCAGAGAAGGCGCGGGCAAGGACACACCTCGTGCCCACGCAGACCCCACGACCAGCTGTGAATCTCCATACATTTCTGTTTACCTCTCAGGAACTTGGCCTTTTCTGTCTGCGTCAAAGGTACGAGGTAGAGGATGGGAAGTCAGAACTGCATTTAAATATATTTTTAATAGCCTCCCCATTCTCCTTGTTACACAATGGAAAATGTGGGAGGAAACAGGCTGTTTGAGCCCATCTGGTGCCTTTGTCCATATTAGAAAAGCCTCCCCCTCCTCCAGATAGACCAGGTGCCCATGAGGGCTCATAGACTGTGTAATGAGCAAAGGCCAGCTCAGCCCCACAGAGCCCTCCTTTGGGTTCCTGGTGCAGGGTACAACCTGTGCAACTGTACATGGCAGCCCTGTGACAGGAGAGGAGATCAGCTTCGGATGCAGTGGACTGGAGGTAGATTTTACTCTGGTTGGTTTTGCCAAACCTCCCCGTGCCATGCTCAGAGCAGAGGAACAAGGAGAAAGAAGTGCCAGTCTACCCCCAGCAGGGACTGCAAACGTGTTCAAAGAGAAATGTGCCTTTTTCTAATGCCACTAACAGCTCCGGAGTGTTTCTCCCATTCTGTGTATCTCTCCTCTCTCTCTGTTAGGACCTGTCTCTGTGTCTCACCCCCACCCCCCCAGATTCTGTTTAAATTTGCTGCAACCACCAAGGAGGACTTTACAGAATCCCTTCGTTCAGAGCGCAGGCCTGAACCCTGCCTGCGATTGGCCAGGGACCCCGTTGCCTTGGCAACATCACTGGTGCTTCCTGCCTGACCCCCTGAGCCGGCATCCCCTTCATTACCCTCAGCGACACTGTAGATTATTAAAGCACTTTAATTAAGTCAGCTTTGGTGTGGGGGTCTTCATCACTGCTGCAGGGACAGGACCCATCACCCTCTGCAGGGACCTGTGCCACCCTGCGGCAGCTCGAGAATCAGTTCCGGCCCTTCTCACATTTGGGGCTAGAAGAAATTTATGTGCAAAGAGTACTGGGTCGGATTCTAAGAAAACAGCTATCGCAGCCCCTTTTGCCTTCTGCAGGGATAGGAGATCCCTGTGTCTGAGACACATTCAACTAGTAGATACTAACGTCTTTGAGAAGAGAAGGAGTCCACTGTTAGACACGTAGGAAGAGGACAATTGGTAGGGTTCCAGCCCTGGGGAGACTGTTTGGACCAGGGTAGACCCTGCCCCTGCCTTCTTGGACCTCACCCTAGAAGGAGGAAGAAAGGGGGGAGGGAGGGAGGGATGCAGGGGTGCCTCAGAGCCAAGTCAAGCAGGCAGGACTCTTACCCTGGATCCAGGAATGCGAATGGTTAAATCTTGCATTTTTTTAATTTTGACCAGCCTCTAACTGAAATTCATCATTTCCTTCCAGTTTGCGCGTAGGCAACAACCACAGTGCGTGCGTAGCCCTTGTGACCTTGACAACAGTAGAAATCACGTCATTCCGCACCATGTTGCAAGTGCTATAGATACGAGGCCACATCATGGACGCCCATCACCACTTCAAAATGGGCGTGGGTGTTAGTCCTACCCATGGGTCCTGTTATGGGTCTGGTTATGATAGAGCATATAGGTGGTTCTATAATTCATTTGTTTTATAATATAGCTTAATTAAGAAAAAAATTAATATCATCTATAATTATATCTTAATATAATTGATTTACCTTATAACCCATGTGTCCTAATTCACGCACTTCAAAACCTTCTGAGAAGGGGTCCACAGGCTTCACAGGCTGCCAAAGACGGCCATGGGCCTACGTGGGTAAGGATCCTGGACAGGAAAAGGTGCCATCACTAGTGCTGTGCATTCTCGTCAGTGTTCCCCTTCGTGGGAACTCTATAAGAAGATACATATTCACATCGGTCTATTGTTCAATCCACTGACGGGTAGATACAAAACTTTGGACAGGTATAGATAAATCTGTGTATGGGGTATGGAGAGAGAGAGAAAAGGAGAGACAGGTGGGTTTATTTATTAGGAAAATTAAAGATTTCAACATTTGTTTACCTCCAGGTTTGATGATTCTAGTCCTTTACAGGTGGAAGTGGGAACAGGAGAATTTGACCTGGGCTGTCCAGTGGGGAAAAAAATATTTAAAAAATCAAAACCCAAGGCACAGAAGATCATCTCATGAAGCTCACTGCATGCTTAAAACCGTTAAACTAGTTATTTAAAACCGAATTCTGTTATAATTAATTCTACCAAAGTAGACAGTGAAGGATCTCTCCAAGATACATCGAGCCCACACAAAGTCCCAGAACCGGGAAGAGTCTTACATACATGACCTCTCATTTATTCATTTCTTCGCTTTGCTTAGTAAGTACTCACGTGCCCAGCAAGAGCCCAGGTGCTTTATCTAAATTATTCGCCACATGCCGGCAGCAGCCACTCCCCCCATTTTCAGAGGAAGGACGGAGGCTCAGCAACCCAGTAACTCAGTGAAATCCCTATGGACCGGCTTGGTGCCCCTACCTCTGGCTCCCCATCCCTAAGCCAACCCTCCCCACCCCCAGGGGCTCCAGGCTTCCCCTCAGGCTCCCGGCCATTCCTAGTCTTCTCACCACTGCTGCGGGGTAGGACTCAAACCCAGGTCCGTCTGAGTGAGCACACGCGTTAACCACCAGCCCTCCCCGTGCTGTCGTTCAGGTCGGACAACAGGCATCGAAGAGCTGAAGGAGTTTGGTAAGGTCACGCCTTGGGCTGCTTGGGAAGCCCTCAGAGCACCTCACCACCCCGTCCGGGCATGGCAGTTCACGAAGTGTGAAGAGTCTGAAAGGGAACTCCTATTTCCCTGACTTGGCTTGCTTATTTTTCATTCTTCAAAGGACACCTGTTGTGCAGATAGCAAAGCAGCATCAGATGAAGGCGCAGGCACAGTATCTAGTGGGTCATCTTCATCCGGGTGGATGCTTAATAGCCACCTGCCCCAGCAGCTCCATCATTACGAGCAAGGCTGCCTCTCAGCACTTCAGCCACACTTTGTCATTCTTGGTCATTGGTTCTGAGAGCTGCGTGATGGCCCGCAAGCATACCAGCACAGCCCCGTGCTCGGGACCGGGTCAGAGCCATCGCCTCCTTCTGAGGCTGGAGCCGCAGGGCTCAGGGACCCGGCTCAGACTCAACTCAATCATCAGGGGCGAGATCCGAATTCAACTCAGTCCTGAGGTTCTCCCTTCTCCCAAGCAATAACTATGACACTCCCTTGTTTTTAAATCAACATTATTGATATATAATTGAGGCACATAAAATGCATCCATTTTGGTCGTTCAGTCTGATACGTTTCGACCAATGTAAACCGTCACGTAATCCATACAACAATAAATACATAGAATGATCCCATCACCCTGAAAGTGTCTCATACCTTTTGTAATCAGTCCCATCCCTGGCCCTAGGCAACCACTGAATGGTTCTCTGACGCTGGATTTGACTTCCCTTTTCTAGAACTTCACATAATTGAAATAAAATGTAACACAACGGCTGCTGAGCATTTACCATGGCTCTGCTCGGCGGAGGGGGGAGGACACGCACATCAATGCCGTTTGAAGGCACTTCTCCATCCTAAATGGGGACACCTGTCTCACGAGCTAGGGTTGGAAGAGCCTGGTTGAAACAGGAATGACAAAGCAAGGTGCTCAGTCCCCATGCACTGAGAAGTCGGCCGAGCCTTCTGCACACAGCTCCGCACACCCACGTACACCTGTCCCCTTCTCAGTCCGGTTGCTATGGAACACGCACTGCATTTCATCATCGCTGATGCTGCCCATCACCTTGAGTCCCCCGGGTGGCTCTCGCCCCCTCGGCTTCATGGCCCCTTTCTCAGCTCAAACCCCTTTCAGGGCCTTTGAGCTTCCCAAGCCTCTCCATCGTGACTCCCCAGTCTCTCACTCCCAGCCGCCCTCTTCGGCTGGACCATTTCCGTCGCTGGCTCCCCTACCTGCCCTGGAACATTACTCATTGTGTAAATTCTGTGCTTTCTTTCGACTCACAGGCGGAACCGATGTATTTCAATAATGATAAATTGTTTAGATAGGCCGACATTTTCTCTTCCCTGAGTCTGCCTAGGGGGCCTCACTGGGCTCTCCCTAAAGCCCCTTTTCACCAGAGAAGCACAAGTAGGTGGTTCTTCTTGTTTCCCTTTTGGTGAACAGGAATGCAAAGCTATGGGCGATGTGTGGGGGCTGCTCTGGGAGAGAAGAATCTCATAGAACAGAATTTCAGGCCTGGGCAGCCTCTCCCACTGTCAGACGAGAGAGGCCCATGTCCCAGAGCCTGTCTCCATTTGAGACACCTGTGTGAAGCGTAGGGGGAGCGCTCACCACCAGGCCTTGCATGTAGCTCGAATGCCCCGTAAGAGTTCACCATTGTTCATACACAGCTTGCCTTGGTCACAGAGGGTAAGAATGAAAGTCAGTGAGAGAAACTGGCAACGAGAGCCATGGCTTCGGCAAGCCCTCAGCAGCACTCACTTTATAAAACTTCATACTCAGATAAATGAAACCATGCCTCTGTTTCAGAATCGTGGCAGGCAGAGCAGTCCCCAAAGATGTCCCCATCCTAAACTCTGGGACCCATGAATATGTTGTGTTTCCAAAGGGACTTTTAAGTATAATTAAGGTTCACACTTTAAAAGAGAGAAAAATACCCTGGATTCTCCAGGTGGGGCCCAATCTACTCGCATGACCCTTGAGAGCAGAGAACTTTCTCTGGCAGGAAGCAGGGGAACAAGGCCAACAGATGGAGAATCAGAGAGACTCCAAGAAGAAGGGTTTGTCATGTCTTTCCTGGCTCCAAGATGCAGGGATGGAGAGCAGGGACCAGAAAGGGCTCCCAGCTGACAGCCGCAAGGAAATGGGACCTAAGCCCACAAGCACAGGGAACGGGGTTCCTCTAACCACGTGGAAGAGTTTGGAAGCAGATTTCCCCTGAGCCTCATGCGGGAGACCAGCTGGCCCATGCCTTGATTTTAGTCCATGAGACCCGAAGCCGAGAAACCAGTGAGCCCACCTGGCTCTCGGACCCGCAGATCTGTGAGGTGACGTGTGGCATAAGGTCCCTCCCTGCCTGCCTGTACTGACCTCAGGGAGGTCAAGTCCTGCCCGCACGGACCCTGAGCCCCTGGCCTGTGTGTGTCCTCCATGGCCCAGCCTCCCTCTCTCCAGCTGATGGCCTCCCGACTGCTGGAACTGGCCAGGCGTGCCCCTCTCCCAGGCTCCTTCACCCAGAATGCTCTCGTCCACCTTCACTTCTTCCCTCACCTCCTCGGAGTCTTTGTTCAAATGGTACCCACCATGGCCCACTCTCCCTGACCCCTGCTTTATCTCTCTCTGTCATTTAGCACGTGGAGATTTCCTTATTTATTTTATTTCTCGTTTCGCTTTTCTACTAGACCAATTGCTGTCAGAAGGGTGTGATGTCTGTCCCAACCCCACTGCCACCCCCAAGGGGAGAGAAGGCACTGTCTGGAGACATGTCTGATTGTCAGGGATAACTGGGGGTGCTACTGTGCAACTGGCATCAGGCAGGTCGAAGCCAGGGAGGCTGCCAGACACCCCATGATGCCCAGAACAGCCGCCCCACAGCAAAGATGGTCCTGCCAAGATGTCAACAGGGCTGAGGTTGAGAGACTCTGTCTTAAACTAAAAGTCCATGAGGACAGTCTCCTTCTCAGGACTGTGTCCCAGGGCCTAGAGCAGAGCCTGGCACACAGTAGGAGCTCCATGGAGACACTGACTGAGGAGAATGTAGAGGATTGTTCTTTAGGACTCAGAAGTGTTTGCCCATCCATCATTGTCTGGTCCTTGGTCACCCACCATCATCTTTTCCTTTCCCAAAGTCAGAAAACCAGGAATCTCGTTTGACTTTCTTCTTTCTGCTTCCCCTCCACAGCCTACAGGGGCCCCTCATCACTGGGCATGGGCCTCCCACCCCCCACACTCTCCACCCTTCTCTGCCCACCTCTGTCCTCCCAACCAGCAATCTGTGGAAGATGGTAGGAGCCCATGGTCTTGAAGGCAGGAGGGGAGCAGAGAAACCAAGGCAGGTCCTTCCTCTCCCTTCCAAAAATAACCCTCTGTTTCCTTTCCTTCCTAGCCCTCAAGAGCATTCGAGAATTCAGGAATGGGAGGAATTAAACGGAAATCCACCTCACAGTGGGAGACCAATGCTAACATTTTGTTCCCTGGGCTCTGGGATGACCAGGGTCAGGGCAGCCTGATTTACTCCAGTTGCTTTAACAAAGTAAGTGAATGGAGAAGCCATGGAGTCCCGTAAACAAAGCCAGACTCGCTGGCAGCCTGCTGAGCTGAAAACCACAGGAAGAAAGAGAAGAGATTCAAGCCATGGCTCTCAAATAAGACTTTCTCCCAGAACCTAATGTTCTGGAAAAATCTTCCTAATTAGTCATTAATTGGTACATTATCAACACCGTGTGCCCAGGATTAAATGGGTAATGGCCATTATTTCTAGACAGCGAGGTAATGCATCTCTCAGCTGGGCAGAGCGCCCCTTTGCTTAGGTAACCCCCAGCAGCCCCCCACCAGCACTGCAGGCACTCCTTTCCCACTTGTTGGATGGGCTTTTTGAGAATGGATTTTTCCTCTTAAAGAACTCTTTATCACGGACATCTCATTCTCTTGTTCAGGAACTTTGTGTTTCCAACCTCTTGGTCATTCAAGGAGAACATTGCAGGTAATTTTAGCATCACTAATGGGCTCTGCTAAAGAAACGTATTTTAAACAACTGTGATTCAGCTCTTAATCATAGCATTTTGTTACAGTGTCATTATGAAAAAAATACCCTAGACCTTATCCTCCACTAAAAAAATTAATTAGTTAAGCATTTTAAAGTTTGGCCATATTCTCTATTGGTCAAAACCTTCTATATTTCTATATTATCCAAATGTCTTATGGCCAAAGGCACTGTGGTACATGAAGAAAGAGAGCGAGCGAGAGAGAGACAGTAGGAGAGAGGGAGAGAGATAGAGAGAAAGGGAGGGAGGGAGAGAGGAAGAGAGGAACACTGTGGGAATCAGAAGTCTTGAGTTTGAGTCCCAGTTCCTTCTTGCACCTGATGACTGCATGGACACGTCCTCGCCCTCCCTGGACCATAGGAACAGCCTTGTCTTGAGGGCAGGGAGGGGATGATTTTTCAGGAGAGGTGAAGAGGAGCTACACTGAAGGAGGGGTGATGAGCGGGATGCCCGGAGCACCAGGGAGAGGTGGCACTTGGCCTGGAGATGCTCAGATGGCAGGCTTGGGTGGCAGGCTTGGGTCATATCCACCAGTGGAACAGAAGGGCCAGAGAGTGGTGGAGAGGACTGCGGGGGAGAGTGTCAGGAATTAGGGAGTGCTCAAGGTCTCTTTGGGTTGAAAAAGTAATCCCTCCTCCTTCTTTCCTTTCTCCTCCCAGAACTTTCAGGAACAGAGATACTGAGGAGTGGGGACAGACGCCACATCTTGGCTCCATGCTTCTCTGCCTCTTCTGTCCCAGAGTGGCTGCCCCCTGGGAGGAGGACACCAGACAACCAGGACTGTGATGGAGGTGCACACGCATCTGGACCAGCCTGCAGGGCCAAGAAGGAGCCCAGTTCATTAAGTGCTTGACACTGCTAGGAAGGGGGTGTCCTGGGACCCTCCTGGACACGGCCCTTCCCCTGTTTGTGTGTTTCTGCTTCTCTAACTTGGGTTGAAAGACTTGGAAGACCTCCCACATCTCTTGGAGACCAGGTTTGTGGCCAATGTTATGTTTTCCTTTCTTATTAAAGAGTCTGGCTACCAGTGTACCCCTTGCAGCATCTCTGGGGTGTTCTCAGGCAATGCCCCTCACGTGAGAAAGCCCACCGTAAACGTCAACGATGCTCTCTTGAGTGATCCAGGAGATTTTCCTTTCCAGATTATAACACCAGGTCGAGCAAGCTGCAGGGAACACACATACAACAAAGGGCATCAGTCTAGGCTAGACTACCCTTCTGTCTAGATTCTGCACCATGGGCACCTGGTGGGTGGACCACCAGTCTGCATTCACTATTCAGACAGCCCTTCATTTTAGTCCAAAAAAGTTGTAAATGTTAAAAGTCAGAAAGTGAAGGATTTACATATTTTATCAGTTAGGACAAGGTTGGTGTCAGAGATGCCAAATAACAGTGGTTTAAACACGTGAATGGGGGTTCCTTCTCTTGTAAAGTCTGACAGAAGTGATCCAGGTCCACTCCACCAGGCCCTAAGGCCCAACTCCATCTGTCCTTCCAGTTGGCCACCCCTACGATTGGGGTCCTTGTCTCAAGGTCCACAATGGCGGCCCAGGCACATCAGCATTCCAAGCAGTGGGAAGGCTCCAGGTTCTGTGGCCTCTGTCACTGTTGTCTCATTGGCCAGAGCCAGTCACATGTCTTCACTTTGCTGCAAGGGAGGCAGGGAAATGTAGTCTTTCTTTCTAGGTGGCACATACCCAGCTAAAATTTCTATTCTTTGGAAGAAAGATATTTAAGGGAAACAGCAAACGCTACCTCACATATAATGGTGTGGGCAAGGGGTTCTATTTCCAGAAAACAAAAATGCCTCCACATACAGTTTCTGTGAGCACCTTCCTGTGTATGTCGAGACAACACAGTAGGAAGGTGAGAACAGCACAAGAGCAGGTCCAGGTGGGGGTACAGAGCTGGCGCCACATCTAGGCAACCCCCCTCCCCAGTGTCCTGTGTTTCACCCCAAATGTCCATGAGGCTGAGACAGTGCCAGGCAGCCATATGCTTTCTGCAGGGACCCACTGGATGCCTACAACTGGGCTCAGGCAAAAGGGGTCTTTCTTCTGCAGTCGCCACAACACAAGTCCTGTGGGCCACCATCACCAGTCCCTCACCTCAGCAAACTCTGCTGGCCCCCGACACTAAACCAGAGTTTCCCATCAGCCCTGTGGGCTGGATACGTCTCCGTTGTGGGGCTGTCCTGTGCCATGTAGGGTTCTTAGCAGCTTCCCAGCTGTGATAACCAAAAAATGTCTCCAGAGATTGCTAAATATTCTTTTATCCCCTGGGAGCAAAATCACACACACCCCCTCCCCTATTGAGACCACTGACCTGAGCCCAGTACCAACAACTTCTGCACCCCCTGCTGAAGCTTCCATGTTTGTAAGACCCAGAAAAGGAGGCAGGGATGGGACCTCCTCCATCTGCAAGGAGAGGAGGTGATTTTTGAAGATGGGGTGCCGGATTTCAAATGAATAGATGGGAAACTGGGAAAAGAGGGAGGCAGAATGAGACAAGGGAATGCCACTAGAGATAGGCTCGTTTGAAAGCCTAAGGCTAGAGGTGGCCCAGAGTTCTTTGGGGAAATTGAAATAGAGCTTAAGGTAAGAAATCACTTCGTCTGTAGGTCCAGGAGCTATTGGGGATCATCCTGCAACCGTCTGGAGAACATCTACCTGAGGCTGAAGTTAAACAGAGGCAGGTAGAGCTGAGAGATGGGAGAAAGATCGGCCTGGTGACATCATCTGAGACCCTGGATCCAACTGGGCCTGAAGCCTCCTTCTTCTCTTCTCTTCTCTTCTCTTCTCTTCTCTTCTCTTCTCTTCTCTTCTCTTCTCTTCTCTCTCTTCTTTCTTTTCTTTTGCTTAAACCGGTCTGAACTTGATTTCTGTCACTTATATCTGAAGGAATCCTGATCTAGGTAGTATTAGTGTTTAGGTCTAGGTAGTATTAGTCAGTTCTAGGAAGCCTCAGCATCTCCAGACCTAATTGGTCTTAATGTTATTTAATTTCTGTTAATTGACTGAGATGTTCTCTGATCCAAGATGTGCATTTCCTCAGCATGAAAGTGCAGAACAGAACCAAATGCAGACTTTATTTCTGATTGGAATCCGGATAGTTTGCCTTCTAGAAAAAAATAGAAAAGAAAAGAAAGAAGTCTTATTGGTTTGAGCATGGAGACTGATCTTAGGGAGCCTCTTTGTGTGGACATAAGTGGCCTGTGCTTGCTCGGAACCCCCAGGGTAGGCCTTGTCCATACCATGGGTCAAGCACAAAATGTATTACTCACTTAATGTTCTTTGCTTCAGAGAAAGCATCTAGATTGTAAGATTCACGAAGCTCTTGGTGATGTTTGTGTTTTCAACTCCTTTGCTGGGCTTGACTCAAGCCTGGACTAGAAATCACCCTCAGTAAGTAGTATTTATGGTTGAAAGAACATAGGTGACAGGAATCAGATACTTGAGATTGTTCTTTGATTTTAACAACCTATTATTCTTCGTGGTTATTCATTGAAAACCTTCCAAGTAGAAGACATTGTCCTTAATTTCACAGGTTATGGGATTATTTTTAAGCTGCAGAATAGTATTATATTTATTATGAAAATTTGCTGAATAAGGAACACTTCAAGTTACAGCAAAGAAAACCCAAAAAGTACAATCGAAAGCTTAGAGGTAATTGAAAAGCAACTTTTAATTTGTAGTATAAATAATATCAACAATTTTTAATCAGCCAATTGTGTCCCAGAAACACAGTGTGATTCAGAAGATTATTATTATGCTTAGGATCTCAGAAACATTTCTTTTTACCTTTGTGGGTTTTTTTTCTTTAAACACACAAGTACAATCTCAGAGATATCCCCCCAGTGTTTAGATTTTCTTATGTATTAGGGATGTTTTGTTGAGAGAAAAACGATCATTTCTGGTTCGGATCCATTTCTTCCATCCAAGAATGGACCAACGAAAATAAAAGCCTTGGTTAATGAAAAACTTCATTAGGAGGGAAAAAAATCTTCGAAGTAGAGCCAGTTTTCATATGTTTCCCGTAAAAGTAACCTAGATTCCATCTTGAAGGTAATAGATATACAGACTCTTCGTTGTATATATTGGCATTGGTTTAAAAAAAAAAAGCTTTTGTAAACATATCCTATTAAAACTTAATTGCTACTTTTATCATTTACTCAAATAACATATGAAAGGACTAGGGCACCTTCATCATGGAAGTCGTCATTTTATGAACGCTCGGGGACGGTGACTTATTGCGCAATGTGCCCTGCCTCCCTGGTTTATGGGGCAGTTAGAGTACGTAGCTGGTAAGTGTTATCTGCACACGGCTGTAAAGGGCCCTTTAAAGATGATCTAGAAACATCAACTCGTTAAATAGCTCTATTTGTAAGTCTGTGTGCATATATTTTTTAATTTCCTGGGTCATGTTTGTTTAAGAAAAACCCAACCAAGTATCTCTCAGTCCAAACGTTGGATTTCAACTCTGAATGTAGGGGAAGTGGGAAACTTTCATCAGGATTGAATTTTAGACCCAAGGCAACCTCCAGAAATCCTATTAAACCCTAAAAATACCAGATGTTAGACTGACATAAACAGATTTCCATAAAGTGATTCCCGTGTGCTTGGGGCTAAGCCAGGTCCAGCATCTATTGCTGAACCCCCCAAGATTTTATGAGGTTGGATTTTTTTTTTTTTTTTTTTTTTTTTTTTTGGTCTTCTCTTTACCATCAAGACAAAGCTCTGGGAGCTTTGTCTGGGAACGGAGTCAGGTGGCTGACCTTCAGTCTTTGAACAGTCCTTTCTGGTAACATGACGATCACCTCAGGACCATGTGACAATGCGTGTTCTGATTCAGGTTGCGGGTGGGGCTGAGCATCCACATTTCCAACCAGCTTCCCGTGATGTTGATGTGTCAAAGCCCCAACACAGCCGGAGGAAGAAGTCCCATCTGTCCCACTAATAAGGAGACGGTCACAGCCATCCCATCATCAGACCTCCCATTGGACAGTGAACTCCAGGATGCCCAGAAGCTCCTACGGCCAAAGTTTCTCTGAAGACACCTAAGTAGGGACACCTGCCATTTTCCTCTGCCAGGTGAGGGAACTGAGGCTTCATTTAGAAGGTCTGCAGGCTCCGTGTTCTCATTACAGCCCGAAGAAATCTAGATGCCACTGAAAAATGACATGTGGCCAATTCCCACAGAAATGATGAAATTTTTGGTCTGGAAAAGACACTAGAGGGAGGAGCTCCCCTTTCATCATTTAAAGAAATCTGTTATCAGGCTTTTCTTCACATGAACATGTCCACAGACTCCCAAAACCTGAAATATGACAGCGGCAGGAGAGAGGCCAGGCCACGTAGTCCCTCCCCCACCCTGTGAGGCCACCTGAGGCCTCCCCAGTGGAATTCTTCAGGTTCCAGCGGAAAGTCGGAAATGCTCCCATTTAGTCTGATACGCCGTGTTTTTCCCTTCCTTTTGATCACAGAGAGGAAGTTCACATAACATAAAATTGACCATTTTAAGGTAAACAATTCAGTGGCATTCGGTGGCTTTACAACGGTGTGCCTGTATCTGTCGAGCTCCAACACGTTTTCATGCCCCCCAAGCCCCACGCCCACTGAGCAGCCCCTGCCCCCAGCCTTTCTGTTTCTACACATTCACTTAGTCCAGAATCCTACAGATATGTGGTCTTTTGTATTGTCTTCTCTTGCTTTGCATGAGGCTTTCAAGATCCATCCACAGGTAACGTGTGTTAGAACCTCACTGCTTTTTATAGTG
Source organism: Ursus americanus (assembly GCF_024610735.1). Classification (NCBI taxonomy): domain Eukaryota; kingdom Metazoa; phylum Chordata; class Mammalia; order Carnivora; family Ursidae; genus Ursus; species Ursus americanus. Next base: position 93,245,988 of record NC_142130.1, read on the forward strand.
AGTCATATCCCATCGCATGGTAGGCCACACCTCGTTCATTCACCAGTCCGTGGATTGCGTTCTTTCCACATTTTGGAGGATTGTGAATAATGCCGCTACGAACCTGCGTGTGTAAGGACCTGGGTCCCGGCTGCCAATGCTTTGGGGCCATATGCCTCCGTGCACCAGTTCTGTAGGTGAAGAAGCAGGCCACAGGAGGCTGGGTGACTGGCCAGGGACTAGATGCCAGGAGCCCGAGGGTCCGACCCAGCTCCAGGAAGTCATACCAGCCCATTGTCCCTCCGCCAGTCACCTCCATGCTGGTTCGCAGGCTGGGGGAGCCTAACTTGTTTCCCTTCCTTTCCAGATCTTTCCACCTTCAAATCTCAGCTCTCCATCTACCTTCTCATTGGTTCGCGATCCTCGCAGGACCTGAAACCAGCCCCCCTATGCAGAGGGCAGGGAGAACTCGGAGAGAGAATGGCCGCTACAGGCTGGTAGGTGGCAGTTTTAATAAGCAAAGGGGACCGCCACACGAGGCTTTTGTTGGGCGGCAGCAAGATGCACGAATCCCTGCCCCAGCCCTAACACCGAATCTTGAAAGTTTATGAGGAGGCCTTAACTGGGTTCAGTCCCATGGACCCCACAGGTATCTCCGCTCCACACCACCATCTCAAGGTCATGTCCTTGGAGCAGCCTCTGGGGGCTTTGGAATGTGAGTTCCAAAGATGGGCACGGTGAGGAGCCTCCAAGTGCCTGGGTCCAGCTCACGGTTCAGTTGGAGGTCACGTCTTTTTGATGACCTCCCCCAACACTTCCCCATGAGCCTTCCCTGACCAAACCACAATCCCACTGGCCCTCCCTCCTCTACCGTCCAGAGTTTTGTAATAATCTCAACTGAATCCCACATGGCACGGCATGTAATCCCACAAAGCCGCTTGTATCATGGCATCTTGCTGACCCGCGTTGACCGTAAGAACTTGGAGGACAGGAGCTCATCGTGACAGAAGTCTGTGCAGCCAGACTGGTGACATCCCATCTGTGGGTGTCCATTCGGGCTGATGTCATGGCTGCTGCAGGTGGATATGGTGGTGACCCTGCACCTGAGGGCCAGCCACTCTGGGTTCTGGAACTCTCTATACGGCGCATTATATCACCTGCTGGTGATGGCCACGCAGCGAAGTCACCATGAATGTGCAGAGGCACGCAGACCATGTCTACCCCAGCCTGCCCACTTCCATCCATTATCTGAGTGTAGCCGGGAGGGGAGGGGACGGGCCTCCCCCCACCCTTGAATGCAGAGTGGCCAGCGGAGGCCCCGCTGACTAGCGACTAGTTCCACGAACTCAAGTGCTGGAGGACCCGGACCTCACTTTTGCCAGTTCAGACACCTGATCTTTTATAGAGATTGTTAAGGAAGTGCTCTCGGGACTCTGGGAAAATGCCGATAAGAAGGACAATTAAAAAATATATATATCCATCCCAGAGATTTCCATTCCCCAAATGGGTCTTCACTACCTCTGTTTCAAGGGGAGGAAACCAAAGCTTGGGGCAACCTCATGTAGCAGTGACGAGGGGACCGGGTGAGAAGCCCCAAGGCCCTGCACTCCCCCACACCTGCAAAAAAGCAATGGAAACTAGGGACCTTGCAGAAGAGTCTGCATAGTGGCCACCCGTGCTCCGGCGGTGCCTTGCCCATGCCAGCCACCTCCATGTGCCTCACATGTGCTGGGCCCCAGGGAGGCACAGGCCCCTTGACCTCTTCACCTGCTGAGCAAACGCCATCATCCAAATGGCCAGGTGCCCACAGGTGCTGTGTACAAGACTCCAGTAAGAGAACACCTGTGTGTATCCAATGTCTCACCAACACCAGCTCATCCACAAGTCATGAAGGGAGGAAAGCTACTGAGCTGCTCGTCAGGTAAATAGCCACTGTTTGTCTTCTTGCTAAAACACCCCCTCCGCAGGAAGAAAAAGAAGAGTGGAAAGGGGGAGAGATCAGGGGCAGGAAGCAGACCATTGCAGCTGGGGAACCCGCTTGTCCACTTGTGTGGACAAGTTCCTCCCTCTTGGCCTCAGTATTCCTGTCTGTGAATGGGGGTAACAATCAAACCATGCTCGTATGAAAATAATATTTGTCCACAACAGCCAAAAGGTGGAAGCCACCACCCAAGCGTCCACTGGCAGGCGAACGGATAAGCGAAATGTGCTGTCGAAATGCAGTGCGCTGGTATGCAGTCTCAGAAAGGAAGGACAATCTGGCACCTGCTCCAACAAGGGGAAATCCTCAGGACGTCGTGCTGAGCGAAATCAACCAGTCACAAACCAGAGGACGGGTGTTGTCTGATTCCACACGCTTGAGGCCCCTAGACGAGTCGGATCCACAGAGACAAAGGGAGGAGTGGTGGGTGCCAGGGGCTGCGGGGAGCGGGGAATGAGGAGTTAGTGTTTCATGGGGACGGGCTTTCACTTCCGCGAGAGTTCTGGAGACAGACGGTGTGGATGGCTGCACAACATTGCGAGTGTGCATAATGCTGCTGACCTGTGCACTCGGAATTGGCTACGATAGTTTTGTGCATTTTATTACAATTTTAAAAAGAACAGTAATGATAATGATAATAATAATAGTATGTTTGCCCTCATTCTGTATTTGTTGGTGAGGAGAAAAGAAAGCCACCCTGCGTCATGGAGCCCCATTCACTGAGTCCATTGTTCTCAATCTTGGCTGTACAATAGAATCTGCCCGGTGATAGTGAGGCAGGACTCAAACCACCAACAACCAGTGCCCATCTGGACAATTCAAATCAGAATCCCTGGGGGGGGGCGAGCATGAGCAGCAGATTTTCCTAGAAGTCCTACTGTGTGCACGTGCCGTGCATTACCACCTAGACGAGAGGGCCACTCAGCTCAGCAGCTTTAGGTCTAATGAAATTCGCACGGGGGGGGGGGGCGTACATGGGCAACTGTGTGCACTGCACTGAATTTTTTATTGAATTCAACTCAAGAAACATGCATTGCCTACAATCAAGGCTGGCATCATAGGCAAGGGTAACCTGCCTCCAGAAGGGCCCCACTCTTGGTTTAAGGCTCTGTAGTCTTGAAATTCTTAATAATTTTTGACCACAGGGCCCCCAAGCTTGTGTAGCCAGTCAGCAAGCGATCAAATGTGAACTTGGGTGTTTGGCTTTGAAGTCTGTAACTTTGCCACTCGCGATAATATACTCTTTGATTGAACCACAAAGCAATACCATTTGGCCAAATGCTATGGATTTCATAAGGCAGCATGTGATTTGGCACAAGCTCAGCCAATCCAGAAGTACCATAGGAGGTTAGTGAACCCACAGATGAATTTAGATCACTCCCCATTCTGTAATTCCCTGTGCTTGGTGAACAGTTCTCGTAAGGAGAGAAGTGATGAGAAAGGACACCTTAGTCGAAAGCTCTGTTAGGTCAACACGTTGTGGGCACTTGCCTTCTTCCCTCATTCCAATCAGCTTGCTGAGCAAGTACGGGGGCCAGTCTGTTAGAAGGAACTTAAAAAAAAAAAAGCAGTGTGGACAGGTGCACTCCAGATAATGAAACTGAGCAGGGCCATTAAGCCGCGCTAGAGATAATGCCGCTTTTCTCGAGAATAAATTTTAGGGCAAGGTAAACTGAAAAATGTGTAGTCTCAGGTGAGAGGTGACGAACAGCTGTTTTGGAACTTCTAAATGAAGGTTATGCAGCTGGTTGCTGGGCGGCTATGGTGTTAGCACCCAGGCTGCCTATGGCTTTGGACACCAGCCGTCTCTGGTTCTCCCCAGTAAAATACCACTCTGTACTTTGCCGCCAGCTTCTTCCTCTCTCTTGGTGGAAAACTACTGCCTCCTTAAATGAGTGCATGGAAAAATACATGGTCAGTGCCACTCCGGGCTGGAAAGGCACACATCCCACAGTGATTTCAAATGATCCAGGCTTTCATCATTTAAAAAAAGTCTGTGGGCGAGAAAGGAGGAAGAATCGTGAGGCCCCGAAGCAGATGAGTCACTTCAGAGAGAAAAGACAAATCCATTTTTGAGCAGATGGGTTAACAGGACGCTTAGCCAACCTTTTCTTCATTCATTCATGCAGGCATGTGTGCATTCATTCAACAAATATTACTGAGTGCTCGCTGAGCACCGGGATCCAATGTGGGCACTGGGAAAGTCTCAGCAACGCATGAAATCACAACGTGGCTCTCCTCTTAGAGCTTCTGCTCATGGAGGACAGAGAGGCAACCGTTAGGAAACCGTATCACGTGGTGATGAGCTGGGGGTTGGGGCAGGGAAGCTGGAAGGGGCGGGAGTAGGGGCTGCCGCCATTTCAAATGGGGATAGCCTCAGGGGAAATGTATTAGAGCAAAGAGCTAAAGAAGGTGCAGCAGGAGCTGTGAGGTTGTCTGGGGGAGAGGAGTCCCTCCAGGCAGTGGGGGAGAGGGGGCAGCATGGCTGGAGCTGAGCCAACGGGCAAGCAGGGTGGGAGGTGAGGTGGGTCTACAGAGGTCCAGGTGGCCACCATGGGCACCATGGCATCTACTCTGAGTGACATGGGAGCCACTGCTCTGTGCAAAGGGAACGTGTGATTGGACTGGCTTTGTCTGAAGCTCACTCCAGCTGCTGTGGGCTTCGAGGCTGAAGGGGAGCAGGTAGCTGGAGCCCTGGAGGAGTACACTGTGGTAGTCAGGGTGCAGGATGATGGACCAGAGGGCTGTGGTGGGGAACACGATCTATCTGTGTGTTGATGGGGATGTGATTGCTAGACTAGAGATTGCTCTGGATTGCACACCCCGTGGACAGACTGACCCTCGAAGTCTAACCAGGAAGCCTCCCTGGGGACAGCCTGTGCATGGCAGGGGTCTCTATCTGTGTCTGTGGCCAGTATTCACAGGCTCCTGGAGCTGTGGCAACGTCATTCCCCACAGTCCCAGGATTAGGTCACAATCTCTGTTGACCAACAGGAAAGAACATTGGGATGGAGGACTCAAAGAGCTGGAAATGATAAAAATGGCAGCCGTGGGTCACACGTTTGCCTCTTCTCTGTGTGGCTGTCCTGCATGCACACACCCGCTGTCCCAGCAGGAAGGCCGCTTCCCCTCACTTCCATAGAAGCAAGGTAGAGAATCACACTTTGTAACCCGATTCTTGTTTGCTCCAAAGACAATCTGTTCTTTATATCATGATTGGGAATGAGTAAATGATAAGTTTCAAGGTCTTCAGCCATTTATTGTTCAGGGCTTATCAGAATGAAATTAAAAGTAAAACAGTCCAACGTGGAGAAAAGGTTTCCTTCCTCATCCAGAAACTTCAAGGCATGCACTTCTCTTAAACAAGCAATGTATTGATCACCCGAGATGAAGGAGCAATTAAGCTCAAACCTCAAATGCAAATTATTCCGAAGCAAACATCCTAGCAGGTGGTACTTGAGCTAACCTGGATGATGATTAACTGGGTTTTGCACCTGTACCTTGAACCATTTTCCAGTCAGTAGGACACAATTCTATGTCATGTTTCGGAAAATGCTGCTCTTTCGCACTGAAGGTCTCCCACTCCCATTAAAATGACGGTAGGAAGTTTCCCTAGTGAAACCTCTAGGAGGCTTTGAGTGGGAAGGTTTTAACCATAGCTGCCCCGAGCAAAGGCAGCTGGAGTGGGTTGAATGGTAGATTCCCAAAAGATACGTCCATATCCTAACCCTCGAATTCTGTGAATGCGACCTTTTTGGGGAAAGGGTTTTTGCACATGTGATTAAGTTAAGGGTCCAAGATGAGGTCATCCTGGATGTGAGCCTAAATCCTCATAAGAGACAGAATGGAGGAGACAGACACAGACAGGGGCCACGTGAAGACAGAGGCAGAGACTGGAGCCACCGGAAGCTGGAAGAGACAGGGTTGATCCTGCCCTAGAGCCTACAGAGAGGGAATTACTCTCTGGACACTTTGATCTCTGACTTCTGGCCTCCAGGACTGTGAAAGAATGAACTCCTGTTGCTTTGGGCTACCCGGTTTGGAGGGCTTTGTTGTAGCAGCCCCAGGAAAGGAAAGCGACACCATGCTTGGTTTCAAACTTGTGAGTCTTCAAGCAGGGAACCAGCCAAGCACATGGTGCTTTCACTTCCTCCTGCAGAACCATGAGCTAAGAAATCATGATGCTTCATTACATCAGCTACAGGACACTAGCACGGTGGGATGTAGCGTGAGTGGCCAGCGGGGGCACTGGTCTCACCAGAGGGTCGGGGAAGGCCTCCTCAAATGAGTGGCTTCAGGCTGATAGTGAAGCAATGGGTCATGGAGAAAGTCCACAATGAAGTTCTCAAGGACCTGTGGGCACTGAACACAGAACTGACATCCTCAATTTTCATTTATAGTCACAATCCCAGAGCCAGAGAAGCCATCGAGGGTCCCGAAAAGAGAACCCAAAGGTCTGGGGCAAGATGGCGGCCTCAGTGGCAGCTGCAAATGCTCTCGCTGGCCCAGAGGTTGAAGGTCCTTGGGCCGAGGCGTTTTCTGTGAGTGTGATGATAGCGCGTGCAGCCTCAGGACTGACATCTCCTTACCTCACCCAATAAATACTTACGGAGTGAAACCAAGTCAACCAAGGGTGAGTGGCACTTTTCTGTGGGATCCTGCCTCCTTGGAGACTTTCCAGGGAGTGTAAGGCATGATGCCGGCTTTAACATTTCTTAACAACATCAGCAATAAATCCCCCACGTGGTCTCATCTTCCTCCAGTTTCTCTCCAAATGAAATTCAAGTCTGCCCAAATGTCTGCTCCAAAACATTATTCAGACGCCAGTGACATTAAACAAAGTGGCAGCTCTCAGAATAGCTCGGTAAGTGGCTAGAGCTGTGGACACTTCCTGTGCCGAGAATCACACAGAATCTGCCGCTGCGTCATGCCTCAACGGGCTCCGGAAGGCTCCATACAGGGCCCCAGTCCACGGTCGCTAAGGGACGTGGTCCCTGGGGGATGTGGCCCCATCACCCAGAGTCAGTGAGGTCTTGAGAACATTCTAAACACACCGATGCTGTCATTTTTAACTACTAAATATGTTTGAGCAGGATCTTGATCTAAAACTAAACAGATCAGAACACCAATTTACAAAATCTTCATTACAGCTTTCCAGCCACCCACAGCGAGGATTTCCTGGTGAAGATTAAATGCCAATATGATCGGTGTTCTGCTGCCCTGGGAACAGGTCCAAGGGGGGGTCAAGGTCCTGCTGTGATGACAAGAGCTTTCCCTTGTGTCTCTGACGCCCCCTCTTCTCACTCTCCCCACCCAGCTCCCCACTCACGCCAAGGCTGCAGGTGGCGTTTGGCGAGAAGCACACCCGAGACACGGAGGCCTCGCGGGGTTTCACCGCTGGGCACATGCAGAGTGAGCTTCTGACGAACGAGCAGAGTCCGCAGGCCAAAGAAACTTAGCTTGTGTGTGATCGTCAGAGGCTAGTCTAACACATGGTACCGCTTCTGGAGTCGTGTTCTGTGTGTCTAGGGGTAAAAGAAATCACAGCAAATCCAGCAGCCGTGGGACTGCTCTCTGAGTCCCTCTGCCTGGGGAACCTCCGCGTCACTTGGGACAGAAGTTCCAGCTGGGCTTCTCCCCGCCCCTGCCACCGGCCGAAGGAACTGGCTCTTGTAAGGGGCAGATGGGTCCCTGAAAATCCGCTTGGATCCATTCTGTATTTCTTCGTGGGATTTAGTTCTTTGATCTTCCTTCCCTTCATCTCAGCTAGTTTCCTCGGCTGCTATAACAGATTACTACAATTTTCGTGGCTTTAAACAACACAAACTTGTTATCTGATGGTTCTAGAGGTCAGAAGCTCAAAACTTAGTCTCCTGGGGCTACAATCAAGCTGTTTGCCGAGGTGATTCCTTCTTCTTGGCCTTTTCTGGCTTCCAGAGGCACCACGCTCGCCCATTGGCTGTGGCCCCCCATTTTTAGAGCCAGCAGGAAAACCAGAGCTTCTGCCAACTTCTCTCTGTTTCCAATGTCACATCCCCTTCTCTTTTTCTTACCTGCTTGCCTCCTTCTCCTAAGGACCCTCATGCCCACACCAGGCCCATACAGATCATCTGGAACTATCTTCCCTTCCCAACATCCTAAACTTGCCCCATTTGCAAAGTCCCCTTGGGAATCCACAGCCCCAATCCCCGCTGGGACCGCAGCCATGCCACTTGGGGCCATGCACATGGGGTGGCAGGAGGAGGGACAGAGCAGCAGCTGTGGTCTCCTAGTCTGGCCTCCCATGGTGACGGTATTTATGGCCCAGTTCTCCCACACACACCCTGTAAATCCCTTTCTCTGGCCAGCCCAGTGTACTGACCTGGCGTTTGGAAAATATGGCCACCAGAAACCAAATGGAACCCACCCACCCATCGTTGTGGATGTCATCCCAGGATACAAACACCCACTGAAAAGCTCAGGGCATCAGATGCCCTTCGCCGCGTCCGGCAGCATTCTCGATCCTACATCCATGTGGGCTGTGTGCTAATCCTGGGCATGTCTGGGCAGCTCCATCAGAACCTGCCCCAAACCCATACGCATCCTCCCTCCCTGCCCGCGGTTCCCTGGCCCAGGCTGCCAGTCTCTCCCCAGGACCACTGCGGTGGCCACATGAACCTTCTGCTGCTGTCCCACGGGGCCCTCTGCTCCACTGCCAGCATGAGAATTCATCATGTCCCCCAGCCCCACTGAGAACCTTCTAGCAGCTTCTCGTCACACACACAGTGAAATTTAACAGGTTCAAATGGACTCAAAGTCCCCATGACATGGCCCTTGCTCCCTCACCAACTCCCTCCCACACCTCCCTCTTCACTCATCCTTCTGGCTCCAAACTTTTCCTTCTGTCCATCAAGTGAAGCTCATTCTGGCGTTAGACCTTTGTCCCCAACTGTTCTCTCTGAGTCAATTCTGCCCCCAGCAGCCCGCCCCTTCTGACCTATGGCAAACAGTGGGTAGACTCCCAGCATCGTCCATTCCACCCTCCTTCTCCTTCCAGGTACCTTCCCCCTGCGGAGGCTGGGTGTTCTGGGTGGAACTGTGTCCCCCAAATTCCTATGTTGAAGTCCTAACCCCCAGTGCCTCAGGATGTGACCTTGTTTAGAAATTTGGTTCTTGCCCATGTAATTAGTTAAGATGGGGCCATCAGGGTGGCCCCAATCCAGTGTGACTGGTGTCCTTATAAAGAGGGGAAATTTGGATGCAGAAATAAGCCGGCGCACAAGGAGAATGCCATGCAAAGATTCAGGCAGAGATTGGGGTGAGGCTTCCACAAGCTGCAGACCACAGATGCCGGCAAACCCCCAGAAGTTGGAGAAGACCAGGAATAGACTTATTCCTCAGGTGGAACCGACCCTGCCGACCCCTTGACCTCAGACTTCCAGCCTCCAGAACTGAGAGACAATACGTTTCAATTGTTCGGGCCACCATGTTTGTGGTGCTCTGGGAGCCCTGGGAAGCAGATATGCTGGGGAACAACTGCATGTCAGGACCCCCGTGGCTGGGCCTCCAAGAGAAGAAGGTCCCACCAACTCAAGTAGCTGCGTGAGATTTGGAGGGGGCTGAGCTCCTGCCCTGGAGGCACAGTGACAGCAAGTGAGGGGGGTGTTCCCGCGGCCGCATCACTTCCGTGTGTGCCGAGGCCGTTACAGGGGCAGCAGTGGCTGAACTACGCTCTGGGGGTCCAGAGGCATTTCCAGGAGCTTCCAGATCCCAGGTTCCAGCCTCCGATGTGTTTCTGAGCCAGGGCTCCGGGCACGGACTGCTGTTCCCTGCCTGCCTGATAGCGGCAGAGGGCACCACTCCTGGCAGGCCATTTGAGGGGCCCGGGCCTTGGAGGGCTTCCGAAAGCACCTAGTTGCCCACATGGAATCTTGTTCTGCTTAACACAGCCAGAAGGGCTGCCTTTCCACCACTGCACCCTGAGCGACAGAGAGCATTCAGACTCAAACACTGCTCTCCTCAAAGGCCCCGTCGGTTCTTCTTGGCTCTTGTGGGGTTTCCGTTTCGGGTGCCCTCGCTGGCACCTAGATGAGTTGTGGTTGGTATTTATTATCTGAGCGGTGACCTCCATGGAGACACCGCTCTTGTCTTGCTCGCCCACCTCCCTCTTGCCCAGCACAGGGCTCAGCTCGCCGCCGGGGCTCCCTGGGTGTCTAGGGGGCAAGGGAGTGAAGGTACAGAAGATGCCCCGTCAGCATAGGCCTCTCTGGCAGAAGGATTATGTTAAGCTGGTTATTTTTGGGAAACTGCAGACAAGGGAGAGGCTCTGAAAACAGAGCCGAAGTCACAGTTTTTAAGGGACACTTACAGGGCGCCGTCTCCGCGGCTAAGGGTGTCACCTTCTCTGCACCAGGAACAGGGGCGTGTCTCGAAATCTCCAGAGCCCTTATCAGCGGAGAAGGCCAGACTTCAGTCTGCATAACAACCTTACCCTTGTCAGCTTTGCTTTTCCTGCTCACCTCCCATAACCGCCTCCTTCTCCCCACCAACATCTTCCTTTTGTCTGTGGCTGAAGGTGGTATTTAAGCCGGTGGCTTGGACCCTCTCCAGGTGTGTGTTCACTTTCCTTGGCCTCCCCCATGAGGGAGGGGAGGTATACATGCTAAGCCATGTATATATCCATGAGGTATACACGCTAATGCGCTTCTTCTCCCCTTTGTCGTATTAATCCCTCTTTTACGACAGCAGGTCTCAGCCAAGAGCCCAGAAGGGTGGAGACATTATTTCTCTCTACAGGAGAGAAAGAAGGAATTGCTAAGTTTAGCTTCTCCTTCACGAAGCTTCCAAAGGCATTGTTAGAACACTTAAAATATTTGAAAATAAGACCTACATAAGTTATATGTTAAGTGAATTATGCTGAAGAAGACAGTCTGTGGTCGCTGGCTTCTCTCCTCTGCTTTTAAATATGTTTTACCATCTGAGATAAGAAAGTAACAGCTCCAAAATGGTGAGATAGTTTGTTTCTCTTTAAAAAGTCACGGGAGGGACGCCTGGGAGGCTCCGTTGGTTAAGCATCTCATTTCAGCTCAGGTCACAATCTCAGGGTCCTGGGATTGAGCCCTGAATTGAGCCCCAGTTTGGGCTCTGTGCTCAGCAGGGAGTCTGCTTCTCCCTCTCCCTCTGCCCCTCCCCACTACTCATGTTTGCTTTCTTAAATAAATAAACGAAATCTTTTTAAAAAAAAAAAAGTCATAGATATAATGGAAGTCCTTTAAGGACCTATGGGTCACCTTAGTTACCAAACCGCTGACCGTGCCATTTCTGGCACACCCACACTCCCTCACTCCACCCCACACCTCAGTGTGGCCCTCTACACCCGGCTTCACTTGGAATCCTATCTTTTTGTTAAAAACACAATTTTGGCTTTCTAAAGGAAGACTTGGGCCACTCTAAACCAGAGTCAGCAAACTCTGGCCCTCCTGTTTTTGTTAATAAAGTTTTATTGGAACACAGTTCATTTGTTTGTACACTGTCTACGGCTGGTTTCCAGAGCTGAGCATCTGGGTGTGAGACCCTCTGGCCACAAAGCCTAAAATATTTACTGTCTGGCCCTTTAGCAAATGTTTGTTGACTCCTGCTCTCAATAAACCCCACTGGCCAAATGGCCTCCGGCCCTGCCTACAGTCTCTATGGGTGTGGTGGCGATCCGTTGTGCTCCCTGGCAGCCCATTGCCCTCTCCTTTCTGGCACAAGGGAACCCACCCTTACCAGCCCCATGGGACCCATTCTGGCCCATGAAACACAAGCAAAAGTGATATGTGTACCTTCCAGGCTGAGATAGTGACAAGTCCCTGTGAAATTCTCAGCTCCCTCCCTCCCTGTCTTGCGGGGGACTCTGAGTGATAATAGAGAACGGAATACCCACCACTACTGATAGGAGGAGGGTGTGCAGTGAGCAAGAAATAAACTTCCACGTATTATGCCACTGAGAGTTAGGACTGTTTGTCACAGCAGCATAAGCCTAGCGTGTCCTGACTACAACAACAGTCTTCTGGGGGAAAGAATAACCTTGTGTTTCTCGAAGCTTGCACAAAATCTCAGATGGGCATTTGTGAACTTATCCAGAGGACAAAACACAACTGAGATGAACAGGCTTTTTTCCCAGCAAAGATGGCAATTCGTTAGTACCTCGAAGCATGTTAAAGATTCCAAGGCCCTGGTCTTCACAGCACGCCACCCAGCTGATACGAGCCTGCGTATGGATGCCCACTGCGGCTATTACTACTGCTGATACCACCACCACTCCTACTAACAACAACTATGAGTGAGAACATTTTAAATATGCCAGGCACTGTGGTAACTGCTTTCCCTGCATTAACTTATGTAATCTGAACAACACCCTATAAGGTAGAGAGCATTCTGATCCCCATTTTATGGATGAGGAATCTGAGGTCCAGAGAAGGTAAGCAACTTGCTCAAGGTCACCCGCAGCTATCAAGCAATAGCACTTGGATATGAAACAGCCTCCTTTAGCAGGCCACAGAGGGGAGGCAGAAAATACAGGATACAAGAGACACTCATTCACGTTGGGTTCTTGCAAAGGGGACGTGTTGAGAGATACAAAAGCAGCTGCCTGGGGTAAGCCTCTTACTGGTTGCAGGAGGAAAATGAATAGTTATTTCTGACTGTCCAGCCACGGAGGCCTGGGACCTACATTCAAGTCCCTAACTTACTTTCTAACAGCAATGTCAGTGCCACCCCCTTGAGATAATGAAAATAATGCTATTTGATTTGGAGTTGCTTTTCTTGATCTTATGAAAATGTGGACAAAAACCTCTTGCTCATTTTCTTAACCTGAAACATGGCATCTACGTAAGAATTTGCCAACTTGGTATACAAACCCAAACTTCTCTTCCATCCAGATCATATCCCCAAGCCTCTCTTTTGGGGAAATTCTGGAACCCACACTGCTGCCCAGCCCACCTGTGACCACACCCATGGCCCAGGCATTGGGGCAGGGCTGAGGCGTTCATCCCTCTGGTGACAAGAAACCCAGTGCTCCTCTTAACTTCCTGGGTAGAAATTGCTTCTCTGGCATTTGACTTCATGACAACCATCTTTCCTCTGGTACGTTTCTATTTTGCAGTTTCAGCAACTTTGGTTTGGTTTTGAGATTTGGGGGGAAATTTCATGACATTATTAAATAACCAGAGATGCCCTGTTACCTGATCAGTTTCTCTACAGAAAATGATGACTTTGGGGAGAAGGAATAAAGGCAGCTGAGACATCTCTCTTTTTTTAAAAATACTACTAGCCAACATATAGGACATCATTAGTTTTTGATGTAGTGTCCAATGATTCATTAGTTGCGTGAAACACCCAGTGCTCACTACATCACGTGTCCTCCTTAATGCCCATCACCCAGTCACCCCATCCCCCCACCCACCTCCGTTTCCGCAATCCTCAGTTTGTTTCCTGGAATCCAGAGTTTCTCATGGTTTGTCTCTCTCTCTGATTTCTTCCCATTCAGTTTTCCCTCCCTTGCCCCTATGATCCTGTGCACTATTCCTTATGTTCCACATATGAGGGAAACCATATGATAATTGTCTTTCTCTGCTTGACTTATTTCACTTAGCATAATCCCCTCCAGTTCCATCCATGTCGATGCAAATGGTGGGTATTCATCCTTTCTGATGGCTGAGTAATATTCCATTGTATATATGGACCACATCTTCTTAATCCATTCATCTGTTGAAGGGCATCTCGGCTCCTTCCACAATTTGGCTATTGTGGACTGAGACATTTTTGCTTATGACCCAGAATGGCAGTATCTCCCCACCCCCAGATGACCCAACCAAAAATCCCAAGAGATGATTCTTATACCTTTAAGCATCGTAGCTCGGATGTGGTCATTTTGGAGACCACAGTTCTTAGCACTCTGGTTTGTGTTTTGTGATTATCAAAATATCTCCCCAAATCTTAGGTGGCCCCAAGTCCTGGAGCCACATGAAAGTCGTTCCAGTACAGAGCAGGGAACATGGGGAGGCACTGAGTTGCCTGGGAGACCTGTGGTCCCTCAGAAGGCTCACAGCTATGTCTTTCTTGCCAGTCCACGGGGTGAAAAAGCCCAGCTCTGAGGCTCTCAATCAGAGCAACTCTGCCCCCAAGGGTATCTGGCCACATCTGGAATGGGGAGGAGCAAGTGAAGAACAAAGAAGAAAGGCAGGTCCTCTGTCTCCCGTCCAGCAGATGCTGCTCCTCTCACATGCCCACCCTTCTGGCCGGGGCCTGGAGGCACTCTCGGCTGTCACAACTAGAGGGGGAGCTACTGGCTAGCCCTACTGGGGAGGCCAGGGTCGATGCTCACGATCCTACAACGTGCACAACAGCCCTCAGGACAAAGAACGATCGGGTCCAGAATGTCAGCAGTGCCGAGGCTGAAAACCCCTGGACTAGCTCTGTGTATTTAATAAAGAAATGAGAGCCACAGTTAATTCTGGAATTCTAAACTCTAATGAGAGCCAACCACCAGCTTCCACCCTGCTGTAATTACCCAGGCAAAGTGACTTAACAATGTGAGCCTCCCCATAAAACTAGCCTTCTAATTGTTGTGGTTTAACAGACTCAGACCTCAGCCTGAGCAGGAGAGGAAGGCAGGCCCCACGGAAGCCAGACGAGGCCACCGCCACAGGGAATGCTGGGCAAGGGCACTTGGGCCCAGCCCTATAGTTTCCATTTGTTTTACAGAGAATACAATCTCCAAGGCCACCCATAAGCCTGACATCACGTTGGGGCAAAACAAGTGAAGCTGAGCTGGTGATTTAAATATCCCCAACCATCTACCAAAATTGTAAGCCCAGCATTATTTTATTGCACTAAGAGCCCAGTGACGTGTCACTGTGTTATTATCCACAGTTTTATCCCTTTTGGTTGATGAGTAGATTGAGGTTTGGGGAGGTCCGATGGCCCGTGGGAGGTTGTAGAGCTAACAGCAGCAGTCCTGGGCGGCCACGGGCTGCCTCCTAGACCCTCGGTCAGTCCACACATCTACTTCGAAACCAAGGAGAGAAGAGGCTAGGACCTACTCATCTGTTCTAAACCCTTTCTTTTCCTGGGAGGCCAGGGGAGGTTCTCATTCCAACATAACGCAGAGAGGTCTTCCTGCGGGTTCAGGCCTTACCTTGATCCTCATAGATGGTAATGGCAGGACAGAGCCTTTGAACAGCCCGTACCAAGTAGGCCACGTGTCCAGACCAGGGCAACTCAGTGCTGAAGGAGGAGACTCCAAGTTTCATCGAACAAAAGAGGCTGTGTCAATTTCAGACTTGTTTTTCTCTTAAACTGTGGGGACTAGTGTCCTTCCCTGTCTCTCTTGGAAGACCATGTGACCGGGAAATGGGATCAAGCTTTGATCTTGGATTTTGGGGTCATTTCTTCTCCCAGTTCCTAATTCATTTCTCTCCATGGTTGTGCCTTAGTCTTCTCAGGTCTTGTAAAACAAGACCGGGATCAGCCCAAGGCTGCTTTCAAGCAGAAATGAAGAAACCATGTTAAATGTTAGAGACTCTTCTGTCTTGGCCCACAGGTGTCCTTGCTTACTATGTAAATAGTACTAATGGCTGTGATGCCCATTTCTTGGACACGGAAGCCAGAAGCTGCTCTCTAGAAAGTGTCATGCGCTTTCTTACCTGTAACCCCCACCCCCACCCCACTCTGTGATACCCACACAGTGGGTACACCTCACAGGGCTGACGTTACCCACCCCTTGGAGAACCTACTTTGTGCCAGAGCCTGGGCCATAAAGGTGCTTGCATATGCTGAGAAAATGAACGGATGTCAGCTCTGTACAGGCTCTGCTCCCCTGGGACGCACATCAGGGGGCCCTCAACTCACACCATGGGGCAAAGAGGTGCATATATCCACTCCGAGCCCGATTGCGGGATTGAATCCCAGCTCCGCCACTTAGGACCGTGTGATGTTGGCACGCTACTCAGCTGGAATGTGCCTTTCCCACTTCTGTCAAAAAGGGATAAATACCAAGCCTGCTCCTAGAGTGGACTTGGGAATTCAATGGGTCACCAGGTGTGAAAGGCTCAGCCAGTGCTGGCCAAGGGAATCCTCAGGAACTGGGGGTGTTACCGTGTACCTTCACGATAACTCTGGAAGTAGGAATTTGGGGGCCTCTTATTACGGATGAGGAACCTGACGCTCAGAAAACGTATGTGACTCACTGAAGGTCACTCAGTTGGTCAGGGACAGACGCACGTAACCTTAGAGCCAGGAAACCCTTCCCCAGTGTGGCCAGCGCAGTGCTCTGCAATGTCCGAGATTAGTGGGGAAGAAGGGGTTCTCCTTGCTTTCGGCGGCTGGACACCCTTCACAAGTGTGTTTTCGTTGTGACTCCACCCTGCTTCTAAGAGATCTAACTCTGAGTCTAGCGGGGTGATCGCAAAGCCAGGCCGCACCTTCGCTCTTTCGCTGACGGCAAAGCCTGACGTGTAAGGACCCAGCACAGCCTTGCAGGGGGGCTCCAAGAGCCTTTGAGGACTTGATTTGAAAAGCTCTCACTTCAAGGGTTGGGACTCTATTTAATCCCCGTTGTAATGCTGGAGTCGAGGATTTAATTAGAGAGAAGCGTGCGGAGAGATGCCATCGGCTGCTGACTGCTTTGTTTTATGTCTGATAGTGTTACTGCACCTGTATCGTCTGGACAAGTGGCCAGCTGGGTACCAGCCCCCCACCCTGTGGTCCGGGGTGGATGGGACATCAGGAGAGGGGGAAGGGGAAGGTGGAGCCAACATCTACTCCAAGAGGAGGGAACTGGCCTTCCACTCTACATAGGACTCCCCTGACCTCTCCTCCCTACGCAGAACCGCTGTTCTCCCCACACCCCTTCTTCGCCCTGGTGACATCTTCCTAATACAGCCCCTATTCGTGGGCAGCTGTCATCATGGCTGAGACAGTAAGCGACTCATTAGCTCAGCCTGGCAAAAAATGTGGCATGGCGGAAGGAAGGAAGGAAGGAGGGAAGGAAGGAAGGAAGGAAGGAAGGAAGGAAGGAAGGAAGGAAGGAAGGAAGGAAGGAAGGGAGGGAGGGAGGGAGGGAGGGAGGAAGGACCGTTCTGACCCCTGTGCGCTCAAACAATAAAAGTCGTGGCTTCCATGTTGCACGGTGCTGAAGTACCAGGCTCCCTCTCCTGCCCCAGCTCCGGGAAGCTGGACTTGCTGCCGAATCCTGACTTCACGCGGAGGCCGGGCCAGTAGGCATCTCTCCCGTTGCTGCTGTCCTTGCTGACCTGGGCATGAGGGCTGGGGGTTGGGGAGCCCAGAGAGAGAGGCAGGGGTGTAGAAGAGGCCAGACCTGGCTGGTCTCAGGCAGTGTGTGAGGACAGAGCAGAGGAGTGTGTCGTGCTAGGAACAACAGCTGCCTCCCCAGAGGCGTGTTCCCACGCCTGCATGACGGTTCCTCTGAGTCCAGCCTGTCCGCTGTAGGACGGTGCCCGCGCCTTGTGCATTAGGGCCCTTAACCTCCTCATCGAGCTGCCTTAAGACCCCGGTCTGATCGCTCCGACCTCTCTGCCATGCCTGAGTCCGGTTCTCTTCAAATTCCCTTTTCTCTCTTCCGGTATGCTTTGTGATGTTTTTACTGAAAGCCAAGGTGTATGGTTCCCAGGGAGCTTTCCGCTCGTATAGTTCAGCTCCCACGCTCTGCTTCTCTGCCTGTCCGGCTCTCACATTTCGGAAGCAGTGGTTTGCCTTGGGAGCTCAGTCCTCTGATGGTTGTTGAGCTGCTTTCTTGTTGTTGAATGGGAGTGACAACCTCCAAGCTCCTGACACGCCGGACCAGGAACCGAGTCCACCCATTCCTTTCTCACCCCGCGCACCTCCTGACATCTGTCCCTGCCACTGCCTCTAGGCCCAGGGTGACACTGTGAGCCCCCCTGGGTCCTCTCCCTCCTCTCCCTCCAGTTCCACATCTCAACATCTCTCAGATCTAGCTAAAAGCTATTGCTTCCAGCAAAGTCTTCCCTGACGCCCCAGTTGCAACGCCTTTGCTCGGTCCCTCCATTGGCACAACGGTCACTGTGCTCCGTGAACCCATGCTGCTCACTGCGGACGGTCCCTCATGAGACTGAAAGCGTGGGTCTGGTCATCTTTCTATGCCCAAGAGTGGATGCTTAGAAAATATTGATCAGAGAACTAAATGTGGCTGTAATTACTATCCTACAGTCAACCCATGTCGTATGCATTTCCAAAAACGTATTATCTTCACGTTACCAGAATATCTCTCAGGGAAAGAGGGGTCTCTGTTTAGCAAAATTATCTCGATGCATCTGCTTGGGGTAGAAACTGAAGACCCAAGGGCATGGCTCAGTGTCAAAGAAGGAGCGGAAGTGCAACCCAGAGGGGCAGAGGGTCACCCTAGGAACTGGGGAAGGGGAAAGAGCAGAGAAGCCGGGCAGGGTAGGTGAGGGGAGGAGGGCTGAAAACCGCAGAGCAAGTCGCGAGCTGGCGCTGAGCCGGCGGCCCGCGGGGACTGTTTTAGGCACAGAAACATTTCTTCCCAGGGTCGCTGGTGCTGCTGTGGCATTAACGCGCCAGCTCTCCGCGCCACTGGCCAAATCACACGTGCTTTGTGTGAGTGAATTTGTCATGGAAAGATCTGGAACCCAATCTGGGTGGACACTGTGAGAAACGGGGATTGTAGAAGGTCTCTAAAGGGAACCAAGCAGCTGAAGCAGAAATTCAGAGGAGTTGGGCTGGCCATGGCCCGCAGAGCGGCGGAAACGCAGCCTGGAACAGAAGGGGCCAACTTACCGCCGCCGACATCTGCAGCCCAGACACCCGAACCAGGCCTGACCACCACGCTATTGTGTTGTCGTGCTGCAGGGAGGGCCTGCTGTCGTGGGCTCTGCTGTGACGTGAGGGGCCGCACTGGCCACAGACAGAGAGTGAAGGGAATACCAGTCACACCGCACAGACCTCTCTCGGTTTGCTTTGTTCCGTTGTACTTTGCAAAGCAGATGCAATAATGACTTCATCTGCCCCAAATGCAGTGAACGGGGAGGGATGTGCACCACAGTCTGCCAGCCATGAGCAAGGCCACCATGCAGGTGAGAAGCAGGGACACTCGGAGCCACTGGGCTCATCAGGCAGGTCCGGTCAGGGGACCCAGGGTGACCGGTCCTGCCTCCAGCCTGAGGGGCAGAGCCTGGGCTCAGGGCTCACCCAGGAGTGGGCGCTGACCTAGGATGGTGGGCCTGGAGAGGAAGAGTCTCTCTCTCCCTCTCTCCCCTCCTCTGTCTCTCATTTCCATCCAGAGCCTGGTTCTGAGGAGACCATACCCTCTCGTTCCGCCCGTGAACGGCCGGAGTCCTTCCAGTAACCCTGTTATCCATTGTAAGGGAGAAACCCCAGACAATCTCCAAACACATAATACAACATAAACTAATTGCCGGGCGACATCCCCAGAGATCACACAGAAACTCTACCAAAGGAAAATAAATCCAAACCAAAACACCCCCTCGACAAGAGGCCAAAGTACTGGAGTAGGTTGTAACGCAACATGGATAATGGTGCTTGGGAAAACAAAGACTCGTGTGACACATGGCTCTTAAAGAAAATTCTTGAATGGTTTCAAGCGGCTGCAAGAATAGCACTTGGTGGATTAAAGCCGTACCTGTACGTACAGGTGTATATCAAGTTCAGACGTCTGATTCCCGTTACCAGGCCCAGGCCGGGCTGGCGGGCTCAGAGCAGACGTAACCATCCTGCTCACAGCTGTCCTCAAAGTCCCTGTAATTCACTGTGGGCGTCGATTTTCATGTTTACATCATCTGGCTTTCTTTGTTCTTAAGAAAATGACCAACCAATACCAGCAGACCAAATTCCAAAGAATCATGAAATCATAGAAGGTCAGCCCTGGGAGGTGGCTCAGAAATCCAGGCTCCCCCTGGATTCTCAGCAAAGGTATGAGGCCTGGAGAAGGGAAACAAAAGAAAGGCCAGGGAGCAAGGAGGCTGGGGAGGGGCGGGACAGCCCTTGGCCAAGAACCAGATTCCAGAACTTACGCGAAAAGGTACCTCCCAATTTCACACCACCTGGATTCGACGATAAGAAAACGCGGTGTTTGTCTGATGTTTTTCTGGTTTATCAAGAGCTCTCAGTTGGACTCTCTTTTGAGGATACAATGTGTATCTAAACGTGTGTATATGATCCCCGTTTCATAGTCCGGGAAATGAAGACCCCAGATGAATCAGTGATTCACCCAAGATCCCAAAGCTGGAGCTAATGGTGGGGTGAACCACATCTTTTGTCAGTTTTGAGGGTTGAAGGGTCACAGGTATGAACCACGACTGCTCCAGGCAAAGCCGGGGATCGGGTCACCCCACCTGTGGCTTCAAGCCACACCAGTCCCACGCGGCCACGTTGCCCCTGATATCGCTGTCCTTTGCATCAGGACATACAGTTTTCAAAGGACTTTTATGGCTTTCAGGTGCCAAGCGACTCCGCGAGTTAGGGAGGACAGGTGCGGGAAGACAAGGTGAAGCATCTGGAGCTGGTTTTTTCAAGGCGATCCGGGGTCTCTTATTTCCGCTCTTGAGTCCCCTTCCCCACGTGCGTTTCCCCCACCCATGAAAGGAGGGGACTGTTTATAGACTGGTAACATATGAAACCAAAAATATTTGTTTAAGAAAGAGAAAGATGATGGTAGACGGAAGCAGCACCTTCCTGGAGTCAGGCCTCTGGCAAATTCCCAGAATCCGGCCTCTGAGGGCAAGTTCTAGGACAGCACGCCTACCCCCTGAACCGGGAGATAAGGAGGATCCCAGCTGCCCACCGACCACGGAGCGCACAGCTCTGAGAAGGAAGCGGCAGCCTGGTTACGGTGGTTTTTGAGGCCAAATCACACCCTGACTCAGGCCCCCAGATCTAGGAATCAGAGTCTGGTTGTAACCAGACCTCCAGACAATTCCAACGGGCAGCCAGGTGGGAGCCAGGGATTTCAAGGATTCCATCGGCCTTGCAACGATGTAAAACTCTCCCTTTTATTTCAAATGAATCAACGAAGGGAAAACCAGTTGACAAAGTAAAAACTAAATGATGTAACTATTATATTTACAAAGCATTTCACGAGGCAGTTTTAAGGGAGGGGTGAAGCCTGGATTTGATGTCTACGGTGAGCAGAGCTGACCCCACAGCCTCTGTCACAGTGAGTAAGCAGGTTTATAAGCTCTATAAATAAACCTGAGCAATGTTATGATGTTATGATGTAATTATCTTTCCAAACTACATCTCAGAGCCCAGAGGTTGACCTTCAGCAAGACCATCCCCGAGGCACCACCCACCCACCCACCCACAAGGCAGCATCTGGGGGGCTCAGATAATCCCTCACCAGCCTTGGCAACCAGCTCTTCTTCTGTTCCGGGTGCCCCCATGTATCACGTTCTTCCAGCTAATTGTGGTTGTGTGTCCTTAACCTGGGCAATTAGCCATCATAAAAAGAAATGTTTACCTCCTGAAAGACGCCTTCTCAAGCTATAAGAGAACTCATCCCTCCAACCTCCCACCACTGCTCCAACTTCCCCATAAACTGGAAAAACACTTGCAGATCCCTAAACTACTGAAGCCATGCAGGAAGGATAGGAAGACGATTAAAGAAGAATCTAGAATCAGAGACCGAAGTCAGTCCCCCTGGTTCCTGATGGGCTAAGCAGAACTTCTCTGCAAATGCGTAAACACAAGGAGACCTTGTATCTCTTCCTGCATGGATCAGGGAGCCATGCCGAGCGCAGGACACGGATGGGAAAGCATACACAGGCTCTGTCCAAGAGTACCTCTGTCCAAGAGACACTTCTGCCTGTTGTCCAGTGTCTGGGTGACAGAACATACCCCATCCCTGGAGGACACACTGCTGGGTGCATTTGGCCCCCATGAGGCTGCAGAAAGCACCTCCTTCTTCCCCAGCCAGGCAGGCTCTGGTTGTGGATTTGGCCAGGTGACCCCAGAGAACCGGCTGATCCGGGGGGAACGTGTGCAGGTGCAGGGGTCCTGTATCACCGATCTATGCCTCACGGGGCACTTGGCATCTCGACATATCCCGGTTTTGTTCATTACTAACTCACCTTCCCTGGAACCTTCCTTCCCAGGGCTGCTTGGGCTGAGAAGGGATGTTCACGGGGAGGAATCTGAGAGACCCAAGCCTCTGACACGGCTGCCATGCCCAGGTTAGAGGAACAGAGATGTGTAGCGTGCAGACAGCCAGACACACCTGCATATTTTCAGGAAGACGATGCAACTTGACCAAGAGGTATTCACACTGCCCTTTCATAGATGAGTCAGGAAAGTAGAAGGAAGGATGTCCCCAGATGCCCCAAGTTCCAGCCTTTCACAGGTGCAGTGGGAACCCAATGGGCCTTCCCATAGGAGGTGGCCGCTCACCTTCGCAGTTTGGCTTGGACTGCACTGTAAATTCAAAACAACAGTGTTTCAGTGAGAGAGCCATCCAGGGCTCCAAAGGAACACCGGCGCAAAGAGCACAAGGGAAGCACGCACAGTCGACCCCAGCCCACGGTGGCCTTGCCACTGGCACACGCGCTCCTCCCCACCCCCAGGGCAGCGGCTCCAGGCTGGGCACCCGCAGTCCTTCCATCCCGGTAACTCGTGTGGTTGCCCTTGGGCCAGTTCCGTGCCTTGACCACACGCTTCTGCAGTTTCCCCCATGGTTTTCGATTCTTGTCTGCACCAAGGACACACACAGGTGATTACCATGACCTTGCTTACAGCTGGAACCTGCTCCTCTTACAAAGGACAAAGGCCATGAAAGCCACAACCCATTTAAAGCGCTGAGCTCCCCATGGCAGAGTCAACGTCAGGATCTCCTTCCACCTGCGCCAGCAGCTGTAAACCCAGGCCACCCGTGCCCAGTGCAGGCTCCCCTCGCACCGCCACCCCAGCTCCGACTGCCTCTTCCTCACCAACAAAGCCTGTTCAAGCTGTCGTGGTTGGGGTGTGAACCGTGTGCCGTCATTTCTTGTTTAGTTTTCACTAGGGCCATCACAAAAAACAGGCCAATGTTCAAGAAATCCCCCCAACTGCAAGAAAATGAATTGGGTGATCCCATAGCCAGTGGGTCCCCCTTTCTCCAATCTGGGAACACAGTGAGACTCGATCGAGTGGAAAAATGAGGAGTTTAAGTTTATTTTATGTCTAGGTCAAGGACACCATCGCAACCTCTGGACCTTCGTGAGAAGACGCAGTCTACCTCTTGCCTTAGTCAGTGTAGTGGAGGAAGAGAATTTACTCGTGTGTTTCTGAGTGAAGAGGTCTGTGCCATGAGGTTGTGGTTCCATGGTGGTCCCACGAGACCCAGCGTGAAACCATTCTCTGACGTCTCCTGGAATGTGGTGGAATTTTGAAATCTCTCTTCCACTTGTCTGCCTCTCATGTGCTTCTTTCTCACAACATTATTTGTTGGAAAAACGTCCTGTTAACTGAGGATTCTAGGTGTTACAGCATTAATACAGGTATTATACAATGAATATAAGCATCAGTCTAGAGCAGTACTGCCCAAAAAATTTTCTGTATTGATGGAAAGTTTGATTTCTGTGTTGTCCAATATGGTAGCCACTCACCACCACTCCAGCAGAAGAACGGGATTTTAAGTTTTATTCAATTTTAATTATTTTACATTTAAGTAGGCATGTTGGGGCACCTGGGCACTCAGCCAGTAAAACATCTGACTCTTGGTTTCGGCTCAGATCATGATCTCAGGATTGTGAGATCAAGCCCTGATTCAGGCTCCACACTCAGTGGGGAATCTGCCTGAGATTCTCTTTCCTCCCTCTCCTTCCCTCCGTCCCGCCCCTTCCATCACTTGCACTCACTGTCTCTCTCTCTGTCTCTGTCAAATAAGTAAATAAAATCTTTAAATAAAGATTTATTTATTTTAGACAGAGAGACAGCACAAGCAGGAGAGGCAGAAGGAGAGGGAGAGAGAATCTCGGACTCCCTGCTGAGCATGGAGCCCGACTCAGGGCTGGATCTCATGACCTTGAGATCAGGACCTGAGCTGAAAGCAAGAGTCAGATGCTTAAATGACTGAGCCACCGAGGCGTGCCTGTGGTGCTTTCTTATGGTCGCCCCAAGACACTCTTACAGGTGGCATTAGTTGGCCTTGATGGGAACCAGGCTTCCTTATCTGGTGTCTTGCTTCTTTGGAAAAACTGTGTAGGACGGCCCGGACCCATCATATGGGCTCAGGCCTGTAAGAAAGGAGCCGATACAGCTTGGCCTGACACCTTGGAAAGGGTTCAACGTCTAACCTCATCATGAAGAGGCAGTTCAACGAGGACGGCTCAGGGAAGACGAGACAGGGCTCAGAAAGAGCAGGCGGCCAAGGGTCATGGAGCCGCCAGCAAGCACAGGTGCGCTCTCAGGATGGCTGGGGCAGGGCAGCACCAACGTGTGCCCAGAGCCACCGCTGCTGGGGCACGGAACACGGGAGCTCCCCGGGCTTTAAAGTTGGGCAGTCTGAGAACTTGGATGGGAAAGAATTCCATTTTTATCGTCACTGACTTCTAATAGAACACTAGCACTTCCTTTTATTAGGAGCACCGGCAGCAATGCACGGAGTGTTGGCCATGCCTGTGATTGTCCGAGTCGCAGAGTTTCATGTGGCATTTCAGTCCCTGCGAATATCTAAAATACCTTCCATGCTTTTCCCTATTTTGAAATTATGGTAGCAATTAAACAGACCACTCATTCTTATTTTTTTAAAGATTTATTTATTTATTTGAGAGAGAGAATGAGTGTGTGTGATGGGGGATGGGGACAGAGGGAGAGGGAGAGAGAGAGTCTCAAGCGGACTCCGTGCTGAGCGTGGAGCCCAACGCGGGGCTCAGTCGCACAACCCTGAGATCACGACCCGAGACGAAACCAAGAGTCGGACGCTCAACTGACTGCATCACCCAGGGGCCCCTCAATCTTATTTGATCTGTCCTTATAGGACAGAAGGACATGGGGAACCAGGTCACCATTCTGGTTTTTTACATTATTTTGTTACCTGTGTTGCAGTAGAATGGTTTTCTTTGTAATCCTGTGTCCTTTATTTCTTGCATTTTAAGTCCGTATTCAAAGGAGGGATCTGTAGGCTTCACAAGGCTGTCAAAGGGATCTCAGTCACAATGCAGGTTAAAAACTCCTGATTTTGACATTAGAAACCTGCCGAAGTATCGTTGTGTCACTTTCAAGAAAAGCTTTGGACAGCTCCAATTTTTTAAAGACTCACTGTCGCATGAAGAAGACAGGTGACCATCCTTAAGCATTAACCAGAAGCGAACAGATTTGTCTCCATCTTTGTAGAATAATGCAACTGATAAGTAACCAATAATCTTCACCAAATTGGAACCGGTCCACTGCCTAAAGGGAACAGGCATATTCATCGCTGTAAATTGCTTTACTATGATGCTGTCTTATTTCCAGGAATCAGACGGTAAAAATGATATATTTTTGTGGTTTGGCATTTGGAGCTTTGCTCTGGCTTTGCTGGTTACTGCCAGCATCTGCAAATTATTATGTGCTTAAAAAAAACCCAACCACCACCGCAGGCTGTACCCACAGTCCCCGGCCGGGCTCGGCCTCAGCAGGGCAAGTTGTGGGACCCGGAGGCAGCTGGGGCAGGCCCGAGCCTTCCTAGTAAGTAAACCCTTAGAGGCATCTGTGAATAGAGCTGGGTGCACCATCCGTGTGTGGCTGAGTGTGGTTCACAAGTCCTGGTTCTCACCATCATTGGCTCATCTGTGCGAGGAAAAGAGAAACAAAGCCATGGCTGCCCCAGATAAAAATTATTCATCATGCTCATGCCCGTGTCAAGAGATATTCAGTTTCTAGACAGATATTAGCCCAAGGCCACCGGGACAAGTGAACACGATTCTGGGTGCTTGTCTGTAAATGCAGCAGCAGACGTTCTGCCGAGCACGGAAGACCATGCGATCCCATGGAGAGGCTCAGGCCCAGCTCTCAGAAACTTGGCAGCAGCCGGCAGCTCACCCAGGAATCCGTCCCTTGCCAGTCTGAGCCGGCGGGCTCTCGTGACTGGCTGGGAGCCGCAGAGCAGACGTTTGTGTGGGAAGCCAGCTGCGCCCGACATCTGTCCTGCGGTGGGAGGCGTGTGTGTACACAGACACTGCTGGGGTTCCCTGGGGGGCAGGGTGGGCAATTAGTGGCCAGCATCACGAGTAATCTAATTACAGGGGAAATGGAGTAAAGCCCCGTGTGATAAGCAGTGCCTCTGCTCCGGGTGGCTCTGTCATTTTTCCTCCGTTAATTTGCTCCATAGCTCACGTGAATGTCAAACAGGTTATTTAAAGAGCGCGGGGCAGGGGCGCCTGGGTAGCGCAGTCGTTAAAGCGTCTGCCTTCGGCTCAGGGCGTGATCCCGGCGTTCCGGGATCGAGTCCCACATCAGGCTCCTCTGCTGGGAGCCTGCTTCTTCCTCTCTCACTCGCCTGCTTGTGTTCCCTCTCTCGCTGGCTGTCTCTCTGTCACATAAATAAATAAAATCTTTAAAGAGCGCGGGGCGAAATCATGTCATCTGTAACCGGACAAAAAAGTACTGCATGCCTGTTCGTGTGTGTGGAAGGGAGGAGGGAGGAACAGGGCTCCAGCGTGGAATGAAATCGAGGATTCAGGAAAGAAACTACAAGAGGTTTGGGTGAAATCAGACACACGCCGTAAAGCAGTATATCGGTATGCACCCAACTATCATATACTCAGATGGATGATAGAAACGGTGAGGATGGAAGGCAGAGGAATGATTCCAGGAAGCCTTCCTGGAAGAGATGAGCTCTTAAAAGAGGTGACACGCATTTTTGGTGGGGCAGGAGCAGATATAGTAAAAAGAAAAGGCATCACATCAGGGAAATTCAAATCAAAACAGTGTGGAAGTCCCTTAAAAAGTTAAAAATTGAGCTACCCTATGATCCAGCAATTGCGCTACTGGGCATTTACCCCAAAGATACAGACGTAGTGAAGAGAAGGGCCATATGCACCCCAATGTTCATAGCAGCATTGTCCACAATAGCTAAATTGTGGAAGGAGCCGAGACGCCCTTCAACAGATGACAGGATCAAGAAGATGTGGTCCATATATACAATGGAATATTACTCAGCCATCAGAAAGAACGATTACCCAACATTTGCAGCAACATGGACGGGACTGGAGGAGATAATGCTAAGTGAAATAAGTCAAGCAGAGAAGGACAATTATCATATGGTTTCACTCATTTATGGAACATAAGAAATAGCAGGAAGATTGGTAGGAGAAGGAAGGGAAGAATGAAGGAGGGGTAAACAGAAGGGGGAATGAACCATGAGAGACTGTGGACTCTGGGAAACAAACTGAGGGCTTCAGAGGGAAGGGGGGTGGGGGAATGGGATAGGCTGGCGAATGGTATTAAGGAGGGCACGTATTGCATGGAGCACTGGGTGTTACACGCAAACAATGAATCATGGAACACTACATCAAAAACTAAGGATGTACTGTATGGTGACTACCATAGCATAATAAAAAATTATTATTAAAAAAAAGAAAAAAGAGAAGAGAAGAGAAGAGAAGAAAAAAGAAAAGAAAAGAAAAGAAAAGAAAAGAAAAGAAAAGAAAAGAAAAAAGAAAAGAAAGAAAAGGCATTAAAGCCAAGGAAAAAGTAGAAGCAAAATCAAAGGGGCGAGAATCCAAACCACATGGTTGGAACTTCAAGATGAGGAAGCCGACTCGAGGGAAGGGTCTCTTTCAGAGATGCCACCTGATCTAGGAAGGGGTGGAGAGGGTAGGGGATGTCCAACCCCAGGCTGATGACAGACACCCAACCCTTGTCTGCAACCCGGGTCAAAGCAGCAGAGCCTCCCATTCATGTCACCCAGAGTGCCTGAGACACCGAATGTACAGACACTTGCATGCCTGAACACCTAAGCCTAGTAACACCTATGAATTGCACAGAGTAGGCAAGGAATAGACAGGTGGTGTCTAACCTAAGAACTGTGACCTCAGACTCACCACCTCCACTTCTTGTGGATGAGCTGAATGAAACAGCCCGTGGGTTATCCGTGGTGGAGGCGACGCATTACCTTAAGCAAAACATCACAAAACTGGAGTCTTAATTTGTCTGCATATTAGATCACATTCAAATTACTTTGTGTTTCCAGAACATACCCAACTGATGGAGTTGGAGGGTGAAATGTAACACATATCACCCCCCACCCCCCCACCCCCGGGCAGGAGGCGTGTCTGGGAAGCCACATTTCCTAAGAGGGGAGGAGTCTTCATACCTAGATATGAGATGGACATTACCAGCCTGAGCCCCCTAATCTAGTCACCTTGCTGACAATATCTCAAGCAATTATTTTAATTTGAGACTTCACAATGACAACCAAAGATTACTGGAGTCTGACCCCAGCAGGGAAGGCGTTATAGAGAGCGCGGTAAGTAGATAACCTCACCCACGTTCATCCGCACACAAACACACACGCCTACGTTAGGGATCTCTGCCAATGTACTTCTGGTGTTGCCAAGCCTGCAGTGGGCACGAGAAACAGCTCCACCGCAGGTCTGGCCAGCCCCTCCCTACTTTTGTCTCTGGAGCCCCGAATCCTGGTAGACCGCCTCTATGCACCCTGCCATTCCACGCCCCTGCGTGTTGGAACAGCCTCTTCCTTGAATTCAGGACTTGAATTAACCGCAGAGGACGCTCCGTCTTCTTGTCTGCAATCAAGTGAAGGTCGCTCTGTAGTTTCCCAGGGCTGCTGGCACCAAGCACCGCAGCTGGGGTGGCTTAACCCCCGGAAATCTACTCATGGTTCTAGAGACCAGAAGTCCAAAATCAAAGTGCGGGCAGAGTGGGCTCCTTTTAAGGGCTGTGAGGGGGAGTCTGTTCCCTGACTCTCTGCTCGCCTCTGGTGTGGCCAACAGTCCCCGGCCTGCTTTGGCCTGTAGACACATCACTCCCATCTCTGTCTCTGCCAACACGTGGTCGTCTCCCTACGTCTGCCTCTCTTCTCAGAAGGGCACCGGTCATTTTGGATTAGGGCCCACCCTCAGACACAGCATGACCTCCTCTTAACTAATTATACCTGCAAAGACCCCATTTCCAAATAAGGACACATTCTGGGGTACCAGAGGTTAGGACTCTTAGGAGTCCTTAGGAACCAACATGTCATGTCAGGGGACCTGACGCAACCCAGAGCAGTGACTTATGCAGACCGTCCTCACCGGCTGCATAGACGGACCTACTTTCTGTGGTCTCTGATGGATGCACTGGTCTGTCTGAGGCGGGAAATCAAGGAGACGCCCTCTCTGCCAAGGCTGTGTGTCGCTAGAGGTTGCCCCCTCTCACACCACACACCCCTGTGACAATAGGCCACACTTTGCGTTTTCACACACACCCACATAGAGACGGCAGAGCTTCGGCAGGAAGAGATCGAGGTCTAGGTGGAGTCTGTTTGAGAGTTGTCCCCCAGAAGTATCACCACATTTCAATTTCAGTTTCAGAGACGCGGTGAAAAATTTTCAATAGAAGTATGTATATACTTATAAATAATGTAAGTAATAATTATACATTAAAAACTATGAAATCTAAATGTAATTGGCATCCTGTATTTTCTGTGGCAACCCTACCCCGTGGGGTGGAAAAATCACTGATATGGTCTGTGGGATCCTCCCCAACCCCAGCTTCTGTTCTAAAAGGCTCTGACAAGTCTCTCCACGGACGCGCCAAGGCAACCCTCCTCCTTCTCATCCAAACCTGATGGGAGCAATGTCCGCGGTCTGGGTCTCTCCTCCCCGTCTGCCCCGTCCGGTGAATGCAGCTGGGGATGGCTTCCCGGGGGTCCGTGACCTTCTCCAATCAGTAGCTGGCACCCGCGTGCCCTTCCCCTTGTCCCGCAGAGACCCAGCTTGCCTTCTCACCCACGCCGCCCGCTCCCTGCCGTCTCCCCCTCCATGGACATGTTGGGAGCTGGACATCCACCGGCCTGAGTGGCGCTCTGGAGACTCAGATCCAGTTGTGGCCACGCCAGGCTTCGGGGTGTTCTAATCCTCCACACGCACAGCTTCTTTTTTTTTTTTTTTTATAATGATTTTTTTATTATATTATGTTAGTCACCATACAGTACATCCCCGGTTTTCGATGTAAGGCTTGATGATTCATCAGTTGTGTATAACACCCAGTGCACCATGCAATATGTGCCCTCCTTACTACCCATCACCGGTCTATCCCATTCCCCCACCCCCCTCCCCTCTGTAGCCCTCAGTTTGTTTCTCATAGTCCATAGTCTCTCATGTTTCATTCCCCCTTCTGATTACCCCCCCTTTCTTTATCTCTTTCTTCCCCTACTGATCATTCTAGTTCTTATGTTCCATAGATGAGAGAAATCATATGATAGTTGTCTTTCTCTGCTTGACTTATTTCACTAAGCATTATCTCCTCCAGTGCCGTCCATGTTGTAGCAAATGTTGAGAACTCATTCTTTCTGATTCACACGCACAGCTTCTGCCCCACTTTTCTCCACCTTAAAAATGAGAATGGAAATGTCCCCTTAAAATAAGGCTTTTTCAACGACGACAAAGCATATGATTTTCTAGAACCGCAGACCTAAAATCTGGTTGCCAATTTCCAGGGTAGTTTTGCATCTATTCCCGACTTTCCTGTCCATCTGTCCCTTCTGCAGGCCACACCCATGCACCGCTGCAGAGATGTCTCTCTCGGCTCAGGAAACCAACCTCTGACCCATCCTGGGAAGGTGCCACCCCACTCCCCACCGGACTGGCAGTGGCTGTTTCGTGTACCCCGATCATCACTAGCAACTTGGACTCCGATGGCTCTCCCTTACGCACCCTGGTCACAGGAAGCGAGGCATCAGCTCTGACTTTTTGCAGGGATATGTCAAAGCATAAAGAAGATTGTAGGCACCCAAACCATGATGCAGGCAACAGGTGCAGGCTAGGAAGCTGAGCTGTGCCCCAGTGGGAGAGGTGGCAAGTAGGGGTCAGGTGGGCACTTAGAGGTCAGTAAAATAGGAGGCAGGTTGGTGGCAATGCCCACTGTCCACCTGGCAAGGGACTTGGTCTTGCCATCAGTTGAATGGATGTCCTTGGGGTTGGGAAAACAGTATCCTTCTAGTTGGTCACCTGGAGCTGTGATGAGCTGGAAACAGCGTCGGGGCTCCACCCCCCAGCAGAATGGGGAAACCTTCTCTGAGCCCCTTGCTCTGACCCCTGGCACCTTCCCTAGCCTTGACTCCCCTCTCGAGATCAATGGTCCCTCTGTTAAAAAAAAAAAAAGTGAATAAAGTGATAAGAATGGGTGGAAGGGATTTTCCTCAACTGGAAAATCCGTATCAGCCTCTCTCCCTGTGAGGAGCCTGGACAGGCCAGGCTCACGAACAACTGAGCAGATTAGCCCTTTTACCACAGCTGCGTGCTGGCCTGGCTGTCACTGTCATCTCAGCCCCAGGCTGGTGTCAGGCTGGTATTGTCCGCAAAACAAAAACTCCAAGAAAATGAGGTTAGAGTGTGCAGGGGGTTCGTGTGTTTACGTAAGGATCACATGCCCCTTTCATGTCCTGCTCCAAAAAAATCCCCACCCTGAGGCTCCCAGGGAGGGGGTCGTCCGGCAGGGTGCAGGTGGGCTGCTCATCCAGGCCAGGCTGGGGAGGCTGGCCCTTCCCGCGAGGGTCTCTATGGAGCGGAAGTGCACCAAGAGTCATCACTCAGTCCCCCGCCCTCTTCGCATTTTCTAGGGAGTCCCTGCAGCCAGCTGCATCCACAAGGGCTTTTTCTGCTCCTTCTTCTTCTTCTTCGCCTTTTCTGATCCATCTGGGAGGCAGCCCTGTGGCAAGAGCCCTGCAAGGAAAAGACGCGCGGCGCTCAGGCGCTGGACAGTGGCTCCGTGGGGACAGAGCTGCCGCCCACACGCCGCAGAGAGGGAACGCGCCCCTACACCCCCCGGGGCCCAGCAAAGAGAGGCGCTCGTCGGCAGTGAACTCACAAAAACGCTGGTGGGAGTGGTGCTCTGGAAATTGGAGGCACAAGACTTGTTCCACCCAGCCCGGCTCTGTGTACGGCAGACGGGCTTTCTGAGGAGGGGGGCCGCCCGCCGTTTCCTTCGCTTTGTTCATCTGGGTGCACAGAGCCCGTTAACCCAGCAGCCAGGAAACACCCCCTCACCAGCAATAGCGCTCTTCAGAGAATTCCAGCCCCGTCCCCGACTCCCACACAGAAACTCCTCTGCCAGTTAGAGGGTACGCGCCCGCGTGAGAGTCTGGGTGTGTGCCCGCAGGTGTGTGTGGGCACGTGTGCGCATGTTATAGTGAGAGCAACTTGCTCGGAGTCCGTCAAAGGCTTTGAGGATCAAGCGTGGCTCTGAGCATCTCCGCTGCAGAGCGAGCAACCTTCGAAGGGAGGCCTTGGCGGCTCAGAACACGGAAGCAGAAGCCAGAGTGCCACCCACCCAAAGCCAGACCAGCTCTGATGCAGGGGTCACACACAGCGTGGCCTTCCTCTCCTTGTGCTTCCTTCCATCCACAAAAACATGGAAGTAGAAGGGAAAAGAAGAGCAGACCAAACAGGCTTATTATTATTACCTGAACCCGAGGGTCGTTGGCACGGACCAGAGTCAGCGAAACGCTTTGAAGATTAACGAGGCCATGTAAACGTGGACTTGTTACGAGGTTTCTCTGAGGACATTACACAGAACACAGAGGACCTGCATATAAATGCAGCGCGGGGGCCCTCGGCTTTCATCACGGTCTCTACAGGCCTCTTGATGACATTCAGGGGAAGCCACTGAGGGGGGCAATGAGGGGCTAGACACAAAAGTGAGACTGTGGGTTGATACCTTCTTCGGAAATAATCGTTGCATGGAAAGCAAAGATGCCAAGGGGAGGAGCTAACGACAGTCCCTGAGAGTGGGAAGATGCAATGCCCCCCCCCCAGGGAACGCAGGGTCCCTTGAGCAGACCAGGTGACAAACACCTTCACTCCACCATCATGTGCAGCGCGCTGGCTCTCCCCCCACTTCTTTGGAGAGGACGCGTCCCAGGGTGGCCCAGTCACCATAGGCTTTTGAGGGGATCCTGACTGCAGACCCAAGAGCTGGAAAACCCCACCTTCCCACAAAGTCCTTGTGCTTCCTGGGGGAACACACCTCACACCTGTTCACAGCGAAAGGGGTCCAGCGGGCCTCGAAAGCCTCTCAGGGACATAAAAATTAAGCCAGATTAACAGGACTTTGCCTGAAGGCCCAGTTTTGCCGACCAGTAAAGAGCACGGCCTGACCGTGGCCCGAGGGTCCCAGCGAGCTGGAAGCGACAGGCTTTGTGGAACTGCCTCACTCCTGGCCGCTTGCCTCCGTGCTGGCCTGTGGCCGTGGAGGGGGCGGGGATCAGAACACCGGTGGGAAACAAGGAGAGAAATCTAGAACAGGAGAGTGGTGGGGTAATGACCACCACCTCTGCTCTTGGAGGGTTTTCGGTGAAGTTCGCGTGCTCTGTGGAAGTGTGTAAACGTCACACAGAGGCTGCAGCTCGCGTCTGCCTGAACTACTGCTGTGAGCTGAACTGTATCTCCCCCAGATTCGTATGGTGAGGGCCTAACCCCCAGCACGTCAGCAATGAGCAGGCCCCGGGGAGGGAGCGGCAGCCCGTAGGCCTGGGCCTTGCAGAGCTAACATGCGGGGGGAGGAGGTGGCTGAGCCCAGAGGCTGACCCGTGTGCTCCTGCCTGTGCCATCCTAGGAAATTTTGAGGCATGCGGGAGCACGGGCTCAGGCCCCTAATGCGTTTATGATGGCCAAGGATGAGCACACTCAGGGGTATTCCACGGAAGCTGAAACCTGCTGGGGGATTAGGATACAGCCAGGCAAGGCAGGGAAGAGTGTTTTGTCAGAAGGAACAGAACATGTGACAGCCCAGAGGTGAGCAAGGGCAGTCCCAGCAGCTGGAAGAAGTTCAGGACGGCTGCAGGGCAGAGCCAGAGTCAGTCTGGCCTCTGCTCCGGGAAGACACCAGCCTGCAGACAAGCTTCTGTCCGGGTGGCAAGTAAATAACACAATCTGGTCCACTGGATATGAGAAATCGAGATGGCTTTTCGGAGAGGAGCAAAAATATGGCCTTGCTAGCGTGTCCTTGGCTCCACCGAAGAGCCCGGTCATGGGGGGATATTCGTACCCGAAACAACAGAAGTGGGGAAGTCGACGAGGAAAACACAAAGCTTTGTGAACAAAGGGAGGAAATGGCCAAAACACAGAGGAAATGATCATTTCCAAACAGCTCCTGGATCTGCAGGAGAAGAACGGGAGAAGAATGTGACAGGACGGTAGTTCTCCAACCTGAGCGGTATCGAACTCCCCGGGGGGGGCTCAGGGAGCCCAGACACGTGGGCTGACCTCTTAGGAGACACAGGGACAGCCAGGCAGAGGGGAACAGAGTGTCACTGACTGCTCCCTCACACACCAGGACTGTGAGCGGGAGGCCGCCCATCATCCCCGCCCCGGCCCACGGCCCAATTCATGGGGCGTCCAGCATGGCTCTCCAAGGAACCCCGACATCAGCAATCCACTTTCCTACGCAAACCCGGGGTCGCCGTGCTGAGAAACAGGCACTGAGCAAACCCAAGCCAATCCCAATATCACAGGTTTGTCTCCCAGCAGAGGCCCCCACGCCCCCAGCCCACATGACGGGGGCAGCCGTGCTCTCTGGGACATGGCCTCGGTCGCTCGTGGTGATGTGACACTTTTCCCACTCGGCTACAGCATGGGAACAGGGAACCGTAAAAATGATTTCATCGGGTTCATCCTGGGACCCTGATTTCCACCAAGGAGTATTTGCCAGTCATCTGCTCAAAGCTGGTCCCCAGGGACCCAGGGCGTTTCCAGAGAGGACCTAGCTACTCCCAGTAAATTCACCCCTCCACTGCCTAAGGAGCAGCCCTGTGCCCCCCACCCCCACTGTGGGGCCCACTGTAGGGTTGGTCTGCCTGCCTCCAGCTGGCAGCCCGCCTGACTCCTGCTGCTAGACGATAGGTAGGTAGATGAGAGAGAGAGAGAGAGAGAGAGAGAGAGAGAGAGAGAGAGAGAGAGAGAGAGAGAGGATAATACAGAGATATATGTCATCCTTTATTTTTATTTGAATGTGTGCTTTCCCAAACTGATCTCTCCCCATCTCCCATCCCCCCCAC
Organism: Ursus americanus; assembly: GCF_024610735.1. Classification (NCBI taxonomy): domain Eukaryota; kingdom Metazoa; phylum Chordata; class Mammalia; order Carnivora; family Ursidae; genus Ursus; species Ursus americanus. Next base: position 93,281,156 of record NC_142130.1, read on the forward strand.
ACTGCCCCTACCTCTCGACCCAGATCCAGAACTCCTACCTCCCCCAGGAGAGCACTCCGAGCAACTCAGAGTCACTAATCTATAGCATGTTATAGTTATTGTTTGTAAGTATGCAAACACAAATTTATATCATATTGTAATTATTATTTACATGAGTGTATATTTGTGGTATGCAGAATAATGCCCCCCAATTATGCCCATGTGCCACGCCCCGGGAACTGGACATGTGCCGCATCCCACCGCAAAGGGCCTTTGCAGACAGGTATCAGCAGGTTGAGGCAGGAGGGGCTTCTGGATTCCCCGGCGGGCCCACCTGATCACATGAGTCCTTTCAAGCAGAGACCCTTTCCCTGCTGTGGTCGCAGAGACAGAAGGACGGGGAAGGAGGGTCAGAGATGCAGGGAGGGGCCACCAGCCGAGGAGCCAGGAGAAGCTGGAAAATGCAATAAACTAGGCTCTCCAGGAAGAAATGCATTTGGCCGACACCCGATTTTAGACCAGGGAGGCCTGTTTGGACTTTGGACTTCCAGAACGGTAGAGAGTACATTTGTCTTGGTTTAAGCCACGAAGTCATGGTCAACTGTTACCGCGGCGGCAGAACCGGTACCGTATTATATACGTATACATGTGTGTGTGAGTGCCTATCCCCACCATACCGGAGGCCCGGGGGCCAAACGATGTCCGATTCGCCTCTATCCCTTAGGGAACGCAGAACGTGCCATCACGCAGTGCATGTTTTGTATATGTTTGTGTCATTCCACCTATCAATTGGTAATTTTTCAATGACACCACTGAAAATCAATCGGGGCCAGCGTTCATTCCTCGGCCCAGAAAAATGGGACTGGGCTGCAAAAATGAAAAGTGATGGATGCCCTCGGGGTTGCCAAAATCTCTCAACCGGAAAGAGGCTTTCTGAGAGGAGACGTAGCCCAAATCAGACCACAAGGGATCGCCTCCCTGGCCTGTAATTCCTTCAATTGATAACCACCTGAAACCCAGGCCGCTTGCTGCCAGGGGAGCCTGGGGCTGATGAGTCACGTTCAAGGGCCTTCGCTCCTCCTGACCCTGCTCACGGGTGCTCGCGGGTGGGGCTGAGTAGCTGCAGGACATCAGAAGGCTGAGTCTGTGGTCAGAGCGATGGGAAAGGACCAGGCAGGTGCTGGCCGCCTGGATGCTGGAGAGGGGGCGCGGCGGGCAGGGGAGGGAGTGTGTCCCCAGGATGGAGACTCCTCTGGGGAACCCCTGATCCCGAACCAGGGGCCAGGATACCGTGGTTCCCTGCTGAGCTCAAGAGCCTGGTTGCAGTCACAGCACCAGTGTCCCAGCCCAACCAGCGGGACAGGTGCATGAGGACACCGCGGCTCCACTGATCCCCATAGCTGACCGAAATTAGAGAAATGCTAAAACAACAAATACAGGAAAATCTCTTCTGCCGATGAAGGCAAGGCGATAAGCTGTACGGGTAGTTTCCTTACAGAATCGCGGAAATGTTGTTCCAGACAGCCTCCGTCTGAACACATGCTAGGCGCAGACTTACCAAGGACCAGGCAGCCTGGACACAGGTGGCATTTCCAGTCTGTAGGAAGGAAGAATGGGTTCTTGGGAATAAAACCTGACGGGCGCTTTACACGAGCCCCACATAATCTTCACAGCAGCAGACGAGGCATCAGAGATATAACCGGGCGCCCATTTTACAGAAGAAACACTGAGTCTCCAGAGGTCAGCATTGACCCCGGCTGGGGGGCACGTATTTTAGCCTGGGTCCTTCAGCAGGCTGCCAGACTGTGTAACAGTGACATGTGGCTTTTCTTCCTGTCCTCTCTTCCTGCCAGACACCCAGGCAGCCCTGGTCCGAGTTTGGAGGCTGGAGGGTATTGTGTTCGGAGCTGGGGCCGCCACACTGCCTGGCTCGGGCTGACGCTTCCTCTCCCTGCCTCAGTTCCCTCATCTGTAAAATGGGGATGGTATCTGCATCGCAGGACGTAGTGAGGAGTCCCGGGGTCAGTGCACGCGGTAGCAGCTCACAGTGCGTGCTCAGTACGTGGTAGCTCGTTCCTTTATGCTCCTTTACTCCCGCTCTGTGACCTTGAGTGACTTACTGTCTTTGCAACCCAACATAAAAGGTCCTTTCCTTTAGGAACTGATTATGGGGTCGGGGAGTGTCCAGCACGTGAGAAAGGTTATCCCCAAAGGAAGATATCACTTCTGCACGCCACCGAGTCTCGCGCGTAGAATCTAATTTCTGGCTGGACATTGGTCTTTGGTTCTCGAATGTTCTGTGGAAACATTCTCTCGCTCTGCTGCATCACTCAGAAGCTTGTCAGGAGATAAGATCTAATCGAGCATAGAGTCATTGTCTAAAAGCTGCAGAAACCCTTCAAGCCTTCTTAGAAGCAAGCGTGAAAGGTCAGCGTGAGTCGTGCAGGTGGGATCCATCACACGTGTTCGTCTCCCTATTCGCACCAGGGCAGCGTGGGGTGCGACAGTGTGATGCAGGGGTGCGTGCGTGGGGCACAAGTTCGCCCCGCCTGAGAACTGCTCCCTGGATTGATGAGAAGCCAGCCGGGGCCACCAGGCAAAGCGCCACAGCTGGGCACATGGCATGGGAATTTGCCAAACAGCAACATCCGTTACCAAGGAAACCACCGCGTCACTCCAAAACACCGATAGCCACCATGTGACAGCGCTTGACAGGCACGACAGTGTTCTTGCGGGCACTGACTCGAGTGTCACCAGCCGATCTTCCCAGGACACGTGTCTGTGTGTCATGAGCCCATTTCTCAGCTGAGCAGACAGTGGCTCAGGGAACCTGTGCTCGAGGTCACATCACGAGAGACAGAGCGGTGACTGTGCAGGTCTCCGCAGAGGTCTGGAAAGGCACCCCCCCCCCCACGCTGCCGGGCCCCAGGTCTCTCGGCATGAGTCTGTCACTTTGCACAGAAGCCGGGCTCCCACTTCCTCCCTCTCCCTTATCTCCAGAGCACACAAAGGAAAAGAAACACCACAAGATTTGTATCCAGCTTGGAGCCTCCCCTTGAGTCCCCTCCTGCCCCACAGGGGCCTCACCAGGGCGGAAACCCGCGATGAGGGAGACAAGGAGAGCGCAGGCGCTCCACCGTTTCTGAACTTTATTGGAAAGAAGTTTCTTTTTTTTTTTAATTTTCTAATTTAAATTCAATTTAATTAACATATAGTGTATTATCAGTTTCAGAGGTAGAATTCAGTGATTCATCAGTTCCATGTATCACCCAGTGCTGGTTACATCATGTGCCTTCCTTAATGCCCATCTCCCAGTTACCCCATCCCCTCACCCCCCTCCCTTCCAGCAACCCTCTGTTTGTCTCCTAGAGTTAAGAGTCTCTTATGGTTTGTCTCCTTCTCTGATTTCTTCTTGTTTTATTTTTCCTTCCCTTCCCATATGTTCATCTGTTTTGTTTCTTAAATTCCACATATGAGTGAAATCATATGATAATTGTCTTTCTCTGATTGACTTATTTCACTTAGCATAATACCCTCCAGTTCCATCCACGTCATTGCAAATGGCAAGATTTCATCCTTTCTGATGGCTAATATTCCATTACATATATGAACCACATCTTCTTTATCCATTCATCTGTGGATGGACATGTGGGCTCTTTCCATAGTTTGGCTGTTGTGGACATTGCTGCTATAAACATTAGGGTGCCGGTGTCCCTTTGAATCGCACTATATTTGTATTCTTGGGATAAATACCTAGTAGAGCTATCGCTAAGTTGTAGGATAGCTCTATTTTTTTTTAAAGATTTTTTTATTTATTTATGTGACAGAGAGACAGCCAGCTAGAGAGGAAACACAAGCAGGGGGAGTGGGAGAGAAAGAAGCAGGCTCCCAGCGGAGGAGCCCAATGCGGGACTCGATCCCGGAACGCCGGGATCACGCCCTGAGCCGAAGGCAGAAGCTTAATGACTGTGCTACCCAGGTGTCCCATGGGATAGCTCTGTTTTTAACTTCTTGAGGAACCTCCATACTGTTTTCCACAGTGGCTGCATCAGCTTACGTTCCCACCAACAGCGTAAGAGGGCTCCCCTTTCTCCACATCCTTGCCAGCATCTGTCGTTTCCTGAGTGGTTCATTTTAGCCATTCTGACCAGTGTGAGGTGGTGTCTGATGTGGTTTTGACTTGCATTTCCCTGATGCTAAGTGATTTTGACCACTTTTCCATGCGCCTGTTGGCCATTCTTTGGAGAAATGTCTGTTCATGTCTTCTGCCCATTTCTTGACTGGATTATTTGTTTTTTGGGTGTTGAGTTTCATAAGTTCTTTATAGATTTTAGATCCTAGCCTTTTCTCTGATAAGACCTTTGCAAATGTCTTCTGTGGAATGTGGTTTCTTCTATGCTTTTGGACATATGTCCCCGGAAAAAAAGCCTTCCCCACCGTATTCCTTCCTAGGGCTGCTGTAGCAAAGCACCAACTGGGAGGCCAGGAGTCTAGAATCATGGTGGCATGGCCCCTGCTCCCTCCCAAGGCTCCAGGGCAGGACCCTCCCTGCCTCTCCCAGTGCTGACAGCTTCTGGTGGTGGCCAGCCAACCTTGGCATTCCTTGGCTGTGACTGCATCACTCCAGTTTCTGCCTCCTTCCCTGTGGGTCTCTGTGACTGCTCCTATTCTCGTCCAGTTTAAGGCCCACCCTAATCAGCATGACCTCATCCTGACTTCACTAATTATATCTACAAAGCCTCTATTGAAGGTGACCCAAAATAAGGTTACAATCTTGAGGCTGTGGGTGGAAATGAGTGTGCGGGGAGGGGACACTATTCAACCCACAACAACAGCTTATCGGTGCCCTGTACCCACTGCCTCTGCCATCCTCTCCTCAAAGCAAGCAGCTGGAGAAGACCACCCAGACAGGATTCAAAGCAGCATTCCCGCACATGGCAGAGACAAGTTGATCCAGCATCCAAAAGGCTAGAGAAGGGAGCTTGGGTTCCAGCACCCTGCATCCTTCCCCCCTCCCTCAGTCCTTTCTTTTGGTGCAAAGGCTTCATTCTTCCCAAGATATCAAGGCAAATAGCTGAGAACCTTCCACTTGTGTAAAGCCCATCTTTTTCCACAGCTAAAGAACATCTGGTGTAGACGTAAGAACATTTTCCATTTATTCAAATATGACTTAGCACTCTTAATTTCCAAAGGGTATGGATTGGGGGGTGGAGGAGGGTGGGCTGTGGGAACCTCAAGTTTGACTTAACCCATGTTTAAGCATCACTGCGTTGTTTCCTGTGTCCATGCAAGTTGGAAAAGATGCATTCTGTAACACGCACGTGTAGCCCTCATTCCTCTGCCTCATACGGAATGTCGACCAACTAGTTTTCCAGCGCTGGGTTTCCAAGGAGATCACCCCCATGTTGGAAGATTTTCCACATTGAAAAGACCTGCAGTTGGGGTGGAAAGTTCTGGCTGGGTTTCTGGGCTTTGTAACCCTGGGCAGGTCAGCCAGTCCTTGGCCAGAGTTTCGGCACTGGTGATATGGAGGGAGCCGAGGGTGGAAAGCCCCCACGCCGGGGCTAGCCCGCGGCAGCCCACACGGCTATGCACACACGGCACGCACTGCCTGACCGCCAGCCTCATCACCTATCAGGATGGATCCCATGGTGCCCTGGGGCGGCTCAGGTGGTTAGGCGGCCGGCTCTTAATCACAGCTCAGGTCTTGATCATGGGGTCGTCTGTTCAAGCCCCGTGTTGGGCTCCACACTAGGCATGAGAAAAGAAAATGGATCACATGACAGTTGAGATGCTTGAGATCTGCACATGGGGTCAGAAAGGAAAGTGCGTGCAGCGGATAACAACCTCCCACTGCTGGGCTCGTCGCCAGGGGAAGTCCCTCAGAAGGGAGCGGGCGGCAGCCACTTGAAGAGGGCCCAGGTTTAGATCTGAAGGCCTGTTTAAAGTATGCAGGCTGCTCGTGGTTCTCCATATGGTTTAGTCAAGCAGGCGGATTCCCTCCCTGCACCCCATGACATCATGGGTCCCGCGCTTTGTTTCCTCTCTCCTGCCAGCCCCCAGTATTGAAGGAACCATTCTACCCTTCAGAGAGATGACACCTGATGAAAACAAAGAATACTGAGCCCATCCAAGAGGGGGACTCACAATTCACTTTGTGCTCACAACATTTCTTTTTTCTTTAAAGATTTACTTCTTTATTTTGGCAAGAGAGAGAAAAAGAGGGAGAGAAGTGGTAGAGTTTGGAGAAGGAGAGAGAGAATCCCAAGTAGACTCCCGGCTGAGCACAGAGCCCGATGCGGGGCTTGATCCCAAGAGCCTGAGACCATGACCTGAGCTGAAACTATGAGCCAGACGCCCGACCACCTGAGCCCCCCAAGTGCTCCTAACTAAACACTTCTTTTTTTTTTAAATCTGAACTAAGGGGTCCCTGGCTGTCTTGGTCAGTAGAGCCTATGACTCTTAATTTCAGGGTCTTCGAGCCCCATGCTGGGCTTGGAGCCTACCAAAATAAAAAAGCAAACATAACCTAAACTAAATTTGGGAGCTAGCCAACAGCCTAGAACTCACCCCAGAGCACTGTCCTCCCACCCCTTCCTAGTCCAGCTTCCCCACCCTGCCTCCTTGGCCAAGCACCCTGTCCGCCTGGCCCATGCAAGGTTCTATGCTGCTCGGTGCTCACACTTGAGGACCGATGGCCCAGGGGGTGGTGGAGGGCAGTATGTACAGCTCATGGCCACTCATTGAGGGCAGAACTCTAGATTCAAACTCAGACCCTCCCAACCCTTCCCACGCTTACTCCCTCATTACCCTTAAGACTATGGGGAGAATCCAAAATGTTTCCGTGTGAGGATAATGTTTCTCAGATTAGATTCCATGAGCTGCATCTCACCATGAAAAATGTTTCAATTCTGTATTTTCACTTCGGTGATCACATAAATGTGCAAAATTATTCTACTTTCACAAATTCAACGTTGAAAGGTAGTTTCACAGAACAAGACTAACTCGGTGGCTCACAACTGAAAGAGAATCCATGATTTTCCCCCTACGTGGGGCCTAGGCAGCACTCATATTTGGAGGGGAAAACCAGCTTATGGAGTTATAGATTATTTATGTATCTACATATCTACACATATGATCTAGAGAGAGATTATAGAGTCTACAATCCAGGGGTCCTCAAGGTGTTTCTCTGGCCAGCAGCAGGATCACCTGTGAACTTGCTGGAAGTGTAAACCTCTGGGCTTCATCCCAGACGTGGAATTAGAACTCCCATCAGTGTTGCAGCAATCCCCCCGGGGGATCCTGACACTGGCAGACAATGTGATCTCATGAATATTCAAATTGCTACAGCAGAACCTGGTCTTCCTGCCCTAAGTCATTGAACCCGGGACATTTCTGCACATATTCTCACCGCTATCTATTTCGCTTTGGAACGGGTCGCTTTGGACCAATCACATAATGCCTCCGGAGAAGCTTCGGGGTGACCCCTGGTGCTGCTACCCACTGGCCTAACCCTTCACAGGCTGGCATCATTCACTGAGCACTTAACCCCCAACAATCTTTGAGATTAAAAAAAAATTATAATTTCATTCCGCAAATGAGAAAAATGAGGCCCAGAGAGGTTAAGCAATTTGCCCAAGGTCACTCAGCTGATCGGAACAGAGGCGGGGCTGGAGCCCACATTGCTTGATCCCCACACCTACAAGCTGTCAGCTCTACAGAAAAGAATTGTTCAGAGATGCGTCCCAGAACAGAGTAGATGCCCGAATGGCAAAGAACTTCAGAAGCAATCAAGTCTTATCCCAAAGGCCGGTGGGTGGGGGTGACGTGCAAGGTCTCCAGGCAGAGCCGGGACAAACCCGAGGTCCAAGATTTCTCAGCGGGTGTCTCCCCTGCACCGTTCTGTACTTTGTACTTTGAAAAGCAAGAGGCCAGGAGGGCAGTGGACGGGGGTGGTTCTGAGGCCAGAGGTCCCTGAGCACGCTGCTGAATTTCCAAAGCTTTCACAGTTCCCAAAATATAAGAACTCGAGACCCGACTTAAGGTGAACAAAAGAATATTTCAATTAATAATGAACCAAATAATTCTCTTCTTCAGAGAAGGATATTTTAAGCAGAATAACTCTGGTTGTAATAATTCAGCCTTTTCTAAGGAAGTCATTACTCTTCCCGACACATTACATCAAAGAGGATTTTTACTTCAAGGCGTTTTAACCTGTTTCTGGTTTCTATCAGGCCTGGATGTTAAGCTGTCCCAATAAAAACCTCCTCTCCTTTCTTTTCCCTTCTTTTTTCTTTTTTCTTCCCCCACCCCATCATGGTGACTTCTGTTTCCAGGTGCCATCTGCCCTCACCCTCTCCAGTCTCTGCACATCTGCTTACAAAGGTGAATGTCCATTTTTCTCATTCTGGAAAATTCTACCACCACTGGTTCTTGCCCCTATTATCCCTGTGTTCCAGGACTGGATTTTTAGCTCTAGCCATTTTCATGGTCCTGCCTATGTTTCATCATCAAAATGTACCTTTGGGTAGCCTTATTCATGTCCCACCTCTGCATCTCGAATGACTGTTTCTCCTCGTGTGACCACAGTGTAGGTTTTCATCACAGATGTGTTTTTCCCAAAACCTTGGCCTCCAGGACCTGCCCCTTCTGGTCCTGCTGCCATGTCATCTTCACACTTCCTACATGACACCTGCCACCAGACAGTATCCCTGTGCCCCAGGAGGCCTTACAAACGCCCTGGGAAGACAAAACCTATACTCGCCCAATGTCAGATTCAGGAAGGTAGTGTGCTCACTGGGCAGCTTACATAATCTCCATTCTGGGTGAGCCACAGAATTATGACAAGGGAGCTATGGACCCAGACATCAATCAAGTATTGTCTCAAAGTTGAGTAGGTATGATTTACTATTCTTCACTACAGTGTAGGAGCTGGTAGAATTGACAAAACCCGAATTCCTTAAAAGAGTTGGGAATTCATAACACCTTTTTGACAATCTTTTCCCAGTCAACAAATGCCAAAATCCTATGGACTTTTCAGATGTGTTAACATCACAAGGGAGCCTCACTTTCCAAGACTGTGGGAGCCCCTGGTCTGGGCAGTGGGTGTCCTGGAGGCTAAGGCATGGGAAGTGTGGGATCAGGCTGGGAACAGAATGTGGAGGACTGGGGGAATGACCCAGCAATCGCACTATGGGGTATCTACCCCAAAGATACAGAAGTAGTGAAACGAAGGGGCACCTGTACCCCAATGTTCATAGCAGCATTGTCTACAATTGCCAAACTGTGGAAGGAGCCGAGATGCCCAGCAACAGATGAATGGATAAAGAAGATGTGGTCCATATACACAAGGGAATATTACTCAGCCATCATAAAGGATGATTACCCACCATTTACACTGACATGGAAGGAACTGGAGGAGATTATGCTAAGTGAAATAAGTCAAGAAGAGAAAGACAATTATCATATGGTTTCCCTCATATGTGGAACATAAGGAATTGCACGGAGGACCATAGGGGAAGGGAGGGAAATCTGAATGGGAAGGAATCAGAGAGCGAGACAAACCATGAGAGACTCTGGACTCCGGGAAATAAACCGAAGGTTGAGGAAAGGGAGGTGGGTTGGGGGATGGGGTAACCAGGTGATGGGCATTAAGGAGAGCACGTGTTGTGATGAACACTGGGTGTCATACGCAACTAATGAATCATTGAACACTGCATCAAAAACTAATGATGTACTGTATACTGACTAATTGAATAAAAAAAAAAGACAGCATTCTTGGCAGGAGAAGAGCTTGAGGAAAGGTACAAAGGAAGAAGCAGATCTGACCTTGGCCTTCGTCCCCCGCCCCCACCTCCAGTGCATTCGCTTGTTGGCATCTGAAGATCAGAAAATGGGGAGCTTCTCGCTTGTGCCAATTTGACCTCACGGCACACGGGTAACCACCCTCCCCACCCCCACCCCCCACGTTCTCCAGCACCTCCAGGCCTTGCTCAATCGCCTGGCCAGCCAGGATGAATCCATTGAAAAGGCAGCCCCTGGACCCAGAAACCTCACCCAGGGCCGCAGGCAGAGCTGGAGGGACACCGTCTGCTGGCTCTGTCCCCTGTGAGCCCGCTCTCCCGCTGAGGAAAACAGATTCGCTTCCATTCTGTGTTTGGGCTGAGAGGCAGAGATTCAGAAGGGAGGCTGAGTCACCTGTTCTTCATCTGCACAAATGGTAACGGGCTGCAAGGACTGGAGCTCTTTCTGTTGCCGCAGAAGCTCTTCGATGATGCCGGTAAAATAGCACGGCCTCGATTGCCAACTTCCAAGATGAGAAAAGGGAGCCGAGGGGTTCGCCCACGCACCCCAAAATAAAAACACTCCTCGTGAGTACTCAGACCCAGCAGCTCACCCTCAGGGGTCCCGAGGCCCAGGCTCAGACGGGAGGTGGCGCGTGCTGGCTCCGGTCCCCTTACTCCTGACGCACGTCCTCTTCCTGTCCCACAGATGACAAAGCCCGACACCGTCTCGGGCGCTGACCTCTGTCCCGGTCCATGGCCTTGAAGCCAGGGCCTCCTGCTAAGTACATGGCCCGCATTGTATTAGCAACCACGCCACCACGTGGCTTCCTGCTCGGCACCCCCAGCCAGAGTCCACTCCCCAGTCCTTGTCCCTTCCCTTCCAGGCTGGAGCCAGGCCCTGGAGTGCGCTGCACGAGGCCCTCCAGGCTTTCCCCCCACTACCACTTCCAGCACCTCCCTCCACACTCTCCCCATACCCCAGCTCTCATAGTTTCCCGGACTGGCCAAGGCCACTTCGTGTGCAGTCCTGTCCATTCCAGGAATCCCCTTACCCCTCATGTCAGTCTCCCTGTACCTCTTATGGTGCCCTCCCTGGGGCAGGCCGGTGGGAGCTACGGGACCATGGTGCTAAACAACACAGACACACTATGACCTCATGGAGCTTCCAGTCTAGTCTTCGAGAGAAACTGAACAGTCACAGGCGTGGCTATGTATCTACCACTGATGTAAGTGCCACCAAGGAAAAGAACGCCATCCTACGAGAAGGTGACCAGTGGACTGGGGCACTGGGAAGGCTGGGGGCACACTGTGGAATGAGAGGAGATGTTCTGATCAGAATGCCGGATGCCCTTCCATTTCACTCTGGCAGCCCCGGAGGCCAGGCTGGAAGGAGCTAGGAACGGGCTCAGGATGGTCACCAGGACATCTTCTGCAGCGACCCAGGAAAGGCAGAATGACTGGTCCTAGCGGATGCAGCAGAAACAGAGCCAAATGCACAAGAGGATTCTGGTGTGGGAGAGGAAGAGAGCGCATGCTAGTCAGAGTTCTCCAGAGAAACCCGACCGAGAGGAAATGCACACACGTTTGTTATGAGGGATTGCCTCTCACAGTTACGGAGGCTGAGGAGCCCTGTGGCTGCAGTTGGCCGGCTGGGGTCCCAGTCTGAGTCTGAGTCTGAAAGCAGGAGAAGACTGATGTCCCAGCTCAGAGTCAGACAGAGGGAGCTAGTCCTCCTCCCTCCACGATTTGCCCTATCCAGGGCCTCAACGGACTGGACGTGGTCCTCCCACATTGTGAAGCGACCGATTCAGAGGCTCACCTCATCCAGAAACAACCCTCCACACACGCTCAGATAGTGTGTTAGCAAATGTTCGAGCACCCCGCGGCCCAGCCAAGTCGACACACAAAATTAGCCATCACAGGGAGTGACTGAGGGGAGGGCAGGACTGTGTGTGCAGCCCGGAGGCCTGCAAGTCACCCCCACATGGCGGGAAGCCACACACGTGGGTGTAGAGCTAAGACAGGAAGAACCAGCTGCGGTAAAACTGGGGCGCCACAGGCACGTGGATGAGGCCCCGGGAGATGATGAACTTTCTGAAGGAGAAGGGACCTCAGCGAGAGGCACTTCCTGCACTGAGCCCCGAGGAGCCCAACGTCTGAAGCTTGAGCAGCCAGGAGGACGTGCGTGCTGAGGACACCTGAGAAGGCGCTGGGGGGGGCTGGCCCAGGTGGAACCCCGCCTCTCCAGAGGCCCTGTCCACCTGCTGCTGGCTGCTCATCGCCCACTCACTCACCCTGCAGCACGGCTCTGGGGACGGCAGCGAAGGCGTATTAGTCACTCCAAATGTTTGCAGTACTATTTTTTTAAATCTTCTCCAGTAGTTTCCTAAATAAAAGTATGATGAATGAATGTGGTTTGCTCTCTGCACTTTGCCTCTGCAGTGGCACAAAGAGCCCCGACACTGCAGGCACCCCCACCCCCAGCACATCAGCTCAGCCTGGCGCCTGGTCCCTCCACTCCCCCCGACCAAGGATTCTCTCTCCATGAGAATGCAAAATTTTCCCTTTTTTCTTAATAAAGATTTTATTTATTTATTTGACAGAGAGAGTGTGTGTATGAGTGGGGGGAAGGGCAGAGGGAGAGAGAGAGAGAGAGAAGCAGACTCCCCGCTGAGCGCAGAGCCCGACGTGGGGCTCCATCCCACCACCCTGAGATCATGACCTGGTCCAAAACCAAGAGTCGGATGCTCAAACGACTGAGCCCCCCAGGCAGGTGCCCGCCAGATTTTCTCTAACAGTTCTGCCGGCTTTTCCTGGGGACAGACAGACTCCGCTGGCCGCTGGGCAGGAGGTGTGTGAGCGCCCGCTGTGGCTTGCCTGGAAATCCTCTCTCCAGGTACTGACACCTCCCCACTTCCCCCGTGCAGTTTCGGGCTGGGCCAACCATTCCCTTTATAAGATGTGCCTCGTGACACATGACACCCAGCAGGAAACAAATCTGCCAGCACAATTTCTTCACCCACAAGAATGGGCCTACATGGCGGGGCTCTTCCCTGAGAGGCCCCAAGCTGACCCTTTTGGGAATGCCCGTTCCGGGAGGTGCCTGCAGGGTCGGGTTTATGGGCCACGCCTGCTGCAACCACACCACAGACACACTCACTCCCACATGCTCACACTCGTGCCCACATACACACTCATTGACACACGTGCTTGTGCACACACATCCCACACTCACACATACATCACCATCCTTCCCGGTGGCACCGTCCTCTTCTAACTCATTCTGTTTAGCCTCAGATTGTGTCTGGAGGAGATGAGGACATGGGGAGGAAGGTGGTCCAGAGGGCAAAGCCATCAGAGATAATTTAGATGATCCTTCAGAAGAAGCTCTTCATCACTGACAGTCGTAACAAAAAGCAGGATGAAGAATGAGGAGGGGGATGGGCAGCTTCGTGGCCTCGGTTAGCACATCAGATGAAAGGAACTGGTGCTCCTTTGGGGCCATGACTGTGGCTCCATTGTCATCGGCACTGTCTACAGACATGGGAGTCCAGTACAATCTTCCATCCCAAACCTGTCCCTCGAAATACACAGCAGGCAAATCATGGGGATGAGAAAGAGCATGGCTTTTGTGCCACTAGCTATAGAAAGAGCCATGTATTTCACTTAATTTGAGGTTGACCAGGAGAAGTGTGCGTGCACCGTAACTGAGAGTGTTTTAATATATGTGTAAGTTAATATTCAGAAAATTGAAATAGTCATATCAGAGTGGTAGACTTGGAGTTTCAAATTTTATTCCTCTAATGTGATCATTTCACATTTTTAAATACTAATTGAAAGGAGAAATATTAGTCCATTTTCTTCAACCTTGTCAAGTGGCCGCAGGGTCACGCCCTGTCTCCACAGCTGGGAGCTGGGGCTCTCAATTCCAAGCATCTGCTGTACACCATTACTAACATGTGTGTTTCTTGGGTACTGGTAGAAGGGCAACACCAGCTTCAAAAGAAATCTCATGAGTAATTACCAACATGCAAACAAAGGAGAAGTGAACACCCTGCCCACTGTTGTGGTTTTTGCTTTTCTGGAAAGTTTACTTCGCACATCCTTGTGCTTAAGTCACTCTGTAATATTAGTAAGCAAATTTACTCAGAGTTATGTAGGCTTTCTGTGCTGCTAGAATTCACTGAATGTCACCAAGCACATTCTTTCTCCTGGAATAAAGTTTTCCACCCTAAGTTAGGGTTGCCCAATCAGAGCCATTGCCTTTCTCACTCAGCAGTTGGAGGCTTTCAACTATCTGAAGGGAGTGTCTGTCGGTAAATGACACAGACTCAGAATCCAGCTGCGGCTTTTGTTTCCTTCCAACATTCGGAGTAAACTGGGTACCAGAAGAAAATTTGCCACCCCAGAATGTGTCTCTTTGGCATGTGGATTATTTTAGGCTGATTATTTTTAAGAAACAGAAGACTCACAAAGTTTCTGTAGGGGTTTTTTTGCCTCCTCCCCAACCTCCTAAAAGAATTTAGAGAGAGGACCTGTTCCACAAACGGAGCTATCACAATAGATAACTTCCATATAATATGAAGCAGGTCTGGTCGACAGAAAGAAACCGAGCAAGGCCTGTTTGATCAAAGTCCTCTCTAGGTCCCATTGTTTCTGGGTGGTCCAGCAAACATCTGTTTACCAAACATTTACTCTTTCCATTCTTCCTGTGAATTGCCTTCCTTCCCTCTGAAGCTCCACCCCGCTACCCCCTTCCCCTTAGTCCAAAATGACATACCTTTGCCTGATTGTCTTTGTAATCTCTTAGGTTTATGTGGATTCCCCATATGTATGTAACTAAATTTGATTTTCCCTGTCTCATCAAATTAATTCTTAGGTCAGCTGGAAGAATCTTGAATGCTACAGGAAAAAGTTTTCCTCCTCAGTGGCTGCTCCCTTCCCCAGGGCCTCTAGTGTCTCTCAAGATTCCTGGATCCCATTTTTGTAGACGTCTAGTTTTCTAAGCCCATATGCACTCTCTGTCCTGGGTTCTCTAGAGCTCCTTTTTGGGCATCCACATTAAAAAAAAAAGAAAGAAAAAATCCTGTTAAGATGAACTTTTTACCCCACAGTAGAAGCCTGCTGTGCTCAACAAACCTTTGAGATAACCAGGGCTCCTAAAACCTGTCCTACAAAAAACAGCAGAGTGGGTGATAAAACAAGAGTCAGACAGGCAAAGTTCCATTTTGGGATAGGCTGATGTGCAGTGACGAGACCCAATCGTTCACCTCCATTCCTCGGTTTAAAAAAACACAGAAGAAAAAATACGTGTGAACAACCACCTGGGCTTCACTGAAAGGTTTCCCCATTTGGTGAGGGTTTGTCTGTTTTTCTTTCGTGTGCCCAAAGGGAAATGAACTGATCACAAGAAATCTTATCCAATGGAAACACCCTCAGGAATGTTATGGGGAGAAATAAACACACATGAAGGGCTATGGGCTCCAAGGGGAAGGGAGCTTGCTTGGTAAGTATAGTATAGGCAGCATGATTACTAATATGATGATGGTGCTGACTCCTTAACTACTGGGTAACTCCAGCATCAACATCCAAACAAAGATAATGACAAGTTGAAGGGGGCAAGGATGGCTTGAAGACGTTCCTGTTCCATCAAGTCAACTCTCTGTGTAGCTCTTTGACTTCTCAAAAATCTGAGTTCAAGACTTTCTTGAAAAGCTTTCTCAGCTTTTCCCAGCCCTTCCTTTACCACCTCCCACCTGACTCAAGCAAAATTCCCTGCAGAGGTCATCCAAGACAAATGTTGAAAGTTATTTAAGGAAGTTATGTTTGTTCAGCTTAAAAGTACTCTCTTTCCATGAAGGTGAGTTGATACAAAAATATTGTCCCAGGAACTGAAGCCAATGTTCTGAGGGCGGGGGCTGGCCAACTTCTTTCTGTAAGGACCAGAGATAGTAAATATTTTCGGTTTTATGGGCCATTCAGTTTTTTTGCAGCTACTCGGCTCTGCCACTGGGGTATGGAAAAGCAGCCATAGATAATATGGAAGTGAATGGGAATAAATATGTTCCTATAAAACTTTATTTATGGATGCTAACATTTGAATTTCATATATACTTTTCATGTGTCACAAAAATAGTGTTCTTTTGTTTTTTCCCAATCATTTACAAATGTAAAAACCATTGTTAGCTTGTGGGTCATACAAAAACCCCTGGAGGCTGGTTTTGATTTGGGGGCTCAAGCTTGCAGCCCCCTGGTCTGACATTTGATCAGTAACAAAATCATTGTGCTTACTTCTAATGATGTTCATGCACATTGCATTGTGTATGTGATAAAACATACTCAAAAGCATCTATAAGGTAATGGACATTCTAGAATTTTTTTCCTGAACTTCTCCAGTGGGTCATCCTATAATGCCCCGGGTTCACCCACTTTGGAGACACCTGACCTAACAAATGAGAAGAGAAAATTCCTATGAGATTTTCATTTTTTATTAACCCACTGTTTCAAGAGATAAAGGAACTATAGAGCATTCAACATCTCAATCTGAGTTATTTTTATAAAATGAAGATATGCTGGCTTGTATTCACAAAACTTAAACATAAGAAATGAAAGAAAAAAAAACCCCAGTATTACGTGATCTGAGTAGGACCATGCTAAAATCATTCAGCTCAAAATCTGCAGGGGTACTTCGGTTGCTCAGAACCAGTCAAACTTGTGCTATGGAGACAATAGGTCTATTATTTTATATCAATTGGAAAAGGATGTGCTGTGCCCTCCATCCACCTCCTGCTTTATTTTCTGAAGGGCATGAAACCATCCCAATTTCTTTTTCAAACTTTGACGGTGAATCTAAGGTGTCAGCCTAGCCTTGGAATGGGCCATTACCAGATGTCCATAGAAACAGTCTATGTGGTGTCTATCCTTGTTTATCTTCGGGAGCCATGGGTCCCAGCCTAAATCTGGATCAGTCAACAGTCTCATCTCCCCCAATTACTTCAGGTTTAAATCTGTCTCCCAGACAATCCAGAACTAGAGACTGACTCAAGAATAGTCTAAACAGCCCTTTCACTACCCCATGCCTCTCTCTCTTGGTCTCTCTCCATCTCTCTGTCTCTGTCTCTATCTCTCCCTCTCCCTCTCCCCCCTTCTCGCACGCACACACACACCCCTAAGATCAAGCCACTGAAGCTAGACCTAAAGGGAAAAAGGGGAAAAAGTGTCAGGAATGAAGCATGTCAAATCACCATTCCTGCTCCTACGGGTCTTTTGAGTTTTGAAATTGCCATCAGGCAATGTGCAACAGACTGAACGTTCTGGAAAGCAGGCTAGGGCACTGAGAATCTCCAACAAGGACTGCAGATATTGCCCTCTTGTGCAAGGTGACCAGATGGCCTGGATTTTCCAGGTTAGTGCCCATTGCAAATATTCCATCTTCTTCTCTTTTGACTGTCCTCGCAGATCGGGAAAGCAGACCTCAGTCACACCACGTGTCCTGATTTGAGGGTCAGAACATACTGTCATCATCCCTCCGCAGAAGAATTTTAAATGTTTTTACAAATTGTGGCAAACATACGCTCAATTCGTTGGTCACTAAATGCTCTATTCTACCTCCCCATCCCACTTTGCGGGGATCAGGATGTCTGAGAAGTTCTGAAGAGTCCAAAGACAGGTGACGTGGCTCCTGGGCCATCAGGAGATCTGTGACAACGCCACATGAGCCATCCTTTGGCCTCTAAAAGGCTTGAGATGAAAATCCTGGTGAATTATCTATGTATTATAGGAGATTAAAATCAGGAAAGTGAATAGAAATGAAGAGCTGGCACTTTGCATGGATGAAAGCCCACCGCACCCTCCCGCCTGCGTGGCACCCCGCCCTCAGTGCACGCCGCGCACCAGCAACCACCGCAGCCCCTCGGTACAGACGTCTCCTGCCTGATCCTGTCTCTCCAGTCTGGAAGGAAATCACGGGCCACTGAATCTCCATCATCAGCTCACACAAGACACAGCTGCACATCGCCTTCCGAATAAACCCCTCTCTGTTGTCCTACCACATGCTAATTGCCCATAATGAGCAAATTATAATAATTACAGGCTATTGCACAAAACCTTTGACTTAAGTAGCAATCCTTCACCAGGGAATTGCAGGGCCTTTCCTAAATATTAATTAAAGGCCACACCAGTCCCCTGAACTAAGACAGCGTTATTAGCCCACTTTAGAGATGGGGAATACAGAGGCGCTGAACAGCACATTTCTTATTCGAGTCCAAAAGGCAAACTTGCACAGTTTAATGAATTAAAATTAAATTTTAGGCATCATCTATAAAGAGTTAGTTAAATCAATGGCTTAGCTTTTCCAAAGAACAGTAGGTAGCTGGTAAAAATTTCCTGTTTTCAAAGACACTGGGAAGAACGCTGATGATGGAATTTTAAATGAAAGCAAGGGATGTATTTGTGTTTGCAGGGGGGTCTCAGTCGCGTGTGAAGGTGTAAGTGTCTGTCTGAGCATCTGTTTATCAAGACGATACCACAGAGCGAGCAAGGTCCGACTGTCAGTTGCTGGCGGGATTCAAGGTGATGTTTAGCTCTACCCTTAAACTTTCCCGTCACTTCTAGAGTATCTGCAATAAACATTTAAACTCTTACGATAAGAAAAAAAAAAGATGAATGCTATTTTAAAGATGCTTTTAATTTTTAAAAAATGAAGACATTTTTAAAGACTCTCCTAATCTGCGTTTTAAATCAGGTTCCTTAACTCTTCAAATGCACCAAGGACATTCCCTTTTCCACTCCCCGCAGAAATGCAACCCCCAGTTACCTTCCCTCTTGCTTGCGGTGAAGGAGTACGCATGTCCCAGCGTGGGACCTTCACTTAAGTTGCCCCCTGGCTGCAAGTCACCGAGAGAGGCTGGAAAGGTCCACTGAAGTCTGGAGACAAGGCGTCGGACCAAATCCAGGTCTCAGAGCAGGTGCCCCTCAGAAGGGGCTCGGGAGCCCCCAGGTCCCTGGTGAGATTCCATGGAGTGACTTTGGCCAGCCGCCGCTTTCCCGGAACCGGATGCATGCCCGCACCTCCCTCTAAGCCAGCCGGCTGTCCGGTGGTCAGGAGAGAGGAGGGGGCAGCCGACATCAAAGACATAGCAACTGCCTGGCGAATCCTCCCCTGCCAGCCTGGAGGTGTCGCTTCCTGCTACAGCACAGCTGCTCTCTCTTCTTGCCCTTCAGCGAAAGGGTAAAAGGTTCACACTCCCCTGTAAATACCACGCTGACCCTCTAACACCCCTGTCCTAAACAGAACAGCACCCAGACATCATGGGCTAAATCTGACGCCCCTCTAGAATGGGCCATGTGCAAGGGCTCGTGTCCACCAAAAAAATCCACCTGCCACACCCCCAAAGGAAGGAGCCACCACCCCTTAATGTCCTTCAGATCTGCCCCTCAGGCCACCTGGCTGCTGCTAGGGGCTCAGGGACAGAGAGTGAAGTGGGGGTCCTGGCATTGCTGGGTGCCACTGAACCCAAGCTGGCCCTCTTGGCCATAATCAGGATTCTGGCTGCGCGTGGACAGCAGGGGACACAGTGCAGTGTGGGCAAAGCCGCAGCCTCAGCTTGTCTCTGGCTTGTGACTCCGCAGAGACACCCAGGCCAGTTTGACTTATCCTTGTAGACACAGGAATCCCAGGCTCTGTTCTCCCCTTTCCGCAAGGCTCTGCTGCTTTTGCAAGGACACTTGTCTTAACTTCGTTAAGCCCTGCGTGGAAGTTTCCCTCAGGAAGGACAGTTCTCCCAACACCTGCCAGGGTGCGTGGGCCTGAGGGAAGCTTGGGCAGGCAGAGAGGGGCTGCTGGGAGGGACACTAGGAGGGGGCACAGCTTCACGACCCTGCTGGGGGAGCAGAGCTGGCCATTTCACCCCATGAGACGGGCCTGGGTGCCAAAGGGAGGTTTGGGGCCAGCACAGAACACAAACCACGCCAGGGAAGTGAGGCCAGAGACGGCACGTGGGCCTCCCAGCAGAGGCTGAGCAGAGAGGTGGGAGGCTTTGTGGGGGCTCAGGGACTCTCTTCTACCTGCCAGCTCGGGGGTCAGCACTTACTGTCCTTCACGGGAAGCTCCAAACGGGAGCAAACACAGTCGTTGCCCCAAGAAGGTCACAGCCTGGTTGGTCGGAACCCGTCCATTTTGAGGATGAGGATGGGAGGATGGTGTTCAGCCCTCCTTTCCCCAAACTGGGGGCCCAGCGTGTGGGACCCAACCCTTTCTCCTCAAGCCCCTCACTCCCTCCAAGTCCACCCTGGCCTACGTCCCAGGCTCTGGCTCTTTCCACCCTGAGAGCAGCCTTTCTCCCAGTGGAACACCTGACCATAAATGCCTTTTCCCAGGTGCCCCCCAAGCCTGCCTCCCGCTCCCCAAATGACCCACACCCTGAACAACAGCCCCGTGGAGGCGGTGCCTCCAGCAAAGTTCCCACCATGGCCTCAAGGACAGTCACCGTGCACATGAATGGACCCCCAGGGAAAGCCACCCCACTGCTGGGCCACCGGACTCACAGGCCCAGTGACTGGAGACAGTGTCGGTGGTAACATCCACTGTCGTCATTCCCATAGACGGGTGTTTTTTTGTCTCAACTATGGGACAGGGACAAAGCCCCGAGTGGAGAATTCAGGAGACTTGGATGCCCACCCCCTTCTGGCTCTCACCCTTGTGTAATGTAACGTACAGCTCTGCCTCAGTTTCTTCATTTACAAAGCTGTTGACAAGACACCTGGGACGTTCCCTCCAGCTGTGAAATCAGCGTTGACCACAGGGTATCCGCTGGCTCTCGGGAACTCACATTATCAGCTGACACAGAAAAAAATGGTGTAAATACTGCCCGGTCAGAGGCAGGCCCCGCCGAGAGGCAGAACTCCCCAAGATCAAGGCTAAAGGGCACACGCTCAGGGCTGCTGGGGCTGCGACGTCAGGGACCATGACACCATGACACCCCGCAGTAATGAGGGCGACAAGTTCCGGGGTGAGGGGAGGGGGAAGGGAGCCCTCCCTGTGCCCGCACCTGTGTCTCTACTCGTGGGCGGAGCCCCGACCTGCAGGCTGAGGACAGGGAACCAAGTGCGGACCAGGAACGGGAAGCTGCTGGAGGAGCGCCAGCATAGCCCGGCGGCTCCGCAGCCCCAGCGGCTGGACCTGACCAGCTCGTGCGGTCACCCAGGCCCAGCACGACCCATGAGTGAGATCTGGGCTTCTGTGGGATACTGCAGAGAATTCCAGAACTGGGGTCTGTGTCAGATCCCTGCAGGTGCTGTGGGGCTAAAACAGCAGGAGTGGATAGTCTCGCGCCTGGAGGCCAGAAGTTGGGAATCAAGGTGTCACAGGGCTCCAGGGGATGACCCTTCTGTGGCTCTCCCAGTTTCCCAAGGCGGTTGGCAGCCCCTGGTAGTCCCGGCTTGCAGACACACCACCCAGCTCTGTGTCTGTCGCCATACGGCCTCCTGTCGTGTGTCTCTGTCCCCACTGTGTCCTCCTCCTCTCCTGAACACCAGCCCTGTCGGGTCAACACCCGCCCGCGTGACCTCACCTTGGCGGGATTACACCTGCAAAGACCCCACTTCCAGATAAGGTCCCATCCACAGGTCCTGAGGGTTAGGACTCCAACTTCTATTTGGGACCACACGTCGGCCCATCACTGAGTTCTTACACCTGGCTTCAGAGGGAAACGAGAACTCAAAATTTTTCACTGCAATGTTAGCGCTTAAAAATCTGTAGAAATGACCTGAGGCGTGTTATTCGGAGTTTGTACTTGGTGGACTACTGAGCATAAAAATGATAAAAATGATTATCAAGGGACCATGTGGCAAGATGACAAAACATTTCTGGCCACGCTGAGTCACCCCTCTGACTACGATCGTTGTGAAGGGGCCTGGGGGGGAAGTGAGAACAGCTCTGTCGGAGGTGAGGGGTTACAGGCAGCTTTCCTCTCCGTGTTTTTACCTTAAACTTCTCTTTATGTGATTTTTTTTTTTTAATTACAAACGAGGAAGAGGGGCACCTGGATGGTTCAGTCCATTAAGCGTCTGCCTTCGGCTCAAGTCGTGATCTCAGGGTCCTGGAATCGAGTCCCACGTCGGGCTCTTTGCTCAGCAGGGAGTCTGCTTGTCCCTCTGCCCCCTGCAGCCCCCCACCCCCGCTGGTGCACGTGCACTCTCTCTCTCTCAGGTGCTCTCTCTGTCTCTCTGGCAAATAAATAAATAAATAAATAAATAAATAAATAAATAAATAATAAAATCTTAAAAAAAAAAAAAAACAAGGAAGAAACGATCGGTTTGCATCATCTCTAACACTCCAGGCTATGAGGCCAGGGGAGGCAGTTAGCTCTGAAAACCCCAATTTTCTAACTGCAGAGGGGACAGAACACATGACCCTTCAACCTCCAAGAATAGTTGTCGGGCTCGCAAGGGCTGGAGTCACCGGAGGGTAGGGAACCCCCCGGGTGGCCGGGGCCACCGAGGCAAACCTTTCCTTGTTTCTGCTGTTACAGAGTAAGGCTTTGTTTCTGTCACTGTCTTTTCAAGTGCCTGGGAGTGCTCTGTGACTTAGAGATATTCAGAGCAATAAAAAAAAAAAAAAAAAAGGAGGAGGAGGAATTACCAGATCTAAAGAGCACAGAATCAGGGTGCCTGGGTGGCTCCGTTGGTGAAGCGTCTGCCTTGAGTTCTGGTCATGATCTCGGGGTCCTGGGATAGAGCCTCACATCGGGCTCCCTGCTCTGCAGGAAGTCTGCTTCTCCCTCTCCCTCCACCCCTCATCCCTGCTCCTGCTCTCTCTCTGCTCTCTCACTCTTTCTCCCTCTCCAATAAATAAATAAAGTCTTTTAAAAATAAATAAATAAGTGTACAGAATCGAAGTGAGCTGAACAAGCACATGGGGGGGGGCAGAAACTTCCGGAAGTTTGGTTCACTATCACATGATTTCCCTGCCGCAGGCTGAGCCTGGTGTCTTGGAGCTGCCGCGAGAACTCACTCACTTCTGGAGCCCACGGCCGGCCGGCCTCCACCCTCTCCACCAGCACATGCTTCGTTCATTCTGCCTCATCTGCCTGCTGAGCGTTCGTGACACCACGAGAGCATTGCTCTGTGACTGGGATGGGGCAGTGGGCAGCGCAGAGTCTCCGAGGGAGACAATCAGCAGACAAATGCGCACAGCGGGCCCAGAGACCACGCATACCAAGAGGGAAAAGTGACCCAAGGAAGAGCCCTGCTGGATGAGGGCGTGTTCGGGCAAAGATGTTGTGAAGAAAGGGAATGAGCGTTTGTCCCTGTGCCGGGGAAAAAGCCCATCTCTTCCAGGAGGACCAGCAAGTGCGAAGCCAGATATGGGGCAGGCTGGGTGTACAGCAGGCAGAGCAAGGAGACCGGTGTGTCTGAAACAGAGCGGGCAGGAGGGGCAGGAAAGAGGTTGGGGAGACATGGGGGCAGACCACCCACAGCCTTGAAAACAAAGATGCGGACTTACAGAGTTTATTCTGCATGAAAAGAGAAGACGCTACAGGGATTTAAGCAAAGGAGTGACGTCTTTAAGAGGATCACTCTGACTGCCGTGTAGGGGACAGGTGGGGGACAGCAAGGTGCAGGCTGGGGATCAGCCAGGGAGAGACAGTGCTGCCCCCGAAGGCAGAAGTGGTGGGAGGGAGGAGAAGTGCCTATGTTCCGGACAGTCGTGAAGGGATTTGCAGATGGACCTGATGGGAGAGGAAGAGAAGAGTCTAGAACTCAAGAGTTTGGATCTAAGGACCTGGGACAATGGAGTTTCCATGTACTGAGACTGGAAGACCCTAAGAGGAGCACATTGGGAAAAGCAAAGGGTCACCTTTGGTTAAGACTACAGTGAATGAAGCCTGAGTGAATTCAACCAACACTGAGGTTCCTGGCTGCACGTAAGCCGACCGAAGCCAGCCCTGCCTCCAGAATTGCTCCCAATCGGCACTGTGATTACCCGAACTATAATTGGAGATGCTTTTCCATACGGGTTTTTTGCAAATGCGTGAAAACACTGTCCAAAGGAGGGAAGATCCCGAGGGAATGATCTCCAATAGGGTTGCTTTTTGTGTTGAGAAAAGGGAAGGCTGTTAGTGCTTCTCCTAACTAACCCTGTGACAGATTTTGGTTTTTCACCCTGGAAAGGGACCTTGACAGGGGGAGAAGAGGGCCAAGAGGTTTAATAACCACACAGGTGTCACGGACCTGCCACAGTGGGGGCCTTGGGCTTGTGGGTGGCCGGGCAGGGCTTGGGACCAATAGCTGTATGACAGGAATGTGGGATTATAGTAAGAACTGGCCCTTACCCACTGTGGGAGGGGCTGGGGAAGCCAAGGTCGGCCGGGTACCTGAAACGTGGGCAGGGACAGGCCAAGTGCACCCAGCAGCCTAGATGGGACGGCGAAGGGGATCTCAGGGCGCGATGGGTGGGAAGACGTCAGCAAGGCAGTGGCAGGGGCACAGGGATGCAGAGCAGAAGAGAGCATAAGCTATGATTCACTGGGCTCCTCTGCTCTGCCCCCCACTGCCTGGGACCACAATAACCTTCTGAGCCTCACACAGTTTGCAAGGTTGTTGTATAAAATGCGAAATGCCCCATTAAATTTGAATTACAGATCAACACTGGATCTTTTTTTAGCATAAGCATGTTTCATGCGGTATTTGAGACATACTTATCCTAAGAAACTATCTGCTATTGATCTGAAATTCAAATTTAACTGGGAGTCCTGTTCTTTTCTTTGCTAAATCTTTGGCCAGCTTCTACCAGAACTTTCCAAGGAAGGGGCCCAGGGCAGGGCTCGGGCCCCCAGGAGGACAGTAGCGCCTGCTACCATGAGTGAGTGCTACGACACCAAGTCCAGCACATACATGTAACCCCCACAGCGGAGGAGGGCAGGTTTCATGACTACTGCATTGCAGATGGGGAAATAGAGTGTCCGAAATAACAATTTAGCAAAAATTTTATAGGCGGGAAGGATAATAGTAGCGAACACTTGCCCAGCACTTACAAGGTCCGGCACAGCTCTGAGAGGTCTGTGCATAAGATCTCACGCGATCCTTTTTACCAACTCGACGGGGCGCTGTTTTTGGACCCATTTTACAGATAAGGAAATAAAGTCACACTGATAGTAAGTGGTCAGGGTTGGAACCCAGGGAGTGTGATTACAGTCTGTGCTCTCACGCATCATCTTAAACCCCCACTGAACATTACCTCCACCACCTCCCGCTCTTGACAAGGCCGAATTCACACACAGGACACCCGC
Source organism: Ursus americanus (assembly GCF_024610735.1). Classification (NCBI taxonomy): domain Eukaryota; kingdom Metazoa; phylum Chordata; class Mammalia; order Carnivora; family Ursidae; genus Ursus; species Ursus americanus. The sequence goes on from NC_142130.1 coordinate 93,306,210, forward strand.
AGAGGCCAAGTGGCAGGTCTGGTCACGAGCTCATCGGGATGCACTGAGATGCATGAAACTGACAAGGGAAGAGGTAGAAATCACTATGGTTTGGGGGGACCAAGGGAGGGTTCATGGAGCAGATAAGTGGGTGACCTGAACAGTTGGAAGATGTCGCAAAGGGGAGGTTAACGCCCAGGTCCGGAACTGTAAATGTGTAAAGTAAATATCAGGGTCACTGAGCACTTCCTAGGGACCAGGTGCTGTACTACCGACGTCACCCAAGTCCTCACGGTCACCCCCTGTCTACAAACTAGAAAAAGGGGGTGGTGGAAGCCAAAGGTGCTTGCCTGAGGTCACCCCACCAGGAAGAGGCAGGTGCAAGATTGGAACCGAGGAGGGGACCCCAGAAGCCAGCACAGGCAGCATCATGCCACCTTCCTTCCTGGCCTGCTTGTAAGCGTGTATATCCTCAAATTCGAGACCGAAAGACACGTGCATTCAGCTGGATCCCATGAAATGTGAGTCATCCCTGCTTCTGTGACAGTGACTGAGCCGGGGGTCTGTTCCGAGAAATTCAGTCACCATCTCCCTGGCTGCCGAGCAGCCTTCGGCTTCCAGGAGACAGAAGAAGGGTGAACATCAGCCTCGGCGAGCAGACAGCTCACCGGACAGAGAAAACTCTGGCAGGGGCTTCCACCCGCGGACCACGGAGGAGGACAACAGGAATGGCCACCTCCTCCCTGGAGACTGCCTCTACACCGTCCCCGCGGTTGTCAACTTCAGCCATGCCCTTTCTGCGAATGCACAGAGTTTTCCAAGAACGCTCTGGTGGTGCTACAGAGCTTCGGTCATCGGGGCGGAGGGGCTGGGGTTCCGATCCTCACTCACCATCTACTCCGCAGGGCCAGCCGAGCACATGACGGCCAGGGTAACTCTGAGTCACCTCCTCAGTGAACTAATTAGCATCAGGACAGGGTTGGGCATTAGACCGTGCCCGGGGCGTTCACGGGGTCACCATGAAGGAATCGCACTTGGAAGACAGACCCGCAGTCTGAGACCCAGCTAGGGGCCTCCCCGTGTTGCTCTATCTTTTTGCTCCTTGGCTTCCCTGTGCCCTGGGCTTAGGCGATCAGAGAGGCCCGTGTGCGTAGTTCAGACTGGCCAGCGCACTCCTCCAACACACCATCAGCTAGAAGCCTGCCACTGCCACAGCCCTTCTCTGCACTCCTTCCAGGCCCAAGTCGTCAGGGCCGCACGCCGAGAGCGGAGAATCAGACGGATGCACACATGGACTCACCCGCTCTCAGGCTCCGAAGAAGCTGATGGAAGCTGAACAGACCAACTGGAACACTAGTGCATGTGGGAGGGCAGCCCCAGCCCCTCCGTGCCTGCACGCTAACCGACTTTTACCTTCTCTTTTCTAGTTGCATTTGTAATTTTTGAGTTTTATATAAGTTTATGTTTCATTTAAAATAAGAAAAAAATAATTTCAAAATAATTTCCCACAAAAAAGGAAATGAAAATTAAAACTAAAAGAATGGGAGGTTGACGACAGCAATTGCCAAACCCCCAGGCCGCAGACTTCACCCCACGTCACTTACAAAACACACCACACTTTCTGTTTCATGAATTTAATAAATTATTAAATTTAATAAATTAGTGTCCATTTGTGTAATAAAACACAGAAGTACGTCGCAGGGGTGGCATTGACCTGAAGGACTTTCTGAATCCCAAAAACACGGAACGGAATCCATTTCTCCATTCAGGAGCATTTTCTCCTTTGCTGCTTTAAAATAACTCAGTGGATGGCACTTAATTTCAGAAACTGTGCTGTGCACATGCTTTCCCAGCAGGACACAAAGAGCAGCCCCGAGGAGGAGGGCAAGGTGGGCCTGTGGCTTTATTCCATAGCAGCGTGTGGCCACTTCCAAAACGGTTCTCAGCTGGGGCCCATTGTCCTCACCTGCTGGTCCTCCGCCCCACAGAGGAAAATCGCTATTAATACCCATCCCGTGTTGGCGCAGGACGCGCAGCCCTCTCCAGATGCCACTTACAGGCAGTCAAGCCTCATTCAACAGAAAAAGAATCCAGAAAGTAGGCGGGCACGGGGAGGAATACACTGGCCACCTCGCTCTTCAACTACAGCAGGCCAGTCCCATCTCAGGGACCTTGTCCCAGCCGCCCCCTCTTCCTGGAACACACTTAACCCTGAAAGCCTTTAAGCTTTTTCTCCATCTAACTTTCTCACCGAGGTCTACGCAGACCTCCCCTGTACTGGGTCTATAATCGTGCCCCCCTCAACATTCATGCCCATGTGGAACGTGTACATGCAAATAAATTTCCTTATTTGGATATAAAGTCTTTGCAGATCTGATTAGTTAAGAATCTGGAGTTGACATCACCCTGGATTTAGGGTGGGCCCCAACCCAATGACTGGTGTCGGTATAAGAAGACGAAAGGGAAATTTGAAGCACACGGAGACACGGTGGAGGAGAGCCGCCTGCAGACAGAGGTAGACGTGGAGTGATGCAGCCACATGCCGAGGAACGCCTGGGACCGCCAGCAGCCGGAAGAGCCTGGAAAGAGCCTCCCCTAGAGCCTTGGAGGGAGCACGGGCCGGTGGACACCTTGATTTTGGACTTCTGCCCTCCGGAGCTGTGAGAGAATCAATCGCTGTTGCTGCAAGCCCCCCCCCCCCCCACTCCCAACGCCGTCTGTGGTCCTTTGTTACAACTGCCCTGGGAAAGGAACCCACTCCCCTGTCGGCTGTCGCCACCCGCCCATCCCGTCCCCTTCCCACTCCCTCCTACCCTGCTCTGCCTTTCCTTTGTTTTAATACACACATGCATGTATGTATACACACCCTAACAGCCGAGAGTGGGGTATTACACCTCAACACTACTGTAGCAGTAATTTCCTAGGCACCCACAAGCTCCCTCCCAGAGCTGCAGGAAAGCTACCAAATTCAGAAAGTTTAGTTTTGATACTGTACTTTGCTCTAACCTGTAGTCCATATTGACTTCGTCCATGACTCCAACACTGTTCGCCGTGGCATTTCCCCCTTTCATACAGTATCCGGTCCGGAATCACTCATTGTGCTTAGTTACCATGTCTCTCTAGGCTCTTTAATGTCCTTTAATAGCTCTCAACTTTGCTTGTCTTTTGTGACATTTGTAGAACGCGGGCCAAGTAATTGTACAGCATGTCCCCCTCCTTGGGTTTGTTTGATGTTTCCTCTTGGTTAGTGTCAGGCTTTGCACCCCAGCTCGATACGTCATAAGGAACGTTTTGTCCTTCGTGGGGCGTCCCATCTGGAGCGCCCAGTGTCACCTGCTCCTCCACTGGGATGCGGACTCTAGTCGTCCCATAAAAGTGGGGTCTGGTGTGTGCACAGTACTGTCTCTATTTCCTCCCTTGCAAATAATGAGTAACCTGGGCAATGTGCAGGGAGATGCTTTACACAAATATGTAAAGACGTAAATATCTTGTTCCTCATCAAACTCTCTCTCTCTCTGTCTCTCTCTCTTTCACGCACACACACACATATACACATACTCACGCTCACATGTGCACAATGATATTCTGGCATAAAGAAATATTTCCTGCAATGATTGCAATAGGTTGAGTTTTGCAACCGCAAACTTGCATTGCATTTACCTGTCAGCACCCTCCTGCAAGTCAGTCTCCCTTTCCCTCACTTATTTATCAAATTATTGTCAGCACAGAGAAAGCCTCGCTTTCGAGATTATTGTTTCCACTGTGTACTTAAAAACAGTTCAATATTTACTAGGGAAGCTGAGCAATAACTTCTTTGTTCTCAATTCCACCTGCACTTTGATGGAAGAAATAGATACTTCCGCATCCACAAAAATTACTGGGAATGAAACATTTACCAGGCAAACTTTTAAAAATATTATTCCACCATGGCTGTATTCCAACCCAGAGAACATAAGTTTGTAAGCAACGTAACGCTAAAGTTTTAACAGAAATAACTCAATATTACCTGGTCCAGAAACTGGTTGGAAACCGTGGGTGATCAGCAGAGCAACGAAAGGGGACATTCTGTGTTTCGAGAAACTCACGGGAGGAAAAGACACAAACACCGCATGTCCCCGAGCTGGACAGAGATGTGCAGGGTCTTTACGGTGTTTAGCCAAGGACAACATCAAAGGGGACCAAGACAGGAGGTTGTTTTTAGAATATACGACAGGCCACCCAGCCAGGTAGAAGAGGAACGCTGTCGAATACAGATCCAAGATCGGGCTGGAAGGCCAGTCCCGTAGTGATGGTGGCTGTGGATAAACCAGACGTGGGCAGGAGGCCGATACTCATTCTAGCAAAGCAGCCGATCAATTCCTGACATGCCCTCTTAGAAATTTCACCTCTTACACGCTTGCCTGGCCCCAATCACTAGACGGCCCTAACAGCCAGTCACATGGAGGGGGGGGCCTTTAAACAGAAAGATTCGAGTTAATACAGCGACCTAGTGTGTGACCCTGACCATGACCTCTCGGGACCCACAGGGATGGGGTGGGGGGGCCAAGTGTCTCCCGGGGGTCTGTGTCATCACCTCTGCCTCTCCCCGATGCTTAGACCAGATCCACAGGCACTAAATTCACTTGGAACTTAGGTTCCTAACACAACATAGTTCACATGCAATCAGGAACCACGTTTTAAAACAACCTTTTTCTCTTTCACAAAGCTGTCACTTATAAATATTTATACCCAAATGAGTTAAAACCTATGTCCACACACAGACCTGGGCAGAGACGGCTATAGCTGCTTTCTTCCCAGTTACCAAAACGTGGAAGCAACCAAGGCGGCCTTCAGTAGCTCTGACCCTGCACCCAATGGAACGTTATTCAGCAATTTAAAAGCAAGGAGCTATCAAGCCGCAGGAAGACGTGGAGGAAACGTAAATGCGGGCCGCTAAGGGGAAGAAGAGACCCTGAGACGGTTGGGCACTCTGTGATTCCACCTCTACGACCTTCTAGAGAAGACGAAACTAGAGAGACAGTGGAAAGACCAGCGGTTGCCAAGGCTTGTTGGGGGCCGGGGGCTGTGGAATCAGAGCACAGAGGACCTGTAGGCAGTGAAACTCTTCTGTGTGATCCTGTAGGGACGGGACATGTCGTTCGTCACACCTGTGTCGGAACACAGAACAGCACAACGTGAAGGGTGAACCCTAACGCGGACAAGGGACTTCAGTGAATGGTAATGATCCGTATTGGCCCATCCTTTGCGCTGTACTTTCCACTCCATTTTTCTGTAAAACTCAAACTCCTAGGGGAAAAAAAAGGTGTAATATGCATAAAAGCCATTCTCATTCTACAAATGAAGGCTAAGGATGACAATACCATCCCCTGGAATTGGAGCTCACAAGAGGCCTGACTGCACACTGAAAATGAGTACTTTGAAATTGTAGACAGAAGCGGCCCAGCTGTGATTTCTGGCACAGATGAAAGGTTATTCATCTGCGAACACGCACAGATAGGTCAAGGGAAAACAGTAGAGTGTTTTTAAAAGATAAATTTTAAAAGAAAAAATGCAGTTGGATGTTTCAGCCTTTCTTAAACGACCGAGTGAAAACCAAACCCTCTGCCCAGTTGTTCCCAACACGTCCTGATGAAGGACAGAGAGTAAAACACAGGGATGCCCCCCTAGGCCGTGTCCTATGTTCCTTTGGTCTATTTCTGCTTACGTAGAAGAGTTTTTTTTTTACATACAGCCCCAGGTAAACTGAGAGATAATCCTTCAGCAGAACACAGCATCTCATTTCAGAATTACGTGTAACTTTCAGACAAAAGAGTCCACGTTTGCGCAATATGCTCTTTGAAATTAACACTCTTCACACCTTCCAAGAAAAATAAAAAAGTATTTTCCCGGTAGCTCTATAGATCCCACTAAAGCTTCTACTCCAGTACAAACCCAAACACACACCCACCCACGGTGACTAAAGCTGTTTAAACACTCCGTGTATATAATAAAATAATTCGCTGGTACCAAGTTTCATTTACCTTAGGTGGGGGCTCTGTTGCTCTGGCTTCCCAACCCCTCCTCGGCCAACAAACATCTAATTCCAGGAAAGATTAGGAGCCAATTACCAGGGGTTATTTTACAGAACAACTCCTAAGTAGACAGATTGCCTTTGTAGAAAACCAATCTTAGAGCGTTTTTAAAATGAAATAAAATTCAAGCATAGCCGTCTTCTGGTTTAAAGCTCCACCTGATAAATTGAGGTAATAATAAAAAATAAAGACGCTATCATGGAATTCTGGCTCCAGGGGCCATAAGCGAAGTGGAGGACGGCCCCATGATGTGGGTCCCCACTGCAAAATGAAAATATGGGTCCCCTTGTTCAAACGTTAGGAAATTCGCGATGGCAAGAGCACTGAGCCAAGCACAGAGGCCTTCTGAGTGCGGGCCCACGGGTGGGACACCGCACAGGTGGGTCCCAGGAAGCCGGCGCAGGCTGGGTTGCCTTGGACTCAACCTTCATGTCTTCGTTTGCCTTTTGCTGGACGACCACACAGGCACGGCTGGGATATTTGAGCAAAAAGAGCTGCAGGAGGCAAGGTTTTAATCCTTCGTTTCCTCGTTCATTAAACAAAACTTTGACTTATGTTCACCATGCAAGAGTGTGAGTGAGAGTCGTGTGCTTTTTAAAACATTTTAAAATAATAGTTTTTGTCGGGACTCAGCGCTTTTCTTTCCTGCCTCGTGTGAGTCGTCTCCAGAACCCAACCCCAGCCCGCACCTGCACTGAAAAGGCGACCACCACCTTCTTCAGCTTTTATGAATGGAAAGCTTCCCTTCCCTTCCGCCACTTCCTTCCTGCAGATGAGGGATGCAGGGAGGGGTGTCCTGGGATGTGGGGGTCCGAGCTGACCATGTGCACACTCGGGCACCTTCCCAAAGAATGCTTGGCTGCTCCTGGCCCCTTCCCAAGAACACTGCTATAACCCACACTCCATCCGGCATTTCTCGACGTTCCCTTCCTAAAAATCAAGCCAGTGAGAGGCGACCTGAATCAATATGGGAAGGCTGAGCGGAGCAGACAGTGTGATCTGGGCCTGAGCCTTCGGGCACGCATCCCAGTTACGCATCAGTAGTCTGCCGTCTGTTAAAACTCGGAGGTCATTCACCTCTGCCCAGGACTGCCTCAGTTTACAGGGGTCCAGGCTTGTCTAGAAAACCCAAGGGCTTCAGTGAAAAAGATCTGGGTTGCTTTTGACCTGGGTTTTACTTTATTTATTGTATTATTTTTAGACTTAGTTAATGTTTGAAGAGGTCACACCCGTGCTGGGTATCAGAAGGTGTAAGAAGGCATGCACAGGAGAAGTTCCCCGCCCCGCCCCACCCCTGCCCAGAGGTCCCCACTCTCAGCGGATGGTTTTATATATTCTTCAAAAGCTACTCTGCAAGTACAAGCAAATATACATCCCTCCCCCCCTTCCCACGAGGGGTAGCCTGCAGTATGCCCTAGTCTGCATTTTCCTCTTTAAGGGAACTCTCAGAGCTGTCCCCTTCGGTACCTAGAAAGTACACCCCTTGTTGCATCCCACTGTACGGATGTCCCCTGATGTACAACCCATCTTCCCTCAGGGGACGTTTCCGTTGTTGCCAAAATTACTCACATCTCTTCTTCATATGTGACCTATTGACTGGCGCCGAGTCCCTCACCAGACGTCCTACAGGGCGCCCAAGGCGCGGTGTCGGTGTCGCGGTCCTGAAAAGTGGATTTCCAACAGGTAGCATGCATTTTCACCCATCAGAAATTTGGAGCTGAAGGTTTTTCCCTCTCCACCTATGTTCTTCCGGAAATTTTTCTGAGAATGTGCCTTCAGTCTAAGGATGTGGGACCCCCTTGTTCCCAATATACAAAAGATTCTAAGGGTACCACAGACCAAACAGCTCGAAGCTATCAGACAATTAAAGGGCCCAGGAGCACCTTTAAATTTCCATTAACATTTGGTTCATTTGACTCAAGCCCTTTGTTATGCTGTAAGTACATAAAGGAGAGACGGATTTTAGCAAGAGAAAGAGCTCAGCAAACCGACTAACCCACTAACCCCTAGGAAGTGCTCAGTAAATAATAGTGGAAAAAATCAATGAGCCACCTATATTCTACTTCCTAGAGTCCAAAAAATGAGCACTGATGAAACACTCCTAAGATGGAAATAAACACTGAAAAGTTTACTATCTGCAACACCTCAGTTTCCCCCCAGCCCTGATTTCTGGGTTAATAGGTGATGACCGCAGCGAGACTTCAACCCTGCATCTCTGAGGGGGCACTTAGACGTGGGGCTTCTAGAGCCAAGTCACTTCCAGTGCCCGTGGTTCTCAAAGTGTGGGGAAGCTGGGGACCCCTGGGGTCCCAGACCCTTCAGGGACTCCATTAAGTCAAAGCCGCTTTTGCAATAACACTAAGACGTTATTTGTCGTTACCGCTCTTGTTCTCCCGGTGTAGGGTGGGGTTTTCTAGAAGCTTTGTAACATGTGATACTACAGTGGGTTGGATTCAGAGACAGATATGAGAATGCAGGGTCCATTAAGCCAGCCTGTAAAGGGACTTGAAAAAATGCAAAATAATGCTGCTCTCCCTATTAGATGATTTTGTTTGGGAAAATACAAGTTTTTTTAATGAAAGGATCGTATTTATGCCAACATGTAATGGGTTCATTACGTTTTATAGCTGAATAAATAAGTGCTTTTGAAATGTCTCGATTTTACTTCCTAATACAATAAAAATGCTGTTTAGCATAATCCACAAGGACAAAAGCTCTCTGAGGTCTGCAGTAATTCAGTTCATGCACACGAAGTTCCAGAAGGTCAGTCATCCCATGGACCCGGCTCCCTCTTGCCTTCCTCGGCACACAGCACGGCACCACACGCGGCGGACGTCCGGTGTGAATGAAGAAGGGAGGGAGGGAGCGAGGAAGATAGGAGAGCCTTTCCATCGAATGTCAGTAGATAACACAACTAAGTCAAATGTGGGAAAATGCTCCAACGGTAAATGGCAAGTCGTGTGGGGCGAATTGCTTACTAGTGAAGAAAATGAGCACATGGTAGAAGATGGGAGATCGGTGTTGAAAGAGAGGAAGGGAAAGACATTCCTGACCCAGGAAGGACTGTCCAGCACATCCAGGTCATGGCCTCTGCTGGTGCTCCAGGAAGAACTCCTCCACATCACCCACCTGCTGGCCCCAGCAGCGGGCCACCGGGTGCGTCCAGCTTCTGGGGACCACCCGCTGCAGTGCCGCCTCACCCACATCCCCCTCTCATTCTGATGAAAATGCCCTCGCGATCTTTGCCAGAAGCACTACTGCTGGGTGAGCCACTGCGTGTGCCTGGACCAACATGGATTAAGTGTACCATTTTGCTCTCGAGAGTACCACACCTGTCCACACCTGCCAGCGAAGCCCGGGGGTTCCTCTATCCACTTCTCCACCCACCTTTAGCATTAGAAGGCTTCCTAATTCTCCTAATAGACTTAAAGTGAGATCTTACTCTTTTGCTTTGTATTTTTCTCCTATTGCTAACGGAGGTTTCCTCATATGCTTGGGTATGGGGTCACCTCTCCTGTAAATCACCTGCTTATATGCTTCACCCTTCCCCCCCCCAGAATTCCTTCTTCCACTTATTGGTTTGTAGGTATTTCTAGCATATTCTCCACGGGTTTTAGTTATGGACATGTCTTTCCGCAACCTTCTCTAAATCTGTCATCCTCTAACTTTGTTCATGGGGTCCGCAAGGACAGCAACATTTTATCCACTATTTTTGCTTTTGATATGAATTTTGAAAAGTTTGCTCACAAATCCTTTCCCATCTCTAGGGCCAAAAACATCCTCCTACATTTTCTTCTATTGAATTTATGGTTTTACCTTTCACTCTTAGGGCCTTGGTCTAGTTGGAGTCCAGAGAAATAATGCCATATTTTTCTGTTGCAAGACGAACAGTAGAGCAGCCCCTGCAGAAAGCCAGGAACTGTCTAGCAACGACCAGAGGTTGCCATCCGGAGCCCACACCTCTGGGGACTGCTCTGCAGGTCCGTCCACATTCTAACAGCTGAAGGCATCAGAGAGGACACTTCTAAGGGAGCTGCTCCATTCAGAGCCCTGGGAGGAACACCTGCTCCCCCACCGTGACAAACCCCACTGAGCACCAGCACGCTGGACCATCTTGGAGCACAGTTTCCAAGAGTAACCAGTGTGTGGTTCTAATGTGGAGCAGGGCTCATCTGAGGAGGGCCTGCAACGCATTCACTTTCTACTCACCGGTGTCTACCGTCTGCCAGGAACTATTGTAAACGCTTTGCGCACTTTATCCCAGGATCCTGTCTGTTGTGTAAGTTCTCCCCGAAGCCTCCAGGGGAGAGACACTCCAGGAAGTGTTGAGACACAGCTGGTGAGAATTCATCAGGCTGGCTCTCGCTGTGGAACATGGAGTGACACATTACACCCCGACAGACCGATGCCCTTAGCCAACCTTCCAGCATCGGCTTCAAGAAACCACTAACGGCTTATGCGTCTTTGGAGCCCAGCCCTCTGCTGGAAGGTAACGGTGACAGCGTGACCTCTTTAGAAGCAGGGCTAAGGCACAGCCATGGTGAGAAATTCTCCCTATTAAAGTTGTAACCCAGGGGCTCCTGGGTGGCACAGCGGTTAAGCGTCTGCCTTCGGCTCAGGGCGTGATCCCGGTGTTCTGGGATCGAGCCCCACATCAGGCTCCTCCGCTTTGAGCCTGCTTCTTCCTCTCCCACTCCCCTGCTTGTGTTCCCTCTCTCGCTGGCTGTCTCTATCTCTGTCGAATAAATAAATAAAATCTTTAAAAAAATAAAAAATAAAGTTGTAACCCAATGTGAGATCTTAAAAAAAAAATAAGAGTCAAACTCATAGAAACAGAAAGTAGAATATTATTGCCAGGCGTTGGGGGTGCGGGAAGTGGGGGAGGTTGGGAAAAGGGTACAAACTTTCAGTTACAAGGTAAATAAGGTCTGAGGATCTCAGGTATAACACGGTGACCACAGTTGATGACATTGTATTGTGCAATTGAGATTCGCTAAGAGAGTAGAACTTGAGTTTTTCTCACACACGCACAGAAAGGTAAATAGGTGAGGTGAGGGGTGATTAACTCAGTGGTGGGAATCTTTCACAATGTCGGACATATATCAGATCACATTGTACACGTTAACATACTCAGTTTTATTTATCAACTCTACCTCAATAAAATGGAAAAAATAAATCTGTAACCCCACCCACCCCAGCCTAGATGAAGGGAGATTGAACCCCCAACTCCATGTGGGCTACGGTGTGTGATGCCCTTCCCATTAATTCTAAGGGATCTTGAGGTTACAGTCTCCGTAAGCACAGGTGGTGCATGTGGGTTGTCTCTGTCTTGCATGGTGATAACCGGATGGAAACACAGCTCACTTCCTGTCTTACACAAACACGTGAGTGTGCGTGAACACACGTGCACGCATGGGAACACAAACGCACACACAAGTAGCTTAGCACAATGAACGCTGCACATGTGAACGCAAGCACACATGAATACTTGTGCATGTCTGAACGTGTGTGCATGCATGCACACGTGTGAACAGGTATACACATGTGAAGACATACGCACACATGAACAGGTGTGCACACATTCTCACAAAACTAACTCACACAGAACATCCATTAGGGTGACCGGCTTGACTGAAGATGAGGGTCAGAAATATGGAGGAGGGGTTCACACTGAAGGCTTGAAACAACCTCTAACTGCACATGAGGCTCTTCGATTAACGGTCCCCTCAGCTCTTGTCTGGCCCACCCCAACCCAAACACCACCATCACTAACAGTTCCTGACATCTCCCTTCTCCTCCCTCTTTCCACTTCCACCTCTTCTTGTCTCTGACAAAGCAGTTCACATATTGGGTTTCATGAGCCCCCATAATGCACTGCCTCTTGAGCTCTTGTTTCTACCCCAAGCCTTCAAGGTCTTTTCTGAGCATCATGATGATTTCCTCCTTGAGAAGTCTACTGCCGGTTGTTTACATAATTAATTTTTAAAATCTCTGTATAATTAGAAGAAATCTGCAATTTCAAGAAATTCCTCTCCTGAGTTAGCCTTCCAGATGAGGCTCTCTGTCACCTGCCATGGAAGGGTAGGTAGGCTGAAGGGTACTAAGGTGTCTCACCGGACCAGAGCCAAGCCACAGGGGCACCTGGGTGGCTCAGTCTATGAAGCATCCGACTCTTGATTTAAGCCCAGGTCTTGATCTCATGAGTCGTGAGTTCAAGCCCCACATTGGGCTTCATGCTGGGTGTGGAGCCTACTTAAAAAAAAAAAAAAGCTCCAATGCCAGAATTCCAGAACAACGCACTGAGGCATTCTCAATGAACAGGCAGGCAATTCACACTGGTGGCTGATAAACATGTTTAATCCCTTGGGACATTTCCTCCCGACCATCTTCTCCACACCCAGTTCCATTGCTCATGAAGGTCTCAGCTTGGAACAGGGGGTAGAAAAGCCTGTGGAGACGACACAGTAAATTTGGAACCTTCAAAGGCAAATGATTCGAGACATTTACAATTGATGTGGCCTTTCAGAAGAGTGAATGAGGTAAGCACTGAACAGAAGACTCCAAGACGGATGAGGAGGGGCAAATTCAAGGTCACAGAGTCACCTTCCTCAGAAAGAAAAGGAGTGAAGCTTTTCTTTAATTTTAAAGTAGGTTCATCAGGGGCTGTCCAAACTTTTTGGTGGATCAAATGTCAGCATTTTTTATTCTGAAATAATGGTTTAAAAGGGTAACATAAATTTTCCAATTTCACATTTTGTCCCCTTGGGAATCCAAACTATCAAATTACAAAGGAAATTCTGGATTCTTTCCACATGTTAAGTTGATGAGTCGGACATCAGAATATGGTACCATGCTTGGAATCCTAGAAAACAGTGACTCTACCATGCATACAAAAATTCAGGCTCAACAGAAATTCCAAATCCAAGGATTTGGGGGATGTTGAGTGACAGCTGATTAGACATTTGCAGAAGCAACTTTGAGACTTGTCCAACTTTGGCAAAAACGTCTCCACACACCTCCTCTCCCAATCCACACAAAAATTGCAACAACTAGATACTGGGGCTGTGTGAGTAATTCTCAGTGTTCTTGGTGCCTCGATAAAGAGTCACCTTAGAGCTAGCATTTGGTGTCTAGTTAAATATTGGTTGTGTGTGGCTGGAACGAAGTTCTCACCACATTTAAGTAAACACTTGGGCTCTTTTATAAGAATTTTCCCTTGGAGCAAAGATGCATTTCTATTGGCTGAGTCCAAGTGAAGGTGATGGATTCCATTGGTAAGCTTCCAGTTCCTCAGAGCCTCGCTCAGGAGTTTAGACCAATCATGACCACCTGCTTACCTCCATCATTACTGGTGTGAACTCATTTCTTCCCAAGAGGATTCTGTGCCAATACCTTACAAAGAAAGGACTCGATCTAGAAATACATATTAGATTTGGAAAAGGGTCCCCTTTGTCCTGCCAATTCCAATGACATAGGTCCTCTAAGTGAGCAAGCATTCATTGTTTCACAAAAATTCAGGGGCTGGGAAACGCTGGCTTTTAGGAAAGAAACCCACCATAGAGCGTGCTCCACGCCTGAATGAGACCCTCCTGAGCACGCGCTCCGTGCCAAATGCTATCCTTCACCCTAACGACAGCACTCCCAGCAAGGCGTATTAATCCTCCATTACTTATCAAGCTCAGAACAATTCAGTAACTTGTCTGAGTTATTCAATCAGCAAGTGGAAGACCCAGAATTCAAGGGAACTTGGTCTGATCCAAAACAATCCGTCTGTTCCAGTCTGCTCAGGCTGCTAAAGCAAACCAGAGGCTGAGTGTCGTAAACCCCAGAAGCTTATTTTCTTGCAGTTTTGGAAGCTGGAGAGAAGTCCATGATCCAGGTCCCAGTATGGCCAGTTTCTGATGAGAGCTCTCATATCGGCTGGCAGGCACCAGGCTCCCTGGTGGCTCTTCTTCTAAGGACTCTAACCTATCAGAGCAGCACCCCACCTGTATGACCTTATTTAGCCTTAATTACTTCCTGCAAGGTCCCATCTCAATACAGCTGCACTGGGGGCGGGGCTTCAACAGATAAATTTGGGGGGACACAACATTCAGCACATAACATGGTCTTTCTACCTCGTCATGCTGCCTTTCCTTATCAGTATATCTACTAGTGAAAATAACATTAAAATGTGATATTTTCCATCCCAACATCATAAGCGGAGTCTTAGGTCTTCCCTGGCCTAAATATTTTCTACTGTTAAGATTTTTTCTTCTGTATTTATAAAAGATGCATATTAAAAAATAATCAAGAAGCAACCATGTAAGTTGGCAAGACAGCCGATCTTTTTCTTGATGATCTCCAAGAATTTTTTCCATGTCATTGGACCTCCACTTTAATCCTCTATCGATTTAAGATATTACAAATGTTTTCTCTGGTGTGACACCTGCATGTCCGCTTTATCTGAGGTCTCTTTCATTGAGCAGAAAAGTCTTTATTTGAACGTGATCAATAGAACAGTACCAGCACAGGCACATCTGGAAGGACAAAGGACAACTTGGAATTTTGCTTTGCTGGGCACAGAGGCATGTTTCCTTCGTGTCGTCATCAGCAGGGGATGGTCTAACCCCTCCATGCCAGCCGCGCCAGATAAATCTGTTCCTCGCTCAGAACGCTGTAGAATTAAGATATTCCCCCCAAAGATGATGGAGCCACAAATCAATGAAAGACAGGAACCAGAGGAAAACCAGACTTGTTCCCAGCTGTGAAAGATATAATCTCCCTTTAATATTTTGATCCCCTGGCAGAACATCACACTCAGAGGGGGTCCTCACGGCAGGACGGATTTTGAAATGTATGCAATGTTGTGTTTTCATGTCTAAGGCCCCAGGGATCATCAGAGGGGTGGGCCTGGTGGCCGGGGATGGCGCAGAGGAGCCGGGAGGGAGCTCAGGTGCTCACCTCTGCTCAGGTGTGGACTTACACCAAGGATGGCTGCCTTGGAGGGCTGCTTGGTCTAATGGGGGAGGCAGGGGGGCAAACAAGAATGAGAACTACAACAGACTCGGTCCTTTAGGAGCACAAGGGGCCGTGAAGACGTGGAAAAGGAAACAAGTCCCAACTGGACAAGTGCAAGATGCTGTCGGGGAAAGGGGACTCTGAGCTGGGTTTTGAAAAATGAATGGTAATAAAGAAGAGCAGTTAAGACCATGGGCCTTAGAAGAGACGGACAAGGGTCTAGTTTCAGTTTCCAGGCTGTTCTGGCTGTATGACTTAGGGGCCGTGTAGCTGACGCAGGACTGGCGGTCGACTTGGAAGAGGAGGCAGGCAGTGCGTAACCGGCTTGCGTCAGCGCCTGGCTCCCACCCGGAGCAGGTGTCTGTGGCTCGAGAGAATTCAATCCTGAGAGCAGCATTCCACTGAAGTGAAGCGTCTTGACCTTGGGACAGAGGAATTTGCTCTTGCTCCCAGGCTCAGCAGGGAGGACCACACACCGAGGCTGAGAAGCCCACGTCAGGGTGCCCAGCACTTTGGGACGATGATCTCCAGTCCCTCCCAGGGGCGGTGGGGGGCTTGCCCCTCACACTGGCTTGCTGTTTTTTACTCTTTCTTTTCTTAACACAAAATTTTTCATATTAACCATTTTCAAGTGAACAGTTCAGTGGCATTAAGCACATTCACGCCGTTGTGCAACCATCACCACCATCTGTCTCCAGAAACTTTTCATCCTCCCAAACGGAAACTGTGTCCCCATGAAACATGAATGCCCATTCTCCCCTCTGCAGCCCTGGCAGCCACCGTTCTGCCCTTTGCTTCTGTGAATTTGACTCCTCTGGGGACCTCACCTAAGTGGAATCATACAGAATCTGCCTTGTTGTGCCTGGTTCATTTCACTGGGTGCGACGTCCTCGAGGCTCATCCCTAACGGAGCAGGTGTCCAAATGTCCTCGCTTTTGAAGACTGACTAATGTTCCCTTGAATGGATTGACCACATTTTGCTTATCCCTTCATCCATCGATGGACACTTGGTTTGCTTCTCATCTCTTGAAGACCCTGCATGGTGCTGCCGTGGACAAAGGTGGACAATAACCCGTCCACGTCTGTGCCACTCCTCGGCACCTCCCCCCTGGCCGTGGGCCCAGAGACTTGCCTTGAGGCCGTGTGCACTTCGCTGATGTTGCTGATTCCTGGACATGTCACCCTCAGCTCTCGGTAATAACAAGGTCAACTTCATGCCTTTTCTCCTGCCCTCTGCATTCACCTGAGCAGCTGACTATTCCAGGGACATTTCCAGAATGATTGTCTGGAGAATGTCATGGGGCCCTGACAGCTGGGAAAGGGATCTAAGTCCCCTCTTTCTGAGCAAATACAGATGACATATCTACCCACCACCTGAATGTCCCAGAGAAGCCACTATTTGTCTTTTTTGTCAAACGATATTTTGGGGACCTGCCTTAGTCCCAAGTAGAGAGAATGACCTAGAGCTTTCTGGACCGAAAGTCAGATGACCTCCAGGCAGGGAGACTCCCTGCAAGCCTGTTTCACCAGGACATGAGAACGACCCTCAAGAGACTGTGGGTCCCAAGCTGGATCCCAGAGCTCCTCTAACTGGGCGATTCACCCCTACCCCGAGTGTGAGGAGGACAGCTGTGCCTGTGTTCCTGGAGGAGAGAGCTCACTGGAAGATCTGAGGGCAGGTGTAGAGCTGTGGAGGAAGGGACCAAAAGGTCAAGTGTTCAATTGATGATCAATATACACATTGAGAAAATAATAAAAATAAAATATATATACACATTTAAGAATAAAGCAGACAGCTATATTAATGAGATAGAATCCAAGATTTTTCATGAATGTGTGTGGAATAGGAGAAAGGATCTGTGTAAACACCCTCCAGGGCCAGCTCCATCTTGGCACCAGAGAAGTCAGTCTGTCCTGCCCCTTATTTCTTCCCCTGCCCCGGGCCCCGGCCCCCCTGGAGAGGTCGGAGCCACAGTGGAGGAGGGGGTTAGGAAGAAGATGTGGAGTAAAAACAGAAGCAGCCGCCTTCCCCAGTCCTCCTTTCCCAAGGCTGGGGGCTCGGACCAAAGTCGGGGGTTTGAGCCCATGGGCTGGACGTGTCATGGCTGAGCTGAGACTCTGACGGGGGATAGGTGCCCAGATGATGTCTGATGGTGTGAAAGCAGCCAGGAGAGTCAGGGGCCTGCCCTGAATTCAAAGAAGGTGGCAGGAAAGAAGGGCTGGTACCACGGGGCTGTATGCGGACAGGAATCAGGTTGTTTCCCACATCACCTAGGTGCCTTGCTCACTCACGTCAGCAGCTCCGAGAGCTTCCAGGAAAACCCTCCCTGGCTGGCAGGACAGATGACAGGTCGTTTGGGGGTAACTAGGGAAAGATCCAGAGGTGGGGCACCCAGAAAACAGAAGCCACCCCTTCGCCAAGGGGTCAGGGACCTCTGGGCTGACTGGTGTCTGAATCAGGCAGCCAAAGGGGATTAAAAACCCGCAGACACCAGCTTCGGTGATTCGCAAAGTTTTTTCTCACACGAGGGACGTGCACTCAGCGGGGGGCACAGGGCACCCAGTTAAATAAAAATTTCAGATAAACAATGACTGATTCTTTAGTATGTCCCAACTGTTGCCGCAGACACACTTATCCTAAAAAATGAGCCATCATTTATTTGAAATTCAAATTTAACTTGGCATTATGTAGTTTTTAACAGCTTTATTGAGATATGATCTACGTGCCACGTGATTCATCCATTCCATGTGTATAATTCCACAGCTTTTAGTATATCCACGGAGTTGTGCAACCGGCACCACAGTCCATTTTAGCATGTTTTCATCACCCCCAGAAGGAACCCCAGTCAGAAGTTTAGCAACAGGAACAAAGTGTGGGTTCCTCTAATCCTCGGTGGCTTACGGCCGATCTCTTCTAGGACGGTGCCCACCCCCTCCTTTGCTCTCACCATGATTTCACATCTGCCTTCAACCCTTGACCTGGAGCAAGAGGTGGGGGCTGCAGAGGTGAAATCACCGAGCCCAGCTCTGGTAGCCCGTCCTGACTTCCCAAAGTTGGCACGGCCCTCGCTGGATCCAGCTTCTTGGCTAGGGTTCAGTGATGATCTGCCCTCCCCTTCTGCTGCGAATGTGGAGCTCTAAATCCTGAGCCAGCCACTGAAACTTACAGATGTTACTTCTTCCTGGAAGCACCCGTGACTCTAGAGTTTTCTCCACTCTCATGCGTGTACTTTTCCAAGATGGTGGGCACCGGAAGGCCCGTGGTGCCCTTTGGACTCTCTGGCCCCTGCAGTTAGTCATTCCCCCTGCCTGCTGCCACCCTGGTTCCCAGAAATCCCCTCCTGGTTTGCAGGCCATCAGCCAAACCACACAAGAGCCCTGCCCGTGAGCACTGAGAGTCGCTTGTTGAACTGTCCCGACGAGGGGTACAGAGGTTGCTCGACGCGGCCGCTGTCTGGGAGAAAACCCTGCCCAGTGGCCTGTGCCCTCCCCGTGTCGGGCACTTAGCCCGAAGGCCAACCTGCTAACTTACTTTAAGGGTCAGACTCACCATGGCTCATAACTTTCTTCTGAGCCCCTGAAGTCACTTCCCCAGGCTGGCTCTGCCGTCTACACAGATGACTTGTTCATTAGCAAGGGTGAATAATGCCTAAATGCACTGTGGATTTTCCCACAAAGCCCTGCTGGGGTATGCATGACCGGAGTAATCTCACCTGCAGAGCTGGAATTAGGCAAGCACCTACAATGCCTTCAAGTGTCTTGAATCATACCTGGGAGTCATGACTGAACATCTCCTCCATGGTCCGTCTAGACAAACTGGGGGGGGGGGGAGTGCGGGGAGCCATCAACATGCTTCCAAAGGGTTTGAGTTAACAGAAGGTTCGTTGTCTCTTGATTACCCCTAGGAGGAAGGCAGAAGAATCAAAAATGTTTCCACCTTCTCCACTCGAGACAGATTATTTTTTTCTATCTTCACAATGGAAAATATACCATTAAATTCACTTTATTAATAAAATGTGTTATCACAGTTAGACCTCAGTTTTGCCCTTACCAAATGCATCCGTGAGGGCCCTAGCAGAAAACAGAACCATAGCGTGTGTGTGTATGTGTGTGTGCCTGTGTGTGTGTGTCTGTGTAGAGAGAGAGAGAGAGACAGAGATTGGTGGATATCCAGGAATTGGCGTGTGTCATTGTGGGTTCTGGCTGGACAACTCCGAAGTGTGTAGGGCAGGCTGGCTCCTCTCAGGCAGAGCTGGAACTTCAGGCCACAGGTGAAATTTCTTCTTACTCGAGAAAGCCTCTGTTATGCTCTTCTGGCCTTGTAACCGATTGGAGAGGCCCAGCCAGGTTATGGAGGATAATCTCCTTTACTGAAAGTCAGCTGTTCAATCAGCATCATCTCCAAAATACCTCCACAGCCACACCTGGATTAGTGTTTAATGAAATAACTGTGTACAAGAGCCAGGCTAGGCTGACACGTTAAAATGACCATTGAACCATAAAATGCCGTTCCGTCTTTGGGTGAGGTAACCGGCACTGCTACCTTCCAGGTGAATAATCTGAGACACACGCACACATGCACAGCGTAAGGAATCTGCTAGCCCCCCTAAGGTCACACAGACACAAGCGGCTGAACTTGGGGGTCCTCAGGAATTGCAAGCCCAGGACCAAACCTACCGAGGACTCAGATCGCATCCGAGGGTCCGCAGGCCAGGCCAAGCCTCAGCCTCCCCTTGCGGCCGGGAATCCCACCAACTGCAATGCCCCTTCTCACCATCCTCTGAGTTCTGATCATGTCTGCCACCCGCTTAAAACTCCTCAGTGCTCGGCAGCTCCCCAATTCCTGTGCACGAGGCGGGAGACCATTCATGGCTTGGTCCTGGCCTGCCTTCCCAGCCTTTCCTGCCCCTGAAGTTGGCCCCCTTGATTTAGGTGGTGACATACCACAGCACATGGGGGACCCACACATTCCAGTTCTGCTGAGTCACAGGGCCTTAGCACCTGCTACTGGTTTTCCCTGAGTCCCCTTCTGGCTTGACGTCCTGAAGCTCCTACTATCTCCTCAGAATCCATCTTAAGGGGCGCCTGGGTGGCTCAGTCGTTAAGTATCTGCCTTCGGCTCAGGGCGTGATCCCAGCGTTCTGGGATCGAGCCCCGCATCAGGCTCCTCCGCTGGGAGCCTGCTTCTTCTTCTCCCACTCCCCCTGCTTGTGTTCCCTCTATCTAGCTGGCTGTTTCTATCTCTGTCAAATAAATAAAATCTTTAAAAAAAAAAAAATCCATCTTAAGTCCCACTACATCTGAGAAGCTCCCAGACCCTCTCCTCAGGTCTTTTCAGGTCTTTTCACCCAACAGCAGCCCCCAATTTGGGGTAGTTAGGTAGGTACCCTCCTCCGTGGTCTGCTAGCATGTTCTGCATTCCTCTATCCGTTCTGTTCTTCTCCGAGTCTGATGAAATGATGTTTTTACAGTCAATAAACTGAGATATGGAGAAACGGATTCGTGCCCTGTCTTTCAGTTTTTTGAGGACAGAAATGGGCAAACTGCAGCCAGCTGGGCAAACCTGGCTGACTACCTGTCTATGCAAATAAAGTTTTATTGGAACACAGCTGTGGCCATTCGTGTAAATATCGTCCATCGTGGCTCTCATGCTTAACGCCAGAGTGGAGTAATTGTCCGGGTGACAGCAAACCTTGGTCCTTACAGGAAGAGTGTGCTGGTTGCTGGGGTAGACTCATCAGCAAGAAGGTACTTTTCCTCCTGCCCTCCCGGCCTCTAGGAACACAGACATGCTCTTCAGCCCCAGGACTCCTTGAACCTGGGGACGTCAACAGTAGCTGTGGGGTTTCAAGGACTGCCAGGGAAGACCTCCCCAGCCCTGGCCTGTGTTAGGAGGAGGCTGCCCAAGAACGGGAAAGGCTTCATGGAGAAGCCCCTGGAGGAGGAGTGGCAGACTGGGGGCCAAACCCAAAGTTTCCTCAAGTCTATGCAAATATGGCTTCACTGTTGGCTTGTTGGCCTCCATAAAATTCCAGGGGAAAGACTCCACAGAATTAGAGGATCTCTCTCAAGGACTTTGAGATTCCCAGAAATCTGATGCATGAACCAGAACATGGACTATTTTGTGAAGCTCGACGCTCTGGAAACAGGACATCAGGTATTTGCTCCTCCAGGAAGAGATCAGAAAGGGACAAACTTCCTCTCCCATCTTCAGACACCCAAGTCTGGGGAGTGGGGGCCCCAGGCCCTGACACTGATTGTGTCTTTGCGCCAGAGGTTGGCCACACATCCAGGGTCCAAGCAAAGGCCATTCAGATGCATTTCCTCCACTGGAAAGCGCTCTGCTTCCCAGATTCGTAAATCACTTTAGTAATCTCGAGTCAGAACAAGAGCCCCAGGGCACACTTTCATCTGGAGGCCACACTGACACAGTTGGTAGTTTTCTGAAGTCCCAGCTGCAGGGCAGAGCCACATTCGTGGCTGGCAGGTGTTGGAGAGGTCGGCCACCCCGCAGGTTTTGAGACTGGTCAGTCAATATTTCCATTAAGAGCTAGTCAATGTCCTTATTGGTCTGCCCTTTTGGCAATTGGCATGAAATATTTGTGGACTATGGTAGAGATCTCACTTGTCTCCAATATCCACTTTCCTGGGAAGTGGCACCGCCCCCATCTTCCAGCCAACCCAGGAGAATTGCCCCACAATTTCCAAGTATCTGCAGAACAATATGGCCCTTTATCACATTGCTGCCATTTCCCTCTGAAACTTCACCTGGTAAAATCACGTGCTGTTCAAGAAAAGGAAAAAAATAGTCCACCTTCCCCTCCCCAAAGGAAACCAGCAACTACACTTGTTTTTCCAAGGCTCTCATACCGGGGGCCTGGAGGGGGGCCTGGAGACCTGGAGAGATTTCTCATCCAAGGATTCAAGACGATGACAATTTCCAGCATGATCAGAAATGTAACTGGAGAAATGGCTGCTTTGCTATTCAGAAACTTTCTCATTCCTTGACTGGTCTCTACCCTTGCTTCCAGTAATACTATTATTATTATTATTGGGTTTTTTTTTTTCTTTTTTTAAGAAAACATCTCAGTGTGTTTTCAACAGTTGTCATGGAGAGCTGGCAGCACAGAGGCTCGTGTCCTCAAGACAAACACACTCAAAAAAAAAAAGACTTTGCAGGAGAAAAAGAAAGGAAGACAAAAATATTATGATATGATCTAGAAATTCATTTCTCTTTCAGGCACCCATTCGTATCCTCACCATCTGCCGTCACCTACAGATTATTGGCTGTTATTATGACGTTATGATTGTACATGACAGCAAATACAAAACTTTAACAAATTAATGAAACATAATTACCACAGCTGATACATGATTGAAACACAGTTGCAAATAAAAGCTCTAGCGAGCAGGGAAGGCACTGGGGAGCAGGACTGCAGGCAAGGGTTTGGAAACCTCTCTGCGTCGAGACTATTTGTCAGCTCAAAGACACCAGCTTTTTATGGCCGATTACCAATATCAAGAGAATTTCATAATTTCCGAGCAGTTCTACAGCAGGTGATTGAGGAGTGACCCACAAAGTCGCCGGGCAAATGCGTCCGGGTTCTCTGATGTTGGATGTGTGAGGACAGACTCTAAACACGGCCTCTCCGCTATCAGGACCATTCATGTATTTGGAGTCCAGTGAAAAATATGCCGGATATGAGGTACAGTGAGCAAAACTGCGCCACGAGGCCATGCTGCTAGGATAAAATGGGTTCTATGCGTTGAAATTCAGAGATCGAAATCACTGGAATTACCATTCAGGAGGGAGGAGAGAGAAAGTGCATTTGTTCATTCCAAAAGCCATTTGTTCTTTCAAAGGCCATGAAGCTTCAAGGAAAAGGAATCTACTAGAAAACAAAAGATCAGAATAGGGAACCAGAGTTTGGCTTTACCAAGCCCAGTGCCTCGGTGTGCTCATTCTAGGCTCTCCTCTTCCCCACTTGTCCCCATGCTCCTGGGTGCACGTTGAAGGCTCTCAATAACACGGATGAAGGAGGCCGCACACTCCTTCTGGATCCTTCAAGCCCAGCTTGGCAATCTCTTCAGAGATTATCCAGTCTCTGCCATAACCACCCACTAAACACTCCTTGCCCCTCTGTGCTCACCCTACAGACAAAACTTCAGGAGTGCGGCCTACCCCAAAAGCCTTGGCCAGTTCCCACCAGGAGGGGTGCGTTCCTGGCAAGCCCCCTCTGCCCTTGCCAAGTGTATTGGTTTCCTACTGCCACGGTAACAAATAGCCATAAATATGGTGGCTTAAAACAACAAAAATGCATTATCTTACAGTTCTGAAGTTCAGAAATCTAAAATCTAAACTGGGCCCAAACCGAGGTGTCAGCAGGGGTTGGTTCCTTCTGCAAACCGTAGGGGACAACCTGTTTTCTTGCCTTCTCCAGCTTCTAGAGGCGGCCTGCCTTCCATGGCTCCCTCCTCCATCTCAAAGCCAGCAGCAGCAGAATCAAGCCAACACCACACGTGGAGGGAACCATTTTGGGGTGGCAGGTGTTTTCACACACGTGATGGTTTCCATTACTGTAGGGAGAGGGGGGAGTGGCCCTTGGTTTCTCGTGTGGGCAACTGAGAGTTGTCCTTCACTGAGACAGGAGACAAAGTGGGAGAAGGGGCTGAATGAGAATAGGTCATAATAGTTACTTATCCATTTGTTATGGAATTATTCATTTACATAAGTAAAGATTCATTTGTTAAGAATAATAATGATTCATAATAAATGAATATTTCCTTATTCATTTATTACTTGTGGCTCCTCTGTGCCTCCCAGTGTGCTGCAGGCCCTGAGACAACAGTGGTGAACCTCGTCTCTGTCCGGGGTGTCTCGTGTCTTCTGCCAACATCCATGAAACCAGCCGTCTCACGTGTTACCTTGCAAATAGACTAAAACCTAGAACCCCTCACTGTTCTTTTTTTTTTTTTTTAAGATTTTACTTATTTATTTGAGGGAGAGAGAGAGAGAATGTGTGAGTGAGAGAGAGCACAAGCCAGGAGAAAGGCAGAGAGAGAAGCAGACTCCCCACTGAGCAGGGAGCCTGATGCAGGACTCGATTCCAGGACCCTGAGATCATGACCTGAGCCAAAGGCAGACACTTCACCATCTGAGCCACCCAGGCGCCCCACCCCTCACAGTTCTTGACCATGTTTTTAAAAGCATTGCTTAAGACCTTTCTATAGGAAATTTTAATTTGGCCTATGGAACCTGACCAAACACTGAGAGAAACTTAGCAAAATATTAATTTCAGGAGCACCTGGGTGGCTCAGTCGGTGAAGCATCCGACTCTTGGTTTTGGCTCCGGTCATGATCTCGGGGTCCTGGGGTCATGCCCCGCGTCAGGTTCACACTCGGCAGGGAGTGTTTTTGAGATTCTTTCTCCCTCTCCCTCTGCCCCATCCCCCCACCCCGTGCTCTCTCTGTCTCTCTCTCTCTCTCTCTTTGTAAAATAAATAATCTTTTTCTAAAAAAAGGTATTGATTTCAAAAAGCAACCAAATCCCAAAGAAATATGGTAGATACTAATTTACTAACCTCTGATTCAATAAAAAGATTATTTTCCCATTCCTGGGGTGGTTCAATTTACCAGTTTACAGGTTGGCCGGGGGACAGGAATGCCTTGTGCCCACATGGGTTTCTCTGCTTCCTGGGCACACAACTGGACCACCTTTCCAGTCTCCCTTACAGACAGGTGGACGTGTGACTCTTCTGGCCCATGGAACATGGACAGAAGGAATACGTGCCACTTCCTGGCCTGGCGCTAAGACTTCTGTGCAGTCCCGCAGACACTCTCCCCACATCTGCGGCTGAATGAAAAGGGTGCTATGGCCCTCGAGAAGGGCACGGCCAGAAGACAGAAAAGGCCTGGCTCCTTGAACCATGCTGCAGAGCAAACTCCCTCCCCACCAGATTTCCACCACCAGCTGGACTTTACATGAGTAAAGAATAAATTCTGTTGTATTAAAGCCACTAATATATTGAGGTTATTTGTTACAGAGGTTAGCCTCTGGTGACTAATTCAGACGGTTTCTGTATACGGATCTCAGAATTATCTCACACGTGCACACACACACACACACACACACACAAATATGCAGACACACAGAGAAGTGACACACAGCTAAGCAGAGGGAGATGCCAGGATGTGGTGGCCCTCTCCTGTCACACTCAATCTTCTCCCCCCGAATCTTGCAGACTCCTCTCATTCAGAGAAATGGCCCAGATTTGTGTATTACAATTGCTGTTATTTTTAGGAAAGGATATGTCATGAAGTTATATAAATTATGTGCGATCACTTTTGCTCGTGGAAAAATACATAGAACCCTGCTGGGTTCAGAAGGAGACTCAGATTACCAACAAAGACGACACTGGGAGTCCAGCCCTCCTGGTGACACTGAGAATTCAGCATCCGTGAGCTTTGTCTGGGGGATTTACGCAACAGAGCCCCTGGCACTTTCTTTATGGATCAGACGGTCTCCTTGCTGGAAGCTGCGGTGAGACCCAGGTAAACTCCGCATGCAGCTGGCCCCCCAGTTCTGAAAGAAGACGTCTGCTGAGCTGCCGTGGTGTTTGTTTAAACCAAGCCCCTCAGTCAAAATGGTCTGAGCCAGACACCCCTTTACGTGGGTAAGAGGTAGACCAGATGCACGGTGTTTGGTCGGGACTCCCCTGTCCCCGTTTGTGACCTGTAGCTACTGGGGAGTGAGGACGATGTGACGTGGCAAAGGCTTACTGCACACACCGCACGGGACCCACACTCGGCACCCAGAAGGGCACTAGCTGGGTTGGGTGTTTCTGGGATTCAAAAGCATCTCTCAAACACCCTTTCCTTGTCCACAGCCTGCAGTGCTGCGAGCTAGGAAGACCTGCCACCCCATTCCACAGATGAAGAAAGTAAGGTTTGGAAAGCACAAAGGTGCTGCTGAGGTCAGCTCTTCATCCGGGACAGGGCTGCCCCCTAAGTGCAGATCGGCCTCTGCCCATGTCCCTGTGCAAATACAGAACCTTGATTATAATCCATTCAAGTGATGTTCAGTCAATAGTAGAAAATACCCAAACTTCGAGAACCAAACTCACTCTATCTCAACCAACCAACACAATCCAGCCCAGAGGTAAGGCAGTTATCTGGGTATTTTACACATACACACACGAACAAGTCCCTCGTCCCCACCCCCGAGTTTTCTGGAAACTTGCCCCCCGCCCTTCCCTTTGTGCGGCTCGTGTTTGCAGCCCCTCCTGGAGGGAACCACTGGGGTGACTGCGTCCTCAGGGAGGAAATGACTTACAGGATGACCCATAGCTGGAAGGACTTGTGGACCCCCAGCCGGTTCATTCATGCTGTGACTCCCCTTCCTGGGATTCTGACTCCCCCTCCAAGCACGCTCTGACCTGCAGACTGGCTGAAAGTCGTTGATGACGGCCATGAAGGGGCATCAGCAGGGCCTGCATCTTTCCTGCACAGCCACTGCTCAGTCGGTGTGCACAGAACAGACGGAACCCCCGTGCCCCCCACCAAAGAGAGGGTGCTGGGATCCAAGACTAGAACCTGTCGCCCCGTCTGTATGGGTTGTCCCCCGGGGGGCAGGGCCGGGCCAGGAAGTTCTTGAGGGACGGCCACAGGAATTAGCAGGAGGGACAGAGAGAAGCAGGGGGCCGCTGCACACTGCCCAGGCCCAGGGGCATCCTCTCAGCTACAGCCTCTTCCAACTCTCTCTGCCTGGCCACCTGCTGTGCACCCCAGTCTGCATCCTGCCAAGAAGGTTGAAGAACCTTGGATATTTTTGCACTGACAGTTTGGTTTTCCACACTGGGAGGTTGTAGTCACTGTGCCCTGGTTAGAAACCCTGCCTACCCACTGTGCTGAAATGCGTCTCGATGGGAAGTGGGGAGAATCCCCAGCTTGCAGAGCGCCAGAACCAGACAGACGTCCTTGAGTAGTAGACGCATCCTCTAACCTGGTTGGGGTCTGTCCTATGGTTCAGGCAGCACGGTCTGAGGTGCCCAGCGGGCAGCCAAGTGCTGGCTGCCCGACCCTCAGCCTAGAACACAGCAGGAGAGGGAGGTGCTAGACAAGAGCAGGCTCTGCGCAGACTC
The DNA here is from genome assembly GCF_024610735.1 of Ursus americanus. Lineage (NCBI taxonomy): Eukaryota > Metazoa > Chordata > Mammalia > Carnivora > Ursidae > Ursus > Ursus americanus. The sequence goes on from NC_142130.1 coordinate 93,333,401, forward strand.
CCCACACCGGGCATCCTGTCTGACCTGCTGGACAACACTTCTGTCTGTCCCTCACATGGGCACGCTGTCGACATTTGTGTCTGCGCTGGCAGGGCCGGGTCATTGGAGGGCAGTGGGTCCAGACAATCAGATGAGCAGGTGAGTGGGATGAACTTTCCCCTGCACCTGCTGCCTGGGCATGGCGCTCCCTCTGGGGTCATTAACTCAGTACGTGAAGGGACTCAGCTTCCTGATGACCCTGTATTGTTCATTGTAGAGAACCCTGAGACCAGAGGCAAAAATAGAACAGGAGACTCCAAGTATTATATACAGGTGTCAGTAAAAAGGTAACCATGAGAATAAAAACAGAAGCCTTTGATGGTAGATTAAAGATGGCCTTATGCTTTTTGAGATTCCTTCTGTGAAGAGGCAGACTCTAACTTTCATCTTCCTAAACTGGAGCTGACCTGCGAGAACTGCCTGACCCACAGAATGTGGTGAAAGTGACACCCTGGGACTTCTGGGTTCGGGTCCCAAGAAGCCTCTGAGAGCATGTTGTCTCAGGAGCCCCAAGCTACTCCATAGGAAGCCTAGCCAGCCTGAGGGAGCTTTGCTCAGGAGCCCCAGCTGAGCCCATGCTTCCAGCATCCACTTCAAGTCACCAGACTCAGGAATGAAGCCCCCTTGAGCCCTCCAGACTGACACATCCACCAGTGGAATACCACTGAGGGACCTCTGTCCTTGCCTCGTGGAACAGAGAAGTCGCCCAGCCAAGCCCTGTCCAACCATATGACATAAAATCATATATCAGTATGAGTTTACAATGTGTTTTATCTTTAAGAAATTACATACTATGCACTGAAAAGGCCTAGAAATAATAATCAATCCAGTAGCCCCAAACACCCACAGTACTGTATCGTGGTCTCTAAATACCACTTCCCGTTTTAAAAGTCCTGGGTCTCCTTGTTTGAATGGCTGATCCCAGGTCTGAGCAGGAAACACACAAGGTAAGTGTAAAATTTATCATCCAGAAAATAAGGAAGCTACCAAAAATTTCTAGGGGCCTGTCAAAAGAAATCAGGGGTCAATCTTAATGGTATAATTTGAACATTAGATTAAATCCCTAAATTCATAATAATATTGAAAATCTCATTGGTCATGATTGGAGGATGGTACTGAACACATCACAACTTTGAAAACTGGCAACGAAAAAGAATCTGGCATTTTGTGCCTTGCCTCCACAATACAAACTGAAGAGTAACAAAAGAATTGATGAGAAAAAGAATTCCAAGAATAAACAAAGGGGGGAGAAATGACCTGACACCATCTTGAGACTTCTAGTGAGCTAATGGATCTGGCCGATAAGAGTCACAAGGAAAGAGAGAACCTGACATGAAGTGCATCCCAACAGAAGGACCCACAACGTCTATAAAGTGGTCTTTACACCCCTAAAAACCATTTCAATCTGACCCAACCTCTGCCTGTAGCCACTAATGAATTGGAAAAAGAAGGGGTAGAGAAACATGCTAGACAAAATCACGGGTATTCCATCAGCAGTATCAGACTCTAGAAAATTATGGGGTAGATGTGTTGGTTTCTTCAATAAATAAATTACAACAAAAGAAGAGAGACACACACAGACTGACCTCAATGAACTGACTTTGTTTAGTGCCCAGTTTGAATAAACTGTCAGTGTGGAGGTCCCTCAAAAAGTTAAAAATTGAGCTACCCTATGATTCAGCAATTGCACTACTGGGTATTTACCCCAAAGATACAGACATAGTGAAGAGAAGGGCCATATGCACCCCAATGTTCATAGCAGCATTGTCCACAATAGCCAAAGCGTGGAAGGAGCCGAGATGCCCTTCAACAGATGACTGGATTAAGAAGATGTGGTCCATATATACAATGGAATATTACTCAGCCATCAGAAAGAACGATTACCCAACATTTGCAGCAACATGGACGGGACTGGAGGAGATTATGCTAAGTGAAATAAGTCAAGCAGAGAAAGACAATTATCATATGGTTTCACTCAGGAAACATAAGAAATAGGAAGATCAGTAGGAGAAGGAAGGGAAGAAGGAAGGGGGGTAAACAGAAGGGGAAATGAACCATGAGAGACTATGGACTCTGGGAAACAAACTGAGGGCTTCAGAGGGGAGGGGGGTGGGGGATTGGGATAGGCTGGTGATGGGTAGTAAGGAGGGCACGTCTTGCATGGAGCACTGGGTGTTACACGCAAATAATGAATCATGGAACTTTACATCAAAAACTAAGGATGTACCGTATGGTGACTACCATAGCATAATAAAAAATTATTTTAAAAAAACTGTCAAAAAAGCCCAAAATTCACAGGACAGTTGAGGAAATGTGCGTTGGCTATTTAGTAATATTTTTAAATTGTTTTCAGATGAGATTTTATTGTGGTTTTATTAGAATTATTTGTTCTTAAGTTCTTTGTCTTTTTCTTATCTGTCAGATACATACGGAAATATTTAGAGATAAAATTATATGATTCCTGGAAATAATTTGGGCTGGGGCCAGGGGGGTATTAGAGGCTTTGGAAGAAACAGGAGTGGCCAGATACTGAGAATTGTTGGTGCTTCAGGCTCGTGATAAACCACTCTCTAACTTGGTATGTGCTTTTAAATTTCCATAATAAGAATTTTTATTTTTTTAAAGATTTATTTATTTTAGAGAAAGAGCCCAGCAGGAGGGGCAGAGGGAGAGGGAGAGAGAAACTCAAGTAGACTCCATGCTGAGCACGGGGCTCGACGCTGGGCTCAATCTCACGACCCTGAGATCACGACCTGAGATGAAACCAAGATTCAGATGCTTTAACCGATTGCACCACCCAGGCACCCCCATAATAAAAGCTTTTAAATCGTGCTTGCAAATAATTTTCAGTGACATGGCAAAATGCTTATTACATAATATTAAGTGAAAAAAGGTAAGGAAAAAATTAACACAGTAAGATCCAAGTTATACAAATCAGTATGCTCTCTACCGAAGCATTCATGGTGGCTATGTTGGCTAGCAGAGTTGTTACGGTAAATTTCATTTCTTACTCTATACTCTAATTTTCTAGCTTTTTCCATGGGCGTGGATGAGTTAGATAATGAGGGAATCAGCTATTTAGTTTAATTTTTAAGAGTAGATGAACTCTGAGCCATCTGAAGTAATGCTCTAGAGTCCTCAGCCATGCGTGCGTACCATCCGCTCAGGAAAGCCTAGAGCACCCCCTGTGGTGCATCTTAGCACTAAAAGTCTGTGAGAGATGGTGAGTGTGTCACTCCACGTTTACAACGAGGCACCATATCACATAATCTGGGATGTATTTGTGCGTCCAGAATTTCACTCCATATCACCAAAGGAATAAAAGAATTCAATCATTTCACCTGTTTGACTTACCTGGATGTCCCCAAAAGAACAGAGCCAAGTAAATAATAATTATGAGGTAATGAGTAGATAATTATTATTAGAAAGTCCTAGAAACTTCTGTAGCAGAGCTGACTTGGACATTTTACCTTTTTTGTTTTAGTGAAAGATATGATCCAGAGGATTCCACATACTCTTTATGCCTTTGTCCATGGAAAATCAGACCTCCAGCCATTGCAGTGTGGGTTGGCCATGCCTGGTGGTACTGCTCCTGGCAGCTCTTCCCAGAGACCCTGAGTCACACTGCCTTGTGCAAGCAGGGAATTTGTTTCCCAGTGGAGATTTTGTGTCACTGCCTTCTTAGGAACCTTTTTAAAGAAACATGTAAAAGGAATACTGAGAGAGATCGGAGCAATGTGTATGTCATCCACCAGCCTAGAAAGTTCTAGAAGGGCTCGCAATGTTAATGTAGCTACCTGCAGGCCTTTTCCTACTCCCATGGAGTCACTTATACCTTGGGACATGGAGCTAAATATCTCTCCCCGTAATCTCTTGGATTTCGTTAAGGTTTTGTTTTATTTTATTTTTCCTCTTTTTTTTAAGATTTATTTATTCATTTTAGAGAGAGAGAGCATACACGCACACAAGTCAGGGGAGGGGCAGAGGGAGAGAGAGAGTCCTCAAGCGGACTCCATGCTGAGTGCAGAGCCGATGCAGAGCTCGACCCCAGGACCCTGAGATCAGACCTGAGCCAAAACCAAGAGTCGGACATTTAACTGACTGAGCCACCCAGGCGCCCCTCCTCTTTTTTCCTCTATACTGCCTATGGATGATTTGACCTCTTTGGCTAAATCTCAACTTGGGAATTTCTTGGATTTCCTGCTTGGAGATCACCACGCACCATCTCCATATGCCATCTGCACATGTGCGTTGTTCCCAGCGGCCGTACTTCATTCTTCCCTCCCTGGTGCCTCTCAAATGTCTTCCCCGTTCTACAAAACACCCTCTGGGGTTGTAAAGTACATTTTATTGATGGGAAAATGGAGACACCAAGAGGCTAAAGGGACTTGGCACTGAGGAAGGAGGCTCCAGATTTGCTTGCCTTTGCCACTGGAGTCACAGCTGGCTCCCCTTCGCGAGAAGCACGGGGATACAGCGAATGTCCACACTCACATGCAGGCCTGCGTGTTCCACCCTGACATCCACGGAGGCCTCCTATTTACGCACTCAATCCCCCCAAACGGGAGACCGTGACCCCTCCCCTCCAGGCTTCGTGTCCCGACCACAGGCACGTCTGCTGTGACCACATCTACCCCAGCATCAGCAGGGGGATGAGTCAAGGTCACAGCCCTCGGGCAGACTTTCCAATAAATTTCACAAGACGGAGTTGCAATTTACAGGGATCCTGTATGTGGGAATCTAAACTGCAGGGAAGAGGAAGGGAGAGAGAGCATCACTCACCAGAAAGTAGGAGAAAAGCTTAGACCACCCACCCGCCTCCTTGACGTCACCCAGATACGACGGAAGAGCCGGCTCCCGTGAGCTCAGACACAAACGTGGTTTTGTACACGGCAGTGCACACTGTCCCTCCTGCCCCGGGGCTAACAGTCATCAACCCTCCATAGGCGATTGCTGAGTGTCCCAAACCAAAGCAGGGCCTTCTGAAGCCCCAATGTTTAGAGGAAGGAATTGAACGTTTCTTTTCTCTTTTGCTGTGTGCAAGCCAGCTTTCATCACCAGCCACCAGATATGAGGGCTAACAGTTCAGGGCACCACCCCAAGGGAGCATGGAGCGGTGGGCACTCCACGAGCAGGGCAGCTGGATCAGCGGGGATCTTGAGGCCAGGTAATGAGATGGGAGAGCAGCTGCTGGTCTGTTTTCAGGCCACAGGGAAAGAGATGCCTCCTCATTTCTCTTTGTGCAGAAGCATCCTGCCCCAAGGGTCTGAATAGGTCAAGTCTACAACAGAGCTTCTCAAACTCTGTGCCAATGTGCATAGGAGTCACCCAGTTAAAATGCAGGTGCTGATTCAGCAGGTCCAGGCTAGTGGGGAGCGAGATTCTGCATGTTTAAGAACCCCCAGCTGATGTGCATACCACCTGCCCACAAGGATCACACTTGGAGTAGCAAAGGTTTAGAGCTGAGCTGTCCCGTGGGTACCCGGGTGTCTCAGTAGGCTAAGTCATGGTCCCAGGGTCCTGGGATCGAGCCCCACACCAAGCTTTCTGCTCAGTAGGGAGCCTGCTTCTCTCTCTCTCCCTCTCCCTCTGCCCTTCCCCACTCCTCATTCACTCTCTCTCAAATGAATAAATAAAACCTTTACAAAATAAAAATAAAAATAAATAAAGCCGAGCTGTCCTGTATGGTAGTGATGGCAATTGTGGCTTTGAACACTTGAAATGTAGTTTGTCGGAACTGAGAATTGAAACGTGCCGTTAAGTATAAAAGATACACTGGATTTGATTTAGATGCGAAGAAAGAATGTAACATCTCAATAATGTTTATATTGACTGTATGGTGAGATGACAATATTAGGGATATATTGGGTTAAATAAGCTATATTATTAAAATTAACTTCCTTATGTCACTATAATATTTTAGGTTACATGAGTTTCACATTTTATTTCTCTTGGGAAGCACTGATTTACAGGATTACCCCAAGCCTCAAAGCCATAATTTTTGTAGTATTTTTTTTTTAAGTCGGCTTCACGCCCAGCACGGAGCCCAACGCAGAGCTCAAATTCACAACCGTGACATCAAGACCTGAGCCGAAACCAAGAGTCGGATGCTTAACTGACTGAGCCACCCAGGTGCCCCTGTAAGTATTCTTAAAGACCATTTTATATCTGTTTGTCTCTTTGAAAATTCACACAATTTATCAGCCTGCCAAAATGGGCCTGGCATCCCACTTCTTCTCACTGGGAAGCAGAAAAAAAAGGGGGGGGCTACTGGAAACCAGATATTTATCTGCTACAAACCATCCCTCACCCTAGCTGGGGGCTTCCTTTGACTATTATCATAGTGGCCTTTGATTTATCACAAGCAATCCAGATATCAGAGCTCCGTGCTTGTTCAAATGATCATTCAGTCTATTCTACAAAATATTCTCTGAAGACCAATCATGCTTGTTTCTGAGAAAGGCGACAATATGATTCGAGTCCCAGGCCGACACTTCGCTTTACCAACGTGCTGTGGTCAATCTCTCTTTTGTAAGGACAACCCTGTCTTCCATCCCTTTCAGCTAAAAATGCCTTTCTCATTAGCCAACATTTTTGAAATCGGAAGGTTGTTTGTTTTAAGCTTTAAGACTGAGGCAAACATTTGTAATAAGGCTCCAAAGGATTTTGCAAACAATGTCCACCCATGATTTCCAAAGCTTGTGTAACATTCTATGTAAAATGTGGGGGCTGCCTCCATGAGGCAAGCATTTCCAGAAATGTTTACTTTGCAGAAGTAAGCGTGCATGTGTGCGTGCATGTGTGCGTCCCCTGCGAAAACTTCCGCACGTGTGCACCACCACGGGACTGCTGGACAGACGCACCCTGGCCCCTCCGCAGACAGCCTTGCACAGGCCAGGGACAGACAGGTTCTCCAGCCCCTTTACTGCAAACCACCCAGACAAGTTTAAGAAGAGAAAGGCCCCGGACTGTCCTGGGACCGTGCTATGGGGTGAAGTGTGTTCCCCAAAAAAAAGATATGTTGAAGTCCTAAGACCTATGCTATAGACTAAGTATGTGTGTCCCCCCAAAAAAGATTCACATGGTGAAGCCCTATCACCCCATGTGATAGCACTAGGAGGCGGGGTCTTTGGGGGTGATTAGGTCATGAGGGAGGAGCCCTCCAGAAGGGATTAGAAGAAGAAGATGCCCCAGAAAGCTCCTTGCCCCTTCTGCCCTGTGAAGACACAGTGAGAAGGCAGCACCCACGCAGCAGGAAGTGGGCTGTCACCAGACTCTGCACCTGCCGCACCTTGAGCTCAGACTTCCCAGCCTCCGGAGCCGTGAGAAATACTTTCTGGTGTTTAGAAGCCTCCCAGATTGGGGTGTTCTGTTAAAGCGGCCCAAAGGGACTAAGACACCCTAATATCTCAGAATGGTTCCTGATTTGGAAATAGGGTCTTTCCTAAAGCAGTTGAGGTGAGGTCATGGGGTGAGACCCTAATCCAGTATGACCAGTGTCCTTCAAGAAAAGGGAAATTTGGACACAGATCCGCAGAGAGGGAAGCACCATGTGAGGAGAGGAAGGGAGGATGCCGTGGGAAAAGGTGACTTACACCTGCCATGAGCCACAGAATGTCTGGGGCCACCGGAAGTGGGAGAAAGGCCTGGAATGCATCCTTCCCCAGCATCTGCGGCGGGGGCATTGCCCTGCCCACACCTTGGCTTCGGGCTTCTACTCCCTAGAGTAGAGACAGAACACCGCTCGGTCATTCTAAGCCGTCCAGCTTGCAGGCCTTTGTTAGAACAGCCCAAGGAAGCTAACGCGGACCCAAAGCTCCCAGAGTTGGTTGACTTGCCATCACTCAGACACGCCAGCCCGCCTGGGTTTCCAGATCCACACCGGTGACTTGGAAGCTACCATTTAAAGTCCCAGTGTCTTAAGAATGCACCGCATACAGAGTTGTCAGATTTAACAAATAAAAATACGGGTTACGCAGCTAATCTGAATTTCAGGAAAGTGACAAACAATTTTTTAAAGATTTTTTTGTTAATTTGAGAGAGAGAGAGTTGAGCAAGAGAGAGAGCATGAGCGAGGGAGTGGAGGAGCAGTGGGAGAGGGAGAAGCAGACTCCCCTCTGAGCAGGGAGCCCAACACAGGGCTCGACCCCAGGACCCTGGGATCATGACCTGAGCCAAAGGCAGACACTTAACCAACTGAGCCCTCCAGGCGCCTGACAAATAATTTTTTAGCGTAAGTATGTGCCATGCAATATTTGGGACAATAAAATACTAATAATTATTTGCTATTTATCTGATATTCAGCTTAAGTGGGTGTCCTATATTTTATGTGGCGACCCTGGACACAGAGTATATTTGGACTCTTTTAAACTCGCTCGAAAAGACGTGTCCTTAGTGTCACGAGGCGGGCGGGGAGAATTTCATGAGTCTGGGTCAAATAACAGGGTCATTGTCTGGCATCAGATCGTTGATGCTCGCATGATGAACGGCAGAAATGTTGCCCTCGTAGAAAGCTCAATGCTGGCATTTTCTAAGTCGGTAAAATATTTCCGTTGGTGCAATTTATCTAATACCTACTTCGTAGTTCAAACCATAGAGTCCATTTTCATCCACGTGCATGACTGTCCCACCTGAGATGACAGCAATCATCCTGGACTATTTAGAGCAGACAGGACCGGCTTCTGGGCACGTGGCCCGTGCAGCCACATAGGGTCCCGTGCACGGAAGGGCCCTGTGTTTGGTTCCAAATGGTTCTGTTGCTGTATTGGAATTCTTAAAAATGTTTGCTCCGGGGGCCCCGCATTTTTACCTTGCTTGGGCCGCACCAAGTACATAGCCAGTCCCGAGGGCGGATAGACGCAGGGATGGGTAAGCAGGCTACCCAAAATGCTCTCCTCTCTGAAACCTGCAAGACCCCTCCCCGGCCTGTTCCTGGCTCGACTCACTCACAAGCGACATGAGCCCTTTGCCCCGGCATCTCTGCTCAGCCCCACGCTGCTGTTTCCAGCACGGCTTTGATCTCATTCGTGTCTTGCTGGTTCAAGGGACTGTTGTTGATTCTGTGCGTGCTGTGCGAGCTGCGGTCTGGACCCTCATCCAGCTCGGCAGCAGGAAGGCAGCAGGAATCCACTGCTTTGGCTTCACGGGGCCGTGGTTCTTAAAGAACAGCTGTTCTCCCAGCACCGTGAAGGCTGGGTGGAGATCTTCCTGAAGGCGCCCTTGAACCAGCAGACTCCGGCTGACTTCCCACCGGTAGCTGATTCCCACGCTGGGTTGGTACAGAACCAAGTCCCTGCCATCGGCTGCTCTTCTTTTCCTGACTCTGTGGGTCCCGCCCTGCCCCCACAGGCTTCAGTTTCTCTCTCCCTCTTAGCATTTCTCTCTAGATGTCCCTGGCTTGTGTCTGACACACCCCTTCCCTTGTCCTCTCCGTGTGACTAACCGTTCCATGACTCTACCAGGCCCAGGGCCAAACCACTTTTTGCTTGGGTCACTCTCCAAGGAAAAAGACACAGAAGATGACATTCAAGTTCATTCTGCTTTGTGTTGATGTCCCTTTTAAAGGTCATTGAAGCCAAAGGTTAGAGGAAAAAGATTTGGAAGCTGGTTTTCCCATTCATTCCATTTCTACAGCAATCTCATCAGCAATTACACTAAGAGTATCAGAAGACAGAATTCTGGCTGATAGACTCTGCTGTGTGACCTTGGGTGAGTCACTTAACCTCTCAGACCCGGTTTCATCATTTCTCAAATAAGAGTTAGATTAGATAATGCTCTCAGATGAGTCTGTAATTGGCACATCAAAGTTACAACTCTGAATTATTCCACCAAGAGGAACAGGTATTTCATAAATCTGAGTTTTGTGATCTCCTGCATTCATCAGCAGTCACTGGGGTAATGCTACATAACAAACAATCCCGAATCTTAGTGGCTTTAGAACAACAACATCAATCTCTTGCTCACCGTTCTGCAGACTGGCTGGGAGCACTCTGCTCTGGGCTGCAAACCAGGTTCCGCTCAGCTCCGTGTAGCTGGCATTCTGGGACCCAGGCTAACCTGGAGGCGGCTGCACGGTTCTGCTCATGGTAGCGGGACAAGAAGCGGGGCCAAACCGCCCAAACACATGCAAAGTCCCTGCTTGTGTCCCATCCCCCTAAAAAAAGATATCAGAATCCTGCAACACTCCCCAGTATTTCAGAATGTGGCCTCATTCAGAGATAGGGTCTTTTGCAGAGGTGATCAAGTTAAACCAAGTTTATAAGGACGAGTATCTTTATTAAAAGGGGAAATGTGGACACAGAGACATGTGTTCAGGGCAGATGATGTGGAGTCATGGGGAGAAGACAACCATCACAAGCCAAGAAGAGCGCCTGGAGCACACGCTCCCTGCAGCCTCAGAAGGAACCAACCTGCCCACACTTTGACCTCGAACTTCCCGCCTCCAGAGCCATGAGAGAGTGCATTCCTGTGGTCTAAGCCCCCCAGTCTGTGCTACTTTTTTACAGCTGCTCTGGCAAACTAAGACACCATATACCCATATTCGTCTGGGGAGAAAGTTCTTAATTTTTATTAGATTTTAAAGGAGGATCTATGAACCACCCATGTAATGTAACTAACATAGCTGTGAGTTCCAGTTTGGCTGCAATGGAAGGGCAAGGGTTAACACACCGGCTCTCAGATTGGTCCCTGTTGAACAGAAATCTGATTGGTCCAAGCCCATGCTGGGACAGCTCGAGAACCTCAGCCTGCCCCAAAGAGGGCATGATGCCCCGACCCTCTTCGCAACTCTCTCACTGCCGGGGCTGGTCAGATCTATTCATCTCCTCGAGATTTGGACTTGTCCTTGATCAGGAAAGGCTAAGTTTGGGCAAACTGGGTTACACCTAGAATCTCAATTGTCCACAGTCACCAACCAATGTCTTCTCCTGGGTCCTGTGTTATTGGCCAAAAATCAGTTCAATTAATACCAATTGACCAAATAACTAAAATGTGAAATTTCTCTTAGTAACTGATGTTGATGTGTTAAAGGATTGCTTAAGGACTTTAATAGAAACATAGTGACAGTGTTGACAAGAATTTAGCTTCTAATAATTAAGTATATAGAAAAATATAGTTCATTATCAGTAACCAAACTTTAGCATTTACCCGTGAAACTTTTCTTATATTATGCTGGCATATAAAAGAAATAAGATTGGGCTAATCGGTCTAGTGAATTGATTTTTACTTAAGAAATCACTCTGTACAGTTGCTCAGGCTGTGCACTATGCAACCACAGGGGCTCCACACTTAGAGCCATGATATAATGGCACCTCCAAAACTGCACAACGCAGACAGAACGCCTTCTACAAATTACCCCTCCCCAACCCAAGAGCCTTGTCTCCTTGCTAATTGCCCACAGGGACTTTGCTTCTGACCACAGTTCTCAGCCTCTCCCACTCCCAGTGCCATCACCATTCTGTCCTTTTCAGAACCCTGCAACAAGACCCTCTTTTTTAGTGCATTTCCTTCCATTCTCTGCCATGTCTACCTGCCCCCTCCAAGAAATGTATGCGTGTCTTGGATGGATACATTGTGGAAACAAGACCTCTACTAAGCAATTATTGCTTGTGTAGGAAACCAAGCACCACGAAGGTTGGAATGGGGAAGTTTATTGGCAATAGACAGGACCTACGTAATGGAGAGATTCTGAAGAGGGAGAATAGGACCCTGCCTTCTTCCTTACTAGAAAGATGCCCTGAGAAACATATATAGTGTTCCTCCCTCGGAAGGGAGTTAGGGTCATCACAGACACCCATGTGCGGGTGTGTCATGGGTGCAGGGAGCCTGGCACGTCGAGGCCTCCCAAGGCTGCAGATACCCTTCTGGAATCCATCGTGCTGTGTAGCAGCCCCATCATTTTTTTCAATGGAGGTGAATTCACAAAACAGAAAATTAGCCATTTGGAAGTAAACAATTCAGTGGCGTTCAGCACGTTTGCAATGTTGTTCAACCACGGCCTCCATCAAACTCCCAAATATTTTCATCACCCCAGAAGGAAACCCCATGCCCATTGAGCAGTCACTCCCCATCCTTCCTTCCGTCCAGCTCCTGACAACCACTAATCTCATTCATCTCTTTGGATTTACCTATTCTGGGCATTTTGTAGAAACGGAATTGTAAATATGTAGTCTTTCATATCGGACGTCTTTGACTAAGCATAACATCTTGGAGGCTTATCCGTGCTGCAGCATGTGTCAGTACTTCCTTCTTGGTTGGGGATGAATAATATCCTATTGTATAGACTTATCTCATTTGTTTATCCAGTTCTCTGCTGATGGACATTTGCGGTGTTTCCGCCTTTCTGTAATTATGAATAATGCGGCTATAAACATTAGTGCACACGTTTTGTTGAGTACTTATTTTCAATTTTGGGGGGTGTATACCCAAAGATTCTCTGCCTCCCCATCATTTTGATTGTAGAGCAAACCTTGCGGAGACCTTATATTTCAGGGTGTTATGGGCCATATCTGCTCATATTTTCAGCACTTGTCCTCAATCTTTTTACTATAGATCAAAGATCAGCAAACTTTTCCTACAAGGGCCAAGTATGTAAATATTTTAGGTTTTCTGAGCCTTATGGTCTCAGCTGTAACTACCCAGCTCTGCTTTTGTGGCAGGAAGCAAGCACAGACAATACAAAAAGTTTGTTCTCCAGTAAAACTTCATTCACAAAAATAGGTAACAAGTCAGATTTTATGGTCAGGCTGTAGTTTGCCAACCCTGGCTCTGGGATAGGTACAGGATGTGACCTTTTCCAAGTGCTGCGTTCCGTGGGGGCTGGACTCCCTCCAGCTACATAGGATAGTGTAGGGTAGGGTAGGGCAAGGGAAAGGAGGATAGTATAGAGTAGGAAGAGATCCTAAAACATGTGGGCTTGTGGAAAAAAAATTCTAGTCACCAAACATTTGTTACAGCAAAAATAACCAAACGCTGGAGTCTCGCTGCTGGCTCGTGCATGGATGGGAAGGCCACGGTGAGGTGGGATCCTGTGAGCGTGGCACCCAAGGCTCTTCTTGCAAAGAGCAGCCCCCCCAAGAAAGAGGTGATGGGATCTGCCTGGGTCAGGCAGGGGGGCAGCTGGGATTCCGAGCCCGTGCTGACCCCGAGGCTCCTAGCCAGCTGCTTCCAGTGCTGGCCAGCATGACCACACTCCAGCCACGAGGCTCCACGCTCCAGCCATGAGGCTTCACACTGGAGGAGCAGCAAAGACAGAAGCAAAGGACAGGGCGATGGGGCCAAGAGCCGAGGGATGTGGGCAGCCTCCAGACTCTGAAAAAGGCATGGAAATGGAGCTCTCCCCTAGAGCCTCCAGAAGGCACACAGTCCTGCTGATGACTTAACTTTAGCTTTAATGAGATGCAACTGGGCCTTCCGCCCTCCAGAACTATAATGTGGGTGCTGTGGTCACCTGTTACGGCGGCCATGAGAAACTCGCATAGATTTTGGTCTATATTGGGTCCGCCCTCAAGGATCTTATAATTCAGCAAAACAAAAAAGAAAACCAAAAACAATAAGCATTCATGGGGAACATAATATAATTATTCAAGACTCCCGCAATGTGTTCCCACAACTGGCTGCTGTCTGCCCATGGTGGCTAGTTGCCATGGCTAACAGCAAGCAGTGTGGTTTACAAAATGCTTTCTTCTTAGAACCTCTTTCACAGTCGGGAGCTGCTGATGTCAGACCTGGCACCAACATTCCCACTTTGTTGGGTGAATTCGAAGATGAGAGAACTCACAGGCAAAATGGAGCCTACAGATGGATTCCGTCTGGGCCCACCGAAACACACAAAATTTAAAAGTTTACATTTTGAGTTAGTTGCCAGTATTTAAGATTTGATTGAAAATAAAGCTCTCCTGCGTCCCTTCAAAACAGCAGGAGACCCAGGGACACCGAAGCCCGGGTTCCTGCCTGACCACCCTCAGCGAGAGCCGGGCCACAGCTGCCGCGTCACAATGGCCCGAGCTGTCCAGCCCCCGCTCCTCGGCCCGTCTGCAGTCCCTGCTCCAGGCAGAAATCGACACGAGGCTTTCCAGAGAAATGACCTCACTCCCTGAACCAGGGTGTTTTTTCTCTTGCCTCACCATGTAAGTCCCTTGAGGGGAGTCCGACATTTGTTCTTAAAATATACTCCAAAGTCCCAGAAGGGCCAAATGCCACTGGGAGCCAGAACCGCCTCTTAACTGACCAGTGTGGGCCTGACCACGTCCCACGGTGGGATCACCCTGGGCCACCAGCAGTACCCACACATCGGAGTGCTCCTGGCCCCGAGAAGCCTCGGGAGAAACCAAGGCGCCAACCAACATGCAGCAGAAAGTCCCAGAATTTCCAGGGAGAAGAGGAAAGGAATGTGCTGTGCTGAGGTCCTGGTGTGGAAAACTCCCTTCCGGGATGTGTAAGCTTTCACGGGAACAAGACTTCGAGCATATGCTTCAAAGACCCAGGTGGAAGCCCGTGAGCCCTGAGGATTTGTTCTGGAAGCTAGGAGGGCACGATTAACCAAAGAGAATGAAAACACACCCCGGACACGCTGAGGAGCAGAAACGCCAGCATGTGGCGAGGATCCGGGCTGGGAAGCCGGCCGCGTGGTGGAGAGGGCCCGGCACCAGGAGAGCAGCCGGGCACCTGCAGCCCGCAGGAAGCCTCCCCTCTGCGGCCAAGCCAAGACCCGGGGAGACTCTGGGCCCACACCACTCACCTGCCCACAGCGCACACACCGTGTGCGGCGCACAGATTCAACCGCCCCAACCAAGTCTCTGCCAAGTCAAGTTTCTAGAGGACAGGGACTCGAGCAGAGGTCCTGTTTATCAACACAACACACAGGACCGGGTTCGTCATAGAAGCCCCCCCCCGCTTGTGCCTATGACTGAAGGACTTCGTTCACTCTCAGAAATATGTGTCAGGGACTGTTGTGTACCAGGCAAGGTGTGAGGCTGAGAACACAGTGGTGAGGAGGCGAAGGGAGGGAGGGAGGGGGAGGAGAGAGAGAAAGACGGTGAGGTGAGAAAAGAGGAAGAGAGGGGGAGGGATGGGGGAGGGAATGGGCAGCACAGTTGTGGGAAGCCAGGCAGACATTCCTGGTAAATCAGTTCTAACTTGAGGGGTCTTAATCAGGAGTCCACATTCTCCCAGAGAATCCGGGGGGGGGGGGGGGTCCATAAACTTGCATAGGAAAATAATGACATTTGTATTTTTACTAATATCTGCCTGAAAGTTAGCATTTCCTTCTATCATGAATGGACACAAACACCAGGAATAGACCTGGGACTGGGTCAAGGATTAGAAATACATATACTTTGATGTAACGTTACACCTGTTCCAGCAATCTCAAAACCACAGGGATCGCCCATTGCTACTTTTGCGATTGTAGAAAGCTTGTCATAACTGGGGGTAGATCTTATTACAAAACGCATTAAAAAGTTTTTAAAGTTGATAAGTGTGTATCAAGGTAACTGATTTACTCTGCAACCCAGAGTGTTTTCTCTGATGCATTTAAAAACCTCATCCTTACAAGGGGTCCATAGGCTTTACCAAAGAGGTCATGGCCCCTGGAGAGGGGAAGAGTCCCTGCCCTCATCAGAACCCAAGTGAGACTCTGGGGAAGGCTGCTCTCAGGAAAGGGCCATCTCTTTTTATTACTATTATTATTTCATCTTATTTATTTTATTATGTGCAGTCAGCCAGCATATAGTGCATCATTAGTTTTTGATGTAGTGTTCAACGATTCATTAGTTGCGTGTAACACCCAGTGCTCATCACAACACATGCCCTCCTTAATGCCCATCACCCAGTCACCCCACCCCCCCACCTCCCTTCTAGAAGCCTGTTTGTTTCCCAGAGTCCAGAGTCTCTCATGGTTTGTTTCCCTCTCTGATTTCTTGCCTTTCAGTTTTCCCTCCCTTCCCCTATGGCCCTCCGTGTTATTCCTTATATTCCACATATGAATGAAACCATATGATAATTATCTTTCTCTGCTTGATTTATTTCCCTTAGCATAATCCCCTGCAGTTCCATCCATGTCAATGCAAATGGTGGGTAATCATCCTTTCTGATGGCTAATATTCCATTGTCTATATGAACCACATCTTCTGTATCCATTCATCTGTTGAAGGGCATCTCGGCTCCTTCCACAGTTCGGCTATTGTGGACACTGCTGCTATGAACACTGGGGTGCAGGTGCCCCTTCTCTTCACTATGTCTGTATCTTTGGGGTAAATACCTAGTCGTGCAATTGCTGGGTCATAGGATAGCTCTATTTTTAACGTCTTGAGGAACCTCCGTACTGTTTCCATAATGGCTGCACCAGTTTGCATTCCCACCAACAGTAGAGGGCTCCCCTTTCTCCACATCCTTGCCAGCATCTGTCATTTCCTGAGTTGTTAATTTTAGCCATTCTAACTGGTGTGAGGTGGTATCTCATTGTGGTTTTCATTTGCATTTCCCTGATGCCGAGTGATATTGAGCGTTTTTTCAGGTGTCTGTTGGCCATTTGTATGTCTTCTTTGGAGAAGTGTCTGTTCATGTCTTCTGCCCATTTCTTGAGTGGATTGTTTGTTTTTTGGGTGTTGAGTTTGAGAAGTTCTTTATAAATCTTGATTTCCAGCCAGGAAAGGGCCACTCTTAGGCACCCTTCAGAATCTTGGTTCACCCTTGATATAATTAAACTGATTTAAAGCCTTTCCGCAGGACGGAGATGGCTGGTTATGTTTTGTTCTCGGATAACAGGTTACAGGTACTATGCACTGCACTAGAACCCATAACGCAAGTCTGGCAAGTGGATATTTCACCATTTTTTAAACGAGGAAGTTGAAACTCAGAGAAAGGTAGTCTCTTGCTGAGTGTCGCTCAGTCCATCTGCCAGGGGTGACGCAAGGCCTTACAGCTCTGCCTGCTGATCAAACCCCCCCTCCAGGGGGCCAGCCTGCGCGCCTGCTCCTGCCGCGTATGCGCTCCTGCAGGGACTGCCCGCGGCGGGGCCATAGCCCCACCTCCTAGCACATCTCGGGTCTCTCTTCTGCCCACCCCGTCCCGCCCACTGCTCCGTCTGTCCTTAGGTGCCTGGGACAGCATGTGATGCGGATCATCAGGACAAGTGTGCACTAGGATATTCGCCTGGAAGCACCTTGGTTTCTCAAAGCTCAGAGCTATCTCCCCATCTTCCATCCAGGTGCGTAGGTGAGGTTACCAGGAAAGCTGTGCAAGAGCAAACAGCTGTAATGCTAATAACAAGGATGAAGGCACCCCGCCAGCCACCCACTTGCTTCAGGATATCTGTAAAATTGCATGTAAAAGGTCAATAAACACTTTCATTTCCTGACCCATCTCTGCCTTTAGAGTTCTGCCTCTGTAGGTGGGTTCCCCATTCAAATCCAACACCTGGGGTGGGGGGGAGCCCGCTCCCAGCCCCATCACGCCTCAGGGCGAGGCTGGCATTCTGGTGATGGGAAACCCCCCCAGGGGGGCACTTCACGCACACACATCCTCTCACATGTCCCTCTAGGGGGAGTCGGGAAGCTATTTCGCTCCAGTGTTACAGATGTGGAGACAGAAATGCCCCCTGAATGTGAGGGAGCCTCATTGGCACCTGCTGTCCATCCTGAGCTCCCACACACACACACACACACACACACCCTGGTTCCGAGTAGGAGAGAGCACAGGCTCCACACGTTCTGGATGAATCTGGATTACCCTTCATCTGTGTTCTATTGCTGTGGTTGCCCTGAAATCGAGCTTCCTCGCTAGCAGCAAAAGCTGTCCTTTGCCCTCTTCCTCTGCCCTCTGCCCTGTTCAATGTCCTAGTCTCCAGGACTTCCTTGGAGGAATCTTCCTAAGAACTAGTCACAGGATTGCATGGGGCGGGGCTGGAACACTCATGCTTAGAACACCAGTCCTGAATCACCTGCTGGCTGTCTTGCAAACGCCCGCATTTTGCATACATCAGTCGCCTGAGTGTGTGGGGCTGGGAGTGGGGGTCATGACTCAAGGAGGCAGCTTGCTTAAGCTTTGCCCAGACAAGATGATTGAGAATTCAGGAGCACCTATTTGCATAAACATCTGCATATCGTTAGCCATCAGATAGGATCTCTGTTTTCTTGGAAGATTGGAGGTCAGGATTCAAACTGATGGATCAGGCAAGCTGAGCCTCCTTGCAAAGAAAGTCAACAGCAGCTAAAGTTGGGGGGTGCAGGGTGGGGAGGGGGAACACGGTGAGGTTCAGGACCCAGTCCTGATGAGCTTGAAGAAAGTGCAAGTTTTCCTCACACGTGCTGGGACCTTACAGTCCAGAGTACCGACTGGTGTGAGTGGCTTGCAAGGTGCCGAGCATGATATGATGGGCATACAAGCATCTACTGGACCCACATTTGTGGCCACGCTGTGGCCGTGGCAGGTCCTGGCCGTGGGAGCTGGGAGACACCAGGGCTTGACAAAGGGGATGACAGTCACTTGCTCTCCGGGAAGGAGGATCCCCTACCCCCACCCTCTCTCCCCACTTGGCCCAGGGTTAAGAGTCATGGGGGTGCTTGTTCAAGACGCAGGTTGGGGACCCTGCCCCAGGGCTCCAGAATTCAGCTCTCCAGCACCGCTGTCCATGGGTTAGGGGCTTTCGAATAACAGAATCCCGGGGACATTGTCCAAATACATGCATTCATCCCAATACGTGGCAGACTTACTGAATCAAAATCTCCCCAAGTTAGGCCCGGGTGACTCTCAGGCATCCCAAGTTTGGGACCCCATCTTGAACAAGCGGTTTTCAAAGGATGGTCCCCAGACGGGCAGCAACAACCTCACTTGGGAGCTTGTTAGACATGCAGATTCTCAGGCCCCACCCCAGAACTGTTGCATCAGAAACTCTGCGGGTGGGGCCCCGCCCTGCAGGTGATTCTGATGCCCCCGAAGTATGAGACCCGCGGGGAGACTGTGAGCCTCCTGAGAGCTTGGACTTACCCAGCCCTGGCTGCTCCAGAGGCAGCCGTCCGCTCCTCCCTGCTCCCGGTGGACAGAACACAGCTCCTAGGGCAGGCCTGTGTGCACGGGAGGCTGCCACCAGGAGCCGAGAGAGCCTGCCCATCGCTGTTGTCATGAGAACCTTCTGCAGGCTCTGGTTTGGCCTGTCTTGCTCCAAACCTGCCCAAGAACCTGACTTCAGGGTCCAGGGCACCAAATGCAGCGTGGAGGGCGCTTTCTCTGCTAGCGTGAAGCGTGGAACAATGTACACGTCTGGTGCGTCTTAGCCACGGCCCTGAACGAGGGCCAGGCCCCTTGCTGATCCCCGTCAAGTTGACGTGGACATGGGTTTCTGCTGCAGTCCTGCCAGGTCCCTGATAATCATGGAACACACGGAACCCCCCAAGCCTTTGCCACGGCCATCCCGCACCCACCCTCCCTCGCCCTTCGAAGCCCCACTCAAGCTCCCCTCCCCCACGAAACTTCTCTGGTCCTGTCCAGCCCTCCCCGACCTGCCCGCCCTCCACACACGGAGACGCAGTAGCCTTCAGTATTTGGCACTTCCAGGCCCCTTGAAACTTCTGCTTTATTTCCCCACGGAACATGCCAGTCTGCTGAGCCAGGGACAATAATACTCATTTATTGGTTTTTTTCCTTCCCTCAAATTGCTCAGCATCCAAGAGACTTGTCATCAAGGTGCCCAGTGAGTATCTCCTGGATGATAGTCAAAAGCCTCATGGCGAAAAGCAAGAACCGTATGTCACTGTGGCTGCATGGAAGGCTCTGGATTTGCACACACACACACCCTTAGTATGGTTCCAGATCAATGGGCATTTGTACTGAGGCCTGGGAGTGAGCTTCGGGTCCTTTGCAAAGATGGGAAGGCAACACCAGCCCTGAAAATCACGGCTGACCGTCAAGCTGGCTCCCGGCGACCTTGGCCCGGCCGTCCGCACTGGCTCCTCTCTGCAAAATGGGAAGGGCTTGAGCTCGACAGCCCTATCTCAAGTCCCAGCTTCGCCACTTA
Source organism: Ursus americanus (assembly GCF_024610735.1). NCBI lineage: Eukaryota > Metazoa > Chordata > Mammalia > Carnivora > Ursidae > Ursus > Ursus americanus. Next base: position 93,353,451 of record NC_142130.1, read on the forward strand.
TGAATAGTGGTAACATAACTGTTAACCTACGGGGACCTCGGCCACCCCCTCCTCTGGCCTTTGCACACCCTGCATGCCCAGGGTCTGGGAGAATCTGGCTTCGCACACCCAGGGACTGCCCTTCCTGCACGCCCAGGCAGGAGGTCCTGCTCTGGGAGGCATTTGCATCTGGGGGTCAAGGAGAATGGGGTGGGTAGAAGGGGTTGAATGGTGTCCTCTGCCAGCAAGGAGATCAGGAGAAGAAGGTCACCAGAGGCTGAGAGAAGACTGTGGTGCCCAGGAGATGCAGGGATGAGACATTGCTGGGAGTGCCCGCCTGGAGCCCTTCCATGTCCTCCCAGAGGCATGAGTGAAGGTGGCATTTCCTTGACATGATCTCTGGTGATCATCTGTATCTCTGAATCATGGCAATTCTCGGATTAGGTCTCAGCCCAGTGACAGGTCAGGACAGTGACAATGTGCATGTATTGGGCACCGGGGCTAAGGATGTCACAGCAGGCACCCCTGAGGAAGGGACTGCTGTCGTAACCACAGCATGGGGGTCAAGCAAGGCACAGAGAAGTTCAGAAATTACTTCACGTCCCACAGCTTGTCACGCAAAGCTGGTGCTTGACCCCATGCCAGTCCCTCGTCTGTGCTCTCAGACACTCCTGTCCTGTATTGAGGCAGGGACGTGGGTCCCACGAGCCAGCCCCTGTCCACGCAGGGCTTTCACCGGGCTCTTGTCCCCTGCCCAGGCCTGGAAGCCGATCCGAGCGGCCATCTGAGGCTCAAGTCCACTCTCTGCCCACCCCACGAGGGGCCGGCTGAGGTGTGAGCGGGACAGCGGGGACAGAGCCCCCCGGGGGTCTGGGACAGCAGGGCTGCAACGCAGAGGGGGTGCAGCCGAGGGGCGGAAGGGAAACCAGACGGGGTTCTGTGTCCAGAGGGTCTGCAATTAATTAAGACTGAAGGGAATGCTGAATAACCCTTTTGTGGATCAAAAGCGCTCAGTTGGAAACCCAGCTGACAAGCCCAAGAAAACCAACTTCATGGGCTTATGAGAAACCCAGGACGTAGAGGACTGAGAAGCGCTTTGTTCCAGACCTTCGTGTGAGCCGCGGAGATTCGGGTTACAAAGCGGCCGGCGCTGCCCCGTTAGAGCAAACACCGCCTCGCAGAAGCCAAGGCCGACCAGGTGTAGAAAGGCCAGAAATAACACACGGCCGCTGGGCCTGAGCCGGGGAGCCCGCAACTGCTCTTTCACAAAGACACACTCGCACACCGCCCACCGCGAGTGGGCACCCGGCGGGGGTAGAAATTGCCCTGAACCCCCCACCAGGTGGACCCCCCAGCCTGGGCCTGTTTCAGTGTGGATTTTCCAGTCTCCTTTTGGTTTTGCCACCAAGAGCTCTGAAAACTCCCCAGGACTGTGTCGCCCAACGCTGAGGGTTCCGATGTCATTGACGGGCGGTGAGCCTGGACGGCAGGACTCTTTAAAACCTCCGGGGATCGTGGGCTGAATGGTGCCCCCCCCACCAGAAGATGGGTCCAACCTGGAGCCCCTGAATGGGGCCTGACTGGGAATAATGGTCTTTGCAGGTGTCATTAAGGGAAGGCTCTCTAGGTGAGATCACCCCGGGTAGGGTGGCCCTAAATTCAGTGACTGGCGTCCTCACGAGAGACAGACAAGGAGACACACAGAGGCCCAGGGAGAAGGGCCTGTGAGGGAGGGCCAACATTCCTGGTGCACGTGGGCTCCGGTGCAAGTGATGCTAGGAAGTCTGGGGGTGCGGGGGAGGCTGGGTCACTGCATCTCCTGAGCCACAGGCCTTCGAGCCTGCTGTGACCTTGAAAACACTTTAGGAAACACGGTTCCGATCTCATCGGTCTGTGCGGGGCTCTGTCGCGGGCACTTTCCTAAGGCTCCCAAGGTGATTCTAATGTGCGGTCAGGACTGGACATCACTGCCAAAGACTCGAGGCTGGAACCCCGATCCAGAAGGAGTCGAGCTGTTACGTGTTTGTTTGTTGCTGTTCGGTTGGTTGGTTGGGGTGTGTTTATCTCTTTGGTTTTCAGGCATCCCCCAACAAGGGATGCCTGAAAGAACACCAGATATGCGGAGAAAACAGATCCAATCAGGTTTCCCGGAATGTCAACACAGGCAGGTGTCCCAGGTGCCACCAAACAAAGTCCCACAGACTGAGAAGTTTGCAAAGAAATTTACTGTCTGACGCTCCGGAGGCCAGAAGTCTGAGACCAAGATGTGGGCAGGGCTGGTTCCTCCGGAAGTCAGGGAGGGAGGCTCTGCCCCATCCTCTCCCCCCGGCTTCTGGGGGTTTGCCGGCAATCTTTGGGGTTCCTGAGCTTGTAGCAGCATCATCCCATCTCTGCTTTCATCTGCACCCCCACCACATTTCTCCTTTTTATAAGGACACAGTCCTGTTGGATCAGGGCCCACCCTAATGACCTCGTTTTCACTTGATTAGCTCTGTAAGGGCTCAAGTCCAAATCAAGTCCTATTCGAGGTACTGGGGGTAAGATGCCAACAGACCTTTTGGAGGACACAATGCCCCCTGACAGGCCCCGAGCTCACATTCCTGTCCAGACCCTAGAGGCTGGCACTGGTCCTTTCAAGGTGGAGGGGACCAGGCCCTGAGAGGGCTTCCTGCCATGAACAACGACCTCGAGGCTCCAGGCTGCTCACGAGTTGCGCCCAGTCAACACATGGCAGGTCGCAGTCCCTCGACCTGAGACCCTGGCCCTGGCTTGTCTTGGGACCTTTGACCCAAGTTTGAGGGTGGTGAAAGAGAGGGGTCCCTAGAGGTCAAAGTGGAGGTGTCAGGGCTCCTCAGGGGGCATCTGGGGACAAGGAAACTTCCAGAAGGGACTCCTTCCAGTGGCAACCCAGTGGAGGGTGATGCTGCGTTTCCGTTAAGAAACAATGTAGTCACTTACAACAGGGACTGGATTTTTAGTTCCCTTTAGTAACAACACTGGGGCATCTGGGTGGCTCAGTCAGGTGAGAGTCTGACTCTTGATTTCGGCTCAGGTCATGATCTCAGGGTTGTGAGATCCAGCCCTGCAGCCGGCTCTGTGCTCAGTGGGGAGTGTGCTTGAGATTCTCTCTCTCTCCCCTCTGCCCCTCCCCCTGCTCATGCGCACACACGCTCTCAAATAAATCAATAAATAAAATCTTTAAGAAATAAAATACAACACTGCCCACATTTTATACTAAAATAAGATATTCTTAGCATTTTATCCATAAAACAGTCCAGACTCAGAAAAAAAAGTAGGTGCTCAGTTAATGGCCATGAAAGGTAATGTTAAACCTAAGGTCTTAACTGTAATTTAAAACAAAGCCATCCAGGAACCAAACTGAAGGTTACAGAAGGGAGGGGTGGGGGATGGGGTAACCAGGTGATGGGTATTAAGGAGGGCACGTGTGCTGATGAGCACGGGGTGTTACACGCAACTAATGAATCGCTGAACACAACACCAAAAACTAATGTACTATATGTTGGCTAATTGAACATAATAAAAAAAAGAAATTACCTTAAAAATACACAACCACATAAATAGCACATAAATCCATACACAGCACTGTCATTGTAAAATACTGAGGTGTTGAGCTGAATAAAATGAGGAAGAGTTCTTTGAAATGAAAAAAAAAAAAAAAAAAAAAAAAAAACCACAAAGCCAGACCCTAAGCCCTTGGGTTCTAGAAGTTTCTGTACTCAGCACAACACTTACCGCACCCCACCTTTTTAGGAAGTTGACTCATGGGTCCATACACAGCCTGGTTTAGACAGATACACTCTCCCTTCCTTTCCTCCCTCGCAGATGCAGCCCCTGGGCGCTGACCACCTCCCACTCTGCTATCCTCCCTGCTTCCTCTCTGCCCAGGCAGGACCCGGGGAGGGCAGGTCCCCTGGCTTCTGTCTGGGTCCTGGGCCACGGAGGGGGTCTTCAGTGTTGATTGAAGTCATTCGTGAATGGACAACTACCCCAGCTGGTTACTCGGAAGTTCCCATTTTTTATTTTATTTTCTACATTTCATGGTTAGTATTGCCTGTTTAAAAAAAAAAAAAAAAAGCCTCCTGGCAACTACACTTCAATAAAATAAAGAAAGAGAGAGGGAGGGAGGGAGGGGGAGAGGGAGGGAGGAGCCTCCTTTATAGATTAGAAGACAACCTTTCTGAGCTAAATAAATATTGCTTCACGAGCACACGGTGGGCATCATTTATGACAGTAAGAGAATCACTGTGGGAACACCAGCAGGTTGAAGAACTAAGTTAGGGATAAAAACTAATTCCACACATTGAGAAAGGAGGTCGTACTGAAGAAAGAGCAGAGCAAAGCCCGTTAGCGTGGGGAGATGGTCCCAGTAAAGTGCTAAGCAAGGGAGGCGGGTTACAAACACGATGCAGACTGAGGTCCCTTCAAGTGTTGAAAGACTGACCCCAGGGCACCTGGCTGGCCTCGTCAGTAGAGCACGTGACTCTTGATCTTGGGGTTGTGAGTTCGAGCCCCACATTGGATATAGAGATTACTTAAAAAATAAAATCTTTAAAAAAAATAAGATGGACCCCAAAACTTCAGCAGCATAATTTGAGCACAGCAATTCATGTGGAAGTATTTCTTTTTAATCAATTTTCTACGATGAGCGACATTAATGCCTTCACAATAAAATAGCTTTCTTTAAATAAAGGGAAGGAAAACTTCTATGCCTTTCAAGGACCCCCTGGGTCTCTAGGAACTTCCCAGGGGAGGAGATTTGCCCTTTCAGAGGGCTCTGGGTCCCAAGCACACCCCTTGAGAGGAAACCCAAGAAAAACCAGATCGCTGGCTAGACTGTCATCCAGTCCCAGGTAGCCTGGCCCCCACACTGACCCAGCCTCCGACCTTCCCCAGCCTGGGCCCCCGGGGGGCACCCCAGCTCTCTGCTGACTCTCCATCACCCCCAGAGTTTCTGTGAGAAGAGTGACATGTTGGGTGTTGAGGCCAAAGAAAAGGAGAAGACCATCTGTGTCCGAGCTCCTGACCTTGCGTGGCCATGCGGAGAAGCCCACAGACCCCCTTCCCAGGAGTGCTTTCAACTACATGAGATAAAACCCGTGGGCTTGCGAAGGAAACCGGCGTCCCCGGAACACACGGAGCCGCGGAAACAGTTCTCAGGCTTCTGCTGTGAGAGCAGGTGCGCTCCTCGAGCATCGGGTAGCGGCGGCCAGCGGGGCGTCCCAAGGACAGACGAACCTCAGCCCTTGTTTCTAGAAATCTGGCACAACCATAACACGATACGAAGTTACCTGGGGTCTCTGCCAAGACACTGCGACAGGAAGGCCACGGCTGCCGTGTCCCCGCCGTGCCAGGAGAGGCTCGCTTGGTCTTGAAGAGAGGTCGGCAAAGGCGAAGATGCAGCTTGCTCCCGGTAAGTCCTCAGAGCCCCGAGCTCCTGCTGGGTTAAGAAGGGCTCCTGTCCGGGCGGAGGGAAGCCCTCCCTGTGCGGCCCGACGGGACACACACGGACGCACACGCGGCCCAGGCTGGACTTGCCTGTCGCCGTGAGACCGTGGGAACCAGGCGGTAGCCCTGGGTGGGTGGACAGTGTCTTTCACAAAGATTCCGCTGTCTGTGCACCGCCCCCCCTGCCCTGCGGCCAACGCCACATGAAGCAGGACAAGGAGATGGGGCCACCAGACCGGTGGCCTTCTCCCCCCCCCACCTGCCACGGAGCCAAGCAAATGAATCCACCCTCCTTCCTGGTAACCCTGAGAAAAACCTCGGGAGCTCTCGAGGGAGGAAGAAAGTGCCCAGAGACCCTGTCCTCGGCCCCCTCTCCTCCCTCACGTGTGTGGAAATCGGGGCACTCCCGTGTCCCCAGGTGAGCAGGGGCCCTGTCCAGGTGAGGAGGCCGGCGGGAAGGGCAGGCCCATTTCGGAAAGAGCTGAGAGTGGTGGGAACGGGAGTCTGCCTGTCTTGAATCAAAATGAATAAGCAAAACCACAACTCACTTGAAGGCATGAACAAGGCTGACCGTTCATGAGTGAATTCCCCTCGGCTTCCTTTTACTTATTTTTGTATTTAAGGCCTAGTGAGCTGCCGTACAGGTCAGTGCTGGCTCAGGAGCGGAGTTCCATCTAACACCCGGAGCTCATCACAGCAAGTGCCCTCCTCAACGCCCATCCCCCCTCCAGCCCATCCCCCACCCCCTCCCTCCATCAACCCTCAGTTTGTTCTCTATCCTTAGAGTCTCCCAGGATTTGATTCCCCCTCTCTCTTTTTCCCCCTCCTGGAAGTTCCCCCATTTTCTTTCTTAAATTCCATAAATGAGTCAGATCACAGGGTATTTGTCTTTCTCTGACTTATTTCACTCAGCATCATACGCTCTAGCTCCGTCCAGGTCATTGCAAACGGACAGATTTCATTCTTTCTGACGGCTGAGGAATATCCCGTCATATCTAGCTCATATATATGCGTGTGTACATATGTATATACACCTCATCGTTATGCATTCGTCAGTCAACGAGCATCTGGGCTCTGTCCGTAATTCGACTGCTGTTGATAAGGCTGCTATAAACATCGGGGTCCGTGCACTCCTTCGAATGTGTATTTTTTTATCCTTTGGGTAAATACCTAGTAATGCAATTTCCTCAGCTTCTTTTTAAAGTCAGTTGGCAAAGGGGAAAAGAAGAGAGAGAGACAAACGAAGAAGCCGACTCTTAACGACAGAGAACGCACTGCTGGTTCCGAGGGGAGGGGGGTTGGCAAGGAGGGGGGGGGAGTCGATGACGGGGATGAAGGAGGGCGCTGGGGACGATCAGAGGCTGATGTGTGGAAGTGTTGAGTCACTGTCTTGTGTGCCTGAAACTGATATTACACTGTCTGTTAACTAACTGGAATTTCAATAAAAACTCAAAAATAGAATAAAAGAAAATAAAGTCAGCGGGCCACTGGGCACTTTTCCAGCCATGAGCCACAGGCCGTGTATGGAGGATCTGTTTGGCAGGGGGTCGTGTTCAACATGAAAAGCAAGGCAAACCGTATGCCCCAGGAACCCAGGATGACTCCTCATTTCCTCATTTCATTCTTAAAAAGCCTTCCCAGAGTCCCCTGCTGGGCACTGCCCTCTGTGCAGGGGCCTGTTCACTGCGGGGACAAGTCATGTTTCTATAAGCAGTTTTTTGGGGTTTTTTTTCTTGAATGGAATTGTTTTGCTCGTTTGTCTCACTTCCCCTTTGGGGATACCAAGGAACATGAGTTCCCCTTTTCCTGGTATTTGAAGTACGTCAGCTCGAGCCTGAGTCCATGAAAAGTGAAGTGTAAGAGGCTGCTCCGTGGTGTGACAAATCATATTCACGGGGACATTTGGAAAGCTCCGGCTTGTCATTGTTTTCTTTTGTTTTCTTTTCCAGGGCGCTCACAGAATGGGTGTGGGTCTCTAAAAGGGGGGTCCACGCCAGGTAACGCGTGGCATCGATGGCAGGGTGGGGTCCCTGCAGATGTGCCCGCGAAGCCCCAGGGCCCCCAAGGTATACTGAGCAGCAGAGAGCACGGGAGAGCCAAACCCGCTGGTGAACAGCTCTGCCCTGAAGGGATTTTGAACCTCGGAACGCTTTGGGTGTGAACCATGAATCATGCCTATGAAGACGGTCACTTCTGGTCTGTTCGATTATAACATCACAACGTGATTCAACACTCAAATAGCAAAATCATATTTGCCCCCAAAAATGCAATGTCATCGGTGTGAAGGGCAGCAAGGATTTCTTCCCTTGCCCAAGAGAGGGGACAGCAGCCATGGAAGGCTGCACGCGCAGCCCCGGCAGGACAGCGGGCAGGAGCACGATGCCAGGGGCGGCCTTAACCCACGAGAGCCCTGACGCCATCAGTACACGGCCAACGAGGAGTGTGACCGCAGGGAACTGCAGAACGGCCCTCCCGACAGCACCTCCTGGTGTCAGCTTCCTCCTCCAGGGAGTCCTCCTGAGCTTCAAGTAATTTCGTTTTTAAAATCTGTCCCCTTTAGAAGTTTTCCCAAGTCCCTCCCTCGCTGCGGGGAGAGGTTCATGTGCTATTCCCACGTCCTGATTCTCCTTTTCTTTTCTTTTTTAAGACTTTTTATTTCTTTGAGAGAGTGAGAGAGAGAGAGAGAGAGAGAGAGAGAGAGAGCACAGCAGGCTCCTCGCTGAGCAGGGAGCCCGATGCGGGACTCGATCCCAGGACCCCGAGATCATGACCCAAGCCGAAGGCAGACGCTTCACCGACGGAGCCACCCAGGCGTCCCCACTGATTCTCCTTTTCAGTACAAAACCTGGGGGCCTGGTTCGTCGCCCTCCAGAGCTTCTCTGGCATGCGATTTTCCACCGCGTATTTTCTTCCTTGGCATTTCTCTCTAAATAAAGCCAGCGGTGTCGTCACTCGGGGGTGGGAGTCCCTTGCACCACGGAGCAGCATGAGATAAAGGCATTCATGCGCACAGAGGTCACGGGGGAAGTTTCGGAGCCGCACAGACCTGGCTGGCCCCGCTCTGCACCTTCCTGGGGAGCCCAAGGCAGTGACTCTGATTTCTCCGATTAAAGGAGATCGTTCGTATAAAGCACTGACCACTCTTTGCAGCCCAGTCAGGACTCGGGAACTGAGTCGTGCCCTGTGCTGAGTAGTCACGCCAGGCCCAGGGAAAGACTGGAGGTGGGCCCTCCCCCGAGGCAGAAGGCTTCCCCGGGCCTAGTCCCTGCTTGGGACCCAAGAGCCCTCTCCAGCCGGGGCGGCAGGGGGCGGGGGAGGGGGGTTGCAGCTGGAGGGGGCCCCAGGAGAGCCGCCCTCCAAGCTCTTATCGGCCAGAGCAGAAGGCATTGAGATTTGAACCAACTGCAAAAAAAGTAACCTCAGACCTCGGTTTCCAGACAAGTCACCGTCTTTTCCAAGCAGTGGAACCACTTACAAACGCCCTTGGAGCATGTCTAGAGCCTTGAAAATCTTACTCTGTGAGAGGCTGCCAACAAAAATACGTCCCATCCATGACAGTATCAACTCCAGGAGTGAAACGGGAGAGGTACGGTCATGCCCAGGGCCACCGGTCAGGGAGTGACAGAAGACAGGCTGAGAGTTCAAGAGCCACACGGTGAAACGTGCCCACGGGGAAACTGTGACACGGATATTAAATTGCAAAGGATTTGAAGCCCAGATAAACACCGGGAGCTATTATCAGCCAAGGAAAGCTCCATTCGCTGGGTGGAAATAGGCACGTTCACGTTAATGCTTATAAACAGGCCTTTTCATAATTTCTCCCCAAGGAAGAAACTCGACGGCTGATTCTTCAGTGTGGCCGCAGAGCGAGGGGCCGCTCACTTTCCAGAGACTGACTTCAAGTGTTTGGGCTCCCGTCCAGGCTCCCCAGGGGGGTCTGCGGAGACCCAGCAGCAAAGCCCACCCAGGTTTAATCTGGTTGGAAACAGGACAGAAAATGTCTACAAAAAAAATTAAGCATGTATATACAGGCTTATACGCATATGTGTGTATATATGTGTATGTGGGTATTTAAAATGTTGTTTTATGTATTTATTTTATATACACACACGTAATCTTTTTCCAACCACAGAAGGACAGCATATCTTTCCTATTACAGGAAGCGCACTCTACTGATACAGATTCGAGGAGTCAAAGAAAGTGTGGACAACGTGGAAGAAAGTGTGCAGAAGCACGCAGCTCCTCCAGTAGAGAGAACGGGAGAACGGGCCTGCTCCTGAAACCTCAGGAAACGCACGGCAAGAGGCGTCATCCATATCCCACCACTCGAGTCACTGTCCACATTTCTTCTATTTCCTTCCAGACTTGTATTCATCAAATGCACCTATTTCCAATGCCACATACACTTTTTCACTTAACATGACACCGTACCATCATTTACATGATGGCCTACTCTTCACGGTCATCATTTCCATGGTTGTATGACATTCCATCCAGGGATACTCTGATTTACATTATGCATTCCTTACTTACAAATATTGTTTTGAATCTCTTCCTAATAATCATTCACATAGCCATGATTATCTCTGAGAAGAAAAAATATATATATGTGCTTCTCATGCCTGGAACCTTGTTTTATTTGTCTTCATATCCTCATCAGTACTTGGGGAAATAAATGGAAGCAGATACATCGATGAATGGATGGATGGATGGATGGATGGATGGATGGATGGATGGATGGACAATGGGTGGATGATGGATGGATGGATGGATAGACAATGGGTAGGTGGATGGATGGACAATGGGTGGATGGATGGATGGATGGATGGATAATGAACGATGAGTGGATGATGGATGGATGGATGGACAATGGGTAGATGGATGGACAATGGGTGGAAGGATGGATAGACAATGGGTGGATGGATGGATGGACGGATGGATGGATAAATGAATGGATGATGGGTGGATGGATAATGGATGGATGGTGATAAGTGAATTGAAGGCTTTAATCATAGGCTTCTTTGGACTCAGAATTCTCAAACAAAACATCATCTGTCCAGCCACAATATGGTTCACTTGCTATTTCTGATGACAACTGAACCTCCTAGATATTTCTCTTTTGGCACAGTCTTCACCTACTCTTTTTTGAAAATGAACACTTGGTTTCTAGAAAATCTGAAAGAGGATCCCACCACAAACCCCATTCATTCCTCCCGCTGACTGTATCAAATACCTGTTGTTTCTACTTGTTTGGAGGCAAAGGGGAGAAGAAGGCCTAGCTGGTCTCTGGGTGGCAGGCAGCACCTGGATGCCAGGTAGATGCACAGGTCAAGGCTGGCTCGTGAGTGCTTTCTGAACAGAAGGCAAGACCGCGCCCACGCTGGTGGCTGGAGAACTATGGCTCCCACAGATGGGGGCAGGGCACTGTTCTTTGGAATGTGCCGAGTGAATGCGGTCAGCACTACCAAGTGAGGAGCGAAGTGAGGGCATTCCAGACAATGCAAAGGTGGCTGTAGGGACAAGATGTGTCCAGAACACACCAGGCACCTAGTCAGCTGGAGGTCGGGAGCCATGGAAGGAAGAGGTGGAAAAGGGGAGGCTGGTAAATTGAGGAAGACCACAGGGACTGTACGGGCCAGGCAATGGGAGCCTGGGAAGCCATACAGCCCATTTATAAGCTCTCCCCGGAGAGGCCCTGGGCTGTGAAAGGGAGTTTCTCCCCGAGGAGACCATGCTCCTAAAAACAAGAGAATCCCTTGTTATAGGCCAGCTGCCTCGCTCACTGGAGCCTTTGGGAGACGGGGGACCCGCCACTTTAACCTGCTGTCATCATGGGAAACATGAAGGTAACTGAAATCTTTCCTGATTTCAGCCTCCCCCTCTTCCTTCCCCCCCACGGCCCTCCTGCCCCTGCCCCTGTGTCAGGCTCTCGGTCGCTCTGCCCTCCTCTCAGGGAACTCGTGCCCCCTCTGCCTTATTTACCCTCAGGCCTGTCCGGACTCCCAGGCCCCTCAGGCTTCCGTTGTCTCTGCCTGAATCGTTGCATCCAGAAGTTCAGGGGATCCCTGCATTGCTCCATCGAGGCCAGGAATCCTGGTACTTTCGAAAGCCAGATGCGCTTCCTCAAAAGATGACCTTCGGCTAGAAACCGTCTGTTCCTTTCCCTACGGCCTTCGCAAGACATTAGGGAAGTGAGAGAAACAATGGGGCGAGGAAGTAAACGTTGGGGGGACTCAAACAAGACTCATGAGGTCCACATTTTAAGCAACAAACATGAATGTGCTCTTTTCCCCTCTTGCAAAAGTGTCCCGGGCCGCCTGGGGGCTGGACACCCTCCAGTTCGTCAGACACGTCCCCTGCTGGTGTCTGAAGTCCACACAGGACCCACGTCCCACCAGTCATGACAGCGCCCCTTCCAAAAGCAAACGCGTCCCCTTAGGCTGTCCGCCCCTCCCTTCCTGAGTGAGGAAGTGTCAAACACGCAAAAACCGCTGGCGTGATTTCTGGAACAATAAAGTGCAGGTCCTTGTCAGCTTTTCAAAGCTCGGATGAAAGAATCGCTTTCATTTAAAGACAAAACCAAGGTAAAGCCTGCCTTCCCGTGCCCGCCCGCCCTCCCTCCCGGTGCAGGAGCTCCCCCCCCCCCGCCCCCCCCCCCCCCCCCCCCGCGTCCTGGTAACGAGATTTCCTGCAATCACACGGTCACATTTGCATCTGTTTTTCATTAGAAGCCCCAGCCCTCAGCCGGCCTCCTAGCACTGGGGCCAGCTGGTCATGACGCCCGCGAGCAGAGCAGTCCGTGACAACTGGCAATCTCTCCCCTAATTACGGGGCTCGTGCTAATCGCCCAAGGCCGCCCCGCCGAACGGGGGTGAAAATCTAATAGCACTGTCTGGAGATTTTCCACCTTCACCTTACTCAGGGCCCGGGAATTAAAGTGTTTCTGACATCGTGCTGCCATCAAATGTCCTGCACACCTATTTGCAGAGTGAAAACGATCCTCTGTCCGAAACCTGTCTCCGTCTGAAATCTGCAAGGAAGATCAAAGGGGACAGAGTGACGGACTGGGGTTTCAGCTCCACCGCTCGGATGAAAGGAGAGCCTCTCGGGGAGGGCGCGCAGGAGGGCACCGGGCAGAGCACGGCCTATGATTTCTAAATCACACTTTGGCAGGCAGGCTCTAGGAAGCCCAGTTGGAGACCCATGTTCTCATGCCCCCACATTCCTGCTTCTTACTTAGGTCTCAGAAATCTGGAAAGTCCTGGTGCAGGGCGGGCACCAGAAGCATCGATTAGAGCCCAGCGTGGCACAGGTTAGGCCAACCGGCCTTGGGTTTTCTGGCAGGAGGCCCTGCTTCATTGTTCTTGCTGTAAACGGACCCAGCACTGCGTGGGAAGGCATTGTGCATCGTTACCCCTAGGAAAGGACCGGGTCAAAAGTCATCCCAAGAGGAAATTTGGCCTCAGCACCCGAGGCCCCCCATCTCTGTCTGCAGGAAACTTGCATGAAACAAATCAGATATTCACACTGTGAACCCTGAGTGCTGCTTGCCCTCTGACCTTATCCAGTGACACCAGCCAGCACTTGGAGCCAGTTAGTCCTCACTTGCCCAAGGGTAGCCAAAAAAGACAGAGAAGGAGAGAAGGAATCGTTCTGTAGGATCCTGGTGGACATTTTACAGGGATATTTACTTGTTGGCATCTTTACAGCTTTCCCCCCAAGACGGTCATTATGGTAACAGACGGCTTTGCCTTTAGCAGTTCAATAAATAAAAAGGCTTTAAAAAAAATTTTTTTTTAAATCTCTTTCAAGCTTCATCTCAATTATCTCAGGAAAAGAGCCTCAATTGCATTGACTGGGTCTTTTAAAATAGATTAATTGGCTGTCATAAAGTTTCCTAAGTTAGACTAAAAAATCACGAAACACATAATCCTAGCCAGAGCAAACGTCGGCTTTCTGAAAAGGAGCCTGACTTTTCCAGAAGGCTCTGAGGATTTGCGATTTACTGGTTTGCCTCTATGGAGAAGGGAGCCCCAGGCTCCTACTGCCCATAAAAAAACAATTTTCTTTGGTACCCTGGGGACTGACACCACCCGGTGAGGAGGTGGCCCACCCCTGAGGAAACTCCCCCGATCCATCAGAACGAAGTGCCCGTTCCCTGTGTAGAGGATGCGTTAGAATTCTTTCCTATGCCTACAACATCTCAGCAAGCACCGAGCCTTCACTCATTCATTCTTTTGTTCATGAATGCATCAAACAACACTTATCGAGGCTAAGTCTATTCCATCCAGGGGCGAACAAGACAAGGTCCTGTTCTCATGGGGTTCCCATTCTAGTGACAGAGCCCAAAGAACACACCGGCACACATGTAATGTCATGTCAGGTAGTGAAGAAAAGTAGCACCGTGGAAGTAGACAGAGGACCCGGGGCAGGGGCCAAGGGACTCTTGGAGCGGTCAGAGACAGCCTCCCTGAGGCTTGAGCAGAGACTTGAGTGCACGGAGCGAAGAAGCCAAACAAATGTCTGGGAAGAACTTTCTAGGCCAAGGGAATAGAAGGCCATACTTGGGGACAAGCTAGTTGTATTCAGGGAACATCTATTCAAGAAGGCTAGAGTGACCTTGCACCTGTTGGGACGGCTAGCAACAAGAAGACAAAAGCTCCCAAGTGTCCGCCAGCATGTCCAAAGGGAGCCCTCTCGGTGGTCTAGCAATTCTTCTTCTGGTGATGTATCCAAATCACCAGCTCAGAAAGATGTCTGCAGCGCTCGTTGCAGTATTATTTACGATAGTCAGGGCATGGAAACAGCCTGAGTGTCCATCGATGGAGAATGATAAAGAAAGGGTGATGTATAAAGCTCTACAATGGAATATAACTCAGCCATAAGAAAGAAGGAATCTTACCATTTGTGAAACGTGGATGAGCACTGAGGGCACTCTGTGAAGAGAAAGATACTACGTGAGCTCCCATATATATATAATCTGAAAGATCCAAACCCAGAGATACAGAGAACAGATTTGTGGGTCACCAAAAACAAGGGCTTGGGGTGGGTGAAACAGGAGGAGGGGGACAAGAGGTGCAAACTTCCAGTTAGAAGGTAAGTAAGTCCTGGGAATGTAATGCACAGCATGGTAGCTATAGTTAATAACACTGGATCATATACTTGAAAGTTGCTAGGAGAGTATATCTTTAAAGTTTTCATTCCAAGAAAAAAAATCGTGACTATGTGAGATGATGGGTGGTAACTAGACTTATTCTATTTTGCAATATACAGATATCGAATCATGATGCCGTACACGTTGGACTAATACAATGTTATAAGTCGATGATATCTCGCTAAAACTGGAGGCTAGGACGCCAGACGAGAATATACAAGGTGCAGGGTGGTGGACGATAAGGCAGAACCAGCTCACGCAGTCCTTGTCGGCTGTTGTAGGGAATCTGGATGCAACGCTTCTGAGGTCTGCCTTTGTCTCTGGTGGCCGCCGGCTCTCCCATGATGCCCTTAGATGTGGCTTTCTTCATAGTCACCGTGCTTGGGGCTCAGAGTGTCTGTGGAAAACGTGCTTTGCTACCTGTTTGGGGAATCTTTCCGTCATTATCTCTTCAAATCTTACTTCTGCCTCGTTGTCTCTCTTCTCTCCTCCTGGAACTTCCAATATTTGTGTTAGACCTTTCTTCTGCAGCCTTTCATCTCCGACTCTTTTCTGCTTTCTCATCTGTACATCCTTCTAGATATTTTCCTTGTTCCAATTCACTAATTTTCTCCTCAGCTGTGTCTAATCTGTATATGAAGACCTAGGGTCTTCCTTTGTTGTTATGTTTTTCATCTCCAAGATTTTCTTTCGAGTCTCTTTTATAGCTTCTAATTCTCTGCCAAAATCTTTTTCTATTTATTTCCTTGAATACATTAAGCATAGTTATTTTAACCCACTATTTTGGATTCCTTGTTGGTATGTTTCTTTTAATTCTTATGTCCTTATTTCTCTCTCCCTCTCTCTTCCTTTCCCTCTCTCTCTCTTGCTCTCTCTAAGTACTGCTATCTTGCCTCCTCATTCATGCACTAGGTGATTTTGACTGAATGCCAGATGTTGTGTATGAAAAGCCTAGGGATCTAGGGGAAGCACTCCCTTGTTGCCGAGAGAAAGCACATTTAACTGATGGTGGGCAGCTGTGGGCACTGACAGCCCCTAATCTCTTTAATCTGATGTGGGATTGAGACAATTCCCAAATGAAGCTGGGCTTCATTCTTGCAGGGGCCAGTCTATTTGTTGTGACCCTTGCTTACTCTTAGTCCATAGCCCCTTGTGGTTTTCCCCCACCAAATCCTCTGGGGTTGTCGCAGTGTCTGGGGCTCTGAGGGCCAATGTTTGTTGTCCCATCCCCGTCATCTATCAACAGCTCTGTTAACCTCTCACTCTCTCAGCTCCTTTCCTCTGCAAAAAAGACACCGAGGGGAACGTGGTCACACGAGCTGGCTTGCCCTTCCATCCCTCTCCCACACCTTGGCCCTGAAAATCTTCACTGCTGTGGTAACTCTCCAATGCCTTCAAACACTATTCCTATTCTCATTTTTAGCTGTTCTTTGGGGGGAGAGTTGGATTTCATTCTATGTATGTGATAGATTTCAAGCAAAAATAACCCAAATTCTCCAGCTCTCCCTCCATACACACAGACACGCACACACGCACCCAGACGCCCATACACATTATTTATAAATTATAAACACATTCTATTTTAGTCATATGTTATGTACATTAGAGAATGTACAGTGCATACATTATTAAATAGAAAGAAGGATGGAAACCAGCAAATATAAATAGCAGGTTTAGTGGTTTCCTCTCCCCCCACACTGGAGACCATTGGTCCAGGAATAGCTGAGGGCTGTGTGCCAAATATGGGCGGTCAGGTGAACTGGGACAGGTGGTGAGAGTGGCTGTTTGAAGGTAGAGTTGAGAACACTTGCTGATGAATTGGGTGTGGAGTATAAAGGGGGGTCAAGGACAAATCCTATGTCCAAGCAGCTGGTGAATGTAGGTGCTACTGACTGAGACAGGGAGGACCAGGCTCCGAGAGGGGGGAGGAAAACTCTGTTGCGCCCAGTGGCGTGTTAGAGATTCTGAAGCCTAGTCAGCAACTGCTTTCCCCCCTCCCCACCCTCCAGAGAATCCTTCCCTCTGAAGTTGAACTCAAGAAAGTTAAGCAGACTGACATCCCAGCTCTTCCAAAACCTTCCTTGGACTCCTTGCACTGCTTCCAAACCGTGTTCTCAATGGCTTTAGGACCTCTGGGGCAGCATTTCCCAATCTGAGATCTTCAGAATATCAGTTCTACAAGGAGTGAACGTATATTCTGTGGCAAAGAAGGAGGAAGAGGAGGAAGAGGAGGCAGAGGAGGAAAGGAAGGAGCATGTGGAGGAAGTTTCCCATGATCAGTTGGGGAAGTGTTGCACTGAACAGCATGTTGCCCTTTTTTTTTTCACTGCAGGACTTCTCAGAGCCTTTAATATGCTCATGTGCACTGACTCTCTAAGAAAGATATCTATAGTATTTTCCAAATTCATTTTTCTGCATGCCCACTAACAGCCCATGAAGTAATTTTATCCTACTAAACAGTTCAGGACACTGTGCTCTGGACCAGGAGTCAGCAACTACAGCCCCGACAATTCCGGCTTGCCATCTGTCTTTGTAGGGCCAATAAGCTTAGCTAGTCCTTTTTTTTTTTTTTTAATTGTCCTGTCTCAGCTCAGTGCCACTTCCTCCAAGAAGGCTCCCTGACACCCTAACCTAGGTCACATGCTTCTTTTTTCACTCTTCTCACTTCTTGAAATTGTGACATGTTTCAATGGTTGAGGGAAAAAATCAAAAGAAAAGCAATATTTCATGACTGGCTCAAATTACATAAAATTCAAGTGTCAGTGCTCATAATGAGGTTTTACTGGGACACACCCATGCTCATTTGCTAACGTAGCGCCTATGGCTGCTTTCTCTCTACAGCGGCAGCGGTGAGGAGTCCGACAGACACTGGGTGCCCACAAAGCCTAAAATATGTACTCTCTGGCTTCTTACCAGCCCCTGCTCTAGACCTCCCACACAAAATAGCATCAAAAAACGTGCCCCTTAGAGACATTTTAGGAAACTATCCTGTAGGTTACCACTGTGAGAGATACCTCGTTATACATTTGTCCAAACCCGCAGAATGCTCGCCAAGAGTGAGCCCTTCCATAGACTAGGAACTGCGGGAGATGGTGATGAGTGAGAGGAGGCTCGCTGATTGTAACAGACACACCACAGTGAGCAAGGGGGCATGCTGATGGTGGGGGAGGCTGTGAGCGAGGGGGGCAGGGGGCTTACAGGAAACCCGCTAAACCTTTTGCTCAATTTTGCTGTGAACCTGAAACTGCTCTAAAATCTCTGGTTTGGGGCGCCTGAGTGGCTCAGTCGATTAAGCATCTGACTCTTGGTTTCAGCTCAGGTCACGATCTCAGGGTTGTAGACTCGAGCCCCGCGTCAGGCTCTGCATTCAGCAGGGAGTCCGCTTCTCCCTCTCCCTCGCCTTCTGCCCCTCCCCCTGCTGATATGCTCTCTCTCTCTCTCTCTCAAATAAATAAATAAATAAAACTTTTAAAAACCAAAAGTTAAAAATACTCTATGATTTATAAAAAGGACAGACTGCATTCCCACTTGAGTAAAAAGGAGAGGAAGCGACGCACGTGTGTGTGTGTTCAACACACGTGTGTGTGTACTGACTTATACATGCATCAGATATCTCTGGAAGAAGTCGGTAAGACCGGCTGCCTACGGAGAAGGGAGAGGGTGGTTAGAACATTTGTGTTGGGGCACCTGGGTGGCACAGTGGTTAAGCGGCTGCCTTCGGCTCCGGGCGTGATCCCGGCGTTCTGGGATCGAGCCCCACATCGGGCTCCTCCGCTGGGAGCCTGCTTCTTCCTCTCCCACTCCCCCTGCTTGTGTTCCCTCTCTCACTGGCTGTCTCTGTCTCTGTCTAATAAATAAATAAAATCTTTAAAAAAAAAAAAAAAGAACATTCGTGTTGAGGGGAGGGCCTTTGTGGTTTATTGACTTCAAGGCTTGTGAATGTCTTACCTACTACCTGTTTTAATTAAGATTGTTGAGAAGTAAGGTTTTTCTTAAGTATATGTTCTCTCATTCTGTATGAGTCCTTCCTCAGTCCTCCTCATGACTCTGAGAACAGGAACCACGTCCTGTAATTTTCTGTCTGTGTTCTGAGCACAGATACCGTGCAGTGATTTTCTTGCTGACTGTCCAATCCTTGTGAGGACCTGGCATTTCTCAAAGGCCTTTAGGACACACATGGGGAGTCTCAGCTGCAAGATTCTCTCTATCAGGAAAACAAAGCCACGCGCTACTTAGGACTGGCGAGGTCGGGTCCGCGGAGGGGGGAGATCATAGCGCGGCATGCACAATGGCCCCACGTGCACACTGCCTGATTCTTCCTCTTCTAGGAAAGAAATTTTTTTTTAAGATTTTTTATTTATTTATTTGACAGAGAGAGACATAGCGAGAGAGGGAACACTAGCAGGGGAGTGGGAGAAGGAGAAGCAGGCTTCCAACAGAGCAGGGAGCCCAATGCGGGGCTCAATCCCAGGACCCTGGGATCATGACCTGAGCCGAAGGCAGACGCTTAATGGCTGAGCCCCCCCGGCGCCGCTCTAGGAAAGAAATTTAAACCACACGATCAAATGGCATGATGTGTGAGCTTCCGAGCATCAACGCCGGCAGGGGGAGCGTCCAGGAATAGCCCGGCCTGCACTTGCTTTAGAAGTTAAATAAGAGCAGTTGAACTAGACCATAAAAATTAAAACTGCTCAGTCAATGCCTAAGGCACTGTAATGCCGACCTAGGAGCCCTAACCAACGAGGCCTGCCCCTAATGTCAGTGGGGCCCAGGGGGAGAATACAAACGAAGGCCTACGAACACGCATAGAAATATTTTGCAGTAATGAACCAAGCGAACCGACCATTACATTGTGTGCTAGGCTTCCACCTTGATAAATATACTGATAACAACCCAGAAAACTGGGGTTGAATTTAGAAATCTCGGACTGTGGAGAGTTCTGGAATCCAGTGGCTTGGGAGGGGCTGACCCTTACCCGCCAGCCTGCAGCCCACCCCGCTGCTCTCCCTCCTCCCCTGCCCCCCACTCAGCTGTGTCCCACCCCTAGAAGCTCAAAGGCACCTGTGGATGTCCATCCAGTGGTCTTACAGACAGCCACCCCACATCCACCCCCGGCCTTGGGGGGGCACAACCCGGGAGGGCAGACCCTGATGAGAACAGCCTTGGGACGACTAAGGTGGCAATGCCCGAGTCCCCAGCACCTGGAGTGTGGTCTGGAGGGTCACGGGCTCAGCCCCACGCACTCCTGACCCCACGGGAAAGCCGACGGGGGCCTGCTTGTCCAGGCCTAAGGGCAGGACTGATCTGACACGAAGCTGGGCTTTTCTCAGGCGGGGTGACCACGGTGGCGACAGCTCCTTCTCCCTGAGGGCTCCCCCCACGTAAGGCTCTGCGTGTGCTTAACACATACTAACTGTTTCACCGAACGACAAAGTCTCTCCTCAGCTCGGACTGCTCAGTGGATTTTTGTCTGTATCTCTCAGGACTTTCCCTTGAAAGTCTGTTCTCACCAAGAAGAAGGATTTGCTAGATTCTCAGCGGAGAGGATTAGATCCCCCAGGTGCTTCCCTGGGATCGGAGGACCCCCCTTCCCTGGCGGTGACCAAGCCACAGGGAGCAGAAGGACATGAGGTCCAAAAGATCAGACACCCAGAGCCTGCACCATGTGAGCCGCGTCTCCAGGGACGGGAGGAGGGAGAGCAGGAGCAAGGGAAAAGCTGACACTTGTCCAGAAGGACACGTGGGAGTCCTAGAACATCCCAGGCACAGAAGAGGAGAGGCTGCAAGCCTTCAGCCCTGAAGAGGAAGAGGAGGAAGGGGAGGGGCCATGAAGATGGGAGCCTAGATGAGCCTGAGGAAAGGCCCCCTGGCCTGTGTACAGCTCGAGGGGCCGAGGACCCCAGGGAGGGGTGTGGGTTGGCAGAGCATGAGGGTGGGATGGAAGAAACCTGTAGAACAGCAAGAGTATCTAGAAAACTTCTCCTCCTTGATAAAGAAAGTCAGCTGAGGAGAAACGGGTCTGCCTCTCAGCAGGCTGTGCGTTGAGGTGATGGCTGGTGCAGCAGCAGCCACTTTCTGACCAGGAGAGGACAAGCTAGGGAGTTCACCCCCAAAGAGGAAAGGGGCTCTAGTCCCTGATGACATCCCTGAGCCACTGAACTTCAGAAGCACTGCCTGTGGGCTTGACAGTGTGGATTTGGGGGTTTAAGTCCTTTTTACTAGGATTTTCTGTGGCCCACCTGCCAAAGCTTCCTAATGACAATGAGCCCTTTCCTGCTCAGACACAGAAAGTTTCTTTCCTACCAAGGGACTTAACATCGTTGCTTGTCCTGGAGAAAGGGAAGGGAAAGCGGCAGATCACCAATACCAGAGTGTCTTGTGATAAGAAATCGTCCGAGCAGGACGGTTCCTATGAGAGAGAAAACCACTTGGAAGTATTTAATGAGACGAAGAGCATCTGGTTAAACCAGCCTCTGATGGAGGCGGGGAGGGAAGGAGGCCCCTGGGAGCGAGATGGCTCCTGAGCTGAGGCCTGGGGGAGACTTGGTCTCCTCGTGGAATTCTGGCACCAAGATCCGAGGGAAGGAGAGCAGGCCCTCTGAGCCTCCATGCTTTCCACTCCATGTCTAGAGTAATTACGGAACTGGTTGTCTCTACGGCACATGAGAGAGGGCGACCTGGTGAAAGACGAGTGTCCACAAGGCCCAGGCCCCCAGAACCCCATCTGTCGTCCAGCCTCGGGAGCCGTGGGGTGTTCACACACCCAAGTGCTTTGAGGAGGACGCGGAGCTGGATAAGAAGGGCTAATGGGGGGCCCAGGGGGCTCAGTTCATGCAGCATCTGCCTTCGGCTCAGGTCATCATCCTGGGGTCCTGGGATCGAGTCCTGCATCGGGCTTTCTGGTCAGCCGGGAGCCTGCTTCTCGCTCTGTCCCTCCCCCTGCTCGCGCTCACTCGCTTCTCTCTGTCACATAAATAAATAAATAAAATCTAAAAGAAGGCTGCTGATAACCTCCTCCCCGGACACCAGCTCGAGCCACACTTTCTCAGAGCCCACCGTCCCCTGCTGAGAAGAACCCACGCGTGCCTCTGCACCCCACCCACGAGCTTGGGGCCCCCGGGGGGCGTCTCGTCCATCCTGTGAGTGAGTCCATTCAAATGCCCAACCACAGCCACCTGCATCCGCCCTTTCCTCCCTCGGCTCCTCTGGGCCCAGCTCCAGGTCCCGCTGTGCCCCCCGGGGGCCACCTCCCGCCTGTCGTTCCTTCCCGCCCCACCTGCGAGGCAGCACAGGACAAGCCCAGCTGCCCAGCGACCCTGGACCCGCCACCCCGAGAAGGCTCCCGAAGGTCAGCTCTGGTCGAAGCCGAGAACTCATCCACGCGCCCGGTGAGGCGCAGAAGGGCAACGGGTTAGAACAAATCCATTTAAAGTACAAACGTGGGTTCGCCGTTCATGCTACGGTGTGTTTACAAGTGTTTATAAACACCGTTGAGACAAAAAGGAATCAAACTTCACAGCCCCTGGTCGTGGAAGCAAACGAGGACGCTTTCCACCGGGTTCTGTTTTTAACTTGACCGTTAGGATGGTAGCAAAAGTTAGCGGCGAGGACGAAGGGCTGCTCTTATGCCAAATACTTGTTTATATCCCCCAAATTATAACTTCTATGTCGAATCGGAAATCATTCACTCAGAAAATATCCCTTCCTGATACAGAGAGAGAAAAGGCATCGCCCAAGGAAACGGAGCCCAGGCAGGGCGTGGCGTGCGGACGGCACTCGCGAACGTTCCAGCAAGACGCCAACCAGCGCCAACCCGAGGGCCGACGGACCACCCGAGCTCCCTGGGAGCACCCGGCGCCTGCGGGGTTTAAAAAATAAGTCGGTCAATAAGTCAAGCTAAGACCTGAGGACGGCCAGCCGATCCTGCCGTCCGCCATCTGACGCTCCAGGAAGACAGACGGGGTGGGCGAGGAAACGGGAATGCGGATTCATTTTAGCCTGGGCCTCTCTCGATTTGCCAACCAAATAATACACTCGGGACTTGCAAACTGTACGAGAAAGCCAGGAAAGGGAAGGGGGAAAAGAAGGAACACCCTGGGACAAAACTTCCACAGCCAAGTGGAGAGGCTAGGCCATACGCATGCCCTTGTGTGGGCTGGATTCTATTTTCTCTGGGTTCGTTGGGTTATTATAGCACCGAAAGTTTTCCAAAAAAACGTCAGCCGAGTTTACCACAGCAATTAAGCTGTCTGCCATCTGCAAGAGGCTTGGCTTCAGGTCTACTGGAGTTAAATATATTTTGAAAAGAAAAAATTAAGACTCGCAATGTTTTGCATATCGGTGGGGCTCAGCAGCGTGGGGCGTTGGAGACGCTTTGGGGAGAAAAGTTCTCCCTAAGGGAATCGTTCGGCGTTGGCATGCTGATATTTCAGAACCCAAGAACACCCTGAAAATGAATTATTCCTTAAGAAACACCGTGCCTGATCTTGGGGTTGGCAAACTGAAAACTTGACTGGGAAACTCAGCCAAGCTGCTGAGATTAACACCGTATACCGTCTTCCCAAATGGCGAGTTATTTTCAGAAAACCAGACTCGAATATTAACTGAATGTCACATTCCCGCCCCACAGTTTCCATAAAGTAAATAAATGTCGAAAATGATGAGAGTAAAGCCGTGGTTTAACATGCTGCGTGTCTGCAAAGCCTTATATTCTTTCCGCAGAAGCTCCAGGATACACTAAAGCTTTCACAAGAAAAGGGGAGGACGGGCTGTGTACGTCTGATTGCACGCGTGCCTGGGAATGTTATGATTCTTTTCAGTTGCCCGTCTTTGGCCCGGAGTTCTGTTTTATTCTTTCTTGAGGAAAAAAAAAATATTTCAGGAAGCTAAAAGACACTGTTGAATTTTACCCTCTGTGCAAGGGCGGGGCAGGGGGGGGGGACCAATGCATCTTCTTCATTTTTTCCAAGAATGAATGGGGCTTTTTCTCATCTTCAAGCAGTGGTGTGCTGGCAAACCAGCTCCCTGAGAGGAAACTCAAAATCTTGATTGTAGCATTTGCCAATTTCCATGATGTAAATATTACTGAATATTATAATTATTGTCCACATATTCTTCGTCCAATATGTGTAAATAAACTTATGAGCATTGATAAGCTTCCAGTTAAAAATAGACAATATGGAATATTACTCAGCCATCAAAAAATGAAATCTTGCCATTTGCAATGACGTGGATGGAACTAGAGGGGATTATGCTAAGTGAAACAAGTCAATCAGAGAAAGACAATTACCATATGATCTCACTCATCTGTGGAATTTAAGAAACAAAACAGAGGATCACAGGGGAAGGAGGGGAAAATAAAACAAAACGAAATCATAGAAGGAGACAAACCATAGGGTTGCTGGAGGGGAGGGGGTGGGGTGATGGGGTAACTGGGGGATGGGCATTAAGGAGGGCACGTGATGTAATGAGCACTGGGTATTATATAAGACTAATGAATCCCTGACCTCTACCTCTGAAACTAATAATACTCTATACGTTAATTAATTAAATTTAAATAAATGTAAAAAAATAATTTACTCAAAAATAGATAAATAAATAATAAAATACAGACAATAGAAAAACCTCTGCCACGAAGAGCCTCACTTAGCATTTAACAACAGGAAAAAAAAAAAACATGCAACAATAAAGAGCTCTAAAACCCCATCCATTTTGGAATATTCTCTCCCCTTCTGGACATGACCTTTCAAGGTAGTCCTAGCATACAAGAGTGTCCGGGCCACACGACCAAGATGGTACCAGGCATGGAAACCACAGGGCTTGGGAATGCTGGAGGAGAACCAAGGGAGTTTAGCAAGGAAAAGAGGAGACACAGATAAGCACGAAGTGCTTTGTCAGTCCAAGTGCTTCCAAGACGGTTGTCACTTGGAAGAGGAGTTTGGAGTGACTTTGCTTTTTTCCAAAGATGCAAACTCCGTCTCTCCCAGGCATTGGATTAGGGGTTGGAACTGGACACAAGGCCATTCTGGGCTTCTTTAGGTTTCTAGGTAAATCAAAGAGTGTTCTCCTGGAGACGGTCATGATTTACCTACTTGGACCACCTGAGCGGGGAACTCAGCGTCAGTGATAATAGATGGTAGCAGAGCTCCCCAAACCATGGAGGACACACTACCGCAGGCACAGGACCGACCCGTGGAGCCTACCAGGGACAGCTCTGAGCAAATTCCCCTCCTGTAGGAATGTCCTGGGAAACTATCTACTGAGCCATAGTCCACGAAAATGAACATGATCGTTCCAACATCATGCAACATGGGGCTAAGGAGAACGATGATTTCTTCTCTGGGGGTTGTTAAGGGTCGTCACTGATTTAAGAAGTTTCCAGAGCAGGGTAGACATTCCTGCCCTGGTCCATCTACGGTCCACCTGACCACCTGCCTTCCAAGGCTTGCACTTAACCAAGGTCCCAGACAGTAAGACCACAGACTCTTTTTACTTTTAAGATTTTATTTATTTATTTGACAGAGAGCACAAGCAGGGGGAGCAGCAGACTCCCCACCGAGGCAGGGAGCCCAACATGGGGCTCGATCCCAGGACCCTGGGATCATGACCTGAGCTGAAGGCAGATGCTTCACTGCCTGAGCCCCCAGGCGCCCAAGACCCCAGACCCTTGACTTGATCCGCTGATACTGGGTTTTCTCTCATCACTTTGCGGACGTAACCCGAAGTCCACCAGCGAACCTGTAGGCCTCACAATAAAACCAGAAGACGGTTCAGGTAGGGTTCTTAAGCAGTCACAGGCGTTTTGAGCCAGAATCATGACGCAGACATTGAACGCTCCTCCGAATCGACCCTGAATTTGAGACATACCAGGCAGGCTTAGCCATGCAGTCATCTCCACGGGCCCCCCCACCTCCCCACACAGTAGTCCCCTGTGTGTTGGGGGGGCCCATCTCCCCTTTGGAGGGTTGACATTCTTGACGAGTGAGTGCTGACAGTCAAGCCTGCCCGTGGCGACACAGCCCCCAGCTAGGGACCTGAGTCTCCAAAAGCCACGCTTCTGGGCCTTCTGGCGGGGCTGCCCCTGGAGATCCTTGTGCTGTGAGGTAGTGTCTCTGCTCCGGGGTTAAGTGTTCGGGGAGTGTCTTATCCTCTCCAAGACGACAGACATGGTAGCTTACAGTTTGGGGAGCTCTGGGCCCTTTAGGAAAACAAGGGGTGAGGGAAAGATGAAACCTCGCTGCGAAAGTACTGAACAGCCTCCAAATAACACAGTGGGAACCAACACAGAAAACCAGAATATTTTCTATGCACATATGTGTGAACCCGCAACCAGCCCCTGGGGGATAATAAACCCGCACCACGCTTTGCCCCCAGACGTTTTGCGTCTCTGGATCTGGGCATCGGGAGATGGTCCCTCTGGTGACTTGCTCGGGAAGACAGTGGAGCAGGAATGCGCCCCCTGCTCAGACTGACATGCAATCAATCAATCCAAATATTATCCCTACCCCACCACCCCACCAGGAGCAGTGCGTTCCAGCCTCCAAGAAGGCAGGAGAGCCGTCGAAAACGCACCAGGCTCTGGGGGAGAGGGGATCGCTTTCCACCAGCCTGCCCCTGACTTTGTCCCCAGCTGGGGCATGCTATGTGTGTCCCTGAGAAATGTCTCAGGGCTTCTGCAGTGAGCTCACCCTGGCCTCAGGATTCTAGAACCTCCACCTCAAGTCTTGAGAGCCCAGCACTGGGGCCCCCATGGATTCCGTGTGCACAGCACAGCTGCACGTGGCCCTGTGGGCCCTCACCCACAGCAGCAAGCCCCAGGGTCTTTCCCACCCACAACTCCTTGGCGGCCTGGGCTGAAGGCATGGGTTGGAATGGAAGACAGAGTCCAGGAGCCTCGTTGCCACCCACCACATTCCAGGCCTAATGGCACGCCCTCCTGCCAACCTCATCCCCCCCCTTCCAAGCATTCCTCCCAGTCCTCGGAGAAACGGAGTCCTTGCCCCCCCCCCACCGCCCCGTGCATATGTTGCATTCGACTTTTTTAGTGGTTACTGGTTGCGGTGGTTAATTTCGTGTGTCGGCTTGGCTGGGCCATGGTGCCCTGTCTGTGGTCAAACACCCATCTGGGTGTGGCCGTGAAGGTATTTTTTTAGATGTGATTAACATTTAAATCAGTGGACTTTGAGTAAAGCAGACTTCCCGCTACAGCGTGGGTGGGCCTCACCCAATCAGTGTAAGGCCTCAGGCGAAAAAGACTGAGGTTCGGGGAGGAAGAGGGAGCTGTGTCCCCACACGGCCTTCGGACTCCAGCTGCTCAGCCCTTCCCCGGGTCTCCAGCCCGCCTGCCCTGCAGATTCCAGGTGTGGAGATTTTAGATACGGTCAAGACACAGGTGAGAAACACGGGGGTGGAGAGAAATCCGCACACCCTCTGTGTCATGTGTCTCAGGAGAACCCTGACACACGCTGGTGGACAGACGGGCTTCCCGAAATGTTCTCTGGAAGCTGAGTGTCTTCAACCTCTGTGACCCCTGCAGTGTCCAGCCATGGCCCCCCACAAACAGACCCTCCACACATGTTGGACAGACAGAGCCCACGGCCTGGGCCAGGACAGGGGGACGTCAGGCTGACAGCCTGGAGAGGGGCCTCATTCAGCGGCCTCACAGCGGCCACAGGGGAGAAGTGACTGGTCCACGAGTGCGCGGTGGCCCTACTCGCCTCTGGCACAGCGCTCCACAGGGCCAAGTGTCTGGTTGGCACCAAATGAAAATCTTGAGGCACTCACAAGGTCTGGGTCTGGGGACCACCTGCAAATTTCAGTTGGCCATGCCCTCCCACAGAGAATCAGAACCTTCCAGAATCCTGGGCCGCACACCATGCTGCCCAGCGTGCCTGTCAACAGCCAAGGGCAGCCCTGAGCCAGGTAGAGGGGGTCAGAGGATGGGGTGCAGGCCGCAGGCCACAGCCCACCTTCCCAGCTTCAGACTCTTCTCCTGGACTGAGAAGGCCTTCCTGCCCTGGCTCCCCTGCATCTTTACAGGGAAGGAAACGGCCCCTCTTAGACGACTGGGCCCTAAAACTTCAGATGTGTGAAGACTCTGGGTGTCGGATATGAAACCGCAGCGTGCCCGGGGCTAATGCAGTGCACAGCTCGCACCACCGGCCCTCCGAGGCGCCTCCTTCCTCTGCTGCCCCATGGCTCTTGGCTTCTGTCTGAACTCCCAGCTCCTTCCTGGGGCCTCGAACATGGCAATTCCCACCCCACTGCTGTTGGGACAGAACCACAGAGTCAGGAACAACAGACACAAGAGGACCCCCCTCACCCCGCCCCTCCCTCATGGCGGCCCCATCTCGGCAGGTGGATGTCCGGCCTCCTGGCCCCTCCGTCCATCACCATCACCGGATAAACAAGAGAGAAGCATGGAGGCCTTCTGCCGTTGGTGTCACACAGGCGTTACTCAAGGGTAAGTAGGTCTCAGGACAACAGAGGCTGTGAGTTGAGAGTCTTGATTTGTTCAAAGAGCCCAGAACCATCCACACAAAGTGGGGAACCGTGGGGGCTGCCAGGCTCCTCCCCCGGACCACTCACAGAGATAAATCAGGTGATGGAAGAAGCTGGTGGGTCTAGAGCCTCTTGGATGCTGACAGGGTAGCTGTGGGTGAACCCAAGGGGAGGCAGGCCCCGGGATGTGCACGGTGGGCTGGGGCGAGGAGCAGGTAGGAGAGCCAACCAGGGGGCTCAAGGGGGCTGGAAGGCACTTTTGACCTGTGGCCTGTTCTCCCCCTCAAAAGCCATCAGGGCAGACCCCTCCCCACCCCCTACCCCCACCCCTGGTGCACTTGCATAGCTCAGCTGAGGACCGTGGCCTGCACAGGGCATTCCGGGTCCTCACAACCTTGGAAATAGCATGCGCAGAGGGAAACAGCCACTGCGCACACCCACAGCCTTGGAGCCCACTGTCCCCACTGTCCCCACCATCCCCGCCCCAGAAAGAGGCCTCAGTGCCAGGTGAAGCCCCAGCAAAAGCTGCCCCCGACCCCCACCGGCTCTCCTCAGGACCACTCCAGGGAGGCTGGCTTCTCTGAAAAGGGAAGTGCCTGGAAGGAAGTGAGAAGGGGCTGGGGGGGGGGGGGTGGCTGATGAGCCCAATGCACTAGAAGTTTCTACGTTCCTAAAACTCACACCCAAGGGCTGCAGTCAGCCTGGCCTTGGACCCAACCCCCAGGGAGACAATCCCAGCCTGATGAGAGCAGTAAGAACATAAAACTTAAGAAGAAGGTCAACTTTCACGTCCTTCCAGAAGAAAAGGTGAGTCACCCACCGTATTAGTTCACTTGAGATGCCTTAACAATGTCCCACAAACCGGGTGGCTTTATTTAAAAAAAAAAAAAAACGATTTTATTTATTTGACAGAGAGAGAGAGGCAGCGAGAGAAGGAACACAAGCAGGGGGAGTGGGAAGAGAAGCAGGCTTCCCGCTGAGCAGGGCGCCCGATGCGGGGCTCGATCCCAGAACGCCGGGATCATGACCTGAGCTGAAGGCAGATGCTTAACGACTGAGCCACCCGGGCACCCCAAGCCGGGTGGCTTTAAACAAGAGAACTTTCCTCTCTCCTTGTTCTCGAAGCCCAAGACCAAGGTCAGAGCGTGAGCAGGGCGGTGCTCCCTCCCGAGGCTCCAGGCAAGGGCATCTCCGGCCTCTCTCCCGGGTTCGGTGTTTGGGGGCATCTTTGGCATTCTGGACTGGTCGAAGCCTCACTCCCGCTGTGCCTCTGGCATCCCCGTGGCATTCCCCCTGCGTCTGTGTCTCTTCTCCTTCTCTGATTAGGACCCCATCGTCCTGGACTAAGGGCCCCCCTCCCCCGGTCTGGCCTCACTTAACTAACCACAACTGCAGCGCTCTATTTCCAAATAAGGCCACATTCACAGGTACCAGGGCTGAGGACCCGAACATTTCTTTTTAGGTGGACAGAGTTCAACCCACAACAGCTACAAAAGGGCACAAATGATATTTTAATCGGGGCTTTCAATGATAATGGACGAAAGAAAACAGTGGAGTAACGGCTTAACTCTCGTGAAGGGAAAGCACGCTTAACCAAAGACAGCCTACCCAATGAAATTACTGCTCGACATGAGAAAGTAACATTATTCTTGTACAAACACGGGTTCAAAGAATTTATTCCACAGAGCCTTCTTTGAGAAAATTCTTGAAGGGTTTACTCTGGCAAGAAGAAAAAAAATGAATCCAGAAGGAAGCAGAAAGATCTAGTAAGTAGAGAAAAAACAATGTTGTCAAATTTAGCAGTGAATCCAAAACACTAGGTTCTCAGTGCCTCCAGTGAAGTTCCTGGAAGCAGAGCCTGAGACAGGGGTTGTTGTAGAGGTCGTTTACAGGGGAGGGAGAGGGAGGGAAGAGGACCAGGCAGGGGTGGCTGTGGGCAGCTGGAATCCAGCTCCAGCTGACTCAGTGGTGGTATGTCACTGGCTAAAGGCTGCCCAGGATGGGGACAGATGATGGGGACCAGGGTGCTGTCATCAGGAAGCCCTCTCAGCCCTCTAAAGGGATCTGGCAGAGTGCCAGCAGTGCCTAATGTGAAAATAACCTCCAGGTGAAACACGGGGGGTAAGGGGGGCAGTGGAAGGGGACAGTGAGACCACAGGGGGTGAGACAATGCCCAGTAAGGGGCTTGAGAAGTTAGGGGTGACAGGCAGAGGGGTCAAATTAGGATGTGTAGCTTTTGCCCCAGCTGCATATAGGAAGGTTGTGAGCCTTCTGGACCCTTGCGGCGGGGGGGAGGGTGCCTCTTAAACCTTTGTCAAGGAGCAGCACCGGCTGTGCTCCAGTGAAAGGTGGTGGAAGCCATGCACAGAGCAAGGTGGGGACACCCCACCCTGGTGGGACCTGGGGACTGAGGACTGTGGACACAGAGCTGGCATGCTCCCCACCCATAGCCCAGATCACTCCCCAGGCCACCTGCTTCCTCACCCCAGAGGACCTCCCCAAGGGACAGGTCACCACGGGCACTTGAGGATGACAGAGTCATCCCCTTGAACACCTCCTAAGACGTGATTGGTTTTTAACTGAAGCCTTAAAAGTATTCATTCTCTTAGACTCAACAATTCCACTTCCAGAAACTTCCACTTTCAGAAACTTCCACTTCCAGAAACTTCCACCTCCAGAAACAGAGCCGTGCTCTCTGTGTACAGAATTCCATCATAACATTATTTATAATATTACAATGGAATCAGCCTTTGTATCCCAAAGCAGGAGCTTGCTGAAGTCAGTTACAGTGGAACATGTGGGGAAGGGAAGATGGGGGACAGCCTGTGCTCCAAGGTCACGGAGTCCATCCCTGGCTCAGTGTCCAGCAGGCCCCCCTCGTACAGCCCTGTGAATGCCCTCATCTGCAAGCTAGAGACAAACACCAGTACTGCCCAGCTTCAGGGTTCTTGCTGCCATAACTGCAGCTCCCAGCCTGGGCAGGACTCACGGGCCAGCTGGGCAAGAGCTCTCGAAACCAAAGGGCAGCAGGTGCGCGACCAGAGAAGAAGGTCGGTGTTCAAAGGCCCACAGAACAAGGGGGGAGTTTACCATTTCCTTTGCCCACCCGTGGCCTGAACTCAACAGCCCAAATCCAGAAGGGGCTACCGGCGTGGACAGGGAGGGCTCAGGTGAACGGGGAAAGGGGCTCCTAATACTCAGAGAGGGAGAAAGCTCTGTGGGGTTTTTTTCCTTCTTTTCTCCCCACTTGTCCCCAAGCAATTCCACGTCTGTGACAGTGACAGGGTGGCAGGGGCCTACACTCTGGGGGGTGGGAACCTAAAAGACACCCCTACCTCAGAGCTTTGCAGAGGCTGTTTCCCTGCTGCGGTGCCCTTCCCTGATGTCCCGTTGGCTCCCTTCCAGCTCCACTCAGGTTCTTGAGCTCACGCACGTTATTGGTGAGGACTTCCCTGCCATCTGATCCGAAACCAGAACAACGAGCCCATTCCCACCTGTCCACCCAGAGATCCTCAGAGTCACCTGGGAGGGAGCTTTCGCCATCCCCAGGCGGAGCCTTTCATTCCGCTGGCCCCAGGCGGCCCCCCAGGTGTTTCCGAAGCTCCAGGGGAGCTGCCAATTCAGGCTTTTGCAAACCCAGGTCCATCCGCTCAGCCCGCACCAACGGCGTCTATCACTAGCTTCCTTCACTTCTCCTGAAGGGCTTGCTTGTTCATTATCCATCCTCCCCCCCACACACCCCCTAAAGGTTAGTCCTCGGAAGCAATGAGCCATGTCCATCTGCTTCTCCCCCATAGCCGCTCGGCCAGAAGAGGTCTGGGAGCCCGCAAGCACGTAAGAAACCAGTGTTCAATGAATAAAATACAGGGGTTGGGGGGATTTTTAAATAAGCATTAATTGCTTTGATGAGAAGAGTGATTCTAAAGTCAAGCATTTAAGCTCAAGCTAGGAACAATAATTAAGATAATAAAATCCAGTACGAAGGGCTTAAGGAAAGGAACAGAGTTCTACGTTCTACGGGGCACGAGAAAAGAAATCTGCGTGTGGAGCAGAGGGGCAGGGTGGAACGGGGATTGGAAGCTATCCACACCCTTTGCTAGGGCTCCAGCGAAGTCACGGGTAAGGAAGGGGGAGAGAGGGCGGTGGAAACGCTACAGCGGAGGCTCTGCAGGCCAGGGAACCGTCGTGGTGCATACACCGCACGACACACTTTTCAAAACCCGGAGAAAGTTCGACGTGAAGAGTGAATGCTACTGAACACAGGGAACTTGGGCTGATAACCACGTGGCTGTCGATACTGGCCCAGCGCGGGCAAGACGTCAGTACAGGGGGAACGGCTGGGGGCAGCGCAAGGCATATGGGAACTCTGTCTGCAAGTTCTGCTCACTTTTCTGTAAAGCTAAAACACTCTGAAAAATAAGGTTAGTTAAGGATAACAAAAAAAAACTGTAAGCTACGGCACTATGTATAAGCACGGCCAGAAGGAACCAACTTGAAAATCTAGCAACAGAGAACCCGCGAGCTCACCGCTGAAAGGGGACAGCAATGTCAGGGCAGAATATGTGGCCGGTTTTCTCAATCTCATGCAGACTGATTCTAGTTTAACCTCCAAACCCCCGAGGGAGGTGGAAGGGGGATCCTGCCGGTCCCTGAAGCCTCAGGGCTCAGACCCGGTGATCGGGCTCCAAGTCCGGGAGCTCTCTCCACCACATCATGTCACATAAGAGAGGGACCCAAAGAGGACCGTGCTGCCGCTTGGGAAGTAAGCTAGAGCCGGAGGACGGAACAGGAGAAGTAAATAAATTAGCCCTCAGGAGAAAATCTAACCAGCACAGCAAGAGATTCTGAGGTCAAGGAAGTGGTTGATCAGAGTTGAATATTTTTCACTAAACTCTACTCCTGAAACTAATAATACACTATATGTTAATTGAACTTAAATTTTAAAAATGTATGAAATCAAAAGGTTAAAGTTATAAAACTTACACTTACAGAAGGACATCTCAATAAAGTGGAAAAATTTCTGAAAAAAAGTTGAATATTTGCTGGCTGGTTGTTTGAGTTTTATGAAATTGGCCAAGTTTATCATGGTCGTCTTTTTTTTTTTTTAAGATTTTATGTATTTATTTGACAGAGAGAGAGAGGACAAGGAGGGGGAGGGGGAGGGGGAGAGGGAGAAGCAGGCTCCCCGCTGAGCAGGGAGCCCAATGCAGGACTCGGTTCCCGGACCAGGATCATGACCCGAGCAGAAGGCAGACACTTGACCAACTGAGCCACCCTGGTGCCCCATCATGGTCGTCTTTTAAAGGGACCCAAAGCTCAGCATCTCAGAAGGCACTCTCGCTGGTACTGAAAGGCCCTGACGCCCAGCAACTTTGCTGCCTTTCTTCTCCACTGATAACGTCTGGCCGCCCAGGCTGCAGACGCAGGGCCCTGATTCTAACGCAGGCCCATTGGCCCACAGGACCACCCGCCCTGGGCCTGTGCGACTCCCCTCTGGACCCGCCCCCCCGCACCTGCTCACTTCCATGAATACGGGATAATGACCAGAGTTTGCCAGTCAGGAGGGCTGGTTAAAAATGACTCAGTACCCAGCGGGGGAAGCTGCCTCATGACTCAGACATGCCTGGCTCTCCTGAGCGGGTTGCCTTGGATTTCCATGGAAGGCTATCGGGGCTCCCCAGGTGACCCTGGAGAACAAAGGAGCTGAGCAGGCGGGGCTCCTGGCACCGGCCATGGGGCTGGGTCCTGGCGCCCCCACTTCAGGGAGCAGTCAGGTAGGCAGAAGGGAGCAATCCCCAGGGGTCACCACCATCCCCGTTTTAAAGAGGAGCTCAAAGAGGCATGGGGCAGCTCAGGGAGCTACTCGGGGCTGCAGGCTTCTTCTGCAGATGCTCTGAGCCACGTCCCACTCGGAGAGGCCACCAGGGGCCATCAGTGTTGTCAGAGGTGATGACGTGAGGCTGAGAAGAGCTGGCGGACAGCCCTCCCTCCCAAGCAGTGGGTCTCACTGTGGGCGCAGAGACACCGTCATCTTCAGACACTCTTGCGTATTTCACTGTAAGAAAATGGAACCAGCTTATTTCTGGCAAACTGCGCACATGTGGCCATTTCTCCATGAGCACCAGTCAGCTGGTCTGATATCTCAGATATCAGAGGAACAGAAGACTCACCCAAAATTCAGCCAAAAGATGTCCTGTAATCCAAGAATGGCACGGAAGATTCAACCAGCTCATGGTCTACAAAAGAGCGAGTGGGGGAGGCTGGAGGATGGGGGAAGTTCCTTCCCCAACCTCAGTGTCATTCCCCCAAAATGGAATCAGACCTCTTAAAACACACTTATAATCACCCGTATGCACACACACACACGCAGAAGATCTGTGTTCCAGGGAGAATGTGCCCAGCTCAAGGTCCGCTCATCCACACCGGAGCTGGGAGCCCAGACCCCTGCCCCCCAGGGGCGGGCCCTCATCCTGCTGGGAAACAACTGAAAATGATACAATGGAAACTAATTAAAGACATTTGACCTTTTGTTTCTCAAATAATTTAGGTGTAAAAATACATCCTGATTCTTTTTCTGAGTACAGTTACAATATTTCCCATTAAAAAAAACAAAAGGCAACCACAAAAGAAAAGGAAACAATAGTGCAAAGAAACAATTGCATTTCCGAGGGAAAGGAAATCCCTTTTGGAGCCCCCCCCCCCCGCCCTAATCTGGAAACAGCCAACCTTAGAATCGATACCAAGGCAACCAATGTATGTGCCTCAGTGCTGGGCAGGGAGGAACCTTCCAGAACGTTCCCCACCTTGTCGTGGCAGCGAGAAACCATCT
The DNA here is from genome assembly GCF_024610735.1 of Ursus americanus. Taxonomy (NCBI): domain Eukaryota; kingdom Metazoa; phylum Chordata; class Mammalia; order Carnivora; family Ursidae; genus Ursus; species Ursus americanus. Next base: position 93,388,379 of record NC_142130.1, read on the forward strand.
GTAGTGTGAGGGGCCCGCAGCCCTGAAGGGAGCCCAGGAGGCAGAAGCTGTTCCTAGTGTGCGAGGAGGACCACCTCTCGGACCTCTGCTTGCATGTGCACACACACGCGCACGCACACACACACGCACACACTCTACGTACGTCCCCTGTCACTGTGCTTAAATTATGCCCACTGCGGCAAAAGGACAAGTAGAGGCTGGGGACAAAGAGAAAGGGACATTTGCTTTATGCTGTGTGTCTCTTTGTGACTTCTAAATTTTGTACTTGAAAAGGTGTGTGCGCATGTGCGCACGCTTGTGTGTCTGTGTCCTGCGGGTGAACGGTCGTCTCCTAAGAGACCGTGACACAACTTCTTCATCTCCAGCAAGAGCCCACTCTCACCAGGAGCACACGACGCCCTCGCGCCCTCCGACCATACACCCCCCACACCCACACACAACCCAGCGCATGCCGCCCACGCACGTGCACGCACACGCCTGCGTGGGTCAGGGAGCTGTCTCCACCGCCCTCCCGAAGCAGTTCTGAACCAGGTGCAGGGTGGGGCTCTGTTTGCAAAGCAGGTCAAAGTCCGGTCACCGCGCAGGCAGCTGCGCCTGGCGGGCGGCACTCTCTAAACCTCTAGGACTCAGTGCCACCTAGAGGCTCCTCCCTTGCACTATTTCCCGGTCTGAAAAGGGACCCGCCAGGGGTCGGCATCACGCAGGGCACAGGGACAGCTGGAGATGTACGAAGAAGGCCCGTGTCTTACTTGGATCTGGAGGGTTGGGGCTGCCCTTGGCGGCGCTGGTCAGGCCACTGGTCGGCGGGGAGCTCTCAACGCCCCCTGTGATGTGTTTACTCCCCGCTTTTATACAACACACCGATGTGTGCATCTATCTTTAATTTTTGTCTAACTATACAAGTACAGCATTTGAGAAGCTGCTAAGCTTCATCAGTGGTCAGAAAATGCAAGCTGCAATCACACCCACGCAGCAGATTGCTAAGGGGAGCAGCTCTGAGGGCGGGCGAGCCTGGCGCCCCCGGACGCCCGGCCCGCGCAGGCGCGTGAACCCCCTGGTCACTCGGGAAATCGGTCCGGCGGTCCGCTCAGCCCGGCCTCTGCGACCCCCAGCAGCACGGTTGCTGCGTGGCCTAGTCCCACCCCATGTGCTGACACGTAGAGCCCTGACCGCCCAGGACGATGACACAGGAGCCCCAAGAGGGACGGACTCTTGCAGGGGAAGGTCAGAGCCTGCTGGCGGGCTTGGAGGAAGGTCACCGCCAGCTGGCTCCTGGGTGTGCGTGGAGCCCTCCACCCTGCCCGCCCTCCAGCCTCACCCTCTGAGCCGTGGTTCTCAACCGGGGGCGATTTGGCCCCCAGAGCACTGGTGGCGATGTCTGGAGACATTTTTGGTTGGCGCCGCTGGGGAGGATGCCAGGCTGGAGGCCAGGCGCGCAGCTCAATGTCCCCCAGTGCCCCGGGTGACCCGGCAGGCAAATGCCAACAGCGTGAGGCTGACAAACCCTGCCTTCAATGCTCGGCTGCGAAGCAGTGGTGTAAATTAGTACTACTTTTAAACAAATGGAGGCTTTAGCTAAACATTTAGAAGGAAAAACTCTAAGAACACTGTTATAATGTACATGCATTTTGCCTGTATGGAAAAGAACAAAGTTGCCAGGCAATGCTGTTTGTCCAAGGAGAGCATGAATTTTTCCCGGGCTTCCATGCATCTTTTACTACTTCCCTCATCAGCCGGTGGGAGCACGGTGCTCCCCAGCCCAACGGCCCTCCTTCCTCTCCCTGACACCTGTTCTGCTCTGTAAGTGAATCCACATCCAGATCTTCGTACGTGGAGCTATGCATGGAGATGAAAACACATTTCTGCATATTCCTTTTTTCCCCCTGAGGGTAATGTCTTGTTCAACATTCCTTTTGCCTAATTGGGCCATTTAATTATTTTTAACTATGAGATTGACGATTAAAAGGTCACCACCGTGGAAATGTACTGCTCGCATCATCTGTTATAGTCAACATGAGCCGTGAAAATTGTTTCTGCCCACCCTGGAGTGATAAAGCATTACTTAATATTGCGTAAGAATTAACCGGATGCCATGGGAGGCACAAAACAGGTAGAAGACCCAGTCTCTACAGATGAGGAATTCTGTGTATTTTTTGCCAAATGCCTTCTAGACTGTGGCTCTATCTGGTGTTTCAGAAACCCCGAAGGCTCTTTTAATAACTGCGTTTGCTGATTGATTCAAATCGTTCAACTACGATCCAGCTAAATTTCAAAATTTACTTTGGCTGTTCTACTTTTGAAGAATTAAATGTTATCCTTTGGTGGGGGGGGAAGTTTTACAGAAGAAACCAAAACCGAACAGCTCCAAACGTCTCAGCAGAACCCAACGTGAGGAACCAGCGATAACCTCAGCAGCGGCCCCCAGAGGAAATGCAGTCTGCTTATCGATGGTCGGTTTTAAATTTAAAAAGTAGGGCATGCACGTTGCAAACTAACATTCCAAACCGCACGAGAAGGTGTGCAATTGGAGAGGAGGCCTCCCCACGGTCTGTTTTCTGTGTATTCTTGCAGAAACTCTTTACGAATGCAACAATATTTTTATGCATTGGGACGGCGCTATATACCCACTGATGTTGCAAGTTGCTTTTTTTGCTTTATTTCTATTGTGATAAAATACACATAGCGAAATTCACCATCTTCACCATTTTTAGTCTACAGTTCAAGGGCACTAAGTACCTTCCCACTGTCCTGCAGCTGCCACCGCCATCCGTCTCCGGTGTCCCCGTTAAATACTGACTCCTCCTCCCCACTATCCAACTGTCTGTCTCTATGACTCTGGCTGCTCTAGGGACCTCAGGGAAGTGGATCCACACAGTGTCCGGCCTTTTGGGTCTGGCCGATGTCACTGAGCATCGCATCCTCAAGCTTCATCCACGTTGTGGCAGGTGGCAGAGAGCCCTTCCTTTTCAAGGCTGACTCATATTCCGTTGTCTGAAGATTCTGCACTTTGCTTACCCACTCCTCTTCTGGTCAGCACTTGGATGGCTTCCACCTTTTAACGATTAGGAATCACACTGCAATGAACATGGGTCTACGAATACCCCTTTAACACCCTCTTTTCAGTTCTTTTGGGTACATTCTCGGAAGCAGACCTGCGGGATCATATATGATAACTCTGTGTTCAGCTGGAGGAACCGCCCTACCGTCTTGCATGGTGGCTGCACTGTTTCACGTTCCCACCGACAGTGCAGGATGCGTCCAACCTCACATCCTCGCCAGCACTTGATATGATGGGTTTTTTATGGCAGCCATCTTAACGCGTATGGGGTGGTACCTCACTGCAGTTTGGGTGAGCGTTTCCCTAACGGCCAGTTGCACTTCTAACATGGGTTAGGACTTAATCCTATGATGGCCTCTAAGGAAGTCTGAGAGACACAATGCATCACTCCCTATCTGCCTCACAATATCACTGCTAACGTAGTGCATTAAAACAAAACATTTCTTTTCTCACAGTTTCTGGGGGTCCGGAGCGTGGGCATGTTGGTATTTTAAATTTGTTTATGGTATCTTGACATGCAGAAGCTTTCGGTTTGTGTGAAGTGAAATTTATCAGTATTTTCCTTTACGGCTCCTGAATTTTGTCCCGATTTATGCCGCGCCACAAAAGACCTTCCCCACGCAAGGTTATATAAAATTCCATCCACGGTGTCTCCGAAGATAACTCGTATTATTACAGCCCAGCATCCCCATCTGGGAGGAATGCGTTCTTCGCGGTCATGGTGACTCGGTTATATAAACTATTTTGCTGCTGACTTGCTCGAAAAGCTATTTGTTCACGATTTTGCTAATCAGTGACTTTCTAAGGGGAAGAAGTGGGATTTCAGCAAATTATTTTCACCCCTTAATATACAATTCTTAGTATGGCTCTAAGCTAAGCAATAAAATCTCACAGAAAGCTCTTTTTCGGTGCAAAATCAGCATCACCCACGTGTAGTCAATGATACACGGTATTCCATGCTGTTTCCGCCTTCCTTGTACAGGACACAACTTTTGGGGGCTTCGGAGGTTTGTTACCACGTGGTTACTTTCAAACAGAAAAGTATGATTGTGTCTGTAGGATCCATTCGCTTAAAGTCACCTCCCTCCCACACAGAAGCTAAACCCTGGGAAATCCCAAAGACACGCAGGGAGTGCTCTGGCTTCAGCAAATAGTCAGGGCACCGGCCACTCTGGGCCAAGCATCCTATGCAAAGTGGGAAGTTGCTAGCAAAACATTTCTTTGAAAAATCACCACCAGCCAAGGAATGCCATACTTTGTTCCTACAGAAGCTACATTTGCGATAATATTTATCACATACCGGTATTTTTCAGAACAACTAGGTACCATTGGGGCCTTCAAACGTGGCCTCCTAGGGACCCGATGTCTAGAGCAGGGAACAGAAAGCTGGGACAAAGAGACCAGTGTCTCATGCATCTTTGTATCGGCAACATTTTTTGAACAATGACCAAGAACGGATGTCCGTAAATGCTTGTGTGGCAGACACGACTCTCGGCCAAGAGATGCCGATGGGTGAGCCATGTGACCGTTCACTGCTCAGCACGATTTCCACCAGGAGCCCTCACCCTGTTCATGGCAGAAACTGGAACGCAGTCAAACCCGGGCCCCCCACTGCCCTGAGGTGCTGCTGGGTTCCCGCGGAACTGCCCAGCTTCTAGGTGCTGGGGAGGGGCCGCAGGTCATCTGTCCCTGCTGCAGCTCGGACGGGCCTCACCCTGGCAGCCCGGCTGCACCGTCCCCCTCAGCCCCCTCGCCCCTCCCCAGGCCCCTGGCCCTTGGCAGGTGCCTTCCTCCCACCTGCAGCCCCGCTCGTGGTCCCGCTCAGCGGTTCCTTCAGAGCTGCTGAGACTGACCTTTAGAAAACCAAGCCCAGACCTGCGTCCGGGTTTTCTCTTTTTTGCCATCCTACCCCCTCCCAGAGACAACTAGAAGCCTATCCGAGGGAAGGGCCCAAGGGCTAAAGGAAAGCATCACCTCACTTCCCACCGCACCTGCCAGGCAGGCTGACGCCACGGGGAGATTCAGACGCCCCGCACAAACGACCGGCATCCAGTCATAATGCAGAAAACCCTCTTTTTCAAAAGGGAGCGATAAATGGTTCTTGAGCACTGCAAGGCTGTGCAAGCATTGATTTCAGTAAGTGTGATTAAAGTAGCTCCCAGGAGACTCTAAAACTCGATTATTAATTACAACAGAGCCTGATGGCTTTACCAGAGCTGCGGCCGCACGAAACCAGGTTTAAACAAGAAAGGCTGTCTTTTCTCTCACGTGAGCCTGCAGGTGCAGGGTCCACAGTCACCAAGACTGTCCCTCTCTGTCGCGGGCCTCCCACTCCCGGGGTGGCTGCAGCCCTGGCACCCGCAACGGCTCCCCACCAGCCTGGCCCCGCGCCAGCCGCCGGGGGGAGGAAGACAGAAAGGGGGCCGGTTCCCTCGGAGGGCACAACTCCGAAGTCACATTTCGTGCTTCCCTTCTCCTGCCCTTGCCACACCTAGCTGCCAGGCAAGCCTTACGGAGCCCAAAACCGGGGCTGCCGTAGAAGACGGCACGAGTGGGGAGTAAAAGGCGATGTGCCGTCTTGGATGCTCTGAAACAATAAAACAGCTACTTTCTCTTTTTTTTTGTATCATAATTTTTTAATCAGTTTCAGAGGTAGAATTTTGTGTAAAACAGCAACTTTAAAAGAATTCTCCCCAGCTTTCAAGGCCTAAGTCAAACACCTCCCCCTTCATCGGTTCTCTGAGCCAGCAGTGCTCCCCGCCCCTCTGAACTTCACCTGTGCCCTTCAGGTGGCTGGACCCCACCGCAGCACCCACCTGTGCCCGGCCACCCCCAGCGGAGGGAGCGCGCCTTTCCCCGCCAGCTCATTCCATTTCCTGCCATGAAAATGGTCTTTTTATTGAGCTTTGGGGTCGACAAACTTCCGTGACCTACCCAACACCCATTTGACACACACGCAAACACACTCACAAGCTCACACGCACTCACACACTTCTCTGAGAATAGACCCCTGCGGTTTGCAAAAGCGGGAGGGGTAAGCCCTTTCGTGCAGAGAGGGTCGGGCCTGACCTGTCCCCTCTGCCACCCGGGGCGGCCACGAGGCCCGGCTCTGGCCGATGAGATGTGCGCGGGTGTTCCCCGCAGGGTCTGCTCTCCTGCACAAGGGGACAGCGCTGGCTGGCAGCAGCCTCCCCCTGCCCCATCCCCCTCTCCCCAGTGCAGCTGCCCCCGCGCAGCTGCCCCCGCAGGTCCCAGGGGCTGAGGTGAGCGGCCCCTGAGCCCCTGAACCCCTGAAGCCAACGACCGCCCCGCTGCAGACCCCTCAACAAACACGACGATGCAGTTATTCAGCACAAAAGGCCGCTGTAGGCCATGAAAGACACAGAGAAAACTTACACGCGTGTCGCAGAGTGAAAGATGCCGATGTGACACGGCCGCACGCTGCCTGACCCCAGCTGTTCTGGAGAGAAGTCTGCGGAGACAGGAACAACATCGGGGGTTTCCAGGGGAGGGACGGATGACAGGCAGAGCCCGGAGGGTTGGTGGGGCAGTGCTACGGCTGGCGGACACCGTGATGGTGGAAAGCTGTCCTCAGACCGCAGGCACACGCCACCCGTGAGCCCTGACATCAGAGGAGCCACTTGGGCTGGTTATGTGTTAGCGCGCGTTCTTCCGTCATAACCAAGCACCACAACGGCAGGGGTCCACGGTGGAGGGGTCTGTGGGGGAGGGGTCGATGGGAGGCCTCTGTATCGCCTACGAAATTTTGCTGTGAACCTAAAACCCTAAAACTGCTCTTTAAAGTAGTCTATGGGGAGGCTGCCAGGGTGGCTCAGTCAGGTGGGCGTCTGCCTTCGGCTCAGGTCATGATCCCGGGGTCCTGGGATCGAGTCCGTGTCGGGCTCCTTGTTCAGCGGGGAGCCTGCTTCTCCCTCTCCCTCTGATGCTCCCCCTGCTTGTGCTGTCTCTATGTCTCTGTCTCTCAAATAAATAAAATATTTTTTTAAAAAAACTAAGCTATTAATTTAAATATGTATATATATGACTACTCATCCATACTTGTTTCCACCTCTGCGGTCAGATGTTCTGAACTTGGAACCCGATGCACTCCAGCTGACACAATCCCTGCCCCCAGCTGCCCGCAGCACCTCCCCTTCCCCCCATTGTGAACTCACAGAACCCATCGGGACCCCCTCCCAGGCTGAGGGCCTGGAGACAACCCACCTGAGGCCACAACCCCACTGCAACCCATGGCCGGCCCACTCTTCTTCGTGGCCACAGCACAGGCCAGGAGCTGCCAACTGGAGCAGAGCCGAGAGGCCACAGGCCCGGTGTCCACGGCCACGCTGGGCTGAGATGACCCAGGACTCACTTTGAGGCTGGAATCTGAACTCGCTGGCCCAGTGGGCTACCCACCACTGGGATCCACCAGCCAGCCCATGGCTGGGCACCCCGAGCCGAGCCGTGCTGGCCTTAGCTATAGAATGGGGAGCCCTGGGGACCACAGGCTCCCGGAGCGCACAGTGGGGGCCGCTGTGTCCACCTGCGGGTCCCCAGGGCTCGACAAGGTGCCTGGCGCCCAAGAGCGCTTATTATCATCCCTGGCTGTTGAGCAACCAACACGAAGTGCCTGTTGAAATCCTGCCGTGGCCTCAGCCCAGAGAAGAGCGCCCTCAGCAGGCCGAAGGGAAAACAGCAGCGAGAACGGTGGGGCGCGTCCCCTTCCTCGTGGAACCTGGACTTGGCTTCCGGAGCCGGTGCAGGGCTTGATGGCTCTCAAGTGTGGCCCAGCGGGAGGGGGAGACGCTGCCTGGAAGGAAGCCCAATAGACGCAGACAATTTACTGTTCCCGAGAGGGCACCTGGGGGGCCGCCTCTTCAGAGGGGTCCGCCGGGAGCACGTGGGGTCACATATGGAAACCATACCGGCCGAGCAGAACCGGGCATCTGGAGTCGCGGCCCAGCCGGGGGCCGCGCCGTTAAAGGCAGGAAGCCCAGGTCACCGAGCCCGCCGTGCAAACAGCGCACGCAGACCCGCGGATCCGCGGACTGAGCGAAATCCCTCACATCCCAGCGCCTTTTCCTCAGGTGCCTCGGAAGGGGCAGTGGGAAAATCCATGCACTTTTCAGTCCTAACAAATGTCACCTCGGAGACTCGTTCGGACCAGTATGGAGGAGGACGGGACAGGGCCCGGATCGCAGAGGTGCACACTCGGGGCGGGCGAGGGCGGTCACAGCGTGCCCCCCGGAGAGGCCACCTCCGTCCCTTTCCGACAGTGTCCACTCAGAAGAAATCAGGAAACAACTGAAACATCCGAAATAACACCGTATTGAGTTTCTGCATCAACAGGCTTCCCCACAGATCAACTCCTCGAGAACAAACCCTCCTAACTTAAGCGTATTAATATCTGCAGGGCAGAACGTTCCAGCACTGCTGATAAAGATCAGCGTTTTCCAGGAAAGGACCACGTTTTTATCTTTGGTAATAACTAGCAAGGATCGCATAAAAACGGCAAGAGAAATAAAATCCTTTAAAAATATATTTTAAAACAGTCAGCAGACATTTTAAAAGGTCTGATGCATACGGATTTCTTTGGTATGTTTTTAATCGCCTACAGGTCCTGGGAGAAGGAAGAACAAAGAGTATCTTGATACCATACATATTTAGAAAGAGCGGGGTGTTAAAACTCCAGGGTCAGGGGCGGCTGCCAAGCATCTTTGTGGGGCAATACTGCCCCCTTGTGACCAATTTTCACGGACCTATTTCAGTAAATCAGCCCCTAGATCTGGACAGCCTGCAGATTGCACCCGACCGTCTTGGCCCCTTTCAACTCCCTTTTACTCCTGAAGGAAGCCGCAGACCCAGAACCACTTCTAGGCAAGGAGGAACTTGACGTGAGAGCACTCCTCCAGCATTCAGGATGCAGTTCCCAGTGGGTCTTACGCGTATGTGGGCGGATGCTGTTAGGAAGAAGGCCTCACTTCCACACCTTTTTTTTTTTTAACATTCTCCATGAATCAGTGAGCTGCAAATGCCCAAGAGGGGTAAGTGTAAATTCCTTCCAGCCCACATAACTTACCTGCTGGATTTTTTGCAGTAACACGAGACTGCTGTTCCAAACATTTCCAGTGACTTTCAAGACTTTCTATCAAGGCAAGTTCACTGTGGGTATTTTTACCCTGATTACAATGTGTAGTCATCGGCACAGTCCCATGCTTCCTGTAATCCCTATGTTCACTAAATATTTATCCAGTTTGACTGGGTCTTACGGAGCATCTACTATAAGCCAAGAATTGCTGGGAACCCGTGCCCTCGGTCCTCCCAGGAGTAGCAGCCTATCACCTGGGAGTGCGTGAGAGATGCGGGATTGCAGCCCACCCCGACCCACTGAGTCTGCATCTGCATTTTGCTAAGATCCCCATGTGGTTTGCGTTAGGGTTTGAGATGCTGTACAGTGGTTTCCAGACATGAACAAGCATGAGCATCATGGGGTGGGGGGTGTTAAAACACACACTACTGGGCCCTGCCCTGGGGGTCTGACTCAGTGGGTCCTGGTGAGCCCAAGAATGTGCTTGTCTAACAAGTTCCCAGGCAATGCAGGCCTGAGGGCCACGCTGGCTCTCGCCTTGGCTGCATGCTGGCAAGGGAGGTGGAAACGACACCGACCCCTGGGTCCCACGTCTGGAAACCAAACAAAGTGTGGCTTGGGCGCTGAACATTTGAAGAGTTCCCTGGCAGATGCGAACAGGCAGCAAAGATTGGGAACCACTGCTCCGAGGGATGAAAGGGGAGACATCGGAAGTCCTTTATCGCCAAGTCTCGCTAAGCCACGTGATTATCTGATGAAAATATTTTGATCCCGTGGTAAGGGTTCTCCAGAAGCCTACTTATATCCTCTTTGAGAGCTAACGCAGGACAAAAGAAGGTGTTGGCACCAGAGGGCAGTGTGATGTCTGCCCAGTGGGGCAGGAGGGAGACAGGGAGAGGACAGTCAGGTCATCCAAACTTCAGAGAAGCCACTGAGAAGAACGTCCTGGGGTAGTGAGCCGGCCACTGTCCTATCAGCAAACCCTCACAGCTGTGAGCTGGGGCTGGATTTTATCCTGAGCAAAGTCCGTGGAAGAGCCATGCCCACGTCACGGAAACTACCCCTAAAACCATTCCTCTGAACTTTTTTGTTTGCAAATATCAGGAAGCTCTGGTGTAGGACAGGCAAAGGACAGGTGGCTCTCGGCTTGGGCTGGTGTGTTCTTGGAAAATAAATCATCACCTGGATCAATACAGCCTCTTTTCTGCAACGATGGCATGATGGGGAAGGTTTGTTTTCCTGACCAAGACCCCTGCAACAAATAAACAGACACGACCCGCGCAATGTCATAGAAAAAGATTCTCAGCACTAGCAACCATCCACTATCACCTAAAATAGCAAAATTTGCCTGTGGTCCTGATAGAGGGACATAAGGACACTGGACCGAGGAACAGAGCCATACCATGCAAAGGCTTGGGGCTAGAAATCGAAAGACCTGGCTCTGAATCACCTGTAAATAGAATTAAGAACGCTGCCCAGCTCACTAGGCTGCTTTGGAAAACATACGGAAACCAGCTGTGAAAACGCTTCCTAAGGGCACCTGGGTGGCTCAGTCAGTTAAGCGGCTGCCTTGGGCTCGGGTTGTGATCCCAGAGCCCTGGGTTCAACTCCCTCATTGGGCTTCTTGCTCAGCGGGAGTTTCTTCTCCCTCTCCCACTCCCCTTGCTAGTGCGTGTGCTCTCTCAAATAAATAAGATCTTTTTTTAAAAAAGAAAAAGCTTTGTAATTTACATAGCATCTATAAAGTGTTTTCTTACTATACACACTTAAAGTAAAATAGACATTACAGCACATGAAATACAGCTGTTTGATAAACGTTAATTAAAAATAGCGGGAAATTACAGGGGGCGCCTGGGTGGCTCAGTCGGTGAAGCATCTGCCTTCAACTCAGGTCATGATCCCAGGGTCCTGGGATCAAGTCCCACATTGGGTTCCTTGCTCGGCGGGGAGCCTGCTTCTCCCCCTGCCTGCTGCTCCCACTGCTTGTGCGCTCACTCTCTCTCTCTCTCTCCCTGACAAATAAATACATAAAAATCTTTAAAATAAAAAATAAAATTAAATTAAAAAAAAATTTTTAAAGACCAAATGGATAAAAATAGTGGGAAATTACAGCCAACACTGCATATTATCTTAATCATCTTCTTACAATTCAGAAGGGAATTTTTGGAAAATCATTCAATGATAAGATGTTTCCAGAAGGTTATTCAGGGGACTTTGCTTCATTAATTGCTTCATTTGACAAAATTTTATTGACTGGCATCTATGTGTCACCTGAAGTGGTGTGTCTTTTATTACATGTAAATTTCCCAATGACGGTAACCTTCAAAATATTTACGGGGAGATAAACACAGGCAGTTCTGTACAGAACAAGATGGTCACCTGGGCATGTGCTGCTTTTCCTCCCTTTCAAGAATCCATTAAAATGAAAGCAAAGGATATTTAAAAGCAATAAGCCCATAAAAGCAGAGAGTTGGGAGTCACACCGAAGCCCTTCCCCACATGAAGCTGAAACCTCTCTTGGCAGGAGCAGAGCAGATCGGGACAGTTTTCCCTCCCTAGCACATCCTCCTGAAAGGGAATTCTTAGGAACACACTTCATGCAGAAGGAATGTGACTTCAAAGAAAGGGTCTAAACAATACAGCAGGAAGGAAGGACAAAGAAGGTGGTAAATGAGTGGGCAGATATCAGTGAACCTCAGTTATAGAAAATGCTATCATAATAATGACCACTGGGTTGCTGGACAGATCTGGACAGATCTGCATCTAAAATCCCAGTCGATTAATCATATAAAGAGAATGAATAGACTGTTTTCTAAGATCCGCGTATCGTCCAGGGAAAGGATAAAGGTTTTCATTAACTTTAAACAATAACTTAATTTTTTATGTTGTAAATTTCTAAAGTAACCACTAGAAGACTAAAAACAGAGAGTGTAATTTACAAACCAGAGGGGGGGAAATGGGATGATAGAAGGAAAAACTCACTAGATCCCCCCAAAAGCAAAAAATGGAACATCGACATCACAAAATAAAATGGTAGAAATAATCCAAATAAAACAATTACATTAAATGTAAATGGACTAAATGCCTCACTTAAAAGGTAAACATTTCACTTTTTAAAATCCAGTTTTAGGGGTGCCTGGGTGGCTCAGTCGTTAAGCATCTGCCTTCGGCTCACATGCCCCGCATCGGGCTCCTCCGCTGGAAGCCTGCTTCTCCCTCTCCCAATCCCCCTGCTTGTGTTCCCTCTCTCGCTGGCTGTCTCTCTCCATCAAATAAATAAATAAAATCTTAAAAAAATAAATAAATAAAATAAAATCCAATTTTAGGCTGTTTACAAATGCAAATACTTGCATTTCAGTATCCATGACTGGACATGAAAGAGAGCCTCCAGGCCACCAGAGAAAGATGCTGGACGTTGCTATAAGGATCAGCGAGGCACTAAAGGGAGCACAGACAGAGGATCACCAAGACGCCAGGCACCTCCCACAGGAGCGGACACCACAGGGTGGCCCCCGGCAGCACCTGCAGGCCCCCCTCGGGCACCAAGAACAGCGGCCCAGAGTGAATGCCCAGAGAGGATTCCCCAACCAAAAGAAAGCATCAGACCCATTGCTTTTACCACCTGGGGAAGAGGTGTCTGTTCATTAGCTGGTTGGAGAGGACAATGAGCAATCAGAAGTGGGGTTTCCAAAACCACGGGGGCACCTAAAGCCAAGCTATCATCCTCACACCCCTCTGAGGGCTGTGGCAGGAAACACAGAACCGCTCAGAGCCACCACCTGCGGCCAGGCAGAGAGCGAGCGTTGCGTGTTCACCAACACCGTTTCCTCCTCCTCCTCCTGGGCAGAGAGCGGCCCACATTCCCACCTCCTCCACACCAGGGAGGACATGGCTCTCCGCTCTGCCAGAGGAGAGGGGGCAGAACTGATGACAGTGCCTTGCTGCGGAGGGTAGGATGGCTCCCATGGTTCCTCTGCCTGTGTCCCCACCCTTGTGTAGTCTCCTCCCACAACTCCTGGTCCAGCCACCTGGTTTGGGCCAACAGTACCATCATAAATGAGTCAGCAGCCAAAATTTCAATAAATGCTTGCACCTTGGGCTTGTCCCCTGTCATAGGTGGGAGCCCTTCTCCACCACTGACCGAGGCCAGGCTAGCCTTTTGGAGGGCAACGGCACAGGGAGAGAGGCCCAGCCAAGCCCATCCCAGACCCTCCAGCCCCACCGGAGTCAGCCCAGACCAGGGCAAACCACCCAGCAAGTCCACAAAACCACGAGAAACAATAAACATCTATTGCTTTAAACCACGAAGTTCAGGGTGGTTTGTTGAGTAAGAAAATCTAATACAGCCATGAAAACCTCCGGCACAATCCTCCAAGTTCGCTCTTTCTTTATCTTCCAGCTGAAAGGAAGGGGTTCTAAGGATCTAGAGAAAGGAGGAAATTTTCATTTCTAGAAAATGGAAGGAGCTTGGTCCCTGAGTGACCCTGTGGAGCAGAGTACTCCCTCCCCACCACCTGTTCTGTTCCTTTGAGCTAAATATTTATCCTAAATATTTAACCCCACAAGATGGAATATGAGCGAGACATAAACTTGTCTTGTGTCCAGACCCCAAGGTCAGATGGCCAGAGAAACAGACAGGTCTGTTACATAGACTTGAAGGTCAGGTTAGATTATTCTTTTAATGGCTTTATTGAAGTATAATTTACATATTTAAAACAATTTACCCACTTAAGTGTATCGTTCCACGAGTTTTGATAAGCGTATACCTTACTGTCAAACAATCGACACAATCAAGTTTTAGAATACTTTCATTACCCTAAAAATTTCTGTCACTTTCCTTTGCCTTCAGTCCAGATCCCTCCTTTGCCTCAGGCCATCACTGGTCTGCTTTCTGCCTCTATAGTTTGGCCTTTTCTAGAATTTAATACAGATTGATTCAGACAATGTGCAGTCTTTTATGTATGGCTTCTTTCACTCAGCATCACACTTTGTTGTTTTTAATCTTAAGATTTATTTCTTTATTTGAGAGAGAGCATGCACGCACAGGGAGGAGGAGCAAAGGGAAAAGGAGAGAGAGAATCTTCAGCAGACTCCCCTCCGAGCGGGGAGCCAACGATCTCACAACCCTGAGATAATGACCTGAGGCAAAACCAAGAGTCGAACCCTTAACCAATGGAGCCACCCCCGTGCCCCAGCATCCTACTTTTTAGATTCACTCATGTTGTTGCATGTATCAACAATTCATTCTCTTTCGATTGCTGAGTATTATTCTATTTATGGATACATTATGACCATGTGTTATAACATTACAATAGGATACATTATAATAACATTTTGTTTGTTCATGCCCCAGTCAAAGGACAGTTGGGTTGTTTTCACTTTTCAGATGTTACGAATAATGCTTCTACCTACAAGTCTTCTTGTGGACATGTGTTTTCACTACTCTTGGAGTGGCATTGTGGGGTCACATGGTAAGCTTAATGTTTATGGCATGTTTACCTACGAAAGTACAAAACTGTTTATCCAACCATTTTCCATTCTCACCAGCAGTGTTTGAGGGTTTCAATTGCTCCACATTCCTGCCAACACTTAGTATTTTAATTCATTTTTTTAAATGTTAATTATTCTACTAGGTTTATAGTAGCTTCTCGTTTGTTGCCTTTATTTGCATTTTCCTAAAGACCAGGGATGTTGCCCATCCTTCCGTGTTTATTGGCCATTCATACATCTTTGTGAACATCTCTGATTTCGTTTGTCCATTTTTTATTGTTATTTTTCTTAAGTTGTAAAACGCCTTCATATAATTTCAGTGAATTACCTTGACGCCTTTGTCTAAGTTCGAATGATCATATGCATGCGTCTCTAGTTTCAAACTTTTTATTCTGTTCCTTTGAGCTAAATATTTATCCTTATGCTGATCCCATGCTTTCTTAATTACCACAGCTTTATAGTAAGCTTTGAAATCAGGTCACTGAAGTCCTCCAACTTTGTTCTTTTTCACAATTGTTTTGGATATGCTTTGCTTCTCCATATAAAGTTTTGAATCAGTTTGTATCTTCTACATAAAATCTTGCTGGGATTTTTATTGGGATAGTGTTGAGTCTATAGATAACTTTGGGGTTAACTGCCATCTTAATAACACTGGGTCTTTCAGACTATGGTACCCCCCTCCCTTTTATTTAGGTTTTCTTTCATTAACATGTGTTAAACTTCAGAGCAGGTTGTTAGTAATATTTCCTTATTATCTGCTTAATGTTTGTAAGATCCGTAGTGATGTTCCCTCTTTCTTTTCTTTTTTTTTTTTTTTAAGATTTTATTTATTTATTCGACAGAGATAGAGACAGCCAGCGAGAGAGGGAACACAAGCAGGGGGAGTGGGAGAGGAAGAAGCAGGCTCATAGCGGAGGAGCCTGATGTGGGGCTCGATCCCATAATGCCGGGATCACTCCCTGAGCCAAAGGCAGACGCTTAACTGCTGTGCCACCCAGGCGCCCCTCCCTCTTTCTTTTCTAATTGGTAATTTGTGTCATCTTTCAATCTAGATGAAGGTTTATCAATTTTAGTGATCTTTGCAAAGAACCAGCTTTTGGTTCCATTCATTTTCTCTTTTCTATATTGTTGATTTCCACACTGATCTTTACTATTGCCTTCCTTCTACCTACTTTGCATTTAATTTTCTCCTCTTCTTTAGCTTCCTAAATTGGAAGCTTAGTTTAGTGATTTCAGACCTGTCTTCTCCTATAACAGAAGCATTCAAAGCTATAAATTTCCTTCTTATCACTTCTTCAGCAACATCACACAAATGTGAATATATTGTGTTCTCATTTTCACTAAACCTGATGTATTGTAATTTCCCTTGTGATTTCCTTTTTGATTCATGAGCTATTTAGAAGTCTGTTGTTTAATTTCCCCATGTTTTAGGATTTCTCAGATTTTATCTGTTGTAGATTTCTAAGTTACTTCCATTGTCATCTAACAGCATGCTATGTATGGTAGAAATCTTTTTAAATGTATTGACACCTGTTTTATCATTCAGTATATGGTTTACTTCATGAACATTTCTTGTACATTTGAAAAGAATAAGTATTCTGCTATTGTCGGGTGAAGTATTCTATCAAGTGGGTTGGTAGTGCTGTTCAGTTTTCTATATTCTTGCTCAATTATGCCACTTGTTCTGTCAATTACTGAGAGAAGAATATTGAAATCAACTATATCATGTTTTTACTTCATTTGTTTTGGAGCTCTCTTATTAGGTACAAATAAATCTATAACATTTAACTTATTTCTGTCGCATAAACCCTTTTATTATGAAATGCTGTCTTTAGTAACATTCATTTTTAAAGTCTATTTTGTCTGATATTAATAAACAAAATCATCCCAGCTCCTTTCTGATTACTGTTTATATGTTTGCATCACATACAATTTGCCATCCTTTCATTTTAATCTATTTGTGTCTTTGAACTTAAACTGATCTCTTATAGACAACATATCTCACTTTTCTCCAAACAGTTTGTTGGAATTTTGATTGGAATTTTTAGTTCATTCCCCTTAATATAAGTCTACCATTTTGCTAATTTTTACTATTTGTCACATTTTTCTCTCGTTTTGATGTTACCCTTGTACCTTTCTGTTAACAAATATTTTAGTATTCCATCTTAATTCCTGTATTGACTTAATTCCTGTATTTAACTATATTTCTTTGCACTATTTTTAGTGCTTTACCTAAGTATTATAGTATAAGGCTTTTACTTACCACAATCTATTTGAAATTAACACTGACTTACTTCCAATAAAATATTGGAACTTTGTATTTGTCTAGCTCCCTTCCCTTTTGTGCTACTTTTGGTGCTATTGTTGTCATATATATTAATTTCTATATGCTAAAGCCAAACAATACAGTATTATAATTTTTGCCTTATATAGTCATATGTCTTTTTTATATTAAAAATTATATGTGGGGGCACCTGGGTGGCTCAGTCAGTTAAGCATCTGCCTTCGGCTCAGGTCATGATCCCAGGGTCCTGGGATCGAGTCCCACATCAGGCACCCTGTTCAGTAGGGAGTCTGCTTCTCCCTCTCCCTCTGCCCCTCCCACACTTGTGCTCTCTCTCAAATAAATAATAAAATCTTTAAAAAATAAAGATTATATGTGTATATATACATTTTACATATATACTTACACATGTTTTACATATGTTTACATACATATATACAGATAATATATACATATATATGATAGAATATATTTATATATCATATATATTATAATCTATATTTCTTACATCTTCACATGTTTCCATTTAGGGTTTTCTTCAATCCTTCTTATGTATCTGAGTTACTATCCAAGCTACTATCTGACGTCATTTCTCCTTAGCAGTTCTTTTAGCACAGGTCTGCTAGTGACAAATTATGTTTTGTTTTCCCTTTAAAAAAATCAAAAAATGGATTTGTTTTTGTCTTCAGTTTTGAAGGAGACCTTCACTGGTTATAATTTTCCCCCCTCTCAGCACCTTGATTATGTCATTAAATGGAACAGGAACCCATTAAAAATAATAGGAAGCCACCGTTCTTTTACAGAAAATGCAGTAAATTCACAGAGTCTCTTGGGCTTTCAGTGTCTTTTGACGTCTCATGTTTCTGTGAAAAGTCAGCAATAAATCATATTGTTTATTGTTTCCTGTATATGATGTAACATTTTTCTTTTGTTCCTTTAAAAATATTTTCTTTACCTTGGGCTTTGAGCAGTTTGACTATGAGGTGTTTTTCCTCTTTATTCTTTAGATAATTACTATTATTCTATCAAATTCAATTATTCTTTCTTCTGACATCTGACTTATGCCATGAACTTTTTATTTCAGTTAGTGTACTTTTAAGCTCTAGAATTTCCATTTGCTTTTTTCCATTTCTGTTGAGATTCCTTGTTTATTCATTGTTAGTATATTTTCCTTTAATTCTTTGGATATATTTTTAATAGCTGCTTTGAAGTCCTTATTTGCTAGATATAATGTGTGTGCCCCTCAGAGTCAGTCGCTTTGACTGGTTTCCCTCCACCTCCTCTCCCTGAGTTTGGGAAATACTTTATCTTTGGTTTGCATGTCTGCCAATTTTGTATTTAAAACCAGACACTGGGGACGCCTGGGTGGCTCAGTCGGTTAAGTGTCTGCCTTCCGCTCAGGTGGTGATCCTGGGTCCGGGGATCAAGTCCTGCATCATCCCTGCTGAGCAGGGAGCCTACTTCTCCCTCTGCCTGCCGCTCCCCCTGCTTGTGCGTTCTCTCACTCTCTCTGACAAATAAATAAAATCTTTAAAAGAAATAAAAATAAAAAAGAAAAAGAAAACCAGACATTGTAGGCAATATTTTGTAGCAATTCTGGATTCTGCTTTTTTCTGAGAGTTGTTGGTTTTAATAGACAGTTAGCTTGCCTGGACTCAACCTGCAAATCTATCTCACTTTCAAAGGATAGCCATTGATAGCTCTGCTTATTATTATTATTTTTATAAGTCTGGCTCTTAGGGGTTTTCCCTTCACCTGCATAGTTTTTAGCCAGGCAATGATTTAGGCAGAGATTATGCTAAGATACCTCGAGCCAATGTACCCACTTCCACTGCCTAAGCTGTGTGTAGATTGAGGGATATTTTCAAAAGTACAGTAAATGTACCAGTCTCCCACACTTTCCATTTCTGCTGAGCCTCCTGTGGGTCCCGTGTGCCTACGAAGTTTAGCCACCAACCAAGAACGTATGGAGAAATTCTCACACATGTTCTTTTTTGGCTCTTCCTTTCAAAACCTCACCCTTAATTTTCTAGTTGTTTCATCAACTCCCTGAATGAAGTCTGTTGTATATAGCTGGTTAAGTTGCAGATGTCCGTTACCCAAGCTGGGTGAGACGGGCAAGAAGGCACCAACTCACCATTCCACCCAATAGAGTAGCTGTTTTCGTAGGCAAATTCTCCAGTTGGTATCTGCGGGTCCTGTTAGAAAGGGGTAAGGGCTAAGAGGAGCCTGAGGAGACAGCAGCCCACCAAGGCTGCTCCACGGCCCAAGAGTGGGCTGGCCCTGATTCCATTGTTCGTTGCAGACTGTTCCATCTGTCAGCCTGGGCTGCCCTTACAAAATACCACAGACTGTGGGGCTTAAACAGCAGACATTTATTTCTTCAGAGTTCCGGAGGCTTGAAGTCCAAGATCAAGGTGTTGGTAGTCTGAGTTTCTGGTGAGACTGCCCTCAGTGGCTTATAGAAGGCCACATTCTCCCTGAGTCCACACATGGCCTTTTCTCTGTGCCCATGCGTGGAGAAAAGAGCTCTGCTGTCTCCTCTTTCTTCTTCTAAGGACACCAGTCTTAGTGAATTAGAGCTCCACCCTTCACCACTCATTTAACCTTAACTGTCCTTAAAAGCCCAATCTCCAAACACAATCACATTGGTGTCTTCAAGGAATGAATTTGGGGGTAGAGGGCAGACTCAATTCAGCCCATGATACCAGACAAGGGGCAAGGATTTGGGTCTCCTCAGTGGTGGCCAGCAGAGCTGCAGATCAGCCTGGAGATTTTGCAGTGGCCTCCCAGGCCAGCCTGGTAAGGGAAAGGAGGAAGCTGTGTGTACACACACACACACACACACATGCACGCATGCAGGCACAAAGCAATTCTATTAAATAATCCACTCAGCTAAGATTGAAGATAGGAAAATACCTCTCTCATTGGTAATGAAGGGATTAAGATACTAAGATAGCCACCGTCAGCTGTGACGCAAATGCAGGGGGCCACGTCCCAAGAACTGTACTTTTAAGCTCCAAATCATCCGTAAGTCAGGAGGGAAAACAGTAATAGAAAATGAAAAATAAAACCATATCTAAAAACAAAATAAGTCAATTTTTAACCCAGGGAAGAAGTTATAAATATAATTAGATTTACCCTCCTGCAAGGTGTTGTGGGCACGGTAGCCCGAGGACTGCTCTCCACACCATGGAAACAGGCACCGTCAGCAGCCTCCCACCTCCCTCTGCATCTTCTTCCATTCCTCCCCCAGTGCGGAGCACAGAATTATCCCTCCCCGACCACCCAGATTTCTCTGTCATTCCTGACTCAGGGCCCGTCCCACAGAGCAATTGTTCTGTTTTTGCTATAGACTAAATATTGTTCTTCCCAGCCCCCTCCCCCAAGTTCCTAGCTTAAAACCCTCCCCTCAGTGTGATGGTATTTGGAGATGGGGGTCTTTGAGAGGCAATAAGGTCACAAGGGTGGAACCCTCATGATGAGACTGATGTCCTGGGTAAGAACAGACATGACAGAGCTCGCTTCCTTCCTCTCTCTATCATATGAGGATACAAGGAGAACATGGCCTAGGTCTACAGGCCAGGAAGAGTCCTCACCGGAAACTGAATCAGCTGGCATCTTGATCTGGGACTTCCAGCCCCCAGAACCACAAGAATCGATTTCTGGAGTTTAAGCCACCCAGGCTACGCTGTTTTGTTACAGCAGCCTGAGCCAACAAAGATCCTCAGCACCTCCCCTCCGCCCACACAACCTGCCCCAGTCCTCCAGGGACAGAACTGTCACCTCGAGGAGATGGCTGGCCAAGAGGACCCTGTTCGGCTGGAGACCGCTAAGCCAAATGGAATTGATCCTAGTTATTCGTGGCAGTGATAAAGTCTCCGCGAGCATGGATTTGGCAAGTACGGAGCCACTGCTCCTGGGGAAGATGTGAACACATATACAGCATACGCATATCTCACAGAGATTATAGCCCTGAATTCTAGACACAACTCATCCAGGTAGAGTCTATTTTCTTTCCTTTAGGGGAGACAGACAAGATTCAGAAGTGCTAAGTGACTTGTCTGAGGCCGTACCGCTAACTCACACCAGAGTGGGGCTTCAACACCACCCAACCGGCCCACGAGCCAGAGCCTGCTGGTCTACTCCCGTCTCCAGCCTCCCCTCGTCTCTGGAAGGCAGGGTGTCGCTTTGTTCAATCTCAGCCGGAAGCGCACGGCTGGGGACTGGTTGTGCTGCTCTGCACGTGTCCACACAAATGACCAAGACAGTACTGGGAGTATTGATTTGGGGCTGACAGATCAATTTTAGTGAACGGAATTCGCAAATACAGAATCCGCAAATAACGAGGACAGGCTGTACCTTTCTGTCACTGTAACAGGAGCAGCGTCGTGAGGACGGCATCCGTACACGGGGCTGTTGTCAGGTCCCCCGTGGGACGGTGGGGCTTGGATCCAGGCACCACCCCTCAGGTGGGCTCCTCGCCGACCAAAAGATCCGCAGCAACAGGCACTGTGTCTACCTTGCCCGTCTCTCCGTCCCGACTACTTGGAAAGAAGTACACGCGAAACAGAGGCAGATGAATCATCGGGCTGAGAATTTGTCTTTTAACGCAGGTCTTTGTGAAGATTCAACAAGAGATTTGGTGGGCAAACCTGGGGGCGCACTCTGAAATGAGATCCAAACCCGACAGACTGGAAAGGGAAACAGGGTGGATCTTTTTTAAAATTCCCTGGTCTGGGGGTTATTTTTCCTCCTAGTTATAAAAGTAATTCATGTTCAGGGTTGAAAAAAAAATTATTTTTTTAAGTAAAAAGCAGAAAACCACCAAACCTAAAAACAATCATGACTCAGATCTGAGCAAATACTCTTCCAGCGTCTTTGTGTCCGGTTTTCTGCAGCGTGACTATGGTTTGTGTCCCTCGCTGTCCCTGCACCCTGTGCCCCCCACCAGTATCCTGTGCTTCATGCCACACGGAACGGATGACCCTGCAGAGCTCAGAGTCCAGGAGTCAGACTCTGCACGTGTCCAGTCCCAGAATGGGAGGTCTTGGCCTAAACGGGAAGACAGAGATATGACATCTGTCCTTCCTGTCCCCAGACATGAGACTGCAGGGAAGTGGATGAGGAGGGTGGGGACAAGGGGTGTAGATGTTTTTGGGGGTCCCTGCGTGTGTCCCGACTTCCCAAGCCACGGCCGGGCAGAGGCTGGCACAACAGATCGCCCGGATCACCGGGCAAGGGGAGCCTTCCCTAGGAAGGGCCCAGCAAAATGCCCAACCCTAGAATTTTACCAGACATGAACTGCAAGAGAAACAGTGGGCCCCCCAATGTCGGGGCAGAAAAGATCCCCTCTGCCTTGTTGGAGTGCTCTCACTAGTCATATGTAGATATACAGACATATAGATAATAACCTTCCTCTTCTTCGACGGTGTGTGTCCTGGTATTTTCCTCTAATTCCTACTCACTGAGAAATTCACGATAATCCTGCACCGCTGTGGCTGAAATCCCACTTCCCAATTGTGGGAATGCCCTCACTTTTGTCCTGTGTCTGCTAAGATGCTGGCTTCTGGCTTCGGGGCCCTAACTCTTACCTGCTGAGAATTCGTACCTGTGCGAGGTACCCCCCCCCAGGGCCGACTCCTGACCCTCTCATCTTTGCCTCTGTCCAGCGAGTTCCCCCAAAATCCTGACAGAGCATCACCCCACCCTTAAAGCCCCTCCACGCAGATGGCCAAGTGCTGGGGCGACAGGTGCACGTGCTGTCCCGCTCTGTGGAGGTCCAGAGGCAGAACAGAGAGCTACCGGTAGGCTGAGCAGGAAGGAGCAGCTTTTGGAAAAGGCAGCACATACCTGAGTTTTTTTAAAAAAGCGAGGAGGTAAGACTGGGAAAGATCAACTCATCTGGACCAAGCAGAAACCTGAATGGGGATCAGCTATTCGGAGTTTATCTGACAGACAACAGGAATGGCAGGGCTTCCAGTTCCCGTGGTGAGAGTCCTTTGGCGGCAGTCTGAGAGGGCGGGGAAGGAGGGACATGGGGGCACCGAGGCTGGCACTAAAGCAAGCTTCTGTGGACCTGGTGGCAGCTAATCTGAAGAGGTGAGCGGGCACCCAAGAGTAGCGGGACCTGGTGCGCTGGGACTGGGACGCTGCCTCGTACACCCACACAGACCGGTGTTCCAGGAGCGCCAGGGGCCAGACGACCAGAGATGGGAAGATGACTTCAGCTCCTTGTTCAGCAGGACTGAAAGAAGGTTCTAGAACACGGGGGGAAGCAAGCATGGTTGTCGATGGAAATAGAGCATTATAGGGAAAGGAAACAGAATGGTTTAATCAAAAACCTAAGCAGATCATGAGTCGAAAGCAGAAACGCTTTTGTGGTTATAACATAAAAATTAAAAAAGATACCTCGTATCTTAAAAGTCCAAAGATTTCTGTGAACTTGCAGTAATAATTGCATGGCCTTTTACCCCTTCCTCAAGATACCTTTAAAGTTCACTGCGGCTATAAGGATTCAACGTAAATCACTGTTTTCTTTGAAATAAATACACTCTGAGCTATTTTGGTATGGGTCATGTTTAATAATGGTTTCACAATGTGTAGACATGAATACACGAGCAATCTCACATTTAATATTATGAGATTGAGCAGACGGCCAAGTTATTAATATGTGGTTTAAATCCAGCGCTCTGGCCTTTTGAGAACATGAGGCGGAATTTCTGAGTAATTGCCAGCAATGCTCAGTCTGGCAGCCACATGGCAACCCAAAATACAGGTTGTTTTGTTATAAACATCAAAGGCGCACATTTGACCTGGCAGAGACCTCCAGGGTTCACAGCACTCGCAGAGCAATGCGGATGCACGTGGATCTCAGAGCACAGCCGCGAGGCCTCGGGGGTGCCCAGGGACCCTGCCGCAGGCCTGCAGCTCACGGACAGGGCAGGCCAGGGTGTCCTTTCATCCTGGGGCCTCTGCCTGGGCCCCGTATCTCTTGAAGTTGGAGGCATTCTGGGACTGGAGAGCGAAAAGAAGCCCAGAAAGCAACAGGGACCGGCGTGTCTTGGCTGGGCCGGCTGGCAACCAGCGTTCACTGTCGGGCCTGCGGGCCAGGCCTTGTGGATCCTGCTGTCTGGATTCTGACTCCATGCCCTGGGACGGCCGCCCGGGCGCTTCAGCAGCTCCTGTCCGGGCCTCGCCAGGCTCAGCCAGAGAGCTGACATTCCCAGAAGGCACTTCCAAATACCATTTTGCCTGTAGAGCACGGTTCTGCTGTCAGTTCTCAGATTTCTGGTACGTTACCCACAACTAAGTGCCTGCCGAGCTCCTTTGCCTGGCAGCTTTCAGTGCCATGGCCCACATGCCCTGCGGTTTCCTTTCCAGCACGACTTCCCTCAGGGACTTGGACCCTGCTCTGCCTAGCCTCCCGCCCACCGCTCTCCAACGGGCACAGGAGGAGACAGGTTCCGGACAGAGACGTCTGCACTTGGGCAAGGGGGCTGAGCGTCAGGAGAGCCAGGTGTGGAGCCGAGGGCACGCTGCCCCCAGAAGCCCGAGATGGGCCAGACCCCAGCTCAGCACCTCCACCTGATGTGTCTGCTCTGTGCCCACGGCCACCAGCTGGGACTTGAGATGTGGAGCTGCTGAGGCGGGGAACTTGGTTCTTTTGGACCAGTCCCATCCCCGGGAGGCTGAGCCATCTTTGGTCACGGGGTTTCCAGTCTTTTGGATGGTTCCAGCCGTGAGGCCCTGGAACCCTGCATTCCCAGCCTTGGGCAGGCAATTTTGCAGCGAACGCTGAGCACGGTGCAGCAGAGCTGGGCTGAAACCCACCACTCACCAGGGTCTGACCCTGTGGGACTCAAGCTCCTTAGCGCCCTTCCTCAGCCTGTGTGAGATGACAACCACGAACTGGGCTAGGCAACGTCAAGTGCGGCATAGGCCCCTGCCCTGTGGTCAATCACAGGAGCTCCTTTCCAGGATGCGGTCCGGGTCAAAGGGGACTAACAGCATCTCCAAATGGCAACGAGGCTGGAAAAGGGAGAGCGAGGGCTGGTTCACACTTGTCCTTTTTCTCAATAAGCGAAACTGACACTCACACGTAGCTACACTGGCCCGGCTTCCGAGGAAACCCTCTCTTTCACGCCCTCCCCCAGCTCTGTCGTAGTGAAACCAGACCGCCCAGGTGCACTTGCAGGCAGCTCAGGCTCACCTTTGCGAGACGTGTTAACAATCAAAATGATCAGACCTTCATCCCCTCCATTCCTTTCCCCAATCACTAACGGAGAGTGACAATGCCTGGGATTTTCACTAGACAAAAGAGAATTTGCAGAGAACCGGGGAGACAAGGCTTCCAGGGACAGCCACGATAGCTTATTCCAGCAGCATCAGAGAGTTCAAGTAGGCCACCGGAACGGGGCCGCTATTTTTCACCTTCTAA
Source organism: Ursus americanus (assembly GCF_024610735.1). Taxonomy (NCBI): domain Eukaryota; kingdom Metazoa; phylum Chordata; class Mammalia; order Carnivora; family Ursidae; genus Ursus; species Ursus americanus. The sequence continues at coordinate 93,413,739 of NC_142130.1, forward strand.
ACTGTCTGGGGTGGCCGTGTTTCATGTGAGGGGTGGAGCACAGATTGGATACCCGGAGCTGAGCTAGTCTGGTCGGGTAATCAAATCAAGAAGCCACACAGAAGGGGCAGGTAGGGCAGGCGAACAGAAGACCCTCCTGTTACCGCAGGCTCCGGGCCAGGCCTCCGCGGAGCTCTTCCAGAGAGCGACTGGCCTGAGAGCCCCAGCGTGGCACCACCGTGCAGCCTGCCTCCCCCTCCTCCCCAGAGAAGTGGGACTCCAGGCAGCCTCAGTGCAGACCCTCCTCCTCTCTGCCCCTCTCCAGCCCAAATTAAGATCTCCAGACTTGAATACAGCTCACAAATGAGCGTCCATCGGCATTAGAGCGAGCCACCTGTGTTCATTCTGATTCCTTTTCTCCGGAAACCACCACCGTTCAAATTGGTGACTTATCTGCATGAACGTAATTACAGATTCTATGCCGCTAAATACTCATGTTACTGTAAATGAATCTCGGCGCAAAGTAAGGAACATGGAACACACTCATCCACCCCGCCACACTGCTGGACCCGAACGCTACGCATCTCCCCCAGCGACTCCACTCCTGCCCTTGATATCGCCAAGAACTGTGGCTCTAGAACGTGGCATGGAGTGTGGAGAAGGAACGGAGGGCAGTGCCTGCCTGTCGCTCCTTCCCGGCTGCACTGGGAAGTCGGGCTCTTTGGGGTGGATGTACACAGGGCCGTGGACACTCTCCTGTTCATCGAAAGCATTTTTGTATTTTTATACTTAAAACCACCCAACCACATAAGCAGATCGATTGTGGAACCTGAGGTAAGAAACATTTACTGCACACTTAATATTAATTCATTAATTTCCTTTTCCTACCTGCCGTGTACAAATGAGGAAACTGGGACTCCAGGGGCCACTCGGCCTGTAAGGGTCAGCCTGAGAGTTGCTCTTTTCCAAGGTCGCTCTTCCTGTGACCACACTAACCCTCAGTACAAGAGAAAGCTCGAGCTCCAGACTAGACTCCAAAGTCACCACAGGGCTCTGCAAACACATTTCTGAATGGATGCAGACATTTCTGCAACAAGAATGCTTCAATTTCTATCATCAAAGCATGTTCACATGTGCCGTGCACAAGACTTCTGACACTCAAGAAGGGGAGGGCAGAGTGTCCTCACCCCACCTCCAAACACTGTCCAGAACAGTAAGCAAACTCAGTCTAGAAGATGCAAGTACGTATCAGAAAGAACGAGTTCTCAACATTTGCTACAACATGGACGGCACTGGAGGAGATAATGCTAAGTGAAATAAGTCAAGCAGAGAAAGACAACTATCATATGATTTCTCTCATCTATGGAACATAAGAACTAGGAAGATCGGTAGGGGAAGAAAGGGATAAAGAAAGGGGGGGGTAATCAGAAGGGGGAATGAAGCATGAGAGACTATGGACTCTGAGAAACAAACTGAGGGCTTCAGAGGGGAGGGGGTGGGGGAATGGGATAGGCCGGTGATGGGTAGTGAGGAGGGCACGTATTACATGGTGCACTGGGTGTTGTATGCAACTAATGAATCATCGAACTTTACATCGGAAACCGGGGATGTACTGTATGGTGACTAACATAATATAATAAAAAATCATCAAGAAAAAAAAAAAGATGCAAGTACGTTTTCTCCATCCGTAATATACAGGTGGATGGGGGATGGGCTAGATGGGGGATGGGCATTACAGAGGGCACTTGTGATGAGCACTGGGTGTTATACGTAAACGATGAACCACTCAATTCTACTTCTGAGACCAATATTGAACTATATGTCAACTAACTAGAATTTAAATAAAATAATAGTAATAATATAGTAATAATAAATCTGTAATATACAAAGGATTCCATAACTTATAAAGAAAGAGATAAGCAGCGTTCCTCAACTTCACCACTGTAAAATTTATTTTCACTGACAGAGTGTAGGGTGTGGTTTTCTGTAGCAGGGTGGCTACTTCAAGCTCATGACTCAGGTCACATTCTAGCAACAACAGCCGGCTACAGCTACGGCCGTAGCTAACCCTGCACCAGGGCCCGGAAAAGTCTGCGAAAAGAGCCTGCCTGGCAGAGATCACTGAAAAGTGATGAAATACACATTTCTTTTTATTTCATTTTGAGCAAATGCATAACTTTGCTACCTGATCAATTTTTACCCACAACAAAACCTGGAGAACCCATAAAATACAAACTTTTTACAATATATATTAAGAATAACCAACAGGGACACCTGGGTGGGTCAGTCAGTTACGTGTCTGTCCTGTTCAGGTCATGATCCTGGGGTCCTGGGATCAAGCCTTGGGGTTGGGATCAATGCTCACCGTGGGGAGGCTGCTTCTCCCCCTCCCTCTACCCCTGCCCTCCTCCCCCAGCTCACGCTCTATCTCTTATAAATAAAATAAAATAAATAATCACCAACAAATCAACTTTCGGATATCACACAGAACTGCTGCACTGCAGTAACTCTACGTAGGTATTACTAAAACCTGTTACCTGTAGCTTCTTAAAATTTTAACTGTATTACTATAAAATAGTCAAATAAAACAATACTCCCACCTACTGGATAAAGAAAAACATCTGGCTTATCTCGGTTGTCAAGAGTACCACCATAAAAAAGGAACTAAAACTACAATGAATTTAAAATAAGTTTATTCTGTTTGTACACCCGCATAACCCCTTGGGGAAAAAAAAACAACAAAACCACACACACTGCTCCCTTGAAGGAATGTATGGGTAATACACTTTATAAAACTATCTTTGGAATCATGTATAGATGTTACTCTGAATCTCATTTGTTGTCATCAATTTCTTCAGTATCTCTGTGCTCTGGGGAATATTCTGGAAGAAGAGAAGAAAGTCGTCAGTGCCGCGGGATGGAGAATTCACTTAGAAACAATGTACACACTCCAGCCCCTGCACTCGCAGGACGGAGACAGAACGACAGACAAAGAACAGGCCCTGCCCTGCGTCTCCTCTTTGGGGAGGTAAACAGAGCGGAGCGTCTCAGCGCTTCAGCGCGTCGTGTGTTTAAGCAGATAAACATCTGAGCCTGTCCTCCCTTTGCCCAAGACTGTCAGGTGTCGCCTCACGGCCTCCGCGGACCACCCGAGACCCAGACCGCCAGCGGGAGGGACCCTGCAGGCCGGCCTCGCTCCGCGCCGGCTCCTCTGCACCTCCGCCCCCCCCCACCCCGCCCCCCAGCTCCGCATGCGCCGGATCCGAGGCTGCCCGCTCCCGCTTCCCTCTCAGACCCGGCTCGCCCCCCTCTCCTCGGAGGACCCCCCCCCCCACCGCGGCCTCCCCCTCTCCTCGGAGGACCCTCCCCCCACCGCGGCCTCCCCCTCTCCTCGGAGGACCCTCCCCCTCACCGCGGCTGCCCCCTCTCCTCGGAGGACCCCCGCCCCGGGGCGCTCCCTCCGCCCTGCTGGCACGACAGTGGCCCCGCCACCTCCAGGCCGTGGCGTTCGCGCGGCTCCGGGGCGCTCAAGAGAATCCCACGTGGCTGCCCGCACGCCAGACAAGAGACTAGTGAACTCAGCACGGCCACGACCGCCCCCGTGAGAGAGACAACCGCACTCCTCCCAGGGCCACGGCACCCTCCGCCGTCAGTTCGTTCACAAAGAAATGAACAGCTTCGGAGAAGGGATCTCAGTTTCCCCTTCGGTGAATCCTCCGAAAAGCGGCGGGTCCACTCGGGCTCCACGCGACTTTGCAGTTCCCAGCGCGAGCGCCGGCACTTCTGGAGCGGCCGGAGCCGAGCGCGGGGCCACGCCGGGGCAACGCAGCCACGGGCCGGCTCCCGATGCCGCGGGAAGAGCCCATCAGCGAACCCCACAAGCAAATTAGTCCGTCCTCTGCGCTACCTATAAACCAACCGCGCTGGCCAGAAAGCTTATCCAGGACTCCAGCTAATTTGAAATCATGCTTGAATTACACGAACTTAGGTTTAAGTTTTACTCTAATTCAACAAGTGGCTGGGAATGCATTCTCCTATATGCCAGGGACATGACGACCTGGGGATACCACAATGGAAAATCGGGGTCCATTCCCACGGAGCTATCTAGCAAGCAAACTAATTTAATGAGACAAGTGCAATGAGCTAACTCCAAAAGAACTGACCAGAAAAGGTGTCTTAACACTAACGGTCGTTCTAGAATAAAACAGGACTCCCACTGTGGAACGCTGTTGTCTCTTCCTTGTACGAGCGAAGTTCTCACCGAGGGCACATGCACTTTCAGCAAATCTCTTAGGGAAAGGACAGGAGTTCCTACACTACCTGAAATCACAGGCAAAACTTCTTGTGTACATGTTCCAATATGAATTTTTCTGGGGAAAGAGCCCAGGGACAACCACACACGGAGAGCAGGAAACAGGTTTATCTTGCCTTCACATAGCCAGTCCCATGCAAAATTCAGTGAATACACATTGATAATTTGATCCATGCTGTGCTCAAAAAATGCCTTCTTAAATATTACAACCTTCCAAATGAATTAGTTACAGAAACTTCCTGAACAGTCAAACCATCTTCCTCACAGCCATCTGGGATTCATATCAGTGCACTGCACTGATCTACCATGAAAAAGCATGAACAGTTACAGAAGTACATCTAAAAGAGAGGGTCACAATCCAATTCACAGTGCCAGATTAGAAAGCTTTGAGAAAAAAAGATCTTTAAGCATTCCGTACGTTTTAAATCAGTACCATAAATTTACCGTTTGTTATTAAGTTCATTATAACTCAGGTATTAAGTCAATGAGCTAAAACCTTACCTTCACCAAACCTTTCAAGCTTCTGGAAGAAAGGATAGGCTTAAAAGCTTCAACTGTGATTAGGTCTAACTTCATCACATCAGTGTAACACAAGTAGAGAACTGCAGGAATCTTCCACACTTGACAGTAACTCAGAACTACGAATAATACAAGGAAAAAAACCATTTACGTCTTCTACTGTATGATTTTTAAACTAAACACCTCTAAATAACAAAGGCCACTTTTAAAAGTAGTTGTCTGTTGCTTTCCTTAAAGTGTTTACTGCCATATCAAACCACTTATAATGCATATTCTTTCAAAGCCAATTTATTTTCACTAAGTAATTTCTTGCTTTTGCAAATATTGCTTATTTTGCATTTCCTGAATATACTGAGACACGCCATAAGTAACTACAAGATTAAAATTCTGCTGAATATAATAAATTAGCCAATTATTCCAGTAAACTTCACATTTAAGGGGAAAAAACTTACTTATTAACAAATAACAATTATATAACATATTGGCTACCAAAAAAGTAAGTGACAATCTCATCTTGATGTGATGCTAGGGTATAATTAAACAGAAATAAAAACTAAAATATAAAAAAACTCCAGATTCAGGATCTGGAAACTTCTATCTTGACAATTTTTTTGGTCTATCTTGACAATTAAAACATACTTTATCAACTTTCATGCACCAACAATTTTCACCTAACATCAGCTTGCATGATGTTATCACAGACCAAAAAGAAAGAGAGCAACTCTGCAACCTAACAGTTAAGAACTCTGAGCTGCTCTCGCATCATAACTGTGTGTGGACAATGTTAAAACTCAAACCAAATACAACATACTAGCAACAACAGATTTTAAAGATTAACAACAATACATTGGTATCGATCACCATTAACAAACTACCTTAAAAAGACCTTAATAGTCAAAGTAATAACTGATAACCAATAAAGCACTAAGAAGATATACTGTCAGTGTTACAAATTTTAGTGTCACCTGCTGCAGGAAGATCGTGTACAATATTTGGTTGCTCCAGTAATGGACAGCATGGAGGCTCTTTGAAATTCTGTGTTTTTAGGGCTTTCAGGAAAGGAGAATGAAGGCTGCTAGTAGATTCTGAAGTTTTATAGTCAGTAACATGTCGACATGTGAGAACAGTTACTTGCATATTCTTCCTTGCACAAGAGCCAAAGACCTAGGGCAAAAACTGACCTCAAATTAAAATACGCACATAATTTTGTTACAGAACAAAAACACTCCTCTAGCTCTTTCTCTAACACCATTCACAATAATATCGCCCCTGGAGAGGTGGAAGTGCCCAATGGAAAAGAGAACACATTTGCTGTCCCCTGACCTGGGTTTGGTCTTGGTTCTGTCACTTTCTGGCTTGCTGTCTTTTTTTTTTTTTTTAAGATTTTATTTATTTATTTGACAAAGAGACAGCCAGCGAGAGAGGGAACACAAGCAAGGGGAGTGGGAGAGGAAGAAGCAGGCTCCCCACTAAGCAGGGAGCCCAACATGGGGCTGGATCCCAGGATCCTGGGGTCACGCCCTGACCTGAAGGCAGATGCTTAACGACTGAGCCACCCAGGCGCCCCTGCTGTCCTTTTCTAAGTCACTTTCCTCAGCTGTGAACTGAGGACATATTACCCACCTAAGGAGGCTGCAGTGTGGCGTCAACGACATCAGGAAGAAACCAGGGCAGAGCAGCTGTGATAACAGCAGGACTGGCTTCCAGGGTAAAGCAGCTGCTTGACCTTGAGATCTCTTTTCGTACAGATATTTCTAAGAACACCACTTCACTTGCAAGCTACATTCAGACTAGCAGTGTACCAGCAAAGGAAGTGATCCCCCTTCTCTAATCCATGTGTTGATGTGTTCAAGAACACTTGAATCAAGATGTTTCTAAGCTACAAGGTGCATTCCTAATAGTGTTTTATCACTGCAATATTTCTTAAATTCACTTTTTAAGTTATTTTGCTTGTAGGCAAGTTTCAATCACTCTAGACCTTTACTTTCTCCTCAGTGTGTATTTCATGAAGTTCCAAGGACCCTTTTCAGCTTTTAAAATCTATGGTGACATAAACAAAAAGAGCAGCTATTGTATGGTGACTAACATAATATAATAAAAAAAAAAGCAGCTATTTTTTTTCAGAAAAAAAAAGCAGCTATTTTTTTTCTTTTAAGAAAAAAAAGTAGACTTTAGGCCACTCTACCTTGTTGGGAAATATTTTACAAAAAGAAGAAAATGGCTATTTCCAGTAATAACAATAGAACTAAAGATTTTACACATCATTAATGATTTGTAAGACTAATTTCATCATCGCACAGCTTTGTAAATAAACACAAAATAGTTAATTAACATCAGCAAGTACATCCCATTTAAGAAATACAACATCACTCACAAGGCCTAATTTATCAACCTCCCTACAACACCCATAGACTGAATTCACACCTGACCACTCTGTTAGACTGGGTATGTTTATCAGGATTTTGTGGCTGACATGAACCAGAGAGCAGGGGGACGTAAAGAGTGTCGCTAAGGCAAAAAATATATATATATATTAATTAAAAAGCTTAAAGGTCTGGAACAGAAAAGCTGTCCCATAGTACAAAAATAATAAAATATTTTTGACATAACAGTCATCCTATTAAATTAAAAAAACACAAATTAGAGCACCTGGATGGCTCAGTCAGTTAAGCGTCTGCCTCTGGCTCAGGTCATCCAGGGTCCTGGGATCAAGCCCCGAGTCCGGCTCTCTGCTCAGCAGGGAGGCTGCTTCTCCCTCTGCCTGCCACGTCCCCTGCTTGTGCACACGTGCACGCACACTCTCTCTCTCAAATAAATAAAATCTTCGTGTTTTTTTTTTTGTAAAGAGAGAAGGCACAAGCAGGAGGGAAGGGCAGATGGAGAGGGTGAAGCAGGCTCCCTGCTGAGCAGGGAGTCCGACTCGGGGCTAGATCCTAGGACCCCAAGACTATGACCTGAGCTGAAGGCAGACGCTTAACCAACTGAGCCACCCAGGGACCCCCCTAAATAAAATCTTTTAAAAAAGAACAAACACAGATGAACACAGAAGTTTCTTACCCTTTGAGATCAGAGGAAAGCTAAGAACTCTCCCTAGAAAAATACACATTGGCATGTAAGACAAAATCACGTATATGATCGTGAGAAGGGCCACAGACCTTCTTGAATAACTCCTCATTTAAGGAAGTGTATTTAATAACTTTTAATAAATGTTTCCGAGTATGCCAATCTGGTTTAAAACAGGTGTACACCACATTTCTTACTTCTGATGAATTTAATTTTAATACCTAAACTAAAACATACTTAAGATTTAAGCTGAAATGTTGCTAAGATACATATATGAGACCTACTTCGTTTAAAAATAATATGCACCTGGGGCGCCTGGGTGGCTCAGATGGTTAAACACCTGCCTTCGGCTCAGGTTGTGATCTCTAGGTCCCCAGACTGAGCCCCACACCAGACTCCCAGCTCAGTAGGGAGTCTGCTTTGCCCTCTGCCTCCCCCCACCCCGCTCATGCTCTCTCTCTCTCTCTCAAACAAATACAAAATCTTAATAATATGCAACTGCCAAAATTATGATTATTCTCTAAAACTCCTAAATTCTTCACTGAAAAATGTTGTATTGGGCACATAACGTGCACAATTTTCCCACAAAATGAAGCCTCAATTAAGCCATCCTAATTCCAAGACAAATGGACATCAATATTTTGGAATTTGGAGCAAGTCGCAGCCGAGTGCCAACTCCCTGAATACAGATCACACCTGTTTCCTGCCTCACAGCCCTGAGCCATCGCCAGCCCACATCCCGCCCACGTCGCCAGCCTGCATGGTCAGCACTGCTGTTTTGCACCCCGGGCCATAACCCTGTTCTGTTTCATGTGAGTAGCTTGTTTTTCTTTCAAACGTAACAATATGGCAGATGGGAAGAATCCAACTGTTTTATGCTTCTCTGACCTATATGCTGATGACATCTGTTAAATGAGTTCTTTTATTCTTTATATTCTGTAACAAATTCCTATGATATGTTTAAGAAAAAAACAAATACTTCCCTGCTTCAGTATCTTGCTGTGTAGGCTCAAGTGTTAGGATACAGAACCCTTAAAAAAAAAAAGGAGCTCACCCACCAGTCTTCATTCCTTGCTTACCTTTTCCAGCCACTGATACTGCTGGTCTTCAGCAACATAGCAACTGCACTGACAGAGGAGGACCTGGAAAATCACAGTCCAAGTTTTTTGTCAGGTCAAGTGAAGTTTACACACACTCTGAACTTCCACCTTATGTGTACCATTTGCATCCTAATATAACCTTTAGATAACACCTGTTTTATGAATTTGCTATCGGCTTATTTATCTTTAAAAGTTAGGACTCAAACCACTACTGGCAGTTAACATGAGAATAAAGTACACATTAATGGAGTGACCACAAGAGTTTGCATAGCAGACACCGAAGATACTACCAGTAAACGCTACCAGAATCTTCTTTATGACACAGGAAAGACACCAGCCCTGCTGCCCTTCTGGGGGGTCACACACTGGGAAGACCAGACACAAAACAAATGTAAACACTATACAACATACGCATTATACAGACCCTAGGTTCCATCAGAGTGGACGCCAGCCTGATAGCATCGCAGCCCAAATGGCACTGTGAAGCGGTGCTGCGGCCTCTGAAGATAGTATTATTTTCTAAACCAAGTTCCAACCCATATGCTCAAAGTGAAATAATTTGTAATGCCACAATGCCATAAAAGGATGGATTCCTGATTATTAATGCTCATGGAATGATTTTATCCACAGAACTCAAAAATGTCTTCTGTTAAAACACAGCCAGAAATGCTAACATTTAATTACCCAAAGGAAGTACAGAAGGGAAAAAAGGTACATGGCAATGGGGGAAAAGAAAAAGACTGGACGCGTAATTAACTACACACGTAGGTTGTGCACAATCAAGAGATATCTAACTAATACACGGTACCACTAGACGAGGTGACAGAAATTTCTCTTATCAGACCTTCACAATCTAAAGTACAATCTTTCCAACTAAAGATCAGATCAAAAACATGCTTAGTTTCATTCTTTCCTATAAATGCTGGATGTGCATAAAAATCCTTATGTAAACTTGAGTAACTTTGGGTTAGATGTTAAAAAACCAAACCAGAAGTATTAAAAAATCAAGCTTTACAGTTTACAAGGCTAACATTTGGTCCTTACCTTTTGAAATAAGCCACATTATAATATTAGGGACTTAGTGGCTTCCTGCGTTGTTTGAACCCCTGTGCTGGCCTGTGATCAAGAGCTCAGCAGCTGGGGAATGGCACTGTCAGACAAGCAGGTGGGGACGCACATCGCCTGCCTGGCCAAATCATCTGCCTGACTTTCAAATCACCCACTATGCTGTGTACTCTGAATGGACCCAGGATTCGGATTCGAATGCACAGGACACAAGGAAATCTCCGGATCAGCTACAGAATGACTTTTAGGACTAAAAAATCAGGACAAATCAGGCTAGGGTAAAAGCTCGATGTCAAGAGAATTATGCTCAAAATGCATAAAGCATTCATTTGTTCAACAAATATTAACTGAGTTTCTAGCACGTACCAGGCATTTGCTAAATCCTGGGTATCCTGCCACAAAGGAGGACTCCCCGCTTTCACAGAGTGAACACATGTTTGCACATTTAGAGTTATCAGCTGAAATAATTTTTTGAACGAGAGCAAGGTGTGAATGTCTAATGTCTATGTTTTTTTTCCTAACAAAGTTATTTCAGAATTTTCTAGAACTTTATCAATACACTGTGCACACCACGTTAATATTCATATAAATAACAGAGGCTGCCAGTACTGTCTGCAGGTGCAACTGCTCCGCCCAAAAGCAGATAAAAAGAAATGTGAAATTCAAATGAACACCACATGAATGATGGCTAAATGGCTCCCTCTGAAGCATCCAAGTCCTACGCACCGAGGGATTTGATTTCAGATGATAAAACACACAAAAGGCCTCTGCCGGGGACAGATGTGTAGTGTCCGTTGTTCTACACCATTCATTCCAGAGTTTAGCACAGCCAACTTCTTCCCAGACTCCTGAATTCATAACGAATGACGACAAAAACGCTGTGAAAAACAGTTCACGTCAGTTAGTGCCTGGTTCTGCAAGCTGCATTTTCTACAATCAAAAATGATTTCAAGTTACTCTAGAATTTGAGAGCTACAGGAGCCATTAAGACTATTGACCTTACACCGCCATTTTCCAGAAAAGGAAACTGAGGCCTCAAGAAGTTAAAGGCCACGGCCTAAGTACAGATGGTATCCGAGGCAGGAACTGAGAACACGGGTTTACTGCTGGGCTCTACCACACTCTCACAAGGTAAAACTTGCGGGAAAATCGTAGGCCGGGAGAACTTTGTATAAATGAGTCAATGGTTATTTACCACATACTTACTATGTCCTGCAAGCAAGAACTACCTGACAGGGCAAGGGATCGACTTCACTGGAGATTCCCAACGCTCGCCCCCAGAGCCTGTGCACCAGCTAAAATCACACAGGTTGGCATACGCGTATGCTGTCCTAGCTGAACTCAGCACTGTTCTCACCTTAACCTATCAAATGGGCTCAAATATGTACAGACCTGCAAACTTGAGAGCTCAAAAATGTTAGCGACCATCACTATGATTTTTAGAGCTCTCGTCCTGTTCTCAAAGGAGCCTGTTAATTCAAAGAACCACTGCCCCAAGGGGGCCATGTACACATGCCACCGCTGTCCCTCCAAGTCTGGCCCAAATAGGCCCAGGAGTCTGAGGAAATGCGGCTCCCTGAACACACCATAAACCCAGTTCCTGGGATTTGCAACTTCCCGAACCAAAGCACAATTCCTTTACGTCTTATTTTTAAAGTTTATCCAAAAGACAGTATCACGGGGCGCCTGGGTGGCACAGCAGTTAAGCGTCTGCCTTCAGCTCAGGGCGTGATCCCGGTGTTATGGGATCGAGCCCCACATCAGGCTCCTCCGCTATGAGCCTGCTTCTTCCTCTCCCACTCCCCCTGCTTGTGTTCCCTCTCTCGCTGGCTGTCTCTATCTCTGTCGAATAAATAAATAAAATCTTAAAAAAAAAAAAAAAAGACTATGACATGAGCAGGCACAGATTTTGCTCAAAGTTACTCTGCTGTGACTTTTTCTATAAAAGTAACAGACATTTGAGGTATGACGGAAAGAAATAAGTAACAAGGGATTTTGGTTTTTCTTCTTTTTAAATTTTTTATTTAAATTCAATTAACATAGAGTATATTATTAGTTTCACAGGTAGAGCCAGTGATTCATCACTTGCATACAACACCCAGTGCTCAGTACCTCACATACCCTCCTTAATGCCTATCACCCAGGTACCCCATCTCCCCACCCGCCTCCCCCGGATTTTGTTCTTTCAACAAAACGACCAATCTAGCACATTTCTACTCACCTACTGCATTATTTCCTATAGCAATTATGAATTTGGAGCAAGGATATTTTTCCAGCAGAGAAACTTCCAAAGATTTTTTTGTTTGTCTTCGAAAGAGCCGCACCTCCCTAACACAAGAAACAAAAGGCAAAACTAAAGCAACTTAATTAGTACCGTATTATGAGAAAAAGGATACTAGAGACATGATTTTGTAATAAGTAATATGCAGGTTTTAATTTCATAAAGAATGTAATTATCATCTAGAGGGAACAACAGATTCAGGCAACAATAACTAACAGATAAAACCATCTGATGCAAAATTCATGGAGAACTCCACAACGGAGATCAGGCTATCCACCTGACCCACTGATCAATCTTAGCACCCCCCAAAGCAGCACAACTGGGTAGTGTGCAATAAGAAATGGCAAGCACCACCTTCCTGCCAGCAAAATATTGAACTTGCATCTGACCACGCCTCCAAAAGGAACATCCATCTACAGAAAACCCAAGGTAATGGACACACAGGTTAAACCAGACAAACTGAGAATGTGGGACACCCTACAGAACCACGAATCTCAGCAGGGGTGAGAAGGAGGGGCTGCTCTAAATGACAGGCAGCTCAAGAGAGACACAAAGTCTTTAGTAGCGTGTGGACCTTGTCAGGATTCTGATTTACACAAACTCACCGTAAAACGTCCTGTTTGAGACTCCTGAGTAAGTTTGGTCCTGCACTGGCTATTAAATGGTATCAAAAATCATTAATTTTGTTAGGGGTTTTAAGAGTATATTCAAGAAAATGCCTCCACCGTCTGATGTGCATTCTGAAAAATGGAGAGGTGAAAGGCCGCGGTCACTCGGGCTCAGAGGTGGTGGGAGATAAAATACATGCGTCGAAATCGTCACAATTGCTGAATCTACATGACTGGGTAGGAGTGAAGGGTCATTTTACTATCTGCTCCAATCTTTTTAAAGAGACAGGTTATCAACCTGCTACGGGCACCGAGGCTAACGGAAGAGCGGGGCGTAGGATAAAAGGGCTTTAAGAGAGCTGTCTTACGTCCACGCACCAAGCACACGACGGCCGCCCGGGAACCCGTTACGAGTGCGCAGGACGGCCCCCAAGTCCCCGCAAAGGAAGCCCTGGCGGCACCCACGCCACCGAGGCCGCCGCAGGCCAGCGCCAGCCCACCCCCGTGGACCGGACCTCACCTCTTCCGCGCCAGCTGCCGCCGGACCTCCCTGTCCTCGGCCGTCTCCCTCCTTCCCTCCTCCTCCTCCTCTTGGTCCTCCGTCCCGGCTCGGCACGGCGCTCTCACCACCTCGCCGAAGAACGTGGCCGCCATGGTATCCTGCCCCCCGTCACGGCAGGACCTGCGCCCCAAACGGCGCATGCGCCCCCGCCCTCAGACTCGCACCGCCACGCCCCCTGCACCGCCCCGGCGCCCCTGAGCCACGCCCTCACGCCACGCCCCCGCGCACGCGCGCCGGGCCCCTGCAGCCGCGCCAATCCCGAGCGTCTTGTCCTGGAGCCTGAGCCCGCGGGGACACCGAGAGGTCGGATGACTGCGGGCTAGAGAGGCCAGCAGGGGGCGGGGCGTCCTGTCCGGCAGGAGACGCACCGAGGAGAGGAGCGGGGCTCGGCCGCCGGCTCCCGGGAGAAACCGGCCCCGCTCGCCTGACTTCCTTCACCCGGTGTGCGTTCCCCATCTCCGTCGGCGGGGGGTGGGGGGCTGGAGGGGGGCGGTGCTGCGGACCGGGGTGGGGTAGGGGGTGGAGAAGAAATACAGCGCTTCGTGGTGGTATAAAATGCGACTTTTACTTCGGCAATAAGAATTCACATTTCAAAAGCTGATAATTGTCAAGCCGATCTGAAAGAGTTTATGAGAATGCAAAAATAGTTACTTCTTTTTTAAAACGTGGCCGTTTCCCATACAAAATTTATTTTCTCCTTAAATAGCCTTTCATTACTAAGCAAAGTATGCAGTAGTTCTGGAATCGGTTCTCTTCGTTCGAACGCGCTGAAGACCGAGATGGCGGAGCACTGGGAGCGGGAGGGAGGGACAGCTGTGCCCCGTTACAGGGCGATGTCCGGCATTGCCGTGAAATGTAAAAATCCAATTACCTGCGTGTACTTGTACTGAAAGTAGATGACGTTTACATTTTGGAACACTGCCCATCAATACCAAAGTGCTAACTTGGGGCCAGGCAGAACCTCTTGAGCTATTCAAAAGAATCTCAGAAAGCTGCTGGAAATACCTTGTTTTCAGATGTGGAGAAATAGTATCAACAGAAGCGTGTACATTAAATCCGTTTTAGCAGTTTTACATATTACTGCAAAATGAAAAAGTTTGGGATTTGAAGCAAAATTTGAACATTTAAGTATAAGCAGCGTGACCACATTGCTATCCAGTGAGCGCTTGGAAACTTTGCGGGTAGTTATTAGCAGGACTGCCAGTGTGATATTTTTAAACTGGATTGTTTTATAGAATGACTGAATTGCAGAATAAAAAGTATGTTTGGCTATCACTTTGTCTTAGTCCTTTTGTCGAATAAAGTAACTTGTAATTTTTACCAGTAAAATTTACCGCGATTTGATTTCACAGTTGCATTATGAAGAAATCATTTCTAGAAAGCTGATTAAAATTATGAGTAGGGTAATAATAATACATTTGGCCGTGATTTAAATTCTGCGTACATTTCAGTGAGAGTTTTACAATAATGTTAAGTTTTAAACAAATGCTTATTTCATGCAGTTACAATAAATTTAGGCCAAGCACTTCAAAAAAAGGCAAATAGACGTTCAATTTAAATTCTAAACCAGCAGAGATTCCCTTATGAAAGAAGGCTGGTGATAACCTCCTCAAGTACTGATGGAAATTAACCCCATCACAGAACATTGTAAATTCAAAACAAATTCTTTGATTACACTGAAATTGATAAGAAATTTTGCATTAAAAAGTCTTAACTGAGACTTAAATATTTTCATTTTATGGTATTTGTTGATGATGTAACAGCCCCAATGAGAAATTTCTATAAAATTAAGGGTAAATATGGGAGTGGAAATAGGTTTAAACGTTTCATTAGCAATCAAAAATCAAACCCCATGCGCCTAAAAATATTAGCAGTTTATTAGGAATTCTTCCTTTTCTCACCTGTACTAGTAACAAGATACTGGTATCAGTATTTCAGATGAAAGTATACTATAAACAGAGCAAAGGACACAGACTCTGTAGGTTAGAAATATTCTGACTTATGCTAAAGAAAAAAAAAACAAGTCTTTTTTTTTTTTAAGCAGACATGCAACCACAAACAAATTTCTCAAGTAATCTAGACACTTGGGTCTATCTGTATAACCGAAATATATGTATTACATTAGTCTTTTAATAAAAGAATAGAAACCCTTGGGTTTCTGTATTTTACTTTTTCAGATTTACACATGCAAATCATATATTAATATTCACAGATATTTTTAAATGGGAAAACAACTTGCTTCTAACAACTCATTTTTCCAATAGCATGTTACTATGTTAAAAAGGTTCAATAGTGCATTCATTTAATCTGGTGGTCTTAATTTCAACAAATACCTGTTGACAAATTAAAACCTCACGGCAAAGAATTCTTTATAGTATCAAGATCAGATTTTCTAATCCTAACAAAGGCCACAATGAAAAAGCCCACACATGCCGTCATTAAAGTTTGTTGTGATGACTGTAATTAATTGGCTCAAAGTGTTCATAAAGTACTAATTTCTAAGGTGCTGTAGAGAAACATAAGAGGATGTCACTGTATCATCCAAAAATATGACCGTTTTGATCTTTACCTATACCTTTATTTTCTAACTGGTTAAAACTAAGACCTTGCCTCATAATGAGGCACATTTTGGCATCTCTGTAAATGCTGTGATGTGCAAGTAAAAATGAGGAAAATAAGATGGGATAGTCACATTCATAGCCTTCGTAGAAAAATATATATTCCCTGAATTAGTCATATCAAGTGGTCACCATTCAGTATGAATCCCAGTACTATAAACAAAACATTAGTGGGTTTTTGCAAACTGCCTGTTTCCCACACTCTGCTTCAGAACTCGATTATCAATGTCCGCATCATTGAATCCCCAGGTCCTTCTAGTGTAAGTTGTTTCTGACTTTGCAGGTGGTGAATTTTAGGGACTGGAACTTATGAAAGTATTTGCTTCTCTCAAAAGTCAGATAGGCTCAGTGGCACGTCTCCTGAAATGTGCCTACTTTTTGTTTCCTCTTCCTGCAGTAATGACACCATAGCCATGCCGGTCTGAATTTTTTTTTTAATATTTTTATTTTAATTTTATTTTTTTAATAATTTTTTATTATATTATGTTAGTCACCCCGGTCTGAATTTTTATTCTCTGATGCAGAACCCTTAAAATGAGCATCAGGTTGCAATTTTGACATTTTTTTTTCAGTCCTTGACATTTTTGCTTCAGACCCTGTACACTTCCCATTATTTTCTTCTCCTAAGGAATCAAGAGATTTCTTCAAGGCCCTTCCTTTCTGAAAAGGAACAATCTTAGGACAGGCCACTTGTCTCTTCTTTCCACCTCTCGGCTATAGGCTCCACCGTCTACTTCCCCCTCAGATTCTCTGTAGTGGGTATCTGTACAAGGGCTTACTGGAAGGAAGGCTTCCTCCCACTGTGACCTGCTCAATTATGGCTTTTAGAAAATTCCTCGAAAAGGTGCCAACAAGGGATTAACTTTAGAGCTGGGAGCAGCATGTAACTGACGGTTTACTTGTGGCCCCTGGTCCCGTTTCTACATTTCCATAGTCACTATTGTGCTTTTGCTTTCCAGGATCTGAACCGCCTGAAAAAAAGCATTTTGCTATTAATATCTTGTAGCTCTTTTTCACTGTCAGAATTTATGGTTGTATCATCCTCTTTATAAACACTCAGTAATTTTTTCTTAGCTGCAGCAGAAGCATTTCGATGCGGCAGCTTTCTGCTGCTCTTCCTAATCCAGACATTTTCTGGTCCTGAAATCGTGTGATTACTCTTATTTTTATTTTATTTGCAGCTACAGCAGCACATCTGCGGAGAACATTCTCAGGCACCATGTTTGCTTTAGGAGTTTCTGATCATGCATACATGTTCTCATTTTTGTACTGGGTTCTCTGTCTCTAGGAACAGATTCTCAAAAACGAGTGAAAGTTCGTGTAAATGCAAAAACCTTGTAACACAAGATTTTACTACTACTTAACAATTCCTCAATAACATATTCCTAAACAGTAAATTTAAAAATTACATTACTAAAAAAGTAAACAACTTTAAGTGATTCTCATCAGGGATACTACATGCTCTTGACATGAATAGAAACTCCCATTTCCTTATCCACAAAAGCAAGTCCTGAGTAGTGTGCCACCTGGCATACTTTCTAATCTGCAAGGACAACTGCCACTTAGAACAGGAGCAGACTTGTGAGAATGTATCTTCAGCATCATAAAGCCCTAAATTCTTGGTTTCATTTCAGATATTATCTGTTGAACTACTTTAGGATACCCAGTAGGAGTTCTGAAATAATTGCCCTAGAACCTCCAAGAGAAGGCAATGCCATGGTGCCTCTGTGGAGGCCGCATCAGCTCTGCCTGAAGAATGTCCTTCAAGTTTGAATTCCAACACCTTTAGTCAAAAACACATGAACCCGTAGATAAAAAGGAATCGCCTGTTAGTTTTATCTAACCAAAATATGGCTTTAATCCCAGATCCATTCTTCTCAAGTATTTGAGCATTTTACATAACTGTAATCATTTAATTCTGGTTTCATTTTTATTTGAATAATTTTCTGAGCTAGGTATATGCCAGGCATCCAGAGGATCCGGATAAAGATTCTAAGACAAACTAATTCTACACATGTTAACTCTAGTTGCTGTGAGAACTAAGAGGTGCAGGGGGCGTTGAGAACCACATTCTAGAAACCGAACACAGCCGCGGGGCAAGGAAAGCTTCCTTTGAGGCGTGTTACCGCGGCGGAGGGCTAGGAACAGGGATCCGCCGAACAGCAGGAGGGAAGCTGCTATGGAGAGGCAACTTTCCAAGGGTGGCTCGAGATCCATCCCAGCTGTGCTGAGAAGCCCCGCGATGTTGCGCCCACTACCCCACGTGTACCAGCTTAGGTGGGCTCGAATCAGTTTTATTCCTGCCAAGGTCTCAAAGCCAGATTTTCACATTTCTAATACAGGATTCATTAATGCATTCCTAGGCTTTTTGAAAGTTCACATTATGCCACTTCGCTTTTACAAAAGACCTGCCCGGTTTTGCTAGCCAAAAGAAATCTAAGAGGATATCGCTTTTATTAAAAAAAAAAAAAAAAAAGGCGCGGGGGGGGGCGCCTGCGTGGCTCAGTCAGTGAGGCGTCTGCTTCGGCTCAGGTCATGACCCCAGAGTCCTGAGATGGGGTCCCGCGTTGGGCTCCCTGCTCAGCGGGGAGCCTGTTTGTCCCTCTGCCTGCCCCTCCCCCTGCTTGTGCTCGCTCTCTCTCAAAAAAAAAAAAAGGACGGGGGCCACAGGCGCAAACAGCATGTGGTGCTGGCTTCCCGAGCGCGTCTGCAAGGCAGCACACGCCCTGAGCAGCAAGAGCGGCGCACCGGGTGCCCGGGCGGCCCGAGCTCCTGAACAGTCCGAGCATCGGGGCTTGGGCTACACTGATTTTTGGGCACCCGTTGGTAAGCCATGTCCTAAGGTATCAGAGAAGCTGGAGAGGTGACTTTTCAGTCTGCAAATGCCCTCAATTTTCTCCATGTATTATTAATGGTAGTTGTGTCTTTGCTTTATCCCACTTAGGCTTATGAGAAGTTTCACAGGAACGCCTTCCGAGAGCTGGCAAAACCTGTTATTTCCTGACAAAAATGCATCCGAAGTTCAGCCCTGCATGTTAGGCCTTATCTGTTGGCAATCTAGCCTTGCGGCCACGAAATCAAGCTACCGAAGACAGCTTTAAAGACACACAAGCCTTGCTGAGGGGTTTGGAGGACCCCACCTCGTTTGCAGACATTCAGCAGTTGGCAAGAACAGGCTAGAGACCGCTGAAATATCCACACTCCACATCTGGACTCTCTCTCCCACTCTATCCCTTTCACCACAAAGGATGAGAAAATAAGGACTCGTTTTGTCAGCCCTCAAGTAATGCTATTATTGCACTGCAGTGAGACTGCCAACCACCACCAATCTTCCCAGTTTTTCCTTTATGAACCGAGAAGTTTACCCTTCTGCCACCAAGCGCGAATGAGTACAGGTGAAAACGGGCTTCTGTGGATTGACATGTTCATGAATAGAGTGAGGATTGAGGAAAAGTCTTCTGCTCTCAAAAGGAAAGCCCTTCAGATTTTACCCTCAGTCTGTGAAACTCACTTCAAAGATGTGCCTGTGCTTTCTCCAAGACCTGTTAGAGGTCTCCCAGGACAGGTTAGGAACTACTGTACTAAAAGTAACCCCCCAAGAATGCATCAGTCCCTTTTTGTCAATCACGTGACTTCTATAATTTTCCAGTGAAATTCTACTTCTGAAGGTAACACGTTTTGTTCAATTAAGTCCCCCGGCATTGCAAAAATGGCATTTTCACGGACTAAGTTCATCATCATGGACTGCTGGGCAGCACAGCCTCGCCCGCCTGGCGGGGCTCTGTGCGGTCACTGGCACAAGCAGCAGGGATCATGAGAAAGCGCGCAGCCTACGGTGTTTCTACTTCGAAGGGAATTTTCTCAGGAATGTTTAAAACTACCAACAAATGTCTCTGCAAAGCAACCCTAGATCGGTGTTAAGCAAATACCAGAATGTGAATTAATATGCTACAAGACAAACGCGCTTATAAATATACAACAAAATTATGGTGAAATCTGACCTATGCAAGATGAAGACCAGCGTCGCTCAACTACATCCATTTGCATGTTGAAACCGCCTTTAAAGTCAATAACCAGTTCATTCCCAACAACCTATCCGGTTGATAGTATAGATAAAATCCTAGCACAGCTAAACACTTCTGTGGGACAAAAAGACTTAAGTGGCAGCAACTAATTCCTTTTTGAGGTACTAATGCAACTTACGAGTCCAGTAAATACAAACTCATTTTAATGAAGGCTTATCTGTAATCCAAAATAAGGGAAAACAGTTAAGATTCTACAAAAGAAACTCTAAGTAGGCTTTTTAAAGTACTTGAAGAAAATCTGCACTTCAACTATGTGTGTGTGTGGGGGGGGTTAACCGAGTCAATTCTCTGTACAGCCACTCCAACCTGCTGAGGCTGCAGCTCCTTACACCTAAAAAGGGAATGTCACAGAATAAAGATAAAAGCCCTCTGAGGAAGACAGAAGAGTGACAGCGTGGGAGATTAAAATAATAATAATAATAATGCATACATGAAAGTCAGTGTTAATTTTATTACTGAGAACTTGGTAAATTATAAAGTGCTTTATTCTCCTTGAGAAAACTACAAACAGTTTGTAGAAATATATACAGGATCATTCAGGGTTAGAGAGAAATCCAATTTATATGTTAGGGCACAAGCTTAAAACTCCTGGAGGATACTGCTCTAATACATTTGTGCGGCATCGCTTAATACTAACAAGTCACTACCGGACTCGGGGAAGTCCTCCTGTCCCAGATGGTCTTGGTCGGTCACGTGTTTTGGAGCAGTCAATGAGAGCTTGAGGCATTGCTCCTTTCCTATAAATGATTCCCTATTTGGATATGGCAAAAACCTCATTCATAGAGTAAAAATTAACATCGGTAGTTGTACCCCATCACAGTTCACCTAGATGACCACTTTGTGTCCCTGTGTGTTCTAAGATGGTCTGTGGTGAACAGAAGAAACTTGGATGTAGACATTAGTTCTGATTCAAAGCAATTATCTCTAGTTTCTCTATTTTAAGGACTAATCATATTCTAATTATGATACTTAATACAAAACTTTCCCTAGATCCAAAATAAACTTCACGTCATTGCTCTAGAAGCATGAACATTTTTAATCTCATCAGCATTTTAATTGTGGAGTATTAAAAACAAATCGGAGAATGGAAAAAGATGAAAGCGTGTCTGAATCAAAATGAAAATGTACGAGCCTATTTCACATACTTTTGAAGTACTTATATTATTGGTTGCTGTGGCTGGTGGGGGAAACCTTTTAATTGCAAATCACAGCAACTTCTCTCCAACAAGGCTTTTATCAGAGCTAGACTGAGATGTCGTCTTGTCTGCCCTTCACTGAGAAGCAATGAAATGCTCAAAACTCAGGAAGCAAACAGCATTTATCACTGATATTCATCCCTCCTAAAGCGCAAGTTTCCAAAAAGATCCCATACGCCGGAAAGTCTGTGTACGTGTTTTAACTCCCCAGGCTGAACACTTTTCTATTTTCTGGGGAGTTAACACTGAGAAGTCAGCTTCTACGGTATGGCCACATCGGGTCTGGAGATTGTCAGAAATAACTCCACAATCAAGAGCTGTTCTTCGCTAGCGTGGTCACTTTTGTGGTGGAGCAGATGAACCCCAGTCTTCCACACACGCAGTGATGGCACCACAGAACTTCGTCTGGCTTTGACAGCTCTTGCAGCCCATCACTCTCCGGCTCGCTCTCATCCCCAGAAAACAGTTCACTGCTTAACAGTCACGATTCTCAAAGACTTGTGATGGCTACTGCAGTTTTTTTCTAAAAATCTGATAAAAGCTCTATAAAGTATGAATTCAGGGATCCTGTATCTGTTTAACGAACTTTTAAATTTAAATTTGTGTTAACATACAGTGTAATACTGGTTTCTGGGTTTGATGAGCTTCTTGAGAGAGATCTCAGAGCATTTTTAAACTGTTGGGCAGGATAAGGTAACCGAAATCAACCCTGGTTTTCAATCTACTTTATTACTTCCCCAGCGAAAAGCAGCACGGCACAGACAATCCAAGGACAACCCCCTTCAGCCCCCTCCGCCCATACAACAGGCTGTGGCCCTGCATTCTGCCTGCATGAGAAAGAAATCACAAATGGACAGGTTTGAGAGAGAAAATAGAGCTGTTTAAGACAAGAGTAAGGGTGAGTTGCAAGGGAAATCAACTGCCTACTGCAGACCTTATAGAATTAATCAGCTAGAAGGCTTGAAGTAGTTTTTAAAAAAAATGTTAGGATAACAACATTACACTTATTATACTCTACTATCTTAGTTCGTAATTGCTTTAAAAAGTAAGTAAAACTGGTTCCTAGATGACAACTGAGAGTTGTGAAATGTGGTAACAAGTTAATTTAGAAAAGTTTGAGAGATCTTGTGTGGGAGTGGAAAAACAAAGATTTGGCTTTTTGTCCGGCTCCAGTGAAACGGTTAGAATTTCACAGGTGAACTGAATGTGTGCATACGGTCCGAGGACTAAGTCTGGATCAACACCTAGAAAACTACCTTCAATATATTAAAACCGGAAGATTGTTTTAACATTTAACCACTCATCAACAAAGGTAGTAACTTCTAAATAATACTCCTGTGGGCCAGGCTGGCGGCTGTAGTCCATGCAAACTGTAACTGGTCGCCTCGTTTCAGTTAGGTCAGTCAGAATGCCTCTTTAGGAGTCCAAATTCCCAATAAAGGTTTTAATAAATGACAAAACTTACCTTAAAAACTAAAGCATGACCAGAAAATATGCTCAAACACTGATAATTCAGTGAAACGATCAGTCGTGACAAATACATACATATCCTATGGTTACTTACATGCTGCCAAAGACAGGGCCTGCAGAAACCGTAAGACCACGATGTTGGAACTGTCCCCATCCGACCTCCCTACATCAGATCCATACAAGTAACACTTAAGGAGACACCAAGTAGAAGTCTTGATATTTTTCCACCAAATTCACAATGTATTAAGGAACCAGCCTGGCAGATTATTAGTGACTAGTAAAAATCTTTCCACTCTGAGAATCCCCACGTACTCTTCGGCAACATCTATAATTTAAGAAAATAGCTACAAAAACCTTAATTAAAAAGTGAGAAACGACAACACAGCCCTCACCATTATAGTCTTTACACTTTAATCCTCTCCATTAACTCACAACTTTTGAGCTACCAAGTGATATTAGCACTAATCTAGTTGGACTAGATTTTTCCACAATGTTCCATTTTCTCCCTAGCGTTGACAATCTTTCTTGGTTTGGTCTTTGTTCCCAAATACTAGAATCAGAGACAGTCTTTAAACAGTGACGTTGCAAATTTCTTACGGTTTCTGCTTTATTACATCGTGTTACCCACAGCAGAAGCTGAGAGACGGTCTTCCGTAATAACGGAGAGCTCTCCCGCAGGGAGGGTCCTGTCGCACTACATAACACCAGGAAAGGCTCAACTACAATTTCCACACAATCTAAGACACTGGAGTGTTCGCGGACAACTCCGAGATGCTGAATAAAGGCAATATGCTGACTTGACATGGATGAAAATGATGGAGCTGTTCTAGCCATTTAAAAGTTACTCAAAAAAATCCAATACAACTGAGTAGAAAGGAAAACCAAAAATATCTTAAGCACCTTGAACAATGTTCTTGCATTCTGATACAAAAACCTCTCATTTTTTCAGGTGGCACAAATTCAATGTGCACTGACGAGAGATTGAAGTCCTTTCAGTGTAGTTTTTAAAATGATACACTGAAATTAATAAATTGTGTTCTGGTTATTCTAAAGAAAAAAAGGCTAGAAGAGGGGCAGGGAATGTAGTATGAACCCAAGGCTGTTCTAAGAATTGTTACCTAAGATGTCAGCAACCAATGGAGTGTGAAGATTTAGTGACAAGTCTTATTCTTATTTTTGGACAGTAATACCTTCAAGATGGCATTGTTATTGGCTTGCTTCATACCTCCTTTTTCATTTGCAATTCTAGGTTTTGAAGTGCCTTTTCCCCAGACATAAGTTCTTTCCCCCCATTTTCGTATTATAAAATTAATTTGCTTTTTTAGGTGCAACTCTCTACTATTTAGAAGAAATTTTGGTGTTGTAACTGCTTTACAAATAATAACTAAATTGAGAAAAGATTTAATCAGAGATTTTTCCCCTAAAATAAAAAAGGGAGAACGACCACCCTAAAAATTATCTGAAAATGGGATACTTTCCCTTTTATTCAGAAGTTACTACACATTGTTGGTATATCCTTTTAAAGTCTGATATGAAAAAAAAAAAGTTTTTAAACCTCACCTATTTCTCAAATGTTTGACATCTTTTTTTCTTAATAGTCTTTCAAAGGAATCAAAACTCAAATCTAAATACCTCAGCCCTTTTTTTCAACCCTGAATGAATAAAATCATAGGACTCTGGACATACACAACCACAGCAGTTTGTTGTTGTTGTTCATATACACCGTTAAGTGACTTCAAGTGCAATGAAAAGCTACAGCACTTACTTCCGGATCAGTTCACATTCAATCTGCAAGCTTTTGTCCTTTTTCACAAGAAAATACAAACTGATCCCAAACACATTAAAGTACATCCGTGCATTAAATCCCTGCGCATTTCGCATAAAGAGAAGTAGAAAAAAAAGTCAAACATGTTCTAGTGCTCAATGTAAACATTTTGAACTATTAATTATTTATTAATTTTCCTTAAAGTACTTAGGAGTGTGTGTCACATATTCAAAGTTAACCTTAGGAATAGCACCATGACCAAAAAAACCCATAAAAATGATTCTCACTATAATCCCTTAGTTCTACTTCAGAACTTGAGAAGCTAACATTGTCAACCATGCCTTCAAAGTCATGAGGCCAAATTCTTATGTTTTTTTTTTTTCCAGGTGAAACCAAAATACTGCTTTCTTAAACACAAAGGTCTAACAATTTTGGACAAAAAAAAAAAATTAGTAATTGGATGACCAGCCAATCTGTGACCAGTTAATTCAGTCCAAAAGATAAGAATAGTTCTACCGATGAAGCCTAAATGATCAAAGTCTCATTTTACCAAAAGAATTTATGTATTTATGAACGTATTCTATATTTGTATTTATGGATTTTTTTGGTACCTTTTTGCAGACGATGGTAAACATGGAGTTATAACCCTGAGAATAGATATAAAACAGAGAAGCTTTAGAAGAGTTTAAATAAATTAATGGATAGGACATCTACCACCATTGCTTAAAACTAGGGAAGTAAAGAACATTCCATTAATGTTTTCAGGTCAATAGTCAAGGACAATTCTCCTGAATCACTCTCTCTACCACATACTTAACACAGACTTTGATAAAGAAGAGCATCTTAGTTTTGACGTGGTGACAGCTCTCTAAACAACCAAAGGAGGGGTAAGTCCGTCCCACCTATCTCAGTTGGTAATGTCCAAAAACACCCTTCCCCTTGCATCAGAGTGCAAAGTACCTTCTACCATGTCGAATGGAACAGATAACTGAAAAGTAACAACACTTAAGAACATTCTCTAACACTGACACCAGAGTCTGATGCTTTTCCATACCTGCCACCTTCAGGATACACAGGAGAAAAGGGTTAATTTTGTCTGGAACCAAACGCAGGGCCAATAAATAACAAAGGTGGGAGTACTGTAACATACTCCTTTGCTACAAATATGTAAACCATTTGAATCAAGTCCATCTTCAGGCACAAACAAGCTAGGAATGGCCACCTACACTGTATGGAGTAGCACAACCTATCAAGCAAGAATATTTGGCTCGAAAATAAGTACTTATTTGATGTATTTGATGATGTGATAGAAGTTTCACTTTAAATGGATTCCAAAATTATTTTCCCACAACACATGACAGTTTCTTAGATTTAAACTAGAGATCACTAGTAAAGATACACTTAGTTGCCCCATCAAAGAATGCCTGGGATTGCGCATGGCAGCAGTGAGCTAAAACAAAGAGATGGAGAATGACATTTAACTATTTTCCTATATAGATGAGATTTGCGATTGCACTCTTAACAAAACTCAACTCTACAACCTCAATGGAAATGGGGGGGAAACTACATATACTTTAAATACTCTCTTGGCCCCGTACAACCTATGAAAGAACACACTTTTCCTAAATCTAAGGCACACAAACTCCTCTATTTCACAGAGTAAGACTATGGAAGACCAAGATTTTTGGTTAAATCCCTTACACAGAAACCAGGAGACCTTGGAAAAGACAAATTATATAGCATTCTGTTAGTGCACAATTTAAAAGAAAATGCTAGGACTACGGTCGGGGCCTTAGAGGTTTAAAATATACAATCAAAACATTTTAAAAAATAATTTACCAGCACTTTATAAATTCAAGTTTATAAAATAAAACTGATGATATTTTCCTTAAAAATAAAGAAAAAGAAAGAAAAGACCAACAGCATTTGGAAAGAAACCATTTCAATGAAAATGACCAAATCTGGTATAATGCATCTGCTCAAGTAGCCAGGGAAAGAAAACAAAACAAAACAAAAAAGTGGTAGGTACCTCGCCTACTAATCATGGTTACACCTCCCATGATTGTAATGTCAGAATGCACATAATATTTATGAAGAATCTGTAAACATAGGTCACGTGAAATTGTTCGACTACAACAGGACAGGGGTTAGAAACTACCACCTCTTGACGCGTTCAGAAAGTAACTGCGTGACACTTGCTACCATGAAAGTAATGCTTATCGGTTTTGATAACCAGGATGTCTAGTGTTGAACACATTTCAAATTCTTGCTATCTGTAGTTAAATACTGTCAAAGTAGATCTGCCCCCAAAATGAAGCATATTTTGGCACCTGTGCTGAGCGCTGCTACAAAGGCAAGCAAGTGCAAATAAAAATAACAGTCATGATTTAGTCACATTCATAACTTTTCATAGAAAAATATAAATATATTCCCTGAATTGTAGGACAAAAAATAATTTCAACAGCCAACTTTCACCATAAATTCCAGTCCATTTCCTCTTTCAATGAACTGGCTTTCTCTCAAGGTCATAAGGTGCAATCATCAAAATCTAACACATTTTCTAAGCTTCTGTCATCATCCCCATCATGGTATCTCACGGTCCTTCTGCCCTGATTTCTCGTTTTTATTTTCGAACGTCGAAGACCTCTCTTCGATTTTGCATAGTCCAAGTCCTCCCAGTCGTTATCGTCCACACTCAGCCTAGGCCGTTTGCTCTGTCTCTGCCGCCTCGAGCCTCTTGCTGCGGCGGCTGCACAAGCTTTACCTTTTCTTGCCGCTTTCGCCTTTCCTCTCGTTTTCCTCTTTTTGGTTTTCGCATCGTCGGCACAGTCCCCGTCTGATTCCGTCGCAGACGCCAAGTCTGAGTCGGATCTGGGGCCGGCGTCGGGCCCGCGCTTGGAAGCGCCTCCCGCTGCGGCCGCCCGCCCGCTCCGGGGCTGGGGCTGGGGCTGGGGCTGGGGCTGCAGCCGCCGCCGCCTCCCCTCCGCCTCGGCCGCGCCCCGCGCCTCCCGCAGCACTTTGGTCTTGCTGAACGGGGCCTTGCCGTAGGTCCGGAGCCTCCGGCCGTTCCACCGGCGCAGCCCGTAGTTGAGGTCCTCCTCGAAGGTGCTCTCCGCGGCGGCCTTCTGCGCCGGAGCCGACTCGGGCGAGCACTGGCTGCCCCGCTCACCCCCCGGAGTCTGGCTTTTTGACTCTTCGTCTGAAGACGCCACCGAGGAACGCCTCGCGCTCGGAGCTGCAGCGGCTGCTCTGCGGCTCCGGGTGTGCCTGCCCCTGGGCTCGGGGCTCGGCGTGCGCTCGGAGGCCGAGTCTCCGCTCACACGCGGCGCGACACTCCGCGCGCGGCCTTCCCGGCCGGCGGCGGGCGGCCTCCCCTCGCAAGCACTCGGCGCGGCTCCGGCACCGGCGCCGCCCCCCTCGGCCTCCCGCGCCGCCGTCCCCGCCGTCCCCGCCGTCCCCGCCGTCCCCGCCGCGGCGCACGCGGAAAGCGGGGGCTTCCTCCTCCCGCCGCTGCTCCGGCCGCACGCGCGGTCCAAGCCGGCGTCCTCCGCGTCGCTCGCGAGCTTCGTGTTCCGGGCAGCCGGGGCTGCACGCCGGCGGGGAGTCCTCAGGGGACCCGTCTTGCCTTTGGAGGGCTTCTTCACCACCTTCGAGTTGCTGTCTGAGTCACTGGAACAGACCCTTTTCCTGGAAACTTTTCTGCTTTGTCCGTGGTCTTGTGATGTAGAATCTAAAAATTAAAAATTCAGAGTATTCCTTTAATCTGTAAGAGTATGTGTAAAGGAATTAAATGCCGAACATTTTAAACGGGAAGTCCGGGATTCTTACGGACTTGGAAGGAGGATGGCAGCGAATGTTCGGGATCTTGGAGCACTGACCTTTCTTTGGGCAGCCTCAACACAGCACATTCCCAGCCTTGCTGTTCGCATTCACAATACAGCTGACACACACAGTTCCGTGAATACAGACTAACTTCTCTTTACCAATGCACCAAGGTATGCAAACTAACCACTGATTCTCAGCCTCCCTGAAACTTTTTTTCAGCTCACAAGCTCCGATCACACCAACACCTTTAATCTTAGCTCTAACTGCCTCACGCTCTTCAGTATTTTTCATCAGCCCCCACCTACCAAGAGTACAGCCTTAAATCAGCAAGTGATTTTCACCCCTCTGTGCCCCAGGGTTATTACGAGTAAAGTGAACAATAATACTACTACCTAGCTCATAAAAGATCTGAAGACTGAACTAGTTAATATAGGTAAAGCATGGAGAACAATTTCCTGATCCATAGAACAGCTCAGTGGCCACTCTGTTGGCTAGCTGCTGCTGTTATTCTGACTTACACATCCCTTTCAAGCAAACAGTCCTACCCTTTTCTCTCCTCTTCTGAAACTGGCTAACACCACAGCTTGTAAATGTGTTTGTCTCCGCTTTTCTGAAACCCACAGCCAATACAAGAAGTGAAATCTTACTAGAAATAGCTGTTACGGCCTGTTATGTGAATAAAACTAAACATATATGACAACCAGTTATGCATGCACACAGAACATCAGGGATGCACAGCAAAGACGGAGAATGCATGGGGTGGACAGAAAACCACTGGCGAAGAGAAGTTTCATGGGGAAAAACGATGTATGCTATAAGGACAGAGAACAGAGAAAACATGCCAGTGAGCCAAGGTTACATGTTTTGAATTACCTTTCAAAAAATTGTTTGGTTTTTCTTTTGTGTTGTCATCATCTGAATCCAAATCAGTCTCAGATACATGATCTGAGGAACGCTGGGACCCGGCAGTCGGTTCACACTTCGAACCCCCTCTAATCAGGTTTGTTTCGATTATGTGACAGCTGCCATCTTCTCGATCTTGCTCTTCAGATTCAGACTCCTCCGACTCACTGAAGATCTTTGCTTTTTTAAGGAAAGTAAGATTCTTAC
Organism: Ursus americanus; assembly: GCF_024610735.1. NCBI lineage: Eukaryota > Metazoa > Chordata > Mammalia > Carnivora > Ursidae > Ursus > Ursus americanus. The sequence continues at coordinate 93,443,297 of NC_142130.1, forward strand.
GAGCTGTGTTGTATTTCCTACCGGCATACTTCCTTGGTTCCGAATCTGCTTCCTCCTCTTCCTCTGAGCTGCTGTCTGCCTTAAGTTTCTGCCCAGATGTAGAGGGACCAGCAGTTCTGTTATGTACATTATCTGAATCATGACTTTTAGAGTCTTCGTCAGAAGACTCTATTTTAAGAAATTTTGTTTTAGAAGTTGCTGGAGCCTGCGACTTATAACCATTGGCGTGCCAATTTTTGCGGGCTACTCGCAAATCACTTTCGGACTCTGAATCCCCATTTTCAGACTCATTCGTGGTATTCTGGGCAGCATGAGAACTGGACAGTGGTGATGGCTGATTTCGATCTTTTAGCTCCTCTTCTTCAATTTCGGACTTTAAGCTCTGATCATCTTCAGAATTATGTAATAACTTTTTTCTAGCCACAGCAGAAGCATTACGGTGAGGCAGCTTACGGCCAGAGCAGACACTTTCAGAGCTCGAGTTCTCCTCTACGTCACTCATGAGCTTTATCTTATTGGCAGCCACGGCAGCACACTTTCGTAGCACTTTCCGGTTATTTCCAGCCCTGGCTTTTAGACTTTCACTGGTCTCCACTGAATTGTTATCAGAGTCACTTAAATAGACTCTCTTTCGTGTGGCTTTTCTGCCACATCCATTCTCTAAAGAAACTGGACCTAGAAATAAAGTAGCACTGAGATTAGAAAAGTCTTCCTTATTTCAACATTTTTTAATGAATTTATTATTTTAGAACTGATGTTCCCTACCTTTTAATGCCAAAACAGATTTCCCTTCTAAATCCAAAAAGCCCTAAGGATGGGGGCACCTGAGTGTCTCAGGTTAAGTGTCTGATTCTTGATTTCAGCTCAAGTCATGATCTCAGGGTTGTGAGTTCGAGCCCTGCCTGGTGCTCAATGTGGAACCTGCTTAAGATTCTCTCTCTCCCTCTCCCCACCCCTGCTCCTGCATTCTCTCTCTCAGGGGTGGGGCGGGAAGGAGCCCTAAGGATGAAACAGAAGAGAAAGCCCAGAAGAAACCCATGGCTACATCATCAATTACTTTATAAAAGAGACAAGAATATATAATGGAGAAAGAACAGTCTCTTCAACAAACAGCGCTGGGAAAACTGGACGGCCAACAGGCAAAAGGATAAAACAAGATTACTATCTTACACATACACAAAAATTAACACAAAATGGATTAGAGACTTGAATGTAAGACCTGAAACCATAAACCTCCTGGAAGAAAACACAGGGGGTAAGCTCCTTAACACTGATCTTGTTGATGATTTTTGGATCTGACACCAAAAGCAAAGGCAATAAAACCAAAAATAAACAAGTGGGACTACATCGAACTAAAAGCTTCTGCACAGCAAAAGAAATCACCAACAAAATAAAAAGGCAACCTACTGACACGTGCAAACCATGTATGTGATAAGGGGTTAACTGTTCAAAGTATTTAAAGAACTCATACAGCTCATTAGCAAAAAAAAATCTGATTAAAAAATGCAGAGGATGTGAGTAGACATTTTTCAAAATATGGCATACAAATAATGGGCAACAAGTGAAAAGATGCTCAACATCACCAATAAGGGAAACGCAAATCAAAACCACAGTGAGATGTCATCTCACACCTGACAGAATGGCTATCATCAAAAAGACAAGAAACAGGGTTGGCGAGGATGTAGAGAAAATGGAACCCTCATGCACTGCTGGTGGGAATGCAAATTGTTACAGCCACTGTGGAAAACAGTATGGAGGCTCCTCAGAAAGTTAAAATTAGTACTACCCTACGATCCAGCAATTCACTGCTAGGTATTTATCCAGAGAAAACTAAGCACTAATTTAAATAGATATTTGCACCCCAATTTCACTGCAGCATCATTTACAAAAGCCAAGATACGTAAACAACCAAGGCATTCATTGATGGATGAATGGAAAAGATGACGTGGTATAGCTATACAATGGAATATTATTCAGTCATAAAGAAGAATGGAATCTTGCCATTTGTGACAACATGGATGGACCCTGAAGGTGTTATGCTAAGCGAAATAAGTCAACAGAGAAAGACAAATACTGTATCATTTCACTTATACGTGGAACCTAACAAACAAAATAACCAAACACTCCAAAAAACCACTGATCAGAGAACAGATTGGTGGGGGGAGGGGAGGTGAAGGAGACCAAAAGGTACAACCTTCCAGTTTAAGTCACAGGGATGTAATGTACAGCATGATGACTATACTTAATACTCTTGCATATCTGAAAGCTGCTAAGAGTAAATCCTGAAAGTCCTCATCACAAGAAAGAAAAACTTTATGTACAGTAACTAACGGTAACTGCACTTATTGTGATCATTCTGCAGTGTATACAAATATCAAATCATTATGCTGTACGCCTGAAATATAATGTTGTATGTCAATTATATCTCAATTTTTAAAAAATCTAAAAAGGAGGGATGCCTGGGTGCCTCAGTCAGTTTATGCATGTGCCTTCGGCTCAGATCGTGATCCCAGATCCCAGATCCCAGGGTCCTGGGATCAAGTCCCGCATCTAGCTCCTTGGTCCGTGAGGAGACTGCTTCTCCCCCTGCTTGTGCTCTTTCTCGATAATAAATTATTTTTATTTATTTATTTATTTATTTTTAAGATTTTATTTATTAATTTGACAGAGAGAAACAGCTAGTGAGAGAGGGAACACAAGCAGGGGGAGTGGGAGAGGAAGAAGCAGGCTTCCAGAGGAGGAGCCTGATGTGGGGCTCGATCCCAGAATGCTGGGATCACGCCCTGAGCCGAAGGCAGACACCTAACGACTGCACCACCCAGACGCCCCTCTTGATAATAAATTTTAAAAAATCTTAAAAAAAATCTAAAAAGGACATTTAACCGTATGTAGCAGACACATTAAAAAAATAAGCCATTCCACACTTAGCTTATGGATTCCCTGGGTATATCCGTGCAAAATACCAACCATGAGTCTCTTACCAGTTTTCCTTTGAGCAGCTCTGGTTCTGGTCATCCTGAGATTACTGCTTCTGGCCAGCCCACTACGTAAGGAAGATTCACGAGGTCTTGAACTCTCTTTGCTTTCCTCTGAACTATTAGAAGCCGATGATGAAGAGGTACCTAAGGAATCTTCCATCTCACTTTCTAAGAAAAACAAGGCATCAACAGTTCATCACACATATTCTATCTTTACACACAAGCAGTTGTTTCGTAACAACAGACTAAAAGCAGATTCTCAAAATACTTAGAAGAGATTATATTTTTAAAAACTGTTTTAAAGAACAACTCAAAAAATTTTGGCATTAGAAAGTACATAATCGGGGCTCCTGGGTGGCACAGCGGTTAAGCGTCTGCCTTCGGGTCAGGGCGTGATCTCGGCGTTCTGGGATTGAGCCCCACGTCAGTCTCCTCCGCTGTGAGCCTGCTTCTTCCTCTCCCACTCCCCCTGCTTGTGTTCCCTCTCTCGCTGGCTGTCTCTATCTCTTTCAAATAAATAAATAAAATCTTTAAAAAAAAAAAAAAAAAAAAGGAAAGTACATAATCAGCATTCCAAATCAAGTCTGTTCTCTCATTTCTGAAAGGAACATATTAATCCTGGGTTGGATTCAGAAAATACAGTTTATATATTTCATAAAGTTCCATTTAAAAATGTTAATTAGGGGTGCCTGGGTGGCACAGCGGTTAAGCGCCTGCCTTCGGCTCAGGGCGTGATCGCGGCGTTATGCGATCGAGCCCCACATCAGGCTCCTCCGCTGTGAGCCTGCTTCTTCCTCTCCCACTCCCCCTGCGTGTGTTCCCTCTCTCGCTGGCTGTCTCTATCTCTGTCAAATAAATAAATAAAATCTTTAAAAAAAAAAACTGTTTAAAAAAAATGTTAATTAGCCCCCATCCACTTCTGTCCTATGAGACTAGTATTTGCTGTAGGAAAGACAACCACTGTTAAGCCCCACGTCAGTGGACACACTTTCAGGCCTTTTGCTAGTAAGCCCTGTACAGTGGTACCGCACACAAGAGGTCATTTTCACATGTTCCACCAGAAAGGGGGAGGGGAGGGATAGAAAAAACAAGATAAATAATTTAAACAGTACAGGTCACTTCTCCCTACTACCTCACTAATGAGTGCATGCTCCAGTTTGAACACGGCACAGAAAAGCTTCCCGTTCTTTCGTCCACTCCATCCTTACATACCTACCACAGAATGAAAGTTTTATCAAAGTGAGTGGGAGCATGTTGCTAAAAGGTAAAATTTTGCTCCACAAATACAACCCCAACTCCGCGTTAAAGAAAGTGGCTGCATTAGAAGGGCACCAGTCACCAAGTTGTGTTTCTTCCTCTGAAACTGCTCTGCCACTTGCCATTTTGACTGCTCATATTCTATTCCATTCTACTCCCCACCATGTTGACTCAGTTTCCAGATTCTTCCCCTTCCCTGCATTTTACTGCCAAAGTGATTGATCATCCCGAAACAGAATTAATCATGTGATTTCCCTACTCACCAAGGGACCCAATTAAGTAATCCAAACTCTTCTGCAAGGCTTGCCACTCTAATATGTGGCTGCATTCTACCTCTTTGGTCCTATTATTTTAAATTATAGTAATTTTTACACTATCATCACAAGTCACCAAAATCACTCAGAGCAACAGGGAAGTATACACCCACCACAGCCTCATTCCCACAATGCTAACAAAGGGTTAGGATCAGCTGTGGTTATACTACCAAACAGCCAAGAACATCAACAGCTTAGAATTTACTATGCCATCCAGTTTTAAGCTCACATGATGACTATGCCGTTTATTTTTTTAAAGAAAAACAAAAGCATCAAATTTTGCATACAAAGTGTGATATTTATATCCCATTATTTAAAATGTAGAAGATTCAAGTTTGCATAGAATGTGGCTGCACCATTTGCAAAGACCAGCACTTATCAAACATACAGTTATAACTGCTGCATATTTGTTACTTTTGACTCTATCATAGAATTGTAAATTCCTCAACTGTTAGGCCAGTCTTATTTATTCTCTCCTCTGAACCCAAAGTAACCGGCAGTGCTACACACAGGAATGCTGGCAGTTAAATAACAATGCTCCTGTCTCACCAGATAACGTAGAGCCGTTGTGTAGAGTGACAGGCCTACTTCTCATTCTTTCTGACGATCCCGCTGAATCCGCTGAATCCGAGGAGTCACCAGACGTCACCCCTGAAGAGACACTAGCACTTGTCTTGTGGCTTGCAGAGTAAGCGGCCCTACTGGAGGTAGACTGGGTAAGAGAACCTACCAATTCAGGAATTACTTTTGTCTGAGACTTTAACCGCTTCTGCTTGACATTTCTGGTTAAAGACAGGAACAAAGGAAACAAAATTTAATTAAACAGAGAATGCCTGAGTAAAAGTATACTATTACTTAACCTGAGAATAATTTTATGATCGAAACATTAAAATATTCATTAACATCTTATTCTCACATGGATTACTACTAATATTTTATTCTAAACTGGCGTAAGTAGCAGAGTTACAGAGAATCAGACTGAATACCGTAAGTTCTTAGGATTAAATGCTAAGAGGAGCCAAGGTTTTTGTAACACGGGCATTCATTCATATTATAAAACTGAGTCTCAGACACAATTTTCTCTCTGGTCTATTCATACGTTCCTAAAGACTCTAAAATTAAGAGGAGAAAGCAACAAAACCTAAACAGTAAGAACAGAGGCAAAAAAAAAAAAAAAAGAGAGATCAGAACAAGGTAGTTTTTTCTAGGACCAATCTGTTTACTTCTAAGTACCAACCAGTTCACCGTGTTGGGTCCCTGAGCCATGGATTATGAAGAAAAAGGAGAAGTTTAGGACAAGACAGTCTTTGATTTCAAATTAACAGATCTGGGTAATATTCATGTTGAATAATCCTATTTTCATTTAAAATGACAAGATAATGGAGGTTTTAAGAGTATCTAATCTAAGCTCAAAGACAACCACAAGGTTCTTTAAAGCAGATGTTTTATCACCAAGAAATTTCAAGCTTCTTATGTCAAAGTATTAATTTCCATTACTATCAACTGGAGGACAGACCAATAAATACAAAAATAAATAATTACATGCTCATATTCATCATAAACTTCATTTTAAACAGAAAACAAAGTGGTAAATGTAAGATTGTTCCCCTTTTATCCTATGTCTTTCTGAACGGTTGGACTCTTCAATTTTTCAAAAGAGAGTTTTTTTAAATAATTAAATGAAAAAATTAAACTCATACGGTAACAGAAAAACCCAAACTGAGATTCATTTTATAAAATAAATGACCCGTACTCTCCAAAACTGTCAATTAAGAAGACAAAGGCTGAAAATAAAATTCCTGATTAAAACTAAAGAGAGGCACCTGGCCGGCTCAGTTGGTAGAGCCTGTGACTTTTGATCTCAGGGTTGTGAATTCAAACCCCACACTGGGCGTAGAGATTACTTAAAAAAAAAAAAAAAAAAAAAAAAATTTGAAAATAGGATTGTGTGATGATTAAATGAGTTAACATTATTTATTTATTTTTTTTTTTTTTAAAGATTTTATTTATTCGACAGAGATAGAGACAGCCAGCGAGAGAGGGAACACAAGCAGGGGGAGTGGGAGAGGAAGAAGCAGGCTCATAGCGGAAGAGTCTAATGTGGGGCTCGATCCCAGAACACCGGGATCACGCCCTGAGCCGAAGGCAGGCGCTTAACCGCTGTGCCACCCAGGCGCCCCGAGTTAACATTTTTTTAAACAACAAATTACAGAGACAGTAACTACATGCAATGCAAGATTCTCCTTTGGGTTTAGATTAGAAAAAAAAAATTTGCCTTAAGGACATTATTGGGTCGATGGTAGAAATACAATAAGGTGTGGTTAGAACCTTATTTTTTAGGGGCGCCTGGGTGGCACAGCGGTTAAGCGTCTGCCTTCGGCTCAGGGCGTGATCCCGGTGTTCTGGGATCGAGCCCCACATTAGACTCTTCCGCTATGAGCCTGCTTCTTCCTCTCCCACTCCCCCTGCTTGTGTTCCCTCTCTCGCTGGCTGTCTCTATCTCTGTTGAATAAATAAATAAAATCTTTAAAAAAAAAAAAAGAACCTTATTTTTTAGCAAATTCACACTAAGTATTTAAGGGTAAAGGATTAGGATGTCAGAAATATCTTTTTGAATATTTAGAAGAAAAACACGTAACAAAAAGATAAGGCAGTGATAAAGCAAATGTGACATACTATGAAAAACTGGTGAGTCCAGGTAAGGAGTATAAAGGAGTTCTTTCAATTATTCTTCAGCTTTTCTGTAATTGTGAAATTATTTCAAAATTAAAAGTTGAAAAAGAAAAAAAAAAAAAAGCAGGGAGGACTCACATAGTACTTCGTAATGTATGTCCCTGAATTACAGGCTGTAAAGCAGCTGAACAGGACAAACTCATTTACCTGAGGAACACGTGTTTACCCATTTCAGGGCAGCTCTGTTATTCTAAACAAGGGGGCAAGGATGCAAGGAAGACTTTGGCAAATCCTCTCACCCAAAAAGCAAAGATAAAACTGGCAAAATCATCCAAAAAAGTCATTTTACAACTCTGGAAAGTAATCATAGGCCCTTAACAAATTAAAAAGCGTTTATTCAAGAAAACCTTCTGAATCTAAGAAAAAACTTGACTGGAGTTTTTGGCATTTTAACTTCGGGCTCCTCCCAGTCACGCACACCCCAATTCTGTGGCACAGCCTTGAGGACCAGGAGAAAGAGGCAGAGGGAGCTGGCCGATTTGGGAGCTTCAGACAATGCATGCTCTGCCCGCGGACACCAAACTCACTGCTGGCAATGCAGCCAGGCCAATCACACAACTGCCTAAGCTCTGCCACCGGTTAGAGCCAACAGAAGTTCGGGCAAAAATCTAAAGGAGATCTAGGGAATTAGAGTCACAGGAATCTTTGAAAAGCTCCAATGTCTTCCTGGGGATGTAGAAGGTTCCACATACATACTCAAGAAAGACTGGGGAGAGCCCTGTTATCTAGTTGTCCTTGGCTGACCTTGAGACTCATGCCTGAAAAAATGTAAGCAGAAGGTGAAGTCTGCCCCACTCCACACAAAGACCTTCTTCAGAAAAGGGTGGAAGGCTTATTACTTAAAGTGTTTAAGCACAAAATTTCTGACCACTGAGCTATGCTAAGTCAGGGAAAACATCCAGGAAGACAGTCCCCAAAATTTTCTTTTAATTTTTAAAAAGCAGATTTCAGTGGCTTTAACACTGCAGGAAAAACAGACTACAGAACTGGTTTAGGCAACTCACTAAACAAGACCAGCAACAAGCACCATCACTGAGAGAGAAGGACCAGAATCCAGAGTTTCTACAGTATGTTAACAAACAGCAACAAGAAAATCTGAAGAGATGGTATTTCCAGAACGGCAACGTTATTTTACTAAGTATGTCCTGCTTCCAACAAAACAAGACATACCAAGAGCCAAGGAAGTTTGCCCAGATACAGGTAAAAATGAAGGCAACAGAAAGTCTCTGAAAGGACTCAGATGTTGAACTAAAGACATTTGAATCAACTACTATAAACACATTTGAAAACCAAATGAAATAATGTTTACAGAATAAAAGGAAGCACGATGACAGAGAATATAGATGAAGACATAGAAATCACAAAAAACAAACAGATTCTGGAGCTGAAAAGCGCAATAACCGAAACAGACATTGAGAAGACGGCTCAGCAGCAGATGGGAGCTGGTGCCAGAATCCGTGACCTCGGTAGGTCAGTACGATCCCATCTGAACAGGAAGAGCAGGAAAAACAAAGAAAGCCTCAGAGGCCTGTGGGAGACCATCCATCATATCCACACATGTACATATGTGCATAATGTTTCATCAATATTTCTGTTACACAAATGCTCAACAGTCATATAAAGTACCCACTTTACTCTCTGCACTAAAAAAAAGCTTATTAAAAATAGTATTTTAATCCTAAGATTTTTAAATCTGTAGTCTTCATTAAATGCTTTAAATACCTAATTACAAATTGTACAGTAGCTCTATATGCAGTGCTTTCAAGCCATAAAAAAAACATCATTCTGAATATACCGTACTCCTAATCATTTTAGAATAAAATTAAAGAAGTATCACAACCTGAAATTTGTCTAATTGCATACAAAGCCTGCAATAACCAATTCACCTGATACTTTTGTTAGCCTGATTGACACGGTTACAATTTTGCCGTCTCTTGAACCTCTGGCTTCTTCGAAGTTTTTCACTGAATTTTTGACCAATTTTAAAATCAGAGGAGATTTTCTTCATTTTTTCTTCAAATAAGGCAGACAATCTCAAGGTCATACTGTAAATCTGCAAGGATATAAAAGCAAAACTAGAACTACAACATACCTTTAAAAATACTTTCACCAAAAAAAATGTGTAACACAGGCGACTTGCAATCTGTTCTATCACTATTATAGTCAACAGCTTTTCCTTATTTTACCCACTGCCCCCCTTCCTTCAGTGAAACAGCATCAAACATATACCTCTCAGATGAAAAGAAAGTCGTTTTAAATCAAGCAATTCTCTGGAATCTAGGACTGATGTCTACATGTCAAGCGTTCTCATTTGGCTTTTCCCATTTTCATATTCACATGTACAAATTCAAAAAATGTCCCCTTCTCCCAAAGTTAGATGTGAAGTTGGTGGGTTTAAGGATTAGTATTTAGGCAGCAAAAGAGCAGTGTCTCCTTGGGAATGAGGAAACAAAGGCACTTTCACCCTGGTCTCCAACTTGCAATTTGACTGCCTCTGAAGCTACCTAGATCTAAATATGAATTACAGACCAAATGCTATCTTCCTCCAGGAGAAGAAAATAGACCCTAGGCCTTTAACAGATAGGAAAGACTGTGTCTTAACAGGTTTTACCATTAAATAGTATCAAATTTTCCAAAGAATTCAGCAGTGTGATGTTAAGTGCTACTGTAAATAACTTTGGTACAGCTATGTATTTACAAGAAGTACTCTCAACTCATTCACAATCACTCTTGGAAAATAAGTGAAAAAGTCTAATGTTCAAAAGCTACGTATCAATCACTGATGCACTGGGCAGAAGGGTGGAGAGACTAACACTAGAGAATCTTTAAAAAAAGTGTGTGGGATACATGAATTTCCTGCAAGCTTTATAAATATATACACACATACATATGCACAATATATGTGAAATTCAAAATCTTTGAACTGATCTTTGAATCTCTGAAATGATCTTTGACAATTATTTCCACTATTTTGTATATACCTTAAATTTATTCTTTTCCTTCAAATCTGAATTCTAGTGTAAGTCACCAGTTTTAATGAGTGATTTTTTCCCTCATCATATTAAGTTTGAAACCCCCGCTTCTCTTAAGAATCATCACTTTCATATTATCTGTCTTCTCATTAGGTTTTACATAAAATTCAGTAGTACATTTGAATTGAACATAAACATTTAACAAAAACGGGTACTAAAATTATTAGCGCCTCAAAATGAAAAGAGGGCATGTATGAAAAAACTCAGCGTTACCATCATACGCAGTGGTGAAAGACAGAAAATTAAGTGAAATTAAGACAAAATGGTTAATTAGCAATGATAGTCACTGATCATGGACAAGGTGCTACAATATTAAGCAAGTGCTTTACTTGAAGATCTTCTCGAATCGTGGTTTTTTTTTAATTACCCAACACACACTGGCTACAAGGGTTTGTGATATTTGTGAAAATTAGCTGAGAGTGTATGTACCCTTTTGTACATTTATTATGCTTCAACAAATTTTGAAAACTTATCCAATGTGTAACATTTTAATAATACTTGAGGGATGTCCTCTCTACTAGTGTTCTTAAAAAATCAGGTGGCTCGTGTGCTTCCTCTTTGCATCCCAAATACTAGTATGGCATCAGGAGTCCCACCCACACTTCAGATCTTCCTTCACTCACTTGTAATATTCTTCCACCCTCTCTCAGTAAATTTCTAATCCACTTTTCAAGAGTCCTACACGAATGAAAACACAGGTTTTTCTCATTCTACGTATCACATTCACCGGCAGTCTCATTCCCATCAATTCCCATTTGTTTATGCAACTTCAGGAAAGGTAAACATGAACTGCTGTAAGGGGCCAACCGCAGACACTCGGGCAGCGGTAGAGCGCTGTTCTTACCAGTGGTCCCTCTCCTCACTTATCTGTAAAGTTCCAACAATTACCAGCCAAGGGGAAAATGACCATCAACATAGATTACACACTTTTTTCTCTGATAACCACTTTTAAAATTACCTTTGATCTTTTGTTTGGCGTATATGCTTTTGCATTGCTAAATATCAACCGGATGTCTTTGCAAAATTCCAAAGGGCTGTCATAATTTCCTGCTTCTAAAGTTTCCCTTACTGTTCCAAAATCCATTGGAGTATCTATAATATCTCGATAGTCCTAGGTTTTAAAAACAATAATTAGTTCAAAGATTTGATTCCTACTTTTAGAAATGCAAGTGCATCAGAGCTCTAAAATATTCAAAATGAGGGAGGAGAAAAAGGTTAGAAGATCTTAAGAATCATCCATAATTTTTAAAGAGACCCAGACATTAAGAAATATACCAAAATGATATACTTGGTAGGATGTGGAATGGTTTTTATTTCCTTCTTTACACTCTTATATAATTTCCAAGCTTCCTACAGTAAATCTGTGCTTTATAATCTTTCTTATTTTTAAAGGTCATTTTCTATTCCCATACTGGAGGAATGAATACAGATGCTTTTATCCAATTTATAGTTTTCCTGGGGCTGGCCCTACTAACATAATAACCATGTAGGATCCTCCTATTACGAAGTAGCAGTGATTAACTAAGTCTCAGCCCAAGTTACAAGGGTGTCTATAGATTCAAGAAAAACTGCGTAATACAACTCTTCCACTCAGTGTTAAGAAACAAAGTTAACATGAAGCTAAGACATCTTACTCATTAAAGTCTACTTTAAATACCTCCACCCCAATCTCTACACAAAACAGGAAAGGCCCAAACATTCAAACAGTGACAACTTACTGGATATTCAACCAAATCAACAGGTTGTCTAAATGGTTCAGAATCTTCACACTGAAAAATTAAGTTCACTAGTTCCTTACACTGTTTCTTCCAGTTATTTTCAACATAGCTGGTCGCTTTGATGCTCCTTTTTTTCCAATCACGGACCTAAAGACACATTTACAGTATTAAAAGTTTTTTCAGTCTTGGAAATTTATAACACCGTGGTAGGGCATAGTATGGTGGTAGAAACGCAAGTGAGTTGTTGTCTTCTGTACCGTAACAATGTGGCTACTCTGATTTTCTACCTACTTGGAAAAAACTCACTTTTCTGTAAAAACCCAACAAGCATCACATCCATTACTCTGAAAATACTGTTCATCCCATCACTTATCTCCCAAGTACAGAGAATATTTTCACAGAATATGAGGTATCACCTGGGATAACCTGGTAGGCTAAATAATGGCCCCAGAGATACCTACACCCTAATCCAAGAACTCGTAACTGTCACTTTCCATGGCAGACTTGACTAAAGACACGGACCCTGACATGGGAAGACTGTCCTGGATTATCAGGATGGGCCCAATGTAATTGTAAAGGTCCTTTTAAGAGTGAGGCGGAAGAGGCGCGCGTGGGTGGCACAGTCGGTTAAGCGCCCAACTCTTGGTTTAGGCTCAGGTCATGATCTCAGTTGTGAGACTGAGCCCTGCGCTGGACTTCACACTCAGCACGGAGTCTGCTTGGGATTCTCTCCCCCTCTCTGCCCCTCCCTCTTGTGTGTGTGCTCTCTCAAATAAATAAATCTTAAAAAAAAAAAAGAGTGAGGCAGAAGAGTCTGAGCCAGAGACTTCAAGCTGCTGGCCTGAAGATAAAAGAGATGGCATGAACCTCTAGAAGCTGGAAAAATGTAAGGAAAGGGATCTTACCCCAGAGCTTCCAGAAAGGAACACCGCTAATGCTGACACTGTGATTTTAGCTCACTGAGACCCATGTCCAACTGCTGATCTACAGAAGTATAAGACCTTTTTTTTTTTTTTAAGATTTTATTTATTTACTTAACAGAGAGAGAAAGCACAAGCAGGGAGAGCAGCAGGCAGAGGGACAAGGAGAAGCAGGCTTCCCAATAAGCAGGGAGCCCGATGTGGGGCTCCATCCCAGGGAGTCTGTTTAAAAATGAAATTATATGAAAATGATAATCAGATGACAATAATCAAGTCTAACTTTTTCAGTGTTATCTAGGGCAAGCATATTAGGTAAATTAATATGCTAAAAAGCTTAAAATTTAAGCAGCATCTGGATGACATTTAAAATGTTAAGTTTGTTGTTGTTTCGAGAGAGAGCATACGTACAATTGCAGGATGGGGAAGGGGTAGGGTGATAGGGAGAGATCTTAAAAGCAGGCTCCACGGCTCAGCACAGAGCCCCACTCAGGGCTCAATCTCATGACACTGAGATCACGACCTGGACCCAAATCACAAATCAGACGCTTAACCAACTACACCACCCAGGCACCCCCTTAGATTGCTTTTAAAACACAGAATAAGTAAACAACAAAGGTCAATCAGGAAGATTAACTTACTCTCCTTCCAGAAGATGTTTTAGGAAGATCACTATCATCCTAGGAATAAAAATCAGAGCAGCTTAAGTGTTAGTATTCTCATTAGAAATATAATAATCTAAAAGCCTATCAAAGACATTAGGTCTTACAAAGGTTTTAACTTATTTACAAAAATCTCAAAAGGCAGACCTTATCATATGACCTTTGTGGCACCCAGACTCCCAACAAACCAACCATTCCTAATAACCCCTTACATTCCCTAAGAACATGCAGTAATTCCAAAAGACAGCTATAAAAAGTTGCTCTGTGCAGGACCTAAACAGCACATGCATAAGCAGCTTTAAATTTGTGTTTTACCTCTATCCATAAAACCCTAGAAACCATCTCCTACATTTCCTGAATTTCCTACTCTACACATTTTCTTATTCTCTAAATCAAATATCTATATACCCATTTTTATTCCAAGATGTATTAGCAAGAAAATCAGTGAATTATAATAAGGGCTTGTGTAGAAATTGACACTACCGCTGACATGGGTAGTGTTTTTAAAGAATATCCTTTCTACAACTCCTAGAATTTCCTGCCTGATTCTGTATGAAGTGAAATTATTCAACACCACTGATACCTGCCTTAAACTTCAATACCGTCTTGAGTAAAGAACTTGTGGGTACTGTGAACATGGTAAAGTTCGTGAATTTTTAATTACAATTAAGTCCAACTCTCAGATATTGGTTTTAGCAAAAGCAGAGAACATATTCCGCAGCTATGTTATTCACGTAGACATATTTTATCTGGTATCAATTGCTGATTATAACAAATTACCTCACTGAACATCTAGACAATTAAGAAATGTATTTTTATCAAAATAGTTTTCATAGTTCACTGGAATATAGTGAGAATTGGTATTTTCTACTTCACTCAGTATTTTTAAGTTACCATTTGAAATTAACAAAAATCTTTATAAAATTGACAAACTTCATACCAAATCCTCGGCATTTTGCTCATCATTTTCAGAAGTGTTAGAAAGTTCTGAGATATTTGTACAGTCTTGATTCCTAAAAAACAATTTTTCACGTTTTTAAGAGTATGCAGATGTAGTTATTACTGTTGTCAAAAATTCGAACCGCAGGTTAAGATATAAACAGTTCCCCAAGTATGCATGCCTCATTTCAAGCAGAGGAATACCACGGTTTTTTAATCTACCCTCTGTGGGAACAACTGACCATCCTAGAATACTGAAAGCAAGTTTTTCCCCTCCCAGCTATGTATGTGTAAAAATTAAGCTGGTAATCCAGAAACAATACATGCATGAGCTCAACTGGATCAATGTGCAGATGAGTTTTCCTACACGTCATCACTGGTAATATTCATACAGCGACTACCAAGAACATGGTTGAGATAAAAGAAAATAGAGGGGAAAAGTGGAAATTAAAGCAAATTATATTTTCACCGCACACACAAAAGAAAGAATGCTAAAGTACGAATGTCTAAGCACAAGGTAGATAAAAATGCGTATGTGATTTTTCTGAAGCAGAAAAAAATGAAAGTTCTGGAGAAGGGGAAATAAGTCCAAGTCATCTGGGCAAGAGGTGGATTCAAGCCAGCAAAGTGAGATAAACTAGAACCAGTTATTTCCCAGTGTGTAGACTGATGGTGAAAATGATGGCACAGTTTATAAACCATGTTCTCCAATACATAATTCTTTCTAACAATTTGTACGGCTATGGTGGAAAAAGGCATTAAGATCATAGAGCAAAACTCATTAATTTTGAAGGAAACAAGCTGAGTAATTTGTTTTAAGTGACAAAGAATGTTCACTCAAACAGATTAGGTTAAAACTCAGATCTCACCTTCCAAGTCAGTTTCCATCCTAACTGATCTCCCAGTGCAAGCAAGCATGTGCAAAGTCACACTTAACACAAACACACTCATGGGATACAATCCCAAAGAGATGAAAACCAGTCTAGTCATGACAACACATCTCACAAACCCAAACTCAATACTCTCCACAAAATAAGTTGTGAGAAAAAATGATGAGGTCAGGAAAGAAGGGAAAGGCCGGGTAGTAGATGAACGGACACACAGACAGCAGACGCATGAAAGCCATGGGGGTCTGGACTGGGTCCTGGGACACAGCAAGGCCACTGGTGTTAAGAACTGAGGAAATTCACAGGCGTTCTCGACTACAGTCATTAGTATTACACCAAGGAGAATTTCTTAACGTTTCACAAGGACACCATAGATACAAAAAATATTTCCCTAAGGGGACACCAGGCGAAGGGTGTTTATAGGGCAACTCTCTATAGTATAAAATTAGTTTAAAGTTTTAAAAAACAGAAAACTTTGGATTGTTCAATTTCTCATGCCTTTACTGAAATTATGTTCACAATATATATGTAAAGAAATGTCATTTAATGCAGCACATTAAAAGAGTATAATTCAGACAGCGAAATTTATGAACTGGCTGGTTGCAAGAGGTACAAATGCAAAGTCACTTTTCCACAACATCTGTAATAGTTGAGGTAACTTACTTTATAAATTTTAAAAGTTGGTCAGTTATCTTCTTAGCTGATCTTGCAATTACACTCTCAGGTTCATTAAATGTCCTGGCATTATGTTCTATGTATCTAACTTCCCATACCAGTGCAGACAGCCTCCTTCAAAATAAAAAGTACGCAATTTAGGACACAGAAAATGAAAAGACAGAAACCAAGTAAAAAAAAAAAAAAAAATTAAGCCAGCATATATTAATGTATTAAATGTAAGTGCCAAAGTTACAATGAATAATAACCTTCTTATGCTACCTAACTGATCACAGTCGTAAGCAATTATATCAGAAGTTAAACCACAGAGAATACATTTAAAGACCAAAAATCTTAACAGTTCACTTAGTCACATCCAGAAAACCAAAAGGGCAACCCTCCCTTTCACCTTGTCTAGAGATATAATTGAAGCTACTGAGACTCAATGAAGAAAATGTGTTAAACACCATTAATCCTGTGAGAGCAACCTGGCAAAGTTGTTTCTGAACAAATGCATATTCCCAGGTTTGGCTACACAAACGATGTAAGAAGCCAATTTTTTGTACTGGTAATTTCTTGAAGTAGATGAATTATAAAAAATACCATAAATTACTTTAAATAAAAAATCACCAAGAATAAGAAATTTTATAGTTATCAGTACTCTAGAAGCCAAAGATAAAAAGCTGATGACTCTGGGGAATTAATCTTTCAAAGGCCATCTTTTTTTTTTTTTTTTTTTTAAGATTTTATTTATTTATTTGACAGAGACAGCCAGCGAGAGAGGGAACACAGGCAGGGGGAGTGGGAGAGGAAGAAGCAGGCTCCCAGCGGAGGAGTCTGACGTGAGGCTCGATCCCAGAACGCTGGGATCACGCCCTGAGCCGAAGGCAGACGCTTAACGAATGAGCCACCCAGGAGCCCCTCAAAGGCCATCTTTAACCAAGTTGAATTTTTTCTTTAAATCGAGCTGCTAAATAGGAATGTTAACATGCAAATAAAAACAAATATGATGTCTAACTACTTAACATAATTCATAAGAAAAAAAGACTACAAAAGACTGAGGAATAAAAGATGGTATTTTTCATCTAAACAGCTAACAGTGTCTTAACACTTAAGACCACATATCACCACAACGAAAGAAGAGAATGAAACAAAGTAATGTCAGTCAGCTCCCACACCACCACTGTCCCCATCAACCACCACCCCCGTTCACTCTGGTCAGGACGACCAAATACCCTTTTGAACCATTTTTCAAGGAGGCTTCTCCTGACCTGTAAAAGCGATTAACGAGTCTCATTCGAATTGTGTAAAGATCAGTCGGATAGGCTACTACAGTACAGTACTTCGGATACGTGCACAGATCAACCGGACCTGCAAAAGCTGCTGCTATGTCTGTGGAGGCAGACAAAAGAACTCTTGGTCAATCATTTCATTACTTTTAAGAGATTATTTCTCTACAAATGATTCAAAAATAGAGCTATATTTAACACTGCAGGCCCAACCAAAAGGTAGCAAATAGAAACCGTCGTGAAGAACACAACCACGATTTGCTATTATTTTAAAATACTTTTGTGGAAAGGAAAACTTGAACATGAAACTTCGCACTAAAAAACTTACCAAGATTCAGAAGTTGATCTATGCCACTAATAATTCGTTCACACTCCTCATCTCTCGATTTCTGACCCCATTCACCCTCCTGCGGTTTGTAGAGCAGCTTCTCCAGCTCATCTGAAGTGACAGAAATACTAGCTCCTAATTCTTCAGGTGGATCAACTATGAATCCCATTAAAAAGAACAAAAAGAAAAATAATCAACTGGACAAATATACACTATATTTAAGTTGTCAAAACTCATCCACAAGACACTAAAAAGTAGCCACTTTACAGTGGAGAAACCTGGTAGACACCAGCTAAACCACAGGATGATGGTGAACATCTTCAGTAATAGAACAAATGGGCATCATGTGCCTCCTGATAGGATGCACTGAGGACCACACATCACTTCTCTAACACTAGTGCCAAAAATGCAAACTCCGGATGATGAACAAGTATGAGTCCAGCCTGAACTGAGAGAAACGCTGCATGAGAAACGATAGTGGCGCTACTGAGACGCAGTCAGCATCAAGCTGGGAGCCCAGGATAAGGATTAATAAAGATACACATTAATTCTCTGAGTTTAGTAAAGCTCACAGTCACCATAATAATTTGAAAAAGTTTCTCAAACTGAAAACACAGGTAAAATATTTATTATTTAAAAATTGTATACCATTATCAGGAATTGGTTCCATGTCCCATGGGCTAAGTTTCTCAATTTCAGTATTGTCCCACCTGTTATAAAAACAGAAAGTCCAGTTAGCCTCTCATAAAAAACAACTTGTGGCTAATAACTAGGTATCCACTACAAAAGTAAAGAAAAAGACAGAAAATGTGAAAACTTTATTGTAGCAATAAAAGTTTAAATATTAATACTGAGATTTTTTAGGAGGATGTATTATGAGAAAAAAGTATAAAAATGTATGGCAGGTTCAAAGACAAAGCCAGAAATCCTGTGTGGCTTATACACAGGGTAGGTGTATGAAAAAAAACTCGAAGACACCATGGAGCCTTGAATGCCACACTTCAGAATGTGACTTTATTCCACAGCCAGTGAACAGCTGTACAGACTGCCATCAACAAGGGAAATGATGTAATGTGTGCTCCTGAACAAGGATTCTGCAGTATTACGCCGAGGAAGTATCAGGAGGCTACAAAAATGGTCCCAAGGAAGCAAGCAGAGCCTGCCGCAAGGGGGTACTGGTGAACAGGAAGCAGCAGAGGCGTCCTAGAGATACTGCATGGGGGAGACTGATAGGACTCAACGACAGACAAATCATGGTCTTTGATCTGAAACGTAACAGTTCTCGGTAAAACCACCCACCAAGATGCATGGATGTTTGTAGAGGATTAACTTTCAACTGCATACAGACCTAACGATGTAGCACTGGAAATGACTATCAGGGTACTGTGGCTGATACGGCTCTTGACTTAGCACTGTCCCAAACCACCAAGCATCATCAATGATAGATCGGAACCTATCACCTGTAAGAGATGACCAAGTCTGAGACAACAATTTGCCAAGATTAACAGTTTTAATTTATAAAATACCATTGATACAGATAAAAGAAATTACTTCTTTATCTTAAAATTAGCCACCCTTCCCACTTTCCAGCCATCTTCAGTGATAAAGCCAATGTAAAAAGATACAATGTTACACTGAGCAATTAATTACCTGAAGGCATATAACCAAACAGTATAACAGACTAAAATAGTTACGACTAGATGCTGTTGTTTGGTGGATTCTACCCGAAAATAAGTTCCATTCCATTTTACAACATGAAACAAAGAACAAAGTTTAATAAAATTCAAAAATCTTTAATAACAACGTTTACTACCAATAAATCCTTGTTTAATTAGTGTATTAAATACTTGTTTAATTAGTGTATTAAATATACAGCTCTGAAATATGTATTTCCTGAAGAATAAAACAAATTATAAAAGTATGGTGAGAATTTAATCTATGATTATTCTAAAGTTGTTCCTACATATACACTGCCACATAAAACAGTTTTAATTCTTAAGACTTCAAAATAAAAATCAGTTCTAGATGTAACCTTGGAAATGCTTACATACTGATTATTTAAAAAATTAGGCGAGCCTGGGTGGTTCAGCTGGTTCAGCATCTGACTCTTGGTTTCAGCTCAACTCATGATCTTAGTATCGTGAGATGGAGCCCCACGTCAGCATGGAGCTTGCTTAGGATTCTCTCTCCCTCTCCCTCTGCCCCTCCCACCTCCCTCTCTTAAAAAAGAGAAAAAAAAAGAAAAGAAAAAAGAAAAAAGAAGTAAACATCCAAATATTCCTTTATCTCAGGATATATAAAAGCAGGGAAGTAGATTTCAGAAGGACTCCAGCACAAACCCAAATAACTGTAGAGAGTGCTCCAATTACCTTCAGTCATTTTCTGAATGTGCACACTGTATGTGAGCTATTTCACGTATATTACAAAAGAAACATAGACTGCTGTAATAATCCCACCTTTTCCTTCCCATGCTTTCTACCATTCTCAAAACAAAATCATTTTAATAAAAAGTCACGTATCTGTCCTTGGTAATTTGTAATTCTTTCTTCAGGAAAAGTTTTATGGAAATGGTATCAATCAAAATTAAAGCTATATCTTACCCCCAAGAAAGAGAATATTTATGTAATAAAATATCCACAAATAGTATTAACTAAACAAAGTATGCTTACACTGAATTCTGTAAAACTGAAAAAAAAAAAAAAAACAGCACCATCACAACTATCGGAACTACATGTTTTGAGGGTTTTGTTTTTTTTTTTTTTTTTAAGATTTTATTTATTTGTCAAAGACAGAGAGTGAGCACAAGCAGCGGGCAGAAGGAGAAGAAGGCAGCCCGAAGCAGAACTTGATCCAGGGGCCCTGGGATCATGACCTGAGCCAAAGGCAGACATTTAACCAACTGAGCCACCGAGGCGTCCCAGTTTTGAGGTTCGTAATATATTTTCAAATTCATGTAAACATGACTTTTATGTATATTTCATATTTTTCAAAATCACTGGAAACCCGTAAGTCCCTCATCCTTCTACCCATCTCTCTGCCACTGATAAATTTCTACTTTTGATAGTATTTCATTAATATAAATATTCTAAAACAGAACTTCAACTTCAGAAAAAAATCTTGGTAAGTTCTTCTAACTTTTTAAGTGAAAGGCATTATGTTAAAAATTTGATATAAAACCCTGGTTTTTATCTAATTATGTAATGTAAATAACCTAATTTAACATAAATATCACCCACAGTATTTATTGTAATAGATATTATTGTAGTAACAACAAATCCAGTGGCTTCATTTTAAGAAGGCCTAACATAAATACATGGTTATAAAAAAAGCCAGTCTTTGATAGCAAGAATTAACTTTATAATAATTTTTCTTCCTTAAAAGTAGAAGATACTTTCAGCTTACATAAAAGTATTTCTTCAGTGTAAGATAACATTTTTAATTAAAAGGAGCCTTAAGAAATCACTTTTCTGGGGGCACCTAGCTGGCTCAGTCAGAGGAATGTGCAACTCCTGATCTCAGGGTCATGAGTTTTAGTCCTGTCGTTGGTATAGAAATTACTTAAATATATTAAAAAAAGAAAAAGAAATCACTTTTCTGAAGGTAAAATGTGGCTTTTCCTTAAGCATAAAAAAAAAAACACACCCTATTTTTGCCTATCCAAGAGTAGGATAAATTTGAGTAAAGAGTACATTAGAACTTGAGTAAAGTTCTCAATATAGGAAAATCAGAATCAAGCAACTTCTTTTAATAGCACTCCTCAAAATTCAAGAGAACAGGTAAGATTTTATGGGGGGAAAAATTGAATTCATTAGAAGATCTTGTACATTCACTTCTCAACCACAAAAAAAAAAGCCCTAAATTAAAAGAGGCAAGTGGGAATCCATCTCAGAGCTAACTACAGAGAACTGAGTTTAAAACAATTTTTGGATGTGCAGGTTGGTGGAATGAAAGGACAGCTTCCAACTTTTAGATATCATGGGAGTTGGAGAAATGTAATAGATGGGAAACTTGAAAGTTCTTCAGAATCTGGGTATAGGACTTGCTAATTCCCACACATTCCAGATGACTTGAGTTTGGTTTTTGTTGCTTCTGTGTGTGGCTAGATGTTTTTCTTCAAGAAAAATTTCCTTTACCTCTAGTCCCAAAATAATGCTGACTACCTGAGTGGACATTACCGTTAAAAATAGTCCACTAACAGCATCCACACTCCCTGACAATCTTTCATTTCAAATAGGGATGGCTCAGGGAATTTATCTATAATTTACCTATTTGTAGTACCTAGAGAAAAAGGCAGCAGACAGTTAGAATGGCAAAAATGGACAAGGCAAGAGACAACAAATGTTGGAGAGGATGTGGAGAAAGGGGATCCCTCCTACATTGTTGGTGGGAATGCAAGTTGGTACAGCCACTCTGGAAAACGGTGTGGAGGTCCCTTAAAAAGTTAAAAATTGAGCTATCCTATGATCCAGCCATTGCACTACTGGGTGTTTACCCCAAAGATACAGACGTAGTAAAGAGAAGGGCCATATGCACCCCAATGTTCATAGCAGCATTGTCCACAATAGCTAAATTGTGGAAGGAGCCGAGATGCCCTTCAACAGATGACTGGATTAAGAAGTTGTGGTCCATATATACAATGGAATATTACTCAGCTATCAGAAAGAACGAGTTCTCAACATTTGCTGCAACGTGGACGGCACTGGAGGAGATAATGCTAAGTGAAATAAGTCAAGCAGAGAAAGACAACTATCATATGATTTCTCTCATCTATGGAACATAAGAACTAGGAAGATCGGTAGGGGAAGAAAGGGATAAAGAAAGGGGGGGTAATCAGAAGGGGGAATGAAGCATGAGAGACTATGGACTCTGAGAAACAAACTGAGGACTTCAGAGGGGAGGGGTGTGGGGGAATGGGATAGACCGGTGATGGGTAGTAAGGAGGGCACATATTGCATGGTGCACTGGGTGTTATACGCAACTAATGAATCATCGAACTTTACATCGGAAACCGGGGATGTACTGTATGGTGACTAACATAATATAATTAAAAAAACATAAAAAAAATTAAAAAAAAAAAGGCAGCAGAAACTAGGAAAATTAATGAGGTCTTAATATTATTTACAAATGTGTATACCAGATTTAAAACTTAATATTTCTAATATGAGATCTGAGTAAAACTTAGTATTTCTAAGAAACTAAAACTGATGAAAAGAGAAGGAACTGAACTATCCTAAGTGATTTAAGTCAAACTCAACACATGAGCTCCCCAGACAGCATTCCATACTGAAAGTAATACATGTATACCTGTGAAAGGGATACTACAGTTGCTAACTAGTATTACCTGGCCTGGTTACAATCACCGATTTTGTCCTGTAGAGTTTAATGACCTACATAACTACACAAGTCTAAGCAAAGGAGCCCACCAGCCCACCCTAAATGGTCACCACAAAAACCACAGTCAAGCTAGCATGTACATTGAGGTAATTTTATTTTTTCATCCAGCCAGATGTCTCAGGGTTATAAAGTGGAAATATTCTATGAATTTTTTATTTTTTAGAGGACTGGTTTCCTCAAGTCAACCTATTTAAGTCTGGTTTGATATGACATTAAAGTAAAATATTCTGGTATACCAGAACATTATCAGTGTGAAATATGCATTATTTTTCAACTTTCTGATTGTTTTATATCATAGAATGACTTTGTGAATTATGCCAGTCACAGTAAAAGGACAGAAAAAATGCAGTGCAGGGAAGTCTGAAAGGAAATAAAAGGTCAACTCTAGCATACAGTCAATGAGTAAGAAATAATCCCTTCAAAACATCAGCTACCGTAAGAATACAAGAAACGGTGCTGGGCTAAAAAGGATATTAAGGAGAAGGAAGTACCAAGCCCTAAGCAAAAGACACTCTTCAGTCACTCATATCTTTCCACAACTTACATCTTTGCATCCACCATAATAGGGAGCACCATAACCAAAAAAATAGACCAGTAAAATGGGAGATCATTTTCTAAAGGCATATAAAACTCATAAGGATGAACTTACAAGACTGCCAATTCCTCTGTCTTGCTTCATCATAAAATTGACGCAATACAAGAAAGTCAATAACATCTGGCATATCATGGTATCTAAACAGAAATATAAAAAATTGTTGAACTCCGTGAGTAGCAGATTATTACAGTCTAGAGCAACAATGTCAAAAAGAAACAGGATGGGAGCTGCACTTGTAATTTTTATTTTTCAACTAACCTTTTTATTAAAAAAAAAAGGTAAAAAGAAGCTAGTAAAATTAATTTTAAGGGAGTATTTTATTTAACCCTACATACCCTAAATCCTGTTTCACAATGTCATCAGTAAAAATGAGATATTTTACATAACCTTTTTCTTCAGAACAAGTCTTCAAAATCTAGTGTGTACACTCAACTGAAATCTACCACATTCTAAATGCTCAAGAGCCACATGTGGCTAAGGGCTACCATAACAGACTAACGAAATATTTATTCTAACATTTTCTCAAAAACAAAGACAAAAGAAATGTCCCCTCCAGGCCAGAATCCTCCACACATTTAAGTGGCATGGAGAAAGGTATAAAACGTGCCAATGCCTGACTGCTGCCATAGCACATGATCTTTACTTCTAGTGGATTCCCAACTACCAGAACCTCAACTCACAGGCTGTCCACAGTGCTCGCCATTTACCCTGAGCTATGGAAAGGACATGCTCATCAGCAAGAGGAAAAATCTAAATTTAAGTAATTCCATTAAAAAAATAATAACACATACCTAATAGAGAAAGATTTGTCCATTAGTCTTCCAGTTGCAGGATCTATAAATGCGAGTTTGAGGCAACAGAGTGTAGGGGGCCCAACCTCATATCTTATTCCAACTATTTTGACCAATTCTTGATCCTTCAACAGATATTTTTAAAAGAGTAAGTGTTTAAAATGGTTAAAATAGAGCAATTCCTCAATACTATAATTCTCCACATATTGCCACATTAAGTCAACTCACAATTTAGCTTCCAATTTAACATTAATTACAATCATTTTTGCTAATGTTAATCTTCACATCTTTTTGAGGACAGACATTTAATACTCTTTCTAATGTAAGGAATATACTCACTTTAGAAAATATACCACAAGTGTAAGAAGTAACATGTAAGTCACTGACCAGCTCAATATCTAAAGACAAATACTGTGAATAATCTGAATTTCTTTCCAGATTTGTTCCCTTCCTAGAGATACACAATCCTGTTTTGTGTTTTTCTGTGTAAAGATGCCTCATCTAATATATTGATTCATTAGTGCTGAGTTCACAGCCCAAAGCAGTATAACTCACGTCTAAACAAAGTTTATCTAACGCACACACTTTCTCCATAAAGCCCGTCATCACTTTCTTGTGCTAACACAGTACAGCACTTGAAGCACTACACTTGGGGGCTATTTTAAACAGTAAGTCACCAACAAAAAGCATAAAAATGTAAACATTCTTTACTGTTGCATTCAACAGACTGCGAAAAGAACTCTTATTTATGAGATGAGGGCTCAAATAAGAAGGCATCACCTTGCTCTATCTCAGCTAGAAACATGCTGGTCACGCCAATCAAATTTTTTGCCACTCTGCATGTTCGCAAATGACCAGGAAGCATTCTGAGCACTGACTTTGGGTTACAAATAACATACCAAGTAGGCAAATTCACAAATACGGAATCTGTGAATAATGAGGACCAACTGTACTCAGAGACTCAGTAATAAGTGAGACAGACATACATAAATCAGAACATGACTCAAGCCAAGTTCAAGGACAGTCACTAAGTTAAAGGGGAGTTAAGAACAGCTGTCTTTGCTATCATAGCTGTTTTCATCTCCCAACAGTTGCTGAAAGTATCAAAAACATAAAAGTATAAAGAATAAAATAAAAATCAACTGCAATGCTATTCCACATATAGTCACCAATGACTTTCTGATGTATTAATTTGGTTGAGACATATGTCTGTAAATTTTTATCATAACCAAAAACAACATTTCACGTCCCATTTTTCCTCTTAGTAATAAATTATAAAATGTAACAGTCGTTCATTCAACAAATATTTTAAAAGCCTCAAATATACAGCAGGCTCTACACAGTAGTCAGCTCTATGAATGTACCATGATTTGATTCATTCAATACCATAGGATATTTGAATTTTTTCTAATTTTTTGTTTTTATAAACAATGATATGAAATCGCCTTGCTTATAAATACACACATTTCCAGTTGTTTCCTAAATTACTGGAAGCAAAATCACTGAATTAAAACATCTAAATATTTCTCAGTCTCAATTCCAATTGTCCAAATAGCCTCCAGAAATCCTGGGCTGTTTCATGGACCCTGTCACCAATGTGAACAACTGATAACAAACTAAAACCTTTGCTACTTGCTGAAATGTGGTAGTTTCTTTCTTTAAATGTTATTTTAAAAAAATTTATAAAATTGGTTAATTACGGGGGCACTCAAGTGTTTTCAGCAATCTAGTCTATTATGCATGGGGTCCAACCTTTTTTCCAATTTGTATTTCCTCTCTTGAAAAGCTGCACTTCTTTTGAATATGTATCCTAGATATACACATTTTAGGATTAATGATGCATACTGCCAAGCTGCCTTCCTGAAAGACTCTAACACGCAATTTTATACACCAGTCAGCAATACACAAGGACTGCCCACTGACAAACATGTCTTCCTGCTGTATCTTAAAGCATACAAGGTGATAGCAGAAATGTTTATAAGTAGGAAATCAATGGAAAGATAGTAATGAACTATGCCTCCAGTAGGTTTATTTTTAGTGGATTTGTAAATATTTAACTATACATGTGCTAAATATTTAATAACTTAATAAGACCATCACCTTACCCTGAGATCCATTTTTCTCCATGGCTCCTTGTTAGGGTTCAGTTCATATATGTTATTTCTTCTGACAGCCTCAATATAAGCTTCATGACCCTGTCGAAAATATATTACCTGCAAAAAGCATGCATTTAAAAATAAATTAAAACCTAATAGTAAAATATTTTGTCTTATGGCCCATACTCATGTTTTTAAATTTTATTACTCTCACCTCATCACCCATTTGAGGAACAAAAGGAGACTTTCGAAGTGTGGTGTCAGTTATCCAAACTGGAGGATGAAATTCATATAAATGTTCCATATTCGTAAGCTCCACCGGAGTCATCCTCTGCAAGTTCTGCCAAGGGGAAGAGAACAAAGTTTAGTTCAATAGAAAGGGCATGCATGTACTGTTTAACTGAAAAACAAAAGAAACTTCACCACTGAGAATGACTACTTATGGGCATGTTACCTAATGATTAGTTTTTACATAGTCTACATATTTGGTTCTGTAACACACACAGAAACGTTATCACTTGTGAAAGCACTGTAGATTTACCTCGCACTTTCCTAGGATCTCCTGAATTTCTAATAGATTCTTCGTAACACTTTGTATACTACAGAAAGGCCTAATTTCCAACCTAAATCCTCTTCGACAGACAGCCTGCTCTGACACACCATTCTGAATTTCACCACGGACTAATCATCACAGAGTCTCCTCTTGATTTGAGATTTTAAGACTGGTGATTTTAAAACATGACCACAAACTCTTTGATCCTCCTTCTCTCCTCTCCAAGAGGTGCAGCCACACCTCCACTTGAGGGTGGGCTGGAATTGCTTCTAACAAATAGAATAAAGCAGAAGTGACAAAGAGAGGCTTCAAAGACTAGGCTGTCCCAGGCATTAGTGCTCACCCCTTGCTTACACTTCAGGGTCACTTGCTCTAGAGAGTATCAACCACCATGTCTTGCAGACACCCGAACAGCACTATGGAGGGGCCCATGTGGTGAGGAGCTGAGTTCACCAGCCAACTGCCCAATAAATAAGCTTCAAAGAAGACCAGCAAGCTTCAGTCAAGCCTTCAGACAATTTCCAACTCCAGCCAATGTGATAACTGCAACCTTGTGAGCCCAAAATCACCTAGCTAATCAGCCCTCAATCCATCAAAACATGAATATACGTTTGTTGTTTTAATCCCAATCCATCAAAACATGAATATATGTTTGTTGTTTTAAGGAGCTAAGTGTCAGGGTCATCTGTTACACAGCAACAGAGAACGAGAACAAAGATTGGCATCTTTCAACGAGGGCTGCCACCTGCATGACACGAGCACTGCACGTATGATCAGGAACAGGGACAGCACCGTTAGGAGAGGCGTGTGAACACGCCAAATGGAAGAGAACACGTCAGATGCATCTGGAGAACACGGCAGTAATAGATGAAAGAAGAAGAAAGTGCCCTAAAATGCCCTGAAGCATATTTCTGGTCTTGAAATTAACAGGAGAAAATGAAGAGTTATGGTGGGATTCTGAGCAAAACAGAGCTCCCCCTTTAAGTGTCAAACTGGGGAAGGAGCAGGTGCCAAGGCCAGCTGGTGCAGATTCAACAGAGAAGCCTTCATAATAGAATAACTTTTCCAAATATAAATTCCATTTTACATTTGAGTCTTGATGACTTAACACTGTCAAAAGAATATAAAAGTTCCAATTTCCCAAAGACTTTAATTTCTAAATATGGACAGAAACACCTCTATAAAAAGTGTAAACAGATGTTTTTAAAGATATACTTCTCTTACCTCTTTTTTAGGCTTATTTTCTTTCTTTCTCTTTCGTCTCCTTTTTGGAGGAGATAAATTCTCAGTAGACATTTCATCCTCTGAACTACTGCAAAAACGGGTAACTCGCCGACGCGATGACGTCCGTAGAGGCGGCTGCAGATTGATGCCTGCGTCAGCAGTCCAATCAGAGTATCTAGATGACGAGTCACTGGGAAATGAAAACAGTGTAGTTTGCAGGGAACCAGAATCTAAGCCCAATAGCAAATCAGTCACGTAACATTAAGAGAAGAGATGAAGAGGGAAGGAAGGACGGATCCTGGGAAGATTTAACCTGAACAATCTGCCTTCACCATCAACGAATACTTAAATGACCAGAGATCGTAAGAAAGAGAGAAGCCTTCACTGACACTGGAAATTAGGAAAGGATGTAAGCCTAAAGAATTTTTTTGAAGTATAATATATAGGAGACCTCATGGAAGACAACATTTAGAGCCAATCAATGATTCCCCTTTCAGAAGGTGGAGTGTAGTTATAAAAACAGGAGAGATCACACAGATCCGTTAAGAGTAGGCCCTCCTTCCCCCACCCCAAGTGAGAGGTGGCTCAAGAATAGACTAGAATTTAACTGGAATGAAAAACCATCTTTGAACAGATTAGAAGCCCAAGGAAAACACAGCCACAACAAATAGAGAGCTGCAAGTGGTTAGAGCTTCTTGCCAAGAGGGGGACCTTTCTCTGATATGAGAGAAGATCCATGACAGGAACTGGTCCTAGCCACCCCAGAGCAGAAGCAGAGTCAAACAGGAAACTAGATCCAGAAAACAAGCCCCCTGCCCACGACAAGCTTCAGCAAATACAGAAAAAGATGACAAAAGGCTCTACTGGGCCATCACTGGCCAACCACATACTTCTCAGGCTCAATAAAACACACACTAACAGACACATTTCCAAGAGCTGTTTAATACAAAAAGAGCTATTTAGAAAAATTTTAGGAGCAACTACTTTGTATAATAAAATTCAAGAAAAGCTGAATTAAAAGATAGTAATTATATAGAGATAGAAAGCAGAACAGTGGTTGCCAGGGGATGGGAGCGTAAAGTGGAGAATTATTCTTAATGGGTATATAGTTTCACTTTTGCATTGAGCTCCAGAGACTGGGTACAAGACAATATGAATGTACTTAACACTACTGAAATATACAGTTAACAATGGTTAAGATAGTAAATTTTATTAACATTTATTTCATAATTAAAAATGAATTTATTTAAAAAAACAGACAAGTATTCTAAAATCACTCCAGCTCCTAATCATAACAGAATAAAAGGAGTCAAGAAAGGAAACAGGGAGTACAGTATGGTAGTCTAGACAAGCACAGCACCAATGGCAACAGAAAAGAAGATACTCTGAGTCGTATTTGGCAGGGGTATCCTCCTAGAAGTGATGGACAGGTTCATGAAAAGAGAAAGAGGTCTAGGTTTCTGGCTTGACCATCTGCCAAGGTGAAGCTGACATTTATTTACCAAGAAGAGGAATAGATGTTAACATCCTGGTCCCACGAAATTTGGATACCAAAACTAAACAAGAAGTCAACACATGCAATAACTAATAATAAGCAGAACAATGGTTTTACCACATATACTTTGGATACTACTCTTTATAAATGCAGCACAAGACTAAACCGATATTTTGAGTACACACACCTGACATCCTGCCAGCTCAAACGTGTAGTCAAAAATACCCAAAATATTTTCTATAGAAATAGCTGTTAATCTGGTTTTCTTCTCCTTTTAAATGTACTAAAAAGTCAGTTGTTCCACAGATGTGAGCTATTACATCTTGAATGC
The DNA here is from genome assembly GCF_024610735.1 of Ursus americanus. Lineage (NCBI taxonomy): Eukaryota > Metazoa > Chordata > Mammalia > Carnivora > Ursidae > Ursus > Ursus americanus. The sequence continues at coordinate 93,473,484 of NC_142130.1, forward strand.
CATCCGTGTCCCGATGCATCCAAGCCTATGACTGAACCGTGGGAAAGATGGGAACAAGGAAGAGCAGATACCTCGAACTCTCACTGTCACTCTCACTTCTTCGATCACTCCTCCACTCTTCTTCTTCAGAAGAACAAGAGCCTTCACTCTGATCACAGGAAGTCTCCTATTTGTCGGGGGTGGGGAAGGGAGATAAAATAAATAAGTAAATTAATTAATCAATTAAATAAAAAAAATAAAAATCTAAAAATCCTGATCTTGGCGATTAAATAACACAAGTCAAGAAAACCTGCACGTTGTCCTAATCTTAGGCCATCGACAAGAAAAAGAATTAGATGGACTTAAAAAAAACAAAAGGTAAATGTCTTTATTATTTTTCTTAATAAGGCGTAAGGCACCAGAGCCTAAGACTTAACGCTACCACTGTTAGTACAGCCAGCCCTTCTCTGAGTGAAGCTCATAAAAAGTCAATGTAAATGTTCTCAGCGTTTTGTTGGACTTAGGCCGTGATAGGTATGGGATCTCGTCTTTCTACTCTTATCCCCTATGACTGATGTGCATCTTTCTGTATGATCTATAGATATTCTTTTATGAGGTGTCAGACATTTTGCTGATTCTTAAATTGGATTTTTTGTTTTCTTATGAATGTGTTTTAAGAATTCATGGTATGTTACAAATACAAGTCCTTTATCAGACAGGAGCTCTACAACTATTTTCTCCCAGTCTATAGGCTTGCCTTTTCATTCCCTTAACAGTATCTTTCCCAGAGCAGATTTTAATTTCAACAAAGTCTAGCTTGTCACCTTTTTCTTTAATGGATTGTGCTTTTCATATACTATCTAAAAAGTCACTGCCATATGCAAGGTCCCCTACACTTTACTGTATGCTATCTTCTGGAAATTCCAGTTTTCTATTTTGTATTAAGTTTATGATACATTTTCAGTTAATTTTTGTGAAAAGTCTGTCTAGATTTTTTTTTAACATGTGGATATCCAGTCGTTCAACACCTTTTGTTGAAAAAACCATGCTTTATCCATTGAGTTGTCTTCGCTCCTTCGTCAAACACTACTTGACCATATATGTATTGGTCTATTTCTGGGTTTCCCTATTCTGTTCCACTGATCTATTGTCTACGTTTTCACCAATACCATAATGTTTTAAAAACTATAGATTTATACTAACTCTTTAATATCAGGTAGTGTCAGTCCTCCAACTACATTGTTCGGTATCCTGTTAGTTATTCTAGGTCTTTTTCCTCTCCAAATAAACTTTAGAATCACTTTGCCAATATCCACAAAATTAACTTGGGATTTTGACTGGGATTGTGTTGACTCTACAGATAAAGCTGGGAAGAACTGACATATTAACAACAACATACAGAAATAGGGTCTCTCTCATTCACTGTTTATGGAAATGAAAAATATAACATGGCCACTTGGGAGAGGTCTGGAAGTTTCTTACAAAGCTGCACAAGGCCTCATCATGTGATGCAATAAACATGCTCCTTGGTATTTACCCAAATGCATTAAAAATACGGTCCACGCAAAACCTGCACATGTAAGTTTATAACGGCTTTATTCATAATTGCCAAAACTTAGAATCAGGCAACATGTCCTTCAGCGGGTGAAATGAATAAACTGTGGTAAATCCAGGCAATGGAATATTATTCAGTTCTAAAAAGAAATGAAACACCAAGCCACAAAAAGTTGTAGAGGAAACTTAAAACTCGTATTACTAGAAAGTAGCCAATCCGAAAGGCTACATAGTATATAACCCAACTAAATGGTATTCTGGAAAAGTCTATGGAAACAGTTAAAAGATCAGTAATTGCCAGTGGCTCAGGAGAAGGGAGAGAGGAATGATTAAGTATAGCCCAGCGGGGTTTTAGGGCAGTGTAACTATTCTGTCTGATACTGATATGGCAGATTATACATCTGTCAAAACCCAGAGAACTCTACAACACACAGTGATCCCTAACGTAGACCAGGGACGTCAGCTTACCAGTCACAGCAAATGTACCACACTAATTCCAGATGTTACTAATAGGACAGACTGCGTGCAGGGACGAGAGTGTATGGGAATTCACTGTACTCACTGCATAATTTTTCTGTAAACCTAAAACTGCTTCATAACTTTTTTTTTTTTAAACCCCATAAAGGGAAGAGAAGGGAGCAAACAACTCTCCGACTCCCACAGCACCGAGGCGGCAATCCACCGGAAGCTCCGGCCACGGAGCCCAAGCAGTTGAAACTGAGCAGGACCTTTTCCCGCAACAGCATTTACGTTAGGAGCTTCAATAACGGATAATGAAAATGTCCATGAGAACCAAAACTCAAAAGACAAAATCTCAAGTTAATATCTGCTTTGGGGGCTGCCTGGGTGGCTCAGTCAGTGAAAAGTCACATGGACTTTTTTTAAAATCACAGTAATATAACAAATTCTTAAAAGCTACTACCTAGAAACCATACACCTTATGAAATGTCTTATATGTATTATCCCAAGTCTCCAAACACCTGTTAACAGAGGCAGGATTAAGAAAACTAACGACACTAAGTTTTAGAGACTTCTGATTTAACTTGCCTATCAAAGCAGCATGTATCTACTTGAAACTTACTTTTCTTAAAAAAAAAAAAAAAAAAAGTCCCTAAAATTACACAAGCTTCAACCCCACAAAACATGGATCCACCCTGCCTAAGAGTTTTGTATTGTCTCCCAAGTCTCCACGTGTACATTACTAGCTCCTCATCTATAGGGACACCTAAGGCTAAGAAAAGTAAAGTTACATGCCTGGGGTCACAGGAGGGTAAGTGCAGGAACTGGAAATTAGAAATCTGTCTAACTACAAAGCCCGTAAACTTTTTCTACCATCAGTGCTTTCCAAACCAAAATGGAATGGAACCAACATGCATATACACAATGCCACAATCTCTATCCTGCTGCCATACACACACATATACACACACCACAAACCCCCCCATCTCCACCCATCCACAACAAGAGCCACCCCTCCCTCACCTCACTGCAACAACACAGGTGAATGAATTCATACCAGTGGAAGTAACACCAACTACCAAACCACAAAATTTTGATTTATTTTTAAAAAATTTTTAAAAGAGTTTATTTATTTGACAGAGAGAGAGTGAGCGAGCGAGCATAAGCAGGGGGAGCGGCAGAGGGAGAGGGAGAAGCAGGATCCCCGGGGAGCAGAGAGCCCGACTCGGGTCTCGATCCCAGGACCCTGGGATCACAACCTGAGCCAAAGGCAGTTGCTTAACCAACTGAGCCACCCAGGCACCCCTTATGATTTATTTTAAAAGGTCAGGTAGATTTAACATTCCACATTATCTATGTTTGCATTAGTTTAAAAAGTTCCTCATTACTTAAAAACACACCAAATTAACAAATATAAAGAGAAAAATTGTAAGACTGATACCAGTGACGATTTAAAAAGGAAAAAAGATTTAAAAAGGAAAAAAAAATCTATAATCAATCCTGGTATTTGAAAAAGAACATAAGAAAATAAGCATTAGTTGATATCCCCTTAGCAAAATAAAATATGTATGTATACTGCAGACACCTAAAATAAAGCATCTTACTTATTAATGTGAAAACGGTAGACATGCATCCCCCAACAGGAATGCAGTCTACTATCTCCACTACTATTTAGCAATGCCTGGAAGAAATGAGCAAAGCAATTAGACAAGAGAAATCAGTAGGAGGTACAAAAATCAAGAGTAAAACTAAGTATCTGTACAAAGGAGAAGATACCTGAAAAACCTCAGAGAATTCAAAGATAAAATTAACCCAAAAATTCAGTAACACAGCAGGATGTGTAAAAAAATCTACTGAAATCAGAAACCTTCATCTACGCTAAGTAACAACTATTTAGAGGCCATAATGGCAGAAAACACCCAGCACCTTACAAACTACAGAGAAAGAAATAACATATCCCTAGTACATAAAGAACTTTTAAAAATTAAGGTGAGGCATGTGCCTGGGTGGCTCAGTCAGTTAAGTGTCCGACTCTTGACTCTTGATTTCGGCTCAGGTCATGTTCTCAGGGTTGAGATCAAGCCCAGCGTCAGGCTCCACATCAGGCTCTGCCCTGCGCAAGGAGCCTGCTTAAGATTCGCTCTCTCTCCCTCTGCCCCCTCCCCCCTAAAAAAAAGAAAAAAATTAAGGTGGGGGGGCCAAAAACGTAACAGAGGAATAACCAAAAGACATAAATACACAGTGCATAAAGATTTAAAAAAACCCTCTAAATATATGAAGAGATATCCAGTAACTGCACATATAATATGAGAAAGTCAAAATAAAACTATTCTGTGAAATAAACCAGACAAAAGGACAAATACTGCATGATTTCACTTACAGGAGTCCCTAGAATAGGCAAATTTATAGAGACAGAAAGTAGAAGAAAGGCTAGCAGGGATGGAGGAGGTAAATCGAGAGTCAGTGTTTAATGGGTACAGAGTGTCTATCTGGGATGATTAGAACTAGAAACATACAGTGGTGATGGCTGCACACACTGTAAATGTAGTTAATGCCAAGGAACTGGATGCAGAAAAATAGTGAAAATGATAAATTGTATGTTATATATATCACACTGAAAGAACAGCCAAAACATAAAAATGAAACTACACTAAGACATCATCCCTCACCCATTAAACTGGCAGAAGTTAAGTATAACACATTCTGTTGGCTAATGGGTAGGGAAACAGGCACTCCCAGGCACCACTGGTAGGAACGCCAAGTTGGAACCCTCCTTCAGCAGCAATGTATCACTGTCTCCTACAACTCAGACATCTATCTTTTGGACCCCACAATCCCAGTCCCAGGAACGTACTCCCAAATTACATCTCTGACAGGACAAAACTACATACAAAGACACAAAGATTATTCATTGTGGTACTATTTATGACAAAAACACTGGAAATGTCTTAAATGCCCATAAGACAGTAGTTAAATAAACTGTTAGAAGTCCAAAATTACGTGTGATGCAACTCTTAAAAAACCATAGGGAAGATATTTAAGAACTGATATGGAGTGGGTTCAAGAATATTTTCAGTGAAAAAAGTCAAGAGCAAAAGAGCATCTATAGTATGCTCTATCTTTTGTACAAAAGGAGAAACAATAAAATATTCACAAACGAAGAAAAAACACAGCGAGCCAGAAACAGTGAGGATAGGTGGGAATGTTTATCATAATTACCCAAAACTATAAAGAAAGGGTTAAAATATACTCAATTCACTATAAATAAGAAGAAAATCTAAAAACAGTCTCATTACATAAAACAAAGTCAGTTAAATTAACAGGCTGGTGATAACAGCAAGCAGCTAGCATTACTGGGTATTAGGCACTGTTTTAGACACTTCACAATCAAGTAAGTTCTCACATCTCTCAGGAATATATGCTACCAATGACTACTTCTACAGATCTGGCCAGAGGCACCGGAAGGGTAAACAACCTGCTCGAGTAGAAGAACTCTGATGCTGAACTACTACCTGAATGCTCTGTAACAGAATTAAATGAATTGTTTGTCCAACCATATGGAACATTTCAAGCCTCGAAACATTACTGATGAGAAAATATTAACATTCTATTATTAAATTTTAAAGACTCTTTACAAAAATATTGGCTTCCCCCGAAAAATCAAAATGAAGACCAATAATTCCATGTGATTATTCAAAGTCAAGCAAAGGGGTTAGAGAAAGGCCGAGATATGAGAGCAAAAGCAGAAACAACTAGTTTAAAAAAAAAATCAACTGGACTTCATTGAACTGTAAAACTTTTGTGCTTCAAAGGAAACAAACCATCAAAAAAAAGAAACGCCAGCGCCCTGAATGGGAGAAAATATGTCCACGTCCTGTATCTGCAGAGGACTCGTATCCAGAATAAAGAACTTTCATGGCAATAAAAAAAAAAGACAACCAAACTGAAAAATGGGCACAGACATTTCCCTAAGGATAGAGAGGAAATAAGCACATGTTCCACATCATTAATCATTAGGGAAATGGAAATCAAACCCAGTGAACTACTCCTTCACACCTGCTAGCATGGCTAAAATCAAAAAGTACAGACAATGTAGACAAGGATGTGGTGAAACTGGAATCCTCAACACGTTACTGATGGGAATATAAAATAGTGCAGCTGCTTTGGAAAATGTTTTAACAATTCCTCAAAAGATTAAAACATACAGCTACCACATGACCCAGCAAACTGAGTCCTAGATAGATACCCAAATGAAATGAAAGCTTATGTTCAATCAAAAACCTGTTAGTAAGTTGCACTATTCCTAACAGCCAAAAACAAGTATGGATACATGCTACACATGGATCAACCTTGGAAACATTATGCTAAGCAAAAAAAAAAAAAAAAAAAAAAAGCCAGTCACAAAATCATATTGTATGATTCCACTTATATAAAATGCCCAGAACAGGGGCGCCTGGGTGGCTCAGTCGGTGAAGCGGCTGCCTTTGGTTCAGGTCATGATCCCAGGGTCCTGGGATCAAACCCCACATTGGGCTCCTTGCTCAGTGGGGAGCGTGCTTCTCCCTCTCCCTCTGCCCCTGCTTATGCTCGTTCTCTCTCTCTTATACAAAAAAATAAATAAAATCTTTAAAAAAAATAAAAATAAAAAAATAAAATGCCCAGAACAGGCCAAACAATCCATACAGACAGAAAGTGGTTGCCAAGAGCTGAGAGGAATAGACTGGGAAGTAATTTTAAGTAAGTGTAAGATTTCGTTTTAGAGGCAATGAAAGTATTTTGAAGTTAAATAGCAGTTATGCTGACACACTTCTGTTAACATACTAGAGCTACTGGATTATATACTTGTATGGTAAGTATCTCAACAAAGCTGCTAAAAATTCATCCTAGTCTCGGCAGACTCAAAGGAAGGAATTAAGGCAAAATTAGTGAACATTATTTTATATAATTTAAAGTTAAAAAACCCACATGTCTCATGGAGCTTGAAGATTCATTTCCAGAAGATAACTCAAGCCGGCCAAGATTTCTTCTACCATAATTTGGGTATTTGCGCCTACATGTCCTCTGCCTAGACTGTGACAGCAAAACCACCGAGTCAGACTGAAACACAAACATTCAGATAAAAATCAACACCCAAATAAGTACAATCATCAGCAAGATGGGCATTCTTTCAAATTCCAAAACGAATTTACCGCAAAAATAAAAATTATAACAATTCAAATACACACAATTAAACTTGGCATTTTTACCTTTAAGGTACTTAGAAGACACACTAGATCAGCATTTTCCAAACTAAATCATTAACTGTTTTGCCATTAATAATATAACAACAACAATAACCCAAAAGGGATACCCCTTAGATTATATATCTTAGAAGTGAAAATATATACATTCGTATATTATGATGCTGTCACCAACATTAAGGAATGCAGGTACAGAGAAATAGTATTAACCCCACTTATTTCCAGGTTTTAAATTTTTAGAGGATTGGTTTTCAGTACTTTTCAGCACCACTTGAATTTTTAAAATATATTTTATCAAAACAAAATTAAATAATCTTTCAAAATCATCTAAATAAAACAGAATGCATTTTTTAAAGGGTGGAGGGAGCATGCTAGTCCTCAAACACCCAAGTTGTATGTGAAATCACTCAATGAAAGCATATATTCCTTGAATTGATATACAAATTGACTTACCATTTTGATATATCACTGGCTGGTTTTAAAACAAATGTCCTTTCTTTAATTTGTCAGTACTGATTTTTGTTAAAACAAAAACTCCTATTAATGAGTTTCGTGGCTAAAATTTGTTAACACAGGTGGACCAAACTACCATTAAGAACTACAAGAAAATCCCTCAAAATATATGTATTTTTTAAAAATAAGTTTGAGAACATCTACCTAATAAACCTATAAAGAACTGTAGACCCAAGATTGGAAAAAAGAGTACAAAAAACAAAATGCACACAGCTAAATAGAACTAACGAAGTGGAATAGAGGTCAGAAAATACTCAGAAAAGCAGATAGCAGCCTAACAAAAGGGAATCAGCAGAAGTCTAATATACATGTAACTGCAGTGTCAGGAGGAGAGAAACATATACTATGCAAACACTAGCCAAAGGAAAGCTAGCATAGCTGTATAAACAATTTGGAGAATAAAATATTACTAGAAATAAGGGGTGAAAATTCATACTGAGAAAAGATTCAATTCAGTAAGGAAAAAGGAAATTCTAAACATGTGCACACCAAATAATATAGCTGTAAACCATATAAAGAAAAACAAGCAGAAAGAGCGAAATCTAAACATAATGAAATTTTCACACATATCTCACTACAGGTAGAAGTGCCATCATTCTGAAATGGCACAGGGCACAAACTACCAAGTGGGATACATGCATATCCTGTAATCCAAAAATTTCACTCCAAGGCATATACTTAAAGGAAACATGGACACAGATACCAGGAGATACATACAAAATGTTGAAAGGAGAATTAGGACTAATAGTCAAACATGAAAACAACCCAAATGTCCTTCAAGAACAGACTGAACAAACAGCAGCATGTTCATCGGGGAGTACTATACACCAATGAAAATAAGTGGATTTCACCTACTCACAGCAACAGGGATAAATCTCATTAAATCTCATCCAACCAAATGACAAAGCCACATACAAAGGACTGCATACTGCAGGGTTCCACTTCATGTTTCTCGACATTTTTGCAACATCACTACCCTACAGGAAACTCTGAACTTTTTCCTAATTTGATCCCCCACAAAATGGAATGCCACGGATGCATGTGGTCAGTGTTTACGTACTATATATAACCGGGCTTTGTACATAAGATGGTTAAGTATAATGCTTATCAGATTTTTTCTCAATACAGGATTAAGAATAATTTCTGAGTTAGAGATTAAATTGAAAAATTTAAAGCACATTTAACTTTATAACTATTTCTTGAATTTAATATAATTTAATTGCATAGACCGTAATATATCAATATATCCAAATCAGAAAACTATGAATACATAAAGAACAGCAATGTAATCAAATTTTTAAAAATCTTCCAAAACTTATTCTTCCAGCAAAAGTAAAACTGAAAAAATTTATTAGTTTCTTAAAAATTATTTTAGTGAATTTTACTTTCAAATTTTTTTCATGAGTAAACACCCTAACTCAGGCTGAAGAAACTCAATGAAATTTTTTTTTCTTTTCAGTACTTGACATAATGAGTTAAATCACTTTTAAGTTAAAGATAAAAACTATTTTTACTTCATTCTCAAGGCCGAAGCCATATACAAAATTATCAAGCATCAAGCTTAAACGACAAGGCATGTCATGGCAGCCAGGCATGCACAGGCCATCTGTCATGACAGGCCATCTGACTGAACGGTCAACTGAGAACAAGCCCTGGAAACACAACCACTTTCCAACAAAGTTCTGTGGCACTGATCTTGCAAACATCATGCATCTTCCAGGAATCAATGTTAATGCTGCTCATGTGATGACCATGAAAATTAAAAGAGAAACTAAATATTAAGGAATAAGATTTTCTTTGGCAGAATGAGCTTTAGAGGGTCACAAACCATTGTAACATCTAAGTTTTTTTTTTTTTAATGTGCATCATCTGGATAAACTTCAGAAACAGACAAAACTAACCAGCAGTTTTAGAAGTCAAATGGTTGGCTAGCTGTGGAAGTCAGTGAGTGGGAATGGACCTGAAATGCTTGCAATGGGCCTGTAACGTTCCAGTTCTTAACCTGCGTGGTCATCAGACAGTAGTTTTCTAGAGCCCTTTAGCACTGATAGGCATTAGGCTACTACTTCCTTCCCTCAAGTTTCACACTACTCTTTCCTAATAGCTGTGCAACCTTATGTCTACTATTTTAAATCCCATACAGAAGACCATGAGCAAGAAATATCCTACTTCGGGCAAAAGTTACTAATATTCTCACTGATCAAAAAAAAGGCACAAATTCAAGTTTAATTTCTAGTTATTCCTAAGAAAACAGAATTTAGGTTACCTTTTGTGTGAGCTGGAGAGTCTTCCTTTTTCTTCCTATTATATAAAGATTTCTTTCCTCTTCACCTTTCTCTATTCTGAAGTCTTCCAACTTCCTACAAATTTAAGTATCCAGTATATATTGGTTAGTGAACTGATGGATAAAGTAAAGGATATAAAGGGCAGAAAAATAATCATTATGATTTGGGGCATCATAAAGTTATATACTTTTTAAATAAATACAGAACAAAATTTTAAAGTTATAATAAAACAAATCAAGCTATACTTTATGTCAAATTTAATATAAATATAATCTCAGAGGCAGTTAGGAAGTCATTCTTTTTCCATAAGATTTATTTGACACTACATACACTTCACTCTCAATCAATAATAAAGCAAAGGAACATTCTAAGGCCTTCATGAGTATCATCTTCAACTCTGTGCAATTCCATGGCTAAATGAGATGGTTAGTTAAGAAAAAAGATAAAGATCACAGGATGGACAGAATTAGCATGACCAGAATGAAGAGAGTTTCTATGATTACTGAATTAAGACAAACTACATGCATGAAATCCAGCCCCAACCAGAACTGTGTCTACTGGGAAGCAATACTGGGTGCTCATCATTCTGCACCTTAGAGTCAATGATTGTCTCACACTTTCATCTATTGCCTAAGTTTTTCACAATGGACACATACTACTTTTATAGCTGGAAAACAAAACTTTTTAATTTTCTCTTGATCCTCATCAAACGCCACCCTAAGTAAATAGGTATGTAAATTCCCACTGCTCCCACTAAAAGGACTGCCATAAGGGCACTGACCATTATTAGATCACTCGGCATCTCCCTTACAAAATCTCACGTGTATTTTAGAATACAGCACTATAATAAGCTACACTCTTCTTGGGGAGAATTTTATTATAGGAGATTGCTAGTTGATGCAAAAACTCCATTCTCCTTTTCTTCATTTGAAACAGAATCTCAGTTTTTATCTAGGCTCTTTGCTGCCCTAAATATAACTACATCTAGCCTCCTCTGTAGCTAAGTATGGCCATATGACAACATTCTTGTCAATGAGTTAGGAGAACAGAAAATGTCACGTGCGACCATTAAGGATGCTTAAATGAAGCCCCTCAACAAGAAATGTCCTTTTTGCCTCTGTCTCTCTTCCTTTTTTCTGGCCTAAACCCCCACCCTCCAACACAAAAGCAGATGTATCATGGCTACTGTGTAAGTCCAGCTATCTTGGACTTTGAGGTGACTTTAAGCCTGGAAGCCATACTCTAAGATGGAGATCAGAAACAGAGGAGCCTGAGTCCCTGATTAACCGGGGCACCATGATTCCAGCCTAAAACTATTTCCAGTCTTCCATGTTAAGAGAATAAATATATGCCTGTTTAAGGAACTGTTCTTCAGGTCTTTCACTCCTGCTACTAGTTTGCTTCCCTTGGTTTCAACAATAAAAAGTACCCCAAAATGACACTTTTGGTTCTGATGACTATGCAACTTAGATACAATTCTAAGTCTTAATTATGGCATAGTACATAGATGATGGTGATTTTCTGTGTTTCTCATCCCAATACCAGATTTTGGTTTTCATTATTTTATTGTGTATTTGTAAACATCCTTAAATTCACCATACAATATGTAAGTACTACATTCCTCCACCAATCACTGAAACTCTTCTGCCTAAACACAAGAAGGGCATACCTTTACAAAATTATCTTCAAGGTATTAGTTATTCTGAGAGGTAACAGAACACTTAACATTTCAGATATCAGTGGAAAGCAACATCTACTACCTCCATTTCATTAACTCAAAAATCAGGTTACACCTCAGTACCAAGAAAGACCCTACTGCCCGGCTGTAATTACACAATACTTCCCACTACAAGAAAATCAGGCTACTTCAAGAATGATTCCACATCCAGGATGAGAAATTTAGAAGATGAACCTGTGACACTTCGCCATGCCTGGCAGCAACTGCACTACAGCAGGATACCACTGTCATTTCAAAAGGACTCAGGAGGCACCTTGAAGAGGCTCCTCCTGGCCAGAGATGGAAAAACTTAATAAGGATATTAGAAATAAGCTAACTCACAGCAGTGTGATTTATAGAGTGAAGACCACAAACACAAATTGGTCATTACTGGGGGTGGAAGGGAGTAAATCTTCATTCTGAAGGTAAATAAAGCAAAATAAGCATCTATCTTGTCTTTTTTATACGAACTTTACCACTAGATAATAAAACAGTACATTTGGGTAAATTTCTTTTTTAGAAGTGTCCACTGTAACAAATGAAGACTTCACAGAGTTGAGAGGTCACTGTTTTATGGCCCCTAATGAGTTAATGAGCCTCCCCAGTGAGCACCAATGCCTGCCAACATCACGGAACAAAAATACATATTACATGCCTTTTGACAAAATTATGCCACTGAAGAAATAGACTTGCTGACATCAAACAGTTGGAAATTTAAACACTGGACATTTGGTTCTGTTAAGGAATTGTTTTTTTAAGGTATGATAATGGCACTGTGCTCACATTGACAATTCCTTATCTTTTAGAATTACATAGACATATTTATGAACAAAATGACACACCTGGGATTTATTTCAAAGTAACACTGAAGGCAGAAAAGCAGGTATTTGTAAAGATGGAATAGGAATGGTCAAGAAAAAAATTTACCATAGTAAAACCTTAGAGAACAATTTCGACATTTTCCTACCACAATTAAAATGGATTCCAACCCATTACTAAAATATATTTATATGATTACTTATACCACTAATGGAGTAAAAAACATGTAAATAACCATATAGATATATTTTTGTAAAAAGAAACAATATTAATAGATATCCTAAAACAAACCTAAATATGCCTAGTGGTACCTCTGGTACAACCACTCTTCGTTTCCAAGCCTGCAGGTCCCGTTCCGTAGCAATCTGACTACGAGGAGCATTCTGATGCATCTGACGAACACCTTCCACTTGTCCGCTACGACGCAGACCAATATTTGGAGGGGACTGGATGTCTAAGCTCAGTCTTCTAAAACCTGCAGGAAAATTGTCAAAATTGATTCCAAAACAAATTTCAATCTAATATGCATTTAACACATAATAGGCATATACAATCCTCTTAATAAATACAAACCAAAAATACAAATCCAAAACACTTTGTAAAAAAGAATCATAATGTACCTGGGATCAAAATACAGAATACAAAACAAACATTAACTTCAACTTCCATTTTTACTAGACTTCCTGAAATCTTTTAATGTACAGATCTTTTCTACTATAATGCTATACTTGCCATCCTAAAGGCTTTGCCTTCTTCAAAACTGTACACTAAAAACACATCTTTTTGGAAAATTTAGCTGTGATGGCTTCATAACAAGAGCTCGAACACCAACATTACCTGTGACTTTAGGAGATAATCTGAGCTACTCAGGCAGGCAAGCTGCCAGAGTGGATATTAAAACCACAACATGCAGAGTGGGGAAATGCTGGCAGCACTTGACTTGGAGCTGAGAGAGTGGAGGACAACCCCAAGACTGTGCAGAACCGATCAGGTGGGTAGGGCAACCCCCCATGAGTCCAAGTCAGCAGGATGAAGGATGGAGACCAATGTGGCAGCAGGTATCCCAGATAAAGTGTTTGCTTCCTTAAAATACTGGATGAAGGGGCTCCTGCTATTGATGTAACAGAGAAACTGGGGGCTATATCCTTGCCTGCAGGAGGCTATAAAATTCTACTCCCTCTGCCAGCTCTCCTGGGCCAGGGCAAAATCCACATGACTGAACACAACCCCTTGTGTTCTTCTAGGTACGACACTCTGTTTACCAATCAAATGTGAACCAACTTGCATTGCACCACACTTCATCTACTGAAGAGAACATTGTATGACCCTTTTTTTTCTAAGTAGGCTCCACATGGTGCCCAATATGGTGGGGCTGGAACTCAAAACCCTGAGATCAAGACCTGAGCTGACAGAGTTGGGATGTTTAACCAACTGAGCCACCCAGGCACCCCACCCCTTAAAGGCCCCTACTAATCCAAATATTAGAATGTATTGATATTTAAGAAACATGTTTTGAATTGAGAACCAACAATAAACTCTAAATTTAACTGCCCACATTAAATTATTGTTCTCCAACAACATGAAGAAAACATATGCACGGGTTATTCATCACATCACTCATAAATAGCAAGTCTGAGGACTCAACTGCTCATAAACAGATTAATTACAGAAAGTACTATGAAGTTATAAAACAGGATGAGGAAGTACTGTGAGTGGATACGGAATGATATGTAGAATACACCGTCAAAGGGAAAAAGCAAGTCAGAGAAGAACACAGCATCAACTCGAAGTAATATTCTTGCACAAAATATTTAACCTGTCTCTTGGGAGAATTTGCTTTTTCTTTTCCACAGACAAGTGGAAACATCTGGCAAGGAAAGATACTGAAATTCGTAGCCAAGTACCCCGCATAGGTGTGACATGACAGGGATGACCTCTGTGGCACTGGAGGCTCCCCCCATCTTCCACAGGCATTTATCTTCCCCAGCAAGTCTTCATTTGCGGAACCACGGTCTGCTCCCCTCCATCACTCCCACTACTGAAGTAACTAGTACTATATTCCAGGATCAAGAACCTCACCCTGAAAATTCACTTTAAGCCTTCTGATTCCGTAAGAAACATTTCATGATCTACCCAATTTTTTTTTAAATGTTTAAAGGGAAATCTAGAATTGTAGTTTTCCTTTAAAAAAAAAAAAACAACTTTCTTTACTCATTTAATACAATTTTGCAAATACCCTTATTTTAGAGCACAAAAGGTTTTAATAGCCCTTCGAAGTACTTGAAAATCAAATGTCCATTTGCTAGTATATTAACTTCACACCTAATGAAATTACCTTCAGACTACCATGCAGCAGCCCCTGGCCGAGAGCTTATGCTAAGGATAAAACAGGAAAACATGTTTGTGACCCTGCGTGCTTTAGCGTAAACGTCAGACCAGGAGCGGTTGGGAATGTCTGGCTTGCTCAGGGTGGAACGCTGCCCTTCCTGAAATTCCCTCAGATAACGAGCCGCCAGGAACTCTGGGTCTGCTAAAGGGTGGAACGCAACCCCAACCGAAACCTGATTGCTCTTGACCCCACGAAGTCCATAGAAACATGTTTAAGAATAGGCCTCACTTGCTGAATGTTACATCATCAAATCCCGCTACCTTCCCCGTGATGTACTACTATTCACTAGGATCACGAGACTCCCCTTGATTGTATTTGATTGTTTACCGCCAATAAATACGTGAGGTTGCAGCTGTTCGGGGCAATCGCACTCTCGGCGGTGGCACGCTTGCAGGTGTCCCCTGCACCCACGCTTTCTTTCACGGCTAACCTGTCTCTGCCTCTTCCTTCTCCCGAATCACGCCACGGCTCCGCGGGCGGTGGTGCGGCACCACTGGAGTTATAAAATACTCTTAGGGGCGTCTGGGTGGCTCAGTCATTAAGTGTCTGCCTTCAGTTCAGGTCATGATCCCAGGGTCCTGGGATCAAGCCTTGTATCAGGCTCCCTGCTCAGCAGGAAGCCTGCTTCTCCCACTCCCATTCCCCCTGCTTGTGTTCCCTCTCTCGCTGTCTCTATCAAATAAATAAAATCTTTAAAATAAATAAATAAAATACACTTAAAACTTTTCATACTGCATGTACCTGACAATGACTTCATTTACTCTTCAATTTCAGCCACATTAAGTCAAAATATTTCTCATATATATTACCTCGTCGAGGTGTTTCTTCTCCGCTTGGAAGTCCATTTGGAATAGTATCCTGATCTGCTCCCATTCTCTGATCCTGCTGCTGCTGCAACTGTCTTATCATTCCATCAAGAACACTAGACTCTGGGCTTCGTTCACCATTATCATTGGTTTGTAGGCTTATAATCTGTTCAATCACCTCTCCATCACCTGTAAATATACAACCATGATACAAAATCATAGTAAACATGAACAGGAAAACAAACTTTCAGAAGACTACAATTAAAATTATATTAGCAATTATCAGATTTATTTTAGGGGTGCCTGGGTGGCTCAGTCATTAAGCATCTGCCTTCAGCTCAGGTCAGGATCGAGTCCCGTGCCAGGCTCCCTGCTCAGTGGGGAGCCTGCTTTTCCCTCTCCCCCCCTGCTCATGTGTGCGCTCTCTCTTTTTCTCTAATAAAATCGTTAAAAAAAAATAAAATTTAAAAAATAAAAAAATAAGCCATTAAAAATATCCTATATCATAACTAATTGGATCAAAAAAAGATTCAAAACACACGAAACTCTTCCTTTATACCAAACACTACAAACCTCAACAAAGACATTGAAACCCGAAGTGAGCACATGTAAACATGTGGAAGTTTCAGTGGAAGCTTTATATTTCTGTTTCACACTAACACCCCCCTTGCCTTACATAAGATATATTTCATTAAACTCTTATTTCCCAAGGTCTCTGACAAGACCAAAGCAACGTGTGATTTCTGATGTAGAGAAAAGCAGTGGCATTTCTCCTCCACTCTCTTAATTTAAAAAAAGGGTAACACTCTTCAACAAACTACAACTGTAGCTCCCCCAACCCAAGAGTCCTGAGAGCAGGTGCCACTGAGGACGGTAACTACACATGCCTCTCCCACTAAGCTTAAGTTACTCTATCTCTTCCGTATGCTTTTAGCATAGCCGGTACCCATAATTCTTCAAGTACAAAATCAGCTTTTTTAAAAGTGCCTTTGCTGCTTTATTTTTGAAATAACAGGTTCACTTAATATTAATGGATAAAAAGTGTTAGATGGTTGTGGGGTCTGGAAAATTATCTGAACACTAACTTTTTCATGCAAACAATTCCTTATATATCCTCCCACATAAAATGCATCTTCTTTGAACATAACATATAACACAGTCTAAGCCCCCAGCAACTTATAAGGAGAACCCCTAACAGACTGAAATTAATAGTTCCGCCTGGGGCAAAGACATTTCAGAATCACTGCAACAGGCCCTTCCCCCCAGAAGATCAGCAAGAACATCCGGCCAAGACCAAGTTTATCTATCAACAAGAACTGCAGAACTCCAGCACTAGGGAAATACAGCATACAGAATTCATGGCTTTTTTCCCATGATTCTTTAGTCTTTCAACATTAATTTTTAAACTTTTATTTTTTCTTTTCTTTAAATTTTTCTTCTTTTTTCAACCAACTTATCAATTCCTTTTATCTTTTTTTAATTTTCATTTTTATAGTCGTACAGTCATATATTTCTTTCCTTAAAATTTTGGGATGCAGTTTCTTCTGACCAAAATACACCCCAAATCTAGTATATGGCTCTCTTCTGTTCACCAGCCTGATCATATTCTTTTTTTCTCTCTCTCTCTCTCTTCCTCCCCCCCCACCCCGTTTCAGGTCTCTTCTAATTTGTTTAGTATATAATTCTCTGGGGTCATTGTTACCCTTTCAGCACGTTTTTCTCTTGTTCATCTATTCTTTCAACAAAATGACAAAACGGAAAAACTCACCTAAAAAAATAGTACAAGAGGCAGTACCGACTGCCAGGGACCTAATCAATATAGACATTAGTAAGATGTCGGAACTAGAGTTCAGAATAATGATTATAAAGATACTAGCTGGGCTTTAAAAAAGCATACAAGACACTAGAGAACCCCTTTCTGGAGAAATAAAATCTAACCAAGTCGAAATAAAAAAGGCTATTAATGAGGTGCAATAAAAGATGGAAGCTCTAACTGCTAGGATATTAAATGAGGCAGAAGAGAGAATTAGTGACATAGACCAAATGGGGAATAAAGAAACTGAGAAAAAGAGAAATAAACTACTGGATCATGAGGGGAGAATTCAAGAGATAAGTGATACCATAAAGTGAAACAATATTAGAATAATTGGGATCCCAGAAGAAGAAAGAGAGAAAGGGACAGAAGGTAAATTGGAGCAAATTATAGTGGAGAACTTCCTTAATTTGAGGAAGGAAACACATCAAAATCCAGGAGGCTCAGAAAACTCCACTCAAAATCAATAAAAACAGGTCAACACCCCAACATCTAATAGTAAAGCTTAGAAATCTCAGAGACAAAGAGAAAATTCTGAAAGCAGCTTGGGACAAGAGGTCTGTAACCTACAATGGTAGAAACATTAGACTGGCAGCAGCCCTAGCCACAGAGACATGGCAGGCCAGAAAGGACTGGCATGATATATTCAGGGTACTAAATAAGAAAAATATGCACCCAAGAATACTTTATCCAGCTAGGCTGTCATTGAAAATAGAAGGAGAGATAAAAAGCTTCCAGGACAACCAGAAACTAAAAGAACTTGCAATCACCAAACCAGCCCTACAAAAAATATTGAAAGGGGTCCTCTAAGCAAAGAGAGAGCCCAAAAGTAACATAGACCAGAAAGGAACAGAGATAATATACAGTTAACAGTCACCTTACAGGAAATACAATGGCACTAAATTCATATCTTTCACAATCACCATGACTGTAAATGGGCTAAATGCCAGAATCGAAAGACAAAGGGTATCAGACTGGATAAAACAGCAAGACCCATCGATATGCTGTCTGCAAGACTCATTTTAGACCCAATGACACCTCCAGATTTAAAGTGAGGGGGTAAAAACCATTTATCGTGCTAATGGCCATCAAAAGAAAGCTGGGGAGGCAATCCTTGTATCAGACAAATTAGATTTTAAACCAAAGACTGTAATAAGAGATGAGGAAGGACACTATATCATACTTAAAGGGTGTTATCCAACAAGATCTAACAACTGTAAATATTTATGCCCCTAACATGGGAGCAGCCAATTATATAAGCCAATTAATTACAAAAAAAAAACCAAACAAACAGCAAAACACATCGACAATAATACAGTAACAGTAGGGGACTTTAACACCCCCCTCATTGAAATGGACAGATCATCTAAGCAAAAGATCAACAAGGAAATAGGGCTTTAAATGACACACTGGACCAGAAGGACTCACAGATATTCAAAACATTCCATCCCAAAGCTACAGAATACACATTCTTCTCTAGTGCACAGGGAACATTCTCCAGAACAGATAACATCCGGGGCCACAAATCAGGTCTCAACCAGTACAAAAAGACTGGGATCATAGGTCCTGCCTATTTTCGGACCACAGTGCTTTGAAACTCAAGAAGAAAGTGGGAAAGCACTCAAATACATGGAGGCTAAAGCACATTCTACTAAAGAATGAATGGGTCAACCAGGAAATTAATGAAGAATTTTAAAAATTCATGGAAACAAATTAAAACAAAACACAACTGTTCAAAATCTTTGGGATGCAGCAAAGGCGCTCCTAAGAGGGAAGTATATAGCAATACAAGCCTTTCTCAAGAAACAAGAAAGGTCTCAAATACACAACCTAACCCTACACCAAAAGGAGCTGGAAAAAGAACAGCAAATAAAGCATAAACCCAGCAGAAGAGAAATAATAAAGATTAGAGCAGAAATCAATGAAATAGAAACCAAAAGAACAGTAGAACAGATCAATGAAACTAGGAGCTGGTTCTCTGAAAGAATTTGTAAGATTGATAAACCCCTGGCCAGGCTTATAAAAAAAAAAAAAGAGAAAGGACCCAATAAATAAAATAAAATCATGAATGAAAGAGGAGAGATCACAACCAACACTAAAGAAATACAAAGGATTTTAAGAACATGTTATGAGCAACTATATGCCAACAAATTAGACAATCTGGAAGAAATGGATGCATTCCTAGAGATGTATAAACTACCAAAACTGAACCAGAACAAATAGAAAACTTGAACAGATCCATAACCAACAAGGAAATTGAAGCAGCAATCAAAAATCTCCCAACAAACAAGAGCCCAGGGCCAGATGGCTTCCCCAGGGATTTCTACTGAACATTTAAAGAAGAATTAATACTTATTCTTCTGAAATTGTTCCAAAAAATAGAAATGGAAGGAAAACCTCCAAACTCATTTTATGAGGCCAGCATTACTTGACCCCAAAACCAGAGAAAGACCCCACCAAAAAGGAAAATTACAGACCAATATCCCTGATGAACATGGATGCAAAAATTCTCACCAAAACACTAGTCAATAGGATCCAACAGTACATTCAAAGGATTATTCACCACAAACAAGTGGGATTTATTCCTGCACCGCAAGGTTGGTTCAACATCCACAAATCAATCAATGTGATACATTAATAAAAGAAAGGACAGGAACCATATGTTACTCTCAAGAGATTCAGAAAAAGCATCTCTTCACAGTGTAGAGATAGAGTACATACCTCAGTATCATAAAAGCCATCTATGAAGAACCCACAGCAAATATCATTGTCAATGGAGAAATACTGAGAGCTTTTCCCCTAAGGTCAGGAACATGGTAGGGATGTCCACTCTCACCACTGCTGTTCAACACAGTACTAGAAGTCCTAGCCTCAGCCATCAGACAACAAAAAGAAATAAAATGCATCCAAATCGGCAAAGAAGTCAAACTCTTACCCTCTGAAGATGATATGACACTTTATGTGGAAAACCCAAAAGAATCCATCCCAGAACTGCTAGAACTCATATAGGAATTCAGTAAAGTGGCAGGACAGAAAATCAATGCACAGAAATCAGCTGCATTTCTACACACCAACAACGAAATGGAAGAAAGAGAAATTAAGGAGTCGATCCCATTTACAATTGCACCAAAAATGTGAAGATTCCTAGAAATAAATCTAACCAAAGAGGCAAAGGATCTGTACTCAGAAAACTATAGAATACTTATGAAAGAAACTGAGGAAGTCACAAAGAAATGGAAAAATGTTCCATACTCATGGATTGGAAGAACAAATATTGTGAAAATGTCTATGCTATCTAGAGCAATCTACACATTCAATGCAATCCCTATTAAAACACCATCAACTTTTTTCACAGAAATGGAACAAATAGTCCTAAAATTTGTATGGAACCAGAGATGACCCCAAATAGCCAGAGGCATGCTGAAAAAGAAAACCAAAGCTATTGGCATCACAATTCCGGACTTCAAGATCTATTACAAAGCTGTAATCATCAAGACAGGATGGTACTGGCACAAAAACAGACACATAGATAAATGGAATAGAACAGAGAACCCAGAAATTGACTCTCAACTCTATGGTCAACTAGTCTTCGACAAAGCAGGAAAGAATATCTAATGGGAAAAGGACAGTCTCTTCAACAAATGGTGTTGGGAAAACTGGACAGCCAGATGCAGAAGAATGAAACTGGACCATTTCCTTACACCATACCCAAGAATAGACTCAAAATGGATTAAAGACCTAAACGTGAAACAGGAATCCATCAAAATCCTTGAGAACACAGGCAGCAACCTCTTCAACCTCGGCCGCAGCAACTTCTTCCTGGACACATGGCCAAAGGCAAGGGAAGGGCAAAAATGAACTACTAGGATTTCATCAAGATAAAAAGCTTTTGCATAGCAATGGAAATAGTCAACAAAACCAAAAGACAACCCACAGAATGGGAGGAGATTATTTGCAAATGACATATCAGATAAAGGGCTAGTATCCAAAATCTATAAAGAACTTACCAAACTCAACACCCAAGGAACAAATAATCCAATCAAGAAATGGACAGAAGACATGAACAGACATTTCTCCAACGAAGACATCCGAATGGCCAACAGACACATGAAAAAGTGCTCAAAATCACTTAGCATCAGGGAAATACAAATCAAAACCACAATAAGATACCACCTCACACCAGTCAGAACAGCTAAAATTAATAAGTCAGGAAATGACAGATGTTGGCAAGGATACAGAGAAAGGGGAATCCTCCTACACTGTTGGTGGGACTGCAAGCTGGTGCAGCCACTCTGGGAAACAGTATGGAGGTTCCTCAAAAAGTTGAAAATAGAGCTACCCTACGACCCAGCAACTGCACTACTGAGTATTTTCCCCAAAGATACAAATGAAGTAATCCAAAGGGGCACCTGCACCCCAATGTTTATAGCAGCAATGTCCACAATAGCCAAACAATGTAAAGAGCCCAGATGTCCATCAACAGATGAATGGATAAAGAAGATGCGGTATGTGTGTGTGTGTATATATATATATATATATATACACACACACACACAATATAATATTATGTAGCCATCAAAAAAATGAAATCTTGCCATTTGCAAGGATGTGGATGGAACTAGAGGGTATTATGCTAAGCAAAATAAGTCAATCGGAGAAAGACAATTATCATATGACCTCACTCATGTGGAATTTGAGAAGCAAGGCAGAGGATCATAGCGGAGGAGAGGAAAAAATAAAACAACAAACTAGAGAGGGACACAAACCATAAGAAACTCTTAACGTCAGGAAACATGAAAATAGCTGTGACCTTAAAGACCCCAAAAGGTCATGGATAAAACCACAGGTCTGCAAACCCACACACTGAAAATTCCCATCTTACCATTAGAACCATTAGAAATAACCATTAGAAAAAAAATAAGACAGGTATTGTTAGTAAGACATTAGGGGAGATAATATGAAATACTAAAAGTAATTAATTTCAAACAAGGCAGGAAAAAAAGAAAAGGCACAAAGAACAGAAAGGACAAAGAGAAAAAAAGAGCAAAACGGTAGAGAATTAACCCTGATGACACTAATAATTTTATTAAATATAAATGGTCTATATTTTCCAATTAACAGATTGTCAGATTGGATTGATGCCTGCACAAAATGTTTTAATATAAAGACAAATTGGTTATAAAAACTGAAAAGATACACCATGACAATACTCACCAAAATTGGTTGGACTAGCATATTAATATGAAACAAAGAAAAAGTCTTCAAAACAAGAAATACTACCAAAGAAAAAGAGGAACAATTCATAATGATAAAAGCATTCACCCAGAGGACAATCTGAAATGTGTCTGTGCCTAATAGAACTTTAAAATACACAGAGCAAAAACTAACAGTACCAAAGAAGGACATAAGATAAACCCACATGGTAGGCTGATATTTCAGCACTCTGTATAATAACCCCAAAATAGAAAAAAAGCCAACTGCCCTTCGATTGTTCCTGAATGAATAAATGAGGGCATACACATACCATGGTACACTATCAACAAACAGGAACAAACAACTGACCTGCGCAAAACAAAAACAAATCTCAAAAGCACCATGCTAAGAAGCCAGACACAAAAGATTTAGTATTGCACAATTCCATTTACACAAAATTCCTCAAAAAGACAAAATAAAAGTGACAAAATAGAACAGTCATTACAAGGCGCCAGGAGAAGATTCCAAACAGGCCCAACAGAACCTGCATCCCAAGGTGTTTATAGCAGCAACGTCCACAATAGCCAAACTATGGAAAGAGCCCAGATGTCCATCGACAGATGAATGGATAAAGAAGATGCGGTATAAACATACAATGGAATATTACTCAGCCATTAAAAAAAACGAAATCTTGCCATTTGCAATGATGTGGATGGAACTAGAGGGAATTATGCTAGGCAAAGTAAGTCAGTCAGAGAAAGACAATTATCATATGATCTCACTGACACGTGGAATTTAAGAAACAAAACAGAGGGTCATAGGGGAAGAGAGGAAAAAATAATAAAAGACCAAATCAGGAGGGAGACAAACCAAAAGAGACTCTTAATCACAGGAAACTGAGGGTTGCTGGAGGGGAGAAGGGTGGGGGGATGAGGTAACTGGGTGATGGACATTAAGGAGGGCACGCGATATAAAGAGCACTGGGTGTTATAGACTGATGAATCACTACCTCTGAAACTTTTAATACATTATATGTTAACTAACTGAATTTAAATAAAAATTAATTAATTAATTTTAAAAATGTTTAAAAGGGGCGCCTGGGTGGCACAGCAGTTAAGCGTCTGCCTTCGGCTCAGGGCGTGATCCCGGCGTTCTGGGATCGAGCCCCACATCAGGCTCCTCCGCTAGGAGCCTGCTTCTTCCTCTCCCACTCCCCCTGCTTGTGTTCCCTCTCTCGCTGGCTGTCTCTGTCTCTGTCGAATAAATAAATAAAATCTTTAAAAAATAATAAAATAAAAAAAATAAAAAATGTTTAAAGGCCCAACAGAACTTTTGAGGGCACTGGAAACATTCTGTACCTTGATTGTGGTGGTAGTTACATAATGGTTTAACATTTGCCAAAGTCATTTGACTCGTACACTTAAAATTGGTGAATTTTGTTGTATGGAATCTATACGTCAATTAAACTAATAAAAAACACCTGAAACAGTAAACATATAGTGATAACTGGTGATTAACTTTTAGTAAAACAAACCGCATCCAAACAAAAGAGAACCATTTTTTTTCTTTGCTTAATAACATCTGTATGGAGAAACACTACCTGCTGGAAACAAATACAAAAAAACAAAGCAAAAACTCTGCCCTTGACTAGAACCAGCAAAGTACAAGATGGGACTCCAACATCTTGTGCCAGAAAGTAAGGAAGTGTTCAAGGGACTCAGGAAACGGAACACTCAGTCTGAAGAGACTCACACTCAAATCTAAAAATAATATGAGCAACAAAATAATGACCATTATGGATTATAAGCCACTATATAACAACCCCCAAGTCCATATTAAAACTTAATGAACTACATAAACATAAAAGAGAGACTAATAAAATGCAGATGCAAAGATGACAGAATTAGAAAACAACCATTTTGCAACCTTTAGAACAACTGATTCAGGCAAAAATCACCAATGAATCCTAAAACTTACAGGTAAAGTTTGGTAAGGAACAGGTTATTTACATCGTATCTCCCCACAAATTCTTACTAATTACAAAGAGAAAAATAACTTTGTAGTGGAAAACTTGGCAGGCACCACCTTAACCAAGTTTTCAAAGACATCACCACCAATATCTGGACAAAGCACAATCATAAGCACCCTGGCGTGATGCTCCAGGAAGGCTACATCATTTATACCGTATTTTACCAAAAAATGTATAACCTGGGGGCGCCTCGCTGGCTCAGTCAGAAGAGCATGTGATTCTTCATCATGGGGTCATGAGTTTGAGCCCCACACTAGGTGTAGAGATTAGTTAAAAATGAATAAATAAAACTTTTTTTTAAAAGATTTTCTTTCTTTATTTGACAGAGAGAGAGACAGCCAGCGAGAGAGGGAACACAAACAGGGGGAGTGGGAGAGGGAGAAGCAGGCTCCCAGTGGAGGAGCCCGATGCAGGGATCGATCCCAGAACGCTGGGATCACACCCTGAGACGAAGGCAGACGCTTAAGGACTGAGCCACCCAGGCGCCCCTAAATAAATAAAACTTAAAAAAAAAAAAAGGGAAGCAGAACCTGAACTTCACCAAAGACAACTAAATTTAATGTGCAGTCCCAAACTGAGACCCACAGCAGGGGAGAACAAAAGTTTTAACAGGCATTAGAGTAACAAAATTTGATTACAGACCACAGACTTAATAACAGTATTCCATCAGTGTTAAATGTCCTACTTTTGATAACTGTTTATAGCTACGTAAGAGAATACCTTTGTCCTTAGGAAACACATACTGAAGTATGCGGTCGAGAACGTCTCTCTCAAATGGTTAAAAACAATTATATGTATCTAGAGATAGAATAAAACAAATACTGCAAACTATTAACACTGGTAAATCTAAGAGTTGCAAGTTCTATATATTATTTTTTACATTTTTCAAATAAAAAGTGAAAGGAAAAAAAAAAGAAACCAAAGACTTTGCACTCACTTGTTGCCACATAGCCTAGCTGTGGAACCAAATGTTCATCTGCAGAATTTTCTCGACCTGGTACTAATCGCTGATACTTAGTTGGATGAGGATTTCCATCTACATCTACCAAGAATGGTGGAGGCATAAGGTGAGGAGCCTGCTGAGTTTGCTCATCTAAGACATAATTATTAGAATCTCTGATCAGCGGTCGATAGTCAGTATGGAAGAACATCTGATCAGGAATCTGAAAAAAAAAAAGTTTACAGATTGGTATTTTGAGGTTTACCTATGTTAAAGAATACAAATATTAAAGTTATTTATAATGTGAAAAAAACAAGGAAACCAAATCAATCCGTCTAACCTATCATCAAAACAACCTTCGTTAACTACATATTTTACTATAAAAAAGCAGTAAGAATGACCTTTTCAACACAAACCAAGAAACAGACTCTTAATATAGAGAAAAGATGGTTACCAGAGGGGAGGTGGGCAGAGAGATGGGTGAAACAGATGAAGAGAATTAAGAGTACACTTATCTTGATGAGCACTGAGTGATACATTGAATTGTTTAATCACCTGAAGCTAATATAACACTGTATCTTAACTACACTGGAATTAAAATTTTTTAAAGTGGTTAAGATGCTACCAAAAAAAAAAAAAAAAAAAAGACCTTTTCATATGGCTTGCTGCATCCAAAACCAAATATCAGAAGGTGTCCATGAGAATCTGTACAGGCAAAATGCTGTCCATCCTGTGAAAACTTACAGTCAAAGACAGCTCCATGTCCTTGCCCTTCAATCTAGGAAACACAGAGGGGAAAAAGTTATAACCAATTCTACACATGTGCTTTTGCTTTATCAACTGTTTTCATGTCAACTGCCTGCTATAAATATCACTTTTTTTTTTCAATGAGTTCAATGAGGGGCTTGAACTCATGACCCTGAGATCAAGACCTGAGCTGAGATCAAGAGTCAGACACAACCAACGGAGGCACCCAGGCGCCCCCAAATATATCACTTCTGAAAGAAGATATTTAAAAACAAATTTTGCATTAAGCACATAATATTTTCAGAAAATAAAACTCATTTCAGATACCACCAGCCTAGAAAAAATTTTGAAAGGTATTCTAAGAATGAGTTCTCAGAATCACAGAATGAAAGATCGTAAGCCAATCCAAAGTAGAGGCTTTCTTTACTTCTTAGAAGTGAATGGCAAGCAATTTCATGAACTTTTGTTTTGCTATTGACTAACAACCCACAAGACAAATGAGTAAAGATCAATAGAGTGTGGTATTCATGAACTAAAATCAGTACTTTCCTAGAATTTAAACTTTCCACGAAGATGACTGTGCAAAAGTGGAATGCTGCCGAGTCACATGGGTGCACATGGAAATGCCCGCACCTACCTTACCGCAAACTACTGCAGGTTTCAGGGAAAACGCTCCAATTACATCATGAATGATGCGTTCAATAGGCTGCTTTTCAACTTTATTCTTGCTCTTCAACTGAAATTATGTTAGTTTAGCACCACCAATTTATAGTTAAATGAGTTGTTTCATTAACAGCTTAAAGCTGTGTATTTGTTGTCTGAGCCTATAACTTTCCAATAACTTTGATCAGTGCTAGAAAATGAATCCTCCACTCACCAACTACCAGAACAAACTCACGCTATGCCCAAGTATCTGCCTGAAAAGCAGCACGTCACTACTACTATACCACACAGAAGTGGGTACCAATTAACAACCTTAAAAATTAAGTTACTGGGCTATTTAAGGGACTGCCCTACTATGTGTACACATAATATGTATATAAATCTGTATTCTCTAATAACATAAAAAGGAATAAACTGTATAAATCTCTTTCTTCCAATTTTTTGTTAAAATATAGGAACACTGATTCACCCACACGGTTTTCTGAGCAGGCATCTCCACTACAGCCCGACCCGTGCCCTGGCACCACTTCGCAGCCCGGGCCTGGAAGCCCCAGTCCAAGTAAAGCAGAGGCAGGAGCCGGGCCCTGGGCTGGCCAGTCAAAGATGGTGGCAGCTACTCTCCCGTCACACACCACCAAAAGTGTTGCTAAGGTACCTGGAGAGAATGAAATTTTCCTGAGTAGGTGCTCGCAGAGCAAGGCAGACTCGGGTTTCTACGTGTAGTTTAAAGAGTCTTCCACAACAATTCTGGACAAAATGCAACCTGCAACTGTGCTTGTGGAACAATTCCATGTCATACTGAAAATCACCGTATCTTTAATGAAATACTGTGAT
Organism: Ursus americanus; assembly: GCF_024610735.1. Classification (NCBI taxonomy): domain Eukaryota; kingdom Metazoa; phylum Chordata; class Mammalia; order Carnivora; family Ursidae; genus Ursus; species Ursus americanus. The sequence goes on from NC_142130.1 coordinate 93,501,464, forward strand.
GTCAGTAATTTATAACCCTATGTAATCTGTCTAACAGAACATTGGGAGCCTCTCAGCTAAGCAGTAAAGGTAAGAAGAACTCAGTCCAGGGACGCCTGGGTGGCTCAGTCGGCTAGCATCGCACTTGATTTCGGCTCAGGTCATGATCTCAGGGTCGTGAGATTGAGCCCCGAATCAGGCTCCACGTTCAGCGTGGAGTCTGCTTGAGATTTCTCCCTCTCCCGCTGCCTCCCCAACCCCACTTGCATGCATGTGCACGCTTTCTTTCTTTCTCTAAAATAAACAAGTAAATCTTAAAAAAAAAAAAAAAGAAGAAGAAGAAGAAGAGGAAGAAGAACCCAGTACACACAGAAGTTTGTATGTCTCACTGGAAGTAAGATCACTGTTGCCCACTTCAGACTTCTTTGGCTCAGAAGGTGTTTAGCTTATATTCTGCTTAAAGCCTGAATTAATGTAGTTTTCTGTTTTGGTAAGTTAAACTCAGGATGTCATGTTCTTAAAGAGTTTTAAAGGGTAATTAAGAAAATGGAGATACCTATGAATTTTAAGACCACAAAAAAATTGCTGAAAAACTTATTTTTCCAATAATTTGAACCCAGAGATGCAACTTCCAGAGATGCCTAATTATACATGTGCAATTTGGCCATGTTATTTGCGTTATTTCAGTGCATTTTAAGGTAATAAATAAAATAAGAGCATTTTAAACTGTTTGTCAAGAATTGTCCAAAATAAGCATACTGAAATAAAAATTTCAAGGTTAAATAAAAAAAAAAAAAAACGAAAACACGGAACACCTGGACTCAAATGGCCTTTAATCAAAAGGTCTAAGAACCACTCATCTATACTCTGTGACTAGACTGCCTCCAAAATGAATTATACTTTGAACTGGAATTCAGCACGAACTGTACAGTAATTTCACAAAACATCTCATATGTATATCAAACAGAAGTCTTGACAACACAGAAACTCTTTTATACAATAACCCCCTCAGAATTTATCCTAAGGAAATAATCACAGCTCTCCATAAACAGCCACGTATCTGGATATTCAAAGTGGTGCTGCTATGCGTACCTCAGAAACCACTTAAGCACTCGACAACTCTAAGTTAACTATATATGTAACCTTCTGAGAAAGGCTGAATTTACAGTAAAAAATATAACTGCAAATTCTTAAAAATATATGTAAGATTTCAGAAAACATTCTTTACATAAAATGAAAAAACGATTACAAAACTGTGCGAGAATGCCAACTAATAACTATGGGAAGAATGATGCCACTAAAAACCTTCGATGGATGCTAATGTTTGTGAGAAGTTTAATGAGGAATACGATATTTACGGAGTCTCAAAATACCTCCTGAAAAAAATTAGCTTAATATTTACAAAGAGGGGAAAAAAAACAGCTTCAAAGAGGAAAAACAACTATTTTATTGTGGGGAAAACTGGCAAATGCCACCTTACCAAATATTTAAAACTACCACCACCAGGGCACCCTGGGTGGTTCAGTCAGTAAGTGTCCAACTCTTGATTTCGGCTCAGATCATGACCTCAGGGTCCTGAGACCCAGCCCCACATCCAGCTCTGTGCTGGGTGTGCAGCCTGCCTCGGATTCGGTCTCTCCCTCTGCCCCTCCCCACCCCCACTCACACTTGCAAGTTCTCTCTTAAAACAAAGTTTTAAAAAATAAAAATAAAATCACCACTGAAAAAGGTGTTAACAGAATCAAATCATGGAAAAACAGCAGAAAAAGCACAGATATTCTCTAACATTATTTGTCTGCACTCATCAAAAAAGTTAAAAGGTGAGAAACATAAAAAAAGGATTGTTGAGGATTTCAGAAACCTAGAATATACAGCCACTTAACATAACGCATGATCCTGAATTAAATACTGCTCCAACGGCCAAATATAACTAAAAGACATTACTGGGACAACTGACAAAATTTGAATATAAAGCTGGATTACATAACGCTACTTTATCAATGTTAAATTTGCTGATTTTGGTAACCAGCTTGTGGTTATATATGAGAAATTCTAAAAATATGCCACAGGATTATAATTTGGCTTTAGGGTATCACATGTGCAAAAAGAAAAAAGGCTGGAAAAACCCAATGATGTTTTCGATTCCCTAGATGACTTTACTAAATATTATGTTTTCTTACCAAATATTTCAATAAATTTAGTGAAAATGTGTATAATTACCATAATTTTGCCAATTTAAACAAATTCAAACACACTCGCACTTACACAGAGGGCTTTAAATAAGTAACTTTTGAAACTCCTTCCCTCATGTGACTCAGTTATACAGAGAATTTCATGAATGCATATATATGTATGTGTATGGCTGTCGGATATTTATTAGGCTTTGTGTATCCTGATTTCTAGAAACATAAACTGCCAAAACATGTGGATCAGTTTCTGGCTAAACTTCATAATCCAAATACTTGAAACCAATGCAAGCATACATGAAGATACACTTCACTTACCATATTAAAATAATGTTTCATCTTGGTGCCTTTTGTAATATCCCATATAAATATGCTGCCATCATGTCCTGCAGATAACATAATTCTGGAATCAAAGGGATGTGTCTCCAAAACAAATACTTCATCAGCATGTCCCTTTATTCAACAAAGTCATACAGTTAAGGAGGGCTTGCAAGTTGAGTTTAAAATTAAAAACCCATACTGTCATAGAGTATGAGGGCTTTTAAAAATGTATTAATGACAATGATTTGAACATTAGTATATCTACAAATTTCTACCCATTTGATAATTAGTGGACGAAACATATTTAATGTTAATTTTATAGCTTTAAACATCAAATTATAGTTCAAAAAATTTTTTTGATTTGTTTTGGTTTGTTATATTATATAAAAACAACCTACCAGTAAGTTATGAAGCAGTTGCCCTGTGTAAGAATTCCACACTTTAAGGACATGATCGTTCACAGCTGTGACAACAATGCTATCATTCTGATTCCAAGCGATCATTGTGACTTTGGGTTTCATAAACCTTTCCTCTTCCAAAGATAAGTCCCTAAGAAAAACATAATGTGTAAATTCATTTGAAAAGTTCAATCAATACAAAAATAACTAAAGTAATGCAGTTCATGTACATACATGATTATAGACCTGATATACATCTTACCCATAACAGATTGTCTATAAACAGATTACGGCAAAACTGGGACAGGGAGGGGATGATTACAGAAGCAGTTCGGGGGGGACTGCCAGGGTGGCTCAGTCGGTTAAGCATCTGCCTTAGGCTCAGGTCATAGTCCCAGGGTCCTGGGATCGAGTCCTGCATCAGGCTCTCTGCTCAGCGGGGAGTCTGCTTCTCCCTCTGCCTGCCCCTCCCCCTGCTTGTGTACGTGCTCTCTAAATAAATAAAACCTTAAAAGAAAAAAAAAGTTCAGTCTGAATAAAGGCATATGTTAGGATGTCACCACTGCTCATAAAAGGAAAGCTTTTTCTACCTCTTTTCTATTATTCCCTTCCCCTGGCCCCAAGCCCCAACAGCAATAATTTTGTTGTCTCTCTCTCCAGAGAAGATGACAAGAAATTTTAGGAAGACAGAAAGAAGGTAATGCATCCTCACATCCCCCAGTGTCTAGAAAACTGCCTGAACACAGATATTTAATCTTTTGAACTATAAATAAAACCGTACTCATTTCTTTACACTTCCTTATAGATGGTTACTATGGCTCTCTTGGCAAGAATGGCCTTGGATACAAATGTCTACAATATTCTGCAGCCTTTATGAACATGAAATGCAAAGTTTCTCTGTAAAATATTGTAGTCAGTAATACACAGAGAAAAGGTAAAGACCAGCTGCTTTTGAAATCAGAGAATACACCCTAAGAAATTATAAACATATAATAAACGTATTTTAATTCAACAGCTGTAAGAATATGGAATGAGTGCCATTAACACTGATCTATATAAGCACAACGGAACACAGACAAGAGAATAATTCTAACCAGACTGGTCAAGTAAAAGTTTAACAGAAGAGGCAAAATGGAATAAAGGCTAAGACTCCATGCTTCACTTTAAACTAAAGGCATCACCTGTTAGTGACCTTGAAGCAACAGACATACTGTAAGTCCTCAAGTTGATCACCCAAGATTAGAACACTAAAGCAAATATACCCATTAATTCTTTTTTATTTTTAAGATTTTATTTGCCAGAGAGAGAGAGAGCACAAGCAGGGAGAGGGGCAGAGGAAGCAGCAAGATCCCTGCTGAACACGGAGCCCGATGTGGGACTTGATCCCAGAACCCTGGGATCATGACCTGAGCCGGAGGCAGCCGCTTAACTGACTAAGCCACCCAGGCATCCGCCACCTCTCATTAATTCTTATATACAGAAAACTCTGCTTCTCAAGATTGGAAAGATGTAAAACTCTAAATGAGAAGAGAATATTCCCACCATTGGAAGGAATTACAGGCAGAGCACCCTCCATGGCAGCAAAAAAACGGAGCAGTTTCCACTCTCAGTAAAAATTTTTATATTAAAGTTTTCACACTGATGTTCCTATTTTGCTTAATAAAATAATTGTTCACAGGTAAATGTGATTTCAAATTATCCTCTATATAATGAAATAACCTTCACTGTTACAACCAATTAAGGACTGACAGTATTCACTCTCAAACTAAGATGCTTTTGACTATCCAGATAGAACATTTTTAAGTAATGGTAGAGATGTGATTTGTGAACAAGGATTATCAGATTTCCAGGATCATATTCTCTCCATTCCCTACCACAGATCACTTCACAAAAATGTGAATATCAAATTTATTTTGAAACCAAATAAAATTGTTTGAGTCACAGAAGAGTAACGAGTTAATCTCCCCTACAATTATTAAAAATAAAGCAGACATGAGGATTTCCAAAGGACTAAATGTGAAACATTTCTCAGAAAAAACTGGTAAGAACTTCGATATGGCGCTACCCTAGACCAGGCAGTGTACTAGAAACATAAATGTAAGGATAAATTCTTCGGGATATATGACATTATGTATCAGATATGCACAAAGTAGCCATTCATTTAGATCACTGCTCTTCGTAATAGGAGGTGGCTCCAATCCCCTGACAAAGCAGTCAACCACCAGGGAGAGAAAGACCAAGTAATTATGATGCACCTGCTTCCAACAAACCGTCTCCACTCACCCTGAGACTCGGGTTGCCATATCCAATAAAATGCTTCTCCACTCCAACTGCTCAAATCTCCAAATCCGTGCCGTTCCATCTCTGCTACCACTTAAGAACCTTAAAAAATTCAGAAAAAGATATTATATTCACATACATGCCACCAAGAACTACAGTTAAAATCACATGCAAAAACATTTTTAATGTAGCTATCCTAACTGCAGGTAAACGTATAGGTGTTAATTCAAAAGACAGGGATTTAGAGCAAATCTAATGGGGAAAAAATCTGGTTTGCTATAATTTGCCTGGCCCTATGGAGTTAAAGCACATTTCCAACTCAATCAATATCTTGTCAGATTGAGTTCTGAGAAGACAATGTACTAGTAGTATCTGGAGGGGGAAAACAACAAGAAGAATTAAAGATGTGTGGGAAAATCAGTAAGAGCAAAAACTCCACTGTAAGCATCTTCATTCTCAACTCAAATTCATGCTGGCCATGTTAAATCAATCTTTTAACAAAGGAAAGTATTAAAAACTGCAATTTAGGAAAGCACACCTAAAAGAAACTGGGGACTACAAGAAAGTATATAATTTGAGTGACAATTCTGTCATATGACACATCACAGTGGTTGACTAGAGGAGAATTTTTTTTAACTACTCAAACACAAGGAATTTCATCACCTTTACATCTAATAGGAGAGCTCCCTTTGGTCATAGGACCCAGTGGAAGCTACAATTCTAAAAACCTGTGTTTAATGTGTTTCCCCTGCTGCAAACACTTTTCATTCAATTAATATACTTACTACTAAGTGCCTGCAATACACAAAGTGATATATCAGCCGTACTAATATGAAGCATAGTATATTGCCTAAAAACACACTCACAAACACAAACACACTTACCGATCACCATTGTTACAAAACTGGATACTATCAACTTTATCCTGGGGGGGGGCAGTAAACAAACACAAAAGTGATCACTCTTGTTTGTAAATAAAACAAAAAAACCCCACTCTGTTTTAGAACTAGAAGCACATTTGGTTTAAAGCAAGAATGTGGGGGCGCCTGGGTGGCACAGCGGTTGGGCGTTTGCCTTCGGCTCGGGGCGTGATCCCGGCATTATGGGATCGAGCCCCACATCAGGCTCCTCCGCTAGGAGCCTGCTTCTTCCTCTCCCACTCCCCCTGCTTGTGTTCCCTCTCTCGCTGGCTGTCTCTATCTCTGTCAAATAAATAAATAAAATCTTAAAAAAAAAAAAAAAAAAGCAAGAATGTGCACTTGTGCTGCTTAGCGATCGTTCAACCACGTATCCTACATTTAAGTGCAAAAAACCTAACTATGACTCTAACAAGACCATAAAAAAAGTTCTCCTTCTAAATTTAAAACTATATTTACAATAAATTACATCTGTATAAGAATTCACATGTGGATCAAACACACAGCAGCTGAAAACAAGGCATCACTTTGAGTTATGTACAAAATATTTTTTCTTTTAAAGTGATTTGGAACTGTTATCAAATGACTTCATAGAACTTCCTATAGGAAAAATAATGACCGGACCACTGAGCAGTATTTCCAGAATCCTGAGAGTTAACTATCTTACTATACATTAATAAAACAGCATTCTGATTTCATGAGTGTGATTAAGATCAACAGGCCCCATGAAACTAAACACACCCAGATAAACTGTTATAATCAAGATTTTCAACTTAAAGGTGAAATAACCACCATAAAATATTAGCACACTCACATACTTAGTTGTCAATATCCTTCACCTTTATATATGCAATCCCTCCTACATTTAAAATTAGAATCAATAACAATTTTGTTAGCAATATTTGACTATGGACCAATAGGAATATTATCAACAATTAATCTACAGAATTTTATAACATGAATACTTACAGTGTGGCTTTCAAGTTCTGCGATTTTTTCAGGTGCTTCAAAACCCAAAAAATACATTCTGATTACATGATCAGTACTACCTGTGGCTAAAAACATACCACCTGAAATAAAAATGTTAAGGTTTAAAAATTCAGTTTGTAACAAATATCTGAACCAGATTTCTATATCAAATTAAGCAAAATCTTTTATTCCAAAATTAAGTTTATCTCAATAGGCCCATTCTCTAACTCACTATATAAAGACCTTTTTAAAATTAATATAATACACAGTGATATAATTTATAATAAAAAAATACATACATACATACATACACATATATATATATATATATATATATTTGGTCTTCATCCCTGGTTTCCGGCACAGAGGTCCTAACACCCTTGGCATTTCCTTAACAACAACATTGATAAAAGTATCCTGGGGCGCCTGGGTGGCACAGCGGTTAAAGCGTCTGCCTTTGGCTCAGGGCGTGATCCCAGCGTTATGGGATCGAGCCTCACATCAGGCTCCTCCCCTATGAGCCTGTTTCTTCCTCTCCCACTCCCCCTGCTTGTGTTCCCTCTCTCGCTGGCTGTCTCTATATCTGTCAAATAAATAAAATCTTTAAAAAAAAAAAGTATCCTGATATGCATAACAAATCCATTTCACCCACACCAGCGTTTATATTAATAAAGTGACTCTTGGAAAGCACCTAAGAACGGGGCTGCTTACTGCCAGAAGTACCAACCATGTGATCAGAGGGTTGGAACTTTCAGTCCCACTCCCCTGACCTCTGGGGTGGGGGAGAGGAAGGGAGGTGAATCAATCACCAATGATTAAATCAACTTCCTATGTAACAGAGCCTCCATAAAAAACCTCAAGGACAAGGTTCCGAAAGCTTCCAAGTTGGTGAACACATGGAGATCTGGCAAGAGTGGTGTGTCTAGAGAGTGCCCATACGCTGCACCCTCTGCATCTCTTCCATGTGGCTGTTACTCAATTGTATCCTTTTATAATAAGCTGGAAATCTAGTAAAATGTTTGAGTTTTGTGAGGTGTTCTAACAAAATAATCAAACCCAAGGAGGGGGTCGTGGGAACCTCTGGTCATCAGCCAGTCAGTCAGAAGCACAGCTGACAACCTGGTCTGAAGGAGGGGGGTGGGATCTTGTAGGACTGAGCCCTTAACCCGTGGGATCACACACTGTTCTTTAGGTGGATAGTCTTAGAATGGAACTGAACTGCAGGACACCCAGCAGGTGCTGGAGAATTGTTGGATGGTGTTGGATAAAAAAAAGAACAGAACACACGTACATCAGATGGGACTTTAATTAAAAGAGTAATTCAATCTTGAAATGTTCACTATATCCCACTGCTTTATTAATCATGGCAATGACCCTATGTGCCGCTACTCTAACGATGACAAAAGGGGCTCTGCTTTCTAAATAACTTCACATACCTAAACCTAGCTTCAGAATACAAAATTCACTCATTCAAGTTTTCAGACTTTTATGGGGGAAAATCTTTGACTTCTCCTGAAAAAAAAAAACCATTACCACAGAAGTTCACTGTACACGAAAAGAAAATGTGCAATAATTTCACCAAAATGAGTGGAAAACAAATTTTAACTATAAAAATCTGCAGTTCAGCCTGTTCAAGAAAATTAGTCTTGAGATATTTCACACAGGGGGCTCATGTGGATACCTTAAGCCTCCTTTCGCTAGCTCTGATTACCATTAGAAATCAGAGAATGGTAGAATAGGGGAGCAAAAGACAAGAAAAAAGCTAATGAAATTAAACATCTTGGATTAAGCCTAATGAAATGGGCATAAGTCATTTACCATCCGATAAATGCTCTTAGCACACAGGGGGCTCATGTGGATACCTTAAGCCTCCTTTCGCTAGCTCTGATTACCATTAGAAATCAGAGAATGGTAGAATAGGGGAGCAAAAGACAAGAAAAAAGCTAATGAAATTAAACATCTTGGATTAAGCCTAATGAAATGGGCATAAGTCATTTACCATCCGATAAATGCTCTTAGCAATAATGCAATCATTCAATAAATGCTAAATAAAACTAAGAAGAAAAATTACTAAAGTTATCTTACCAACACTAAAAGAAGAACAGAGCATCTGAACACCTGGTCTAGGCTTTTCCGTGAACTTCAGGGGACGTGGACTTTAAAAGAAGAAGATGTCGTTTTAAAACTCATTAGTTCAACACATTTACAGGGTTTATAATGCTGGTTTTAATTTAGTATACGTAAATATTATAACCTTATTTATAAAGTACCTCACAAGTATCTCTGCATATGCTATTACAGCTGGACAGATTCTGCAAGGCTCTGTCCAATCCCTATGTTCACAAGAACCCTGCCCCACAGCGAGAGCGGACCTACCGACCCCCATCTTGTAACTGAGGGGACTAAAAGTCAGAGTGCAAGTGAACCCGCATGCAGCCTGTAGGGCAGGGTACACAGCCACCAGGGAACAGCACTGCTCAGCAGAAACAATACAAGCCACACGTGTAACTTTAAATTTTTATAGTAGCCACATTAAACGTAAAGATAAAATCAGTTTTATTTCATTTAAGCTAATATATCCAAAATATCACATCACTATGAATAAAATATTAATGAGAACTTTAGGTCCTTCTTTTCATACTACATCTTTGAAATCTTCCAGAATATACTAGATACATACTACATCTCAATTTGAACAGTTTTCATCAGATACTTTATCTGTATTTAGGTTTCATAAAAATCGCAGTTGAAAAACTAAATTCACATAGTCAAGTTATTTGAAATATGCTGAAAGGTTTTGTGACACCTGAAACAAGTATCCATTTTTAAGATGAAACTAATAATTCAGTTCCTCGAATGCACTACCCACATCTGAAGTGCTCAACAGTCACATGCGACTTGTGGCTACCGTCCTAGACAGCACAGGTCTACAACCTGTCTTCTGATTCTTAAGGAATCCTGCCTAAATTTCTGAGTATGCGTCTGATTATACATCTCTAACATTTTTCAAAACATTTCACATACAATCTCACTTTTTTCCCCCACAAAATGTGTCCACTAAGATACAGTAACTGTGCTTCTTTTACATATCCATCTAAACAGCGCACTGTAGGGGCGCCTGGGTGGCTCAGTAGGTTAGGCACTGACTCTTGATTTTGGCTCAGGTCATGATCTCAGGGTCGTGAGGTCGAGCCCCACACCCGGTTCCGCACTCAACATGGAGTCCACTTGAGACCCTCCGTCTCTCTCTCCCTCTGCCCCTCCCCCTGCACACACTCTCTAAAATAAATAAATCTTTATAAATAAACAAACAATATACTATAAACAGTCAACAGGGCACTAATGCTGTATATAATAAAAAGTAAAAAGGCAACCACAACATAAAATTTCCCTTTATAATCAGACTTCCATCTCATTAGACTAAATTAAACATTAAAGAAAGAAAACTTATCACATAATTACGGCCACTTACCTGAATTTCAGGGATTCTAAATCCCACTGCCAGAAACAAACTGTTCCATCAGCACCAGTAGAGACCATGTATCTTTGGGAGCCTTTGGCCATTGGGCTAAACTAAAATGCAACAACACAGACAATTCAGTTTCCTGAGCTTCTACTGACGTAATAGTTTAATGGTTTTTCAAAGTTAATTAAAATATAAAGACTACAAAATACAGGCGACAGTATAGTGAAAAATGATAACCTAAGAGAGAAAAAAAGGTCTATCTCTAATCTATAAATGTAATGTGATCTCAATGAAAGATTACTTCCAAAACTAATAAACAAGAATAGCCAGAAAAACTTTTACAAAGAGAAAGTGAAGACCTGGTCTTATCAATATGAAAGCATATCACAAAGCCTCAATAATTAAAATTATGGGGTATGGTAGGTACAGTGACAAGAATGACCAATGCAAAAATACACTATGAAGTCCAAAATGGACCTTAATTTAAGAGCTAAGATAAAGGTGCCATCTCAAATCGGTTGGGGAAACAATGGATCACTGCATAAATGATTTACCAACTGTGCAGCAATCTGGAAGCTACTCTTTGAACTGTACACCAGTATAAATTCCAAGCAGATCAACAATTCAAATATTTAAAAAAGAAAACTATAGAAGTATTCTTAAAAAAACAAGAATTACACCGTAACTTCAGAATTGAGCTAACATTTGTGTTTAACGAAGTTCAACTGTGTTACACAAACAAGCTAGACAACGTAAGACCAATCTGGACCAGAGACACCCAACAAGGCTTAACGGATGGAGAGGAAAATACAAAGAAAACAAGAAAAACACACTAGGCAAAAGAATATGAACAAAAGTACCAAAATGAGAGGGAAGATGGTATGTGATAGCAACAGAAATTATCTATAGGACTAAAGTGCTTTTTTGAAAGTGGTGGAGGAATGGTTTAAATGGGTAGAGAATCTGGACCCAATAATAGCAAGAAGTAACTGCAGTTCTCAAGCCCAAAAATGTGTCAGACAGCAGTATATAATAGTTACTGAAAGGAAAAAGATAAGAAAAACAACTAAGAATCAATCCAGCTAATCTAAGAACCTTAAATGGAAGAAAGTACTGCCTTTCCCCAGAATGGGGAGGAAAGCCATGAAGACCACCACAACCTGCTGACTCATGAGGCATTCAAGACAAAGCAGGTTAGCAAAGACCAGTGCTGCCATTAACCGAAAAGGAAGAGCTGGGAAGAAATTTTTTTAGGTTATTTACATAATTATCACTACAACGTCCCAGAGAGAGATAGTCTATTATCTGTGCTATGGTTTTTCTCAAGATTATACACTTTGTAAGGGAGGTAGGATTTGAACCTAACACTTCTTCAAAGAAGCTTCTTCCAAGTTCCTTCTCTTCAAGTACAGGAAATGAAAGGCTTTTTAAATGTTGAAAGTGATTACTTACATCTAAGATGTGTTCCAGAATACAGACTAAAACTGAGTTTTGGAGCATATCCCATTAAAATTGATAACTGAAGGTAAGTAATAGTCAAATATTCTTGTTAATTAAAACACCACAGTAATTTTACTATTTTTGTAAATTTGCATAAAGTACTTTAAGAATTCTAAACCTGAGTTTCTGTGGAAGAGTAACTATTTTAAGTCACCTATGTTCTAACTAAATCCAATTCTTAGATACACAAGTGGTTGTTGCTCTCTATTTTGTCCCTAGCTCGACACCATACTGTTTTCTCTGTTAACACCTCTGAAGTATTTTTAAATATCTAGCACAGCAAAACTTGGGACATTTGTTTCGCTTATGGTTTTTGGTTTTTTTTGCGGGGGGAGGGCTCTTTGTGCTTATTTTCTTCTAAATGAACTTGATGGCATGCGAAAGTCCATCAGAACACAGCAACTGGGATTTCAAATATAAACACACTAACTTTACACCAAGACTTGGAGAGATATGCTATCTTTACAACACTGAATCTTCCGATTCAGGAGTATACTACACATTTTCACTAACATTTCACTAACATAGATTATCCCCCCCCCCCCGGAACCCCCAAGGTTCTGTCATTATTTTTTTTTTTTTAAGATTTTATTTATTCGACAGAGATAGAGACAGCCAGCGAGAGAGGGAACACAAGCAGGGGGAGTGGGAGAGGAAGAAGCAGGCTCATAGCAGAAGAGCCTGATGTGGGGCTCGATCCCATAACGCCGGGATCACGCCCTGAGCCGAAGGCAGACGCCCAACCACTGTGCCACCCAGGCGCCCCTGTCATTATTTTTAAGACCTTTCTTCATATACACTTTTCCCATTTCCTGGTAAATGTATTTGAAAGCTTTTGTTGCTACTGTGAATTATGTTCTTACTCCATTCTATCTGCTAATTCACAGTTATTGGAAGTTTATAGCGAAGTTTTAGTTTTAGGACATAGGTCCTATATTCATCCAGTTTACTAAGATCTCAGCAATTCTAGTAAGTTTTAATAGAATTCACCAGTGAGTTCTCCGAGCCTGGAGTCTTCTTTTTAGATTTCTTTTGGTGCCCAACAGGCATTTTTTTTTTTTAAAGATTTTATTTATTTATTTGACAGAGAGAGACAGCCAGCGAGAGAGGGAACACAAGCAGGGGGAGTGGGAGAGGAAGAAGCAGGCTCCTAGCGGAGGAGCCTGATGTGGGGCTCGATCCCATAACGCCGGGATCACGCCCTGAGCCGAAGGCAGACGCTTAACCGCTGTGCCACCTAGGCGCCCCCCAACAGGCATTTTTAACATTTCAAGCCCTTCCCTTACTGTTCCTAAGTAGCAACATTCCTCAAATGCAGTATCACTGACAGCCAGCCATGTTTCATTAATCATCCTCAAAGCTACTCATCAGTGACCATAAGATGTATTTCTGGATATTAAAAATAAGAGTCTCACTTTTCCAAGATAGGTTAGATAAGTCCTGCATAAAGGAAACAGTAAGAAGTATGATTTCTCAAAATCGCTCGTGGCTTCAAGACTCTGTACTACAATCTCACATGGCTACTTCCAAAGTCAAAATAGTTTTTTTGAAATCTACACATTTTGAGTAACTATTCAGTATATAACATATGCTTGGGTGCATAACTTCTACTTTTACAACTTGTTTGGTGGCAAAATAAGATGGAGTTTTTAATGTATGATCATCTTTTCCTATTAAAGAATGAACTATTCAAAACTAGTTGGCTACTCTATTAACTGCTAAATGCAAATCTTTCCTATGTGTTTATTACATGACCATTCTAGACAAAGCTGTGGAGGGGGCAATTTGTACAACATAAAACACACCATTTTAGCTATTTTAAAAAGTACAATTCAAGGAGCACCTGGGTGGCTCAGTCAGTTAAGCATCTGACTTGATTTTGGCTCAGGTCATGATCTCAGGGTTGTGAGATCCAGCTCCAGGTTGGGCTCCCCACTGAGCGTGGAGTCTGCTTAAGATTCTCTCTCCCTTTTCCTCTGCCCCTCCCCCCTCTCATTCTCTCTCTCCTGCTGTTTAAAAAAAATAAAAATAAATAAAATGTACAGTTCACAGTAGCATTTAGTACATTCACATGCTGTGCAGCCATAGCCACTATCTGGTCCCAGAGTTATTATTTTAGAAGACAAATTATAACCTGTCAAAGCATTTTCAATGGATTCTTGTGGCTTTTTAAAGTATATCACACATGTAATACGGCGCCACACTTGTCTCTTGCTATACATGGATAGACGTGAACCATGTGGACCTGAATCATGACACTTCAGCCCTAAGACCCTCAGTAGGAGTCTCCTAAACAACAGTGACATTCTACTCTGTAACTATAACAAGCTTGTCAACACTTAAGAAATTTAACACCAATATAACACTATTACGTAATACCTGATTCATACTGAAATTCACCCTAATTTCTCAAAAGTGCTTTATAGGCATTCTTCACTGCTAAAGCCAAGACCCAAATCAAGGATCACACATCGCATTTATACTTGTACCATTTTCTTAGTTTCCTTATACAACACTTTTTGTTGTTGTTGTTGTTGCCTTTCTTGAAATTAAACTTTGGAAGGATACAGAATATTTATTTCACGGACTGTTTCTTAATTTGAATTTGTCTGATTTCTTACAGAAATACTACATAGGTGGATAAAGAAATTTAACTACACAGCTTTATAGTTATAGGTCTATTCAGATTTTCTTCCTTTTTGTGACAGTCTTGATAAGTGTTCTTCTGAATATTTACCTGTTATCCTCTTTTTAGGAGCGCCTGCCTGGCTCAGTCAGAAGAGCAACTCCTGATCTCAGGGTCAGGAGTTTGAGCCCCACACTGGGGGTAAAGTTTACATCAAAAAAAATGTTTAAATATATAAAATATCCTCTTTTTAATGTCTAAAGGGTCTATAGAGATGCCCCGTTTTCAAAAATGACAATGGTTATTTTTGACATTTTTTTCTTACTTGATCAATCTTATAGCAACATTTTTAGTCTTTCAAGAACTTTTGGTTTTGCTGATCCTCTCTACTATTATGCTTACTTTTTCTATTCTTAATTTCTGTACTTATCTTCCTAATGTCCTCATCCTCTACTGTTTCCTGTTCTTTTTCTAACTTTCTGAGAAATACACTTGATCACTGAATTTCAGCTTTTTTAAATACATCCATTGAGGGCTATAAATTTCCCTTTGGGCACAGCTTCTGCTGTGTATTAATAATCTAATGCCATGTAACAAATTACCCCAAAATGTAGCTACTGGAAACAATATATATTCATACCCCAAGTCACTAAGGGTCAAGAATTCAGGATTAGTTTAGGTGCTTTTGACTCAGGGTCTCATGAGATTGCAGTAGGTGTCAGCCTGGGCTTACCTGGGGGGTGGAGGACCTGCTTCCAAAGGGCCCGACTCAACGTGCCTATGGCAGGAAACTTCAGTTAATTGCCATGAATGCCATGGCTGTCTGAGGGTCCTATCAACATGACAGCTGGTTTCCCTCAAGATGAGCTAGTCAAGAGAATAAGACAGGTCAACCCTATTCAAAAACGGGGATTACCAAGGGGCATGAGTCCAGGAGGCAAGAGTCACCAAACACCATCTTGATGGCTGCCTCCCAAACTCTGTATCCCCCAATACATAATACCTAATATTTTCATTAGTAATCCATTCAAGTATTCTCAAATTTTTACTGTGATTTCTCCTTTGATACATGGATTAGTTAAAAGTATACTGCTTAGGGGTGCCTGGGTGGCACAGCGGTTAAGCGTCTGCCTTCGGCTCAGGGCGTGATCCCGGCGTTATGGGATCGAGCCCCACATCAGGCTCCTCTGCAACGAGCCTGCTTCTTCCTCTCCCACTCCCCCTGCTTGTGTTCCCTCTCTTGCTGGCTGTCTCTATCTCTGTCGAATAAATAAAATCTTAAAAAAAAAAAAAAGTATACTGCTTAATTTGAAGATTATTCTCCTATTAATTCTGGCTGTTAGTAATTTCTGGTTTAACTGCACTACTGTCAGAGAATATATACTTGGGATTATTCAGTATTTTCAAATTTGTTGAGAACTTGCTTTAAGGGTCAGAATGTAGAAAGTATTTATATAATAAACACCCCACTTAGGACTACAAAGAAAGGATGCAGATATTATATGTAATGTTTCAATCTAGCATCCAGGTCAAGGTTATCATTTATGTTGTTCAAATCGAGATTTCTTAATAGCATAGGCTCTTCTTTCAATTATGGAGAGACAGAGGTGTGTCAATCTCCCACTATGATTATGGAGGTCCATTTTCCCCCATAAATTCTATTTTTGCTTTACGTATTTTGATGCCACATTCCTGAATGTAGAACTCTTCTATCTCATGAAACTTTTTATCATTATAAATTGTCCCTCTGTGCCTCTAAAAATGTTAATTGCCTTAAAGCCCTATTAGCTAATATCAGCATGCTACACCAGCCTTCTAATGGTTAATGTTTGCAAAAGTCTTCCATCCTTTACTTCCAGCCTCCCTATAGCCTTATAGCAAAGATGGGGCTTTGTTTCCTTACTCCTGTTTGAAATCTTTGTCTCTCACTGGAACCACCTAATGCACTTACAAATAAAGTGTTCACGAACATACTGCTATCTAATCACAGCCGGGTAGCATTCTAGGACTTCCCACCTTTCTTTCGCTCTCCTTCCTTGCCTTTTTTTAATTATTCCATATCTCCCCTCTGTTAGCCTGGTAGTTATACACTCTCTTACAATTCTTTTAGTTGCTATTTTGGAGATTACAAAATGCATCTTCTTCTTATTGAACATCTACTTCACTTCTCAAACAATGCAAAGATGTTAAGAATACTGAAGTTACCTCCTCCTGACATACAATCTTTTACTACCATCATGTTAGTTTGATTCTCTATAGTAATTTTTATTTTTTTAAAGATTTTATTTATTTATTTGACAGAGAGACACAGCCAGCGAGAGAGGGAACACAAGCAGGGAGAGTGGGAGAGGAAGAAGCAGCCTCCCAGCAGAGCAGGGAGCCCAATGCAGGACTCGATCCCAGGACCCTGGGACCACGCCCTGGGCTGAAGGCAGACGCTTAACGACTGAGCCACCCAGGCGCCCCCCTCTATAGTAACTTTTAAACCCATAAGCTATTATACTTGTATACAATCGATGCTTTTTTCCATTTGCCCCCACAATTTTTTTTTCTTTAACTCTTCATTCTTTCTTGCATCTCCAAGCCTGGGATCACATTTCCTTCTCGGCCTAAAGAATACTATTTAGAATTCCCCCTTAGGGCTGTTCCCTTGCTGGGAAATTGTCTGAAAATGTGTTTAAAGCACTTCAATATTTTCAACAGGTTCAGAATTCATGACGGGCAGTCATTTTCTATTAGCACTTTACTTACTGAAATAAACCCAAATGTAAGGCTATTTTTTTTTTTAATGTATTTAGCCCAAAATGGGGCTTATACACACGACCCCAAGACCAAGTTGCATGCTCGACCAACTGAACCAGCCAGGTGCCCTTATTAACACTTCAGAAGTATTTGTCTATTGACTTCCACTGTCCTACTGAGAAGCTAATCATCAGTCTTATGGCTTCTTTAATATTTCTCTGTAGGGCGATGTTCAACAGCTGCAGTCTTCTGTATTCTTCTTTATTCTGCTCAGGGTCCTCAGTGTTTCTGCAATCTGTGGCTCTACTTCTCCAGTGCATTTTGCAAAATTCCTGGCTGTTACCACTTCAAATACAGCTCTGCCTCATTCTCTCCTCTTGTTCAGGAAACCCAATTACACATGTGGTATATATGTATGTACAGAAACGTGGTATCTTTTTAGCAGAGCCTGATAGTCCAACCTCTTCCTGCTGTGCTTCACTCCATTTATTTTCTTCCGACCTCACTTCCAGTTCATTAAATCTCCAATTTCTTCAGTCGTGCCTAATCTGTTAAAACCATCCACTCAATTCTGAAATTCAGCTTTATATTTCAACTCTAGAATTTCCTTTATACTAACTTCCAGTTTTCTGCTGCAATTTTTTCTATTCTAATTAGTCGAACTTATGTGTAGATTATTTTCAAGATAGATCCTCTCTACCCCTACAAGTGTGTCAAAAATTCTGCTAAGCTTTTTGGCCACCTCCTCTGGAATTGGCAAATGCCTTCCAACTCATAGCTCCTCGCTTTCCTTATCCACCATATCTTGGCATCCTAATTTCTCATTACATGTACCTCAGGTATTTTTTCACCTTTGTCTAGCTTTTCAAGTTATTTTTAAAAAGAAAGCTAGTCCAAACCACCATACAGTGTCTTTCCTTCCTGCAGAATGCTCATTTGCTATTCTTTCAGACGGACAAAACGTTCTACTTCTGATTGTAATAATACCAACATTTTTAAGATGTAACTGTATCAAATGACATTGTATAATGTTACTCTTGAGAAAGGTATACACGAAAATATTCACAGTGACTATTTCTAGACGGTAAGATCATGAAGGCTTATTTTCTTATTTGCTATTAACTATTGTCTAATTTTGCTGCAAGCAATATTACTTGTACATCTTTAATATAGTTTTTAAAAAACCCTTTACTAAAGTGAAAAATGGTTTCTATATGCCAGTAACAACAGGGCAAAGAACATAAAAAAGATTAACAACTAAAATTGTGTACTTGTGTGACTCTGAACTTTGGCAACCCATGGCAAGTACAGATGAACCTTCTGATGTATAAAAACTTACTACCACCCAAACAGACTTTTGAGATATTTTCAGTAGGTGATAACTGAATGTAGGCCCCATTACCAAATGAATGGGTTTCAGGAAAGACCAGAGCTCCACTTTCACATTGAGGGATTCACACTGAGGACAGACACCAGCACAAAGCCAGTTTTCTCATTTGCTGCTACACTGGTCTAGAAGTTCGTATCAAATAACACAATGTCAACTGAGGAACACACAGTGGAGATTTGAATTAATGTTCTAATTATGAAAACTTATGGAGAACTCCTTGCCTTAAAATAAACAGGCACACCAAAAATCTTGCTTAAAGTTTCAAAATAAAACACTATCTCAATTATGGTTGTCTTCATTCAAAAATAAATCTGTTATCTCTATTCTTCAAGAAAACTGACTGGAAGAGTTGAGAAAAATATCTCGTCACAGGACTTCACATCATATCTATTTAGAGACCACTTAATATACAGCCTGCATGAATTTGTACCTGAAAGTGGAACCACTCCCAGTTTTATCCAAAATCAAATCAGAGGCACCAATGTGCCTTACAAGGCCTTACAAATCATATCTTCCTAACAAAATGTTAATTTTCAAAAAACTGACCGAACAGCATCATTTTCATGTACTAATGGCTCTAAGACAGTATCATCAATCGCTGCTACAGACAGACTACCAGCCATGTCATGCCTAGAAGAGCGTATACCTCAAGGTGATCAAGCCTTTAGATCAATGACTCTGAAAGTGCAGTCCCTGGAGGAGGAAGAGCAGCGGCGGCGGCGGCGGCAGCGCCTGGGAACTTAATATAAATGCATATTCTCAGGCCCTACCTCTGACATTTTCAACCAGAATCTTTGGTGGTGGGGCCTAGCAATCTGTGTTTTAAACAAGGCCTCCAAGTGATTCATATGCACATTTAACAGAACTACTGCTCTGGATCCAACAACCAAGTTACAGGAAATACACAGGAACATGTTGATCGACTCTGCAAGGATGCAAACAGTAACATCCAAACTGTGGGAACTACACACACAAACAACCCAACTCTTTCAACAAAGAAACTGTTAAGAGGATTTTTAAGAAACTGCGCAAGGGAATGCAATTTGTTTTAAGCTTCTTTTAACTGACAGTAACCAACTGTAAGATACAAGTTCTGCCTGGTTCCTCCTTCAAACAAACAAAATATTGCTACTGATGAGACAACGGGAAATTTGAACATGAAAAAAAGTAAGTATGATGGTAATGTTTTGGCTATATTTTTTAAAAAGAAATCTTTCTTAGAAAGACACACTGAAATATTTACAGAAGAAATGATATGAAATCTAGGATTTGCTTTAGGTACAAAGTGAAGTGGTTGGAGCATAAAATTGGCCATGGGTTAATGGGCACCTAGGGGTTCATTATACTATTCTACTCTGTGTATGTGTAAAATTATCCTCCACAATAAAGTGAAAAGATTTTTTAAATATACTTCAGCAAACTTAGAAAAATCCACAGGTTTTAAAGTAGGAAAAGCCTGAACCTATCCTGTTGGTAACTGACACTCCCTCAGCTCAATTGTAAGCCTAATTAGAAAGCAGTAAGTTATCCATCATGCCTTCACATAAAGCCCTAACTGCACTGGACAACATTACCTCACCCTTCCAAGATTCATGAAGGTATGATTAATTACATCTTCTCTTGGTTACTAAAATAGATCACAAAATTACTAAGCATCTTACTATTTATCTCTAACGAGAAAGAGTTTTAAAGGAAAAGATCACACACAAATGTGCACACTAAAGCTAGTTTACCTGTAAAGATGTGATTGACCCCGTGTGTCCTTGGAGCACAGCAACCGGGGCGCAAGTTCTCAAGCACCACACTCTAATTATCTTATCACAGCTCCCTGCAGCAATCATTGTATTCTCATAGTTTACTGCCATATCTGAAATTTCTGCAGAATGACCTCTTAATGTAGATAATAGACGGCCATTGTGTGTTGACCAAATCTTCACCAAACAATCGTCTGAACCCTGAAAAAAATACACCCAAAAACAGATGTTAAAACAGCAAGTCTTTTCTAGCATTTTTTTCATGTTTACAGCAGCTTTATTCACAATTGCTAATACTGAGAAGTAACCAAGATGTTCTAGCATTTTAAAAAATACCATTTACATGTCATTCAAACTAAGTATCTATAACTCTTCCCTTTCCAACTGTACAATACTCTGTAAATTATGAACCTTACAGTCAGAACACTTACGGAACAACAGTGTTTTTCTTCAAATCAAGTAACATCTATATAAAGATACTATGAGGATTTCATTTCTGTGGATCAGACCACATTATAAATACTATTTTCCCAAAATTCCCCACCAGGCAATGAGTTCAACTAAAAGTTCATGGCTCACCTATTTCAATTAACAATGGTAAAATGTCAGTTCAGCTCACATCAAGCTAAATAATTTGATACGCATTAGGACAGACCTAGGGTTCACCAGCTAAGTGAGTGGCAATCTCAAAATCAACTAAAAAATAATGGGACTAGCACCCTCATTTTAAATAACCCAACAACAGAGTCTCAAATGTACAGAACCAGCCAGCACCCATCTAACTCAGCAAATTTTTGAGTATCTACTCTGAATTTCACTCTGAGTCTCACAATTGAAAAAGGAAACAAACTTCTGACCCATCATAATCTTCCCTTAAAATATTAAAATGTTAGATTACGGATACTTACATATAGTTTTATTATAATAATAATAATCTTTCACTGTTCAAATAATCAATTTCCCTGGATCAATGAGTAATCAATATGAAGAGATCACCTGCAGAGATCTGGATTTTTATGGAAGCTTTTTTGGTCTGTTTTGGTTACTAGACTATACTAGAAACTACCCTCATCAGTAGGTCTAGAATGGACTAGAAGGGAAGTATTAGGCATGCATATTTTTTTAAAGATATCAGCAATATGTTCATTTTTTTAAATTTTTTATTTTTATTTATTTTTTTGATGTAAAGTTCGATGATTCATTAGTTGCGTATAACACCCAGTGCACCATTCAATACGTGCCCTCCTTACTACCCATTTTTAAGATCCTTGACGGTCATGCCCTTGAACCACTCTGTAAGTCAATGTCTCACAAACACTACACAAGGCCTGGCTATCTGCATCTGAATCACTTGGGAGACTTAAAAAAATGCAAATTCATGGACCCCACACCAGATCTATGGAGTCAAAATTTCTGAGAATGGAATCCACTGAATCTACACGTTTTATAAGATCTCCTACATGATTCTAATGCACACTGAAGTGCTCCAGATGATACCAAATTGAGTTTAAAACGTTAACTCACGGTAAAGATTCTATGTCCTGTCCTATCAAATGCTACACAGTAAACAGCAGACAGATGTCCGAGAATCCTTCTGTGCATTTTTATATGCTGATACATAGTTCCTGGAAATGCTGTGCTAAAAGTGGAACACCCTGTGAGCTGTTTTCCTCGATGTATCTCCACTAGGAAATAAAAACAATGAAAATGGTTAAGGAAGAGCCAACACATAAAAAACGAAGAAAAACTCCACAACAATTTCTAGAGGGTCACAGAATCTATGTTCAAGAAATCCTAAGGACACAAGTTTCTCCCCAACTCTGTTCTACTGCGATCACCATTATGGGCTTATTACCATAAGATTATCTTTCATTAATTTTTATTACGCTTAGTAATAACTTAAGGAAAACAGTAAGCCTGGAAATTGATACTTATTACTACCGAAACAACACTACCAGTATTTCCTTTTAAATTTTAATATAGCCATTACAAAGTTGGTCAAGAAATTAAAAACATGGTTTCGGTCATCTGCCACGCCACGCCACGCTCACTCACCAAGACTGGGTGGGGAACCATAATTCACTGGCATTTCTGGAGGTCTTCCTCTGTGAAGAGCAGCAAAGGCAGAGCCCTTCCAAACTGTGTGCCTGCAGTCTTTAAAACGAATTTTAGATACACATAAAATCTTGAAAGTTAACCCCAAGAAAGATTTTATAGAATACTTACGTATATTGTAACAAACTGTTTATTCAAAGTTTTACCAACTAATATACTTTAACAGAAAAGCCCTAGAGGTTTATTAGACTATTTCTGAAGGGGGAAAAAAAATTAAGACATCTCAGATACAACAACAACAGCTAACATGAGTATAGCACTTTACAATGTACAAAGTGCTTTCCACGTACATCATCTCATTGAATCCTCACAACAACCCTGTGAGGTAGGTGTGATCGCCAACGCACAAGTGAGGTAACTGAGGCTCAAAGGTTCTGGGACCTTTCAAGAGACCCACTGCCAATGACCAAGTCCAGACGGACCGTAAAACCAGATCTTTTGACTCCCAAGTCCTAGTCAATGCCAAGTAAGTTTTTATTTGTCAATGCAGAATTACACCACACAATATGAATGGTAAGAGATCTTAATCACAACGGATCTAACTTTTCCCAAATGGAAATTTTTTAAGAAAAATTGTATGTGACTTATATGAAAATCCTTAAAAAGTTAATGGAGTTTTAAAATTAATTTTGGCCAATATTACCATGACTGTAATCTCCTTAGGAAATATTGACAAAATTAAATGGCTTTCCTCTTGTTTTAGGATCACGGATAAGCCTTTACCCAAGAGCACATACATAGGATCTGTGAGTGTGAACACTAATTCTAGAGTCCCGTCCCTCTTTGACCTATCAAGAAAACACTAAGAAGAAACATCTGCCCCCTCTATAGGAGATAGCAGCAGAACACAGATTATGCTGTGCCAAAAATTAGCTTCTTCACAAATGACAGAGGAAGGGAAGGAAGGCATCATATAAACCTCTACTGAGCCTCGGGTGCCCCAACCTAACACGCATATTACTTTTTACATGAACGGATTCATTACCACTATCATGACCAAAGAGCAGTTACAAGGCATCCTCTCTTGACACCAGTACAAAACAGAGAAATATGGGCCCCTACCCTAGGGCAGCTGGCTCAAGTCTCTTCTAAGGTCTGCCAGTTCTAAAGCAGTGCTCATCACAAAACGACATGGAGCTTGACACAAGTAAAGAAAACAGAGGAAAACAGGCCACTCAGGCGACTACTACATAACAACCTAAAATAGAATAATTACAAGGTGAATAGGGACACAGAGAAGGGAGAATAAGAACAGTTTCCTGACCCAAGCCACAGTGTGGCAGGGCCACAGAGCACTAAGAAATAACTCAAGCTGACAAACCAGTCTGGCACAGAACCAAGGAGGAGGGTGGTTCTTCCTCAGCCAAGCTTTACGCTGCTGGTGCACCCAGGAGGCAGCACTGTGTCAGCAACGGGTCTTAAAGATAATCATGGGGGATGAACTTGACGTGTACTCAGGATCAGAAGAGCCAACATGCTTGCCCATTAGCAGTTAAGCCACGTTGTATACATAGATCATATCACATACATATACTTAGTCTAAGTGATTTATACCAAGCTAACAGAAAAAGAACAGCAATTTCAAACATTTTGCTACCACATAACTTTGCAAAAAAAAAATTAATTTGATGAAAAAGAACCATGCAATTATACATTTTTGGTGCTTGTTTTCAAACTGCTACCGATTTAGAAAATCACTTCCCCTTATTACAAAGGGCTTTCAGAATCTAAATACCAAAGAAAATACTTCTAGCATTTAAAGAGTTTATTAGACACATACAATTACATTCAATGAAGTTATAAGTGAGCTACAAAATGGAAAATTAAGAACTCACATCGATAAAACCTCAAACACATCTCAGAATAAGTTCAAGCTTTTTCGCTTAACATCTAAACCTTTATCATTTTGTTTAAATGCAGGAGGACCCATTAAACACTTATGTAGTAAAATTCAATGTCTATGCTAAACGCAGAGAATTTTGTAGTCCACAGCATGGTTTCTAGTTACATATCGCCTTTCTTCCACAATGCTTACATTACTTCACAATTATAATTATTATTAAGCTACAAAGCAGAACACTTCTTCAAATTAAGGTACCTTTTGCTGTACGTAGCAAAGACTGCCTTCCTGCACCAAGTAAAGAAGTGACTCTTGAAATACTGGGTGGAATTTCTTTATCCAACATGGGACCAATGCGTTGGCAGATTTGCAACAGATGATCAGGAGCCACATGCTTATTGGACAAGACCTAAATTGGAGAGCAAGTTTTAAAAACATTATTTACAATATTACCAATAAATATTAAACACTTACGGCAAGTCTGACAAAACATGCGAAAAACATGTACGATGAAAACTACAAATCACTGCTGACAGAAATGACAGAAGACCTAAAGAAAGAGCAAACGGATCTACAGGTTCGAAGCCATCCCAATCAAAATCCAAGCTGTCTTTTTTGCAGAAATTGGCAATTTTATTCTAAATTTCATATTCAAATGCAAGTGGCATTTGAAAAGCCAAAGCAGCTTTAAAAAGAAACATAAAGTTGAGGTATGAAAATAATACTTGACTTCAGGAATCATTATATAAGGACAACTGATTTTTTACAAAAGCACAAAGGACAAAAGATAACCTCAACAAACACAGCTGGAACAACTGGATATCCATTTGCCAAAAAAAAATTTTTTTTAATTAGCTTTGATCCATATATCACACTACCAACAAAAATCATCTCAAGACAGATCACAGATCTAAATGCATAATCTAGAACTGCAAAACTTATCACAGACATCACTGGAGAAAATCTTTATGACCTGAAGTTAGACAAAGTTGTCTAATGACAACAAAAGTACAATCCACCAACTGATAAACCAGACTTCATCAAAACTAGCTTCTGGTTTTTCAAAAGGAGCTCTTCAGAGTATGAAAAGACAACCCACAGACTGTCTGCAAAGCACATATCTGATAAAGGACTTGTATCTAGAACATTAAAAAAGTCTCAAAACTCAATTTAAAAATATCTAATTTTTAAAAACAGGCAAAAGATTTGAACAGACATGTGTCTTTCGCTCTCTCTCACACACACACACACACACACACACACACACACACACACACAGGAAGATGCTCAACATCATTCACTGGTAACTGATGAAACACAAACTAAAACCATGAGCTATTACTACATACCTGTTAGAATGGCTAAAATTAAAAATACTGACCAGACCAAGATTGACAAGAACATGGAGCAACTGCTGGTGGATATATGACAGTACAACCACTCTGGAAAACAGCTGGGTGCTATTCCCAGAAGCAGCCTGAGGTGTTCTCTGAAAATGGTTCGCTATTCACTTGACCCAGATAGAAAACCCTACAGAATCAGGCAAATCAAGAGGTTCAAATCTTTGTGTTCACTTTAAGAACACATGTGAAACTGCCCAGGCCATCGAGGGTACACATATCTGAAAAGCCACCAAGTATCTGAAGGACGTTGCTTTGCAGAAGCAGTGTGTGCCAGTCCCTTGCTACAATGGTAGAGTTAGCAGGTGTACGCAGACCAAACAGTGGGCTGCACACAGGGTCGGTGGCCCAAAAAGAGTGCTGAATTTTTACTGCACACGCTTAAAAATGCAGAGTAATGTTGAACTTAAGGATTTAGATGCAGGGGCGCCTGGGTAGCACAGTTGTTAAGCGGCTGCCTTCAGCTCAGGGCGTGATCCCGGAGTCCTGGGATCGAGCCCCACATCGGGCTCCTCCGCCGGGAGCCTGCTTCTCCCTCTCCCACTGCCCCTGCTCCTGTTCCCTCTCTCACTGCCTCTCTGTCAAATAAATAAATAAAATCTTAAAAAAAAAAAAAAGGATTTAGATGCAGATTCTCTGGTCATTGAGCACATCCAGGTGAACGAAGCCCCCAAGATGTGGCACAGAACTTACAGGGCTCATGGTCAGATTAACCCATACAGGGGCTCTCCCTGGCACACTGAGCGATCCTTACTGAAGAAGACCAGATTGTTCCTAAACCAGAAGAGGACATTACACAGAAAAAAAAGATATCCCAAAAGAAAATGAAGACAAAAACTTATGGCCCGGGAGTAAATTCTATAAAAATAAATGCAGTGACGCCTGGGTGGCTCAGTGGTTGTCTGCCTTTGGCTCAAGTCATGATCTCAGGGTCCTGGGATCAAGTTGGGCTCCATGCTCAGCGGGGAGTCCACTTTTCACTGTCTCCCTCTGCTCCTCCCCCACCTCATGTGCTTGCGCGCATGCACAGGTTCACATGCGCCCACTCACACAAATAAAATCTTTAAAAAATAATAAAATAAAATAAATGCAACTAAAAAAAAAAAGACAGAAAAAAACATTTGAGCAGTTTCTTAAATAACATCACATATACCTATACCATAGTAACTAGCTATTCTACTCCTCGGTATTTACTCTAGAAAAATAAAAGCACCGGTTCACATAAGAAGTTTGTACACGCACATGGACCCACTACATCTGGCTGCAGCGGCAAACGGCTTTTCTCTAAAATGACTAAAAGTGCCTCCCATAATTAACTAGTTCACCCAGGCCCTGAGCCACCAAACAGCTACTCAATCCTTAAGCTGGCCCACACACATACAGACCAGAGACAAAGCAAGAGAAGCAGCAGAGACTGTTGGCCCAGCTGAGAAGAAAGCTGCCAGCAAACGGGATGTCCCACTAAAAGGCCGCCTGTCCTTTGAGCGGGGGCTAATACGGTCACCACCCTGGTGGAAAATAAGAAGGCTCTGCTGGCAGTGACTGCACATGACGTGGTTCCCATTGAGCTAGTTTCTTCCTGCCTGCCCTGGGTCGTAACGTGGGGGGTCCCATACAGCATTATCAAGGGGAAGGCCAGGCTGGCGCGTCTGGTCC
Source organism: Ursus americanus (assembly GCF_024610735.1). Classification (NCBI taxonomy): domain Eukaryota; kingdom Metazoa; phylum Chordata; class Mammalia; order Carnivora; family Ursidae; genus Ursus; species Ursus americanus. Next base: position 93,529,003 of record NC_142130.1, read on the forward strand.
AAAGGAAGATCAGCACCACTGATGCCTTCACACAGGTTAAATGGGAAGACAAAGGAGCTCTGGCTAACCTTCTGGAAGCTATGAGGACCAATAACAATGACAGACAGGATGAGATCTACCATGACTGGGGGGGGCAACGTCCTAGGTCCAAAGTCGGTGGCTCGCACTGCCAAGTTGGAAAAAGCAAAGGGCTAAAGAACTGGCGACCATGGTTATGTGCCTGCTGCTGAATTTTCTGTACATAAAAGTAATAAGTTCTCTTAAAAAAAAAAAAAAAAAGAAGTTTGCAAATGAATGTTCTGAAACTTTTTAAGATCCCAAAAGTGGACACACCCAAATATTCATTAACAGGTTAATGAATACACACATTCTTGTATATCCGTACAATGAAACACTATCCAGCAATGAACAACAAAAAATGAACCGTTAATAACACAAGATGACATGGATGCTCAACATCAGTCAAATCAAAACCACGAGCTACCACCTCACACGTCAGAATGGCTAAAATGAACCACTGAGGAAACGACAGACGTTGGCGAGGATGCAAAGTAAGGGGAAAACCTCTTACTGTTGGTGGGAACGCAAGCTGGTGCAGCCACTCTGGAAAACAGTACGGAGGTTCCTCAAGAAGTTAAAAACAGAGCTATCCTACAACTTAGCAATAGCACTACTATTTATCCCAAGAATACAAATATAGTGTGATTCAAAGGGACAGATAAATTGATAAAGAAGATGTGGGATATATACATAAATACACACAGACACATACACACACAATGGACTATTACTCAGCCATCAAAAAGAATGAAATCTTGCCATATGCAATGACAGGAATGGAACTATAGGGTATTACACTAAGTGAAATAGGTCAGAGAAAGACAAATACCATTTGAATAGATGACATAGGGGAAGAGAAGGAAAAATAAAATAAGACCAAAACAGAGAGGGAGGCAAACCGTAAGAGATGCTGAACTCTAGGAAATAAACTGAGGGTTGCTGGGGCGGGGGGGAATGGCATAAGTGGGGGATGGGCATGAAGGAGGGCACCTGATGGAATGAGAACTGGGTGTTGCATGCAACTGATGAATCACTAAACTCTACCTCAGAAACTAGTAATATACTATATGTTAATTAAATTGAATTTTTAAAAAAATTTTAAATGAACCATTAATAATACACAATGAGATGGATGAAGTCTCAAAATAATTATGTTGAAAGAACCCAGAGAGAACACCCTGTATGATTTTATTTACATAAAACTCCAGAAAATGCACACTAATATATAATGACAGAAAGCAGATCAGAGGTAAGCTGGGGGCAGGGAGAAAAGAAAAGCAGGAGGGATTACAGAGGGGAAGAAGAAATTTGGGGGTATGACAGAAATCTTCACTATCTTCACTGTGAAGGGTTCATCAGTATTAACGCATATCAAATTCATCAATCCGAACCTTCAAAAATAAGCGTGCAGTTTATTTTAGGTCATATATATTTCAAAAAACAAAAAAACTGAAAGGTACTGTGTAAGTTTAACTCACGAAGATGCCTAATGTTACCTGATTTGAATGGATGTCACAAACTTTAATGCTGCATTAATGTTTCTCAATCATGAGATGAGATTTCTCAATGGTGACGTTACCAACATTTGAGAAAAGACAAAAAACATCACTATACAGGGCTATGTTTATATGCAGGACATATGGTGCCCCTGGCTCCCTTCCATCAATGCCAACAGTATTCCCCATGCCACTCTGACACCAAGAGTGCCCCATACACTTTTTCAAGCTCCCTGAGAAACCCTGCTCCAAAGAAAATTTGAAACATAGTTCAAAGATCTCATTTTTGGTTCTTAAATGCATTAATTCAAATATAAAATAAGCCTCGATTCAATATAAAGTTATTGTGGGGAACCCGGGTGGCTCAGTCAGTTGAGCGTCCAACTCTTTTTTCTACTCAGGTCATGGTCTCAGGGTCAAGAGATCAAGTCCCACATAGGACTCTATGCTCAGCAGCGTGGAGTCGGCCTGAGATTCTCTCCCTCTCCTTTTGCCCCTCCCACCTCCCCCTGCACTCTCTCTTTTTCTCTCAAGTAAATAGAATATCTAAAATTTTTGTTCATAAGCCCTAGTGACAGAAGACTAACTAAAATAACTTTAACTTTTCAACCTGACTTTTGTTTCCTACCCTGACAGATATCCACAGCAAAACTACAAAGACCTATCAAAGCTCAGGCAGACATCGAAGTGTTTAATACAAATTAGCACTCTGGGCTTCCAAGTGTCAGCATGTGAAAGTCCAAAAACTGCTGTAGATGTAAGTTCATCACGGGAGGGGAGAGAGGAGGAACTAGAAGGTAATTCCAACAGGGCCAAGAAAATCACAGATCTAAGAACCTGTCAGGAATGCAAATCTGAAAACAACACCCCCCTGAAGTGGATCACACTGATCCACCTAAATAATGTATCTAAAAAGCTTAAGAAAAATAAAATGACTTTGGGCAATGGCAACATGACTTCTATAAGGCAGAAAATCACTCTAATAGTTTTAAAGATTTCTACTATTCAGGTGGATAGATAACTTATATAACTGGCTTTAAGTTTTGAGGGTACACAACCAAGCCTGCCTCCTGAGTGGAGACTTGTTCTTGAAGACGAGCTGTAACAGACATGGCTAAAAACATCTTCTCCAATAGAAATGGTACGGATAGAAAATTTTAAACAGAGTGCTTCTCAGTGCCAGACATGGTCTTATTTTATCTCTTAAATGATCTAGAAGGAGAACTTTCTAGATTATACTCACTGCCTGAACTGAAGAAGCAATAAAACTGATCATTAAAATAACAGGAGGCTTCAACATAGGCAGGTGTACTTAGGACAAAGTCCAGGTGTTGTAGGAACACAGATTTCACAGAGCAGCAGCAATCCCATAAAGAGAATTACAGATTCATTGCATTTCTGAGGATTCTGCATCATCATCCAAGATGGAGGCGGAGGATGTCTGTTAACTTATTTTTGTATAAAACAAGGTATTTCTGTAAATTAATGTGGTTCTAGTCCCAATACAGGCAACACAAATGATGAACAGAAAATGGCTGTGAGTGTGAGCCTCACACTGGGTATAGAGATCGCTTAAAGAGAAAATCTTAAAGAAACAAAAACAAGGGGCACCTGGGCAGCTCAGTAAGTTAAGCACCCGACTCTTCACTCTGGCTCAGGTCAGGATCTCAGGGTCATGAGATCCACCCCCATGTTGAACTCCACACTCAGTATGGAGTCTGCTTTAGATTCTTTCCCTCTCCCTCTCCCCCTGCTCATGTGCACACACGCTCTCACTCTCAAATATTTTTTTAAAAAGAAAATGGTTCTGGATTATTAATAAAAATTAGTATCACATTGACCAAATCAATATGATAAGTAACGTTCCTTCAGTATTTTCAAGTCCTACACAAACTATTAATAGTCTCTACCAGCGACTTCAATGAGTAAGGCAGTTATACAATATCCTCAGGAATGAGGCCAGCACTAAATTCCTTCCAATATCAAATAGCCAATCTCTCTACCATCTTATTTTTTGTAGCCACAGTCTCAGAAAGTTTATCAGCCACAATCCTAGGATCACTAGGTTACTATCACTATCACCAAATACTGCTGTGAGCATGAGCCTCTTCAAGCCCAGGGTAGCAGTTATACAAAGTGGTAGCACGGTCTAGACAACGTGCCTAATTGGAAAGTTACAGGAGAAAGTAGCTTTTTCTGCAAAGTTTGGCATACTCTAATCTAATGAAGATCTAGAATGAATGTTTAATATCTTCAGCAAGTACCTACCTGACCTTTAGCTTTCCCTCGATTAAACTACATCTAGAAACCTTACAAGGGAAAACACATGAGTAAACTACCACATCATATCACAACCCCTATATAATAAGCATACAGCACCACAATGAAACAAGAAGTGATAGCATAGTCTTTGATACAAAATTAAAAAAAAATTGATGCCTTCCTTCAGTAATTCCCCTCAGCCTCTGAGGCCACCGAAGTTCTTGGCCCCAGGGGAAAAGAGCTTAACCCTCAGTTTATACAACAGGACTAGGTACAGAAATGATCTAGTGTTGGCACTAAGATCCTTCACTCAAAAGCACTGATTTTAACTCAGGAAAGATAACTAGTTTTGGCTTCCCGGAGATCGGATTTGCTCACCTTACGACCACTATCTCCCCCAATTCGGCAGGACCCTCCTGCGTAACTAGGAGACCATGTGATGTAGTCCTGACCAATGAAACAGAAGAGAAGAGACCTTCTGGGGCAGGGGAATGTTGGTGAAAAATTCTCCTAATAAAAGAATCCTTCCCTCCCATCATTTCTGGGATATGATGGCAACTGTAAAACTAAGAGTTTGAGGAGAAAAAAGCCAAAATGTCAATCTGCCCAATCAAAAAGACAGAGACTAAGGACTTAATGACACCATTAAATCACTGCATCAATTCCACCTACAGACATATAAGACATCATTATATCTTTATTACTTAGGCCACTGCTTCCAAGCAAGTAGAGCATCCCATAAGCCTAGTATCACATGCTACGCAATCACACCAATCCTACCAGCACGGCCCACCAATCTGAAAATCTGACGCAAAGTCATCCACCAGCCATCCCGTAAAGTGAGACTTGCCTGGAAAATGCTATTAATGCTTAAGCCAATACTAAATGAGGACATATCCTTAGTTAGTATTTTTGTGTAATCTATTAAAATCATTTTCTTCTTCCCTTAATTACCAAAACAGTGAGCCCTATTTCTAGACTATAATAGCTTTTCCAAATTACAAATTATTCAGAAGAAGAAAATCTAAGATTTCTGATACTCCTGATAGAGAGTTCTGACATCACAGTACAGAGTAAGATCATCTGAAAGGAATAAAATACAAAAGGCAAAATACTCAGGGGCTTTATCCATAAATCAGCTGACTTTTGAAAAGAAACCACTGAACTTGAGATTATTCTGTTGTAACATATAAAAGTAACTGAATTTTCTAAGCAGAACATAATTAAAATAAACCTGTGTGAAGACTAATTAAAGTCTGGGTCCTTCTTGGAACTTAATGAAGACATAAATATCTTTATGTCAATGACCCCTTTGTTTTTTTTTAATATTTCACAAGAGGTATTAAAACAGAAGAGACAGGACACTCCAAAATGTATGAGTTTTAAACATGCTACGGCCTACAGAAGATATGAAATAGTCAAGCACTGGTCAAGTAACAATTTCAGCCACATGAACATAGCAAAGATCACAGTTTTCAATATTAATGCAAAACACCTTCTAGCCAGACTTAGTTTATCATTTCATCAAGAAGTCTGCTAAATTCTAAAAGACCAACAGAAATAAAACCTACTCATTTTAGCTATGTCTTTAAAACAAATTCATAAAATTCAATACAAACAAAACAAGAGCTTACGAAGAGTCAAACAAAAGCCCTGCACTTGACGCAGATTCTAAGTTTAGCTGCAGAGTCCTGAAATGTATGAAATAATTCTTCAGTAAATACAATTAAATCATTCAGAATAGAAATATAATTCCCCAAACGAATAACAAGACAGAAAGCACCCATAACTGCACAGCTACTGGTTCAAGGTAGAGTTCAGAACCAATTCCTTCCTAATTGGCTTAAAGCATAACACTGTGTATTTAAGGATCATCTTCTTTTTGAGCTAAAATGCTGAGCAAAGGGAATTTGATAAACCATTCTAATAAGAAATGTATTATAAAATCCGATCACTAACAGTATAGAATGTTACAGAAATGGAGAAGAAAGTCTAGATGAAAGTCACCAAGAATGTAGTACACGATGATGACCACGGTCCCTGTAGAAAAAGCACAGAAGACTCAAAATGGTACCTGCAAACTGACAATCTGGAAAAGGCTAGATTCACACCTTACACCAACCATATGCTCAAATCAACTGAACATAAAGACATTACAAAGAAACTACAGATGGACTGAAAAAATAATGATGAATAGATACATAGTAATGCCTTTTATAATATTAATCGTTGAGTGCAGAAGGGCTTTAAGTACAACTCTAAAGACAAAATAAAGATTAAGAGACATAACCAAAGTAAAAATCTTAAACCTCTGTAAAAACAAAACAGAAGTTCCCAACAAAAACTAAAAGCAGCCTGCAAGCTGGGACAGGAACCTAGAACACATGGCCGACTAAAGGAACCTAGAGAGATGAAGAATTCTTAAAAATGGTAAGACAGCAGTAGAAAAGCAGGTAAGAGATACAAAAAGGCAATTCAGAAAAGATGAATTATCAACAGCCACAAAACAAACTTCCTTTAAAAAAAAAAAAAAGTCTTAAGCATGTAACTGCTGGGTCAGAGGTTATACAGGGTTTTCCGGGTTTGTTTGTTTTACTTCTGCAATGGTTTCATTGCCAAATAGTTGGAAAGGATTATTGTTTAAGAAAAAGCCCCAAATCAACACAGCTTTTATTGCAACTTTAAAATATCACAAATAAGTCTGAAAAATCATCTGGCATCTTGCTGTTTCTGTAGCTAGACAACCTCTGTCTTATTCATCAGCCTGCTGAACTGTTCCTTTTTCAGAAACGTAGATACCATCCAAAATTTTTCTGATATCCTTGTTTTTACCATTGTGGCTTGCTGAATCGAAGCAACTGAGTTTGATACAAGTTCAATGCCATTTCCTTCAAGAATTAACTCATCTGGGGTGCCTGGGTGGCACAGCGGTTAGGCGTCTGCCTTCGGCTCAGGGCGTGATCCCAGCGTTCTGGGATCGAGCCCCACATCAGGCTCCTCCACTATGAGCCTGCTTCTTCCTCTCCCACTCCCCCTGCTTGTGTTCCCTCTCTCGCTGGCTGTCTCTATCTCTGTCGAATAAATAAATAAAATCTTTAAAAAAAAAAAAAAGAATTAACTCATCTTCTTGGGCTTGATACACAGAACTAAGCAACACTGGCCTCATCCAAACTTTGCAAATAAATTTTTCACCCAAGAAATTTCGGATTTCAACAAGAGAACCATTCTCCTGAATAACAACGTTGCCAGAGAGGGCAGCATACATAGATCTCATCTTGTGATGGAAGCCCAGGGGAACACCCTTGATCACCTTTTGTACATGATTACAGATAGTGCGGACAGTAGCCAGTTCTGTTCTAGTTCCCACCATTTGTCAACTCACAGCCTCTTCTTTTTCTTCCAAGGAGACTGAGTTCTACATTGATGTGACTGAAGTCCCTTCTCAGGGTTCCTCCGGGGCCCTTCATAGTAACACCGTGTCGTTCAGAGTGATGTTGACATCTTCTTGAATGTCGACAGTCTGATGGCTGATAATGGTCTTCACTCTCGCAGTCGATGCAGCAAAGAGCTATGCAGGTTTTTAAGACTGACGGCAACCACTCTTTCCTCTGATCCTCTTGTGGCTTCACTTTCCTTCTTCATCCTTCAAGTCAAATGTCACTCCACGGACAAAAGCTGTCCCTCCCCACCCCTCCTTCCCAATCCCCATCACCTATGTGAATTTATTACAGTAACTTGCCTGATACTTCTGGTTACCCCTAGAGTGTAAAGCCCCAGGAAACCAGGAGCCTTGTCCATCTCATCCACACTGGTCTCCCTGGAACCTTGAATACAATAGGCTTTCATTTACTGAACAAATGCATCATACATTCGTGAATGAGTATCACACAAAGCAGGCTTGCAGCTGGATCTGCCCCTTAGGAATATAACCTCACTGAAGTTACTTACCCCTTCCAGTTTCATTTCAAACAGGAAATCACAATACAGACAAGGTAATAGGATTGCTAAAAGTAAATGAGATTATATAGATTGAAGCTCTTAACTTTTGTGCAGTACTTGGCAAAAAATGACTCAAACATTAGCTACTGAGGGGCACCTGGCTGACTCAGTCAGAAGAGCATGGGACTGGGGCGCCTGGGTGGCTCCGTCGTTAAGCGTCTGCCTTTGGCTCAAGGCGTGATCCCCGCGTTCTGGGATCGAGCCCCACATCAGGCCCCTCCACTGGAAGCCTGCTTCTTCCTCTCCCACTCCCCCTTCCTGTGTTCCCTCTCTCGCTGGATGTCTGTCAAATAAATAAAATCTTTAAAAAAAGAAAAGAAAAAAAAAGAGCATGGAACTCTAGGTCTCAGAGTCCTGAGTTCGTGCCCCACCTTGAGGGCAGAGCTCATATTTACATATAAATAAATAAACAAACTAAAAAAAACACAAACTATTTTATTCAATTATTAAGTTTCTAGAAATTTATGACAAGTGACAATTACAGAAGATGTAAATAAATGCAGATACACAGATCTTTGGTATTCACAGAATCACTAATAGAAAAAAACCCAGACACCAACCAAATGTCCAACAAACAAATGGTTAGATAAAATTTTCTAGAGAAATGGAAAGGAATTCACAAAATATTAACTTTTTAAAGATCCTATTTTGGGGGCCACCTGGGTGGCTCATTCGGTGAAGTATCTGCCTTCGGTTCAGGTCATGATATCAGGGTCCCAGGTAGAGCCCCGTGTCAGGCTCCTGCTCAGTGGGGAGCCTGCTTCTCCCTCTCCCCCCTCATGCTCTCATTTGCGTGCTCTCAAAAAAAAAAAAAAAAGATCCTATTTTTGTCAGAGTAGAAGAAAAATAAACACTTCTCGCTCTCATGATTTTTCTATTTTTTCTTTGCTTTTGCATTTTCTAAATATTCTACGATAAACATTAGCAAATTTTATTTAATATTAGGACACTCTTTGGTCAGATTACAGAGAAAAGACTAATGAACTAATTACATCACCTGTTACCCCCCCCACACATTAAGACCACTACCAAGATCCTCAAACATTTACGTATAAATACGGGCAAAATGTAAGGCTTTAAATTGAGGCTCTGTCACAAGGTCTTTTCTCCAGCAAAAGTTTCTCAATGTGGAATCCAGCCTGAAATATACCAATGATAATTTAACTAACAGATACTAGAGTAAGAGGGCAGCAGACTCTCCTGACCCTCAGGCAATGTGGTTGAAAGTACTAGCTAGCCCTATCTAACTAGTTATAGGACCTTGGACAAGGTACTTTCTAAGACTTCAGATTCCACATTTGCAAAAAGAACAGGTAATACTGCACACTTAAAATGTACAAAGTACACTTTTAAGTCTTTTAAGGTTTTGACTAATTTAACTCTTCACTACACTAATGATAACAGCTAACATGTTACACAGTGATTTCTATCTGACACTGTTCTAAGCACTTCACATACACTAACTTATTACAACCCCAAATATTCATCTGCATTTTACAGATGAGAAAACCCAGGCACAGGCATCAAATAACTTGCTCAGTAGCAAAGAGCTAAGAAATGGCAAAGCTAAAAATAAGAACCCTGGCTGTCTAGTTCACAACTCTCTAGCATCACCGGATCCTTGCAACCAGCTGTACTGCATCCTAATAAAAATGGCAAGTAACAAGATAATCAAGGAGTATTTGAAGAGGTTTAGAGCCAAAGTGGCCACTAGAAGTTTTTAAGCCAAATATATGCAGACTGATTAAAATCAACATAGAGAATTTTTTCTAAGCAATTAAAGAGTCTCCCATTCAAATCTCATTCACTTACCCCATTACAAATAATAAGCAAAGTCAAAGTCTCCACCAAATTCTGAATACCGCATGCATAATTCATCCTGCGCTGCTATGGTTATTACATAACTATAACACAAAAGTTTTGTGTTCAAAATGTCACTTTTGCATTTCTACGTAAGAAAAGAAAGAGAGTCCATATCACTCAAGGATTCTATTTTGTACCTTCCTAATGAAACAGTCTAAGGAACTTAAAAAAAAAAGGGATGTACAACTTCCATGTATCTCACAGCCATTCCAGTGCTGAACGTTGCTCTGACCTACAAATGAAGCACAGGTCTCGGAGAGATTTTAAGAAATCAAAGATCATTAAAAAAATCATTTAATAACCAAACTGATGATGACTGGTTCTCAACAGGAAAATATACTAAGCATTCAGCCACCCACATTAATTCTTTCAATGAACGGTGAAAGCCGACTATGTGCCAGAAAGGACAATTAAGCGTACCCACGGAGGACTGCAGACAGTTACATGTCCCACATAATTTTGTTAAGTTGAAAGTAGTCATTTATTTCAACTATTAAAAGGAGATGATGTGTGAGGCTACTGCCCTCACTTTAACAATGAGAACAGGTTGGACTAGCTTGAAAATAATTTTTAAACCCATCACAGGGCTGAGAAAACAAGTCGACATCAACTACACCCCAGAAACTGGTGAGCCCTTCTGTGACCAGAAAAAGATTCACAGCTGCTTTCATCCCTAGCAGAGGGGCAGGAAAAACGGACCACAGATAAGGAAAAATCTGCTAAACTTTTAAACTTCACAGCCACCTGTGGGCTGGCATGTCTGATGCCTGATGAGAATGCTGAGGGCCCTCAGTCAGAGTGTCTACACCACCCCAATTCTCCCCGTGGGCCTTCACCAACTGCGCAGGGCCAAAAACGGGATGCTGAGCAGCTGGGGAAGACCCAGTCCGCTACAAGTGCACTCCAGAGGCCCTCTGACAGTTAGGGATAGGAAAACAGAGTAGAAAGCCAAGGGCCCAACCGGAGAGGAAAGAGATCTCCTCGGCAACCCCAAAAGCTGGCTATCAGGCTATAAAACAGAGCAAGCTCTTTCCAGGTTTGGGAAGCTGACAACCTGGCTATAAAATACAGACTTCTCCAGGAGTTCAGAACCTCAGTTGGGCTCCATGCTGAATGTGGAACCTACTTAAAAAGAACAGACTCGCTCACTCAGGAATCTCACCAGTGCGCAAACCCCAAACTCTGCTGGAAGGGAAAGTCCTGATCCAACCCTGAAGCTATGTGAAGCTAGTGATGGACCAAATGCAACTAAAGCTGCAACAGAACACAGAGACAACCAGACAGGACACAAATTAGACGTACCAGCACCTCACATTAAGAACTTGAGAGAAAAAGGGTGCATCCTTTTCTGGGGCTAATTGTATTATCTCAACCTCTACTCTTTTAGTACAAAACAGCCCAGCATACTTCAAAAGATGATGGAATACACAAAGCCAAACTCGACCCATGATCAAGAGAGGGAGAGTAGTCAACAGTGGACCCAGAGAAGGCCCAGACGTTGAAAATGCTCAGCCGTCACCTCTTCAAAATATTTCTTCTGCCTCATTCTTCCATTCTTTCCACTTATGACTTTAATTACACATTAGACAATTTCATATCCCACAGATTCAAGAAGTTTGAACAACCTCAAGCAGAGTAAATGCAAAGAAATCTACTTAGGTGCATGTAGAAAGCAACTTCTGACATGGCGTCCAACGATCCCCACGTCCTGGTACTGACAACCTTGTGAAATCCCAAATCCCTTCCCTTTGAGTAAGTTACTTCTAACCAACAGAATACACTCAACACTGAGGGGATACCACTTCCATTATTAGGTTACAAAAGACTGTGACTTCTGTCTTACTGGCAGACTCTTACCACCTGGCCAGCTTTCATCTTTTGATGATGCAAGCTGCCTTGTTGGACAGACAAGTAGCAAGGAACTGAGGGCAGCCAGCAGACAACTAGAACCGAGCCTTCTCAGTCCAATAACCTGAGAACTGAATCTAGCCAAAAACCTGGTGAGCTTGGAAACAGACCCTCCTACAGTCAAGTCTTCAGTTGAAACCCCAGAGCTTGCCAATCCCTGGACTGCAATCTTGACAGAGACGGAGACGACTCAGCTCAACTGTGCCTGGACTTCTAATTACAGAAACTCTGGAATAATAATAAATCTGCATTGTTTTAAGCCACTAAGTTTTGGGGTAACCTGTCATGCAGCAATAGATAACAACTACAGTACATCGCAGTAAAACTGCTGAAAATCAAAAACGAAATGAAAATCTTAAAAAGCAACCAGAAAAGAAAAAAAAAACATTATCTTGAAAGGAGAAAACAGTAAGACTGCCAATTTTTCAGTATTAATGTGCTGAAAGGGAAGCGGGGGGGAGAAAAGCACCAACCAGAATTTCACCTTTAAAACAACTTTTAAAAATAAAGACAAAACAAAATGTTTCAAACCAAAAAAATAAATAAATAAGAAAAAGGAAAATCAAAGCCATTGCCAACAAACCTTCATTCAAAGAAGTAAAAGAATTGTCCAGACTGAAGAAAAATAATCACAGATAAGATACATGGGAAGATAGGCAGGAACTGAAAATACCAGAAAAGGTAGACAGTGGGTAAGCAAATGAGTATTAACTTTAAAACAACAGCAGTAACATCTGGAAAAATTTGCAATATATGTAAAAGTAAAATGTGATAATAGCCCAAAGGACAGGAGGGTAAGAATTAACAGTTTTAATTTATTTGGGAAGTGGTAAAGTAACTAACATACATGGTCAACACATATTATAACGTCTAGGGTAACCGCTAAAATAATAAGAGGATATATACCTAAAAAGCAATAAAAAATAGTTCAATAATTAACCCAAAAGACAAGAGAAATAAAGAAATGGGAACATATATAAAAGATACCCGGTAGACTTAACACAATTTTATTTAAATAATTATATTTAATTACTTACTTAAATTATAAATAAAGACTCCAAGTAAAAGACTGAATAATAAAACTATATGCTGTTTACAGGAGACATACTTAGAAAATGAGAACATGGGAAAATGTATGCTTAGATTTGATGAAGTTTGTAATCCTGAGGTGGCTGAAATAATCATTTATTCGTACCACAGTGTGAAATGCTCAAGGAAATTTAATTAAGACAATTAAGTGATGTTAAATATCTTCAGATTATATTACAAATTAAACACCAATAAAAATAAAATTACTTATTTCTAGAAATATTACCGAATCTATAAGATTTATAAATGAACTTAAAGATTTAAGAAAAATGACTACTTACAACCCTAATAAACTTTGTATTTCAATACAAATAACTTTTAAGTCTTTTCCTTAAAAGCCTACTTAACATTTAAAAGAAAAAGCATAATGACAATAAATCCTCTAACAAGAGACTCCAATATAAGGATTTTCTGATTTTATTTACTGGTTAAGGAAGACAGAGGCCTACAAAATTGCATGTTACTCAATTACTAAGTCTATAGAATCACGTTCGCCTTATTTTAAACATGCTCCTCCTTTACAAATTACGTCTTTCCTCCTGTGCCCCATTCTATAGCTCCATTTTCTTCTTTCTCTTTCATGTTCACCACCTATAAATCATGAACACCCCAGTTACATTTTACGAATTCACAGCCCCAACTGCTAATGCAGATAAATAGTCGCAATTCTTTAAAGAAATATAAAAAAGATTCTTGCTTCCAAAGTACAGGTTGGAATGACAACATGGTCCCAAGTCTAAGATAAACTGAAACTTCGTAAGCAGTGACACTGGATCACCTGAAAGCTTTCAAAAACCAGCAATGTCCAGTCCCAAAACAAAAATTCTGATTTAATTTGTATGGGACATGGCCTGTGCATCCAGATTTTATAAAGCTCCCCAGATGGTTCTGATCCAAGAATAAGAACTACTGACAAAAAGGAGTAAATTTAACAACACAAGGAAACAAACAGCATAAGGAAACTATCAGACAAAACCCAAAGGTGAAACACTCTACAGGCTGACCGACACAAGTGTCTTCAGGAAATCAATGGCACAGGAGAAAAAACTATGGAAGATGAAAAAGAAATGAAAAATAATTTCAGTACAACACATGGACCTTACCTAAAGCCTAATTCAAACTAAATATAAAAAGAAATCCAAAGAACAAGAGGAAATCTGAATATGGACAAAATATATAAATAAACCTACATATGTATCATCAAAGAATATTATTCTTTGGATTATAAATGTGACACTGGCACAGTGGCGGTCTAAGAAATAATCGTTCAATTTTTTCGAGATGCACTCGGCAGAATTTAGAAAGAAAATGTAATGTCCAGATTTACTTTAAAATACTTCAGCACATTAACCAATAAAATAAAGGAATGTCTGGAATTTGCTTTAAAACAATACAGCCTAGGGGAGGGAGCTAACAGATGCAACATTCTTTGCTAATCACTGAGGCTGATAAGGAGTACCTAGTGGATGGTTCATTACTCTTTATTTTTCTATGTTTAAAGATTTCTACTGGTACCTTATAAAAAATACTTCAAATAGAAGCCAAAGTAAAGACAGCAAATTGGCAACGGGGTTCATTACATTATTCTTATTTGTGTATATCCGAAATACTGCTTAATTAAAAGAAAAGTGGACTTGGTTTGGAGAATTAGACGCTACTCACATACTCTGACAAAAGAAAAGCTCTCCTGTATACAAGAAGCTCATCCTCTGTCATTTAGTGCTAGGAGAAGCTAGAGGCAGAGGAAGCCAAAGGACAAAGAGATATCCACCAGACCCAATGAACCAGGTGATGAGAGATGACCTGGCTCACTGCCACACCACAGGAACGTATCACAGAGATCTGGGGTAATTTTAAGCAGAATTTTAAGTAGTTTTAAGGAATTCTAACAGAAAAACCAAAAATGTAATATTTGAAAAGCTTTCCAGTAGTTATAGGAGCTCAAAATTTACACAATTATCTCTTCCACAGTACAACTACCCTGTTAATAATGCTCTTCCACTTCCCTGATAACACTAATTTCTCTCACCAGAAGATGTAAAACAAGTAGTCCTTCAAACGTTTCCAAGACTTAAATATCAAAATAACAAATTCAATTCTGCCATGATGCAGAATTTTTAGAACTCACTTTCTTGGCAATACTATTCACTTTTAAGTGTTTGCTTCAAAAAACTCTACATCAGTAAATATTAAAATTGACGACTGAAATAGAATCCTTTCTCCAGACTTGGTCAATAATACTTAACTGTTCGTATACAGATGACAAATCCCCTAGTTTGCTTTTTGTCCTTTTGCTTAATCCAGGAACAGTGATCATATCCTACTACCAACTCTATCACAGGTATTAGCACTGTGGTAAAAGGCCATTCAGGAGTTTTCGTTTTGTCCTCCGTTGTTTTGCTCGTACAAGGTGCTGATACAGCCTGGCAACTAAAGAAATCCTTTTACCCAATACACAAGTTGGCAAAGATATTTTCCTAAAGAATGTTTAATTTCAAAGGACAAACCAGTGGATAAGACCGAATTCTATACTGTGAGAGCAACTCAAAAAGTTGACAAGGTGCAATGAAAGAAGAAATGTAATCTACGCTAATCGTGCTCTAAAATGAGAAACTGCACAGTTAGGGCCTACGTTAAGTTACGTACAGCAAGGTCAATACAAAATAAGTTTTCTAAGGCATTCAACTATTGTACAGTTTAGAGACGCAAAAGTATTGGAGGAGTGGCGTACTGTCACAGCAGCAAGATTTTTATGACGCTGCTGAGGGGGAAGAAAAACATGCTAAAGAGAGGAACATTTCTCCACCTCTCAGACACCAACGATTCTATTCCTAGGGAACAAGTGGTTAGAGGAGCTGGGCGGGGCAAAAGAGTGAAGACCAATCAGAGGTCGAGTTACAAGTCGGGTACGAAAACAGAAGGATGAGAGCAGCTCGTTGAGTGGCTGGAGGCCCCCCCCACCCAGCCCGCGCGCACGCGCGCCCCCAGCTCTCAGCAGAGGCAGCCGCACCTGGGGACCCACCCCACCGCAAACCGCGGCGCAGGGTCGCCCCCACCTCCCGCCAGCCACCCCTCCCACCCACCAGGGCCGTTTCCTCCCAAAACAAACCCGGCCGCCCCAAAACAAAACCAAACCTGCCGAGGGAGTCCCGCTATCCCGGGGACGCCCTCGAGCACCGCTCAGCCACTTCACCCCAGGAGTAGGAGCCCCGACAAGGGGGCGGGGAGCGGGTGCTCGGAAACACGGGGATGGAAATGTCAAAAATCTCACCAATTCCTCGTAGCTCCTGTTGTGCTCATTGCCCTCCCAGTCCAACCTCTTCGGCAGCAACTGTAAAGGCACGAGACGCACACGAGTGACCACCGCGCGGGGTCGGGCGGGGGGCCGGACGGGGGGCGGTGGGGTGGGCTGGGGTGGGGAGCTGGGCGAGCGGCCCCGGCAGGGTAGGGAGGGGTCACGGAGGGGACGCGGCTGGGCGGGTGCGGCGGGCGCCACGAAGCACAGACCTGGTACTGCTCCAGCTCCTGCACCAGCACCTGCAGCCGACGAGACGCGCAGTTAGGGGGGCGGGGGGGCACCCGGGTCCACCCGGCGCCCTCCACCCGCGACCCCAGGCGGCGGCGCGGCCGGGGTCCGGACACTGCCGCCGCCGCGGCCCGCGGGGCCGGCACTCACCTGGGCGGCTCTCCGACACGGGCCGGCCGATAGGTACCGGGCGATGAGGAAGTACAGCTCTGCGGGAAGACGGGGAGTCGGGTCAAGAGCGGGCGCGGCGGCGGGGAGGGGGCCGCGGCCGTGGCCGGGGGCGCCGCGGGGAGGGCTCGGGCGGCGCGTCTTACCCGACTCGATGAGAGGCACCGGGCGTCGGGCGGGCGAGGGCTCCGCCATGGCCGGGCGCGGGGCGCGGGGCGGGAGCGGGCGAGCGAAGCGTGTAGGCCGCGCCGAGGCCTGAGCGGGCCGGCGTCCCTCTACCTCTGGCGCGCCGCCGCCGCCGCCATGCCGTGCGCGCCTCCACGCCGATGCCTCCGCGAAGTAGTCCCTCCGCGGCAAGGAAAGTAGTCCCCGCGCGGCGACCGCCCGCGCCCCCGTCCGACCGACGGTGGGGCCGCGACCAGGGCGGCTGGACGCACCTCTTTCTCCCCCGTGTCAGGGCCGCCGCAAGGGGAACGTGGAGGGTGGGCGAAGGCCCGGGCCCGGGCAGGCGGCGGGTGGGGGCGGGGAGCGCGCGTGGCCGGGATCCCTGCGCGCGGTGAGGCGGCACCCGGCCATTGTGAGGCGGCGGCGCGGCGGCCGGGCTCGCTGCTGGGCGGGCGCTGGGGCGGAGGTCGGGCGGCGCGCGGGGGCGGGGGCCAGCCGGGGGCGCGGCGGGGGTGGGGACAGGTTCCCGTGCCCCCGCCGGAGCGGAGCCGCTCCCCGCAGGGGCTCCGGACGCGCAGCGGGTCTGGGGGGGTCGCCCGCTTCGGGCTCTCTGAAGGGACGTTTCTCGGACAGTCATTTGGGGCCGGTGTGCTTGCCCCCCCACGAGAGATCGCTCGCTTGGAGGACGCGAGACCCGTAAAACTGAGAGTTGAGCCATCCCCAGAGAGGAGAACGTCGGCCCGCGAAGCTTTCCCCGGGGAGGGGAGGACGGATGGGGGGAAGCCACAGGTTGGGGGGAGACCAGGGGTCCGCGCACACGGACCGTCTGCGTCTTGGAGGACAGGGCAAACGTCCACCCGGACGGAAGGATGACTAAATAAGACCGAGCCGCAGTCCTGGGAGAGTCCAGCAGTCCAGCAGACAGAAAGGGTTAAGGAAAATGCAGTACGTCGCAGAGTATGTAAACCTCGCTAGTCAGGGAAAACAGCCTGGAACCGGCGGTGACTTAGCCGAATGGGGAAAAGGGGTGGGAGGAAGCGGTCAGTACGGACAGGCAGCAGCCCATTCCCAGGAAGAGAAGCAGGAAATTTGGGGGAACACGCGAGAGGAACCGTGTGTAATTAGGATTCGAAACTGGAGCAGTGGACAAGGATTTTTGTCTCTTTTAATTGCTGTTCTAGGCTTCTGGCCTAACTGGGTTCATCACTCAGCACGTCCAGGGCATCCTATTCTGAGCCCTAAAGAACAGCACTGAGCAAAGCAAAGATCCCTACCCTCCTTGGAGTATACATTGTCATTGTAATTCCTACTCAATGTAATAACCCTCACCGCATGTGGAGGTTAAACATAGTGTGGTTCAGCTCAGGTTTAGGTGGGACTGACCCTGGGTCTTGTGCCACAATCAGATGTGTGACTCTGAGTAGAGTCACTTAACCTCTAAGCCTCAGTTTCCCCTCACCTGTAAACTGTAAATCATATATGTGCCTACTTCGTAGGGTTGTGAGTATTTACAACCCTGTGGGTTAATATGTGTTCCTGGCCTATAGTAATAAGCACCATGTCTGTGCTAGTTTTTATAATTATTTACACCAGGTAACAAAAATTCTTCTATATGTATGTGAATGAACAACCCAAACATGTTCAGACAAGTGCATCAGTAATGTTTTTTATATGTTAATTCAGCAAACATTACCAAGTGATGGAGACAAAAAAAAAATGAAAGAATAAGCCACATCTTTGCCATCAAAGACTTCAGAGTCTTTAAGGAGAAATGAATGTAAGCAAATAATGATAAAATTTAAGGCAGAGAGAGATCAACCTGCCTGTGGGAGGGAGAGTTGTTAGAGAAGTTTGAGCCTTCCCAACTTCTGTGTGGAGCGGGATTCCAGGAATCTGAACGACAAAGGGCCAAGACATGAGTAACATTTCAAGTGTAAGGAACGCAAATTTAGTATGGACTATTTGGGGTGACTTTGGAGGTGTGGATGGGACCCACGAAGAAGTTAAAATTGAGAAGAAGAAGAAAAAAAAAGTTAAGAATTGGGAGCAATCGAAAGATTCTAAGCCAAGAAGGGTCTGTTTTAATTTTAGGATTGATTTGAGAGTATTAGGACCAAGAAGCAGGAAAACCACTTAGATGACCCTTTAAACAGGGAAGAAATGAAGATGCATTAGGACAATAGACATAGGGACAAAGAGGCAGACACGGGATCAGAAACACATGGAAGGCTAAGTCAACAAGATGAAGTAGAACGAGAAGAGCCACAAAAGTCTCAAGTTTGGGGCTTAGTAGGCCAAGGTTGTGCCACCAGCTAAGATAGGACATACAGGCTGGAGCTCATCTGTTAAAATGAATAGTTGGCACAACTTGATCCTTCGAAGTTACAGTGCATTTTGTGGGACAGTATGATCTGATGCTAGAGATTACCCACGTTAGCAAGTGAGGAAGACATAAAAAAGGGAGGATTTAAACTTTCCAAGATTGACCCAGGAGCTGCATATTTCACTTTGGGTTTTTTGTTTTGTTTTGTTTTGTTGTTGAAAGATGTTCTCTTTAAGCAATCTCTACACCCAATGTGGGCCTTGAACTCAGAACGCCGAGATCAAGAGTCCCACAATTCACTGACTGAGCCAGTCAGGTGCTCCAACATATTTCACTTTGTCACAATATCATAAAAGTAAAAGCCCCCCAGACATATAAGAATTTATATCTCGAGTACTGGTCATTGTCTAAAACTACAATTCCTGTATGGGCAGCTGGGTAACCATTATGAGGCATCAGAAGTGAGGACAGTTTTCCTTTGCAAAAGCCCTGCTAGTTAGTCCGTTTACAACCTACTCTGATGTCCATGACAAGTACCGCTTGTAGATTTGAAAGAGAAACACAAAGATTCTGGCAAGAGGCAGAATATGTTCCCCGTTCAACTCTTAAGTGACAGAGACCCAGATTTGATTCCCACTTCTGCCACCTGGAAAAGGAGATACACTGTCCCATCAGCAGCTCCACAGTGAGGGCCCTGCCAGGAGTCTCCGAACAAAGCACAAATCTTGTATACACCCCCCCTCCCCGCCAATTGAACCCAAACCACTCGAAATGCAAACGCTAAGATTTGCCTTGGGGTAAATGGAAATAACTTGAGTTGCACCATGGGCAAGCTATATGGAGAGTCAAATTCTAGAAAAGTTGCTAGAGAAGCAGGGGCCAGAAGATCTTAACAGCCGGTGACAACATCTGTGACACGGTCACCCTTCTCCACCACAAGAGAGCTAGAATGTGTTCGTCCTTGGCAGCTAACACCTCTCCTGGATAAACATCACCAATCCTTAGTCAGACACCGTTAATATGCTCACTTCCCGGCTGAGAAAGCGGAGGCTGGCCTAGGGAGAGCTAGAAGGGCCTGAGGGCACACAGCCAGGCTGCAAGCCCAGCTGGGACACAAGTGCCTTAGACTCCCCTTGCCACATTTCGCAAAGGAGGAATCAGGGCCAGAACTGAGCCGACTCACACGAGACCACACCGATGGTGCATGAGAGCTGAGACTGGAAATGCAGGAAGACGTGCACCATCTCCTTTATCACGGGCAACTCTGCACCGGATCCTCTTGTTCTCATTTTAAGCATGAGGAAGCTGAGGTTTTGAAAATCTCAGGACTTGCCTACAGATATAAACTCTTAAAAAAGGAAAAAAAAAAATCCAGCGGGACTTCCCAAGTGACCGCTTAGAAGTCACGAAAGCATGAAGTGTGAAAAGCACATCTGGAAAATGGGGAGCAAACCAGAGTTCGGGGCAGCTTTGAAGGAGTGAGATAATGAGATCTGAGCGCAGCGGACACCACGCAAAGAAAACTGTAGACGTGATTCCGATTCTGCTATCAGCATGTTTGTGCAAACGTACGCTAACTGAATCTCATCTCATCCAGCAGGCACCGCTCAGGCACGCACCATAGCGGCAGAGTTCCGAGGGGCGTAAAGTGGATGACGTTGGACCTACAGAAGGGTGGTACCCCAAAGCTTAATCAGGACACAGAAGTGAAATCAAGTGCACACAAAAACATCCCATTCATTCAACAAAGATTGTCCTGGAAACCTTCTCTAAGGCAGGCAGTGCGTGGTAATCCTCGGTTTCTGGGCTCCTGGGAGCTAAATCCCCTAGAAGTAGAAGAGTCAGTATCTTGATAGGTTACCAGAGGACTGTGGGCAAAAAACGGCAGAATGAAGGTATCTGATTTTTGATGAGCCCTCAGTCACTAGCAGACCTTGCACCTGATCCCCGAGGCTCCTCCTCTACTTCCTACAGTGTCATCTTTCCCTCAGGACCTTTCCTTCCCTTTCAAGCCAGACCAACCAGCTGTCCCCTTAATGCTACTCATCCCTGCCTCCTTCAGCAAATGGCTTCCACATTTATCCCTTCCCTCCGCAACGCCTGCCTCTCCCTTGTCACCGGCTCCCGTCCCTCTGTGTTCCCACGTTGCAGGCATTGGCCCATGTCTGTGTTCAAGTCTCACCAGTTCTTTTGAAATGTTTCTCAGGGTGTTGGTGAGAACACAGCGTGACTGGACCAGAGAGACCTTGGGAACGTGGGAGCGGAGATCAGAACATGTCCATCTTTGAATGCCACTTAGGAGTCGAGCCAACTCTCCGGCTCAGCGTTCCTGCTTGGGTTTCAAGCATCTTTCCAACAGGGATTAGCCACAGTAGATAATATTTGGTGACTGTATCTATATCCTGGACACTGCAAACCCGTTTACATGTTTTATTTCATGCTATGAGCTAGCTAGAATGCACGAGCTGCTTGTGAGCATTTCAGAGAATGCCTGTAAAGCTCTCTGAACAATGCCCAGCTCCCAACACCATACTATGAGATAAAAATTATTTTTTTCTCCATTCCCTCAGTGACCGACAAGTCTCCTCAAAGGTCTCTTTGACTCCCTACCCAATTAATCCTCTCACTACTTTTACACTTCCGGAAGTACAACTGAACAGATTCTCCATTCAAGCCTGTCTCCTTCCCTATCACTAAACCCAAACTCCAGGCTTCCTTTGTAAAGCTGTGTAGGTTCCCCTGCTTTCTACCCTTTTCCCCTCGGGGCATCCGCAGGAAGGGGAAGGCTGGCTGACCAGGCTGGGAGCTCTCCTGTCCTCTGGCTCCCAGGGGGTCATGCCGTAGGAGGCCCCAGCAGCAGATGGAAGAGTGGAAGGAGGGTGAGCGTGGGTTTCTATTTCCCCAGCGCCTTTCCTGCCAAGCCACAGGTTAGTGGTGGCTGTGGGTTCTCGAACAAAAGCCACGGTTCATGTGGGACAGCCCTCTCTCCATACAGAGACCCTCTCTCAGTTTTCATACCTCGACCTCCCCTGGCCCTTCGGGACTTGGGCTTCTCTTCTGAGTCAAATGGGAGCCGCTGGAGGGGACCCAGCGTGCCTTTGAGTCCCTAGCGGGTTTATTTTAACTCTGCCCACACCCATGTAAACAGCAGCAGCAGTAACTCTCCTTAGTTATCCCAATGGATTATGCCTTCTCTTTCCTTCCAGTACCCGGTAGGTACTCAAGCTCTCCATGATGACGCCTGCACTCAAACTCAGTCCAGAGCATGCCCTCCTGTTCTCTCTCCCTCTGCGCCCCTATTTCTTCCTTATCTCAGTACATCTGGTCCTCTAGCTTAAGAGGACTACCTAGATCCCTAACTCCTTGCTTCACAGAACCTTTCCTGAGTCATTAAGTTCCTTTTCAAAAGCCCTCCAATTATCTCTTCATCACACACGTAATCCATCGGTAAGCCCTGATGAGCTCACCTTCAAAATCTGTCTAGGATATGAGCACTTCTCACCTGGATGAGCACAACCTCCTAAGTGTCTTTCTGCTTCTGTTTATCCTGCAACAGCCAGTTTTCAAGAGGCAGCCAGAGGGGTCCTGTTAAAACTGAAGGCAGATCTGTCCTCCCTTCTCAAAACCCTCTGATGGCTCCCATCTGACCCAGAGGAGAAGCCTGAGTTCTACAAGGCCTCCATGATCTGGCCTGTCTGGTGCTTCTGTGACCTCTTGTCCCACTCTTGTTCTCTCTTCTCACTCTGCCCCAGCCACATTGGCCACCCTGACCCTGACGGTCCTCTGGCATTCCAGGCATGCCACTGCCTCAGGGCCTTTGTACTTGCTGTTCTCTCTGCCAGGAACATTCTTCCCCTAGAAAACCACATAGCTCAGTTCCTCGCCTCAGACAAGTCTTGGCTTAGAGGTTGCATTTTCAGTGAGATCTTCCCTGACTAACCTAAATACAGTACAACTTACCCTCACCCTGTGCCCCCACTTCCCTTCTGTCCTGCCTGCTTCCCTTTTCTCTGCAGCACTTTTGACCTAACCGGCTGTAAAATGTGCTCGTCATTTGTGTTTATTGCCCGTCTCCTCCCACTTTATGAAGGCAGGCAGAGAGATTTGTTGTCTCTTTTGCTCTCTGATGTACCTCTGGAGCGACGACGAAGCCTGATTTATGGTAAGTACGCGCTGTTAAAAAAAAAAAAATTGCTCCACTAGACCGTCCCTCAGATACGAGATGGTTATGCTCTCAACATTCCCTCATAAATCTTTTTGGATGGCATGGTGGTTTAGTCTGAGGAGAGCCCACAACAACCTGTTGGCTCTCGCCATCCCTGGAGACGCGGCCCCGACGTCAGGGTCAGCAGAAAGAGAGCTGGCAAGACCAGAAACGCTTTCTTCCTCTCCACAGCCTCCCCCCACAGTGGCCTCCCAGAAGAAAGGCCTCCTGCATTCTCTCAAAGGCAGAGCGAAGTCATCAGAGCCTGGAGAGAGGAAGGGCGTGTGGAAAGAGCGCGTTCAGGAGCAGGAAGCGAGGCTGCTTTAGGGAGACCGCCAGACCACTGTGGGGATGGGACATCCTGTCGTGCCTTTCCCGTGGATGTGGCTCGGCCTCTGCCTCCTCCCTGGCCACACAGCGCCCCCATACCCTCCCAGGAGAGAGCTCACTCTCCTGGCTCCCCCACCTCTCCTCAAGCAAGCACAGCCTGGATCACAAAAAGGAGGAGGCCAAGAAAACTGGCCTTGCCTGAGGGGGAGGTGAGTCTGGGAGCTGCTGGGAGCGCGGGGAAACTCAGCACGCCCAGGAGGAAGTCTGCAAGAAAGAACAGCGGATGGAGGGAAAGTCCAAGGAGGTGGGGCTGGGGAAGAAGGTAGTGCACCAAGGTCACTGGGTCATCTCACCAGGGACTATTCCCCTGTCACCAGTTATGCAACAGCTAAGTGCCTACCGCAAGGCCTTCCCGTTAATGACATTTGACACCCAACTGCAGAAATAACTCCCTGTTTGCAAGCTGGACAGAGCTTTCTGGTCCCTCTTTTTTATTTATGGGGAAGTCTGATCTGGAGCAGGGTGGAAAAAAAAAAAAACACAATCCACTGCTTAACACAAAATAATCAGTTTAAAAAAGAAAAGGCACCAAAGGTTTCAGATATGAATATTGGTAATGAGATGAAGTTCAGATGATGTTTGAGTTAAGAATCCAGAATCCCAAATCTTGCCTTTAGCCAGCCGCTTCCTCCCTCAGGGTCTCCAAGGAAGGGGGTACTGGCTGCAGGCGGTACTCGATTGACCCTGACCTCATCCTCTAATGATCTAGGCTAGATGGTATTTGCCCAGGCCAGCCAGTCTTGGGAGACTAGCACAAAGCAGCCTAGAAGTGCCTAAACAAAGCTGGGGGAAGGAAACAGCGAGAATGTGCCCCCAAAGCTTGAAGAGTGCCTGCCTGTCAAGGCCAGGACTCCCAGAGCCGTGGCTCCGAAGCCCAGCGGGTTTCGTCAGCTACAGGAGAGCAGAAGACATGCTCAACCCTTCTTCCCATAGCACCCAGCCTGCACTCTGGAAGAACCGGGCTTTGAGTGGGTGAGACATGGGTTGGTTTCCAACTGGCTTTTAAGGCAGCAGAAACCAGTATACTGACCAGGCCATGTGTTCATACCACTCACACAGAGGATATAACACAAAATTAACGCAATCCCGGGAGCACAAGAATTATCACAAAGTGGATATGTTCCCTACAATTTTTGTGACGGGCTTCATTTTCCATAACAACAACGGCGAAAGGATACAATTTCCTACGACAAGCCCATAACACAGGCTATGCCAAAATCTAACCTCACAAAGGTCACACGCTCCACAGAATTTAATTACAAAGGCTTTGCGGAGAGCAGAATACGAGAGGAGAACATCTTGCACTTTGCAGTAAATAATCCAGAAACCCAACTTCATGATGACAAGATAAATAAAATACTTAGTTTACCTTGAACAGGATCTTGGTCCCAAATGACAAATGCTTTCTAATCAGTAACTTTGGAACTACTGGGGTATATGTTATTCAGCTTTCTCTTTTTTCTTTAAAAAGAAAAAAATCTTTGCCACCACTTTGAAATCTCTCAATCTTGCAACTCCCCAAGTATTCTAACTGCTTGGTAGTCTCAGTAAGACGGGGATGGTTTGACCCCGCAGGTAAAAAGTTTACTCAACAGCAAAGAACCCAGACACAAACTTTGACAGCTGCATAAAGCAGGAGACACGTGGCCTGCCTGCTCCCAGCCAAGCTTGGCTTTCCAGAGCCTTCTTCACTCTCCACAAGAACCCATGGCTGCAGAATATACAACCCACAACCAGTGAATACTTCGCTGGGTGGAAGCAGCTCTTTTTTTTGCCAGTCTCCTGGGATTTTTTTTTTTAAACCTTCCTGGTCCTCTTTTCCCACCTGACACTTTTAGAGGCTTTGCTGTCCTGCCACCAGGTACAAAGCACCGCAGTAATTTTCTGAATGGATCCTGTGATGCAGTCATTTTGGTATAACCCTTTATTTAACACACCATTTTAACCCAAGGGTCATCACAAGTACCTTGTTTTAAAATTCAACCAAGTCATGTAGGAGGCAAGATATATTTGTCTGATCCTCAGTACCGGACCTCACTCCGTCACCAGCTCCTGGGACACCGGGGTACAGGAAAACAGGGAGGCCAGGGATGGGACTCAGGAATGGCTTTAGAACGGGTGGGATCCATGGGTCGCTCAGTCGGTAGAGTATGCGCCTCTAGATCTCGGGGTTGTAAGTTCGAGCCCCACGTTGGGTGTGGAGATTACTTAAAAATAAAACCTTAAGGGGCGCCTGGGTGGCACAGCGGTTAAGCATCTGCCTTCGGCTCAGGGGCGTGATCCTGGCGTTACAGGATCGAGCCCCACATCAGGCTCTTCCGCTAGGAGCCTGCTTCTTCCTCTCCCACTCCCCCTGCTGTGTTCCCTCTCTCGCTGGCTGTCTCTATCTGTCAAATAAATAAATAAATAAATCTTTAAAATAAATAAATAAATAAAATAAAACCTTAAAAAAAAAAAGAAGGAATGTAAGGGGTCTGTGTGGAGCAGGACTGCGGCTTCCACACTTCCTGCTAAAGCTGAATGTGTGTGTACCCGGGGGCCAAGCTGTCCTGCTATTCAGCTGTGCACCACAGAAAGGGACACGTGGTCATCGAAAGACATGTTCAAGTACGTTCATATAAAACTACCCATAATCGCCCCAAACTGGAAACAACCAAACACCCATCAACTGCAGAATGGATAAAGAAGTTGGAATTCGTTCATAATGGTAAACTATTGGGAATGGGGATGAATGTACAACATAAAGGACTCATAAATATAAGGATTGAGCGAAGAAGTCAGACACAAGAGTGCGTGCTGCATGATTGCGTTGACATGCCGTTCAAAACCAGGCAAACAGGCCTGTGGCATTGGAGCTTAGGAGAGTGGTTAGAGGTGCCTGGATGGCTCAGTCGGTTAAACATCTGCCTTCGGCTCAGGTGATGATCTGGGGTCTTGGGATCAAGTCCTGCATCGGGCTCCTTGCTCAGCGGGGAGCCTGCTTCTCCCTCTCCCTCTGCTTTCTCTCTCAAATAAGTAAATAAAATCTTTTTTTTAAAAGATTTTATTTTATTAATTTGACAGAGACAGCCAGCGAGAGAGGGAACACAAGCAGGGGGAGTGGGAGAGGAAGAAGCAGGCTCATAGCGGAGGAGCCTGATGTGGGGCTCGATCCCATAACGCCGGGATCACGCCCTGAGCCAAAGGCAGACGCTTAATGACTGCGCCACCCAGGCGCCCCCAAATAAGTAAATAAAATCTTAAAAAAAAAAAAAAGAAGTTAGGATAGTGCTTAGTTACCCTTAGGGTGGGGATAGTAACTGGAGAAACACTTCTTGAATTCGGGTATATTCTCTTTCATAATCTGGGATGTATTCACTTGGTGAAAAATTCACTGAGCCATACACTTATGGCATACGTTATACTCCAATAAAAAGTTTATATTAAAAGAAAAGACACAAAAGGAATAATTTCATGGTGTGGTTTTTGGTTTTTTTGTTTTTTAAAGATTTCATTTATTTATTTGACAGAGAGAGAAACAGCCAGCAAGAGAGGGAACACAAGCAGGGGGAGTGGGAGAGGAAGAAGCAGGCTCCCAGCAGAGCAGGGAGCCAGATGTGGGGCTCGATCCCAAGACTCTGGGATCATGCCCTGAGCCGAAGGCAGATGCTTAATGACTGAGCCACCCAGGAGCCCCTTCTTTTGTTTGTTTTTGTTTTTTAAAGATTTTATTTACATGGTGCCTGTGGTAGTCAGAATAATGGCTCACCAGAGACGTCCACATTCCTAACCCTCAGAATTTGTGAATCTCTAATGTTACCTGGCAAAAGGGACTTTGCAAATGGCCTTTAGTTAAGGATCGCAAGATGGGGAGACTGCCCTGGACCAGTCAGGTAAGCCCCATAGAATCACACAGGTTCTTAGGAGAAGAAAGCAACCTGGTACAAAATGTCTTTTGTAACCTGCCCTAACTGATACATACGGAAGGAGAATTCTAGAAAATGCAGTTCGGCTCAGCAAGTTGGCACATTACAAAGCTATCACATGACTGTACCCTTATTAGCTGGTGTACCTTGGGGAAAATTCTTTCACTTCATCTGAAAATTGAAATGATAATAATTACACACGGATTTGCATAAGAATTAAGGGAAATAATACATGTTCTAGGCACCATGCCTAGAATATAAGACCTCACATTTTTTGTTGAATTCGCTCATTGATCCCATTACTAACCGAGATGTTCAAAGAATATGCTTTTGGTTTAATTGTGTTACTCATAAGATAATTAGCTCTTTGAAATGGTAAAAGGATTATTACATGCAAACTTGAGATTAGTGATAACATCACAAATTTCGTATCCATTTCTGTAGAAGCAGCAGCCCTGAACCGTAAATACAGACTGTGCTTACGTTTCATCTTCCCTTCTGTTGACTTCTGTTTTTAAAAAGCAGTTTACAAATCAATATTCAATGTATGTTTCCCTTTTTACAAAAGAATTGAAGCCTTTTCTACAAAATGTCTGCATGGTCAGTGGACAGGGACTTGACTGTGGGCCCCCGCACGCTAGTCGTTTGGGCAAGTTAGGTGAACACGTGACTGGTCGAGAGTAAGAGAGGAGAGCGATCATTCCCCCACAGTCTTCATGAGCGCCCACCGAGAAAACGTGGGCTGCTGCTTACATCTGTACCTGGCACACGTTTGCTCGGCGTCATCATCACCGTTCATGTGCAGAAAACAGCCTGGACGCATATAAAGACGTGCAGGCTAACCCGTGGGGCAGGATGTTCCAGTTGTTTTCTCTTTTTCTAAGTAGGCTCCATGTCCAGCACAGGGCTAGAACTCACGGCCCTGAGATCATGACCTGAGCCAAAATCAAGAGTCGGATGCTCAACCGACCGAGCCACCCAGGTACCGCCAAGAGTCATTTGTTTCCTTCTTTGAGCGTCTGTCTTCAGAATCATCAACAATAAACACCCACGTTATTTTTGAAGCCCCTCGTGGCCATAACACCCTTTGTTTCTCTTCCAAGCCCTTTCTTTTGACTCCATCCACACCATCCCCATTGCACGTTCTGCTCCTCCACATACGAGTAAGTACTTACAAGTTAAATCCTTTCTGTGTCCCCAAGACCAAGCCAGCATCTCACTGTCTATATGGTTTTCTGCCATGATCGCCGATCTTTGGCCTCTGCGGGCTCCTCCATTCCCGAAGAGCGGCATCTTCTGTCCGAGCCCCTGTTAGGTAAGCAAGAGAGGCATCTCGAATAGTTGTACTGTAAGATTCAAATACGATTAGCATAGGGAAAACATTTTCTTCTAGCCAGTAGTAGGTAAGGTAGACCCTGCCAAACGAAACTCTACCTTTTCAACGAATGATTCAAGGGGCAAATATTTCTCCGTGGCTACCCTGTCATCTAAATTTAGATGCCTCAGCAAAATTACCCACATTTTAAAAATATTTATTTCAAGATTCCAAATAAATGTGGTGCCAAGTTTAGCAGTGTCAAAGCACAGGAATAACTGTGTTTTATTAGCCGAGTAATGTTCCTCTTCTTTTTTTGTTGTTTCGATTTTTTCCCCCTCAACTTTTTATTTTGAGCATTCTCAAGCCTATAGGAAAATTGAAAGAACAGTACCAAAAAATCCAATATATCCTTCATGTAGTTCATCAATTGTTAACTTTTTGCTGCATTTGCTTATTTTTATGCATTTGTTTTACTGAACCATTTGAGATTAAAACACACACATCAGGGGCTCCTGGGTGGCGCAGTCGTTAAGCGTCTGCCTTCAGCTCAGGGCGTGATCCCAGAGTCCTGGGATCGAGCCCCACATCAGGCTCCTCTGCTGGGAGCCTGCTTCTTCCTCTCCCACTCCCCCGCCGGTGTTTCCTCTCTCGCTGGCTGTCTCTCTCTCCGTCAAAAAAAAAAAAAAAAATCTTAAAAAAAAATTAAATAAATGAAAACACACACATCAGGAATTAACACCACAAATAATCGAATATGTACAGACAAAGGATAAGGACATTGTCCTACATGATCACAATACCATGACCACAATACCATGACCACACTCAGGAAAACAAACCATCTTTTAAGGCTATCTACCAAGAAGCATATATTCAAATTTCTCCAATTGCCTAAAATTGTCAAATATATATATTTTTAAAAGGTCTTTGTTTTTAAGTTATCTGTGTACCCTACGTGGGGTTCAAACTCACAACCCTGAGATCAAGGGTTGTATGCTCTACCAACTGAGCCAGCCGGGAGCCCCAAGTATAGCATATATAAGTATTTCTAAATCCGGAAACAGTCTTGTCTCATGTACTGCGTTTGGTTTTATCTCTTCGGTCTTTAGAACCATCTCTTCTCCCAACCTTCTTCCCTTTTTCTTAGACACTGACTTTTTTTTTTTTTTAAGGATTTCATTTGTTTATATGATGGGGCACCTGGGTGGCTCAGTCAGTGAAGTGTCTGCCTTTGGCTCAGGTCATGATCCCAGGGTCCTGGGATGGAGCCCTGCGTCAGGCTCTCTGCTCAGCGGGGAATCTGCTTCTCTCTCTGCCTCTGTCTGCTGCTCCCCCTGCTTGTGCTCTCTGGCTCTCTTTCTCATATAAATAAATAAGATCTTTTTTATTTAAAAGATTTAAAAGATTAAAAGATTTCTGAGCCTAAGGCAGATGCTTAACTGACTGTGCCGCTCAGGCACCCCTTAGACATTGACTTTTTTTTTTTTTTTAAGATTTTATTTATTTATGTGACAGAGACAGCCAGCGAGAGAGGGAACACGGCAGGGGAGTGGGAGAGGAAGAAGCAGGCTCCCAGCAGAGGAGCCTGATGTGGGGCTCGATCCCAGAACGCCAGGATCACGCCCTGAGCCAAAGGCAGACGCTCAATGACTGCGCCACCCAGGCGCCACGATAACTTGGTTTTTTAACATAAATTAAATCATGCAATAATTTGCTTGTTTCTCTCAATAAGACATTTTTAAATCTTCCTGATTCAGTAGATCCACCATGTTTTCCACTTAATATTCCATAGGGTGGCGTATTAAACACTTGCCAAAATCTGGGGGAACTACTAAAATAGATTGAATGTGTGTGTCCCCCCCTTGAATTTATATGTTGAACCCTAACCCCCAATGTGATGGCATTTAGAGGTGGGGTCTTTGGGAGGTGATTAGGTCATGAGGGAGGAGCCCTCATGAATGGGATATGTGCCCTTATAAAAGAAATCCCAGCGAGCTCCCTCACCTCGACTGCCATGTGAGGATACAGCAAGAAAATGGCTGTCTATGAAGGAGGAAGCAGGTCCTCACCAGACCAAATCTGCCAGTGCCTTGATCCGGACTTCTCATCTTCTATAATTGTGAGAAATAAATATTTTGTGCGCAAGCCACCCAATCTATAGTATTTTTGTTACGGCCACACAAATGGACTGAGACAACTATCTTCTCCCAGCCTGGCCCAAATTTTGCTTAATCAAAGTCCCAGTGGGAGAATGGGAGAAAGTTTTGAAAATCATATATCTGATAAGGGATTAATATACAGAATATATAGAGAGAACTCCTAGAACTCAACAATAAACAATAAACAACCCAATTCAAAAATGGGCGAAAGACTTAGACAGACATTTTCCCAAAGAAGATACACAAATCGTCAATGAACACATGAAAAGATCACTCAACATCAGTGATCACTGGGGAAACACAAACCGAAACAATGAAATTGGGGCACCTGGGAGGCTCAGTCAGCAGAGTATGTGACTCTTGATCTCAGGGTCATGAGTTCAAGCTCCATGTTGGATGCAGAACCTACTTAAAAAAGAAAAAAAAAGAAAAAACTACATGACATAACCACCTCATATCCCTTAGGATGTCTACTATTTTAAAAAGATCATAAAATAACAAGTGTTGGTGAGGATGCAGGGAAATTGGAACCCCTGTGCACTCTTGGTGGGAATGTAAATTGGTGTAACAGCTGTGGAAAACAGTATGGAAGTTTCTCAAAAAATTAAACATAGAATTGCCATATGACCCAGGGATTCCACTGGTAGGTATATACCCAAAATAACTGAAAGCAGGGATCTGAAAAAATATTTGTATACTCATGTTCATAGCAACATTATTCACAATAGTGAAAAAGTGAAAGCAACCCAAGTGTCCATGAACAGATGAAGGGATAAACCAAATGGGGTATATCCTTACAATGGAATATTATTCAGCCTTAAAATTTCCAGAAAGGAAATTTCTGACACATGCTACAATTAGGAATGAACCTTGCAGACTTTATGCTAAATGAAATAAGCCAGGCACAGAAGGACACACTGGTTCCACTTAGGTAAGTACTTAGAGTAGTCAAAATCGCAGAGACAGAAAGTAGAATGGTGGGGCACCTGGGTGGCTCAGTCATTAAGCGTCTGCCTTCGGCTCAGGGCGTGATCCCGGGGTGCTGGGATCGAGCCCCACATCTGGCTCCTCCGCTGGGAGCCTGCTTCTTCCTCTCCCACTCCCCCTGCTTGTGTTCCCTCTCTCGCTGGCTGTCTCTCTCTCTGTCAAATAAATAAGCAAAATCTTAAAAAAAAAAAAAAGTAGAATGGTGGTTGTCAGGGGCTGAGAGTAAGGGGAATGGGAAGTTATTGTTTAATGAGTACAAAGTTTCAGTTTTTTTAATGAAAAAAAATTATGGAGATGGACTGTGTTGGTGGTTGCACAACATTAGGAAAGTACTTAACACCCCTGAGCTGTATACTTAAAAATGGCTTGGATGGTAAAATTTATGTCATGTAAATTTTACAATAAAATAATCCAGTGGGCTTTTTTGTAGAAACTGACAAATTGATTCTAAAATTTATATGTAAAAGCAAAGAAACTAAAATAACCAAAGCAATTTTGAAAAAGAACGAAGTTGGGGGCTCCTGGCTGGCTCAGTTGGTGGAGCATGGGACTCTTGATCTTGGGGTTGTGAGTTCAAACCCCACGTTGGATGCAGAGATTACTTAAAAATAAAATATTTTTTTAAAAAGGAAGAAAAAGAAGATGGAGAATTTATATTACCTGATGTCAAAACTCCATGAAATAAATTGGAGTAACTGAGACAGTCTGCTATAAAAAGAATAGACACAGAGATCAAGGAAACAGAATAGAGGCTAGAAACAGATGCATACAAATAGAGCCAATTGGCTTTTGACAAAGATGCAAAGGAAATTCAAAGGAGAAAGGATAGTCTTCAAAACCAGTGCTTCAGCAATCAGACATCCCTATGCTAAATACCTCGCACCATAAATAAAAACTAACACAGAATGGAGACAAGACCGAAATAGAAACCTAAACCTATAAACCTTTATATTATTCAGTTAGGAAAAGATTTCATATGTATAAAACAAAAAGTATTATCCATAAATTAAAAAGTTGATAAATCAAACTTCTTATTTCTTGCTGCATCACAAATTATCCCAAAACGTAATGGCTTAAAACAATGCATATTTATTATCTCACCAGTGTCTGTAGATCTGAAATCCAGGTCTGGCTTAGCTAGATCCTGTCTCACAGTCTCTCTCTTTCAAGTCTCCAATAAAAGTGTTGGCCAGGGCTGGGATCTCATCTGAAGGTGCAACTGGGGAAGAATCCATTCCAGGCCCATGTGGTTTTTTGGCAGAATTCGTTCCTGGAGGGCTTTTTGTTGGAGGGTTTCAGTCCCTAGCTGCTGTTGGCTAGAGGCTGTCCTGTTTCTTCACACATGGGTCTCCAACACAGCTGCTTGCTTCATCAAATTGTACATGCCAAGAAGGTGATAGAGTCTACGAGCAAGACAAAAATGACGATCTTATGTAACGTAATCCCAAAGTGCTATCCTATCACCTTTGCTGCATTCTGTTGGTTAAAAGCAAGTAACAGGGGCGCCTGGGTTTCTCAATCCATTAAGCATCCAACTCTTGGTTTTCGGCTCAGGACTTGATCTCAGAGTCCTGGGATCAAGCACTGCATTGGGTTGCCCTCTCAACGGGGAATCTGCTTGTCTCCCTCTCTCTGCTCCTTCCCCTGCTCATGCTCTCTCTCTCTTTCCCTAAAATAAATAAATAAAGCTAAAAAAGGGGAGCCTGGGTGGCACAGCGGTTGGGCGTCTGCCTTCGGCTCAGGGCGTGATCCTGGCGTTATGGGATCGAGCCCCACATCAGGCTCCTCTGCTATGAGCCTGCTTCTTCCTCTCCCACTCCTCCTGCTTGTGTTCCCTCTCTCGCTGGCTGTCTCTATCTCTGTCAAATAAATAAATAAAATCTTTAAAAAAAAAAAGCTAAAAAAAAAAAAAGGAAGCAAGTAACAGATCCTGCCCACTCTCAAGGACAGAGGATTGCACAAGCGCATAAATATCAAGAGACTGCAATCACTGAGGCCATCTTAATATCTGCCCACCCCAGACTTTACCAAAATTAAACAGCTCTGCTCTTTGAAATACACTGTTAATCAAATGAAAAGACAAGCCACAGACTGAGAGGAAATATTTGTGAAACACATGTCTGATACAGGACCTGTATCTTCAATATGTAAAGAACACTTGAAACTCAATGATAAATAAACAACAAATTCTTTAAATGGACAAAAGGGTGATAGACACTTCACCAAGAATGACAAAGAAGTACATAAGGAGATGTTCAACACCATTGATCGCTCAGAAAATTCAAACTAAAACCACAGTGGGTACTACTACCCTCATAGCAGTATGCCTGAGTTTTTTAGAAAACTGATTATAGAAAATGCCAGCAAGGATGTAGAGCATCTCAAATTCTCATATATCGATGGTGGGAATACAAAATGATAACAGCATTTTGAAATACAGTTTGGCAATTTCTTATAAAGTTAAACACAGATTCACATTATATTCCGGAAAGGGTTAATTCAGCAGACCTGGGCTGCTCAAAATTTGCATATTTCCAAGGTCTTCAGGACTGGCCCTTGGTCCAGCTCCTAGGAGATAACCTCCGAGTCATTGGAATATCCTGCCTGATCAGAGTGTCTTTGTATGCTGTGACTGTGGACCACACCAGAGAGTTTATGCTAATAATATGATTTATGATGAACGCTCTCTTTTGAGTGCCTGAGGTTTTGGCTGAATTGTAGCTTGACTTCTGGGGGACTGGGGTCTGAGAGGCTGAGGTCAGTCACATGGGTGCTGCGTGTCTACATGACTGACTCCCAGTAAAAATCCTGGACATCCAGGCTTAGGTAAGCTTCCCTGGTTGGCAACCCTTTGCACATGTTGTCCATAGAGGCGCTGGAAGAATTCAGGGCTCTCCGTGGGACTCCACCGGAGTTGTCCTAACTCGGAAGCTTGAGCCTGGTTTCTCCCAGACTGCACCCTATGTGCTTTTTCTGTTGCTGATTTTCGTCTACCTTTTGCTGCAATAAAATACAAGCATGAGTATAACAGCTTTTCTGAATCCTGTGAGGCCTTCCAGTGAATCAGCAAGCCTAGGGGTCGTCTTGGGGACCACCAATGTCTTGGGGACCGTTGGCCCCAGCTATTTCATGCCTAGCTCAAAACATGAAAATATATCTTCTCTCAAAAACCTGTATGTGAGTATTTATAAGGGTCTTAGTGATGAAATCTTTAAAAACTGGAAACAAGCAACCAAAATGCTCTTCAACTCGTGGATGGATGACCAAATGGCAGTACAGCCATATACTGTACTCAGTGATAAAGAGGAATGAACTGGTGAGGGGCACCTGGATGGCTCAGTCGGTTGAGCATCTGACTCTTGGTTTTGGCTCAGGTCATGAGCTCAGGGTCCTGAGATTGAGCTCCGCGTTGGGCTCCACGCTCAGCGGGGACGCTGCCTGGGATTCTTTCTCCCTCTTCCCCTCCCCTTGCTCATACTCTCTTTCAAATAAATAGATAAATCTTAAAAAAAAAAAAAAAAGAGGAACGAACTGGTGAGACACTCAACAACCTGAATGAACCCCAAGAGCATTACGCTAAGTGAAAGAAGATGGACTCAACGGGCTGCATACTTCCTGATTCCATATACAGTATATGACTTTTGTGCAAAGGCCAAACTCTAGGGACAGAGAACAGATCAGTGGTTGCCAGGAGCTGAGGGTGGGAGGAGGGGTCGTCTACCAAGTGGCATGAGGGGACTTTTTGAAATATTCTGTGTCTTCAGTGATTTCATGATCGCATGTGTTTGTCAAAATCACCAAAAAAAGTGAATTTTGTTGTGTATAAATGAACATGATTTTTAAAAAAATAACAAGGAGTTGGAAATTTCAGGAAATCAAATAGCCTAGAGATGAGCCAAAGGATTTTTCTCCTGCCTCTGGGCTCTAACAAATACCTTACTGCATAATGTGACATTATGACATTGATTTCAGTCCTCGGTTTGTGAGTTTTCTTTTCCTTATGCTTTTGCAGGTCTGCCCCTCTGTACTTTTTTGACTTTTAAATTTGATTTCCATAAAATAATATGTGTAATATAGATGTAAGTTATGAAGCCCAATGTTAAAATCAACTCCCTTGAACACTCGATCCAGTTAAAGAGTTAGAACATTATCAACTTTGTAGAAGTTGTCCTCCCGATCTTATATCTGGGTCGGCCCCCAGAAGCAGCCACTGGCCTGAACTGTATGTTTATCAGACACTTGCTTTGCTCTTTGTACATAGTTTTACTAGATATGTAGGATTCCTTCAATAAAATACAGTTTGGTTTCCTTGGTCTTGAGTTTGTAGAAATGGGATCATACCACATATTGGTGAGATCAGCTGGGATCTCTCCATAAAACAAAAGTCCACTCTGGGGTTCAAATGAAGAGATTGTATTGGAAGAGCCACAAGTTATGGTCAAAATTGAGGGAACCAGGGCGCCTGTGTAGCTCAGTCGGTTAAGCATCTACCTTCGGCTCAGATCATGATCCCAGAGTCTCATGATCGAACCCCGAGTCGGGCTCCCTGCTCAGTGGGGAGTCTGCTTCTCCCTCTCGCTCTGCTCCTCCCCCTACTCGGGCTCTCCCTCTCGTTCTTGCTCTCTCTCTCAAATAAATAAATAGATAAATAAATAAATAAATTCTGTTTAAATTTGAGGGAAACAACAAAGGACATTGGGGCTCCCAGAGACCAGCCGCAGTGGAGAGCCATTACCCCCTAGGTCTGATGGAGCAAGGGAGCAAACCTGTCACCAGATCCAGTGAGAGCTGGGCCACTGGACGAGGAGCTGGAGCTGTGGAAGTGATCACAGCCACTGCCACAAGCACTGGAAGAAATAGTCCAACTATTTTCTCCTCTTGCCCTGTGACGTCTTGCTGCCATTCCCGTTGGAGGAAGCCAGCTGGACCCCAGCTGCAAAAAAAGGCACCAATGTTGCAATCCGCAGATCAAGCATTTGTGGACACAGGGCAGCGCAAAGAAGGACAGGTCGTGATCGGGGTAGGTGGTTGGAAGCAAATAAAGGAAAACCCAACTCTCTTTGTCAATATGCTCTCGCTCAGTACAGTACCGTGTCTTGGGGTCATCTCTGTTGTAATGGCTGTGGCTCGCTCATTTTCAAGTACTGTTTAAATGCCATTGGGTGGATATCCCTTTATTAGTCCATTCTCTTGTGGATGGACATCTGCTTCCAGTTTTTACTGCTAGGAACAAGGAATGCGGCTGTGAAGATTTCTGTGATAACGGGTGGAGGGCTTTGCCTGTAACCAAGAATGTCATCAAAGTGGGAAATATCATGTGCTTTTTTATTGGCTTTCCTGGGGCAGAAGGGACCCAGTCAGGTCGCCTCACCTCACTCCAGAGCAACTGTTGGTGGTTTTCATTGTGGTAAAACATACATAATGCAAAGTGTACCATCTTAACTATTTTCGGTGTACAATTCAGTGGCATTAAGTGCGTTCACAAGGCAACTGTTTATTGAAAATTTGTGACGCTAAACCGCTAGTTGCGTAATTTTTAAACCAAGATTTCTCCCACAAATTTTACATATGTAATATGTTCCACTTGTCACAATTTCTTGATATATTTGCGAGAAAGGCACACAGAGTTCTTGGTGATATTTACTTGAGTAGGAAAGTACAAGTCTGGGGATTAAAAAAAATCTCTCTTAATAAGATTTTAATTTCTTAGAGCCCTTTTCCATTCACAGCAAAATTAAGCAGAAGTAGCAGAGATTCCCCATATCCCTTTGCCCCTTACAGGCACAGCCTCCCCCCACCACAGTGGCACATTTGTTACAGCCCCTGAATCTACGTTGACACGTCACTATCACCCAAAGTCCACAGTTGACATTAGGGGTCTCCCTTGATGTTGTACAATCTGTGGGTTTGGACAAACAGATAATGACGTGTACTATCCATCATCATGGTCCATACAGAGTAGTTTCACTGCCCTAAAAATCCTCTATGCTCTGCCTGTTCATGCCTCCTTCTTCCACGAGAGTGTAAGCTTTTATTTTCATGTTAATATTAAAGAGCAATGTAAAGGAGGTCTTAGGCCTATGAAGCACGACTCTGATGAAGTTGGTTTAGCCAGTCCCCTACCGAGAGACTCTGGGCTCTTACCAATTTGCACCATTGCAAACATTTCTGCCGTGATCGTGTTCCTCTTTCCCTCTTGGTGTTCTCTCGAGTTTTTTTAAGGTAAGCACTAGAAATGGCATGGCTGGGACATGGGAAATAGTGCATTTTAATTTAATAGGTACTGCTGAATTCCTTAGTCGGTTCTTAAAATGTCTAGAATGCTTAGATCAGCAGCGTCCTACAATATTGTAGTCATTCTCCGGAGCCCTGGAGATCTAAAAGCATGTTAGGGCAGGTGGGCCTAAAGGATATGATTTAGGTCTTGTCTCTCCCAAATCTGCTTGAGCAACCATGCACAAATCTTTCATTGTTTTTAAAGATCTTCTTTATTTATTTGAGAGAGAGAGAGTGAGAGCAGGGGGAGGGGCAGAGAGAGAAGCACACTCCCCGCTGAGCAGGGAGCCCGACCTTGCTTGATTCCGGAACTCTGGGATCATGACCTGAGCCGAAGGCAGACGGACTGAGCCACCCAGGTGCCCCAACAAATCTTTCATTTAATTCACTTAACAAGTGTTTGTTGAGTGTCTATTATGTGCTGGTGCTATTGTAACCTCAGAGGATAAAGAGGCTGAGAAGCAGACAAGTTCCTTTTAGTCAGGAGTTGGGTATTCTCGCCACTGTGAGCTTAGAATGTTCTGGACAGTGCCCGATTCCCCAACAGGGACTCAACATGTGTGTGTTCATGCTGGTCTGGCTTTGAACAAGATAACCTTTCTTGGTTAACTGGTTGAAACAAATAGTTTTCCTATTAATAAGAGCCAAAATTTTACCTTTCTAAAAAATATACCATCTCCAATGTAGTCCATAATTACAGAAACTCAAAATTGTTCCACGTTTATCCAAAAAAAATGAAAACACATACACACACACACATTTGTACCAGATTGTTCATTGCAGCTTTATTCATATTGCCAGAAAATAGGAACATCCCAGCTGCCCATCAAGAGGAGAATGGGTAAACGATTCATGGTGTATCCATACATCGGATTTGTATTCAGCAACAGCAAGGAATGAACAAATGATTACTCAATCACATGGATGAATCTCGAAAACATTATTCCGAGGGAAAGAAGCCTGATTCAAGAGTATATATCACATGATTCCACTTATATAAAGTTCTGGAATAGGCACAACTGAGCCGCAGTAAGGCTATGGGTTGGGGCAAGGGAGGAGAGGAAGGGGCATGAAGGCACCTCTGGGGTGATGATGAGTCTCTAAATCTTGGTGGGGTTTGGGCTACGCAGGTGTAGCTCATCAAACAGTACGCTTGAGCTTTGTAAATTTCATCAGATGCAAATTTTACCTCAAAGGAAAAAATAGAACCATAAGCAAATACTGAGCTCTACCTATTAACGTGTGTGCTGAAGCATTAGGGGGAAGTGTACTGATGTCTGCAACCTCCGTTGAAATAAATGAAAAAAAGTAAGATGAATTGATGGATAGATGGAATGGGAAGAGGGACAGAACAATACGGAGTAAAGCGAGTTTAGTGAAAACACAAACTGTAGAATCTGGGTGGTAGGTATTTGGGTGCTCTCCATACAATTGTTTGACTTTTAGGGCGCCTGTGTGGCTCAGTCCGTGAAGCATCTGCCTTCAGCTCAGGTCAAGATCCCAGAGTCCTGGGCTCGAGCCCTGCAAGGGGCTCCCTGCTCAGGGGGGAGTCTGCTTCTGCTTCTGCCTCTGCCCCTCCCCCTGCTCATGCTCTCTCTCTCTCTCTCTCTCATTCACTCTCTCTCCCAAGTAAGTAAATAAAAATCTTAAAAAATTTTTATCAAAAAAATTTTTTGTATAAAAACTTTCATAATAAACTTTCATAATAAAATGTTGGGACAAAAACTATACCGCAAACTGGGGGAAACTTGACTCATTTTCCCTGGAAGGCTGAAATTTAGCCAGGTAAAACTGAATTCAAGTTCTAGCCATGCAGGTTTCTGGCTGGTCACTCAAGGTGTGTTTACTGCAGTTTTCTCAGTATCATGTGGAGAGGATTCTTTTTTTGTAGGGTTTTATGGGAATTGAAGTTTTTCTTTTGTTAAAGATTTTATTTATTTATTTGGGAGAGACAGTGAGCAAGAGAGAGAGAAGAAGCAGGGGGAGGGGCAGAGGCAGAAGGAGAAGAAGACTCCCTGCTGAGCAGGGAGCCCAACTTGGGACTCGATCCTCAGACTCTGGGATCACGACCTGAGCTGAAGGCAGAGGCTTAACTGACTGAGCCCCCCAGGCACCCCTGAAAATTGAATTTAGGTAATATACTAAAAGAATGTGAATGACACAGCAGCTGAACAATGAACAGGAGCTTTTATATTATTATTGGTGACTATAATGAAAGACTTCAAAAAAGACAGCCCTCAAAGTGGACTAGAAAAATCTAAGGAGGCTTCCTGGAAGAGGGGTGATGTTAAAAGAAGAGTAGAATTCAGACAGGGCAAATCAAGGGCATTCCTGGTGGGAGAAAAAGCCTGAGGAAAGGCCTAGAAACAAGAACGAGCTCATTGGGCAAGATTGGTGAGAGGACCCTGCATTTTTTTTCCAAGAGAAAATAAAAATATCTACATCTGTGGATCTCCAGATAAAGGAAGACTTGTTGAACAATTTAACATGCCCCCATGAGCCCTTCTAGGGGCAGGATCTTTAAATACTAAGGACAAGACGGTTTTCAGTTGTGAGAGTAGACTTTTACTGTCTACTGCTTTTCAACTTTCTTGAAACAAGATTCCTTTCTCTTTATCCTCTGCCAAAAGATGCCCTGGTGAACCGGGCCTGGCAGGAGCTGAAGCTTCCAGTGCGTCCTTCCTCTACTGGGGCACGACTACCCCCAGGCCAATCTCACCCTAAAAGTGCAGACTAAAGGAACTCAGGAGGAATGGAGCACTGAGAGGCAGGGCCATTCAAAGCACCCTGAATCGGAGCACCCCACCTCCATCACGCCCTCCAAGGCACAAACCATCCCACTTCCCAGGGTGACTGTTGCCATGGCCTCCTGCGTGTCCCTCTGCCCCGCGCTTGTCCTGCAAGCAGGCAGAATAATGGCCCCGTAGTGTCCTGTCTGCAGCTTCAGAGCCTGTGGATCTGGCAAAATGGATTTTGTGGATGGAGTTGGACTCTGAGGTGGGAAGAGTATTCTGGCACATCTGGGTGGGCCCAATGTCCTTATGAAAGGGAGGTAGGAGGGTCCAAGGCAGAGAAAGAGGTGCGGGGGCAGAAACATAGGACAGAGTGCTGCAGTCGTTGGAGGCGGTGGCGCGCAAAGCCAGAAATGCCGATGGCCTCCAGGAGCTGGAAGAGGCGAGGATGTGCCTGGAGCGGGAGTCTGCCCTAGAGCCTCCAGAAGGAACATGAAAGGAAAGGCTGAACAATTGACTTCAGCCCAGTGAGATTCCTCTTGGACTTCTGACCTCCAGAATAATGGCTCCCAGAATTAAGACAATAAACTTGTGTTGTTTCAAGCCTCCAAAGTTGTGGCAATTTGTTCCAGCAGCTAGAATTAGCTTTTAAAGATGTAAACCAGAGCACATGGATACCCTGCTGAAAACCCTCCAAGGCCTTCCCCTCACATCCAGAGTAAAATCCAAACTCTCTATAATCTGGTTTCTACCGATGACTTCCTCCTTGGCCCCTACTTCTCTCCCTAACCCTGTTTACTCTGCCTCACTTCCTTGACTAAACCCAACTCACTTCTACCTCAGGGCCTTTGCACTTGCTGCTTTCTCTGATCAGAATGCTCTTCCCGCAGACTTTCACAAGGCTGGCCTGTTCGTGTCTGTTCTGAAATGACACTGGCCCAAAACAGCATTCCCTAAACACCCTGTCCAAAATAACACTGCTCCAGTTTCTAGCTTCTTACCCTTCTTTAGCTTTCTTCATAACATGACTTCTTGAAATTATATCATGTGCATATTTTAATTTGTCTCTTGCCCGCCTCCACAGTAGGATGTAAGCTCTGATGTGTCTCTAGCACATGGGCCGTCCTAGTACCTTCATGTGAATGAAGAATGAACAGAAGCTACCTTCCTCATCCCACACTGTGGCTTACCAACAACCCTCCCACTGATAGATCAGTTTTCATGCAACATGAGGAAAGAGCTGGATGGTCAAGCATTTGGGTTGCTGATTATGTGATTTCTTGTGCTTTCTGGTGGAGCTGGGAATAAATCAACAACAAGCCCCCAAGCCAGTCATGAACTAAATAAAAAAGGACCTCAATTCAAAAGTATCTCCCCTACAGCGCCCAGCTGGAGATTTTTTTATTTATTATTTTATTTTATTTTTTAAGGTTTTTTTTGTTTTGTTTTGTTTTGTTTTGTTTTGTTTGAATTCATTTGAGAGAGAGAGAGAGCATGAGCAGTGGGGAGGGACTCCATCCCTGGACCCTGAGATCATGACCTGAGCTGAAGGCAAACGCTTAACTGACTGAGCCACCCAGGGACCCCTGGAGATTTTTTTAAAAAATTATCTTTGGAGAGGCGCTTGGGTGGCTCAGTCCTTAAGCGCCTGCCTTCGGCTCAGGGCGTGATCCCAGAGTGCTGGGATGGAGCCCCACATAGGGCTCCCTGCTCTGCTGGGAGCCTGCTTCCTCCTCTCCCACTCCCTCTGCTTGTGTTCCCTCTCTCACTGGCTGTCTCTCTCTCTCTGCCAAATAAATAAATAAAATCTTAAAAAAAATTATCTTTGGAGATTCAAATGCCTCATCTCATTGTCATCAAGGCCTTTCACATGGCTAGCTCAGTCTAAATGGGGGCTGCAGTTCTCCGTGAAATCTCTTTTTCTTGGGAGGGATTCAGGCAAGGGTGGAGGAGAGAGGTTGAGCACAGGACTCGAAGAGATTGGGATGAATTCTTGTCAGGTGGTCCTCCTCTCCTTGAATACTCCCCAGCTCATCGTTTACAACATGTTTATGGATACTTGAAGAGTTCTTTCCAGACCTTTCATCCAAAAGGCACCATGACAGAGCTGACATGCAAATGCAGGTGGCACATTGTGGTTTCCTTACAAACCGGTCCGCACTACGGTGGTCCCCTTACCTACTCAGGCATGGTTCATCAAGAATTGCCTGCAAGATCTTTTTCAGAAGCTTCCTCAACGCATCAGTAAGTTGGTGCTGCTGCTGGAACACGTGATCTCATGTTGCGGGCAACACGGCCACGTTCTGACAGGGTATCCTGCTCCCTTCAACCTCGCTACTCTGATTCTTGGCCATTGC
Source organism: Ursus americanus (assembly GCF_024610735.1). Lineage (NCBI taxonomy): Eukaryota > Metazoa > Chordata > Mammalia > Carnivora > Ursidae > Ursus > Ursus americanus. The sequence goes on from NC_142130.1 coordinate 93,572,190, forward strand.
GGGGTAGAGGTAAGGCAGGGGGGTGAAAACACCCCAGAGGAGGTCCAAAGCTCCACTTTGGGTCAGGACCTCCAGGACCATGAGGAATGTGTCCAATTTGCCCTCAAATTGGAACCCTGGTCTCTTGCCCAGTTTTTCGAGAATCTTTAGCTCAGCTCTAAACTGAAAAATCCTGACCTGGATTTCTTTTCCCTCCTTAGTTTCATTTTTTTTTTTTTACAAAATTATTATATGCTTATTTTAACAAATTCAGATCATATAGACATAAATAAATTTAAATTCCCTCTCGAACTGTTGTTCCTCTCCTCTCTGAATCATGCTCCCTTGGGGGAGCCACGGTTAACACTTTCCAAGTGTCCTTCTCTGGACTCACCAGATACATCAGGACAATGGAATTATGTTGTGCTATTGTTCTGCAACTGGCATTTATTACTCACTCACGTGTTCTGGATCTTCTTCCATGTCAACATACACACGTCTATCATCTTTTTAGCTGAGAGCTATCCTGTAACTAAGGCTCGATGATGTACTATAACGTATTGCTGGACATGTGGACTCTTACAAATTTTATTACATGGATTGTGCTTGCACATATATCCTTATGCAATTGTAATTTTCTTATGAGTAGACTCTCAGAAAATAAATTATTAGGTCAAAGGATGTATTAATCAGGATTCTCCAGGGAAAGAGAATAGGATATGTAATACATACAGATTTATTTTAAGAAATTGCCTCATGTGATCTATGGAGGCTGGGAGGTCCAAAACCTGCAGTTCAAGTCCGAAGGCCATCCGCTGCAGAATTTCCTCTTAGCTCTGGAAAGGTCAGTCTTTTTGTTCTCTCCAGATCTTCAATTGATCGGATGAAGCCCACCCACATTATGGAGGACAAGCTGCTTTACTTGAAGTCTACAAATTTAAATGGTCATCTTATCCCAGACGCCTTCACAGAAGCATCTAGGGTAATGCTTGACAACATTTGCGGTCACCATGGACCAGCCACATTTCTATGTAAAATTAACCATCACTAAGGATATCGTCATTTAAATTTTTGATAAGTACTACCAAATTGCCCTCTAAAAAGGTCATTTCCAGTTGACACATCAACCCAGCATATGGGGAGACATGCCTTTTATCCCCATCCTTGGGGCGCCTGGGGGGCGCCGTTGGTTGAGAATCTGACTCTTGGTTTCGGCTCAGGTCATGATCTCGGGGTTGTGGAATCGAGCCCTGCGTCAGGCTCCGTGCTCAGCAAGGAGTCGGCTTCTCCCTCTCCCTGTCTCCTCCCCCTGCTCTCTCTCTCTTTCTCAAATAAATAAAAATATTGAACCCCCATCCTTACCAACATGAAATATTATCACCATTCCTTTAAATTTTTACCAATCCAACAGGCAGAAATGATATCTCTGTTGTTTTTATTTGCACTCCTCTCTAACGCAGTTAAAACTATTTTTAAAAGAAAATAACCAATGTGGACAAAAGTGCGGAGAAATCGGAACCCCGGTGCACAGCTGGCAAGAATGTAAAATGGTGCAGCCGCTGTGGAGATGGTATGACAATGCCTCAAAAAATTAAACATAGAATTACTGTATGATCCACCAATTCCACTGTACGGTATGTGCCTAAAAGAACTGAAAGGGACATAAGCAGGTGTTTTTACATTTGTGTTGTAGCAGCATTATTCGCAAGAGACGGGAGCAACTCAAGTGCCCATCTACGCATGCAGTGGGATATTATTCACCGTTGAGGGGGAAGGACATTCTGACACCTGCTACAACATGGGTGAAATCTGGAGACATGCTAAGTGCCATCAGCCAGTCACAGAAGGACAGATATGATCATTCCACTTATATGAGGTCCCTAGAGCAGTCAGATCCATAGAGATGGAGAGCGGAACGGTGGGTGCCAGGGTCTGGGGGAGGGGAGGATGGGGAGTCAGTGTTTCATGGGGACAGTTTCAGTTTAGGAAGCTGAGTATGTTCTGGAGACAGATGGTGGTGATGTTTGCACAACAATGGGAAGGTACTTAAATGCCACTGACCTGTATACTTAAAAATGGTTGAAATGGTAAATTTTATATGTATTTTACCACCAAAAAACTATTTTAAAAATTTGAATTTCTTCTGAATTGTTTTTTCATTCCATTTACTTCTACTGCTATTGGATATGGACTAGGATTTGGAAGTTCTTTGTTATATGTGTTGCAAATATTTTCTCCCAATCTAACATTTCTCAGGTATTGGTTCAAATAAAATCACACAAAAACTAAAAATGTTATGAGATCAAATATTCATTCGGGCTTTTCCTTTATGGGCTCTGGATTTACTACTTTGCAGAGAAAGGAAGGTCTATTTTGTAATCATACAACTATGCTACACTTTTCTCTGGTATTTTCAGAGTTTTTCTATATTTGGATTTTTATATTTTATTTATATTTATATTTTTTATTAAACATATTTTTATTTAAAAATCTAGATATAGATTATTGAAAATATTTTTATATATTTGTATTAAAATAGATTTTAATCTATTGGAATTTATCTCCATGTGTGGTAGAGGGAAGAGGTCTAATTTCTATTTTCCTAAATGGACAGCTGATTGGACTGAAACTTTTTTTTAAGATTTTACTTATTTGTCAGAGAGAGAGCACAGCACAAGCAGGGGGTGGGGCAGAGGCAGAGGGAGAAGCAGACTCCCTGCTGAGCACGGAGCCCAAGGTGGGACTTGATCCCATGACCTTGGGATTATGACCTGAGCCGAAGGCAGACACTTAACCGACTGAGCCACCCAGGTGTCCCTGAGACCCCTTTTTGAATGGTCTTTTCCTCAGTGATTTGGAATGCCACTCTATCATATTAAATCTGTTTTGCCTAGTCTGTTCCATTGGTCTTTGTGTCTATTTCTGTTGCAAACTCATATTGTCTTTATTACTATAGTTTGATAGGAACTTTTGATACCTGGTAGGACAAGGCTTCTCTTATATTCTTTTATCAAAAATTCTTAGCTAGTCTCACAATTTTCTCTTTCTGATGGTCTTTATTGTTTTTTTTTTAGTTTTTTTTTTTTTTAAGATTTTATTTTTAAGTAATCTCTACACCCAACTTGGGATTCAAATTCACAACCCCGAGATCAAGAGTTGAATGCTTTGGGACACCTGGGTGGCTCAGTCATTAAGCGTCTGCCTTCGGTTCAGATCATGATCCCAGGGTCCCGGGGTTGAGAGCCCCATTGGGCTCCCTGAGCAGTGGGGGGCCTGCTTCTCCCTCTTCCTCTGCCTGCCGCTCCCCCTGCTTGTGTGTGCGTTCTCTCTCTCCCTCTATCTCTCTGGCAAATACATAAATAAAATCTTTAAAAAAAAACAAAAACAAAACAGTTGCATGCTTTACCGACTGAGCCAGCCAGGAGCCCTGCTGATGGTCTTTAGAACCATCTTTCCAGCTCCTCATGAAAATTCTACCAGGATTCTGATTGGAATTGCATCACATTTTCTTAGGTAGAGAGAACCGACACCCTTAAATGCTGACTCTTCTTAGGAACCCTGTTTTCTCATTTATTCAGATCTTCTTTTATGTCCTACAGCCAAGTCTTATATTTTCCTTTTACAGAGAAAAATGCTGATTTTTTCTGCTGACCGAGACCCATTTTGAGTCCCAGAAATTTGGAAGAGCCGTGTGCTCCTTTGCCAAGTACCCAGAATCTCTTCACTCTGATTTCTAAGAGGTCACTTTACTCTTATGAGCTCAATTAAATTTGCTGAATTTATTTATTTTATTTTTTAAAAGATTTTATTTATTTGACAGAGACAGAGACAGCCAGCGAGAGAGGGAACACAAGCAGGGGGAGTGGGAGAGGAAGAAGCAGGCTCCCGCTGCCGGGAGCCCTATGCGGGGCTCGATCCCAGGACTCTGGGATCACGCCCTGAGCCGAAGGCAGACGCTTAACGTCTGAATCACCCAGGCGCCCCTAAATTTGCTGAATTTAATATTTAGTTTACCTTTGCTTCGACGATAAATGAGATAATGAGAAGTAAAGCCAAGAGTGAGAAATTATGCTACAACAGCTAAGACTCCTTTAAAAACATTTTTTATGAAAACGCAAATCCGCACTGGTGGAAGTGATCACCTTGCGCATTTCAGTAGGCGGCCGCACCCTGACACAGACCCATCCAAGCATGCAGTCCTCGCAAGGCTTCCTCTGACTCACGCAGGACAGGTTAGTGTATTTAAATTTGTTCATACATAACTTGAATTTATCATTCGTCTTTATCCATTTTTCAGCTTGAATTTCCTGTGGCTAACATAAAGTGCTTTCAGAGGTACAATTTAATATTAACATAACTGAGCTATGAATTCCAGTGGATCTGCAGCAGGAATCCTTACCGTTCAGGGTGTAAGGAAACAGGGCCGGACTCACTGCCACATTCTAGTAAGATCACAGCCAGATCGTAGGAGAAGGAGCTCTCACGTTCAAGGCTCGACTTCAAGCGAGTTAAATCGAATGTATTCTCTAAGGCTTTACTGATCAGCCTGTGCTGTGGCGAAGGGGGGGAAGTCCACCAGGAATCTGGTCAGCATAAGCTGGGAAGATCACTGAGGACTACATCAGACGTTTACTGGGCACGGTGTGCCAGACGCGGCGTTAGCTCCTCAGGACCCTCTGCGGAAGGCATCAGGAGCACTTCAGTTAAGGCCTATTCCTTACCTTTTGCCCCTTCCGTTGCGGGGTCACGTTCGTCCGCGAGAAGAACGTGGGGAGCTGGGAACAGCAGCGGCTGAGACTGTCCCCAACTCGGGTCTGCATTTACGCGGGGAGTCCCGGGCTGCGCTGCCTCTTCTCCCCAGCGCCCAGCACTAATCACATCACTTCACACTGCCAAGCCCTCAGGAAACTCCAGAACACCGACTTTTTAAAACCAATGTAGAATCAGCATCTGGAAGGTTGTATGTTGATTCTAAAGGCCGAACTAGCCAGACTGGATTTTTCTTTTTAAGCAGCTTCTTGCTTGGTTCAAGTCAATCTGCATCCAACATCCAACCCTGACAAAATGCGCAAAACTTCAAAAATAAATGAACATTTTTTGGAACAATTTTTATTGGTAATGTACATTTTTGCTTCCTGTGTATTTTCCTATTTATACATTATTATTTTTATTTATTTTATTTTATTTTTAAAGAATTTATTTATTTGACAGAGAGACAGCCAGCGAGAGAGGGAACACAAGCAGGGGGAGTGGGAGAGGAAGAAGCAGGCTCCTAGCGGAGGAGCCCGATGTGGGACTCGATCCCATAACGCCGGGATCACGCCCTGAGCCGAAAGCAGACGCTTAACGACTGCGCCACCCAGGCGCCCCTATACATTATTATTTTTAAAACTATCCATCCTTAACTGCTTCAAAACACTATGGATGACCAAGATTAGCAATGGTTTGATGGCTACTGGGATTGGTTGACTGGTACATGGGGGTTCAGTATACTGTACTGCTTTTGAGTATAAGTAAAGTTATCCCTAAGGTGGGGGAACTCACCTGTAAAGGCCAAATTATGGCATAGCCACATGAATTAAGCAAGTACTAAACCATCTTACAAATAAAACCCAAGCACACGTGAAAATTTCAACATATCTGAAATAATTACTTCTGGGGACACCTGAGTGGCTCGGTCTAGTAAATGAATTATGGTTGTTTTTGGCTTTGTCTGCATTTCCTGAGGTCTTTTCCCCAGTGAGTATAAATTGCTCCTGTACTTCAACTACGTACATACACACTTCTCCTCCCTAGACCAGCTCAGTCCCCCTAATTCTTGTCCCTATGCCCACAAGTATTTTCACACACACTTCCCAACCGGGGCTACAACAGACTGTCTTCTCCAGGGCCTCCACGATTAGCGAGTCTTGGTACTAGGCACCAGGTTCTCGGACTCGTAGCCCTCTCATTAACCCACGTTTGAAAGGTCAAACCCAACCTCTGACAAGCCAAAGGTGTGAAAGGTTCTTATTTACTGTCTTCGCTAGTTAACAAACTGAAGACTGATTTGTTCGTATCATTATTATCTTCTCTGTCCTTTTAGGACGTCTGATGTCCACTCAAGCATTCTTATCATTCAGTTCCCATTGCTCAAAACTAGCTGTTTAAAGAGATTAACTTTTCGTGGGCAATGAGCTTAAAAAATATGCCACTGGGCACACCTGGTTGGCTCCATTGGCAGCCCATCCAACTCTTGATCGTGGGGTTGTTTCGAGCCCCACCTTGGGTGTAGACATGACTTAGAAAGTAATTTAAAAAAATATGCCTCAAAGTGGTTTATTTCCTTAAAAATTGTTTTCCTTTGATAGCTGAAGACAACATCCAGGTGAGGGTTCATTTTTTCATAAAAGGATAACGCTCAAGGCAAGTAGGATCTGCAAGAATCCCCATTCCAATTTTCTACAAAGAACAATCTTTTAGGTATCTATAAGTAAAAACAAAACCAACCCTGGTATACTATTTTTTTAGAAAACTAGTAAATCTCTTTATTATTAGCAATGAGTTCAGAACAATTGAGGAAATCTTCCTGTGACTGTAAACAATGATGACTGTTCCTCAGGGTACTGAGGGTTGGGTAATACAGACGAATGCTGCCAGACAGGTGGAAGGGTTAAAATTCTAGTTTTCTTCCCATTGGTTTTTAGATACCACTTTGAACTGCTACCAAGAGAGAGGTGCTAGAGAAATTCTGGTGCAATGAAACTGTACTAAGTATCCATACACCGGGAGAGGTTTTCAGTTCAATGCTTCCATTTACATATCCCAAACCCCGTGCCGTCTATACTTAGAAATTGAATAAATCTGTGTTTATCATGGTTGCGGCAGCTCCACAGAGTAACCACCACCAGCAACAGGGGAACCTGGCTCCTGGGCCCCTCCCATTCCCTAGTGGTCACCACAGGCTCCTTTGGGTGTCCGTTTATCCCAAGTCAACATCCTCTTTCCATTGACATCCTGTGGTTTCACTGAAGGTCACACTTCACCAGTCCCTGTGAAGTCTGCTCAACATGGCCACTCATGCGGTCTTGCAGAGCTGTGATCCCTCAGGACTCCTGTTTCTAGAGCATTCTTGCCCCCCACCCCTGAATCATTCCAGGGCAAAATAACATGCCAAGCATAGTGAGGTTTACACAGTTTCCAGGTCTTCCCCCGTTCGGTGGTGACCTTGGCCTGGTGCTTTCTCTGGCCCTGGGTTTGCATTTGCCCAATCAGTGCAGGTGTCCACCAGCAGCTCTGAAGACTACTTAGATGGCAAAACAGAAGTGCGGTATGTATGAAATCTCAAACCACACTAGATGTAGTTTTAGCCCATTCAGTACCTGTAAGCTGAATATGAAGGCCAAATAAATATGTATTTAGTTTGCTTCAGAGGATGCTGGCCAGTTTGCCCACCATTAAACCAACTGAAGCACACAAACATCTTCAAAGCACACTGTACATGTGCAAGCATTACAAAAAAATCAAATAGTCCACTTTCAAATTTTAAGAAAACTCTGGGAGAACAAATGTGGTAATTCTTTGGATAAAATTCAAGCCAGAACTTGATTTATGTGCTTCACGAAGTTGTTTCATAATTGAGTTTTTATTGGTTGTTCTGAGGATCAGTACAGACATTTCAATTTGTACACAATTCTTAACATACGTACCGAAAATCTAAAAAATCATGTAGTTGTAATTCTTTTCTAGAAGTTATTCCAGTGACCTTCCAGCTTAAAATTTGGAGGCAAATTTTCCTTAACAGTATATCAAGTACCAATATCTTCAAATGCTGATACACTGTTACATTGTTAAGTCCCATTAATTCACAATTTAATATCATATACACTACATACTCAAATTTTCAATCTTGCACAGCACATTAACAGTGTTACTAGGAAAACTGGACTACCACGACCAAGATGTGACAGACTGCACAAGAATTCTGACAGGGAGAGCCAAGATCTAGGAGTGGTTTTCTTTAGGAAACAATTCTACCAAAAACAACACGGGAACAGAAGTAATTTAAAATATTCAAGACATATTAAATGCACGACTGACTCCAAAATGCCATTTAGTATGCTTGGTATTATAGGATATAAAAACTACCCCATCTATGGAATGTTGAGCTGACACCCAAGACAATCAAAGCCTCCCACATTCAATATCCCACTATTTCCTGGTTGTACCAAAAAATAAACAACCAGCAAATGATTTCACCTCTTAAAAAAAAGCATTTACACTTAAAAAATGGGATGAGGTGGGATTCCCTCCTTCTTAAAAATGTTTCTAGAGCTACTAAAAAACTTGCATTTACAAAATAGTTGATAAAAATATTCCTCTGGATTGTACAAGAAGGGAGACAGGGACCACTGATAAGACATGGTATGCGTATTAATCGGACTTGGCTTCTTTCTCTCCTGCTTCATCGGAGGCTGGACTCTGCAAATCAAAGGAAAAGTAATAATCAAATACTTGATTTGTGTCATTATAATGATCTTTGAGAGCTTCAACATTTAATGTAATGTAAGTTTAACTTATATAGATTAGATCTCGGAAATACAGACGATCCTCATTACATGTAGATTGTGTATTTGTCGATTTGCCTATTCACTAAAATTTATTTGTAACCCCAAAATCAATACTCCTGGCACTTCCACGGACTTAAAAGCATTTTTCTGGTTCATCAACATGTGCCTTCCCAGCTGGGGTGGTGGTTTTAGTTCTGAACTGGTGCCTTTTTTGCAGTTTATTTAGTACCACACATTTCACATCTTTTTTGTGCTTCTTGATGATGTTGGCTTGACAAATATAATAACTGTCTACCAAGCGCAAGAACGTTGTGATGTCCCTTATGGAGAAAATACACATGTCAGAGAGATTCATTCAGGCATAAATTACAGTGCTGTTTCTGTTGGCCCCAAGTTCAATGCTAATGTATCATCAACATGTATTCAACGAAAACACATAAAATAAGGCTATGTCTCGATGGGTTGATGGAAATGTTACCAGAGTGCTGCAGAAATCTAACCCTTTGTTTCCTCCATGTGCAACTGTTCAGTATTCAACCTTCGAGAACACAATCACCATGAAAAACAGGTGTAGTGTGATAACGCGTATTAGAAGGTCAAATTCTTCCCTTATAACTAGACTACTAATCTCATCTCAACATCACATAATATTTGATGTGTGGTTAGAACTACCAATTAAAAGTAAATTCTGATTAGACTCCACAAATCAGAAATAAGTACTTGGGTTGTTCTAACATTTGATCTATAAATCTAAAAGTTTTAAAAATACCCTGAATTATTTATCTTTCCAGGTTTAACCAATATAACATTAAAAAAGAAAAAGGCTTGGCTTAAGAAAAATTATTTATCAAAACTTGTAGCCTACTTGTTTAAGAAAAAGTATCTTCTTTTTATGACTTAAAAAGGTAAAGAATAAGGACACCAAGTCTTTTTATTTGCTTGATTTAAGTTATTTAGTCCTAACAGAAGCAGACACTTTTAAGAAAACTGGACTTCTTTATCAAAAATGAAATGGGAAAAATGTGCCAAATAAGGAATGGATTCAAAACATTTTTGAAGTAATATCTAGATAATAAAAAATTACAGCAGATCTAGAGATGGCAATAATAAAAAGAGCCTAGAATATTTCTTTAAACAAAGTCCCAAGATTATGTGAAAGAAAAAAGAGTATTAAATCACTTAGTAAATTAAATAATTTTTAAAACACACACAAGTAATTACATTAATGAGCCCTGAGTACGATAGTGGATGTGTTACTGGTGAAGTTCTGAGCATATTAAAATTTCTTGTTCACTCATTTAAAGAAGCCAGCAACATATACATTTTCAAATACGATCTAATTCATAAAAACCACCTGTCTATTCACTTGGGAGTCACTATACAAAGCTTTAATATTTTTTAAACAAAGACGGTCTTATCTGCTATATAAAAATATATAACTTATCATCTGTTCAGAGTCCAAATCAACAACACAAAACACTTCTGACCTCCTCATCTTTAGTTTCTCCGTTTTCTGCAGGTAAGTCTTCTTTCGCTTCTTGGTTAGCCACTTCAGCCTGTTTTCCCTTTGCTCCCCTTTTCCCCTTTGTTTGCACTTTTTTGTCTGAAGATTTATCCTAGGGTACATTAAGAATATATTTTAAGTATAACCTTGGCACTTACATTTTCTCACTTGCTATAGTGTCCCCAACAGCTGCCATGTTAATGCTAGGTCGCACAGCAGCCTGAGTGACAAGACCCATCTTTTACAGAAGACACCTCAAAGTCCGTCCGCGCTAGTCAGGACAACACTGTATGCCCAGAACTGCAACAGAACTCGCACTATCAAGTCTCACTAGGCTTACCCTGAGTAACCCTCAAGGCTGGGCTACACTCCTCCTCCACCTCCTCAGTAACCCACTAGTCTCTCAAGTTCCACACGACCGAACCAACGAGGGGAAGAACAGGTGGAGGAAATCTCTTTCCACTGTAACCCTACCCATCCCCAAAGTTCTCTTAAGCTTGAATAATAATCAAATTGTCAAATAATCACTGTCCTGACAAGACATTCACCCTCACAGTAAGACCATTCACCTGAAAACAGCACCATGGTGAATGGTCAGGTTGACTATCCTGCTACAGCTAATCCCTTGATATCATGTAACGAGTAGCTAAAAGGATCAATTGAGTTTATCGTTTTCATTTACATGTTGGAAGAATCTGAAAAGCACACATATTAGTATGACAATAAAAGACATTCAAAATTTAAGCCATTGTTAAGCAACAAAAAACTTTTTGGATACCATCCATCAATGGGGAAGAAGTTTGAACATTTAGTATTTATTCCCTGTAAATAAAGAATGCACCAACAGCCAAATTAAGTTTGGTCACCAGTGAGCTGTATCAAAGTCCCCTGTCAGTACTGACCAATATTTGAGTTAAACAGCCACAGAGACATGCAGGTAGACCTCACAACTTCAAAGCTAAGACTGGGGGAAAAAAACCAGTGTAACGAATTCTGAACCAATGATGGCATTCCATATATAAAGACAACATGACAGCTACTAATAATACACCATCTTTAGAATGAACCATAAATTATTATTATTTTTTAGTGAGCTCTACGCCCAACGTGGGGCTCAAATTCACAACTTTGAGATCATGATCTACCGACTGAGCCAGCCAAGTGGCCCAGAATTAATCTATCAATTATGAAAACAAACGTATTTGGGATAGCACTCCTCACACACTGATATCATGAAGTGTCAAAATCACCTCTGTAGTTAAAAGCTATTCTATAATCTGATTTCTTGAGATTTCTCATTAATTTTCTAACCACTATGGCGATAGTATAAAAAATGTAAATCCTTAGAAGTGAAAACAAAATACACAATAACCTGGATGGAAATAATACCACTTTTAACTAATAACAGGAACAATAGATGAAAAAAAGTAAAACAATGTTTTCCTAATACATGTTTCAATCCCCAAAATACTTGTAAGAAAATTATACAAGTCATAATCTCACAGAGTTTTACATATACTTTAAAAACAGCGTGCCTACACTGTAATCAACACATCAAGTATTTACCTTCCATTAAGGCTTTAAATTGGATTACGAAGGGTGTGCTACCGAAACGCAAGTAAAACAAAGCCCCCACTCCACATTTTTCCTTTGGCGACACTGAGTTGACACATGTTTCTCAAGGAACATGGACATGTAGACTTACCTGTTGGCCTCGCAGTGAGAGAAAGAAATGTGTTGATTACACCTGATGTCCCAAACCCAACTGAGGGTAAAATCTGAGCATTTTCACTAAAAAAGTTTTGGGGGCAAATAAAAATACAGGAAGGGGTAAATAAGGAAGAAAAATTTAAGAGGGAAACAGGCACAGTACTTCAGCCAATTGGTTTATTAAAAAAATCCCAAACAAAAATGGGTAATTATAGTACACAGTTCATTCCATCATTATGCAACAAGATCCGCTATTTTTTTGGCCTTCATGAAAAGTTCCTGTTTTACTTAACTTTTTATACAGAGAGTTATTGTTTCACCTTTTGTGTGAGAAATACCAAGTTAACATACTATGCTTATACCTTCTTTGAATACTTAGAAAAAATAGAACTTTCTACTTAACTTTCACATTCATTTCTGTACAATGTTTAAAATAAAGAGTTGGAAACAAAACCTTTGGTTATGCAGTGCTAGGCTTCCACCTATACTTCCACAAAAGGGGTCTAACACCAAACTCTCCCTCAAGTTTTAACTGCACAGAAATTAATCATACCACGAATTTCCCCTAAGACAGTGACAGCTTTGCAGAGGACAGTTTCAATGCTACACCCAAAATCAAAGTTGTAATGATTTACATACACTGTGCTTTCTCAACATAAGTTTTCGAACATTACATAAATGCCAGAACTTCATTTCAGAGACCTTCAATGCGAACAATGCAATCGTGAATCGATTCCAGGCAAACAACTCTAACGAGGTTAGGGTTAACTCAGTTTCTTAGGGTAAAACGCTGTAGTGTACTCCTTTATACATAGTTACAAAACAGACAAAACACAATACTTATGTTCTCCGAGAACACCGTCTCGGTGTACCCCCTGCACACAGGATTGAGAACTTTATCCGCAAAAACCTACACTTTAGGTCTCAACCGTGGCTTTCAGGTTATCAAGAGGATTAAGCACAAGTCTACAACCAACGGGCCAGCGCTCACCATGACGTACACAACAACGCCAGAACGGATTTCCTTCGTCAGCTAGACTTACGAGTACTTTCGGTCGTCTGAAGTCTCAAATTCTGCAGCACCATGAACGCGACACGTTATATTCTCGTAAAAAAAACAGTGGCACCATATCATTATTATTAGTTTTTCTTACCCAGCCCAGAAAAGGTAACAGGTTGGTCACTGTTACCATTACGATATAAAATTTAAGTAGGAAAATAGGAGACAACGTCCACATTTCAGGCAAGTATGACATCTGAGACTCTCGGAGTCAAGAGCTTAATCACTAACAATGTCACAAGACCTAAGAGTCGCTGGGGATGGCTTTCTAGTAGGAAAAAGACACACGTCAAGCAGCGCCGCAGCAGCTCCCAGACACCGCGCGCGGTCTCCCAAGTTTGGAGCCTACCTTTCCGGCCGCCTTTTTTGGCTTCGTTTCCACTTTCGCAGGAGCAGGTTTCTGAAAGGCAAAGGCAGCACTGAGTGTCTTCACCGGGCACAACCCCGCGGAAAAGAAACGGTTACGGGGCTCGCTCTACTTACAGCCGACAACCTCGCCGACCTCCTCTTGGGCTTTAGGAGAGAAAAGGACAAGGAGTGAGGGGTGAAGCGCAAACGGGACCCACCCCCCGGCAGAGGCGCGGGCTCTTACCTCCTCCTTCGCCGCCCCCTCGGCGGAGCTGACCTGCGGAAGGAAGCACACGCGCGAGTGGGCGCAGCCCGCAAACAAAAGTGCCCGCGCGCCCCGCGCCCGCCCCACGCCCGCCCGCCAGAACAATGCCCGGCCGCGTGACGTCAGCGGCTTCCCGCCGCCGCGTTCGAATCTCCCACCCGGCTCCTCGGCCGCCGAACGTTCCAGAACGCCGCGCCCGGGCCGCCGCGCGCGCGCACGCAGCCAGCCCGCCCGCCCGCCAGCTGCGGGTCCCGGGGCGCCCGTCGGGCCCAGCGCCGCCGTGAGCGCGGCGGGCCTCGGGCCTCGTAGGGGCGGCCGCGGCGGGCCAGGCGGCGGAGGGCGCGCGTACGGGCCGCGGCCGCCGCTCACCTTCCTCTTGGGCATCGTGGCGGCGGGGCGGGCGCGTGCCGGGTGCCTGCGGGCAGCGGCGCGCCGAGAGCCTTCGCGAAGCTGGGCTGCCTGGCCGCTGCCGCTCCTCCCGCCGCCCGAGCTGCTGCGACCCGCCGCGGGGGCGGTGGGAGAACCGGATGGAACCGGATTGGGAGCCCGCCCCCTCCCCCCCCCCCGCGTCCCCCGGCCGTGGGCTCCCCCTCCCCGCCGGCCGGGCCGCCCCCCGCCCCCGCCCATTGGCTGTGGGGCCCACCGCGCCGCGGCCCGCGCCCGGAATAGGTGAGGCGGGCCGTCACTCGACCACTGCGCCCCGCCCCCGCTCCCGGCACCCCCACCCCCACCCGCCGTCTCGCGGGGCCCCAGACCCAGGCGAGGGGGGCGGGGCCCCAGAGGCCGCTCTCACCTCACGGTAGTTTGTTTGAAGCCGAGCCGCAAAGTGCGGTCTGCGCGCCGATTGGCGGAGTCCCGCCACGTGATAGCCGGGTGACCCCACCCACAACCTCCCTGGTTACCTGGGTACTCCTAACGCCCAGAGAGCCCCAGGGACCGAGTTCATCTCCTCTAGTGTGAGTTGGGATGGAACATTTATAGTTAGTCTAATAAACTGGGAAGGGAGAGACAATGGATTCAAATGCGAGCCAAGTTCTCCCTCCTCGGGCGGTAAGAAAGACTATCTATGGGCCCTCGGGAAGCAGGCCTTCGGGAAGCAGGTCTTATTGCGCAGGCGCCAGAGGGGAGGTCGTGGGAAGTAAAGCTAGCGCGCGGGCTCAGCGCCGGGTGCCGCTGCGCAGGCGCTGGTCTTTGCGACGTCTCTCGGCTCGCGGCTGTCCGGAGTCCGGGCTCCGCTGCTAGGTTGCTCTGGGTCGCTCTTTCTCTGTCGCATTCTTTAGATCGTCTGTTCCTTGAGAGGCCGGGGTACCCACCGTCCCCAAGACGTGTCCTCTCGCAGACGCCTGGGCCGGCCGATCTCTCCAGCGCTGAAGTGAAGCGGGAAGCAAGCACACCCGCTCCAGCCCGTTTTTGCTCCCCTAAGCACCTTTTTAAAGTGGAAAAAGAGCATCAGGCTTGGCGGGGGCTGGGGGTGGGCGGTGATCTGGGAAGCCCGGAACCAGATCGCGTATTATCCAGTTTCTTTAATAAAGAAGAAAATTACGTTTAAAAGGACAAATTGTGTGGGCTTACATTTTTAAATCAGAATTGTCAGCTGGGATTCTTGAAAAGAAGGAAACGTTGGAGTAATTTGCGTCCAAAAGATAGGAAACAGATCAGATGTCCCTCATTTGAGAGGCCCGGATAAACTATGGAACCATCGCATCATGTAATAGCGAGCTGCAACAGAGAGAGATGAGGCAGCTGCTTACTGAGGAAGTCAATTTCAAAACCGCTAGTCAGGTGTTGCACCTCCTGACCTCAGTACCTAGCGTCTTCCCTTCTCAGTCATGGAAGCCTGAAGTCCAGAGTGGCTTATAAAAGCCCCTGCAATTTGGTCCAGTTCAATGATTTTCATCGCTGCGCCTTCTGTTTCACCTTCCCGTTCTCAGTCAGGCCAGGCACCGCCTGCTTCTCGGAGCCTTGGCACCTGCTGTTCCTGCTGCCTCAGACCAGTGTGGCTCTCTTCCTCATTAGGGTCTTTGCGCAAATATCACCCTCTCAGTGAGGCCTGACTTGACCTTTAAGTTTAAAATTGCAACTCCCCGTCTCTGATCTCTGCCTTATTTTCTACAGGGTTCCTACTGAATATATAGCTATATTGAGTATGAAGTTATACATTCATCGTGCACCTCAGGAAGAATTTTCAAAGTGGTGCCAGTGGTTGCTTCTGTGGAAAACAACTGGGAGCCGGGTAAGATTAAAATTTACACTTTTCTCTTTATTTCCCCACTCCTATCTGCATTACAAAAAAAAAAAAAAAAAAGGTGACTGAGTTTGTGGCACCTGCCCTGTCCCAGGCATTATGTTAGGCCCTGGGGTGGAGAGACAGCAGACAGCACATGTATGGCAAGGACTCTGGATGGTAGTTTAGCGGAGAGACAAGGCACCCACACTGTCCTAGCAAGGGAAAGGGGAAGCCACAAGCGGGGGGACAGCACAGACCAGGGCATGCAGAGGCACTAGAATGTGATAGTCCTCCAGGGCCTGCTAAATGGCAGTGGTGGATCCATGGAGAATGGACAGTGACAATTAGAGAAAAGAGGCAAAATGAGAAAGGCAACCTGCAGAAGGCATTTGATGCCAGGCTAAGGGGTTTGGCCATTATCCAAGGAGACATTGCAAGGTCTTAAGAAGAGAATGACAGGCTGAGATCTGAACTTACCTTTTATTTATTTATTTGTTTATTTATTTTTAAAGATTTTATTTATTTATTTGACAGAGAGAGACAGCCAGCGAGAGAAGGAACACAAAGGGGGAGTGGGAGAGGAAGAAGCAGGCTCCCAGCGGAGGAGCCTGATGTGGGGCTCTATCCCAGAACGCCAGGATCACGCCCTGAGCCAAAGGCAGAAGCTTAACGACTGCGCCACCCAGGCGCCCCTGAACTTACCTTTTAAAAAATTTTCTCCCATGAGAATTTAAGATGCAGTAGCCCAGAGGTGACAAACCGGTGGCCTATGATGTTTGCTTTGGGCCAGATTTTTTTTTTTAATTGGCCAACATAAGCATGTGGAACAACCGGAACTCAATAGGAAAGCCACTTGGCAGTATCTTTTAAAGGTAAGCAAGTACTCCATGACTCAGTAATTCACTCCTAGAAATACACCCAACAACATTGCTTTCATCTGTTCACTAGAAGGCATGAGTAGAATATTCATAGCTGACCTATTTTCATAGGCCCAACCAGCAGCAGCCTAAATGTCCATCAACAGCAGAGTAGATGAGTGAGTGGAAGACTATTAGCCATGACAAAGAGCCATCTACACTTACAACAGTGCAGGTGCGTCTCACAAACACAAAGGTGAAAGCAAGATGCCAAATCCAAAAGAATACATGGTGTGATTCCATTCATATAACATACGAAGGCAGGCAAACGAATCTAGTCCGTTAGAAGTCAGAATGTTAGTGCCTCTTTGGGGGCGGGGTGGGGAGCTATGACTGGATGAGAGAGACTTTAGGGGGCTGGTCATGTTCTGTTTCTTGGTCTGGATGTTGGTTGCCCTGTTGTGTTTGCTTTGTGAATATCTTTTTTAATCTTTTTGTTTTTCATATATTTTTATTGTCCATTACAAGGTCTTCTTTTATTTTTATTTATTTATTTATTTATTTATTTATATATGTATTAAGACTTTACTTATTTATTTGGGGAAGAGAGTGAGTGGGAGGGAGAGGGAGAGAGAATCTGAAGCAGACTCTGCCCTGAGCTTAGAGCCCACTCAGGGCTTGACCCTAGGACATGAGCCAAGACTGAGAGTTGTACGCTTAACCGATTGAGCCACCCAGGTGCCCTGTCACTTTGTGAATATTAATTGAGCTGTGCACTTAGGTATACATTTCTGGATATATATATTAGCAATGAAGTTTTCAAGTTTTGTTGGTTTTTTTTAGTAACATGTCAAAATCAGATGATTTCACGTACAGATTCAGCTCTTCGACTTCTCCTGGCCTCCTTTGTGTGTGCATTCCAAGGGCTTCACTTGACCTTGTAACTTGTAAAAAGGCACTCTATCCAGTTTGCTAGGGTCCCGGTCCCGCCAGTTTTTCTCACCTGTATTTTCTGCCTAGCCTCTGAAGACATTTCGGTTTGTGATGCCTGTGTATAAACATGGGTAATTATAGACACCATTTTTTATATTTCTGTTTATTTTTGGAAGAAATATTTATGTGGTTCAAAATTCTAAGGGTACAAATCTATTTCCAGAGAAGTCTCTGTTCCACGTTTGTGCTCCTATATATTAGTTCTCCCATGGAGAAAATAATGCTGCTCTTTGTGTACCCTTCCAGAAATATTTTGTGCGAATACAAGCAAGTGAATCTGTGCTTTCTGTCCCCCTTGTTTTCCCCTCTGTTTGGCACCTTGCATTTTTCCCTTCATGGAGTCTGTTTCCTATTAGCACTTACCAGAGTCCTTCTTTTACTGCTGAATTGTATTCCACTGTATAGATGTACCAAACATTTTTACACCAATTCTCTATTGATTTGACTTTCAAATAGTGTCCAGTCTTTTGTTCCTTCAAAGGATGCTGCAACATATAACCATGAACATCGATGTGCTTTTCCTATAAAACCGGAGAGCTGGCCCACTTGTTGCTAAAACTAAACACGTACCCAACCCACGCACTACAACTAGGCAGCCCTTGGTCAAAAGTCAGACTCTGTGCTGGATGATCCAGACTGTCGGATAACCGCACGGAAACAACATTTTAAAAATTCCTCAAGAACCCTCAGGATCTTTGTATCCATTCGCACAAGTGTCCTCACCACCACTGCACCCTGCACTCCACATGCCCCGCTTTGGAAAATCGTGCGCTGATGCAGGCTGGTTGATGGTACAGGGTGACTGAGGTTGTCTAGAGAGGAGAATCCCGAGCCTAATCTAAGGCAGAACTGCTGGCGATAGGCAGGGTTCCGAGGGAAACTGAGAGAGTGAAATCAATAATAGTGAGCAGTTTGCCTCCCCTGTGTCAGGTGTCCTAGGTGCTGAGGATGTAGCTGTGAACACAGGAGTTAAGCCACCTGTCCTCGTGGGGCTGTCATTCTAGTGGGAGTACAATAAAGACGTGAACAAGATACTTTCACATAGCAATGGTGCCTTGAAGGAAGGAAAAGTGTCACAATATGCAGCATGCTGGAGGTGTGCCGAATGGGGCTGCTGCCGATGGGGGAGTCGGAGAGGGCCTCTGAGGGGAGAAGTGAAGGGTCAGGTGTCCTGGGCCTTTGGTTGCTCTGCAGGAATAGGCTTCAGGACAGAGGAAACAGCTAGTACAAAGGTCCTGAGGTAGGGTCAGCCTTGGCGTGTTCGAAGAAGAGAAATGTGCGTAGAGAAGCAGACAGGGGCGAGGATGTGTGAGGCAGTGAGGAAGCAATGAAGGGCTGCAGTGGGAACTGATGTCACTGGTCTGGACTCCCAAGTGGAGGTGAGGTCAGCTTGAGAGGTTAACACATGAAGTCAGTTGTTGCCAGAAGACATCTGACCAGAAGAGACCTTGTAAAGCAGTCTAGCCAAGGAACGTTGGCTTCGGGGAAGGAGGTCTGTGGAAGGAGGGATTTGGGATATCTTTTGGTGGTGGGGGCGGGGGACTGACAAGACTCTTCAGGGGACTGGGGCCAGGGAGAGGAGAGAGACTTTTGGCTATGAGCAGTAGAAACCCAATTAGCATAAGCGTAAGGAAATGGATTATCTCCCATGGCTGAATGTTCTGGACTGGAAGATTCAGCAGCTTAATGTGTTGTCACGGTCTAGGTTCTTTTCTCTCTTCTGTTGTGCCTCTTTCTGACTTAGCTTCATCCTCAGTTGGAAGTGGAATCCCACGCATCACATCCAGATTTATAACAGCCAGAGAAAGAATGTCTCTTTTCCCAGAAGCCCTCTCTCGATTGCCTTTACTTCTTGCCCAGAATTGGGTCACATGCAAGGGGAACAGGACACCCTTAGATCA
Source organism: Ursus americanus (assembly GCF_024610735.1). Lineage (NCBI taxonomy): Eukaryota > Metazoa > Chordata > Mammalia > Carnivora > Ursidae > Ursus > Ursus americanus. Next base: position 93,591,583 of record NC_142130.1, read on the forward strand.
AATCAAACCCACCCCTGGAGTTGGAGGTAGGGCCAGGAATGGAGGGAATGGATACCTGAGCAAAATAAGGTCTCTGTTAGGAAGGATAAGGAGGGCAATGGGCTGAGACTCGTGTGCCCACTAGGCTGTGTGGATGGGGAGCAATTCACCCAGCGAGGGATGAAAGAAGAGGTGTGCAGGACCGTGGAGAGGTCACATGGAGATTGTAAAGTGCCCCCTACCTTGACAATGTACGATGTCACCGATTGTCCTGATGGAGCAGTTTCAGTGAGTGGTAGGACAGAAACCAGGTTCAAGTTAGAAAGGGGAGGGGACAAGAGGAACTGAGAATGTATTCCAGCCCCCACTGTGCTGTGCTGTGCCACACTTCTGGAGAGAAGCCCAGTCTCTGGGCCAGTGTGTCTGGGGAGCGAAGACAGAAGATAAACTGTGGTAGGTGTGAGACGAGCCTGTGAGCAAGAGCGGGTATGAGGGAGATGATGTCGGAACACCGAGTGCCTACTGGTCACTGCGCTGTTGGGTATCCCAGCTGTTGTGGGAGAGTGAGATGCAAGGGGAGCAGAGGAGAGCAAAACTACAGGGCCCCATGCAGAGCTTTTGACGACCACTATGCTGAATGAGTTGGCCAGAAACGCCGGAACGCAGCCCTAAGATGACCAATAGTGGTAGGAGTCACCATGCATTGTATGTTTCTAGCCTGGTTGCAAACTTTATGGCTTCATGACTATATAAATAATTATTATTAGCTAAGATAATTGGAATTACTGTTATTATGAGCTTCCTGTTCAACAGTCCATAGTCCTGATTACTATTTTAGGAAAAACACTAAGCCAGCTACAAATTGGTCATGTTATTCTTTTCTGCTCGCAGGTGAATCTTGCCTTTCCAAACATGGAAAGGAAGCTTCTTAGCCTGTGCCGGCTGCTGTAGCAAAATACCATAGACTGTGGGCGGCTTATAAACAACAGACGTTTATTTCTCGCAGTTCTGGAGGCTGGGACGTCCAAGGTCAAGGCTCTGGTAGTTGCGATGTTTGGTGAGAACCTGTTTCCTGGTTCATAGATGGCTGTGTTCTCGCCGTGTCCTCAACTCGGGAGAAAGGGGAAAGCAGCTCTCTGGGGTCTCTTTATAAGGACGCTGATCCCATTCACAAGGGCTCCACCCCCATGATCTAGTCACCTCCCAAAGCCCCCCACCCCCCAGATACCATCCCAATGGGGATTAGGTTTCAATGTTTGAATTTTGGGAGCACACTTTCATCTCAGGAACACTCCCTGCATCTCTTCCAGATCACTCAGCTTCTGTGGTTTCCAGAGAGAATCACCCCGTCAAATGGGCAGCCACTTCATACTATTTGAGACTTGAGCAGAAATATTCTACTCCATTGTGAAGGGGCACTTGTTATCCCTGACTCTGGAGATCGCATGAAGGAGTTCAAGGTTCCCCTGGTTTCTGTGAACTCTGAAGGCAGAGGCAGTGGTAAAAATGTGTTCAGCTGACATGGTTTGAGGGATGCCCCATTCGTAACCTACAGGAGGACACGGTTTCCTTTGGTTAGACATTGCCCCACATCTGTGGTTTGGAGTGTTGGCCAGAATAACAGCTAAAAGCCAAAAAAAAAAGTTCTCTTAATGCTACTTCTACATTATTCAGATACATTTGACTCTGGAGCAACATGGGTTTGAACTACAGGGGTCCACCTATATGCAGATTTTTTTCGATACACACACTAGAGTACTGTAAACGTATTTTCTCTTCCGTACGATTTTTTAAATTTTCTTTTCTCTAGCTTGATTATAAGAGTACAGTATATAATACGTATAACGTACAAAATTTGTGTTAATTGGCTGTTAATGTGACTGGTAAAACTTCTGAAACAATAGGCTATTAGTTGTTAAGTTTTTGGGGAGTCAGAAGTTATGGATGGATTTTCAACTGCATGGGAGTTAGCTCCCCTAACCCCTGTGTTGTTCAAGGGTCTTTTGAAATAAATGTGTTTTTCTGAGTCCTTTCTCAGAAGCATTATAACTGATGAAGACTTCACTTTGATGTAATTTGCATTAAGGAAAAAACAGGAGAGGGAAGCTAATGTGACATTTCATTATAGTCAAATAATCTAAAGTGTTATTCCCATCTGAATGTCTTCTCATTTTCCTTTCCATTCAGAGAAGCCAGATACAGCATTGTTAGCAAAAATAGATGAGCCTGACTCTTGACTTCATTTTTAATTTTTCACATTTCTATAAATTTGAAATTATTTTAAAATAAAAAAATTTTGAAAGCTAATGAAAGATTTATGTAGAGATACATGTCTTCTGGACATATTCCAGAGCCTGGGAAAATTTGAGAAGTAAATGAAATAAATTGCACTAATGCTAATAGTATTTTAAACTACTCAATTTTGCATGTTCGGAAGGGCATAGCCTAACAGAGACTTAAAAACATTTAAAAGGTTATTTGGTTCTACCAGTATTTTTCTTAAATTGAAGTAAAATTCATATAACATGCAACTGTGTTTTTAAAGGTTTTATTTATCTATTTGAGAGAGAGAACAAGAGTGAAAGAGCACAAGCAGGGGGAGGGGCAGAGAGAAGCAGACTCCTGCTGAGCAGGGAGCCTGATGCGGGACTCGATCCCAGGACCCTAGGATCATGACTTGAGCCAAAGGCAGACGCTTCACTGACTGAGCCACCCAGGTGCCCCTGCAGCTAACTATTTTTAAGTGTACAATCCAGTGGCATTAGTACATTTACAATGTTGTTCAATCACTAAGTGTACTACTTTTAAAGATAATTTAACATTTACATTTAAAATTTTTATGTGTTTTTTAACAAGTTAGGAAACACAGCAAATTAGCTCAGATTACAAGCTGTTACATTTTTCTGTCTGATTATCTCCTAACACACGTGTACGTATGCTTCTGTGTGCTCACACTCGAGACTGCTTAAATATTCAGCTACACTGAAATGTAGTTTTCCAGGAGATCCTGACACTTCATTCCTCATTAGCTGTCTTGGATCCTAAAGCAGGCTGCCAACAGACAGGACACATGCAAGTCTCTGACAGCTAATGAGCACCATGAGGCCATGAAATTTGTGCATTTGAGGTCACTGCCTGTGCTTGGTTTGTGCCAGTCACCGAAACAAACACTGCAGATTTTACTTAATCCACCTGAGCGCTGATGTACCTCTAGTTCTTAATGGAAAAAAATGTCAGTCTGCTCTGTGATTCAACCCTGTATGTGACCACTAGCACCACCACCACCATCACCACCACCACCACCATCACAACCACTATCATCATCATCATCACCACCATCACCCCTACCATCATCACAACCACTATCATCATCATCTTCATCACCATCATCACCATCATCACCATCACCACCACCATCACCACCACCATCATCACAACCACTATCATCATCATCATCACCACCACCACCACCATCATCACCACCATCACCACCACCATCATCATCATCATCTTCATCACCACCACCACCATCATCATCATTGTCATCATCATTTAGTAAAACCAAGTGGGCAAAGCTGGGAATAGGTATGTTCAGTTTCCACTAAATTGTGACTTCTCTGTATCCTTTCTGTTCTCACTGTGTTGGAAAGAGTCGAGGCAGTCTTTCTTTCACCTTGCATTTCAGTGCTGCCTTCTGGTTGTGCCTGTCGCAAGAGGAATCACCTTGCATTGGCCCCTCTGAATAACTGACCCCAAGTCACTCAAGTTCTGGACACATTTCTAGTCACTGCTGACATTCCTTTGAGTCTCTGACCAAGATTTGGTTTCCATTAGAGAACTCTTTTCTCCAATCCCAGTCACGATGAGCTGAAAATTGACATAAAAGCCATGGATATAGTTCTTGCTAAACCCATTCTCTGAAGCCCTATGAGGTGGAATTGTCAGAGGCTCTAGGACCTGTCAGTTCTGAGCAAACAATGATTTGATGAAAGCCCCCGCTGCTGCTCTCAATGGTGTTTGTATTTTCTGTGCACCTTGCTCTGGATGGAGACCCATTTGTAATGCTATTCCAGTCTTTATTTTCTACAGGCTGAATACCTTTTTTTTTTTTTTTTTAACTTGACCGTCTAGTGCGATATTTGGATGGAGTTGGTAGCAGCTGTGACTCACTGGATTCTTCTTTTTCCATTGCTGTACTTGACTCAAGTTTTGAATTAAGGAATGGGGTACTTCTGTGTTCTATATCTGTCTCATTATAGACCTGCAAGACCTAATGTTGTGTAAAGATTTAGTTCCCCTAGGTGAATTATGTTCCTCAGAATGAACAGTGTCACTCTGTTTCTGAGTTTGTGAACAGCTTTGACTATTTAATGTTATTGGCTCTAGTCTTTGGATTGTATTTCTCACTGTAATATTAATTCTAGCACTATTTTTTCCAAACATGTACTTCTCTAAATGGTTTTCCTCCTTTTGCCCAAATTCACCACTACCTGATTGGTTTGCCCGACCACTCAACTTAGCATGTAGAGCAGCAGGTCTAGGACTCGTTCATTGATCCACCCTCAATTCCATTTCTTTTTTTTTTTTTTTAAAGATTTTATTTATTCATTTGACAGAGAGAGAGACAGCCAGTGAGAGAGGGAACACAAGCAGGGGGAGTGGGAGAGGAAGAAGCAGGCTCCCAGCGGAGGAGCCTGATGCGGTGCTCGATCCCAGAATGGCGGGATCATGCACTGGGCCGAAGGCAGATGCTTAACGACTGAGCCACCCAGGCGCCCCCTGAATTCCATTTCTAATCTTCCTAAGGTTGGGAAGGATTCTTCTGCTGAATTTTGCTGTTTTGAACCATCTTTAAATCTAGCTCTTAGAATGTTGTAAATATTGCCATTGAAATTTGCCAAGGTTTGGCGTCTTGTTTGCCTACCCACAGGGCTCTTTGATCTTTGATGCTTATCTTTGGTACCATCATCTCTGTTGGTATTTGACCATTGAAAGTCCATTTCTTGACCAGGATTTCAAATCCAGTTATTTTCATGATGTATACCGATACCTAGGAGAAACCAACATTCTTCATTGGATTTGTTCTACTCAGAGATCTCCAAGTTTTTAACAACAGAATTGCCAACTGAACTTTCTTTGGGGATTCCTCAGTCTCTGGTGCATGCCCCACTTTTCGTATTTCTCCAGTCAGGTGTGTCTCTTGACTCATCTAATAGCTATTGTAGTGCTTCTGATTATTTCTCCAATGGCACTTGGAACCTTGTGGCCTCCCTCTGACATTTCAACACCAAGTTCATGAATAAGCTGATAAGAGGCTGCTTCTCTGTGGAGTTGTTCTTGTTGTCATCTTGGTTCGTTTTCACAATGATATGGTCTTTATAGTAGGCAGAATAATGCCCTGCTCCCCCAGATGTCCACTGTTTGATGGCCAGGACCTGTGACTATGTTACCTTTTGTAGCCCAAAGGACTTTACAGATGTAATGAAGTTAAAGGTTTTTAAATGGGGAGGAAGATTATCCTGTCTTATCCATCTGGATCCACTTCACTCAATAAGGAGGAACATAGGAGGGTCAGAGAAGATGTGACAATGGAAGCAGAGGTAGGAGGGGCGTGATTGCTGGCTTAACCTGAACTAGATATAGACTGATTGATACAGAGATGTTCTGGCTTTCATACTTTCTTTCCACATGTTAGTAGAATAACTCAGCCTTTAATTGTTAGTGCTCTTTTCGAGAGCTATCCAAATGAAGCAGTAGGAGAGATCTGAGTTGTTCAAATTGGGTTGTCTTCGAAGGCCGGGTACTGCTGGTTCTCTCCCTCCTCTGCTGCACAGTCAGGGACATTCTTCAGGGTTTTTGTTTGTTTGCTTGTTTGTTTTTTGTCAAATTCTTGCCTTGCCAGGAATTGGAGATCCTCTTACTTGAGGGATGTGCTGGTGTTGTAGTGTGGTCTGGTAGGGGGTGGAGAACAGGGATGCCCTCTTCCTCTGCCTGAGAGGCAGACGCTGGGGAGGGAGACAGGAAGGCAGGAGGAAATGCTATCACTTCATGAGTTGTTTGTCCTTCCTAATTCACCGAACTAAGTCTCTAGTGAGTAGAGGAGCCAGTAGTCTGACTATAGCTGCGGATGGTCCAGCAGCAGGGACAGGGGGAGGGACAAGCTCCAAGCCTGTCTTTCAGTTTGGTGAGTTCAGCCTCACCTACCGGCCAAGACGCCATTCCACAGAAAGAATTCATTCTACCACTGTTGAACACTTGACGTTTTCTTGAAGCAGAAATTTGCAGTGATGAGAGAAAAACTCTCTAAGGGCCTGATATACAAGGGGTGTCAGTTTAGATTTCTTTCTAAGTCAGCATGACTGTACAGAAACTTTGTTTAAACCAAAAGCCTGATTAATGGCCCAACCATCCATGCATTCTACACCTGCTTTGTGAATAAGTAGCCTAAAGGGAAACCGAGTTGTCCCGAGATATCGATCAATACTTCTACTCCCTGCATTCCTTTGTGGTAAGACTTGTGATTCCTGCCTATATGCTAATCTATAATCTTTTGAGCTTTTACAGGATATAAAAGTATATAACCCTGTAAAAACTATTCATTCTCCAGAGCACTTCCGTCCCTGTGAAGAGCGTGTTTTCCTAGCAGCTGCCCTAACTTGGGCTAGAATGAAACATTTCTTTTCTCTTTAAAATTTAAGTTTTGTTCATTTTGCATCGGCATCTCTTGGCGCAGTGGGCAGGATATCAGAGCAGCTAGCCTGAGAAACACCTGGGGGTCCTCCAGGCCTGCTGCTTGGTATCAGCAGGGCCCCTTTGTGCCCCTCTAGCTTCTTAGCACCTCACAGGTTTATCTGGTGCGTTCTGCTGATATCCAGACATCCTCAGCTTAACAGTCCTGACTTTTATTCAAGCTGTTAAGGCTCACTGGTAATGTTCTCTAGGTGGGAATAATCTAGAGAAGTTGGCATTATGGGTAGCTTGTTTTAATTTGACATTATACTAATTGATGTTATTAATATAAGGCTTGAGTAAATTTTCTGGCTAGAAATATGAGAGACTGAATCACTCAGCTCCGAAGAAAAGGGGCACTTGCTCTTTCTGGCCTGCAGGCACTTTCAAGCGACTGAAAGCCGAGCGGAAGGGCCTGAGGGTATTCCTTGAGATGTGTAGGGTCCCATAGGGATTTCCCATCTCCTAAGATAATTAGCGATTGGCTCGTCCAGGGACACATACCTAAGAATTGATCACCCAGTGCTTCGAGCCGTACTCAGTGGTCTTTTTTTTCTTTTTTCTTTTTTTTTAAGTAGGCTCCATACCTAGTGTGGACCCCAGCACAGGGCTTGAACTCACAACCCTGCGATCAAGACCTGAGCTGAGATCAACAGTCAGACACTTAACTGACTGAGCCGCCCAGGTGCCCCAGCCCCCTCAATGGTCTTAGAGCCCACTGGGGAAACTGAGACGCATAAGAGTGTAGTATGGCTATTTGGAAGTGACACTCGCAAGCACTACCCTCTTGATCCATCACACTCAACATCCTTAGATTTTGCCCAAGCCTTATTCCAAAATGGAAACCAAAATGAGTAGGGAATTGTGCTTGAAAAGCCAAACAGCTCCCAGAAAACCAACAACCACCCACAGGAACTCCAGTAAGCTGTATGTACGACACATAGGGAGCCTCTACTTGCAAGTGCTTACTCAAGCAGGGAACTTTTTTTTTTTTTTTAAACAACATGGGGCTGACCTCATGACCCTGAGATCAAGACCCCGAGACCAAGACCTGAGCTAACACCAAGAGTTGAACACCCGGCTGACTGAGTCATCCAGGCACCCCAGTGGAAAAATTTAAGGATAACCTGTCTTGGATGGCCCAGGCAGGGTCCTTTTGACATGTCTAAATCAGTTCTTGTTTGTTTGTTTGTTTTTTAAGATTTTATTTTGAGTAATCTCCAGTGTGGGCCTTGAACTTACAACCCCTAGATCAAGAGTTGCATCCTCTACCAACTGAGCCAGCCAGGCGACCCCCAAATTATTTTTCTTGTGCACACAATTAAAGAAAGCAGGCTGTAAGATTAAGTAACCAGAAAGTAGGAAGCTGTTGGGTTGAGTCAGTGAAGCACTTGGCTTCTGAGAGGAACCAACACTCACAGAGGTATTCTGGGCCTCGTTTGGTTTATTTGTTGCTGTAGCTTTTGCCATCTTTGGACAAAACCAGCCATGTTATATTCAAAATGGGAAATGACTAATTCATGGATCCATAATTATAATGCTACCTTGCAATTTAATTTGTTTTAATAAAAGGGAGCTATTTGAAAATTGGGTCTTTAATGTCCTCTCCACAAATATTAATGAAACAAAGGCTAGATTTTGTTTGCATCTTGTTTGTGTATATGTGTCCACGTGTGTTATAAATGTGAGGTTTTTTCACTGTCTCTGGATGGTATTGTTAAAATTAATTTGTAAAAGAGCTCTATTTAATTGGCTTAAAGGCAAGTGTTTATAAGAATTGGACATTCTGAGTAGGGAAGAGTCCAAGATGGTGGAGGAGTAGGAGACCTTAGTTTCATCAGGCCCCAGGAATTCAGCTAGAATAGCCATCAAATTCTTCTGAACACCTGCACACTCAACTGGAGATTGAAGAAAAGAATAGCTGCAACTCTCCAAATGGAAAAGTGACCACTTTCTGTGAGGTAGGAGGTGTGGAGAAGTGAATCCGAGGTGATACATGGGAAGATAAATGGCGGGGTGGGGAGCCTCTGAAAGCTGGCATCCGGAAAGTGATATAGCCCCGGAGGGCAAATCAGAACTTTTAGAAGTCTGTTCTAGTGAGGGCCGTCTCTGCCTGAAAGGCGCTCAGGTGGTGAACGGGGGAGGGATGCTATGTGGGACAGTGTGGTCTCAGGATCCCCAGGGTCACAGGAAGACTGGGGGTGTCTGAGGGTGGCAGATTTCCCAGGTATTGGAGCGGGGAAGCCAGCTGCAATCAGCGAGCCCAGGAGTGAGCTCTCAGCTCGGGGTTGCCATAAACCCCAAACCACCACTCAGTTGGGCAACTGGTCTCCGAGCAGGGGCCCAAAAAAATGGCAGAATGAGCGAGCACCCCCTTCCTCCCCAGGAAGGAGAAGCACAGGAGTGCGCTGCTGCAGTCTGCAGGGTTTGGAGACTTGAAATGGGGTCGCCTGCCTGAGACAGAAGTGCTCAGTCACAGTCCAGGTGAGCACAGAGTGCCGACAGAGACCAGGGAGACAGGAGTGATTGACTGCTTTTCCCTGAGGGCGCATTGAGGAGTGGGGCCCCAAGCTCTCGGCTCCGGGCTGGAGATTGGGAGGCCATCGTTTTCATTCTCATCCTCTAAAGCAGCACGGTAAGCCTTCAGGGAACAAAAGCCACAAAGAGCAATCCGGGGCAGACTGCTTAGCCTGACCCCCTGGCAAGGGGGTTGCAACTCCATCTGGAGCAAAGACACTTGAGACTCAGTGCAACAGGCCCCTCCCGCAAAGGTTCAGCAAGAACATCCGGCTGAGACCAAGGTTACCGATCATAGAGAACTGCCATATTTCAGCCTAGGGGAAAACAGTATATAGAATTCATGGGTTTTTGCCCACGATTCTTTAGTCTTTCATTTTATTTTTTTCTCCTCATTCCTTTTTCAATGAATTTCTTATTTTATCAACTCCTTTTAAAAATATTTTTAATTTTTATATTTACAGTTACATTCTATCCTTTCATTGTATTTAATTTTATTTTTGTATATATATAAGCTTTTCTTTTTTACACTTTTGGGATGCAGTTTCTTCTAACAAAAAGACCAAAATACACCCAGAATCTAGTGTATGGCTCTGTTCTCTTCACCTGTGTGATCATATTCTCTTGTGTTTTTTTTTCTTTCCTCTTCTTTTTTTCTTTTTGTATTTTTGTTTGTTTTGTTAAAGTCTTTTTAAATTTTCATCTTTACAGTTACATTCTATCCATTCAATGTATTTAATTTTATTTTTGTATATATATACGTTTTTCTTAAAATTTTGAGATATAGAGTCTTCTAACAAACTGATGACAATACATTCAGGATATAGTGTATTGCTCTGTTCTGTTCACCTGTCTGTTTATATTCCTTATTTTTCCCCCTTTTTGGGTCTTTTTTAATTTTTACAGTTATATTCTAGCCTTTCATTGTATTTAATTTTCTTTTTGTACATACATAATTTTTTCTTTCTTTAAATTTTGGGATCTAGTTTTCTAACAAACAGACCAAAATACAGACAGGATCTAGTGTATTGCTCTATTCGGTTCACCTGTCTGATTATATTCTTAAAAAAAAATTTTTTTTTCATGAAACAAGACAAAACCACAGAGAGAAAGCCATAAGACACTCTTAATCTTAGGAAATAAATTGAAGGTTGCTGGAGGGGAGGGGGGGATGGGCTGGGGTAACTGGGTGATGGACATTGGGGAGGGTATGTGTTGTGATGAGCACTGGGTATTATATAAGACTGATGAATCACAGACCTGTACACCTGAAACAAATAATACATTATATGTTAATTAGAAAACTTTTTTTTTTTTTTGGTTTTGGGTCTCTTCTGATTTGTTTAGTATATATTTCTCTGGGGTTGTTGTTGCTATTTTAGTATTTTGTTCTCTTGCTCATCTATACTTCTCTGGACAGAATGACAAAACAGAAAAACTCACCTCAAAAAAGAGAATAAAAGGCAGTACTGACTGCCAGGGACATAATCAGTATGGACATAAGTAAGATGTCAGAACTAGAGTTCAGAATAACGATTATAAAGTTACTAGCTGGGCTTGAAAAAAGCATACAAGATACTAGAGAATCCCTTTCTGGAGAAATAACAGAACTAAGATCTAATCAAGTCGAAACAAAAAAGGCTATTAATGAGATGCAATAAAAAATGGAGGCTCTAACTGCTAGGATAAATGAGGCAGAAGAGAGAATTAGTGATATAGAAGATGAAATGATGGAGAATAAAGAAGCTGAGAAAAAGAGAGATAACTACTGGATCACGAGGGGAGAATTCCAGAGATAAGTGATACCATAAAGCAAAACAATATTAGAATAATTAGGATCCCAGAAGAAGAGAAAAGAGGGGGAGATGCCAGAAGGTATGTTGAAACAAATTATAGTGGAGAACTTCCCTAATCTGGGGAAGGAAACAGGCATCCAAGTCCAAGAGGCACAGAGGAACCCCCTCAAAATCAATAAAAATAAGTCAACACCCCGACATACAGTAGTGAAACTTGCGGATCTTAGAGGCAAAGAGAAAATCCTGAAAGCAACTCAGAACAAGAGGCCCATAACCTACAAGGGTAGAAACATTAGATTGGTAGCAGTCCTATGCAGAGTCCTGGTAGACCAGAAAAGACTGGCATGATATATTCAGGGTGCTAAGTAAGAAAAATATGCAGCCAAGAATACTTTATCCAGCTAGAATGTCATTCAAAATAGAAGGAGAGATAAAAAGCTTCCAGGACAAACAGACACTTAGGCTGTCATTCAAAATAGAAGGAGAGATAAAAAGCTTCCAGGACAAAGAGAAACTAAAAGAATTTGTGATGAACAAACCAGCCCTATGAGAAATATTAAAAGGGATCCTTCAAGCAAAGAGAGAGCCTAAAAGTAACATACACCAGAAAGGAACAGAATCAATATACAGAAACAGTGACTTTATAGGTAATACAATGGCACTAAATTCATCTCTCAATAGTTACTCTGAATGTAAATGGGCTAAATGCCCCAATCAAAAGACACAGGGTATCAGATTGGATAAAAAAGCAAGACCCATTGATATGCTGTCTCCAAGAGACTCATTTTATTTTTATTTATTTTTTAAAAGATTTTATTTATTCATTTGAGAGAGAGTGGGAGAGAGCACACAAGCAGGGGGCGGGGAGAGGGAGAGGGAGAAGCAGACTCCCTGCTGAGCAGGAGCCTGATGTGGAGCTCAATACCAGGACCCGGAGATCATGACCTGAACCAAACGCAGATGCTCAACGATCTGAGCCACACAGGGTTTCCTGCAAGAGACTCATTTTAGACCCAAAGACACCTCCGGATTGAAAGTGAGGGTTTGGAAACCATTTATCATGTTGATGGACATCAAAAGAAAGCTGGGGAGGCAATCCTTATATTAGACAAATTAGATTTTAAACCAAAGACTGTAATAAAAGAAGGACACTATATCATAATTAAAGGGTCTATCCAACAAGAAGATCTAACAATTGTAAATATTTATACCCCTAACACGGGAGCAGCCAATTATGTAAGATAATTAATAACAAATCAAAGAAACACATTGACAATAATACAGTAATAGGGGACTTTAATATTCCACTCACTGCAATGGACAGATATCTAAGCAGTTCAACAAGGAAATAAGGGGTTTGAATGACACACTGGACCATATGGACCTCACAGATACAATCAGAACATTCCTTCCTAAAGCAACAGAATACACATTCTTCTCTAGTGCACAGAATAGATCGCATCCAGGGTCACAAATCAGGTGTCAACCCGTACCAAAAGATTGGGATCATTCCCTGCCTATTTTTGGACCACAATGTTTTGAAACTTGAACTCAATCACAAGAAGAAAGTTGGAAAGCACTCAAATACGTGCAGGCTAAAGAGCATTGTATTAAAGAATGAATGGATCAACCAGGAAATTAAAGAAGAATTTAACAAATTTATGGAAACAAAATGAAAACAACTGTTCAAAACCTTTGGGATGCAGCAAAGGCGCTCCTAAGAGGGAAGTATATAGCAACACGAGCCTTTCTCAAGAAATAAAAAAGGTCTCAAATTCAAAACCTAGCCTTACACCTAAAGGAGCTGAAGAAAGAACAGCAAATAAAGCCTAAACCCAGGAAGAGAAGAGAAAAAAGATTAGAGCAGAACTCAATGAAACAGAAACCGAAAGAACAGTAGAACAGATCAATGAAACTAGGAGCTAATTCTTTGAAAGAATTAATAAGATTGATAAACCCCTGGCCAGACTTATCAAAAAGAAAAGAGAAAGGACCCAATAAATAAAACAAAATCATGAATGAAAGAGGAGAGATCACAACCAACATTGAAGAAATACAAAGGATTTTAAGAACACATTATGAGCAACTATATGCCAACAAATTAGACAATCTGGAAGAAATGGATGCATTCCTAGGGACGTATAAACTACCAAAACTGAACCAGGAAGAAATAGAAAACTTGAACAGACCCATAACCAGCAAGGAAATTGAAGCAGTAATCAAAAATCTCCCAACAAACAAGAGCTCAGGGCCAGATGGCTTCCCAGAGGAATTCTACCAAACATTTAAAGAAGAAATAATACCTATTCTACTGAAGCTGTTTCAAAAAACAGAAATGTAAGGAAAACTTCCAAACTCTTTCTTTGAGGCCAGCGTTATTGATCCCCAAACCCGAGAAAGACCCCATCAAAAAGGAAAATTACAGACCAATATCCCTGATGAACAGGGATGCAAACATTCTTACCAAAATACTAGTCAATATGTTCTAACAGTATGTTAAAAGGATTATTCACCATGACCAAGTGGGATTTACTCCTGGGTTGCAAGAGTGGTTCAATATCCTCAAATCGATCAGTGTGATACACTACATAAATAAAAGAAAGGACAAGAACCATATGATCCTCTCAATAGATGCAGAAAAAGCATTTGACAAAGTACAGCATCCTTTCTTGATTAACACTCTCCACAATATAGGGATAGAGGGAACATACCCGAATATCATAAAAACCATATAGGAAAAGCCCACAGCAAATATCATTCTCAATGGGGAAAAACAGAGCTTTTCCCCTAAGGTGAGGAACATGGTAGGAATGTCCACTCTCACCACTGCTGTTCTAGTACCACTTAGTACTAGAAGTCCTAGCCTCAGCAGTCAAGAAAATAAATAAAAGGCAACTGAATTGGCAAAGAAGAAGTCAAACTCTCACTCTTTGCAGATGACATAATACTTTATATGGAAAATCCAAAAGACTCCACCCCCAAATTGTTAGAACTCCTACAGGAATTTAGCAAAGTGGCAGGATAGAAAATCAATGCACAGAAATCAGGTGCATTTCTATACACTAACAATGAGACAGAAGACAGAGAAATTGAGGAGTCAATCCCACTCACAATTGCACTCAAAACCATAAGATACCTAGGCATAAACCTAACCAAAGAGGCAAAGGCTCTGTTCTCAGAAAACTGTAGAACACTCATGAAAGAAATTGATGAATTCATAAAGAAATGGAAAATATTCCACGTTCCTGGATTGGAAGAACACGTATTGTTAAAATGTCTGTGTTACCTAGAGCAATCTATACATGCAATCACAATCAAAACACCATCAACTTTTTTCACAGAGCTGGAACAAATAATCCTAAAATTGTATGGAACCAGAGAAGACCCCAAATAGCCAGAGGAATGTTGAAAAAGAAAACCAAAGCTGGGAGCATCACAGTTCTGGACTTCAAGCTATATCACAAGCTGTAATAATCAAGACAGGTTGGTCCTGGCACAGAAAAAGACACATTGATCAATGGAACAGAATAGAGAACCCAGAAATGGACCCTCAACTCTATGGTCAACTAGTCTTCAACAAAGCAGGAAAGAATATCCAATGGAAAAAAGACAGTCTCTTCCACAAATGGTGTTGGGAAAGTTGGACAGCCACATGCAGAAGAATAAAACTGGACCATTTCCTTACACCATACCCAAAAATAGACTCAAAATGGATGAAAGACCTAAATGTGAGACAGGAATCCATCGAAATCCTTGAGAACACGGGCAGCAAACCTCTGTGACCTCAGCTGCAGCAACTTGCTAGACACATCTCCAAATGCAAGGGAAACAAAGGCAAAAATGAACTACTGGGACTTGATCAAGATAAAAAGCTCTTGCACAGTAAAGGAAACAGTGGACAAAACCAAAAGACAACTGACAGAATGGGAGAAAGTATTTGCAAATGTCTCACCAGAGAAAGGGCTAGTATCCAAAATCTACAAAGAACTTACTACTGAAATCAACACCCAAAGAACAAATAATCCAATCAAGAAAAGGACAGAAGACATGAACAGACATTTCTGCAAAGAAGACATCCAAATGGCCAACAGACGCATGAAAAAATGTTCAATATCGCTCAGCATGAGGGAGATACAAGTCAAAACCACAATGAGATAGTATCTCACCCTAGTCAGATGGCTAAAATTAACAAGTCAGGAAATGATAGATGTTGGTGAGGATGTGGAGAAAGGGGAGCCCTGTTACGCTGTTGGTGAGAATGCAAGCTGGAGAATAGTACACTCTGGAGAACAGTATGGAGTTTCCTCAAAGGGTTGAAAATACAGCTACCTTCTGACCCAGCAATTACACTACTGGATATTTACCCCAAAGATAGAAATGTAGTGATCCGAAGGGGCACCTGCACCCCAATGTTTATAGCAGCAATAGCCACAATAGCCAAACTATGGAAAGAGCCCAGATGTCCATTGTCAGATGAATAGATAAAGAAGATGTGGTTCATATATACACAATGGAATACTACTCAGCTATCACAAAGAATGAAGCCTTGACATTTGCAACAACATGGATGGAACTAGAGGGTATCTTGCTAAGCAAAATAAGGCAATCAGAGAAAGACAATTACATGATCTCATATGTGGAATTTAAAAAACAAGACAGAGGATCATAATGGAAGGGAGGAAAAAATAAAAGAAGATGAAATCAGAGAGGGAGATAAACCATAAGAGACTCTTAATCATAGGAAACAAACAGGGTTGCTGGAGGGGAAGGGGGTTTGGGGTAACTGGGTGATGGACTTTAAGGAGGGTACGTGATGTAGTGAGCACTGGGTGTTATATAGGAGTCATGGATCGATGATGATGGCTGGTGGCGTATGAATCATGCATATAGGAGTGATGAATCACTGACCTCTACCTCTGAAACCAATAATACATTATATGTTATTTAATTTTATTTAAATTAAAAACAAAAGAAAAAAAGAACACTCTAAAACTCAGAAAGAGACCCAAATGTTTTTCATGTTTACATGATCTGGAAAAATGTTCAATATTAAAACTAGGTTAAGTTTGTCGGTTAAGTTAAAATAGACATGTCTTTAGAGATATTTACATTACCTAAAACTATTATTCTAACAAGGTTTACTAAAGGTCAAATAAGCTTGTGTTGTCTTTGGTGCCATTTTCAGCAAAAAATGACTTAAAATAATGGTTGATTTTGTCTGTCTCATGAACTTTTCCTGGGTAATTGTTACAAGCAAATAAGGTAAATAAATACAAAGTTTTATAGCTTTCAAAATCTTTGGTAACCTGAAACTTTGGAGTTTTGCTAAGTTAAATAATAAATTGGGTTGAATTCATTGGATATGTAGGTCTTTTTTTTTTTTTTTAAGATTTTATTTATTTATTCGACAGAGACAGAGACAGCCAGCGAGAGAGGGAACACAAGCAGGGGGAGTGGGAGAGGAAGAAGCAGGCTCCTAGCGGAGGAGCCTGATGTGGGGCTTGATCCCACAATGCCGGGATCACGCCCTGAGCCGAAGGCAGACGCTTAACTGCTGTGCCACCCAGGCGCCCCTGGATATGTAGGTCTTTGCCAAATACGATAGAATACTAGAGTGTTGATTACTGAATGTAGGTTTGTCTGCTTTTGCCTTCTTATTGCAGGGAAACTGGGGATACTTGGGTCTGTTTGGTAAACATGCTTTGTGTTTTACTGAAAGTTGTACTATAAAAAAACACATGAGCTAGAAATCACAAAATGTATTCATAAATTTCTTATGTAAAGTATTCTGGTGTAACAGTTCATAAGTGATTACTACTTAATTTTTACTAGAAATTAAGGTTTCTAAGCATGAAGAATTGCGATAGATGTATTTGAGACTGCTAGAAAATGATAAAGAAAGCAACTCTGTAAGGAAAGTAAGATGTGTTTTTGATAAAAGGTATGAGGAATGGGAACATATTTTTGTTGAGGGAAAGGAAAGTAATTTTGTCCTAAAACGAGACTGGTTCTTTAGAGAGAAAGGCTTAGGACAAAAATCTGAATGAAGAAGAAAGTTGTAGGCTTGTGAAGGGAAATCTTCGGAAACCAATTTTATGTATGGTCAGGAGTAATTAAGATTGGAATGAATGAGTTTGTTTTTTTTTTAATAATGATTTTTTATTATATTATGTTAGTCACCATACAGTACATCCCCGGTTTTCGATGAAAGGCTCGATGATGGAATGAATGAGTTTTAAATGTACTTTAATATAAGATTGAAATTTGGCCGTTTTCTCTGTTAAAAAGTCAGAGTTTCCTTGGATTGTTGGTCTGCTTTTGAAAAGAAATTACAACGTTTCTTATCACCCCCCCCCCCCAAACCATAGTTGCTATGCTTTGTCTTTATCAGGTCTTCGATTACTTAAGAAAGTTGAGAGCTTTCAGTATTAAAAGGAGCTAAGTTTTGCTAACAATTAGGTAACCTCTTGTATTTGCCTTTAGAATCTCTTATTGCCCTGTTGGTTAAATAGATAATTAAATATTAAATTTTATTATGGTCTGTAATCCTATTTAGGCATGTGCTTTAAAACCATCTGAGGTTTTTAACAGAACTTCCCAAAGATTTGAATTCTAAATGAAATCCTTTTCACTAATTAGGCTTGCTTATTTGTTGTGTTAAGTCATATGGGAAACATTGTTAAACAAATGATAATAAACCTTCTTAGGTTATATTGTATGGGTAAATGTTAAGTATTTTTAAAGATTTATTTATTTTGAGAGAGAGAGCGTGTGTGTTTGTGTGTGTGTGTGTGTGTGAGAGAGAGAGAGAGAGAGAGAGAGAGAAAGAAGGGGGAGGGGCAAAGGGAGGGGGGAGAGAGAATCCCAAGCAGACTCCCCGCTGAGCATAGAGCCCAACATAGGGCTCGATCCCACAATCCTGAGATCATGACCTAAGCCAAAATCAAGAGTCAGGTGCTTAACCAACTGAGCCACCAGAGTACCCTGAAATGCTATAACTATTTTAGAAATTATATGAAATTCCTAAAATTTTAATATGTCCTGGTATAAGGTCATCACTTGACATTCTAATTATTGAAATGTTGTTTGTCACTGAAACAAATGGATTTTTTGTCAACTGTATGATAATGAACTCTCATCAGATCTTTAACCATGTCCATTTTGAGTCTTTTTGCCATTTGTAGTTACTGTTCTGATGCTCTTGAAAATATGTTTCATCTTTAATAAGATTCATGAGAAGGACTTTTTGACCAACACAGGTTTCTGATGTCTTTTAGATCATAAAACTAAGCTGAGTAAGAATTTCCAGTAGTGGAAAGACTGCATTCAAACAGAACAAGAATTAATAACATGAGACTGAATGAATTGGGGAAGATTATTGTGATTTTTTTGACTCTTGTTTAAAACATTACTGGTCTTTAATTTATTTATTTTTTTATATTTTAAGTAGGCTCTGTGCCCAGCATGGAGACCAACGTGGGGCTTGAACTCACGACCCTGAGATCACAAGAAACATTACTGGTTCTTTAAAATCTACTCTTCCATATTTAAGGAAACCTTTCCTCTTAAGATACCTATGACTTACAGAGATATGATGAGATACACCTTTGTGAACAAATTGAAACATTTATCTTTTCTCTCTACCTAAACCCTCCAAAATTCAGAAACTCGCGGTGAGTATTCTTTCTTTCAGGGCAGTTATAATCGTTTGCATGAGTTTAATAAAAATCTGTTCTTGTAACAGGACATCATTGGAAACATTGGTTATTTTACCAAGACTTTGACTGGAATGTCATATTTGAGAGAGACGTGCATAGACTCAGGTATGACCAGACAGCTTTAAGGAACTAAGGTTGACTTTCTGGAGCCAATAAAGTCCCTCGGAAGTGTTGGCCTACTATCTTGCTTGCGGAGTTCCCAGCAGCCTTACCAGGTGAGTAAAGAATGTCACTTCCTGGCAGGTGCAAGAACCTCAGGATATTTTGGGGACCTCAAGAAGAGGAATTCACCTAAATCTATAGGTATTGCAGGCAAATCTGACAGCAAGTATTTTGTTTGGCTTCTGGCCTTGAGAGGCTATTAAAAGTTCAATCTAAAATTCCTGATAAAAAAGTTCCAGGGGCACCTGGGTGGCTCAGTTGGTCAAATGGCTGTCTTTGGCTCAGGTCATGATCCCGGAGTCCCATGATCGAGTCCCAGCTTGGGCTTCCTGCTCAGCAGGGAGTCTGCTTCTCCCTGTCTCTCTGCTCTCCCCCTGGCTCATGTTCTCTCTCTCGCTCACTCTCTCTCAAATAAATAAAAAATCTTAAAAAAAAAAAAGTTCCAGCAAAGCAGGTTTTATTTTATTTTATTTTATTTTATTTTATTTTATTTTATTTTATTTTATTTTTTTAAAGATTTTATTTATTTGACAGAGAGAGAGAGAGAGCCAGCGAGAGAGGGAACACAAGCAGGGGGAGTGGGAGAGGAAGAAGCAGGCTCCCAGTGGAGGAGCCCGATGTGGGGCTCGATCCCAGAACGCCGGGATCACGCACTGAGCTGAAGGCAGACGCTTAATGACTGAGCCACCCAGGCACCCCCAGCAAAGCAGATTTTAAAAACCCTATGTGGTTAATCACTATTCTTGCTCTGCTTATGTAAGTAATTAGTCCAAGTTTATTAAAACTGGATTTATTTTGCAAAGAAATTAGTAATATTTTGGCTATCTTTGGTAAAAATTGTATTATAGAAGGAACATGTTTCAATAACACATCTTTGTAGATATTAGATTTTAATACTCTTCATTATAAACCAGACTCGATTCTGATTTCTTTTAGTGTCCTCCAATGCATGGCTACAACTCTTCGAACTAACACTTTGATTTTTCTTCCACCTTTCTGACTGGGAATCATTTGAGAATTAAAATTGTCCTTTTCCCTGAAGCCCTGCAAATTGAACAAAATAAACAATGTACAGAAATCACTGCAATAGCTCATGAATAGACAAAATCTTTGTGCCCAACTGCTTAGTGGGCCACTGAAGGATCATCAGAGACATCTGAGCTACAGACTAGGATGAGGAGTAGGTAACAGCAGTGTAGACTGCTTTCCCAAGATTTGGGACCAGGCTTGTACTTCGACTCTTGTTTTAAAAAAAATTGTGATATTAGAAGATAGTAAATCTGGGGCGCCTGGGTGGCACAGTGGTTAAGCATCTGCCTTCGGCTCAGGGCGTGATCCCGGCGTTATGGGATCGAGCCCCACATCAGGCTCCTCTGCTAGGAGCCTGCTTCTTCCTCTCCCACTCCCCCTGCTTGTGTTCCCTCTCTCGCTGGCTGTCTCTATCTCTGTCGAATAAATAAATAAAATCTTTAAAAAAAAAAAAAAAGAAGATAGTAAATCTACTTGTTTGCTTTATTACGTCCTGATAAAATATCATGGGTACTTGCAGATTTACCTAATGTAACTTCGAATATTACCTGAGGACTTTATAACGATGAGAACTTAGATAAAATGTTTCTGACCTCTTGGACTTACTCTCATGTTCCTTTAGCTACACTGGTTCTTATAAAGTACCTCTATTAGGAAAAGCCTTTCAAGTGCTACCTAACTCAGATTTAACCTGCATGATATATAATACTCAACAGATCGATCATTGTGCCTCTATAAACCTAGCTGATAATGTATGAAGGTCCCCAGGTACAATGAGAGAAACTCAGCAGCAGCTTGTCCAACATGCCAAATTATCCAGTGTACATGCAACCTTGTTTTTGTGGGTGGAGCAGCCTAAGACAAAATAAGAAAAAACAATGGGCATCTGTCAAAGATGCTGCTTTAGGAGTGACTTGGTGGATTCAGCCATCTCCTAAATCTAACTTTGCCATTCATCCAAGAAGATTCTGAGATAACTGTGGGTTAATGGCCTTCTTTATTAACCGCAGAAACCCAAAATGTATAGCTCTCCTGATCTGTGGGAAAATCATTAAAGACCCTTGTAACTTATATAAATGTTCAATTACTGCCTTGGTTCCAAACTTACGGCTAATTAGACTTATTTCAATGTCAAAACGGGAATAGAAACTATTAGAAATACCACCAAAGTTCATCCCATTGGAGGAAGATAAGCCTTATTAGACAGTGAGTCTTATTGGATTCCAATATCTTCTGATGTCTGTGAATTCAGGAAAACTATATGGTTAGGCCCTAAACAACAATGGAGCCCTGAATTCACTCCACCTTGGCCTGTAATGGCTATGCCTATACAAACTAACATATGGTATATGGGAAAAGAAGATGTTGGGAAAGTTTACAAAACACCTCGTAGGGGTGCCTGGGTTGCTTAGTTGGGTAAGTATCTGCCTAGGTCCTGATCCCAGGGTCCTGGGATTGAGCCCCGTGTCAGGCTCCCTGCTCAGCAGGGAGTCTTCTTCTCCCTCTCCCTCTGCCCCTCGCCCTCCTTCTGCTTGTGCTTGCTCTCTCATTTTGTCTCTCAAATAAATAAAATCTTAAAAAAAAAAAAACACCTTTGTAACATTCCTTGATTTATTTTGTAACCAGAGTACTTTTCATCATAACTCTACTCTTATATGGTGTAATACTGGCTTTCTATCTCAAATAGAATTGCCTGATTCTAACAAAAATTATACTAATACTGATATTGATGACAAAATGTTTTGGAAGATAGAATTACAACCATCACAAGATGTAATATCTATGGAAACTAACTGGCCAGAGAAATTGTTACAAATAATAACAAAATTTAATTACCATTTTAAACCAATCAGCTCAAACATATCACAAGGCACAAATAACTACAGATAAAGGAAGTAGATACTCAAGTTAATTCAATATTACAAAATACCTGTAATGGATTTTTTGGGGATTCTTTTCTTTCTAATTCTGTACCTAGTCCCCATTAGTTGCTTCAGATGTTATTAATTGGATTTTTATTGCTATTTTTGTATTCATGTTACAAATATTACAAAAATGCAAAGACAAAAATTCATTACAAAGCATACATACAATGTTCGCATGACAATTCTGATTGAAAAAATATATATCAACTGTAATATTCCCTGTTAGAGGCCATACTATTGACCCCCTCCCCGCCCCCACAAGACTCCCAGGTGACTTAAATTGAGCCTAGAGGGACATGATGGACACAGGACAGAGAAGCAATCACTCTGGCATCAAGGGGCAAAATAATGATCATTAATGTTTTCTGTCAAAATATTATTGGTCAAAAGGGGGAAAAGAGAAGAACTCTCTAAAGCCCTGATGTACAAGGAATGCTATTTCAGATTTCCTTCTCAGTCAACACGACTGTAAATAAACTTTGTTGAAACCAAAAACTTGATTTATGGCCTGCCACCCATTCATTGTACATCTGCTTTGTGAATAAGTAAGCCTACACGAGAAGCATCTTGTCCTTAAGATATTGATCAATGCTCCCGCTTCCTGCATTCCTCTGTGATAAAACCCATGATTCCTGCCTATATGATAATCTATAATCTTTTGAGCTTGTACAAGATGTAAAAAGGTATATAACCCTGTAAAAACGGATCATTCTCTGGAACACTTTCGTCTCTGTGGAGAGCATGTTTCCCCGGCAACTGTCCTAACTTGGGCTGGAAGAAAACTCTCTTTTAGAGATTCTAAAAAGTTTGCTCGTTTTGCAAAGATAGCGTAGAACCACAGTGCCTTGATTCATTTGATTAGAATTCGTTCTCAAAATCCAACCTTGGCAGAAGGGGCAGCTAAACATCTTTTATTTAATTTTTTATTTATTTTTAGAGAAAGAGTGGCCCATGTGCACACACATTCGAGGGTGGGCTGGGGGTGGAGGTGGGGAAAGGCAGAGGGAGAGGGAGAGAGAGAATCCTAAGCAGGCTCCACAGTTAGTGGGGAGCCCAGATCTCACAACCCTGAGATCTTGACCTGAGCCAAGTCAAGTCACAGGCTTAACCACTGAGCTGTCCAGGCGCCCCCAGCTAATATCTTTTGCTTTATGTACTATATGTAAACTTGAATTGGGATTATTTTGCCATAAAACCTCATTTCACCTAAACTTAGGTTATTATAGGCTGATCGTAAACAGTGCCTTCTGATTAATACTTATTTTTTAGGTATGCAGCTTTGTAAATTGTTTAGATTTATTTCAATGTTTTGTTTTGAAATGCAAACGAAGTATTTCACGTGTAATTACAAAACGTTTCTTTTTACAGTCACTTGCTACTATAATTACGGCAGTTTTCCATTTATGGAAAGGCTTATTTTAAGATAAACTTATCTAGGAATAAAACTGAGTCAATTTAAAGAAAGTACTCATTACATAATAATAACAAGTGGCTCGCAGCTACGACAAGACGAGCTGA
This sequence comes from Ursus americanus, assembly GCF_024610735.1. Classification (NCBI taxonomy): domain Eukaryota; kingdom Metazoa; phylum Chordata; class Mammalia; order Carnivora; family Ursidae; genus Ursus; species Ursus americanus. The sequence goes on from NC_142130.1 coordinate 93,614,956, forward strand.
CGGCAGACCAACCACCAGAGCTTGGAAAACTACGGTCAGGAGGATGGTGGGGAGGGTGGGGACAGGCTACGGAAGCCGGAAAGGCCAAGGAGCACGTTGGAAAGCGTCCACCAAGACCAAGAGGAAAAGACGGCCCCACCTCCCCGCCCAGTGTGGCACAGTGCGCAGGCGCGGCGCCAGGCCTCGGCGGCCGCTCGTCCTCACTGCGCAGGCGTCCGCGCGGCGTGGGCGCCGGCGTGGTCCCCATGGAGTTATCTTAGTAGAGCCGGCACCTCCTGGAGCATCCGGGATGAGCGGCGCGGAGGCCGACCGCTGGGCGTGGCTGCTGGTGCTCAGCTTCGTGTTTGGGTGCAATGTCCTCAGGATCCTCCTCCCGTCCTTCTCCTCCTTCGTAAGTGGCTGCCTTGACTTCCAAGGGCCGGTGGGTCGCCGCCTCGGTCCCCGGCGAGCCTGGCGTAGATACGGGGGTCTCGGACTGGCCGCATGAGGGCCGGATTCCGCCAGCAGAAGCGTCTTGGTTGGGCGGCTATGTTTTAAGATTTTTTTTTTTTGAGTTAGTTGTTAGCGTCTAAAAGTTGCAAAGCCTTACCCCCAAATCCAGATTTCTGGATTCTCGGGGAGAAAAAAAAAAAAAAGAATGACCTGGCAACACTTGGCCACGTTTTCACGTGGCAGCAGCCCTGAGCCTGGGAGTTCTCTGCCCTTCTGCCAGCCAGCGACACTTATTCCCGTTATCTCCTAGTCGGTGGAGGCATCAAGCGGCCCTCGCTGCTAGGGGCCAGACCCTGGGCAGCACGGAGTCCAGGGTTCCCGGAGGCCCCGGCCTTCCCTGCATGCATGTAGTGCCGGAGCGCCAGGCGTGCCAGGTCCCCGATGGAAGGATCTCTGGGTGCAGCCCCCCCCCCCCCAATTCTTGCGGTCGGAGGCAGCGTAGTCAGAATCTCGGCACTGTGTCATGCTTCCTGTCTTCAAGAGAGCAAAGGGCACTGGGAGCAGCTCTCTGCCGTGCGTTTTGCGTAGGCATGAATACATTACCTCGTGTCCAGTTGTCACAGCTGCTGTAAGATGCGAATGTCATTCCATGTCCCTTTACCTCCCAGAGGAGGACTCTGACTCAGAGGGTCAGGTTAGTTGCGCTGTGTCATCCAGTTAGTGACTGCTGGGGTGGAGACTGATCCTTGGTTTGTGATTCTGCTAGTTTTGTCCCTCTGCCTGTTGGAGCATGGATATAGGTTTGGTGGCAGATTTGATTAGGTGTGTGGAAAAGAGGGAGCTGTTCCCTGGGGGAAGGGCGCCCCCCTTATGCCCGTAGCGGGAGTCTGACAGACTGAAGGACCTCAAGGACTGGGTGCACGCCATTTTAGCTTTATTGGGGGAAATGCAGTTCTCCCCGCCCTTATCTCTCCTGATGCAAATTGGTGGTGTGTGTGCGGGAGGGGAGGCGGTGTTATTTAAAACTAGGCGGGATTTCTACTTTCTTTCTTTATTCTACCAGCATTCATCGAGTGCTTGTTTCACGTAAATTCTATTCTGGGACTGTACTACCTGCATTGTCCAACTAAGGCATGGGGGATTCTCTCTTAACCCCTCACCCCCCACCCCCATACTGCTAAGTCTTTAAGATGATGTCCCAGATACTTAGCATTGCATAAAAGACCCTTGAAGAACTGGCCTCTCCATCTTTTTCTTTAAAAAAAAAAAAATTGTGGTAAAATACACATAATTTAAAATATACCGTTTTAACCATTTTTAGGTGTATAGTTCAGTGCCATTAAATAATTCACATTGTTGTGCAGCCATCACCACCATCCATCTCTAGAACTTTTCCATCTTCCTAAACTGAAACTCTGTCCATTAAAGTCTTTATCCCTCTTTCACCTCAGTCCTGGCAACCACATTACTACTTTCTGTCTCTATGAATTTGACTAACTCTGATTATCTCATGTAGGTGAAATCATGTGGTATTTTTCCTTCTATGCCTGGCTTCTTTCATTCAGGATAATGCCTTCAGGGTGTATCTCTCTTGTAGGATGTGTTAGGATTGACTTCCTTTTCAAGGCTGAATAATATTTCATTATGTATATACCACATTTTGTTTATCCTTTCATTTTTTTGATAGTCATTTGGGTTGTGTCCACCTTTTGGATATTGTGAATAATGCTGCTGGAACACTGGTGTGCAAATTCCTGTTCGAGTCTCTGCTTTCAGTACTTTGGGTAAATATCCGGAAGTGGGATTACTGGATCATATGGTAATTTGTTTTCAACTTTTTGAGAAATTGCCCAACCGTTTTCCGTAGCAGCTGCACCATTTTGCATCCTCACCGAAAACGTACAAGGTTCTAATTTTTCCACAACTTCCAGCACTTGCTATTTTCAGTTTTGTTTTTATAATAGTCATCCTCAGTGGATGTGAGGTGGCATCTTATTGTGGTTTTGATTTGCATTTTCCTATGATTAGTGATGCTGAACATCAATGTATGTGCTTATTGGCCATCTGTATATCTTCTTTGGGGAAATGTCTGTTCAAGTCCTTTGCCCCCTTTTTAATGGGGCATGAGGAGCTTGTCCCTAGAGGAAGGGCATCCTCTGTGGGCTCAAAGCAGGGGGTGAGTCAGCGTTTGGTTTGTTGTTGTTGTTGGGTGAGGACTTGTTTACTTACCAGATATAGGATTTGTAAATATTTTCTCCCGTTCTGTGGGTTGCCTGCCCATCTTTCTTGAATACCACCTTGATTTCTCTTGTGTACCCCATCCCATTTCACCTCTTGTTGGAGCTATATGAAACAAAATTGCTCAAAGAGGCTGCGTTGGTTTTGTATTCCTCTATGAATTGTTCATAATTTCCCCTTAGCAGGGGGGGAAAGAGGAGTGTGTGTTTGCGGTATGGCAGTGGCTGTAAGTAAGACCTGTCAGCATCAAGCTCCTTAACCAAGCTTCCACCAAGCTGGTGCTCAGCAGCTAGGACACACTCAGCAAGGGTTATTGCTGCAGTCTAGATGTGCATGGGGCTTGTGTCCTTGGATGTTCCTCATCGAGATGAAAAAGCACTGGGTTCACATTCTGTGCTGCTTCCCACAGGCTGTATAACCTCTGTAACCTCAAACCAGTTAGCTTTCTTTAACCTGTTTCCCCTTAGTTGCAACACTGTTTGTTAGGGTCATCCCATATGCTTACCCTAGTAGAGTACAGCCGCTACTGTTGGTGTTCAGAACAGGGAAAAGTAATGAAGAGATCTGTACCGCCCCGTCACTGGGTTTGTAGTGAGGGTCAGTGTAAAGCCGTAAGGAACGCTCTGGTCCTGGGTAGGGTAAGACGCTGTTCTTTCAGGACAATAGAGGCTGCCTGTTACAGGCCCTGTTGGAGGACCTAAGTGGGAAAGACTGAGGAGAAGCTAAGCGTGATTGGGAATGGGCCATGTCCTCTTACGTTATAGCCCTCCTGCCAGTGTTTCAGAAGCCTTTTCCACCCAGCCAGAAGCAAAGTGGGGGCGTACCATCCCGTTAGATAGGCTGGTTGAGGCCTTTGAGTGAGTTCTATTAAGTATCACAAGTCCTGGGGGGCGCCTGGGTGGCTCAGTCGTTAAGCGTCTGCCTTCGGCTCAGGGCATGATCCCAGCGTTCTGGGATCGAGGCCTGCATCGGGCTCCTCCGCTGGGATCCTGCTTCTCCCTCTCCCACTCCCCCTGCTTGTGTTCCCTCTCTCGCTGGCTGTCTCTCTGTCAAATAAATAAATAAAATCTTAAAAAAAAAAAAAAAAGCATTACAAGTCCTCTGCCTAGCAAAGCCTTGCAGGTCCTGGGAGGGTCCTCAGCTGAATACTTGGGTGAAGGTGGGGGCCTGGATGAGGACACCCAGTCCCTCGTGTTGACTTGGTTGGAATTTTCCTGAGAGGTCTTAATTCTCTTCAAGCTGGTCACGGGGCATATGGATGAGAGGGCCTAGTTCATTTAATTGGTGATCCAGGACTTAATTCAGCAAAGGCGGAGGAAGAGGGAGCCCGAGATGCCCCTAAGGGCACTACTGTGCGGGGGGTGTAGGGAGGTGCACTGCGCAGGCGCCCCGCGCAGGCGCCCCAGGCTTAGCAGTGGCAGAGGGCAAAGCCAGTGTCCTAGCGAGCTGTGTGCACTGCGCATGCGCCCCGGGAACGCCGGTGGGAGGCGGGGTGTAGAGAGACGCACTGCGCAGGCGTCCCAGGATTGACGTGGCTGAGAGTGGGCGCTGTACAGGGGTCAACAGCCCCTCCCTTCCAGGGCCCCCGCTTTGCAGACCCTGGGGACGGGCGCGGCGCAGGCTGCCCTCTGGGATTTGGCTTGTAGGGTGACTGCCATTTTCATATTTGATGACGTTGAAATTGCCTTCATTTTGTGCTCTAAAAAGTGGCCTCCTCCCTTTCCATCTAGGGGCCCAGGCCCCTGAGGCCAGGGGCAGACACTGCAGGACCCGCCTGCTGCTGTAGGGGCCTTCCTGAGACCTCCCTTTCCAGGAGCACAATTGCCTCTTGAGTTCCTCCTGTGGACCACCAGGCGTGAGGATGGCCCCCAAGTATTAGTTGTGGGGGTAATTGAGGGGGCAGTGGGGGTTGAGTGCACATGCGCAGGTGGGGCCTCGTGGATGGGGTCGTCCAGGTGCGGGGATGAGTACTGTGAGGAGAGCCCTCTTGTGGGTCTGCAGCTTCGCAGGAGCCTTGGTCCCTTCTCAGGATGAGCAGTGTGTCGCCAGTATTAGGGACACATCTAAGCGGGCAACCCCAGCATGTCATTCCCTTGGTGCCCCCTGTGTTCCAGGAGGGACGAAACTTTGGGCTTGAATGTCATTATACATTAATTAATTTTCAGATGGGTCTAGTCCAGATGCCAGCCATTGAGAGGTGGAGTGGGGTTTGACTCTTCCCTGGTGTGACTCCAAGTTCAAACCGTAACATTTTGTCTGTTGGGAAAGGGGTGTGGATCTTGGATAGGATCTGAGGGTGAGTCTGGTAGGACACTATGAGCTCATGCCGGCTGGCAGCCAGCGTTTAAGGGACAAGGGTGACAAGAAGGTTTGGTTCTATCCTTGTTTTCTCCCTAGATTCTTCCACTGCCTGTCATCTTAATAAGAATTTTGAAAAACTCGTTTTCTGCTTGAGAATTCTTTGTGGACCCATCTCCAGGTCTTTGAAAAGCTGTTACACAGCTTACCTGTTTCTGTCAAGTGGGAGGTTTAATGTCCTGGAAGGTGCTTTTGAATCATAAGGTCAGAGGTTTATTTTTGTTTGAAAAATTAATGTTCAGAACACTTAAATTCAAATCTCATTAGATTTTACAATTTACAAGCAAAGTGGGGGCGTACCATTTTAACTGTCACTTATAAGGAGGTCTTGGATTAATATTGGTATCTATTTGCAAATTTAAACACTTCCAAATATTTGTGTGTACTTACAGATGTAATTTATTAATTTTCCCTCCCAAGCAACTACAGTTTTCTAATTTAACCATAAGATTCTAAACTTCTCCACAAGCTCATTTTCCCACCCTCACTCACCTAGTCCTGAGTAAACATCTTTGGTCTTTTCAGTTTTTAATTTTTTGTGTGTATTCTCTATACTGTTAAGTAATGTGCTTGTGCTTCTATTTCTTTTTTTGAAGACCGAGTTTTAAAAGTCAGGTTTATTGAGGTGTAATTTGCATTCGGTGAAATTCACTGTTTCTAGGTAGGTGGGCAGTTTGATGAGTTTTGGTGCACTTACTCGGCGTAACCACCATCACAATCAAGATAAAGAATATATCACCTCGAAACACCTGTTTCCCCATCCAGTGCCTGTTTCTTGATTTATAAGGCTTAAGCAGGATCTGTAGACTCTTGCTCTGAAAGATGATGCCATGATTTTCTAAAGAAAATTTGGCCCATTCCTATTTTCATCTCCAGGGTGGATCAGGTTGGAGTTTGTATGTCCTTTAGTTCCAGTGTTGGATAGTGGTCAGGCTAGGGCAGAGGGCACGAGGGCAGAGCTGGGTTTGAAGACCCCTACTCTTGGCGTGAAGCCTGCAGAAAGATGCGCAGGGGCAAACACACTGTGCTTTGTGCAGGTGCCGTTGGGAGACTTCTGTCCCCACGAGAAGGGCTTCATTGAGCAGGCGCTAGAGGCTGCCGCCTCAAAGGGAATCCCAGGAACCCGCACTTCCGCAGGCGCCCCGGGAGCCCCGTGATGGGCCGCGGCTCCCCGGCTCTATCTGAAGAGTTGCCCTGTTGTGCAGAGGGGACCCCAGGCTGGAGGGACAAACTCAATTATTGTGCACTCGCCGTGTGCCAGTACACTTACATACATTCTAAACTCCTTCATCTTTTTTTTTTATTAATCTGTTTTTAAAATTTTGAAACAAACGTGCAGAAAAGTTACGCATACAGTACTAAGAACTGATTTTATTTCCTGAACCATTTGAAAATAAGTTGTTAACCTGAGCCCCTGCATTCCCCCACACATTACTGTATAAACAGGTGCCTTGTCCCACAACATAGCCATCAGGAACCTTCCTACTGACCGGCTCCTGTTTTCACTCGCCCCAACCGAGGTCCTTTGTAGCAAAAGGATCCCGCTCCCCGGTCAGTACTGTGCATTGCACATACTTGCCACGTCTCTTCAGTCTGGAAGGATTCCCGGTATTTCCTTGACTTGTATGGCTGACATTTCTGAAAATGGCAAGGGCAGTGAGTTTGCAGAATGGCCTTCTTAGAACATCTTTGTCCGGTGTCACAGCAGGGATGCTATGTTCTCATTGCATCTCATCTGACGCCGTGGGACGTTCACTCGTCACTTGGGGCGGGTCCTGAGGGATTTCTCCGAGCTCCCCGCCCCCCCCCTTCCCGGTGCGGCTGCGTCCTCACCGCACCCTTGATGTCGCGCCATCCTGAGGCATCCTGGCCGGCTGCCGGGCGCCACCTGGTGGCCACTGCCCTGGTCCCTGGGTTCCCGGCGGCTCGTGTCCCCACAGCTGTACGTGAGGGTGGAGGGCATCTGGGGACGGTCCATGCGGGGTCTGGCTGTCGGAGCCGCCTCTTCACAAACATTTACTTCTGTGTTTCTCTACCTACCAAAAACCACCAGTTCACAGCCGTGCCTCCGATTCTAATTCAACACTGCAGGATTCACTCTAGTTCTTCCCCATCCATATTTCTTTCTTTCTTTTTTTTTTTTTTTAAAGATTTTATTTATTTATTTGACAGAGATAGAGACAGCCAGCGAGAGGGGGAACACAAGCAGGGGCAGTGGGAGAGGAAGAAGCAGGCTCCCAGCGGAGGAGCCTGATGTGGGGCTCGATCCCAGAACGCCAGGATCACGCCCTGAGCCGAAGGCAGGCGCTTAACCGCTGTGCCACCCAGGCGCCCCCCCATCCATATTTCTAACTCCTTGCTCTGATAGTGAGAAAACTGGCTCCCATTACTTTCAGTATGTTTAGTGTTTGTGATGAGCGCTTTGTAATTAATCTCCCATCCCCACTGTTGCCTGCTCCTCCCCACCCCCATGCCTGCTGGCCCCACTTGGGCTCTGTCTCTGTGGTTGGCTGGGTGCTTTCCTCTTACCCTGTATGCCACTTACTCTGACTCCTGTGCCTGGCTGCCCTTTCTGGAGATACTCATATCACCATGCTTGGCTCTGCCCTCCCTTGCCAGGGTGCCCCTCTGTGGGAATGCTTGGGATTAAGTCCTCCTGGGCCACCCCCTCCTCACTAGCACCCCCCCTTCCTCTGCCTACCTAATTTAGGACTAAATTCTTCAGGAAGGGAAGAGGATGTGTGGTCCTTGTTACCTGAATGACCGCTGGAATTGGTTTTCATCTTGCAATCACAATTTTACAGTTATAGTGAAAGATATAGACTTTGTGCTGGAGCGATTCATGAGCATGTCTGCAAAAGGAAAAGTATAATTTGACCGGTGATTCACATCAGAGGGAGTTTTTGTCGTGGTGGTCATGGGGGCAGCAGCAGGACTAGGGAGCAGAGGCTGGCTATGCAGGTAAAGGACAGCCTGCCCAGCCGGGAGCGGCCGCAGTAGAATGGGGGGGGTGTCCCCTGTGGGAAGGCACTGACCCTAGCTGTCCACTCCACCAGATGTCCAGGCTGCTGCAGAAGGATGCCGAGCAGGAGGCACAGATGAGAGCAGAGATCCAGGACATGAAGCAGGAGCTCTCCACTGTCAACATGATGGATGAATTCGCCAGATACGCCAGGCTGGAGAGAAAGATCAACAAGATGACGGATAAGCTTAAAACTCATGGTACTGGATTCAGCTGTAGTGTGGGAAGCTTCATGGGAGCTGAGGAACAGAGAAGTCTTTCTATAGAGATCGGTAGAATATATGCTTTGGTTCGTAGATGTTCTAAATGTTGAAAGGAACTTTTAAGTTTGTCCAGAAGAAACTCAGTAGTCATGATTACTTTCTCTTTGTCGGTGAACCTTTGCTCCTAAACACAGAAACAGCTAACATCCTCTTAGCTTTTCTTCTGTTTCTGTAGGTAGACATTCTCAAATTCAACACTTTTCTCTTTTTCTTTCTTCCTTCCTTCCTTCCTTCCTTTCTTTCTTTCTTTCTTTCTTTCTTTCTTTCTTTCTTTCTTTCTTTCTGATTTTATTTATTTATTTGTCAGAGAGAGAGGGAGGGAGCACAAGCAGGGAGAGGGGGAAGGCTGAGCAGGGAGCCTGAGGCAGAACTTGATCCCAGGACCCTGGGATCATGACCTGAGCCGAAGGCAGACGCTTAGCCAACTGAGCCATCCAGACACCCCTCAGCACTTTTCGAGGTAAGCCTAGAGAAAGTGTCACAGTGGATGCCCAAGGGCTTTTATGAACACTCTCAAATGTGCCCAGAGTGTCCTTATCCGAGAATAGACTGACAGGGTCGGGATCATCTTGTTCATCGCCGCATTCGCCACCGTCCCTGACAGTCTCCTTGTGATGAAGACATTAGCACCCATGGGCTGGGAACGCATACTGTGAGAGAGCTGCCTCCAGGCCAGTAAGACATACGGAGCTCCCCCCCCCCCGCCCCCATGCCCAGGACAAGCTAGACTCCCAAATGTGGGTTAGCGTACTGTGTAGACTGGGAGACCTGGGGAGCAAATCTAGTCCTGTTGGTTAAGTGCACTGTAAAAAGAATCTCTGCTGTAGACAGATAGTTCTAAGGGTATTCAGAATTGAAGCTTCAAATCTTACGATCTGTGTGTGTTTCTGTTTTAACGCATGGCATCATGTATGGCCTTTAAGAAATTGTTTTATATTTTCTGAATATACTGAACAAATGTGTGCAACATGATTAGAAGATATTTTATAAGAGGAGAATAACATTTCTGTGTATTTGAATATTTTTCTTTTTTTCAGGACTGATAGAATGATTTTGTTCTGTTTTTCCTTTCAGTGAAAGCTCGGACAGCTCAACTGGCCAAGATAAAATGGGTTATAAGTGTTGCCTTCTATATATTGCAAGTAAGTGTCCTGTTGTGTCACTTAGGGTCATTCAGTTTGATAATGACTGTCCTCCAGAACTCTGTGGCCCCCAGAATCCAGGTCGGAGAGTTCAAGCTTTTCCACTCTCCGTGGCGGTGCTGCGTGGATCCCGCCAGCGCGAAACTGAACACGCTGCGCATTTGTAAGTGAGACGAAAAGAAAGGCTTCTCCTCTCTCTGTTGTTAAATCGAAGTACAGTTAACATACAGGGTCCTGTTAGATTCAGGTGTACAACACAGTGAATCAGCAGTTCTCTACGTTGCTCAGTGCTCGCCGTGGTAAGTGTCCTCCCCATCCCTCATCGTGCAACGTGATTACGATAGTCCTGCCTGCCTTCCCGCTGCTGTACTTTTCATCTCCATGACTTACTTATTTTGGAACTGGAAGTTTGTACCTCTTGATCCCCTTTACCTACTTCCCCCATCCCTCTACTCCTCGTCCCTCTAGCAGCCATCAGTTTGTTCTCTGTATTTATAGGTCTGCTTTTGGTTTTGTCGTTTTGTTTTTTAGATTCCACGTATGAGTGAAATGATTACTGTCTTCGTCTTCCTCTGTCTGACTTATTTCACAAGCATTATCCTTCTAGATCCATCCGTGTTGTTACAAACAGCAAGATCTCAACCCTTTTAGTGGCTGAGTAGTATTCCAGTGTGTGTGTGTGTGTGTGTATGTGTGTGTGCGTGTGCGCGTGTGCATATGTGTACGTACACATCACCACCTCATCGTCATCCGTCCGTCTGCCGATGGAAACTTGGGCTGCTTCCGTATCTTGGCTGCTGTAAACATAGGGCTGCGTGTATCTTTTCAAACGAGTGTTTTTACTTTCTTTGGGCAAATCCCCAGTAGTAGAATGACTGGGCCAGATGGTATTTCTGTTTTTAACTTTTTGAGGCACCGCCGCTCTTTTCCCTGACAGCGGCTGCGCCGGCTTGCGTTCCGCCAGCAGTGCACGAGGTTCCAGGAGAGGCTCTCTTGAGTTGTGAAGCACTGGGGTTTTTTAGCAGATGGATGCTGAAGTAGTTTCCCTGGGGCTCTTTCATATTGCCTGGCGGTTTGGGGAGCTTGTGGGGAAGTGAGAGAAGCTTGTTTAGACGTTGTATCTCCTAGGATGGTTGGTTTGGGTCATTGCTTATTACATGGCATGCACACGTGGAAAACGGTGCTCGCTGTCTGGGTGGGGATCCCTCTGTGCTCATCAGAGTCCAGCACTGTTGGTTCCCAGCTGTCCTGTCTGGCATAAGAAAGTTCCCCGGGAACTGTTCCTGCTTCTGCTTTCCTCTGAGGTCGTGGACGTGCTGTGTCCGCACTCGCGGCTGCTGTCGGTGACTCTGGGTTTCAGTGCTACGTGTGGTCCTGCCTGCGCTAAAGGCCTCGAGCCAGCCCTGCAAGCCCAGGCTGTCTGGGTGCATTGACGTACACGCACCCTGACGCCCCGTCACTCTGATGCTGGTTAGGGTTCCCGGGGCGGGATGGAAGCCAGACTCCCTCTTTTAAGTCTGCTCATTTGAGCGGCTTATCCAAGGCCACCGGATGGGTGAAGACAGCGGCAGGAATGCTACTGCTTCGCTGCCCACCATTTAGACTCACGGGGCTCCCTCCACACCCAGATGCCAGCACTGTGTGTGTGTGCGCGCGCGTGGAGGGGGGGCGGAGAACAGACTAGCGGGTCTTAGAGGCATGAGATTGCTTTTGTCACTAATAAGGTGGGTGTATTTATCGTAGGCTAGCTACGTAAAGGAGAGGCTCAGTGAGAAAAGAACACCTTTGTTATGGGAGACCTTGGTTAATTTAGCAGCCGATTTAATAGTGTATATTTATTATTCAGATTAAAACCCGTAAAAATGGCAGTTCAGTGAGCAGGCTCCCCCACTTGGCAGCAGTGTGTTCTGGATGTCCTGCGAACTCGTCTTTAATTAGACACTCTGTCTCAGGGTGCCGGCAAGGTAGTGGCTGCGTGGATGTGTCCGTGTCCCGCAAGGACTGGATTGATCGGGCTTGAGGTCATCAGTTTGGAGTTTCCTTAGTGTGTTTCCTGTTCCGCCTCCTTCTTTGGTTACTGGGTATGTGTCCGGCAGGTTGTTGAACTCACCAGCAGTGTCTTTGCAGGCCGCCTTGATGGTGTCGCTCATCTGGAAGTATTACTCTGTCCCCGTGGCTGTGGTACCGAGCAAGTGGATCACCCCGCTCGACCGCCTGGTAGCCTTTCCTACTAGAGTCGCAGGTAAGAGTTTCCTGGGAACCAGAGCAGAAGAATACGGACGGGCTTCTGTAGACGTGTGGGGCACAAGGGGAAGGAACCCAAGCTCACGCATTCGTTAGTGAGCAGTTTTGTGTCTTGGCCTCACACAAGGCTCACGGTGAAGGAACAGGTCTAGAGAAGTTACTTGCCTTGCCCGGTGTCACCACAATGTTAAGTAGCGGAGCTAGAGTTCACCCCGGGTCCGCTTACAGAATGTCAGCTCAGACTTTGAGTCTGATACCCTGTTCGTGGAAGCCCCGATCTCTAGTTCCTAGGTTCTGTGACTTCTCTTTATTTCTTTCGCTTGGCCTCTCTCCAGCATTTACTGCTGTTGGCCATTCTTTTATTTTTGAAAGGTAATAATATCCTTTGGGTATTAAAAGTAGTACATATTGGGCTCCTGGCTGGCTCAGTCAGTAAAGCGTCTGCCTTTGGCTCAGGTCATGGTCCCAGAGTCCTGGGATCAAGCCCCGCATTGGACTCCCTGCTCAGCGGGGAGCCTGCTTCTCCCTCTCCTCCCTGCTCATGCTCTCTCTCAAATAAATAAATAAAATCTTAAAAAAAAAAGGTACATATCCTTGTAGAATGATTAGGGATATAAGAACAATTTAAAAGCATTTCATAAGCTAGAGATAACCTGTCTTACCTTTATGGTATGTTTTTCCACTCTTTTTTTCTATTTATTCTATACAACTAAGGTCATTTGGCACATACAGTTTTAGACCCCTTTTTACCTTATATTGTAAACCCTTTCCCATATCAGTAACTAACTTTTTAAGGAATTTTGAATAGCCGCTCTTCATTGGGATATATCATAATGTACTAATTCCCCTGATAAAAGATACGTATTTAGGTCCTAATTTCTACGCTCAGGGATAATGCTGCATGTGGCACACATCCGTGTCAGCCAGCCTTTGGCTGTGATCTGTTGCGGGAGGTGAAGTGCTGAGTGAAAAGGAATGACTGTTAGAGATCCCGGTTTCACCACACCCTCCACCCCGCCGCCCATCCCCCCCAGCCTGCGGGCACCACCTGAGCAGGAGAACACGAGGATGCCCTTGCAGGCATCCAGAGGCCATTGGCCACTCCTGCAGCCTGACTTCCTGTCTCTGTGTTACCGGTGGGGCAAGAAAGGCATGGGTAGACACTGCTCTGTTGATAATGCTTTTTTGAGAAGGAGAAACAGATAGTCTTACAGGGCGGTTTTACCATGTGTTAATGTCGTAAATAACAACGCACAGCTCTCTGGCCGTGGCTCTGCGTAGTTCCTGTTTAGTAAAGAGGGCAGCGCTGTGAATCAGTAGGAGGTCTGCTGAACTTGAATCCAGGAAACACACACCTAGTTTTTCTTAGCTGAGCGCTGCTGTAAAAGTGTTGACTTCCTATAAATTAATGGTAGCAAAGGCAGGATATTCGGGCGGACGGTTGGCGTGCTCTCTTACAGTGCGCTTCTTTATTTCCAGGTGGCGTTGGAATTACCTGTTGGATTTTAGTCTGTAACAAGGTTGTGGCAATCGTGCTTCACCCTTTCAGCTGAAAGAAGACGAAACGCAACTACGACATTTTAGAGAATGAATTTTCACGGAGTAGCTTAAAAATCTGATTTATACTTTTTTTTCTTTTTTAAGGAGACAAAAGCACACAGGTTAGTTTTTTTGTTGCATGTGTTTGTTCTTGGATGACGTGAGATACAGGAGTCACGATTTTGTACACTTGTCACCGGGCTGAACGCCAGGCTCTCGCTGTGTGTCCTGGCCAGCAAGTCGTTGGTTTGTTACAAGAAGGGGCCTGGGCGTCCGTGGTACTTGGGGTGTGTACCGTTGGCGTACTCGAAAGGTCACGTTGCCAACCGGAAGGTCAAAATTTTCTAACTTAAGTACTTTAAAGACTTTGCACTATTTTTGATCCAGATTAGAAAGCGATTTAAATTTTGATACCACTACCAGAATTTGAAGTTTCCCGGAGTGCTACTGAGAGAATAACACTAAGTGACGTTGCTTGTGGGGTTTCCTTCCTCTTGTTTAAAGGTCATCCGCGGGGCGAGCCTTCGTATAGTCTTATCTACTTATTTGAAGCTGTTAACTTTTCATTACTGTGTTTTGTAAATGTATTCATGGGATCATGATGCATTGTTTTACGCTTGAATTGTATGTTTTATATTTGAAGCATTTCAAATGAAGTGTGTTTTATAAGCATTGAATATTTATGCTCTGTAGAATGGAGCAAAGTTGAAAAGCAAACTAGGAATTCCGATTAAGTTCATTTGAGTGGATACATTTTTTAAAACACTTTTTTTTTTAAATGTGTTGCTTTTTTTTTTGAATTCTAATTGACATTTATTAGTTTCAGGACTACAACATAGTGATTTGGTATTTGTATATACTGTGAAATGATCACCACAGTCAGTCTGGTTTCCCCATGTAAAACATTCTTTCATAATTAAAATTTTTGTAAAGGCCTGTGTGACTTTTCTTCTTACAGCCGCTTGCTTGCTATGACCAGTTTGTAACTGTCAAGGGACAGAGGACTTTAATTGTTAACTCCGGGTGGCCGCAGCCCTGTAAAGCTCAATTCTGTCACTGGTTTTTAAAAGATCGTATTTACATTCGTGAGTTCCATAACGATCTAACAAGGAGCTCGTTGTTAATTGCGCCAATTGTACTAGGGACAGACCGAGTGCCATGGTGCTTTCGTTCATCGTCTCCAGAGGGGTGTCCGGCTCTTCATTCAGACGTCTCCCCCCCCAGGGTGACTTAGCTTTAAGAAAGGTTGTGGAACAGGGATCACGGGAGTATTTATAGCAAAAGCATCAGAGGGCGTCCTTGGGCCACAAAGGCTGGGACGGCCGCGTGAGGAGGCGAAGGCAGCGGCACAAGGGAGCTGCGGGGTCCAGGCGCTCCACGCCCCGCGTCATCGCCATGAGGGAGCCGCCGGCATCGAGGGCGGGGTGTGCGGGGAGCACTCGGTGGCCACGCACGGCCTGCCCAGGGACATCCTTGGATCGCTAATCTGGGTCCAGTCTCCCTGACAAGACCCTTGTTGATCTCCTAAAGATCCGTTCTTTCAGTTCACACTCAGGGATTTTGACAAAGTTCGCTGAGGCTGGAGGAGACGTACAGCTGACAGCTGGGGACCTTCCCGCACACACCGGCAGTTGGCGAAAACCACACGAGGGACATGTAAGTGTCCTTCATGGTTTACACCATTGTGGGTTTTCAGAAATGGTGTTTGTTTTTAAATAGATAATAAACATGGTACTGGCTTCAAAAGCTGCAGAAAGGGATACAGTGGAAAGTAGATCTTCTGACCCTTGACCATCGTGTCACCCCATCTTCTGTTACTGGTTTCTTGCGACTCTTCCAACAATATTCCATATGTGTATGAATATTGTGTGCATTTTTAAAATAAATTTTTTAAAAATTACAAATGTAACACCTAAAAAGATCAAAATGGTTTGCTGTTTCTTTAGAAAAACTCCTGCTTGGAAGCAAGGAAACCAAGTCTCCCGTATCCACAGAACTGGGATTGCTGGTGTTAACATTTGTGCTTTAACTTGTCTATTTATGTACGGATAGCGATAGGTTTTGGGTTTCTATAAAAAAATACTGGTTATAGTTTATAGCTTTACATGAAGATAAACACCTGTTTGATTTAATATATCTAAAGCTCTCTTTACGCCAATTCTGTTTGCTTTACATGTATGGTAGACCAAGCAGGGAGATCTCTATACACAGACCCCCAGACGTCGTTGTATGGGGTTAATACGCTTCTGCTGCCCCCACAAGGAGGTGGGACACTAGTCAGCTAGCTCACTGTCCCTTGAGCTGACCGGGCCCCTGGTGTCCCATGGTTCTCCTACACATACGCAGCTCTCAGTGGGGGCTCTGTGTGTGTGTGTGTGTGTGTGTGTGTGTGTGTGCACGCGCTGAGCCTCCCCTGCAACGTGTGAAGCCCTCTCTGATCACCTTAGATGATAGTGATTTCCTTTTTCTTCCCCTCCTCATCTGAACATCTTACATAGTATCTATTTGACTGATTTGTTAACCAGTTTTGTAATGACTTGGGGTGTCTGCTGTCGTGTAGTTTTGTTCCTAGTGTTTTAGATGCTTGTGTGTGTGTGCGTGTGAGATAAAGGGTTTTCAGTGATGCTACAAGTGTCTTTTGGGCCAGAGACTGTCCCTTAGGCTTTTTTATTCCTCTCCCAGCATGTCTTAAGTCAGTACCCAGGAATATTTAACTTAAAGAAGAAAATCACATAATGGCTTTCCACCAGGGCCATGTAAGTCTTTCCCAGGGAGTATGTTTTCTTCATAGTTGAGGCGTTACCAATGAACAGTTGTTAGAATTTTCTAGGATGCTCTTCTCTTACAAGTCCTTCAGGACAGAGCCCTTTGGTGGTGTCGGCAGATTCAAAGCTGTGTGTTGCTGGTTTGCACACTCGTGGATGCCATCCTCTCGGGGCTCTCTTCCTGTTCGTGTGGGTTAGCTTTCCTGCTTGTGCATTTGGCACGTAAGGAGGACGCATCCCTCTTTCAACACTCAGCGCTGACTCCTGCCTGGGATTTTATTCTTAAGTTGAGTGAATATTGTGTAGCTTTTGTCAATATTTTTGTTGTTGCTTGTGCTTTTGGTGTCATATCTAAGAATCCATTACCAAATCCAAGGTCATGGAGATTTATGTCTGTTTTCTTCTGAGAGTTTTATAGTTTTAACTTCTACATTTAAGTCTTTTATCCACTTTGAATTAATTTTTGTACAGTGAGTGAGGTAAGGGTTCAGCGTTATTCTTTTGTATGTGGATATCCAGTTGTTTAAGCATCATTTGTTGAGACTGTTTATTCCCTGTTGAGTGGTCTCGGCAACCTTGTCAAAAATCCGTGGACTGTAGATACATGGGTTTGTTTCTGGACTCTCAGTTCTATTTCATCCACCTCTTTGTCCGTACTTGGACCAATACCACAATGTTCTGGTTACAGTTGCTTTGTAGTAAGTTTTGAAGTTGGAAAGTGTGCATCCTCCAATTTTGTGTTTCTTCTTAAAGATTGTTTTGGCTATCCTGTGCCCCCTGCAATTTCATATGAATTTTAGAATTAGCTTCTCAATTTCTACAAAGAAGTTAGCTGGGATTCTGAAAGGGATTGTGTTGAATTTGTCAGCTTGGGGAGTATTGCCATCCTAACATTATTAGGTCTTCAGTCCATGAACATGGGCTGTCTTTCAAGCTGTTTAGATCTTTAATTTCTTTCAACAATGCTTTGTGGTTTTCAGATGATGTTTTGTATTTCTTTTGTTAAATTTACTCATAAGTATTTTATTCTTTTTGATGCTATTATAAATGAAATTGTGTAAATTTCATTTCAGATTGTTACACAGAAATTGGTTTTTGTACATTGACCTTGTATTCTGCAACCTCATTTATCAGTTCCAATAGTTTGTGGATCCTTAGGATTTTCTATATACAAGATGATGTCATCTATGAATAGAGATAGTTTCACTTCTTTTCCAGTCAGTGCCTTTTATTTCATTTTTGCCTCATTGTTCCGTCCACAACCTCCAGTACAGTGTGGAATAGAAGTGTTGAGTGTGGACATTATTGTCTTTTTCCTCATCTGGTTTTGTTATCAAGGTCATGCCAGTCTCATAAGAATGAGTTGGAGAATGTTCCTTTTGCTGTATTCTGGACCAGGTTTACGGTCTGAGTTATTTATTCCTTGAATATAGGATGACTTTGCTGGTAAAATCTTTCTGGGTTTTCTCTTATTTTTATTGAAAGATTACCAATTTCAGTTTCTTTAGTGATTATGAAGTTCTTCAGCTTTATATTTTTTCTTGAATTATATTAGGAAAATTAGTTTAGTATTTATCCATTTCTTCTCAACTTCAAAATATATTAGGATAAAATTTTTGCAAATGCTCCATTTGTGATGAAAAATACAAGTTTGAAGTTGTCTTCTGTATGTGTCCGTTGGATTAAGTAAGCTGGCTTACTCAGATCTTTCTCTTTACTGGTGCTTTTTTGTTTGCTGGGCTACCCATTACCGGGAAGTCCAGGCCATGCTTCTGACCAACCAGCTATAAATCAGAGGTTCCCACGAGCAGCTCCTCAGGTTTGATGAACGGAACTCAGGAAAGCCGTTTCCCCCCCGTTTGTCAGTTTATTATAAAAGGATATGATAAAGGATACGGATGACGACCAGCCCGTGGAGGGGATGCTTAGGGCAAGGTGTGTAGGAAGGGGTGTGGAGCGTCCACGCCCTCTCCAGGCCTGCGTTCTCCCCGTACCTCCACGTGTTTGGCCCGGAAGCTCTCCCAACCTTTATGGAGGCTTCCTCGGGTTGGCACGGTGGGTCATCATCTCCATTTTCAGCCCTTCGCCCTTCTCGGGAGTGTGGGGGTGGGGCTGAAAATTAAATTCCAACCTAATCCCAGCGTGGTCTTTCTGGTGACCAGCCCCCATCCAGGAGCCCACCTGGAGTCACCTCGTTAGAACGAAAGAACCGCCCATCACCCAGGAAATGACCAGGGTTCCCAGAGCCCTGTGTCAGGAAGGGGTCAGAGAGCAAATACCAGAACAGAAGGTGCTCCGAGTGCTCTTCCCACGCGGGGAATTACCGGGGTTTCAGGAGTCACGGGCAGAGGCCAGTATAGACTTTCTATTATCTCATGATTGCCTTTTTTTTTTTTTTTTTCATATCCTTCTCCCCCTTCAATTTTGAAGTTACTCGATTTTTAACACCAGAAAATTTGTCCATGCTTAACGCTCATGCCTTCTTCCCGTGTGCAGCGGCGTGAGAGTCAGCGTGAACGTCGGGCCGTCCTTCCCTCCCGATGCCCGTGGTACTCGTCATCATACGTACGGAGCCTCAGCCCTGTGACCCCACAGGACATGGTGGCGTAAAGCCACGATGTTTAGGACCACACACTCACCACTCTCGCTCGCACGGGAGACCTTTTATCTCAGACCAGCCCTTCTGCCTGAGTCTGTCTGTCGGAACGGGAGCTAGGCGGCAGCTGGACGTGGCGATCGGGCTGCACTTGGTTCATTGCATTGGAAGGCGGCCAGGCCGTTTGTCTGCGAATCTTCTGCGGCTGTTTTCACATTCCAGTGGTGTCTTGAAGGTGTGACAGAGGGCAAGTGGCCCGCGAAGCCTAAGTTGCTTACCATCTGGCCCTTTCCAGAAAAGGTTTGCTGATCTCTGAGTTAGTGAGGCTCTGAAAACGTGTCCTGTGTCTTCCTTCTTCTGGATAGTGTTGGAGGGTGTGCGGTTCTAGGTCACGGCTGTCCCCGTCGCACCCCACTGTGTTCTGCCTTCCTTGTCACGACCGATGAGTGCAGTGGCTCCTTTGGCAATACGCTGCCTTTTCCGGTGTGGTTGATCTAAGATTGTCTCTGTGGTGCTCGGCGGTTTCCTCGTGCCGTAGCCAGGCATGAGCTTCGTTTCATTTCTGTTTCTGTTTATTTGCTCGGAATTTATTGGACTTTCTGCATCAGTGGATTCGTACCTTCTGTCAGTTCTGGAAAATTTTCACCCTTTATCTATTTAGCCCTGTTCCATTCTCTCTTCTCTCTTCTTCAGCATCTCAGATTCCATATTAGTTCAGCCTTTTTAATCTGTGCGCCTGTTAACCTCCCCTTGTATTGTCTCTCTGTCTCTCTGCTTCGATGGTGATCGTTTGTCTCTTTGCTCTCTGCGTTCTGGTTTCTTCTGCTGTTAAGCCCGCTTATAGAGTTAATTTACATTAAATGATTATGTGTACATCTTTTAAGTGCTTTGTTACATATGCTGAGTTCTTGTTCTTTTTATTCATATTTTCAGAGACTTCTTTTATTTGTTTAAACATGTTTATTTTCTATGTATAGTAATTCCAACATGTGCAATCTTTGCAGATCTGACCCTGTTATCTGTTGTTCCTGATGGTTCTCTTAGCACCTTCTTTTCTTGTGTTTTATCATTTTTTGGACTTCATGTATGTGGGTGGGTTTTTCTTTTTCTTTTCTTTTTTTGTTTGTTTTGTTTTGTTTAAACTATCTGTGGGAATTTCTTGAGGCCTGGGTCAAGGACGATTTGCATTTCTACTGCCCTGGGGGTACTACCAGTCTAGATCTCTCTCTCTCTCTCTCTTTTTTTAAGGAGGCTCCATGCCCAGTGTGGAGCCCAACATGGGGCTTGAACTCACAACCCTGAAATCAAGACCTGAGCTGAGATCAAGAGTCGGACCCTTAACTCATGTTATGATTTATGCTTTTGTTGTGGGTAGGCATAAGAAAAGAGCCCTTGAAAAATCCTAAACCTTCCATAAAGCAAGTAGACATTGTAACACTGGAGTATTATTCCATGTATCATTTCTAAGAATCCTTTTAGGAAATTTCTTCAAAATTTAGGGCTAGGCATTTATGTCATTCGATGGGCATTTGCGTATCTCCCCTTAGAAGCCTATGGGACGTCTAACTCTCCTCCGTACCCCCCCCTTCCTTCTCCATTCCGATCAAAGCTTACGGCAGTTACAGTATTTATCTCATCCTTGGTTTTAAATACAATTGTTTTCCCACCATGGTTTTCACTTTCTTTTAAAAGTTTTATTTCACTATTCTCAGTTTTTTGAAGTGTTAATGTTACACCCTAATCCATAAACCTCTTTGGAAATAGCATGGTCTACATCCTAAATAACTTGCCGTTAAAAATAAATGAAGGTAAGTAAACTGATCCGTGCTGGGAGTGCGGCCCCTGCCTAGTCCCGACCCGAGATGCCCTCAGTGTAACGGAGCTGTTGGGCCGGAGCCGCTTGCCGGTGGGACACCCTTACGCCCATGTGCTCTCGTTCAACAAGCCCAACAGGAAAAAAGGACAAGGTGCAGATAGGTAACAGAAATAAACATAGCGAGTCTCAGGCGCACGTGAGGAGAGTGTCCTCACAGAGGCCGTTTAGCTGAATTGGAGAACTCTCAAAAATCACTTTCATAAAACCACGCTTGGTAATCACTGGGCTTCTTTTTTTTTTTTTTTTTAAATAGAGTCGTCTCTTTCAAAGCTGCTTCCATGTGTTTTAGTTAAAACACAATTTGATTGCTGCGAACATTCCTATATATATGAGATGTGTGTGTCTTGACTGACTGAGACTTAGGAGCCCTGGAGTCACACAGAATATTAAAGTCGTGGAATAAATCAGTCTTCCAAAACAGAATGGACATGTTTCAGTTATAGGAAAAAAAGATATAACTTTATATTTGAAATGTCATTGGCTAATACACAATGGATTTTTAAAATTGAGTTATAATAAAACCTTAATTATCCAAAGTCAGCACACACACACACACACACACACACACACACACGAACATTATAAGATTAAAGGCACATAAGAACGAGAATATCGTATCAGAATGTATTAGGATATTGGCTATATTTAAATAATTATTTTTCTTTTTCCTTCTGCAGGTGAAGGTGACTTAATGGAATTTACCACAGTTCCGTTAGAGTGTCCGAGGGCGTTGCTGGTGGAGGCCTGACTGGGCGCTCGACGGTGCGTCTTACTTTGGGGAGTTGGCTGGGCCCGCTGAGCCGCAGGCCTGGTCCGGTCGTGCTTAAAGACGTGGCCCGACCCGAAGAGCTCCTCCATTAGACTGCTCTTCTTATCTCTGAAAGTATCTTTTGCTTTTGTTCGGAAAGACTTGCCGAAAGAGGGTTCATACCCACTCACAGAATGTTCTGGCTTCAGGCCTTCCGCGTTCCCGCGAGGCTTGCTGGTGGCCGCGCCGCCTCTGGTCACACCGGCGCTGACCGGCCCTCCCGAGGCAGGAAGCCCGTGGTGCAGGTTCTCGATCGCTTCTGTGAACGAGTAATGCTTCCTCTGTCTGAAGGGCATCTTGATATTTGCAGCGGCATTTTTATCGGGCATCTCCTCCGTGTCATTTATCTGGAGACTTCTTTTGAACTTTTCTTTCCCTGCGTCGTCTTCCTGCTTCCCCTCCCTTTCAGGATGAGTCACTTGAATTCTTTTTGGTGGTAGTTCTTCTTTCACTGAAGTGGCTTTCTTTTCTTGATCTTCCTCTGTCTCTCTCTTTCTTCCAGTATTCTCCAGAGGTGGTTGTACTTCCAAATGTTCCTCTTCCTCCGATAAATCTGTATTCGGAAAATAGTCTATTTAGTGATCTTTGAGATGAACGGATTTCTATCTCAAGAAGGCGTGCTGAGTGCACGGACTGACATCTCCCAGGCACGTGAGCACATGCGTCCAACACTGGCGTACAGGGAAGGGGCTGGTAACAAGCTGGAAATGTGCTACTTTCTAGAACATGCCAAGGAAGAATTACGAAACCAAAAGAAACATATTCATGAAAGAATAGCTAACATTTGCTAAGCAGTTCCTAGTGGGTGTTCATCACTACTGTCGATGGAACGCCAGTTAAAACAATGAGAATATTTCCCCATCCAAATGGGCAACTAGTTTCCAGATTTGGTTAGAGTATTGGAACTTCTGGGGCACCTGGGTGGCTCAGTGATTAAGCATCTGCCTTTGGCTCAGGGCGGGATCCCAGGTCCCTGGGATCAAGCCCCACATCGGGCTCCTGCTCTGCCAGGAGCCTGCTTCTTCCTCTCCCACTCCCCTTGCTTGTGTTCCCTCTCTCACTGGCTGTCTGTCAAAAAAAAAAAAAAAATATATATATATATATATATATATATATATATATGAACTTCTGTTCCCCATTGGTGGGTGTGTCCATTGGTACAGCTTTTTTTGGATGGCAATTTGCGCTATCAAAATTTTTTTAAATTTTTTTCTTTTTTTTTTAGAGCGAGAGCATGCATGTATGCATGGGGGGTGGCGAGGAGGGGCAGAGGGAGAGAGAGAATCTCAAGCTGACTCCCCGCTGAGCGTGGAACCTGACCCGGCGCTCGATCTCATGCCCCTGAGATCATGACCTGAACGGAGACCAAGAGTCAGATGCTCAGCTGAGCGCCATCCAGGCGCCCCTGTACCTAGCATGATTTTTTAAGTGAACATATTCTTAGATCCAACAACTGCACTTCTAGAACCAAACTCTATAGAAATACACAAAGATACGTATAGGGATGTGTACTGCAGCGTGGTTTAGTAACAAGGCAGCATCCCAAATGTGTGTCGGGGTCCCAGGGAAAGAGGTGGCACGCGCAGGCCATGGGGTTCTGGGCAGCTGCTACAAAGAACGGGGTGGGTACTCATGAACTCACGGGAGAGAGGTTCGCAGTACGTTGTCAAATGAAAAAGTCACTTGAAGGTGAGCTTGCCTTTCCTGTTCCTTACCCAGGCACGCAGCGAGCCCTGCCCTCAGCCTCCCCCCTTCGGAGGCAGACAGACATGCACCCCTGAGGAAAACATGCACTGATGACCTGTGCCCTGACCACTTACAAACCTGGACGGCCGCTCCTTTGTGACGGGACGGGGGCAATGTCACGTGAGCACAGGGTTGGAAGATTTTCTCACGGAATACATTCTGAAATAAGACTATTCATTTTAATCCAGGAAAATAAAAAAAGAATTCTGGCAAGAGCAGTTGTTTTAACAATTAATGGTGAGCAAAGAAGCCAGTAGACTAGTTAATTCTAAATAACTTCCTGTTGTGCCCCACGATACTGGATGCAAATGTGAACATTTGACAACTTGGGCGAAATTGCTCATTTCCCACCTCCACTGTTCCATCACCTGTGTGAGTCACCTTTCCTGCCTGCGGTAGGGCAGTGGGCTGCTCTGGCCTCCCTGCTCTGGCCTCCCTGCACCGCCGCCTGGGGAGGCAGATGGGGTCCTTCCCGTACTCCAAGCCCTTCATGGCTCCCCATCGCCCTCAGAGAGAAGGCCCGAGTCCGCACCATGCTCACCGAGCTGTCCCGCAGCAGGACTCGCCCCATCCGCCGCCCAGTGCCCCTTGCGCAGTCCCTCTGGGCCCCGCAGTCTTCGCCCGGAATGCCCTTCTAGGTGTCCGCACAGGTCGCTCCTTCCCCTCAGCCCAGTCGTGGCTGCCCTGCCCTTCCCTCTTCTCCGGGTCGTTCTTTGCAGCACCACCGCCCTCACACACGCCGCCTGCCTTACTTGTTTTACGCAGCGTTTGTCGTTCCACGCGGGAACAGAGCGCGCGAGGGCAGGACAGCTCGTCTTCACTGCTGCATCCCCAGTGCCCAGAGCCGCACCGGACACACTGTATGCTCCAAGAGTATTTGTCAAGGGAGTGAATAAGCTTTTCAGGACAATGTGAATTACCAACACGGCCCGACATCTCCGCGAAAAACTTAGACCAGTGACCCCAGAAGGAACCGAAAGTGGCGTTGTCAGCTTCCGCCACACTGCACCAGACTCGGAGGCGTCCAGCGAGCTCCGCCAAGGCTGTGTCATCACAGGGAGGGTGTGGGCCCTCCACGCCTCTCCGGAAGCCAGCCCACTCCGCCGAGGGAGCGCGGGACCCCCGACCCTGGGTGACTGGCCACAGCGGTTGTGTTTGCCAGCCGGGGGCACTCAGACACATTTCCTTCGGCAGTAGTTGAACATGGAAGCAACAGGGCATCGGCTTTAAAATTCTGAGCCTAGTGGCTCAGCTGGTGAAGCCTTGGATTCTTGATTTCCGCTCAGGTCATGATCCCAGCTCGAGGGATCAAGCCCCGGGTCGGGCTCCGCACTCAGCGGGGAGTCAGCTTGAGATTTTTCTGCCTCCCTCTGCCCCCACCCCACTTGCATGTGCCCACTCTCTCTGTCTAAAGAAACAAAATCTTTAAAAAATAATAAAATTCTGAAGGTCAATGATCTCCACCCTTGAATTTCTAGCCAATTATTAATCAAGGGTGAGGGTCGCATAACGCCGTTTCCAGATGGAAGCACCCACACTGACGTGGCCTGCGCCCGTTCTCCAGCAGCCAGGCGCGATGTGCTCTCAGGGCAGGACAGCGTTTACGGGGCAGGAGGGGGCAGGGCTCGGAACCAGGAGACTTCGCAGAGGACGGCGTCGCAGGAGCCTGCGGGGGTTGGGGGGGGCGCCGCGCTGCGGGGTAGAGGGGACCGGTCCGGGGCCTGCGGCACTGCGGGCTGGCGCCACCCAGACCCCCGCTCGGCCGATCTCCCGGGCACCGCGCGACCTCGGCCTGTCCCGCCCGCGGCCTGGTGAAGGTGCTGCCCTGGCCGCCAGGCGGGCCGGGGACAGACGCGCTCTGCTTGGACCTGCTGCCCAGCGCGGGAGCCGAGGCTGGTGGTCTCAGGACGGGAGATTCCGGGCAGCGCATTCCCTCCGAGCCGCTCTGTCCCGGCCTGGGTGCCAAGGCTCTGATGGGTCTCTGCCTCCCAGGGGGACGCATGACCTCACCCCAGACCCGACCCTTGGACATCCGGGGAAGCTGAAGCCAGTCTGCATCTTTTCCTGGGAGTTTCCTTCCAAGCCTCCCTTAGAGGGGATGCTGCCCTTTACTCAGCTCGGCTTGGCTTCGCTAATCAGTGTGTCAAAACGGAACGTATTGTTGAAGGACACACGTTGTGAGGACCAAGAAGGGAGTGACGGGCATAAAACGGAAGCTGGTGGTGATTTCTGGCGGCCGGGGGCGCAGGGGTGTGGTTGGGCAGTGCCCACAGGTGTTCCGCGGCGCGCTAAGGTCCTAGTTCTCAAGCAGGGCAGTGGCTACACAGGTGTTCATTTCCTGATAATTCTTTACATTGTGTATGTGTGTTTTATGTATACTTTTATTTATTTTAATAAAGATTTTATTTATTTATTTGACAGAGAGAGAAAGAGAGAGCACAAGCTGGGTGAGCTGCAGAGAGAGGGAGATGCAGGCTCCCTGCTCCCTCTGGGGAGCCTGATGCCGGGCTCGATCCCAGAACCCTGGGATCATGACCTGAACCAAAATCAAGAGTCGGAGGCTTAATCAACTGAGCCACCCAGGCGCCCCTTATGTGTACTTTTACACACACTCACACACACACACACACATACACACAGAATAATTCACAACTTAAATCAAGTAAGAGTAAAGGAAACTTTTACAAGTGGTTAAAATTACCTTCGTGTTTTCTCTTGGAATCCTCCTGGTTTGGAAGTTCGCTGCCACAGTGAGGAATAGCACGGGTTATTGCCGCTGATTCTTCTTTAGGACCAATGTTTCTGGTTGTCCTTTCACCCTATAATTTAGAAAAGTAGCATAACCACATTTTTTTGGGTACAGATCATTTTAAATTGCATTTTATTCAATGAATACAGATACTTCTGTGGAGCCTACGAGACTGTTCACACACTACCTGTAAAGACATCTTCAGACACTGCAGGGGTTCCAGTCTGTCGTACCTGAGCCGTCACAGACGGAGTGGCTTCCGACTTTTGGGTTTCCTGGTGTTTCATACTCGTCAACGAAAAGCTTCTGTCTGCTTGTACAGATTTTGTTGAAGAAACTACAGAACAGGTACATTCTATGTGAGAGACATTTTACATGTGGAAGCAACACCGATTTTAGATATGAAATAACACTGAAGTTTGTAGGGTAAGACAAAGTGTCCAGTTAAAACTTTTTCCCCAATATATGGTTAACGTCCGCCAGTTCCCCTTTCCCTGCCAGTTCACCCGATTTGTCTTAGTTTGGGCCACAAAGGTTGTGGGTGTCACAGTGTTAGACTCCAGAGCGAGGAGGCTTTAGGCTAGGTGGGCGCTGCTGTGGGAGGGCACCCGCGCGTGAGGCAGCGAGCCGCAGCGTTACCAATGTTAGAATGATAATCCGTGCTGGAGCCCGCCACTAAATCTATACTTTTCTCAAAGTGTGATCGCATTTAAGTGACCCCATGGTTGCTATGATCATCTCTGCTGCTTACAAAGCAGAAGCAAAGGAAGGCAAGGAAATTTGAGGTTGTTGCCTTTAAAAGTAAGCGGGTAGACAGATGACACAATACTCTATAAAAGGCTCCCCCCCAATTGTTAGAGCTCCTACAGGAATTCAGCAACGTGACAGGATAGAAAATCAATGCCCAGAAACCAGTTGCATTTCTATACACTAGCAATGAGACAGAAGAAAGAGAAATTAAGGAGTTGATCATTAAGTGCGCCAAAGCCCATAAGATACCTAGAAATAAACCAAACCAAAGAGGCAAAGGATCTGTACTCAGAAAACTATAGAACACTCATGAAAGAAACTGAGGAAGACCACAAAGAAATGGAAAAATGTTCCACGCTCATGGGTTGGAAGGACAAATATTAAAATGTCTAAGCTACCTAGAGCAATCTACACGTTCAATGCAATCCCTACCAAAATACCATCAATTTTTTTTTTCACAGAGCTGGAACAAATAATCCCAAAATTTGTGTGGAACAAGAAAAGACCCCGAATAGCCAAAGGAATGTTGAAAAAGAAAACCAGAGCTGGGGGCATCACAATGCCGGACTTCAAGCTCTATTACAAAGCTGTAATCACCAAGACAGGATGGTCCTGGCACAAAAACAGACACGTAGATCAATAGAACAGAATGGAGAACCCAGAAATGGACCCTCAACTCTATGGTCAACTAATCGTCGACAAAGCAGGAAAGAATATCCAATGGAAAAAAGACAGTCTCTTCCACAAGTGGTGCTGGGAAAGTTGGACAGCCACATGCAGTAGAATGAGACTGGACCATTTCCTTACACCATGCACAACGATAAACTCAAAATGGATGAAAGACCTAAATGTGAGACAGGAATCCATCAAAATCCTGGAGGAGAACAAAGGAAGCAACCTCTTCGACCTCAGCCGCAGCAACTTCTTACTAGACACGTCTCCAAAGGCAAGGGAAACAAAGGCAAAAACGAATTATCAGGATTTCATCAAGATAAAAAGCTCTTGCACAGTAAAGGAAACAGTCGACAAAACCAAAAGACAACTGACAGAATGGGAGAAAATATTTGCGAATGTCTTATCAGAGAAAGGACTAGTATCCAAAATCTACAAAGAACTTACCAAACTCAACACCCAAAGAACAAATAATCCAGTCAAGAAATGGGCAGAAGACACGAACAGACATTTCTTCAAAGAAGACATTCAAATGGCCAACAGACACATGAAAAAAATGCTCCACATCGCTCGGCATGAGGGAGATACAAATCGAAACCACAATGAGATGCTATCTCACCCTAGTCAGAATGGTTAAAATTAAGCCAGGAAACGACAGAAGTTGGCAAGAATGTGGAGAAAGGGGAGCCCTCCTGCACTGTTGGTGGGAATGCAAGCTGGTGCAGCCACTCTGGAGAACGGTATGGAGGTTCCTCAAAAAGTTGAAACTAGAGCTACCCTATGACCCAGCAGTTGCATTACTGGGTATTTACCCTGAAGATAGAAATGTAGTGATCTGGAGGGTACCTGCACCCCAACGTTTATAGCAGCAATAGCCACAATAGCCAAACTATGGAAAGAGCCCAGACGTCCATCGACAGATGAATGGATAAAGAAGATGTGGTTCATATATACACAATGGAATACTACTCAGCCATCAAAAAAATGAAATCTTGCCATTTGCAATGATTTGGATGGAACTAGAGGATATTCTGCTAAGCAAAATAAGTCAGTCAGAGAAAGACAATTACCATATCTCACTCATATGTGGAATTTAAGAAATAAGACAGAGGATCATAGGGGAAGGGAGGGGAAAATAAAACAAGATGAAATCAGAGAGGGAGACAAATCATGAGACTCTTAATCATAGGAAACAAACTGAGGGTTGCTGGAGGGGAGGGGCTGGGGGGCTGGGGTAACTGGGGGATGGGCATTGAGGGCACTTGATATAATGAGCACTGGGTGTTATATGCGACTGATGAATCACTGAACTCTACCCCTGAAATAATAATACATTATATGTGAATTAATTGAATTTAAAACAACAACAACGACAATGACAAAAAGCAATAACAACAAAATAATAAGCACGTAGTGGCTTTTTTTACCAAACCAGGGGTGAGTGTTCCTATTGTACGTCTTCTGAGGAATGCCTGACGCTGGCAGATCTTGTGGGGGTGGGTAAGGACGGCCTGTCTTGAAGGAAAAATACCACTCAGCAACGAAAAGGGACAAACGAATGATGGCGGCGGCAGCATGCGCGAATCTCAAAGGCATGGGGCCAGACACGGACGAGCACTGCTGTATGAGTCCACTCACAGGAAATTCTAGAACGGGCGAAGGAAGCTGCCCTGACAAGGGAAATCGGCGGTTGCCTGAGGCCAGTGCCAGGGACTCCTGATGGCAGGGGGTTGTGAGGGGTGCCCCTGAGGAAGGGGAGGTTCTGTCCTCACTGGGGTGCTGGTCACAGGCATATCAGCTTTTGTCAAAACCCACTGAAATGCACACTTAAAATGGGTGCATTTTATTGAGGCAAATTGTACATAAATAATGATGATTTAAAAACCCACAGACTGGCTAAGAGCTGTACGTAGAAAGTTGACTAGCTGGCGGAGATTTTGCTCCCAGCTGGGAAGTGGGGCTCCCGCTCTGCCTGCAGTGAGCACGCGCAGGACTTGGTTTAGAGGCCGGGAGGGCAGGAGAGCTTGTCTATGCCCTCCTGCTGTTTCGACCAGATCCCACAGCTCATTATCCTTCTAGAATCACAAAATGTTTCAATGCCTAGTACAACGATTTTTAAAACATCCATTATTTGCTTGATATAAAGTAGAAAAATACGACTACATACTTAAAAATAGACTGTGAGCAAAAATAATTAAAAGGTACCTTTTGGATAATCTTCTTTGTCATGTAAATTTTTAAGTATCCGACTAGTATAGATGTTTCTAATTTCAAGCTCTCGATCCTTCTCCTAAAGAGAACCACAATACCAATTTTTCTATAAATGTTTGCTCTTATCAGCCTCGATTTCTTCTATAAAGCAATTTCAGTGGGCTCAGTATTCTTTGAATACAGTCTATAGATGCTAGCAGAAACAGAAACAGGCCATATCCTTATATACCATTCCCGACACCAAAAAGTGCTTTTTAACAGAGCAGCAGACTTTTGTGCTGGGGACAGTATTGTCCAGGGCTTTTTGGGCCAGCGTCTCTCACTGTAGTTTTCCTCTCCCCTGGGTCTGTGCCGTGAAGTTTACTGGCTTTTTCTCCAATGGTCCAATATAGCCACTAGCCACGTTGTGATCTGAACTAATTGAAATGAAATGAACACGTCAGTCCTCTGTCACGTTACCCCTACTTCCAGTGCTCGGTAGCTGCCCGAGACTCGGGAGCACGCTGCTGGCTGGGGCGCGCAGAACATTCCCACCACCGCAGGAAGTTCTACTAGACACGATTGCATTCAGTGAGTGCAGGGTGCGCAAAGCCTAGAACAAAGGCATCATGGTTCGGCTTTGAATCTCAGTATTGACTTGTTATTTTATTATTTTTATTTTTTCAAGATTTATTTATTTATTTGAGAGAGCGAGCGAGCGAGCTTGAGCACAAGTAGGAGGGGCAGAGGGAGAGAGAATCCCAAGCCGACTCTGTGTTCGTGACCCTGAGATCACAACCAGAGCCAAACAGGAGGCGGACACTCAACCGACTGAGCCACCCAGGCCCCACCCGACAAAGTACTGACTTTTTAAAGTCTTGGCAAAACAAAAGCCATGAAATCCCGCCTTGTTGAGGGGAAAAAAAAGGTTTCGTTAAGCAGCAAACACTCCTCTTACACATGCATCAAGAGGCAAGCCTGTTAGACTTAAGACCACCAAGTTTTAGCCAAAACCGCAGTCAAAAGGAGTGTCTGAGTGAAGGGTTTCCTCCCTCTGTGTGATTATTCAGGAAAGCCTGGAGGAAGAGGCCCGGGGAAGGGCGGGGGCAGAGAAGGGGGGAGGGAGAGAGAGCAAGAGAGATCGGATGGAGTTCTGGTCTCCCTGTGCCCCTCAGAGATATTAAGGGGGTGAAGAAACAACTCTGAGGTTTGGGAAACTCTCAGCACAGGAGGCCTTGGCGTGGCCCTCGGAATTCAAACCCCTTTGTCAAGCGCCCAGGCCAGCGTGGAGTGACAGTAGCATGGCATTGCCAAGTAGTAAGTGGAAAAGGCTAAAGGCAATGTCCAGGCAAAGGGCCAAAGGTAGCGCTTCCCTCACTTGCACAGGGAGAGGGACCCCACAGAGGGGAACGTGCTTCCCAGTCCTCCAGGTTACTGACCCAGGTGATCCCACAGCACAGACTCAGATCAGATGACAGATGGATCTCAAGGCATTGGCACCAACAGACAAGTGAAGATCACCAAGATCTGACCTACTGAGAAGAGGCTGTGAATTTCACCAGCCATATTCAGCAGACACCAGCCAGGTCCGGGGGGCTTGGCTAGTTAAGACCAGTCCCAAATTCAGGTATTAATGATTTATGTTAATATGGCAGACTGCATTTTCCTAAAATGGCTTCAGCAATCTTTCTGGTCCCATTTCTGGTCCCATGCTCTCCCAGAACTTGTGACTCCCCATCGAAAATCCACTGCTCCCCCTCTTGTGCTGCCTTGACAAAGGGAATGAGGCAGAAGAGACGCCGTGTGACTGGTTCTCTTTCTGTCTGTATCTCTCCACTTTTCTCGTTGGAACCTCGCCGCCATGTTGTGCGGAAGCCCACACCACATGAGGGTGGTCTGGCCAATGCTCCAGTTATGATCTCAGCCGTCAGTTGGCACCAACTGCAGACATATGAATGAGACTTCAGAGAACTCCAGCCCCCAGTCTTTGAACCACCTTAGGTGATGTCAAGAGTGGCAGAGATGAGCTCTTTACAGCAAGCCCTGCCCACATTGTGGATTCGTGAACAAAAATAATATTCTCATTTCTTAAGCCACTGAAAGTTGTGAAGTAATATGTTATGCAGCCACAGTGACTGGAGCAGTCAGGGCACTAAAACATCCTTAAGGTTTCTATTCCTTTTCTCCTTGGGTCAGTACTAGGGATGACCATGAAGCATAAAAGGCAATCTCATTTTTCCAGATGAAACAGGGCTGGAAAGAAGGTAGGAGTATACGCTGAATGCAGGAAGAAACTATCGGTGATAGGCCATGGGTGTAATGACTGACTGATGGGAAAAGACCCAGCGGATTGTTTTAAATTACTTCGTACAACACATTCTTTGCATGTCTTATTTTCC
The DNA here is from genome assembly GCF_024610735.1 of Ursus americanus. Classification (NCBI taxonomy): domain Eukaryota; kingdom Metazoa; phylum Chordata; class Mammalia; order Carnivora; family Ursidae; genus Ursus; species Ursus americanus. Next base: position 93,646,745 of record NC_142130.1, read on the forward strand.
TTCATGTATTTTTCATCTGTCTTCTGGCTCTTTGTTTTGGGGAGATTTCTTCAGTGTCCATGGATTTTCCTTATCTTCTAGCTCTTCTACTGAATTTTGTATGCTGGAATCTTCTTTGAGTTTTTACTTACTGTTTTCTGATTTTTTCCATGTTCATAATATTCTTATTTTATGGGCATGGTATCTTCTATCCCGGATATTAAACTGAACCTACAGGGTGAGCTGTTCTGCTTGCTATTCCTGCACTTTCTTTATGATGCTGGTTTTCTTCACAGATGTGGTTGCTTGAGCATATTTAAGAATGAGGGGCTGGATTATTTTACTTACCTACCTATTTGTTTTATATAGAAATGTATTTCCTTAGTAGGCTTCTTACCGGAACAGGAAGGCAGGCTGGCTCTGGGTAAATCAATGGGACTTGCTAACTGTCAGGTTTCACTTTGGGCTGAGTCATTCCCGTATTCCAGAATGTACTCTTTGAAGGGCTTTACCGGGAATGTCAGCATTTTACCCTAGGTGCCCTGTTTCTTCTCAAGCAATTCATTCAGGAACTTCCTGCCTGATGGAAGATGGTGGACTTGGGTGCTGTGAGTGCCATTGACAGACCGGGCAGGTGAGCCTGGTGATGCAATCCCACGAGCTCAGGTGCTTTCCCTCCTGTCCTCCGCTGGACAAATGCTTCCCCAGCACCTCTTGCTGTGGCTTCTGCTCTGTGTCACCCCCATAAATGCTTCCACCCACTTTCTGTCTTCAGTAAATGTACCCAAATCTCTGCTGTTTGCCGATGACTTGCCCCCAGCTCCTTGCTTTTGTGTGTCTACTTTCTTTCGGTCCTTTACTGATTCCTCCCGCGGGGGTTCTGAAGGGAGCGCAGTTAGATATGGTCTATCATCCCCAACAGTTGAGGCCAGAGTGAACAATGTCCTTCTCAGCCCAAAACAGAATCCCCGTTTATCTGCTGGTGAATGTGGTATAAGGTCCCCGCCTCTCGTGACAGCAGCTGGTCTCCTGATGCGTGGTGTCCCCCCGCCCCCACGATTCTGATTTCGCAGGTGTGGGTGTGGCCGGGCCAATGGAGTTTTCAAGGCTCCCCAGATGATGAAGGTGTGGCCAAGTCTGCGGGCCTCGGCTTCAACCAAATGCGGAGACGGCTGCCCCAAGGCTCTGCTCCTGCTGGTCACTGTGCTGAGTCTGAGCGTGGGGTTTCCCTCCCCGTTCCTGGTACCTCACCAGCAATTTTTCTGCAATGTGATTTAGGTTGTGATTATTTGTGTCTGGTTTCTCCATCAATCCAAAAAATTGTTTTTGATCCTTTTATCTTCCAGAAATTCTTTGGCAGTTCTGGTACAATTGTGGTATCCTTTCTGGGGTTATGGGTTATTGTTTTAAAAATACGTTTTCTGTCATTTCCATGGGGTTGGTGCAGGAAGGGATGAAAAGCATGCATTTAGCCCATCTTCTTAATCTATTCCAACTCTTTTTTATGCATAAATATGTGATTTTTCTTATTTTTCCCTTTGAAAGGATTTTATTATAAAAATATAAAAAATATGTAAAAGTAGAGAAAATAGTACAGTGAATCTCTATGAACCAATGAACCAGATTCACTAATGAACAACTCATGCCCTGTCTGTTTCTCTCTACACACCACCCTCTCTGATCTCTGATCCATTCCCTGTCTGGGAATTATTTTGAAGCAAATCCTAGACATCATATAATTTAATATGTAAGCCTTTCCCTGTGTATCTATAGCAGACAAGGCATCCCTTTTAAAACCTAACCACAAAAAATCAACATCTCACCTACCAAAAAAAAATCAGTAATAATCCCGTGATATCAAATATTCAGTTTGTTTCACATTTTTCCAAGTGTTCTATAATTTTTTTAAAAAGTTTGCTTGAATCAGATTCCAAACAAGGTCCAAAACATTGAGATTAATATGTAAAAGATTTTATTTATTTATTTGAGAGAGAGTGAGAGGGAGAAGCAGACTCCCCATTGAGCAGAGAGCCTGATGTGGGACTTGATCTCAGGACCCTGAGACCATGACCTGAGCCAAAAGCAAACGCTTAACCAACTGAACCACCCAGGTGCCCTAATTCTCATCTTTAAAGCACAGTTTATTTTTTTCTTTTTAAAAGATTTAATTAATTAATTTATTTAGAGTGCGAGTGGGGGAAGGGGCAGAGGGAGAGAGAGAATCTCGAGCAGACGCCACACGCTCATTTTCCTGAGATCATGACCTAAGTTAAAACTGAGTGCGCCGCACAAAGGACTGCGCCACCCAGGCGCCCCTAAAGCACACTTTAAAGACAGTTTTGCAAACATTTCCAAGGGAGACTTTAAAATAAATTTGTGGGTCACTAAAATTACTCAAAATATTTTAAGGATGTAAGGTAATTTTAAAATTTTAAAAACTTAGTTTGGGTTCCATTAAAAAGATAACAAAACACACTCATATTCATTCATGTGATGGAATGAGATGTTAACAGGAAGTTTTGCTAATGGATAGCGTAGAGATTTAATTTCTCTCCTTGCAGCACACATTCACCAGGCTGTGAACTCACCCCGGTAATTTCAGATCCTCTGTCTGTTCATATGGTTGTAGGGAAAAAAAAGTTACTTTGAGAAATAGATGCTTGAAGTTAAATAATTTAAAGAATAGCTCTGGTATTTTGGGAACCAGAATTTCACAACTTTTGTTACATTTTGCTTTAAAAGAAGTACCTTAAGTTTTTGTTGAAGGCGTTTTATTTCCATTTGCAGAGTCTTCGTAGAGGCTTGAGCTGCTAACGTCTTCCGGGTCTCAATGGCCAGCTGCCGATTGAAGGCTCTGTTGTTCAACCGCAGTTGTTTTTCCAAGCTCTGAAAACAGTATATATTTCAACTATTCTGTAACCAATGTAGTATTGTTAAAAACAAACAAACAACTCCAATTGCAATGGAACTAATTGCACTTATGAGAAATGTGAACTTTTAATACAATTTTAGTGCATGGCTGCTGCAGGGGACATATATTAGAACTAAATATAACCACACACACAAACACAAAAGCCAAAACACCCCAGATCCCAACTCTAGAAAATCAATATATTTTGAATCTAATGTTTTTCACACTCTGGAATTTGATTAAAAAAATACAAACAACTTTTGAAAATTTCTGGAAAATTAATGAATATAATCAATGCTATGCCTTAAAACCCAACCCAAGTGGCTGTGCCAGCGCGGGAGCTGCTAACGTGGCGCGTGGACGCCGGAGCTCTGTCGGGCCTCAGCCGCTGGAGGGCCGGCCAGCAGCAGGGCAGCCGTGCGGGCTGGAGTCTCGGCTCACTGACCCTGGGAGCTCCTGCAGGGACTCGCCCCCCGCACCCCCCCAGGAGGAAAGAATTCTAAGACCAGGAGATCTCTGCCAGCCCTGCGGCCACCCGCATCCAGGGCTCATGGGGGTGCGGGCACCCCCTCTCCATCCTCTCCAGCATGAGAATTTTATTGCAAACCTCTTTGGTCTGGACTTTGACAGAGGCTTGGCCAAAAGGCCCTTTCTTTCTTTTTTCCCCAGTTATAGTATTAATACTTTCTCATTAAAGAAAAGTGGGGCGATATGGTAAACTAGAAGGATGAAATAACCCCTAAAAATCCCAGTCCCCAAACTATTAACATTAAAAAATATGTTTTGGCTCATAAACGTTTTCTCCAACCACCAAATGCCTGACAACCAACCGAAGTTTCCCATATGACCAAGTTCATCTGGTAAGAATATAGTTCTTGAATTCTTTTTGGTTTTGGTTACAGATATAAAACATGAACTACTTAACATGCCTATGTAAAAATATGTAGATGAGATAGAAATACATTTACTTTTCCCTGATGGACACGTGCTAAGATGGGTCCAATATCACCTGGAAAAAGCGAAATAATAGCCGTTTGGTATATAAATTACATGACTGAAAATGAGGCTGCTTATCATTTTCTGCAGCTCACACACCCATTTTATGGGAGAAAATGCTCTTTGAAAATAAAGGAGGATTTTACCAAAGAGGAAACAACTGATAAAAGAAAGGGGATGAAATGAACTTGATATTTTCTTTTTATTTCAAGTTCATTAAAAAATTGGCCTCTTACCATCATATAATAAGGCATTAAGCAGTCAATTTTTAAAATTTATGTTCGTCTATAGAGACCAAGAACTAACATGAAATCGGCAGAATTCTCAGTAGAATCAGGGTGTTTTCCCAAATCATCCCTTACAGTGCGGTCCCCGAGCCCTTGATGACCAAGCATCATTCAGGAAGATCAACGCGTTCATGGCAGTGATTTTGGTTCACTTCCCCTCTCTGTTCCCAGGAGCATGACCGGGGCAACACTTCTGTTGGGAACATACCAACAATGTCTGTGCGGTGCTGAGAAGTCAGCTGACCAGGGAATATGAGGAAAGGGGCGGGAGAGATGCAGGGGGCAGGCTTTTAAGGAAGGAGGCTTTTAATAAACAGTTTGAAGTAGAAGTTTAGAAGGTTTCACCCAACCCAACCTTTCCAGCACACGAACAGGCTTAGAGAATGGTCATTTCCAGACCAACAAGCCCAGCCACAGAATGAGCTCACTAGACCGCAGAAGGACCATCTCCCCTGCCCCTGCCCCTGACCCCCCCACCCCCGCCCCACCTTAGACAGCATCACTGGTGTGGCCTGTGAGCCAAGCAGCTGGCGATGCTTCACTGCACAGCGGCAAGTGTCATGCACATGCTCCCTCCTCCAAGTTCATTTTGGAACATTACAATTTCTAGGCCTCTGAAATACGGACCTGTATTTTTTTGTCATTTGCCTCTGTTTTTGTTGTAAGAACAGACAATCTTTGAGTAAGTTCCTCCCTCTCTGCAAGGTTTTTGTCTTCAGAAAGTTTCTGCAGCACCTGCAAGGCGTCTTTAGTCCTCAGCAGCTCACTGTCAGCTTCTCTAAGTTTCCTGGACGCACTTCTTTCCTTTTCCTGGGATTTCCTAAGTAGCTGCCTCAAATTTTTGACTTCGTTCTGATGTTTTGCCGTAATCTGAGGTAGATTATTTTGTGAGTTCTCATATTTCCCTAGAGCTTTCAAGTGCTTAAACTGAAGGTGTTTCAAAAATTGGTTTTCTATGACCGTGGCTTCCAGTCTACGGTGGATATCACCAAGTTCGTTTTTTAGCTCTTTAATCTTATGAAGCCTTGCTGAGAGTAGGCGGTGAGTCATGGCATCTCTTCTTTGGGTAATCATTGTGTTTTGGGAATTTAAAAGTGGTGCATTCCTGCTGTGCTTTTTTTCAACTGAGATTTCCTTCTGGCCTGTGTAAGCAGATAATCCAGTTTGTTACTAGTCCTACACATATAGATACGCAGATATGCACGTTTGCGTTCCCCCCGCCCCCACCCCGCACACGTACACAGGCAAACTGGAAGGGGAAAGAACATGTCACGAGTGGCCATGCTCCAGGATAGTGATTGCGTCTGCAGAATACGTCCTTCAAGGTCAGCAGTAGTCTATGTAACAGCTGAAGACTGTGAGTCATTTGTCCAAGGTTATAGAACCACAAAGTCCCATAGAATAGATTGAAAACCAGGTCTTCTTTGACTGGAAAACCTATACTTATTTCTATTATTAAAGCTACACTAAAAACCATAATAATAGAGAACATTTACTAAAGGCTTACCGTGTGTTAAGCATTGAACTAAATGCTTTATGTAGATTGTCTGCTATAATCTTTCCGATAATATGTTACGAGGCGGTTTGAGCATCACCTTGCAGTCCAGCGTTATGTATGAAGATCTCCTATATTCAAAAGACCCCTAGAAAGCCATCGAACTGCTTAGAGGAAATATATGGATATTCCAACTCTCAGTAAATCCATCAGAGACCATTTTTCCTGTTACTTTGGGCTCTAAAGGAAGGAGTTAGTTGGCTTGTATTCAGAAGTCTGTTTTAAACAAAATGTATCTAAACTATATTACACCCAGCTTGTAAGCACCAAGCTTACATAACTGAATTGAGTGTGTCAAATGTATATGTCACATCACTGTGTTATTATCCCCTTTTAAAGATGAGCAAACTGATGCTTCGTGAAGTCACTTACTGATGGGTGCACAGCCAGGAAGTGGGAGACGGAACCCAGGTCCCATGTGTATGTGCACTTGTATGACATTTATGTACGTGTATGTGCACGCTGCACATGTGTGTGTTCATACATATCTGTATTCTGAGAGAGACTGAAACTAGATTCTAGGATCTAAAAAAACATGGTCTTCATCCTGGAGACAGAAAGCACTTAGTGGCCAATGTCACTGGCGTCCTAACCTTAAGCTATTGGCCCAAGTGTGGACACATCATCTGAGACTTGGCTTAACATGTTTGGTATAGGTGGTGGGAAAGGTGGTTCTGCCCGCGCTGGAAGTGAGCCAGCAGAAACTGAGGATGCTTTTGGGGTAAGGCATTTCAATCGTGACTACGACAGACTACACAGGGGTGACAACGATCATAGCATCTGTATCACATCAATAATTGATGGACTGTCTTTACAACTATGCCTCCAGAGGTCTTTATTTTCCCACTGGGAACGATTTAGTAAGGGCTCTGGTTGGATATTTGGGTACTTTGGAATAGGTTTTTGAGCACATCGAAAATCGGAAAGCAGAAGTCAGTCTCTAGGACACCTACTGGAAGGCCAGGCACTTCAATGCCTTGGCACTGGCTGGGGGAGCCCCAGACCCAGGCAGTGTGGATCGGGCTGGATTACAACAGGGGTGGGTGGGGGCTGTCATGTCCTACACCATGTCCAGCATGACTGAAGCCTGACTCCCAGCGTATAATGTTTTACATCTCTTGAGTGGTGTGACCTGGAGGAGAGAGGGATTTCCCTGGGACTAGAAGGATGAGGGGTGGTGGGTTCTCTGTCCCTGTCTCGTGCTGTGCTCAAGTGATGGGAGGGCAGAGTCGGCGTGAGTGGGTGCCTGGCACTAATCCCTGTGGCCCAGGGAGCAGGTGGGCCAAGGCCGCGGGATGAGGTGTACATACAGGGCGTGGGTACTTTGAAAACAGGAGGTGCCAGCCCCTTAGTGATCAATGTGCTTGGACAAGGAGCACATAAGTGATGAGAGTGAAGGACCAGAAGCCCTTCCCCAATGTTTTCGTCTGTGTAAGGTCACACTCCTTCCATCCCCCAAATACGCCTGAGATTGAATTTTTTGCCTACCCTAGTGGGTGTTTGGGGGAGGATGAACCAGACTTGCTTGCTTCAGAAGGTCGATATACCACTTGTGTTTGAGTGATACAGAATAAATTCATACTATACACATTGCGCACACTTGTATACTAATTAAGGTATGGAAAGTTGAAACAGGGTTTAGTCTTTAATGATTTTGTATCTCATTACACTAACCTACACATGTAAGAATGACAAAATTTACAATTTCTTTCTCTTTTTTGTTTTTTAGTTAATATATAGTGTATTATTAATTTCAGGGGTAGAATTTAGTGATCATATAACATATAACATATATGTTATATGAGCATCTAACACCCAGTGCTCATTACATCACATACCCTCCTTAATGCCCACCCCCCAGTTACCCCATCCCCCTACCTCCCTCCCCTCCATCAACCCTCAGTTTGTTTCCTAGAGTTCAGGGTCTCTTCCAATTTCTCATTTCATACAATGAGGCAGATTTCGCCTAATGATTGAACTATTCTTAATGAAGTGCCCCAATTTAGGACCAGGTATCTTGCATAAAACACTCAATAAATATTTGTAGAATAAATGAGGAAACAATTTTTAAAAGTTAGATTATCAGTCACTTAGAACCCCAAGGGCAGTTCCTGTAGAAACAGTTCTATAAATGCTAACTGCCTTTCATACAGCCCCCCGAGGTGTAGAGTCAATATAAAATGTAGCGTATAGAGCCACGATCCCCATCACAAAACCTTGGGGCCAGACTGTTTCTGAATCATCATTATTATTATTTGGTGCATGTACAGTATTTTCCATAGTACTCCCAGTAGGGTTGGGGACGACACACTTCGAAGAACATTTTTGTGAAATATAGGACTAGTCACACTAAGTGAAATAAAGAAAGATCAGTCTCATGTTAGTTCAAATCAGGTTTTTGTTGCCGAATCAGTTTAGGTGCCAAAGATATAGAAAATGTTTGATTTTCAGAGTTTTGTAAATTATAAATGTGGATAAGAAATTGTAACCTTGGAGCCTAACCACAATGCGGGTTCCACTGTGATACTCTCTTCCAAATGCCACAAAGAGACTTCTTTTGACAGAGTCCCACGTGAGAGGAAGGAACTGGACTTTTCATTCCTACCCTGGTCCTCGCCTATGAGTATAAGGCTCCCACCTCTCTGGAAAAGGGGCTTTTTGCCTTTTGAGAATCTGGTAGAAGCTTATGGGTCCTTCTCCCTAGAAAAGTTCACAAATGCAAACAGACACAAAAAATGCAAAGATTTTCATGCGGCCCACAGACAAAGGTCTTAGATTAAGAATCCCTACCGACAGCTCGGAGGAAGGGGACCTGAAGGTTCTAGATGACCCAGAAGTAGCACAGGGAGGCAGGGGGTGAGACGAGGGATATCACAAGGCTCCTTCAAGTTGGGACAGTTAGGAACGGATGGTGTTGTGCTCTTACAGTCCATGAGGGAATGACAGTAGTAACGGCCTTTGGAACCACCCCTATTTCAAAGGATGATCTTTGCCTCACCGGACTTGAAGCCCATCTTCCTGGGGTGTTGAAACGGGTTTTTACATGTCATTGGCAAGCCAAACCTTGGTTCTTCAGCTGAGATGAAAGGCAAGAAGCCAGTGAGATCCAAGTATCTGTAACGAGGCCACCTGTTAACTAAAAACGGAACCGACCTCACTAGTGGGCTCCAGGAGGGTAAGTCGGGCAAGAGGGCTAGGCTTCACATTTCAGCCTAACTTCCTGCCGCCTTGTCATGATTCTTAATTTCTCTATTTCCCAATTCCTTCTATAAAAGTTCACTTAAGTTCACGCATTTGAAATATGGGAGGACAAGCAAACGGAATGTGGACGACTTCAAATTCTAGCGCATTAAATAACAATGTCATTAGAAACGGAAACTTGGTCTTGCTTGGGAAGTGTCGCTTCTTACCTTTAGATTGGGAGATTTTAGAAACGTACTTTTTCTTCTCATCCTTTTTTTCTTTTATCACAGGCTTCTCTAAATAATTTCTATGAAGAGTGGTTTCCGAACATTCAGAGAGAAAGTCTTCTGAGTAATCACAGCGAGAGCTTAAACTTCTGCAGGAACACCGGGATCTGCTATAGTCAACACTCCTGTCGGAGGCGAGCCCGGGACTGCCACCGGGACAGTCACCTGCGCCCAGGCTGCCCCCGTACTCCGCGGCCTTCCTACTGGGTCCTAATGCCACACCGGGGAGCTGCCCGGCTATGTCTGTTTCTGCTGGGCCAGCCAGAGACATAGTCAACAACCTGACAGAAGAAAAGTATTTTTAGATTTATAGCTACTGACATAAAAATGAACTTATGCTTTATTATATTTAACTATAAATGGAGGACTAGGAAAGGGAGACAACACATTCCTTTGAAGTTATTTTCTGGAAACATCTCAGTTTGGCTTTCCTGTTTTCTCCACATAACATATAAGACCCCTGAGACCAAACTTTGGTGAGATTATGCTCACAGGTAATGGAAGATGAAGTTCACATCAGAGAACAACAATGACAGCAATTGATGAATTAGTGAATTACAGCCTCGTGCTCTAAGAACGCTGACATTTTTTGCCTTGAAGAAAATGACAGTAGTGTAAGTGTGGGTGGCCGGTATGAAGTGCAAGACTTAGGAAAGTCGTATTTGTGGGGATGCACATACTTTCATTTATTAGCGATGAAATTACACTTTTGAGATTAAACATATAGTATAGAATACAACTGATCAGTCTACGAGTTCTCCAGAGTTTGTATTCATTCTAAAATTAAGAGTAATAGTGGGTCCCAGGGATGTACTCTTGATTCATGGTTATAAGGCTTTTTATATTTTATATTTTAATTAAAAAATTTGCATTCCTTTCTGTGCTTCATTTTGACTGTTATAATAACATGAATATGACTTCCCTAATTATATGCTACATGATGACAGAAGCAAGTCAGAAAAACGTGATTTTTTTAAAAAAAGATTTTATTTATTTGACAGAGAGAGACAGCCAGCGAGAGAGGGAACACAGCAGGGAGAGTGGGAGAGGAAGAAGCAGGCTCCCAGTGGAGGAGCTTGATGCGGGGATCGATCCCAGGACCCCGGGACCATGCCCTGAGCCGAAGGCAGACGCCCAAGACTGAGCCACCCAGGCGCCCCGAAAAACATTCTGATTTGCATGGAAAAATCATCCAAGTGTTGGAAGATTTTGAAGACAACCCATCCAATGGAAAGTTCACATTTGTTTAATAAAGAGTTGACTGTATTTGCAGCTACACAAAGACTGAAATTTGTTTGTCTAATTAGACAAACTAGGTTTGTCTAATTATTACAAATTTATTCAATGTGAAAAAGCAAAATCTTACTTGGGAATTAAGTAACAATAAAGTAAAGCAGACTTCAAAGAGATGTGCTTAAAAACTAAAGATAAAATGAAATTTGATGACGTGAACCTAATTTCTCATCAGGGACAAAAGAGCCTGCATAGTTCAAAGTCCTTGTAACCGAAGTCCATGGCTGAATAACTTAATTTAATTAAGACCCAGACAGAATCACTTTTATTTCGGGTAGATCTGATTCGAATTGAGCACGGCACAAGGGGATGTAAACATAGCAGTTCTTCGGGAATGTGTAGATCAGGAATGTTTTAGTTCAGTGAATTACTCCCCAAAGCAACTTTCACACATCGCTCCAGGGGTCCAGGTGGCTAAAATAACTCCTTGGCACTTTGCTCCTAGCACCCTGCTTAATTAACAGTCAGTGAAAAATAAGTTACTGTATTTTACTTCCACTTTATTTTTAAATTCTTGGTATAGAGCCTCGGCAGTAGTATTGAACTTGACTGAGCTGCGTAATCTGTGTGACAAACAAGGCTGGATGACAGTGTCTCTCACACAAAGTCTCCCACACACGCCCCACAAGGTCCGCAATACTCCATCCTTCTTGTTTGATCGAAGGGCGCTGGGAGAGACGACAGCCCACAGTTAAATGCACACTCCCCAAGAACGCAAAAGTTAGCTCTCAGAGGTACGGAGTCCAGCTCCAAGATAGCTCACACATAGGTCCTCACATAGCCCGGATCCTCGGTAATTTAGAAAGCAGCATTGCAATGTACGCAAGCTTTTTTCCTTAAGTAATCTCTATGCCCAGCTCGGGGCTCGAACTCACAACCCTGAGATTGAGAGTCACGTGAGAGTCACGTGCCCCACTGACTGAGCCAGCCGGGCGCCCCTGTACGCAAACTTTGGATACTGTTGATAAGCCCTTAGTTGTCTGAAGTGAGAATTTAAAATGGAAAGAATATGAAATCAAACACAAGCAGGCCCCCCACGTGGGCCCTCCGGAGTGCTAACTCCAGGTACACGGCAGAGGGCTCTGCGCTGCTCCGTACCGCCCGCTGCCCTGAGGATCTGTTAGGTCAGCGTGCTCGCAACGAAGGAGCTCATCTCCCACCGTCTTTACAAGGATTATTTTCTATTCACTCAATACTCCCAATCCTTCGGTTTTATCAAGAAAGCAAAAGAGAAATTAGCTCCCATCAGACCCTTCCCAACTGGGATCTCATGTCCTCTCTACTAAGAGTTTTTGGGTTTTTTTCCTAAAGCAGTTTCTGCCTCTTTCTGCCTTGGCTTGACTCTCAAGCTTTCTCCTCTTCTCATGGAATACAGGAGGCGGTTCACCATCTCCCCACTACAGAAATCCTAGCCCCAATAACCCTACTATTAACATTAGTGTTGTACTTCATCTTTCAGGAGTGCTTTTACTTTCCACAAGCTGCGTTCACATCACCTACTTCCAGCCGCGAGAAGGGGACAGGCTCAGACGGGTGAAGCAACTGTTCAGGTTTTCCCCCTTCAAGGTCAGGAATCTTTTCATTAAGCATCACAACAGCATACAGCATGCTGGTGGTAGCATCACAGATCCTAAGGCAAAGAATCGATCTTTCCAGACCCGTTCTGCCATGTAACAGTGGACAGAGCCACAGGCAAAGATCCTTACTTTTGAACCTTGGCAAATGGATTAAGAAGAGACCGAGATGTTGGTGTACGAGATCCCAAAGGACCAAAAATGTTCCACTGTGGCCCTCATAGGCTTGCCTGTCCTTGTCCCTGGGAGGGGTTCCTCCTCACCCCTTCTTGCTCATGACTTTAGCTCCTAACTTCCTCCCCTCCATCTTGATAAATCCACATCACTGAGAGAAGCTAACGGTTGCTAATCTGTGAGAAGAATTTGTTTTTGACCAATTGTTCTTGGCTGACCTCTCCTGCTAAAGCCCCTATAAAAACTCCCGCCTCCTTCCTCAGAACACTCCTTTGAGAATGCCATCCCAGCATTGTAGGATACAGGCTTAACTCAAGAGTGTGTTTCACTTACAGTCACACATTGTCCAACAGCTACAAGGGTGGGAGTGTGCCAGTCGAAGGGGACATTTTGAAGGCAGACCGACATGGGTTTGAACCTGACTCTGTCCATTAGTTAGGTGGTCTTGGCCATCTATTCACTGTGAATAACAACGCTGATACCATGGGGTTATTATAGGGAGAAATGAGACAGTGTTTGTGAATACCTATCACGTGGTACGCAATCAACGAATACTGGTTCCCTCTTGGAAGAGTAATTCTAGGACAAACGCCAGGACTCTCCAGGGCACTGCCCGTGTCTTTATGTGAGGGAGGCAACCATGAGTCAGTCTCTTTCCCCATCGACTATTTTACTGGGAACAACTGCTTGACTAATGCTACTTGACTGAAAACTCCCTGAATATAGAGACTGTCTTGTTGCTGTTGTAACTTCAGGCCTAGCGGACGGCCGCCACGCAACCAGTATTTGTAAACGCTTGAATCATGAGCGCCACCATCACTGCCATATACTGTACGCCAAGCACAGAGGTAGGAGCTTACGTACAGTAGCTTGCTTCGTCATGACGACAGTCCTGCGGAATGGGTATTAGTAACCCTATTCTACAGACGAGCACACTGAGGCTCAGAAGTAACCCGTCCAAGGTCACAAAGCGAGTGTGGGAGAACTGAGTTTTGAATCCAGGTCTGTTGGCCTTGAAAATTCTTTTTCACTTAAACCATATACTTGACCCCAAATGGACATAATTTGACTCAACCTATTTATCACTGCAACCTTAAAATGTTAAGCTATGTCAAACCCTGTGATAAGCCTATGGGAAAAACTCGCTATTCAGCTTTTCATGTTTTACCTGTAGTCTTGAGTCCCAAATCTGAGACTATATTAAAAATTATCACTCTTCCCTTAATCTTTCAGATTAATCAGTATAACTCACTTAGAATCTGACACGGCAGGAACAGGGAGATGATGAATATAAGGAGGTTAGGGTGGAGGAGTGTTCTTTTCCATTCTGATGTGCTTATACTCTACTCCATCTACATTAAAAAAAAATTTTCCCTCTGAATCACATGCTCACATAGGGCTAAAACGAGCTTTGATTGCCCCATGTCTGATATAGCAGAGAGCTAGCCATCCTGTCTCTTTGTTTAATAAATATTGACATTACAGGGGGAAAAAAAAAGGAAAAAATTATCTTGGAAATCCACCAGAGCCAAATAAGCCTTAATATCTATAAACCACCTCACTTCAAAAAAAATTATTTTATTTTTTTAATTATGTTCAGTTAGCCACTGTATGATACATGATTAGTTTTTGATGTAGTGAACAACCTCACTCTTCAAACAATTCTACCAGATGAAAATGAACCCTAATGGAAGGCTTTATAGGCTTAGCTGTAAAAAAAGAAGGTGCATCTGAAGGCATTATTGCCCTCCTCATACAGCTTTGCAAGAACCATAAGCCTCTGTTGATGGCTATATTGTCCCATTGTATGCTGTCTCCTGTGGGTCTATTTTGCAAGGTCTCTATACTAGGAAGCAGTAATTGAAGCTCCTTTAAAATGCTTGAAAAAAATCACATATAATTAAAAATGTCCCAGTGAGAAGATGTGCATTAACCAAATTGTCCATAATCTTTCCTGCTCACTAATTCATCTAATGCAATAGATATAGTTTCCATAGGATGGGGCAAAATGTGGTCTTACTATAAAGAAATGTTTTTGTGTACGTGTGCGTGTGTGTGTGTGGTGGGTGGATAGAAAATTCTTTATTGTCACCAATTATCTAGTGGAGGTACTACTGTCAGCTTGTTCTTTTTTTTTTTTTTTAAAGATTTTATTTATTTATTCGACAGAGATAGAGACAGCCAGCGAGAGAGGGAACACAAGCAGGTGGAGTGGGAGAGGAAGAAGCAGGCTCACAGCGGAGGAGCCTGATGTGGGGCTCGATCCCATAACGCCGGGATCACACCCTGAGCCGAAGGCAGACGCTCAACCGCTGTGCCACCCAGGCGCCCCTGTCAGCTTGTTCTTATTACCTACATATAGTACATGGTACGAGGCACAGTCGCTCTACTGTTGGTCACTATTGTAACCTAATCTGTTTCACTGGAAAAAACATAAGTAACTTCAGATTAATTTTGGGTTCATTGATCTATCACTGTCTCATAATTAAAAAGGCACAAATAGTTTATGTAGTAAAAGGGACTTTGCAGTGATCAGGTGAAGGGCCCTGAGGTGGGGAGATTCCCCATGTGGGCCTGATGTAAACACAAACTGTAATTTCAATCCATATCATTAAGATGTTAATTGTTTCGGAATTTACTAAACTTAAAAGTTATCATAAATGCTTTACATAGTGCTATATTCTTTTGAGACAGTATGTTGACAACCTGGTGAGGCCAGGACATGACCTGGCTGGTCTAGGGGTTTACTAGAACTCATTAATGTCAGTGTTACTAACATCAGCTTTCATGGAAACCTGAGGCGCTTCTTTCTGCCATAACAAACAAAGACAACTGTTCTTAGTAGTAACAGCAGCCCTGGACAAAAACAGGTTCTAAGAAAAATGGGGCTCAGATGGTTTCATATTAAGCAGTTCAGTAACAAGGGTACCAACACTTGAATGAGTTTAGTAGGTGATTCACCGACATTTAAATGATCATTTTTAATGCATCCAACAGGTCAACGTATTTGCCTTCCCGAGAGCATATATTTTAGAAGAAAACAAATTCCTAAGCCATTGGGATACAATTTTTTTAAAAAAAATCTTTTATTGAGTATCTAGAAATACAGTATGCAAATGACATGATTACTGCACATATTTTAAGTGTCTGATTTGATCACCATAGACATGCGTATATACTTGTGAGACGAGCACCATCATCCGGAGAGTCGACACATCCATCGTCTCCAGAAGTTTCCCTGGACCCCCTGTCATTCCTCCACCCTGAGGCTCCCTGCTCCCTGCCCTCAGCCCAGGCAACCACTGGCTGTATTTTGTCACCCTACGTGTGTATTTTCTGCAGTTTTACACAGTGGAATCATACACTTTGTATTTGGTTTGGCTTCTTTAACTCGGCATCATTATTTTGAGATTCATCCAAGTTACTTGGTGTATCAAGAGTTCATTCTTTTTTTTAACTGCTGAGTACTATCCAGTTGTCTGACTTCTACCATAATTTGTTTGCTCATTCACCTGCTGACGGACTTTCTGCTCTCTTGTTTGCCTATTACAGATAAAATTGCTATGAACATTGATACACAAGTCTTACATGTGGACATGGGATTTCTTTCCTTTGGGGTGAATACCCTGGAGTGGAATGGCTGGAGCATATGGTAAATATATGTTGAAGTTCTTAAGAAACTGCCAAACGGTTCTCCAACGTGGCTGTACCATTTTGCACTCCCATCAGCAGTGTGTAAGAGTTCCCGCTGCTCCATATCCCTGCTGACGCCTGATGTGGTCACTCTTTTTATTTTTATTTTATTTTATTTTTTTAAGATTTTATTTATTTATTTGACAGAGAGAGAGACAGCCAGTGAGAGAGGGAACACAAGCAGGGGGAGTGGGAGAGGAAGAAGCAGGCTCATAGCAGAAGAGCCTGATGTGGGGCTCGATCCCATAATGCCGGGATCACGCCCTGAGCCGAAGGCAGACGCTTAACCGCTGTGCCACCCAGGCGCCCCGTGGTCACTCTTTTTAAAAACCTAGTAGGTCTGTTTAGTGATATCCCGTGTGGCTTTCATTTGCATTTCCCAAATGACCAATGATATTGCACATCTTTTCATGTGCTTATTTGCCATCCTTCTATCTTTTTCTTTTTTCAGGAGTGGATGGAATATCTGTTCAAATCTTTTGCCTGTTTTTAAATTGGGTGTTTGTTTTCTTATGGTTGACTTTTCAGAGCTCTTTTATACTCTGGACATTAAGTCCTTTATTAGATAGACGTTTGCAAAGATTTTCTCCCAGTCTGTGGCTTGTGTTTTCATTCCCTTAAAAGTTTCTGCAGATGTTTTTAATTTTGATGAAGCCCAATTACCAATTTGTTCTTTTAAGAACGATCCTGCTGGTGTTGCAGCTAAGAATTTTTACATAACCCGAGGCCACAGAGATTTTCTCCCAGAAATTTTATAGATTTGTTTTACTTTGACCCATCTTGAGTTAATTATTATGGATCAGAAATTGATCAAAATTAATTTTTTTGTATAAGGATATCAATTGCTCCAGCACCATTTCTTGACACCCAGCGCTTTCCACTGAACTGCGTCTGCATCTTTATAACTGAGCTGCCCGTGTGCGGGTGTATTTCTGCCTCTCTCCTGCTCTGCTCATCTCGTTCTCTACCTGTACAGGAATACCACACTGCTTTGGTCACTGTAGCTTTATAATTAACCTTGAAAACAGCGTTAGTCCTCCAACTCTGTTCTTTCTTTCCCAAGTTGTTTGGCTATTTTATTCAGGTCCTCTGAGTTGCCATGGGAATGTTAGAATCAGCTTGTCAATTCTTTCAAAAAGTCTAGTGGGATTGCCTCTGGGATCACGCTGAGTCCATAGATAAATTCACAGAGAACAGACGCCTTGACAAAACTGAGCCTTCCACCCACGGATGAGGCACTCTTCGGCTCATTAGGCCATCTTTCCTTACTCCAGCAACATTTTGTCGTTTTTGGTGCACAATCTCTTACATCTTTTTTTCAGATTTATCCCTAAGAATTTCATATTTTTGATGATAACTGCTATTATACTGGTATTGTTGTTAAGTGGTATTATCTTTTAATTTTAATTTCCAATTGTTTGCTGCTGGTATGTAGAAATACAGTTGATATTTGCATATCAATATTGCATCGTGTAACCTTTATTGGTTCTAGTAGTTTTTGGTAGATTCTATCACAGATAATGATGTCATCTGTAAATAAAGAGAGTTGAATTCTCCTTTCTTAACATGGACCCTTTCATTTCTTTTCCTTGCCTGATTGGTTGGCCAGAATCTCAGGATAATGATGAATACAAGTGTTGGTAAGAGTTGATGTCCTTGTCTTGTTTTGGATTTGAGAAGGAAAGCGTCCAGTCTTTCACCATTAAATATGATGATACGGTAGGTTTTTCCTTCTATTCGTTATTTATCTAGGGAAGTAGGGCAAATCTCGAGGGAAAAGTGGGAAGAGAGAAGTTATCTAGAGAGAGAGAATAGATAAAGGGGAGAAGCAGAGAGAGTTAGGAAATGAGAGAAGTCCATTTGGGGCTCCTGCTGAAAGCCTAAGGAATATCCACCTGGAAAACACTTTTCCCACCCAGGCTCAGGCAGTGGACATCTGCCTTGTACAGTACAAGCAGGAACTATATGCTAGAACAAAGAAGTTATGCTTTAATTTCCCCAACCAGCTCTATTCCTGAGTCCTTCTCTAAGAACCATTTCAAGCTCCCTTAGATTCAGTTGGTACTGTATTGGTTTTAGGAAAGGGCGGTCTGGCACTATCTGGAAGACTATAAGGCCTCTTCACTGGTTATCAAGGGGCAGAGGCAGCACCCTTCCTGCTGTCTACTGAATGATAATGATCACCTAACTGCGGACATTCATTCAGCTGGGGAAACTATCAGGTGATTCCTCCACATTGTCACTTTTCCTACCCTAGAGAGTACTGGAGCATTCCAGTGCCTCCAGTGATGAAGAAGGGGGTCATCACATACGTTTCTGAGGCTGTCTTGGGAATGTACTCAGTGTGGATGGTAGCTTCTAAGATGGCTCCCACTGATTCCCACTTCCTGGTATCCATGTCCTGGTGTAATCCCTTCCCCTTGAGTGTGACTCAGATGTCATTTTCTTTCTTTTTTCTTCTTTAAGGTTTTATTTATTTGAGAAAGAGAGAGAGAGAGAGCACGCGCACTAGCAGGAGGAGGGGCAGAGGAAGAAGCAGACTCCCCGCTGAGCAGGGAGCCCGAGGTGGGGCTCGATCCCAGGACCCTGGGATCATGACCTGAGCTGAAGGGAGATGCTCAACCGACTGAGCCACTGAGGTGCCCCTAGATGTCACTTTCAAGATGAGGTAACTAAAAGGCTCTGACTTCTGTCTTAATCACTCTCTCTTTTTCTCTCATTTGCTTACATTGATGGAAGCCAACTGCCATGTTGTAAGCAGACCCATGGAGAACCACATATGGCAAGAGACTGAGGCCTCAAGTTAACAGCTAGTGAGGAACTGAGGCCCTCAGGAGACTAGGCTGTGAAAACAGAATCCTACCACCAACCACTTGAGTGAGTTTGGAAGCTTGGAACTCCTCCCCTGCCCCCCCATGAGTGTGGGTATTACGGCAGCCCAAACTGACAGGTTGACTGCAGCCTTAAGAGACATCCTGAGCCAAAGAACCCAGCTGTGCCCAGATTCCTGACTCACAGGATAATAAACGTTTGTTGTTGTTTTTCCAGCCAGTGAGTGTTCATTTGAAAACTGGAGAGAGACTTACAGAACAGAAAACTTCGGTGTGAATCTACCATAGGAGGTTACAAAATCAACAGTGATCTTGTAGAACATGGAAGAACAGGATTTTATGCTTAACAAATTAGTTTACTTATGTTAACAGATGCTTTCTAGAATGTTTACTCAATTTTGAAAAAAATGTATATAATGACATATTTTCTCTATCTCTAATCCATTAATTTTAATCAAATCATGATCTTATCAAAATAGTTTTTGGAGTGGTGGCCAACCACACTATTGTTTAAAGCTGTTAAGTTTTTGGGTCATTTGTTACACAGGCATAGATAATGAATACACTCAGATATATTTTCTCAGGCTGGTTCCGTTACCAAAAGAATTACTTGACCTTAAAATAAATGATACCACTAAAGAGACAGAACATTCTTAGAATTTTGGAAGTCCCAGGACCCCAGAACTATTCTACAGTTTCTATCTATAGGACCCGAATATGGGTCTGTTTTGGTTCACCTGTGATAATTCCATTCTTTTTCATGACATGGATGTCTGAGAGCCATCATGGACAACGTAAAATGAAGTGCAATTTTTGTTATTACTAGTCAGCAATGAGACGTACTGTGAATGCAGGTACCAAGCAGCTCTCTGGAATACGCAGTCTGTTAAACATCAGTTTTCTCACTCCTCTGCTAATATGGGGTCGATGACTAGTATCAGGTCTATAAATACACTTTTAAGTTGATGAAACTGTTTTTGAGTGTCTTTGTATTAATATAACTAGGCAATACCTCATGTTGTCAATTAAAAAATGTATGCAGGCTCCACACATATGGATTTTTGATTATGTGGAGCATTACTGAAAAATCTAGATCTTAGGCCAAGCATCTAATGTTCTTAGATAATTAACTAACTGATTAAAATGTTCAGTCAAAGAGCATTTATTTAGTATCTACCAGGCACTGGGGTTATGAGGAAGGCAAACTTCTGCCTTCAAGGATTTAAAAATAAGTAGTTAGTAACTATGTCATTAATGCTTACTACAGAGCAAGCTGACTAGTTTCTGTTATACCAGTCTATGGTGGTGTAGAGTTCAGACTGTGGCAACATTTATATTTGGAACACTGACTAGTGTCTATAGTATAAAAGTGCCTGTTTGATTGCCCTCGAAGCATAATTGCACTGTTTCTATCGTAACAGGGTTTACAGTGGTTTCTTTGTTGTTATGACTCAGGAATAAAACCCACAATTAAAAACACTGTTTAAATGGAAAAAATGCAATGCAGTTGATGATATGCTTTTCTGGAATGCACCACAAAAAGGTATGGCTGCCTAGAAGAACAATAAATTTGTATATCATGTTCGTTTAATTATAGAATTAGAAAGAAGAATGTTTAAGATCAAGATATACATTTGAACCATTCTGAAACCAATTGAAAGGTCATCAATTCTGCTTTCGTGCAAAAGCAGACCAAAAAAAATATACTAAAATGTTTTAAAATGAATTAACGCGTACCTGCTGTCCTTTAGCAAACGTTCCTAAGATGTATGAAGATCAACTATATGTTCTGAGCGGAGGGTTCTTCACACTGTAGTATTTATGAGGTTTCCAGGGCAGTATTTTTTGACATGTTTTGGTCTCTTTTTAAGGAAAGAATATATTTCAAAAAAACCTAGAATATTACAAAAGGAAAATGTCAAGATCTCACAAATAAACATTTACATAGAAGAATAAGTTAAAAATTTTGAATCAGTATGAAGTTATGTATACTCATGTTTTTATGGATTGCTGTATACTTCCACGCTTGCTGTTTCCTTTCCCACTTTATTTTCCCCATAGCACAACTCATTATCTGATATAACACGTATTATACTTACTTATCTGCTGCCTGACGGCCCCACTGAATCGTGTGCTTCACAATTGCTGTATTTTGACTGTTTTGTCTACTCCTACACCCTCAGCGCCCAGAAGAGTTCCCAGGAAATAATAAGTGTTCAATAGATATTGATTAAATAAATTAATGGTCAGGGTGCTTCTATGCTTCCTTAATTCCGGTCTCCATATCTATTACTCCTGACAAAAGTTTTCACGACTCCTGACCCAACTTAAGATGCCCTAAGTACCCTAAATGAATGCTTTCCCAACATGATAAATATACGTCTCACACTTCAAAGCTAGCCTCCTGCTTAAGAGCGAAACATTAACTGACATTGCTGCAAGGACTAAGGTAAGGATGCCCACTATAACTTTGGTTAATGAATACTGTTTTGGAGGCGGTAGCCAAAGAAATTATACGTGAGAAAGAAATAAGAGGTATAAACATTCGGAAAGAAAAGGCAAATTATTATCATGTGCAGATGGCATGATTGTCCGCTTACAAAACCCTATAAAACACTATAACATAAAGCGCATCAATAAAAATTAGTTTTATAGTTACCAAATGGATATAAAAATCAATCAATCTTTTCTGTATGCAAATGAAAATGACTTAGAAAAGAGATAAAAATATTCCACTCTGTATCAGCTAAGAATTTGAAAACATCTGATACAGGTTTAATACAAATAATATAGAGAAAACTTAAAAGAAGATTTATGTAAGTGGACAGACGTATGGTGTTCTTTTATAAGGACCTGGATGGTAAAGTTGTAAATTTCCCCTACTTTAATCTACATAATCAAAATCGTCCTAATAAAATGCCAAGAATAATTTTTTTGAAGTTTGACAAAATGACACTAAATTCTTATGGAAAAATAAATATGGGAGAGCCAAAAGAATTTTGAACAAGAATGACAGGGAGGGATGACCTCTGTCAGACACAGAGATAGAAGGCTACAGGCAGGGGCGCCTGGGTGGTTCAGTCGTTAAGCATCTGCCTTCGGCTCAGCTCATGATCCCAGCGTTCTGGGATCGAGCCCCGCATCAGGCTCCCTGTTCAGCGAGAAGCCTGCTTCTCCCACTCCCCCTGCTTGTGTTCCCTCTCTCGCTGCCTCTCTCTGTCAAATAAATAAACAAAATCTTAAAAAAAAAAAAAAAAGGTGGCAACAGGCACTAAAACAGCCTGATTCCAGTGCTTGAAGAGACAGAGCCAAGTACCGGAATAGAGTTCAGAGACAGAAGCACGTACGTAGTGAATTCCAGTGTAAGAGAAAGGTGGAGAAAAGTGGACATTTAATAAATGATGGGAGGGTAGATGGGCTAGACATCTGGAAACCAAACCAAAAGCAAATCCTTATTGCACTCCTTACACTAAAGGAAGTATCAGATGGAGTAGAAATGTAAATGTTGGAAACAAAGAAACCACCAAAGGACATAATAAAAACAGCTGCACAAAAACTTAAAGCTTCTATACAACCAAAAAAAAAATCACAAAGTTGAAAGGCACATAGAAAATATGAAAACTATTTTCAAGACATAGGACAAAGAGCTAATTTCCTTAATTTACAAAGAAGTGTAATAATAATGCATTAGTAAAACGGGCAAAGTATATGAACACATTACAGAATAAGCACAATGCAGAAACCCAGACAACCGAGGAACATATAAAGAGATGTCCAATTAGGGGCACCTGGGTGGCTCAGTGGGTTAAGTGTCTGCCTTTGGCTTGGGTCATGATCTC
Organism: Ursus americanus; assembly: GCF_024610735.1. Lineage (NCBI taxonomy): Eukaryota > Metazoa > Chordata > Mammalia > Carnivora > Ursidae > Ursus > Ursus americanus. The sequence continues at coordinate 93,669,347 of NC_142130.1, forward strand.
AGGGTCCTGGGACTGAGCCCTGCATCAGGCTCCCTGTTGAGCGGGGAGCCTGTGTCTCCCTCTGCACCTTCCCCTGCTCATGCTCTCTCTCTCCCAAACAAATAAAATCTTAAAAAAAGATGTTCAATTAATTAATAAAATGCAATGAAAACTATTAGAGTCCAGTTTAATCCATCAGTATGCCAAAAATTAAAGGATTGGATAATGTATCATTATAACTATGATTAATAATAATACTGCTAATGCATAGTGTAAAACATAAAAGAATGAAATACATCTCTGCATGTATGGATATGTAAAAACCCCTAAGAGATGTTAATTTTCTTTTCTTTTTAGAGATTTATTTTTTTTTTAGAGAAAGAGACAGAGCATGGGGGGAGGGGCAAAGGGAGAGGGAGAATCTCAAGCAGACTCCATGCTGAAGAAGAGTTCAACATGGGGCTTGATCCCAGGACCCTGAGATCACGCCATGAGCCAAAACCAAGAGTTGGACACTTAACCAACTGCAACACCCAGGTGCCCTGAGATGGTCATTTTCTAATCAATATCTGTAGGTTGCTCATCACCTGCCATAATGAAAGGAGTTAAAATCCCATTTTTAAGATATAAGACTTGCATTCAGTACCGTGTAGGCTGAATAAGGCACCCAGGCCACCCCAAGGATGTCCTAATCCCCAGAACCCATGAATCCCTAGACCCTGTGCCCAGAACGTCTTTGTATAGTAAAAGGGACTTTGCAGTGATCAGGTGAAGGTCTCTGAGGTGGGGAGATTCCCCATGTGGGCCTGATGTAAACCCAAAGGCCTGTGGGGGGTGGGGACCCCGGAAGAGCTGGTCAGAAGACACAGTGTGATGCAGGAAGCAGAGTCAGAACAAGACGCTTTGCTGCTGGCTTTGAAGATGGAGGAAGGGGTCACAGGCCACATACGGGCTTCTCTAGAAGCTGGAAAAGGCCAGGGAATGGATTCTCTTCTGGGGCCTCCAGAAGGAACCAGCCCTGCTGACACCTTCATTTTACTCATTTCAGACTCTGATACCCAGAACTGTAAGGGAGTAGATTTGTGTTGTTTTAAGCCACTGAGTTTGTGTTTGTTATAGCAGACACGGGAGACTAATACAGATTATCTGGAAAAACATCAGGAATCAAAATGAGACTAAGAGAAGGCTATTAGAATATAAATCAAATGCACTGGGGCGCCTGGGTGGCACAGCGGTTAAGCGTCTGCCTTCGGCTCAGGGCGTGATCCCGGCGTTGTGGGATCGAGTCCCACATCAGGCTCCTCCGCTGTGAGCCTGCTTCTTCCTCTCCCACTCCCCCTGCTTGTGTTCCCTCTCTCGCTGGCTGTCTCTATCTCTGTTGAATAAATAAATAAAATCTTTAAAATAAATAAATAAATCAAATGCACTATCACAAATTGCAAAAAGTCAAAGAGGTGGGGGAACTCAAATGCTGAGGAGGAAGTAACTTATGCTCCCAGAAACCATCTTGCCTAAGCTCACCTGGGCTACATCGAAGAGAAACATGACCAACTCTGTGGAGGTGGTGGGACTGCTGGCTTTGGAAAAACTGGAGAAGACAGTGGACTCTCACCAGCATTCAGGATGGACAATTTGAAAAAGCAAGAAGGCTGACCCTTGTGCAGAGGCTTTGGTGCAGGCGTGTCTGGAGGCTGAGAAAGCAGGGTGGCAGGGCAGGGGTGGGGGGCGGCGGATGGTGGAGAAGATGTGGGGAGGGGCTGACAGGCAGCTGGCAAGGTCGAGAAATTAACTACACAGACCAAAGAAGTTAAGTGTGGAATAATATTTAGAATCATGAGGCCAAGTTTCTTTCCACCTGCAAGAGTTTTACTCACATGGAAAAACCCTGAGGTGCTGAACAGGAATATTGGGTTAAAAATACACATACACATGGATACAGAAACAGTTATAGATCTCTGTGTATGTCTGTATTTTTCCTAACTCTGCTCCCTGAGAGGGCCTAGAAGCAATGGTCCCTGAGTAACAATGAGCACACTGAGCACCAACCTCCACTAAAATACCCTTCTCCATTAAGAAGAATCAGGTTCCTTGGAGGAATGTGTGACTCCCGGCCTGGGGTATGGAAAGTACCAGATAAGGCTGGTATGTGTCAAAGGACACAGAAGGCAGCTTAACGAAGTTCTCGCTGGTCAAATCTAGGACAATTTGAGCATCCAAATAAATGAAGATACAAGATGACAACCTACTAAAATAAAGTAGGAATCCATGAGTCCGTCCTGAGATAATGAATAATTAAAGAGATGAGGAAAGAAGAGAAAGCTCTTCCTTTCGGTAGGATGACAACTAATAAGCGAACAAGGAGTGGTGGGACTAGAGGATGACGATTTGACCACTATCACAGAGGTAGCTGAGACAGGCAGGAGTTGTCAATGGATGTCAATAAAGGCCAGTAAGTGTCAGACTGATAAGGAACAGAATTTGACATCCTACTAATCAAAGAGGAAGGGGAAGATGGTGACCTTGTAGAGAAACCTGGCAGATACCACCCTGACCAGGTCACCAAGGTTCACATTCCCTGTGATGCGACAGGTAGACCGCACGTGCCTCCCTGGGCCTGAGAAAGACACAGGGTCATTTCATTGGTCTTCTGGCCAGGAACATGGCCACAGCCAGGTCATGAGAAATTGGCAGCTGGGTCCAGGGTGAGGGTCTTCCTACAGAACAAGGGAAGGCCTGAGCTCTTCAACAGAACTCTTTAACACAGACTCTTCAACACAAAATAAAGCAGAATATTAAATGAATAGAAAAGCTCTTCCTTCAGCTTATAAAAATAGTTTCATGTCGGTGAGATGATCACCCATCTTAAGGGCTTTCAAAAAAGCTATTTCAAACATCGCACCCACTTTTAAGACTATGTGTCTCAATGTTTTGCTTCAGAAATTTGGTCATTCTAATATTGAAGAAAGGAAGTTTAAGAATTAACACTGCTTAAGAAGAGAGGGAGTCTGCTATAAAAGAAAAGAAAAGGCATGCATGGCCAGATACAGGAGTTATAGCGCCAGCTCTGTCAGCACAGCTAGCTGTCTGACCTCAACTGCTCCACGTCCGACGTTAGCTAATTGCGCCCGGTGACGTCTAAGGGCCGGGGCAGCACGAAAATCCATAATTAAATATACCTATATAGACATACATCAAAGTTCAAGCTTTATCGGAGAATATGAAAATGTGCCACGTTCAGTGTTTGGATGGTTACAGACAAGTGATGTAGGTTTGGTCATTTAACAACTTGATATATTTTATTTATTTTTAACAAAATCCTTGAATTCATTCGCAGACTGAGTATTCCAAAGAAGTGCCTTCAGGATGGGAAAGGAGAAACTGCGCCTCTCTACTTCCACCTAGTGGTGGCAAGTGCAATGTACTGCGTGACGCTAACAAAAACGAATGAGTTTACAGCTACATTTCTGGAAGCGTGCATTTTCAGCTCCCCCTCCTAGGCACTGCCACGTTTCTTTTTAATTTTCAGTGTTGACCTGATTATTTTTTACTAGTTTTACTCTATTTTAATAAATTGTACTAAAATACCCTACTTTTGATTTATCTTACACATTAAAATGTTCATTTCATTCATTCTTTCAACGTGTATTTGAGAGCTTTCTGTGTGCCGGGAACAATATGAGGTATGGAGGACGTCATGAACACAAACAAATGCTTCTCTTTTCATGGAGCTTATATGCTGGTCATAAAGTAATCACAACAGTGACTGTTCTAAGTGTTTTAGAGGAAAGAGATAAAATTCTGCGAACATATGACAAAGAAACCTGATCTAGATGGTGACCTTGGAAGTTCTACAGAAGGGCCATCTCAGCGGAGATATGACAGGTCACTGGGAACTAACCACACAAAAAAGAATGGAGGGTAGGACGGAAGTACTGCAGACAGAAAGAGAAGACAGTTCCACGGCCTGGTGGGCAGATGAGGCGCATGTGGCTGGGTCCCAGGGGTCCCCAATGAGTCTCCAGAGATAGGTGGGGGTGAGCAGCTGCAAGGTCACAGGACGGCAGGTTTATGATTTGGGTCATTAATCCAAGAGCAATGGGGAGCTAACAGTGAGCAAAAGGGGGAGGCTGGGGAAGAGATAACATAATTTGCTCTGCTTCCTGAAGGTTACTTGGGCTGCAGTATGGAGAACAGAATAGAGAAAAGCCAGAGGACAGGATTTCAGAATGCTGGAGAAAAAAGATGGCAGCTTGGACTAAGGTGCCAGTGGCAATTAAGAGAAGTGAAAGATGCACAGGAGGCAATGTCACCAGGGCTTGGTGACCTGCTGGATGTTGGGGTGAGGGAAAAGGTCAAGGAGGAACCCTAGCTGCCAATAGAAGAGGTGCCAGCTGGCAGGGGGTGGTGGGAGACTGGTCTTCTGCACACACAGTTGGTGTCTGAGAGGTATTAAGGGGCAAGGCCATTCTGCTAGCTGGACATATGGATCAGCTCAGAAAAGAGGGTCAAGCTGGAGAGATAAAGTTGGGAGTCCAGAGCACAAAGATGGTGGGTCTGGATTTGTGCCTAATGTCAGAATACGGGGGGCATGGGGAGAGAACGTGATGAGAACAAACTAAGCTTTGAGGAACTGCAATATTAAGGGGCCCAGAAAAGGAGAGTGAGCCAGCACGGTGGCAGCAAGAGCAGAAAGAGGTGGGGTGGATGGGGGCACAGAAGCCAAGGGAAGACAGCATTTCAAGAGTTGGGAGCAGCAGTGTCAAATTTAAATGCTGCCAAGAGACTGAGCAAGATGAGGCCTGGAAATGCCTGATCAGTGGTTTTTGTTTTAGTAGAGATGAGGGTGGAAGGCAGACTAGAGAGGGCCAGGGGATGAGACACAAGGAATGGATGCATGGAAGATGGCAATTCTTAAGAAAAACATTTGCCTGTTGACGGGAACGAGAGATTGAGCAATAGCTGGAAAATGAAGGGGAACATGGGGTCAAGGGAGATTTTTTTCTCTTTCTTTTGTGATGGGACAATGGAGCATGTTTAAAAGCCAAGGGAAAGAGCCAGTTGAGATGGAACAGGTGACAGCGGATAGGGAGAGGGTAAGGTTTATGACAAGTAGGTGGGGATGAGATCCAAAGCACAGGGAGGGGTGGCCTTGGATAGGAGGGATAACATGGGGACGGCTGCAGGTAAGGCCTGCAGTTGTGCTAGCTGGAGCTTGAGGAGATTCCCATTCGATAGCTTTCCGTGTCTCTAGGAAGTGACTACACGAGGGGGAGGTGTGAGATCAAATCTGAGTGAAGTGGAGGTTTATGATCGGCAATATCCTATAGCCCCTCCACAAGTTGCAGAGATCCTACTATGCTACTTTGGTTAATTGGGGTCTCACCTGACGGAAAAAGAAACAATGGGAGCTGGGGGTTTGCGACTGGCAGGGTACAGCTGCGTGGGGGACGTTAGTTCCCAGAGGGCAAGGACCTGTCCATTAATCCCTGCATCACTCTGGGACTGACTGACTGGAGTACCAGTGCCCAGGCACTCACTATCGGATTGAGCAACACTGGGATGATCACATGACTCCATTTCAATTTGCCTCTTTTGGTGCTTCTCTAAAAAACCAAAAACCAAAGAGAGGGAATAAACAGAACCTAAATTCCTACATGTCTTTTTTTTCTCACTTGAAAGGAGGCTCTGGATTCTTTTACTCTTTCTGTACGGTTTTAAAGGTCTTGTCAAAGTTCTACCCAGGGACACAATCATATACCCAAGAAAGCTAAGGGGCATCTTTCCATTTTTAGCTTAACACTAGGGTGTTTATGTAGCTTTGGCTACCTGTTTAAAAGCTGCAATCTTCAAAAAAGGCACTACAAATAATCTTTATCTCTGTAAACTATGAAACTCATATCCTTTAAAGAAAACCTGATTCACCTGAAATGACAGAGAAAGGGAACACAGGGTAAGACTGTCCACATTCCAAATGGCAGGCTACGGAAATTATCCAGGCAGGAGATGATGGTGGCCTGGACCGGGGTGGTCCAGGGGGTTGGCAGAAGTGGCAGATAGTGGGGGCTGGCAGAAGAGGTGGGATTGTGCATCTACTCAGGGTACGATATGAAGGATGTGTTGACAGACTGAATGCGGGGAGGAGAAAAAACAGGAGTCAAGGAGGACCTCAAGGCCAGGACAACAGCGAGAAGGGCTTCCAGTAACGGGGTGGGTCAAAGTGTGGCAAGAACAGGCTGGACGGAATGTCAGGACGTGCCTTAGACATCCAAGTATGAGATGTGGGCAGGCCGCTGAGTACACGGGTCTGAGGTTCTGGGGGAAGGTCAGGGCTGGAGACACTTTTGAGGCTCGTTGGCGTTTAGAAGAGTTTTGAGCCTATGAGACTGGATGAATTCATCCAGGGAGCGAGTGTAGATAGAAAAAAGGTTCACGGTCTTGTTCAGCAGAGGAACACAGATCTTAAGAAAGTCACCTGTTGGCACAAGGGAGGCAAGGAAAAGATACAGCGCGAGGGGGAAACTGTGGACAAAGAGCTCTAAGGCTGAGCGAGCGAGCGAGGAACACAGTGCAGAAATTTCAAAGAATTCACATTTCCACGGGCTGGGGATAAGGAAATGTCAGCGCTAAGGTTTTAAGAAAAAAAGCAAAACAAAGCTAAAGCCGGTAGGTAGACGCGAACCTCAAAGCATCAGATTCACGCTTGAACCAAGTATTGGCCACAGCCCGCAGGTGGGAGGCGGGGCTGACGGCGGCGCCGGGCGGCCGCGGGTCCCCAGGCCCGTCGGGGCCGCCCCTGCCCGAACGCCCCGGCGGCCAGGCCTCGTGCGGAGGGGGCCCCGGCGGCGCGGCGAGGGCGGGCGAGGGCGCAGGCCCCCTGTCCGGGCCGGGAGGGCACGCTCTGCGGTAGGAGGCGGCCGGCCGCCCGGCTACGTTACCAACTCCAGTAAGAGCGAGGCGGCGCGGCCCGAGCCGGGCAGGGGCCAGGGCTGAGTGACCGGCGGCACCGGAAGGCCCGGAGACTTGAGCAGGAGGCTCTGGCTGGGGCCGGGCCGGGCCGTTACCTGCTCCGCGCGGCTCCAGCCGCAGCGCCAATCCCGCGGCCTCCGGCCTCCGGCGCGTCGCCCTGGAAACCCGCGCGCGGCGCCTCCTGGAACTGGCTGAGCCGGGGCGGGACCGCGAGGTCCGCGCGCTTGCGCACTGGTGAGGTGAGTGTAGAAACTTCGATACCGTGATCTCCCGCAGCCTCTCCTGCACGCTCGGGGTTTCCACCTTCGCTCTGGCCGCGTTTGGGGCGAATGAACGGATCCCGCGGCAGTGCAGCTGTCCCTTCACGTTCTCGGTCGCACTTGCCCAGTACTGGTGTTTTGAATCCGAGTCCAATGCGCATGTGCGGTTCCTTGCCGGGAGGTGCTTGAACCCAGAGCAGAGCGTCCCAGGTTCGCTGCAGGGCAGTCAGGGAAAGAAGCGGACCCGGGCAGGCAGGTGTAGACGCAAGATTCTGTGGGAAGGGGGTGGGCCTTTGTGGGCGGTGTAGGCAGGCGTAGACTTGTCTCTGCCTGGAGGAGAAATGGACAGAGAGCAGAGCACTCCTGTTGACCTCTCTTTATAAAGATGAATTCTTTGTGAAAGAAAATCTGATCCCAAAGCAATGTATGTTGATAGTAGAGAATTTAGAATGTACAGGAAAGTACGAAGAAAATTAAAAATCACCTAGATGATGGAATTGCAGGTGATTTTTAATGATTACATAGGAATTTTAACTGACTGCATAGGCAGAATTAAGGAACATTTATATTCTTCTCTTCCTCCCCGCCTTCCCCTCCCCCCATCGTATTAATGCCATGTTGAATATCCCTATAAGTGAGTCTTTGAGGTGTGACAGTTAATAAAGGGAAACATCGCTAGAGTAGGTCTGAGGCTAGAAGGGGGACCCCTTACCACTCAACTCAACTGCAGGCTCCAACAGGGTGTCAGTTACAGACTCCCCAACAGAAGAGTGTCAGCAGGAAAGAACCATCAATTATGGGCCCAATAGGGAGAGATATGCATTACATCTCCTACAAGAAACCGGCCACCCCTGCAATTCAGTCAATGAGAAAGTCATCACCCTGAACTCTTGCTTTCCTCAGATGGGCTTTTGAATCCCTCCCAACTTCTTCCTTCTCCATAAAATCATGTTCCTTTCCTTTGTTGGGTATGCCTAAGGTTTTGCCATAGTTCACATGCTGCAAGTTCCAATTCTCTGTTATTCCCGACTAAACCCATTTACTGGCAAAATAACTGACAATTTTATGTTTAAGGTTAACAGAGGTCACCCCTGACTCCTTAGAATAAATCCTACCTGTGAAATTGAAGGATCAAAGGAAATGCCTACTTTGAGGCTTTCTGAAGATGTATGAAAGGTAGCCTTCCATGCAAATGTCTCCCAGTCCTTAACCCACATTAGGGATAATCTTTTTAATTTCTTTCTTTCTTTCTTTCTTTCTTTCTTTCTTTCTTTCTTTCTTTCTTTCTTTCTTTCTTTCTTTCTTTCTTTCTTTCTTTCAGATTTTATTTATTTATTTGACACAGAGAGAGAGACAGCCAGCGAGAGAGGGAACACAAGCAGGGGGAGAGGGAGAGGAAGAAGCAGTCTCCCAGCAGGGAGCCTGATGTGGGGCTCCATCGATCACAGAACGCAGGAATCACGCCCTGAGCGGAAGGCAGACGCTTAACGACTGAGCCACCCAGGTACCCCCCCTTTTTAATTTCTTTAAAAAATATTTGCCCATTTTATTGTCAAAAGTTGATCCTTTACTTTGATTTTTTTTTTTAAAAGATTTTATTTATTTATTTGACAGAGATAGAGATAGCCAGCGAGAGAGGGAACACAGGCAGGGGTAGTGGGAGAGGAAGAAGCAGGCTCACAGCAGAGGAGCCTGACGTGGGGCTCGATCCCATAACGGCGGGATCACGCCCTGAGCTGAAGGCAGACGCTTAACCGCTGTGCCACCCAGGTGCCCCCTTTACTTTGATTTTATTCACATCTTTGCTAGGAAGGATAGTTTTAGTAACCATTTCTACTTTGCCATTTGCTTTTTCCTGCCTTTTGCCCATTTTTCACTCTGTGTCCATCTTTGTAGAGCTTTTGCTGTTCTATGAAACTCAGGTCTGCTATATGAAAACTTGGTCTGTGGTATATGTTGTAAATATTTTTCCCAGTTTGTCAAATACTTTTAAATTTTGTTTACAGTGTACTTTGATATCTGTGTAGAGTCAGACTGATCACATTTTCCATCTGTGGTTTTTGATTTGGATTTTCTGTAGTAGGGGTAGGGGGCATTTTCAAACCGACTCTGTTTAGACCTAGTTTTTTAGGGGTGAGGAGGGGGCAAGGCTTTCCTTTCACGTCAACACCCCTTCCTTCCTGTGCTGTTAGCGCCCACTCTAATTTCGGTGGGCTGTGTTTCTACAACTTTAGGTGGTACGTTATTCCTAGAAGGTGGGTAGTGGCGCTTTTTGTTGGTGGTGAGCTGGGTAGCATCTCTAGGGGGACATACAGCAGAGAGGTGTCACCCTAGACTTGACATTCATGGAAAGATGCCTGCTTTATGGCTGGTGGTGTTCCTAGGACAGTAACAAAAGTGGCAGCTTATTATTCAGTGAACATCCCAGCCCTGGTACTCAGGACTGGAGGAATCTGAAAGATGGAGGTCTCTCAGAGCCTCCTTTCCCATCCGAGTGGTCTCTCCTCTTCTTTGCTAGCTGTTCTCAGTCTATAGACTTTGTTTCTGCCTTTGAAAGGTGTTTCTTTTCCATTGGGATCCATGTGTGTTATGGAAGGGGAGAGACTCAGTAAAAGCTGAAGAAATGCCTTTAGGGATTCTGCTACGTGGTAACATATGTCTTTATTTCTCTGTATTAGTTTGGTTAAGGCTACTGTAACAAATCACCACAGGCCCAGTGGCTCTAAACAACAGAAACGTACTCGCCCACATTTCTGGAGGCAGGAAGTCTGAAGCAGAGGTGTGGGCAGGGCCACGCTCCCTCCGAAAGCTCCCGGGAAGAATCCTGCCTTGCCTCGCTGGCTCCCCATGTTCCTTGGCTCGTGGCAGCATCACTCCTGTCTCTGCAGCCCTGTCTTCCCACGGTGTTTTCTCTGTCTCTCTCTCTGTGCCTTCTCTTCTTGTAAGGACATCAGTGATTGGGCTGAGGGCCCACCTGAAATCCAGGATGATTTCATTTTAAGATCCTCAACCAATTTCATCTGCAAAGATCCTGTTTCCAAATAAGGTCACATTCTGAAGTTTAGGGTGGACATGAATTTTTGAGGGGAGACACTATTCAAGTCACTACTGTTACTCTGATGGTCACCACTGTCATTCTGCATAATACAAATACGCCTTTATTTCTCGTTTTAGGTTAGCTATCATGTTACATAAAGCAAAACAGAGCATCTGGTATCATTTATTGTAAGATCAGCTGAGGACCTCTGCCAAGTTTGGAGTCCATACCTCACACTTTTATCATTAAAATTAGACGAAATCTTTCTTTCATAGAGTGTATGTGCCTCAGGTCACCACCATGCACACTTTAGCTATCTTAGGATTTTACCTGTCAATTATATCTCAATAAAGCTGAAAAAAATTCTTTAACAAAATAAGTATTGTTATTTCACTTAGCTTCAATTGACTAGGGATGTGAAATGATAAGCCTTCTGCCTCTTCAGTGGAGCAGACAGCTTATTTTTTAAGTGAATTTTCTTTTCTTTTTTCTTTTTTTTTTTTTTAAGATTTTATTTATTTATTTGCCAGAGAGAGAGTGAGCACAAGCAGGGCAGTCGCAGGCAGAGGGACAAGCAGGCTCCCCTGTTGAGCAAGGAGCCCGATGATGTGGGGTTCAATCCCAGGACCCCGGGATCATGACCTGAGCCGAAGGCAGACATGTAACCGACTGACTGCGCCACCCAGGCGTCCCTGAAGTGAATTTTCTAAGGCAGAGATTTGTTGAGCTTTCTCTTAAGACTCGCTTAGAGTGTTTGGTATTCCTATTAATTATCTTGAAGTTTATTGGCGTCACTGTCATAAATGAAAAGATCTTTCAGCTGGAGTTTTCAAGTTTCTAATTTGTACATTTTCATGGTCATTATTAAAAGGATAAACTTCTAAAAATAATCCATAGTGTAAAGAGGGCACACGAGGAATTCGAGGGTAGTATGTCAGGAGTTTTTCTGGTGTGGGTTTGTGGGGTGCATGTCTTGGATGCACCATTTCCTGTCCTCATCCTCGAGGAGGGATAGGAGTAGAACCCAGTGTTAGTGTTGTGCAGATTAACGGAGTGGTTTATGCCAAGCACTTAGAGCAGATCTGGTGCGTGGCAACACTTAAAAATGGTTAGCTCTTACTTCAAGCGGGCTATTCTCCCTCCCAGGTCATGCGGATGGAGGGGCACGTTGCCCTATATGAGCAGCCGTTGTATGTTCTCTAGGGCACGTGAGCCTCAGCTGTAGTTTATGTTACTGATTTACAAAATCATTGAGAAATATGCATAGTTTATTACTCTCTGCAGTCGTATTTGGAGAAGAATGGCTTGCTTATGTGGGAGAATTTGAGACTAAGGTGTTGAAAAAATAGTTTGACAAAAATAGTACATACTTCATGATTTTGAAAAAAACAGGAAAGAAGAACACAAGTGACCTATAATCTTTGGTGGGCTTGAAAATAAAATTTACAATGCTAATGACTTAAATTTGGGGAGCCATTCATCATCTTCACCAAGGGCCTAATTTGGGAAGCAAACTTTACATAGTGAGGCTCTAAGTTAAACGGCAGTCATCTCAATCATTCGTTCTGATGTAAATGAATTTGAGCTGGGTTGCAGGGATGGGCGTCCTTTCTCGCCAAAGGTGCCTGTCCTAGGGGAGGGGAGCAGGCCTCCAGGCCCCCGGGACTCTGGTGAAGGGGCAGGTAAAGAGGCAGACCCCTCCCTGCTCCAGCATGCCAGTAACCACCTCCTCACGGAGTAGCAGGGGACTTAATAAAAGAGAGAGAGAGGGAGAGAAGAGTTGAGTCTCAGTTATCTAAGAGGACTGAATACCCCCTGGTGACTTTGCCTCCTGTGTCCTTGAGCTGGATTTTGGAAGCCCATCCGAAAAATTGAGCGATAGCATTTGGGCTTTTTGCTCGATTTAATTATCTACCTAAGACGGAGAGAGACCGTTACACACATTTATTTTCTCCCCACGTCTCTGAGATAGTGAAGACATTTCGCTCGTCGAACTCATCCCTGCTGACAGCCCGCCTCTGCCGCCCTGCCGTGTCGGGATGTCCGTGAAACCTTACACGTCTGCGGCCTGTCAGCTTCTGTTCTTTAGGGGCAACAGGTGGTCAAGGGAGAAAACTGGCAGCGGGCCACGCCTAAAGGCGTCCGTTGTATAAGAGTTCACCGAATTTTTGTAACCGGCCGGATGAACGTGAAAGGCAGGAAGACTTTGCTTATTTCAAGGCCTGTGTGGCTGTTGGTCCCTTGAGGTCCGTTTGCCGCAAGCCTCGCAAGCACAGCGCCCTCGGGGACGGAGCTGGCGTCTTCTGGGCTTTTCCAGCCCCAGGCGCTCGGCTGCCGCCCGCAGGCGTCTGTGCGTGCGCGGCGGCCTGATTGGTGCGCGGCGCAGCCTGGCCTTTTAGGGGCTGTTGTCGGGCGTTTCAAGTCAGTGGCTGCTTTTAGCGACCAATCCGCTCTTGGCTTGGCGGATCCCCTGTCGCCCCGGCCAATGGCGGGGACAGCCCGCGCCACCCGCGCCGCTGCTGCCGGGCGCAGCGCTTAAGTTGCGGCGGGAGGCGCCGGGGTTCAGACGGCGCTGGGCGGCCGCCAGCTCGCACCTGGCACCTGCACCTGCTGCTACCTGGCACCTGCTACCTGCCCGCCCCGCGCCGCGGTCGGGATCCGTCCAGCGTCGCGTTCCCTCACGGGGGTGTGTTGGGGGGAGCCCTCTTTCCGACTGTCAAAATGGTTATCAAAGTGTTTGTTGCCACATCTTCTGGGTCCATAGCGGTAGGTGTCTGCTGGAATCGGTGGGGCTTTTCTTCCTGTCGGGTTTTCTGAGTAACCCACACTGGGAAGTAGAAGCAGGGGGTCTGGCCCAGCGTTGGCCTGAAGTTTCTCTTGTGCGGGGTGTGTAAGTCAGCCGTGGCTCCGCAGTAAGCCTCCGTGCCTTTGCTTTCTGCGTTTGCTTTAACCGTGTGGAAGAAGTGTGGAAAATGAGGGATCCGGGCTAGCTGGGCATAAAGGGGAATCCAGGAAGGGGGCGTGTTTGATACTAGAATTTTTAACATGTGATTTGTGTCGCGTTGTGTTCGAATATATTATAGAATCAAAGGCTTTTTTTTTTTTTTGGTGGAGTGTTTCTGCCAATCTTTTTGTAAGATTTAGACTAAAGTTGCAAATAAATGACACTTTGTGTAACAATATTTGGAGGGTGTGATGAACCAGATTACCAAAATGACTCCTGGGTGTAATTACAGTTGACCCTTGAACAATGCGGGGTGGGAGGGGGTGCGGAGGTGGGAGAGTTAGGGGCACTCACACCTGCACAGTCGAAAATCCATGTATAACTTTTGACTCCCCAAAACTTCACTAATGGCCTACTGTTGACCGGAAGGCTTACTGACAACATAAACAGTCGATTGACACATAGTTTGTATGTTATATGTATTATAAACTGTATTCTTACAATAAGCTAGAGAAAAGAAAATGTTATTAAGAAAATCGTAAGAAAGGGAAAATACACTTACAGTTCTCTCTGTAGTTACAGAAAAAAATCTGCATGTAGGTGGACCTGTGCAGTTTAGTTGTGTTGTTCAAGGGTCAATTGTACTTGCGTGTGAGCTGTAACTATACCAAAAGTGTAAAGTTAGCATGTGTAATAGTATTATTTGGGGAAAATGATGTCACAGTGACAAGAGCAAACGTCTCTAAGGCCACAGTTTTAAATGCTCTAGGAATTCAAACAGGCCAAAAATAGGTACTAGGAGCCCACCCCTTAGCACTGCGTCCCTTTTCCCTGGGACCATGCTCAGAATCACCCCTCCAGTTCCTGCCTCCATTCTGTGCAGGATAGACCTGCCTACGAGGGTAGCTGAAGGAGCCACTTCTCCTTGGCAATGATTCAGGCTTTGATTTTAGGCTTGAACCTGCGGTGTCTGTAGGAGACTGACATTTCTGCGAGCGTTTGAGACTTTAGGGGGTTCTGGGGAGGAAGCCGTTTCATCAGTCCCGAGGGTTGGACACCGGCAAGGGGGGCTGTTTCCTTTTATATCTAGTTCCTGGGCCATCCTGCAGCTTGGATTTCACTCAGCCAGGGATGATACCCTCGGCCAGCAGCTGGCCGGGAGCAGCCCCAATGCTGGCTCTTGAATGCCCCTACCCACAGCCCTGAAAGTTCGCGCAGTTTCCAGAGGGCAAGGAGAGAACAAGAGAGAACAGGCTGGTTGTCCCTCTGAGCACAACCCATCAGCAATGGCTTAGTATCTGTGGAGCATCTTTTAACAGAAACAGAGGAGGAAAAATTCCAGATGTAAAACTGCAACATCTTTTGTGGCTGCTGATGACCTCAGAACTTTTAGTTGATCCACAAAGAGCACATTTTTGGATTATTGGATAAAAAAACTTATTTTTATTGACAAAAATGGCTTTGGTGGGCTTTCAATATGCTGTTGACGCTCATTGATGGAAACTTTTACCACCGACCAACCTACTGCATGCTCTGTAGGCCAGATGCGAGTGCCCTATGCAGCCTTCCAGAGACGGTGAATGCACTTGTGGAGCTCTTAGGATGATTTGATGTCTTACATTCTTGAAGTTTGGGTGTATGATTGAGTTAACTTCGGAGGGTCTGGAGGGGCACTGTTCATTCCAGGATCTTGGAAAAGCCACATGAATTCTGCTTCCCTAAGCAAATGTTTTGTTGTCACTAGGAACTGTTTGACCTTGGGAAAGTTATTTCACCTTGCTAAGCCTCAATTTCCTTTCCTGTAAAATGAGGATAAGAGTAGTATTCTTCTCATGGTGTCACCATGAGGATTTAGGAAATAAGCACTGAGCGCCTCGCATGGTGTCCCGTACTCAAACAGTGCTTAACATATTATAATTGTTAGTTAATTTTATAATTATTACATATGGTTACTGAATATTATAGTTGTTTTAAGTATTAGGTATTATAATTGTTAGCTGTTCATTAATGTTTAAAATATATTTTTTAAAGATTTAATTTATTTGAGAGAGACAGAGAGAGAGAGAGAGAGCACGAGCAGAGGAGAGGGGGAGGCAGGCTTCCCACTGAGGAGGGAGCCTGATGCAGGGCTCGATCCCAGGATTCTGGGATCACGACCTGAGCTGAAGGCAGATACTTAACTGACTGAGCCACTCAGGTGCCCCAATGTGAGTCAGTGCTCATCAGTATTATTGTAGTTGTTCTAATTATTAGTTAATATTAGTATATGTGAGTCTGTGATGATTGTTTCAGAAGAATTGTCCCAAGCCACATAAGTGGAATAGTTTCTCTCTTATCCTAAAGAAGGACAGCTAATTATTCCCATGGTATCAGTGCTAATGATTTTCCCTGGGTGAGGGGATTTCATCCAGAAGCTTCTTTTTAGGAGAACCCCAGAGCAATTGGGGTTAGTTGCAGTTTGCAACTGCAAACTCTTAACTGCTTGTTTCTTCAGTCTCTTTACTTTAAAAAAAGATTCTTGCCTGCAACTTAGTCAATGAGGGCATGTGACTTCTATGGGATGAATGAAATGAATGAAAAAGGAAATGTCCTTTATGAGGGTTTATGCATATGCAGCTCTGTTTGGATGGTTGATGATAAGGCAGTGTCGTGTTTTGCCCATTACGGAGGAACGTGGTAAAGAGACCTTGGGAGCGGGAGCAGGTCTGTGTCTTCCTGAAAGCTGGAGCCACACTGGGCTGGGGGACAAAGGGAGAGAGGACGGTCCTCACTGTTTTCAAGCTGCATGGCCCCTGGAACCGTGATGTTCAAGGACAGACCCCGAGGGTGGCTTCTGGGTTTCTTCATCATTTCTCTAGCCTTGCTTGACTGTAAATATAGTGGGCAGAAACTCAACTCCTGAACGAGATGGATCTGGGTCTAGATCTTAGAAAATTCCTTAATTCACTGGTGCTTCAGCTTTGCTACTTTAAAATGGTGAGCAGAGTACTTAACTTGGCTTGGCAGTCAGGACAAGTCAGTGAGATAACACTGTGCAGCTCTCACCTTGTGCAAGACGCTTTGCCACATATCATGTCATATTCCTTGATTCTCACCAGAACCCGAGGAGGGTGGTGCTTTTCCCGTTTTGTAGACGAGGCAGTTCAAGAGTGGGCCCTGCTCCGACAGCAGCCTTCCGAGCCAGGGGGGAAATGCAGGTCGCCTCCGCTCAAATGCAGTGTGCTTTTCACTAAGTGCAATGACCTCAGTTGGAAAAGCTCCTAACTGTACAAGACAATAAAAGGGAGGTGCCAAGCAAGTGACTCAAAGATCACTGACACATTACAGTAACCAACGGTGGCCGGCGACTTCAGGAAAACACCACTTTCTTTAGAGTAAATGCAACAGGATAGGAAACACAGAGCTCTCTGAGCCTCCACTGAAGTCCCAAAGGCTCCAAGTGACCCAGATCCCAGGGACCCCCAGATCCTCCAGAGGGGCTGCCTAGAAAGAAGGTACAGCCGGGGGTGTTGGGGCAGCATTGGCCATGGTGGGGTGGAAGGAGGAGAGGGAGCAGGAGGTGGAGAGGGGAGTGTGTCTGTGGTGAGAACCCCTGGGTGTGGTGTATACCCTCTTACCCCAGGGCCCATAAAGGGAGGTGCCCCCTGGGAGCTGATGTCCCTAGGGGTCAGCTCAGGAAGCCACATGCACTTTGCCTGGGAGGGCCCATGGGGCTCCTGGAATAGTAGGGAGGACCGTGGAGGAGAGGGCCCCCACTCAGGGTGGCCATCAGGGGGTGGACAAAGGCGACCATGCCACCAGGTGAACTCATGTACTCCCTGCTCCCCTCTCTCCTTCTCTGGGCTCATCCTAAGACCCTCCTCCAGCCCCAGGCAGAACTCAGGTGCTGCAAACAGTGGGATGAACGATGCCTTTAACCCAGTTTAAAGTACCGGTGTTTGGGGGAAACTAGAAACAGATTTTACTTTTCTTCTCTTTTTTGGGGGGTGAGGGTCTGAGAAATAGCACTTAACACAAGGTCATGCACCCAACAGTCTGTTAAGTTCCTGCAGATGCAACTGCTTGTCTTGCAAGAAATAACAGCAAACAGGTCTTCCCCTCCTATTTTCTCCATCACTCTTTGACTTTCTAACCGCAGAAACACAAGTCAGGACCTTGGGAACTGTTCATCTATTCAGAACTCATGGAATAAAATGAAATTCTTTATTTCATCTCAAGTCCTGAGGCATGATTGATAGATGTGGAAATAATGTTGGTGAGGTGGCCAGGCTGATTTGGGCTCCTGGGGGGTACTTGAGAAGGAAGGAAGACAGGAGTTTGGACAGAATAAAGGATGTTGCCTTCTGAATATTTAATTAAAAGTAAACCTGCCTAAAACGAAGACATTTCTACTTTTTGAACTGCAAAGTTATCTCTGGAAATAGCCAAAGGAATAAGTAATTTATAGAGTGGCACGGACAATTATGGACAAGTTGGAAAGTATATATAGAAAACATGATTAATTAAAATAGTAATTTAGTTCCAATGACCTGTCGTCAGGTCTGATGGGATTTTCTAATATTCAGAAATTCAGCTGTGAAGCTATGGAATTTGGAGCGCGGTTTCGGTGAGGAGGAGCAGAAGGTCCCAGGGCTAGGCCAGCCTAGCCTTGGCGGAGGGCACATGGTGGAGAAATCCGAGCTCCTCCTTTGCTTCTGATAGATGTGACACTCAGGAATGTGCCAGAGTGAGGGTGCCAGAAGCTTAGGGGAAATTCCATCACCCCACACCTTTCTGTATGACTTTTATTTTTATTTTTGTCCATGCTTGCCCCGAACTGAGTCTTACTGTTTAAGTGTTGTATTGTAGCTAACAGCAGCCTTCACTTACTGATCTAATGCTTTTAGTCACAGTATATTTGCTATGTTGATGGAACAAATGTTACTTTTTCTTTATGGTAATATTTTTTTTATTATATTATGTTAGTCACCATACAGTACATCCCTGGTTTTTGATGTAAAGTTCCTTGATTCATTAGTTGCGTATAACACCCAGTGCTCCATGCAATATGTGCCCTCCTTACTACCCATCACCAGCCTATCCCATTCCCCCACCCTCCTCCCCTCTGAGGCCCTCAGTTTGTTTCTCAGAGTCCATAGTCTCTCATGTTTCATTCCCCCTTCTGATTACCCCCCTTTCTTTATCCCTTTCTTCTCCTACCGGTCTTCCCACTTCTTAGGAACAAATGTTACTTAAAAAGTAAATGTGTGATTACCATTTATACAAACCTGGATATGTAACTTATATATACAATTTTATATGCGATTTATATTTACTTGTAAAAATTTTAAAAGTTATTTATATTCATTTATGTCATTTATAATTAATACAATCTATACATTCAGGTCACAGCCAAACCAAATTCTGTATTTGCCTGTAATTCTATATGATTTGCTTCTAGCGTTTAAGCACCCATACATGCTTTATTTTTCCTTATATTAAGAAAGAAATACTCTACACAGGAACATTGATAAACTCATTCATTTTGGCAAGAATGAATAAAATATATATATATATTTGGCATGTATACGTATAGAAATATATATGTGTGTATAGATATATATAGATATATATCTATACACATATATATGCATAGATATGTATATATTTGGCATACAAGCTATGAAAGGAATTGGGTTTGACCCAAAGAAGGTCAGAGGCTAGACATGAGGTTTGGGATGAGCGTGAGGCTTTTATAACATTTGTTTGGGATTCTCAAATTCTGGTACCTCTGCTGATAAATGAGTTACACGAGAATGACAGGGGGCCTCAGACCCAATAAAACACTTTTAATGGCTTGCTTTGATATGAGACAATATTCTATGCAGAGGACTTAACAAATTAAGATATTAAATATTTTAAGATATTAAACATTAATATTTAATATAATATATAATAATTAAGATATTAAATATTAAGTTATTAAATATTTTCATGTCAAAGAAAATCCTTAAAATTTTACTCTTATTTTAAAGAAATGACTTATTTTGCCTCTTGATCATCTTCGCATGTTCACTGGCTAGAATGTACAGATGAGTTCTTTGCATTTTTTTCACCAAAATAAACAGGTTATGAATCTGTTCACACAAAGAACTTGGTACACTGTCTTGTGCAGAGTAGAGTGGGTCAGTAAGTGTGCATTGCTTGTCGGGTTGGCCTCTCCAGAACTCTCTCCCAGAGGCTCCTAAGCGGGGTCCACGAGTGTGCTCCAAGTTGTTTACGAGTGTGTAAGAAAGAGGGCATTGTGCATTTTGGGAGCGAATTCTTTGAAGAGAGAGAATGGTTGTAGTTGTCTCTGGGGATGGAGGTCTGAACGGTGAGGAGGGCCACATTCCTGAGCAATGGCGGCTGGTAGACCGATAGTTTGGGGTAGGGGGAGGGGCACCAAGAGTTGTCTGTCCGGTGAGGCTGGCGTCCCGCTCTCTGTGTGAGTGGAAAGGAGAAATCCGAGGGAGGACAGTGTTCTTTCACCGTGTTGCTCTTTGTGAGCCGGGAGACACAGCCACTGGCTTCCCCTGGTGTTTTCCCTGTCCTTTCCCCTTTCACTCATCTCCAAGTGGGCTTTCCAATCTCCTGTATTATTTCTGAAGCCACTTTTGTTCAGTGCGACTCACGTGCCCATTTTCATAACTGTGAGGAAGGCGCTTTTTTAGTTGGGTGTACTTGGTATTTGAGTTTTGTAATGAATTGGTCTTTTCTCTCTTTCCTTCTTAGTCTTCTCCCAATCCCCCCTTTTCCTCATAACCCGTTCTTATTTGTTTTTTGGCATTAAAGCTTAGCGGAGAATTTAAAAGCACGTCAAAGACCTCAAGTTAAGGCTGTGATGAGGGCATCTCTCTCCTTATCAGGTTGACTATGCCATGATTGAAACATTGGTGAGATTAAAATTTTAGAATTTAAACAGTGACTGTTGATCCTTTATAATGAAGAGCTGTGACTTTATCATTTTCCTTGTTTAAATAGTAGCAAGATTATTTGTGTTGTATAGTTGGAGAAAGGATTTAATTTGTGTAAATATAAGCAAAACATAAAAAAAGTAAACCTAGTCTAAAAGTAATCTTTCTCTACTCTCGACCAGATTAGGAAGAAGCAGCAAGAAGTAGTGGGCTTTTTGGAAGCTAATAAGATCGACTTTAAGGAATTAGACATTGCTGGAGATGAAGACAATAGGAAGTGGATGAGGGAGAATGTTCCCGGAGAGAAAAAACCCCAAAATGGAATCCCTTTGCCCCCCCAGATCTTCAATGAAGAGCAGTATTGTGGGGTAAGTATTTGGTTTCTTGAAAAATTCTTCTGTATGTGTGTTTATCAGAAATTGTTTAAAGTAGACTAATTTGGGGGCACCTGGGTGGCTCGGTCTGTTGAACATCCAACTCTTGATTTTGGCTCAGGTCATCATCTCAGGGTCATGAAATCGAGCCCCCTGTCCCGCTCCACTCTCAGTGGGGAGTCTGCTTGAGATTCTCTCTCCCACTCCCTCTGCGTCTCTCACCCCCCCAACTCTCTTTCTCTCTCTCTCTCAAAATAAAATAAATAAATCTTAAAAAAAAAAAGTACAGGTGGGGCGCCTGGGGGGCTCAGTCGTTAGGTGTCTGCCTTCGGCTCAGGGCGTGATCCCGGTGTTGTGGGGTCGAGCCCCGCATCAGGCTCCTCCCCTGGAAGCCTGCTTCTTCCTCTCCCACTCTCCCTGCTTGTGTTCCCTCTCTCGCTGGCTGTCTCTCTCTGTCGAATAAATAAATAAAAATCTTTTTTTTAAAAAAAGTACAGGTTAATTTGGAGGCAGCATTTGCACTTGTTGATAGTTTTCAGGACATGATCTATTTCTACCAGTACCTGGATGGTAGATCCATTGTGAGTCATCAGTATATAAGATTCACAAAATGATAGAAATAATGAAATGGTGATTTGGAAGTTCTTGGGATTGTTTCAGGTCCCTTATTTTATTTTGAAGGATTGAGGTCACTTGTTCAAACAAAGTATATATTTAGTTGGAAAGGAATTCTGATCAGCCTCGTGATGTCACATCCATGAATCCAGGCAGACACAGGGTCCGGCTTTCAC
The DNA here is from genome assembly GCF_024610735.1 of Ursus americanus. NCBI lineage: Eukaryota > Metazoa > Chordata > Mammalia > Carnivora > Ursidae > Ursus > Ursus americanus. The sequence continues at coordinate 93,690,633 of NC_142130.1, forward strand.
TTTGATAAAGAATGATTTTCAGAAGTCAGTTCTTAATACAGATACAAGATAAATTTGTGGAAATGGATCTAGATAATTTAAAAACTGTTCTGGAACATTTTGATTACAACAGCAATTTTATTTTATACATTTAATAGTTCCTGTCACCAGACAATCACTTTTCCCCCCAGGGTTTACAGTTCTGCTTAGTAAATCAAATTGTTGAGGAGAAGCATTTAAAGACTCCAAGGACTTCAGAGCGTGAGAGCTGGAGCTTATCTTAAGGGTCATGGACGCTTCTAGGTCATCCTTCAGAGGCAGCAGTCAGGGCTCTGGAGGGCAGAGGGAAGTGAGCAGGGTTGTGTTGCTTCTGAAGGCTGCAGCCAGCTGTGGGACTCTTAGCTCACCTCTTCCCTTCTTGCACACACCTGCTGGTTCTTTAGGTTAGCTCCTCTTTATTATTATGTTTCTCATCTAAAGCAGGTATGGTCCCATTAAAGCCCAAAGGCCAATGCCCGTCGTGACCTGTTTTAGTACATAAAATTTTACTGGAACACATCCACACTAAGTCACTCACCTGTCACCTATGGCTGATTTTGCACAACGGCAGAGTTGTTGGAACAGACACCATATGACCTATAAAGCCGGAAGTATTTACTAACCGCCGGTGCACAGAAAAGCTTTCGGGCCTGTCCCTGATTTGAAGCACCAAGTGTTGGGTTATTGGAGGTTTGTATTAATTTCAAAGGACCGATGTAACGAAGCACCACACACATGATGGCTGTTGTGGGCTGTCTGTTTGTGTCCCCCGAAAATCCATACGTGGAAGCCCTAACCTCCATGGTGCTCGTATTTGGAGATGGGGCCTTTGGGAATTGGTCAGCTTAGATGAGGTCGTGACTGTGGGGCCTTCCTGATGGGAATAGTGCCCTTAGAGGAAGGGATCCCTCTGTCTTCACCAGGCGAGCACACAGCCCGAAGGCAGCTGCCTGTCCTCCCCGGAACCCAGCTATACGGGCACCTGGTCTCGGACCTCCAGCCTCCAGAGCTGTGAGACGGTACATTTCTGTCGTTTAAGCCCCCCTCCCCCGCCCAGTCTGTGGCATTTTGTTAGGTGACCCAAGTTGACTAATTCAGTGCCTTAAAATAACAGAAATGTACCCTCGCAGTTCTCAGGGCCAGAAGGCCAACAGCAAGGTGTCCGTCAGGTTGGTTTCTTCTGGAGGCTCCAGGGAAAATCTGTTCCATGCCTTTTCCGAGCTTCTGCTGCTTGCCAACAGCCTTTGGTGCTCCCTGGCTTGCAGATGTGTCTCCCATCCCTGCCGCCATCTCTCCTTGTGTTCTCCTTGTCTCCCTTTCTGTCTTCACTTGGCCTTATTATAAGGACAACAGTCACTGAAATAGGGTTTACCCCAGGAGTGCCGGTTAAGCGTGTGCCTTCGGCTCAGGTCATGATCTCAGGGTCCTGGCATCCAGTCCCTTGTCGAGCTTCCGTGCTCAGTGGGGAGTCTGCTTCTCCCTCTCCCTCTGCCCCTCTGCCTGCTTGTGCTTTTTTCCCTCTTTCACTCTCTCAAATAAATAAATAAATAAAATCTTAAAAAAAAAAAAAAAGAATAGGGCTCACCACACTCCAGTATGGTCTCATTTTAACTAATTATATCTGTAAATATCCTATTTCCAAATAAGGTTGCTTTCTGAGGTTCTGGGTGGACTTGGATTTGTGGGGAACCCTATTCAGCCCAGCACAGGGTTGTATGGATTCACATGACTGTGTTAGCATTCTTCAGAGGCTTAGCTCAATCCACTGCTGGGAGGTTGGGGGGGGGGGGTTGTTTTCAAACTGTCTGAATGTGGCAAGCACTTATTTAAGAGAACCCAAGGCTCCTGTGGGTTTAAGCTGGGGCTTCCCGGGGTGCAGAGGGGATTTCCTGTGTGAGGAAGGGTCCTCATCTCCACTTCCCACTCCTCCCTTCCCCTTCCACTTCCCCTCCCCACCTCTTGACCTCCCTCCACCATGACCCATATTTCTAAGAATTGAGGCTCTTGTTGGATGAGGAAGGGAATAGTGGTGGTGGGCAATTTTGATTTTACTTTTAAAATTTTCTTAATAATTAAAAAATTAATAATGTGCATGCTGAAAAAATTAAAATGGCTCAAAAATTATCTCCAGTAAAAATTACTCTGTCTCTCACTCAGGCCCTGTGACTCTAGTTCCTTACCCCCAGGGGACTGGCTTCACAGACCTGTCACCCAGACCCCATGCTCGAGAGAGCTCTCTGCTTGGTTTGATGCCCTAGTGTCTTGAAATCCACAACAGTTTTGAAACAGGGATCCCATGTTTCATTTTTGCATGGGGACCCCCACAAATGATGTAGTCAGTCCTGCTTTGACTGACCAATGTTGGCAATTTCTTGTTTGACCTTCCGGAAATTTTATATGTATATTTATAATGTATATTATATATGTCTTATAGATACCTATAATATCTATAATACAGTAGACATTGGATAGATATATATCGTATATCACTTAAAAATGGGAGCATGCTATACAAGTTTGGTTTTTGTCAGTTAATAACCAGATCTCAGAGATCATTGCATAGCTCCCCATACTCCTTATTTTAACAGCCGCAAAATGTTCCATTGTATGTGGCGTAATTATGGACACAGTCCTCTAATGGGGAACATTCAGGAAACATTCAGCATGCAAACCATGCTGCCGGAAATCTCTTTATATACCCGGATCCTTGTATTCAGTGTGACTATATGTACGTAGGATCAAATCTGGACGATGTGCTGAGTTAAAGCAGGTATGCACTTTGCGTTTCAGAAGGTATTGGCACATGGCCCTGTGACGCACTTGTGCCCACGTTCGTTTCCACCAGCCGAGCTGAGAGCGGTCAGTTGCCTGTGGCTTTGACGACAGTCTTTATTCAGACTTTTGGATCTTTGCCAATCTATTAGATGAAAACTATATTCTCATTATATTCTCATGCTTTGACTTGCATTTCTGTCTACGTGAGTGAGGCTGAGCATCTTTTCCTGTGTTTATGAGCTATCTTTTTTCCCCTATGATTTGCTGTTTTTTTCTTGAGTTACAGGTAATATTTATTGGTTTGTAAGAGTCCTCGCTTGTGAAGGAAAGTAGCCCTTTTACGACCATAGATTTTGCAGATTTTTTCCCCACATTTTTTGTCTTTTGGGTTTTTAAAGTGATATTTTTTTGGAATGCAGAACGTAAAACAGTTTTTTTTTTATGAAGACAAATTCATTAATCTTTTTGCTTTATGGCTCCCGATCCTGAGCCTTACTTACGAAAGCTTTCTGCACTCTGAAATTATCAAAAGAATAATTTCATTTTTTCTTCTAGTACTTTTCCAGTGAAAATAGTATTTTAAATCTCTTACTTTTGTTTATTTTAACTGTCCTTTTAAATTAAGGTTAGTTATAGTGGAGAAAATATTGAAGTATGTAGCTTTTAACCTATGTTAACTCTTAGGGTAAAAATTCTGCAGTGATTTCTTGCTCTGACAAGAAAACCTCAAAGGCATTTCTTATCCCATTTTGCTGTGACCTAGTGATTTTTTTCATTTTAGTTGTGGAAGAAAAAGAAAAGTTTTCCCCTTTCCTAAGAAAAAGACTTATACTTTTAAAGAAGATTAATTTGTAATATTTGGATAAATATTTGTAGTATTTCAGTATACATTATTTTGTAATAGAATATTTTGAATATTATTTTGTAATATTTCCCTGTTACAAGTATGGATCTAATGAGATGAGCCTACAAATTATTATTATTATTTTAATTTTATTTATTTGTTTTAGAGAGAGAGAGAGTATGTGTGTGTGACAGCAGGGGGAGGGGTCGAGGGAGAGGGAGAGAATCTCAAGCCAACTTTCTGCTGAGCTCAGAGCCTAATGTGGGCCTCAGTCCCAGGACCCTGAGATCATGACCTAAGCCGAAATCAAGAGTTGGACTCTTAACTGACTAGCCACCCAGGTGCCCTGAGCCTATAAATTATTTTATGTTTAACCGTTAATATTAATTCTTTTCATTTCTGCCTTCAGAGAGGTATTAGTAGTATCTTATGATCAGCTTTGCTAAATTTGCTTTTCTGCAGTCTGTGGACACTCTTAACAAAAGTGCATTGATGAGGCAGAGGGCTTTGTTTCTAGAAAGTAGCTAAAAATGATTATTTGTATTGTAGGTTCAGATTTTAAAAGGAGACTTAAGGGTTCCCAAGGCTATGTCAGGTTTAAAATGGTGTGAATCTGGATGGTCAGTCAGTGTGTCTTTCCACAAGATCGAAATGCCTACTGTAAGAATAATTATTCTTTATGTTGAATCACTGGTTTCGTCTTGAATGGTCACCCCTACTCCATGCCTGATGATGGTGGCAGGTAGCGGGAACCCTACAGTCTGAGCAGTGGATTTCTGGCACCATGGCAGTAAGGGGACTGGATGTCGACGTTAGTTCTAGGTACCATCCTGTGTCTGCCAATGTGAACTCCCGCTGCTCTATCTGTGCAGACAGATGAAGATATTATCCTGAGGGCATGGCAGACAACCGTTAGCTAGAGAAAGGAGACACCCGATGGCCAGGTTACCCACCTGGCAGAGAAATACTAACTGGAAGTACAGACATGTCTGTCAATGCCAAGTTGGAGTCTGTGCGTCTTAGCCCAGGTAAGGGCTGGGTGCCTGCCTGGGCCTGAACACAACCGAAGGGGACATTGGCCATTTAGCACAGGCAAGCATCCTCAGGGCTGCGAGGGAGGCAGGGTCCAAGCCCAGTTAGGGTGGGGGCAGGGCGCTCTCAGTGCATAGATGTTAGGACTGGACAAGCTATGTCACATCATTAAAAACTTATTATGAAATGTGTCATGTGATAAGAGCTTAAAGAGGAATTACAAAATGTACAACTATGTGCATGCCAAACATTAAAAGAGCCTTAGCACTAATCACTGTTTCCCTATTTAGATGTGTTTTGTTTTTTTTAGTACTTTAGATGGTTGGCCTTCATTCCACCCCACAAACTAGACATTTGTAATTATTGTTTTTATAGTCAATACTTGTTGAGATTTAGATTTATACACATATTTATTAATATCTTATGATTTCTTACATCGTAGATAATACATCTGGAATCACTTTCCTTTGGTCTAATATAGACTAGAAACATTTCTTTAAGGGGCACCTGGGTGGCTCAGTTGGTGAAGCGTCTGCCTTTGGCTCAGGTCATGATCCCGGGGTCCTGGGATCCAGCCCCATGTTGGGCTCCCTGCTCAGTGGGGAGTCTGCTTCTCCCTCTCCCTCTGCCTGCCGCTCCCCCTGCTTGTTCACTCTCTCTCTGTCAAATAAAATCTTAAAAAAAAACAAACAACAAAACTACATGGCATTAAAAGTGATGAGTCTGGGGCATCTGGGTGGCTCATTTGGTTAAGCGTCTTCCTTCAGCTCAGGTCATGATCTCAGGGTCCTAGGATCAAGTGCCATGTCAGGCTCCCTGCTCAGGGAGGAGCCTGCTTCTGCCTCACTCTGCAGCTCCCCTTGCTTGTGCTCTCTCTCTCATGCACGTGCTCTCTCTCTCTCACATAAATAATAAATAAAAACCTTAAAAAAAGTTTAAGTGAGTGTCTGTTGGTCTAAATTCTCTAAATTTTTGTTTAAAAATGACATTTTTCAGAAAAATGTTTATTTTACCCTCATATCTAAAAATAGTTTCACTGAAAAAAAAATAGTTTCACTGGGTCTAAAATTCTGGGTTGAGAGGTTGTTTTTTCTAAAGACGTTGAAATTATGATTTCACTTTCTTCTGACTTCTGTGTTGCTGTTAAGAAGCCAGCTGTCAGTCTGATTGTCATTCTTTCGTGGGGAAACTTTTTCCTTGCCCCGTCTGCCTGCCTCCTTCACTCCCTGCCTTGCTGCCTCCTTTTATAAAACTCCCCACCTTAGACTCTAGACTTTATCCACTCCCGCCTTTACTCTCTGTGGCATCAAAGTGGCGTAAAGATCTACTGGTTTTGTCGGAAACTCTGCCTTAAAATGTGCTTATTCTTAGAATCCCTGGTCTCACCTGGCAATGTCTTTCCTTTTCTAGCAGCTCAGCAATGCATCTATACTCCTTTTCTTAATCTGGCTTCTTCACAAAATTGTTTTTGAGATAGTGTTTCAGGGCATCTAATCTGCTATACTACCATAACTAGAAGCTGAAAAACCATTTCATACTCATTGTTTTCTGCATCTCTTTGTTAGTGTCAAAATAGAGTCAAAAATAATGACAAATTGTTGCTCAGTCCTCAGATGTTAGAAAAGCTATTTGGACCTAAAAAAAAAAAGGAAAGAAAAAAAAGAAAGAAGCTATTTGGATCTAAACTGAAGCAAAAGACAATTCACTCAATGATAAGAAAACCTCTCTTGGGGGCACCTGAGTGGCTCAGTCGGTTAAACGTCTGCCTCCATCTCAGGTCATGATCTCAGGGTCCTGGGATCGAGCCTCACATCGGGCTCCCTGCTCAGCAGGGTGTCTGCTTCTCCCTCTGGCCCCTCCCACCACTCCTCATGCTCTCTTTCTCTCGCTCTCTCTCTGAAATAAATAAATAAAATTAAAAAAAAAAAAGAAAACCTTTTTGATTTGAAAGCTTCTAGAGATGGCCAACTAGAGAAGTTATAGATCTTTATGGAATTTTTGAAAAATACAATAAATGTACTTTATTATATTTCACCTACTCTCTACTACTACTAATGCATTTTATCATGTAATCTTTTTTTTAAAAAAGATTTATTTAGGGGCGCCTGGGTGGCTCAGTTGTTAAGTGTCTGCCTTCGGCTCAGGGCATGATCCCACAATCATGGGATCAAGCCCCGCATTGGGCTCCTCCACTGGGAGCCTGCTTCTTCCTCTCCCACTCTCCCTGCTTGTGTTCCCTCTCTCGCTGGCTGTCTCTCTCTCTCTCTCTCTCTGTCAAATAAATAAATAAATAAATCTTTTTTTAAAAGATTTTTTTTTAAATCTTTTTTTTAAAAGATTTTTTAAATCTTTTTTAAAAAAAGATTTATTTATTTATTTTAGAGAGAGAGAATGTACATGGGTGGGGGAAGTGGCAGAGCGAGAAGGAGAGAGAGAATCTCAAGCCGACTCCCCACTGAGCACGGAGCCTGTTGTGGGGCTCGATCCTATGACCCTGAGCCCATGATCTGAGCTGAAATCAAGAATCCGATGTTCAACTGACTGAGCCGCCCAGGCGCCCGTCTGTCATGCAGTCGTTAACATCTTGTGAGTGCATGTTCCAGAATCAACACCAAAGCATCCCTTGCTCTTGATGCTCTATTTCCTTCAGCTAAGATTTGAGGCAGCTTACAAAAATGCACTCGGTGTAAAAGAATTAACCACTGAGTGAATCTGGGCAACAGGTAGGAAAATAACAAAGCTTTGGGTAAGATTGACACACAAGAATACAAAACATTTTCTTCCCAATGTCAGTGGCCTGTATTTGATTTTAAGCTTCTTAACACACATGAGTAGGATGGTCAGTAACATGACTAAGCGGGTTTGAGTGCTGTCTGTTCAAGCTGGGCCAGACACACTACCCTCAGTGTGTGAAGAAACCGATCGCTGCTCTGATGACAAAGATTGGCAGTCATGAAGTAGTCTGGGGAATATCTCCTAGGTTTTAATTATATAAAACGAAACTCTTCTGAGTTATTGACAATCACACTACTGACGAGTGAGTTTAGGGCTGGACCTCCGGGTGGGCCTATGAGGGGTGGGTGGGGGGCTTCACTGAGCTCCAGATTTCAATCAGCTACCAGGTTTCACCTGACTTGGTAGTTTTTCCCACTTTGCCAAAACAAGTGTCACTGTAAGCCTTCCATAATCCTGCGGCTCCTGGTGTCATAAGGTCTGAGATGGGTCTTGTCCCATAGCAGCTATTGTGTAACTCTAGAGAAATCCCATGTTGGCTTAGTCTCAGCTGATCAGGGTCCAAATCCAAAGGGCCAAATTATAAGGAAACCAGTTAAAGATAATGACACTTTTTGGAGAATCCTTTCACTCTGTATATCTTGAGTCTTGTCAGCAGTTCCAGAGCACAAACAGGTCTGTTCTCACTGCTGTGTATTCCGCACCGTGTAATGATACAAGCAAATGTAAAGTTCATGGTTAGAGATTCCTTCACTTTTGGGGTCAGTCATCTTTGACAAAGCAAACTGGGATAACCTTTTGTGTTAGCTTCTAACTTAATGACTAATAAAAAAGATCAACTTAGGTAAATATTTTGGCTCACAAGTGCACAGTGGGGTTTAAACATTCTTTTTCTTTGCTTCAAGGATTTTGACTCTTTCTTCTCTGCAAAAGAAGAGAATATTATTTATTCATTTCTGGGTTTGGCTCCCCCTCCAGGCTCAAAGGTAAGCTTGAACACCCCATTGGGGCTCCATGCAAGTCTAATATGTGAAGCTAGGAATCAGCATCCAAGACTGTTTAATTAATGATGGACTTTAAATTAACATAGTTTAAATATATTCCTCATTCTGATGAAGTCTTACACATAGAGATAATGCAAGGTTTTTTTTTTTTTATAATAATATTTTTTTATTACGTTAGTCACCATACAGTACATCCCTGGTTTTCAGTGTAAAGTTCCATGATTGATTAGTTGCGTACAACACCCAGTGCACCATGCAATACGTGCCCTCCTTACTACCCATCACCAGTCTATCCTATTCCCCCACCCCCCTCCCCTCTGAAGCCCTCAGTTTGTCTCTCAGAGTCCATAGTCTCTCATGCTTCATTCCCCCTTCTGATTACACCCCCTTCTTTATCCCTTTCTTCCCCTACCGATCTTCCTAGTTCTTATGTTCCATAGATGAGAGAAATCATATGATAATTGTATTTCTCTGCTTGACTTATTTCACTTAGCATTATCTCCTCCAGTGCCGTCCATGTTGCAGCAAATGTTGAGAACTCGTTCTTTCTGATAGCTGAGTAATATTCCATTGTATATATGGACCACAACTTCTTAATCCAGTCATCTGTTGAAGGGCATCTCGGCTCCTTCCACGATTTAGCTATTGTGGACAATGCTGCTATGAACATTGGGGGTGCATATGGCCCTTCTCTTCACTACGTCTGTATCTTTGGGGTAAATACCCAGTAGTGCAATGGCTGGGTCATAGGGTAGCTCAATTTTTAACTTTTTAAGGGACCTCCACACTGTTTTCCAGAGTGGCTGTACCAACTTGCATTCCCTCCAACAATGTAGGAGGGATCCCCTTTCTCCACATCCTCTCCAGCAATTGTTGTTTCTTGCCTTGTCAATTTTTGCCATTCTAACTGGCATAAGGTGGTATCTCAGTGTGGTTTTGATTTGAATTTCCCTGATGGCTAATGATTTTGAACATTTTTTCATGTGTCTGTTAGCCATTTATATGTCTTCATTGGAAAAGTGTCTATTCATATCTTCTGCCCATTTTATGATTTGTTTATTTGTTTCTTGTGTATTGAGTTTGAGAAGTTCTTTGTAGATCTTGGATACCAGTCTTTTATCTGTAGTGTCATTTGCAAATATCTTCTCCTATTCCGTGGGCTGCCTCTTAGTTTTTTTGACTGTTTCCTTGGCTGTGCAGAAGCTTTTTATCTTGATGAAGTCCCACAAGTTCATTTTATCTTTTGTTTCTCTTGCCTTTGGAGATGTGTCATGAAAAAGGTTGCTGTGGCCGATGTCGTAGAGGTTGCTGCCTATGCTCTCTTCTAGGATTTTGATGGATTCCTGTCTCACATCGAGGTCTTTCATCCATTTGGAGTTTATCTTTGTGTATGGTGTGAGACAGTGGTCAAGTTTCATTCTTTTGCATGTAGCTGTCCAATTTTCCCAGCACCATTTATTGAAGAGACTGTCTTTTTCCCACCGGATGTTTTTTCCTGCTTTATCAAAGATTAGTTGCCCAAAGAGCTGAGGGTCCATTTCTGGGTTCTCTATTCTGTTCCACTGATCTATGTGTCTGTTTTTGTGCCAGTACCATGCTGTCTTTGTGGTCACAGCTTTGTAGTACAGCTCGAAATCCGGCATTGTGATGCCCCCAGCTTTGTTTTTCCTTTTCAACAGTTCCTTGGCGATTCGTGGTCTTTTCTGGTTCCACACAAATTTAAGGGTGTTTGTTCCAGTTCTTTGAAAAATGTCATCGGTATTTTGATCAGGATATCATTGAATGTGTAGATTGCTCTGGGTAGCATGGACATTTTAACTATGTTAATTCTTCTGATCCATGAGCATGGAATATTTTTCCATCTTTTTCTGTCTTCCTCAATGTCTTTCAAGAGTGATTTGTAGTTTCTAGAATATAGATCCTTCACGTCTCTGGTTAAGTTAATTCCAAGGTAACGTATGATTTTTGGTGCTATTGTAAATGGAATGGATTCCCTAATTTCTCTTTCTTCGGGCTCATTGTTCGTGTATAGGAATGCAACTGATTTCTGAGCATTGATTTTGTATCCTGCCACATTACTGAATTGCTCTATAACTTCTAGTAGTTTGGGGGTGGATTCTTTTGGGTTTTCCGTATAGAGTATCATGTCATCTGCGAAGAGAGACAGTTTGACTTCTTCTTTGCCAATTTGGATACCTTTTATCCTTTTTTGTTGTCTGATTGCTGTTGCAATGACTTCTAGTACTATGTTGAATAATAGTGGCGAGAGTGGGCATCCTTGTCGTGTTCCTGATCTTAAAGGAAAGGCTTCCAGCTTTTCCCCATTGAGAATGATATTTGCTGTAGGCTTTTCATAGATGGTTTTTATGCGATTGAGGAATGTACCCTCTATCCCTACACTCTGAAGGGTTTTAATCAGGAAAGGATGCTGTATTTTGTCAAATGCTTTTTCTGCATCTATTGAGAGGATCATATGGTTCTTGGCTTTTTTCTTGTTGATATAATCTATCACACTGATAGATTGGCGAATGTTGAACCACCCTTGCATCCCAGGGATGAATCCCACTTGGTGATGATGGGTAATCCTTGTAATGTACTGTTGGATCCTATTAGCTAGGATCTTGTTGAGAATTTTGGCGTCCATATTCATCAGGGGTATCGGTCTGTAATTCCCCTTTTTGATGGGGTCTTTGCCTGGTTTGGGGATCAAGGTAATATTGGCCTCATAGAATGAGTTTGGTAGCTTTCCTTCTGTTTCTATTTTTTTGAAATAGCTTTAGGAGAATAGGTATTATTTCTTCTTTGAATGTTTGGTAGAATTCCCCGGGGAATCCATCAGGCCCTGGAGTTTTGTTTTTTGTAAGGTTTTTAATCACTGTTTCAATCTCTTCATAATTAATTGGTCTTTTTAAAAAATCGATTTCCTCCTGTTTCAGTCTTGGTAGTTTATAGGTTTCCAGGAAGGCCTCCATCTCTCCCAGTTTGCTTAATTTATTGGCATAAAGCTGTTGATAAAAGTGTCTAATAATCCTTCCTATTTCATTGGTGTTGGTTGTGACCTCTCCCTTTTCATTCATAATTTTATTAATTTGGGTCCCTTCTCTATTCTTTTGAATAAGTCTGGCCAGTGGCTTATCTATTTTATTTATTCTTTCAAAGAACCAGCTTCTAGTCCTGTTGATCTGTTCTACTGTGCTCCTGGTTTCTAATTCATTGATCTCTGCTAATCTTGATCAACTGCTTTCTCGTGCATGGATTAGGCCTATTCTTCTGTTGATGTTCCAGCTTCTTGAGGTGAGAATATTGCAAGGTTTTTACTAGAGCATGGTCTAAAACTATGCTTTTTTCATATTTTAGCTATGTTTACACCTTTTTGTAGTAAGTCCTACAATACCAAAATTAAGAAATACTGCATTCAATAATCTTAAATACACAAAATAAATATGTAAAAATTCGAGTTCCCACTTTGTGTTTGTGAAATTATTTCGTAATGAATTGACTTCTCATGTAGCTTATTTTAGTTAATTTTATAATAATATCTCACCCTATATTAATCCTTTCTATTTAAAGAGAGTTGACTGCTTTTTTAGAGAGGGGGAAGGTAAGATCTAGACACAAGAACAAGATAAATCTCAACAGCTTTTTTTCCTTCTGGTGTTGTTTCATCTTTGATTATGTATAATCGTGTCAATTAAATACAGAATTATGCCAATAAAGGCAATTTCACGCATTTGTCTAATGGAGATCACCTGGCTCATTCCTCTGCATCCTTACTTCTGCCAAGAATCTCACATGTGACTCTCCACAGATATAAGACAAGTACACATTTATTTAATTCATCTATTTCTTAATTAATTTGTTTCTTTGTTCGTACTCAGCTTCATTTCAAAAGAGATTTGCGATGACTGAGTCCAAATTAATTCCCATGGTAGGAGAAACAACTCAGAATCCTACCTTATAGAGATGGGTTTGTCTGAGAGGCATGTGGCTGTGCTGTCTTTCATATGTCAGCATTCTTCAGGTAACGCCATTTGGGACATCTTAGTGCTTAGGTTAACACACGAAGGTCTAGCGCCAATTCCTTTTCCAAAGGTAACATGTGGATTTCACAGTTGCTTAATGGTTTTATATGAGGAAGAAAACCTTCCCCTTTAGTGAAATGTCTTTCTTGCTTTGGTCAACTTAAATGAAACACATATCATATATCCTATTAACAGTTTAAAAAAGGCTATTACATGCAATTCATTCTTTTTTATTTGGCATAGGAGTTTGGTATGGGAGTTTTATATGGTATAGGAGTTTGTTAACTGGGTCATGTTAGTTTACTTATTATGTTTAAGACATAGTACCTTGGTGTTAAGGTACATTTCTTGGTGGGGGCACTCAGGTCACTTGTGTCTTAAAGATGGAAGGGAAAGGTGGAGGGAAGACTGTTTCAGAAGGCAAAGGGAAGAGCAAGTGCAAAGTCCCTGAGGCAGGAAAGAGCACGGAAAGTTCTAAGAACTGCCATGAGGCCCACGTTGCTGAAATGAGGGGTGGAGTTACCACAGGAGGTGGGAGCTGCAGGTAGACATCCCATGGGCCATAGTGGTGCTCTGGATTCTATCTTACGTGTAGTGGAGACATTGTAAGAGGTTTAAGTGAAGAAGTAATCTTATTTGCTTCTTGAAGACTCATTTTGGTTACCATGGGATGAATGGACTAAAAGGGTGCAAACTATCATAGTAACATAGATGAGATGTCATGGCAGCTTGGACTGGGGTGGTGGGATGGAACTACACAGAAGTGGATGATTTTAGGCCCTATTTTGGAGGAAGAATTGGTACAATTTGCTGATGGATTGAATATGGGGGTAGGGATGGAACAAATGATTGCTTCTCATTATTGGGTGTAGACATTCACTTTGGTGGAGGACCATATTTACAAGGTGATATTAAGTTTGAATGAGACATCTAAGAGAAGAAGTGAGGTGGGCAGTTGCAGATTGATGTGTGTCTCACTGAGGTCTGGTTGAAGACGCACACGTGGAATCCGCTAGCATGTGGTTGGAGCAAAAGTAACGAGAGGGGGGTTGACAGCAAGGAGGCCGGGCTTGGGGGTGCTCTAAGCTTAAAACTGGGTAGAGGGTAAGCAGAGGCCACCTGAAGAGTCAGGAGCGTGTGGTGTGAAGGCAGCTGAGGGGGAGCGTTTTTCACAGAAGAGGGTCTAATGCTTCTGAGAGATTGAGTCAGGTATGGACAAATAAGTGACCATTGGCCTAGACAACACGGAGATCCTTGGTGGCCATAACAAAAGCAGTTTCGGAGGAGGGGTGAAGACAGAAGCCAGGCTGGCAGGGGGGTCAAAAAGAGAACTAACTGGTGGTGAGAAGGAGGGATTACACATGGTCAGTTATCTCTGGGGCATTTCCCACGGACAAGATAATATGGCAGTATCTGGTATTTTATTTTATTTTATCTTATTTCACTTCATTTCATTTCATTTATTTATTTTTATATAGAGAGGGAGAGAGTGGAAGCAGGGGCAGAGGGAGAGGGAGAGAGAGAATCTTTAGCAGGTTCCACGCCCAGTGCAGATCCCAAAGCGGGGCTCAATCTCATGACCCTGAGATCATGACCTGAGATGGTGACCTGAACTGAAATTGAGGTGGATGCTTAACTGACTGAGCCACCCAGGCGCCCCAACATTGGATCATTTTAAAGAGCGCCTGTTCATTCCTGCCGCTGGAACTGTGGGTCCTGGGTCACGGGTGGTGGGTGGAGGCGCTCGACTCTGCTTTCTCGCTCCTGCCACCTGCTGGACAGACTCCTGCTACTTCTCGGTCCTGGGTTTGGAGACCCCAGACCAGTGGGGTGGTGGAAGGAGAGTCTAGATTTTACAGCTGAAGACCCAGTAGGAGTTTTGTAAACAACAAAGATGTTTTCTTTTCTTTCTTTCTTTTTTTGTTTTTTTAACAAAGATTTTACTATCCCAGGTCAATAGTAGTCTGGTAAAGCTTAGAAAGGAGAGTTTTCCTTTAATCTTTTATAGGTCAAATTCTTAGGCGGAGCCCCCTCTGCCCCAGGAGTCACAGTGAACAGAGGGGCCGAGGAGTAGCAGAGCAGCATACCCCCCTCCCCTCCACCTCACAGCAGCTCCTGGGCATCACGTTCTCTGCATTTCTTTGCTTGTAATGTGTTGTTGTTCATAATGATCATTTCAAACTTTGTCTAGTACTCTGTTGAATGGATATATCCTGAGTTATCTTGTTCCTTTATTTTTATCTTATTGTATCATATACTTGTTTCTGCTGTGACAGCTTCATAATGGTCATTTCGAGAGTTCTTGTAATAGTCTATCAAGTTGGGGGTGCCATAATTTTCTTTATTCTTATATTTTTGAACATTTCTTGCTCACTTTTTTTTAAAATCATAAATAACTCCACAGTGATTCTTGATATGAAACATGTCTTTCTTTCAGAGTATTTCCTGAGGATACATTGCCGGTAGTGCTTTTAGTGAGACAAAGGTGCATGGGTGTCTTGAAATGTGCCTCCAGGTCTCTCTCTGGTGGGCTGGGAGCACTCATCCTGTGCTCCCTGTTGTACCAGCTTTGCGCAAAGACTGAGGAGCACGTTGAACTTCCTTGCTTTCAGGACCATCGGATTCTATTTAAAAATTTAGTGTCTGATTTTATTGTGCTGTGAAGAGGAAGTGTGGTGAATTTCTATCTTAAGTGCATCTTTGTGACCCAATGTGTATTTTCATTTCTCATTGAAAAGACCGTTTCTTGAATATTAAAAAATTAACTTTAATCAAATTACTCTGTGTGTCAGATCATAAAGGTCTGATGGCGCCACAAGGATTATCACAACACTGAGGAGGCCCTGCCGCGAACCCGCATACGTCCCCTGTCCTTTCTGGTTTGTTCCGGCTCTGCGTTCCCACAGATGGGACTAGTCCGCCTGGGAAGTGTGAACGTGCTGCTCCGAGTTCTGGCTGGATTTGCAGAATTGCTGTTGGGGAGCCTGATGCGTGTCTGTCTGTCGATCCTTACTTGTGTCTGCTTCTGTTTTTCTCATTTCTGGGAGACTTTAGGGTCCTCTTTTCGGTTTTGAAGATGAGGTCTTTTTCTTGTCATTTGTGCTGTGTACTTGCGAAGCCTTTGGAATCCGCAAAATCATACCCTTTGGTTCTGGAAGGGGTGGGGGAGGGGTACTTCCTCTGCGGTGGCTCATTTCCTGTTAGTTCGCAGGTTTTTTGCTCTTTTCAGAATTCCTCTTATTTGAATACTGGACCTTCTGGACTATTTCTCCAATTTTCTAATCTCTTCACTCTCATTTTCCATGTTGTTGTCTTTTTCTCCTTTCTGGGAGAGTTCTTCCACTTTCTACTCCACCTTCCGTTTATTCCCCAATCGTGGTTTACTTCTCACAAGGTGTTTTGTTGTGTTTTGTCTTTTTGTGTGTTGGGGGCGGGTTGTTTTGTTTGGTTGGCTACTCCCGTATTAAATAGCTTCCTGTTCTTGTTATGCAGGTTCATTATTTTTCTTAACTCTGAGTTTATTAAATATGGTTTTTCTTTTACACATTTTCTTCAACTCTGCATTTTCTGTTTCTCTGTGTCCCCTTTCTGTTTCCTTTTACATTTTTACGTAAGGTGTTTTTTCAGATGTCTGGGGGCCCTGCTCTATTTAAGAACAAGGTGCTAAAGAGTTGAATGTATGGTCTAGATCCATGGTCGTAACTTTCTGTGTGGTAGGCTTTACCATGGGAGGACTTAAAGATGACTTGTTGGCTTTCTGTTAGAGATCTTGGACTGTGGGCTTTTGCTGTCAGTTTAGGTGAGCTTCTCTGGGGAGGATCTTTCATTTTCTGAGGTGGTAGTGGGGATAGTGGGGGTGATGGTAGATGTGGAAGTGATGATGGTAGAGGTGGTAGTGAAGGTAGTGATGGTGGTGATGGTGGTGAATATGGTGGTGATGGTGATGGTGTTGGTGATGGTGGAGGTGATGGAGGTGGTGGATGTGGTGGTGGTGATGATGAAGGATATAGTGGAGGTGGTAATGGTAGTGGTGGAGGTGATGGTAGAGGTGGTAGTGAAGGTGGTGATGGTGGTGATGGTGGTGATGGTGTTGGTGATGGTGGAGGTGATGGAGGTGGTGGATGTGGTGGTGGTGATGGTGAAGGAGCTAGTGGAGGTGGTGATGTTGGTGGAGGTGATTGTGATAGTGAAGCTGATGGTGGTGGTGATAAGTGGGGAGTAGTTCTGGTTGCCAGTGTTCTGGAAGCAAGTTGGGAAGGGGGATAGAAAAGTCTTCCTTTTGAAGATGTGGATTTCTCAGATAGGTCCTTTGTCCTGGCTCTGGTTCCCCTCCTCAGCTGACCTCATGACCAAGAGGTCAGAGTCCCTCTGGTTCAGCATCTGCAGAGACTAAACCTACTTATTCAGGGAGTGGGCAGTCACCTGCCATCAGGGTTGAGGAGGGAATCAAAATCTGCTTCTCACTTCCCCACATCCCTTCTTGTAAGAAATTAGGTCATAGATTTTTTCTAATTATTTTCTAATTATTACTCAGTGGTTTCCTTTTCTGCCTTCAAAATTTGTAGACATTCTTTTCATGCAGTAGCCTCTCACCTGTTCTTTTTGTCCTTGTAAGATTATCGTTTAAAAGAAAATGTCTTGACCATCATGTCAGTGGAGTCCCTTGAAGATGGGAGCCTGCTTCTCCCTCTCCCTCTGCTCCTCTCCCCACTCACGCTCTCTCTCTTTCAAATAAATAAATAAAATATTTTTTTAAAAAAGTAAGTATCATTCTCTGTTCTTCTATTAAGTACTTTCAGGTAATTCTGAAATCAGGTAATTCTATCTAATTTACTTCTCAGTTGTATGATGAAATTAAATGTTTAAATTTTGGTTGTCTTCTTAAAAACACAGTACTGAGATGTAATTCAGACATCACAAAATTCACCCACAGAAAGTATGCAATTAATGGCTTTTTAGTATATTCACAGAGTTGTGTAACCATCACCATGATCTACTTCCAGAACATTTTCATCAGTCACCCCCCAAAAAACCCAGCATCCCTTAGCTATTACCCCCAATTTAACCATTCTCCCAGCCCGAAGGAACTACTGATATACTTTCTTTTATATAGACTTTCCTCTTCTTGGTATTTGGTATAAATGGAATCACACAACATTTTGTTCTCTCTGCCCGGCTCCTTTAACTTAGCATAATGTTGTCAAGGTTCATTCATTCTCTAGTATGTATCAGGACTTCTTTCCTTTTTGTGCAGAATAATACTCTGTTGTGTGGATAGACCACATTTTAGTTCTCCGCCTGCCGGTCGATGAATACTTGAGTTGTGTTCATTTGGGGCTATTGTGAGTAATGCTGTTCTGGCCATTTGTGTATCTTTTGCTTCATTTTATTTTAAATGGTACTGTTTTGTACTAGAGGCTGCTGTGTGGCAGAATTGCTTGAATAGTTTTAAAACTTCAGATGCCTGAATTCTACTTCAGACCTGCTGATCCTGAACTACTGGGGAGAGGCCCGAGGATCTTTGTTTTTAAAAGTTCTTTGACTGATTCTGACGCACACTTCTGTTTAGCAACCACTAAACTAGGGACTCGTGTAAATATTCATGTACGTGCCTCTGTAAAGTGAGTGCGATGCCATATTTGCTTTAGTTAAAAAACCTCAAACATTACAGAGCAACTGTGAGGTTGCTCGGCGTCCTTCCTTCCCTGGGGGCCATCAGCGTTGCTGCGGGATCGTGGGGTTCTTGTCTCACAGAGTCGAAGAATGAACCTTGCGGGCACAAAAGGGTGAAGTGAAGTGAAAGTTTATTCTGTGAAGGTGAGAGCGGAAAGGAAAGAAGCAGCTCTCTACAGTGAGAGGGGTCCTGAATGGGCTGCCACTGAGGGCTTTTAGTGGCAGTTTCTCATCAAAAACTTGACCAGGAAGCTTGAGGCCTTGAGATTCCTGTGCCCTCTTGGTTTGAGCAAGGACTGTGGATAACGCCCTTAATGACTGACTTCTTTGAGGTCTGGTCATTTTCTGTGATTACAATGTAGCCGCCAAAGACAAATGCTCCCTCACATCAGGGCCAGGTGGTCTGGTCTATTCCCTTATCTCTTGTTCACTCTGGCTTAGCTTCTGCCTGCCAGGAATAGTTTCAGAGCCTAGTCAGGGGCCCCCTGCCTCTCCCTGCCCATACCTTAACCCTTCCCTTACTCAGCATCATGAATTAAAAAAAAAAACTCGATATAAAACTATATATACATACATACATACATATATATATGTATGTATATATAGACTGTATATTTATCTCCACAAGTAATACATATGTTGTTTTGTACTTTTAATGCCTGATTGGTATCACATTTTTTAGAGTGTTCTATAGCTGGCTCTTTAAAAAAACAACATTATGCTTTGAGACATATCCATACTAATATATGTAAATCTATTTCAGTTTCTGCTAAGTTTTATCTTGTCCCATTTAAAAAATATCTAATTTCAGTTTTTATATCCTGCCCTGATCTGTGCTTAAAGTCCTGTCATATTGCATGAAATTCTCTTTAACTAAGTGGAAGAAGGGGCTGGCCATATAATTATAAAACCCAGCCTAGAGAGAGCTAAGAGACCGTCCAGTCGAGATTCTTCTCCTCCCAGCGGAGGGGCTTGAAGCCCACAGGATTTACATGATTTCCACAGATACTCTGCTAATTAGCGGCACAGACTGTGCTGGAACCTCTGGTGTTGTCAGTTTGGATTTATAGGTGCTTATGCATGCACACGTGGGGAAAGTCCTTCAAGTGTCCTTTGGGAAGGCAGACATTTGATGATTTATGGAAATGATATTATTTGTCACAGTGTCATTTTGTAGTAAACAACATCGTGGATAAGTATCAGCAAGGAAATTAATCTTGCCCTAAAAATACACACTCTTGACAATTACACAGAAAACGTATGCTTGTAAAATGATATTAAGTATCATATACAGGATTTTTGCTTTTGGAATATTGTTCTTGTCTAAGGCAGGCTGTGCGGGGCCACGTATGAGGCCAATTTTCCCCAAGAGGGCTTTGCCCATAAGCACTGGCTCCATAAAGGCAACTTTAGTTCTTTAAAACCATCTGGTCCTACCTGATTAAATGAGCATCATTCTTAATGGCACACGCCAAGCAAGGCTTTGGTTGCATACCTGGTTTCCAAGTATGTCCTGGCAACAACGAATACACATTCTTATGGAACTTAGGCAAATAACTATATTGCCATGAAACATAGAAAGACTTAATAAGAACGTTCAAGTTCCAAAGGGATCAGGCGGAGAGAATATCACTTACAAATGTCTCATTTCAATGTACAAAAATAGAGTCTGCTACATTGTTGTGATTTATAAAGAGCTTAAGAGGAAAGACAGAGGGCTTCCTTAGATATCCAGAAAATAGAACATTAAAATAACATCGACAGTATTCCAAACAAAAACCATACTCATCCTTCACTGACTCATTCAGTTCTATGTAATTAATTCTCGTTCCGCCGGGTCTGGGGTTGGTAGTCTCATGAACCCATCTGCTTCTCAGCTAGAGTTCTGGAAATCCTGACTCAGTCCACGGGTAGAGTCCCAGTGATCTTTACGTGTGGCCATCAGAAGCCTATACCCCAAAGTACCTGGCATATAATCCTTTTCTTGGGGGCTCTGGGTCATTCTATGGGGAAGGTGAGGCAGTCGGGCTTGTAGTGGACTGTGAAACTTTTCAGGGAAGTAGCAGAATAAAACAATTTAAGAAAAGTATCTGTGGATGACAAAAGACTTAAAATAACTGTGGTTAATTTTTTAGCTGATATTTTTCGAAGATGAAAGTCTTTATGGGGATTATAATAAGAATAATGCACCTGATGTGAAAATGTGGTTGTTTCTGTGGCATGCAAAACAAAATAATAAAGTCAGTCCAAAAAGTTTTAGACAAAATATCTGTAAACATAATCACTAAGCCTGTTTTCAAAGATAGCAAACATTATATCTTATTTGTAAAAAATGGATGAATAGAGGAAAACTCTTGATATAATTATCAAGCATATGTCCCATGAAAGACACCATAAATGCCAAGCACATTCTCACCATATGTGGTAGGAATATATCAAGAATACCAAACAAGGAGAGTCAGCAGGTCTGGACTAGGTTCTAAACCCCTATATATTAATACAACTGTATGATTAGTTGAGGGGAATCCCTAAGTGAAAACTACTGTTCTAGAACATGCTAGATTGAAATGAAAGAAGTAAAGATATGATTAAGGTAACATTTAAAGCGAATTACTGAAGTTATGGTTGATAACCTATACTGCGGTTGTCAAATGTCAGGCAAAGAAGCACTAGGATCAATGTCTTCTTTTTTTTAAAGATCTTATTTATTCATTTGAAAAAGAGAGAGAGAAGGAGAGAGAGAGAATCTCCAGCAGACTCCCTGTCACAGGGCTCAATCGCATGACCCATGAGATTAGGACCTGAGCTGAAACGAAGAGTCAGAGGCTTAACTGACTGAGCCATCCAGGTGCCCTGGATCAGTATCTTTTATACATTATTTTAGTCAGGGGAATATTATTAAGCTATCAGTGGCATATATCCACTTGTATATGTAATTAGGTTTCCTCTTGCTGGTGGAGATGAGGATGGTCATGCCCTCGTTAGAGCATTACGTTCACAGAACGCTGTGGGGGTGACTACTGGGTGTCAGAATCCCTACATCCCAGGGAGCACTGTCCTTCTCACCGCGGCCATCCCAGGAAGTTCTAACTCAAAAGAGGTTTCCCATCCCCTGGGGGAGTCACGCTGCTTCCCCTGTTGGAAGGTGGATCTGCTCTTTGGACCTATCCGTGTCTGATGAAGGGCGCACAGATGATCTGTCTGCATCATGGAATTTTCGGCCCCAAGTGGTGCGTGATGAAAAGTTTTGATACTCCTTTTCTGGTGTGATTAGTGAGCGCCCGTTGAAAGCAATTTTGAGTGATGGCAAAAATATCTATGTAAGTGCAGCATTTCCCAGGAACCTGAGGGAGAAAGACCAACCGGGCAGCTGACTCCGGAGCCTTCCGCTGAAGGAGCATGAATGAGGAAGCTGGAGACCTGGAGAAACATTTGAGGGGAGCCGTGAGAGGGTCAAGTCTGGAGCATGAGCACCCGTTCTGGGATCTGCTCATTTGAAATTGCGAGAGGAACAACAGACAGTGGACATGGGCGAGGCCGGATTGTGGTTCCAGGAGCTCTGCAAGGGCAAATACATCAAACATGAACTCAAGCACAGTGAAGTAGAAACCACGTGTGAAAGCCAAGAGTCTGGCATTCGGACATAGGAGACCTGACATGTGAATTATAGGAGTTCTAGAAAGAACAAAAGGCCTGATGGAAGAGAAAGAATAACTAAAGAGACAGGGGAAGCCTGCCTGTTGAAGAAACTGCTGCCCCTTGTCTCACAACCGTGCAGGAAAACCAAGGCAAAAGGGCTGAATTGAAGGGGGAAACTAAGGCCCAGCCCCTGCCCGGTTGGGAGTGGTTCCCAGCGCTCTCCCTGCCCCCAGGAGGTGTATTCCAGCCACTGGAGGGCCTGGGGAGGGGGGTGATATGGAGCAGCCTGGAAGGTGGAATCCTCTCCCCTACCTGCATCCTGCCCTCAGCCCCACAGTGCTCAGCGGAGG
This sequence comes from Ursus americanus, assembly GCF_024610735.1. Taxonomy (NCBI): domain Eukaryota; kingdom Metazoa; phylum Chordata; class Mammalia; order Carnivora; family Ursidae; genus Ursus; species Ursus americanus. The sequence continues at coordinate 93,712,723 of NC_142130.1, forward strand.
TGCCTGTCCCTGGGCCGGGTGGCGTGTGAGCTGGGTGGGGAGGCAGGTAGACTGGAGCAGCTCCTCCCCAGAAGGTCGGGGAGAAGGGTGGACATTGGCAGTCACCCCAACCCTGGGATGCAGGTCAGGAACTCCCGGGGAGCTGTTAATGCTGTGGGATGCCAGGACTCCCTCCAAGATCAGTTAAGCCCAAATTTCTGGGAGGGAACCTCGCAGATAAATTAAATGTCCTGCTAATGTCAACAGCCACTTCTGTAAAGGAAAACACTGTAACAATAGTGACATCAAGAATTTTAAACTATCTTGGAAAAATCCAGGAGTTGTGGAAGGGCATATGTGAAAAAGGACTTAAGTGAGGATATCCATATGGATGGGGAATATGGAGAACAGGAAATACAGGTGTTCTGAAGGTCTTGTTTTAATTGGAGGAAGGCCCGTAAGCCATTTTGATGGGGATCTTATATATTATATAATTGTGATATATTAATAGAGAACTTTATGTTTTATGAGTAGGAAATAAGCAGCAGTGAAATAAACCATTTCAGAACATTTAGATGAACAAGGTAGAGGGCAGAGCTGAGGAAGACAGAATGGAGAGACATGAGCCAGCCAAATAAGGAAAGGAATAGCGTGGGAGAACACAGATGAATAATGAATAATGAATTAATACAGCAGAAGGGATTGAACTAACTACATCAGTTGTTCTAATAAATTTGAAAAGGCTGTGAAAGTTCCTGGCTGCCCAACCAGCCCCCCCAAAAAGAAGGAAAACAGAAGAAAAAAGACAGTCATTTGGATTCTTGCATAGTTGTTCCACAGCTGATGAGATAGGGGTGTTCAGATCTCCAACTACGATTGTGAGTTGTCTCCTCCTCCCTCGAATCCTGCCAGTTTATGCTTTGTATAGTTTAAAAATCTGTGGTTGGGCACATTCGTACTGATGAGGGTTAGGACTTCCGAATGGATTAACATTTTTATCATTATCAGATGTCTCTTTTTTAGAGAGAAAGAGAGAGAGAGAGTGCACGCAAGCATGAGTGGAGGTGGGGGAGGGGTGGAGGGAGAGGGAGAGAGAGAATCTGAAGCAGGCGCCATGCCCAGCGCAGAGCCTGATGTGGGGCTCGATCTCACCACCCTGAGGTCACGACCTGAACTGAAATCAAGAGTCTGACACTTAACTGACTAGGCTGAGCTACCCAGGCACCTCTCAGTGTCACCTTTTTAGTCTCTGGTAATATTCTTTGTCTTTCTATCTTTCCATCATGATATTAACAAACCCACTCCAGACTTCTTACCATTCGCGTTGTATATCTTTTACCGTCTGTTTACTTTCAACCTACCTGTGCTTTTATTTTTATGCTGTGTCTTTGCAGACAGCGTAGAATTGGCTCCTGTGCATTTTAATTCATTCTGACAATCCCTGTGGTCAATTGTACCATTTAGTCCATTAACTTTTAAGTAATCATTGAATTGGTTTTGTTTAGATTTATTATTATTATTATTTTATTTGTTTTTTTCTTTGTCTCCTTCCTTTTATTCCTTTGTTCGCTGCTATTTTGCTTTCTTTTAGGTTGAATGTATTTTAGGATTCCCTTTTGATTTATCTACTGGATTTTTAGCCTCACATCTTTGAACTATTTTATAGTGGTTGCTCTAGTGGTTATAGTGTATGTTCTTAGTATTTCAAAGTTTAGTTAGAGTTAGTATTGTATTGAATATTTTTTTTAAGATTTTATTTATTTGAGAGAGAGAGCAAGAGAGGGAACGAGTGGGGGGAGGGGCAGAGGGAGAAGCAGGGGACTCGATGTGGGACTCGATCCCAGGACCCTGGGATCATGACATGAGCTGAAAGGCAGACACTTAACTGACTGAGCAACCTGGGTGCCCTGTGCTGAATATTTTTTTAAAAGTAATCTAAACACCTGGTGTGGGGCTCAAATTCACAACCCCGAGGTCAAGCTCTCCCGATTCACGTGCTCTACCGATTGAGCCAGCTGGGCGCCCCTAGTTAGAGGTTAGTATTGTAACACTGTATAACACGTGGAAACACTGTAGTCAGGTGTGTGCATTTAGCAAACTCATCCTTTATGCTGTCTTAGCGTATGTATGACACTTGTGTGTATATCAACTCTACTATATAACATCCTAATTTTTGCATTAAGCAGTCTTATGTATTTTAAAGAAAGCAAGAGGAAAAATCTTTTCTGTTTACCTATTTAAAAATTTTTTTGATGCTTTTTATCCTTTCTGAAGAACCAAATTTCCATCTGGTGCCATTTCTCTTTGGCCCAAAGAACTTACTTTGGCCTTGCACATTGTTCTGTAGTGCATGTTTGCTGACAGTGTTCTTTTATCTGAAACTGTCTTGGCTTTCATTCTTGAAGAATGTTTTCGTTGAGCATAGAATTCTTAGTTGACAGTTATTATTTTTTCTTTGAACACTCTAAGTGTGCTTTTTTGATGTCTTGTCTGTATACTTCTGATGAGACAGGAGGATTTTTCGAATCCTTGTTCCCTGTGTGCAGTATGTCATTTTTCTCGGGCCACTTTGAAGACGTTCTCTTTCGCTTTGGTGTTCAGCCATTTGACTATGATGTGCCTAAGCATGATTTTCTTTGTATTTATCTTTACTGCGGTTTGCTGAGATTCTGGAATCTGTAAAAATATGTCTTTCACCAAATTTAGGAAAATTTCAGCCCGTGATATTTCCAAATATCATTTCTGCTCCATTTGCTTTCATATCTCCTTCTGGAACTCCAATTACATATGTGTGAAACCTTTTGTTATTATTTCATACTTCCCTGAGGCTTTTTTCACTAAAAAAAAATCTTGTTTCTGTCTGATCTTCAAATTAGATCATTTCTATTATTTATTTATTTGAGAGAGAGAGAGAGCAAGCAAGCAGGGAGGCGCAGAGGGAGAGGGAGAGAAAATCTTAAGCAGGCTCCACACTCAGCATAGAGGTCAACATGGGGCTTGATTTCAAGACCCTGAGATCATGAGCTAAGCTGAAACCAAGAGTCAGACACTCGATCCTACATCCACGGAATCAGCATGAGACACAGGAAGATACATCTGGATCTCTACAAATGAACATCTCCAGTGCTGAGTATTGAGGTATGAAGCGGGGAGCCATGAAACTGTGCACAGATATCGGAAGATAAATGGAAGGGGGAGGGAGCCGCTGTGTTTGGGCGCCGGGAAGCGGTAGCCACCTGCACGGGGGAGTGGGCGGACTCACGGACCGGCACCCTCAAGAGAGCAGACTGAGACCGTGAGCCGGGAACGCGCGACCACACTGAAACGGAGCTCTGGTGCGCTCACTGGATCCAGACTGAGACCGGGAGATCCGGGAGCGCGCGGGGGCGGCTGGCGGCTGACGGTGTTAGAAACACAAAGGACAGGGACGTGCCGGCCCTGGAAGTGAGGGCTGGGACGCTGGGTGTGTGGCGCACATCCCGGGACGCTGCAGGGTTGAGCAGTACCAACAGAAACAGAGTTAAAGTGGCCAGAACATCAGTGGAGAATGGTCCGCAATCCCTCTGTTCTGAGACAGAGGCTGAGATTTGGCTACTGCTGCTCTGACTCTCAGAAGAGGCACAGCAAACCTCCAGGGAAAGCCGCCAGAGAACAAAAGCCTGGAAATACCAGCTCACAGTGTGCTCTTCCCCATCCCCCCTCGCAGGGGACATGGAGACTCTACCTAAACAGGGTTGCCTGAGTATCGGCGCGGCAGGCCCCTCCCCCAGAAGGCAGGCTGAAAAGTCAAGAAGCCCACATCCCTAAGATCCCTATAAAACAAGGGCGCACGGCTTGGGTCCCAGTCAATAATTTGGGCTCTGGACAACCCCACAACCTCTTCTCATCAGAATGATGAGAAGGAGAAATCCCCCCCAGCAAAGAAAAGATAATGAGTCTGTGGCCTCTGCCACAGAAGTAATGGATATGGATATAACCAAATTATCAGAAATGGAATTCAGAGTAACAATGGTCAAGATGATGTGTAGACTTGAAAAAAGTATTAACGAAAATGTTAATGAGAATATAGAATCTCTAAGGGCGGAAATGAGAGCGAAACTGGCAATTAAAAATTCTATGAGCCAAATGCAGTCAAAACTAGATGCTCTGACGGCCATGGTGAATGAGGCAGAAGAACGTATCAGCGAATTGGAGGATGGGTTAGTAGAAGAGAAAGCTAAAATAGAATCTGGGCTAAAAAAATCCATTCTCAAGAATGTAGGTTACGGGAGATTACTGACTCAATGAAACGTTCCAATGTCAGAATCATCGGCATCCCCGGGGGGGTGGAGAAAAACAGAGGTCTAGAAGAGATATTTGAACAAATTGTAGCTGAAAACTTCCCTAATCTAGCAAAGGAAACATTCATGTCCAAGAGGCAGAGAGGACCCCTCCCAAGCTCAACCAGGACAAACCTACGCCACGTCACGTCATGGTGCAATTCGCAAATATTAGATTCAAGGATACAGTATTGAAAGCGGCCAGGGCAAAGAAATTTCTTACGTACCAAGGCAAAGGTATCAGAATTATGTCAGACCTGTCTACACAGACCTGGAATGAGAGAAAGGGTTGGGGGGGGGGGGGCGTTTTTAAAGCTCTTTCAGAGAAAAACATGCAGCCAAGGATCCTTTATCCAGCAAGGCTGTCATTCAGAATGGATGGAGAAATAAAGACCTTCCAGAATCGCCAGTCATTGACCGATTTCGTAACCACGAAACCAGCCCTACAGGAGATATTAAGGGGGGTTCTATAAAAGTAAAAAGGCCCCAAGAGTGATACAGAACAGAAAGTCACAATCTATAGAAACAAAGACTTTACTGGCAACATGGCATCATTAAAATCATATCTCTCAATAATCAGTCTCAATGTAAATGGCCTAAATGCTCCCATAAATGACACAGGGTTGCAGATTGGATAAAAAGACATGACCCATCCATTTGCTGTCTACAAGAGACTCATTTTGAACCTAAAGATACATTCAGACTGAAAGTAAAGGAATGGAATACCATCTTTCACGCCAATGGACCTCAAAAGAAAGCTGGGGTAGCAATTCTCATATCAGACAGATTGGATTTTAAACTAAAGACTACAGTTAGAGACACAGAAGGACACTATATTATTCTTAAAGGATGTATCCAACAAGTGGATATGATAATTATAAATATATATGCCCCCAACAGGGGAGCAGCAAGATACACAAGCCAACTCTTAACCAGAATAAAGAGACCTATAGATAAAAATACGTTAATAGTAGGGGACCTCAGCACTCCACTATCAGAAATAGACAGAGCACCCATGCAGAAAATCGACAAAGAAACAGGGCTTTGAATGCCATACTCGCCGAGTTGGACCTCATAGGTATATATAGAACACTACACCCCAGAACCAAAGAATACTCATTCTATTCTAATGCCCATGGAACATTCTCAAGAATAGACCATGTTCTGGGACACAAAACAGGTCTCAACCAATACCAAAAGACTGAAATTATTCCCTGCATATTCTCAGACCACAACGCTCTGAAATTGGAACTCAACCACAAGGAAAAATTTGGAAGAAACTCAAACACTTGGAGACTAAGAACCATCCTGCTCAGGAATGATTCGATAAACAAGGAAATCAAAAATCAATTTAAACAATTTATGGAGACCAACAAGAATGAAAACACAACGGTCCAAAACCTATGGGATACTGCAAAGGCAGTCTTAAGGGGGAAATACATAGCCATCCAAGCGTCACTCAAAAGAATAGAAAAATCTAAAATGCAGTTTTTATATTCTCACCTCAACAAGCTGGAACAGCAACAGAGGGACAGGCCTAATCCACGCACGAGGAAGCAGTTGACCAAGATTAGAGCAGAAATCAATGAATTAGAAACAGAAGTACAGTAGAGCAGATCAACAGAACTAGAAGCTGGTTCTTTGAGAGAATTAATAAAATTGACAAACCACTGGCAAGACTTATCCAAAAGAATAGAGAAGGACCCAAATTAATAAAATTATGAATGAAAAAGGAGAGGTCACAACCAACACCAATGAAATTGGAAGGATTATTAGAAACTTTTATCAACAGCTTTATGCCAATAAATTAAGCAATCTGGAAGAGGTGGAGGACTTCCTGGAAACCTATAAACTACAAGACTGAAAGAGGAAGAAATTGATTTTTTAAACAGGCCAATTAATTATGAAGAGATTGAAACAGTGATAAACAACCTTCCAAAAAACAAAACTCCAGGCCCGGATGGTTTTCCTGGGGAATTCTACCAAACATTCAAAGAAGAAATAATACCTATTCTCCTAAAGCTATTTCAAAAAATAGAAACAGAAGGAAAGCTACCAAACTCATTCTATGAGGCCAATATTACCTTGATCCCCAAACCAGGCAAAGACCCCATCAAAAAGGGGAATTACAGACCGATTTCCCTAATGAATATGGATGCCAAAATCCTCAACAAGATCCTGGCTAATAGAATCCAACAGTACATTAAAAGGATTATCCATCATGACCAAGAAGGATTCATCCCTGGGATGCAAGGGTGGTTCAACATTCACAAATCAATCAGTGTCATAGATTTTATCCAGAAAAAAAAGCTAAGAATCATATGATCCTCTCAATAGATGCAGAAAAAGCATTTGACAAAATACAGCATCCTTTCCTGATTAAAACCCTTCAGAGTGTAGGGATAGAGGGTACATTCCTCAATCTCATAAAAACCATCTATGAAAAGCCTACAGCAAATATCATTCTCAATGGGGAAAAGCTGGAAGCCTTTCTCTTAAGATCAGGAACACGACAAGGATGCCCACTCTCGCCACTATTATTCAACATAGTACTAGAAGTCCTTGCAACAGCAATCAGACAACAAAAAGGGATAAAAGGTATCCAGATCGGCAAAGAAGAAGTCAAACTGTCTCTCTTTGCAGATGACATGATATTCTATATGGAAAACCCAAAAGAATCCACTCCCAAACTATTAGAAGTTATAGAGCAATTCAGTAATGTGGCGGGATATAAAATCAATGCTCAGAAATCACTTGCATTCCTATACACGAACAATGAGACCGAAGAAAGAGAAATTAGGGAATCCATTCCATTTACAATAACACCAAAAACCATACGTTACCTTGGAATTAACTTAACCAGAGACATAAAGGATCTATATTCTAGAAACTATAAATCACTCTTGAAAGACATTGAAGAAGACAGAAAAAGATGGAAAAATATTCCATGCTCATGGATCGGAAGAATTAACATAGTTAAAATGTCCATGCTACCCAGAGCAATCTATACTTTCAGTGCTATCCCGATCAAAATACCGAGGACATTTTTCAAAGAACTGGAACAAATAGTCCTTAAATTTGTATGGAACCAGAAAAGGCCCCAAATCGCCAAGGAACTGTTGAAAAGGAAAAACAAAGCTGGGGGCATCACAATGCCGGATTTCGAGCTGTACTACAAAGCTGTGATCACAAAGACAGCATGGTACTGGCACAAAAACAGACACATAGACCAATGGAACAGAATAGAGAACCCAGAAATGGACCCTCAGCTCTTTGGGCAACTAATCTTTGATAAAGCAGGAAAAAACATCTGGTGGAAAAAAAGACAGTCTCTTCAATAAATGGTGCTGGGAAAATTGGAAAGCTACATGCAAAAGAATGAAACTTGACCACTCTCTCACACCATACACAAAGATAAACTCCAAATGGATGAAAGACCTCGATGTGAGACAGGAATCCATCAAAATCCTAGAAGAGAGCATAGGCAGCAACCTACGACATCGGCCACAGCAACCTTTTTCATGACACATCTCCAAAGGCAAGAGAAACAAAAGATAAAATGAACTTGTGGGACTTCATCAAGATAAAAAGCTTCTGCACAGCCAAGGAAACTGTCAAAAAAAGTATGAGGCAGCCTACAGAATGGGAGAATATATTTACAAATATTTCTACAGATAAAAGACTGGTATCCAAGATCTACAAAGAACTTCTCAAACTCAATACGCAAAAAACAAATAAACAAATCATAAAATGGGCAGAAGATATGAATAGACACTTTTCCAATGAAGACATACAAATCGCTAACAGACACATGAAAAAATGTTCAAATTCATTAGCCATCAGGGGAATTCAAATCAAAACCACACTAAGACACCACCTTACGCCAGTTAGAATGGCAAAAATTGACAAGGCAAGAAACAACAATTGTTGGAGAGGATGTGGAGAAAGGGGATCCCCCCTACATTGTTGTTGGGAATGCAAGTTGGTACAGCCACTCTGGAAAACAGTGTGGAGGTCCCTTAAAAAGTTAAAAATTGAGCTACCCTATGACCCAGCCATTGCACTACTGGGTATTTACCCCAAAGATACAGACATAGTGAAGAGAAGGGCCATATGCACCCCAATGTTCATAGCAGCATTGTCCACAATAGCTAAATCGTGGAAGGAGACGAGATGCCCTTCAACAGATGACTGGATTAAGAAGTTGTGGTCCATATATACAATGGAATATTACTCAGCTATCAGAAAGAACGAGTTCTCAACATTTGCTGCAACATGGATGGCACTGGAGGAGATAATGCTAAGTGAAATAAGTGAAGCAGAGAAAGACAATTATCATATGATTTCTCTCATCTATGGAACATAAGAACTAGGAAGATCAGTAGGGGAAGAAAGGGATAAAGAAAGGGGGGTAATCAGAAGGGGGAATGAGCATGAGAGACTATGGACTATGAGAAACAAACTGAGGATGAGCATGAGAGACTATGGACTATGACAAACAAACTGAGGGCTTCAGAGGGGAGGGGGGTGGGGGAATGGGATAGACTGGTGATGGGTAGTAAGGAGGGCACATATTGCATGGTGCACTGGGTGTTATACGCAACTAATGAATCATCGAACTTTACATTGGAAACCGGGGATGTACTGTATGGTGACTAACATAATATAATAAAAAATCATTAAAAAAAAAAAAGTCAGACACTCAACCAACCGAGTCACCCAGGCGCCCCCTAGATGATTTCTGTTGCTCTATCTTTACGTTCATGTGTTTTTTCTTCTGTCATCTTCATTCTTCATTCTGCATCCAGTCTAGTGAGTTTTTTACTTCAATACTATCTTTTTTCAGTTCTAGAATGTTCCATTTGTTCAATTTTTATAGTATTTATTTCTCTGCTGATGAACAATTTCCAGTGATTTCATAATTCCAAGCATGTTTTCCTTTACTTCTTTGAGCATGGGTATAATGATTGCTTTGAAATCCTTGTCTGCTAGTTCTAACATCTGGGTCCTTTCAGAGATTGTTTCCATTTATTGTTTTTTCTCTTGAGAATAGGTCATATTTTCCTTGTTCTTTATATGTCAAGTATTTTGGGTTTTGTCTTAGACATAGTGAATGTTGTTTTGTGCAGACTGTATTTTGTTACATTCTTCTGAAAAATATTGACTCTTTTTCGTTTCAGTAAACATTACTTTGTGGGACTCAAACTGCAAATCTGTGTTTTTAGTAACAGCTCAAATCTCAGCTGAGTTATCTGTTCTTTAGCTGAACCAGTCCCATGCATGCGTGGTTGGGGGCTCAACTGGAGATTTTGGCAGAATTTATAAGCAGAAATTGGGGCTCCCTCTCTCCTGTCCAGGATTCTGTCCTCATTTCCTGGTAGCTGTGGTTGCCACAAGTTCGTTTTTCTGATTCTTCAAGCAAAACCCCCTGAGTTTTCTGTTGTGGTTTTATCTCCCCCATGAGATTTGCTTATTCTTAGACTTAAGCCTGGAAAACAGTAACTCAATCATTGCCATTGTCTTCTTTCTTTGTTTAAAGCCATCTTAGCCGTTTTTAAGGGTATGGTTCAGTAATGTTAAGTATATTCATATTGCTGTGCAGAAGAGCTCTAGAACTTTTTTACTTTGCAAAACTAAAACTCTATACTCATGCAACTCCCAATTTCCTCCTCTCCCCAGTCCCTGGTGACCAACGTTTTACTTGCTGTTTGCATAAATTTTTATTTTAGATGTCTCATATAAGTAGAATCAAACAACATTTGTCTTTTTGTGAGTGGCTTATTTCATTAGCATAATGCAATCTAGGCTCATCTGTGTGGCGGTATGAGACAGGATAACTTTTCTTTTTAAGGCTAAATAATATTCCACTGTATGTATATACAACATTTTGTTCATTCATTCATTCATGGACATTTGGTTTGTTTCTACCTCTTGGCTATTGTTAATAATGCTGCTATGAACATGGATGTGCAAATAATTTTTCTCTTTCAAATGTCAAGTCCCTCTTAAATCTTCTAGCTTTGGCTCATTTTCCTTTTATTTTTTTTCTTTTGTTTCCTTGCTTATTTGTTGGTTTGTTTTTTAAAGTAGGTTCCACACCCAACATGGGGCTTAAACTCACGACCCTAGATCAAAAGTTGCATGCTCTAGCAACTGAGCAAGCCAGGTGCCTGTTTGTTTCTTTTTTAAATTCAGAATTTATGGTCATTCTCTGTTGGAAGGTTGGGTTCAAAAGGAGACTTCTTGGCTATAATGGAATTGAAGTTGATGGTGAAATTAGATTTTAACAAAGATTGAGCCATTATTTATGAGAGCATAATAAAATAATCATTTAAAGAAAAATTGAAATTAAGAGAGGAGTATACAGCAGGCATATGCAAACAAGAAGAAAGCTGAAGTGACATTAATGATACCAGATAAAGGGGAATTCAAGGACAAAAGCATTAACTAGGTGGAAACGATATTATGTAGTGAAAAATAATAAAAATCTGTGAAGAAAATACAGTAGTCATGAATATGCGTCATGCTACATAGTAGTCAGATACACAAATACATAAATGAAAAACTCCTAGAAATACAAGGAAAACATGTTAAAAACATAGCTTTTAATAGATACATTGTATTTATTATTTATCAGGTACAAATGTAATTAGAAATTTAATTTAATAGATGTGTGTAGGATATACATATGCGTATACCCACGAATAACAATATATTAGGTAGATAGTAATAAAATGTATTCTTCCCTTGTACTTATTAAAACAACTTTCATTGCTATCATATACTTGGTCAAAGAAAGGTTTTACAAAGAAAACCTTCATAAATTTCAAAAGGGGATGATTTTACAGACTACATTCTTATCCCAAATACAGAATTACAATCTGAAAGAAAAATATCATAGAAACTGAAGAAATAAATATGTACCCTTTCAAATAATACCGTATCCGAAAGAAAATAAAACTGATATTATAGGGGCACCTGGGTGTCTCAGTCAGTTAAGTGTTCTGACTCTTGATTTCAGCTCAGGTCATTATCTTAGGGGTTGTGAGATTAAGCCCCGCGTGGGACTCTGTGCTGGATATGGAGTCTGCTTATGATTCTCTGTCTCCCTCTCTCTCTGCCTCTCCCCACTCTCTCTCTCTTTCTCTCAAAAAAACCCCACCTGATATGACAAGTCATCAAATAATAAACAGGAGAGGTTATTTCATACCCAAACCCCAATATATAGCCAAATCCCTATGCAGAGTAAAATTGTTACCTTTAAATACTCTTATAATTAAAAAAGAAAAGTAAAAACTTAGTAAAATTATCTATCTATCTATCTATCTATCTATCTATCTATCTATCTATCTATCCATCTATCTATCTAAAGTAGGCTCCATGCCCAGTGTGGAGCCTGATGTGGGGCTTGAACTCAACAACCCTGAAATCAAGACCTGAGCTGAGATCAAGAGTCAGGTGCCTTACTGGGTGTTTACCCCAAAGATACAGATGTAGTGAAGAGAAGGGCCATATGCACCCCAATGTTCATAGCAGCATTGTCCACAATAGCTAAATCGTGGAAGGAGCCGAGATGCCCTTCAACAGATGACTGGATTAAGAAGTTGTGGTCCATATATACAATGGAATATTACTCAGCTATCAGAAAGAACGAATTCTCGGGGCGCCTGGGTGGCACAGCGGTTAAGCGCCTGCCTTCGGCTCAGGGCGTGATCCCGGCATTATGGGATCGAGCCCCACATCAGGCTCCTCCGCTATGAGCCTGCTTCTTCCTCTCCCACTCCCCCTGCTTGTGTTCCCTCTCTCGCTAGCTATCTCTGTCAAATAAATAAATAAAATCTTTAAAAAAAAAAAAAAGAAAGAAAGAATTCTCAACATCTGCTGCAACATGGACGGCACTGGAGGAGATAATGCTAAGTGAAATAAGTGAAGCAGAGAAAGACAATTATCATATGATTTCTCTCATCTATGGAACATAAGAACTAGGATGATCGGTAGGGGAAGAAAAAGATAAAGAAAGGGGGGGAAATCAGAAGGGGGAATGAAGCATGAGAGACTATGGACTCTGAGAAACAAACTGAGGGCTTCAGAGGGGAGGGCAGTGGGGGAATGGGATAGACTGATGATGGGTAGTAAGGAGGGCACATATTGCATGGTGCACTGGGTGTTATATGCAACTAATGAATCATCGAACTTTACATTGGAAACCAGGGATGTACTGTATGGTGACTAACATAATATAATAAAAAAATCATTAAAAAAAAAAAGAAGAGTCAGGTGCTTAACTGACTGAGCCACCCAGGTGCCCCTAAAATAAATATTCAATTTAAATAATTAACAGGAAAACAAAATAAAAATGTAGGCAGTATGAACCAATAAAAAGAAAACCCAAAATCAATTAAATACAAATGAGGGAGAAAGTATGTGTTTTTGTGCATATGGACATGCATATGTACATATATATGTATGATTTGAATAAATGTAATTTGAATACATACATATGTAATTTGATTATATATAATTTTAACAGAGAAATGAAATAGATAAAATCTCTGACCAGTTGATATATTACTTAGAATACTTTGAATTGCTAGATCAATTCCTATTGTAAGTGCAGAGGGGAAAAGTCTGAATAAAATGTTAGCAAACTGTATAATACAAAGCAGAATTTATTCTAGTAACAGAATTAGTTATATGAACTGATTAATGGAGTAAACCCATATGATTGCTTCCATAAATACCAAGAAGATGTTTGATACAGTTCTTCAGACAGTCCTAGTTAAAACTAAAATTGGTTAAAATATAAATAGAAGGAAGCTAATTAAACAAGATAAAAACCAATTATCAGGGGCGCCTGGGTGGCACAGCAGTTAAGCGCCTGCCTTCGGCTCAGGGCGTGATCCTGGCGTTGTGGGATCGAGCCCCACATCAGGCTCCTCCGTTATGAGCCTGCTTCTTCTTCTCCCACTCCCCCTGCTTGTGTTCCCTCTCTCACTGGCTGTCTCTCTCTGTCAAATAAATAAATAAAATCTTTAAAAAAAAAAACAAACCAATTATCAAAAGGCAGCTGTAAGGGTCACAATGAATCATGACATGTTGAATCATTTCTATTACAATTAGAGGCAAGATTGATTGGCAAGCCTGTCATCATGATATTATTAAACTTTGTTTTAGAAGCTGTAGATAATATAGTCATGTAGGAAAATAAAATGCATCATGTTTATGTAATATATATGAAATTTAAAAATCATCTTTATTTGTATATGATGTAATTGTACACCTAGAAATCTCAAGAAACTCCAGTAAAATCTGTTAGTAATAAGAGTTTATGATGTTTCTGGATAAAAGAAAAACATGAAGATTAGTAGCTTTTGTTTATATCAACAATAATGGATAGGATGTTAGAATATAAAAATCAAGTCTCATTCACAATGGTGATAAAAATCCATAAAATATTTAGGACTAAATTTTTCAAGAAGCATGTGAGGCTTCATATTATGAAGAACATAATTTTATTCTGAAGGACACACAAAAATACTAAAGTAATAGGGCTACAATGTGTCTGGATAGGATGACTTAATAAGAAGTGAACATTTTCTAAACTAATAAATATATTTAATGCTATTTTATTTTATTTTTTAAAGATTTATTTATTTATTTGAGAGAGAAAGAGGGAGCACAAGCAGGGGGGGCAGAGGGAGAGGGTGGGAGAATCTCAAGTGGACTCCATGCTGAGCACGGAGCCCCATGCAGGGCCTGATCTCATGACACTGAGATCATGACCTGAGCCAAAACCAAGAGTCAGATGCTCAACCAAGTGTGCCACCCAGGTGCCCCTATTTAATGTCATTTTAACCAAAAGCTTTTTTTTTTTTTTTTAAGATTTTATTTATTTATTTGACAGAGATAGAGACAGCCAGCGAGAGAGGGAACACAAGCAGGGGGAGTGGGAGAGGAAGAAGCAGGCTCATAGCGGAGGAGCCTGACGTGGGGCTCGATCCCATAACGCCGGGATCATGCCCTGAGCCGAAGGCAGATGCTTAACCGCCGTGCCACCCAGGCGCCCCTAACCAAAAGCTTTTAAAAAAAAATTTGACACTAGGAAAAATGACCTTAAAATTTATTGGAATAATAAATGTCTGAGAAGAGCCAAGAAAATTTTGTGTAGTCACTTGCCTTTCTGAATATTAAAATTCATGTTCAAAGCTACACTGATAAAAGCAGTATGTTGGCATGGAAACTGATAAATATATTCATGGGTGTGTCTATATATTCATAATATACAATAGTGTACTAACAGATCCAAATATATACATAAAACTTAAATGACAAAAATATCTTAATTAAATGGGGAAATGATGGCATATAAATAGTGAAGACATACTTTGCTATTTATCTGGATAAAACAGAGCCCTACTTTACATTATATACAAAATTAAATTCTAGAAGGATTAAGGTTCTGGATGTTCAAAACTAATATAAAATGACAGCACTGCATTTCAGAGGATAAAAATTAGACAAATTTATTTTTTTATAAAAGGCTAAAAACTGAAAAACACAAAGTTTATAAATTTATAGACCAAAAATAAAAGTTGTAACCTGACAAAAAGCTAGTATTTCTATTATATATAGAACCTCTAAAAATTGACAATAAAAGACAACTCAAATGAAAAGGGGCAAAACATATGAAGGCAACTATCTGGAGGGAAATGTAAGTGGCTAAAACTCATGAAAAATATGCTTTTCTCCTCTAGTAATAGGAAAACGTAAAGGAAAACAAAAATAAAATTCCATTTTCTCCCCAACGTGTTGGCAGAGATCAAAAAGAGCTATCATCTTCATTGGCCATGAGGATAAAGGAAAAGAGGACGTTCTTTTTTTTACTATGGATATGCATTGCTACAGTTTCTTTTTTTTGGAAAGAAATCTAATTTTAAAAAAACCCATCATTTTATTCAGCTTAGTATAGTGTTTATAGAAGTATAAACATATAAACACTGAAAAACCATCAGCTGGGAAATATTTGAATGAATTATATATTTAATATTCAGCAGATATTTTTTAAAAATGAGGTTAGAACCATCTGAATTAACTTGGACAAATGTCCATGATATCTTAGGCTAAAAAATCAAGTTGTGCCTCTTGTTCCCATGTCTGTTTTAAAAAACACAAAAATAAAATAAAAATAGCAACCAACCAAAAAAAAAAATAGCCTGTATGTATGTATTAGGATAGATTTAGGTACATATCAAAATTTTAATATTGATTATCGTAGGAGCATGGCACTAGGGAGTGTCTATGGTTTAACTGCCTTTGTAATAAAAGTAACTGATTTCCCCCCAGTTTTATTGAGCTACAATTTACACGTAACATCGTATTAGTTTAAGGTGTACAGCTAAGGACCTGATGTATGTATGGATTGTGAAGTGATTACTACAGTAAGTTTAGTTGATATCCATCACCTCACACAGTTACAAAATTTTTTCTTATGATGAGAAAAATAGCTGAATATTTGAGAAGGTTGGCAACTGTGAGTAAGTCCAGAGAGCAAAAAGTAGGAGGTGTAGACCTAGCCCCACCCCTAACTTGCAGTGTGACACTTTCTACCTTGATTTTCTCATCTCTAAGCGTGAGTACTTATCAAGCTACAGTGTTGTTGTAAAGAAAAGAGGAGAGGTGAAGACAAACAATGTGAATAGTTAAAAGATGTTGAAATGCAAGCTATTATCCTCAAGAACATTCTCAAACATTCTCAATTTATGTGATGCAGGTGACAAAATCATCTGAGGAAGAATCTTCCCTTCCCAATGGTGACGTAGGGGGAGAGGTACAGAGCAGCGCAGAGGTAAGAGTTAGTATCTTGAATCATCTTCCCCCAGACTAGCTTCCTTGGAATGTCTCCTTGGTTCTCATTTTTCTGTCATTCAACTCTACGTAGATAGAATGTCTGTCTATCTGTCTGTCTGTCTGTCTATCTTCCATCATCCATCCATCCATCCATCATCCAACCACTCATCCATCATCCATCCCTCTATCCATATATTTATTCACTATCTATTATCCATCATCCATCCATCATCCGACCATCCATCCATCCATCCATGCGTCATCCATCCATCATCCATCCATCTATCCATATATTTATTCACTATTATCCATCATCCATCCATCATCCGACCAACCATCCATCCATCCATCCATGCGTCATCCATCCATCATCCATCCATCTATCCATATATTTATTCACTATTATCCATCATCCATCCATCATCCAACCATCCATCCATCCATCCATGCGTCATCCATCCATCATCCATCCATCTATCCATATATTCATTCACTATTATCCATCATCCATCCATCATCCGACCATCCATTCATCCATCCATCCATCCATGCGTCATCCATCCATCATCCATCCATCTATCCATCCATTTATTATCATTTATCTATCTTCTATCATCTTTTCTTACTCTCTAAAATTATAAATCCTGCCTTCACTCAAGCAACAGAAAACAAACACTGCCTAAATATCAAATCCTTTGGAGTTCTCTTCATGAGCCTTAAGTGGGTGAATTATAGCTCCTCATTAGTGAGTTTATTTCTCTACCATGCACATGACTCAGACCTATTGACTTACAACAGCAAGTCCAATGAGCAATATAGGGGGTTGGTGATTCCATACTCTTCAGGGGTAGTGAAGTGACCTAATAAATAGGAAGTCTATGTTTGCTTTGTTTATATACTGTGTTTCCAAATAAGAAAACTGTAGCCTGCGTGGTTTGGTTTTTCCTTGAAAGCTTATCTAAGTTTAGTGATACCATGGTTTTGCTTTATGACCAGGGAACAGAGAAGACTGAAGAGAGTGGAGAAAATGAGGCACAAAAAGAGGACAATGAAGATGCAGGCAACCTCACCGAATCTCAAGAGAAGAATGTGAGTGTTTGCTTTTTGCGCCGTAGTTTCACGGGATTCAGGTCAACAAGCATGCAAGCACCTGCCAGGTGCCGGGAATCTTCCTGGGCATGGAAGCCAGGAGCTGAGGGTTCAGCCAGGGAGGAAGCAGGAGGAAGTGTTCACTACTGTGGTCAAGGCAGGTTGAGGACTAAAAGGAAGCCAAAGAAGGACCCTGAACCCCGGCCTGGAGGGACAGGCTAGACAAGGCTTTAATAATCTGCAGTTGTGTTGTTAGGGTTAGGTTCGGTTCAAGTTCATAAAACAAGGGACTTTATCCCTTGGTCATGAGTACTGATGGATTCCCAGCAAACACCCTCCAAGAGCACTGCCTGCTGGGGACACAGAGGTAAGGGGGTGGGACATTTTGTGGGAAGCCAGCAGGAGCTGGGGTTAGAGAAGGGGCCTCGGAGAGGGAAACCCACACTCAATTCAGATCCAGTCATGGGAATATCAGCCGCTCCAAGGCCTGTGACCTAATTCTAAAAGGGTCCCAATTCCGGAGCCCCAGAATAAAGCGCAGGGGGTGTATGGGAGGACGAGGGAGACTGTAGTTCTAGAATGGCCAAGCTGAGAGAATGGGGGATCAGATGGTCCACTTAGTCAAGGAATTCTGAAAATGTAACGGGAAGCCAGGTAAGGACAGACAGTGGTGCCCCGGTTGCTGAGCGGGTGGGGTTGTGGGCATCGGGCTGAGCCTCTCCTGGAGTTTCCGCGGTCGAGATGCGCTGGGCCGGTTGTAACAAAGACTGCTTACTGAACCACAACGGTTTGCATTTTTACCTATTTATGATTGTTTTTACCTGTTTATTGATTCCAGGAGAGGTGTAGACATCTTTTAAGATAGTTGGACTCTCATTCCCAGCAGATGGAGTATGGTTAGGAAGGGCCCTGGGGAAACGTGCTATACGCAGGTTAGGGTGGGCATGGGCATCAACTGGTCTGTATCGTAAGGAACGTTAATCTGGAGGGGGCAGGGCAGTAAATTCCTCATATTTAAAGACGGCTTTTTCAAAGCATTGATAATTTAAGACTCTTAGAAGTCTTTTGTTCGGAAGACAGACAAGATCTCTAATCCTGACCTAAAAGTTAGATGCCTGTATCATTCAGAAAAAATAAATTTTGAATGAAATATAGTGGCAATTTCATTACCTTGTCATTTAGAAATCCATGTTTTTATAATGCAGACTTTACAGGAATTGCCTAGTGCCCTCTTACAGTATTATTGAAATCCAGTTTGCTTCCTGTAAGACAGAGAGACAAAGATAGGAAACATTACACCCCAATCCCTTTCTCCTGGGGACTGAGAGGAAGGTAGCATTTTCATACCTATTGCAAGGACGGGTCTGTTTCCACTTCTCAGCTACTGTTCAAGGAGGTGGTAAGCTATCAGGCCTGGGGTTCTCTTTGTTCGTGTATTTTGTTTTTTGTTTTTATTTGAGAACCCTTTACAAAGTAAATTATAATCCTGTGACTCCTGATAGGAATGAAAAAAAAATCATTTTTGTTATTCGTGCCTGGGCTGTAGATGAGAAATGACTAAGTAAAAGACATTTTAATTTTAGAAGAATGTATTATTCACATTAATGATCAAACTCATTTTTCAACTCTTTGATAATATTTATTCTACATAAAGATAGATTCTGACTTTTTCCCATTTGACAGGTGATCCATGCTCTTTGACTTTCATTATTTCAGTTACATAAGAAAAAAAAACACCATGATTTCTCAGTAGGCATTACAAATGACATAATAACATGATTAACTTTGGAATTGAATATATAGGAAAATGGATTGAAATTTGATAAGGAGATGAAACTGTCTGATATTTAGAATGGTTACATTTTGTTCTTAAAGAACCTCCCATCTGTTTGGCGGGTTGGCGGGTTGGTGGGTTTTTGGGTTTGTTCTTATGCTTATTTATTTATTTATAAAGATCTATTTATTTATTTGAGAGAGAGAGGGTGAGAGCAAGCAGGGGGAGGGGCAGAGGTAGGATCTCAGACTCCCTGCCGAGCCCCAAGTGGGACTCTATCTCACGACCCTGAGATCATGATCTGAGCTGAAATCAAGAGTCGGGCGCTCAACTGACTGGGCCAGCCAGGCGCCCCTTGGGTTGGTTTTGAAAGGTTAAGATGGGAGGACCACGTAGGCTATGTGTTCTAGATCTTGCAGCTCAGATCAGTCCAATGCTTTTCAGTTAAACCTCGGGCTCTGCTGAAAACCGTCTGGAGGAGATTTCGTGGAGTCTTACCTTTTGCTCCTCCCGGCCCGTTGTATTTGAACAGCAGGGCTCCCCCTGCTCCCTCCACAGGGAATAGAAGGAACCCAGTATCTCCAGGCCTCCATTTGGTTCCTAAGCCGTGTGGCAAGAATGTCAGCTTCCTTTATTTATCTAGCAGCATGATAACTGCTTCACCCCTCCTCCCCATGCTGGTAGGAACTTCCATCCGGGTGAGGGACTTCCATCCTGACCGCTTGGCTGGGTCAGGCCTTCCGCCTCTGACGGAGCATGGCTGCTGCCCCTGGGTTCAGTGTCCCCCCTTCTGCGCCTCCGTCTCCAGTCTGGCTGCTTCCGGCAACCCAACTCCAAGCCTAAGCTCCAAGCCCCCTTTTTTTAGGGACCGTCTAGCTTCATTGCCTCTCCTAGCTGGCCCAGGGTCTCAAAAAGCAAGGCCTCTGCTTTCTTCCCTAGGAGCCGAGAACTACCACCAGTCTGTGGCTCTCTCCTTCGAGTGTGGGGGGCAGTAACTCTATTCCCTGCCCCAGTGTTGCCTGCTAAGAGAACAAAACATAATTCACATCCTGGTGTTCAGCGCACTGTTTATGAAAAAGAGTCTGAACATATTTTCACCTTCATGCTGAAATAATACAGACATACAGGCACGTCGTCCGGGGTCCTGCGTGCCCTTCGCGCAGTGGTGCCCCGTGCTGACGTCTCAGACAGCCATGGAGTAACGTGGAAAGCAGAGGGTGATGCCGCGGCCTCTCTGTGGAACAGACTACAGAGCTGACTCAGTGGGCACCATTATTTCAAACCTGTCATGTGTGCATGAAGACCGGTTTCCAAGTACAGTGGTAGCAAGGGCCTCCGGCGGCGATAAACCGGGGGATGAACCAGCTAACAACCATCTGCGGCGTGGGCTTGTCCCTAACTATGCACATGCCCATTCAGGACGCACTCGATGCTGTTTTATTTTATTTAATTTGTTTACTTTTTAAAGATTTTACTTATTTATTTGAGAGGGAGACACAGAGAGAGCACAAGCATGAGCTGGGGGAGGGGCAGAGGGAGAGGGAGAAGCAGGCTCCCCGCTGAGCCCGGACATGGGGCTCGATCCCGGGACCCCAAGATCATGACCGGAGCTGAAGGCAGACGCTTCACTGACTGAGCCACCCAGGCGCCCCTTTGATGCCATTTTAATGGTGAGAAATATTTATCTAAGAATATCACTCTTGGTTTAAAAAAAAAGTCAGAAATGGAGACAGAAACCATCACCACCTCCTGTAATGAAACGGGTTCCCCTGACCACCAATCCAGGCATCCTAGCTCTTAAACGCCAGATGCCAAGATGCGTCTTGCCCATGCACTGGCGGGTTGGGGGGCATTTGGGAGGCAGGACGGTGAACACTGGGGACACTGTTCGTTCATGCCTGAGAAGATCTCCTCTGTTGCTTCAGACCCCAGTAGAGAGGGGACTTTGTGGTCGCCTTCCCTGCTGAGCCAGGAGGGACGGGGGGCTAGGGAGGAGAGGCGAGCTTGTGAATGGAACCTGAGGAGGAAGGGAAGGAAGCAGAAGGTCACCTCAGATTTAGGGCACACTGAGGAGGGGCTGCAGATGGGGGGCCTTGCGAGAACTTTGTGGGGGACTGGACATGTTGCAGCTTGTTCACCTCTGTGTTTGGTTTCCACGGACGTAAATTTTAAGTTGTGCCCCTCGCCAACTCAGTGGTCCTCTTCCAATCCTCTTACGACCTTGGCTCCACCGACTACATGATTATGGCTTGTAAAGCCCACTCGGCTTCCTCCAAAACCGGTCCTGAGGAAAGTTGCTTTCTCCAGGGGCAGACGTTGGTTTGTGTCCTTGAGTCGCTGGTGAGTCTCAGGCCGGGTCCTTGCAGTGCCTGCCGATGGAGAGAACTCTGCCCTTGTCCCTGAGATTTCCAGCTGCTTGGAGGCCACCTGTCCTCCTCAGGTCACTCTGGGCTGGCCCTCGGCTTCCTTCCACACCAGCCACCTGTCCTGCCCGGCCACTGCCTGACACTCACCACAGCCGACACCTGTCCCTCGTCCTGGCCGCTTGCCGCCTCTGCAGCCTGCCTCGCTGGCTAGCTTCCCAACCAGGATAGCTGCTGGGGAAGGTTCTGAGACTTTCCACTTTGGAGGCTTCCCCTAACTTTACTATAGGAGCAAGAGGGTAAAAGTGATTTTAAGTTGCAGCTTTGTCAAGTGAATGGTGCATAGCCTGTCCTAAGATTGGCAAGAGCTTAGCTCAGCTGACCATGTGATCATAATGATGCTAAAAAAAAGCCCCCAAACCCCCTTTGGCCGGTATAATTATTTGCCAATCGTAAGGGTCCAGTTCAAGCATTGGATATGGATGACTTTTAAGGTTCTTCTTAAAAAATATATATATATATATTTTTTTCTCCAAATTCACATTGGTATTAGAATACTCTTGAATTATTATTATTATTTTTTAAAGATTTTATTTATTTATTCGACAGAGATAGAGACAGCCAGCGAGAGAGGGAACACAAGCATGGGGAGTGGGAGAGGAAGAAGCAGGCTTATAGTGGAGGAGCCTGATGTGGGGCTCGATCCCACAACGCTGGGATCACGCCCTGAGCCGAAGGCAGACGCTTAACCGCTGTGCCACCCAGGCGCCCCTTGAATTATTTTTAACATGCTCTTCTTTTTTTATTTAAACATTTATTATTCTTTTATAAAAATTTTATTTATTTGACAGAGAAAGAGAGCACAAGAGGGGGAGCAGCAGGCAGGGGAGAGGGAGAAGCAGGCTCCCCACTGAGCAGGGAGCCTGATGTGGGGCTTGATCCCAGGAAGGCAGATGCTTAACAACTGAGCCACTCAGGCAGCCCCATACCATGCTCTTTTTTCGTAATCTTTCTGTGACTTTGAAGGGTCTGCCTAATTCTGATATTTTATAATTCTATGAGCTAAGGATGGAAGTTTAAGTTCTGTTTCCATCATATATCCCCCCTCCTCCTATGAGAGATTCGAGGCAGAAGTAGCAAATATAAATACATCTACTCAACATGTTATTGACAGCTTGTGCTGCCACCTGCCAGGCAGGATTCCAGGGACTGGGGACAGAGCAATGAAAACGACAGAGTCCCTGCTCCCACAGAGCTTATGTTCCGGGGGAGCTGGTGATGGTAACATCCTGGGTTCTTCAAAGCATACTTGATTTTTTTTTTTGCAGCAAAGTATTTCTATAATTACTCTGGGCAATTACTTTCCCCATCTAATGTTTCTTTCAAGAAATTAAGGTCAATTCAGATATTGATAGAGAGTCCTCAGTCCCTTGTCTTTGCTGCTGGTTAACCTGTCAAAGCTGAGATTTGCGCTGATTCCTGTGGGACCCCCTACTGTCCTCCAGCCTTGCTCTAAGGATGACCCCATCTTTTTTTAAGATTTTATTTATTAATTTGACAGAGAGAAACAGCTAGTGAGAGAGGGATCACAAGCAGGGGGAGTGGGAGAGGAAGAAGCAGGCTCCCAGCGGAGGAGCCTGATGCAGGGCTCGATCCCAGAACACTGGGATCACGACCTGAGCCGAAGGCAGACGCTTAACGACTGAGCCACCCAGGCGCCCCTAAGGATGACCCCATTTTTAACAGTGTCTATTTTGTTAGTGCATTTGCTTCAGCTGAATGCGGTTCATACACATAATCGAATTTAGAAAAATGTGAAACTCTGCATAGCTGGTAATTCTCTGTTGCACGTTTCAATTTGATCTCATGAGGATAAGAGGGAAATTAATGTTCTTTGAGGTCCAAACAGTCACTAGCAGAGTATACGTTCACTTATCTGGTCACTGAGCACATTTATTGAGCTTACATCTCGGATCCTGGAGATCCAAAAATGAATAAAGACATGGTTCGTGCCCCAAGGAGTACACAAGACCAGTCAGGGAGACAGATAGATGGTGGTCATGGGAGCAGGTGAGGGGGTCCCGTAACTCAGCCTTCTGGGTCAGGAATGTGTTCCTTGAAACTGTCGTTTTAAGCAGTGTCCTGGAAGGTGTGGCTGATGTGAGACAGTGGCATGTGGTCCATATGGCTGAAATCAAGAGTGGTGAGGGACATGGCGGGGTGGGGGGGGTGGTACACAGGACATTCCAGCCATCCTAAGGAAAGTGGATGGGAGTTTCTTGAAAAGACGGAAGTTTTTCAACACAAGGGAAGCATTGTAAGGTGTGTCGTGTTCTGGCCACAGCGTGGGGAACGGGTCAGAGATAAGGAAGATGAGGACACTGTGCCCCGTGAGAGAAGCTGGGGGTCATGGAGGGGAGGGCCCAGGCATGGGCTGAATCGGACAGTCCTAGAGAGGTACATTCAACACATGGCTGAGAAACCAACAAGTGTGGGCCTCTCTTTTGTGGGACATTATGTGAGCACTAAAACTTGGTGTGTCGCCAGTAGTGTAAGGATTAGTTTGGAGATTCCCCGTGCTGGGCAGACCTGTGCGCCGACTTGGCCTGGCCAGCTGGAGCAGCCTTTCAAGCTCTGTATTTTGTCTGCCAACCTCAGAAATCTGAGCGGATGCTTCCGGAACTGGCCGAAAACATGGGGCTGCTCTGGGGGATGTGGTGGGTCCTTATCACCCGTCTTCCATGATTTTGCCTATTGTGTTCCTGATCCTGAGACCTAGCATGGTAGGTAGAGTAGGAAGGGCTCTAAATCAGGGGCTAGGAGCCTCGAAGTCAGTCCTGATTGTGTTGCTTACTTGCCTCTGATCTTCGGCAAATTACTTAGCTCTGTGGCCTCGGTGACCTCATCTGACCAAAGGTGGGGTGGAGTGAGAGGCTATGGGAATGCAAGATTGCTCTCAACTCCCCCAGTGCAAAAGTCCGTGAGCTCACTGCCCAAGTTGTAAGGACTGAGGAATTTTTAGGGACTGCTCCCTTCACTTCTAATTAAAGCGATTCTAGGACACGGACCCCACAGACGCTTATCATAGGACCATTTTCAGAAGGGCTAGAAAAACTCTTTGTTTCCTTGCATTTGTGGGAGATACAGCCTGGTCCTACTACGTTGATCCAGGGAACAGAAATTCCAGTGGGTTGGCACAGTGGAGACCTGTTTGAACTCGGGGGTCTCACCCTCTCCTACCTTGCAAATTTCTTTCTTTATCCAGAAATCAGTGTTTAAATACTAAATGGTTCAGAGATGTTATTGTTTTGTTTTGATGGAAGATAAGCTTTTGACCTACTCTTATCTACTGGTTCAAGGCTGAAGGAAAGGCATACTTATAAGGACATAAAGTCAGAAAAGACATAATTTTGTTCCAATTTTCTAGCCGCTTACATGTATGGTCTGATTTTTCCTACATAGTACTACAGATCGGCAATATTCTTTGGATATAGACAGAATTAAACATGTAATTAGGCAGTATTACTAATGAATTACGTTTTCTCAGGAGTAAGAGTGGTGGAAAAATGTCTCTAATCTCATTCTCAGTGCTTGAAATGTAACGCATAAAATAAGTAGGCATTGCTTTGTTATCGTGTGTTTGCTATTTGTATATTTTATCAATAATGTCTCATTTTGATGAAAATGTATCATAGTTTGTTTAATATTCAAATATATTTTTAAAGATTGTATTTACTTTAGAGAGCGAGGGAAAAGGAGTGCAAGTGGGGGAAGGGGCAGAGGGCGAGAGACTCTCAAGCAGACTCCGTGATCAGCGTGCAGAGCCCGACACGGGGCTCCATCCCACGACCCGAGATCATGACCTGAGCCGAAATAAGGAGTCGGGCGCTCAACTGACTGAGCCATCCAGGTGCCCCTGTTTGTTTAATTTTTAGATTCAACTTAGAACTTATGTGAATTCATTTTTTTTTTTTTTAATTTCTGTTTGTGGGCCTACGGAAGAAGTGGGAGAGGCAGAGACAGAAGAGGTACTGTAGCATGTTTTACAGTGGTGCTTGGTAAAGCCATCTTTTAGGTCAGAGAATTGGGGCTCTAGCCACGTTCTCCTTGTTCTTCATGACACAGGGAAGCTGATGCCGCCGGCATCCCAGAAAATCCTCCTTTAGCCTGCTGAGAAGGGAACTAGAGCAAGTCGGAGGTAAATTTATCAAAGAGAGGTGGTTGGAGAAATGGGGTGAGGCGGTGCCCCTCCCGGAGCCTCCCGTGGTGGAGGTGCTGTCTGCGGAGTCAGGCGGGGCCGGGCCAGTCATGCTTCCCTTCTTCCCCTCCCCCTACTGCACAGTGTGCACAGTTAATGCAGGTTGCCTGGTGCTCAGCAGTGTTGTTTCTATTGCCTCCTACTCACCTGGTTGGTGAGGGAAGGATTGCCTCCCTGTGGAAGTGGGGATGGCCAACATACAGCCCAGGCGGATGGGACTGATGGCAGCTTGTGACATATTCTCAAAGCCCAGGGGGTGAGGACATCAACACAGTGCAGGGACAAAGGGGGTGCACTTGGGACAGTGTGAACAGTCGGGGGGATGGTGGGAGGCAGGCTTTGTCGTGTCCAGAGGGCGAAGAGTGCCCTGTGATTGGCTTGTTGGAATAATTCCAGCGGATGGGCAGGCACTGTGCCTGGGTCCTTGGTAAAGCAGGCTGCTTGGGTAGGAGACCTAATCTGTGGCCAGTGCTCAGGCCATTTCCGGCCTTCCAGATTTCACTGGATGTCCAGATGGCGCGTAATAGCGAGTCGATTTTAGACGTTGCACTACAGCTGTGTATCATAGAAACCATGAAGTTTACACGTGCAGCTCATCACGAAGTGTTGGGGGATACGTGACATGAGGAAACCATAACATGGTTCTAGTGGGAACCTCTCGGGGGAGAGCACGACTGATCTGGGAAGAATTTCTAACCTGCCTCCCTTGCGGTTATACTAGAACAGTGGTTCTCCTCCACTGGTGTGTAGAGCCTCCAGGAGCCTGCCTCCCGTGGCCAGTGAATGAGGCTCTGTAGGGCTTGGTCCACATGCCTTCCGTTGTCTGGTGCAGCTGAGGTTGAGAGTCGGCCTGCCTTTTAGGAGGCCAGGATTGAAAAGGGTGAGAGATCACTCAGCAAGAGCCTCTGATTCCCTGTTGGGGCATAGCCTTCTTCTCTGCCATCCTCCCAAACCCACAAGAGAAAACACCCACTACCAAGAAAGAAAAGGATTATAGAAAGAATTAAAATTAAGGATGTAAAGGAAACATAAGCATTCCATAGGATAAAGAACTTAAAAAAGAAATGTCTTCTATGGATAAATGTAAAAGAAGAAGAACTTAAATATAAGAGAACCAAGTGTCACAGAGCTAGATTAAGAATCATACAAAGTCAGTATTCAAAAATGAAGAGTACTGAGGATATAAAATTTAAAAGCGCAATTAAAATATTAAAAGAAAAACTAGAGAGGCTCCGGGGTGGCTCAGTCGGTTAAGCCTCTGATTCTTGATCTCAGCTCAGGTCTTGATCTCAGGGCTGTGAGTTCAAGCCCCAAGTTGGGCGTGAAGCCTACTTAAAACCACCACCACCAACAAAAGAAAAACAAAACAAAAACCCAACTGGAAAACGCATTAAAGCTATTAAAGATACAGTTTAAGGAAATAGGATTTATCCTCTGTAACGTCATGTAACCTATTGGTTGGTATGTTTGTTTATAGGGTCTGTGCTTAAGGAATAACCAACATTCCCAGGTACAAGGGAAGACCTCACGTCCTGTGTTTGGAAGCTTGTCTGACCAATCGAAGAAGTCACTTCGAGTGCTAAATCATAAACACATGAAGGCCTAAAACTTTTACTCAAACTTGAAATATATAAACATGTACTTACTGCCAGTGTTTTTGACGCAGGACAAACACTATTTCCTTAAATAAGAGTCCAATGATTAGAGTTACCTGTTGTCTTTCTAACATAAACATAACTCATTTGTCTGTCTAGAAAATCAGTTTTGGCTTCTTTAAAATAGAGCAGAAACTTAGACACTTACAAAGCAAGCTACGTGCATAATCTGTCTGGGTTTTTTGAGAACTCCCTGCCATCCCAGCTTTTTTGACACCTCATTTGATGACAAGTTTTTAAGGCGACTTACATGGACTGGGTCTTTCCAAGGCATTCCGTTAAGTTCACATAGGAAAACAAGATTCCTCACACGCTCCTATGTCATTGGTTTTCACGATGTTATTTAAATGATGTAATTACAATATGACTGCAACTTGCATGTGCCCACAAGTGTGGGAACAAGCATAACCCACCCTGGAGAACGAAGGCCTCGGCGGTGGTGATGCCAAACCTACTTCTTGTGAGTGCTCGCCATGCTCTGTTTGTCAATCAGCGTGATTTAAGGGAGGGGTAGCGATGCAGCAGAAGTTCTCAAAGTGGGGTTCCCAAAGTAGCAGTGGCAGCCTCACCTGGAAACCTCTGTAAATACACATTGTCAGGCCTGGCCCCAGATCTCCTGAATCAGAGCTCTGAGGTGCAGCCCAGCAAACTGTGGGTCAGCAAGCTCTTCAGGTGTTTCTGGTGTCCCATGAGGTCTGAAGACCACTGGATGAGAACACAGGTTCTAGGTAACCTGAAGCGTTGGCAGGGGGGAACCCATTTCAAGAACTCCTACTGCTTGGATGTTCATGGTAAAAAGTCCATCTAATTTTAAAGACAATAATGTTTGTTTTATATTAAGAACTTGTGTTTAGTAAAAACAAACAAACAAAAACCCAAATCCTTAACTTTCTTTCGGTGATTGAAATGAGTTACAGGAAATGAGAGGGGGAAAGAGACACCAGACCCGGGGAGGTCTGTAACTCAGTTTAAGTTTTTGACAAATGAATTCTCTTCTTTCCCATTCTTTTCCTGCTTGTTGAAACGTTCTCATTCTTCCCATTTAATTGTGAAAGCTTCCAAGAATGATCTTTTTCTTGTTTGAGAAATCTTGATTTGCTTCTTAATCGGCACTGGGGGAGCTTAACGATAATTTTCATTAATTTAACCCTGCAAGGGCAACGTGCGATTTTTATATTGCTGCCGAAGTGCAGGAAGGGCTGCAGGTCCAAATGAGGGAGATTGAGATTCTTGCCCAGTTGCTTGCTTGTTCAATCTGTGGCTTATTAGCTGGGTGCTGGGGGGGTTTTAAATGTAAACCCTCGCAGGGATGGAATCATGTCTGTGTGTAGAGAAATCAGCTGAGAGAATGTCAGTGGATTCTGAGGGCAGGTCTGAGGGGACATTCTCGGATTCTCTCTCTTATTCCAGCGCCTCATGTGAGCTGACGCTCAGTGGCTTTCATTGTAACCAACAGTTTTAGGAATATTGTGAATGAATGTTTTTTGATTAATCGTTTCAAAATGCTCATCAGAGAGCTAAATCAAAATGAGAACTCAAGGATACAGAGAATAATTTACCAAAAATCATCAAACTTGTCTCAGTGTCTCTCATCAAGTCCTTTGTTGATGAAGGTCACCCACATGAAAGAGGGTCCCGAATGTCAAAAGAAATTTCCCTAAAAAATCTTTTGTTGCTTTTTCAAATTAGAAATAGTTCTTGATCAGGGTGCCTGGGTGGCTCAGTCAGTTGAGCATCAGACTCTTGATTTCTGCTCAGGTCATGATCTCAGGGCTGTGAGGTCGAGCCCTGCACAGGGCTGTGTGCTCAGGGCGGAGTCTGCTTGTCCCTCTCCCTCCCCCTCCACCCCCCCTCATGTGCATGCACCTGTTCTCCCTCTCTTGCTCTCTAAAATATATAAATGAATAAAATCTTTTAAAACAAAGAAATAGGGGCGCCTGGGTGGCACAGCGGTTAAGCGTCTGCCTTCGGCTCAGGGCGTGATCCCGGCGATCTGGGATCGAGCCCCACATCAGGCTCCTCTGCTATGAGCCTGCTTCTTCCTCTCCCACTCCCCCTGCTTGTGTTCCCTCTCTCGCTGGCTGTCTCTATCTCTGTCAAATAAATAAAATCTTTTAATAAATAAATAAATAAAACAAAGAAATAGTTCGTGATCTTAATTTTTTAAAAAATTGTAGTTAATTTATTTTTAGAGTGAAAGCATGAGTGGGGAGGGGCAGAAGGAGAGGGAGAGAGTTTAAGCAGGCTCCACACCCAGGACGGTGTACTCGGGGCTCGATCTAATGATCCTGAGATCAAGACCTGAGCTGAAACCAAGAGTCAGATGCTCAATTGACTGAGCCACCCAGGCGCCCCAGAAATAGTTCATGAGTTCATAAAAAATTTAGAAAACACAGATGAAAGAAGAAAACAAAAATAGTTTACAGCCCCATTACCCAGAGATAGCCACTAGCTGTACACACACACACCACACACATCTTGATGAGTACTCTTTGGTAATCTACTTTCATTCATGTAATATGTGTATATTTTTTTGGGGGGAAGCCAGTAAACATAGATCTGCTTTATTATTTATACTGTCATTTTGTCAAATTTATCCCTATTCTAGACCTAAAAGTTATTCCTAGCCTGTTCTGTGCTATGGTTTTTAAAATTATCTATAAGTTACATCTTTCCAATAATTAGTTTCTTTGTGGTTAGACAAGTTTCCATTTTTACAAATCCCATTTTTATATATAAAGATTAGAGGTACTATTAATTTGGAAGTAATTCCAGGTTATATGTATAGGTTGCTGATGACTTTGGTTTGAAAAAATTAGATTGCTATAGCAAAATATAATGAACTTCTACATTTATAAGCTTCATCCTTTCTGATAAGTCTGTTCACTGAGATTCTTTTTATATTTTATTCTTTTAACTGTCTTCTGAATTTTTAAAAGTAATTTGATGAGAATATTCTGTTAATATGAGTAAAGACTACATGCTTAAGAGAAATCGTGATCCCCATTAGAATTAGTGTAGTGCTCTGCAGCACCGTTCCAAATTGTGGGGTCTGTGTGTGGGATGTGTGTGTGATGCGTGTTGTGTGTGATATGTGTTGTGTGTATTGTGTGTGATGTGTGTGTTGTGTGTTGTGTGTGTGACGTGTGTTGTGTATATTGTGTGTGTGGTATGTGTGTGTTGTGTGTGTGATGTGTGTTGTGTATATTGTGTGTATTGTGTGTGTGGTATGTGTGTGTTGTGTGTGTGATGTGTATTGTGTGTAATGTGTGTCATGTATATTGTGTGTGTGATGTGTGTTTTGTGTGTTGTGTGTTGTGTGTGTGACGTGTGTTGTGTATATTGTGTGTGTGGTATGTGTGTGTTGTGTGTGTGATGTGTGTTGTGTGTATTGTGTGTGTGGTATGTGTGTGTTGTGTGTGTGGTATGTGTTGTGTGTATTGTGTGTGATGTGTGTTTCGTGTGTTGTGTGTTGTGTGTGTGACGTGTGTTGTGTATATTGTGTGTGTGGTATGTGTGTGTTATGTGTGTTGTGTATATTGTGTGTGTGGTATGTGTGTGTTGTGTGTGTGATGTGTGTTGTGTTTGTGTATAGTGTGTGTGATGTGTATTGTGTGTAATGTGTGTCGTGTATATTGTGTGTGTGATGTGTGTTGAGTATATTGTGTGTGTGATGGATGTTGTGTGTGTGATGTGTGTTGAGTATATTGTGTGTGTGATGGATGTTGTGTGTATTGTGTGTGGTGTGTGTGTGTGTGTTGGGTGGGTGATGTGTATTATGTGTATTGTGTGAGTGATGTGTGTTGTGTATATTGTGTGTGGTGGGTGTGTGTGTGTTGGGTGGGGAGTGTGGGAGGCCCTCATGTCTAGCCTGAGATTTTATGTTTCTTTCCTCACTATAACTGTGACCTTTCTCACAAATAATGAAAGTTTTGTTAAAATAGACAGAAGAAGTAACCGAGGAGGGAGCAGAAGGGGACGCAGAGGAAGAGGAAGCTGAGAAAGGAGAAGAAGAGGCAGGAGAAGAAGAAGAAGAAGAAGAAGAAGAAGAAGGGGAAGATTCTTAGGCCTCGTCATGCTTTCTTTCTTCAACTTTTCCAGGTAACCACACGGTCCTGGGGTGGAACACTTGCGTCTTACAGCGTTGGGTGTGCACCACCTCTCACGGGGAAACCCGAGGAGGGGACCCAATTCAGGCCCATGTGCCCGTCTCCCCACGGCCCGGGCTCTGGAGCCACGGGGCTGCTGAGCGCTATTGGACCGTGTCCTGCGTGCAAGGGGGTGGAAGACCACGGTTTATATATTTCTGGGGAAAAGCGTCCCTGGGGGTCAAGGAGGACTTTGTTCTGTAGTATTTATTTCCTCCTGTTCCCCTGTGTGACCTTCACGTAAGTGAGAGCGCGGGGAGTGTTCTGTTACCAGCGTTCTGTCACACGGACTCTTCTACGGCCCAGTGCGCTGACAGGGCTCGTGAATCAGTGTTCACGCTGGTGGCAGTAAGTACCAGCCTTGAACAATCACAACGCAGGCTGTTCTTTTTTTTTTTATTTTAACGTTTTTTTATTATATTATGTTAGTCACCATACAGTACATCCCCGGTTTCCGATGTAAAGTTTGATGATTCATTAGTTAACGCAGGCTGTTCTTGCGAGAGAAGTACTGCTGCTAGGGATGGAGCGCTAAGTGTCTGATAGACATACATCTTCATTGATCAAATAGTAACCAGAATGCTCACGTAGAAACATCGTGCAATATGGTGAAAATCACCTTAGGGGTCTTCGACAAGGACGCTTGCTGCCTTGTTATTTTGAACTTCTGACGATGTAGGATAGTTACGTAATTCTCAACAGCTCGGTAAGTGCCGTGTAAATATATTAATGAGATAACGATAGTGTCTAATGATAGCAGATATTGAGGACCTGGAAGAAATGCTCAAATATCGTGGGCCATATAGATAAGACCGTATGTATGAGGATAAGCCAAGATTGCTAAGTGCTACAGAAGTATCTGGCTATCCAGACACTTAGCAAATGCCGATGCCAGTGTTATATTCTTATTAATATAATTTAACCTTGTGACCAAATTTGAGGCAGTAGTTTATTCTCTAGGGCAGTGAGGTCTACCATTTGTTCTGGTGCTAGGAGGGTTCCTTCTAAAATTTAAATTAAAATTAGAACAATTCTTTTAGTCTCCTTACTCAAAATTTTTTTGGTCTCCTTGCCTCCACGGAAACAAGTAAGGCAGATTTGGGGGCCGCAGGGGCGCCTGGGTAGCGCAGTCGTTAAGCGTCTGCCTTCGGCTCAGGGCGTGATCCCGGCGTTCTGGGATCGAGTCTCACATCAGGCTCCTCCGCTGGGAGCCTGCTTCTTCCTCTCCCACTCCCCCTGCTGTGTTCCCTCTCTCGCTGGCTGTCTCTCTGTCACATAAATAAATAAAATCTTAAAAAAAAAAAAAAGATTTGGGGGCCGCAGGTATCAGGGAGGCTGGGGAAGGAGAGAACAAGGGAGGGGCGCTGAAGCACAGGGCGGGTGTTGGGTGAAGGTCTGCAGTGCGTCTCGGAGCCTATGGCATGAAGGATAGGCAAAAGGTCAGCGGGAGAAGGAGAAGGAAATCCCCGGCGCTTTGTAAATATTGGCTAAGGAATAGGGCCACCCTATGTACCAAAGACCAATTTGATTAGTGTGACTCCCCCCTTGCTATTCTTACGGTTACACATAAAAAGTTAATATAAAAAATTTAATATTTTTTTTAGGAAATCTCGGAGCTGGTGAGAGTAGCCCATTATTATCAGATCATGGGAATTTCAGTATTCATTTACTTAAATTACAAAGTGAGTCTGGCCTAGCATTTGACATTTCCCAGGTGGTTTCTTTCATATTCTGGACACACAGACATCCCCTTTAAGGCCTAAAGGTTGTCATTTTGGAAATAATCCCGTTTCTTTTATTTAAAAATTTTCTTCTGTTGTTACTATTGAGAAGTGTGTTTTTAATCTTATTAGTGTCCCTACTCTCCTTTCTAAGGAATGGGTTGGGACACATTTTTTGAAAAAAAGAAAATGAGCAAGTTTACTTTTAGAAATTATATCTGGAGAATGTTGGGTAAGTGACATAGCCTGATTATTTATTATTATACCAAAAAGCCCCAAACAGTGAAAACTCCTAAGTACTGTTTAAAATCCATTTTTTTTAAAAAAGATTTTATTTATTTATTTGACAGAGAGAGAGATAGCCAGAGAGAGAGGGAACACAGGCAGGGGGAGTGGGAGAGGAAGAAGCAGGCTCCCAGCGGAGGAGCCTGATGTGGGGCTTGATCCCAGAACTGCGGGATCACGCGTGAGCCAAAGGCAGACGCTTAACGACTGAGCCACCCAGGTGCCCCTAAAATCCATTTCTATTCACTGTGCTTGTAAGGTTCTTTTAAAATTATGCAATTTTAGGGTGGTAATTAAAAAAAGTATTGAATGTGAAGTGGCCCAGCTCAGAGCATCCCTCCTGTAGCCAGGTGGCTTTATAGACTGATTCAAAGGAAAAAAAAAAAAAGGCAAATACAGCTGTGGCCAGCAAGCACATTTGCCTGTTTCTGGATTCTCTAGTTTGGAATCCGTCCATAGTAGTCTGTTGTGAGGTCAAAATGCCTGATAGTGAAGGAGTGACTCGGACACCGTGCTAAGATCCCACCCCCGACCCCTGGAGAGAGTCAGTACCCTTTTCTTTTCTTTTCTTTTCTTTTCTTTTCTTTTCTTTTCTTTTCTTTTCTTTTCTTTTCCTTTCCTTTCCTTTCCTTTCCTTTCCTTTCCTTTTCTTTTCTTTTTTCTTTTCTTTTCTTTTCTTCTCTTCCCTTTTCTTTCTTTCTTTCTTTCTTTCTTTCTTTCTTTCTTTCTTTCTCTTTCTTTCTTTCTTTCTTTCTTTCTTTCTTTCTTTCTTTCTTTCTTTCTTTCTTTCTTTCTTTCTTTCTTTCTTTCTTTCTATAATTTTTTATTATGTTATGTTAGTCACCATACAGTACATCCTTAGTTTTTGATGTAAAGTTCCATGATTCATTACTTGGTATAACACCCAGTGCACCATGCAATACGTGCCTTCCTTACTACCCATCACTGGGCTAGCCCAATCCCCCATCCCCCTCCCCTGTGAAGCCCTCAGTTTGTTTCTCAGAGTCTATAGTCTCTCATGGTTCATTCCCCCTTCTGTTTACCCCCCCTTCATTCTTCCCTTCCTTCTCCTACCAATCTTCCTGCTATTTCTTAGGTTCCATAAATGAGTGAAACCATATGATAATTGTCTTTCTCTGCTTGACTTATTTCACTTGGCATTATCTCCTCCAGTCCCGTCCATGTTGCTGCAAATATTGTGAAATCGTTGTTTCTGATAGCTGAGTAATATTCCGTTGTATATATGGACCACAACTTCTTAATCCAGTCATCTGTTGAAGGGCATCTCGGCTCCTTCCACAATTTAGCTATTGTGGACATTGCTGCTATGAACATTGGGGTGCATATGGCCCTTCTCTTCACTACGTCTGTATCTTTCGGGTGAATACCCAGTAGTGCAATTGCTGGGTCATACGGTAGCTCTATTTTTAACTTTTTAAGGGACTCCACACTGTTTTCCAAAGTGGCTGTACCAACATCCATTCCCACCAACAGTGTGAGAGGGATCCCTTTCTCCACACCCTCTCGAACTGTACGCTTTTAAATGCAACATGGCAATGCAGTCGTGCATTCAACTGGGCAGGCCCCTCAGTGTCCAAAGCAAACACATCTCTTGGCACATGGAGAATCCAGGCATTTTATTTGAAAAGATTTGACTTTCGGGAGATCGTGGAGAATCCAGGCAGACCGATGAATTGAACGATGAAGGAATTCTCATTTCCTGTGTTTGAAATTGATGTTTCATTAATGCCCCAGGAGAAATAATCTCTAGTATGAGACTGAATTCTGCCTCCCCAAGGGCTGCTACTCAGTACTGTCCCCCAGTCCAGGTGTGGACCATTTAAATTCCCCTCTCCAGGACTAAGCTTATAAAATCGGCCTCTCCATTCTCCATGAAATTTCAGCAGCGAAACTGTAATCAGAGATACTGACTTCCTTATGGTGTTTGTTATGTGTTAGTACAGAGAAAGGATATAAACCTGGTCTGGTTTTCCATGAAAATAAATTTCCTTTCTTTCCTTGTACTTGGAAGCAAATGATGAGTAATGGTTTATAGAGTAAAAGGGAATACTTCACCCTAGTGCGTGATAAATAGTGACGATCGTGGTACACGCTGGCTTTCTCTCCTGAAGTCTTCTCCCTGGTATTTTCCCTTTCTTTTAGAAACCCAAGCCACGAAGCAGTATTTCGACTGTCTGCCCACAAACGAAACTGAACACAATGCTTTGGCGCGAAGCTAGCCCACCTCTCTCGGTACACCCGGGTTCACTGAGGACCTGTACCGTCTGACATGGTTACATGTACACGGATACGTCTACCTAATCTTAGCAACATGAAATTCTATGTGAAGACAGCTCATGTCTACCTTCATGTGCCTGACCTCCTTGGCCTTTGCTTAA
The DNA here is from genome assembly GCF_024610735.1 of Ursus americanus. Classification (NCBI taxonomy): domain Eukaryota; kingdom Metazoa; phylum Chordata; class Mammalia; order Carnivora; family Ursidae; genus Ursus; species Ursus americanus. Next base: position 93,748,560 of record NC_142130.1, read on the forward strand.
TTTTTTTTTTTTTTTTTTTGCTCTGCATGATTAGATCTTCTTACTAATACCCTGAAAAAAAAAAGATTTTGAAAAATGATTTCAAAATATAGAACTTCTCTTTGTGATGTAATAACAGTATTTCTTCATATGTGCCTTCTGCTACTTGTCCCAAAATTAGCTGAAAATAGAGAGCTTTGAAAATAAAGAGCTTTCCAGAAAACAATCATATAAATAAAGATTAATGGCAGATCTCTTGTCCCGAGGAACATTAATTTCTTTATTTATAGTGTCTACTTGGTTCTGCCGGAACTCAGTCTGTCTGTTGCCAAGTCTGAATTCTTAGCACAACCTTTCTGTCTGCACCCGGACGGGCGTTTTCGGTTGTACTGGTTATTCGGTCCGTGTTTTCAAATGACACTGGTTGTCTTGTTACGTCATATTTTGTGTTGTCCACACAGCTGTGCACATTTTCTCTGAAGCCTTATTTAAATGTAAGTCTACCATCCGCACGTGTAGGGATGATGGTAAGGATAGATAAATTTGCACCCCAGTGTCTTTGCACGTTTCTACGCCCAGAGAGTGGCTGCTTCCGTGCCTCCTGCCTCTCATTGATTTGCAGCCCCGGTTACGACCTGCAGAGCCTGCTTCTGTCCTTGTGCCTCCTGGTGCCAGAGCTCGCTCCCCGCTGGTCCGGCCCCACAGCATGTACACCAGGTAGGCTCAAAGCGTTTCTCTGCTCACGCACCCCATCCCAGTTATCCCAGGGAGTTTTCCTTTCTGGTGAGATTGTGTTGACATCCCTCTCCTCTCTCGTGTCTGCTGGTCCTTGTCTTTCTCTTGCTGCAAGCTTTGCTTCCGTTCTGTCGGAGGAGCTTGCCCCCTCGATGTGGCCCTATTTCAGGGCGATTGTGGCACTTCCACGCGGGCGGCCGGAAGCTGGCCCTCCCCCTCGGTCCACCTGCTGAGCCTGTTCGTGTCATCCGGGAGGTGTGCGCCGGCAGAGCTCGTGTGCCGCGCTGGCACTCTGCACGCAGCTCTTTTCTGGTTACCCTAGTAACAAAAAGAGGCATTTTGAAGAGAATTAAGATTATTTTGTTCCCAATTGTTGAAGCAGACTGCCTTAAAAATATTTCTTTCTTTGCTACGTATGAGGTGAGACTAGAGTGAAATGAAAATGCATGTAATGAAGAATTAATTTCTATTTCGTACTTTATTGCATTAAATGTGGTCTTATCTCAAGAGTGTGCGTGCTTACTAACAACTCCACTCACAGGTGGGCCTCAAGCTCTTCGCTGTTGCTTGGGCTGACTTGTAGCTCTTTCGTGGTGGAGTCGGATGGACAGATTTATTTCACTGGATGCCAATTTTCCTCCTGGTTCTTGTATTTTTAAATGAAAATAACCATTTGTGCTAATAACAAAGATGACCACTTACTTAAATGGAATTATTTTTTTCTTATATTGTCTTTCTGTAATCAGAAAATTAACATTGTGCGAGTGTAGTTTTGTTTACTCTCACTTCCTTTTCTTGAAAATATTATTACAATGCGGACTCCACTTAGGTCTGTAAGGCTCTATAAACAGCACTGGCTCTCATGCAGGCTCGGCTTAGACTTCAGTGGCTGGTGAGTCTGGGGGCACAATGAGGAAAATCCCCCAATACGGACTGCACAATATCAAAATATAGTTTTAAACCTCCACACACTTTATCAGTATAGGAAGTTTCTAGAAACCAAACGGCATTATGAATACGTAAAAAGAAACTCAAAAGAAAAACCCAAGCGAATAAGCAAAGTCATTGTGAAAAAAGAAAAGACCAGAAAAATGGAATAGTTGACTGATGATCTGAAGCTAATAGAGGTACAAAGAGTTTGATTTATTAATCTACAGAAGGCCAAAATTCCAAGTAGTGGTTTTTCTTTTTATTATTTATTTATTTTTAAAGATGTTATTTATTCATTTGACAGAGAGAGAGAGAGAGAGAGAGAGCACAAGCAGGGGGAGTGGCAGAGGGAGAAGCAGACTCCCCGTGGAGCAGGGAACCCAACATGGGACTCAGTCGTAAGACCCTGAGATCATGACCTGAGCCGAAGGCAGACGCCTAGTGACTGAGCCACCCAGGAGCCCTGTCTTTTGATTTTTTAAAAGATTTTATTTATTTGAGAGAGAGAGAGAGAGCATGAGCGGGGGGGGGGGGGGCAGAGGGAGAAGGAGAAGCAGATGCCCCTCTGAGCAGGGAGCCCGATGCGGGGCTCAATCCCAGGACTCCAGGATCATGACCTGAGCCGAAGGCAGACGCTTCACCGACTGAGCCACCCAGGCGACCTTGATTTTTTTTTAAGTCGAAAAACAACTGCACAAAAATCCAAGTGCACTTTTTCTAAGCCCTAAACAAGAAATGTTCCCTTCTGCACTCTGCTCTTTTCCCATCTGGGGTCTCCTTGCATTTCTTTGGGTTGGAGCCTTCGTTTGGTGCCTGGATCTCAGATGTGCAGGGAAGGCGGTGTGTGGTTTTGTGGAGTTCTTCATTTTCTAGACTAAAGGTGAGAGGTGCATAAAGAGAATGAGACGTATTGCCTGCAGAGCTCCTTGAGTAATATTTTTAAATGTTTGCTTTACAAAAGTTTCAGTGTGACCTCTGTGCAAACATGGTTGTGTGCAGTGACCCTAGCGAATTGTAATAATGGAGAAGGACCGTTAGGTGGTGATAGAACATAAGCTTCTGGACACAGCGTGCTGCCCCCCAGAGCCCCCTGCAGCTTGTACAAGGTAGGGTACTGTTGAAATCAGAAGGTGGGTGTAGGGGATTTGCCAACCCCACAGAAGAACAGACAGAAACCCTGCACGCCAATTGGTCAGTTAATTAGTGTAATCATTTATCATGCTTTTAACCAAGATAATGCATCTTGGGCAAAATGTTGTGCATTCTTAAACACAATTAAACCAGTAATTGATTGAATTTCAAACCCTTGCATTCCATGGAAAGAGTCTAAACTCAGTTGATGACTGACTGCCTGTGGACACTTCGGGGAAAGGTACAGGGTCTTCCTGTAGCCTCTAAATGGTTCTAGCTCCTCCCAGGAGTATAAACAGAACGCTGATGAGCCAAGTGGTTGCTTGTCCCTCCCCATTCCAGCTCTTCAGCCCTAATACAGTGTATATTCAACTATTTGGAGATATATTCGTGATCCTCACAAAAGCATTCCTTTCATGATTGTGTAAGATCCTCAGCTTTTTTTCTATTTGTTTTGGAGGGACTTTGTTAGAAGTGGAAAAAATAAGTTGTGAAATCTTGAAAACGTATCAGTAGGTCGGGTTCTTTTCCTAGAACTAGAAATCCGGAGATTGTTCGGAGACGTGGTGACTTTCTCCGGGGCAGAAGATGCACAGCGGGAAAGGACTCGGCCAGGCAGGTGCGTGTGGGGGTCAAGGAGTAACTCGGGTGGAACGGGTTCAAGTTCAGCAGATGGAGCCCATTAGCATGGGAGTGTGCCCCCTTCTCTCGCCGGCTCACACGAATCAGACTCACAGTTTAGGATTAAAATTAGGCCGCTGTGGTTATTGTGTTTCACAGTGTTTTTATTCGCTAGCATTTGTTGGGTGCCTGCAATGAGTCAGGCTCTGTATTAAGGGCTTCACGTAATCTCTACAGTAACCCGATGAGGTGGACACATCCTCATTTGACAGATTAGGAAAGTGAGGCAGCAGAGAGGTGTGAGGGCAGAGTGTTCAGTACTCATGTAAGGTCACACAGCCCAGAAATGGCCAAGCCAGGCCCTAGATCTACCTGGGTTCCATCCGGTGGCCACGAGCAGCCTTCCCAACAAACCCCTTTCTCTCCGTCCTTGACCGCGGCCACGCCCCCTGGACAGTTTCCAGTTGGGCAGTGGGCAGTGCGTGCCTTGTCCTCAGAGCGTCTCCTTCCCTGGACCCCAGCGGTCCTTGTGTTCTGCCTTTAGACTCAATACCACAGTCATGATGTTCAGGCCCTGGAGGGGGGTACTGGAACTTCTCAGCTGTGATCCGCGTATGCTGATTTCTTAGCGGAACCATCAGGGGGCAACTCCATCCCCTTCCTTCTCAGATTCTTGGGCTGCTTGCTGTGGCTACCCACACCGGCCCCTGTTATAGAGGGAAGTGGAGCCCTGTCAGCCCACGGCACTCCAGAAGTTGGTTGGTGGCTTCTGATCCAAAGTCTTAGGTTGCAGAGAGAAACAACTAAAAATTGTCATCTGCTTTTTCTGGTCTGGTCGTCCTTGAGTGCACGCCGCCCGCTGGTGCTGAAGGGTACACTCAGAACTCCCCCGGGGCTCAGCTGTCACCGGCCACTGAACGATGCGCCCGTGTTGCAACGGGCTCCTACGGTATTTTTAGCTGAGAGGACGGTTCCTTCTGGCTCCTCGTTGAGGAAGATGTAATGAGGTGAAATGTGCCTTAGTCCCAGGGCATGAATTTTAGTTTGCTGGTTTTGCAGCAGATCAGATTTCTCTGTGTCCCCTTTATAAAAAAAGTGTGTCTATTGCTGAAAGGAAACAGAAGTTATCTAGGGAGGGAAATAAAGCTCATATTGAAAACCTCACACTCATAGGTTAATTTCTCTTCAGATTCTGCAGAATTATGCAGAGAAATACAACCTGGTTTTAGTTTGCTCCAAGGAGTAGAGAGATTCTCCAGCCTTCTAACTAGATTCGGAGATTGAAACACTATTAGGTCAAATCCATTACACAGGCAGCTTGATGGTATCTCAGAGCGGCTACAAGGGATTTCGCTGGTAGGAAGAGGTTCTCTGTGAAATATTTAGGCAGGGGACTGGGAGTTCTGGATAGTTCCTGAACATACCAGGCGATGGCTCTCCACCAGGCTAGAATCCCTGGGGACTTTCTGTACAATGACGGTGTCTTTGATCCACGGAGAAGGCAGCAGAGTATTTTTGGAAGCTCCTCAGATGGTTGAGATGTGCAGCTGGGTTTAAGAAATGCTGTCCAGGAGGAATCTAGACTCCGGGAAACAGCCAGGCCCTTGTTCCGTCACCTGCATGGGCGAACCAGACCGATCACTTCCAACGGACACTTACAAAGGAACCAGCGGTTTTCAAATACATATTTTTAAGCCATGGACCTCTCTATTCAAATGGATCGCCAGTGTAAAAATCAGATGGAAGGAGAGCTGGTCTGAGTATAGTTTCGGGGACCTTCACCCCAAGGGGACCGAATGCCAAGAACAGTTTGAAAAACTCTTTGCTTGGTTGTAGATTTTTCTCTTTAAATCAACTTCACTGAGGTTTACTTTACACGATCATACGCACCTACGCTGTTTTTCAAACACTGCCCAGTCTCCCGATTTTCTGACACCAACTGGGTGTCTTACAATTCAGTTCTGACACTAACTCCTGGGGTTAATTTCTGAGCTTTTCCATCGAGGTTTCCTGTGTAAGGCATGAATCACGTAGGCACAAATCCCTGGCCCTTGGGGACTGCACTCACTCTCCTGCTCCCCTCCCTTCCCCGGACATCTGGGTAAGGTGGGCAGAAAGGTCTAAATGTCTAAGCACATGGTTGGTTTTTCTGGCAACCAGCTCCCATCTCCCACACCTCAGATCTACAGGGATCCAAAGGGGCTCATGACAAATAACAGAACACACTCTTATCACTCAGGGAATTCCAAGGATTTCAGCAGCTCTGCGTCAGGAACTGGAGACGAAGACCAGCTATATTGCTAACTATATACCACAGCCCCCACTTGACCTGTACAGTTTGACGCATTCTCACAACTGTATTTTCGTGGAACCCATACCCCTATCAAGATCCAGAATGTTTCCATTACCCTGTTAAGTTCCCCTGTGATCCTTTGATAGCTGCTCCCTGCCCTCCACCCCTCCCCAGGCACCTGCTGCTCTGTTTCCTGACACTGTAGATTTCCCTTTTGTAGAACTACTTGGAAATGAGTAAAATGACTACTCTTTTTTGTCTGGTTTCCTTTCCTCCTCAAAATGTTTTGGAAATGCACCTGTCTTGGTGCTAAATCAGCATTGGTTTGTTTCTTCTCGTTGCTGAGTATGCAATTACCAGTCTGTTCATTCCTATGTCTGTGAATGGACATTGGAGTCATTTCCAGTTTTTGGCCATTTTGCATAAAGCTGCCATGGACGTTTGTGGACAAAATCTTCTTGCGCACAAATGTTTATTTCTCTTCAGTAAATACCAAGCAGTGGAATTTAGATGGTAGGTGTTTGAAGACACAATCCACATGTCTTTCATCTTTGTGACTCAGTGTACTTGCCTTGAGCCTAAGTGTTAAATGAATTTCTTGGACAGAAAAAGGAACTGATACTTATTAAATGTTCGTTATGGGCTAGATACTCTTTAAAGCATTTTAATTTTATTATTGTCTTTAATCCTTCCAATGATCATAAGACATAAGTGTTATTTTTATAGAGCTTTATTTCTAGCTGGGGAAATAGAGGCTCAGAGAAGTCAAGTAGCCTGCCTAGGAGCACACAGCCAGCAGGGAGTAGGAGCAGGAGTCAAACCCTCTGTTTGACTTCAAAGTCCAGGTTTATTTGTCACTAGTATTTTTAGCTGTGTACCCAAACAAGTAAGGCAATTTAATTTGCAGGAGAATCCTGAAATTTTCCAGAGAGTCTCTGTGGATTAAGCAGAGGCTTTCTGGCCACTGAAGTGGGTCAGATCCTGCTACCAAGAGCTCTCAGTCGGCCTGTAACTTTGGGTTACTGACCATTTTGTCCTAGCATTTACTTTTTTTAAAAAAAGAATCCTCAGCTTAAATTTACCTGCATTTTCCATGTTATCACATTTTACTCTTAAGCTAGTTATGAATCACCACCTTGTGGAAATTTAGACTAGTTATCTGGCTCTTCTTGGGTTGACTCACACAAATGATGCTTCCACCATATCCACAGACTATTCTAAAACCTTTTTCATTGGCCTCCAAAATCTTTCGAAGAAGATGAATTTGTGGGGATCCAGTGTTCTTTAAAATTTTATTTTCATTCACCTTCTCCAAGTGGGCATGGGATACAAGGGAGGGTCGCTACCAGAGTTCAGTGTGGCCCGTGGTACCGCAGTGAGGACAGAGCGGGCTCAGGTTGGCCTGACCCGCTCTGGGTTGACTGGGTCAACTGGGTTGACCACACTGATGGACAAAATGTTGAACTACTTCTCCAGCAGTAGGTGAAGAGCGTGCTGCCCTCCTCGTGGGCCCTTTCCTCTCCGCTGCCCCCGGATCCAAACCCCCGACTAAAGGGTCGGCACCCATCTCTGCAGGAGGCCTCTAGAATCCTGGTCCCATGCCTTGGCCATGGCCCATTCCCCTTTCGCTGGCCCCTGTGACACAAGATTGTTGCATAGTTTGAATATAGCTCTTGGTTGAAAGTTGTTTTCAAAGCAGAAATGTACAGGCCTCAGGTCAGTCATGTTCTCAACCCAATTTTTAGTATTTAAAACCCCAACTAAGCATTGTTTTCTCCCCTCATGATTCATAGACACACTTCCAGCATAAAAAATTGGATTCATGTCTGTTTCCAAGTTTTTCTGGTCGTGCCAAGGAGTAGGCAGACACAGTACAACAGTTTCGAGCACGGATTTGGGGTCAGACAGCTTCGCTTTTGATTTTTGGTTCTGCTCTTTCCTCACGTGTGTGATCTTGGGTGAATTATAGGAGGTCACTTGCCTTCCTAACACCTCAGTTTTCTTATCTGTAAAATGGGTAACAAAACAGCTACTTCAGGGTTGTTGCCAAAGATGAATGGCTTAGTGGGTGCCAACACCTCACACTGAGGGCTCCTACATGCCGACCGCTGTATTCCAGCTGAATTCTTGCGGATTCATTCGCTGCGGATGCCACTCTAAGATGTTGGAGGCTGTAGCTGTTAATTCTAAAGCAACTTCTATTATTTCCGACTGGCTTTACTCAGTAGAAGTTGATGTTAGCTCCATGCCTTTCTGTCTTCTTTTTGTGGCTGGAGATTATTTCCCTAAGGATTAATTTAAAATGCTAGGAAGTTGGGGCGCCTGGGACGCTCAGTGGGTTAAGCGTCCGACTCTTGATTTCTGCTCAGGTTGTGATCTCAGGGTTGTGAGATTGAACCCCACGCTGGGCTGTGCTCTCAGTGTGGAGCCTACTTTACATTCTCTCTCTCTGCCACCCCCCCCCGCCCCCGCCATGGGCATGTGCACTCTCTAAAAACTAAAAATTAAAAAAATAGTAGGAAGTAAAGAAAAAACAGGTTTCAAAAACGAAAAACTACGTGAAACTAATGTAACATTTGTCAACTATATTTCAATAAAACAAAAGGATAATCAAACTTAATGCTTGAATTTTGCACTTACATAGACTTTACTCTTTGCTGACGGTTGGAGGGAGGGTGCAATCATTGTGCGCCTTGCATAGAAAATCAACTGAACGCAATGAAGTAGGGCTTTTCTGGCAGAAAAGCTGTAAGTCCCTGTGGGTTTGAATCTTTGATTTTTTTTTAAAGATTTTATTTATTTATTTGAGAGAGAGAGAGAGAGTGAGAGAGAGCATAAGCAGGGAGAGGTGGGGCGGAGGGAGTGGGAGAAGCAAGCTCCCCGCTAAGCAGGGAACCCGATGCGATGTGGGACTCGATCCCAGGACCCCAAGATCATGACCTGAGACAAAGGCAGATGCTTAACCAACTGAGCCACCCAGGTACCCCTCAATCTTCAATTTTAAGTAATGATGGAAGCAGAGATTCCTAGTCTGCCCATCCGGTCTTTCCCCTGATAAGGTCATATTTTGGAATTGAAAGAATACACGTAGCTTAGGGACAAAAGCAACAGCAGAATTTATTCTAAAACTGTCAGGAAGTGACGCCGTAAAGATAGGTGTTGTGGTGTGTGTACGTGCGTGCGTGTGTGCGTGTTTTCCAGAGATGGAAACACTGAGCAGGGAGCTTCCAGATGGAACGCATAGCTCCCACTGAGGCAATGCCTCAAGCCGCTGGTTCCTGTGTGATCACACAGAGACCCAAGGAGAAGTGATTGCAGATGGTGGCTATAGTTCTCTAAGATTGTGAGCAGTTCCATATGATGGCATTTCCTTTGTGGATGTTTGATCTTGGTTAAACGTTCATTTGATTTATCTTGGGGAAGACAAAAGAAGAAACTAGAAATATACCGAAGAACTGTCTCCCCAAAGGTGAAACATAGAGTCACCATATGACCTTGCAACTCCACTCTGCAGTATATCCCCAAGAGACATGAGGACATGGGTCCACACAGAACCTTGTGCACAAGCGTTCGCAGTGGCATTATTCCCAGTAGCCAAAAAGTGGAAAAAACCCACGTACCCATCAACTGAGGAGTGAGTTGTACTAAGTGCACACAGCAGAATATTCTTCCTCCAGGACAAGGAATCCGTACAGACACCTGCGGTCCCAGAAACAAACCTCAAAACCATCACGCTGATTGAAAGAAGCTACATAAATGATCCCATTTATATGAAATTCCCATAACAGGCGAATCCAGAGACAGAAGGTAGATTAGTGGTTGCCGGGGGCTGGGGACCCGGGGCAACGGGGAGGGAATGCTAATGGTTATGGTGTTTTTCGGGGTGGGGATGGACAATGAGAACGTCCTGAAAGTAGATAGTGGGGATGGTTGCACAACTCCGTGAATAACTAGAAACCTCAGAACTGGACAGGGTACAAGGGTGAATTTTATGGTATCTGAATTATCGCTCAATGAAGTCGTTAAAAAACAACGTGAGCTCCTCTTGGCACATATTGTCTCCCTTTCCCGCCTTATTGTCCTGCTAAACCCAAGTCAACATACCGTTTATTCATGTTGTTTACTGTCTGGCTTGTCCCACTGGAGTATAAAATCCACGTGATTAGAGATTTTTGTCTGTATTGTTTACTGTTGTATCCCTTGGGCCTAGAACAGAGCATACATTCAGTGCTCAATAAATGTGTTGAATAATTGTATAGATGTAAACTATATGTACATTAAAGCAGGCACAAGAAAGTCATTTTGAAAAGATGATAAAAATGTGGTTGCTCAGAAAGGAAAAGAGAATAAAAATGGGGGTGTTTTGTGGTAGATCACTGTGAGAAGTAGGGACGCAAGGTTTGGGTTGAAAACATTATTGCAGATGGATTACTTTGTAGGACATAAGACTCTATTCTCTCAGGAATGACTGAAGACTCCTTTCTGAGTCACTTTGCCTACAAGTGTGTGGTCCCAGCAACTAACCTTCAATCTTTGACTCCCTTCCCTCCAGGAAAACTTCTTTTCCTTGCTGTTTTCAGATACAGTGTGTTAATAGGAAACGTGAAGCTCAGTAAGGCCAACAGATCAGGAGACGCTTGCCATCGAAAGGATAGTTTGTTACAGCTCCCAGAGGAAGGGGCATGCCACGCTTTGCCCCGGGGGGTGGGGGGCGCACGAGGGGAAGTGCCCGGTGGGCCAGGAGACAGAGAGAGGGGGGAAATGCGGACAGGAGCCTTTACTATGGTTCCTACAGGAAGACACAGCCTTGCAGGGTAAGCAGGCTTAAGACAGGCTAGTTGGAATAATTTCAGCAGACTCTGGGGCAAAGGGACTGTCCCTCATTGCTTGGTACCTGGCCCCAGGTGAAGAGGGCTGGGGATAGTGGCCCAGAACATGAGAGAAAGTGGTCAGGGGTGTGGGCTCTGGGTTGGTGGGTTTGCATTTGAAAAGCGTGCAAGTTGTCTATTTTCTCTAGGAATTGAGTCGTCCTGTGAGGGTTGTCTCTCCAGGGTCAGCAAGGCCCCAGGTGTCAGAGCACCAGAATACAGAAAATAAGACATAGCTAATACATCGGGAGGGTAAATAACATGAAATGTTAGATCTCAAGGCTCTAGATAATCCTGAAATGCCTTGTTTTGGGAACCCGGAAGTACTTGGGAATACTGCTGGAACGGGCATGGAGGCCATTGGTGGGGAGGCCACGTAGGGTGGCCATACGTTGAGGAGATGGTCTGAGAGGCAATGGCAGCCACCAGGTAGACAGGCCAAGTCTGTAACGAATCTTAAGTCCATGAAAATGTGAACAGACTTGTGTCACAAAGTGCCTGTAGTGTTATAGGGACTTCACTGTTAGTTGTTTTAGGGACACTGTAAAATGATTGAGTGACATTAGGAGCTCCTGGATGAAATTTTGGCCGACGCCCAAGCATCGCTCCCCTGCATATCTTCAGACCTGGTCAAGTTCTTATGTTGGGGGCTGCGAATGTGCGCAGCTCTTCATGATTCTGGACGATATATGTTATTGAATGAAATGTTGGATGTGGGTGCAAAGAGAGAGTTGATTTCTAACAATCCATAAATTGTATTTCAAATGCTTAACTTACACACACATGCACACAGAGCTGGATCTCCCATTCCAGAGGACACAGCTACCTTGCTCTTGGAATCAGGGAAATCACCCTGGTTCTTAGTTAAAACATTCTGCGAACATGTCTCCACAAAAGACGGAAAATTCAGGACATCATTGTTTCCTTAAGCCTCATTTCTTTGGCAATCTTTGCTCCCTGCTTCCAGGCCCAGTTCTGAAGCCAATACATGTCGTCAATGGCAGTAGATGATCTCTTATATTTCCTGTGGCTAGAAGTCCAGCCAGTTCCGGTTTTACTTCCCTCCATGAGGAGGGTGGCTTAGTGGCCCGAACATTCCACAGAGACGGGAGGAGAAAGGGAACAGGGGAAGACGGAGAGTTTCGGAAGCACCTCAGGTTGGAGCCTCCTTTTGTCTCCTACGTAATGTTCCTGTTTCAGCGGGAGGTGGTTGGCTGGGTTCTTTCCTTCAGCCAAACTATATGCAAAAAAGTGAACCTATGTGGTCTGGAGGGAAGACCAAATGGTAAATTCTGGAACTAACAGAGATGGTTCAGGGGTCGTGAATATATACATATTAGACGATGTGGTTTTGGAATATAGGTGAGGTTCAGTGGGGTGGAGTCCGGAGCCCATGGCCAAGAAAGAATTCTTGATGCGTCTTTGGTGCAAAATGGTGGTGCATTAAAGCACGGGGACAGGACCCGTGGGCAGAAAGAGCTGCTGGCCTGGGTTGTGAGGGGTGGCTGATTATGTACTAGGGGCTGGGGGAGGTAAGGAAAAAGAGAGGTTGAGAAAATACTTTCATCTGTTAAAAAAGACTCACAGGATACCCGAGGACTTGCCATTGTCAAGTGAAGGTGGTTTTTCCCTCTAGCAAGACATTAGCATTGAGATGGTTGGGGGCTTCCTGGAAGAATGTCACACATGTCCACCCCAGGAGTGAGGGGTGGGGGAGGTTGCCGGCTGTCAGATTATGCTTTGTCCTCAGCTTGCCTTCTGTTCCCTTATCATTAGAGTTGGGGTTAGAACCCTTATCTAAAAGCCGCCACTTATCTCTTCCGCCCGTCCCCCTGGTTAAATTCAGCGGGATGCTGGAGATGCTGGAAATACTCCCACCACCTGGCCTCCGTCTGATTCCTTTCTTTTTCTCTCCTTCTCTTCCTCCAGCTCGTCCTCGTCCTCCTCCTCACCTGCTCCATCTCTGTCTCTCCTTTCTCTTCCTGCTCCTTACCCCTTCTTCCTGTCCTTCTCCTCCTTTCTCCAACCCACCTCCTCCACCACTTTCTCGATTCTTATGGTTATTATAGTTCCCACCTACTGACCGTTTACTGTATTCCAAGCGTTGTGTCAAACACTTCACCGAAGGTGTCTCATTAAGTCACACAGTTGGTATTACCATCCTCACTCCACAAGGACTTTGAACTCAGAAACAGTGTGTGGCTCACCTAAGTTCTCCTGGCTCCCAAGGGCTGGGATTTGACCCCAGATTTGCCCAACTTCAAAACTGGGGCTCTTAACTACCGTGGGCGTGGCTGCTTCTATGGCTCCTTATAGCCATTCACCTTTAACTCTTAATTGTGCAGAACAAAAGCACAGGGTTTTCCCTCTGGGCGTGATTCGGTGATTCGGTTGTCCTCAGGCCTTGTTGCAAATTTTGCAAAAGTTCACGGCAAGTACTAACTGCCCCTCATATTGTGCTGTATTTATGTAGGTTGGGTTGGCCTTACCTTCATAGTGACAGTGAGATTCTGGTCCCCAGGGAGCTGGTTATCTCCTTCTGCATGTACTGCGCTCGCCTGCTTGGTGCATGGGGCCAGCCTCTGGCCGTCTCTCCAGAGATCCCTCCCGCAGCTCCTTACGGGATGCTGGCCCTTCCCCCCCCAGGCCCTTTGCTTTCCTCTAGGATCCAACCTGGAACATCTGTGATTCACTGTATGCGATTCTGATCTCTGGAAAAGAATTCATGCCCACAAAGCATAAATGATGGTTTTTAGTTGGTCACTATTATTTTTACTTTATTATATCAACGATACATGTTTGAAGAGGAGTGGTTTTTCTTCCTTATTGAAGTGACTCGTCATGGAATTCCCACCAAGACACGAAATAGTCATAATGTAAAACCATTTCCGTAAAGGCCTAAATTCCTATTATTAAGACCACACGTTTTGCTTACGGTGTTCTCAAATACTGACACCCAAGATGGATTATTCTCCTAACTCGGAGGGTTGCAGTGGTTCTCCATTCAAGACTAAAAGCAATAGAAACTGCATGAATAGACACTAAGGAACCAGCTTGCTTTCAAGAAATATCTGTAATCTGGAAAACCTCTATTTTTCCTGACAATTTGTCGATTTGAAACTCCAAATAGCTTAGCGATTACCGATAGCTTTCTAAAATCCTCTTTGCATATTTCTTTCCTCTTCCAAAATAGTTTTTTATGTTTGACGTCAACGACTAATAATCTAGGCTAATTTCCTAGCATTTGGCCCAGCTTTAGGTTTCATTTATTTATTTTTGCCCCGGAGGATTTTGTGGCGAGGTGTGGAACCCGCAGCGGAGGGCCTGGTCACTATGGCGACGGCACTGACGCGGTGAAGTGCGTCTCCGCTCAGGACGGGAGGCTAATTCCTATAACAAAGACTTTTTTGTGTTCACGAGGGCCCAGGAGAGCCCGGGGCTGTGACACTGGGTGACAAACCTTCAGCCTAAGGACCTGGGAGGGAAAGAGGCCTTAATCTTCACATCATTAATCACTTTGGGAAAAAACGAATAAAAAAAGCCTGGCAAACCTGATGAATGTCCTCCTGTGATTTGACTCCTCTCCTAAAAGGTGTCGTGGCTTTATCTCCCGCGTTCCCACACCAGCGCATTCGATGCTCGTCCACGTAGCCTGGACATGTTCTTTCCATCTTTCTCGTTTTGTGCCCCAAAATCACAGTGACCAAAGCCGGCTCGAAGGTCTAAAAGGGATTGTAAATGCCATCCTTTCTAAAGTCTAAAATGACTTTAAGGTGTTTCCTGCTGTTAGAATATCATCCTTCCTTTGCTGCTGGCTGAGTTGGTTTTGTCATCAGAAATGAAGGGGACTTGGGCACCTGGGTGGCTCCGTCGGGTAAGCATCTGCCTTAGCTCAGGTCATGATCCCGGGACGGTCCCGGGTGGAGCCCCTCATTGGGGTCCCTGCTCAGCAGGGACCCTGCTTCTCCCTCTCCCTCTGCGGGTGCTCTGTTGCTCTCTCTGTCAAATAAATAAATAAAATCTTGAAAAGAAAATGAAGGGGGCTTAAAATTAGCACCTTTTCCATGATGCATTATTTCTAAGGTTGTCTGCTTTCGTCATGTTATTTAGACAGTTTATTGTCAACTAACAGATCCATGTAATGAATTCAAGAGAAAATCGATCTGAAGGTAACAAAATGTTTGGGATGGAAATGTTGAGCCTGAAAAGAGGCTCGCTTCTGAATTCTAGAGAAAGAGGAGTGCTTAGTTTGAAAATTTTAGGACGGTAAAAATGTGCCCGAATTCCAGTCCTTTCGATCTGTGACGATAACTCTGCTCGGGTTCCAATGGTAAAATCCTAGGCTTTGTGGCTTGATTTTGCATTTCTTATTTTCCAGGTGTGCAATTTTCGGTGAATTATTAAAACTCTCTTTTGGGTGATAAAATGGGCATGCAAATAATACCAGCCCTCAGAATGCTGTGAATATTAAGAATGATTTAGTCTGCGTCGTGTGCCGAGCACGGGGGCAGGAAGGGTTCTTCCCCAGGGTTTTATGGCGTCGGTCCACGCTTAATGGCTCCACGACAGATGTTTTCAGACCATGTGCCCATTTCTTTGAAAACTGTTACTGTGGTACAGAATGTGGTGATGGGAAGTTCCAGTAAGGGTTAACCTAATTCTTAGCTGGTGTTTGAAGTTATTTAAGATGTCAGCTTCAACTTCTGGATTTTACAGCTCACCCTAGGGTTTGCCATGGGATTGGCAAACCACTCTGCTCAGTACACAGCATCCTACTGTGGCGAAGGGAAGAGGGTTCTTTTTCCAACAAAGGAGAATTGGAATTAAGTGTCTGGAGATGAGCGGCATTCCTTCAGCAACTGCCAGCCTGGGGTCTAGACTGGGAAAAAAGGAACGCCAGGAGGAATTCCAAAGGCAGGGAATTATAAACCAGTGTCCAGGTTCATTTCTGCCCTTAGAGCCTTGAACTATGGTTATGGATCTATGACAGCACGGAATCCTGTGGCTCTTCAACCAAGAATCAAAGTGGTTGAAGATCTGACTGCATCTTCCAGTGAATGGCTTGGGTTTTGGTTCCTAAAATCACAAGGGCGGGATCTGCCAGGGTCTGTGTGTGAAGTCATGAGTCCAGGACTCTGCTGGGGTGGGGAGAAGGGGCAGGCCTCCTGGCTCTTCTTCTTTACGGCTATGTGACCTTGAGTGGCCTTGGTGCCATCAGGAGAGCGGTGAAGAACAACAGTACTTGACACAAAGGGGCAATGTGCGTATTACATGAAAATACACTGGAAGCGCCTAGCACAGCTCACGGTGCCTCCAAAACCCTCAGCTCAGGATAGGCATAAGTGCTTCTTAATGGGGTTGGGGGGCCTCTGACTGCCCCCACACCTCCCTGCTGTGCTCCGAATTAGGTGAGCTCCCTACGGGGTGGTGCAGGGTCGGCCAGAGAATCGTGGGGTTCTGGGCTGTAGGTGCAAGGACACTGCCTCCCTGACCCCCTGAGCCACAAAGCCTGGTGGGGTCTCCCCGGGCAACAAACTCAGAAAAGTAACCACCTTTGTTGAGGGCTGTTAGGCTCCTAGTGACAGGACCCTTGTCACGTCCACAAAGCTGGCCAGGGCTGGAGACATGCTTGTAACCCCCTCTCTGTCTCTGCCTCTCTCTCTTTCCTTCTTGCTGTTTCTGTCTCTGTCTCTGTCAGCAATGAAGCCATAGAAGTTATAGGGCAGAGGCAAATCCTAACACACTCCAAAGACCCAATTAACTGTGCACACGTGTAATGACAACCCAAAGAAGGTCAAGAACTTTCTTGAAACGGTAAAGTCCTCAAAGTATGGGCATAAATGATGCCAGGAGATCAATAAACAGGGACTCAAGGAACAGCTGTAAGTTTGCACCAAGTACCCCGATCTACACGGTGAGGGCTCTCTGACCGTAACCCCTCAACCTCAGCATCAGCTTTCGAAATCATAAATATAATTCATCCTCATGGTAAAAAGAAACAAACCAAACAGAAGGGAAAGTAAAAATTCCCTTTCATTTGCTGATCCTTTTCCCAGTCTTCAGAAGTAACTATTTAATAAAGGCTAATTATTAGTAATGTATTAATAATGAATAAAAATTATTTATGTAGTTTTTGTATATTCTTCTAGAATTCAAATATATATTTCCTATCAGTGAAAAAGCAAGCAGTGGAATGGTAAGAAGGCTATAGTATAGTGTAATGGGTAGGAAATTTAGTATAGTATGGGATAATACATTTTGTTCTTTTTTTCCTTTCTACGTAAAATATCCGGGCAATGTTTCCATTTCAGCACATGTAGATTTTTCTTCTTGTTTTGAAAAGCGAAAGTCAATGTTACTAGACTGACTTGCCCAGGCTAATACTCTGGACTTTGGGGGTAGTTTCTACTTATTTGCTATTACTAATAATGCTACCGTGAGCGTTTCTTTATAGCCACTACTGTGTATTTATGCAAATATCTATAGGCTACATTCTTAAACAGTATTTTAAGAATTTAAACTGTGTTAGTTTGTACTTTTTAAATGAATGTTGCCAAATTCCTTCCAAGTTATTGTACTTACGAGCCAGCCCACTGCGTATAAGAATGTTTCTGTTTCTCATACTTAAACTTTACATTTTTGCCAACATTGAAAGTAACTCATTTTTATTATTTTTGTCTTAGTTTCTGTGCCTATGAGCCAGTTTGAGAAAATTTTCCTATGCTTTCATGTGAACTACTTATTCCAATCCTGTTTTTCTCTTCCTGTCTGTGGCTCCTTACTGATTTCTAAGAGCTCATTGTATAGTGAAGAAATAAGCTCTGTCTACACACGTCATACTTACTGAGAATGGATTGTCATTTGTGTTCTGACTTTGGTTATGATGTTGTGTTTTTCTCTCAGGCAGAAATTGGAAAGGGCTGTGGAGTTAAGTAATTAGCCTCTTTAGTGACTTCTGGGATCCGTAATCTAACCAGCAAGAGGGTCCCTGAGGTTGACTTGGTGTTTTAGTGGTGGGTGTAGAATGTCTTGTGATTGGAGAAGCAGTTGGGTCTTTGCAGAACAATAGGGGCTTCTCTTACTTTGTGGCCCTGGGGAAATTTCAGGAAGATTAACCAAAATACCGCCACCCTACTGTTTCCAAGAATGCTTCTGGGTCTGTGGTTCTCAGCTCCCTGTAGGAGCAAGCCTCTGTAGGCGTCTCCTACGGAAATGACACATTGCTCGGCCCCATTTATTGAATATTGTGTGATGTGGGCCTTTGGTCCCAATTAATAGGGCAAGCTGTGCTTAAGCCAGCTCTTGAGCTTTCCACTGAGACAGCTGCTTGTCTGAAAAACCCAAAGGATATGCACAGAGGGAGTAGCATCCCCAATGCCTTCCTTTTCCCTGGAAGCTCTGGGTAAACCCAAGGGATACCAATTGAAACAAGTCAGGAGACATCAGGCCTGCTAGTGATTTGACCACACTCCCTCTGGCCAGACCTGGAATGATGGGTTAATAAACTGTCATCTCCAAAGGGTTCCTGATTTTTTTTTATTTTGTATAATTCTTTCAGATTAACTTTTTGTCTCAGGTTATGAGGTGTTTCCATGATGTTTCAAATAAGATTACCTAGGAAATTAGTTTCCTAGGTAACAAATGACCATAAACATGGTGACCTAAAACCGCGAAAATTGACTCTCTCACAGTTCTGGAGGTCAGAAGTCCAAAACCAAGGTGTCAGCAGGGCTGTGCTCCCTCCACAGGCTTTAGGGCGGATGCTTCCTTGTTTCTTCTGGCCTCTGGTGGCTCCAGGCACTTGCTGGCTGGTGGCTGCATCTGTCCAATCTTTGTCTCCATTTTCATGTGGCTGTCCCTTCCATGCCTCTGTGTGGCCTTTCCTCCTCTTAGAAGGACACCAGCCATTGGATTTAGGGTCCACCCTAAATCTAGGATGATCTCATCTTGGGAACTTCAATTTAACTGCATCTACAATGACTCTATTTCCAAATAAACTAACTTCATGAAGTTAGACACAAATTGTGGGGAGACTCTGAGGCTGCAGGTGGACATGAATTTTGGGGAGACTCTGAAGTTTCAGGTGAACGTGAATTTTGGGGAGATACTCTTTAGGCCACTACATCAATAATCTCAAAACTTTAAGGTAAATGTGGCCTCCTTTTAAGGGGCTAATATCCTAAACATATAAAGAACTCATACAGCTCTACACCAAAAAACCAAACAATCCTATTAAAACATGGGCAGAGGACCTGAATAGACATTTTTCCAAAGAGGACATCCAGATGCCCAACAGGCACATGGAAAGATACTCGACATCACTCATCATCAGGGAAATGGAATCAAAACACAATGAGATATCAGCTCTCACCAGTTAGAATGGCTAAAATCAAGAAGACAAGAAACAAGTGTTGGTGAGGATGTGGAGAAAAAGGAACCCTCGTGCACTATTGGTGGGGATGTAAATTGGTGCAGCCACTGTAGAAAACAGTATGGGGGTTCCTCAAAAAACTAAAAATAGAAATACCTTTTGATCTAATAATTCCACTATCATATATTTACTTTAAAAGACATATGCACCCCTCTGTTCATTGCAGCGTTACTTACAAGAGCGAAGACATGGAAACAACCTAGGTGTCCATCAATAAATGGATAAGGAAAATGTGGTGTATATACACAATGGAATATTATGCAGCCATAAAAAGGGTGAGATCATACCATTTGAGACAACATGGATGGACCTAGAGGGTTTTATGCTAAGTCAAATAAGTCAGACAAATACCATAGGACTCCACTCATAAACAGAATCTAAAAAAATGAACAAACAAACAAAAAGTGGAATCAGAACTATAAATAGGGAAAGCAAACTAATGATTGTCAAAGGGGAGAGTGGTGGAGGATTGGGCAAAACGGGTGAAGGGGAGGAATAAAAAGCAGAGCATAAGGGATGTGGTCAAGGATTTTGTAGTCGCGATGTAATGGGACGGAAGGTAGCTATACTTACAGTGAATACAGCATATGTATACACTTGTCAAATCACTGATGGTACACCTGAAACTAACGTAACATGGTGTCAACTATGCTAAAGAATAAAATAAATGTGGACTCCTTTTCAATACTCTGATAAGCTGAGAGCTGCAAGTAGCAGGTGCAGGGCTGACATTGTTGAGGCTGAAATTTGAGTTAGTATTACAAGTTCCTTGAGCCATTTCGAGAAGAAAGTAATCACCACATTTCTCCCCAAAATGATAATGCAGAATCAATAAAGATCTTGCTCAGAGATTCTTGATAACTTCTCATAACCTTCATACAACCTTTATCTACTGGGTGACCTTGGCAAGAGCCGTAGAGTATTCATCTATAAAAGGAGGAGGGTGGTGTACGCTATTTATTCAGGGTGTATGAGTTAAATAAGAAAATGCATTTGGAGTTTTTGGTGCAGTACTTGAAATATGGTAAATGTTTAATAAGGAAAAGCTTTAAAACTCTTTAAGAACTGAGAAAAACCTCCTGGACAGCATATACAATGAAAATGTTTGGGGGATATAGGTCTTTTTCTTTCTTTCTTCCCTTCTTTCCTTCTTCCCTCCCTCCCTCCCCCCCTCTCTCTTTTCTTTCTTTCTTTCTTTCTTTCTTTCTTTCTTTCTTTCTTTCTCTTTCTTTCTTTCTTTGTCTTTCTTCTCTTTCTTCTTTCTCTTTCTTTCTTTCTTTCTTTCTTTCTTTCTTTCTTTCTTTCTTTCTTTCTTTCTTCTTTTTCCTTCTCTCTTTCTTTTTAAAGATTTATTTATTTATTTGAAAGAGAGAGAGAGGACGAACAGGAGGAGCAAAGGGAGAGGGAGGGAGAATCCCAAGCAGACTCACCCCATGCAGGGCTCGATCTCACAACCTTGAGATCATGACCTGAGCCAAAACCAAGAGTCAGACTCTTAACAGACTATGCCACCTAGGACCCCAGAGGGATATAGATGTTTCTTAAAAACAAGTCATAAAAGAAGCCCATAGAAGGGCCCAGGCAGAGATTTATAAATCGTTGGATTTTATCATAATGATGGGGCAGCAGAATCAGTCAGGGTCCCAATAGGAAGAACATTATACACTCAAACTTGGGAAACCCAAGAAGGGCTACATAAAAGCACTCGGTACTGGTACAAAGGTGTGTAGGCAGGGTATAGGGAAACCACCAGAGTGAGTGTAGTAATAAGGGCAGGAGGGAGGTGTAATAGTTGTCACCATAAGATCAAGGGAATGAGAAGAGGGACGTGGCTCCAGGGATCCAGAGAATTAATTCGGCTTTAACAGGAGCAGTGACAGAAGCCGCCCTGCAGGGGGCAGTCAAGGGAACAAATGACAGAACCCGCTGCTCTTCCTCTTTCCAATCTGCAGTGGCTCTCCTTTGCTGAATCAGTCTAGAAGCCGGAGAGCAGGGGGGCTTGTTGATCACCAGGGCTATGTGTGTCATCAGCACAGCCCCCGTGAAAAGAAGCTTCCTAGGGCAGGAAAACAGGGTGGAGAAAGCTGGGGAGTGGGTCTTGAAGAGGCACATTGAACGATGCCTTCTCACTCTCTTTATCCTCTGGGTTCCTGGTTAGATTGTGGCCCATTCGCTTCTTGGAGAACAACGTTCAAGAACATTCTCTTGAGTAATGGGCAACCAGTGGTTCAGTGTCATCATCCTGAGTCTTCCTAATAAGAAACAACTTCTGGGCTTATTGTCATGTGAGTGATCAAAATTGCCTGTTGCCAGGATGTGACTGTTAGGTGTTCCCAGGCGCAGCAGTCCAGGGTCTACAGGGTTAGTTTTTGCCTGCGGGGTGGCATCTGCTCTCATGGGCGGGCACCTTGCCAGTGGCAGTCCATTGTAGCTTCCTGCATCCCATCCCTTTCTCTACCCTGTTTGCTTCTAGTGTGGGCTGCTTTGGAACTAGATTCAGTATCATGATTGTTTTCTGCCTTAGTGCCCATATTCCCACCCATCTGTTTATTCCGAGGGTTTCCAGAAGATATGTTGTCTTAGCAGAGAATCTCTCCAAAGTCTAACACATTCTAGGCAGGGTAGCTGGTGAGCAATGCAAGTTCAGCTTCCTGAGTTTGGGAAGCTTGGGTGTCACCATTGAGCACACTCTGCCCCAGATGCCCCAGGCCGCGTCTAGGGCTGGTGTGAGCTCTTCCTGGGTCCACCCTCTTGCAGGTAGACCACACCCCCAGTGTGTCCACCTTGGACTCCAGGGAGCCAGATGGCTGTTTGGATCTGGAGGTGGTAAGAGGTGGAGCTGTGAGTACAAGAGGGGGTGCGGCTGCTCCCCTGACCTAGTCCACAGTGTGAGGGGCAGTTGGCCTCGATGGCATTGTGTTTCTCCTGCCCCTTTATACTCTCAGCCAAAATCCTGCTGTTTATTGTTCTGAACGTTACTGACCTGGCATTCAGAGGTCAAGTTCAACCTCTCAGTCTGGCCCCAACCTGTGTCCTCTGACTCATCTCTCACTATGGACTGACACAAACTTTCAACCTGAGCCTGGATTTTCAAGTAACGCCACACTTACTGGTCACTTGGGAAGTCTTCTCTTTCTCCATATCTAAAGTGGACCTGCCTTCCAGGCTCTCCCCAGGTCCCCCTCATGCTCTCCCACGTTTCTCAGCCAGTTCAACCCAGGATGATCATTCATTGATTTGCAGCTAGTTATCAAGCGCTGATTGTGTCTCTGGGCTCTGGGCATAATTCCAGGAGGTCCAGGATCCCAGTCTGTCCAGAAGATGGAAGCTAGAGCAGTCAGCCTTTGAATTTGTGCTGGGTAAATAGGTGTAAAGTGATTTTCAGTGGCATTCTTTTGCATTTCTCTGACTGACTAATGATTTTGAGCAACTCTTCTCTTGCAGGTCACCTTTCCCAGCCTCCTCCTTGTAAATTGCTTTCCCCATTTTTCTGTTAGGGTTGCTGAAAGTTTCCTGTTGGCTTGCAGACATTTCTCGTTCTACATTTTTGATACCTTGGTTTTATGTTGCAAAATCTTGTCCCATCCTGTCATCTGTTATCTTCATCTGTGGCGATCTTTTTTAAAGTCCTTCATCTAAATGTAATCACCTTACTAGTTTTTTTGTGCACTTGACGTTCTGTTTACAAAGTCCTACCCCGCCTGTAAATGACAAAGATATTCTCTTGTATCTGTTCACCAGTGTCATAGTCTTACCTTTCTTGTGCAGTATTAGACCCACGTGGGGCTCACTATTATTTCTGTATTAGGGGAGATTCGATTTCATTTTGCTTGATATGCTTACAGTTTCCCCAGTATATCTGCTAAGCAACGTGCTCTCTCCTGCTGGGTTTTGCTACCGTCTCTACTATATATTACAGTCCCATATGGACATAGATTTTGCTCTGCGTTCTCTATTCTCTCCCCTTGACATGTTTTCTGCTTCTGTGCCAGTGGCACACTGTGTTTTATTTCTGTAACTTTGAGGGGTGTCTTAATGTCTACTTGGACAAGCGCATTACTTCCCTTGGCTGTTTAAAAGTTGACTTAGCATTTAGAGATCTTTATTAATCTTAATATATACATCTTAAAATGAGCTTATTGAATTCCTCAAAACATTCACTCGGAGTTTTCACTGTGATTGCCCTGCGCTTGTAGGTTAATGCAGGGAGAATGTCATCTTTATCCTAGTGTTTTCCCATTCAAGAGCCATCTTTCATGGCCTCTGTTTCATGCCCATTGACAACGGTCACGAATAAACCCAGAGTGCTTGAAATAGGGTATTCCTGTACCTGAAAAGGGAGCATCCCTCTCCCAGTCTCTGCAATCCCTCCCAGGAGACAGTCTTGGGTGCCGCCTTCCCCCTGAATCCTTGCACCCATCTGAAGGGCGGAGAGGGAACCCGGATCGTGTACGTCTGTCCACCGTCAACACCCGTAGCTCCACCCCCAGCAGTCCCCCCAACACTCTTCTCCATTTGGAATCCCAGGTCGTTCCTGCCCTCCTCATGCCCAGCGCCCAGAGCCGTCTGAACATCCCCTGCATTTCCTATTCCTCCTCAATTGCTTAAGTCATTCCACTGTACCTTCTGGAACGCCCTGGAGCAGAGGTGTCCCTTCTGCTCCTCATTGCCCCTTCCAGGCCTCCCTAAACTCTTCAGCTCCGAATCTCACAGCATCAGACCGTGTCCCTCTCTCCCTCTCGCTGCAATCACCTGCTGATGACTCATGGGTCACTTCACCTCATTCTTAGTGACTTCAGCTCCTGGGTCACTGTCATTGTCTCCATTCCCACTCCAGCCTTGAATCTTTGTGATTTGAATTCATGGAGCTGATTCATCTAACAGGGAGGGATCTTGAATCCCTCTCTTCCCACAATTGTGTCTTGTACCCATCCAGGCTCCTTACTTTCGTGTCTCATAATGCCATACACCTGTTGTTCAGAAGAAAAGATTCACGGCAGCCATACTCTCAGTGTGGAAGGGGAAAAACCACTTTATTGATGGTATAAAAATCTAATCGAAATATAAAGAAGAAAAGGGAAATCTGTGCATAGGTGAGGGCAGTAGTAAGCAGTAAAGGAGAATAAGACAGCGTTCCATCAAATCGGGTACTTACAATATCCAAGCTCGGTAGCTGGGGCAGCCCCGTGGAGACAGCCAGACCGGAGTCCCGATGGAGAGGCCTGGGCGGAGCGTTCTGCCCTCAGCTGAGACTTGCAGCTGACCATCCCTATAGGGCCAGATTTAGAGGGCAGATGACGGGGTCTGATGTTCAACAATTATCACCGATGTGCAGTTTGGAGCGAGCTGCATTCCTATGTTATCATGTCTTTACATCTTCAAGGAGCCTGGGCTGGTGTGCTCGCCTCCCCTCCCAGAGCCCATTCCCGGGGGGCCAGCCCAGCCCAGAGCAGGGCTTCATCCCGGGACTCTGAGATCATGACCTGAGCCAAAGGCAGAATGCTTCACTGACTGAGCCACCCAGGCTCCCCTAACCTCGCAGTTTTTAAACGTTAAAAAAAGATTAAAATGATTTTTTGGAGCAGTTTTAGTTTGCTAAAACAATTGACCAGAAAGTACAGGGAATTCTCAAGTGCCCCCGCCCCCAGCCCCCACAGTGTCCCGTTTTATTAGCATCTCGCGGTCACGTGGCACATTTGTTGCACTTGAGCAAATATCGATGTTATTATTAACTACAGTGCGCAGTCACGTTAGTGTCTTATTCTGGGAGGGTCATCTGCAGTCTTAACTACGTGTGCCTGTGCCAGGGGGTCAACCAGAGGTCTGGCCAGTGCAGACACAGAGTTTGGGGCTTCTCTCTCTTACTCTTTTTTCTCGGGTGCTCCCTTCTCATTTTTCAGGGGCCATGGTTTCCCTGAGCCCAGTCCTTTGATTTTTCAGCCTGCAGATTTTTGTTTTTGTCCGACTTTTAGCCACCTGATGGAAGTACCAAATTTAGCTTGACCTGCAGCAGAAGGCCCCCCAAACCAGCATCACACTCTCTGCTAACCCCTTCTTCCAGGCTCCAGCTGGCTTCCACGATCCACCTGCTGTCTGCGCCCTCCCTTGTCTCCCTGGTGTTTTTGGGGGTGCAGTGTTCATTCGTTTCTCCTGGCTAGCGTGGATTTGCTGAGCCAACGAGTACAAGCATGTTTAACTTTTTTTAAAGAAAGAGTTTATTTATTTATTTGAGAGAGAGAGAGAGTGGACACAAGCAGGAGGAGGAGGGGAGGGGGAGGGAGAAGCAGACTCGGCACTGAGCACGGAGCCGGGGCTCAATCCCAGGACCCTGAGATTATGACCTGAGCTGAAAACCAAGAGTTGGATGTTCAACTGACTGAGCCACCATGTGCCCCGCCTGCATGTTTAATTTTTAAAGGAACTACCAAACTGATTTTTAAAGTGGCTGCATTTTTTACATTGCCAGCAATGTATGAGGATTCCAGTTTTTAATGTTTTCAACAGTCCTTGGTACTTACTATCTTTTTGATTACAATCATTCTGGTGGGCGGGCAGGGTTTTCTCTGTGCAGTTTTCATTTGCATTTCTTAATAGCTCACAATGTTAGGCACCTTTCCGTGGGTTTATTCTATGCCTTCTCTGTTGAAATGTCTATTCAAATCTTCCACCCTTTAAAACACCCTTTAAAACACTGCCTTGTCTTATTATTGAATTGTAAGAGCTTCTGTATACATTCCGGATGCAAATGCTTTATCGGATATATAATTTGCAAATACTTTCCTGCAGTTTGTGGCTCACATTTTCATTTCTTTGTGGTGTCTTTCGAAGTGCAAAAGTGTTGGTCTTTTTTTTTTTTAATTTTATTTATTTATTCGACAGAGATAGAGACAGCCAGCGAGAGAGGGAACACAAGCAGGGGGAGTGGGAGAGGAAGAAGCAGGCTTATAGCGGAGGAGCCTGATGTGGGGCTCGATCCCATAACGCTGGGATCACGCCCTGAGCTGAAGGCGGACGCTTAACGACTGAGCCACCCAGGCGCCCCAAAAGTGTTGGTCTTAAGGAAGTACATTTTCTCATTTTTTTCCCTTCTTGATATTGCCTTTGGTTTTGTAGCTAAGAACTCATTGCCCGTCCCAGGGTCTGAAGATTTTCTCCTATGTTTCGACTAGAAGTTTTATAGGTTTTGCTTTTACATTTAGGCTCTGATCCAACTTGAGTTAATTTTTGTGTACGATTTCATTACATCAGAAGAATATTACAATTGTAAATGTATAGACATCTAACAAGATAATCACAAAATACATAAAGTCTAAAAAACAGAAGTGGAAAGTTCAGTAATTGTTAACTTTTCTTTTTTAATCACAAGGTTATGAATTTTTCTCTAAATGTAGGTTTATCAACATATAGGATTTTTGTTATGAGATATTCTTGTTTTTGTTTGTCCCTAGATACTTTGTAATTTCAGTTTTATTTTAGCTTGGATCCAGAGTTATTTGGACAAGTTTTATTATTAATTTCTTAAGTTTTTAATGATCCTTCTCTTACAGATTTTTAATTCTATATTTGGATGTAGGATAGAGTCTATAAAAATCACCCCTTCATAACTGATAAAAGTTTCCTTTGTGGCCAAGAACTTGAGAGTTTAGAAATTATTTAACAAGAGAATAACATGTATTCTATTAATATCTATCAGTATACATGTATATTCCACGCATAACTATTCCATTGACTCTGCTGACTATATATGTGTATGTCCTTAGTACAGCATCTGGCGTAAACTTAGCATGATGTGCGTATGGAAAGGTGTGCTTTTAACGAGTCTTTTTATTTCTGGACATTTTGATTTTTGTATTTGCCATATGGTATGATGCCTAAAGGTCTATATTTTCTTCACGGATGTTTTTGTCTTTTAGCATCCCATCACATCTCTTTTTGCTACTTAATGCTTTTGGCCTTAAATTCCCCTTTATCTGGTATTATCACGGCCACTTATATTCCCCATCCTTTTGTTTCAATTTTTCTTTGTATCATTGTTTTATTGTGTTCGAATAAATAACATATAACTTAGTCTGTGTTAAAATCCAATCTTTTTTTTTTTAAAAGATTTTGTTTATTTTAGAGAGAGAGAGAAAGTGAGCATGAGCAGGGGGAAGGGTTAGAGAGAGAGAGAGAAGCAGACTCTCCACTGAGCAGGGAGCCCAACCAGGGACTCGATCCCAGGACCCCAGGATCATGACCTGAGTTGACAGCAGATGCTTCACCGACTGACCCACCCAGGCGACCTGAAATCTAATCTTGCTGACAACCTCAAATCCAGTCTGGCCAAGTAAGTTCCTATTGGACTCAATCCTTCACCTGTAAACTCTGGCCCCAAAAACAAACATAAATGAGCAAGAGCTAATAGGTCCAGGCACAGCAGAATGAACAAAAGCACACGGACTCAGAGTGGACCCTTGAAAGAAGAGAGTGGCACAGCTGAGTTACCCATTGTCAGGGTTTTTAGCCTGATGGCTGGCCAAGCTCTGCGGGGACGACAAGCCCCAATAAATGCCCTCGATCCTTTCTGCGGGATCCTTCCTGCAGAGTCAGAGGACTGAGTTTGGAAGAACCCCAACCACTGGAAAGTGAGGAGGGATTCCGAGGGAGACAACTAAGGTTGGTGTGTCTGCAGTTGCAGGTATGAGCCTCACACCCCCTGGCTGATCCCTGAACCCTGCAGAGATGGGACGGTTCCCAGCTAAGGACTAAGAGTGGTCTGGGAGGTAAGGAGAACAAGAGAGCCAGAGTTTGCAGTTTGAGTCCCAAGATATTAATGACTTACTCAGACAGACAGACAACAAACAATCATATAATCCACCTTCTTCATAGGAGTCTAAAGAACTCAGTCTCCAAAACATGGCTCACCATGTCCAGGGTACGACCCACAATTCTTCGAACTATTTTTATTTCCCTACCTCTACACTCACACTCTCCTTCCTACAGCACCTGAGTTTTTCTGAGGATTTAAAGTTCTTGGCTTCACAACTATTAGTGTTTTCCTTTACGCAAGTGGTTCTCGACATCAGCAGCATATCTGATTCGTCTGGGAGCTCCCCTCCCAGAGGTTTTGTCCTAACTGATCTTGGAGGCAGCCCTGGCATCCCACAGCATTAACAGCTGCCCAGGGGCTCCTGACCTGCAGCCCGGGTTGGGGTGACTGCCAGCGTCCACCCTTCTCCCCGACCCTCTGGGGAGAAGCCACTCTGGTCCACCTGCCTCCCCACCCAGCTCACACTCCACCCGGCCCCAGGACGGGCGCCTCCGCTGACCACTGACCGCTGTGGGGCTGAGGGCAGGATGCAGGTGGGGAAGAGGGCTTCACCTTCCAGGCTGCCCCACATCACCCCCCAGCCCCCACCCCAGGCCCTCCAGTGGCTGGAATACACTTCCTGGGGGCGGGGAGAGCGCTGGGAGCCACTCCCACCTGGGCAAGGGTTTCCCCCTTCAATTCAGCCCTTTTGCCTCCCATCTTCCAAGCGTTCTTCCCTAGTTTCTGGTCCTCAGACAGCTCTGATTTTCCTTGCAAACAATTTGGTCCCTTCAAAGCCCCTGGAAAGCTGACTCCGGTAGGTGCACACTTTGTAGGGAGAGGAGGTAAGGAGATGGCCTGTCCTCCCAGCACTGATTCTCTGCTCCCCATCTCCTTCCTGGGAATGCTGCTGACCAGCCGTGTGCTGGGTGGGAGAGAAGAAGGGGAGATGAGGTCTAAATATTTTGGGAAATGAACAAATGATGATTTTGGCTAAATTTAGAATTTTTTTAGTTATGATTTATAGTCATTGTTTATAAATATATCATCAGAAAACAAAATATGTACAGACCTTAAAACCAGTTGATGGACACGTTTATATTAATTTTGGGTGAAAGGTCAGAAGAACTCTCCAGTGGAATACATGGAAGCTGGTAGGAACTAGCCCTTGGGCGAGTGGCTGGCCCATTTGCAGATGGCGGGGAGCATCTGTCCAATAACTAAGAAAGCCTTGAGTTCAGACTATTGGAAATTGAATTATGAACTATTCTGAAACCCAGTGAATGGATCATAAAATGATGGATGCCCTGAGCCAAGCTCTCTGTGTTTGGGTGGTTCCACTGCTCTATTGTTTGAGATGACAGGGTTTTCCTCACACTCAGGCAGGTTTCTACACATGCGTGGTGACACGTACATTTTCCACATTGATGTAATTCACTTGGCCATTTATACGAATTATAACGGAAACTTTTATACACTGGCAGAAGAAAGAGAATCATAAGCTACTGCTTGGAAATTTTTATTTTAGAAAATAAAATTGCCTTTTTCTTGGAGAGAAAAAGCAAAAGTAATGGCTTCTGTAGCCTCATGGGAATAATGGACGGATGACACAGAGGCTTGAAGCCGGAAATACTGTTGCAAGTTGCAAGCCCAGAGTAGATCATGAGTATTTAAGATGGATAGAAATAGACTTTAAAATGTAGAGAAACAAATTCTAAAACATTATTGTAAATATTAAGACAAAGCCAAACATCTAAAATGCTTTCTCTTACAATGTAGCAGCTCCTTCCTAAAGAGGTGTGGTTATAAGCTCTCCCAGGGCACCATTTGAAGAGCTCCCCTAGTGGCCAGACGCAACACAGGGACACTTCTCTTGTAATGGCTCTCTGAGAAATCTAGGAATTGATATAATTTAATAATTCATTGTTTATTAAATAAAAAATTGCAGTTATTTACAAGTCTTAGCATTTTGTCATCAGACACAAAATCTTTGGGGGTATGAAGGAAAAACTGGTTCAGAAGATTCCTGCAAAATAAGTTGTTAACCCAAGTTCGGGTCAGTTTGCAATTTTAGAAGATTCTAAGGGCAGAGCAGAGCTGGGCCAGGCAGCTACTGGGTGTGGCTATGGGGTCCGCACAGGCATGGGGAGACACTTGTCTTTGAGCCCCAAAGTCACAAAGTCTTCATCAAAGTGAGAAATAGAATGTCAGCAGCTCCCAATCAGAGAAAGACAATTATCATATGATCTCACTGATATGTGGAATTTAAGAAAAAAGGCATAGGATCATAGGGGAAGAGAGAAAAAAATGAAACAAGACAAAACCAGAGAGGAAGACAAACCATGAGAGACTCTTAATCTTAGGAAGCAAACTGAAGGTTGCTGGGCAGGGGGGTGGCAGGGTGGGGTAACTGGGTGATGGACATTGGGGAGGGTATGCGTTGTAATGAGCACTGGGTGTTATAGAAGACTGATGAGTCACAGACCTGTACCCCTGAAACAAATAATACATTACATGTTAATTAAATTTAAATTAAATAAAAAAGGTCAGTGGCTCCTTTGAAGCCTGAAGCACAGCTCCCTGGTGACCCTCAGAGAAACCACCATCCTGAATTTTATATTTATCAATATTAATTTTTCTTTGTAGTTTTACCACAAATGGATAAACCATTAAAAGATTATTTTGTTGGGGAAAGAAAAATCCCCTTTGCCTCTTACTTACAGCGGTGCTTTCTGAAGGAGACGTGAGGTTGGGTTGGGTCCCCACATTCTACTACAGTGTTCCCCTGGTTCCCCCCAAGCTCTCCCCAGGCCCTAGGCACTATCTCCTCCCTCTCCCTGTAACCTCAGTGTGCCTTCCCCCCATCAGCTTATGAAGATGGATACCCAGGTCAGGTAGGGGAAGCTCCCAGCCCCCACACCCCATCTGCACCTGAGCTCCACTTCGGCTCCTGCCATACTCAAGCACAATGTTTAACACAGTGCCGGGCACAAAACAGGAGCTCAGTGAATAAACGGTGGCACATAGGATTAGGACCAATGCTTGGGCTCCATGCAAACTCACTCCCACGTCCTGCCACATCTTTACCCATGTCTACAGTGTGGAAGGGAACAAGGGCCCTCAGTGACAGTTAATGGTCTATACAATAATCTAGTTGGTAGGTTACATCTGTGACATTGTGAGTATGAAATGTGGCAGCTAGGGATCCTCGGTGCCTTTATAGGACTGGATGGCCCATGTGTGGAGTGCCTCTCGTCTGTCATCAGGGCACCAGGGCTTCCAGCCCACAGCACTCCTGACGCATTTCCCGGAGCAGAACAGAGTGGATGGGTTGAACAGATAGACACTCAGCCACTCCCTCTGCCACTCTCCTCCTCCTGGGGGCACTTTTCTCTGCTGTGCTCTCTTCTCTTTTCTGTTCTTCCTTCTTGTCATACTTCCTGGGAAGGGCTGGTCTCTTGTAGATCCCCAGCCTACCGGAAAGGACTCTCCGCAAGAGCTGGGCGTAGTCTTCAGAGCTCTGGTTCTTATCAAGTGATTTTGTATTTTGATGCTGAAGACTTGCTTCTTCCAGAGTAAGGTGACTTTCAGGGTAGAGGCTGGAGGTGCGGGTGTGTTGTGGGTTGAGTTGTTCTTGCCCAAATTCATATGTTGACGTTCTGACCCCTAGTCTCTCAGAAAGTGGCCAATTTTGTAGACAGGGTTTTTACCAAGTTAAAGGTGACATAATTAGGGTGGCCCCCTAATCCAATATGACTGGAGTGCTTATTAAAAAAGGAAATTTGGAGACAGAGTTGCACATAGGAAGAAAGCCATGTGAACATGAAGAGAACTATCTACCCGCTAAGGAGAGAGGCCTGGAACAGATCTTTACCTCACAGCCATTGGAAGGGACCAAGCCTGCAATATCTTGATTTCGGGTTCTGGGCTCCAGAACTGTGAGTACATTTCTGCTATTTAAGCCCCACAGCATGGGGTAACCTTGTTATGGAGGCCCTAGAACATGAAAACAGGGTAGCTAACAGATCAGAGTTATTTAGGAAACCTCATGGTTCAAGGTAAGTATCATAGAAAGAAAGAGGGATGTGTATATATATATATATGATGCATAAGTACATATGTGTGTGTATATATACATTTGTATAGTCTTATTTTATCTATATATAAGAAATGGGAATCCTTTTAAATAGGGGAATGTCAAAGGGGTATCTATACCCCAATGTTTATAGCAGAAATGCCCATAACAGCCAAACTGTGAAAAGAGCCCAGTTGTCCATCAACAGATGAATGAATAAAGAAGATGTGGTATACACACACACACACACACACACACACACACACACACACACAATGGAATACTACTCAGCCATCAAAAAGATGAAATCTTGCCATTTGCAATGACATGGATGGAACTAGAGGGTATTATGCTAAACGAAATAAGTCAGTCAAAGACAAATTCCGTATGATTTCACTCACATGTGGAACTTAAGAAACAAAACAGATGAACATAGGGAAAGGGAAGGAAAAATAAAATAAGATGAAAACAGAGAGGGAGGTAAACCATAAGAGACTCTTGACTCTAGGAAACAAACTGAGGATTGCTGGAGGGGCGGGGGTGGGAGGATGGGGTAAGTGGGTGATGGGCATTAAGGAGGGCACGTGACGTGATGAGCACTGGGTGTTGTATGCAACTAATGCATCACTAAATTCTACTTGTGAAACTAATAAAACACTATATTTAATTAAATTGAATTTAAATAAAAAATTAAAAAGAAAAGGGGAATGCGCACACCTCTCAGCTGGCGTATTTAAATGGCGGCCAAATGCCTCCATCCTCACGGAGGGTGTCTTCTGTATCAGTATTATACTTCAGAATTGCATCTTGGGTGAGCGCCCTGAGGGCTGAATGGCTTATTTAGAAACATTTTTGTCCATTTGGGTTTAGAACATTCTGTTTGCCAAACATGGCTAAGTCTGATGCTTCTGATCTCTCTGACATAAATCCTCATTTAAATGTTCAGAGTCCATACCGACTGTAGAAAGAAACCCTCGTGTTGACTGTGGTCTGTCTCTGGGTAGTGCTCACGGCATTTGCAGGACTCGGTGCAGCTCTGGAATGTTTGGACTATTTCAAGGCAAGCGTGTGTACTTTTGATGTTTTCAGTGCAAGTATGGGAAAAATGATGTGCTTCTTTGCTTATGTCCCCAAATATCCCTTTTCTATTCCAATGATAGTGGAGGTGGCTTCCTACTTTTGATGTTCTTGTATGGTGAATTTTGAACATGATCTCTTTTCATTTGGCCACAAATTCTCAAACTATTTTATTGGTATCCCCTTGGCTTAGTCTCCTGTTTAAACACAAATTTCCCCACTCTCTGGATTTTTCTGTCCTCTTTATTTTCAAAAATATCTTGAAATTCAGTGATCCAACTACAAAGTTTAAAAGGGATATTTTCGATGAAGAATAGAAGATTCGCAAAAACAAAACGATGACCCAAGATGCACGAATAAAATTGCAGGGAAAGCCATCTAAAGAAGACAGCTGCACAGGAAGGTCTTTGAGCTCAGGGCTGGAGGGGGAGGTGCTCTATCTAGATGGAGTAAATCTCTTTGGCAGGGATCTGTAAGAAGAGGGTCAGGGGACTGAGAGGTGTAAGATCTTTCCTTGAGGAAGATTCTATTATACCGTAGAAGGAGGAAGCCAAAAGAATCACTCACTCTGTGGTCTGCCCAAGAGGGTCTTCTGGCTGGAAAGAGTAGAACAATATATAAAGGGAGGTAGACATAGGGGAGGTGAAAGGAGATCCACGAAGCCTAACACGCATTTACATGGCGGACGGACACGTCAGCTTCAGATGCGTCACAGCCCAGGGTAGTCCTCAGGGCTCCTGCCAGACACCTTTGAGAACTCACAGTCGTGGGTAAGGGTTCCAAAGACTGGGAATAGGCTCGTGTGAATTCTTTTCAGAAAAAAAGGGGAAAAACAGAGACTCTCTGGACTGGTAAACGTCAAGTCAGCCCTTGGTAGCTTCTGGAATGGTGTGTGAAAACAGATGGTTTCTGAGCATTCACAATAGGAAATAATGAACACTGAGCGCCAGCTTAGGTTCCCAATGAACCGTAATCAATTAGCCTCATTTCCCTTCTTGTGTTTAATTAGTGCAGTTAGGAATACTGTACACATGTTTTCATCTCATTAAAACACTTGATGAAGTTTCTCATATTCTTCGACAAGGTGGAGAAAGGGGGGAATCTGAGGCCAGCAGCCGGAAGGTGGATTCTTAACTGATGAATGACTGTCTTTAAATGGAGCCGATTAAGGACATACTGTTGAGGTAAAGAGCTGTAATCTTGGGCCACACGGTTCTGTCCTGGGATGGTCTTTGCTGTCAGTCATGCAGATGAAGATTTAGTAGATTTGCCTGTGAGACTGCAGGGTCCCTTGCAAGCTGTCTTACAGACATTCATGTCCCACGTGAAGCCTTGGCTAATGACTCGCACGTAATGGCTTATCAGTGAGTATTTGTTGAGTGAATAAATGAAGAAACAGAATGCTTATGAATTAAATTTGCAAATCACAAGAAATCTGAACGGAAATTTCCATTGAATACTGAAGATTAAAAGTTTCTTTAAATGGTGGAACATTTACCAAAAACCAATATAAGATTTAAAAAGAGGTCCTTTCTGTGTCCTTGGCCATGTGGGTCAGGGTGGCCTGACCTGGGGGTCCTGCGTTGAGAGGCTTCAAAGCCTTATTAAAAACGTGTGGGTCCCCATGAAGCCCTACTTTACCAGGAGATCTGGGTAGGAATGAGGTTGATGGGTTTCATTGTTTATAAAATCAAGAGTGCTGATAAAAGAAGTAAAGCTTTGAAAGCTTTGAGTCCTGCACCTGCTCACGGCATCCTTAGTTAGTTCTACTTGGAGTGCACATCAGATGAACGTCAGTCTGGCCGTAAATCTCAGAAGCTCTGTCAGGTGGGAACATGGAGCATCGCTTGTAGACGTGGTATTTCCTTTGTGGCATGGATAAATGCACGTGAAGTGCAAAAAAAAAAAAAAAGGATTTAAAAAGAGTAAATATATATTTTTGCATTTAGTTTACTGTCTCCCCCTCCCCCGCCCCAGCTGCATGTGCTATGGCTATGCTGTGCTTATGGTTGGGGCTATGGAGAAGATCAGCCCACACTGATAGAAAAGTGATGTCCATCTGGTCCCGTCATTGTCTGTAGTGGTCAGATCACACCTAGAGTCTTGTATCTGTTCATAGGTGTGCCATATTTTCGGAGGGATTTTACAGATTGGACCAAGTCCAGAAATGGGCAGCTGGAAACCATCATTTTACAGAACTAGTTAAAAGGACGAGAAACACTTAACTGAGGAAAAGAGAAATTTAAAGGTGAAGCGATTGCTAAATTGTGCACCACATTAGTGCTGGCCCGTGAACCAACCACATCCAAATCCACGGGGCTCATTTTCAAAACCGAGGATTTCCAAGACCCGACCCAAGATCCTAACCAGCTCCAAGAACCTATGATAAGACAAGGGAGAGGTATTTTTACAGGCGATCATGCATGTATCATCCTAGGGGGCATTCGTGTAGACGGAGAATCCACTGGGACCCTGGTAGTATAGGTGTTGGAAGTGAAGGGACTCAAATCAAAAAATCAAAACCAGACGAACAACTGGGTGTGGTGGTTGACAGGTCTAGTGCTGGGTAAATGGTCTTCCATGCGTGGTGGAGAGCTCCCTGCCCCTCAGAGGTATAGGCGAGAGTGGATTACGAGCATGCTATTAAAAAAGACTCCAGCTTTGGGAGGGAAGTTAATTTGGAAAAGCTCAAAAGTTCTTTCGTTAATTCAACAAGTATTGATCGAATGATACTACAGGGCTGAGCGAGAACAAGGCCCTGCCTTCTTGGAGTCCACATTTTATCATGTAATGATTTCAACAAAGTCCAGCCTTAAAGAAGCCCAAAGTAGGAGATGGAAAAGCCATAGGCAAGCAGTTACACAGGGAAACATGTAACTTAGACATAAATGTATTCCCATTTATGCAGCAAAGAATTAAGTGGAAAGAAAAGAAATGGGGAAAACTGATTTTGAGTGTAAATTTAGGCTAAAAATGTTGGCAAGTATATAAAGTGCCATTAAGTATTCTGATTTATAGACATATAAAGTTAGTGCTGCTATAGTCAAGAGAGTGAACTCCTGATGCTTTTTAAAGAAGATTTTATTTACTTATTTTTAGAGAGAGGACATCGCACGAGTGGGGCTGAGGCAGAGAGAGAAGGAGAGAGAGAATCTCAAGCGGACTCCGCGGAGCCCGACATGGGGCCTGAGGTGGCATTAGATGTGGGGCTTGACATCACCGTCTGAGATTGTGATCCGAGCTGACATCGAGAGTTGGGCACTGACTGCACCACCCAGGTGCCCCACCCCTGATGCTTAATAAGGCCTCAGATGGAGGAGAATACTAGACAGGTGGGATGGTGATCCCAGAAGGGAGACACATGGGGTATCTTCTTTTACTCATTGGCGTTGGTAAAGGGTTTCTGCAGGCAGTTCAGTTTTTAGAAAAGGACACTGTCTTAATAATGTCGTTGTGCTGTCTTCCGGGATCAGTCAGAGGAAATTTAAATCCAAATGTTCTCTTGCCGTCAGTGATTAGCTTAGCATTATTATAAGAACAATGCCATTGTATTCCGCGTATGCACATTCTATGATTTACCTGAGTAATTTAGGGCTCCACAGAGTTTTTTTGGTGTTACCTTTGAATTTAATGTTAAATTTTAAAAACTTTAAAAATGCACAGGTTAGGACTTCTATTTCTGTCATGAATGTGATCCACATACCCTAAAAACCCTCTTGCTATTAAAAAACCCACCCTGGTAATACTGGATTACATAAGACAAAGTTTCTTCAGAATGGGAGGCTGGGCTTGCGAGAGATAGAGGCAGTATTCAGAGAACAACTGCTTGTGAATTTTCTAATCTCAAGGCAACAAACAAATTCTTCCATTTAGGAAGGACCACGAGACCTAAGCAGTAGAAATACAAATCAGCAACAGTGTTAGGAGTGAGCTGGACTGTTAGGTAGTCGGGGCCAGGGTCCCCAACAGGGAAATATGGAGGCGGGACTGTTAAAATAACACGGCACTGACATCCTCTTTTGCAGCTTAGACAGGACCGGACTAGCATTGCGCTAGAAGTGACTTCTGCAAAACGTCCTAAAATAAGTCAATTAACCACAAAAGCATCTGTCAATATCATGGGCGAGGGGCAGTTAAGACATAAGCCCCTAGATGTCAGCAAAAAAGACCTTCATCACATGGACATGAACCTAGTAGGTAGACGGACACGTGACCAGAGCCCTGATTGGCACAACTCAGCACACCCTGATTGTTCAAGACAGTTCTGCAAAAGAGCTCATAAAAACCTCTAAACTTAGAAACTCTGAGGGCAACCCTCTCCGGCCCCTCTCCCTCTCTGGGAGCTTCCTACTCTTGCTCGATAAACTTTGCTTTGCTGCCCACCACCCTCCGTCTGGTCTACCTCTTCATCCTTCGAAGCAACGTGACCAAGAACTGTGGGCACTAAAGGCAGAGAAATCCTGCAGCAACAGGGGTCCCATGGACATGAACTGGCAAAATACCCCAAATGAATATCGTAAAGGTGACCAGGGAGCAAAGTCAGGTGACCCACGAACAAAACTGAGATGCCACCAGACTTCTCAAGGGCAGCGGCAGCGATCGAAGTCAGGAGGCAGTGAAGTAATGATAAGAGCATGGCAGGGTTGGCTCTCAGTGCTTTACCTTCAGTCTCTCCTTCAGTCTCGACAGCCCTCGAGGGCAGGACCAGTGTGGTTCCCCACGGGCCGGTTTGGATGCCAAGCTCAGACTCTGGGAGTCCCGAGCGAGCGAGGTCCTAGAGCTAGGGATCAGCAAAGCCCGCTGGATTGTGGGGATTCTGCATACGGAGCCTGTGCTTATAAGGATTATGCTCGCACAGGAGCATTTTCAAATAGCGGAGAGAAAAATCAACTTCCATCTAGAATTCTACAGGTGGCCAGGAATCACTGAAGAGTGAGTGCAAAATAAAGGTGCTTTCCCGACAAATAAAATGTAAAACAGTAGGCCTTCACTGAAAAGGACAGCTAAAAAAAAATAAAATAAAACACAGACTATATAAAATAACAAAAATAATGTGATGAGTTTGGGCTCTAAATAAAGGGAAGCTGAAGACGGGGGCGGGGGTGGGGCTGGACTCCGGACCGGGAAGTCTTGGTGATGAGGGAACAGAAGGCAAGCTGAGGACAAAGCAGAAACTGACACCCCCCCCCCTCCGTGGGATGTACGTGACATTCCCCAGGCACTCCTGGTTAACAAAGAAATAGTTAACCTATAGATACCACCATCGTGCAAGACTTAAGTCTCCCTCAGTTTTACAAATGTCTTTAGCAGTTTACAAGAACGAAGCATTTCTATCAATAACTGAGCTTCCGGAAGGCAATGTAGATGCAATTAAATGCCCTTATAATCTGCAGCCTCCAGGAAGTGCCCAACTATCTTCATGTTAATGCCTTATGAGAGGGGTAAACAGCCTTCACTTGACAATGGCAAGGCCTCTGGTATCTTGTGAGTCTTCCTTAACATATGAAAGTATTTTCTCAACCTCCCTTTTTCCTTTCCTCCCCCAACCCCATGGTGTATAATCAGCCACCCCTCACAACCCGGGGCAGCAGCTCTTTCTGCTCACGGGTCCTGTCCCCGTGCTTTAATGAACCACCAATTTTGCACCAAAGATGCCTCAAGAATTCTTTCTTGGTCATCGGCTCCGGACTCCACCCCACTGAACCTCACGTGTATTCCCCGACCTCATCATTGGCATCGCGTGGGCGGCCGGGAGGGCTGATGGATTTTGGACCAGGTCATGTATGCCAGCTGTCATTTTAAGAATAACCACCTAGGGGCACCTGGGTGGCGCAATCGTTAAGCGTCTGCCTTCGGCTCAGGGCGTGATCCCGGCGTTACGGGATCGAGCCCCACATCAGGCTCCTCCACTATGAGCCTGCTTCTTCCTCTCCCACTCCCCCTGCTTGTGTTCCCTCTCTCGCTGGCTGTCTCCATCTCTGTCAACTAAATAAATAAAATCTTAAAAAAAAAAAAAAAAAGAATAACCACCCAAAGCATAGAAAAAGAAAGCGTAATTTCCAAACTCATGTGGAGAAAAAGGGAAATACAGGAACCTTAATGTATCTAATAATTGTTTTGATATAAAACATTCAAAATCCCATCAATCCTCTTTTCTTGGTTTCTCTTATTGGATGGGAATCTAGTGTGACTCACGTCGACAGGGAGGACGCTAGCCTTCCTCGAGCGCCTGTGAGTGTGGCTGATTGGCTTGTGTTGTCTGAGTCCGTCTTCACAGTAAACCTGCAAAGAGTGCGTAAGGCCCCCCAAATCACAGATACAGACACTAAGGCTCAGAGAGTTGATTAACGTGCGATCACACAGCCTTTCCAAGGCAGGAAATGACTTCGAACATGATTGTCTGACTCCAGGCCAGGATATTTTCACTTCACTGGGGTCTCCAAACTCCCAAGGAGGGGAGAGCTTGGTAAAGAGGCTCTCTGTCCCTACATGTTCCCAGCGTTGTGTTATCCAGATAAAGTCTTGCTCCTTCTGTCCTTCAACTACGTGGAGAGGCTGCTGTGAAACAGAAGGTACAAATTAATGTAAACTGTACGAGGCTTTTTCATCAGCGTTTATCTTCCTGGGCAACAACACATGTTGTCACATGGTGGGGGGAGGGGGATGCGGGGTATCTTCTCTATGTAAAGAAAAGAAAAGCAAGCAGTCCTTTTACTAAATATGTGGGAATCCCTGAACTTGGCTTTTCACTCGAGACCCTCAAAGACTGTCGGGGTGCCTTCCGCCGCGGGCGCTGGACCCCGCTCTCCGCAGTGCACAGACTCATTCTGCCTTCCTGCAGGAAACCAAGCGCTCTGCCCCTCCCCCCACCTCTTTCGAATAGGTTCCACGGCCAGCATGGAGCCTGTTAACATGGAGCCTGTTATAGGCCTAGAACTCCCGACCCTGAGATCAAGACCTGAGCTGAGCTCAAGAGCTGGATGCCCAACCGACTGAGGCCCCAGGTGCCCCCGCCCCATTTGGTTTTAACTCTGCAAGCCATGCTATCTTCATCAGAGTTTAGTCAGCAATAAAGGATTTACAGAGATCTTTACGTGGGGTTTAGCACCTGCTGCTCGGACTCTCAGCTCGCCTTACCCTCCTCTGTTAGTTCCCTCATTGACTCATACATCTGGCCCTCGCTGAGGGCCACTGTGTGCCCGTTCCCACTGAAACCGCACACAACCCTTACGTCTGAGAGCATCTCAGCAGCTTGCCCGAGGTTATGAGCTTCTATATGGAAGGGCCTTGCCTTTAGATTCATTTGATAGGGCTCTCCCATTCTTTTAGTACCTATTTCTACTTAATCTCCTTTCTCAACATGGCAAATATTTATAAATTGATGCCTGTTTAATACTTCCTGTACTTGATCAAAAGACTGGGGTAATCTGCCTTTCTGTAACTCTTTATTTCTGTACCCAATCTGACCTGCTGTGTTTCTGGCTGAGTCCTGCTGGGGACTAAGTCAGCCCCCGGGGAGGAGGCAGGTGGGGTTCCCAGACAATGCAGGAGGTCGGGGGGGAGGGGGGGAGGAGAGTTCAGGCTGGTTTCTGGCCCGGGCAGGGTCACAGCCATGGGGACGTCATCAAGGGCAGAGCCTGGTGCCCGATCTGGCTGCTGGGCAACCTGAAGTCCTATTTCTGAGGTCCTGGCCCTCAGTGTCCTGCCCTACTGAGCACTTGTGTTCTCCTTCATATGGAGTTGAGCTGGAAAGATGACCAGCAATATGCTGTCCCTTTCTACCTGAACCTTCTTTTCAATGACAAATATAAATGCAACCGGGCAGGTGGGCCTAGGGGCCATGGCCCATCTCTTGGGAGGACCTGGAAGAGGTGTTTGACTCCTGCCGCCCCTGCTGGCCAGTTAGTATACCAGCCAGTCGGCCAAGGCCCGTGTACAGATGAATGGAGCCCCTAGGCCACAGCTGTGGGGGTCCCTGGGATAGTGGGATATTTTAAGTTGGGTCTATGTGAGTGTAGTATTTTCTCCCTTCTGAGAGAGTTAAATGGGAAAATGTACATGTCACAGAATAAATTTTTTAAAAAATGCTGAAATCATTATAAAATGGATAGGAAGGGATGAACCCACGAGCTTGTACCAGGTTGGTCAAAAGGAGACCCATCGCGTACTGGTCAGTGTGGATAATTCCTGGACAAGGGAGGCCGTAGGGGGAGACAAATCCTTCCCAACCTCCTGGGGCCCTTCCACTTGCCGAGATGACGGGCTGACCACAGAAAGGACGACAGATCATCACACCCCGGGTCCACACCGCCATCTTGGTTTCAGTTTGTCAGAAGTTAGAAGTGGAAATTTCATGACGAAATACCAAGTGATGGACATTAAGGTGGGCACGTGATGTGATGAGCACTGGGTGTTAGACGCAACTGATGAATATTGAACACTACATCTGAAACTAATGATGTACTATACGTTGGCTAATTGAATTTAAATAAATTTAAAAAATAATTTAATATTTTTAATAATTTAAATAAATTAAAATAATGGTGAACAAATTAAGTGTAAATCATACCTGTTTACATGTATCTATAATAATGAATCAGAATGAAAGAAAATATTTTCCTTTAAGGCATAATATATATACATTTATAAGGATATTATTGTCAATAATTACCTTAAGGTAGGAGCATATTACAGCCAGTGGAGATGGGCTTTATCTTTTCTTTTTTTTTAATTAAGAAAAAATTTTAGAGTAATCTCTACACCCAACATGGGGCTCGAACTCACTACCCCGAGATCAAGAGCTGCGTGCTCCACGAACTGAGCCAGCCAGGTGCCCTGTGATGGGCTTTACCTTAAAACATAAAGTGTATTACGATTATCCTCAATTAAAAAGGGTACTTACATGTAGAAACAAATCTTTCTGAAAACAAATCAATTGGTAGACAGTTAACACATCAGTTTTTATACTCGAACATGAGTACCCTTCTTTTCAACCTGAGAAGTATATAATCACTAAGACTGCTATATTAGCAACAAATTACTTTTATAAAATTAAGCTAGGAAGACTAAGTTTCTTTTTAGTTATTATTATTATTATTTTTTTTTTTTTTTTAGTGTTCTGGCTTTGATAAACAAAAGAGCTGTCATGATAGTTTTGACTTAATTAAAATCTAGAGAATGCCAACAAACCCAATTATTTTTGCTTTTCCTCCTTTTGTAAGGCAAAGGAGCCAATATTCATGTTTACCTACTGGCTGTTCAGGAAACCGCAGAGATATTTTGGGTGTAAAAGACATCTTAAGAGCTCCATGATTCTAAATATGGGGCCTGAATTTAGGAAAACAATATTCAAGTGACTCGTCAAAAGAGATTGGCCGTCAAACAGGAGATTTGTCATCTTGGCATCCTCATCAGTAAGGCTGAAAATACAGCATTTAAAATGGACGTGATGAAAGCTAACAAAACCGCAAGTAAGAATATTAATCCTCACCAAGGAAGACTAGGTGTCGGTATATCTAAAGTGACCTGACGCGCACTTCTGGCACCATCGATATGGAGAAAGCTTTTCTCTACCACAGAGTCTGTAGATGCCACTGCAATCCGCCGCTGTAGCTTTTCTCCATCACAGATTACAGCTTGAAACTCTGGGCAAAATCTACGTAGAAACTACCCAAGGACTCTGAAAAGTAAAAATAGCAGACAGATTAAGGACAGGGGTCAACATTTGACGCAGTGACTCATATGGGGTGAATTTTCTGTTCTTTTTTCCCCTCTCATTGTTTAATCTTTCAGTTCTGACCTGGGGGTTGTCCTGGTTGTGAAACTATGTAGCGGACGTGGGCAGCCAAAAGGAAGAGAATCCCCACGTTTCTGGCCACGGTGCCTGGAGAAGCGGCTGTGCAAATCTGAGACGGTGGAATGAACTCCCCCACCCACTTCCCCCTCGACCTTGTCCCAGGTTGTGGCCCCACTGTAGACCCCATCTTCCTGGCAGGCACGAGTACCTGAAGAAAGGGGCCCGTGCATTCCAAACAGCTACTTTTCTTCTCCCCTTGCTCTCACTGCTTTGCCCTGAGTAGAACCCAGTTGTGTCAGTGCAAGCTGCTGACACTCTTCCAGAAATTTGCTTTTCTGGGTGGGAATACAGGAAAGGGGGCGTCCAGGAGCCAGAGCATGGAGAGATAATTCTGACTTCGAAAGCTGAATTGACATTGAAACCACTGCCAGAGAGGCTGAAACAAAACTCATGGTCTGAACTTAACTGGGTTAGCTGACTGCTAAGATAATAATAATAATAATAATAATAATAAAAATCAACATTCTCTGTAAGATTTTAACATGACCCAGAATCTCACAACACAATATTGAAACTGTCCAGAATATAATGCATATTAATTCAACCTACAAAGAACCGAAAAATGTGACCAATCCTCAAGGGAAAACACAGTCAAGAGATGCCGACCCCGGGATTACGGACATGTAGGAATGATCACATGTGCACACTAAAGTCTTGAAGTCTTGAAGTGAATGGAAAGTTAGAACCTCTCAGCAGAGGAATGCAGACTAGACAAGGTAACATGGAAAGTTGAGAAGTGAAAAATGCAACTCCCTGAAATTAAGAAAACCTCCAGTATTGCTAGGCAGACCCAATAGCAGAATGGAGCTGATGGCTGACACAGGAAAGAACTAGGGGACTTGAAAACTTGAACAGAGACACAAATAGGGACCCCAGACTTCTCAGATTAGTAGAGAGTCAAGACAACTCAGCAAACCCCGAACAGGATGAAAATAAAGAAAAGCATATCCAGACACAGAAAAACAAAATTGCTAAAAACCAAAGAAAAAGAAGAAACCTTGAAGGCATCCACAGAGAAAGGAAACTTTGCATACAGGGGAACAAAGATTCAGGTGTCTATGGTGTTCTCATCTGAAACCCTGGAGGCTGGCAGGCAGCGGGTACAAGACTGGCTCAGCTGGGCCCTGAGCCGGTGTGGGGAGCCCTGAGGC
This sequence comes from Ursus americanus, assembly GCF_024610735.1. Lineage (NCBI taxonomy): Eukaryota > Metazoa > Chordata > Mammalia > Carnivora > Ursidae > Ursus > Ursus americanus. The sequence goes on from NC_142130.1 coordinate 93,792,495, forward strand.
CAAGAGTGGCTGGTAACCTGACACACGGGGGTACACGAGACAGCCTGAGCCAGGAGTTGCACAGAAGAGTCAGGCTCCAGTGCCAGAGAGGAGGCAGGAAGGGATTGCTGTCCAGAGGGTTTGGAAGGAGGATGGAAGCCTGGGCATGAGGACAGCAAACAAAATGGGATAGAAGGTTCTGGAACCTCCCTATGGGGGAGGGGAGCGGAGGTCTCCTGACTGATGGCCCAAACGGCTGCTTCTGCATGCGCTTTGCTTTGCTGGCCAGGAGGTGAGACAAACGGGAGGGTTTGGTGGGGAGTCCCTCGGGCTACTTCCTTCCTGACACTCTTCATACTCTTGGGAATTGTGACACGCACACTTCTCTCCCTCTTCACCTGGTGAGCCCTCCACGGGCTGGGACCCTTCTTCCTGAAGGACGCACCAGGATGCGCCAGTTGATTCTATCTTCGTGTCTAGCACTGTGCCTGGCATACGATACCTCCCCGCGTGGCACAGAGGAATCAAGAAAGAAATCGAGTTTGTAACCACCACTTTCTGTCGTACGATTTTTATTCATAACGCACAGCAGGTTGAGGCAGGCACTGGCTGAGATGGCAAAGCCAGGAGGAAGTTGTGGCAGGGATTTTAACACTCAGTTGGGATTCAACAGGGGCAGGTAACCTGAGGTGGGAGCTCCGGGTGATGCCGGAAGACGCCCAATAAAAACGTTCTTGGCCCCAGTGTTTCCACGAGCTCTAGAGGCAGGTGAGATGTAAGGACCGGAAGCCACGGTCCCGCCCTTCACGGTCTGTAGAATCTCTAAGGAACTGGGCTCTGCACAGTATTAAGCAACAGTTTCTTTTACCGATGGGGAAATTTCACCCATTTTAAAACAGTTATCATTATCACTGAAAATACAGATGTAGTGAAATTTATAGGGCTTCATTTAGGCATTGAACACTTAAACAATTTTCTAACACAATAAAATAAGATTAGTGATGTGTCTTTTTTAGGAGCTCTTTTCTGAGATGAAAACTTTTGATGTGGAAAATACCAGCTACCATTTGCCTGAGACCCAGGTGAATTACTCGAACGTCTGCCCATGACAGATGCCTGTGTCTGCGGCAGAGTTTTGCCCTCCCTTCATTGAAATACATAAAACTGTTTCTTCAGTTTCTAAATTTGTTGATTTAACGCCAGGAGTTCAATTTCTTCCAGAATTTATTCACTAGCAGCATGACACTGCACTTTCTCATAGGAGGGAGTCCTTTTATGGTTGACGATAATTCTATCAAGATGATTCCATGAAAACGTCCTGTTTATAGTTCTGGAAGTGGAGCTCGGATTACAGAGGGGGTCCTCGTTTGTTTGTACGCGGCTCCCACCAGGATGCCTTGTAGAAATAGTAATTGCATGATGCTACTGCTTTTGAGCAGATAAATAAGAACTGATGGTTTATGGGATCACATAATTTCCCAAAGTCCTTTCCCTGTGACCAGGACTTGAAGTAAGTGGCAGAATGAACAAAAACACCCTCCCCGCCCTATGGAGCATGACCAGAGTCAAAAGGACGAAGGGAGACCCAAGTTTTGTTGTCCTTCCTGGGCCCCCATCACTGGCATCCTCTCCCCACCCCATGTCCCCAGCCCAGAGGCCCCTGGCTCTCCAGGGACATTGCTGTGGCCGAGACTGCTGTCCTCCGCAGTGCTGGGCATGGCGTCCTATTGAAATGCACCCGTCTTGTGTCCCAGCACACAGCCTTACGTGCCACCGCTTCTGCAAAGAATGCTCTCGTTTTCAATGCTGCTCTTCCATATTTTAGCCTGGATGGCTGGCAACTGGCTGTGTCCACGAATAAAAACAGCTGCCCCCACTTCCTCCTCCATCTGTGTGACGCAGAGGGCGGGCTTCTAGGGGGTCACGGGGGGCAGGCAGGGATTTCCTCCGTGTCCACTTGTGCACGATTTAACACTTATGTGCGAACCTCACTCGAGGCTCAGGGACATAAAACCAATGATGTGAGGTCTCTCTGTCCCCAAGTGAGGGGACAGGTATGTGAGCTGCACCCTCGGGGTGCCGCGTGGTAAGGTTGCTGCAGAGGCGGGATAGGCAGGGCAGGAGGATGAAGTCACTGACTTTGAGCTGGGGAGAGAAGGTAGCATTCGATGTGGGTTTTGATAGCTAAATAGGAGTTTTCTAGGGACCTGGGGAAGGGAGGCGTGGGCAGGAGGGTGACCAGTCATGTCCAAGTGCTGCGTCACAAATGACAGACTGTTGACATGGTTGGTGAGAGGTGCCATGCACCTTGTGGCTGGTATTGAGGCTTGGTGAGGAGTGGGGCCAAGTTAGAAATGGCCTTTCAGTGTGGGCATGCATCTATCCAGGTGCAACCACAGTTTTCAGCAAGGGCCTGATTTAGTGAGGTCTGATTCTTCTCACAGTGGAGCTCAGGGAGAGACCAGTCATGGAGTGGCCGTAAAAGCACTAGATAGTGGGGCCTGGATTGGGGTGGGAGGAAGGGCTGGACTCGAAAGACGTGCTCAGGGAGAATGGACTGGGTTTTGTGATGGAGAGACAAGGGAGTCTGGCCTGGGTGTCAGGCTGAAGGGTAACAGTATAGACCCAGAGGGACAGTCATGGGAGGTCCAGATGGCTGGTGGGGAAGCTAATGAGCTCAGTGATGATGGCCTGCCTGATGGGTCCCTTCCCTCATGGATGGAAAGATCTCAAACGCATCTGTCTGCTGTCTCTGCTTCCCACCCCTCGCCCCACCCGCTTCCCAGTCTCGTGAGCCTTGGCAGTTGCTGGAGAACAAAGAGACGGGGGAACTTTAGGGAGAGGCAGAGTCATGGTCCAAGCCACCCCAGCAAGCCCAGGCTCCCAGGAGGTGCAGCCAGACAGAGGTGCGGCATGGCCGGGAGGAAGCCTGACCGCACATCTCTGTTCATGGTAGGAATTTCGGCTTGTGTTGGTATTTTCATGCCTGGTCATTCTATAAATGGGAGCCAGTCCATTGATGAGGCGCTGGGTTTCATCCAAATGGGTAGATTTGGAGCTTCCTGCTTTGTCATTCACTTTTTCTTCAGACAAGGCATCTGAGAACTGCATCCTTCCCTGGCGGCATCGGAGGCACGAAAGGTCAGCGAGTGCTGAGAAAAGCGTGTGTTCCTGGTCTGGGGACAGAGGGATCCAGCCCTGAAAACAAATCTCATTAACACTTGGCTTTTAAAGCACTCGGTTTTGTTTCCAAATGTAGTAGTTATTCTCTGCCTCGTGGGCTTTGAGAAGAGTGTGCTTCCACCCCCACAAATGTCAGAGACTCAAGTCCCCTCCTCACCGACAAGCTTCTTCTCTGTGTTCATGGACTTCAGTGTCATGTTATGAGATCAGAGCAGAAATAACAGATGTATCACGTCATTATTTATTTTCCATTGATTTATTTTGCTTTATTCATTTATTCATTTATTTCTAATTTAAATTCAACCAGCTAACATATAGTACGTCATTAATTTCAGATCTCGCGTTCAATAATTCATCAGTTGCATATAACACCCAGTGCTCTTCACATCACGTGCCCTCCTTAATGCCCATCACCCAGTTACCCCGTCCCCCCACCCACCTGCCTTTCAGCAACCTAAAGGATCTGTACTTCAAAACTATAGAACATTATGAAAGAAATTGAGGAAGACACAAAGAAATGGAAAAACAGTCCATGCTCATGTTTTGAAAGAATAAAGATTGTTAAAATGTCTATGCTACCCAGAGCGATCTACACATTCAATGCAATCTATCAAAATACTATTGACAGTTTTCACAGAGCTGGAACAAATAATCCTAAAATTTGTATGGAACAGGAAATACCCCAAATAGCCAGAGGAATGTTGAAAAAGAAAACCAAAGCTGTTGGCATCACAATCCCAGACTTCAAGCTCTATTACAAAGCTGTAATCAACAAGACAGTACGGTACTGGCACAAAAACAGACACATAGATCAATGGAACAGAACAGAGAACCTAGTAATGGACCCTCAACTCTATGGTCAACTAATCTTCAACAAAGCAGGAAAGAATACGCAATGGAAAAAAGAGAGTCTCTTCAACAAATGGTGCTGGGAAAGTTGGACAGCCACATGCGGAAGAATGAAACTGGACCATTTCCTCACACCATACACAAAGATAAACTCAAAATGGATGAAAGACCTAAATGTGAGACAGGAATCCATCAAAATCCTAGAGGAGAACACAGGCAGCAACATCTGTGACCTTGGCCACAGCGACTTGTTGCTAGACGCGTCTCCAAAGGCAGAGGAAACGAAAGCAAAAATGAACTGGGACTTCATCAAGATAAAAAGCTTCTGCACAGCAAAGGAAACAGTCAACAAAACTAAAAGGCAACCTACAGAACGGGAGAAGATATTTGCAAATGACATATCAGATAAAGGGCTGGTATCCAAGATCTATAAGGAACTTCTCAAACTCAACACCCAAAAAACCAAATAATCCAGTCAAGAAATGGGCAGAAGATTTATTTTGCTTTAGGATGTTATTACCCAAATTGGGGACCAAAGTTGGAACATTAGCCCTACAACAGGCTCTTTGGAAAATGGGTTGCATTGTTTGGTAAGTTTGGAAAAGGTTGCATTCCTATGTTCCTCTTGAAAATTCACAATCCATAATAAAGGCTCTGAGAACTCCTGGCTAAAAAAACCGTAGAGTAACATACACACGATGACCATAATCACCAATAGTGTTTTATATACTGAAAGTCGCTAGGAGAGTAGATCTTAAAAGTTCTCATCACAAGCTAATAAAACTGTAATCATGTGAGGTGATGAATAGTAACCAAACGTACTGCGGTAAGGATTTCGTAATACGTAGGCGCGTCGGATCATTACGTTGTACAGCCTACGCCCACTCAGTGTTATGTGACGGTTACAACTCAATAAAATCAGGGAGAAGAACCGTATAGACAGGGTCTCCCAAAGTTAGTGGTTAGTACCTGAGACCCTGGACCCTTTTTTTTTTTTTTTTAAGATTTTATTTATTTATCTGACAGAGATAGAGACAGCCAGCGAGAGAGGGAACACAAGCAGGGGGAGTGGGAGAGGAAGAAGCAGGCAAATAGCGGAGGAGCCTGATGTGGGGCTCGATCCCAGAACGCCAGGATCACGCCCTGAGCCGAAGGCAGGCGCTTAACCGCTGTGCCACCCAGGCGCCCCGCTATTTTTTGTTTTTTAAGTACATTTTTCATGTCCAGGGACCGACTTTTGTAAATGTTGCGCTGGCATAAACCATGAGAACCTTAAAAGTCACGTTCCTGAGTCCCTGAGAAAGGAAGAAGCAAGTACCACAGGCGAAGGATGGCAGGGCTGGTCTGGGGCCTCCAGAGAGGATCTTACTCTCTTTTGTGTCAAGTTCTTTCTTCCTTTTTTCCTTTGTCTCCACTTTTTTTTTTTTTTAATTGCTCTTTACCCTTTTTCCTCAGGCAAAAGTGGGGTAGTTGGTTCCTTATCTCTTTTGAAAAGTTATCTCAACCAACTTCCTGCCTAGGGTCTCATGATGGATTATTGGGTTCCCTCCTTTGAAACAAATCTGAGCTAACCTCTGCCAGCTCCCCATTCGTTCAGACTAGAGTGAGATGCACTACTTCCTTAATTCTTCCCCCCAACTTTAAATCCATAACATTTGTGGTAAAAAGCAGGGGGAGGAATCGGGCGGGCTAATGAACTAATGGACGGACGTTATCGCTTTAGGTTCTTTCTAGCTGGTAAGAGATTGTATTACATGGGCCAATTATATGACCTCTGTGGGGGTCCGTATGCTCCCCCCGCATAGTGGGGATCTAATAGCACTTGCCTCACAAAGCTGTAGTGAGAACTAAATGAGTTATCACATGTAAAACATTCAGAATAATGATTGGCGTAGAGCTTCAAGAGTAACTACCGGTAATTCTACTTCGACAAAAGATGGCTGAGCGACTTTCCCTAAGTGAGCTAGGATCAATTCTTCCTCCCAGGCTTTACGCAGTAAAACCAATAATGAGAAATTCTGGAAAACAGAGTCTTCACACCTCGGCATTACTTGGTCATTCACCAAGCATGGCTAGCCCTTCTTACTTTATTTTGGAGATCAAATGTGCTTCTGCAGGCACTCGAACAACCACACAAAGGACCGTGGAATAGCAGAGCTGGGGAGGGTGTCCAAGAAGGGAATCCGAGGCCTGGGTCCTGGACCTCTGTCTCCCCCGCCACTCCCCGCTGTTTAGAGATGTGCTCCCGGGTCATTCGCCCAACCCTCAGAGCTGGCATGTTCGGAGGGCTCACCGCGTCCCAGACACAGTTCCAAGCACCTTCCTGACATCCCCATTGTGGATGTGGGGCACGGAGGGGACAGGGCCGGTAGGTGGCTTGGAAGTCCATGCTGCCAGTCCCTGTTGGTCTTGCACAGTGGAGTTATTAGAAGCTTGAACGGGACTGCCTGCATAAGAAGTGTTTTAGAAGCCAGAGTGTCTGGGGAAAGTCGCTTTTAGTTCTAGTGTGATTCCACACTATGGAAGAAGGCCGACAAAGCAGCACACTGAGATTAACGTTCGTTTCCTTGCCCCACCCTGGCACAGCCACAGGTGGGCAAAAGGGAAGGAGTTATCCAGAAGTTAGGAGCCTGAGGAGAAGCAGAAGGGCCCCAGAGTAAATCACCAGAAGCTGCCCATACCTGACCTCCCTTGGCTTCCTCCGTTTGCTACTGCGGTTCCATGAATCATGGTGCTGAGAACTGGAAGGAATCCCCCATCGTCACATGTAGACCTGTGGAAGCATCGTGGGGCATGGTCCTGGGCATAGCATGGTATCCCTGGGGCAATGGAAGGAAGAGCGTTAAGGGGGCTGGAGGCTGCCTCCGTCCCCCAACAGAACGGCTTTGACCTAGCTCGCTTCCAGACGTTGGAGGCCCACACACAGTGCATTTGAAGAACGAAGATGGAACACAACAGACCAAGTCCAACCCGTGATTAGAATCAATTGACTCGGGGCACCTGGGTGGCTCAGTGGTTAAGTGTCTGCCTTTGGCTCAGGTCATGATCTCAGGGTCCTGGGATTGAGCCCCGTGTCAGGCTCCCTGCTCCACGGGGAGTCTGCTGCTCCCTCTCCGCTCCCTCTGCTTGTGCTCATTCTCTATCTCTCACTCTGTCAAATAAATACATAAAATCTTAAAAAAAAAAAAAGAATCCATTGGCTCTTCCTCTGTACTCCCACCACATTTCGTTAAACTTCTGTTAACATTCCTGTCCAGATTCAAGTCCTAACATGGTCACTTCCTGAGAAGTTGGTCTTCTGTCACTGGCTGTCCCTGAAGGAGAAAAGGAATCACTCAGTGTGTGTGTGTGTGTGTGTGTGTGTGTGTGTGTGTGTGTGTGACCTCCTCAAGAGATGATCAGTGTCTTAAGCCATTGCTCCAGAATGTAGACGTTTGAAACGAATGCCGTTTTGCAAAAATGGCGCCGGGACTCAACACTCTCCTCGAGAGTTTTCTCCAGGAGCTGTTTGCCAAGCTCAGGGTACATGAAAATCTCCTCGATCACAGAAAAATCTTTGAGCGTGAAGTTGATTTTCAGTCTGTCAGACAATCAGCACCACACAGCCGGCGTCTCTGCCGAGGCCGCCGTGAGGCCTAGAGCCCAGGCTTCCCGAGGGGCCGCACGCGCTCTGAGGGCCGGGCTGAGGTAGGGGTGCGGCTCTGCGCTCCCGCGACGAACTGAGGAATCAAAACAAACAAAAAATACCTCAGAATTAAGTATTCTAAAAAACGAGGCTGTGGGGCTCCACAGGGGTGTGACGGCACTACTTGAAGTAACCTTCACGACAACTCTGTCGTCACGGCCACCAATGGTGGCGCCAGCTTACCGAGGGGGGTTGGCACAACCCGGGGACCAGGCTCCTTGGGTCCCTACGTCTCATCACCTCCATAGCTCGGAACTTGTGTCCTTGAGATTCAAGGGGAACCTCTGTTGTTGGACTCCGGGGTCTGGTTAGGTGTCTGTGCTCCCGAGCTCACTGGGGACATCAGGGGGGCACAGACCTGAGGGAAGAATGGCGCACTGGGCCGAGCTCTGAGTAGCGATAGCCTACCGACAGCTGAAAATCGGTGATTATTTAAGCATCCTTGGGTTTTTCATGTGCCAAAAAATTGCATTATTCTAGAATAAACCCAAAATAAGATAAAATATCTATAACAAAATGAGAAACACAAAGCTTCCTGAAGCAAGTTTGTGTACCGTTCCCTACACTTTGGCCATCGCCTGATGGCTAGAGGGCTTTATTTTTTTCAGAGGTGGCCAAGGTCATCTGAACTCAGTCTTCCTCCCTAATCTGATACCATTTTTTTTTTTTTTTAACCAGTGTAGACTGCCCTTTGTAGCCCCACTCTGAATGTGGATCCCTTCATTGGCTGGGAAGGTGTGAATGCGGGGCCACATGCGCCCCCACCTGGAGGTGTGACTGGCGCAGACTTGTGTTATAACCATGTGGGCCAGCATTCCCGAGGCCCCCTCCGAGGGGGCAGGATTCTGATGACCCTCTGCAGGCCCCACCTGGTGGGGGGAACAGTCAGTTTCTTTGTGGTAGGTGTGGTCCGCCCAGGTGGGGCCGGCTTTTGTGGTCTATGCAGGTTGGGTGTCCTCTGCTGGGGCAGGCACACAGCCAGCGAGGACCCCAGACCCCAAGCAGCAGCCACTTCCTCCCGAGCCCTGGTCTCAGTTCCCACAGCCCTTCCCGTTGCTCTGTGAGAGCTTTGTTTAACGTTTCATTAAGCTGCTTTGGTCCTGAAAAACGTAATTCTAATTAGTACAGTGGCTTCCCTGGGAACGCCATTTGCCAGGCCTCGAAGAATCTCTAATCGGTCTGTTAATTTGCATGAGGGCCCTTGGGACCGTCTCAGCCGAGATGCTGGTCTCAGCCGAGACGATGGTTCCACCCGGTCCGAAATGCAGGCTTTCCCGCTGGCAGCTGCCCTACCCGGAGATGGATGAGAAGTGGGCCAACATCGCCCCCCGCCCCCCCCCACACCCGTCATCACAGGCCTACACAAGAAGGGGAAGGAGCCTTCTCATTCTCTGCCTCTCACAACTCCTGAGACCCAACCCTGGGGCAGTTAAGACCTCTCTACTTTCCCCATTCTTTCCAGCCACTGCACGCGTTTCTGTCCATCCCCCCCCCCCTTATTTATTCAACAAGTACTGTTCTAGCATCCTCTCTGCGCTGGGTCCTCTGCTGGGGAGGCAGGGGTCTGCCCTGAAGTCCCATTCTGGGAGGGGAGGCAGAGTCTGCAGTGTTAGGCAGCGAAGCAGGTGGGGTAACGGGATGTGGAGTGAAGAGGGCGGCAGGGTGTGTGCCTGAGTGCTCAGGGAAGGCCTGCCTGGGACCTGGCATTGGAGCAGAGAGCCGAAGGCAGCCGGGGCAGGGGGGCATGACTATCAGGGGATGAGCATTCCAGACAGAGGGAAGAGGAGGCGCACAGATGCTGCGCTGGGGACGAGCTCAGCCTGTTCCAGGAGCGCGAGAAGGCTGGAGTGAGCGATGGAAGTGGGCTTTGGCCGGGGCCCCATGATGTAGCATAACGTTCCAGTCTGCCAATTGGCCCTTTTGCATGATGCATCACTAGGAAATACGTGTTCTGGAGCTATTTGTGGAACGCTGGGTCCCATTCCTTCCTGTCACAGCAGTCATTCTCAATCAGTGGCAATTTTGCTCCCTTCAGGACATCTGAAGAAAACTCTGTGTGTGCGTGTCCGTGCACACGTGTGAGTGTGTGTGTGTGTGTGTGTGTGTGTGTGCTCCTAACATCTAGTGGGTAGAGGCCAGGGTTCCTGCCAAACACCCCACAACACACGGAACAACCCCTACAACAAAGCATCGGCTGACCCCAGTGTCTACGCTGAGGGTGTGAATCCCTGTTTGGGGTTTCAGCAACCTGGGAGTCTGGATGTTGGACAGGCGGTCACAGGTGCCCGGCTCTGGAGAAGGTGTGGGGTGGGGGTGGGGAACAGCAAAATCATTCCCCAGCGGAGCAGTCTGCAGGGCTCACAGCTGAGGCCCACCCCGTAGTGAAGGGACAGAGCAAAGACTTTGCTAAGGTCTTGCAGTTTAGCAAAGGCCAGTTTTGGAGCCTGAACTATGAGCTCTGGCCCACGAGACTGTGCTTTATTTTCCAGACAGGGGTGTCCAATGCTATGCGATTTGTGTGCAGTGACCAACCTGGTCTGCCCTGTTCTATTAGCCCATTTCCACATGGTAATACTGAGCCACGGGCAGGTGAATTCCTGTCTCGGGGCCCTCCCTCTGCTGGAAGGTGCTGTGCTCTTTTCATCATTCTGCTCTCAGCTGGAATGGTGTCCCCCTCCTCCCCTTGCCTCTTTCTCTGGGCCCTGCATCTTCCTGGCTCCCTTCATCTCAACTGAAAAACCCCTGCCCCAGGTCACAGTCCCTCAGGATGCCAGAAGCCAGTCTGCTGAGTCCGCTGAGCTCAGGTGTCTGTGGTTGCCAGAGGTGTGGCTCTTACTGACAGCTGCCACACTGGAGGCGATGGGGAAGGTGGGAGAGAAGGGCAGGGGACCCCCGGAAAGGGCAGGGGCGTGTGTGAGCACAGGCTTTACCTGATTCACCCTCTGGGCGGGTGTCCCCTGCACCTAATGGCTCCCTAGGCAGCATCCTGCCAGCTCGTGCTGGCTAATAGCGCTCAGCTTTGAGTGCACCAGGCCCATTTGGTTACCCCAGGAAACTGCTGTATAAAAGCCGGGAGCCGGGGAGCGCGGGGGAGTTTAATCAGCCAGGCTGGGGATGGTGCTACACTGCTACTATGTTCTTACTCATCGGCCTCTTCACAGGGGGCCCTCCCCCCAACCCACAGCTCAGCCTGCTCCTGGCTCCCTCCTTTCAGGCTTTGGCACTCCATCTCACTCAATATTTTGGGGTCTCCTTCACCCTTCTCTCCAACATCAGCTTACTTCATCTTTGTGTGTGCAAGAAGGATAGGCTAACAGGGCGGGGGTGGTGGTGGCGGAGGTGGTGATAAGGCCTGGCATTGCCCTGAAACTACTGCAGATATGAGATTAAGGAAAAGAAATCGGATTACTTTGGTCTGGGCAGGGCCCGGGGCCCTGGGAATTTCAGGTGACGTCAGTGTGCAGCAGGGCTGACAACCACTGAATTAGATGATCAATGATATCTTTCCAATTCGTATAAAAAATACATGTGTATTATACATAAATATATGTATATTTTTCCTGCCAGGGAAAGCTGGCTCCCAATGGCCCCAGCACATTGACCTCTCTACTCATCTGCCCACCTTTCGCAAGTCCTTGCCTTCTCGGGGCCCTCAGCCGCCTCATACGTGAAATGGGAATGGGAACAGAACCTACTTCAATTGGCGACCCTGAGGATTAAACAGCCCTCCAAACTCCCCATTCCTTTAGCTGACCTTGACTTATTGCTGCGAAACAAACCACTAGCGACGAAAATAGCCTCTTTTCTGAAAGGGGGGGAGGTACTCTTTCTGGAGGCATCTGTGGTTTGAGAAGCACAGAGCCGCACTGCCTTCCCTGTGCAGAGTATTCTCGAAGTTAACTTTGGGACCATCCCCCGGGAGGCCTGCAGGAGGGTAAACTCAAAGAATTGGCCTAAGGGGATATGAGCAAATTCCACCAACGGGAATGTCTGGTGCTGCATGAAGGATGCTCTTCCCCTCGGGGCTACGGAGGCGGAACACGCAGACAGCTCCTGTCGCCACCCCTGGCGCTCTCCCGGGTGGTCCTGCCCCTCCCCCGAGACCCGCGCCTGGCTGCTGGGGGAGGGGGGATCCCGGGCGCCCCCCACCCCGGCTCCACCCCCGCCGCAGCGCCCCGCGTCCCCGCCCGCCGCCTCACCTATCAGATTTCCCGTGCGCATCGCCGCGCGGCTCCTCCCACCTCCTAAAAGCCGTGCGGAGGGGACAGCCGCCCTCGGCCTGGACCCAGCGCCTGCGACGACTGGCCGCGCGCTCCTGGCTCTGTCCGCCGCGATGCGGCTCTGCGCGTCGCGGCTGCAGCCGAGCCGGGCCGCGGGGGAGTGCCGGGCGCACGGTGAGGCCGGGGGTGCGGAGGACCCGGTGCGGGGGCAGGGGCCGCGAGAAGTGCAGGGGTGCGGGAGGAGCGGGGCTCTGGGGGCGTGGAGATGCTGGGGGGGGGTTCCGGGAGGTGCGGGCGCGGGGGACGCGGGGGTCTGGGAGGTGGGGGAGCGGGGGGGGAGATGCGGGGGGACACGGGGGTCCGAGAGGTACGGGCACCGGGGCACGTGGGGGTCAGGGAGGTCCGGGCGCGGGGGACGCGGGGGTCCAGGTGAGGGCCCGGGGAGTGCTGGAGGTGCATGCTCTGTGGGGCAGCGGGGGCTGGGAGGTGAGGGCGCGGGGTTGGTGGGGCGCGGGGCCAGGGCGCGTGGCTCCCGGCGGGGGAGGGGGGCGCTTTTGAGTGCCCTGCGCTCAGGAGGACCGCGGGTCCTCAGGCTTGTCCTGTTTCTTTTTTCTTTTTAAATTAAGGAAAGGAAGATAGTTACAGATCAGATTTCATCAAACTTGGTCTATCAGTGCATTTATTTTTTTTTTTAAATTTACCTTGGTGGGTTTTTTTTTCCTTTGATGAGAACATTTAAGTTCGACTGTCAGCACATTTAAACTACATAACACAGAGCTATCAATTATGCTCATGGTGTTATGCATACATCCTCAGGACCTCTCCCTGTTTCCCCCACCTCCTAGCCCCCGGCAACCACTTTTCTATTCTCCTGAGTTCCACTTTTTTTTTCTTTTTTAATTTTGCATATGTTATATTGTGCAGTAGTGTTTTGCCTGGCTTTTTTTCCTTTTTTCTTTTTCACTTAGCATGATGCCCTCCAAGTTCATTCGCGTTGGCAGGATTTCCTTCTTTCTTAGGATTGAATACCATTCAGTTGTTCTCCGTATGTATCTGTCCACAGACACTCAGGTGATTTTTTGTTTTTGTCTTTTTCCTGTTTAGGTGTCTGACTTGGGGAATAATACAGCTTCCAATAGACAGCCGTTTCTGAGTCTGCAGTAATTGGATGTCGTGAAGTTAGTTTTCACCCTTCTTTTATGCTAGCATGACAAACTTACAAAAGTCCCTGTTATGTACTTGGCTGTTGTAAATATTAACATCACCTCCTCTCCCTCATTTGCTGTTTCTGCCCTTACTTCATGAAATGCAGGAGGGGAATTTAATAAAGATAGGCATCTGGGGAGGTGTCATTTTCCCGGGAGTGCGGGGAGTGGGGATGGCTGTCGAGTATTTTATAGATGGAGATTCCTAGAGTCACATTTGTGCATAAATGCGTTCTGATTCTGCCCATCCTCACACGTACTAAAATATTTTAGTGAAGTTATATGGTCTCGTACGTGCACATCTTTTATGGTGTTTCTTCTGTAACAGGTGCATGTAATATGCAAATAACTTCAAAGAGAGCATTTAATATCTTCCATTTAGTGGAATAAACAGACGGGGAAAGACACATGTTCTTGCTTATATGTGGAATCTAAAAAAAACACCCCCAAACTGAACTCATAGAGGGAGAGAATGTGTTGGTGGTTGCCAGAGGCGGGGTGAGGGCGGGTGGGGAAAATGGGTACAGGGCATCAAAAGGTACACACTTCCGGTTATAAGACGACTAAGTTCTGGGGATGTAATGTGCTGCATGGTAAAAATACAGGTATCTATCTCTTCTTTTAAGGAATGGCTGCATATGTAGTAAGACCTGTTTTCTGTCTTTCATTTTTCCCTTTTCAAGTCAATTCATCTTTTATAGTCCTTTGTTAGGTAAATTAAAAAATAAGTAAACTTTTGTGGTCCATTGGCATTAAGCTCCTGCACATGCAATTCAGAGCGTAAAGATATTTCGCTAAGTTGTCATCTGAAAACACTGACAAGGACAGTGTTGTCTTCTCAAAGGTTGTTCCAAATCACGGGCACCGTTTCTCTTGGAGAATTTCTAAGTGGGTACTTTGAAGAGACAAGGACCACCGTGGATGTCCGATTTTAGGAGCGTCTGCGTGCCTGACCGAGCTTCCTCGAGCAGGTGCCGATCCTCCTCGTTTCCTCAGAGGACGCCAGCCGGCAGCCGTCCTTCCTCGGGCCTGCCAGGCCGGCAGCAGCAGCTGCAGACTCGGGCCAGTTCGGACCGATCCTAGAAGGGTTTTGGGGGCTCCGTCGCTGCCTTCCTGAGCACGGAGTTGGCCTTGGCTCTGAGCCAGGCTCCGGTGTCCCAGGGGAACCCTTTGCCTCCCCAGGATGCTTGTCCATTTGACCCAACTTTGGATCAAATTTCTGCCTGGTTTTCTGCCAGGACTAGATCCTGATCCTGAATCCTGGTTCCAGTGGCCGTGAAATGCTGCTTGGTCCTCGTCCGCCTCTCTCCCCAGATGACAGGCATGCTGACTCGGATGAACCTGGCAGACCTCGAACTACCACATCTCTGTGCACCTGAACGTAACTGTCAACAGTCAGGAGCTCCCAGGAGCCTCGTTTGTGCTCCTCTCCCTCATGAGTGTCCTTGGGAGACCCCAGGCTTGTGACCTCCTGTGCTATTTTCCCGATCTTCCTCCCTCTGCTTCCGGTGGCATGGTTCTGCTTCCTCTCTCTGTCCCCAGGGAAGCCCCTTGAATGGGTGAGGGCTCCTTCCAGCCCTCCTAATGCCAGGCTCTTCTCCTTTGCCCCTGGCCTGAAGATGGGGTCCCTTCGAGCTTTGCGGCTGGTCTCCTGTGGGTTTTGATGACTTTTCTTTGCCTGCAAGGCAGTGCGAGTTGTCTGAGCCTGTCTGAATAGGACAGGTCAACGGGTGGCCAAGATGACTTAGAGAGATCTTGGCAACCAACATGGACTGCAGTTGAAACCCAGAATTAGGAGATTTGGGTTTCAGGTAATGAGACTCATTCGAAAACAAATCAACCTAGAATTTGTAGCAGAAGTCATTGGGGACGAAGTTGAGTAAATAAAGTAGCTGATCTTCCATTTACTCATTCAGTCAGTACTGTTGAGACAAAGGGCGTGGGCTCGACCCTGATGCCTGGGTTCACAGTGCCAGCTCTGCCAGGAACTTGTTGTGTGACCTTGGGCATGTTCCTTAATTTCTCTGTGCCTCAGTTTCCTCCATTGACATCTGAGATAATAGTGCTTATTTCATACTTGGGGGAGAGTAGGAGGATTAAATGGATCTATGTAAATAAAGCTTTAGAGCAGTGGTAGTGTTTAAATAAGAGCTACACAAGTAGCCATAATAATAATAATAATAATAATATTATTATTATTATTATTATTATTATTGGCTCATTTTGTGCTAAGCACTTCACCATGCTGAATAAGATTGTTTTGGGTCAAGAATGAGGCATGAAGATAAAGCAACAAAGTTAGTTTTCTTTTATTGAATTAAAAAAATAAACCTTGTGTTTTAAAAGTAATTGCCAGAAAAATGTGCCCTAGCTTTTTCGTGCGACGGCAGGTTGCTGGAGTAAAATGACCAGTGTCCGGGGCACAGTATTTAATCGGTTGTCTAAATTTTGGTCCTCGACGTTCTTATTGAACCTCTGACTCTGTAATTATCTGGAGCCGTTCCTGGGCTTTCCTGTTTAGGTTTACAACTGTCTGCTCTGTTTCTTCTCATTTGTCCTTTGTTTGTTTGTTTTGTCACTGCACTTTGGCTCTGCCTATGTTTCCTGAGCTCTGCAGGGGCCCCTTTTAATCCTTTCTTTCACATTGTCATCTCATGCTTTTGTTCTTGTTTTGCTGATTTCATGTTCTTTTTAAAAAAATTTTTAAAAAGATTTGTATTTATTTATTTGAGAGAGAGAGAGAGAACACAAGCAGGGGGAGCAGCAGAGGCAGAGGGAGAAGCAGGGAGCAAGGAGTCTGATGGAGGACTCGATCCCAGGACCCTGGGATCATGACCTGAGCTGAGGGCAGACGCTTAACTGACTGAACCACGCAGATGCCCCTGATTTCATGTTCTTAATATCTTATAGCAGCAGATCATTTATTGTAAAAGCTTTTTTTGTTTTTTTTCCTTTTTGGCAGCTTAGACTGTGGTCGACATTTTTAAAGCTTAAAGTGCATGGCATTATGCCGACAGTTTTTAAAATCATTGTTTATAGTACCAATCATTCCAGTTTCTAATGAAATATTCCTTTTTTAAAGATTTTATTTATTTATTTGACAGAGACAGAGACAGCCAGCGAAGGAGGGAACACAGGCAGGGGGAGTGGGAGAGGAAGAAGCAGGCTCCCAGAGGAGGAGCCTGATTTGGGGCTTGATCCCAGGATCCTGGGATCACGCCCTGAGCTGAAGGCAGACGCTTAATGACTGAGCCACCCAGGGGCCCCATCTAATGAAATATTCCAAATCAACCTCAAGGGTAAACATGTTCCATCTAGAGATGGAGACGGGGATGGAGAAATATCAACCCATCCAGGGATACTTCCCTTGTGTTCACTGAGTATCACCGGGACCTACGTGAGAACTTATAACCCACTGCTGGCAGTGTATTTTCTTCCAGACTGGCTTCTTCATTGGTCTTTTGCACATTTCCTTCCCTTTGCTGTCCCTGCTTTTCTGTGGTGTTAAACCTCTTTGCTGTTTCTCCCTCTGTCAATATATTTAAGAAGGGCAGGTTCAGCTATACCTTCATGTGATTTGAATGAAGTACCCTGGACCGCTTCTGTCCTTAGGTGAGAATCATTTGTTTTCCGCTTGGAGCTTTAATTTGTGCTCTGGATATCATGTTCTATCTGCTTTTCTGTTGCCTGAGGATACGGAGGAGGAGGAGGAGCTGGGATCGTGGCTGATTGTGATTGGTGGGTTTAGTCTCTCTCTGTGCATCTTGTAATGGCATAAAAAGTTGCTTGCAGGGGACTCTGGGGTTTCGGATTGCCTCCGAATTCAGAATGTAGCTTGGAAGCCTCACATTTTTTCTTGCAAATTATGGAGTATTTCAAGCATACAGATGAGTTAGGATTTTAAATATATTAAGCATTTAATTCTAAAATCTAGACCAAAAAAAGTTAACATTTAAAAGGCAAGAAAAGGGAAAAAGGAAGTAGATACAAGTAGCAATGAATGAAATAGAGAATGAAACGGACAGTGGTGTTTGCAGACTCAGTGACATAAAGCCCAGCAAGATGTAACCAAAAAGAGAAAAGAGCATGAATAAACCATATTAAAAATAACTAAGGCCCTCAATCACGGAGAAACAATTTTATTTATTTATTTTTATTTTTTATTGTTTGGGAGGGGAGAGAGATCGCGTGTGAGTGAGGGAGAGAAGGGCGAAGGGAGAAGAAGCGAGAATCTCAAGCAGGCTCCCCCTCTGACTGCAGAGCCCAAGGCAGGCGTCGAGGCCAGGTCCCTGACATCATGACCTGAGCTGAAATCAGGAGTTGACACTCAACCGACTGAGCCAGCCAGGCGCCCCGAGAAACCATGTTAAATCGTGATAGAATATTAAAAACAACTTTATGCCAATACATTTCAAAACTTGGAATAAATCATTTTGTAAAAAATCACAAGTAACGAAGTTCACTGAAGAGGAACTAGAACCTGAATAAAAAATAACAATGAAAGACACTGAATTTTTTCTTTGAAAGACACCGAACTTGTAATCACAATTCTGCCTTGCTCCCATCCTAAAAGACAATAACCCCCGAAAGATTTAGAGGTGAACTTCACTAAATATGAAGGGAACAGCAACAAAAACAGCCCTTCTGTGGTGCAAACTATTACAGAAACCAAAAATTCCCAACTTCAGATAGGAATAGTAAAAGAAAAGAAAATTATTAACAATCTCTCTTCCAAATACAAATGGAAAGTTCCTAAATAATACATAAGGTTTTTATTAATATACAACATCAGTTAATTAAAGAAGGGAAAAAATACAGGATTATTTCAAACAATGCAACCCAAAATAAAAGAATCAATAAAATTAAGCACTGTTTCATGCCAAAGAAGGGAACTTTCTTAATTTGTCAAAGGTATTTATCAAATGCCTAACATAAACATCATATTAATGGTGCGACTTTAAAGAATTCCCATTAAAGTCAAGAGCAAGACAAGGATGTCAGTATCACTGCTTTTACTAAACATTGTACTTGAGGTTCTGGCTGATGCAATGAGACCAGAAAAGAAACTAAGTTGTTCTTATTTGCAGACAATATTGTATCAGATCAGATAGTCTAGATTATGCCCCAGTAACGAACAACCCCCAAATCTGAGATCTTAAGGCTGTAAGTCTGTTTTCACATAAGCAAAGTCTGTTACGGATCCAAGCTACTTGGGGAGGCAGCTGGTCTTCATGTACCGATTTATCATTTAATGCTATTTGGATCTTATGACATGTTTATATCAATGTGCACTCACAGAAGCGGAGCAAAGAGCTAGAAAATCAAGCACCTGCCACGAAGTCCCAGCGTTTGGCACTTCGGCTCCCATTTCACTGGCCAGAAAAAGTCAGATGGCGGCGTCTAACTTCAGAAGTTCAGGAAGTAAAACCCTCCCACGTGCTAGGAAGACACAAATAACCAAAATATCGAATACAGTTATCCACGTAAAACATTAAAGACACTCTATTAGATTTATTCTGTTTCCCTATTTATTGAATGAAGCTTATTAGCATTCTTCATTAGATCATTATTATTACTAGTTTTTGGTTCGCTTGTGCTATTTTTTTTTTTAAGATTTTATTTATTTATTAGACAGAGATAGAGACAGCCAGCGAGAGAAGGAACACAGGCAGGGGGAGTGGGAGAGGAAGAAGCAGGCTTATAGCGGAGGAGCCTGACGTGGGGCCCGATCCCATAACGCCAGGATCACGCCCTGAGCCGAAGGCAGACGCTTAACCACTGTGCCACCCAGGCGCCCCATGCTTGTGCTATTTTCTGAGAGGATGTGTAAAAATGCAATTTATCCTTGTAATACTGCCAGTTTTTGTGGTATGTTTTGAGCTATGTTGCAACATGTTTATAAGTTAATCAAGGATCTGTATCATAAAATTACATGGTGAGCTGTTGTGTTGTACTGATGCTTTTGCCTTGAGTTCCCTTCTGTCTCACACAGCTGCACTAGGGCTCCCCCTGACCCCTACTCTTGCAGGTGTCTTTCCCACCTGGCTTTCTATCTTTACTTTGGGTGTGTCATTTGAATCTGCATATGGATGGAATTTTTTTCTTTTCTTTTCTTTTTTTTTTTATTTTTTTATTTTTTTATTTTTTTTTATTTTTATTTTTTTATTTTATTTTTTTTAAGATTTTATTTATTTATTTGACAGAGACAGCCAGCGAGAGAGGGAACACAGCAGGGGAAGTGGGAGAGGAAGAAGCAGGCTCATAGCGGAAGAGCCCGATGTGGGACTCGATCCCGGAACGCCAGGACCACGCCCTGAGCCGAAGGCAGACGCTTTAACGACTGCGCTACCCAGGCGCCCATCTTTTCTTTTTTTTTTTTAAAGATTTTATTTATTTATTTGACAGAGATAGAGACAGCCAGCGAGAGAGGGAACACAAGCAGGGGGAGTGGGAGAGGAAGAAGCAGGCTCCTAGCGGAGGAGCCTGATGTGGGGCTCGATCCCAGAACGCCGGGATCACACCCTGAGCTGAAGGCAGACGCTTAATGACTGCGCCACCCAGGCGCCCCTTTTCTTTTTTTCGCCAATCTGATAAATTCTGTTTTTAAATAAGTGAGTTTAATCTATTTATGATTTCTGAAGTACTTGAACTTAATTTTATTATTTCCCGTGTTTTCTCTTTACCAAGTTTTTTCTTTAGTTCTCTTTATTACTTGTTTCCTGTTGAATAAGTAAACTTTGCAGTGTTCCCATTTTCTCCCTTTGTTGGTTTTCAAGCTGCAGACTGTTTTCCATTCTTTTAGTGATTATCCTTAATTTTGAGTCGTGTGCTTTAACCACATATAGTTTAAAGATTTTCAGTATTTGTGTCAATTTCTGGATCATGACAAGGATCTTAGCATACTTTGTCTCTCCTTTATTTTCTAACTGTTGCCTAGTGTTTGGTTTTAACTTTTTAAACATGAAAAAGTAGTTATTTTTACAGACATAAATTAAATTTAACCACATATTTGGTCAATTTCTATGCTCATTGTTGTGTCCTGTATTCCTTGATGTAAGCCTGGGTTTGTATATCTTGCTGAAGTGCATCCACTAATAATTCTTTTGGTGAGTCTGCATGGTGGTAAAGTTCCTATTTCTGTGTTTGAAAATGTTTCAATTATGGCTTTACTCTTGCATTGTTATTTTAACGGGGTATAAAATTCTAGATGGGCAATGATTTCCCTCTGGTGTTTTGAAGGTAACACTGCATTATCTTCTGATTTCTCAGTCGTGGGAAATTTCTGTCCTTCTAATTGTCAGGCTTCTGTGGGTGGTTTGCCTCTCTCTGGTAGCCTTTGAGACTTTCTCCTTGCCCTTGGTGTTCTGCAGTTTCTCTAGGTATATGGAGGGGTAGATTTACCTTTCTTTATCGTGATGGGTACCCAGGCTGCAGTTTTGATTTGGGGACTCGAATCTTCCATTCTGGATGATTGTCAGCTCATATTTCTTCTCACCCATTCCCTTTATTCTTCTCTTTGGGAACGCTTGTAATATCAAGTCGACCCTCTTAACCTCTCTGCAACATCTCCTTTGACTTTCTGGTAAGTCCTGGTTCTGTTGGAGGCGGTTATCTTTGGGGGTGGTAATAATTCTTCTTTCTGTTGGGCCTTCCTTCACTCTGGAAAATGGAAAGACGGGTGTAGAGGTTCGACCGCACTTTACTCTAGAGGCCCATTTCCCTCAGGTTTCCTACTTACCACCTCTGTTCACTTTTCTCTGGCTTGGGAAGGGAGGCAAATAAAAATAAGACTTTTGTGAATCTCAGTGCCTCACCTTGCCATCAATTTTACCACCCCAATTACAGGGGCGTGGAAAATTCTGGCGTTTTCAGTGTTTTTCCCTGGCCCCCACGTTCAAGGACTATGCCAGGAGCTGCGTCTTTCATTTGAGTGTTGCTTGTCTAGTTTTGGCCGGTTTGAACTTACTGTTTTATGTTCTGTGGACAAAGTAGAGAAACAAATGTCTCCATACCCTATTACACATTTAAGCAATAATAATTGATAATATTATTCAGCCCATAGGGCAGTAGGTCAGAGTGGGTGTTCAGTGCCCCAGTTTTGTATGAAGCCTGGCACAATGCCCAGGTGTTTGACAGCTTTGGAGGGAAACAGGTGCCCATTATCATTGGACGTGGATTAAGGAATTGAGAAATTTGAGTGTGGCACATAAATGGTAGAGGTCTGGCCTTACTAAGGTGGATGGAAGGATGGTGGTCAACGTGCCATAGATAGAGCCTGTCACCAGTGCTCCTTAGCTCACTCACAGAGTTTCCTGGAGAACCCACTAATAACTGAAATTGGATTTGTTTCTGGTACTTGGCTCTCTCAAGGACATAATGCCCACATTCCCTCTTTGCTAGTTATTAACTAATCAGGTGACCCCCCCAAAATGTGCAAATAAGATTTATCATTAGGAGTATAGTTTTTCTTCCCATCCTGACTCCTGTGAATCTTGGTTTTGCTAAGAGTCACTTTACCAGCTGACTCTCCCAAGGGAGAAAATAATTTATATGAAAAATAGTTCAACTACATGCAAAGTAAGTAATTGCTTCCGGTATTCTTTGACAGATTTTTGCTTCCCATTTTAGACTTACATTGTAGAGCTTACGTCCAGTATTGCCTGACAGGCACTTTTTCCTGACTTCCGATACATAGTGTTAGCACTTGTCTCCCCGAAGCTCTCTCCTGGGTCACGTGCAGCACCCCGTGGCATGCCAAAGCAAGGTGGTTTGCATACGCTTTTCCATCAGGTAAAATATGGAGGAGCTTTTTCAGGCTAATGAAAACTGAGAATGCCAAGCACCATGCGGGAGGTTTAAATGGTTAGAGACGCCAAGTTATGAGGCTGGAAAGGCATTTTTCATGTGGTTGGTTCCTAGTTACTCAGATTCATAGAGCCTGTGGCTCTCACCTGCTGACCCACCTCACCTGTGCTGTTGACCCAGGTATAACCCCACTTGGTCAGTCTTTTCTTTATCTGTTTACTTTCTTTGTTAGTCTGTGGGATGTGTTCCTCACAAACTGTTCTAGGATCAAAGAAATTTGGACAACCCTGCCTATGAATCTTCTTTTTGAAATTTACTCTGAACATTAACTTTGTAAAGTTTCCAAAAAGTCCTGCAGTGAAGAAGCCTGTCTAATTTTACTTAATCCAGTGGTTCTCCAGCTTGCAATCTACCTCTCTCCCACCGCCAGGCACTCCCCCAAACACACACAGGTCGTCTTGGTGTCTGGTGGGCATGGTTTGGGAAAACCTGCCCTACAGTGATAGAAAGACCTCCACATCCCCTCTAGCTCTGATCTTGACTTCCCTTCAACCCTTGATTCTTTTCTTCCTTTTTCGTGTTTTACCAGAGTGTAATATCAATATAAATTTTACTCATAAAGCTTAAAATTCAATGAACCCCCATGTTTTTTACTATTGTGATAAGATATTCGTAAATTAAGTTGGCCACGTTAGCTTTAGTACATTCATGATATTGTGCTACTATCCCTACTGTCTAGTCGTAGAACACTTTCAACATGCCCAAGGGAGACCTTGTGCCCATTATCAGTCACCTTTCCCCACGGTCCCCTTGCCCCTGGCGATCACCATTCTACATTCTGACTCTATGCATCTGACTACTCTAGGGACCTCACATAAATGGAATTCCACAGTATCCGTCCTTATATGACTGGCTTATTACACTCAGTGTCATGTCCTCAAAGTTCATTCATGTTGTAGCAGGTGTCAGAACGTCCTTCCTTTTTAAGGCTGGATGCCATTGCATTGTATGGCTAGACCACGCTCTGTTTATCCACTCACCTGTTAATGGACACTTGGGTTGCTTCCACCTTTTGGCTGTTGTGAATGATGCTGCTACGAACATGGGTGTACAAATATCTCTTTAAGTTCCTGCTTTCTTCTTTTGGGTAGAAACTCAAGTGGAGTTACTGGATCATATAGTAATTCTATGTTTCATTCTTTGAGGAATCGCCATACTGTTTCCTAGAGTGCCAAACTATTTTTATTTTTATTTTTTAAAAAGATTTTATTTATTTATTTGACAGAGAGAGAGACAGCCAGCGAGAGAGGGAACACAAGCAGGGGGAGTGAGAGAGGAAGAAGCAGGCTCCCAGCGGAGGAGCCTGATGTGGGGCTCGATCCCATAATGCCGGGATCACGCCCTGAGCCGAAGGCAGACGCTTAATGACTGCACCACCCAGGCGCCCCCAAACTATTTTTACATTCCCACCAGCATTGCACAAGGGTGGGCTCCAGTTTCTCCACAAGCTTGCCAACACTTGTTAACTCTTTAAAATGTATTTTTGTAATAGCCATCCTAACGGGTATGAAGTGGGATCTCATCATGGTTTTGATTTGTGTTTCCCTGATGATGAGTGATGGTGAGCATCTTTTCATGAGTCTGTCGTCCATCCGAATGCCTTCTGTGCGGGAATACCCATTCAAGTCCATTGCCTGTTTTTTGATCAGTTTTTGGTGTTGATGAACCCCTCCTTGTTAACAGATAAGACTCTCTTCCCGTCATAAACTTAACTTCTGGGAAAGATGTTGGCAGCATGAATTTATTTTCTGCCATGCTCTCCTCCTCGTGTTTCTCCATCAGCCATCATTTATTACTGTCCTGCTTGTCCTGTTGTCTGGCTGGACCAACCAGCTCCACTCCTTCCCACCCATATTTTGGACCCTACTGCCCATGTTTTTTGGACCCTTGTCTCTCTCTCTTTTTTTTTTTTTAAAGATTTTATTTATTTATTCAACAGAGATAGAGACAGCCAGCGAGAGAGGGAACACAAGCAGGGGGAGTGGGAGAGGAAGAAGCAGGCTCCTAGCGAAGGAGCCTGATGTGGGGCTCGATCCCAGAACGCCGGGATCACGCCCTGAGCCGAAGGCAGACGCTTAACCGCTGTGCCACCCAGGCGCCCCTGGACCCTTGTCTCTTTAGCTGTCGGTTTCTAGGATGGACAGTTTGTTTAAGCTCACTTCCCCCATCACCTTCTTTTTCTCCCTGAAGGATTGTCATCTGCCGTCTGATTTTAGCCACTCCGCTGAAGTGCACTGTGGAAGTCCAAATGCTTCTGGCCCCACAGTCTCCTATAGGATTGACGCTGATGCTGGGTAGGCTTCTTTGTTCCCTGGGGCACTTCTCTGTGACACTGGGAGGGGAAGTGAGCAGGACTGTGGGCCCTGGGACAACTTAGCTTGGCTGTAGATTCCGACTTTGACCATGATCACTCCAGGACCCAGGCTGGTGACTTCACTCTGCAGGTTTCTCCTCAAAAAGAACATTGGCGCCCACCTTGTAGATGTGTGGAGAGCACTTGTGAGCAATCATATGAAAAGCTCTCGAAACAGTCGCTGGCACGCAGGAGGTGCTCGTGTTAGCCACTGTCGGGACATCAATGTGGCTTTTCTCCTGTGTAGCCAGTTGATCTCTTCCCACCCCTCTTTCCCCCCTCCTGACTCACGTTTTCTAAATTCTATTCTTTGCTCTTTGTTATTCTCTTCCCAGACGTTGTCTCACTTTTGCCATTTCAATGTCTCCTTTAGGCAGTCAGATCTAACCAGGTCAGTTCTCAACATCTTAGTAGCGTGGAACTGTGCTGTAGGGACATATGTTTTGGAGGACATTTGACTCTTGTCGGATCACTGCACACCAGCTGCCTCCTCACCAGCTCATCCACAGCCACGTCGGTTCCACTTCAAATCTGGAAGAATTTGGACTTTCACCAATTTCTATGAATTGCATTATTTTGAAGATAAAATTGCAAATGTCATCCTGCACAGTGGACCTATGGGACCACGTCAAGTGATTATATCCTGGGAAGAGTTAAGACGGGATGGTAGGGATTTGTAAATCAAACCAACTAGCATCATGTAAGTCTTAGGAATGACCCAGAGTGTTGCCTGAGTGCTTACTAGTTCCTGGGAACTGTGAATTACTTACGTAACTTTCACAAAAAGTTCAGGAGGTAGTTAGCATTATCGTCTCACTTTACAAGTTTTGCATTTCTCATTTATAGAGAAAATGGAGTCTTAAGAAGGTAAATATTCTCAGTCTCATAACTAGCAAGTGGCTGACTTAAGATCTGACCAGTTCTCTTGGGTTCCAAACATACGACTCTTAACATCTTGATTATATTCTCATTTTTCATTTTATTTTTTCTGCCACCTTTCCCTGTTTATTGGATATGCTAGGGCTGTCCATTTTAAAGAAAGGGTGTGTGTATATTTCTTAGTAATATATCTTTTTAAGATTTTATTTATTTACTTGAGAGTGAGAGAGAGAGCATGAGTGGGGTGAAGGGCAGAGGGAGAAACAGACTCCCCGCTGAGCAGGGAGCCCAGTGTGGGGCTGGATCTTGGGACTCCAGGATCATGACCTGAGCCGAAGGCGGACACCTAACTGACTGAACCACCCAGGTGCCCCAGTAATATTTTGTTTTAATGTTTGAATTAATTCAATTCTGCTTTTGGTTTTATTATCCTTGCTCTTTTTTTGGTAATTTTTGTTTTTTGAATTCTTTGAGAGCTTAGTTTTTTAAAGTTTTCTTTTCTTTACTAATGAAAATACTTAACGCTATGCATTTGCCTCTGAAAGCAACTTTGAACACATCCTAAGGAATGGTATGTGGTGGTCTCATTTGTTTTGTTTTATAAGTAATTTGTTATTACACGTTTAATTTCTTCTTTGACCATTTAGTCTATTTTCTTTATTTCTAAGTGGTTGGGATTTTGGATGATCTTGATTATGCTTAGTGTTAATTCCTTTATTGTTTTATGGTCACAATGATGGCCTGTTGTTTTCCTCTTAAGTCTGCATACGGTTGCACTGTTATTCAGAAGTACATGTAGTTGCGATAATGGAAATACTGGTTTAAAATGAAAATGAGTAGGGTTTGAAAACGGTGCCTCTAAGTCACTTATTTTAGTCTAAATTTGAGTTCTTGTTTCTTCGACTCATGTGTTTTGTTTCTTTTTATTGTTAAAATAGAATATATATTCTCAATAAAACTCTTGGGGCACATTTCCAGTTTTGGTTTTTTATAGGAAAGTGACCCCCACCCGTTGTGTAACAACCAGCACCGAGAGCCAGATACCAGTGGAAAAATGAGGAGGTGTTGGTAAGTGGAACAGGACGACTCTCTAACAAGTCCACCGATGTTTAACAATTGTAATGAACTTTAAAAAAGTGTCATATTTTCACTGCGAATCATTTCACGTTAAAATCTGTGGTTTCCCTGCCAGAGTTATCTTTAGTGAAAACTGTGTACTTTCAGCCAGATTTGGCGTGGAGGGAATATGAGTGAGCTGGACGCAGATCCCACAAGGAACCCAGGTGTCCAAGGGGGAATTTCCTGAGCGTCTGGGCCTTGGTTCTGTTCATAGTCCCTGTGAGAACCTTAGCCACATTCCCCGACACAAGTGCGGCAGTAACTCGGTCGGCACGACTTGAGCATGGCTGATTTAGGTCAGTGAAATGTCTCTCTTGCACATTTCTGGCTTCTCCCATTGATCCATGGCATCCGTGCTGGGTTCTCAAGGAGAAGCGGCGGAAGACACGAGGGGGGTGCCTGGCATTTGACTAGAGTTGATGTTTGCATGTTAGCATTTTCTTTTTCTGTCTCTGGGAACATGGTTTCCGTGGAGGCACCGAGATGCTCTGATTGCCTAGAGGTGGCCTGAGAAGGGAAGGCAGTCCCTGGGAGGCAGGACGAGGCAGAAAGACCCAAGGAAGGGCAGGACATAGCTGAATGGACAGAGCCCCTGAGCTGTTCTAGAGTCTTGAACGTAACCGTTTGTCTTTGATGACTCTTCCTCCCTGCTGCGTTTTCTCCAAATGGAAAAAAATCTAGTGGGGGAAAAATTAGGTGGAAAAAACCATTTTCCTTTTCAAAGTCTTCACAGAGAGAGGAGGAAGAACACGCTGACAGAACTCCTTGCTCGTGGGCGGAATCCTGTCTGACACTGCTATTGTGTTCGCGGCTCAGCAGAGCACGCTACAGGCATATCGCAGATGTCCGGGTATTAACTGCTTTGAGTCATCTTGTCCGTTTATTCCTTAGTGAACGTAGAGTGTCCTAGCGCTGCCTTAACAAGGTCCCACAGACCAAGGGGCTTAAGCAAGAGAAGTTTATTGTGTCACACCCTGGAGTCCGGAAGTCCGAGGTCAAGGTGTGGAGGGTTGGTTCTGAGGGCCACGAGGGAGACTCTGCTCTGGAACTCTCCCCCAGCTTCTGGTGCTTTGATGTCAGTCATTGATGTCCCTTGGCTTGGGAAGCATCACCCTGATCTCTCCCTTCATCTTACGTGGTGCTGTACCTGTGTGTCTGTGTCCGCATTTCTTCTTTTCATAAGGACGCCCAGTCATACTGGATTAGGGGCCCATCCTGCCCTGGCACGGCCGGTCTTACTACATCTGCAACAATCCTATTTCTAAACCAGGCCACACTCTGAGGTCCCGGGGGTTAGGACTTCAGCGTATGAATTTGAGGGGAAGAAACACAATGCGACCCATAATGATAAATATTTATTTACACACTCAGTATTGACTGAGCATCTATTATGTGAAAAGTGTGATACGAGGTATTGAGGTTTAAATAAATATGAATACAATATTTTCCTGTCTCAAAACATTTACAGTAAAGTAGGAAAGGGATACATGAACAGATAGCTGTGATTGGCAGAGTTAAGTAGCTACAAGGAACCCTGGTGCCAAGAAGGGAAATGGCCAAGCCTCCTCACAGGGGGAGATGCCTCTGTGGGGACAAGGTTTGAGCTGGATGTGAAGGAATTCAAAGGACTTTACTAGATAGACCGTGTGAGACAAAATGGTGCATTCACTGAACTTCAAGCCATCTTGTGGCAGGAGTGAAGGGTGCGCTGAAAAGCTTTAAGCAAAACTTTAAGAAATGCTATTGGACTATTGGTTTGAGGAACATTCTTCTGACTGACAGCATGAAGGCTGGAGTGCGGTGGTTAAGTCTGGAGTTTATGAGATAAAACAGTGGAAATGGCCATGGGTCTGGTGCTTGTGTCGCTGAGTGGATTCCAAGGCCCTTCAGTCTGAAAAGGTGGAACTCGAGATGTCTGTGGGATGTCCAGTGGCCGTTGGATTTGGAGTTAGGCAAAAAGTGTGGAAGGTTAGTATGGCTTTGGGGATTATTTTGTGTAGAGCTGTGGGTGTGGATAAGGGGGACTGTGTCAAATACAAGAGAAGGTCAGGGGCACAGCTGAATTTTAGGGGCAGAATGAAGAAGAGGAGTCAACAAAGGAGAGTCAGAGAGAAAAATCAGGGAGATTGGAGGAGGACCAGGTGGGCACCCCATCGAAGCCAAAGAATGTGGTAGTTACAGAAAGAAAACCTTGGACAGAAGCACCTGACATCACATGTAGGTCATGGACGATAAAGCCAATAAAGCCAGTGTGCTCTGTGGCTCAGTCTTGACATTATGCTTTCAAAGTCTCTTCTGATATGTATGTATGTATCACTGGCTTAATATTCAAAGGCAATTTGAACCTTTACTGAGATCTTTCAAAGGACACCAAAGATGATTCCATTCATAATGTCGAGAAAAATGTTCAAGTCTTGTTATTCCTTGTTATTTTGTGAAAAAATTTCATCCCAAGGAGATGCCATATAAAGCCAGTGTTTGTTTTCCAAGTCAGAAAATGTCTCCATGTTGCGAAGAAGCATGATTTGGCTTTTGGAGACATGGGGATCTTCTGTGACTCATTCAGAACTTTCCTTGGGGCTCTTGTATGTGGCAAATATTGTGCGTTGGTGGGTGCTACAGTGGTGGAAAATATGGAAGATGGTCCTTGCTCTGTGCTGGAGTTCGCAAGCAGCGGGAATGCTAGTCCAAGGTTTGCACAGAGAAATAATAAAGTGTGACCTATGGATGAAAGCGATAAATACCATACGGGGGGTGCCATGAGTGCTAAATGAAGGCATGGCTTTGCTGAGGAATTGGCGGGGGCTGGGGGTCAGCTAGAGTTAACCTAGCAGGAGTGGCGTGGGGGGCAGTGAAGGAGGCCAGAACACATGTAGGGACGGCCGTTTTCACAGAAGGGAAAGGACAGTTCTGTTCTTGGGGCTGAGGGGAACAAGTGTGGCCTGAGGGTAGAGGCACGGAGGTCAGCTGGAACAGGTGGTGCCGGGCACGGGCTAATTGAGAAGCCACTCTGTGCGTCGCCATCTTAAAGATCAGCTGAACTCGTTGGTCAAGCAATGAAGTTTCAAGCCATGAAGACACATCGCATGCAGCCCAGCCCAGCCTGAGCACTGCCTGCTGTGTCCGTTGCTTCTCATTGAGAGCGTTTCGTGTAAATGGAAATCTGGGCGAGCCCTAGTTCCAGAATGGTCCACTCACTGGTTTTAATTACTTTTCTTCCATCTCTCCCTGTTCTGTGGTTTGCATGCTGAATTGCTGTCTCTCGAATTCTATGGTAAGGGCACGCAAGCAGCCTGGAGTCTATGGCTCTACCACTTGGGCCACAGGCATGAGGCATAACTGGGGAGAAGATGCTCCCTGAGAGAAATCTCTTGTATTTGTTTTCAAGGTGTTTTATATGCTGTTAAAGGATGCTATCCTTCCTATATTTCATCAAACCCAGGCAATCAAAGAGCTTTTGCCAATGTTCCAGATCTTTCTAATGTAGTTGATTGCACAGAATAATCAGCAACCCTATTAATGACATTCTGTTGTATCCTGTCTGCTACGTTATTAATTTGTTTTGTTTAATTTTCGGTTAGAAGAAAGGCTGTAGGTCTTAGCCTACTGAAATAATCCAAAGCTTATTAAAAAAAAAACCCACAACACTGTAGATTGGCCTTCCTGGATCTATGTCACCATTTCGTTTTGATGGTGAGGATAAAACTGTCCTGTACAACTGTCCAGTGTTATTTGGGCTGTTCAGAAAAGAATGCTCTGGAGGTTTAAAGAAATTGGGTTTTATTTATTTTTATTTTTTTATTTTTTAAAGATTTTATTTATTTATTTGACAGAGATAGAGACAGCCAGCGAGAGAGGGAACACAAGCAGGGAGAGTGGGAGAGGAAGAAGCAGGCTTCCAATGGAGGAGACTGATGTGGGGCTCGATCCCAGAACTCCGGGATCACGCCCTGAGCCGAAGGCAGATGCTTAACGACCGAGCCACCCAGGCGCCCCTAAAGAAATTGGGTTTTAAACACCTTAAGTCGTGCTTTTGGTTTCTGAAGGTTGGGAGCTGCAAGTACAACATTTTTTTTTTTTTAATAGAGAAACCTTCAGTAGGGGGTAGATTGCAGAGCGAGGGGACAGCAGGAGTGCCTCCCCCCAAAGCACATTCATGTCACTCCCTCTCTGTGTCAGAGTCCAAGTCACCAGTCCAGGTACTGTTACCATCTCTGTGTTCAGGAAAGAATGAGTCTAGAGGGTCTGGAAATGGCACTTCCCAGTAGTAAGCACGGCGGATAGCCTGGGAGAGTGACTTGCCTCTGGGTAATAAGTACACATAGCTGAGGACGATCCAAGGAGTCCAAGGAGACCCCAGCACTACTCACAGTGACCAGTATCCCTCCTGTCACATAGTGGGTGCCCGGTAAATGTTTGGAGATTATCCCTGCTACGGACTGAACTGTGCCCCCCATCCCCCAGATTCATATGTATGTGGTAACATTTGAGGATGGAGCCTTTGGGAGGTAATTAAGTTTAGATGAGGTCATGAGCATGGGGGATTAGTGTGTTTGTAAAGAGGAGACCCAGGAACACAAGAGAGCCGTCATACACTTCCCTGTCTCCTTCCCTCCCTCCCTCCCTCCCTCCCTCTCCTTCCCTCTGCCATGTGGGGACACAGTGAGAAATCAGCTATTGTGAGCCAAGAGGGGGGCTCTCACCAGAACCCAACCATGCTGGCAACCTGATCTCCAACTTCCGCCTCCAGAGCTGTGAGCAAGAAATGTCTGTTGTTCAAACCAGCCAGACTGTGGTATTTTGTTGACTAAAATGTCAATCCTGAAAACACCTTCTAAAACTCTAAATTCATTGACTCTGAGACCAGTGATCATTGGTATGAACCCTGCACTATATCTCCTCAGATTTAAGCGGCCATATTTAAAGTTAGTGGGAGGCTTCTCTGTCATACTATGGGTAGGAGACGAGAGGCCCCATCAGACCCCAGACTCATCAGTGTATAAAGCCTAGGGAAGGGCTATGGACGCCCTGGTGTCCTCAGAAAAGGCCCGACCTGGATCCCGCTCTGCCTGGTCTCCAGTCTTATGCCCAGGCTTTCCCTCTGCACACCGTCTTATTTCTGGAACCCACTAGGCCTTTCCGGATTCCCTGCCTCTGCCCATCAGCCTCCCCACAGCATCCTCCCTGCAGACCTCTTTTCTTGTCTGCCCTGGCAAAGAAAAACCAGAGCTGGACAGCAGATAAAGCAGGAAACCAGATTGTATTCTGGAACTACTGCAGTGGGGGAGAGACCCCAGGATAGAGCGGGGTTCAACTGTGAACAGAGCACAGACAAACAGGATGGATAGCCAAGGACCAGGGCAGTGGTGGGGTGGGGGCAGCCGATGAGAGATTCCTAGGAGGAGACATCAGGGGTCGGGGTGCTGGCCAAACCAACCTAGCAGGATTCTAGCTGAAATTGGGCGGAAGTCTGAAGGTCGAGGCCTCGTTGGGGAAGGAAGTTGGAGGAGCCCGATGGAAGCCTGGGCTGGAGAGTGTTGGGTTCACTCCCCACCTTGCCATGCTGAGCAGCGGCTGTGGTTCTGCTCGTGCTGTGGGTCGTGAGCCCCTTGCAGGTCTGTCTTCTTCATCGTGGGGCCGCTGGTACCAGGACCCCCGCCTGCCACAGAGAGGAGCCTCTCAGGACTGGTTTTCTGAGGCTGCGGGAGGGCCTGGGGCAAGGGCATAGCGCTCACTCCCTCATGATGGCCACAGGCTACGCCAAGAGCATTTCCAGCATGATGTGTTCCTGTCTTCGTTGGTCAGCTTGGAAGGACACGCACAAGATGCCCCCAAGGCCACGCTGGCCCACAGCCACTGCCCCCTGAGAGGCAGATGGCAGATGGGGTTTTTGTTCACTGCTCCTGCTTGGGCTCCTAAGAGGATGTGAATGGCAGAGACACACCATCCTTCACTGGGTGGGACACTTGAATGTCCTTCTCACCAAAGAGGAGCCCCCTGTAGACACCTGCATGTGCAGGCCTGGGCCACTGGCTCCGATGTGTCCGCGGTGGTCGGGCTGCTGGCGGGAGAGGCCACGGCCGCTGCCACCTCCTCTCGGGCCTCCACTGAGCCGCTGCAGGACCCAGGTAGGCGGTAAACCAGTTTGTAAATGTGAGAAGGGTTGAGTTAGAGTTACGGTTTATTTTATTAAATAGGAAAAAAATTTAAAATTATAAGCCTCTATCGCCAGTTAGAAAATACAATTAAAAAGTACATTGTATCCAAAAAAGGAGTAAAAGTCTGCAGCTCACGGACGTCTCACGCTGCTCGGACCCCAGCCCGACCGCTCCGCCCCAACTCAGCTGTGGCCCGACCCGACGGCGAGACCAGAGAGAAGCAGCAGTGGGCAGGAAAGCCTTCTCGGAGTGACTGGCAATGTGGGGCCGCCCGTGTCCCCCGGTGCCTCCCATTTTCACGGTGCCGGCCTCCCCTCCAGGGGCCACACTGCTAGTTCTGAGTGTGACCACGTCAGCTCAGGTGTGTGAGCCTGTCCGCCATGGACTGTGTGGGACCCCGAGTACCGGAGCAGAGCTAATCACCTGGGGTCCAACCACTACGATGGAAAAAGCCCTACATTCTTATTTCCACGAACCTCCAACTGAAATTTAGCACTTTCTTCCATTAGGAATGTGGGCACCATGTTGGTTTCCTGGAGCTGCCGTAACAATGGACCCCAGGCAGGTGGCTTAAAACAACGGCAATGTATTGTCGTACACTGGAAGTCTGAGGTCAGGGTGTGGGCAGGGTTGGTTCCCCAGGCTGGCTATGAGGGAGACTCTGCTCCAGGCCCCCCTCCCCCTGGCTTCTGGTGTTTGCCGGCCATCTTGGCATTCCTTGGCTTGTAGAAGCATCACCCCATCTCTGCCTACATCTTCACATGACATTCTCCCTGCGTGTGTGTGTCCAAATTTCCCTTTTTTTATAAGGATACCAGTCCTAACTGGATTATGGCCCGCCCTAATGACTTTATTGTAACTTGGTAAAGACCCTGTCTCCAAATGAGGTCACATTCTGAGGCACTGGAGGCTAGGACTCCAGCACGCCAGTTTGAGGGGGACACAAATCAGCCCATAGCAGACACTGACCCACGCAGTAGAGCCTGTGACTTTGTCTCTGAAAGAAATCAGTGATTTTTCACATCACGTGGTAGGAGTTGTAGACCTTTCCAAAGATGGGCAAAGCTCCCGCTGCCTTCAAAATTTAAGGTAGTTATCAGACCTGGCGCCCGAAATTGTTGTTAGATGCAGTAATAAAGAAGCACATATATGACTCTGGCACACTTTAAAAATGATTTTGATACGTTTATTTCAGCATCGTTGATTTCCTTTGTAATCCTATATGTTTGGGGGTGGCCAGCCGGGAGTGAGGCTCTCCAAGCACCGTCTAGACCACTCTGCCCACTCTCCTTTGGGTTTGGGTCACCCAGTGGACAGCACACCCCTGCTTGGCTATGACCTGGAGCTGGGCCGAAAACCTCTAGCAAGGTGGAGCTAAGAGAAGGAGTTGGAACTGGGTAGATACTACCAAAGGGAACACTTGGATTTTAGAATCAGGACAGAAACAGTCACTGCCATGGGTAGAGCCCTTTCCAGCCGCTCTGTGAGGCAGACCTTATGATCTCCATCAGAGACAAGGACACAGGTCTGCAGTGCCAAATATGCCACCGTGCTGACGGAGCCAAATGTGAACGAGATCTTCTGTTTCCAAATTCCTCGATCTTTCCATCCCCGCAGACGGCCTGAGGTGAACAGAAAAGGGCTTTTTAAAATCTGCTCCGTAGCATCTTAAGCTGACTTACAATGGCAAGTGGAGGAGGTAGAGATTTGATAATGAACGCAATATCGCAGAATCGTCTAGAAACCTCACACTTAGATCAAGGGGCCTGCCTTCTTTGGCCGATCGTGTTAAAGCAGACATCAGCACTTTGGAGTTTTCAGAAAAAGCAAGTCCCAGACTTAGTTTCCCAGGGTCGTATTAATCCTATTTTTAATTTTCTATTTATTATGTTTTGGCATCTTATTTCTGTCTGGGCACCTTATTTCTTCCTAGGGCGAGCCCTTTCTTTTTTTGTTATTAGGTTCAGTTCTCCACTGTATAGTACATCATTAGTTTTTAATGTAGTGCTCAATGATTCATTACTTACGTGTAACACCCAGTGCACATCACAACACATGCCCTGTTAATACCCGTCACCCTGTTACCCTCTCCCCCCCCACCTCCTCCTTTCTGAAACTCTCAGTTCTTTTCCCGGGGTCCATAGTCTGTCATGGTTCACCTCCCTCTCTGGTTTCTCCCCCTTCAGATTTCCCTCCCTTCCCCGTAGTTCTCCATGCTATTGCTTACGTTCCACATATGAGCGAAACCGTATGATCATTGTCTTTCTCTGCTTGACTTATTTCACTTAGCATAATCCCCTCCAGTTCCATCCATGTCAATGCAAAGGGTGGGTATTCATCCTTTCTGATGGCTGAGTAATATTCCATCGTATATATGGACCACATCTTTATCCATTCATCTGTTGAAGGGCATCTTGGCTCCTTCCACGATTTAGCTATTGTGGACATGGCTGCTATGAACATTGGGGTGCATGTGCCCCTTCTTTTCACTACATCTGTATCTTTGGGGTAAATACCTAGTAGTGCAATTGCTGGGTCATAGGGTAGATCTATTTTTGAAGTCTTGAGGAACCTCCATACTGTTTTCCAGAGTGGCTGCACCAGTTTGCATTCCCACCAACAGTGTAAGAGGGTTCCCCTTTCTCTGCATCCTCTCCAACATTTGTTGTTTCCTGAGTTGTTAATTTTTGCCATTCTAACTGGTGTGTGTGGTGGTATCTCAATGTGGTTTGGATTTGAATTTCCCTGATGGCTAATGATGTTGAACATTTTTTCATGTGTCTGTTAGCCATTCTTATGTCTTCTTTGGAGAAGTGTCTGTTCATGTCTTCTGCCCATTTTTTGACTGGGTTATTTGTTTTTTGAGTGTTGAGTTTGAAAAGTTCTTTATAGATCTTGGATATCAGCCCTTTATCTGTAGTGTCATTTGCAAATATCTTCTCCCATTCCATGGGTTGCCTCTTAGTTTTGTTGACTGCTTCCTTTACAGAAGCTTTTTATCTTGATGAAGTTCCAAAAGTTCACTTTTTCTTTTGTTTCCCTTGCTTTTGGAGATGTGTCTTGAAGGAAGTTACTATGGCCAGTGTCAAAGAGGTTACTGCCTATGTTCTTTTCTAGGATTTTGATGGATTCCTGTCTCACACTTAGGTCTTTCAACCATTTTGAGTTTATCTTTGTGTATGGTGTGGGGGAATGGTCCAGTTTCATTCTTCTATACATAGCTGTTTAATTTTCCCAGCACCACTTATTGAAGAGACGTTTTTTTTTTTTTTCCATTTGATATTTTTTCCTGATTTGTCAAAGATTAGTTGACCATAGAGTTGAGGGTCCATTTCTGGAGTCTCTTTTCTGTTCCATTGGTCTATCTGTCTGTTTTTGTGCCAATACCATGCTGATTTGCTAATCACAGCTTAGTAATATAGCTTGAAGTCAGGCAACATGATGCCCCCCATTTTGTTTTTCTTTTTGATCATTTCCTTGGCGATTTGGGGTCTTTTCTGGTTTCATACAAATTTCAGGATTGTTTGTTCCAGCTCTTTGAAAAATGAGAGAAATTAAGGAATCAACTCCATTCACAATAGCAACAAAAACCATGAGATACCTAGGAATAAACCTAAGCAGAGAGGTCAAGGATCTATACTCTAGAAACTACGGAACACTTACGAAAGAAATTGAGGAACACACAAAGAAATGGAAAAACATTCCATGCTCATGGATTGGAAGAATAAACATTGTTAAAATGTCTATCCTGCCCAGAGCAATTTACACTTTCAATGCCATTCCTGTTAAAATACCATCGGCCCCAGCCAGGACCAGGTCTTTAATAGGCAAAGGAACCCATCCAGAGCCACACCCCCTCTGTTGGCCCTTATGCTCAGGAGACAAGATTCCTGTGCCTTCATTGTCCCAGCCAGGGGCCACCCCAGAGCCTGGACCAGAATTACTCAAACTAGCCAGTCCTAATCTGTTCACCCTGCCATGTATCGCCTTTTCCACAAGAATACTCAATAAAGGCCATGACCTGGACCTGTCCGTTGCTCCTAACCAAAACCCGTGGCCCTCCCGTGGCCCAGCATGGCAAGCCATGTCTCTTGTTTCCAAGAGAGCCAAAGTAACATTAACGCTTTCTTTCAGTAACATTGACTTCCCTGAATTGCCATTCAGCCATCATTATAAACTAAGACCTGGACACAAAATGGGTTTATTCTGTGATGCACTGTGGCCCATGAAATCACTGTGCAAAAAATCAGACTTGGGGTTAAATAAATTCAGGCTGTTTTACAGAAGGTATCACCTTTTCAGAGATTTATTTTTATTTAAAATTCTTCAAAAATATTAATGTGGAATAATTTACATACAGCAAAGTACACAAATCTTGGGTGGATGGCTCAATGAATTTTTACATCTGTAACCACCACCTGGATCAAAAATAAAATATATCCAGCTCTCCAGAAGGGCCCTTGTGCCCTTTCCTGGTTAATAATCCCTCCACCAGAGGTGATTACTATCCTGACTTCTCTTATCATTAATATATTTTGCCAGGTTTTGAACTTCTTATCAATGGAATCATTCAGGACATACTGTTTCAAGTCTGGCTCCTTTCATTCAACATAATGTCTATCACATTAATACATAGTGGGTATACCAAAAGTTTGTATTTTAAATGGCTATGTAACATTTCATTGACCCATTCTGCTATCGATGGAAATTTCTTGTTTACATTTGTGCCACTTATCGATGTATTGCCTCTTGGCTCCAAATTCACTCTTCTTTGACTACTCTGTGAAAATGGCTCTGGGCCCACAGTGACTTCTCTGCTGTCAGTGGGCCAGGCTGTGCCCTCGTCATGGACATCTGCCTCTCAGGCCAGAGTTGGGGGACTTTCCTGGAGCTTTCATCTCAAGCTAGAGGCAGTGCTGCTCCTTGTTCCTGCTGTTCCTGTGTTCTTAGAGATCTCTTTACTTACTGCTAATCCCTCATCACTCAGATCCCTTGTTAGAAGAACAATTCTTTATGTGAAACTTTCCCTTTGATTTACTGTGTGGCTTCTCTCTCCTGATCGGACCCAGACGGAGAGCAGTTTTTGGTTACTGTGTGCAACAATGTGCTCTGCACGTTCTTGGTCATGCCTCGTTTCTTTTGGGTATGAGCTCAGGTGTGGTCTGCACGTTCTTGGTCATGCCTCGTTTCTTTTGGGTACGAGCTCAGGTGTGGTCTGCACGTTCTTGGCCATGCCTCATTTCTTTTGGGTACGAGCTCAGGTGTGGTCTGCACGTTCTTGGTCATGCCTCGTTTCTTTTGGGTATGAGCTCAGGTGTGGTCTGCATGTTCTTGGCCATGCCTCGTTTCTTTTGGGTATGAGCTCAGCTTTGCCGGGTCGGAGCATATAGCTTTCCCTGCAGTAGATGCTGCCATATAAATATGGCTTTCCAGCATCCCACTTCCTTTTAGTCATCTCCATGAGTGGCAGTGGTCCTTCCTTGTGGTTTTATTTGCATTTTCCTGATGACTAATGATGTCTGTTCCTGGGTTTTGGCCATTGGATATCTTCTTCTGTGAAATATTTGTTCATAGTTCATTTTTTTAGATTGTGGGCTTTTTTTTTTTTTTTTTTTTGCTTTGTTTAGTTTTGTGCTTTCTTTGTTGATACATAACAGTTCTTGATATATTCTGGGTAATAGTCCTTTGTCAGAAACATGTAAGGCACATATATTCTCCCTTTCTGTGGCTTGCTTTTGAAGTCTTTCAGTGGTTTTTTTTTTTTTTTAAAGATTTTATTTATTCGACAGAGAT
Organism: Ursus americanus; assembly: GCF_024610735.1. Lineage (NCBI taxonomy): Eukaryota > Metazoa > Chordata > Mammalia > Carnivora > Ursidae > Ursus > Ursus americanus. Next base: position 93,830,783 of record NC_142130.1, read on the forward strand.
AGAGACAGCCAGCGAGAGAGGGAACACAAGCAGGGGGAGTGGGAGAGGAAGAAGCAGGCTCATAGCGGAGGAGCCTGATGTGGGGCTCGATCCCATAACGCCGGGATCACGCCCTGAGCCGAAGGCAGACGCTTAACCGCTGTGCCACCCAGGCGACCCTTTCAGTGGTATTTTTTGAAGTTCCATTCATTATCCTTTTCTTCAGATCCCGGAGGTCCGTCCTCTCCTGCCCCTGCCACCCAGTCCCGTTAAAGTTCATTTTACAGACTGACTCTTTGGTGGCTTTCCAGCCTTTGGGGGTATGGATTTCTGATCCCTTTGTTGTCAGGCCCTGTAGCCTTAGGTCAGGAGTCCTACCCACCTGGCTGGGGAGGGACCCTCTGTTTGACAGAGTTAAGACACTGACTTCCAGGTTCCCCACAGACAGCCTTTCCCTACCTTAAAGCCCCTACCTTTGTGCTGTTACTTACCTGTTCTTCTGTAATTCAAACGTGCCCAAGGTCTAACCTATGCGCAGCCCTCTGGGGTATTAGGAGGGCATGCCCCTGCCCTCCAGGCACTCTAGCCCAGAAGGGGCACAGTGACCCCAGCCTGGAGCTGAAGGGACACCTGCAGAGGAGTCTGGGGAGGGCAGGAGGCACTGGAGAAGGGAGGGAGGGGCCAGCCACCTTCTGGCTTGCCTTGATCTATAATTCATGCACAATACTTATCTACTCCACTTCCGAGGCTCTGTGTCTGTGTCTGTATTGCTCCTGGGTTGAAAGAGCAAAGCTTGGTATCCAGAACCTGTTAAATAAACCGTTGTTCCGTACTGACTGGACGGCCAGGCCACACAGGCTGGCCCAGGTGTGTTTTGAAGGTGGGGCTTCCATAGCGGAGATAGTTCCCTGTTCATGACTCTGTCCCTGGAGCTGCTTTATGCTAAGGGCTCCTGCCTCTCAGCCAAACTGGGAGGGACAGAACCTGGGGGATACATCCTTCCTTTTCTAGAAACATGCTCTTCCAGGCTCTGTTCCTTATTGGTGCTAGGTGCCCTCCCCAATCCCCTTCAGTGGGTCCTTGCAGCACAACATACAGACTCAATCACAGGCGTAAACGCGGATATGAGGTGTAACTTCTTGGTCACGCTGCTGGAGGTAGGAAGCGTGTTCCAATTGCGCATGAAAATAAATGAGCTCAGGGAGTGTTGGCCAGTCAGGCCATGCCCCTTGCTCCGCCTCGTGGGTGCCGTTTGGTGTCCAGTGAGATACCGAGGCAGTTAAGTGCCCCCTGCATGCTGTACTGTTGTTGACAGGTGCACCGTGGGGTGGAGTCCGTCTTGATCGCACCCACTCTGCAGAAGAGAAAAGTGAGGCTGCAGTGGGGTCCAAATGCTCCTCAAGTTCACCTGGGTAGGTGGTGACATGGGTCTGCAACGCGCTGGCGCGGCCAGTGGTGAGGCGCTGCCGGTGAGACATGGCTGATTTAAAGGCACTATTCTGTTTGTTTTTTCCTTATAGTGACTCGTGAGGAAGGGACTCATCATTTTGGGTAAACGAAGGGAGTCCAGGACTGGACAGTGCCCAATGGCATTCGCTGACAGCTCTTCGACAAGTTTCTTCTTGGAATCTACCCTGTGGTTAACCTTCAAAGCAGAGGGTCATCAGAGCCGGGAGAAAGTGAGTTACTTGCTTTCTTAATGTTATAACATCAACACGGGTGGTCCTGCATTTGCTGAGAATGGGAGGTGTGTGGGCACAAGGAGAAAGCATCAGGAGATTTACAGAAGTAACCCCCCAAAGTAAAATAAGCACCACCAGCAGGGACAGAATTCCAAGATACCGTATTGCCACCTTATCCGAGGTTTTGTGTTCTGAGGTTTCAGTCACCTGTGGTCCACCGCGGTCCAGAAGCAGATGGTCCCCATTCTGACATATTGTCAGAAGGTCATTAGTAGGTAGCCCATTGGGACGTCACACGCCTGCGTCACCCACCTCACCTTCCCTCATCTCATCACATGGGCGTTTTATCATCTTACATCATCGCAAGAAGGGTGAGTACAACACAGTAAGGTACTTTGAGAGAGAGACCCCATCGCATAACTTTTACGACAGTTTGTTGTTATAGTTATGCTATTTTATTATCAGTTATTGCCGTGAATCCCTTACTGTGCCCGATTTAAACACCGAAAGTTATAGGAATGTATGTAGGGGAGAAAACAGTGTATATAGACTTCGGTACTGTGCTTGGCTTCAGGCATCTGCTGGGCATCTTGGAAGCTGTTCCCACAAACAAGGGGGATGAACGTAGTTGTGCCGATCAGAACATTGGTCTTGCTTCTTTCTGGAGGTGACAAAATGGCACTTGATGCGATCCGAGAAGAATGCAAACAGTTCATGCGTTTACATCTAGAACACATGCTTTCCAGTCTCGAAGGTTCTCTAGCTGGAATTCATTATGGAGTCAGGGAGGGGCAGAGCTGGAAGGACCTAGTGGGGGATCTGGTCCCATGTTTTAGAGGCGGAATCTGAGACTCCCACGGGTGAAGGGCGGGCTGGCTGGAGCCCGGTGTTCCGACTGCGCACTGTGGAGTGAAGGATGCCGTTGGGCAGCCCTGCTCACCGTTGAAGCTCTCCGGCTCTGTGCCGTGAGACCCCAGAGTCTCTCAAGCACGAGCCCTGGGACGTGGGTGTCTTCCCCCATCTAAGCCGCCCAGGGCAAAGCTAAACGTGCTCTCCTTCTCTCGCGGTCTGACCCCTCGCTCTGTCCCTTTCAGATGGCTTACGCGAAGACGCGCTTGATGTACGTTTCCCTGGTGGTCCTGGGAGCCCTCTGTTTGTATTTTAGCATGTACGGTCTGGCTCCTTTTAAAGACGAGCCGTTTGTTTTCAAGAAAGAAAGGGGGACCTTCCTTCAGCTTCCAGATATCAACTGCAGGCAGGAGCCCCCCTTCCTTGTCCTGCTGGTGACCTCCTCCCACGAACAGATGTTTGCTCGCACGGTCATCCGGAACACATGGGGAAAAGAAAAGAATGTGAGCGGAAAACGCATAAAAACCTTCTTCCTCCTGGGGGCCACCGCCAGTAAAGACCTGTCGAAGGTGGTGGCGCAGGAGAGCCAGAGGCACCGCGACATCATCCAGAAGGACTTCACGGACGCCTACTTCAACTTGACGCTGAAGACCATGATGGGAATCGAGTGGGTCCACCGCTTCTGTCCTCAGGCAGCTTTCGTGATGAAAACGGACTCGGACATGTTTGTCAACATCGACTACCTGACCGAGCTCCTCCTCAAGAAAAACAGAACCACTCGGTTTTTCACCGGCTTCTTAAAACTGAACGAATTTCCCATCAGGGACAAGCACAACAAGTGGTTCGTCAGTAAGTACGAGTACCCGTGGGAGAGGTACCCGCCCTTCTGCTCGGGCACGGGCTACGTGTTCTCCAGCGATGTCGCAAGTCAGGTGTACCATGTGTCCGACAGCGTCCCGTTCATCAAGCTGGAGGACGTCTTCGTGGGGCTCTGCCTGGAGAAACTGAAAATCGGGCTGGAGGAACTCCACTCTGAGCAGACCTTTTTCCCAAACGGGTTGGCCTTCTCCACGTGTCGTTTTAAGAAAATCGTGGCCTGCCATTTCGTCAAGCCTCGCAACATGCTGAGCTATTGGCAGGCTCTGGAAAATTCTCTGGAAGAGGAGTGTCCAGCTGTCTGAGGGGAGCCCAGCGGCCCCTGTGGACACGCTTGAGATAACCCACAGTGATGGTTTTGGGAGATCTTCAGGCGGTATCTCTGACGATTGTCAGGGGGGCAGGGAGGGAGTGAGGAGGGAGGAGGGAGGAGGGAGAGGCAGGGGAGGGCGACACCCTGCAGCGCTGCACGTCTAACCGCGTTTGTAAGCCCGAGTGAAACTGCTCGGTGCCCGAGCGATAACAGGTGCCGTCTCTTGAGTCGCTGCACTACTGCGCTAAGTGTCTGATGCACGCCTCCGTTTTCCCATTTCCAGGACCAGCGTCCACATGCAGCGGTGGGTGTCGACATCCCCCTCTTACACACCGGGCAACAGCAGCTCCCAGAAACACAGGGCCCTGTCCCGAGGCTCCCAGCCAGCAAATGCGGGGGCCGGGATGAAAATCCAGCGCTGTCAGAACCCAGGCGCGGCCCCTGGCTTGGCCCGCCTCTCCATCCTGCCTCCCTTGGCCGGGAGTGGAGGCCAGGAGGGCTCAGAGGGAAGCCTGATGGTGGCATCCTTCAGTCCCTTTCTAGAGTCCTTTCCACCTCAGCTCCCAGTCCTTGAGCTTTTAGTGCTGTCACTGGGGTGAAGCTGCATGCCCCCCAGCCCCTTCATTCACTGCAGTGGATCTAGTGGGGACCCCGAGTCCCTGTGAGCAGCTCGGCATTCAGCTCACGGCACAGCAAGCGCATCCCCGGCCATCGCCCTTAGGAAACGGCCATCTCTAGACAGAAACCCGTGTTTATAGATTCGGCTTCGAAATAACCCCAAATCGTAGCCTGTTGAGCAGATCTCTCAGCCACACTGCCGACGTCCCCAAGGGCACGGCATCTCCTGTGAGCGATCTGTTTGCTCAGATGCCCCTGGTCTGCACTTGAGGGCTCCAGGGTCACTCCGGAGGGCAGCGGGGCACCAGGCTGGGCCTGTGGAGGATTCTGGGAGCTTTTCTGGGAGTTCAGGTGGGTTTATGTCAAGATGCCCTCCAGGACCCTGTTGGACTCTGAGCTGAAATGAGCTCTGGTCAAGGGGGGCTGTCTTCCTGGCCTGCTTCCCATGCTTGACCCAAACTCATCTTGGCATTTCTCAGATGGCCAGGGAACAACTGAGTTTGTGGAGTGGAGATTAACCTTCCATTATCAGGTTCGTGGGAGCCCGTTCTGCAAGTTGTGGAGGGAGGCCCTGCTTGGCTGGGGTCTTCACCCGTTCAGCTGCTGTGGGATTATGTGCAAAGTCACCTTGCCCCTGGTCGTAGGAATGATTGGTTCTTATTTGTTACATGCCCTGACCTGACTCTAGCAGCACTCGGAGTGAAGGCCTCGCGGGGCTGGGTCTCCCACAGAAGCCGGACCGAGCGCCTGCCTGAGCCCGGGAGGAGGTATTGCTGCAAAATGGCTGTGGCGACGTGAACCTGGACGGCATTTCTCCTAGCTGCTGCTTCTCCGCAGATGTGTTTCCTTACCCTGGCGCGCTGGCTACGTGCAGAAAACCTTCCTTCCCAGGTGGGACAGTCAGGGACTGAGCTCACTGTGTGAAGCCCAGATTTTGCCAGAGCCTTCGTCCTGCAGGAGGGCTGCCCCTGATTCGGAAGATAATGGTGGGGGTGGGGGGTGTTGAGGGTGGAGGAGCTCGTCTGGCAGCAGGGCGGGGTCTGTGCCTACATGTCTGCCCCGTGTGGGGCATGCGTCCGTGCGGCCCCTGGGCTCGGTGGACTCGGGATCCGGCCTTCTCATCGGCCTGTGGCTCAGTCACAGGGACCGTGAGCACAGGCATGGCTGTGTTACCCGAGTCGGGCTCTTGGGCCCAACAACGATAGGAGTGAGGCAGGACCCAAAATTCAAAGGCACAGGCAGGGCTTTGTTGGAGAGAGTTCCCACTAGTGTTCCCAGTCCTGTCCCTTATGCCACTAAGGGACGGAAAAGTGCCTCGTCCTGATGGGCTGATACTGGCAGGCAACCCAGCAGCTCACTGGTGTTTTTGGAGCCACGGTCTTCCAGGCTGGTGGAGCTCCGTCTGTCCCCGCCTCAACAGGATACGGCCTGGCTGTTGTTTGAAGTCCGGCTGGTGTGGGGTCGGACCGTGGTTCTGCTCTGTGAGAAAGAAAAGCCGTTCAGGAAGAACAGCCGGCCAGAGGCGCCCCAGCTGCATAATGTTTTTCATTTGGGGCTTGTTCCTGTGGTCCCCGAGTGTCTCATGCCCCCCGGAGAGATTTCATCCACCCGATGCTTGAGGGGATGTGGATGGAAGTCTCATCTCCTGTGTCTGCACCCTGCGTATCGGCCTCTCATCGGAGGTCTGGCAGGGTCTCGCTCTCCGATCTAATTCTGACGTGGGAACGTGGTCCCCAGTGGATACGGGCTGAATCCCCGTGCGAGCATCAGCTGGATACGGGACTGGTGTAGTCTAGAGGACAGGAATTTGACAAGTAAATTAAAGAAACATGGCCCAAATAGAAACAGCAGTAAAATGGCCACTAAGGGTGCAAGGAAAGGCCAGAACCAGGTTACACTTGGCAGGTCCCCCTTAATGAAGTCCCAGATGGTTTGAACGTGGGGGTCTTAAAATTATGGAGCCAGGAGGCCTGTGGGAGGGTGACGTCAGCTCTTCATTCCACCTCCCCAGAGACTTGAGTGTAGAATCAACAAGCTGGGTTTGCAAAGCACGTACTCGGCCTTGTTCGGCCAGTGGAGTCTAAGGCTGATTTGTGCTCTAAAACCATGGAAACCAGAGTCGAATGATCTCAGATAAGCTTAAGCTCCTGTCTGGTTTCAGCTACCACTGTGGACACAGTGGCTGCTGTGACATTCTGTGTGACAGCATTGTTGTACATTCTTCCCCCGGCTGGTCCTATCACAGGTCCGACCTAGGGGACTCTCCTGGCATTCAGCAGTCCCACGGCTCCCCCGGACCTCTGTGGGGATAGCTGAGTGTTAGAAGGGTTATTGGCGAATATTTGAATATTTTCAGGGGGAGGTGCAGCATGTCCCACAGCCCAGTCGCCTCTAGTCTTACTGGTATCAAGACACTGAACTGGCGTCCCCTTCCCATCTGTCATTCCTTTAGCTAGACCCAGGGGCCCTGGGGAGGACAGGATGGGCCCTGAGGGGCTGAGTGGTTGTGGGGCGTCCACAGGGAGCACTGGTCATCATCCGGGTCTCTCTCTTCAGTGTCGCCATATACCGGAGGGCCTGTGTGACGGTCTGGGGAACTGTGCCACCGAGGCCGTATCTCCTGGGTCTCATGCCGTGTTTGAGTTGTGGTGGCATTGCTGCACAGGAAGGGGCGCAGGGCTGGGGGGTGGGGTTAACCGCACCTTTTGGGGGGCAGCTGCATTAAATGGTACTAGGTATGCTGGCTCTTTCGGCAGAAAGATTACAGGTGGAGGCCTGCAAGGATCACGAGGGGTCATGTGGGGGCGGCCTGGGACCTACCTTGTATAGCAGGGGCTGGCTGATGGTTTAAAACATGTCATAGTCAGGTCAGCGGGTGTTGGGTGGTTGTGGAGGATGGGGTTCGTGTGGAGATTTATTGGCTCTGTAAACGGTGTGGGCTTGGACCCGGGACCACTCTGCAGGCCTCCCCCCCCAGCATCTTTATTTGCCTCTCCATGCACTCGTTTGTGATACACCCAGTGGTCTGGTAAGTTTCCAGTGCGGCCTGAGACAATGTTTTTAGCAATTTCGAACAAAGAATTTTCTTCCCCTTTCCCCATGTTTTGCTCACACCCTAGTACTATCAGGGAAGACATAAGCACCAGGACAAGAAGGGGTATGGTTAGTTTTATTTTTTCTTCACCTAGCAAGGACAAAAGAGGCGTGAAAGGACAAGAGAACAGACCCAGAGCCACCCCAGGAAATGTCAGATGAAACTGGACCCCTTACCCGAAGGGGCAAACCGAGTGTTTAAAACACTCGGGAGTGGGGCTGCTTGAGGCAGCAAGTGTATGGGAGACACAGATGCAGGACAAGAAGGTGAGGGGGACGATGGTCCGCCACATTCCTTACCTGTTTCTGGTGACAACTGTCTTTTTTTTTTTTTTAAAGATTGATTTATTAGAGAGAGAGAGAGAGAGAGGGAGAATGAATGAGCACGAGGGGGAGAGGGAGAGAGAATCCCAAGCAGACTTTGCACAGAGTGCGGAGCCCCACACGATCTCACGACCCTGAGATCTTGACCTGAGCTGAAATCAAGAGTCGGATGCTCAACTGACTGAGCCAGCCAGGTGCCCAGTGACTGTCTTCTGAACACGTATTTCAGAGCTTCCGTTGGTTCCCAGGTGTAGGTGTGGTTGGCCGGCAGGTCCTGTAGAAGTTCGGGAGGGGACAAGTTTAATCTGGTGAGATGGACCCAGCTGGGTACTCCTTCCAGTCCTGTGGTGGTGGGAGCGGCCAGAATTCCTGGTAGGGTCCTTTCCATTTGGGTTGGAGCTGGTCTCTCGGTGATCCCTCTTGCCATGTCGCAAGCACTGTTGTTCCCCAGGCCCAACCTTTAGGAGGACAGAGGGATCCTGGTGGGAGCTGGCAAGATTTTACTGCCACATCACGTCAGGCCCGTTGAGTCTTGCATCAGTTACCCTAGCAGTGAAAGAGTCCCCACTGTTGCTCTGAAGGCACTTGGGCAGCCCCAGATCTTGGAATGATTTCTTTTAAAAGACATTTGCACATCTCGGTAGCCTTTTCTGTCCTTGAACAGAAAGCCTCTACCCAACTGGTAAAAATGTCAGCAGATGCAAGAAGATACTTAAAACCAGCCTTTGGAGGCATCTGGGTAAAAGCTGTCGGGGGACGCAGAGCTTGTCTGTCGGGGGACGCAGGTTCCAGCTCCAGCTGTGTTCCTGACGTCACGTTGCCTGACCATGAGGGATGGAAGCTCTGGGAGCCAAAGTGATGTTTTTCTAGTGACACCTGACGTTAGTTTTGCACTGAAACCCGCAGGAGCCGGGGTGGTTGGTGGCTTCACTCTTGGGTGTCCAGGGGGTGATGAAGGATGGTGAACCCCGTTTGCTGGGTGCTGAGATGAGCACGCTACATGCATTACCTCTGTAGCTGCTCGAAACAGCTCTACGGGTGAGGGTGCCCGCGATGGCCCCGCTTTGCGGGTGAGGAAGCCCAGGCGGCAAGAGGGCGGGAGCAGCTCGCTCGAGGTTGCAGGCACAGCTGAGAACTTGCACACTGAGGGTTGGGAGCCCTTGGGCGGACCATGGATGGCCCATGGCCATCAGGGGGCCCCCTCTCCATGTTCAGCGGGGTGCAGGAGCTCCCTGCACGCCCTCCGTGCCCCTCCGCACGCCCACCCGCCCGCGTCTGAGCCCGGGCTCCCGGCCTCGCGTGCTGGGACTCAGCTTTGCCCGTCTGCTTTTCCGCACGCCCACCCGCCCGCGTCTGAGCCCGGGCTCCCGGCCTCGCGTGCTGGGACTCGGCTTTGCCCGTCTGCTTTTGCATTTGGTTCCAGCTCTTCGCACCTGGTGGAGCGCAGGACTCCCGCACGGGGCCCCACTCTGCTGGGTCGCCCCACAAGCACCCTGTCATTCCCATCTTAGAAAACCCACCAGCAACCTTCCCTTGACACCTGCCTTTCTCGCCAGCTGTCGCTCCATTTCTGTTTTCTTTGCAGTTCAATCCCACAAGAGAGCTCTATGTGTTGTAGTCTCAAATTTCTCCCCTCCCGTTCTTTCTGAATGCCCTCCATCAGACATTGCTGCCCCCTCCACCAGCCGGTTCTTACCGAGCTCTCTGAGGACCTGCGTTGCTGGTCTGGGCTGGGTTCTTGGTCCCTATCTTGCTCGACTGCGCGGCTGGCCTCGTTGGCTTCAGGCCTGGCTCCGTCCCCAGCTTCCAGGATGCTTGGGGCTCTTGGTTCTCCTCCTCCCACCTGCTGGCTGCTCCTTTTCTGTCTCCTTTGCTCGGGGCTCTACCTTCAGATTGTATCCAGAGGCCGACCTCTTCCCACCACCTCACCGCTGCACCTGCCCAAGCCCCTCCCCTCGTATCTGCGTTCCTGTTCTTGTGTCGGGTCCTGCCCGCTGTCTCCGGTCCCACCTCTGCACCCCTTAGGTCTATTCCCAAAACAGCTTCTAGAGCGCTCTTCAAAAATAGAGATCAAAGCATTTCATCTGTCCACGCAGAGCCCCCCAGTGGCTCCCCATCTGTGAGGAAAAGCCACATCTTTGATATTGTTATCTGCTTCTATTCCTTAACCTTGTTTCTTCATGCTGTCCCCTTTCTACCACTCCAGCCTCCTTGAACAGCACTACCCTTCCAGCTGCACTGGCCTCCTTGCCTTCCTGGAACAGCCCAGCCACGCTTCACCAACCGCAGGGCCTTTGCACTGGCTGTTCCCTTTGCCAGGATTACTCTTTCCTCAGAGCACCTCATGGTTCACTCCTTTGCCTCCTTCAAGCCTTTGGTCAGATATCACCTTCTTGGTGAGGCTTACCTTGCCCCACCCCATGTCCCCTTACCTTGTGCTATTTTTCCACTGCATTTATCAATTTCTAACAAAGTATATAACATGTATTTATTATAATGTCTTTCTTTTTTTTTTTTAAAGATTTTATTTATTTATTTGATGGACGGAGAGATAGCCAGTGAGAGAGGGAACACAAGCAGGGGGAGTGGGAGAGGAAGAAGCAGGCTCCCAGTGGAGGAGCCCGATGCAGGGCTTGATCCCAGAACACCGGGATCATGCCCTGAGCCAAAGGCAGACCTTTAACGACTGAGCCACCCAGGCGCCCCTATAATATCTTTCATTTATTCTTTATTTCAACCCACTTTAATGAGAGCTCTGTACAGGCATGGATCTTTGTTTCCTTCATTGATGCACCTTAACATTTTTTTTTAAGTACACTCCATACCTCGCATGGAGCCTAACACAGGGCTTGAACTCATGACCCTGAGATCAAGAGCTCACCTGAGATCAAGAATAAGATGCTTAACTGACCAAGCCACGCAGGTGCCTCTGGGACACCTGAAATAGCACAGCTCCTGGCATATAGTTGGTGTTCAACAAGTATTCATCAAGTGGAACTGAAAATGGCTTTTATGGGAGATGGTTTTAGAAGGGGAATAGGAGAGCCTAGCCTGAAAGGGGGAGAATTCTAAAACACAGCAAACAGCATGGCTCCCAGGAAATCAGGAACCGAGGAGTGTGCTTTTACTGCAAACCGTGACCTGAAAACCTAGAAGGGCTTTAGAGCAGTGCTTCTTGACCTCATGCCCCCCTCTCTCGGTAGCGGAGAGCCTCAGACACTGGGAAGCCTGTGGGACCCTATAATGCACTCCGTGCGCCTGCCCTCCAGCCTCCACACACCAACCTTGTCTCACCCGACACCCCCTTGACCCCTCCTTTCCATCTGTTTTGATGGTTATAGAAATCTGCCTCCTTTCCTCAACTGTGTCCAACTTTTATTTATTTTTACATTTTAAAGATTTTACTTTAAAATCTTTTTTAAGGGGGGGAGCAGAGGCAGAGGGAGAGAGAGAGAGGACTCTCCAGCAGACTCCCCCCTAAGTGTGGAGCCCGACGTGGGCTTGACCTCACGACCCTGAGATCAGGACCTGAGCTGAAACCAAGATTCGGATGCTTAACCGACTGAGCCACCCAGGCGCCCCCAACTATGTCCAATTTTTAGTCCCAGAAGAATGAAAACAATAAAGCAAATGGCCAGGAAACACGCATGGGATCACTAACCTGACTTTTCCGTCCTACTGTTTGCTGTATATAAATAACTACAAACAGCATCTTCGGGACACTAAAAACCACACTCTGGATTTGAGGTCACTTTTCAAAACTGTAACTACAAAGCGATGTCCACTCTCTTGAGCGGTGCAGGTGAATTCTGGGCGTGGGGGCCCCTGCTTGGTGTCCCGGGACCTGGTCAGCCCAGGTATGAGGACTGTGCACGGCCCGCAGGTTTCTCAGGAAGGGTCGCCGACTCCTGCACCTCCTGGGGCTGCTTTGACCCCGCAGAAGGCATTTAGTTGCTGAAAGCCAGCCCTGGCTCAGGGGGCAGCTTCCCTGGTCAACAAACCTGTTGCACAGATTTCAAGGACCGTGTTTGAGGACAGAAGAGTAGAGTTCAATTGCGTACGTGCCGGTTGAACTAAGAAACTACACGTGTGCTGTGACGAATAAATCCTTCTAATATGACAGCAACAGAAATAGTAGGGCATCTTAATTTTACAGACTGCAAGACCTGCCATTTATTGAATTATTGAAAATTGTTCCCTTGCTCTCCAGCCTTGGAGAATCTAGATGGAACCACATCCGTCATTTGGGTGGAAATCCTAATGCCGCTGCTGCTTTGTGTGGACGCCACTTTCATCCTCAGGTCTAACCGAATTACCCTGAACCCCCGGCTCCTCTTTCCGCCGAGTCTTGAACTCCTTGACACCTCTACCCACCTTCAACATTGTCCACACATCCAGTCTCTCAAAACCATGTCCTCGTACGGAACGCAGACTTGGGCTGCTCTCGCTTCCTGGCGCGCTCTGGGGTGACCACCTTCTCGGACAAGGTCACCTGTGTCGCGGGCTCTCTCCCCGGAAGCCCTCCGATTCTCCAGCTTTTCTTTCCTGCTGGCAGGGCATGCATGGCCGGCAGTGGCGCTCCTCACTCCTGATAAAAGTTGAGAAAACAGTTGCCAACGCAAGTAGAATCTCTGTGCTTCTGGACATAAGGAGAATTTGGAACTCAGCCCCATCCCCAAACCAAGATTTGCGGTTGGTGCTTCAGCCCAGCGCTCAGAGGGACCTCCTGACCCTCAGCCTGACACCATCCCTACTGTGACATACTGCTTTATTCTCTTTTATTTTTTCATACTAAAGGTACTTACTTCCTCCTTGTCTTAAAACACACCATTGCAGCCCCATTGTGCTCTGTGTAAAAAGAGAGGAAAGAAAACTCCAACAAAACTTGCCCATCCTCCTCTCCCTGAGCCGCCTTTCAGTAGCCCGATGAACTTCTCCTCCCGGTGCCCCCAGGATGCATGCAGTGCAGCTAGGTACCACCAGACTCCGCATCCCTCCCCCGAGCCTGGTCTCCAAGGTCGGAACTCCCCGGCCACCTCCCATCTGTCCATTCAGTTCCGGCCAGGGCTCATGCTTGTGACATTCCTCTCGCTCCCTTCACCCTGCATGTCTGATGGTTGCCACTTCCTGTGGGTCGGGCCTCTTCTCTCCACGTCCCCCATTGGAACCTCAGTCTGGGCCACCATCTTGGTTCTAGTGGACTCGTGCAACATCCTCCCGTTGGACCCAGTCATGCCGCCTTCCAACCCATCCTCCACTTCACATCCACAGTAGTTTTTTAAAAACCAGATCTGATTGGGAAACTTAGAGACTCAGGACAGCTGAGTGATTGTTTCTGGACACCTGTCTTCCCATCCATGAGCTGTGGGCCATTGCAGAGGTCAGACCAGTGACCCCAGACCCCAGCTGGGCATCCTGGCCCTGCTGCACTTATCCCCAAAGGCTGGCGTGGAGTGCTGAACTCAACTTTTAGAACAAAAGGAATTACTTTTCATGCGATTTCTTTGATTCTCTTAGTGTGGCTGTTCTGGGGTCAGGCTGCCTAGGCTTGAATTTTACCTTCGTCCCTCACTTCCAAAAGGAAGATACTTACCTTCACGTCGGTTTTCTCATCTGAAGAATGGGGTGATAGTGGCTCGCAGGGTTGTTGTTCAGGTGGTTGGGACAAGGTGTGTAAACTACTCAGTAACGTGGTGTTTTTGATGATAGTATTCGGGCCGTGAGTTTTGGTGAGACTATGATGGCATATTTGTAATGATCTGTGTGCAAATCAAGAAATCTTTGGGGTGGGTCTTTAAGACTCTTCCTTTCCTCCTTGAATCTTCCCTGGCACTTTCGGAAAAATTCTGCTACCTGTGGAGCTCTTCAAAATTGCAGAGAACAGTGTTCTGGACTCGGTTCAGAGTGTATGAAAATCCGAACGGGTTAAAAAAAATGGAGCTGGAAGGTGCCTTAGAGATTACCCGTGGTTTAAAGAACAGCCTTCTTATGGGGTGGCTTTTCCAAGTCCTTCAGTTAGTGGCATCACCCGGGTCATAAGCCAGCCGCAGGAAGTTAATGTCATTCATTCATTCTTTCATTTATTCATCCCTTGGGCAAAAGTGTTCAGTGCTTTTTACAGAGTGTCAGGAAGGAGGGTCAAGCTGAGGTTCCTGGCCGTGGGTTTTGCAAACAGCTTTAGCTATTTAGGGTAAACACACAATGTCACGAAGGTGATCGGGGCATCCGTTCTCTTGGCAACTGAAAGAAAAAGCATTTGTTCAGCACCTTCTTTGTGGACAGATATCGTGACCCATTTCCACAGAAGCTGTCCTGGTGTACCCTCATAAAAATGTTTTGGGGTCTCCATTGTTATCATCATTAACACCCTGGATTTGAGCTGAGGAACATGAGTGGGGCTGAGACGTAGCAGAGACCTGGCCCCATGGCCTTCAATGCCTTGAGCTTCACCAGGGCATGGCTGGCGAGTCCTCCCAAGGGGCCAAGGGTGGACAGGGCATCCTGAGTCTTCCACGGGAACCCAGGGCTGGCCCCACCCAAAGGGTCTGCCATCTTGTCCCTTTGCTTGGGCCACCACTTCTGTTCTGCGTGTTGACACGCCTCTCCACCTGCTCCTTTCCAGTTCCTATTTGACCTTCTGGAACTTGGCCCTTTTTCATCTGTGGTGTGGCCAAGAATCTCTTGTTTAGCTGAGTCCTCTGCCCTGCCCTGTCCCAGTCCCTCGTTTTTCCCAAACAATCATCTGGTTCTAGAGCATGAACCTTCCAGACCAGTCCAGCCTCTAGTTCCATTGTCTCACTACCTAAAATCCTGGTGAAACAAGTCATCTGTCAACACTCCAGACATGCTGCTTCTCCCAGTGTGTGTGTGTGTGTGTGTGTGATCCAAGGCTCTCAGTGGATGCACCACACTCATGGCAGCTGGTTTCCATGTGCCATCTGCCCCCACCCAAGAGTGCAGGAAGGTCAGTAAAAACAACCCCATGTTGGCTTACGTGAGATGTACAACCGCAGGTGTCCTTGGTGTCCTCCTCGGGACTGGGACAGCAGCATGGAGCTTGAGAGGTCACTTGTTCTCAACATTGTACAATCAGTCCCATGTCTGTTACACGGTACGCACCACGTGGGGTGCCGGTGTGCTGGAAACAATGGCTGTGGGACAATCTGCAGTCACAGTGTTTGGAGGTTGTTCTGGGCTCTGACTTCCAGGCAGAATATTTAGAAAGCGTGAAATACTGTGAAAGAGATTGAGCAGCCTACTGACTGGGTGTGTTTCTTACAAGCAAGAACCGGGTGCAGTGCCATCCAGAGTCCTCTGGCCTGATCCACAGCCTGGCCTCGGTGATGCTCGTGGGCTCGCCCCACAAAGAGCCTATGGATCTGTGATAGAGTAAATAATTAACAAGCCCGTTTTACTATAACAGCTGCCGTGCCTCCTCGTTTTAAAAATAGATGGGAAGATGTTCGTCTTTTCTGTATGTCTTCCATTTGGAAATATTTGTTTTCTCATGATTTTTTGTAAGAATTAATTTTTGGTACTTGTCACATCAGGACTGATGTTTTAGCTATTTCTTGGAGACTGTAAACTTCCCCAGGCTTATTCTTCACTCTGTCTGGGTCTGTGGCACGGTGTGTGGTAGAGGGGATATATCGATAATTATCT
The DNA here is from genome assembly GCF_024610735.1 of Ursus americanus. NCBI lineage: Eukaryota > Metazoa > Chordata > Mammalia > Carnivora > Ursidae > Ursus > Ursus americanus. The sequence goes on from NC_142130.1 coordinate 93,846,179, forward strand.
AGTGGGTTTTTCTTAACTGTTTTTTTTTTCTTTATTTGAGAGAGTGAGTGAGAGAGAGAGAGAGAGAGAGAGTGCGTGAGCTGTGAGGAGGGGCAGAGGAAGAGGGAGAAACACGTTCCCCGCTGAGCAGGGAGCCAGAAGTGGGATTTGATCCCAGGACCGTGGGATCATGACCTGAGCCGAAGGCAGCCGCTCAACCGACTGAGCCACCCAGACACCCTATCTTGTGGGTTTTAAGGTGATCCTCAGGCAGAGGGGTGAGCTAGCTACAGGATTTAAGTGAACCGTAAGGTCCCTTCCAACACCAATTCCCGAAGCTTCTTTCGTAGATTGTTATTGCCCACTTACTTTTATTTCTGTTTGGTTCTGCAGGACTCAAACATTTGTATGTGAGCCCTGGGGAACTTCATCACGGGCTGAGATGTGTATCAGATAAACTCTCAGTTGAGTCTCTGGGATATGAAATGTGATCACGTTCTCTGTTTTGAATATAGATGGAAAGATTTGTAGCTTGTGGCCACTGGAAACTTAGAAGCATGAGCTCCTCTCGATTTTCCTGCTTTTCAAGTAGTGATACCAGGCAAGAACCCCTCATTCTCAGACTGGCCGTGAAACTGAGCAGGGAAGCCACCCACCCCCCAGTGTGGGGCCAAGAGCCACGAAGGGCTGGGTGAGTGCATGGGAGGAGGAAGCAGGCGCGTGTCCTAGTTTCTGCCGATATGAATACAGACACACAGAACATCGGATTTTAATTTAAAAAATTCCTTCCTTGTCAGACTCCATCAACTTTACATGTAAGTAGACAAGGCACTTACGGCCAAGTGTGGTTTTGGGGCCCCATTGTTCTGCATCGTCTGTTTGTTCTACCAACTCCGTTCTCTGGTTTGCAGATGAGTGCCTCATACGTGCAGAGTGGAGATGGCGGGTGGGGCATCTTGGCAGCCGGGCCGGAGCTCTTGTCACACACGCACTCCTGGGAGGTCAGTGCTGGTCCGTTGTCTCAAGGGCCAGTCCTTTAGGCCCCAAAGAGATAAACCAAAGAAGTAGCAAAGCCCTTTGTTAAATTCTGCAATGGAAACTATCAGGTCAGGGGAGAATTTATTACTTTACGCATGGCCGTATGAGACATCAAGGAAAATCCACCATGACTGGAATTATGAATGTTAACCCAGGAGACTTTGGGGTCAAATTTTGTTTTTCCTAAAAGACAAGAAATAAAAGTGGATTTGTATGTCACTGAATGATATTTGAAAATGTCTCTATTTTAGGGCTATGTACTAGACTCATGTCATTTTTCGGGAGTGGGCATAGGTATTTATTTATGATTTATTAATTATCTTTAATAAAAATTAAGTTATTAAAATGGCATCATTCATTTAACTTGTTTAGTTCTAAGTTGTAGTTAGATGCGATAAACTTTTTTTTTTTTTGCATTGATGTTTCCTATATTTTGTGTTTGGGAAAATGTTTTTAAAATTTGACTTCGATTTTGGAAAAATATGCTGAACAATGTTGACATGCTTATCTTTGTAAGAGTTGGGGATTTCTTGTTTCCCTGGATTTAGGAAGCAAAGAAATGGGGATCTGACTCTTGGAGGGTCTTTAGGGGGACAGTGTGTGAGTGGGTCGTGAGGGGTGAGGCATCCTGTGGGAACCATAAGCCCAGGGCATGAGGAGGGGGGCATCCTTCTAAATTTTCTTCCTTTCCTGTACATTTATATTTTTTGAAAGCTGTCATTCAAGTTTAAGAAATCAGGCCTGATGAATTAAGACCTTTAGAATCTTCATGGTAACTTACCTCTGAGGTATAGATTGGATCCTTGGTCTTTCAAAGTGTCATTTAATGGAAGTAACATGCAACGGACGTGTTTTTCTTTGACTTCAGCGTGCACGTGCCACAGTTCTTGTGGTATTGCAGATCTGAAGTCAGTCTACCCCTGCTCCTTGCAGCCCATCTCAGACACAAAGCAGAATTTGGAGGGGTCAGGGAGGGGGTGCAAGGCTGTCGGTCAGGGAGCCTGGGATGCCTGGCGATGGGCAGAGAAGGAAATGTCTTCAAAGGATGTATGACTTGCCCTTCCCAATCCTCCAGCTAGGCTGTCCTCCTGCTAGTGACAACATGGGGTGTCTGTGGTCCCCTCAAAGGCCTGCCCTGCCTCACCTGTTGTTCCTGTTTCCCTCACAGACCCCACTCATCACCTCACCTCCCATCTGTAACTCTAGTTGCTCCCTCTCTTCTAGAATATTCCCACGGCACACAAACATGCGCTCACTTCCCACTCAAGGACAGCCTTCTAGACCTCCCTCTTTCCAGTACTGTTCCCTTTCCCCTTTTTTTCCTTAATAGGAAAATCTCTCCAAAAAGCAACCTTCCTGCTGACCACCCATCCCCAGCTCCCATTTCCCCTCACCTCTCTGTGGCATTGAAAGAGTTCTGGTGGAGACATCGCTGCTCTCCTGGCTAGCACCTGCAGCTGACGCGGCTGGGCCCACCCTCCCCCCTCGGGTTCCCTCCCTTGGCTTCCAGGACCCTACAGCCTGTAGCATTTCCTCTCAGCTCACCTCCTGGTCCCTCTTCCTGTCTCCTTCCCTGGGTCAACCTCGCCTTCTCAACCTAGCCAACCAGCATTTGAAGCACTCCAGGGCTGAGACCACACACTGCTTCCCATCCTCTCCTTTGGTGCTTGCTCTCAGTCAAATCACCTGTTTCCACGTGTGCTGGTCTGCTAGCGCTGCCATAACAAAACTATCAGACTGGGGCCTTAAACAACAGAACTTCATTTCTCACAGTGCTGGAGGCTGGAAGTCCAAGATCAAGGTGCCAGCAGATTCGGTTCCTGGCGAGGCATGCTTTCTGGTTATGTTTTTTTATGGTAGAGAGAAAGCGAGCTCATTTCTCTGGTGTTTCTTCTTATAAGGACACTGATCCTCTCATAAGGGTTTCTCTTTCATGACCTCATATAAACTTAATTGCCCCTCCACCCCCAACAGGCCTACCTCCTGATACCATCACACTGGGGATTAGGGCTTCAGCATAAGAATTTGGAGCAGGGTGAGAAGGCGGTGGGGCGGTGGGTGGGGACGAACACAGATATTCCGTCCACAGCAAAGTCATACAGCTAGAAACTGACCCTGGAGTTCTAACTCTGATTTCACTGCCTAAAACCTGGAATTCAATCCGAGCTAAAGGTGTGCATTTTAAAGGAGTTTCTAATACTTTACCAAGTAACAATTACTACACATTCATTTATCAAGTTTTTGTTGAATATTTATTGTGTGCCAGAGTTCCTGCCCTTGTGGAGTATATTTTCTATTAAAGAAAGTGATTGGTAGATAGGCTTTCACAGTACAGTGTGGTTAAGGCTTTGATCAGTTCCATGCTAATGCAATGGGCTCACAGAGAAGACACTTAGTGTATTCTGGAGGGACCGGGAAAGCTCTCCAGAAACAGTGAAATCTAACCTGAAGCCCATGTAAGACGTAGGCACATGGAAGGAGCAGGAGGGCTCCGAGGGCAATCGGGGAGAGGCTGAATGTGGGCAGGAGCATCGGTGAGCTGGGCACTTACCTGGCACTAGAAGCAGAGCCTAAAGGGGTAGGACCAAGAATGAGACTTGCCATGGACTGAGTGTCTGTGCCCACCCCAAATTCATATGTTAAATCCTCACCTCCAGGGTGATGGTATATGGAGGTGGGATTCGGGAGGTGATTAGGTCGTGAAGGTGGAGCCCTCATGAATGGGATTAGTGCCCACGAGAAGCACCATGTATGAGATGGTCTCTCTCTCTCCGCCATGTGGGGACATGGCAGGAAGGCCCAGAAGACATCCGCCTGAAACCCAGGAAGAGAGATCTCACCAGGAATTGAATTGGCAGACGGCACCATGCTCTTCTTGGACTCACAGCCTCCGGAACAGTGAGAAATAAATGTCTGTTGTTTAAGCCACCCAATCTGTGGTAGTTTGACACAGCAGCACAAGCTAAGACAGACCAGATAAATTAGAGCCAGATGACGCATGACTTTGTGAGATTCTGAAACAGGATCCTGAAGTGGTTCCGCTGGATTCCCCACTCCAATCCCCATGACTATGAACATGATGAGACATCATGGTCATGATATGTTACATAACACGGCAAAAAGGATTTTGCAGATGTAAGTAAGGTCACTAATCAGTTGGCTTGGAGTTCATGAAAAGGGAAATTATCTGGATGAGTCCAGTCTAATCATAGCCCTTTAAAAGCAGAGTCTTTTCTGGATGGTGGCAGATGGAGAAGTGGGAGAGATGCCATGTGTCGCGCAGGGTGCAACATGCGGCTGCTGGCTTAATGATGGAGGGGTCGTATGTCAGGGAACGTGGGAGTCTTTTGCTGACAGCCAGCATGCAAGCAGGACTCTGGTCCTCCAGCCACATGGAACCACATCTACCAATGACCTGTATGAACTTGGAAGTGGATGCTTCCCCAAAGCTGCCAGATAAGTGCCCATCCCGGCTGGCACCTTGGGGGCATGAGGGGCTCAGTAGAGCCCTGGTCAGAACCATGAGGTACTAAGTAGTCTGTGATAGGTTGACGTAACAGTAGAAAACTAATGTTCAAGCCAAGTTAAAGACAATTAGATTTTATCTGAGAAACAAGAAGATAATATCCTTTGAAAAGAGTCCAAATACACGCAGCAGGAATTTCTGGAAGAACCAGAGAGCAGGAGAAAGGCAATCTTCAAAGACTGTCCTCAGAGATAGAAGAATCAGAAGAAGGAGATTATTACAAAATAAACGGAACCAAAAGGATTTCTCGGAAATTAACAATATGGCAACAGAGAAGGGGAACTCTTGGGAGGAGGTGGAAGATAAATGTGAGGAAATCTGGTAAATGGGGCAACAGGACAAAGGTGGAGGAGGAAGGAACAGACCATAAAATGAGAGGAGGGGTCACGCCCTAAAATAAAAGGTCCCAAGAGAAGGACCTGAGAGAACGGGGAAAATGGGAGGGGAGAGACCCGTTAAGAGATTATTCAAGAACAATTCCCAGAATTGAAGGATCCACACCTCCAAATTGTATGGGCCCACCACGGTGCCCACCATACTGGGTGATGACAGAGTCACACCAATCACAGGACATTTGAAAGCATTGTGACAAAGAGAGGATCCTAAAAGCTTTGGAGGGAAAAACAATGGGTTTCAGAGTTGCATTGGATCTCTCAGCATCGGTACCAGTAGCTAGGAAGGACTTTTTATTTCAGGGATTATTGTTTCCAACCTTGACTCTTTCACTTGGCCAAACTATTCCACTAGGTGTCAAAGCAGAAGAAGGACATTTTTAAGCATGTAAGGGGGGAAATAAAAGCATTTTTGTAAAAACCTGGGATTTTCCTATGATACGTCTAAAGGAAGAAAACATCACTGCACGATGGACATCAGCAAGAAGAAAATTAAACCCAGAAAAGTAAATACAATTAATAACTCATGCTAATGGACATTTGCGAAGCTCTGCATGGACAAAGGGAAGAATGAGTCTCTTGCTCTCTCTTTCTCTCTCATGCAGAAGGAACACTGATAAATACTGACCTGGTTTAGGCCATGGAATAAATGTTAATAAATACCAAAAGAATGATTATTACATGGACCACATTTTCTGACCATAGTGCAATATAAAAAGAAACAAATGTAAAAAAAAAAAACAACACAAAACCTACCCCCTCAAAAAAACCACTCTTCCTTCCTCTTATGTGTTTGGAAACTGAAAAACATATCTCTAAAGAATTTGTGTGTTGAAGAGGCCAAAATGGATATCGCAAACATATAGGTCTGAATAAAAAATTATTTAATCTATTAAAACTTCTGGGTGTGACGAGGGCAGCTGTGCACAAGGGGACTTGGGCAGGAGTTTGGGACACTAACATGTTATCATCAAGTGTACCCCATGGTTCTGAAAGGCATCTGCCCAGATGAAGGGCAACTTTTCCTCTTCCAAATTAAAGCACCAGCAGCCGAGCTCTGCATCCAGAAAGTTGAGTCCACGCAGAGAGAACAACTTTTAAAAGTTCTCACAAAGGGGCCCTGTGGGCTAGTAGAGGCCTGGGTGAGGACTAAGGACTAAGAAGGAAAATTGTAACCCCAGAAACATGTATTTAAAAAGAGGGACTGAAAATGATCTAAATAGTACAAAAACAATAGAGTAATTGCAAAAAAAAAAAAAAAGTTGTAATAATAAAATCATGACGACCAGAGCAGAAAGCAACAAAACTAAAATTATACAGGGAAGTACAAACACTTAGAGAATATAATACCCAAATATTTTGAAAGTACTTTTATAAAGAGGTATATATATTTGGTATAAACGAGTAAGAAAAGGAGAGCAAAGCAGCAGACATACCAGAAATTTTAAAGAGGAAATCCAACTCTACGTTAAGTAGAAAATGTAACATGGAAAGAGAAAGTGTGAGCCAAAATATCTGAAAAAATCTAAGAACCAAGACAATTTTCTAGGAAAACAATTACCAAAATTGACCCAGGGAAAAAAAAAAAAAGTTGGGTCAGTGGTCAATCATAAGGCCTCCTCATCAAGCACTTATGGGAACCAGTTTATCTTCCAAGATTCAACAACTTTTATTGTATGAATTATTCCAGAAAATAGAAAAAGGGGGACATCATTTTCCAATGAGCATTAAAAGGTTAGTATGACCTTGATACTAAAGCTTGACAGGCACAGTAAAAGACAGCATCACCTATGAAGATAGATGTAAAGATAACAAACCCACTACCGAAACGAATTTGAAGTACATTAAAATATGAGAGTATTGTTTAATGTTAGAAAATATGTTGGTTGGGGCGCCTGGGTGGCTCAGTTGTTAAGCGTCTGCCTTCGGCTCAGGGCGTGATCCCGGCGTTCTGGGATCGAGCCCCGCATCGGGCTCCTCCGCTATGAGCCTGCTTCTTCCTCTCCCACTCCCCCTGCTTGTGTTCCCTCTCTCGCTGGCTGTCTCTATCTCTGTCGAATAAATAAATAAAATCTTTAAAAAAAAAAAGAAAATATGTTGGTGTAATTTGCATTGATGGGATGTAACTTTGTCTCTTGGAACAGAAAGATGTAAAATAATAGCAACTTAAACAAGATAGAAATTTGTGTCTCACATGGAACTCTAGGCAGACGGTCCAAAGCCGGTGTGGTGACTCAGGATTAACAGTGACACAGACTCACTGGTTGCCTTGCCCCCTTCAGCACGTGGCTTCCATCTTGTCATCCAGATGGCTGCTCCAGCTGCTGCAGCTAGCAAGAAAGGAAGAATGGTCAAGTGAGCAAAGAGCACGCCCCCTCCCCCTTATTCTCCCTCTCCTGGACCCTGAAGGGCAAGACATGAAAATCGCACACACTTCTTCAAATCACAGCTCCTTAACCAGAACGTAGTCACATGGCCACATCATCTTGCTGCAAGGGATTTTGGGAAATTCATGAGCGGCAATGTGTCTCCTGTAATTTTATTTCTATGGAAGAAAAAGAACAGATAATAGGAGAAAACTGACTGCCTCTGCCTCAAAGGATAAGAAAAAAAGATTCTCTCATTAAATGCAGATAAAGTATTTAATAAAATTAAATACCTTTGTGTCAGTCAGCATTCTCCAGAGGAACAGAATCAGTATGTATTTCTACTCAAATCTGTATATTGATAGAAAACATACACGGACACACACGCACAGATTTATTTCAAGCAATTGGTTTACAGGAGAGTGCAGGCTGGCGGGTCTGAAATCTGTAGGGCAGGCTGGTAGGATGGAAACTTTCAGGGAGGAATGGATGTTGCAGTCACGAGGCAGAATTTCTTCTTCGCTGGGAAATCTCAGTGTTGCTCGTGAGGCCTTCAGCTGATTGGACGAGGCCAACCCACGTTACTGAGTCATCTACTGTACTTGAAGTCAACTGATTGTAGGTGTTAATCCATCTGAAAAAACCTCCACAGCTGCATCTCAATTAGTGCTTTTTTTTTTTTTACGATTTTATTTATTTATTTGAGAGAGAGAACACGAGCAAGGTGAGGGCCACGGGCCAGGGAGAAGCAGACTCCACGCTGAGCAGGGAGCCTGACTCGGCCCAATCCCAGGACCCTGAGATCTTGACCCGAGCCAAAGGCAGATGCTTAATTACTGAGCCACCCAGGCGCCCCCAGTTAGTATTTGATTGGATAACTGGGGACTCTGGCCTAGCTGGGCTGACATATCAACCTAACCATTATAACCCTCATGCCGAACAAACAAAAAAAGCAAATTAGGATTTGAAAAGTATTTCCTCAACCTGATAAAGGTAATTATCATGCATACTGGGGTTTTACTCCATATTTGTGCATCCTTTTAGGCTGTCCAGCATCCTCATCTCCTTCCTACATTTGGGAAATCCACCTTTCCGTGAGTCTCAGTGAGAGTCTAGTCCCAAGTCCTACTCTCGAAGCTCCAAAGGCCAGATTCTGCCTGTGTAGCCCGCCCCCACCGCACCCCTGCCACTCTGACTTAAGCCTAGCCAATCAGATGCTCTCCCAGGGACCCTGATGGTAAACGGGTTTCACAAAGAAGCAGGTCTGGTTTGGGGTTCTCTCTGGTGGCAGATGCAGAAACATCTGGTCAGTACCCTCACTAGGCTGGTCTTGGAACATTCCCTGCGGCCTGGGTTTCCACGTAACTTCCCTTAGTTCCCGTCCATTCTCTACACCTGCTTCATCAGCCTTCTCGTTGATTATGTTTAGGAAGCTGATATCTCTCTGTTGTTGTTGCTTTTGTGATAACTTTAGCCGGAGTTAGTTTCTTTTGTAATAAACCAATAAACCCTCATGGGTACCTACCGAAAGCTTACAACCACCACAACAAAAATGATGAAACGTTAGAAGTGCTATCTTTTAAAGCATGTTTCTGAACCAGAGGAAATACCGCTTTTCTGGGGAACCTGGTGATGTCTGGAGGTGGTTGTCATTGTCAAAACCTGCAGGGGCAGGTGCTGTGCGATGGCATCTGGCATTTAGTGAGTAGAGGCCAAGGATTCTGCTAAACACCTAGATAGTGTCAATAGCTGGGAGATCGAGAAACTCTGCTTTAAGCAAGGATAGGACAAGGAGGCTTGCTTTCTCTGTTTCTTTTCAGCATTATACTGCCGCATCTAGAAAGCACAATAAAACAAGTGAAAAAGAGGTAAGGACTGAAATAGGAGAAAGAAAATGTTCATTATTTGCAGGTGATATGGTTGAATACCTGAAGATAATGTTCAGAAACGCTAGTAAAACCATAAATAGCTCATCGAGGTTGCTGGTTATGGAGTCAATACACCTAAGTCAATAACATACCAACAACAACCACTTAAAAGGGAATAATAACTCTGTGTTATGTTTGCGACTTCCTGTGAGCCTGTACCAATTCCAAAATAAAAGTTTTTAAAATATAATGATTGGAGAGAGTTGTTTAGCAACAGCAACAAAATCCATGCTATTTAAGACTAATTTCACAAAAATATGAACTTTGTGAAGAAAATTGTACACCTTAATTGAAGAACAAAATAAGAATTAAGTGAATGGAGAGACCTAGCATATTCATGTTTGGAAAAACCCAGTGTTGTAGGATGTCACTTTTCTTAAAATTCATTTGTTACATTCAATGTAATGGCCACAGATGTAGTGATTTTAAACAATGTGAGTTTATTATCTTATGGTTCTGTAGGTCAGAAGTCCAACATGGCTCTCCCTGGGCTAAGATCATGGTACTGGCGAGGCAGCCTGCATTCTTCTCTGGAGGCTCTAGGGGAGAATCTGTTTTCTTGCCTTTTCATCTTCTAGAAAGTGCCTATAGTCCTAGGCTTGTGGCCCTCTTCCTTCATGCTCAGCTCATTAGGGGCAGGTGGAGTCCTTCTCATGCCGCCATCTTCCCGGGTCTCACCAGCCAGGAAGAGTTTTCAACTTTTAAGGACCCTTGCGATGACATTGGATCTACTGGGTTAACCCGGGGTAGTCTCCCCATCTCAAGGTCAGCTGCTTAGCAACCTTGATTCCATCTACAGCCTGAATTCCTCTTTGCTATGTAACCTACCATGGTCACGGGAACCAGGGAGTAAGATGTAGACAGCTTTGGGATACCATTATTCTACCTCCCACACAGTACGTGTTAGACATTTTCCATACTAAAAAGTAAAGACACAAAAACCACCTGAGAGTAATTACCCCTCATTGTATTTTTAGACTGTGTTTATAAGTCAGCAGGACAACCCGTTAGGTTTGGAGCAAAACAGAACTTTCAGTTGAACGTAGTCCCTATATGTGAGGATTCCTTTTTGCCTAACGTATTTACGCACAAGGAGGAAAACGTAGATACTGCAATCTCATTACTGTGCGGATTGCATCTGAAGCATTACACAGGAAGAGGAAACGTTCCAAGGGGATGCCGCAGGTACAATTTGATTTGCGTAATCTATTGTCTTGTTTTCAAAGCAAAACTGTAACGTGGTAAGTTATATAAAAAGATACTAGTTGGTAAAAAAAAAAGTTAATTAAAATAGCACTCTACCGTTATAAAACACTTTCATACACAATCTCATTTAATTTCACAACAGCCTTTGAGTTGGGAAGAACAAGTGTGTTTTTTTTCCCTCTCGCATTTGAAGAAGTTAATTGAGACTCAGCAGGATTATGACTTGCTTCACTGTACGAAGTCAGGGACATTTCAGTTTATTTTGTTGATTCATCATAACATACCCCATCTTCATTAATAAGCTCTTCTAAGTGTCTCAGTAAGAGCTGTGTGCTTGGAAGAAAGCCTGTGTGCTGAATCCGTAGAAATCAGTAGCTCTGAAATTGGAATGTGAGTCACAGTGGAAGACTAGCAGATTCATTTCTACTTTTAAATTTACATGAATTTTCCTATAGCCAGACTTTAAAAAATCAATTATGTGTATCAAAATGATACGTGTACACAGAGTAAAAGGTCACTGGTGCTTTAAGGGTTTAAGTAATGAAAATAGCAGACTTTTGCCCTAGCCCTTCCCTTCTCGGACTTGATCCTTCTGCTATTTCCTTGGGCATTTATGTCGACACTTATAGATGATATGCTTATACTGCAGGTCCTATGTTGTGTAGACATTATCTGTCATCTTCCTATTGCCCCAGGTGAGGATTCAGTCACCTCCCACCTCCTACCACTGCTTCACCTCCTCGTCCTCTCATTATATCACAATTTCTGGTAAATCTTTATTCACTACTACTACTTATTATTTTGTGTTTTGTTTTTATTTTTATTTAAAGTTAGTTAACACATAGTGTATTATTAATTTTGGGGTAGAATTTAGTGATTCAACAGTTGTGTATAACACCCAGTGCTCATTACATCACGTGCCCTCCTTAATGCCCATCACCAGTTGCCCCATCCCCCCACCCAGCTCCCCTCCAGCAACCCTCAGATTTTTCTCTATAGTTAAGAGGCTCTTTGGTTTGTCTATGACCATATAAATATCATCAACTTCTAGGAAAAGTAGTGTGTTGTGGTTACATTTTTTTTCTGTGAAAATTCCTCCTACCCACTGGAATGAATATTCATCCATTTTTTATTTGCTTAGTTTAAATATGTAGTCATTAATAATTCTTCCTTACTTCTGTCAATTCTATTTTCCAAATGGCCAAAGGTAATGGATAATTTTCCTGTAATTTGTACTGAAGCTTTCTCATCTGGAACTCGGACCTGGTCGGGCTGATTGCTCCCCAGGCTTGGTACACAGCTGCCATCCTGGATCCTAGTTCCTGGAGTCAGTGTTTTCCTTCTGTTAGGTTTACCCTCTTGTGCTGATGGAGCACACCCTTCTGTAGCTTTCAGAGAAAGGATGCATGAGAGGTATGATTTTTGCTATCTTGCTATGTGGTATCATTGCTTGGATATCTTGCTCAGTTTCCCCACATGGCTGTTATTATTTTGATTGGATTTGGAAATGGAACTGAAAACAACTTCCTTTCTAGTCTGTCTCCGGAAGCAGGCCCTGAACACTGCTAAGAGTCGTTGTCTTTGCACAGGAACACTGGGGGTTAGGGGTGGAGAGGGCTTCCTTTTTTACTATATAACCTTCTGTACTACTTGATTTTTAAAAACCATTTGTAGACACGGTTTTATAAAACTTAAAGAAAAAGACATTAGAAAATAGAGAACATGGCAAATATGGAGAATTTAAACTCCCCAAATTTACCACGTATTACATTGTATTTAACATTGTTGGATCCATGTGAATGGTGTGTTAGTGAAATACAGTAATTTTACCATTAAGGGAGTTACTACAGATTATGTTATTGTATAAGCCCAAATATAATGACCTGAATTGCATGATATAATGGAATCTCATCATCTTGTTATCACAGAGCCTTTTTTTTTTAAATGAAGATTTGGAAATTTTAGGAGAAAAGGATACCTTTAAACCAAATTTTGGCCATCAAAAGTTGAATTAAAATTTTTTTAAAAAAAATTTATTTATTTATTTTAGAGAGAGAGCACATGTGAGCAGGGGGAGGGGCAGAAGGAAAGGAAGAGAGAGAATCCTCAAGCGGACTCTCCACTGAGTGGGGAGCCTGACGTGGGGCTTGACCCCAGGACCTTGAGATCATGACTTGAGTGGAAATCAAGAGTTGGATGCTTAACTGACCGAGCCACTGAGATGCCCCAGTAAATTGCTTTTTAAAGTCTTCCCACGTACTGAAATTCTCACATTCCCATTCCCAGCCCCACCCAAAACCATCTCCATGTTAATCAGTGCACTTTTACAGGGCTTTTCTTGGATTTTCACAGTTCAACTGAAAGTAACAGGTATGTAGGAAACTAGGCCTCTCGATGCGCAATGCACAACCAGAAGGATGATGCTGGTTCGAGGTTTCACTGCAACACCTACATCAGAGGAACCTCAAAGTTAAATGAGAATATGAGGAGGAAATGGTTAAATCTATGTTTCGTGATAGATTTTTGCTTATAAAAAGCTCTTAGCCTTGACCTTCAGCATGAGAACACTTTTAATTATGCAGATATTAATCATTAATGTTTCCTGCTCCCCCAGCAGTTGTGGGAAAATGACCAATGAGGAACTTCTACACACACACACACACAATAATTTAAAGGATGTTGAGAAAAAGTAAATCTCCATGACGACTTTCTTCAGAGAGGAGTCCTCAGCCTAGGCTGAACGCTGTAATTACCCAGGGAACTCTGGAAATACCGATGCTTGGGTCTCTCCTGAGAGATCCTGAATTAATTGGTCTGGCCACATCCTGGGCTTTGGGAGTTTTAAAAGCTCCCGGGTGATTCTCAGATGCAGCTGGGCCTGAGAAACAGGGCTCAGGCTGATGCCAACCTCTAGAGACGGAATGTGTGACAGGTCCTTGTTTAGCTCTGATGAGTAATTCATTTGCCTTTTCAGACATTCATTTTTATTTTTTTAGTTTTTTTAAAGATTTTATTTGTTTGAGAGAGACAGAGAGAGTGTGAGTGGTGGAGGGGCAGAGAGAGGGAGAGGGATAAGCAGAGTCCCCACTGAGCACGGAGCCCCATGCAGGACTCAATCTCAGGACACTTGAGATCATGACCTGAGTCAAACTCAGACGCTTAACCGACTGAGCCCCTGGGCACCCCTAGACATTTTTTATTTTATTGTTTTTGTCTTCAGATATTTTATTATTTATTCAATAAAGATTTTTCATTATATTTTTCAATTAAACAATGTGTATTGGATTTTATTTCTGCTTACAAAAGAAATACATGGTAAATGTTCCCCAGGCTTAATTATTATTACAATTTTGGCGTATGGTCTTCATCTTTTTTTTTTTTTTTAAGATTTTATTTATTTATTGGACAGAGAGAGACACAGCGAGAGAGGGAACACCAGCAGGGGGAGTGGGAGAGGGAGAAGCAGGCTTCCCACTGAGCCGGAAGCCTGATGCGGGGCTCAATCCCAGGACCCTGGGATCATGACCTGACCCGAAGGCAGATGCTTAACGACTGAGCCACCCAGGCACCCCTGTTCTTTGTCTTTCATTTACTCTTCACATTAGAAAAAAGTGCAATATACACAAAACATGAAATGTGCATAGGATTTAATGAATAATTCTAAGGTGAACCCAGGAAACCCTACTGGGTCAACTGGCATGCCAGAAGTTTCTTTTGTGCCCTTGTCTTAAGAAATAACTCTTGGGGAGCCTGAGTGGCTCTGTCAGTTAAGCTTCTGACTCTTGATTTTGGCTCAGGTCATGATCTCAGGGTCATGAGATTGAGCCCTGCATTTGGCTCCACACTGGGCATGGAGCCTGCCTAAGATTCTTTCTCCCTCCGCTCCTCCCCCCCACCAGTTGTACTGCCTATGTGTACCTACCTAAACAATATAGTTGAGTTTGTCTATTTGTTCATATTTTAGCTTTACAGCTGTAGTTTGATTATTTACGTTGCCGTAGTATATTCCACTGAGTGGATATACCACCTTGACCCTCTACCATTGATGGAAACTTGGGATGCTTGCATCTATTGGCTATTAAGAACGGCGTGCGTGAACACTCTGGTTTTGTCTCCTGATGCCCATATATACTAATTTCTCTGGAGTATATATGACTAGTGAAGAATTGCTGGCTCATGTGGTATACATATTTTCAATTTTAGTAGAAAACAAAATTGATTTCCAGATTGGTTGTACGAATCTAGCCCTACAAGCAGTCTGTGAGAGATCCCGTTGCTCCAAATCCTCCATAGAACTATTTGCCAGTATGGTGAGGATGTAATCGCATTTCCTTGAAGTTTTAACTTGCATTTCCTCAGTTTATAATGAGACGAAAAATGTGTAGCCGGCGCTTCTGTTGCGTCATGTTATATCTCCCCTAGCTCATCTGCTATTTTTGGGGGTGTCATTTGCTGTTCCTTTATTTACTGCTGGAGGTTGATTCCTAGCTCATTAATTTTCAGCCTTTCTTCCTTTCTGTTAGAGGTAGTCAAGGCCATACAGTTTTTCCTAAATACAGCTTTCAGTCATGTTGTTGCCCAACATATGAAGATTTTCTGGATATGTCCATTAGGTCATATTTGTTATTCATGAGATTCATTTCTACCAGGTGTTGTTTTTGTTTTTGTTTTGTTTTGTTTTTTGGTCTGTTTATTCTATTGATCACTGACAGAAGCATGCTAAAATTCTCCCACCATGATTGTGGATTTTGCTATCTATATTTTGAGGCCAAGTTATTAGATACATACAAGTTAAAAATTGTTCTCTCCTCCTGGTCTATGGAGCTTTGCACGGTTTTAATTCAACTAATGCTTTGTTTGCTGTGGAGTCTTCAGTTGATGTTAGTATAGCTCCATCAGCTTGATCTTGGTTGTGTTTTCGGGTGATGTAGCCCCCCCTCCTTTGATGCTCGGCCCCTGCGTATCCTTATATGTGAGGTGTCTCTTTCGTGGATATCATAGAGCTCCACTTTCTTTTCCCTAATCAGACAGTTTTGTATATCTTAAGTGAAACATTTAGTTTGTTTACATTCAATACAATTACTGATATATATGGGTTTCCATGTTATTTTGAGCTTTTTATTCATACGATCCTGTTCCCTTTCATCTTCTATCTCTCTTTCTCGTGGGTTTGACTAATAATTTTTTTTCTTCTTATAGTTTGAAAATTATGAATTCTGATTCTGTTGTTTTAGTCTTCACCCTAGAAACCACAACACAGAGACTTATTTGACCAAAATCTAGAGTTAATCAATACCTTTACTTTCCTCTTGGCTGATAAGACAGAGCCTAAACATGTTAATTATATTTCTTCCTTTCCTGATGAATGTTAATGGTGTCATGTATCTTAATTCTTTCAATAGTTAGTGTGATTTCATAGTCCATGTTTACTTACCTTTACCCATCTGAGACCACTTTCCTTCTGCCTTTAAAATGTCACTAGAAAGAGGATATGATGTTAACACCTGTTTTCTCTTAGTATGTTGAAGGCGTCATTCCAGCCACCTTGTGGCTTCCACAGTCACTGCTGAGAAGGTAACTTTCAGTGTCACTTCTTTACTTTCAGATTGTTTTCCTTGGCTGGTCTTCTGCAGTTTCACTATAGATACGGATAATTTTTATCCATCCTCCTTGGGAATTGTTGGACTTCCTGAGTTTGTGGATCTGTGTCTTTCATCAATTTCGATCACTGTTAGCTAAGTTTTCACTCCCTTCTCTCCTTCTTTTTTTTTTTTTTTTAAAAGATTTATTTATTTATTTATTTGACAGAGACAGCCAGCAAGAGAGGGAACACAGCAGGGGGAGTGGGAGAGGAAGAAGCAGGCTCCCAGCAGAGGAGCCCAATGTGGGACTCGATCCCGGAATGCCAGGATCACGCCCTGAGCCGAAGGCAGACGCTTTTAACGACTGCGCTACACAGGCGCCCCCCTTCTCTCCTTCTTAAACTGCTGTTCTACTATCTCACGCTACCCTCCTTTTACTAGATTTTTCATCTTTTTGTCTCTGGGTAGAATCCTGAATAATTTCTCCTAATATCGCTTCTAGATCACTAATTCTCTGTTCTGATAGTTTAATATGCTATCATCCATTTAGTTTCAATTTGATTATTGTATTTTCATTTTTTTTCACAATTTAATGTGATTCTTCTTATGTAGCCTGTTAGTTCTACTGGGCCACTGTTTATAGTTTTCTGTTTGCTGGTGATATTTCTAAGGTTGTCTTTTGTTATTTAAATTTACGAAGCATGCTGCTTTCTAATCTGTATCTGATAATCCCAGTGTCTGAAGTCGATGTGGATCTGTTTCAGCCATCTCTTATGTTTATTGTGTTACATCGCTGTGTTCTTATGTGGCTGACTTGCTTTGATCGTGTGCTGCTCACTGCCCTTAAAATTATATCTCTGAGGCCGGGGATGAAAATGCCTTCCTCCAGCAAAAGTTTAGCACATGGGTGCCTCCCCCCCCCCCCCCCCGCCCCAGTTCGGAGCACTTCCACTTCCTTGGACTGTCCCAGGGTGGTAAGTTTGGGCTTCCTATCTGCCCAGCACCTGCTGCTTTGTGATTCATTTTGTCTCTTTTCATTTCTTTCCTCTTCTTTTATGTTTTCTTTTTCTGATCCACTAAGCCCCAAAGGCAACATGACAGCCCTTTGTCGATGAGAGAAAAGGAGGAGCTTCCCCTCACCCTGAGGAGGTAACGAATAATACAATGAACTAAGTTTGGTTGTCATCCTGAGGCCACTCTCAACAACAGATAAGCCCTATACTTAGTCTTGACTAGAGAAATAGATCTGTGCGTGTTGTTAGTATATTTCTATATTATTCCATAGATAAAAATATTTATCTAATGAAATAAAACAATAAGCAACGCAAAATACATGTGGGACAACTTTCCACCTGGCTGGCTGCCTCCGCCATGGCTCACGCAGTGCAGACAGCAGCTGGTGTGTGGAGGAGGAGGATGGCATGTTCCATGTGAGAGTGTCCCCTCCTACGACTTGTCTCACAGGGTCATGTTGCTTCCTTGCAGGAGAGCAAAACACCTAGAAGACCGGGTTCTTCTCTTACACTGTACCATTCTCCAGAACCTAGCAATGACCTGATAAACCACAGCTGCACAGTAAATATTTCCCAGCTAAAGTAATTTTGGTACCATGGTCTTAAAATGATTTAAAAAAATCAACAGAAACAGCACAGAATCATTATTTCCTCCAGTATTCTAGAGGATTATATGCTTTTTAGTACAGCAACTCTATTTGGCTGCCAGCACCCATCTCCCTGTGTCTCTGGTTACAAACTTTCACCCCTGCTGGCAGATGGGGAGGTGATGTGATCCAGTAATGACCAGAGAGCCTTCTCCCCCTTCTTCCCTCAAATTGCTCATGGATGGGAATATTATGCACACTGAGCTCACCAAAATTCTTCTTTGGAAGAGGCTGTACCAGAACTCTGAAAGGCCCTCTGATGCTTGCGTCAGGGAGCTGAAAGGACGGGTTCCAGGCTGCATTCCCCCATACTCTTTGCCATTTGGAGAAAGCCTTCCAGTGGAGGCGAGGACTCCAAGCAGAGGCAAGAGGTGGGAGAGGTGGAAGAGGGTCCCGTGGTGGTGCTGACACCCTTTCCTGTCTCTCAGGTCCCTGGAGCAGTCCTAATTCCCTAGTGTTTCCTTCAATTCTTTGAACTAGCTGAGTATCCTTTGAACAAATTACCCTTCTGTCATCATTTATCCTGAATTGGGTTTCTACTACTCACAACTGACACTTTTTATTCTCAATTGTATTTAAAGAAGGGGGGGCGCCTGGGTGGCACAGCGGTTAAGCGTCTGCCTTCGGCTCAGGGCGTGATCCCGGCGTTATGGGATCGAGCCCCACATCAGGCTCCTCCACTATGAGCCTGCTTCTTCCTCTCCCACTCTCCCTGCTTGTGTTCCCTCTCTCGCTGGCTGTCTCTATCTCTGTCAAATAAATAAATAAAATCTTTAAAATAAAATAAAGGAGGGGGGCATGGTCAGAGGAAAGATGATGCACTGTGGCTTTGAAATAAAGTAGGGCAGTAAACACACTTTTACCCATTTTCTTCGAGTACAGTTCTTTTCTCCCTTTGTCTCTTCCATAGTTTTTAATGGCCTTATCCTCAGGTTCAAATACCAAATGTACTTTCTTATTATCCAAGATGAGCTGTGTTACTAATGGAAGAGAAGAATACCAGCACTGTGAATTTTTAAACAGAACTTCTAGGAAACAAGAAATAATGTCACTCTGTATTAAGAAATCCCAAATTTAGTGCCATGCTGACATCAAGGGATGGTCAACTTCATGGTGTCAAACCATCTTGGGTAATAGGGTGATACCAGGGTTGTGCACCTGTTGTCCCCCACTTTCTCCCACTCAATCCCACCACAATGTGGCCCTTGGGAGAGGATCTTGGGGTTACACAGAGAGGAGGTGAGTGTGGAAAACCAAGGTTTTCATTTCCTTTTTTCTAATTCAGTTGTTTTCTTTCCCCTAAGACTTGTGCCTCCCCTTAACCCCTCTGACTACAAATAAAATGTTGTCTTCTTAACCTAAATACAAGAAATATGGGTGCGATTCAGTAATCGACATGGTCACCTAAAGGCATGCACAAGCAAGTTCATGTATTCATTCTAGCCCCCAGTGGGAAACAGTCCAGGTGGTATAATGGAAGACTCTTGATGTGCTCATATGGTGGAATGCTATATGGCCAAGAAAACCAATGAACTAGCTCCATGTGCAACCATGTGGCTGAATCCCACAAACATGATTTGGAGTGAAAACCAAACTAACAAAAGCAAATAAAATGCACTTACATTAAGTCCCCAAATAAGCAAAGCTAGTTAGTGGTGTTGGAAGTGTGGACAATGGTGGCCATTGAGAGGAAGGGGGTGGCTTGGATGATGACACAGGTGTGATCACTGTGACTTGGATGATGACACAGGTGTGATCCCTTTCTAAGAATTCATCAGTTTCTAAGCCTACAGCTTGTGAGCTTTTCTACAGGTGACTCTTCTACATGGACAAGAAAGCTTAAAATAAAATCCATATTCTTCAGGGGAAAAAACACCAGGGAAGTGATCTACTTTGGAAAAACTCCCTATGAACTGTTCAGAAGTTTGCCAAAGTATGATGAGTAAAGAGCTGTTTGGAGTGGCTTCCACGGCATTTTAAAACAGGACAGCCCCACTCACACCGAGTCTGGGACATGTAGACAGGGATCTGAGTTTAGGATTCCTGCCCCATGTTCCTGCTTTGCTTTTCCCAGGGCTCCTCCTCCTCCCCCTCCCCTCTCCCCTCCCCTCCCCTCCCCCTCCTCCTCCTTCTTCTTCTTCTCCTCCTCCTCCCTTCTCCTCCTCCACCTTTCCTTCTCCTTCTCCCCCTTCTCCTCCTTCTTCTTTGAAATATTTTATTTATTTATTTGAGAGAGAGAGAGAGAGAGCACACATGAGGAGGGGGACGAGCAGAGGGAGAAGCAGACTCCTCGCTGAGCAGGGAGCCCCATGCATGACTAGATTCCAGGACCCTGGGATCATGACTTGAGCCAAAGGCAGATGCTTAAACAACTGAGCCACCCAGGTACCCCTCCTGGGGCACCTTCTAAAATAGAGCTGAGAAGTCAGTGACTTCTGCCCCAACCACTTTATAAGAGAGTTCCTTCCTACCCTGCTCTCTCTCTGCTCTCGTGACCTGGGGTGGAGGGTGATCCTTCCCCCTGGCTCATTGTAACACCTCCCCCCATTTCTGGGACATGTAAGTAATACATCTTGTGCCTTTACTCCTTTGTGTGGGTGTGTCAAAACTGTATCTTCAATCAAAATGCCCCTGTGATTTTCATTTCTCCAATAGGTACATATTTCCAAAATGATTCAGGTAAGCTAGGGAAATCAGAGCCAGGTGCACATCTATAACCCTTGAGGAATGTGCCAGCTACTCCGTGTCAGACCAGGGATCCAGGAATGGGTTTGCCGTCGTTCTGGTACCAAATGCTATTTTGTAGTTACGATGCGAAGTAGTGGTATCTGGACCTGAGCCACCAAGAAATAGTTCAGACAGTGTCTTCTCCTTATTAAAGCACAAAGTCAACAGGCCCTGCAGGGATGAGGATTGAAGGGACTTTTTTTTTTTTTTTTTTTTTTTACCTTCTTTGGTCTGCAGGAGCTCCTTTGCCAAACCTTGATGGAGACAAGACCAACAGCAGGTGAATGTCTTGGCCCCTTTTCCAGCATCCATTTCCAATTGGGTGTCCTTTTGGGCCTCTGACCTGACCTGCACTGCTCTTCCTCTCACAGCTGCTCCTCTTCCTCCTGCTTCCTCCCATCTCAGGGCATCACCTTTTCCATAGTCACGGAATTGACCAGTGGGATGCATTTTCAGCTCCTCCCTCCTTTCCCCCCTTCCAGCTAGTCACCAAGCTCTAGGGCTTCCCCCTCGCCCCATCCCTGGAAGAGTGGTTCTCAACCTTAGCACACACTGCAATCACTGGAGAGCCTCGTGCCCACACCACCAAGTACACAGGCCCGCTCACCATCCATCACTTCCCTGGCACCTGTTCAGAATCTCTTCTGTCAATGACCAACTGGATCTCCATACCTTTGGGAAACCATCCCAGATCCTTCTATTATTTAACGAACCTCTACCTTTTCCCCACAGTATATTGTTTATACCCAGAAAACACTCACAGGGTCTGCCTTGTGTGCCATATATATATGTAGATTTTCTATTCCAATGAGACTAAGAGATCCTATAGACAGGGTCCCCCCCATTGTATGTAATGTGTGACCTGGTCTCCTGTGCATCTAAAATGGTATCAGTGGTATTCCATCCAACGGGGAGTTAAAAATAGCCACTCAAATCATAGGGCAAAGGAGGAGAAACTGAATGGGAAGTCATCAAAGAGGGAGAAAAGCCATGAGAGGCTCTTAAGTCTAGGAAACAAACTGAGGGTTGCTGGAGAGGATGTGGGTTGGGGGGTGGGGAAATTGGGTGATGGGCGTTAAGGAGGGCACGTGATGTGATGAGCACTGGGTGTTATATGCAACTGATGAATTATTGAACACTACATCAGAAACTAAGTATGTACTATATATTGCCTAATTGAATTTAAATTAAAAAATTGCCAGTCAAATCATTCTCTGTGCACTGCAATTCAGAAGCCAGCAGAGAGAGAGACCTTCCTTAAAGCAGATTTCTGGAAATGCAAATACATGAGATGATACGTTCTGAATCTGAATTCCAGAAGCAATAGGACTTGCATTGGTTGCAACCCTCATTCCACACCTTTTTTACCCCTTTCTTACTCTACTGTCTATTCTCTATGCTCTACAAAATAAAAATATTTAATATCCAGACTTTTTTGCAGCTAGGGTGGCTCTTTATAGAACTCTGGATCAGGAGAGATATAGGCAGAAGCTCCTGGTGGGGGCTTCTCCTGTGTTTCTGCTCTTCTGTCTGCTTGGGATGTAGACGTAATAGCTGGAGCAGCAGTAGCCATTATTTGACCCCTAGAGTCACACAGCAAAGATGATGCTGTTTGGAGTTGGTGTCAGCCTATCCACAGTGATGTTATTGGGTCAGAGAGTTCCCAGCGAACTTGGAGGAACAAGCTTTATTACTCACAAGTCCTGGAAGGTGCATGGCATGCCCCATGCCTGGGAGGAAATGGATGCCTCAACGATCACAAGCTTGATGTCAGGCGTTTACACTACAGACATCCCTGAGCAGTTGCGTTGGCCTTGGACTGTTTACCACTAACGTTCATGTTACATGAGAAAAATAAACCTCTTTACTTGCTTAAGTTATTCTTTGTCAAGTTCTCTGTTTTGGCAAAACAAACGAAAGAAAGAAAGAAAGAAAGAAAGAAAGAAAGAAAGAAAGAAAGAAGAAAGAGAGAGAGAAAGAAAGAAAGAAAGAAGAAAGAGAGAAAGAAAGAAAGAAAGAAAGAAAAGAAAGAAAGAAAGAAAGAAAGAAGGAAGGAAAGAAAGAAAGCGGGCCGATATCTCTAATGTACGGGCAGAAAAATTTTCTCTTCCCTTCTAGGTTATTTGGCTGGTGTCATAATTAAATTAACATAACACAGATTAACAGGAGAACATTTTAATTTCATATGTATGGGAGCCCCATAAAAATATGAGACCCAAAGAAGTGACCAAAGCAAAACACTTTAATACCTTCTAGTGAAGAAGCAATAAATTTGCTAAGAATTGTCAAGACAAAGGGGTTTGGGCTTGGGGTAGTAAATTGGGGAAGAAGTAACAAATTTTGTTTATATAACTTTCTTGACCCTAAATTCTCTGTCTCTGGTGATAAGAATGCCTTCCACCCTCCCGATACAGAGAGTGAGTGTACCTTTCATCTGGATATTTGTATCCTGCTCTCAGGGGGACAAAGGAGAGCCAGCGTGTCCTTCTCACCCCAGCTGTTTCTCAAGTACCTCTGATTCAAAATAGTCAATATGCCAAAGTGGCATATTTTGGGGTGGCCTACTCTGGCCCCCTTCACTAATCTGCATAAAATCCTCTCTCACACCTCTGGTTAATTAAGAGAGAAAGTTCTTAAACCAGCTTGCTGTAGGTTAATGTAATGTTAATCTTAAAAATTGTCAGTTCTTTTACCAGCAAAAATGGGTTTATTTGGATAGCAAAGAATTGCAACTCAGGACAGGCAAGCAACCATAGGTAAGTGTGGAGAACAAAGGAGAGAGGCTCTAGTGTAGAGGAAAGGGGGTTGGGAGGGGCCGTTGTAAACAGAACTCCCATTGGAGTCAACTGGGAGCTGGAAGTGTAGTGGCTTCTCATTGGCTGGACTGGTGACATCCTGATTACGCGCACCTAAAGTCAAAACTTCATTAATTGGGCCTCATTAGCTAGGGATTTGTTATACCTCTGAGTGTTTAGCTCATGTTTCCTGTTATACTCTGAAGGAAGAGTTTGCTAAGCAAATTAACAGTGTAATCAAAATCCCAGAGAGAATGTTTAGGTGGTTAAGAGTCAAAGGTAAATTACAATAGAGTGTAATTGACTATTTAAGCAAGTACCCCATAGTGTTTTTCTCTAGACACATCTTTGAGGCAAATAATCTCAGTTATTTTATACACTTAGAAATCATAAAATATGAATTTCTTTTTGTATTATTCTATAATCCGGATTGATGTGACTTCTGTCCTGATTATGGGAATGAGAGCTTCAAGTGTACTTCAAGGAATGTTTACAGAAACACTAATTATATTCCAAAGGGTTGTGTGTGTATATATACACACACACACACTATCTTATTTATTTATTTATTTATTTATTTATTTATTTATTTATTTATCTTACTATTATTTGAGAGAAAGAGAGAGTGCACAGGTGGGGGGAGGAGAAGAAGGGGAGGGAGAGAGAGAGAGAGAATCTTGAGCAGACTCAGCACTGAGTGCAGAGCCTGACATGGGATTCGGGGCTTGAGCTCAGGACCCTGAGATCATGATCAGAGCCAAAATCAAGAGTTGTACGCTTAACTGACTGAGCCACCCAGGCACCCCTTTTAGCCTTAAACTAGATGTGTAATCTTTCCCAGTGATTCCAACTTAAAAGGGGATAATTTGCCAATCAGTTCATTTCTGTTGTTCAGTTTTCTCAAATTTAAAAATAGCATTTATATGCCCACACAAAGACTTGAACATGATGTTATAGCTGTTTTTATTTGGAGTAGCCCAAATTAGAAATACCCAAATGTCCAGCAATAGGAAAATGGATAAATACATTTTGGTATATTCATACAACGAAGCACTACCTAGCAATAAAAAAGGAACAAACCCTTGATAGACACAACATGCACAATTCTCAAAAATGTGATTCTGAGCAAAAGAAGCCAGATGCCAGAGTGTTAATACTATATGATTCCACTGATGTGAGTTCTAGAAAAGACTAATCTCACCTCCTGTGACTGTGGGTAGAGCAGTGTTTGCCATGGGTGGCCAGGGGTTCAGGATATAGACATCTCTGCCCTCAGGCTCCCAAAGATTCACAGAAATCCCCCACACACTATGCAGTCACCTTATCCCAGGGTCCCCCATTCTCAAGTCATTATAGCTCAACTCGAGTCCAAAATCTCATTTGTCTCATCAGATGATTTGAATCATTGAAGCCAGGTAGGGTTGAGACTCTGGGTAGGGTCCATCCTGGAGTAGAATGGCTCTCCATCCGTGGGCCTGTGAAGTTAGGGAATGAGTTGTCTGCTCCCAAAGTACTATAGTGGGCCAAGTGTAGGATGACAGCTATAGACACTCCTATTCAAAAGGAGAGAAAATCAAAGGAAAAGAGCAGTCACTGGTCCCGAGCAATTTGTTCCAACAGGACAAATTCCATGAGGTCACAAGCTGGAGAAGTAGCCTCTGCTGTTTGAAGCTGTGCTCCGAACCCATAGCTCTGTTTTTGGGGAGGGCCATCTTGTCTACCCCCAAGTTGGGACATCCCCCCATGTAAGTTCCCATAGGGACAGGTTCCATGGACATCTTTGGGGCCACTGGTCAGCCTATTGCAGGTGGTTACACAAGCACAGAAATCTGTCAAAATGCATTAAAATGTGCGCTCAAAACGGGTGCATCTCATTATATGTAAATTGTTTTAAAATAAATTTAATTCTTCCTTGCCATATTGTCACTACGGATGTTTTCAGAGTTAAGTGGCTTAAATGTCACAAAGAACATTGTCATGGAACGTGCGGAAACAGTACTGTAATCACGATTATAGTTTACTGTCATTGCAAATGAGATCATCCTTCTTATTTCAAAATGAACTTCAGGCGGCTTATTAAAGCTGGTAAGCGCTTTTGAAAAGATTCTGTCCTGTGGCTTCATGTGCAAAATGCAGTAAAGCAAGGAGAATACTTGGCCTCTTGGCATTAAACCTGTCTGGGGGCTCCACCTTGAGACTCTGAATTTGGTAGAATAACTAATGGGACCTTCACCTTTGCTCAAGGTGGTGTTGTCTCTTCGTTATCCATGTGCATATGATTCACGGGGCTCTCTAAAGGGGAGGGAGGCACGTGCTTACAGTGCCGTGTTCTAGAGGCTAATCAGAGAGCCCGACGTGGAGGTCAGGATGGGAGTACTTAGCTCCAGTGAGCCACATGTCATATGCTGCCAGGACTTCACAAGCCAGCCCAGTGCTTCGCTGTGGGTTCCCTGCTCCAGAATGACCTCGGTGTGCACCACGATTCCCCAGGGCTTGTGGAAATGCACATTCCCTGTCCCCGCGAGGATCGACTACATTGCACTTTCCACATGGTAGACACGTGCTTGGGTCCTGCATTTTCCGCACTCTCTGGGTGATTGTATGTTCACCAAAGTCTGAGAACCACTAGACGAAAAGAGATTGAGAAAAAGCAGGGAGATGGAGGAACGGAGCCACTGCGGGATGCTGGAAATCATGGAAGGGCTTTAGGGAGGAGATGGTTTCCACCCTGCCACGGGATACTAGGAGACAGGGCAGAATGTCGGTGACCACCAGGTGGCTTCTGATGACTTCAACAGGTGCTGCTTCAGTGGGGTGGGCAGAGGGGGGCAGGTGTCACGGCGGAGTCAAGGGAGTGGCTCTGTGAAAGGTAGGCTGGACGGACATTTGGATCCTGTGATCTCGGCTCTTGGTGTCTACCCGATATCAGTTGTGCACAGAGGAATGTACAGTGATGTTCCCTTGAAAGTTTATTTTTAGTGGAAAGAAGCAGGTTTTAAGTGTCCACCAATAGCAGAAGCCCAATCAAACCAGACACATCCATGTGAGGGAACTTCCTGCAGCACTTGCAAAGAATGAGGCGGAATGCCCTTGGGAGCAAGAAAGTAAGCGGCCTCTTTTCAGAGGCACCCTAAGATTTATGTGAATGCGAGGAAAATGTCTGAAGGAAATCAGATCACATAGTAACCGTGATCCTCTAAGAAAGGCAGTGGATTTGGGGAGGTCTGTTCTTCTGTTAAGACACGGCCTCTGGAATATACAAGCTGGAGAAGTAGCCTGGGGCTCAAATCCAGGCTTTGCTTTCTACTGGCTGTGTGACTTTGGGCAGGTGACTTACCTTCTCTGGGCCTCAAGTTTCTCATCTCAATATGATAAAAATAGCAGTAGCTATATGTTGTAAAACCACTGAGTGAAGTAAATGGATTTAATAGGCATAATAAACTGCATAAAGGGGGCTGGCATATAGTAAAAGCTCCACACACATTAGCTGTTATTTTATGGGGGGGGTGAGCAAAGGCAACTTCAGTGTCATCTGAAACATCTGAATTTTCAATCGTGAGACTGCATCCGATGTGCTACTAGTATAATTAATAGTGACAGTTGTAAAGAGTAAAGAGCAGAGAAAGTCGGAGAGGTAGAAATGCAGATGACTGTTGAGAAGTTTGGGGATGAACGGAAGAGCAAGGCAGTCCAGGGAAGGTAAGGAAAAGCGCTTCACACGTCTTCCCAAGTCTGCGTTGTATGTTTAAGCCCTGAGCTCACTATACAAATTGTAGGCTCCTGGAGCAAAGCCAACCCTTAAAACTCATTTCTCAACCGATAATACAAGTGATCTGGAGAGACGAACAACAAGAGCAGAAGTTTATTTTAAAATCGGTGATGACTGGAAGAGAAACCTGTTAAGGTGTAACTAGAAAGCAACTGAAGCCAAGGCGTTAATGACGTTCCTGAATATTCTGCTAATGGGAAATGAGAGCCCCTACCAAAAAAAAAAAAAAAAAAAAAAGGACATGATGAGTTGACAGGTTTGGGATACACTGGCCCTCTAGAGTGCAAGACTTGAGAAAGATTTTGTGGGCACTGAATTTATTATTGGCCAGCCATGGCTCTATGACGTCAACAGACACCGCTATGAGAAGCAGAGGTCTGTTTTAGGAGACTTGGTTGTACTCGAGCCTCCCGCCCACATTCTCCTGGAGCGCCAGCAAAGGATGCACGTGGTAGGTGGACTTCAGGGCCAATGCTGAAAAGTGTGTCACTTTAAGATGTAGATTCCCCAAATGGCCCAACACCACTCTTAGCGCACATGTAAAATTATGGCGCATTGGCTTCAGTGTTCTTTTTTTTTTTTAAGGATTTTATTTATTTATTTGTCAGAGAGAGAGAGAGAACACAGAGGGAGAGAGAGAAGCAGACTCCCTGCTGAGCAAGGAGCCCGATGCAGGACTCGATCCCAGGACTCCGAGATCATGACCTGAGCCAAAGGTGTCTAGACGCTTAATGGACTGAGCCACTCAGGTGTCCCTTGCTCCAGTGTTCTCACATGGGAAAGGCCCCTTCCCACCTGGCTCATGGCACCTTCAGATGGAGGTCAAGGGTCTTAGAAAAGCAATGTGAAGTTTGAAACACACACACACATGCGTCCATAAAGAAATGTCAGTGAAAACAAGCCACATTAGGAAAACATCACACATCCAATGACAGCTTTCAGTCCGTGAATGTTGCTGGGCTGTGCCTTGGGATGGACGCTCAGGGTGCAAGTCACACATCACGAGCCCTGGTTATCCCGCCAGGCTGGCTGGCTTCCTTCGTCTCTTGCATCTCTACAACCTATGAGGAGGAATTCTCTTTACCAATGAGGAATCTAAAACTAGGAAGTTAAAAAGCATGGCTGAAATCTCTCCGTGAACAGCAGAGCTCAGACTCAAATGCAGGACTGGCTTGAAGGCCTATCTCTTAACCAGTGAATCTGCCCTCAAGAAGCTTATGGGTCCAAACCATCAGAGACCAGGGAGAATGAAGACCCTCAGGGTGATGCTGGCCAAGAACCAGGTAAGTATCATATGTCTCAGCAGATACCAGCCCTCGCGGGTGACACCTGAGCCCCAGACTCTCCCACTTATCCAAGATGCTCTCAAAGACTTATGGAAACCGATGCCACCCTGGGATGAGGGAGGAAGGAATGAAGCCCTGGTCGACTGAGTTTACCCAGACCTGAGTTAACCCTTAATTACCAAGCTTGAATGTTCTTCCGGGGGGGGGAGGGGAGATAGGGAAGAGCTCAAAATAGAAATTAAATTCAGACATAACAAACATAAAAATAAGGAATGTTACATCCATTGCCCCCCTGAGCTTTATGGATTGAGACACTGGCACTTTGAGAACTCTAGCCACGTGCCAGGTACTGTGCTAAGTGATTTACACTGAATGTACCATCTAATAATTACAGCCGAATGGGTTGTGGACCATCATCTCATCGTTGTTTTAGATGAGAAGCTCTGAAAAGTCAAGAGACCTCCTCAAGGTTATAGAACCAGTAAACAGGGGAGTTAAGTGTGCTGGGGTTTCTCTGGTGCGTTTCCCTTCTGAATTTTGAACAACTGAAAAACAAAAAGGAGAGTCGGATAGACATCGAACTATTAGTTCGTTCACTGGTTGATAGGGCTGAGAGAATGAGTCTTGGGATGAGCCTGAACTTCAATCCTCATGCTCCTTCACCTGTTGCCTCTCTAAATTCCGGCCTGCGGAACTTGCTAGGTCAGGACCCCAGGAGAGAGGCTTTGAGATGGAGATTTGTGTGCGGGTGGTGACAGGAGGGTCTGGAAGGCATTTAAGGAATACCTTCAATTAACATAAGGGAGCCAGGCCTTTATATCCTAGCATCCATGAGCCACTGGCTGCCAGCTGCCTCTGGGGACGAGACTTAGGTAAGGTAGCTCCCTTTGGCCAAGGACAGACTTGAAGAGGAAGTCAGCTCTGAGCCATGAGCAGGAAACATTCTGGCAGCCGAAGGCATGAGTGCCCTGAACCGAGGACAGGTGGTAGCCAGCACACCACAACATCTACGATAGTCCCGTTACACCACTGGATCAATTTGCACGAAGCAATAAGCTCACTCTAGCTGGGAGAAGCTCTTCCTGGATTCTGGTTGGTCTCTTCCTGGAGAAACGTACCGCGGGAATGCTGCTAGGATAAACTTCTGTCCCCATGCCAAGGTGGACTTGGGACATGATGATACTGGTTATCTCTCCCTCTTCTATAGTCTCGATTCTCCTTCCTTACCCTCAGCCAACACCTCTAGGGCTTGGCCAATGTGATCTAGAACGGTGGTGACCCAGACTCTCAGCCCTGGAGAGTTTTAGCCCCTAGTCACCGCACCCTCCTTAATCCTGCTGCACCTCTCCATTTACTATCAAAATTGGACAAGAGAGTGCCAACAGACACCCCACAGGGTCGTGTGAGTGACAAAGTGTTCTCTTCCTGTTTTCTGAGTGTAACAGAAGCCTCTTTTTTAAATAATCAGGGTCAAGTACTCCTGCCAGAATGGTGATGCCTCTCTTTGTCTGCCGGTCCTATGGCACAAAACCCCTGAATTATCAGGGAGGAAGTCATAGCTTAAAGTTCAGTGAGACTCTTGCTGGGTGCTGTGGGGTCAGAAACTTCAGGGTGGATTCATATGTGATGGGCCCAGTGAACTCATGGTCGTTTGCCCACTCTCAAGCTTGCTCTGCTGTGAAGTGGGCTCCTGGGTCCAGTGAAATATTATGCAGGATTCATATTGTTGGATCAAATATTCTGCAAACCCTCAGCTAGTGATGATTCCTGAAGCCCTGTGGACAGGAAAGGCAAACCCATATTGGCATATGAGTCAGTGCCCGTCAAGGTGAGTCACTCCTTTCCAGAATGGCCAGTTGGTCTGTGAATGAGGGTACCATATTGAGAGTTCAGGGCTGGCCTCTGTTGCTTGTGGGCTGGACATTCAGCAGTAGTCATAGATAGCTCAGCCTCGGTGGGGTGGAGCCCATGCCGACGCCTCATCCAGAGGTTCCACTTCCGTCAGAAGAATTATTTGTTCATTGCTTGCCTGACCCTGTGAGTTCTTGGGCCCTGACGGAACCCAAGTCTTGAGGGACAGTTGTGGTGTCTGTGGCCAGCTCCTCAGTCTCTCTCAGAGTGTGAGAGCGGGACAAAAGCTTTCCTCACTTAGGGTTTACTTCTCTGCTGCATTGGGCATGGTCTTGCTCTAGGATCCTGCAGGTCTGTGCTGTGATTCTCCCGCTGGGGCGTGTCCTAAACGGCATATGGTATACTTTCCCCCCACAGATACATAGTGTCTACCAGGCCTATGGGCACCCTTGTGCCACGGCCTGGACCTGCTGCTGTGCCCTTCCCTTTTTAGCTTCACTGAGGGCTGGCACCTTCCCTGTCACATAATAAACGTGTGGGGCAGTGTTCCGAAGTTTGGAATAGGCTGCCTCCAGAACTACAGAAGTCTACCAGGCCTGTGCTTCCTTCTTAGAGGTGGGAGGCCTAAGATATAATAATCCATCTTTTCCTTTAGAGGGGAAGTCCCAGCAAGCCCCAGATCCCTGGGCTCTTAAAAATCTCCTGATGCCCTAGGTCCCTCGGTCTGCATAGCGTTTCCTTCTACCCTTCTGGAACACACATGTCTTACGGAGAACTCCAACATACTCGCCACTTTTGTTCATTCAGTCTACTTAACGTGTCATCCAAATCGTGGACCCGTGTCGTGCTCTGAGGAATGTCCAGATGGTCCTGGCCTTTTGGGATTACATTATGGCGGAGGGCAGGAGAATTAATGGAGCCCCAGGACAGAGCTATAAATAAATACTGTGATCCATCCCATGTGAATATAAACCGCTTTTAATCCTCCTTCCTGATAAAGACGGGAAATAGTACATTCATCGCGTCGGTGGCTGTGTACTACATCGAGGTGAGCTGGCTCTAGAAAAGAGACCACATCTGGCACAACGGCTGTCTTCAGGCTCCTGTGGGGTTGGGCCTGCAGTTGTACACATTTGCCTCCCCAAATCTCTATGATTTGGAAGGGTCCCAAACATTGAATGAAACGGGGGACATAGCAGGACCCACGAACCCCTGCAGAGGTCTCTAAGGGTCTGTCATTTCTCCTGGGAAATACTGGTTTTGATGTACTAACGTGGCCTGAAGGCAATTTCATGTTCCTACTTGGTCTTCCCCACTGCGACAGCTCTTCCCCAAGGCCGCGGAATCCACACGGGGTGCGTCAGTGCCTAGGGCTGCTGTCACCAAGCACAAAGAGCCCCATGGTTTAAGCAACGGCAAGATGCTGTCTCACAGTCCTGGAGGCCAGAAGTCCGCCATGGGGGTAAGGGCGGGGTTGGCTCCTTCCAAGGGTGGGGAGGGAGGGTCTGTTCCAGGCCCCTCTTCTGGCTTCTGGAGCTTTCCCGGCGGGCTTTGGCGTTTTGGCTTGTGGGAGCAGTATTCCCATCTCGGCCCGCATCTTCATGTGGGTTACTCCCTGTGCGCGCCTCCGCGTCCAAGTTTCTCTTTTTCATAAGGACTCCAGTCACAGAAGATTAGGTCCCATCCTAATGACCTTATCTTAACTAATTACATTTGCAATGACCCGGTTCCAAACACGGTTCCATTCTGAGCTACTGGGATTAGGACTTCAATATGAATTCAATACAGAGTCAATTCAGTATGAATTTGCGGGGAGACACAATTCAACCCATAACATGTGGGTTCATCCAACCACCAAATCTGTCTGTTCCATTTAGACATGGAGTGTGGGGAAATGACCACTGGACCTGCTGGACTTGGGTATTTATTATTCAGCCCCAATGTGCTGGACTTGGTCTTTATTATTTAGCCCCAATGTGCTTCCTGCCAACATGGGCCCCCTGGGGACACTTTGAATCCCGAGTACTAACAATCACGTGCAATAGTCCTCCACCTGGGAGTGCCCCCTTTCCCTGCTGTGCGGTCATCCACACAAGTGGCTGGAGGACCTCTGGGGAATGACCACGGAATCATTGCCAGTTGCACTTGCTGTGGTGTTGAGGGTCCTTCTTCCCGAGAACCAAGTGCCTCCTTCCGTCACTGGGCTTCAGCCCTGAGATTGGCTCAGGTACAGGAGCTGGGCAAGGGTTGGGCCTTGTCATCGGAGGAGCTGGCCTCAGAATCCCCATCACCCGTCCTTGATTTTGGTTGATTGTAGAGATAGGGCAATACCCTATTGGCCTCCCCCTCTTCGTGCTCCTAGGAGCCCTGTTCTAGCCTCTACTTCCAGGGCTCTCTGAGAGGTGGGCTCCTCCAGCTGCCCCTGCAGTCTCACGGCCTGTCCCGGTAACTGCATCCGGCTGGCTGCTGACAGGAAACGCTGTCGCCCGGCCTCTGTGGTCTGAAGATCACCTCATCCCCGTTGCTGTCCCCGAGCACAGTTCTGCCACCACTGTCGGCTGCCACTTGGCCTCCTAACGCGGCCGGCAGCCTCTCCCCGGTGAATTTTTCACCACTTCATGAACGCAGCGTCTGTCAGGCAGTCCCGAAGAGCACAGCCGGCGAGGGGCACCTTTCTGGACTTGCATGTTCTGTGCATTCTGGAGTGCATGCTTCTCTGAGCCTTTCGATTCTTCTCCCATCTTCTGCTGCCAGCAGTTCTGGCACTTCTACTTTACTTAATACGGACCATCGCTTTCTCCAAGGGCTAGCCCGGCTGGTACACGTCCTGGCTTGCCAGAGCTCTGAATTCTGTACCACAGGAGAGTGTCTCTGTATTTATAAATTCTCCCTTATCTAACTTGTGCTCTACCCTCACTGGATCCAGCACCCTTGGGGACGAGTCCCACATGTGCTGCCCCAGCCCCTGCAGGTGCATGGTAGCTGGGGCCTGCAGCTGCGGTGGGGGAGGGTCCCTTTCTCCCTCAGCCAACCCAACACTTGTCCTGCTGGGTTGTGTTGCAAGTTAACAGGTTGTTGTCCCGATGGTGAGTTTGGAGTCCCAGGTCCTGGGACGAAGGTTGGGGCACGTTTTCTTGTAAGAAGAGGGCTTCTGCATTGCTTTGAAGCAAGGTTGGGGGACATTTAGTCAGGGGAGAGTTGGTTCCTTGTATCGACCCCAGGGGTGTAGGATTTCCAGGTACTGGTTCAGCTGTCACCATCCCAGATCTCTGAGTCTTGGTCTTTCCCAGTCAGGGCCCTTATCTTGGCAAACCAGGTTTGCGGACGTTGAGAGCAAACTTCCCTGGGCTCTGTTACCCCTATATTTAATTCCTGGGCCAGATTGTCAGCTCTTCCAGCCCTCCAGCTGCAGAAGAGCTGAGTCTCTTTCTATGCTGCCAAGGAGACCCTCTGGCTTCTTGTTCGTCTTGAACTGATGACTGGTCACCACCAGGCTTCATGGTGTTTCTCCAATCACTGCTCATTCCCAGCCATAACCCTGAACCCACAGTCCTTATGTTCCTCTCAGTGCTTCCCTTCGCCTGGATCCCAGCCTATCACCCATGAAGGCGGCACAGTTCCATCTGGAATTAAACTACCCAAGTACATTGAACCGTTCCGGGGACTGTTGGCCCCACCTACTGCCACATGGAGGCCGCACCGCCAGCGGCCAGTGGATGACCCAACTTCCTACTCCCCTTTCAAGTCTGCTTCCTGTGTCCCAGCTGTCATCAGCCAGATGCAGAGATGGAGGCCTGTGTGCAGGGCTTCAGTGGGTGCCGTCTGGACCTGCGCCTGCCAGGAGTGGGGGGAGCAGGTCCAGGGGGAAACTGAGAGCCATGTGGTCATCACAGAAGCCTCAGCCAACCTGCAGTGCCGGGAAGGTAGGATGGCCCTTCAGAGGCGTCCTGAATCGAGGCCTGGGGCTGAACCTTTGTTATTGGATACGGGCTTCCCCCAGAAGGGGATGAAGCCTTGGGTGAGGCAGCTGCCGCAGGGTGAGGGCCATTCCTGGGGACAGAAGCAACTGTGAGCCAGGCAGCAACACTCCTGGCGGCTCCGGGAGATCTGGGGGGCTCACTCCAGCATCCACGACTAGCCTGCCTTGGGAAAGAGGCATGCAGGGCTACGCGGGCCCAGCCGGTCTCAGTAAGGAGGCTGCTGTGCTTTATGTCCTGCCAGTCAGAGAGTCCGCATCCTACTCCCCATGAGAGCTGAGAGGCCCGGCCCTGGCCTGAGCCCGACCCAGGTGAGCTTACGACAGGGAAGACGGGAATGTGTGGGGAACGCAGGTGCCTGGGATCAGTGTGTTCTGATGGAACGGGGCCAAGCAGGCTGTGTCCTTTCCTCACCCTCTTGCCCTCAATCTCTCACCTTCCTTTGGGGAACAATGTGTGAGAGGTGGACGTGTCTATGGAACATTTCCAAGGGGCTGGAATGTCTACTCTACGGGCAGGCAGGCCTCTGGGGAGAAAGAGAACGTGGTTTCTTCAGTTCAGCACCGAGGCGTATTTGTGGATGTTTTGGCTGCCCAGTAGCTGTTTGTGCTTCTTAAAAACACAGAAACTCCTTTTGGAAAAGGAGTGTGTGGCCTTGATGCCTCTGTCCGTCAAGGTGTTCCGCCAGCTGTAGCCAAGGGGCGGGTGCGTGACCCACACTTGGCCGAGCAGACCCCGGCTGGGACTCCCATCTCGAGGGGAATCATCCACGGACAGAAAACGGTGGAACACGTTCACTCCATGGATGGGGCCTGACCCGGAGGGTTGAGACCTGCATAGACACCACATTCCGGTCTTGCTTCCAAATGTAGTTCTCAGATGCGTCTCTTCTTTCAGCCGGCTGCTGCTCCCCCACGTTTTGCTTGTGATCCAGACTTAGATGCTGTTTGCAGCCAAAGAACCAGGGATGGTAGGTAGGACACAGCCCAACAGCCTGGCTCCCAGGGACGTGGTTCTGACCACCGGCTGCTGGCGTGTGGGCTAAGAAATCCATCCGGTTCTTCTGCAGATTTGCCATGCGGACTTCCTCTGTGTTTAGCTTTCATTTACCAACTCCAGATGGTTTGGGGGAAAACACTTCTGAGAGGTGGGAAGACAGGGCAAGGCCAGTTTTCTTTCTTTCTTTCTTTCTTTCTTTCTTTCTTTCTTTCTTTCTTTCTTTCTTTCCTCTTTCTTTCCTTCCTTCCTTCCTTCCTTCCTTCCTTCCTTCCTTCCTTCCTTCCTTCCTTCTAAGATTTTATTTATTTATGAGACAGAGAGAGAGCATGAGTGGGGCGAAGGGGAGAGGAAGAAGCAGACTCCCTGCTGAGCAAGGAGCCTGCACGGGACTTGATCCTGGGACTCTGGGGTCATGACTTGAGCCTACGCTTCACGGACTGAGCCACCCAGGCGTCCCAAGGCAAGTTTTCTTAAAAAGAGACAGATTCAGAGAGAAAGCAGTGTCATTGTAACTAAACAATCCTTTATCATGGAGAACTTTCTGTTTCCATGATGAATCTGGATGTTCATTTTAGTTGTAAGCACTGTGCTTCAGGACTCATACCGGATCTCATACCGGATGGTACTGGTGTTGACCATGGACAGCGAAGGTGGCTCTTCTCTCAGCTCTGAGTATCTCGGCCGCCACCCCGAAGTGATTGTGTCTATCCCTGTGATGTTGGTGTGACTTACTGTGATCATGCATTTCTTTTGTACTAAAACAATACATGTATTTGGTTATCCTGTGACATTTTCTTTGTGTTAAACTTCGAAAGACAAATAGGACTCGGTGTTTGAAAATGCTCCTTTTCGGGGTGCCTGGGTGGCTCAGTAGTTAAGCGTCTGCCTTTGGCTCAGGGCGTGATTCCGGGGTCCTGGGATCCAGCCCCACATCAGGCTTCTCCACTGGGAGCCTGCTTCTTCCTCTCCCAGTCCCCCTGCTTGTGTTCCCTCTCTCGCTGGCTGTCTCTCTCTCTGTCAAATAAATAAATAAATAAAATCTTAAAAAAAGAAAAAAAAGAAAATGCTCCTTTTCCTCTTCCGTTTTGCTGATGGATATTTTTTGTGTGTGACTTACTTTTCATAGAACTGAAAAATAAATTATTTAATGTTTTTCTTGATGCATTGGCCTAGAAAAATAT
Organism: Ursus americanus; assembly: GCF_024610735.1. Classification (NCBI taxonomy): domain Eukaryota; kingdom Metazoa; phylum Chordata; class Mammalia; order Carnivora; family Ursidae; genus Ursus; species Ursus americanus. The sequence goes on from NC_142130.1 coordinate 93,882,441, forward strand.
TTTTATCTTTGGCCACTTTGTGGCTTGGTGCATATTGTCTCCTGGGCACTAGGTCTCAAAATTCCGTTTGAATGTGCTTTTTTCCTCACTAGAAGGGAAAATAAAACCCTTTATCTTCATGTTGAGAGTAGAATAAGCAAAAACGGAGCTGGTGAGAATGTGAGCTCTTTATTTTAGTTGACCTTTTTTTCTTCCTAAGAAGTGCATTTCATTTTCTCTTTTAAGACATACAGTTGATAACCTCTGGTGTTGTAAAACCTCTTTCTAAATGTAAATATATATGTGCTTTTGTTTCCAATTGAGCCATGTCATTCCAACTTCCAGAAAAGTTCAGCCCAAGCTACAGAGAGGTTCATAGATTTATTTTCTTAATAACCCATGGCATTCATTCATTCATTCATTCATTCATTCATTCATTCATTCTCCATTGAGAACTTATCTCTCCCTGGTACTGTTCTAGGTAATTAAAGACACATTGTAAACAAGTAAGAAAATAGATCCCTGCTTTTCTAGAGTAAAAAGAATGGTCTGGTTAATTTTAGCCTGAATTACGAAACTAGAAATACAATTTCATTTTATTCAAGAAAAAAAATATGGCTGGAGAATAATTCACAGATTTGTATAATTAGGATAATTTACAGTCTCCTTTTTGTGTGTTCCAATTTAAGGGTGAACATTCATAGAATTATTGAGTCACCAATCTTGCTGAATAAAATGAAGTGAGCGTGTGAGTGTGTGTGTCCCCACGCGCACGCGTTTGGGTAGGGCTGGGGAAGGAACCAACCCAGAGGTAATTAAGATAAAATTTCATGTCCAAGGCTTGCTTTTTCCGCTCATCACCCTGCAGTGCCATCTGGTGGTTGAAATGGAGGAAAACATTTCCACCAACAGACAATGTAAACATGGGGTCCCTGTGCCTGGGATGAACATATAATTTATCATCCAAACTGGGGTAGTTTTGAATGTTCGAAGGGCAAGTACAAATCATTTCCCAGGGACAACAGGCATAAAGTAAAGCTGTCAAAGGCCAACCTACGTCAAATGCAAGAGTAGGAACGGTAATACATTGAGCATTTACAGGGCACCATTGCTTTACAGGCATTCTTTCATAACTTCCACGCAGTAACCCCGTGAAAGGTAAATCCAGGGTTTTTTTTTTTTTTTTTTTGAGAGAGCGTGAGCAGCGGTGGGGGGAGGGGCAGAAGGAGAGGGAGAGAATCTTAAGCAGGCTCCATGCTCAGCACGCAGCCCCATGCGGGGCTCGACTTCACAACCCTGAGATCATGACCTGAGTCGAAATCAAGTCAGAAGCTTAACCGACTGAGCCATCCAGGCGCCCTGGTAAGTTTAATTATTATCTTCATTTTACTGATGAAAAGAGGGGACTCTCAGGTTTTCCAGATAAAATATAGAACTTCCAGTTAATTTCAGATAAGCAACAAGAGATTTTGGTGTAAGTCTGCCCCACATATTCAGATAAACAATGGATAACTTTTTAGTATAACTCATGCAGTATTTGAGACATATCTATACTAAAAATTATTTGTTGCTTATCTGGAATTCAAATTTAATTGGATGGTCTGCTGTTGTCCTAAATCTGGCAACCGTAGCCTAGAGAGGGTAAGTAATTTACTTGAGACGGTGTAAGTAGCAAGGACAGAGCTGGTATCTGAGAGCAGCTCTCGGTCACAATGAAGCTCAGACCCTTCCCTGCGGGAATCTGCTCCTGACCGGGAAGCACGCAGCTGGGTGGGGAGGCGGAAGCCCCATGATCTGGTCATAGCGGGACTTCCAACTCCATAGGCAGACATGCGGGGACGGGAATACGTGAGGTTTGGCCCATAATCATTAACAGCACGGTTTGCTTTAATTTGGTAAACCTCGCAACATTTTAGTGCAGAAATGCAGGAGGGCCATACGAAGAGCTAGACCCAGGGACCAGAAGATGCGGGGAGGCTGGGGAAGGTTTTCACACAGTGAAGCAGAGACTCCAGCTTGGAACTTCGGGCGCGGGGCAGAGGAAGTGAAGGCTGGAAGGGCGTCCGCAGAGCTCAGCGGCATGATCGGGGGGCGGGGGGGGGCGGATCCTGGGAATTCTTAAGAGGCATTTTCATGCTCACTTCCCAAGAGGGTGTCACAGAGGAGGTGTCCACACGAAGGTCCCCCCCAGTGAGGGACGGCTCCCCGACCAACAACCACGGGCACCCAGCCCCTCCTGAAGGTGGCCAGAGGTTGTGAGCTCTGGGCCTAAGCCTGAGCCGCCAGCTTCTAGAATGGATGTTTTCGAAGTGGGAGAGCTGGGTTCTTGTCTCACGGAGTCGAAGAGTGAATCTCGCAAACAAAGGAGAGTGAGTAAAGCAGCAGAAGTTTATTAGGCAAGGATAAAGAAAAAGCTCTCAGGAGGGAGAGGGAGACCGACAGGGTGGCCACAGGGCTTTTAGGGTTCGTCTTTTATCGAAAACTAACCAGGGAACTTAAATCTTTTTGACTTGTCTACTGGCAGCACCACTGACTAAGGACTAGTGCTAACATCTGTAATGGCTTACTTCTTTTTAGCGGCTGGTTATTTTCTGTTGACCGCAGGAGACGGTCATAAATAAGACCCCCCCCCCCTTCCCAAACACCTAGGGCAGGCTGGTCTGGTGTGTTCCCTTATCTCTGGTTTCCTTACACCTCCACATTTTGGGGATTTCTGTGAGCCCGATCATGGAGCCCCCATCTATCCCTCCCTACATAGCCCCGCCTGTCCCTTTCTCATCTTGAGGTATCTCCTGGTTCACAAACCCCTCTTATGAAACCTGCCCTCCAACCCTCAGACAGGGACCCTGGCATCCGTTTCTGTACTTGGCAGCTGTCCCTCTGCCCACAACAGCAGGTGGCAGTGGGGACACGAGACCAAGGTGGATGATGAGTACCACCCCTGGGAACTTAGAATTGGAACCGAAGGCGCTACTTAGTCTCTGGTGATGAGGAGATAAAAATGTAGGAGCTGGGAGGGTCCTGACAGTGGAGATGGAGGCAGCGGGGGAAGGGGGAGGAGGGGAGGGAGGAGGAGGAGGAGAAGGGAGAAGGAAAGAGAACCACAAAGAGAAGCAGGGGCCCCGTGGCCTCAGCTGCACCTGGGAGCCCAGGCCCGGCTTCCTGATGCCCTCCCAGCTCTCAATTCTAGAACCTTCTGTCAGAATGAACCTCGTGTTCCAGTTGTGGAAGCTCCAGAAACCTCCATGTGTTCCCGGCAGCCCCTCTGCTTTCTTGTCCACAGGGCAGGCCGCCGTCAGCACTGTCCTCCTAGATGATATCCAGCACGTGGTCCAAGAACCACAGCCCCCATCCACGGGGTCTCCCCTTCTATTCAGTATGGAGAAACACTGCTTATCGCCGATTTACCCAGAAACAGGTATCTTTGGAGACTATTGCCCCAGGATGTTCCCCCGTAAGTGAAATACGGGATCTTGGCCTCATGCTAAGTCTACCTCCCCATGGGTCAGGAGGACCCCCTTATCGCTGAGCTGTAAGGGTCCCACACTTACCTCAGGCTTTCCCCATCTTCTCCCTGCACAAGCCCTTCCCCACATCCATGAAGCATCTGCTACATCCCTGCCTTGGGGACATGCCTGATGTTCCAGTCTTCCAGGGATCCCCTCTGAAGGACTTAGGGGGTTTCCTGTCCCAGAGGACAGCGTACCCTGGTAATTGTGCCTGCCCTGCGAAGTCTGTCACCATCTAGTGGCCAGGTGTGGCCAGGGGAGAATTCATGCCCAGAACAGAGGTGGCATTCTCTTGGGCCAGGTGAAGCAGCCCAAGATGGAGTCACTTATGCTAGGCCAAGTGAAGAAACTGGGCCCTGATACCTAACCTCATTGCAGTTTCAATCTCCCCCAAAATCTAAGTTTAAAGCAGGTCAGCCAGGAATTTTCTTTTAAGCACCAATGAGGTATTATGTCCTATGGGCCCTCTCCACTCCCCGGAGGAAGAGGAGGGAATCCACCTAAGACCTCCTGACCTTTTCCCTAAGGGAAATTGACCTTGCCTCAAACAATCCTTTCTTTTCTTTTGCTAATAACTTCCTTGCCCCACTGTCCTTCCTCTAAAAACCATTTTTTAACAATTCAGAGCCCTCCTCTACTTACTGCTGGGATGCTACCCAATTTGTGAATCACGTAATAAAGCCAATTAGATCTTCAGATCTACTCAGTTGAATTTTGTTTTTTAACACCGTGAACTTCCACCCCTTACCGTGGCTTAGACTATGGACTCACTTGTGGGATTTCTTTGTATTGCACGCCTTTCTCTTCCACCTGAATGTAGCTCCATGAGGCCGGAAACCACGTGCGATGTATGCACCTGTAGCAGGAAAACTGACCACTGACACAGAGTAAGTGCTCCCTCTACGGTAAATGACAAAACTCTGGAGGTGACTTCACCTTGCCCGGGGTCAGTCTGGGCACAGAATGAATCCCAGGCCCTCTCTACCAGGACATTGGCTTGGCTGAGGGCCAGCCTGGTCTGTTCTCTTCCGGGTCATGGTCAGGAGGACAACGGATGAGCATTAACTTATATCGGGGGGAGACCAAAGAAACAGACAAGAAATATAATCCATGTATTTCCTGTGAATATAACAGTCACCAAGTTTGCTTTACGCTGCCCCACAGAGTATTGCTTAACACCTTTTGTCCCCCAAATATTTTCCTACAAATATTACATGTAGAATATGGGAAACAATCCATTTGGTTTGGTATTAATGTATATTTCTGCCATAGCGTGTGCTGGCCAGGGATGAGGGAAAGCCCCCCGACGGCCTGATACACATGGGATGCCATTTTAGATGTCTTTCTAAGTCGTCGTGACTGCACATAAACTTTACATCAAAAGCCTGATTTATGGCCTGCCAAGCTTACATTGTCTGTAGCCTAAAGGAAAATTTCTTGTCTCTAAGATATTGCTCAATGGTCCTCCAGCTTCCTGCATTCCTCGACATTAAAACTCGTGATTCCTGCCTGTATGCTAATCTATAATCTTTCGAGGTTCACAAGACGTAAAGGCAGTTCATTCTCTGGAGGACTTTCTTCACTGCGAAGACCTTGTTTCCCTGGGCAGCTGTCTTAACTTGGGCTCAAAGAAAACTCTCTTTCTTTTAGAGATTCTTTTTTTTTTTTTAAAGATTTTACTTATTTATTTGACAGAGATAGAGACAGCCAGCGAGAGAGGGAACACAAGCAGGGGGAGTGGGAGAGGAAGAAGCAGGCTCACAGCGGAGGAGCCCGATGTGGGGCTCGATCCCATAACGCCGGGATCACGCCCTGAGCCAAAGGCAGACGCTTAACCGCTATGCCACCCAGGTGCCCCTCTTTTAGAGATTCTAAAAGGCTTCTTCATTTTGCATCAACACCAGTGAGACCTAGTGAAGCCGACTGAAGCCGACCTCTATCGGCCCCAGGTAACCCCAAAGTTGACCTCTGTACTAACAGTCACAAAGCAGTCTTTCTCAATTTGGCTTGTGCCAATGGTATCTTGATGATTGAGCCTTCAACTTAACATTTTCTTGTCTTAGGCTTTTAAATTTATTTTATTTTATTATTATATTTTTAAAGATTCTATTTATTTATTTGAGAGAGAGAAAGAGAAAGAGAGCGTGTGCACACAAGTGCTGAGCAGGGAGCCTGACGCGGGGCTCGATCCCGGGGCTCTGAGATCGCGACCTCAGCTGAAGGCAGACGCTTAACCGAGCCACCCAGGCACCTGTCATAGCTTTTAAAAAAAAACTTTTTATTTTGGAATGGTTTAGGTTTACAGCAAAATTGTGGCTATAGTACAGTGGGTTTCTGTGTTCTCCTATAATTAACATCTTACATCTGTATGGCACATGAAAAACATGAAACAAATCCCAATTGGGGGATTCTACAAAATATCTACCCGGTCCTCAAAACTATCAAGGTCATCAAAACCAAAGAAAATCTGAGAAGCCTAAGGAGACAAGGTGACTACATGTCACACATGTGGTTTCCTGGACAGAATTCAGGAAAGGATAAAGGACATTAGAGGAAAACAGGAAATCTGAGTAAATGACGGACTTTGACTCATAAGAAGGGATCCATATGAGCCATGAACTGTGACAGGTGTCACACTCATGGAGATCAATAATAGGAGACCCTGGAAACTTTGTGTCTATCACTGCATTTTCTCTTAAATCTAAAACTGATCCAGAATAGAAAGTTTACTTAACAAAAAAACTCATTTGAAATCTAAAAAATACAAAGACAAAAACCCCCTGAGCTCACAGATAAGAGATTGGTGGTGGTAGAGGCGGGAGGCAGGTGAAGGTCGTCAAAAGGTATAAACTTCCAGTTATAAAATAAGTCAGTCCCAGGGATGCAATGCACAGCATAGTGCCCATAGTTAACAGTATTGTTTTGTATATTTGAAAGTTGCTAAGAGAGTAGATCTTAAAAGTTCTCACCACAGAAGACAGGCAAAAATGAAACAAGATAAAACCAGAGAGGGAGACAAACCATAAGAGACTCTTAATCTTAGGAAAGAAACTGAGGGTTTCTGGAGGGGAGGGGTGGGGGGGGATGGGGTAACTGGGTGATGGGCATTGGGGAGGGTATGTATTGTGGTGAGTGCTGGGTATTATATAAGCCTGGTGAATCACAGACCTGTATCCCTGAAACAAATAATACATTATATGTTAATTAGAAAAAAAAAAAAGAAGAGAACAGAGAACTACAAAAACAACTAGAAAAAGACAGTTCTCACCACAAGAAACAACGTTCTGTAACTATGTGAGGCGAGGATGTTAACTAGACTTACCCTCACAATCATTGGCAATATATACAAATGTGCACTCGAAACTCATATAATGTTTTACGTCAATTATATCTCCATCTAAAAAATCCAGACACTGTGAAACAAAACAAGTCACCATCACCCTAACGGAAAGGATTGTGATAGATGAAGGGGCTGATGAGTTGAACTGCAGCTGGCAATAATTTCATCCGTAGGAGTGGACATTTGAAATCACATCTTTCACTGTTAAGACAGTTTTCCAAATGGGAGGTTAGGTTAGTGAGGCATCTTATAAATCTATCGTGAATATCCTAATGGAAGGACAGTGCAGTCGCGTGGGAAGACCATGGGGTGTCTTTGGGGGCAGAGTCAGAGGCAAAGCTGGCTTCTGGATGGCAGGGCTCTGGGCAACATAATGAAATGTTGAGAGCCTCAGTTTTCACCTCTGTAAAATGTGTATAATAATGCTCACCTCTCACAACTGTTGAGCTGATTCACAGGCTGTAGAAACAAGCCCTTCCTTGATGCCTGGCTCAGGAGAAGCGGTCCTTCCAACTTCTGCCAACGCTGAGCCCGCAAATGGATATGAATCGCAGGGAAAGCTTATTTGGAAGTGGAAGCTCTTTGTGGACTGTATTTAATTCAGGGAAGTTCGTTTTTATTCAAGTGCATATACTGTCTAAAGCAGGAACACAGATTGGAAATGGTATTGCCTACCGTAGGTTATTGGGGTCTGCGTGCAGATAGAACTGATTAAATTAACCCTCTGAAAATTAAACCCAGGATCTTATTTGCATTGCTCAGTTGATTCGGAATAGTTTCAAATAATAACAAATTTGATATTATCATGAATTCCAAATTAAAGAAATCTAAATCCATGAGGTTTTAATTTACAGTTAAAATAACCAGGTGCTTAAAAGAATGTGGTATCCTTCCCCGTATGGATCACATTCCACTCTGGACAGCGTCAGATCCTGGATCTAATGGGGCAGCGTTAAATATAAATAATGTGCTTCCCCCTACTGCCAAACCCATGACAAACTCACCCGTGGGGGGCAGGGACATTTACTTTCAGAACATTGCAGGGAGTGTCCTAAGGACGAAAAGGGAATCAGAGTGATGTAGGAAGACAAACAGCCAGCTAGCCAGCCCGCCACAGTAGTTTAAAAAGAGCTTCCATGAATAAAATCAGAGGAAATCAGAGAGGGAGGCAAACCATAAGAGACAGTTAACTCTAGGAAACAAACAGAGGGTTGCTGGAGGGAGGGGGTGGGGGGAAGGGGTAACTGGGGGATGGGCATTAAGGAGGGCACGTGATGTCAGGAGCACTGGGTGTTGTATGCAACTGATGACTCACTGAACTCTACCTCTGAAACTGATAATACATTGTATGTTAATTAATTAAATTTAAATAAAAAGAGAGCTTCCATTGTTTGGGTTTGGGGTGAGATGATGCTTTAGATATTCAGAAATGTGCTGAGGATGTCTCTAGGGGGCTGAGTAGATCTGCTGTGAGGAATGACCTGAGAGGAGCTGGGCAGAGCCATATAGAGCTACGGGGCTTCCAGAATAATTTCTGAATACAAGGTTTTCAGGCTTGGGTTCTCAGATTGCAAAGGTAGCGTGTTCATTGTAGCAACCTTGGAATATGCAAATAGGAACAAAGAACAACATTTTAAAAAAATCTAATTTTACCATCCAGAGATAACCGTGGTCAGTGTTTTGGCGTACAGGTTTTTAGTTTCTGTTAGGGACCGAATGTTTGTATTCCGCATCACAGTCACATGTGGAAGCCCTAACACCCTAATGCTATTAGGAGGTGGGGCCTTTGGGAGGTGATGAGGATAAGAAGAGGTCAGGGGGGTGGAGTCCCTACGATGGTGTCAGTGTCTTTAGAAGTGGAAGAGACACCTTCCTTTTTCTTTCCGCCATGTGAGGACATAGCCAGAAGGTGGCCAACTGCAAATCTGGGAAAGGAAGGCAGGGCTCTCATCGGACACCATCCCTGCCAGCACCTTGGTCTTGGAATCGTAGCCTCCAGAGTTGTGAGAAAGAATTGTCTGTTGTTTAAGGCACCCAGTGCTTGGTATCTTGTAATGGCAGCGTGAGAAGACTAAGTCAGTCTCCCTCCCCCTCTCCTTCCCTCCCTCTCTCTGACAGTCTCTCTCTCTCTCTGACAGTCTCTCTCTCTCTCTCTGACAGTCTCTCTCTTTCTGACAGTCTCTCTCTCTCACACACACACCCATAAACACCCTTATACATACATTTTTAAAAATTGCAATTATGTTACACAATTTTTCTCTATCTTAATGTAGAGTTTATCTTGTCTCATGACATTATTCCGCAACTTGGTTCTTATCAACTTTATAAAGTTCCATTAAAGAATTTCCCATTCTTTAGTTAGTTAGTTAAATGATCACCATACTGTATTTCAGCGATTTCTGCTTTGTTAGTTTGCTTCCATTCTCTATCTCATTGACCTGTGAGAACCACTCCATATTTCCCCTCTACTCAGTATTCCTGTTGAACACGTCTGTGGCCAGATATGCAAGGTGTTTCTCCCTGACACCAAGCGGTTCCGTGACACCAGCTGGCTGTGCTCTGATTTGACTCAATCCTGACTTACCCGCCTGAATAGCATCAGATTCCACAGGTGAAGGGTGCAGCCCCACAAAACCGCCCCCTCCGCTCCCACCCCCACTTCAGACACCAAGTGCAAGTCCAGGTTGTCTCTGTGCTTCTAACTGACTGGCTGTAAGTTGGAGGATCCTATGACCCCACCCCCTCCAAATGTGATTAATTTGCCAGAGCCATTTGCAGAACTTGGAGAAACTGTTTACTTGCCAGATTACTGGTTTATTACAAAAGCTATTAATGGATATGAATGAATAGCCAGATGAAGAAATACACAGGGAGAGAGCCAGAAGGGTCCTGAACACAGGAGCTTCTGCCCCTGTAATTTGGGCTGTACCACCCTCCTCCTGGCACATGGATGTGTTCTAGAAGCTCTCCAACCATCATCCTTTGGGGTTTTTATGGAGGCTTCATTATGAAGGCACAACTGATTACATCATAGGCCTTTGGAGATCATATCAACTTCCAGCCTTCTTCCCTCTCCAGGTAGAGGCAAAGCATGGGGCTGAGAGTTCCAACCCTCCAGTTCCGGGGTTGGTTCCCCTGGCACTCAGCCTCCATCCTTAGGGACTTTCAAAAAGTCACTTCAATAACATAAACTCAGGTGTGATAGAAAGGGGCTTTTTAATGAATAAAAAAATACATCTTTATCTCTCTTATTATTTAGGGAATTCCAAGGGTTTTAGGAGCTCTGTGCTAGGAACAGGGATGAAGGCCAAAATATGTATTTCTATCAATCAGTTGATCAACCAATCACCATCTATCTCTCTACTTGTATAAATGAGAGTTCCTCTAGAGAAGCAGAACGAGTAGCATATTTTATACATATATTTCTAGTGAGGCCAGTCTGAAATCCCTAGGATAAGTCACCAGGAAGGGCAGGCTGGAAATCTTAGCATGAGCTCAAGCTGCCATCTGCAGGTGGAATTTCTTCTTCTGAGAAGTCTCAGTTCTGCTCTAAAAGCCTTTAGATTGTTTGGATCAAGCCCACTCAGATTATCCAAAATAGTTTCTTTTACTTTGAATCAATTGATTATAGACATTAATCACATCTACAAAATGCCTTCTCAGTAACACCTAGTATTTAATTGAATAACTGGAGACTGCAACCTATCCAACTTAACACACAGAATGTACTCATCTGTCTGTCCATCCATCCATCCATCCATCCATCCATCCATCCATCCATCCGTCTAATCTATCTATCTATCTATCTATCTATCTATCTATCTATCTATCATCTATCCGTCTGTCTATCTATCTATCTATCTATCTATCTATCTATCCGTCTATCTATCTATCTATCTATCTATCTATCTATCTATCTATCTATCATCTATCTATCTATCCATCCATCCATCCGTCTAATCTATCTATCTATCTATCTATCTATCTATCTATCTATCTATCTATCCATCCATCCATCCATCCATCTAATCTATCTATCATCTATCTATCTATCTATCTATCTATCTATCTATCTATCCGTCTATCTATCTATCTATCTATCTGTCTATCTATCTATCTATCATCTATCTATCCATCCATCCATCCATCCATCCATCCATCCATCCATCTAATCTATCTATCATCTATCTATCTATCTATCTATCTATCTATCTATCTATCTATGTATCTATCTGTCTATCTATCTATCTATCTATCTATCTATCTATCTATCTATCCATCCATCCGTCTAATCTATCTATCTATCTATCTATCTATCTATCTATCTATCTATCTATCTATCATCTCTATCTTCTATCTATGTATCCATCGAACACTCATCTCTCTATTGTGAGCTCTGTCTTATTGTACATTCTTTTGTACAAACTATGTGCATACTCCTGGTTGTTTTTTTTAGAAAGGGGAGTTACTGAATGAAAGATGACACTCATTTTAAAGTTCTGAATTATATAGATCAGGGGTCAGCAAACTTTCTCTGTAAAGGGCCAGATAGTAAATATTTTTGGCTTTGTGGCCCATATGTCTCTGTCACAACTCCTCAGCTCTGCGGTTACAGAGCAAAACCAGCCACAGACGGTGTGTAAAAAAATGAGCAGGGCTGTGTCCCAACAAAGCTTAATTTATAAAAACCAGTGATGGGCTGGACTTTGTCCCACTAGAGACTAATTACAAAGGGACGTTTTTAGGAGATAGTGGAAAAGGAAACTAGCAAGAGAAGCTGCTGAGGGCCAGTATGGAGGAAAGAGAGAGGACAGGGCACCTCATTAGTGCTCAGATCAAGAGTGGCGGCACTATGGCTGCTGTGTGAAAACCGTGACCACGGCTGAGCTCCACGGGAGGCCAGCAGCGCTGCTCACCAAACATGGAGTTTCCCTCTTTCCAGGCATGTGGACTTCCCTGCCCCCTTGATGTTAGGTGTTGATTTGGACAGTGAAGTATAAGCAGAAAGGACATGGTACTTATGAGGTGGGCACGTGAAGAGCCAGTATGAGGTTTGTCACGTTTCTGTCCCAATGCAGCAGTTTTCAGAGAAGCCTTCATCCCCTGGGTGTCTGACGAAGCAAGATGAGTGGGATGCTCCGGCCAACCCACATTATGTGAGCGAGATGTAGACTTGGGCTGTGCGAGGCCAGCGAGATTCGGGGTAATTTGTTACTGTGTCAGAGCCTAGCCTACCCTGACTGCTAGACCTAACATCAACCACAGCCCTTGCCTGAAATAGTACCCCCGTTACTGTCTGTTTTTGTACCCTACCTTATTTGTCTTTATAACACGTACCGCAATCCAACGTACACTTGTCTGCTCATTTATTTGTTGTTTTCCCCTCAAGTATACGCGCGTCCCCAAAACGGAGACTTCTGATGTGCTCATTGCTTTCAAAGCTCAGTGTGTATGTATTATGTGAATTAGTCAACATCACTGAAAACATCAACAATATGAAGAAGCACATACTAACTACAGGGTGTTGCGTGAGTTTACAGCAGTATCTCAGTTAGTCCTCACATACCTGTGTGAGGTTGAGTATTGTTATGCTTCTTTCCCCTTATAGGTGAATTATTCTCATTTTATCTACAGGTGATGTGTTTATTAGCTATTTCTATGTCACAGGTTACCACAATGGCAGCTTAAAACAACACACATTTATTATTTCCTAGTTGCTGTGGTTTAGGAATCCAGACACAGCTTGCTAGGTCTCTGTTCAGGTCCTTGCATGACTGCAATTAAGAAGTCGGTTAGGACTGGCATCTCATCTGAATGCATGACTGGGGAAGGGTCCACTTCCCAGCTCACATGGTTGCTGACAGGATTCAGTTCCTTGTAAGCTGTTGAGCCGAGGGCCTCACTTCCCAGCTGGCTGCTGACTACTGGAGCCTGGCCTCAGGCACGGTGCTTTGCCCCTTGGACCTCCCCAGCCTGACTGCGTGCTCCATCAGAGAAGGACAGCAGAGAAGGCAACAGTGAGCATCTGCTAGTCAGATGGAAGTTACAATCTTATGTGAGTACAGAAGGGACGTCCCATCACTTCTGCTGTGGTCTGTGGGTTAGAAGCCACTCAGAAATCCCACTCATGCTCAAAGGGAGGAACTTACACAAAGGCACGAATACCAGGATGCAGGGCCATTGGAGCCATCTGGGAGTTCAGAGAGGTGAAGTCACCTGCCCAAGGCGTGTGGTAGGTAGGTTGGTAAAGGCCTTGCTCCCTAGACCTTACCTCACTGAGATGGTGGCAGGACTAAAGGTGGGGTCACCTGGGTGGCTCGGTCAGTTAAGTGTCTGACTCTTGATTTTGGCTCAGGTCATGATCTCAGGGTTGTGAGATCGAGCCTGGGGTCAGGCTCTGTGCTGAGCATGGAGCCTGCTTGCGATTCTCTCTCCCTCCCTCTCTCTTTGCCCCCCTACCGCCTGCTCCTGTATGCTCTCTCTGTCTTAAAATAAAGAACTATAGGTGATTATGGATCAAAAAGATGTTTGTATTCCCTGAAGCATGATACAAATATTGACTTTGTTCCCACTAGGGTCAGAATCAGGGATCTGACTAATACACATCCTCTTTTTTCTTTTTTAAATACGAAATAGAAAATTTAGACTTACTTTAAGAAAGAAATCAGCTTTTAATGGTCTGAGATGATGAAACAAATTTCTTGAACCTAAAAGTACTTTGTGTTTTCAGGCAATGTAATAAATTTGTGTCTCTACACTGGTCACAGAAGCCAGCGGAACTATTTCTGTTCACCCCCTCTTTGTCTTTTTATTTGGGCCAACAACGTGTCCAGCTGAAAGACTACATTTCCCCTCCTCTGCAGGCGGCATGGACGTCTGACTGAAGTCTGGCCACCGTGTTATGTGGGGCTCCCAGGGAGGTGCCTTGCAGCCAGGTGGCTCAGCCTGCCCGCAAGTCCTCTTCACCTCTCTTCTCTGCTCCCCAGCCACCAGCTGGGCAGTGAGAGGATGCTGGGAATGAGAGCTTCATACTGAGGGCGGAGAGAAGAAAGGACTCTGGGAGCTGGTTCAGGACCACTTACTTCTGGACTTCTTTTTTTTTTTTTTTAAGATTTTATTTATTTATTTGAGAGAGAGAGCGCGCACGAGAGAGCACGAGCTGGAGTGGGGGGGCTGCAGAGGGAGAGGGAGAAGCAGACTTCCCACTGAGCAGGGAGACTGCCCAGACGTCTGACCGACAGAAATAAATAGGTGCTCTTCTAAGCCGCCAACTTTATGGTAGTTTGTCACTCAGTCACAAAACGAATCCAGTGACACTGCGAATTTCTTGGTCCAGGCTTTAAAAGACTAGCAGCCTCCAGTTTTTGTATAATGGAGCAAAGGCTCTTTGACCCCAGCAGCTGTGCTCTAAGGAAACCCACAGCTCCGAGGAGAGGCCCGCGTGGAGAAGAATGAAGACCCTCTGTGCAGCCACAGCCAGGCTCCCAGCAAATAGCCAGGACCGCTCTCCAGCCTGGGAACGAGGTGCCTTGGCAGGGCAGTGGCGGGGGAGTCCTCCAGCCGTAGCCGATCTGTCCCAGCTGACACGGTGTGAAGCAGAGAGGCCACCTCCCCTGAGCCCACCCAGACTGCAAAATAAATGGTTGTCCTGGTTTTCAGCAGCTAAGTTTTGGGGTGTTGTAAGTACAGGGTGAATTTTCTGCTCTGGGCCCTGGGCCACCATCTCTAATTGTTTCACCCATGATACGAGTGCCCTTAAAAGGAAAGTAAATTCATTAAAGACATTTCTACATGTGGGAGAGAAAACAGCCCTTGCAACTTGAAGGGCACATTATTCTAGCTGACTTTCTTCCTGGGATTTTGTGAATCGAGGAGCACAAGGGACAAAGAGCATTTTGCAAATTCCTGGTCACTAGGGGGTTTATTAACTTTGCATTCCAGTTAATCGCACTCACAAATATGACAGTATCCGCGCTGTTGAGGGCGTGGTGAAACAAGTCATCCTCGATATTGCATGTGGGATCGTAAGCTGGCATAGTTCTGGAAACTCTCTTAACTTTATCAATCATTTTAAAGTGACTAATATTTTTACATGATCCTAATGAAAAGAGCCTAATGTGGATAAGGCACCAAATGCATCATGCCCCCCCCCTTCTCTGTACATAAATTCATTCATCTCAGTATTACCTGCAACACTCAGAAATGGGAGCCACGTGATGTTCAGCCACGTGGGGTTTCTTATCATTATGATGCACTTATAATGATGCTCTATTATGTATCATAATAGAACTTATTATTATGAAGCCATTAAGACGGTGCTCACAAACGGTTTTTAGTGATAAGGAACAACGCTTACGATGTAGTGTGAAATTAAGAAGCCTGTAAAATCACATTCTACTATGTAATACATGAAAGTAAACATGGTTCTTCAAGTAAAAGATCTCTACTAGCTAAAGTATAGATGCAACTTAATTTTTAATAATAAAGAATTCTTTAAATTTTAGCCACTTAAAATTGTTTTGTAAGGACACACACATTTATGGAAAGACACTTAGGCGATTTGGTTAAGTGGTTGCACGAGTTCCCTACGGCTACCGTTACAAAGCACCACAAAATAAGACACGTTTATTCTCTCTCCGCTCTGGAGGCTGGAGGTCTGACAGCAAGGTGTTGGCAGGGCCGTGCTCCCCCTGAAGGCTCTGGGGGAGACACCTTCCTTGCCTCTCGTAGCTTCTGGGGGTCACCAGCAGTTCTTGGTATTTCTTGTAGGTATGTCACCCATCGCCACCCCTGTTGTCATGTGGTACGCTCCCGTGTGTCCTCATGCAAACGTCCTTCTGTGTGTCCCTGTGTCCACCTTTCTCTCTTCTTATAAGGACACCAGTCATACTGGATTAGGGCTCTCTCTAATCCAGCATGATCTCACCTAGTTTAACTAGTTACTTCTGCCAAGACCTTATTTCCAAATAAGATCACATTCTGGGGTTCTAGGTAGAGAGGAATTTTGGGGAGACACTATTCAATCCACTGTAGTGGGTTAGGTAAAAAAAACTACCAGATTTTGTATATAAAATTATATATAATATTTCAATAAAAAGCTAAAAATTATATTTGACATACACACGTACACACAGTCATAGACATACAGATGCACAGACTCACGCATTCGAGATCGGAAGGCTTTATAACAAATATCCATAGTGGGTCTCCCTGGATGGCAAGGTTTTGTGTTCCGCTTTAATGATCTGTTATTATTTTTCCCGAATTTTCCCCATTTTCTACATTGACAACACATTCCTTTTGTAATGAAAACAATACTGAATTAAACAAAATTTGCCAAAGTGTCAAAAATTAAAATAGCTGACGGTGTTGATTGCATGGGACATTAGCCCCGAGGGGCCCTATAATGATCTTGGGGAGATTTTGCTAATCCAGGATATTTCAGACTTCTTGCAATGTGCATGTATTTTGCGGCAACAATTGCATTAAAAATAGAAGTTTTTTTTTAAAGCAGTTTTGGGATCACAGCAAATTTGAGCAGACGGTATGAAGAGTTCTCTCCACACATGTATAGTCTCCGGCACCGATGTACCCGGGCCAGAGGGGTACATTTGTTGCAATTGATGGTCACAATCACACAAAATCCACAGTGGGCCTTAGAGTTAACTCTTGGTGTTGTACACAATATGGGTTTTGCCAAATGTGTAAGGACACCCACCCACCATTACAATACTGGGCAGAGTATTTCCACTGTCCCCAAAATCCTCTCTTCTCTGCCTATTTATTCACCCACCTTCCCAGCAATCACAGATCTCTTCACTTTCTCCATAATAGCAATTGCATTTTTCAGAATGGATCCTGAGGGAAGCGCTGGGGGTAGACTTCCCGATCCAGCTGAGATGGTGTTCGCCACCGGCATGTGGCAAGAAGCCTGATAGGACAGG
Source organism: Ursus americanus (assembly GCF_024610735.1). NCBI lineage: Eukaryota > Metazoa > Chordata > Mammalia > Carnivora > Ursidae > Ursus > Ursus americanus. The sequence continues at coordinate 93,899,213 of NC_142130.1, forward strand.
CTTCGGTAAGTGATGCTACTTCCCACTGATGGCATTATGCGCAGTCACTCAAAATCAGGTATTTACTGACTGCAGGCAGAGGGTTGTAATATATTAAGTAAATAAAAACTGGCTCTTAAACAGTAGATCTCATATGAGCCTCTTTTAGCAGATACTTGCCATGCTGTTAACAGTGCTTGTCTGGGTGGTACGCTGAAAAGCAATCTGTTTTAAATTTTTCTCCTTTTGGATTACCTGCATTTTCTAACTCTTTTTCATAGTGAATACGTCTCACTTTTTAATTAAGGAAAATAACAAGCCATTCATTAAAAATGGCTCATGCTTATCCATGGGAGATATTGAGATTGTAGATGGTTTTTATTTTATTCTTTATATTAGGTTGAGCCTAATACGACATTGCTTTCTGTAGGAAAAACAGTGGTCACATGTAGGCATGGTTGTATTATCCACCCTACTACTTTCGATATTCTAAGAAAGTTCTACAGGGATCACGCCACTCGTTCATTTAAGTTCCTCAAAGGGCTCCTGCTGAGGGGTTTTAAGATTGTGGCTTTCATAGAAATCTGAAAGGAATACGTGTCCGAGATTTTATTTAACTCTCTAATTAACGAGGGAACCAACCAGCAAGACGTTGCAACAGTTCGATGGAGAATTCAAAGAACACACACGTACATGCTATCACGAATGTTGAAAAATTGACGAATAGAGGCAAAACTGGTCAATATCTGAAGAGCAAATATCAGGCGCAGCTTCACCAAAATTCACCTGCATCCCTATATTCTAGAGTCATTAGTATTACTGTCAGTCTTACAGCTTTGAGTTCGTCGGCTTCTCCAGAAATAGGCGCAGTAGGTGTGTTGCGTGGTAAGGTGCTGGATGGCTGGTTTGTACAAACACACCCGGAAGGTCCCTGTTAATCACTGTCTCGAGAATATACAGATCCTGTCCTCCCACTTTATTCCCATCAAGCAAGAAACGTAGAAAAATGTGTTGTTCAAGGGGTGCCTGGTGGCTCAGTGAAGCGTCTGCCTTCGGCTCAGCTCATGATCCTGGGGTCCTGGGATGGAGCCCCATGTTGGGCTCCCTGCTTAGCGGGGAGTCTGCTTCTCCCTTTTCCCTCGGCCTGCTGCTCCCCCTGCTTGTGCTCTCTTTGTCAAATAAATAAATAAATAAAATCTTTAAAAAAAAAGAAAGAAAAATGTGTCGTTCAGTGTTCGAGGTCAGGTGCTGGGGGGGGGGTGCGACCAACCTGGAATGACCACCTTTGTAATGAAGGTGTCCAGATGGCAGGCCTTGATGGCCTTGGAACACTGGCCATGCAAGGAAGGGACAGGTGACACATAATTGCTGGGCTAGTGGCTGCCTTATAAAAGCAGCAGATGCTTTGTCCAGTGGGCTGCTCCTGGTCTCCCCATATGTAAGCTCCCCCAATAAACTGGTATCTTGATTGGTGTCTCTGGGTCAATTCTCTGGTCTTGTGGAACCATCACCCACCCTGGGCTTAGAGTCCGCTGGGGTAGGGCTGTACAGTATGTATGTATGTCTGTATTATGAGAAACTGACTCATGCAATTTTGGAGGCTGAGGAAGGGCAAGCTCAGGAGATCTGGGGCTGTGGTCCCTGTCCAAGTCTGAAGCCCTCAGTCCAAAGGCCTGAGGACCAGGGGCACCAATGTCTACAGGCAGGAGAAGAACGATGTTCCAGCTAAGAAGTAGAGAGAGACATTTCACCCTTCCTCACCCTTTTGTTCTGTTCAGGCCCTCAGTGGATGAGTGGAGGCCCGCTCACACTGGGGAGGGATATCTGCTTTACTCAGTGTCCTGACTCAAGTGCTAACATCCTACAGAGACACCTGCCCAGACACACCCAGCAATAATGTCTAACCCGCTCTCTGGGCACCTCGTGGTCGAAGTCGAAGAATGAATCTCAAGGACAATAGAGTGAAGTGAAGTGAAATTTATTAAGTGAAGTTGAGAACAGAGAAGAAAAGTTCCCTAGAGTGAGAGGGGTCCTGAGTGGGTTGCCATGGAGGGCTTTTATAGTCGATCTTTTCTAGAAAACTGACCAGGGAACTTAAATCTTGACGTCATCACCGGTAGCACTGCGTTTATTTCTGATTGGAAGTTTGGTAACTTTCAGTGGTCAATTTGTGATGATCATGAAAATACCCGTTTATAACATTTAAGACAAACAAGATGGTCTCCTTATGTTCTCCTCTCTCTGGTTTTGTATCCCTCTGCATTTCTACTTCTGGGATTTCTGTGAGCCTGGTCACATAGCCCCCTGTGTGAGTCTGGTCAGGGCAGTCAGGGGCCTCCTATCTCTCCCTGCTTATACCTTAACCCTTTCCTTAGGCTCATTGTTCTGGAATTATTTGAGTTTTGAATTGCACTCAGCCTTTAGGGACATCATAAATAAAACACTACAACCCTGGGTGTATGTGGGAGACTATTTGACTCATGCATTGCCTCCTGGAATCTCTCTGTTTTGCTCACCATTTTTTATGACCAGCTTCTAACACAGGGCCTTGTAGGGGAGGAGGAAAAAAAAAAATCTTCTTTACCCTCTTAGGTGCTACACCTGGGACCTGTGAATTAAACTGACAGAAGACAGGTTAACAGGATAAAGGTTTATTCTGCATGCATATGGCAACCGACAGAGGAAGTATCTGGCTCACTAAGTGGTTAGAGTTAATGACTTATATACTTAATTTTAGAAGGGCAAAGTGAAGGGGCAAAGAAAGGCTTCTTATGGGAAAAACGAGTAGTATTTTTGGGTTTTGTTTTTTTGTTTTTTGTTTTTTGTTTTTTTGTTTTTTTGGAGGGGCAAATAGATTTTCAGGAGAACAGACAGGAGATGGGGAAGTAGTGATAATGTTTATCTATACAGGTATGCGTGGTCTTTCGATCTTACTCACAGTCACAAACTCCCCCTGGAGAAAGGATCTGGAGTGGGCTTTGTCTCCCTTCTGTGGGTAGACCCACCCTGAAGGGGAATTTATGGCCACCTTATTTCCCAGTAGTTTTTGCTTTTAGTCGGAAAAGGGAAGCTCTGAGAAGGCTTTAAAAATATAATCCGTTAAATGTCAAATACAATCTTCATGCCAAACTCACATCTTTTGAGGTGGTGTATTCTGATCCTGTTCAACTGGGGAGAGACATTTCCCCCTATTTATCTGTGTCGGTGTTGTAGGCTGAGTGTATGATCCATGCCCTCTGTTGGTGTCTATTTTGGTGAGATGCCCTTGACCCTGAGTCCCCTGGCAAGATGAAAACGCAGTGGGGGAGACAAGGCAGACACTCAGAGAGAACCCAGTGAGAGCAAACCGTTCAGCACGGTGCTGCGCATCCCGATTCTGGGTGGTGGTCTTTTCCAGAAACTGCCATGGTGCTCAGAGAAGCCAAGTTCCTTTGTTCACTGGGGGGGGGGGCACATTCCAGAGGGCTTCACCCTCAGGGCTTCTTTCCTTTCAGCCAAGAACCTGTTCTCCTGGAGGTGGAGGTGCCGGGCTGGAGAAGGAACCGGCTCCGCCAGCCCCGGGCCTGCGCTGACGTCAGAGGGAGGTTGTCCGGACCCATGTCTGCGGGCGGGAAGGACCCCCAGCCCGGGCAAGAGTGACCACCGCCCAGGCCAGGGGGGCCCGGGAGGGGCTTGGCTCTGCGGGACCGAGAGCGGCCCAGAGCAGGAGGAGCCGGGGCAGAGGCCCAGGGGACGCGGTCGTGGCCCGGAGGCCCTCGCATACCCGGCCCCGCCACACTGCCCCGGCTGCTGTTTGGGGCTGGCTAATGATTAGCAGGAAAAATGTCACTCTGGGGCACGCACACCTCCCAGAAGCTAGGGGCCGGTGGCAGGCAGAGGCCGCCTCTGTGTTTCGAGCCCGGCCTGTGACGTGACATTTCGCGGGGAACTTCCTGTTACCTGGTGACTCCGGTCGGGATTCTCCGGAGGCCACACAGGTGTGTGCCTGCGTCTGTGCGCGGCGAGAGAGGACGGTGGCCCAGATGCCTTTGGGACCAGAGAACCTTCTCTGAGGCCCCGAAGAGGAAGAGGGCCTTCCTGCCAGAGGTAAGCCAGCTCGCCAGTGGCCGGGCGTCTGTCCAGCGGGCTGGTCCCCAGGCACCTGTCTCGGGCTGAGGGGCGGGTCCCCGGCCACAGGCCTTTAGCTGCTCTCGAAGGAAAAGTGTCCCACGACCAAACACATCCTCTTTGTCGCCCACCTTCCACGAAGTTAAACATTAAAAGAGGGGGCTGCTCTGGGAGTTTAGGAATTCGGGATCATTTCTCATCGCGCGAGAGCCCCATTCACTGTGAGCCGTGCTCCGGGTACAGGGAAAGCCGAGACCCCACTGGAATTTGGGAGGTCAGGGTTCCAGGGCTGGAAAATCACTGCGCCTCCGTTGTTCTCTCCATGCACCTGTAAATGCCGTCTGTCCTTCTGTGGGAAGGAGAGCTACTCGGGTCTCTGGAGGCCAGCGAGGGCCCTGAGTCGGGCAGGCAGGGCAGCCCTTCCAGATGTCCGAGTGGAGCTGTCTTGTGCCTGTTTATATTTAAGCACGGACGTCTGCAGGCCGCCCCTTGCATGGATTTTGCTGTAGCTAGTTTTCACTCACCTGACAAGCACTTGTCCTTACTTTTGGGTTTTGGCTTCATGCGGCTGCCTGGAACGGAACATTTGCAGACACCTTCAGATTTTACGATCTCAAGTTATTTCCAGGGACCCAGAAATAAGGGCTTGTGTGTGTGGGTAATCAAGTGACATGGTAAAATTCAGCACTCTCCTTCCGGAGATCATTCTTTCTGACTATTTTTGCCTTGTCCGGGCAGTAAGGAATCCTGTCTATTTGATACAGTTTATTAAGGTGTAAGATTATAAGAAGACTGCAGTTTTTCACCCAGAAGTAGGTACTTCCAGTCTTCCATCACAAAATGAATGAGAAGTTCCATCTCAGGGATCTGTCAAACTACTCCCTAGAGATATTAACTTGCAAATTACCTGCCATAGGTCCTAATTTAATTAAAGCGAAGTATCTGATTTCAGTTAAAGCCTGAAATCAGCTTCCTGACGGTTTCTGCCTGCGCACACCGCTCACACGGAGCCGGGCACACACCAGCGTGTGCAGTAATCCCGCCACGGGGTTCCTGTAGCTCTCGGGGTTCTCCTACCCCGCCCGCTCTGGGGGTTCTGCTGGGCTCTTTGGACACGGAGTCCCCCTCCTATGAAGAAAAAGCCGGAATGGCCTGAGAGGACGGCGGCAGAGCGGAGCCTGTCGTGAATGCAGCCATCTGGCCGCAGTCCGGGGCCTGACTCAGCGCGGTTATCAGTATCCCCTGGTGGACCTTAAGCTACCCCTGCAGTTTCAACAGCGCTGGCGGCGCACTTGGCATTTATTGCTTTCGGTGAAATGTGTAGGCTTCTCTGACGTGGTGCTTCAGTTTCTCCTCCCGCTGCTGCTGGGGTGTAGCCCTCTGGGTGACTGTGCAGTGGCTGGCCTGTCCAGTTGTGCTCATCGAACCTTGACAATTAGTAAATGATTTATTTGGTGCTTCATCATTCAGGATTTGGAATCGGTCTGGGAAGGCTGTGATTTCAGTTCGGTTTGTGAACAGCTGCTGTACAGCTTGGGGCTGAGGTGTGTTTGTGTGTGTGGGGGGGCTCTAAGTCTGTTTTAGATTACAGCCAGGGGCCGGGCCCGCTGGGGAGGGGGCGGGGTCCGGCGGGGCCGGGGGCGGGGTCCGGCGGGGCCGGGGGCGGGGCCCACCGCGGCAGGGGCGGCAGCATACTTTGAACCTTACGTTCTGCACACGAGTGGTTATAGTTGAGCACACACGCTGAGTTTCGCTTTCCCAGCACATCAGAGAAACCAAGGGGTGGAAAGCCTATGTTCCTCATGATTTGTGAAAAGCCAGTATTCACATCAGACAGGCCCGACGTCTTTACGATGCTTCACACCACCGCTCAGTTTTATTCGGCAACCTGCATGATGTGTTCTGCAGACTGAGGTGTGGCGGTTATTAATCTGTGCCCTGTTTCACTGCTTGCATTTCTGCCTGTGTGTTGCTGTGGGGTCTGCCTCTTTCGGTATATACCGGAAGAAAGGGGACTGAAGCCCTGGACAGGTGTCAGCTCATTACAAAATCCCACGGTGGGAGGGGGGGGGGTGTGTATCTGGCGGAATCCAGCACCCCACATTTCGGAGGGTTTGGATGGATTCCCCCGGGTTCCCCCCCACCAGCTGATGGGGCTGTGAAATCCGTCTGGATGCCGGAACCACAGAAAACCATCCGCTGGTTAGGGCGCTGTGGGCCACACGGTGGTGTTGAAGAATGTTTGGAAGAAAAAGACCCTTTTCTGAGTCTCAAGGGCTGTTATTTTTGCGGACAGCTCCTGATATGATCAGTGGGTGATTTACCTTAAATGCTGCAGTGGGGTCTCACGGTGCTGGTGACTGCATAGGCCTGTCGCAGGGGAGAAGGGGAAAATCAAAAGGCAACGTGCAGGGATAGACGGTGAGCAAGAGGGTAATCCAAGAACAAGGGACTGGAAGGAAGGGCCAAGAGGTGTATGTGACAGGATACCCTGTGCTGCCGAGGGGCCACAAAGGCCTTACTCAGTCTACACGGGCCTCCCCTGCCCTCTCCCCCTTTTCCTTGCCCCTCACTCTGCCCTAGCCACAGAGCCCTCTCAAACATGCCAGGCACCGTCCCACCCCAGGGCCTTTGTACCTGCTGCTCCTTTTCCTGGAAAGCTCCTTGCAGGTACCCACACGGCTGTCAGCCTCCCTTCCTTCACTGTTCACAGAGCACCTTCTCGGGAGCCTTTCTCCAATTTCCCTAGTTGTGGTCAGAGCCAGCCCCCCCCCCCCCAATCACTTGTACACACACTCCTGTTCTATTTTTCTACATACCTTTGGCACCTCCTAATAAGCTTTTGTTCTATTTTTTCATTTTGTTTCCTGTTTCCCTTTTTTGATAATGTGAACTTGTTGTGGGCAGGATTTCTTTTTCCCTCAGTGATTAAAACATCACGGTTGAAATGAAGAGCCGTAAGCCCACGCCCTCCATCTTGGTGAGGGCTTCTGCGGTAATGGTATGCCCTCTGCATTCCATAATTTATACACGGGCTTGGGAGGAAGATCAATTAATACAGTGATTCTCAAACTTGAGCATGGGCCAGAATGGGCTCCTTGTGGCATTGCTTAGACAGATTTCTGGGCTGGCCCCTGGAGCTTCTGATCCAGCAGGCGTGGGGTGAGGCTGGTGCTGTGACCATGCCGAGAAGCTCTGACTAACCCATCCACGGACACACGAGCCAGTAGGGGCTCCGCGTGCTCTGAATGGCAAATGTTCATCAGTGATAGACTGTGACCTGCCTGCTTTGTTTTCCCAGGGGTGAAGAAAACGTGTGGAGATGGAGGGCAGCTGGAAAGGCATCCTGGCTGTGCTGGTCGTCCTGGCTGGGCTGGCAGGTAGGGCTCTCGAGAGCTTGGTGGAACATTCGTGGTCATCCGGTTGATGTGGGCAGAAGGGAACCCAGAAGAGGCGGCCTGGACACGTGACTGCCAGAAGCTTCTTCCTTGGGTCCTTCCCACAGCGGGGTCTCTTCAGCTGGGCTCATTTCCCCGCTCTGCTGACTGAGCTGTGGGAGTGGTCCTCCATGGGCATCTGGCCCACCAGTCCTATTCATTGGGTTGTCCCTGGTGTGGGCGTTTGCCTTCCGTACCTTCCCATAACTCATTGCTGTTGTTGAAATGGTTTTCTCTTCTTCCATTTATATCTGGCTTTCCAGGAAGGCCCCATTCAGGCATCACCTCTTCCCTGAAGCCCTCCTGACCTGGTAGTGTTCAGGGTGATAATCCCAGCTCCCATTTAGTGATGAGGAGGGGCCCTCTGCCTGTGAGACCTGACATTCCTCCCATCACTTCTCCTCATCCTGGATCTCCCCCAGGGTGTCAGTCGGAATGGACTCCAGGGTGCCCCAGGCCAGGCTCTCCTGATCAGATTCTGCTTTGCAGGAGGTGGAGAGAGCAGACTGTGGGGTCATTAGGGTGACTGGGCTTGGCTCCCCTAGCTTTCTCTTGATAATGTCTTGTCTAGACTTCTTTGCTTCAGGTGTGTTTGTCCTGTTTTCCCAACTAGGTTTTATTTTTTATTTTTTTTTATATTAAAAATTGTATTAAATGTTAGTGCACTAAATATTTCAGTTAAAAGTAGGAATGAATTTTAAAAACAAGACCCACCCATCTATGTATGAAACGGTCAAGTGAAATTCACTTTATTTTAAAAAATTTTTTAAATTTTTTTTATTACATTATGTTAGTCACAATACAGTACATCCCTGGTTTCTGATGCAAGGTTCGATGATTCATTAGTTGCATATAACACCCAGTGCACCATGCAATATGTGCCCTCCTTACTACCCATCACCAGTCTATCCCATTCCCCCACCCCCTCCCCTCTGAAGCCCTCAGTTTGTTTCTCAGAGTCCATAGTCTCCCATGCTTCACTCCCCCTTCTGATTACCCCCTTTCTTTATCCCTTTCTTCCCCTACCGATCTTCCTAGTTCTTATGTTCCATAGATGAGAGAAATCATATGATAATTGTCTTTCTCTGCTTGACTTATTTCACTTAGCATTATCTCCTCCAGTGCCATCCATGTTGCAGCAAATGTTGAGAATTCGTTCTTTCTGATGGCTGAGTAATATTCCATTGTATATATGGACCACAGCTTCTTAATCCAGTCATCTGTTGAAGGGCATCTCGGCTCCTTCCACAATTTAGCTATTGTGGACAATGCTGCTATGAACATTGGGGTGCATATGGCCCTTCTCTTCCCTACATCTGTATCTTTGGGGTAAATACCCAGTATTGCAATGGCTGGGTCAAAGAGTAGCTCAATTTTTAACTTTTTAAGGGACCTCCACACTGTTTTCCAGAGTGGCTGCACCAACCTGCATTCCCACCAACAATGTAGGAGGGATCCCCTTTCTCCACATCCTCTCCAGCAATTGCTTCCTTCCTTGTTGATTTTTGCCATTCTAACTGGCGTAAGGTGGTATCTTAGTGTGGTTTTGATTTGAATTTCCCTGATGGCTAATGATTTTGAACACTTTTTCATGTGTCTGTTAGCCATTTGTATGTCCTCATTAGAAAAGTGTCTGTTCATATCTTCTGCCCATTTTATGATTTGTTTATTTGTTTCTTGCGTATTGAGTTTGAGAAGTTCTTTGTAGATCTTGGATACCAGTCTTTTATCTGTAGCATCATTTGCAAATATATTCTTCCATTCCGTGGGCTGCCTCTTAGTTTTTTTTTATTGTTTCCTTGGCTGTGCAGAAGTTTTTATTTTGATGAAGTCCCACATGTTCATTTTATCTTTTGTCTCTCTTGCCTTTGGAGATGTGTCATGAAAAAGGTTGCTTTAGCCAATGTCATAGAGGTTGTTGCCTATGTTGTCCTCCAGGATTTTGATGGATTCCTGTCTCACATCGAGGTCTTTCATCCATTTGGAGTTTATCTTTGTGTATGGTGTGAGAGAGTGGTCAAGTTTCATTCTTTTGCATGTAGCTTTCCAATTTTCCCAGCACCATTTATTGAGGAGACTGTCTTTTTTCCACCGGATGTTTTTTCCTGCTTTATCAAAGATTAGTTGCCCAAAGAGCCGAGGGTCCATTTCTGGGTTCTCTATTCTGTTCCATTAGTCTATGTGTCTGTTTTTGTGCCAGTACCATGCTGTCTTTGTGATCACAGCTTTGTAGTACAGCTCGAAATCCGGCATTGTGATGCCCCCAGCTTTGTTTTTCCTTTTCAACAGTTCCTTGGAGATTCGGGGCCTTTTCTGTTTCCATACAAATTTAAGGATTATTTGTTCCAGTTCTTTGAAAAATGTCATCGGTATTTTGATCGGGATGGCATTGAAAGTGTAGATTGCTCTGGGTAGCATGCACATTTTAACTATGTTAATTCTTCCGATCCATGAGCATGGAATATTTTTCCATCTTTTTCTGTCTTCCTCAATGTCTTTCAAGAGTGATTTATAGTTTCTAGAATATAGATCCTTTACGTCTCTGGTTAAGTTAATTCCAAGGTAACGTATGGTTTTTGGTGCTATTGTAATGGGATGGATTCCCTAATTTCTCTTTCTTCAGTTTCATTATTCGTGTATAGAAATGTAACTGATTTCTGAGCATTGATTTTGTATCCCGCCACATTACTGAATTGCTCTATAACTTGTAGTAGTTTGGGGGTGGATTCTTTTGGGTTTTCCATATAGAGTATCATGTCATCTGCGAAGAGAGACAGTTTGACTTCTTCTTTGCCGATTTGGATACCTTTTATCCCTTTTTGTCGTCTGATTGCTGTTGCAAGGACTTCTAGTACTATGTTGAATAATAGTGGCGAGAGTGGTCATCCTTGTCGTGTTCCTGATCTTGTTATAGGATAATTCAACCTAGTAGTCTGGGCAGGCTTTTTGGAGAGGAGACAACTAGGCTGAGAGCTGAGGAGTAAGCAGAATTGACATGCCAGGCTGATAACTGCCTGTGCAAAGTCCCTGGGGCCAGAAAGAGTCAGTGAGTTCAATAAATTTAGGATAGTCTCATGGCTGGAGGGTGGAGTTTGAGGCAAAAGGAAGTTGATGTGAGACTAAGTAGGGTCTCAAGATATGATAATGTTAATGGTTATCTGGTCTTTATCCAAAATGGATGTGTTTAAAATATCTAAACAAAGTCTGAGTTGGAGGAGGGAGGTAGGAGAGGGGTACCCGATCACCCCGGTTTGCTGAGAATATCCCGCTGGCTGGTTGCCATGTGGGTAGCAGTTCTGGGTGCTGGTGGCACAACAGTGATGCTGGTGGCTCCTGCCGTGCTCAGCAGGACTCTGCAGGTGCCTCAGGACCCCGCCCTCACATCTCAGATTCCTTCTGAGTGTCCCAACGCCTGACGTGTTCTGACTCCCATTTTCTTCCTCAGAGCTGCCACACCAGACGATTTCTCTGCTGCCAAATCATTTGCATTTCCCTTTCACCCTTCTGCTTTTAATTGTCTGCTTTTTGATTCCTTTCCGGTGCCCAAGAGAAGGGGACGTGGGGGGTCCACGGGTGCAGTGAGGAACCCGCTGGAGGAGAGTGGAAGAATGGAGGGATCTAACCCCCTGCCAGGGAGACACCCAGCTGCTCCTCCAGGGAGCCGAGAGAGAGCCTTCTCAGAAGAGTGGTGGGATCCATGTTTGGGGTCAGTTGATGGAGGGCTGGTAGGACGCGTGGAAGCAGGTAGAGGAGCTTCTGTCGAAGGGATTCCCATTTTGCAGACGGGAGGATGCAGTGAATAGAAGATATGCTTCTCAGTCCAGGCTGCAGCCTTTGGCTCATGAAGATGCATGGTGGAGTAGGCTGGTCGGCAGGGGAGGAAGCAAGAGGCGGGGCTGCAGATGCCGGTGTGCAAATTAGAGTGTGAGTGTGGATAAGGGTCTTTCAAGTGGATAAACTCCTGGTGGGGCGACCACCACAGCTGGCGGCCGGGGAAGTGTATGGGAAGGGGGCGCTGACCTTTCCCATGGCTCTGCCCCAGTTTGCCTGTTTGTTCTGCAGAGCCAAAGAGGGAGCACAGGGAAAGGGAGGTTTGATGTGTGATGAAAGGTCTTATTTATAATTTTCTCATATTTGTTCTGTGCAGGGCAGGGTTACACACACCACAGCTGATAGGATTCAGGATGACGAAGGAGGCTCTAGGAATTCGCATTATCAAGATAGGGCTTCTGAGTCACGAGGCAGGGCTGCAGGCGCGTTTACCCATGGTGGGAAGCCAAGACTGCAGGTGATGCTGTCAGGGGAATGTAGTGCTTAGGACTGGGCGCCTCTGGTTTAATTTAGAGGTCAGGCTCAAACTTGAGGAGTTCCCATTTGGCCTCCCTCCCCCTCACCTTCCACGTGCGAAGTAAGGTATGTGGCCTGCATGTCATCGTGGTCACACATGCCGTCTGCTGGCTTGAAGCAAACAGTGTTTGGAGTGAGATAATCTCTCGGCCTTGCACCAGGCAGTGAGGGAGCCATGGTTTCGGATGGGTTTGCATATTCTGTGGGAGCTGCTTAGATGGAGCTCGTGGAGGGAAGGTTGGGTCTCAGCCATCCTGGCACTGCCCACGTCCGAGCTGCTGGGCTCTGTCCACTTAGCTGCCACCAGCCTGCGTCAGGAGCAGGGGGAGAGCGCTGTTGTCACACTGTAGGGTGGGGAAAGCTCGTCTCTTTCCTCAGGGTGTAGATTTGGCTTTTTCTTTTCTTTTGTCCTTCTTCTTGAGATATAATTCAGGGCTCGTGGAAAGAGCCAAGTTGGCACAGTGGCTGTGGCTTCCCTGGGGACTCATTTCTGATTTCCCTCCTCGGGCTTTTTTCTTTTTCTAGAATCCCGATCAAAGGTGTCCTTGGATCAGAGAGACTTGTCCAGGGATAAGGGAGGATACCCAGTAGGGGCTGTTCTTTAGAGTCTCGCTGTCTCTCTTTTCCTATCATGCTCAGAGACTAAAGAAAGAATAGCCATCGTGTTTACCCGAACACAGGGACAGTCTTGGTTAATTCTGACTTTCCCTTAGTACTGTGTCTTTGGAGCCCACAGGACCCCTTCATTGACCTTGACCCTGGCTGCCTCTCCCACGGCTCCTACTTGCTTCTGGGGCACTGTCCGTGCAGCAGGCAGGGCATGCTGGGTACTCAGGTGATGTGTTAATGGGTTAATGCCTGTCCGCGGTGTGGAAACTATGAGGGCTATAATGAGATTCTTTTAGAACCTGTCTTACAAGTTGACCTTATAAGGTTGGAAGGAGAGGGGGCTGCAGTGATTTGGGAGCACTCAGTGTATAGGGCAGGCTGCCTGGTGGACCCCCCCGGAATCATAAAGCTCCAGAAGGTCAGAGGAATCCATTGCAGTCTTACTGATGCGGCAGGCAAGGCTGAGAAGAAACCACGGGCTATGTCTGCTAGGGGTCCTTTTTGCTGCAAGCTCTGAGTGAGATCAGAGGGGAAAATAGCAAAGAGTAAGAAGGTCTGAGTTTGGGTCCCCGCTCACGGCCGTGATCGCAAGTCCTGGGGTATTGCTCTTCGTCGGTAAACAGTAGGTGGTAAAAAGACGAGAATTCAGAGATTGTGAAGATGATCCTTTGCTATGCAAGCTCTACTTTGAATTTTTATTACAAACATGGGAATGTCTGAAAACTCTAGCTGCCAGTGGGCTCCTCTAAGATGATTAGGACATCAGTCCTAAATGGCCAAAATATTTCCTGAGCTCTTCCGGTGTCGACCGTGCTCCATCTCAGGTAATTATGACTGAGGTCATGTGAGTTGGAGAGCCCTTGACGTACCCCATGTGGAAGACCAGTCAGACATTGTCGCTCCAGTGAAAACCGGTGTCACGGTGCATCTGGTGAGTTAGGGTTGAATGTGGTGAAAAGTGGGAAGGAAACAGTTTTGCTTAAATCTGAGACATTCTTGGCTTGTCGTACAAATCAAACATCCCTTCTTGCACATCACATAGTGATGAATGTTTACCGAGTGCTCGAGGGTCAGGGGAAGTGCTTCACGGCGATTATCGTATTTGGCTTTTGAAACAAGTCCCCGCAGTACTTGTGACCCTGTTTTGCAGCTGATGGGAGTGGGGCACGGAGAAGTTGAGATAATTTGTCCCGTGAACTGGAGCCTCACCTGAGAGTCCGTCGTCTTCTGCCTGGGACCCACCTGCCTGTCTGCTGGGAGTTTAAACCCAGCCCTGGATGTAGGGAGACTTGTACCAGGCGGCCAGAGGCATCGCTTGGTTGTTCTCATTAAGAGAGCCCACTCCCTGACATCCTTCTACCTATCCTCTTCCCCCTCTTTGTATCTCCCCTACTCATGTCTCGTCTGGTCCTTAAGAGGAGAGGCATGGCCCCCATGACAGACAATGCGGTTCTCTTGATAACTGGCGACTGACTTACCTATCGCTCCATGACTCAGGATGCCACTGTTGTCTCTCCCTAGATGGATTCCTTCTCTCTCGACCTTGTTTGTCCTCCAGCCCCAGAAACTGTCCCAAGCATCCCATCTAGGGGCTCTAAGAGTGCAGGGCGTGCATGGGGCTGTGATCGCCGCATGCTGGGTTCCCCATTCTCTTTGTGAAGAGGAGCTGCTTTCCACCTTCCCCTCTGAGCCTTGGGATTTCCTCAGAGGTGGGAGTCAAAGATCCTTCCCCTTTCACTGGGAAGATAACTCTCATTTCATAGGGAGGGTGAAAAACTTGCCTTAAATAACAGAGCTGAGCTAGGGAGGTGCCCTCAGGGCCAGGCTGGGATCAGCTTTTCAAGGTAACATCTCTCTGGAGGTAGAGAAACACCATTTTATTTTGCTTCCAGTTTTGCCAGGAGTGCTGAGAACCGTGGAGGGAGGGATTGGAAAGGAGAGATGGGTGGCTTGCTGTTGGACATGGTGTTGGGACCAGGAAGACATGGAGTCTGACCAGTGGGTATCCACAGGTCACAGCTGGTAAATACAGAAGGGTTAAACCGTACAGTTGACTTACATAGATCCATTCACTTACCGCCTTGAAAAACTGGTTGCCTTCCAGCTTCTGGATCCAGCTATCAAATCATAGAAGGTCCCAAGAACGCAACGGTGGTGGAGGGCTCGGAGGCTCACTTCAACTGCACCATCTCACAGGGCTGGAGACTCATCATGTGGACTCTGAATGACGTAGTGGTCCTGAGCGTCACGCCCACGGAGCCCATCATCACCAACGACCGCTTTACCTCTGCCAGTTATGAAGAGGGCGGCAACTCCGTCTCTGAGATGATAATCCATGATGTGCAGCTCCAGGACGCAGGGCGTGTTAAGTGCAGCCTCCAGAACAGTGACCGGGATGCCTCTGCCTTCCTTTCTGTCCAAGGTGGGTACACAGGTGGCTCCGAGCAGAGCAGGTGGCGTCTGCGGGGCCAGGTGCCAGGGAAATGGAAGGACCCTTCAGAGTTCCTGTCACGTGTAATGACGGGTCTGCTGTCAGCCGGAGTTACACTTAGAATGATTCTGAACCAACCAACATCTATTCTTTTGTTATTTGTGTTTCTCACCCCCCTTCCTCACCAATTCTCTTTCTACTTCCCTTCTTTCTGCTTCTCTCGTCTCTCTTCTCCTTCCCCTTTTCTCTCACTAAGATTCTTAAAGACAAGTCTTCCCACTTTCTCATCTGATCTATGTCAGTACTGATATCTTTTGTGACATATACCCCAGATTCTCCCCAGGCCACTTGTGGTCACTGCTCTTTGATTTAAGGAGAACTGCCCATCCTTGCCTTTTCTCTAGTTTCTTATACACTTGACTCTATCTCTGCCTTATGTCATGTATGCGCTTTGAATCATGCTTTACCCTTTACCTCTTTCCAGCTGAACTTCTCCAATCTTTTATTCTTTTCTGCCCCCAGCAGTTCTTATAATCAAAGGTGTGTGTTCATTAGATCTATCCAGTGTTTTCGAAAAGAGTAAATGAAATTTATCGTAATGGATGAGTTATTTTTCATTCTTAGAGGTAATTGTGAGGTGCTCCGAATCATGCTAGATAGTGAAAAAAAAAAAAAAGGATTCTTTACAAGAATTCAGAGCCTCTTTATTAAAGTTTAATCACTTGCACTCCTTATGTAATTGGTGTTTATAAATGCACCGAAGCTAGTAGAGCTCCTGATCTCTGTGGCAGCATTTCTTACAGCAGACCACATCATGGGTTTGAAATTTCTCTTATGTCTATTTATTTGCTTGTCTAGGAGAAATTTCCAAACATCGGATTTGTGTGAATGTTGCATCGAATCCTGTTTGATAACATTTGGCGGAGACACGTACATATCTATTTCTACTTGGTTTTTTCTTTCTTTCTTTTTTTTTTTTAACTTAGCCAAGCTGTTGTCTCTTTACTTTTGTGTGTCTTTAATTTTATAAGGTTTAACGATGTTTTCTAGATAGTGATTTTATGAGACTACCTGGATTATTGGCTTAGTGTGCATGACTAGTTTCTTATTATAATAATTTGTGGTATAAGGAAAAGAACACAGGAAAAAGGGAATCAAAGACAGAGTTCTGGTCTGGCTTTCATCAGTTACCAGCTTGGTGACCTCTGAGGCTCAGCTGCGTCATCTCTAAAATGGTGACAAGGCTACCCTGCCCACCTCGAAGGTTTACTGTGAGGATCTGGTGAAACGATGACCGAGGATAGCTCGAGGACTCCAAAGTCCTGTCTGATTCAGTCCATCGCACATGCAGTCGGGAGCCAGAGCGGTCTAGTGGTTCATGATGCAGGCCAGGGCCCCCGAACTCTAGGTTCAGATTCCAGCTTTATCACTTACTAACTGTGTGACCTTGGCCATGTTATTTGATGACCTCATGCCCTAGTTTCCTCATCATAGGTTTGTTGTGGGATCACATGAGTAGGTTCATGTAAAGCCTTTAAAACAGCACCTGGGTCCTAGCAATCTCCATATAGCCAATTGTTACTATTTATCGCATTCCCAATAAGAGCCCACCCTTGTGTTGGGCATCTGAAAGGGGACTCAAAGATGGATAGAATAAGGCCGAGTCCTGCCCTCAAGAGCCTTACATGAAGAGTAGATAATGCAAATGCATGAATAACATTGGTGCATTGGAGAGGCTGGCAAGGACCCTGAGAGGGCGACAAGCTCAGGTTTGAACTGGGAAGGGGGATGAAAGAATAAGCAAAGCCTTCATGGATGACTCCATGGTGAGGTGCCCTTATGTGCTTCTGAGGTCTGGGGATGATAGGCAAAATGGAAAAGCAAGAGAGGAGAAGGGCACCCCTGGATCAGGGAAACAGGGTCAAAGGCATGACTTGTTGATATGCCTATGTCATATCAAATTTATAAGTCCATGTGGTTTTAAAGTAGCTTTCCTCAAAGCAATGCATCTATGACGTTGTCTGAATATGTCTAAACATGCATTTTTATATGTTGGTAATTACTGTATCTTTTGGCTTTAATACAGATGGAAGAACAAGCATCTAGGGATGTTAAATTCTTCCCCAAGGTCATGCAGAAGGAACCCACAGAGCAGGGACCACACTTGGTCGCATTACCCAGGTTGCAGTGTTCTGAATGGCACTTTGTTCCTAGAGGAACAAATGTTCTCTAAGCAGCAGGATCTCTTTCAAGGGAAAAGAATCTTAAAAAAAGAGGAGACATCCATTTTATTTTTAAAATGAATTATCCAAAGATTTATTTTTTTCCTCCTCATGTATCCGCAAGAAAAATAAGGACAGTTTACGTAACTCCATACTGAGTCATCCAAAATCTACGTGAACATTCTAGTCATCACCCTTGAATAAAGTGTTTGTCGTGCTGCTCGATAAGCTCCATGGGAGAGCTGAATCACAAATATACATAGAAAAAGGAAATGCTTCAGACTGCTTCACCTGTCCAGTCTATCAACCACACACCAAAGTCTAGATCTCTTGTGTTTTGAGGGCCCCTAGACTTGAGTTCAAGATCGTCTATTATTAATTGAGTTAGTTAATTGAGGCAATGTCATCTTAAACCTGTCCATCAAATGAAACAATGAGTGGAGGGAAAGGAACAAGGACAAAACCCTTTAGCTTTGAAAGACAGATCTATTCCTCTCTGGTTGCACTTACAGTAGTCCTTGCGTTAGCAAAGGTGCTCTACTTATTCCAAGAGACTATTGAGGAAAGGAATAATTGGAAATTTAACATTTCAGAGGAAGAAGAGCTTTCAGAGCTGATCCAGTTCCATCTAGTTGGGGAACTCTTGGGCATCCCCTAGATCCTTTCAGGGTCTGTGAAGTCACAACTGTTCCCATAATAATACTAAGATGTGTGTTGCCTTCCCTACAATCATTTCAGTGGTGCACAGGGAGGCTTCCGCTGTACATTGGGAAGGTCTGCATAACCCAGTGGATCTGCCTTTCCTAAATGACCAACGAATAATGATACAAGTCATGCAAAGGTGAAAGGTTAAGCAGAGTGCCAAATAGAGTGGTGGATTTTAATGTAAAAGAGAATAAATTCCTTTATATAGTTTCAGTTTCCACAGTGCAACTAACCTGTAAGAAAACACTACTTGCCAAGTTTTGGTACAGTATCAAAGACTATCCTTGATTATCTGAAAAGCCCTCTCATTATTCCACCTATGTATTCATGTGGGCTCAGATTTTTTTTATATACACCAACTAAAGCAATACATTGTAACAGATTGAATGCAGAAGCTAATATGAGAATCCAGCCAGACATTAAAGAGATTTGCATAAATATAAAACAATGATGTTCTTAATAATTTATTTTGGTTTAAAAATAAAGGTATTTTTTCCATAATAATAAGTTAATCTATGTTAACCTGTAGTGGGTTATCATTGTTATTATAAAATACATATTTAAAAATTTCTAATTTCAAGTATGGTAAATATTGGTAGGTAGAATCCACATTAACAAAAGGTCTTTGGAGTCTTCATAATTTTTAAGGTTGTAAGGTTGTAAAAGGTACTGAAACCTAAACATTTGAAAACCTCTGATCTAGTCAAATTGTTTCATTGGACCAGTGAAAAACAGAGAGCCTGAAAATGTCAGTGACTTGTTCCAGATGATGGCGATTTTGTGGGAAATCCAGGATTGAGAACAAAGTTTTTGATTCTTAGTCCAGTGTTCTTCCCGTTATATTATGCAGCAGGGAGGATATTTTAATTTGGATGTTCCAGTGTTTATATGTTTCACTAAGGCTGTGTCTTTACCGAGCCAATCCTCAGGTCATTTTGTAAATATTAGCACACACAAGCTTTATATTCAGATGAGTTGCATACAGTGTTCACAGCTATGGCTTATGCAGGCGGGTCCTTAATAAAAGCTTTAAAATATTTTATCTGAGTATTTTATTCTGATGTGATTTAGGGTAATTATTTTTATAATTAGATTTTATTTTGATTTAATTTTTTTTAAAGATTTTTTTATTTTTATTTATTCGACAGAGATAGAGACAGCCAGCGAGAGAGGGAACACAGCAGGGGGAATGGGAGAGGAAGAAGCAGGCTCATAGCGGAGGAGCCTGATGTGGGGCTTGATCCCATAACGCCGGGATCACGCCCTGAGCCGAAGGCAGCCGCTTAACCGCTGTGCCACCCAGGCGCCCCTGATTTTGATTTAATTTGTAATTGGAAAAATACTTAAAGGAACTATCACAGGAAGTTATGTTTAAAAATGTGTGACCCAAAAAAATAAATAAAATGGATCTGACTGAAAAGGCCAGGAGAGATTTGCTTTCCATAAGGCTTTGAGATGTGTTCTCCTTACAATGGAAAGAATGTAAAGGTTTTTCCCTTTTTGCTTTGGCTCCCAGGACAACTTGGCAATTCCACATTAGTGGTTGTGTAGCCTCTAATCGCAGTCACATTCGTCCTCTTTCCCATATAATTATCCCCTGGATCCTGATTTTTATTTATTCATTTTCTCTGGAATAATCTCTTTTCTGGTGAGCAACCTCACCTTCTTTAAGGAACCTGGCAGGCATGAATAAAGACACAGTTAAGGTTCTCGATACAGACATGGCCAGTGTGGACTTGGGAAGATAGTGCTTGTGAAATGTGATTTGAAGGAAAAATTAAAGAAAACCTGGAACCAAAAGAGTCACAGTCACTCCTTCAGAACATTTCTCTTTTCTTCTTTAGTTATGGGGGAGTTGCGCATTCCCAGAGGCAACCTTATAGTCACTGAAGATAAACCCTGTAATGTGACTTGCCATGCATCGGGCTGGATCCCTCTCCCAGATATTTCCTGGGAGATTGGCGTTCCGGTGAGCCACTCAAGCTATTATTCTGGCCCGGATCCCAACGACCTCCAAAGTGCAGTGAGTGTCCTGACTCTCACGCCACAGGGCAATGGGACTCTGACTTGCCTGGCTGACATGAAGGGCCCGAACGCTCACAAGTCTGTAACTGTGAATCTTACCGTGGTTCATCCTTCTTGGGGTAAGTGAAAACCTTTTGCTTTATATTAGAAAATTATTGTTGCATTCCTATACTTTATATGTGGTGCTCTTAATCGACAATGCCTAGGAAAATTGTAGTGACCTTGACTTTGGGTAGGGATGGTAATGGAGGCAATCAACATCAGCTTCATGACCCTCTGATTCCACTTGCTTTTAAATTTCATCTTCAAGGTGTCTTTCTTTTCTATTTGCTTATGGAAACCATTAAGAACCTTGACAATTATTTATCACAAAACAGTATCAAGTTCAGTGATAAATACTTGAAGTCAGTGTTTCTCTGTAGCTTTTATCTGTTGTTCCAGTTTGATCCCATCCCCTGGGCCAGTATGAGACAAGCTCTTCTAATATTTGAGGAGGGTATACAGGTGCTCTTGGATTCCTTCCAATTTTAGTAGAATTATGGTTTCTTTTTTTTTTTAATTTTGGCAAATCCACAGTGTATTTTAAAGTACCAAGTCTTATATTTTTTAAAACTCAACTAAGTGACATAAATAAGATTAAACCAGAGAGGGAGAAAAAACATAAGAGACTCTTAACTATAGGGAACAAACTGAGGGTTACTGGAGGGGAGGTGGGTGGGTGGATGGGGTAACTGGGTGATGGGATTAAGGAGGGCACTCCATGTGATGAGCACTGGGTGTTATATGCAACTGATGAATCACTGAATTCTACCTCTGAAACTAATAATACACTCTATGTTAATTAATTGATTTTAAATAAAAAGTATTTAAAGTTTAGATCTGCAAGAGAACCTACTGTAGGGTCCTCGGCATACCAAAATCTCTAACTACACAGCCTACAGGGCGGCAGAGCCTGCTTGAGCTCTGAGTCAGTCCAGGCCAACGAGAAAACATGGGACCCAGAGTTGGAGATTGACTTTAAGCCTTTGTTTTGCAAAAGAGGACAGAAAGGGAGGCCCAGAGAAGTGCTGTGCTCTATTCCATGTCATGTATCGGGTTGGGATGGAACAGGGCCCAGAAACCAGAAAGGGGTTCCCTCTCGGTGCAAAGATTTTCCCACTATGAAAACACCTTTATTCAAAGTTCAGAACAAAGCTACAGCCAGAGCAAGACTGATGATGAGGAGGAGGAGGAGGATGAGGAGGAGGAGGAAGAGGCAGAGGAAAGGAAGGAGAAGGAGAAGAAGAAAAAGAACAAGAAGAAGAAGAAGAGGAAAAAAAGGAGGAGGAGGAGGAGAAGGAGGAGGAGGAGCAATAGGAGGAAGGAGAGGGAGGAGGAGAAGGAGGGGTAGGGAAAGTGGGAGGAGGAGGGGACAGAGAAGGAAAGAAGAAGAAGAATGAGAAGGAGAGGGAGCAGGAGAAGGAGAAGAGGGAGATGAAGGAGGAAGAGGAGAAGAGGGAGAAGGAGGAGGAGGAGGAGAAGAGGGAGATGAAGGAGGAGGAGGAGGAGAAGGAGGAGAAGGCAGGGCAGGGAGGGGGGAGGAGGAGGGGACGGAGAGGGAGAAGAGGAAGGAGAAGAGGAAGAAGGGAAGAGGAGGAAGAAGAAGAAACAGTCCTTCACAGCATGTGACAAGTAAAGGCGCTGTTTGGAGTGCTTCTCCGATATTAACCAAGTTAACCTGCACAACAGGTCTACGAGTAGATCCTCGTCCAGACGGATGTCTGAAATCAAGGTGTTGGTGGGGTGGGTTCCTTCAGAAGACTGTAAGGGAATGATCTCTAGGCCTCTCTTTTAGCTTCTGGTATTTTGCTGGCTGTCTTTGGTGTTTCTTGGCTTGTAGAAGCATCAGCTCAAGCTCTGTTTTCATTTTCACATGGTGCTCTCTCTATGTGCTTGTCTGTGTCCAAATTTTCTGTTTTTTAACAAGGACTCCAGTCATATTGGATTAGAGGGTCCATACCATCCAGTATAAACCCATCTTAATTATATTATGTCTGCAATACTCTATTTCCAAGTAAGATCACATTCTGGGAATACTGGAGGTTAGTACTTAAACATATGAATTTTAGGGGGACACAAATCAACCCATGATAACGTCTCTATGAACCTGTAAAAAGCCATTCAGAGTCTACCCTGGGGTCAGTACCAACGATTCTGTGCTTTGCACTGCAGGGATTGATCCTCAGTGCAGTGAGCACAAGCTTGCTTCCCTGTTGTTAGGATGTTGTCTCCGGTCTCTGACTCAGATGCCCCCAGAGACCAGGTGGACAACAGAAATGAACGCACGACTGAATACATGTATCAGGTAGAAGATGGAGTGGAGGGGCCCACTGGGAACCAGAAGTCGTGCTCCATCCACAGGGAGCAGCCATTCCAGCCCCAGCTGGTTGTTGCTAGAAGGAAAAGGGACCCAGGACTGCTACATCTTCGACGTGGGTCTGGTGACCATCAATGCTTTTGAGGGAGAAGGACACAGAAATCTGTGTTTCTTTGATTTTAAGTCAAGATTAACTTATTTTAGCTTATTTTTAAAATCTTTTTAAAGATTTTATTTATTTGTGAGAGAGAGTACAAGCAGGGGGAGGGGCAGGGGGAGAGGGAGAAGCAGGCTCTCCACTGAGCAGGGAGCCCCATGTGGGGCTTGATCTGAGGACCCCCAGATCATAACCTGAGCTGAAAGCAGATGCTTAACTGACTGAGCCACCCAGATGCCTCTCCAGTTTATTATTTTTAACAACTAAAACCTTTAGAAAAGTTGCAAGACCAGTACGATGAATACTGATGTACCTTCACCTGGATACAACGAATGTTAATATTTTGTCATGTTTGCCTCTCTCTCTCTCTCTGTCAGCTTTTTTTTTCTGAACCATATGAGAGTTTATGACACTTTACCCCTGTATCCCTCAACATGTTTATCATAAGAATGAAGGCATTCTATTTAACCACACCTGATGTAGGTGGCAATCGGGAAATGTAATGTTGACACAAGACTGTTACATAATATACAGTCCATATTAAAGTTTCACCAGTGTTCTTTATAGAGATTTTCTTCTCCAAACCAGGATCCAGTCAAAGACCGCGAGTTGCCTTTCGCTGTCAGGTGTGTAGTCTCATTCTTTTACTCTTTTTTTTTTTTTTTTAAGATTTTTTATTTATTTATGTGACAGAGAGACAGCCAGCGAGAGAGGGAACACAGCAGGGGAGTGGGAGAGGAAGAAGCAGGCTCCCAGCCGAGGAGCCCGATGTGGGACTCGATCCCGGAACTCCGGGATCATGCCCTGAGCCGAAGGCAGACACTCAACGACTGCGCTACCCAGGCGCCCCTCGTTCTTTTACTCTTGAATGGTTCCCTCACCTTTTCTGTCTTTCCTGATATAAACATTTTTGAAGGGTCCAGGCCATCTTTGCAAGACACATTAATTTGGATTTGTCTGAGGTTTTCCAGCGTACTTTGATTTGAGGCTAAATATTCTAGGCAAGTCGTGGGTAATGTCACCTGGACTCGTGATGCCAATTTTCTCTATCACTGGTAATAAGTTTGATCATTTGGTTAATGATTTCTCCATTGTAAAGGTCCCTTTCTCCATATAAAGAATATGTGATCAGTGAGTACTGTATGAATATCTTATTTCCCAGCGGTCTTTCCTCCTAATAGTTTTTGCATTCATCAGTAAGTCATTGCCTGAATCTGTTGTTTCTATGGTGCTTGTAAAAGAATGATTTTCTGGCTTCATGTTTTTATATTTGTTGATGTCTAATGTCAGGAAGAGACTTCTCTTGACTTTTTTTTTTAAACCAGTTTTAGTATGGACTCATTTTTATTCAATACACTATAAAGGGCTCCTGTCATTATTCATTCTGATGCTCAGATTGCTCCAGATTTGGCTAGCAGGAATCCCTTCCAGCTGGCTCTGGTGTCCTTTTGACATGGCCCTATTAGTTTTTGAGCACTTGGCCCAACATGAGGTTCTGAACTCCCTTTGCATTTCCCCCGTTTTATCCTGGAATCAGCCATTTCTCCAAGGAGCCAATCCAGCCGCCTTCGAAGCTATTTAAATATGATCAAGTATGGTCCAAGCTTTGAAAGGGAAGGTTTTAAAAAAGTTCCATTAGCACCAAATGGAACGAAATCAACTGTTTAAACCACACATATTAACAAGGTAACAGTGCAACAAAGAGGTCTGGTCTGATGGATGATGCCCTGTCGAGATGGATTTTAGAGATTCACTCGCCTGCAAAGTTTTTCTTCTGTAGGGAAGAGCAAGGGGCACTTAATTTCCCTTGATCGGGTTTAATTCAGGGGAGTGCTTCCTTCGTAGGCTAGGGCTAGGGAAGTCAGCGGCCTTAATTACGGCAGCTGGAGTCCCCCCCCCCCCCCCCCCCCCGCCTCAGAGGGAAGTGCAGTGGGTACCTTGCAATGCGTCTCCCTTTATTGCACCCATTTGGAAAAGGGTAATTTGTTTCTAAATTATTCATCAAGATCCAGAGCAGCGGGTGGCTGGGTGCACGTTGTGTATTTTATGCACGCGCTAGTAGCTGAAGACCTCATTACAGCCCCTGCTGCTGGTGTCTGGGAGGCTTCCAGAAGCACAGCCAGGGGTAAGGAGAGCCCAGAACAAACACGCCTACGCTGTGCGGGCTTCTCCAGGAATCGATAAGCATCCGTCCTGCCACCCATTTCCCTCTGAAAGTGCAAGGAGACTGTGTCCATTGTGTTCACTTCTGGAACAGTCCCTGGGAGTCGTTGCAGGAAGAACAGTGGCAGTTTAGGAAGGCTAATTAGTTCAAGCCAAACAATCATTGATTCTTGAAAGAAAGGCATCCTGGAAAGGGTGCTGCTAATGTTTTTGAAGAGACTGATTTTCTCGATTCCAGAAGCAGCACAGACTTCAAGCACTGCGGACACAGGTACAACGGGAAGGTGGGAGCCCCCGCCCTGCCCGCCTTGGGATGAGCCCTGTCCGCCCTCTGTGCCCCCAGCTGTGTTGCTTTCTCTGTTTTCCCCACTCAAGGGAACAGGCTGTGAAGTGTTAGAGCAAAGCAACGTTTTTAGAACAGCGGAGCACTCGGTAGGGTGCAGCGACTCCCGGTTGTAATCTCAGTTTGGTGAGGAGTGGCAACTTTGCAGGTAGACCGAGTGGGGGGAGTGACAGTCCTGGGTCACAGCTCTGGGTCTGGTTGTGAAACTCTGGGCAAGTCGCTGACTTCCGCGGCTCAGTATCCTTGCCGGTAAAATGAGAGGGAGAAGAATAGGGCAGAAGTTCTCTCCCCTGGCTGCCTGTGAGCTTCCAGGACCTTCAGCACACGGGATGAGGCTCAGGCCCCACCCCAGAGGTTCTGATTGAATTGGTTTGTGTGGAGCCTGGAAATTGACATTTTTAAGAAAGCTCCCCGATTGCTGGGCAGTCAGACCCGGGATTACAGAACAGGGAGATCCTGAAGAAGGCCTTGTCTCCTGACCCAGCCTCATCAGGTGCCACTATCCACGCAGACTTGGACACCAGACAGCCTGGGCTCCGATCCCAGCTTGCCTACTTAGTTGCTGTGTGGCTTTAGGCAAGTTACTTAACCTCTCTGTGCCTCAGTTTTCTCATCTGTAAAACTGAGATAGTAATAATAATATCTACCTCACGGGCTTGTTGTTGGTGTGAGAAGTAAGTGGGTTAAAACGTCTGGGGCACTCAGGACAGTCCCTGCCACAAAGCCCACAGTGCAGGAGAGGGGACGGCTGCTCCCTCTTGTTTCACTGATTCAGGGACCTCCTGCGTCCCCCCTAGTCTGCACAGGAGGATGCTTTGCACATGCCACTGGTGACATTTTGTACTGATCCAGTTGGTTTCGAGAAATTCCATGTGGCCTTTTAAAACTCTGAGCATTTCTGTGAGAGCATCTGGGAAGTCCTATCTTCCTTTTCTAAAAGCACAGATGGGAAAAGGACAATCCTGAAGCTGAGATTAAAGTTGCACAGTAAATTCAGCAATGCGGTCCTGACGTGCACAGTCGTGTGAGGGAACGTAGGGAGGAAGGCGAGTGACGTTGAACTTGGAAGTCATCTTCCTCAGTTGCTAAGTGCACATAGGCATCCTTGCCATCACCTCCGCCGTTTGTCTTGAACCGTTATGTCCACACCCTTCGCTAGGGCACAAGTCAGGGACCAGCGCCCACCTGGGCTCTCCATTTCCTGGACTGTATCTTCCCAGAAGATATTCCAAGTTGGACACACAATACGAATAGAAAGACAAGAGTCACAGCCCCGGGTTGTCTCCTGTTCTGAGTGCCCTTGTCCAGTTCACTGAGCCTCTTTGTTCCAAGTATCTTATCCACACAATGCCGGGGTTGGATTATGGACAAGGTCATTGCAAGATTCCATGCCTTCTGTCCACTGTTCTGCTTTTTATCAATAGATGACCATTATTTATTTTTCTTTCGATCCACTGTAAATGTACTCATTTAAAAATTAATATCACACCAGGGCGCCTGGGTAGCGCAGTCATTAAGCGTCTGCCTTCGGCTCAGGGCGTGATCCCGGCGATCTGGGATCGAGCCCCACATCAGGTTCCTCCGCTAGGAGCCTGCTTCTTCCTCTCCCACTCCCCCTGCTTGTGTTCCCTCCCTCGCTGGCTGTCTCTCTGTCGAATAAATAAATAAAATATTTAAAAAAAAATTAACATCACACCGAAGTGTCTATGATACATATGCATGTGTGCTTTCATATATGTATGTCATATATGATAAATTAAAAATTATTATTAAAATAAGGAAGATTCTTCTGTGCAGCTCCAGTACCAAAAGACACCTTCTCATGGCTCAAGCACCATGTTTCTTTGGAGGGGGCTCCACTGGAGTAGAGAGAGAATGTAAGTCTTCCCTTGGTGTGAAACTCCAGGGGAAGTTTGACCCCTAGTGGACTGTGGTCACAGCTTATAGGAAGCAAAAGAAAGAGCCACTTGGCTTTGAGACCAGTTGCTGTTTTGGTGAGATTTGGGGGCTGTTAGGTGAGAGCAGACATCACTTTGCTAAACTTGGTGGTTAAATTAAGGGACAAGAGAGTGAGTGAGGTCACGATATCACCTGCTGTCTTCCTTGGTTTGGTCTCCAAACCCCGTGAGGTGGCCCTTCCCTCCCTTTAAATAACTCCTCCCTGAAGATAAGTAGCAGTTTCTGTGCTAGATCAGAGGAAAGGTTGTCATGTCAAGACTTGGTTGACAGAAGCTTGGCACGCTGAACATTTTTTCTAGTAGGGGAGGAAAGTGCCCTGATAGGGAATGTTTGAGTAAGTCAACAATGTGTGTTGACTTTTTCCAGTAGGATTTTCAAGCCCATCTCTTGAATCCTGAGCCAGATCTTAATTTCTAACCCCAGCTGTCTCCCTTATTATGAAAGTTTCTAATATTTGCAAACTTCAATTTGTAACAAGTTCATCAGACTGATTTAGGATGACGTCAGCAATCTTGAACGTGTGTGTCATACCTTACGGTGTTCTCAGCACTTTTACCCACATCCCGAGTCTCTGAACAGCCTGAGGGGTGGGGGGCAGGAATTGTTGTGCATGAGTGAGCCAGCGGCCAGGGGGCGCTCAGAAACAGTGGTCACGGGATTTCACTGGATTCATTGACAGGAAGCCCAAAGCTCTTTGTCAGTCAGAAGCTTCCACGTGGTGATCTGAGTTTAAACCCCAGATTGTGATTATCATAAATGTGGTTTTGGACCTAATTTTTTTTATCACATCCATAACAGGGAGATTATGGGAACATCCTGTAATGTGGCAGTTTTCTTCGGAAGCGTTTCCATTTTGGGCATTCTCAATGTGTGGGTCACGAACCACCTGCATTAGAATCACCTGGGGTGCCATTCCAGACCCCCTGACTTGGCACCATGGGGGGCGGGCTTTGAATCTGCTTGTGTAACAACATTCCCGGTGATGAGTGGGAATTTTGCTCTCTGTGTTACAAGCGGATAACTTGTATTACTCTCTGGATGTGAAGAGACTGGCTTATTTGAAAGTTCCAGTTGCGGGGGTGCCTGGCTGGCTCAGTCAGTTAAGCGTCTGACTCTTGATTTCGGCTCGGGTCGTGATCTCAGGGTGGTGAGATCAGGCCCTGCGTTGGACTCCGAGCTCATTGTAGAGTCTGCCTGGCTCTCTCCCTCTGCTCCTTCCCCGGCTCTTTCTCTTTCTCTCAAATAAATAGATAAAAATAAAATCTTAAAGCTCCAATTCTGAGGCTGAGGAGGGTTGATATGGGAAGGATAGACTCCTGTCCCTACCACCTCCACCTTTCCTAGGGAACTCTATTCCTATCTCTATCTGTCCCAACTCATCTCACAAAAATGGTGGGTGATGTGGAGATCCATCCTCCCCCGCCCCTCCATACCTCCATCCCTCCCTGCCTCCATTCATCCAATGTGCCCAAGACATGCCGCGTGCTTGGGATATATGAAAAATGAGACAGTCCTCGACCTTGAAGGGACTACGTTTTGTTTAGACAGTAGCAGATGTGTAAGAAGAACTGGAAGTGATAACAGTCAATTTCACAAACATTTAAGGTGACAATGAAAAGGAGATGTTTTTAAAAAAGGAAGTTTTAAATAACGATCACACGTAATGCAGAGAAGCTTTGCACGAAGAGCAGAAGACACGTACCCTTTTATATTATGTAATTCTTCAAAGCACAGAGTTCTCTGAATTTTAGCACTTGCTTGGACATCAGTCCATGTATTATTTTTCAGTGGAATCCCTACTTGTCCATGAGTCAGAATCCATGTAGTCGATGATGGTAGAAACCAGGGCATTAGTGATCATCTCTAACCATCACCACAAGGGACTCTGAGCCTTTAACTTTGACACAGGATTAGCAAATTATGATTTCAAGGTGAGTTTTCACGGAAAACTCTACGGAGGAACACCCAAGAACTGTTTTCCCACTACAACCTCTGGTTCCAATGTGCTGGAGAGGCTGTTGATTCACAAACTCTACCTTCCTTCATAGGAAGTCTGTTGTTTCAGTATTTTCTGATGACCTGCATTTAATAAAATAGCATTCATTCACAATGAGGGTCCAACCAAGCACTCAGGGTTGAGTGGCAGGCTTTATGGAGCAGCACTTCGCATTTGAACAGATCAACTTAAACGCGGTTTTGACCTCAGCGTGGTTCAGGAGGGGAAATGCAATGCCGGATAAGACCTCCTTGCAGTTCTCGCAAGCCCTCGGCTGGGCGGTGCTGTCCAGTGGGACTTTCTGTGATGAGGACAATGCTCTACACCTGTTGGAACTGAGCACTTGAAATGTGACGAGTGCGACTGAGGAGTTGAGGAGTTAATTACATATAATTTTGGTTCATTTAATTTGAATTTAGATAAATGCGTGAAACATGCTAGACAGCTCTGGCTAAGACAGGACTGCCGTACGTCAGGTTGGCTTTCTCCTCTCCCTTCCCTCCTGCCCCACTCCCTTTCACTCCCCACTGGCACTTGCCGATCCGTTCTTTTCCCAACTCCATGCCTACTGGACACAATGAGAGGGCAAAGTGGACTTAAAGGAAGGTGATTCCTGAAGAGCCTTGGGAAACAGCAGTCAGCGGAGAAAGGCTTTCTGTGGGTGGGGTGTGGGTGGGCTGGGGCTGAAAGCCTTGCAGTATGCTCTTTTAGCTGTGACCCCTCTTCAGTTTGTCCTCATATCTTTTGGACCCTGGACCCCTGATGGGTGGGAACATGGAAGGGAGAACCAAAATCTAGTCTTGCAGTCTTGTCCAGCAGTAGGCTTCTCAGTATGTCTTGGCTATAAATAAAGGATGTTGGAGTGTGGTAATTGCTACTCCAACCTGGGAGCTGCCGCCCCTTGCCATCTACTCTCCTTTAGGACTGGTCGAGGTGCGAACCAACGGGTACTGGGACTGTGCTGCTCGGTGGTATTTACTGGCAGCAGTAAGTATCGTAGTAGAAGATATTGTAGAGTATTGCACATCTGAGCAGGCTCAAGAGAAGTTGGCCTATGACACCCAGCTGTGGCGGGCCGAATAGTTACAATATTATTGGAAAACAACATCTGACCTACACGGTGGCAGAACCAGTGATCATGTACCCTGGACAGTAGCAACACCACTAAATACAATTTTCCTCTCTCCTTTCCACCTTACAGGCAGCGTTGATAAAGCAGGTGCCTCCTTGCCTGCCTGGGCCATAGCTCTGCTGGCAGTGTCCTTGTCATTGCTTTTGATCCTGATCATTGTTCTGATTATAATATTCTGCTGCTGTTGTGTCACCGGGCAAGAGGAAAAAGGTAATGTTTTGTTCGTATAGATTTGTATGTATTTTTGAACTTTTGGTACAAGCACTTGAAATTCATTAGCTCCTCAGCAATTTTGTAAGATGCGCTGGGCTTCGGAGAGTCCTTCACTTGGAAGTGGACGTGTGAGCGTCAGAGAACGAGAGGACTTTCTGAAGAAGGGATGCATTCCTTCGGGGCCAGGTGTAACCCCTCCGGGAAAAACCGAGATCTTCACACTTTTGGGAAGGTGAAGAGACGGTACCTCTCTGAACAAAGACACTGACTATTTGAGTTTTGTGTATATTTGCGAGGATGTAAGGGCATTGTAATCTGCCATTCAGAAATGCTACGCTTTTTTTCTAGAATAATACCTACCCATCTGAGCACATTAAAAGATGATTTCCTATTTTGTATTTTGTATTCCATATTGCCTTTTGTAGGCAAATATTGTAGTGGTAGGAAGAAAAAGAAGGTCTCCTGTTAAGTAAAAATAGTACAGACAAAATTAAAGATAATTACACATCTCTTCTGAATGAGGTCTTTTGAGGTACTCAAAAGCAGTGGCCTTGTTTGGGGGTAAGGCTCATCATCAGGGGTGAGCTCGTCAACATTGGGGTGGGCTTGTCATAGGATCCTTGTCATATGGTTGGCTCAGGACTTTCTAGGTGCTGAATGGATGTCCAGCCTTACATTTCTTTGTCTCATAAAACCTCACCTATGCTTATTTGAGTATTTTCTGCAGTTAACTTATTTTTCTTAAAATCAGACTTCTGATAGTAGGCTACGTGTCAGGGTAATTGCATTTAAAATTTTATTGATACGCACTGCCATTTATGAGCACTTTTTATGGCCGTGCCAGACACGACGTCAATAACCTTACACGGAACACGTCTCGAAGTGAGAGATTCTGCGTAAAGTGCACACTTATGCTGCATCTATGCTAACTGTGTAGCCTTTACCCCGTGTGGACTTGGGACTGGGAATCAATTCTGTCCTACAACTTTATTCCCTAGGCAACAGCACATGAAAAGTAGTGAGCCTCTGCTGGCCCAGATTTGACGGGAATTTGCTTTTACCTGGGAGTTACCCTAAATGCCACAGATGGATTACTCAAGTAGAATACACTGGATTTTAAATGAAAACTATTGGATAACTTAAATTTTAAGTGAGAAGTGACGAGGATTGTTCAGTGCCTTCAGATTACTATTTTTAACGTTAGCTGCTGTGGTGTCCTTGGAGGACATTCAGGTTATTTGGGCTTCTGCTTCTCTTCAGCTGTTTTTTGTCTGTTCCACGGCAGCCTAGTAAGAAGGTGGTGGGGGTTGGTGGCCCATGTAAGATGTACACCAGGGTGACTCTCTGATTCTTAGAATCCTCATTTACAAGATGGGAATAAGTACCATCCTATAGGCTGGTTGTGAGGATGAAATAAAATGATACATGAAACTGTTTCCATCTTAGATTTTATCCTTTATTTAACATTGAGATGAAAAGCTCCTAGAAGAGTGAGCTGTTTTTATTGCCCTGGTTCATAACAGGTCTAGGTAAGGGCTATGGACAGGGCCTGCGACAACCTACTTACAAAGGCCACCCCTTTGGGTGGTGTTCACGGTGGACACTACACTTCACCTTGACATAAATGTAAAGGATCCAGGGAGGTCCTGGACTTCCCCATGACAGTGATCTCCATGCTTAAAAACAACAAGCATCAAATGTCTTCAGAAGTATTTTCTGGCACTTTGCTCTGCCGATGCCTAGAGGATTCTCAGTGCTCTCACTGGTTAACTGGGGACTGACCGAGGAGGGGTGAGGACCCTGCTCGGTGTGGTCTGAAGGCTTGGGATTGCTTCCGCTAATAGAGCAGAGAAACCAAGAGCTCGTCTCCTGGAGCCTATCCCTTATGGGAGCACTAGTGACATTCCAGACTGTCTCTCTCTTTCATTGCAAATAAGATTGCTTCTGAGGTCCAATTTGGGGTGTGAATTGGCAGATGTTATTTCAACTGGAAGTACGTGAGAACATATCTAAAAATAAAGAAGATGAATATTTTTTTTAGATTTCAGTAAAGCTTGATGAATAGAAGGCCTAGACAGGACAGCAGAGTTGCAAAGAACACTGGCTTTTGAGACTGATGACTGGGGACTGGTGTATGGCTCTCTTACTCCCTATTTCCAGGTCCTATGTCCCCTCCAGTCCAAGAATCAAGTGATTAAAAACATTACTAATTTAATGACAGCTTTTGGGGGTGCATGCAACTCTGTGCATTGATACCATTGTTACATATTGATTGAAAATGTATCTTAGAATTAAGGAAGTACAATGCTTCAGCAGTGTAATTCCTTATTTGTTGAAGTATGGTAATAAAATATAATAGTGTCTAGTTTGTTAAAAATATGACGACACTAACACCTACCTCTTGGATTGTTGTAACGATTGGATGAAACAATGTCTTGCACGGTGCTGGCACGCAGTGAGTGTGAATGAATGGCAGTAGGGACTGGGAATGCAGAATGCCTCTTCCTGGTGAATGGAGTCTTCATATCTCGCCAGTCAAATTCAAGATTCATTAAGAACCTATTAGGTACCTACTATACTTTAGATATGTTATGAGACGATAGTTAACAGCGAATTCTTCCTGCCTTATGCTTGAAAGTCATTTGGTAATTTGGTGTGGGGGAATTTAATAATATCTAATGGATCACAAATACAAAGCAATGTATTTAAAATCGGGGGTATTTTCAGAATAACTATCCTGATTTTGCTAATGTGATTTTGTTCCCTTTTTTTTTTTTTTGCAGAATCTAGTTATCAGAGCGAAATAAGGTAAGTTTGAAATCACATCAATTTTCTGAAAAAAAAACAAACAACTGAAAAACAACCAAACAACTCCAATCCTACCACCACTAACATACCCAACTGTGGGGTTTCAGGATTATGTTACTCAAAATTAAGTACTGAAAATGGACAACTCTGAAAAACAAGTATGCCAAATACAAACTCATATGGCAAAATTAATTATAGAATACAATAGGGGATGGGGCTCTTGCCTTCATTTGACTTGCCCTGGCTCACTTAGGAAAATGGAAATTTCCTCCTTGGTGTCTGAAATTTGCAACTCTTTCCACAAGAGGACACTATGCACCGTGACTGTTGTCCCTCCTGTTTTGAGTCAATGCAGGGGACTTGAGGACCATTTCAAGGATAAAGAACCAGGCGGAAGTCCTGCTGGAATTTCTGGGGCAGTGGAGTGAGGCCAGCTGCATGGCTTCAGGCACATGAAACTGACTAGGCAGACAAATTAGGTAGCGTTCGCTGCTTGTACCACTAATGGGGGAGGGGACAGAAAAATCCCAGCCATTCCCATGGCTGTCCAGACGTAGCTGCAAGCACTTTTATGTAGTTATGTCAAGGACCTACAATAATACAATAACCCGTTTAAATGTCTGCAATATTTACGCAAGTATAAATGCACTAAGGGGAGGGATTTTTAGACAGCGGTGGTTTTGCTGGGGGTGTTATAACAAAACCATATATAATTTTTAGTATTTTATCAGATAATTTTAGTTTTTGAAATGCTGCAATTTTAAAATACCTTTTGGCTACACATGGTGAATGAGGATGTGTGTAATCACTGTGTAACAGACACTAGCCATTCTCCCTTTGACCCCAGTTGCTCATTGGTGATAATGCCGTGTGGGGTGAGGTGGCTGGGGTCTCTCTGAGGACACTACAAAGCAGCAGTTTGAAACTACACCTCCTTTGGGGCCTGACTTAGGGCAAAAGGAGAGGAAGGCAAATGGACTCCAGTAGTTATTCCGGATTCTTCTGTTCACCATTATTGACTTTGTAACATCTTTTATTTCTATTCTCTGGGATCTTAGATGATTTCAAAACATAGTACAGTGGTCAACAGCTATTTGGGGTTGTGGATAGAGAATAAGAGAAATAATGACAACAGCAGCAATAATATGACAGTAGGGATGACAATAGCAAGGATATACTGAATGCAGAACATATGTTAGGTCCAGGGAGGAAAGACGGGGTGACTCACTGGGACCCCCGTATCCTACCTGCTTTCCCTGCATGGTGGCAGCTGTGCAAACGCCAGCTGCTCCCAGGCTCCTATGCAATAAAATCACGCATATTCCTTCCTACAGAATCAATGCATGTTTATTATAGAAAAAATTAAAAATACACTTTGAGGAAATGATTTTGAGGGGTCCTGGGGGGTGTAGTCGGTTGAGCATCGGACTCCTGGTTTCTGCTCAGGTCGTGATCTCAGGGTCGTGAGATTGAGCACATGTGGGGCTCTGGGCTCAGTGTGAAGTCTGAGGCTCTCTCCCTCTCCCTCCGCTCCTCCCCCCTAAAAATAAATGAATGAATCTTTAAAAAAATAGAAATGATTTTGAAATGACCCCAATTCAGAAGCAGGTATTGGTATGTAAGTATGTATTCGTTCACACACACTTGTGTTCACATAGACACACATATGCATTTTGCAAAATTTGGATCAGCATAAATCTTATTTTGTAGCTTGCTCCTCTCACTTGGCACTATTCTGAAGATTATTTCTGTTAATAAATTTCTGTAATAAAAAAATTTCCATTAGGGGCGCCTGGATGGCTCAGTCGTTAAGCGTCTGCCTTCGGCTCAGGGCGTGATCCCAGGGTCCTGGGATCGAGCCCCACATTGGGCTCCTCTGCTGGGAGCCTGCTTCTTCCTCTCCCACTCCCCCTGCCTGTGTTCCCTCTCTCGCTGGCTGTCTCTCTCTCTCTCTGTTAAATAAATAAAATCTTTAAAAAAATTTCCGTTAATAAATAGTAGTAATAAACTGCTTAATAAAAATATCTTATTGAAGTATAATATAAGTTCAGAAAAGTATACGAATTGTAGGTGTGTAGCTTACTTTTCACAAAGCATATGGGCCTTGAGTGGGGACATGCAGAACTCGAGTGCCCCCAGCACCCCAACCTCCCCACGCCCCTCAAATCACTGTCTGCCCCTTCCTCAAAGGTCATGTCTTTTTTTTTTTTTTTTAAAGAGGGAGAGTGAGAGAGAAAGAGGGCCAGGGAGGGGCAGGGGAAGAGGGAGAGAGAAAGAATCTCTAGCAGGTTCCACGCCCAGCGCAGAGCCCAGCGCTGGGCTGGATCTCACAACCCTGAGCTCAGATCAAGAGTGGGATGCTTAACTGAGCCACCCAGGCGTCCCAAAGATTATGTCTTCTGACCTCCCTCCCCACATCCCCAGAGATTAGAGTTGAGGTTCATATGAACTTTATGTCAGTGGAATCGTACCACGTATACTCACGTTTTCTAAAGCATCACTCTGTGAGATTGGTCCATATTGTTCAGTGAAGAGGTGGATGGTGTATTATTATATAATAGCATGCTGTGGGTATATATGAAATTTATTTTTCTTTTAAATGGGCATTTGGATAGTTTTGGGGTTCATTATGAATTCTGTGCCACTAAGCAATTGAATATGGTGACGTGTTCGTAAGTACTCCTTCCTGTGTTGTATTCAGCTGGGTGTATGTCTACCAGTGAGAGCTAGGTAAGTAGAGTCACGGGGTAGGTAGGGCAGACAATACTGCCGTATAGTTTTCTGAAGTGGGTATGCCAGTTTATGCTTTCTCCAGCAGTGCATGAGAGCTCTCATCTGTAATAATTTTTGCAGGTGGCATGGAATCTCGCTTTAGGGATGTATAGTCATCTATCTCACTAGTCCCCTAAGGTGGGGCACGTGCGTTGTTCGCAGTTTTTGCTGTTATCAATAGCTCACAAACGAACATTCTTTCAAGTAAATCTTTGCACATATCTTTGGTTATTTCCCTACAATACGTTCTTAGTGGTCAAGCATGAATATCTTTAAACATTTGGCTGTCCGTTGCCAAGTTTTCTTCCCCTGGGAAACTGCACAAATTTTTACTTTATTTCAGAGATTGGCATACGTTTTCTATAAAGGGCCAGATAGTAAATATTTTGCTTTTGCGGGCCACGGGCTCTCTATCGCAGTTTTGTGGTACCATGCAGACAGCCGTAAATAATATGGAAGCAGACAGGTGTGGCTGTGTTCCAGTAAAACCTTATTTATAAAAAGAGGTGGGGGATTTGCCCTGTGGGTCATAGTTTGCCAATCCTGCTTAATTTGGTCACTGGCTTCTGGGTGTTGATTATGGACAGGGGAATGGAGTCCACGGGCCTCTCTCCACCCCAGTGGGAGCGTGAGCAAGCTGACCACCTACACGGTCGTGCTGGTGGCTGTGAGTTTCCGTCCTGACCCCGTGGAAGGCTCAGCGTGCAAGAATGCTCTGGGCGGGGCAGAGTGAACCAAACATCGCTGCTGATTAGCATTTGGCTTTTTAAAATGGTCTAAATAAAATAAAATAAAACAAAATGGTCTAATTCCAGGAAATCTGCAAGCGTGAAGACAAACAAAGAAACTGTGGAGACAAAAGTAAAAAGTGGGAGTGAAAACAAAGCCTACAGCCCAGATGAGCCGAGGACGACAGGTGAGTGGGGGGTGGGGCAGTTGACCTGAAGGGGAGTGTGGGGGAGGGGCTGACCGAGCACTGACTGTGCCGGGCAGGGGACTCGGCCCTTGTTGGTCATTATTTTTGGAGTAATTTTCAGAAGGAGAAATTTCAGGACTAGAAATATTCTAGGATATAGAAATATTCTATAAAAAGTAAAAATCCACCTTTTCCTCCAAAGTTTAAAATAAAGTGGGATGAAAATTAAAGGGTTTTAAAATGAATTTTCTGGGTTTTTTTTTTAATGCTTTCTCTTTTTTCTTTTTTTAAAAAATATTTTATTTATTTATTTGACAGAGAGAGAGACAGTGAGAGAGGGAACACAAGCAGGGGGAGTGGGAGAGGGAGAGCAGGCTTCCTGCTGAGCAGGGAGCCCAATGCGGGGCTCCATCCTAGGACCCTGGGATCATGACCTGGGCCGAAGGCAGACGCTTAATGACTGAGCCACCCAGGCATCCTGCTTTCTCTTTTGTTAAAGCCTTCTACCTTTAGTAAAGCATGTGAGGAGGCATTTTAATACATTGAGGGTCATTTTTCCAAAACGTCAAATAAAAACGAAACTCGGAGAGAAATCTGTTCTTGTCGAGCTTTGGATAAGACCATCTCCCATGGTCTGGGAGAATGTTGAAAATGAAACCCAGTTTTGAAAAGTCTTTGGAGCACCTGAATGTCTTCCCTTTTGAGGACACAGTCCTGGTGGGGGCATCTCAGAAGGCTCGGCCACCAGCAAGCAGCAGGGGTAGGATTTGATCTGAGATCCTTCTGGAAGGCAGATGAGAGAGGAGTGGAGTATGAACGGGTGGGAGAGGGAGACCCGGCCCTTACAAGTTACCTGGCAAAACAAATTCCACAGAAAGATGTTTCGTTAATCAGTTCTTGGCAAGAGCCTCCCCCCCAACCCCAACTGTCTTCACTAAGATTGGGGGTGCCCTCCATGGCCCATTTCTCCCCCTTCACCAAGGCCCCCTCCCAGGTCCATTCCAAATGGCTCACTTAAGATTCTCAAAAATTCCGGGAAGCATGACTGTGTCCTTTCATATTCTGATCACAGCTTACAAAATTTCCTGTGGACAAATATTGATTTGTTAGTGTTTTGAGCAATTAATCAAGCAGCTTGACCAAAATCATGGCCCAAACCAAACCTCTCTGTCTGTTTGTCCTCTTGGGTCCTGTGTTTATTTTCCTTGGTCAGCATTAAAGCTACAGATTCACCTTGTCTCTGGATGAGACTACTGAGTCGAGGAAGGACTGGATTGTGAGTTCGCCATACTTTGATTTCATTAGAAAGAAAAGATTAGAAAAGTATATAACCTCAAGGGAACTCTAGAAACAAGTCTGTTTATGGTTAAGGATTACTTTATGCTCGGGTTACTGTGTGAAAGCAAATGAGTTTCCCTACAAATCAGAATTGCTAGGATGTCATTTGGGTTTTGTTACTTATCACTCGAAAGTCATTCTTCCTTTGCAGAGCTCGTTTCTCCCGCTCTAGAGTCCTCTGAATCCAGTGTTCGGGAACAACAGAGAAATAGGCGACCTTATCAGGTGACTCAGACCGTTTTCCCCATTTTGAGGTTTTTTTTTTTAATTTTTCCATTTAAAAACCCTTGCCTGGTGGTAGGTGATTATAGAATGGTGCTTGTTTTGTGTTCGTGATGGAAGAACATGGCCAGTGCTCACTGGCTAACCTGTTAGCGTGGGGGATACTGCATCTCTTATCTCTTGCACAGAAGTGTAGGTGGGGGCTTGTAGATCTTGGGGTATCTCTTACACGCCCACATAGAGACGCCAAGTGGGCAGTTGAATGTGCAGGTCTCGAGCTCCAGGCAAGGACCACTAGCTGTAGATATTGTCGGTTGTGAGGCAAACTCTGATGGGCTCCATCCTTACGAAGAACACAGTCACTCAGGACCCGTGAGGACCTGGTATGTTACTTTTCTGACTGGAGTCAGTGTTG
This sequence comes from Ursus americanus, assembly GCF_024610735.1. Classification (NCBI taxonomy): domain Eukaryota; kingdom Metazoa; phylum Chordata; class Mammalia; order Carnivora; family Ursidae; genus Ursus; species Ursus americanus. Next base: position 93,937,865 of record NC_142130.1, read on the forward strand.
GTTGCCACAGATGAGTGAACTGGGGTGCATACACAGAAAATACGATCCTTTATATCCATGGTCATAGTAGGCAAAATACATATTTTCTTTTTTTTTTTTTAAAGATTTTATTTATTTATGTGACAGAGAGACAGCCAGTGAGAGAGGGAACACAGCAGGGGAGTGGGAGAGGAAGAAGCAGGCTCCCAGCGGAGGAGCCCGATGTGGGACTCGATCCCAGAACGCCAGGATCACGCCCTGAGCCAAAGGCAGACGCTTAACGACTGCGCCACCCAGGCGCCCAAAATACATATTTTCTGATCATTTTCTGACCTGCGCAAAGGCACCTTCAAGTGAGAAGCACTTTGATGTGACTCTGCAATGCTGTCCCCGATATGTATGGCTGTTCTCCCCTTTAGCTGTTGGAAAAGGCCCGCCTGCAGATTGGGTTTCCGACAGCACGTGGGAGCCGAGGTCTGGGCTGTGTTCTGCCTACGAGTCGCTGTCAGTCTGAGGTGCTGCTGCTGGGAGTGCCTTCCCAGACCCATCATTCTTTCTAGGGGTAGATATTGACTTGGGTTTCTGGGCAGCTCCAGGCCATAATATTTCTCCCTGCAGTTGGGATTCAGCTCAATCCCTATATCTTGCCAGTGACGTGTGCCTCCAGGCCTTTGTGGGGGAGGCGAGCTTTGATTGATGCTCAGCTATGTATCGGGGGGACCTAAGTGATGCCGTTAGTGGAAAACCAGGGGTAGCCAGATGGGAAGACATATGAGGGATCTGTGGCACCCAAGAACATCGGCCTAAGTGACAAATTGTTGGGTTCCTGGTACAAGTTCAGGCCAAGTCCTTAGGCTGGGTGTCAGGAAAACGGAGAGGTAAATTTCTTCCCAGCAAGGCTGCTCTCTTTGGCACGTATGTCTTCTGATGCGTTCAGTCTGGCCCTGGGAGCGCTCGCCCTGGAGATGCAGCAGGATCTCTTCCGAGGGGCCATCTCTTGAGTGAGGGGTGGCTGGCCAAAGGGAGTAATCACCAGGCTATGAAGGATGTTTCCTGTCAAACCTGCACAACTGGACCCGAGTGGGGGCTGTGGGCTGATGGACGGTTCTCTTCTCCCCGAACCCAACATACTCACCCAGGAACACTTTTCCTCCAGCCTTGATTTCTGTGGCTTTTCTATGGTTACCTTTTACTGACACGTGTCTTTCCACCAGACAAGTCAAAGTGCTTATGTCTTGAGTTGGGGGCATGTGTTAGGCAGGGAGGGAGTCAGAAAAGATTATGTCAGATGATCCTCCCCCCCCCCCAACGAAGTAGAAATGAGGGAAAAGGGGGAACTCTAGATGCTTTTGGATACAGGAATGGAGAGTGACGTTTTGGAGCTCAGAGTAGATGCTTCTTAGGCTTGAAGTGTTTTGAAAATACGCAGGGAGAGAAACTTAAGTTTCTGCTACTTAAACATGTAACCAGCTGAATAATCTACTGGTGGAAAAGGAGCAGTGGCCTGAAGGTGCTGGGCCCTAGGGGATGGTCACGCACACCTGTGTTTCTTGGAGTGTCTGTCAGGCTTCTAGGGAAGGGTGCGTCTCAGCCCAGAGCCTTAAGAAGGGTCCTTAAGAAGTCAACAGAACGCAAGGAAGATGAGCAATTTTTGCGGGGCTAGAGACTGACCTGGGGCTATTTAGTGCGAGCACAGTTTTGAAGAGGTCCATCTCTGATCGTGAACCAAAGGGTGCCTCTCGGGGACAAGCCTAGGCCCTGTCTGCAGGTTGTCTATTTGGAGAGCACGGACTCGAGATGTGGGCTATGCTTTCCATGAGCATGTAGGGAAGGGAGGGAGCAAGACGGATGGTGGAGGAGGTGGCCGGGCCTCGGAGCCCATGGCCCAAAGAAGACGTAGTCCTGCATGCGGGCAGCTGGCCACTCGAGAGCTGCCAAGTGGCCAAGCCATTGAGTATAGGAGCAGGTCAAGGTGAGCTGCGGTGCAGAGGTTCCTTTTAGGACTTCCCAAGGCCAGGCCTGCAGCCATGCCTGGTCCATGCAGCCATGTTCTCGCTGTGCACGTCGAGAAGGACCTTCCTCAGTGCGCTTTCTTTTCTCCTAGCCTTTCTCCATTCTGTAGGGAGTCTTGACCCCTAATGGCCCAGGAGGCGCAGCTGAGAGTTTCTCAGAGCCTCTTTGTCTCACTTTCATCCTGGCCTCCTCCCCACAGGCCTCAGTGTGCCTCCAGCCTATGACAGAGCTGCCGTACTGCTGTGGGGTCCTTCCATGCACATGGGCTCCAGTGCGACTCCTGCCCCAAAAGCGGGCTTGTCGGAGTTGTTGACACCAGACAACATGATTGTGCAGAAATCTGCACTAGCCTAGGGTCCTGAACACCCCGTGGCTCCAGCTGAGAGATTTCCAGCTGGGAGTCAGCCTGCAGCGAAAGCTCTTCCCAGTCCCCATGGCCGTGGAGCTGGGGGGGCAGATGCACGTCCTATCCGTGGAAGCGTGGCACATGCATCGGCCACCGAGGCTCCCATTTTGTATTAATAGGTCTCACAGGGGGGCGATCTTGGCTTTGCCAACAGCACAGCCACTGTGGAGTCCGTGCCCCTTGTTCTCTCTTCATGCTGGCTTTCTCATCTGCTCAACCTGCTGGTCTTATTTTCACAGTATTTTTGGATCTTAACTAACGGGTGGCCACGGACCACGCGGTCTAGCACAGCGTTCCCAGGTGCTCATTAAAAGTCATTTGTTGAAGCGGAGAATGTCTCCAGTGCCTAGAGTTATGCTGTCACAAGCGAGGCGGTATGCGCAGTGTGCATGCAGCAGACACCGTCACACTCCAGTCGTGACAAGCAATGCTATCAGACTGGTGTAGATGAGTGCTGCATAAAGCACTGTTTGGGGGTGTTGAAGAAAGGACATAATTCCACGTTAGGTTGCACTTTGCTCCTTTGCAACCTTGGGCACCACGGTTTTCCGCAAGGGTATCCTGTTCAAACAAGATCCAAGGAAGGGAAAGTCTGAAGGGCCAGGGGCTGCATATGGAAATTGTCGATGTGGCCTTTAGGATACCTAGATTCTTGGTCCCGCCTGTGGGCCCCCCGGCTCTGTGGACTTGGGGTGCAGTCTGAGTGTGTCTGCATTTTAAGACAATGTGAGGTGATTGTCTAGGTGACTAGGTCTAAGGGCAATTGGCTCCCTTATAGCAAGATGGAAGTGAGGGGCTGCTGGGACAGTGGGACGTTGCCGATGACCAACTTGCCTACTTTGTAGCTTCATGCCACCTATGATTATGATTTGCTCGTGTTCCACGGCATTCATGATACCCATGCTAAGTACGCTGGGGAGGGGTTGCCCTGGACCCTTCCCAGGGGCGGAGGATGCCTGTGCCCTTATTGGAATCGTGGGGATCCCCTCTAAGTGGAGGAGGGTCCAGTCCTGAGCCTCAAGTGTGCCCTCACATCTGGCTCGGGGACCAGGGAAGCGCTCTGAGGAGCAAGAAGTGTCTTGGGGTTTCTCATCCTCACCTTTAAGACCACAACTTCCAGCCCCACCCAGAGTTCCCCATCTGTGTCTGGTCTGCAGACTGTGGGGAGCCTCCAGGCACCGCATCTTCATCATGCAGGACCAGGCATAATTGTATTACGTCCCGCACCCAATGGTTACCAAAACAGGAAGCTGGACTATTAATACTTAAGACGGGCTACGAACCCCACTTGTTGCTGCCCCAGCCTCCATGACCCTTGCTCCATCATACCCTTCTGATTGAGGTCCAGAATGCCAGAGACCTACACTGCCTTGGGGAAGATCAACCTGAGATGCTGTGGGGAGCCTCCTTTGTAGATCTCTTGTTATGTCCAGATGCTTTCAGTGCTGACAGCCCCGAGAAAGCTTCAGAGCCGTGAGGGCTCTGCTCAGGGACAGGCTGGCATGAGTCAGGTCTGTTGGATACTCCGGGCTGTAAACACAGGAAAAAGTACCTGCTGGCTGCCTGGAGCTCCCAGCCTTGCTCATCCCACCTGTAAGCCCTCTCCCCTGCTAGGGTCTCCCCTAAACATGGGGCTTTTCATCAAGGGCTGAGAGGTGGGGACAGTCCCTGTTCCTACAACCAAGTGGCAGAAAGGAAGGATGTGTTTCCAGTGTCTTGGATCCCAAGGAATGCTTGCTGAGCACGGAGGAGCCTCTAGGACCTATAAGCTTCTATATCTTGATACCTTGCTGCTTCAGCTGTAGGTCTCAGTGGAGCGGTATACCAGAAGCTCTTTGGGTGTTTCTTACAATGCAAAGTTGAGCCTCTTCCAGCCATTCTGGATCAGAATTTCTGGGAAATAGGGCCAAAGAATGGATAGTTTTGCCATGTTCTCCAGGTGATCTGCTTCGAGGACCATATTTTCATGGCCCAACATGACAACGTAACAGACAGGCACAGCGCTGTTCTTAAGGGCAACCCATGACAGGGTGCGGGGCTTTTCCTTAGTGCGTGGGAAGTGACTTCTACTCCACAAGCCTGCCACAAAGCATGGAGAGGAATTTGGGGTGCTATGCGATGCTGTGATGAGTATCAGATGGAAGGGTTTCAAAGCAGAGGCTCTTCACAATCTAAGCTGCACTGCTGTGGGGGAACACTTTCTAAACCTCCTGCACTTTAGGTGGGTCCTAAGGCACACTACATTTCCTGTGGATGAAAGAAAATCAGGATTTTATTTTTTATTTTTATTTTTTTAAAGATTTTATTTATTTATTCGACAGAGATAGAGACAGCCAGCGAGAGAGGGAACACAAGCAGGGGAGTGGGAGAGGAAGAAGCAGGCTCATAGCGGAGGAGCCTGATGTGGGGCTCGATCCCATAATGCCAGGATCACGCCCTGAGCCGAAGGCAGACGCTTAACCGCTGTGCCACCCAGGCGCCCCAGAAAATCAGGATTTTAGACTATGGACTCTGGGAAACAAACTGAGGGCTTCAGTGGGGGTGGAAATGAGATAGACTGGTGATGGGTAGTAAGGAGGGCACGTATTGCATGGTGCACTGGGTGTTATAGGCAACTAATGAATCCTGGAACTTTACATCAAAAACTAGGGATGTACTGTATGGTGACTAACATAATATAATAAAAAATTATTATTAAAAAAAAAAGAAAGAAAAAGAAAATCAGGATTTCAGGCTGCAGAGACCCCAGAGCATGCATTCAATTGTAGGAAGGATCAGAAAGGAAAACAAGAAGTGATGTTGCAAACTGACAAATACCAAAACATGACGCTTCTCTTCACCGCTGATTCCTATCCAGGCTGGGCTTACAGCCAGGATACCTAATACTGACTTTATTTCTAGAAAGGACTTTCTGTTGGTGAAGTGCAGTAAGCTCAGGTATAACTGCCCATGAAACACGTGAGGACAACACTAACAAAATTAGAAAGTCTTACTAACAATTACAGCTGGTGGGAAGGGCAAGCACCCTTTGTTTTTATATGAAGTCATGGGCTTTGCCAACGTTTTGCATCTTGGTGACTAGTGCACACAGAGTCCTCCTTTTCCTCTCCTCTCTCCAGGCCTCAACTCCCTGCCAGTCATGTTTTCTGTTTATTTTGGGCAACTCCATTTCTTTCTCTCCTGAGTCTGTCAGGTTTGAAGGGTGAGGGCACGAACGACGTGAAACATGGATCCAGTCTTCCCCGCTAATCACCACCCTCCCGAGATAAACAGAAATACACTCTTGGTAAATTTAGAAAACAGCAACGCGTTTGCACAGCCCAGCAGGAAAACACAAGGCAAACAACAACTGCAAAAATGTCACGCATATTCACAGCAGAAGGCCAGTTCTTAGAGCAGGGCGGTGAGGGGTTCCACCTGCCTCCCGTCCTCCCTGCATGGCTGGGAGCTGCTAAGTGAAGCCCGCGAGCAGAGTGATTCTATCCTCAAGGCTTACTGACATTGCATCGCAACGTAAATAATGCATGGTGCCCACTTACGTTATTTAGGGCGTGCAGTGTGGCCGCAGTGCCCTCGAGTCTAAGCCGGCGGTGTCTGGACCGGCAGGAAAACTTAGTGCGTGTTTTGCAGTAGGGCAGTACTCCTGGGCAGGCACTGGCCCCTCTGGAGGAGTGTGTGGTTTGCCTGGGATCACATTTCCCAAGGAGAAAGGCAAAGACCCCATTTCTGAGAGCAGGGCGACCTGTACTGTCATTTGTTCAACTTCGCCCCTTGCCTTTAGAAGGAAAGTATGCTTTTACAGAAGGTTAGAAATATTTTATATTTTCATCCAAAAGTTAGAATTTCCATAGGAAGATTGGGAAAAAAAAAATGAAAGAAAACAAACCGGAACAGGGCATCTTTGCTGTCATTTGCCTTCATACGAACAAATACTGGATTCTTTGAACTGCATTACTCGGTAGGCCCTGAACTCGGAAACTTCTGGAGGGTGTGGTTATTGAAAATAATGAAATAAAGGAAGGACGGGTTTTAACACCTTTGGTTCCTCTCTGGGCCCTCACGTTTCTTCTCACCTGATGCGTGGAGCTGTCGGCTCAAGTTTGCCTTTCCTGTTGCTCTCCACTGATTAAATACACTTTCTTCCCTTTGTTGCCAGGGACCTGACCACTGGTGGCAGGGCCCTGCAGGTCCCCCGCAGGTTTCCTTCATCATGGCCAGTCCTAGGACCGTCAGGAACGTAACTTTGGTCTAGCGAAGGTGTCCCTCCGGTTCTGTTTTGCACGTGGCTGATGACCCGCATCCCGCCGACATGGGCTCGTCCTTCCTCTCTGTCCCAAGGCTGGACTCCCGCTTTGCCAGAGTTACGGGGACGCAGCGAGGCTGGAATAATCTCCCCTTTGTGGGGAGAGAAGGAGTCTGTTTCCCCACCTCCCAAAGTAGAATTTGGCTTTCGAAATGTTTCAAGATTTTCGTGAATTCCACCAAGTAACTAAGTAAAATCTACAAATTCATCATTTTAATTTACTCGTCACTCGACACTCCTTCTTGTGTCCCATCGATGGTGGATAAGCCTCTATCTTACATGACGTTCAAAATATTTTTGTTATCCTACATCATATGAAGACAATATTTATGTATGTTTAATATGTGGGGCATTATTGTATATTATCCGTGAAAAAAGAGCATACGTATCAGGATCAATCAGAAATCGAAGATCGCCTGAAAAATCAGAACTTATAGGTTAAGAATAAAATTAAATTCAAAGCCGATGTGCACACTGTGAAAGATCTCATTATTGGATATTTACGTGAAGACATTCACGTGTATCTGCTCTTATCAGGCTCGCTCTCATGTTACCCGATGAGGTAGTTCTGGATCGTGCTTTGTAGGGGACGTAACTTACATACCACAAATGCCGTGAAAATACTGGAAATGGGTAACACATTCTTCAATAAATAAAAGAGAAAACACCAAAGAATGTTACTGCCTTTCTGAGTTCCTTACTATGCAGGTGGTGGTTTAAGGAGTCTTGATGTTTAAGAATGAAGCATTTCTAAGAAGCAAAACAGGAGATGTCTGTACAAAAAAAACAAAATCACATCCTCATGTTAGTCTTTGATGATTGTACATTTGCCCCATAAAAGTTAATATGAATGTTGCTATGAAGAATAAACTTTTCCAGATATTTTTTTTTCGTGTGAATGTTGTCCGTGAATTTCCTGCCCACCCATCTCTTCGTATTTACCCCAGAGGCAGGGCTGTTACTTGGTGGAGCGCTGAGCCAGTTGGTACGGATTTCTGTGATGGCTGGTAATTAGCAACTGCTCAGTAATTAACAACATGCCCAACCTTGGCACTGCTAACGTGGAACGTGACTTTTGAAATGTGTTAAGATTTTAGTGCTGCCTTCGAGTTAGTCGGTAGCGATGACAATCACTAGTATGTGCTGAATGCTGGACCCATGTTAGGCCCGGGGAGGAAAGACCGGGCGACTCACCGGGACCCCCGTATCCTCCCGGCTTTCCCTGCACTGTCCCTGCTGTGCAAACTCCAGCTGCTCCCAGGCTCCTTCTGCAGTAAGATAATATACATATTTCTTCCTATAGAATCAATGCATGTTTATTATAAAAAATTAAAAATACAGTTTTAAGAAATGATTGAAATCACCCCTAATCCCATTGTTCAGAAGCAGGCGTAGTTAGGTAAGTATGTAACAGCTCACACACGCGCGTTTACACACACGTACGTGTTTTGTGAAATCTGGACCATCATAAACCTTGTTTCATAGCTTGCTCTTCTCACTTGACACTATTCTGAGGATAACTTCTGTTAATAAATACCCGCGTTCAACATGTTGCTTCATGTGCTTAATCAAAATACCTCCTTGAGGTGTAAGTCCCAAAAGTACACAAATTGTAGGCGTGTAGCTTGGTTACTTTTCACAAAGCACATGGGCCTCGAGTGGGGACACGCAGAACTCGACTGCCCCCAGGATCGCAAGCTCCCCGTGCCCCTCAAATCACTGTCTGCCCTTCCTCAAAGGTCGTCTTCTTCAAAGTGTCCTTGAAATGTGTTAAGACTTTCGAGATTCCTTGGAGTAAACAATGCCAATTCATCGTGGTAATGCTGCTTATCACTTAACACTCCCGCTTGCTGATCCACTCGGTGGTCGACAAACCGCCGTACCGCCATGATTTATACAGTATTTTTATGATCTCAAATCACATTCCACCTCTACCCTGAACCCCCTCGTGTGAATCAACCACGAATTCTGGGGCTATTTGCTGGCACGCATGGGGCCGTGGAAGATAATCCATTCTGACCCGTGGCACTCACACAATATCTGTTCGGAGTGGCTGGTGTTCATGCCGTACGGGTTGTCAAATATTTTGAGTATCACCACCGCTTAGAGGATCTTGAAAAAAAGTCATCTCTTCTAGGACTGTGTCCCTAAAGGGAGGGAATTGGCTGCCTATTTTCTTTGAAATAGAACTAAAATGCAAAATGTTTAAAACCCATGACTATGGCGATATCACTTTCCTAAGGTATCTTTATATGTAAAAACATTCTAATTCACCTGCTGAAAAACGAGACTCTTGCTTATTGTCATTCCTTTACTCCGTGCCAGCGTGGTTCTGTCTCCCAGCACCGTCCTTGAATGGGTACAAGTCCAGGGGAAGGACAAGAGCGTCACGAGACGAGACCCTTTGGGTAGAGCTGGTCAGTGAGTGAACTCCATACTCTTCACTTCATGCTTTGCTCTCCTTAAACCACCACAGAGCTCCCATCCAGAGACGAGGCAAATGTCATGTCAGTTATGCCTTCTGTAAGCTTTACAGAAGCTGGCGTTCTGTAGGCATCTAGTAAATATTGAGATCAAACAGGCCAGTATTGAGAAAGACAGTATATCGAAGCGTAATGAATCGTCGCCATCTGTCTGCTGTAAGGATCGTACTTCGGTGGTTATTTTAGGGGTCAGCGGGAGTTGCATGTAGAATATCATTGAACTTTCGATTTTGAACTCAGCAGAACAACGCCAAAGGGTTTTCATGGAAATGTCTCCAATTTAGGTTGTGCCTGTTGAATCACTCTCAAAATATCTGACTCTGGGCGGTTCTTCTGTGTCGCCAACGGGCTACTTTCTTACAGTAGCTTATTCCAGAAGTAAGGTTTCTCGGCCGGTTTTTATTGCACAAGAGGTGGCAAGTTCTTTGAACAGAACTATCTATAGCTGCTTTGTCCAAAACCTTAGCACATGTGTTATTTACATTTAAATCATTTGAAAGTAAATAAAATATGAGATCCATTTTCTTGGTCCCACTAGCCACACGTCAAGTGCTCCATAGCCACATGTGGCTAGCAGCTACTGGTTGGGCATTGCAGATGGAAGGTTTCGCTGCTGCAGAAAATTCTACAGGACAGTGCTGACCTGGAGCTAGCTACTGGGAAATGACCTTGATGTGTCACGGATGGGCTCTTTTACACAGACGCTCAACGGTGTTTTCTGTCAGTGCTGTGTCTGTGTACTTGCCAGTTTCTATTTAGGAAGCCTGGAAACCCCAAGGCAGCTCTCAACTGAAAATGGTATTTCGCTGATGTGGTAAGTTCATCCCTTACTTCTGCATTTCAGAGAGCTGAGGCGGGCTCCGGGGGACGCTGCGAGAGGGGCCAGTCACAGCAAAATGTCATGCCAAGGGTGTTTCTCAGAAAGGCCGACGGGGCTACTGCTAAGGAGTGGTTGTGAGATACAGGTTTCCCAAAATCAGTATCTCTCACCGGTGTGTGTCATAAAGGCCTCGCCGTGGAAGCCACCCCTGTCCATCCTTCCAGGCATCTTTGACCTTGGTTCCTCGGGCGGGTTCCAAGCCTGCCGCCTGAACTCAGGGGCCTCCCACAGTTTACTTGGGCGTAAGAGGTAACGTCAGCACATGAAAGATAATTGGAGACCTTGAAGAGAAGGGCTTCCTTCGCTCTGCATGGCCCTGACCTTGGAAACCGCTAGAAGCATTACAGTTGCCTTGCAAGATGCTGGGAGTTTGATGACCAAAAGCTGCCCAGCATGTACGAGATGCTGTGTCAACACCTGAGCCCTGCCACGTGAGCCCTGCCACGTGAGCGCTCTGACATCATTGTGGAAGAGAACTCCATCCTGTGTGAAGAGGGAGGACGGTCCTCCCCGTGGAGCACCTGAGAACTTGCAGCAGAGATGAGAGGGCTGGGGAGAGGACAGTAAAGAAGGGCTGGGAGGGTGGCAGGATGGGACAGACACGGGGTGGAGCAGGCCTGGGCACGACCCGAGGGTCTGAGGAGCTGTGACCATCCCTACGGCTGACAGGACAGGGAGAGGTGGCTAGACTGGTATGGAGAAGGCCCAGGACAGTTGCTGGCCTTAGGTACAGGGACACTGCCAAGTCCTGGACACCTGGCAGTGGGGAGTAAGGTGACCAAGACTCCTTCTCCTCACTCTCCTGCTCACGCCTCCCGTTGACCAAGCACGAGCAGAACCAGAGGTCCATGGTGCCCTCTGATGTCATCCATACAGGACAGAGAAGGGCAGAAAATGGATGTGGATGGTGGGCACTCAGAAGATATTCAGCCCTGAGAATCTGGCAACATTAGGGAAACAGAAATCCAGGAATGGAGAATGTGTTTGTAAGGTCATGGGGAAAGACGTGTAGCTGAATAGCGTTCCACTTTTCCCTTTCCTTAAGGATGAATCCATTTATCAAAAGAGGACACCATTTGGGGGAAAGGAATTGGGCTGCACTGAACTTGAGTAGGTCACGGCTTCGCTGACACATCAGTAGAACAAAGGGACGGATGGCGGGCCCCTGAAGTCTCTTCTGGCACTTACCTTTGTAGAGACGCGCACACACGCACACACACACACGCACCTGCCGCGTCCTCACCTGACACGGCCCAGCTGCTGGGACCGAAGCTGCTCCCACGGGAGTGTGTGCAGACGTCCCCCGTCCCTGCTGCATGGGGAGAGAGCTGTGCTCGTCTGCAGATGGTAAATATTTAACTCACACCTCGTTCAGCCTGTAAATCACGCCGGGGCTATGGCCTCGGGTGAGAAGCGCTGTCCAGCGTTTCTGAAGCGGGCGCTCCGGACTCTCCCTGGACCCGGGTGAGGGGCAGAGCTGGAGGCGACAGGCTGGGTCCTGGGCTGCGAGCCACCCCGCATTTGCCTTCCCTCCTTTGCTGGCGGAGGCTTGTTATTTCTTGCAATACAATGCGATTTGGAATCCACAGCCTGATGGGAAGATTTGTGAGAATTACTGGCCAGCCAATGGCTTCAGACTGAGAGATTCATGACCAGTGTGTAATCCTACTGGGCTGACAGAGCAGAAAATGAGTGATTCCAATAAAGTCTGTGGGGGAAATACAGTGCAGACTACGTTGATTACATTTCTGCTCAGAAACCCCAAGAATGTGTGATGTTTTATAGGGTAACTTAATTTGAGAACAATTGGTGATATTATGCTTCAATTTCATGGCTCATAAAGTCTGAGGTAGCTCAAATAATAGCAAATTATTGCCTAAATCAAAAACGAATTCTAAGCATTATAGTTGGTCTAGTTTTTTTCCTTAGGAAGTGCAAACAGGGCGGGATTAGGTGAAATGTGTTTGGCCCAAAGGCTTGTACAGTTGCAGTAGCAGCTGAGGGAAGAACGTGCCCGTCCCTTCTGCATCTTCACAGTTGTGTGCCTGTGTGGCTGTGTGTGTGCGCACGCATGTTTGTGTCTGTGTGTGGTATGTGTGTGTGTGTGTGTGTGTGTGCATGCACGTGTGTGTAAGGAGCAAGGAAAGGGGAGAGACACTGGTTCCGTGTCAACTACGGGAGTCAACAGACTAAAGCCCGTGAGTCAAATTCAGTCTGCTGCTTCTATTTGTATGGCCCTCAAACTAAGAATGATTTTTACATTTTTAAATGGTTGAAAAGAATAAAAAGAAGAAGAATATTGCATTACCTGTGAAAATTATATGGAATCTAAATTCCAGTGCCCGTAAGTACAGTTTTGTTGGGACGCAGCCAATGTTTACGGCTCGTCTGTGGCTCCTTGCAGGCCGCAGGAGCAGAGGCGAGGAGCTGGCCCAGAGCCCGTGTGGCCCACGGAGCCTGAAGTAATTGCTGTGCGGCCCTTTGCAGAAGGCGTGGTCTCTGCACACAGGCACTTTTGTGGGTTAGTTCACTTAATCTTTACTTAATCCACTGGTGTTCTTTCGTCTCCATTGTACCGATGAGAAAAGTGAGGTCACACGATATGGTTCCCAGAGTGACATGCCTGTCTTCTGACTCCAGGTCTTTCTGATTCCAAAGCTGGTTCTGTGTCTTCTCTCCCTGCTGGGTGACGTCTTCCCCTGCATTTCCACCGCTCTTAGGACAAAATCTAAAGTCCTATCATGGCCTGAGGCCCGGCTGGCTCTACCCCCAGCTCTCTCTGACCATGCACCACTCCCTCCAAACCACATGCTAGTGCAGGGGTCCATGGTGCTGCCCACCTCAGGGCCTTTGCACATGCTTGGAACATTCACTTCCTCCCTCTTCAGTTTGTCCGACTCCAGCTGATTCTTTGGATTGTCCTTGGTGAAGCCATCTGTATGGTTTGTGCTGGGTCCACTAGCTACTCTTCCCACTATGGTTCTGGGTGGGAGCTGGCTGCAGAGAAATGTGCCCGAGATCTGGAATGTAGATATGAAGGCCCAGTGACTACATGCTCAGAAGGTTGATGCCCAGCTGCCCTCGAAGCTCACACGTGCTGGCCTCCAGCACCCTGGCCCTCCTGACCACCTTCTGCCCCTGTGGGTCATGGGCAAGGGTGTGTGCAGGCTCTGAGGGGTGGGGGGCTGGCTTCTGCAGGGTGCCTGTGTCATGGGGATTAGGGGAGCTGGGAGAAAGGCAGGGGTCCCAGTTTTTCTTCCCAGGTCCCAGTTTGCATCCCTGCTGTCCCAACTCTTCTTGCTGATGGCCGTGACGACAGGCCCATGCTGGACACAGAGGCAGGAGCTCGCCATGGACTTCTCATGGGCTTCCCGTCACCATCCCTGGGGGGTGACTCTCCTGATCTTCTCACCTTCCCCTTCTGGGCCTTTACGTCCCCAGCATCTGCTATGACTGTGTGAAGTCGAGTCCCTATAATGAACCCTGTACTCTGTGTCACTGGGAACATTCTGCTTCCCTGATGGAACTCTAACGAACCCACTCCCTGTTGGGTTAATGCCTCGACTATGCTAACACATCACTTCAGACTTCTTCGTTGTGCTACTTAGTGACGTAATTGTATGACGAGTTACTGAATGCCTCCTTTCCCATTCCATTCTGCGAAGGTGGGCGGCTCCACGCCTGCCTCGTTCTGCGTGTAGCCTGGGCAGGCACGTTCCATGGGGTCAGGACATACTTGCACAATGAATGATTTATGCCAAAAGCACTGAGGGCACGTGAACACTGATTTTGTTTATAGGCAATTGTTCACCCTGTTTTTGGAGCCTCCGGGCTGTCGAGGTCCACGGACTGATGCATGTTAGTGGCCGCTTTCCCCTCATTGGCTCACCGGGTGCCAGAAACGAAGGGGGCACAAGCTTCCAACTGCTGCTAAAAGACACGCACCGCTAAGGTTGTCACCATGAGTGTTTTGGTCGGGGGGTCAGTGTCGCATTGCATTTTATCTCTTGGGGGTTTGGAGGCCCCCAGCAGCATGATACAGGGGAAAGAGCTGGAGAGAAGTAACTGGGCTTGCTGCCCGGGCGACCTTGGGCCCGTCACCTGACTCACGTGAGCCATATCACACTGGTAAGAGGTGTGAGTGTGGGTGGGCGCTCGAAGTTCTTAATGACTGACAGGTGCCTGTGGCTTTCTGCTGAGGGCAGGTTTCCTTGGGAGAAGCCTGAAAAACTTTCAAAGGATGGATAGTGAGAGATCTGTTTATATGAGCTTAGGTTTCACTGTAAATATTTCACAACCAATAAAAGCATAAAATGTGTTTGTCGTGCATCTAAAGCACCGAATTTTCCGCGAGTGCAATGACCTTGGAAAGATTACGGTTGGTTTTGGGAGGAGCTTCAGCCAGGTTGGTTTGCCGTTTTGGCAAAGTGCGTCACCAACAGCCCCACCCCCTGCAGTCTTTCAGTTGCTGTCCGGAGACCCAAGGATCGCTCGAGAGGTAGACCTGCGCCTGTCCGGTGATTCTGTGTTGAGGCCGGGATTTGACTGCTTCCTATGTCCTGCGGGGAGTCCCACGGAGCCCTGCATTTGCTCTCTTCTAAATAGCTTCCCTGTTAAATCTCCTTTATACCATATAACAGGGCGTTATGTTGGAGTTTTTTTAATCTTGAAATTTAGGTGTCTAAGTAAGTTACGTTATCTATGACTTTAATTTCAGAATAGTAAAACAGGCTTTGCAAAATAATTGTTGTTCAAAATGGTGTTGCATTCGAAAGGGTAAGAGCCTCCACACTATTTGTCAATGTCTTTCTAGGTTCACTGTATCTCTGCATCTCCCCCATTCCCACCAATCACGACCACGTTTGACGTCTGGAAGACGTTTGGCAAACGGCAAGAAGAGGATCCTCCAAGTTAGCATGTTTGGGTATGGACTTCTTCTCTTTCCATCTATTGTTCCTCTTACCTGGGTGTTTACACGTAATCTCTTGAAAATGTTTTGAGCGATGGTGAATCGTCAGTGACGTCAGGGCTTCATGGGAGAGCTTTCTAGCACTGTGCCTGACACTGTCTGTTTGCAAGATACATTTCTTCTGGTGCCGAATTCAGCATTTACACGCAGCAAACTGGCTACTTAACATTGGATAGGGGCCCTACTTTTGCCTGGGGTGTAGACAGCTGGAAAGAATGTCACTTGGACTTCAATAAGAAAATGCTGGAGAAAGTACAAAATCGTAGCTTTTCCAGAAGCCATCAGAAGTCAGAGAGCTAAATTCACAGGCAATGGAGTAGCCTGAAATCCAAAGAGACAGAGCCCTCCCCCCTGGGAAAGGCAGGACATTAGCAGTGGGACGGAGCATAGGAGGAAGTCCCTCTACTATACACGTGTTTCAAAGAAATCAGCTAAAATTTTAAGTGATTGCTCCTGGCCTGGAGTGGAGTAGCAAGCCAGCAGAGCCCCTGGGAGCAGTAGATGCAAGAGGGTTCACACTCACTCACAGACTCCGTTCGTTGCACCTCCATCAGGGATCTCCAGAAAGACCAGGGTGGGAGGCTGGAGAGAGCCTGGTTGGCTTGCAGTCGGCCACCTTCTCCCTGTGTCCTCATGTGGTTGTGCCTCCGTGCATACGCATTCTTGGTGTCTTTTCCTCTTCTTATAAGGACACCAGTCAGACTGGAGTACAGTCTACCGCTTATGACCTTATATTACCTTTATCACTTCTGTAAAGGCCCCATCGCCAAGGACAGTCACATTCTAAAGTACTGGGAGTAGGGCTTCAACATATATGGCTTTTGGGGGGAAAGGATTCAATCCATAATGATACTAATAACTAAAACAAGCCAAACCCACTTCCATCCTAACGAGATTTACTCAAGCCTCCGCACTTAAAAAGGAATCACCTGTCATCCTGATATTAGTGTTTCTCTATTGCTGCAGTCACTAAGGTTGCCGTGATTAAAGGCTACATAATAATTCTGAGTGGATTTGTCATTCCTATGTCCTTTCCTACTGTTGCACATTTTAGGTTAGTTCCATTTTTTTTTTGCAAGGAAAATTTTTTATGCACCCATTTTCCACAGTTTGGAACAGTGCATTAGGAGAGTTTCTAAAAAGAAAAATTAGTGCATCGAAGGGGACGACCCTTTTCGTGCGCTGAATTGTGTCCCCTGCAAATTCGTGTATTGAACCCCAACTCCCATTATAATGGTATTTAGAGGTGGGGCCTTTGGGAGATAATTAGGATTAAATGAGGTCATGAGGGTGGGTCCCTAATCTGAGGAGACTGGTGTCCCTGTAAGAGGAGGAGGAGGCACGAGTGCCCCCCTCCCCACACCCCACCCCCAGCGTGTGCCAGCAGAAGAAAGGCCACGTGAGCACACAGCCAAAGCAGACTACTACAACCCCTTTGACACATTACACGTGCATTATTTATCCGTAAGTGCTCTTGCCCCTAGTAAAGTTGTCTACCTTTTCTTCTGGCCATTTACATAAAGTTCTCTGTGTGATCCCCTCTAAATGACTTTTGTCATCTATAAACTTAAGGTATTCAAATGCACTCCCTCATTTAAATAATTTATGCAAATATATGTCAGATCCCAGCACTGATATCCCACAACAAAAAATCATAAATTTTCTATCTTTAAGCTTATCAATAACAAAGCAGTACCCTAATTCCAACATGTCTTTTTTTTAGATCAGCCCTTTCATGTGCTAGGAAATAACCAACACAAAATCAAAACCCAATAAAGCCCCAAACCCCCCAAACTAAAAAAAACCTGGAGTTATAGAAATTCATGCCTAAACCCTATAAATATTTTATCATAGCCATCTTCCCAAAGTAAATTTTTTTGTGTCTTAATACACAAGGAGTGTTATCTGAATATGTGTTGCTTTATCATGATTTGTGCTAGTTTAAAACACAGAGAGGAAAACTTCAATGAACCACTTTTCTGTCATGGGTGCCAACAAATACTAGTTATGTAGTGTGAGAGTTATGTGCACATTAAAAATGACTAGCCAAGGAGAGATTGGCCATCGTTGGATGATCTGGCTTCTCTGACCATCCAAACCCTTGGTTCCCCTGGGATACGGCTTCTCTGGGACCACGGGAGTAGCACGTGCATGGAGGGTCAAATTTTGCCTCAGAGCCTTTGTTTTGCTGTCTTCAATCAAAGATGAAGAGTTAGTCAATGAACATTTATTGATTTTCCAAGGTTTCTTAGGATGCGAAGAATAAGATACTGTGTGTATGGACTTTTTGAGTCATTGGTTTTGTCGAAGTGCTGTTCTAAGGCTGACTACTGCTCGTGATGGTACCCTGGGGACCGGTCCTGGGTTCTCACATGAGTTATATCATCTGAAAGAGAGACACATCTCTGCTTCTCAGGTCTGTGTACTTTTTATTTACTCAAAGACTGGCTATGTTGCAGCCAAGGTACAGATCAGGACTTTTTGAGGGAGTGGGGAAATTTTCAGATGATCCCAAATTGTCACTTAGTGTTAAAATGGGTTCATCAATCCAGTTGATTGATGCCCAATTGATTGCCCAATTTCCTGACTTACACACACAGCAAAATTGTTGGAGGAGAGGGTTTTAGTTCGACTCTGAGGAAGGTGATTCCAGGAAGCAGGAGCTAGGGAGTAGGAGAGTGAGGTGGGGAGGACGAGGGTAGCGGGTATGGATGTTACCCATAATATGCACAAGACAAAAGGGCTTGCAGCTGTGACAGTGAGGGCTCAGGTTGGGGCTGCTCCTGCAAGGAGCATGGGTGCCCCCAGGAAGGCCCACCTGGAGGACAGCAGCTTTATTCACATGCTCCATTCCCACTGACTGGCGACATTAACCACCTTCTCCCTTCCTCCCAACTACCAAGAAGACACTGGAGTACAAATGGGGGAGGCTCAGGGGCTGCCTGAGGTGGGATGCTGCAAAGTCCAGGATGAGTCTGAGTGCACTGGGAGCTCTTCACCCCATCTGTGATGCTGTGTTGGGGAGATGGGACTTCGGGTACCAGCAGCATTGGCCTCATCTGTGATGCTGTGTTGGGGAGATGGGACTTCGGGTACCAGCAGCATTGGCCTCAGTGACTTTGTCTCCCCCTTCCTTTTCCTATCTGACTCCACAACCAAACAAGCGAAGATCAGGAGAGGGGAGAGGGAGGACTCAAGCTTCTGATACCAAGACTTGAATAGTCTGCTTTTTTGGCACACTGCTGAGAAAGTGTGAAGTCCTTGCAGCTGCGCTTAGATCATGATAATTATAAGGAAACAAATTAATGAAGAAGCCCGGGGGTATTGACGAGCGTTCTTCCATTGTCATGGATATGCAAGTGGTTCTCTTAAAGACCTATAGGGCTAACTAGACTTAAAAATTAACCAGGGCCACATGCTTTAAACTCACGTATCTTTCCAGGGAAAACAAGGACAGGTGCAATAGCAACCTGCAAAATGCAAAATTTAGATCTGTCCTCTGGAAAATGCACAACTCTAGGTTTCAAAGACCAATGGCCAACTGTGGCAGAGGGCAACTGTATGGCTACATTTGGCCATGTTTTAGGATAACACCAATATACTCTTGACTTTTTATTTCCTCGTCAAGATAAAAATACTAACATCTGTCCAAATGTGGTACTACATAATATAAAGCTGTGATTTGTGCCTTCTTAAAAGCTTAAAACATAGAGGACACCACTGAGCGGAGAAGCTAAATAATGTAGAGTCAACCAGGAAAACAGTTAAATGAATATTTAAAAAAGTGAGCTATTAGCCTCATTACTGAGTGGCAATGTTGTGAGTGTGCTTACGAGTTCATGTTTTGGGGAGGGTGGCTGGGAGATTTTGCTGTTGTTTTCCTATAGTGGTGAGTTCTTCAGGGGAAATGGGTTTCAAGGACTGCTTATACTTTGAAAGAGATGATGATAAGAGAGAACATCCATGGCTAGAGTGGGACCCCAGGGATGACTTGGAGATGGAAACACTACATTGAGAACATTTCTACAGAAGAACACACACTTTAGGCAATTTGGAAGAATTGTTGTTGGAAGGTGGGCTCTTAGCAATGTTGGAAGAATGGATAAAGAGACATGGTGTGTGACGTGCATAAGCCCAAGGGAAGGCTGGAAGACAACAGCGAGGTAGTGGATTTTGTGCCAATTTACTGCGCAAGGCAGGAAGTGTGCCAAGGGGAGAGAAGTCACCCAAAGAGGAAGAAACATAACCAGGGGTCAGAGGACAGCCCAAGGGAAGTCTAAGCTGCAGACAGTGGTCCAGTGAGGAACAGGTGTCAGTGAGAAGCACGGTGAAACTCAGACTGGGGAAGGTGGGAAACACTAAGAAGGACTTAGCCTTGGCTGGGTCTTCCATAATTTGTGCATGATGGGTTCCTGAGGATCTTCTGAGGGAGACGTTCTGAATGGCCAGATTCTCTTTGGAGAACTTTGACCATGAATCATCTTCCATTGTGTAACCAAAGTGCTGAATTTTACCTCTCATTTTCTTGGTGGTAGAAGAGGGTTGCTAGAGACTTGAGCTCAGTCTGCATGGAAATGGGCTGCCTGGTAGGAGCCCCTTGGTCCTGGCCAAGTGCTCAGCCAGCGATTTCTCCAAGTGATGCTTCCTGTCTCTGGCACGCATCTCATTGCAGCATTTAAGAGGGAGGAGTACACAAGGCATGGCAATCCTGGCAAGACCTGCCCTCCCCCAGCCTCCCTGCCTGAGGATAAGAGGAGAGCTGTTTATCTGCTTTCTCCTAAAAGACCACCAGGAATAATCCCATCACTCTGTATGCATATCTCTCTTTAGGTCAGTCTCCACCAGAGCAACGGCTTTTAGGTGGCCTTTTCCCATCCTGACTTATGCCTCATAAGGTTCTTTATTCCCTCAAGAGGACTCAGTCTCCTACCCCTTCACTACCGCTCTAAATGTTCTACCGTGTCCTCTGCAATCTGATCTGTCACCAGCAAAATCTCCTGGACCTTCAAGCTCTTCTCAGAAAGTCTCCTTCTTTCTCAGAATGGAATCTGCTCTGGCCCGAGGGCTCCATAGTCCTCTTGAGTGTTCTTCTCTCATTCCCCATGGAGCACAGCCCTGGGAGGGGGGTTGGGCATCCTTTCTGCTTCTCATGGCCTCCTCCCCACCATTTCATTCCTGCTTTCCTCAAAAATTCTAGCCTTGTCAGATAGCTGCCATTACCATATGTATTAGTTTGGGTTCTCCAGAGAAACGGAACCAAACTCCTCTAATGGCAAACATTATTATGTTATATTATAATTGGCTCACATGATCAGGGAGGAGTCTGATATCTGTAACGGGCAAATGAAGATCCAGGAGAGCTAAGGGGGTAGTTCTAGTTTGAGTTTAAAGGCTTGAGAACCAGGAGAGCGAATTTGCATAAGATCCTGTCTAGCCAAACCTGAGTCTGAAGGCAGGAGAAGACTAATGTCCCAGCTCAAACACAGTGAGGCAGAGAGAAAAGATTCTTTCTTATTCTTCCTTTTATTCTATCTGAACCCTCAACGGTTTGGATGGGGTCTGCCCTAAAGGGAGAGGGCACTCCGCTTTACATAGCCTACTGATCCAAATGCGAATCTCATCCAGAAACCCCCTCACAGACACACCCAGAATAAGGTTTAACCAAAGATTGGGGTGCCCCAGGACACATACAGTCAGTCATCGTACCGCACTGTCCTGTCACAGTCCTCTGCTGGTCTTGTGGTCACTTCATATTCATGGAGAAATTAGACACTTCATCATTATCATTATTACCTGGGGAACTGTAGAGAAAATATTTTTATGTTTCTGCACAGTTCAAGGGTTCTCAACAAATTTTATTAAACTTGAGGCCTGGGCTAAGAGAACAAGCCTTGGAAGTTGAAGGGTGATTAGACAGGGAGAACTGTCTGGAGAGATTTGCCTCTCTGGAAGTGTATGTTTACAGTTCAAGGTAGGGATGAGACCCAGGACTATCCCTGGGTTCTGAAGCAGGAGACACTAATCTCTTCCTCTTGGAGTCATTTATTTATATTCCAGAGGGTGAGAACCTGGGATCCTTTCCAAGGAGAATTTATTTACACTAGGGAGTGACAAAGATTCTTTGCTTGACCAAACCTTAGTCAGGCTCCTGAACCTTCTCCTGGACTCATCTCTGTACTTCCTTGTAAAATCTAGTTTTAGCAAGGACCCTGCCCAGTCAGTTTAACCAGCAGCCCCCACCCTGGATGTCTGGTCAGCTCGCTCACCCTCTCCTCCTGCCCCAGGTGGGGTCTGATCACCTGGCCTGCCTTCAGCAAGAATCCCGTTAGGTCAGTTTTGCCAGAATCCTCCTTAGACCTGGTATCTCTTCTTAGAAATTTTTTATCCGCTGCCTCATACCTGCTCCTTGGCCATAATGTCCACTTGCCTATGCTGTATCAGAGTTGAGCCTGGTCCATAGTCAAGTTTATTTTCCCCTATTTTAATAGTTTTGAATAAAATCTGTTTTTACCACTTCACCTACTGTCCAACTCTGGTTTTTCTTAGATAAGAAATAAATTCTATTTTCCTTTTCCAGAACAGGAGGAGGACTATGACACAAGCCATCCTATAGAACCACCCAGATTTATATTTTTATTTGTGGACCACAGTGTGTGTAGGGGGACATCTGATGTAGCTCTAATTGCATCTCATTGTATTACCCCAGGGGCAAGAATCAGGGTGTGAGGAAGGAGGGTGGCTATTAGAGGTAATAATTAATCTGTCCTTGTTCTGGAAACTCACATTAACTTCAACTGAATGTGAAAAGCTATGGAAACTGCACACAGAATATTGTCTTCAGGACTGCTCCAGCATTTCTGGTGATTGAACACTCATGTCAAACCACCACACTCAGGCTTCTTGGGTCCTTTATTTCCTCTCCATGCACACCCATTTTTTTCTCTACTCCAGTCCTTACCCACTGCTTTGATCATTTCTTAGACCTTCAAAATTTAAACTCTAAACATATTCTACTCAGATTCCCCACTTCTTTCTTTTTCCATTTCTTTCCCTTCCCTTCCCTTCCCTTCCCTTCCCTTCCCTTCCCTTCCCTTTCCTTCCCTTCCTTTCCCTTCCTTTCCTTTTCTATCTTTTTAGAGAAGGAGAGAGGGAAGGTGGGGAGGGGTGGAGAGAGAATCTCAAGCAGACTTCCTGCTGAGTGTAGAGTCTGACATGGGGCTTGATCTTATGACCCTGAAATCATGAGCCGAAACCAAGAGTTGGATGCTTAACCGACTGAGCACCCAGGCACCTCTCTTATCTTCACTTACTGTAGTCCTTTTGCTCCCACCATACTTAGTCTGCATTGGGACCACCAATGTATTAGCACTCCTTCTTCACTCCTCATCACTCCTTTTTTCACCCAGTTTAGAGTTCATGGTCCTTAAAGATAACCACTCCCTTGCACACACCCTCAGCTCCTTTGCCCTTCTTGACGCTGTTCAGCAAAACTCCAGCCTTTACTACAGTAAATTTTCTGACCATTTCATACCTGCTTCCAGTGGCAGCATGTGGTGCTGGCTGTTTTTGTTTTGAATTCATCATATAACCTCACGTAGCTCTTCAGCACCACCCAGCTATCGGGCTACTTTGGTACTCTGGTACTCCGGTCAACTCTTTCTCACATACACAGAGATAATTACTTCATACTTTCTCCTCTGTCCTTGAAATTGCTCATAACCTTCTGTATCAGTCAGTTTTTGCTCTGTAACAAACAAGTACGAAATCCCAGTAGGAATTTGTGAGCATACTTCTAGGTCTGTGCATTGGCCAGGCTGCTTGTTCCATGTGTCCCTCATTGTCCTGGTAGCAGCTGATGGCTAGGGGGCACATTCTTCTCATGGCAATGGCCGAAGCAAAGGGGTCAGGACCAGGTGGACTAGGTCATTTTGTTGCTCTGTTCACCTCACATTCACTCACATTCCATTGGTCAAATTAAGTCACAATGCCAAGCCCCACCTCAATGTGGTGGAAAAGTCTACTCCTCAGTTGACGATCTTGTTTTATTTAACTGAAAAATCAGGAGAACCACCTTACTTTCCCCCTGCCAAATCATGAGTCCAACAACAGCCTTGGTCTGACCCTCATACTCTGCCTCCTCTCTTAAGGGCCTGCTGTGGCTATACCAACTGCTCCAGTGTGTCTTAGATCCCGTCTCCTTGGCCATGCCAGTGGGTTTCCCTGTATTGTTGACTTTTTCCTTCTCTCCTGGATCATTCCCATTAGCCAGCACACTCTACTGCTTGCACCAAGGCATTGTCCTTGTTTGATTTCTCACCCCCCTCTAGCCACCAACCCTATCTGCTGTTCTTTATAGCAAAAGTCCTCATAAGAGTTGCTCCAAATCACAGTTCCCACTATCCCACTTCCCAATTCCAATCAAGCTTTTGTCCTCCATGTTGAGATCATGTTGGTCAAGGCCACCCAACTGCCTTCTTGTCAAACCCAGGGGACACTCAGCACTCTCCATCTTCCTTGAACCATTCATGGCATTTGGGATGGTTGATCACTTCCTCCCTGGAATCTCCATGGTTTCCATGAAGCTTCATTCTCCCCTTCTACCATATTAACTTCTCTGTTTTCTGTTTGTTCTTTGGGATTCTCCTCTTCCTGTGCTGTCTAAATGTTGGTTCATTCTGGACTGAGTTTTAGATTCTCAATGTACAATATCTCCCTAGGTGGCTTCACATTTCACTTAGTCTCATGACTGATAGTTCCACATTTTATATTTATCCTTGACCTCCCCCCAAATGCCAGACTTGTTATCCAATGTACTAGTTGGCATCACACTGGAAAGTTGAGTAGACACCTTAAATCTATATATCACTATTAGATTTCTCCCCAACTCCACTGCCCCCCATGTCAGAAATGATGCCACCTATAGTTCAGCCATATGGCTTTGGTTCTCTTCTTCACATCTTTCATTCAGTGTCTTGTTGGAAATGTGCTTCAAACACATCTGGAATTCACTTGTCAGCACTTCTGAGGTTGGCAGAATAGTGGCCCCCCAAAGATGTCCATTCTGTAATTTCCAGAACCTACGAATGCCACTTTACATGGCAACAGGGGCTGTGCAGATGGAACATGGTCACAGAATTTGGGGGGAGATTATCCTAGATTATCTGGGTCACACAAGTCCTTAAAATGGAAGAGGAAGGCAGAAAGATGGGTGAGAGAGATATGATGTAGGTAGGAGTCAACTGCTGCTGCTGGCTTTGAAGATAAAGAAAGAAGCCATGACCCTAGGAATGTGGCACCTTCTAGATGCTGGGATAGCCCTCATTTCACAGCCTACAAGAAAACAGAGACCTTGTTTCTATAGCCACAAGGAACTGAGTTCTGACAACTCAAAGGAATGGGAAACAGTTTCTTCCCTGGAGCCTCCAGAGAGGAACGCCACTCTACCAGCTCTTCAATTTCAGCATCATGAGACTGTCCTGGGCTACTGACCTACAGAATTGTAAGGTAATACATTAGTGTTATTTTATGGTACTAAGTTTGAGGTAACCTGTCACAGCAACAATGGGAAATGAATACAGCCTCTCTTACTATCATCCTGTGGAAGGTGCCATCATCTCTCCTTGGCAATGGTCTTCTATGTACTTCTACTCCACAAGATAACCAAAGTGATATTTTATTTTTTATTTTTTTAAAGATTTATGTATTTATTTGTGAGAGAGAGAGAGAGAGACTGCAAACCGGGGAGGGGCAGGAGAGGGAGAGAGAGAGAATCCTCAAGCAGATTCTCTGCTGAGCATAGAGCCCAATGCAGGGCTTGATCCAAGGACCTTGAGATCATGACCTGAGCTGAAATCAAGAGTTGGATGCTCAACTAACTGAGCCATCCAGGCACCCCCCCCCAAAGTGATGTTTCAATATATAAATCAGATCATGACATTCTCCTGCTCCTCTAAAAGCCTCTCAACACGTTTAGGGAAAAAATCCATTTAAAAAAAAAAATCCAGGTCCTCAAGTCTCTACATGTCTGATGCATATGTAACTTTATGATCTTGAATTCTTCCAAGCTCCTTTCTTCTCATTTTGCTCCAAGCACACTGGTATTCTTGCAATTTCTAAAATATATCAAGCTCACCTCTGTCTCAGAGCTTTGCCCTTGCAGTGTCCTTTTTCTTGAATTCTTGCTTTTCTCTCAGATATTCACCACGTTAGCTCCCTCACTTCATCAGGTCATGCTAATACTCACTGCCATGGGGAGGACTTCTCTGTCAGCCGTATTTATAATTGTCCCTTGTCCTACTCCTGCCATCCCTATTCCTTTGCCTGCTGTATTATTCCTGGTAGCATTTGCTAGTACTTGAAATGAGTATTATAGACTCATTTCTTTGCTAGTTTATTGTCTTTTTCTGCCAGCAGAAAATAAGCCTCTTGAAAGCCCCTAAAACTTTATCTTGTATATTGTTGTTTTGTGTGTTGCTGGCTAGACTAGCTTCCGGTGTATAATCGGGTTCAATATATCTTTACTGAATGAATAAGTGAGGGGCAGTATCTGCGTCTTTGATTTGATAAACCCATTTCTTCCATACCTTAAGTGGTAGGAGAAGGAATGGACAGAGATATTCTCAATTTTCTATATAACTAATTCCTTACCAGACAGATCAACACGTCATCAGCCTCCCTGGGTGAAGGGTCTTTGTAGGGCTGTGGAAGACAATGGGGCTGGATTGGGCTGGCATGTTGCACATCTCCCAACATAGCAGAATCAGAGCCCAAGGGGCAAGTCAAACAGGGGATCATTTGATGGGGCTAGTCACCTGCTGCCTCAGGGTGCTGGGGCTCAGAGGTATAAGGGGTCACAGCATTTTGCTTGCTTCTTTGGTTTTCTGCTGAACTCACTGAGTTTTTTAGTATAATGATTGCTGGAAGAAGGTTTTCCCCCCTCCTGTTTACAAAATGAGCTGGTACCATGCTGTCACAGCCTACAGGAAAGGTCGCTGAGCATGACCTTCCAATTAAGTCATTCATCTAGCATCTTTCATTTCTGATGACATCGCTGAAGTGCTGAGACATCAGGCATGCAATGTTTTTTTTTTTAAAAAACAACTTATTCATGGAACAATTTCACATAGGGAGAGAATTCCAGCAGGTGTGTCCTTTGGTCTACATGACCAGCAGAACTCCTGTATCTCACTGTCTACTTCCTTCCACCTATGCCTCGGGACCCGGTGGAACAGGAGGGCTCAAGCTTCTGTAGCCTTCTTTGTGTATATCATGAGTCTTCTTATAGTTTTGACCAAACATTTTTGTATTACAACCGCAAAATAGAAACTTACCTTTATTTATCTATTAAAGCATAGTTATTTTGTCCTGGTCAAGTCACTCTGCTGGTACCCTTTTCCTGGATGAAGTAGCATGTTGGCGTGCAGGTTGACTTCCGTATTTCTCTCTGTAGCCGTCCACAACTTAGGAGTCACGTGCACTGCACAGGAAACATGCCTTGCAATGGACAATGATAGGTGATGATGTTTAGTAGAGCTTACTGTGTGCCAGGCTCTGTGCTAAGAGCAGCACTTTCTATGTATAGTCCCCCATCCTCCGTTCTCCTCACTTCAGTCCAGTTTCTCTTTCCGGGACAGTTGTGTCAAGGTCATCCATGACTGCCGTCTTGTTAAGACCCACGAGAGCCACATGGGTTCTCTAACTGGTCCTCTTGGCGGCATTTGAGCCAACTGACCACTTTCTTCTGAAACATTTTCCTCTTTGGCTTTCATGTTGTTTCCATCTCTTGATTTTCCTCCTCCCTCAAATTGCTTTCTTTGTTGTTTGTTATTACCAGATTTCACGTTGGAGAAGCCTGGTCCGTGGCCTTTCTTTTCCTTCTATTTACATTTTCTCCCTGGTGATTCATTACGGTCCTGTGGCTTTACACTCCATCTATATGCTGACGACTTACAAATTTATCTTCACCCCCGCTTCTTCCCTGAGCTCTGCCTACCACGCCTCTCCAACAGAAAAGGCCCAAATAGAACTTTTAGTGATCCCCACTATAAAATGAAAAGAAAATCTAGAAGCAATTCCTGATGCATCTTTTTGCATTATTGTAACATCCGAATCCATTAGCAAGTCCTGCCAGCTCTACCTCCATAGTATACTTCCCCAACTCATCCACTTGGCGCATGTCTATGGCTCCCACCATGGTCCAAGCCTCCACTACCTCTTGCCTAGATAACTGCCCTAGCCTCTTACTAGTCTCCTTGCTTGCACTGAAGGTCTAGTCCAAACAGCATGGAGTGTTTAAAAATTAAGTCAGATCTTATTTATTGTTTTGTTAAAACTATCCAAGAACTTCTTATTATACTTAAGGAAAACAAATCCTCCAAGGCCAATTAATCTGGCTCTACTTTATTATTATGACTTCAGTTGGCACTCCCTGCCCCTACGTTACCCACCCGCGCACACGCTCACTGGAATACCATGCTGCAGACTCCCTGGCCTATTTTATTTCCATGTTGGTCAATCTTGTTTCCACTTCAGGGCTTTTACATTCACTGATACTCGGTGTTGGACATTCTTCCCATACATCCCATTCAGGTTTCAGATTTATGCCACCTCCTCAGGGAAGCCTTCCTTGTCTGATTGGGAAACTGAGGCTCAGAGCAGTCCAGTAACTTGCAGGGGCTGTTCTGCTGGTAAGTAACATGTGTGAGTCTGAGCTCAGGTGGCCCGACTCCACTTCCTGTGTTGTGACTACTATTTTCTCTGTCTTTACTTTCTCATAATAGGGACAGAGAATACAGTAAGATGCAGGGCTAATTAGGGCTGCACTTGCAGAAGATACAAGGGATGAAAGGAAGCAGAGGAGATGAATAAGAAGGAAGGGAGCCCAAGAGCATTTTCAGCAACAGCAGCGGAGCCCAGTAACAGAACAACTGAATGCTGAATAAAATGGAAGAGTGAGGCTGTGAATTCCTCAGTGCAGTCGAGAATAAGACATTACATAATTATTCACAGATTAAAAGATCAGGACTGCAAAATTAACCTGCTCTCCCCAGTTGGGAAGGTATTGTTTATTTCCCAAAGATGTAAAACAGGCATGAGAACCTAACACGTACTTGTATCTGTGGTTAGCACCTTACACTTGATTTAACACCTTAGCAAATACCCTCAACAATTTGTCACAGTGTGATTGCTATTCTCAAGTAAATCCTTCTGTTTAACATTGCCATTAAAGTAATCCCACTGGGTATTGTTGAAGTAGAAACACCTGAAACTGGTGAGCAACACTGTCTCAGGATTGGAATCAGAAAAGGCGATGATGGGAATGATAATAGAAAAGAGTGGGTGTACCAACTTTTCCGTTAGGTCACTTAGGTGTTCCTTTTGGGTGATCTCTACCTCAACCTTTTTGAGAGAGAGAAAGATCCTTATGAGGTTGCCAAAAAAGAGGGTTCTTATATAAACACACCCAGATAACAGCATCATCTTTTAGAAAATGTGCCAAGTTTAATAGCTTCCCCCTGAATGCATGTCCATCTAGAGCCTGTGTATGTGACCTTATTTGGAAATAGGGTCTTTGCAGATGTAATCAAGTTAAGATGAGGTCATTAGGATAGGCTCTAAGTCCACAATAATTAGTGTCTCTACAAAGGTGGGAATTTGAACACAGAGATGCAGATTCCCTGGGAGAAGGCTGTGCAAAGACAGACAGAGACAGGAGTGATGAACTAGAAGCCAGCCTACTCCAAGGACTCTGGCAACAACCAGAACTGGAAGAGACAAGTAAGGACTTTCTGCTAGAGTCTTCAGAAGAAGCAAGGCCCTGTTGATGCTTTGACCTCAGACATCTGGTCTGCCGAACTGGGAGAGAATACATCTCTGTTTTATAAATCATCCTCTTTGTGGTTATTTGTTATGTTAGCCCCAGAAAACTAATGCAGAGCCTCTGAATAATTAGCCACTATCAGATGCTCAATATAAGCAAAAAGTCCTTATGAAACAGTTTATTTTTATTATTTATTTAATTTATTTAAAAAAGATTTTATTTATTTATTTGAGAGAAATAGTGAGAGAGCACAAGCAGGGGGAGCAGCAGAGGGAGAGGGAGAAGCAGACTCCCCGCTGAGCAGGGAGCCAGATATGGGGCTCAATCCCAGGACCCTGGGATCATGACCTGAGCTGAAGGCAGACACTTAATCAACTGAGTCACCTAGGCGCCCCTTATTTTTATTTAAAAAGTGGTTTCTAGCAATCTATGTGAATAGACAGTGCATTCACAGGGTGCTCAAATGAAAAATCAGTCCTGGAATGTGTGAAAAGCACCCCCTCCTTCCTCTGCTCCAATTTCCCCTCTCTATAGGCAACAGTTTTTATTAGTTTCTTGTGTATTCCTCCAGGAAAATTTTGTGCATATAAAACAATTCAAGGACATATTCTCCCCGTATTTGAAAAACAAATCATAGCATACTATACACTCTGCTTTGCACCTTGCTTTTTTCACTCAATTATTTATCTTGGAAAACTTTCCATATGAATATATAAAGAACATCTTGATTTATTTTTACAGTTGCAAAATTTTCCATTGTGTGCTTGGAATGATAATTTATTTAGCTGGTGCTCTCATGATGGCCATTTAGATGCCTTCCAATATTTTGCTTCCCCTTCTCCAGACGCTGGAAACCACCATTCTATTTTCCATTTCTATGAATTTGACCACTCTAGGGACCTCATACAAGTAGAATCATACAATATTGTACTTTTGTGTCTGGTGTATTTCATAAGAATGATATCTTCAATGTTTTTCCATGTTGGAGCAGGTGTCAGAATTTCCTCCCTTTTTAAGGCTGAAGAACATTGCACTGTATGTGTAGACTACATTTTGTTTACCCATTCATCCATGAATAGACTTCTGGGCTGTTTCCACCTTTTGGCTCTTGTGGATAATGCTACTATGAACAGGGTGGGGGGTATACATGTTCAGGTCCCTGCTTGCAGTTCTTTTGGGTAGATATCCAGAAGTGAAATTATTGGATCATTTGGTAATTTTATGTTTGATTTTTTTGAGGAAGCTCCATTCTGTTCTCACAGTGGCTGAGCCATTTTACATTCCCACCAATAGTGCACAAGGGTTCCAGTTTCTCCATGTCACCACCAATACTTGTTAGTTTCTGATTTTTTGATAATAGCCATCTTAATGGGTGTGAAGTGGTATCTCATTATGATTAATGATTAGTGATATTGAGCATGTTTTCATGTGCTTGTTGGCCACTTGTATATCATCTTTGGAGAAATATCTATTCAAGTTCTTTGCTCATTTTTTAACTGGGCTCTTTTTGTTGCTGTTAAGTTCCCCATAATTGCTTTTTATATATTTAAACACCACCATACTTTGTGCTGTTTTGATTTTAAAAATGTATAACAGGCTGTAGTTACAACATAGCTACTTTTCTGCCTCACATTGAGCAGAATTTATCCTTTCCTTTCCAGCTCAGAGCTGTCTTGCCTCAGTGACTACACTGCTCTGCAGTGCAGGGAAAACTGGGGCGTCGGCCATGGTGCAAACATCACAGGTTGATATTGTTGAGCCAAGGCTTCTGACTTCTTGGTGTAAGATTTACAGTTCACGTATTTAACATTTAACAAGGACCTGCTATAGTGAGCACTCTTCTTGCAGCTGACAAAACAAAAATGAACTAGAAATGGTCACTGTCTTTGCAGAACTTGCAGATAAATACACACATGATTATAGGAGAAGGTGGAAGGGCTGTAGGTCATGGAGAATGCATGGAATGTTCTTAGGCATTACTCTAATTAGGAATGTCTTGGGTTCTATCGCATGAGTCAGAAGACTTAGAGGACTGTTACTCTATCAGAGAATCATAAATTACACCAGACTAAATGCTATTTGCAATGTCTCCAACCCAATCACGTTCCCATAGGCTCTTCAGCTACAAAGTGGTACAAAGGTGGACATGAATTCATAAAGTGAATGTCACGAGAATAGAGACTTGTTGATCGAATTAAATTTTTCTTGAGCCCCTACTGAATGCCCAATATTGTGCTAAGGCTGGGTCAGAAAATACTTCTCTGATCTTCCCCATGGCAGCGCTGTAGTAAGGCCACTTCCTAGGGTGAGACTGACAAAAGTATGGCAAAGGGAGCTTATGGCAGACATCACCCATCGACGGGAGACTTTTCCCCCTTAGCCCAGTGATAGCTTCCCAGCCCAGGGCCACCAGTCAATAGGGTTGGCATTGTGTATTAAACCCATTTGCTATTTGGTTGCTGAGGGTCTCCATTTGGGTCTCCAAAATTTAGGGGTCTCTAGTAGTGTCTACTGCTTGGAGGAGGGGGAACCTTGGTGCTTCAGGGAATGAAGCCAGAGAAGCTGCTCTCCTCTGGGCCTGGATCCTGGTGAGTCAAGGTTGTCACCTCTTTTTTCCTCCTAAGTCTATAATTTCTCTTTAAAAAAAAATTGTGTTTAAGAGTAAAAACTTCAACGTGCTGGTCCCTGAAAAGAAACAGTTGTTGCACGCTTTCATTTGACTGATGCGTTCACTCATTTGTTTGCGTCCTGTTCATCTGTGTGTCCCCAGCTCCTGCCGTAGCACTTGGGACATGATGGGTCTCAGAGAATATTAGCTGGATGAATGACTGAATTTATAGGAAGTCAGAGTCTTTACCCTATCCATTTGGTTAGATAAGAGTACAGGTAGACTGTAGTACAATTACCAAGTAACTGCTTCCTGGGAGATCAGGAAAGCTCTCAGAGAGGATTGCTACCTGGGAGCCATGTATTCAGGTATGCAGTCATGCATGTATTCATTCTGCACATGTTTATCTTGGGTACTTGGGGGCAGACCAGAAGCAGGATCCCCAACCCCATGGGACTTCCAGTCTAGTTGAGGTGACGACACACGTTAGACAAATACATAGAGAACTACAAATTGATAAATACTAGGAGAGAGAGTGCAGGAAAGATGCAGTTTAGATGGGGTGTCAGCGTTGGCTGGTGACGACGTGGAGTGGAGCTTAGCACTCAGTCTTTCACCTGGAGGTCTTCCGACCGCT
This sequence comes from Ursus americanus, assembly GCF_024610735.1. Taxonomy (NCBI): domain Eukaryota; kingdom Metazoa; phylum Chordata; class Mammalia; order Carnivora; family Ursidae; genus Ursus; species Ursus americanus. Next base: position 93,969,962 of record NC_142130.1, read on the forward strand.
GACCTACACCCCCAGTAGGAAGGACCAAGAAGTACAGTGCTGTGCTGTTCTCTTTGCATCCGAGGCCCCCGGGTTCTTAGAGCAAACTACTCTCCTCCGTGAGGATGCGGTCTGTTATCTAACATGCTCTGGCGGCGGTGGGATCCGAGTGAGCTTTCCAACATCATTAAAATTTCAGCTGCTCAGACTTTGGTTCCAAAGAGTCAATAAACTAAATATTTAAGAGGAATCAGGATTGAAGTAGACAGACAGCCCCCAAAAGTCTCCTACTTTGTAATTATAAAAATTAGCATAGTTTCCACTTCATAAAAATGTACTCCTACAGGGTTTATTGGTTTTCACTTTATGGTGGCTTAACCAAATCTGAGCCCTCAGAGCTTGGAGTTTAAAAAAAAAATTCCATAAAAGTAGTGACTTCATTCTGTTCTATTTAAAGCTTTAATTTCTTTTCTCTATTTTATGAAACAATTTTAATTTTATGTCAGATTTCAAATCCTGGTAAGACTTTGGCAGGCTTGGAATGTATTTGATTGGCTTCATTCCTCGCTCCCTCCTTCTCTTTTCTCTCTCTCCCTCTCTCTTGTTCTTCTTCCTTCCTTCCCTCCTCCCTCCCTCTTTTCCTTCCTTTTTTCCTTCCTTTCTTCCTTCTTTCTCTCTCTTTGCAAAATATAGAATTTGAACTGACCCCTCCCCCAAAATTAAACCCTAAGAAAAGTTAAAACCTGTCTTCTCTTTACTAACAGGCTCTATGAAGTTTTCTACTTATCTCTAGGGTAAGACAAGGGAGAGCATTTTAGAACCTTTTCTACCAATAAGGATACAAAATGTTTAAAGATTAATTGTTAGTAGTTCTCCCTTCGTGTGACCATAATACTGACTTCCAGGAGTCAATATTCAGTCAAATTTCCATTTGCTTGTGTATAATCAAGTCTTCCCACCATCTGTTTTTCCTCACTGATGTCTGATGTTTGGGGCTACTTGCTGCTTCCTTGGCTGGGACAGTGCTTCCTGAATGTCCCTGTCAGAGTGGTCTTTGTAGTAGAGGGACAAGATACATGACCATGGAGTTCTGGGGACAGCACAGGAATGCTTACCAAAGGCACAAGACTTTTGTGTAATCTCATATTTAGTTTCGTATTTTCCCTACATTTACATTTGTACTATATTCCTACTTGTTTTAAAATGTTTATTTCTCCAAACCTTCAAGTAACCTTGATGTTTTCAGATGCTCTATCAAGCACACGTGTCCTACAGCTGTGTGTCTGAGGAACAGGGGGTACCTGACTCAGATACGTGGCACAGTGTCTGGGTATCAGACTCATCACAAGGTTTATTGAGCGCTCCAAGCAGTGCGTGAAAACTGAGCCCCATCTTCTCATGTCGCCCCAGGACCAAGCAACCTGCTGTCCTGACTGTGAACACAGTTCTACTCCCACTTCTCCCCCATGTGGCTCCTTGCGAGTGCCCTCGTGAACCAGCAGGAAACTGTAGGAAGGAGGACCACCTACGTCTGGCCCAGCCAGACGCATTTGTAGAGTGTATCTCTTTCCTGAGGGAAGATGCCAAATGCAGCTTTTTCAATATCCTTGCACATCTCCAAGTGCCATCTCCTGCCTAAGGCTCCCTTTATTACCCCAGTGAGCGTCAGGATCTCCCTCCTTCAAATCCACATGGCAAAAGCAAAGCAGAACAAAACCAAAGGGGGAGACAGAGTTAAAAGGAAAGTGATAGAATTAGAGAATCATTATTTTGTCATTGTCACTAATTGAGTCAGGTGAAAACCATGGGATGAAAAGTTGGGGAGCAGAGACCTCACACTGCATCAGAGTAGCACTCCCCAGGCTATTTATTAATCACAAGGGGAAACTTCCCTGTCCAGCCAGCCACCTGTCAGCATCAGGGTCATGGGAGAAGCTGACCTCAAGGGCTCCCACTCTGATGCAGGGAGAAAGGCACGGCATCAAATATTTAGCATTCTGGCCCAGCACGTTGAACCTGAATCTAATAATGACACAATCAGACAAAATCAGACGGCTCGACATTATACAAAACAACTGGCCCAGACTCTTCTGTTGCTAATGAAAACAAAAACAAAAACAGAGACAAGGGATCTATCCGTTCTAGGTAAAAGAGCATGAAGATTAAATACATTGGGGGGCGCCTGGGTGGCTCAGTTGTTAAGCTTCTGCCTTCGGCTCAGGGCGTGATCCTGGCGTTTTGGGATCGAGGCCCACATCAGGCTCCTCCGCTATGAGCCTGCTTCTTCCTCTCCCACTCCCCCTGCTTATGTTCCCTCTCTCGCTGGCTGTCTCTCTCTCAAATAAATAAATAAAATCTTTAAAAAAAAAAGATTAAATACATTGGTCCTCGATAGGGCCTCAGATGCCTGGGACATTTGAGTACAGACTGTATATTTGATAATATTATTTGTCAGTGTTAAATTTCTCAGGTATGATAATGATATTCAAATTATGTAAGAAAATGTCCTTTTTTTTTTAAAGAAACATTTGGGGAGGAAACCTTTGGGAATGAAGGGTTATAATGATTTGAATTTTACTTTCAAATGATAGATAAATAGATAAGGATAGAGCTAGAGGAAGAGAGAGAGAGCAGGCAAGCAAATGTTGGGGAGATGTTCATAGCTGGTGAATTGGGTTCAAAAGTATGTGAATGCTGTTTGTATTTTTCGGTGGGTTTGAAGTTTTTCAAATTTTTGCAGAAAAAAGATCCACATACCTATCTACAACTCTCTTGGCAAATTTTAAATCTTATGCTCCATATGTTTGTGGGTGTTCTACTGTTCTAATGAGATGTTGACTCTTCTCTCTCCTACGTTCCATAAGCACCCAATGAGGCTAATTCATGGCTTTTTACACAATACATATTCAATAAATATCACTTGCATGAGTGCTATGTACTAATACCTTGTACATTGAATGAATGAATGAACTTCTTTCCTCTACCCATCCGGGGGCAATTAAAGGGCTCAGTCTCTGTTGCAAAAAGTAGGGAGTTTTCACCTTTGTGAGTGAGTCGTGAAGATCTTGTGGGTCTTTCTGGCATGCAAGCCCCATGTTCAGGACGCTGGACTTCATAACCTTGAAGGCCTGACCTTCAGCTATACAAGATAATGGAAATTTTTGTGTGTGGGGCTTGTATGAGGGAGCTGCCCAAATAACTTGAAAGTAATGCAATAATAAGGCTTTTATAATAGAGGAGAGATGAGGCACAAAGTTTTAGATGATAAACTTTTTATGAAGTTATGTCTTAAGGATATAAGCACGGATAATAGAAAGGAAAAGCACGTGTAAGTCAGTGAGATCAATTGTTTCAGAATAATGTATTTATTCAAGGTTCAGGAACCTTGTGGGTTTTTTTTTCTTCTCATTTTCATTTAACCAGGAAAGCATTGATTTATTTTATAAAGGGGCTCAGTGATGGTGAAGAGGGATTCTCAACCTTCCCATCAGATCCCAACGAAGTCTTGGGACTTTCACAGTCTTTTTCTTGAGCACTCCATAGTTTGTTGCTTTTCTGAACCCATCCTGGATGGAGATGGAGGCATAGGGCTTCTTCACTGAAGAGCCAGGTCAATAGTGGGGGACTACTCCCCTCCTCTTTGGAGGATGGGGTTTTCTGCAGTGGGGTGCCCTCATGAGACTTGAATTCTGAGCACCTCCAAGTTGGGCTCGAGGCTGATGGGGACTCTTACTGCTGCTGAGGCTCCGGGTAGAAGGGTCAGCACTGTTTCTAGGAGTGCACAGGAAAGCAGGCACCCCACTGATAGTTCAACCCCATTATCAGCCAGATGGCCAGCTGACTGCCTTCTTAGCTCACCTGCAAAGCAGTCACACCTTGCCAAGGTGAGCGCTATTTCTTCTTGGAGACAATGCAGTTGGTCTTACCCAATGAGAGGGATGTCGCTCCCATTACGTGACCTTATTGTTGCCCCCTTGCAAAGCAATAAACCCTGGCATCATTGTGCTCAGGAGTGTTTGGCTTCTTCCCAGGACGAGCTTCCATTACAAGAGCCTCTTCACTGGCTGTGAATGGGTTTGTCTTTGTCCGCAGGGAGGAGGACACTATTTTAATGAGGTTGTTTTACCTCCAAATCTTTCCCAATGATTGGAACAGTGGCAGTGGTTCCCAATTCATATGCTTGTAAGTCATTGGTGAATATAATAAAATTAGACCATAACCTCACACTAAATCTTATGTATCATGCTTTGTTTTTGTTACTGTTTTTGATTCCATTTGAATTTTTTTATGCTAGTCTGGGGCATGAAGATTCCCCCCTTCTTTCCCAAATTCATGGACCAGTTTGGGAGAGGGGCTGATGGGTGTATCCACAGGGCACACTGTTGTCTCTTTTATCCTGGGTCTCATTGTGTCCCAAGATTGACTTATTTGAATATTTAAATTTTACTTCATATTAATTTTTTGAATAGGAAATACATTTCCAAGACTCGAAATTCAAAGCAAAGTAAAAGGTGCACATGGAGATGTCTCCACCCATCCCATCTCCCACCTGCCCTGTCCTGTGATTCTCTACTTGCCCTCAGTGTCCATTCTATGCTCTCTTCTGCCCACTCAGCCCAGAAGTTGCCCTTTGGAGTGCATTGACTAAGCTTCTTGGCCACCAGCCAGGGGGAGATGTTGACAGGGGGTCGGACAGAGTGCTGGAGGGAGCCTGGGGAGCATATGCATATACAGTCTTCCTCCCCTTCTTAGATAAAAGGCAGCACACTTTTCACTGGACAGTATATCTTGGAGGTATAGCATGCCAGTGCATAAGGAGACTCCTCCTTCTGTTCTCTCTCCCTTTCTTCTTCTTTTCCTTCCTTCCTTCCCTCTCTCCTTTCTCTCATTCTCTCCTGCTCCAGTCCTCCCTGAATTAATGAAGTTTTTGTTCACACCTGCTGTGTGTGTGTCGGGGTGGGATGGGGGAGGTAAGTTGCTTGTCCTATGGTGTGGCCCCACTGAGTGGGAGAGGGAATCTGTGGTTGGGTTTGGGTGTCCCCAAATCCACTTTCAGCACCAGGATATTTGGAAGCCAGAGAGAAAAAAAGATTGGGGAGTGGCAGGGGAGGCTGAGAGATGATGGGCAGGAAGGTGAGGGCAGAAAGTAAGCTGTCTTTGACCACAGCAGTCAGCACTTTTGCTTCACCTTTGCAAAGATTTCTCCTCAGCCCTTTGGTCTAGAAGGTGTGAGCCCAGTGGAGTCCTCAGTTCTGTGACCTTGATATGTGCTTTTGGTCCAATGGAGGAGCTAAAAATCAACCTGCATTAGGGTCTATCAAATGAAAAAAATGTTTTAGCTGTATTTGACTCAGGTTTTGATTTATTCATGGGGCTGATGGCCTCCCAGCATGTTGCCCATCTGGCATCGCTATCTGGGAGCACTATTTAATCTGAGGAGCTGAAAGCCTTTGACCCCCTTCTACTTTCCATTCCCAGTGGCTGACTTACTTACACTTATCAAGCAAGAGTTACCAGTTCAATTTCCCTTCCAAGAAAGGAAGGAAAGAAAACGGCCATCCTGGAAAAAAGTGGGAGGCTACCCTAGAAGAAGGTTTTGGGGAAGAAGTGACAAGGTATAAACAACTCAACAAGAGCCGTGGAAAAGCGTTGTTCTTCGCTGGGAAGCTCTGCCAACATGTGAACTGTAAGGTCACGAGAGAGGAGAACCCCCGTTGTTTTCTCATTGGGAATGTTTTTCTTTGAGATTTTTGAGTGTGCAGGAAATCCATCTTGACTTGGAGGTGAGCAGACAAACCATTTCCACCTGCATTTGGAAAGCCAGGCTCTGTTGGGAGCAAAGCAGGCACAAACTTTGGGAGAGAACAGTCTAGAAGGGGATCTTGGGCAGGACCCAGCTTCCTAAGGTGACCAGCTTGCCAGCAGCTTCCTTTTCCCTGAGGTTAGGTGCCTTTCCTCCTGAAGTAGTTTAGAATGATGGCTCCTAAGTCTAGAGCCTTGGTGAACAGGTGTTGGGAATGGCTCTCCTTGCACCAAGTGTCTTGAAACCAGAAAAGAAGAGTGGAGGCAGAGGTATACTTTTATCATCATCCTTTCTAAACTGCAAGAAATAATTATTGAGGCCTTTTTTAAACACATTAATTCCCTTGTCTGAACAGAGATTGAAATTTGTTAACTGATAATTTTTTACCTTTTAATTAAAAGCTAACTGCCAGTGGAAAGTGCCAAGGAAAATTCTTGTCTGTACCCAGTCAGTTAAAGCTTCTGTACTTTCTTGACCCGTGGCCAGTTGGAGGGCCAGGGGGTGGCATCTGTTTGTAAGTGACAGGTTAGGGACTTGGGGGAACTTGAAATAAAAGCTATTTCTTTTATGCAAAATTATGCAAAAGGTAAGGCTGAAATAATTAAAAATGAAAGGCCCGTCCAAGTCCATAACCCCTTGAGCTATCAATCCCACCCCTGCTTCCTGCTTGCTGGAGAGGAGAGGAAAGCTTTGCTTTGTCTTCCTGAGGATGACTGATGAGTCATCGTGGATAATAGCTTTCTCCAGTATCTTCCATAAGTGGAGGACAGCTGGCCACCATGCTCTAAGTCTCCATTGGGATGATACCTCCTTTTTGCCCTTCCAATTGTCATGAGCTGTCACAGATGGTGTTTAAAATTTCCCCAAAGGATACTTTCTTCCCGCCATTGTTTATACCTTAGTTAATGGCATGTACTGCGTTCTGTCCAAGGTCAGGGGTGGGGGCGGGGGACACACAATATTCTTACCTAGAAATCATTTTTTTATTGTATTTTGCATCCAAGTTTTATTTATTTATTTATTTAAGATTATTTATTTATTTATTTGACAGAGAGAGACAGCCAGCGAGAGAGGGAACACAAGCAGGGGGAGTGGGAGAAGAAGAAGCACGCTCCCAGCAGAGGAGCCTGATGTGGGGCTCGATCCCAGAAAGCCAGGATCACACTCTGAGCCGAAGGCAGACGCTTAACGACTGAGCTACCCAGGCGCCCCCCAAGTTTAATTTAAATCCTTGTAGGATTCATATTTACAATTTCTTGGCTCTTATTATGTGCCAAGCTCCATGCTAAAGCCTGAAATGTTGGTTTGAACCCTAGGAAATTGCAGGTATTCAAGTATTGGACCTATAAAACTGGGCATTTCCTATACGGTTCAATAATCCTCACAATACATCTAAAGGGGAGGTATCATTCAATTTGCCTTTTGGATGGTGAAGAACCACAGTTTGAGGGAGGTTATGGTATTTGCTTCAGGCCTCGTGGCTGGTAGGCTGGCAGAGCCAGTGGTCTTATAGCTTGTTCTGTTTTCACCTTGCTCTGGGGCTCGGGACCCACATCCGTCTATTTCAAAAAGGTTGGACTAAAATTCAAGGCTTTTCAACAGGATGCAGTGCTGTCCTCTGAGGAGGCACTTAAAGGGGGCTGGTTTTGTGTCACAATGACTGGGAAGGGGACGCTGTTGGCATTTACTGGGTTGAACAGGGTACTAAACATCCCGCAAAGTGAGGGGAGGTCCTGAACAATGATCAATCATTCTGCTCCAATGCCAATTGCTTTCTTTTTAGAGACATGGCCCAGATGAATGCCAGGTTTCTTCAGACAATAGAATCTGAGACTTCAAAGGTGAGAGTTTCTTCTGTGTGTAGCTGATAGGCAGTCTGGCCAGCCCCATTTTGAGGATGGGCTGGGTCCGCCAGCTTCAGGGCTAGCCCCCAGGGTCATGATTCTGTCATGTGACCATTTTTTCCAGACATAGTCAAGCCATCTAGGGGTGGGTGGGCACCTAGCCGAGCTAGGCTAATTTCTGGGAAATCTGACTACATATACACACAGAAACCCTAGGTGCCAGGAACCACACACGTGAACTTGGGCTTGTGGGTGGTCTTCTCCTCTTCTTATCTGACCTTGAGTAGCTAGGAAGGCCAGTTTGTGAAGAAAGAGGGTAGAATCCAATCATCAATACTTCCCAGTTCCCGAGGGCCTCTGGGGTCCCAAGTCCAGGCTTCCTTGTTGATCATCTGACTTCTTGTCCTTAGGTTCCAGGAGGCAGGCCGCTTCCCTACTATTAGTCCTTCTCGTTGGCTTAAGCCAGCTGGAAATGGCTGCTAGTTTTGAAACTAAGATAAGACGAATCAAGAGCAGTATCTGCTCTGTCTTTGCACACACGTGATAGAATGTGAAAGATGAGCCATGCTTCAGACTCCCTCTTTAGAAAATAAAGTTATACTTCATGCAAATGAGAAGATGCTTATCTTAATTTGACTCCACAGGAGGTTAATATTTTTAGAGTAGAAAAACTTAGCTTTCATTGTTCAAGGTGAATTTTCCATAATGAAAAAGGCAAATTACCTATGAAACTGGCAGCTGTTATTAATTAAACAATTTCCAAAAGAAAATTTCTTGGTTTCCCTATTTAAAGACATTTTTCCCCCTTGAAATCCTTCTTCGAAATTGGTCTTGTTATTTGTCTGGAAATTTATCCAATATTCACCTATTTATTGTGCAGCTAATTTTCATAAAATGGAAATGCATTATAATAATTGAACTTCATTTCAAAGTAAGAACACGTGTATTTTCCACGTCAAATAACTATTGCCTATGAATACTTTTTATCCTGTGGATTTTTTGTGGGCAATGAGGGCAGCTATGTTCCTTGTGTTCAGATCATCACTGCTTAAGTATTCCAGCTTAATTACCTTTAAGGTTTTATCTTCATCAAAGTCACTGAGCTACTTGGAAATAATAGTTCCAACATCGACTAATAGAATTATGTGTGAAAAAAATCCCATCTTCAGATGCTGAAAGGAACCATGACAGCAGTAGACATCTATACCACACTCCTTTTATGTTTATAATTATAAGTATTAGATCCCATCATTATGGAAGAAGATTATACTTCATTTTATTAAAAAAATGGAATGTACCTGTTACACAATAGGAATCAGATTCTCAGCTCATCAGGCAATTGGGCAAATTCTTCATCTGAGAATTTCCTGGAATTTTTTTGCTGGAGTTGACTGTCTAGGTGACTCATCAGGGTTCTAGATAATTTCTAATGTTTTGGACTGTAGTCTAGCTCCTGCAAGGCCCTGGATGCTCCCCAGGCTTCAGTCTGCATTATTTGTGTCTGAACCCACTTCACTCATTTATCTTTGTTCGTACCTCAGGGGGCGAGAGGCCGGCCTATTGAGTAGAGTAGGGATTTCTCATGGTCCAAAGCCTAATGATGGCTGTGTGTGTGTGTGTGTGTGTGTGTGTGTGTGTGTGTGAGAGAGAGAGAGAGAGAGAGAGAGAGAGAGAAAGAGAGAGAGAGAGACAGAGATACAGAGAGAGTGAGAGAGACAGTTCAACAGAGTAATGATTTCTGTAAATATGTCTGTGTCTTAATTCCTAGGACATGTGAATATGTTACCTTGCATGGCAAACAGACTTTGCAGATGTGATTAAGTTGAAGATTCTGAGGTGGGAAGATTTTCCTGGATTATCCCCATGGGCCCGATGTAGTCACAAAGGTCCTCCAGGAGCTCATAATACAGTTCATGGAGAAGATGGTGTGACTCATGGAGAAGACGGTGAGACTCTGGAGATGATGGTGTAACTCATGGAGAAGACGGTGAGGCTCACGGAGAAGACGGTGAGACTCTGGAGATGATGGTGTAACTCATGGAGAAGACGGTGAGACTCTGGAGTTGATGGTGTAACTCATGGAGAAGACGGTGAGACTCTGGAGATGATGGTGTAACTCATGGAGAAGACAGTGAGGCTCACGGAGAAGACGGTGAGACTCTGGAGATGATGGTGTAACTCATGGAGAAGACGGTGAGACTCTGGAGATGATGGTGTAACTCATGGAGAAGATGGTGTAACTCATGGAGAAGACGGTGAGACTCTGGAGTTGATGGTGTAACTCATGGAGAAGACGGGAGGCTCATGGAGAGAATGGTGCAGCTTGACAAAGATGCTCTCCTTGATCAAACTCTAGTCACACCCTCTTAGCCCTCTTTTTGACTAAGCCTCAATCTTGGCTTATAAAAACTACAGACTCTCAGCACAGATGATTTCACCTCCCAGCCCACACTAAGAGACTTGAACAAACACTAACATAGTTTCCAACAGCTCAAGGCTGTGTCTCTAGGATGATGACTGCACCTCTTTAAGGCCTGTCTGAGAAAGCACAAGGCTGCCAAAACCTGGTGATGGGCAGATAGGCCTCTCTGTACCTTCTGCTAGAGCTGTTACTTTAGAAAGCTTGCTATTATAAACTCTTTCTCTGCCCCTTTGAGATATCAACCTTCTCTCACACAGAGCTGTCTTTTCAAGGGCTTCAAAGCTGTCCTGGAGCAACATTCCCAGAGATAACTCTTTGCTTGCTTTTATTCCCAGTCCCTGCGGGAGGGTAAGGGCCTAGCTTCAGTGGATGCCATGCCCTAACCTGTACCAACGCCTTCAGTCCTAAAGACACATGAAGTCTGTTTCTCTGAGAATAAACACCAGTGAAAAAATCCAAGTGTTCCACATTGACCAACCCCACTTAATACCCCTTAGCATCTCTTTTCATCACCTCCAGGCCTTTAAGAAGTCTCCTGATTGCTGTCTTGATGAAGTTGAGTTCAGTTCTTGCTGGACCCTCTTCTCTATTGCAATAACTATTACTGAATGAAATCTATCCTTAGCACTTCTAGTGTCTAGAAGAGAGTGCGTTTCTATCAGCTGACAGCCCTCAGGCCTTTAGACCATCAGAACTCCACTGCACCAGAGAGGGACAGACTCACACCACTCTTTCATCCAGCAGCCATCTTTCCTCAATCCATCCTCATGGCAAAAAGTCTCACTCCTTCTGAAGTCTGAAGCTAAATCTCCTTCACAGATGGATACGGTGAGCAAAACTCAGCCACTGTTGAAAGGAGGCAGGGCCTACTGCAGCCAGGCAGAGCCTCCTTGTTGGCCATGCCCCGGGGTCCAGACTGAGAGATACACTCCTTCTTGTCTTCTCTGGGAACTGTACTCTGGTTTTCCTGATGTCTGGAGGTGAGTGACCCTAGTGATATTCTGGTATGATGCAATAACCACACCAGGCATTCAACTGGAAAGTCACAATGGCCGCAAACAGAAGGTGCATGCCTGGCAGATGTGCCTTGGGTCAGCTCTCTGTCAGCCGGTCCTAGTACCCATGGATTTCCTCCCAGATAACCTGTTAGTTCAGCCCAGTTTCCATCTGTAAGAGTTCTCTGTGTGTAATAAGTCAACCAGGGTCTCAAAAGATGCAGCTCTTCCTCCTCAGCCAATGTCCAGAATTATCTCCCTTCTCAACCTCGAGATGCAACCTGGCTTCCTGACTCCAAGGTGCTGACCTAGCTGGCCCTGCCTGCCTCCTCTCATTTGAAACATGATTCTCCTACTCATAATCTCAGGCCATTCGTATGCCTCGGCTCTGGGCCTTTCTGTCTCCTGCACTCAGCAATTCTTTGGGAGAACTTTAGGGAAACTTCTAATGGCTCCTCCCTTACTGTGTCTTGACTCCATCCTCTCCCGTCTCCTCTGGTCCTTGGTCCACCCATGCCAAACTACATATAGTGAGTGTCACTGGCCTGCCACAGAGCCACTGTCCCTCCCCACCGCTGGGGCCCTCCCTTCTCCCAAGAGTAAAGTCCCCTCCTGTAGCTATTCACCTATTCCCTATATCTCTACTGCCCTTGGCTGGTATCCTCACATGTTTCTGGCTACTCTTCCAATAGTTAAAATACCTTAGGTAGTTCTAGGTTTTTTCCACGGCACTTAGAGCTCAAAGAATGCACAGGACCCTGAAGATTTGCTTGTCTCCAAGGATCTTGTTAAAGGCAGTACTATTACAGTTAAGGCGTATGTGTTGATGCAGGACTGGGCAGTGAGCTTGTCCACATGACAGTGTTTTGGGTAAAATGTTGCTGTAGGTGACATTCTGACTCTTAGATTGTTCAGACCAAAATGGGACCACTGAATGGAATGTTATCACCCAAAATGTTTTTGACTTGTAAGTACATGGTTGCAGAAGCTACTTTTCTTTTCATTTTTTAGGGAAAGAGAGGTGGGAGGAGGGGCAGAGGGAGAGAGAGAATGTCAAGCAGACTCCCCGCTGAGTGCGGAGCCTGATGCCGGGCTTCATCTACAACCCTGAGATTGTGACCTGAGCCTAAATCAAGAGTCAGACCCTTAACCAACTGCGCCAACCAGGCGCCCCTGTAGAAGCCATTTCTCAGAAAGGAGTAAAGGCTTTTTCTGGTCAATGTCTCTATACGATGAAAATGGCCTTGCTTTTTGGGATCCAAGTATATGATGGCATTTATGCATTTTTAAGCTTCATTCACCATAATTATCCTTTGTCAAAATATCTCGTTTATGAGGCTAGTAACTCAGGCTGCTCCTGAGTGGAACATTGTGCTTGCTGCCCCCCCCGGCCCCCAACCCCCAGCTGCTTAATTAGGGAATTAAATTTTTCTAAAGACTTTTAGTTCCCTGAGTTTAATTGACTGAGATTTTCCCTAATTTTGCAATATTGGTAATAAGTTTTTCAGCATGATTTAGCATTTGGAATTATTTAAAGCCAGCATTCATATTAAATGGAATGAACTTATCACTTTCTATGCTAATGTTTTATAGCCTTGAAAGAACCAAAATGACATGAAGGTTTTGCAGATTGATTTTGGACATCATTTTCGCTTTCATTTGGAAAAATATTAGCACAATTTCCCAGCATTCTATTGATACATGCATTAGGTCCAGGTAGTAGTGACCATATATAAGTTCTTTCATGACCCACTTAAATGCTGTACAATTTAGTGCAGCAGAAGGTGCCACTGGGAATATGTTGTGGTTGTTTACTTTCTGTCTACCCCTTTCCCCAGCTTCCACCTGAAATACACACACATACACACCCCAAATCTTTGTCCTGTTTGTGCGGCATAACCGCTAGTATAGGGAAGAGTCTGTCAAGGAGCAGAAAGAACAAGAACAGTGGTATCCACTGTGTTAATATATCCAAGAAGAAACACTAGGATCAAATTTTAAAATTTGATCACCATACAGACTTTTTCTTGAGGGAAAAGAGTTGGATTGTCTGAATTTGGGGAATTGGAAGTCAATATTGTGGGTAACGACAGCTACATTACATCGCTCTGGTATTTGTGTTTTCAGATCACTTGGAGATTCTCATTCCCTCCAATACGACCCACGTTGCCTCCTCTGGGCCACGCTTGTGATCACGGCCTAACACTGGTATTTATGAATTCGACTAATCCCTTTCTACCACCTCAATGGACAGTTCCTTTGATATCAGTGAGTCCAAGCGTATTATCACATGTGCTGCTGTGCAGTCAAGCACACAAATTTTAGAGCCGGATTGCTTCTTTCTAAAAATAAGACTTCACGGTTACTAACAGTGGGACTTGGGGCAAATTACTAACTTCTCTGAACTGCATGTTCTTTGAAAAAAAATAAGATTAATAAAATTGCCTATCTTACTTAATTTTGTGAGAGCGAAATGACATAAAGCATCTCCATCAGGGGCTACGCAGGTAGGGTCATCAGGAGGCGGAAACCACAGACAGGAGTTCATAGAACAGTTGATAATGAGGTGTCAAGTTGCTGAATGAATGACCAAAGGGGCAAAAGAGAACTGTAAGGTGTCACAGAGGTGGCAGTTGAAGGCAGCTACCACCCCTGGGGCCGGGGAACAAAGGGAAGAATTTGGGATTATTAAAATTTAGAAGCTTAAAGGAAGGACCTCAGGGAGCTGAAGTTTAGACCTCTGGTGTCTCTGGGGGGAGTGCGGTGAGGCTGATTCCGCAAATGCTGGGAAAACCGAGAGCTAGATCCAGTCTGGAAGTAAGAAGCGCTGCCACCAATGGGAACAGGGATCAAACAGGAAGCAGCAAGAAGGAGACAGGAAAGATCACACCTGTCCTTCCTCCTCCAGCCTTGCAGAATCCTGACCTACCCTGCTCTCTCTTGGCTGATTCTGGAAGGGAGCGGCTGACCAACTTGAAATGTGATTTGCAGAATCCCAGATATAGAATTGTAGACTGGGGATATATGAAAGAGAGGCTACCAGTTCTACCATCTCTGCAGTTCATTTCCATGAAATGAACAGGTCATATATTCCTGCCTTTTTTGCATGCCTGGTAATTTTTGGATGCCCGACATTATGAATGCCATATTGTAGGGTGCTAGGTTTTACTATGTATCTTATAGAGCGTTGGATTGTTTTCCTGGCACATAATTAAGCTAAGTGAGGGTCACTTTGAGTCTTTTGAGGCATGGTGTTAGGTTCCATTGTGGCAAGCCAAGAGCAGCTCTTATTCTGGGACTGATTGAACCCTATTCCTAAGGCAGGGCTTCAATCCAACGCCTGTGTATTTCAAGGTCGTACCATTTCCGCTGGTGGGAGCAAGAACGATTTCCAGTTCTGTGGGATCGCCAGGAATTGTCCAGGGGCTCTTTCCCCACATTGGGAAGTTTCCTCCACTTTGGCTTCAGAGAGTATTTTTTGCCCAGATCAGTATTCAGTCCAACGCACAGGGGAACCCTCTGGGGCTCTCTCACTGCAGTAATCTCCTCTCTGCTAACCAGTCTTGCAAACCTTGGGCTCCCTGGCACCCCCTGGAGAAAGCAATGTCCTCGTGGTGTTTTTCAGGCTTCTAGGGCATACCCACTCCAGCCCTCTATCAAACCTTGGCTGGCATGAGATGGGACTCTGTGCAAGGTGATGTTATGCAATATCCTGTGTCAGTGGATCAGATACTCTTTAAGCCTCCAGACAGTGGTGCTGGAATTGGATAGATGGAGGCCTACAGATGGTAGCAAAGGAAACTCACATCAGAGTATATGCCTGTTCCAGTGAAGATGAATGACTGTCTCTTCCAGGGTAGAAGGGGTCTAAAGATGTCAGCTTGCAAACAAAGGACTGGCTGATCTCCTTGAGGGATGGTGTCATATCAGGGGCTCACACCTTCTGATCCTCCTTCTTAATAAAGAAGGAAGAGGACCCACTTGCCAGATCAATGACCACATACCATGTACCTGAGGCTACGTTGATCTCCTTTGGTAGAGATACCGTGTCTGGAACGGCAGTTGCAATCTGGGCTGCTGTCTGGTTGGGATTGCTCAACTCTACTGACATCTTCCAGGGTCTGTCTGGCTTCTGTAGAGACCAGACTGGTGAGCTAAATAAAGATAAGTTGGGAACCACCAACCTGGCATCCTTTTGCTCTTTGAGGGTGGTGCTGGCCTTTGCTATTCCACTGGAATGTGGTATTGGTTTTTATGATCGTTTTGGCTGAGGTAGGGGCAGTGTCAGAGCTCTTACTTGGCTTTCCCCACGATGAAAGCTCTTATGCCATAGGCCATGGATCCATTGCGGAGATTCTGCCAACGGCCAAATATGTCTATTTCCCACGTGGACCCACGTTGTGTTGTACAGGACTCCATGTCCACTCGCTTCCTTATACTCCTACTTGGACATAGAGACTGGTGCTTTGAGTTCCCAGTTTCCACTTGCACCCTGGATTTGATAGTCCTCTAAATTTTGGGGGGGTTCTCTTTTTTATTGGGCAGTTACTCAAGAAAATGGTCATGGACCCTTCCGAGGAATAATTGGAAAAATTAATACTACACACTACGGCTATGATGTTGGTGGGTCCTTTCCCCTGGAGACCTGGCCCCCTTTTTGGGTGATTGCTTCTGAGTCTGAAGACTGGCTCAGATTGAAAACTGGACAGGGAATCTTGACTTTGTATTGGGATGCCTGCCCTTAGCCTCTTGATTATTCACCTTCAGTTTCTCGTACTGATTTGTGTAGCTCCTCGTATAGGTGTGTTTGTGTAGATTCGGATTTCTCATCCTCAGCACATTTTGCCCCAGATGATTCTTTGTTGCAGGAGATTGTACGTAATATTGTAGGAAAGTTAGCAACGACTCTGGTCTCTACATACTAGGTGTCATAAGACTCTCCCTGATCCAATGCTGAGACACTCACAAATATTTCCTCCTAGTTGTGACACCTCAAAATGTCTGCAGACATCGCCAGTGTCCCCTGGGTTGTTCCTCCTTTGAGAACCACAAGTTGGGTTAAGCAAGGCCCTTGTTAGTGGCCCCTTTATCCTGCATCTATGGACACGTGTTCTATTAGTATCTATCAACACAGCGCTCTATGAGTCAAGCCCACCGGCTGCCCTCAGACCTCCCTGCTCATTTTGATTATTGCACCTACATGCTTTCAACGGTTGACTGTTGCCACTAGGCCTCTGTTATTTCTGGGTCCTATCATCCCTATCAGGAAGCCTGGTTCTGTATTGGCTTCCCCTACCACCAGTCCTGGCCCGAGGAGAATAGATACCACTGAGCCACCCATTGATCCTGCAGTCCCTCTCACCAACACATTCCTTGTCGCTTTGGTGAAGGCAATGCTCTCACTGCGTATTTTTCCAGAATTATAAGGTATATCCACTCTGGCATGCCCTCATCTCTGAGCCTTTTGATCCCTTCTTCCACTTTTCGCCGTAGCAGTTCTGACATTTCTACTTCGCTCAGTGTGAACCACCACTTTCTGCAAGATTCCAAAGCTATCCTAGCAGCTTGTTGGAACCATCTCTTGGGGTCTTGCCTGGAACGATAGGTGTTATATCATAGGATAGTTTTCCTGTATCAACAAACATTCTCTTGTCCAACTTTATTTTCTGCCCCCACCTGTGGCTTTCTGCCTTGATCCAACACTCAGAACCCAGCCATTCTCATCTTGGCTTCTGCCAGTACGTGTTGGCCAAGCCCTGCAGCTTCCTTTAGGTTCTTCCCTTCCCAGGCTCAACACTTGTGCCAGCTTATACCGTGATTGAACTCTAGGTATGAGTCTGGCAGTGAGGAGGGGAGGGGAGGCAGATCTGGGATAGGCATGTACTGTCTTGCAAGACAGAAGCCTCTGTATCATCTTCAAGTACCAAGAGCACTAGCCTTCAGCAGGGAGGAGGAGGCCAGTGCTGTAGGCTTGGGGTGATTAGAGAGATCTGGGCGTTCAAGATATTCACATGCATCTACCCATGACTCAGGATCTCCCCCACCCCCCAACCAGACCCTGACTTTGACATCGATTAGGAGAACTTGACTTCTCTGACGTTTGGCTACACTGTGGTTAGTCTTGGACCTGTTCCTCGGCTTTTTCTGCTGTAGCCACAAGACATGAGAATTTCTGTATGCTCCTCAATAGGCCCTGGGTTTCACACACTTCGTCTTCAGTTCCTGGCTAATCCCTCTCAGCCTTGCCTTATTTTCCTCCACGGCCTTGACTTGCCCAGCAACAGCCTTCTCATTCCGTTGTCCTTATAATTGTCGTTCCCACCTACTTCTCGAGTGGCTCCCTGGGCAGAGGGGATTTGGGCTGTGATTCTGGCAGAACAAATGCCTCGGTTGACCCCACAGGAAGTGTTAGAGCTGCAGTGGGTGCCCCCACAGAGCCATCCCTTTTTGGGCGCATAACTGACAGAAGTGCACGTGGGTGGTCACCTGGATGGCATGATGACTTTGAGCAAGCAGGGCCCGTCGGCCGAGAGCAGCCTCCCCAGGACAACTGAGTCCAGCACCAGCACCAGCACCAGCACCCAGCATCCTGGGAACGAGTGCTTCAGTCCTGGGAGTGTGGGGGCCCGGGGGCTCCACTAGAGTGTCCTCTAGAGAGAACCTCAGCCACAGGCCAGGTGCCCGAGTCTGCTCAGACTGCCATGGCGGAAGGCCACAGACATTTGTTTCTCACAGTCCTGGAGGCTGGAAGCCCAAGATCACGGAGCCAGCAGGGCTGGTTTCTCCTGAGGCCTCTCTCCTTGGCTGGTGGATGCTGCGTACTCCCCGTGTCCTCACGTGGCTGTATCCCTAGTGTCTCCTCTTTCTATAAGTACACCAGCCCCATTAGAATAGGGCCCCACCCTTAGGACCTCATTGAACTTATTAATTATTTCATTAAGGCCCACCCCACATATGGTCACATCGGGGGTTAGGGCTTCAGTGTGCGAATTTGGGGAGACACTATTCAGCCTATAATACCGGACCTGTGGGCTGGCTCTGCAGATCACTGATTTGAAATTTTGGGAGGAGTTGCTGAAGAGTGAATCGGAGGAGTTCACCTGTGTAGGATGTGAATGCAGGGAAAATAATTAAAAACTCAACAAAGCACCCTTCTGAGAACTGTCGCGGCTGCTGAGTGCAGAGAGCCCTCCCAGCGGGACGTGGCCTTCAGCAATGGGCCCGGAATCGAGGCATTGGAGACGGGGCTCTCTGAACGCAAACACTGCTGACCTTTTCATCAAACAGGGAGCTGCAGAGGGTGACACGCGGCTCTGGGAGCTTTCCAGGCAGACCTTATCCCCAGGACAGCCTTGGACCTTTAATTGAGCTAAAAGGAACTGCAGGTTATAAGGTGACCTTTTCATCCACAAACAGGGAGTAATTTAAACCTGGAGAATAGTACCAGCTTCCGGTGAGACTGTAGCACTTGACGTGGGAAGGGAGACAAGACAGGTGCCCAGAACCGTGGCAGGCGGATTGGACCCATCCGTGTCTGTCTCCCACACCCTCCCTTCTTCTCAGTGCCCGGTGACTTTTTACAGAAAACGTGACCTCGCAGAGTGCCAAGGTGGGGTGGAAATTGCATGTGTAAACACAAGTTGTTTTAGGAGAGTGTGAGACATGGAGGGGGAGGCAGAGAGGGGGAAGGAGGGAGAGCACTTGGCAATAATGGATTTTCAGTACCTCTGAGAAATAATAAAATGTACACATCCGTTATGCAGAGTGCCCAGTTAAGGGTGATGGAAGAGATGGGGAAACGCCCGTGTGGGACAGGAATGACGAGCCAGGGGCAGAATAGCAGCTGTATAATATTGTTTGCTAAAACCTTGGGAAGTCACAGCCTATTATTTCTGTGAATCTGTTTTTTTTTTTTAAGTCAACAAGACACAGTAATCAAGGTTTAAAACAAGTCCATTTATATATATTATATATATATTATTGTTTGAAAAAGCTAGCTTAAAATCTGACAACATAGAGATTATTGAAATATCCTGTTTTCTCATTATTATTATTTTCATTTCATTATCATTATTTTTTATAAATCTGCTTTTTTTTAAAAAGATCTTTATTTATTTGAGAGAGAGACAGAGATAATGACAGAGATAGCAAGACAGAGAGAGAGAGAGCGGGTGCAGGAGTGGGGAGGAGAGGAAGCAGGCTCCCCACTGAGCAGGGAACCCGATGCGGCGCTCGATCCCAGGACCTTAGAATCATGACTTGAGCTGAAGGCAGATGCTTAACTGACTGAGCCACCTAAATGCCCTTCTTTTCTCATTTTTAAAACAGAAAATTCTTTTATGTTGGCTTTAGAAGCTGAAGCTTTTAATTTTGTAGGGTAAAAAAAAGAATTTTTTTTACATAGCAGACTCCACACTCAGTGGCCGGTAGAAAGCTTACTTGTTTGGAAGTGGTTTTGACAGCTAACTTGGTGGGGGGAGAAAGGACAGGGTGGGGTGGCCTCACCCTCTTTCACAAGGCTTAAAGTCCAGGAGGGGAGAGACAAGACTTGTGCAAGCGAGCACACACCTGAATCAGCATTGGAACACACAGATGCTTCTGGGAGAGGTCCACAGAATTACGCTGCATTTCTACATCTGTAGATATAACCAGAGTGGCTTCCGGGCTCTGCGCCACGTGACATCCAGAGGTTGGCAGAGGGCTAGATTCTGTTAAGCGGATTAAAATTAAAGGCAGCACGAAGCAAGGTGGGGGATCAAAGGCAAGAGCCTACTGGGTCCACCCTTTAGGGTGGGGAATGCTGAGCCTTTGGGGTGGGGGCTGCATAGACACCCAGGCTCTGCAGGAGGCTTCTGTTTAGGGGGCAGTGAAGGCAGAAGGGAGGGAGGGGTGTAGCCACTGATGTTGGGCCATGAAGCCTCCATTCTAGGAGGATGACTGCATCCTCCCTTGGTCCAAGCCTTCCATGATCAGGGATGAGGTTTGTGCTGCGCCTGCATGTGGCGGCACACGGAGCGGGGGAGAAGCAAAGGTGGGAAAATGAAGCAAGAGGTGGATGCTTTAAAAGCCCCTACACCCCCCAAAATTATACATAAATGATGCATTTGGTATAAAAGTCTGATGAAAAGCCCCAGGTCATCGATATATAGTGGCCCTATAAATAACCCTAAAGGGGGATTTTGAAAGATTGCTTGGCTCAAGTCTGTACCTTCAGGCTGGATCACACTCCCAAGAAGACGAAAATAATCTACCCATATTATATATATATTTTTCATAAATTACAGAACCCTATGTCTGTAATTTAATTCAGCAAGGTTGGGGCGCCTATGTGGTTCCGTCGTTAAGCGTCTGCCTTCGGCCCAGGGCGTGATCCCAGAGTTCTGGGATCGAGCCCCACATCAGGCTTCTCCACTGGGAGCCTGCTTCTTCCTCTCCCACTCCCCCTGCTTGTGTTCCCTCTCTCACTGGCTGTCTCTCTGTCAAATAAATAAATAAAATCTAAAAAAAAAAATCCAGCAAGGTTGAAGTATTCCCCAAGATCTAATATGTGAAGCTGTAGATCGAATTCCCTTGAAGTTCTTTCAAAATTTATTTCTCAGCTCAATATATTTGTTGTATATATTTTTGCTTAGGTTGGCGGAGGCAAGATTTTACTATTTCTGTATCACCAGCGCAGGAGATGAGACACTGAGGAATGGAGAGGCTTTGCCAAGGTCATCTGGAAAACCATTGTTCATGTCAAAGACTCAAGTTCTAACCTTCCTGTTCGTGACTCCATCTACCGTGTCATATACTGGCTACTATGAGTCATAGAATAGGCCACACAGATTCTAAAAGGAGGTAGAGGGAGGAGAATGGGCAGGAAGCAGGAGAAAATCTGGAAAGTTTGGAAAGAGTGAGGGAGGGGTGTGTGTGTGTGTGTGTGTGTGTGTGTGTGTGTGTACATGCATGTGTATTTTATCACTGTTTCAAGCAATGATTCTCAAACTTAACTGCTCATCAGAACCACCCGGAAAGGTTTAAAGACCATCCATTTACCATCCTTGTCCCTTGGGATTCCAAGATGAGGTCCAGGGAGTCTTTGCAACTCTTGCTTTCGTGGCTGGTCTTGTGGGCGCGCCATTCCTCCAAGACGATGGGTGGGGCTGGGAGCTGTGGTCTAAAGGCCCACCTGCTGCGGAATGATGGAAGGAGCACTCGGTGCTCAAGTGCCCGTGCAGCTGGCCCCCAAGCAGACGTGGAACCAGGACTGTGAGGTATGAACCCCCGGATGCATCCCGTGTAACCCATGGGTGCTGATTTCCCACAGCTGCTCAGTTCTCTCTCTGTGGCCAGACTTACCTTTGCTTTACATTTGAGACAGGCAGCTCCCCAACTCATTAATAGGAGATAACAGCGTTACGAAAGGCATCCCTTGGGAAATTAACAGGGTTAAGCTGCATGCCACATGGCAAATACCGATCAAATTCACCTTAAGATCCTTCTATGCTTCCCCTAAAAGTCTTCTCTGACACTTGGCATCTGTATTAGTTTCCTGGGGTCGCCACACCTAAGTGCCACAGGCTAGGTGATTTCAACGATAGAAATTATTTTCTCACTGTTCCGGAGGCTGGAAGCTGGAAGATCAAGGGTTGGTTTCTCCTGAGACATTTCTCCTTGGCTTGTAGATGGCCAACTTCTCCCCATGTCTTCACAGACTCCTCCTTCTGCGATGGGTCTTAATCTATTTTTCTTATATGGACGCCAGTCCTATTGGATTAAGATCTACCTATATGACCTCATTTTAGCTTACATTCCTCTTTAAGGCCCTATCTCTAAATACAGTCACATTCTGAGGTACTGGGGGTTAGAACCTCAATATATGATTTTTGGAGGGGACACAGTTCTGCCAATAATGTCATCTATCTTCCTTGTATAGGCTTTATGACCCCCTGATTTTTTCCAAACAATTGCACGCTCTATGCAGCAAAGCCACAGCCCAGCCTGGACACTCGTTCTGGCCCGACCCCTGGAAACTCTACCAACTGTTCACTGCTCCTCAAACCTCCAGCTATTGCAAATTGATATACGCATCTGTGCCCTGAGAAAATCCATGTCTGCACCACAACCAGGCCAGCAGAGCACAGCACACTGGCCCCCTCCGCCTTAGCATAGCCCGCAAAACCACATCCTGTCTGGATTGTGTCTGGGAGGTATCACTGTCCACCTCCAAGCACAGGGTGCTCCAAATCCCCAACCAGGCTGGGGAAGGTGTGGTTCAGCTCTTCACGCAGAGCAGCGAACGCTGCTCCCCTTCCTGTGGTCGGCTGTGCCTCGGCTGACCCGTCCTCCTTGGTCTCCCAGTCCTCACCACCGGGGGAACCCCAAAGGCAGCCTGTCTAGACCCGCTCATGTGTGAGACTGGGGACAGGGAGGGGAAGGGGAGTGAGAGGATGCTGTCAGAATGTGCGGACAGGCAGATTCTCGGTTTGCAAAAGCTTCCTGTGGTTGGGATATATAAATATGTGTTTATATATATCGTCCATTTCTGTTTCTCTGTGAAATGGGAGTTATTATAACGAATAGACGTATCCTCCCATTGAAAGGGAACTTTCTATAGACACGTTCCCATGGAAAGTGGCTGTAAATTGAGAAGATTGGTTCGCACAAGCCGTGGGAGTCCCGTGCTTCTTGCCCCTTTGTGTTTGTGCTTGCTCACGAGCACACCACAGAGACAAGGGCTCTGGGCCAGGGCTCCCTGCCCAGGCCTCCGCGGGCAGCCTCTCGTCGCTGGTACCCATGTGGGGATGCCTGTCATCGCTGGTACCCATGTGGGGATGCGTGGCCTTCCACTCACCCAGGTGGACCTGAGAAGGGAGTTGAAAGGAGAAGCCCCCATAGCAATGGCAGGATAGAAGCCAATGGAGGGAATCAGAAAACACCTGAGCTTAGTGTTGGTTCTTCCTGCAGCTGTCGACCGAGTCTCCCCATGTGGGGGATGGGGGAAGCCCCCCGGGGAGGGGGGCATCTGAGTAAGAACGACCCACTTGCTCATGTATTTAGCCACATGAGCTGTTTGGTAGCTGTCCCTTAGATGTGCTTATGTCTCTGGTAGGTCAACTGATGAGTGACTTGTCATCGTTCGGAGTATCTGCCATGATGCGGCCTCACTGTTCTCCAGCCGAGGCTCCCGCTTGAACGTGAGGCCGAGCTGAAGCTGGCGAGTTGCAGGAGTGTGTCCTGACCGGCCTCCGGCCAAGGAGATGGGCAGCAGCACAAGCCCCCTGCTCTTCACCAGCCACGATCCCAGCTGTGAAAGTCAAGGCTCACTTCGATGCTGGGAAGACTCTTCGGCATCTCCTGAGTCCATGCAGAAGGACTGAACCTCATTACAGAGAGGCTGCAGGTGGCAGCAAGGAAACCATTAGTGGGGTCCAGGGTCCCGCCCACGTCCTCTTCCTGATGCTGTTGAGGTTGTGACAGCACAGATCGGGCTGGGGACCTTCTCTCTCGTTAAGAGTGACTCTCCAAATCCACGTCCCAGAGCTGCGGGGACCTCCCAGCAAGGAAGGACGTGCCCAGGGTAAGCAGACTGGGAGTCCCCTCCAAAACGTTCCCCCAAAAGGCTGAGATCTGTGCCACAAATAACAGGGTCGGTTGCAGCTCCTGGAGGAGAGCAGGGGCTGCCGTTTTCTAGAACCGGCCTTCCTTCGAAAAACAAACCTTTCCATTGACATTGTAAACATACTTTCTGTGAATCCAAATCCTGTACCCTTGAATTAATAAGCAATGGCGAACCCGTGATGATCTCTGTACCTCTGACTTTGACCTTTAAAAAAAAAAAAAAAAGAAATCTAGCCTTTCCTTCTCTCGCTGGCGGAATTTGGAGCAGAGACCTAGCTGGCTTCCCGCTTCGTTCCACTAGGTGGCCCCTCGTGCTCTCAGATGTCTGCGAGGAGTGCAGACAGGTGAATGAATCTCATTGGCTTACGGGAGGCATGATGCCACCGGGCAGCCCTTTTTAAGAGAAAAGCCAGGACCGGTGGAAGAGCGACCCCTGAGCAGCGTCCTGGGAGCTGAGCACGGAGCGGAGCACAGGGATCCCGGAGCTGCGGTGTTCGAGCAACATGAGTGAGGTGAGTGGCTCTGTAACTTGCAGAGGGAGACTTGGGGGTGAGAAGGGACGGGGCCACAGCTGGTCTCGGGAAGTGTGAAGGGTTTCCGAGGGGCGATGAAGCGCAGATCAGCCCCTGTAACTGCTTGGAGGGCTGACACTGTTGACATCTGGGTTGGTATGGCAAGGGCAGACCCTGATTCAGGGCGCAACTTTTAAAAATTGCCTTGGAAAGAGAAAGGGATTCATTGTGTGCTGCTGATTTCATTGTGACTTTGGAAAGTGCTTCGGGGGGTGAGACCTCCCGAGAGAAAGCTGGTTGTCGTGGTGTCTCCGGAGGTGTGCGCGGCTTCCCCCTGGTCCTCGCGTGTTTGCTTTGGGGGATACCTTGCAGAATGTTGGCAGGCAGGCCGTCTGGTGACAGTCAGGCGTGGGAGAGGCAGGGGAAGGATTTCACGCACGGCCGTGTGGAAGCACAACTATCTGCAGTTGGTCAGAGCACCGGTGAAGGGGGCAGGTCGGCAGGTCGGCCGGACCCTGACAAATCTGCGTGTGGGGGCGGGGCTGGGAGACAGGGCAGCCGTGGACGGAAGCCCGCGACCATGCTCCGTGGCAAGTCCCTTCCCTGCGTGTGTTTCTGTAGAAGAGATTTTGTTGGGGCAAACTGATAGCTCATTTTATTTTAAAAAGATCATGTTCTCTTTCTTTCTTTTAAATGAGGCAGGTTTGGGGGTGTACAAGCCACCCCCTAATTCAGCTCAACGACCGAGACAAGTCCATTTTCAGGTCCTTTGGGTCGGCACTTAAATAATCACTTTTAAAGACCTTTCATCTTCTCTTTCTTTTTTGACAGATGGGTGACCCTTTTTTTTGAAGTCTAGAGTAAAATTAACTTCAGAAATAAGAGGCGCCTTCACTACGTTTCTCTCTCTGATGGGTGACTTTTGACATAAACACGACTGGAAGAAGGAGGGGGCGGAGCATCTGCGGTTTAGGAATGGGGCTGGGGACGGAGTGAGGACCAGGGAGTGTGGGAGGAAGGTGGGAAGGCTGGGAGCCTCAGTGAGCCAGCGCACCTCACTTCTGCCTGTTCTCAGCCCCCAGCTCAGCGTCTAGGGCTCCACTCGTGTTACCTCATTTCCCTCCCTAAATCCTGTGAGGTGGGTGCTAGCATTATTCCCAGCTGACAGATGGGGACACTGAGGTACAGAGAAGTTCAAGGTCAGCTGGTTCCGTTTTGGCGGGTAGTGAAGGGCAGGACTCAGGCTGCGTGGCGGGCCGCCGGGTGGATCGCAGGGTCCAGAGTGCGTACAGAGCCTCTGAGCCCTGGGTGCCACCGGAGTAGGGGAGAAAGAGGAGCTGGGGTCTGAAGCAGAGACAGGGCAAGGAGGACTCCCCCACTCCGGGTCCCGTGGCTTTCTGCTGGACTCCATGAGGTTTCAGAAGCATCTCCCCTGTATCAGCTCACTGGGGTGGAGAGGGTCTGTAAATATACAAATTAACAGTTTCATAGAGGAGGAGTCAGAAAACAGTAGAGCACTGAGGGGCCCTTCTTCCATAGTTCACTGTCCTGGGTTCTTTTGGAGGGATGGTGCTCTTGCTGGCTCCCCTCCGGCTGTCACCCCATCTTCAGCCGGGGCTGGTGGCCGGCATCATACATGTGAGCTTTCCAGAATGCCTCAGCTCGGTGCTGTTCACCTAACTCTGGGTCCCCAGGGAGAAAGCAAACGTCCCAGAGCTCAGCCCATGATTAGGGTCACAACCTCGTTTCTGCTGGAAGTGAAATTAGGGCAGCTCTGCGGCCGCGCCCTGCCCCCCGCCCCCCATTCCCTCTGACATGTGAGCTGGCTACTGCAAAAGCTTCCTTTAATGTTGATGGAATCCTGCGGGATGCACACCCAGCTCCTTTGCCTCCCTTTGCCCCCACCACACCCCTTCCAGCTCCCTCCTCCACCGTTTTTCCATCCTGTCCCTCCTGCACCCAGGCCCCCCTCGGTTACATGCAGCCCTAGTCCTCTGGCCACCAGCTGGCTGACCAGCTCTCTGGCTGGTCCCCAAGTTTCTGGGTGTATGTCCCTCAGAGAGTGGGAATTTGTCCTTTCGCTAAAACTTAAATCTGCTTAAAACATTTAATAAAGTGGAACAGTAGCTCCTTTCTGGGTAGAGCACTGAACGTCTCCCCACCCCAAAGCTTTTCCTTAGTTGGTTGAATTACATGCGGCTTCTTGTTTTAATAGCTCTCAGGCAGGGATGGATTTCAGAGGATCGTTTACTTACTCGTGTATCTAATTACTGCAGGGGGCCAAAGCAATGGATTTTGTCAGGCTTTCCTCTGACTTCAGGATTTGTTTGCAGCTGGTGGGCAAATAGCGCCTGCCCCAGCTGGCGGGGTTGGAGGCCCGCTGCAGAAATCCCCGAGCTCACAGCTGCTTCCTTGGGCCATGCTGGAGCTGGGCTGGGAGCAGAGGCCCCCAAAGGGCCAGATGCTCCCTGGGTGGGCCCTACTCCTCCACCTCTTCTAGCTTTTAGGGGGAAGGCGGTGAGGGGTGGGGACTCGGGGCCTGAGCTGGCTTTCAGCTGGGTGACTCCATGACACAGTGTCATCGCTATCCCCCGTGACAATGCTTTTTCAGGGAATGGTGATTGAAAAGAGGAGCTCAAGCATAGTGAGGAAAGTCAAGTCCAAATTTAGGGCACCGAGAGAGTGGATGTGGTTCGTGGCGGTGTCCAATTTACATTTCAGGATTAAAGTACGTTGGATGGGCCTGGAGATAATTTAGTAGGGATCAAAATTCAGGTTAAGGATTATTAGTTGGATCAGAAATCCTAACCAGCAAGGCTGAAGTTTGCAAAGTCCTTCTCTTCTCTCTCTAGCTGGACTCCCGCACAGGAGAAGAAAACATTCCCATTGTTGAGCCACCAAATATGAGTCCCGTGAACAATGACAGTCAGTCCCATTTTCTAACGTGGGTGTGAGTTTTTAAGTTGCTCTTCAAAAGAACTTATTCAGGAGAGCCAGGAGCAAGTTTTTAATGCAATGAAGGCAAACGTTTGGAGAATCAATTTAAAAAATGACACCCACCATCACCCTATTTGCGAGGGGGTGGGGGGAGCCCCTGTTGCATAACGCCTCGGTTGACAGCTGTTAATTAGACCTGAGACCCCTTCGAGAAAGCATCTTCCTGTCCCCGCTCTTTTCTTGCACAGTCTTAGATGGGATGTTGAAACTTGGTGCCAGGGTTACGATCCTTTCTTCCATCCAGACACTGCCCCTGAAAGGACTGTGCCCATCGGAGGCATGGCGGGAACACACCGAGGACGTTTAAGGGCAAATCTTTAGACCCACACGCCTGTCCTTAGCACAGCATCAAAGGCTACTGGCTACACATTAAATCTCTAAAGAAGGAAGAGAACAGTGAACAGCATTGTCTAGAGAGAGATTTGCAAGGGGAGGGTAAGCTCACTTCAGTCTTGGGGTGGGGGCATAGAAAGGACAGGATTTTTTTTTTTTTAAAGTAGCCATTGGCTAAAAAATGTCATATGGCACTTGCTTGGGACTCAACTTGTCAGTCATCGGGGTAACCCATTGCTAAGACAAATTGTAGGAAACAGAGCTGAAATGAGAATTATCATAGTCGTGTGATTCAATATGGCGTCACAGTGAACTATAGCAAATGCTAACGGACAGGTGATCAGGTTTGCAGAGAACTGTGTTTAGACCCGTTAAGCACAGATTCTGAGGGTAATTGCATAAAATGGATTTTACAACTGGCTGAGAAGTCCTAGCAACAGAAGGCCAAATGACAATTCAATTTCTTCTGTAATTTTAACCTCATTTGGGGGTGAACCAGCAGCAGGGACACAGGAAGATCTGGCAAGATCCACGTGATTTTATCGGATCGCACCAGGTTAGGCACTCTCTCTACTCCAACTGGGAATGTTAGGTCTAGAAAGAGACCAATTCCAACTTGGGTTTCTAAGTTCAGCTTTTCTGGAGTGGGAAGAGGTCACAATTCAGCCTGGAAATATATTTGCTGGGCTGTCAGTTGTAACAGATTGCCATAGAATTTGTTCCCCCGACCCTGCATTTCACTAACGAATGGTGTGTGATTAAGAAGTCTCACTGTTTTCCTCTTTTGAATTCTAAGCATGATAGAATGCAAGATGAATTCTTTTTTAAGAAAGAAAAATTGAAGAAATGACTCACACTTGATTTTATTAAGGGTTTAGTTGAATAGTGTGATCAAGATGAAAAGGAAATACTTTTGTGGTTTGTTTTTTTTTTTTTTTTTTGGTCAGGGAAAGTGCCTTGAATTTATGATGAATATATCTCTGAGTTACTTTTTTAAAATTATAATTTCTGTGCCAGTGCTTTGTTAAAGGTGCTGTCACGGGAGGAAGGCATTCACAGTTTGTCTGTGGTCCCTCTGTCCTCAGGGTACCGGGTGCCCCATACTATTTGAGCACCTGAATAATGTCATGAGCCCAAGCCTGGGGCTTTTCATTAATTTAGAATGGCTTTCTAGAAAGGGCTTCTCACTGGGGGGTGGGGTGGGGGGAGAAAGACTTTAGAGGGTGCATACACACAGATTCATGCTGTATTTGGCTGATGGTTTTATAAAACACAGCATCCGAGCTCAGGCTGTGATTGTCCTCGTCTGCTCGGGCAGCTATAGGAAAGTACCACCGAGTGAGTGCCTTACAAACCGTAGACATTTATTGCTCACGGTTCTGAAGGCTGGAAGTCTGAGATCAGGGAGCTGGCTTGGTCGGGTGAGAACCCTCTTCCTGGTTCATAGACAGCCATCTCCTTCCTGTGTCCTCATATGGTGGAAGAAGGGACAGGGAGCAGCCTGGGGTCTCTTCTGGGAGAGCCCGCGTCCCATTCGGGAGGGCTCCACACTCATGACCTGATCACCTCCCAAAGACCCCACCTCCTAATGCTTTCAGCTTGGGGCTTAGGATTTCAGCACATGAATTTTGAAGTAACACAAACATCCAGACCACAGCAAGTACTATGGGTTACATTTTATTTATTGGCCTTATCCCAACTAGACGTGACCTTCCTTAGGACAGGAACGACTTTACATTGTCCGCAAGACCTGGCTTCTGGTCTGGCATTTGGCAATATTCCTTTCCTGGATGAATAAACGGATTTGGGGGTGTGGATTTATCAGTGGTTGTGACCAACAGATCCGACACCCTCTTTTCTTAATGTTGAGATTAGTGTCCAGACAGGTTTGGAAAAGAAAAGTTCTATCTTT
Source organism: Ursus americanus (assembly GCF_024610735.1). Classification (NCBI taxonomy): domain Eukaryota; kingdom Metazoa; phylum Chordata; class Mammalia; order Carnivora; family Ursidae; genus Ursus; species Ursus americanus. The sequence goes on from NC_142130.1 coordinate 93,999,362, forward strand.
TGTTTTTTTACTCCGGGTTTGAAACCTGGGTTTGTCATTTAAATCTTTTCAGTTGGAAATGGATACATTGTTACATACAAAAAATAAATGCTTCGTGGCCGGCAAAGAAAGAAGAAAGACTGGGGAGGATCTGGACAGAAAGAACTCTTGACATTTGGAAAAATGTCAAGGAAAACAGGGGAGCTGAGGGAGGGACAGAAAAGTCTAATATTCTATAGTTTGGGGTTGTCTCCTTTGGGACAGTTTCACTTCGGATAAGCTCTATGAAATTCACACAAAGGGAGCTGTAGCCAGAGAGGCAGAGCCCGTGAACGCCCTACAAAATGGTTTGCTGTATTGAAACAGAAAACGAATCTGACCGTGCTTCGGGGGGTGGGGTGGGGGGGGATCAGAGAGAGCCAGCCCAGATCTTTAGTGAGATAACTCCTCGCACGGAATCATGGTCGACCAGACTGCAAATCCTGGGATACTGTTGAAGGCAAAGTATATCTCGCATACAGAAAGCAAATTGCATATTCACATATTTAATTCATATTTAAAAATTAAGCATTGATTTTTATATTAACCAAATGTTTTTTTTTTGTTTTTTTTTTTAAAGATTTTATTTATTTATTCGACAGAGATAGAGACAGCCAGCGAGAGAGGGAACACAAGCAGGGGGAGTGGGAGAGGAAGAATCAGGCTCATAGCGGAGGAGCCTGATGTGGGGCTCGATCCCATAACGCCGGGATCACGCCCTGAGCCGAAGGCAGACGCTTAACCACTGTGCCACCCAGGCGCCCCTAACCAAATGTTTTAATTTATAGTTGCATGTATAAACATTTTAAGTTAATTTATATTTGACATGGAAGTATATGACAATTCATATGCAAAAAAGAGATGGATTTGCCTGTCTTCCAGGGAAACTAGACACTGAATTGGGTAACTATGCCCCATGCAGCCCAACAGCCTGTCTCTACGTTCCTATCATCCCCAGGTATTGACCGTTTACCATTTTTCATCCCATCTTTGGAACGAAGTGAGGTACAAGTAATGAGGAGGGAAATATTTTCCATTCGATTTGGTACAGGTGCCTTTCGAGCACGGATATGAGATTGGTCTACAGATCATTATTTTGTGCCATAAGCCGAGCAAGTTTACCACACCTGCCAGTGGCTCAAACCTATAAATCCAACATGCATTTCTGAGCTGTTTTACACGAACAATTCAGCATAAGTTATACATTCCAGGCATCAATCTGCCTGAATATTGTTTGTGCCCTGCAAATAGCCTGAAATTTATGCTTCAGAGTCTCCCTGAATGACTTCTCATTCCATTTCTGAAAGGGAAACACTTGGCCATGGTTATAACATTGCCAGTGGAAAAAATCTATCACCCACTAAATGCCATTATTTTATATTTTACTCTTAAATTGCCATGTTATAAATAAAGAGAAGACAAATTAGAATCATAAAGCGGGAAGATAATCACCCACAAACTGAAAACTCCCCTGCAGAACATCGAAGGGAAAAGCAGCCAAAAAGTGTGAATTGATAGTATTGAAATGAAACAATTTTCATATCACAATGGAACTAGAATAGAGAACATGGGAATCCTTTTCCCTGGAAGGTTTCTGTCCCCAGTTTGAGGACAGTCATGGGCTTTGCCGAGACTGAAATATCTCAAGTCATCCGTACTTCGATCCTTTCAGACCCAACGGTCTGGAATGCCTTTTGAATGTTAGGTTGTAAACATTTGGTTATGACTCTTTGTGAAAGCTCTTTGATAGCTGAGGTTGCATCTGGATTGGCTTGAGATTATGCTTTTCCTGCTATTACAGTCCAACCTGGAGTAGCGGTGTGGCAGAGGAAACGGCCATCTGTCCTCATAACACCACACCTGTGGCTTGGGCAACGTTCTAACAAAGTGATCGGTTATTTTAATTTTATATGATACCTGAAAAGAGGACCCCGGAGGTTGACAAGACTCATTAACATTTGTCTTAACCAAACAAGACAGTAAAAACAGAACAAGGAAATGGGTTCTCTTTTGCTCCCCAAGAATTTTTTTCCCCAATATACTTTTATGTCCATCAGGGGCTAAGTGCCACTATTTAAAAATTAATTCAGATATTATACCTGTTTTTATTTTATTTTATTACTTTGTAAAATTTTTAAGTAATCTGTACACCCAACATGGGGCTTGAACTCACAACCCTGAGATCAAGAGTCACATGCTCCACCAACGGAGCCAGCCAGGCGCCCCTCCCCCCCATACCTGTATTTAAATGGAAGATTCTGACACATATAATTTCCTAATTAAGTCACAACCCTCTTTCATCAGGGATTATGAGAAAAATATCACTTTTCTTTTCCTGAGCTTGGCAAAATGGCAAAAGTGTACCTGGGCTTTTCTTTTTTCACATTTCCTGATGCGTGTTTGATACACAGAGAAACCCGCGATGCCATGAATTGGTCAAGCAGTCTTGGTAACTGCGCTTCTTCTGATCGGATGGCTGTGGGTGAGGAGCTCGTGCTGGTGCATCAGGGTTACGTGGTTGTTGCTCTTGACGACAATGTTCATGTTCTTTTCATTCTGTGAAATTTTATGCACAGTTTTTTTTAATTGGGGTGAAAAGCATACCATAAAATGTACCATCTTACCCATTTTTAAGTGTATAATTCAGTAGTGTTAAGTTTATCTACTTTATTATGAAATAGACCTCCAGAGCTGTTTCATCTTGTAAAACTGAAATTCTACACCTGTTAGACCACAAATCCCTCCCCCAGCCCCCCTCCCTCTGGTGACCACTTTTCTACTTTCTGTCTCTATGGATCTGACTACTCCGGGGACCTCATGTACGTGGACTCGGACAGTATTTGTCCTTTTGTGCCTGGCTGGTCACATTCAGCATGATGTCCTCAAGGGTCCTCCATGTCATGGCAGGTCACTATGCAAGACTATTTCAAAGTCACTTTCCTACTTAGTGGGGAGATTAGTTTTGTTAAAGGTAGATTACATAATCCATAAATCATCCCGGAGCTCAAGGAACTGCAGTGCAGCACATGGTGATATTCTGAGAGCAAGTCACTAGTGGTGGGACTCCCATTTTTTCCTACTCACCAAGTGACAATGTTGGTATCAATCCCAATAGTGGCTATTGATAAAACCTTATTTCGTTCTTATTGATCTTTGAGCCTAGAAAGATATAAAGAGAATTTTTAAAGTTTCCTTAGCCCTGCATGGTTCTGAGAGTTAAACACCTCACAGCTCCAGAGATGCCATTCTTGCCATAGTCTGTATCAGTGGTGTCCCCTGGGGTTGTGCTGTGCACAACCTGTGCAGCTGAACCTGGTGGTCCTGCCCTTTCCTGAGAGGTAGTCACTCTGCTTAAAGACCACTGACCTAGAGAAAGACTGTCATTTCTATGGTCCTACTTAGAATTCAGAGAATTGAAGGAGACCACAGTTGTCATTTCTTTCAAAGTGGTCATTTTAAAGTAGGGAGCTGAATGCCTGAGGGCAAATTTTGCTCAAAATCACAGAGTTCCTCAAGAGGAAAAGCCAGAGTAGGGTTCACTTACTCATTTCCTATCCTATTAAATTTCTCATTTTCTGTCATATCCTGGATACAACCCAATTTCTTTTACACCTGCCCCAATTCCATTTAGGACTTGCACATGAAATCTATGAAAAACAATATTGTCCTGGATTTTTTTTTTTATTAGCCTCGAGTAAAAAAAGAGCAGCTACAGAAATCTCGACAAAGTCATCCTTTCCTCCTCCAGGTCTTCCACTTTATTGGTAGAGGCTCAAGGGTACACTCTGAGCCTCACCCCTTGTCCCAATAACACAAGGAGAGGCCGGTAAGTGTCAGCACACGGCTGCTGTGGAGTCCCTCATTGAGATCACAGTAGACTGTCTTCTCCTGCCTCTCCTGGCAGTTTCCTTGACTTTGACTTTACATCAATCCACCTTCATTTCTGGCACTACCCCCGGCTCTGTTGAGTAAGAAAGAGCATCCTGAACCCTTCAAATAAAACTCTTAAAAAAACCTTTGCTCAGGGAATGGCAGCCCTTTGTACGGTCAAAACCATTGCGTGTATCCTTGGTAATCACATATTTTGTCGGCCACGTATCCTTCTGCCTTCGAGGTTAGGAACCTTTAAAAGACAGAGACTGTATCTTCTACACTTTTCCTGTCTCTGGCACATGCCCTTCAGCCCACGTGGATGGGGAATCCGTGGCGTGTTGTACGCTCTGCTGGGTGAACGAAGAAGACATGATCCCTACCCCTCAAAGAGCTTAGAGAGGCTAGCCGGGGAGACAGAATCCCATCAAATTAACCCGACTCCAGGTCTAGTCACTGTGAACTGGTGGCAGCACTGACTAAGTCCATTGTTGCGGGAAAGAGAAGAAAGAAGGGTTCGGGGAACCTTCCCCACGGAGGCAATGCTTCCAGAAGTAGGGTCTCAGTACGTATTGACTGAAAAATAAGCACCATGGCTAACGGTTAGTCTGAAAAGTCATGAATTTTAGAACCACGTGACAATTTAGCAATCTTCACGTCCGAGGAACGGATACATATTGGTTCATATTGGTTACGATACTATCGTTGATTTTTGCTCTTGCCTGGCGATATAAATTGCTTTAAATGTGTCAGACATTTTCCCATCCTTATCAATGAATATTTGGATTCTATTAAATTATCACGTCTTCCTTTAAAAGTGCTCAGGGAGTCAAGTGTCTTTAGTACATTGGAAGCGGATTACACGTGTGTGGTCAGGAAGACATTTGGAATTGTGCAAATTGTGCATAGTGGTTCATTTTAAAAGTTCCATGTTCCACGTGTGAGAAATGCCTAAATGAATTCTGATACACCCGTAGCTTCCATCCGTGCGAGTATTAGCGTCTGTCCAGGCGAAATATTACTGCTCACGTTGTATCTCAGAGCCCCTGGTGGCTTCCTCACCATTGCTAGCAGTTTCTTCTCTTTGGAGTTTGTTCAAGGCATGGGCTCATCGTATATTTATAAGTCTGTTCTCACATATGCATAAGTCCTGTCAAAATAGAGAGATAATACAGCCCCACATCGCAAATATTATTTCTGGCAGTGTTCTATACCTCAGAAATGTGGGCTCTTTTACCTCTTCTGGAAGATGACTTCTTAAAATAGATGTAGCAATTTGTCAAGTCCCTCCACCAAATACCTCATGCGAGTTTACTGTTATCTTTTCATCTAGATTTAATCCATCCCATCTTCAAGGCGGATTCATTCTGGGGGCGTCATTTAGAGAATTTCCATGCCACCCTTTTTTGCCATGTTCTTGCTGAGAGCCGGATTTGTTGAAATTCATGTGCGAGCTCCCTGACAATTGAATTTGGGATGAGGATTTTGAATTCTCACACGACAAACCCAGAAAGGCAGGGTCGTGTAACTTCAGCGCTGCAAGCCGTGCCGTCAGGGGACCCCCGCTCTTGCTCCTGTGTCCCGTGCGTATTTCAACAAGGAAGCAAGACAGGGACTGGGGAGTCAAGCAGATCTCCCTCAGAAATGAAGCGATTTCGAGACAAGCAGCAGCTCTGTAATTGTTTGCTCCCGCCCGTCTCCGCACAAAATGTCTTTTGAGGTGACAGTAGCTCAGACAGAGCTGGACAGTCCTGGGGGAGCCCGTGTTTGAACGGCGGGGCAGGACAGTGGCACATGTGTGGGGCCCCAGGGAAAAACAGACATGTGGGAGCTCCGGGGGAAACGTCATTAGGAATTTCAAGACCGGGACACCTGGGTGGCTCAGTCGGTTGAGCGTCTGCCTTTGGCTGGGGTCATGATGCCCGGGTCCTGGGATGGAATCCCACATCTGGCTCTTTGATCAGGGGGGAGCCTGCTTTTCCCTCTGCCCCTCCCCCCACTTTGCTCTCCTCTCTCTCTCTCTTTGACCAAAAAAAAAACCAAAAAAACCCACTTTTCTCCAAAATAGAAAAAAAAATTTAAAAAAAAATTAAAAGAATTTCAAGACCATGATGACAGAGCATTAAACAAAGCTTGGGGCTTTTCTGAGCCAGAGGCCCTGTGTGATTCTCGGGTCACATGGTCATGAGGCTGGCCGTGGGTAAAGCTGGGGGCTGCCTGATTGCTTTTTAGTGGAGAGAGAGAGAGAGAGAATGAGAGCACGTGCCCTGATGAAACATTATTATCCGTTGGCCATGTCAGGGGCCTTTTATATATTCTTCCCTCACCCAGAGGAGGCTTTCAGAATGGCCCGTGCCTGCCCCCGGGAGCAAGTGGCTGGAGGGTCTTCCCGCTGAATCAGATGGAGCGTGGAGGCTGGCTCTGGGGAAGCCCACCGAGCAGCATGCTTGCACAAGAAACCAGGTGACACTGGCTGACTCCGCAGGACCGCTGTGAGCTCGCAGGAGTAGCATTGATTATAAAGCACTTGGAAAGTATACGTTTTTTAAAGACCATATAAATGCTTAACTATGACCCCAATGTGGAAAATCCGCTGCCTTCCGATTTGAAACGACTTTACCGAATGCTGGCTCTTGATTCAGATGAACGTGGCAGGTGGCCTGCTCGCCCCGAGGTACCTCCCACACTCCCGTGTTACTTCCCTGGAGGGAGGGGACATGGAGAGCAGGTGTGTGAGGCTTGTTCAATTAAAGAGACGTTTCATGCTTGGGAAGTAAAGGGTCCTCATCAGAGCAGGAGCCTGGGTCTGGATGTGCTGACGCAAAGCCAAGCAGTGGTGCGAGTGGCAGCGTTCGGATCAGCCCTGACCCAGGAAGCCGACCTTGACCTAAGTTACAGCTGGGTTTGTTTTCCAGCAGATTACATGGTCCTGGATTTTGGAGAGACTTGAAAATAAGATAGGGAGCCACTCTCCTCCATGAAGTGGGCAGAGCATGAGGCTGAGGGGGTAGGGGTTGCTGATGATGGTGCTGGGGATGCGTGCGTTTTGTTGTCCGTGGGGAGATTGTGAGAATTTTCACCTCCCCGGGGTGCAGCTGATCAGATGGCCCATGCAGCTTCACCTGGTCTTTTAATCTGTCTCAATTCACTCCTTTGAGCCATGACAGCTGATTTATGACAAAGCAATCCCCTTTCTTCCAGAAGTACACAACCTCAGGCTTCTACGTGTTCTGAAGCTATTTTCATTTTAGTTGAGTGGGGGAGAAAAGCTGGCTGCTTCTTTATTACCAAAAAAGAAAGTCTCCAGCTTCTGCAGCCTCGGAACACCTCCTCGGGGAGAAGCACGCTGAGGAGCGCAAGGTGCCATGTTACCATCTGAGCTTTAGCGCAAGGAGTCCGCACACGAGCTCGGAGCTTCAGCTTCCGTAGGACAGGTGCGCATGGAGGAGTCCATGAACTAGTTCAATGTGTGAAAAATAAATCAGACGCAGGGACAGAGGGAATTACGGAGCGAGAGCTGTCCGCACAGTCCCGGAGCCCCATTCTCACCGGCATGGGAAACACATCTGCAGGTCTGGGGTCAGAATGCACTGAACACTGCACGGTGCTTACCGGGGTCTCCGACGATCTTGTGAAGTGTGTTCACCCCATCTTTCCCCTGAGACTGTCGATTCATTTTCACACACGGAATTTTGTGTGATGTGGTGGATTTCCACAATAAGGAGGAGCAGGAAGGAGTGTCAGGAAGCACGGTCCCCACTCTGCCACCAGATGGGTTGAGACGTAAAATATCTGTGCCGTTGATGGCAGAGGGGTCATCAAAGTCAGATCTTCCATCTTCCAAGCCAATATGTCCCCCTCTAGATAGGTAAGTTGAAGCAACAGGTGTGCAGACATCCAAACCCGTCTGCCTACGTTCAGACTCCATCCCTTCCACTTCGCAGCTATAAATCCTTGGGCAAGTCACCACATCTCTCCCTCAGTGTCTCAAATTTTGATTCGTCAAATGGGAATGATTGTCCTACCCGCTTCACAGGCTTGTTGCTGCATGAGGGTTACACTGCTGCTTTGCAGAGACAGAGCCTGCTGCGTTGGTGCAAAGAAGGGAAGGCTTTGCCAAGCTTGGAAGCGTGATCTTTCTCTCAGCCCTAAATGTGGCTTCTCTGGGTGACAGGGGATTTGGCGGAGGCTCTTCCCTCTCCTGCATATTGTTTTGTTCCCTCGATGAGGAAGTCGAGTGCAGCCGTAGATCACGATCGGCTCAGCCACGGTGGAGCTGTGTGGCCGTGGCGAGTGACCATTGAGGGCCTGGATGGGTGGCTGTTTAGGGCCGGGCAGGGCAGGATTCTCCCGGCTCTGGGGGCATTTTCATTCTGTGGTCTCCGGCCTTCACTTGATCACACCCAGCACTGCGTTTTACTAGCCATCCTGGGGAAGGGATGGAGGAATAAAATGCCAGTGTCACTGCTGAAAGCAAAGCAAAGAGGTCTTTCTCCGTGGCCTCTGTAACCTGGGCGAACGTGGACTTTCTGGCCTCACGCCAGCTTCTCTGGCCTTTAAAATATAAAAGTGCCCTAAAAACAACAGGACAAGAGGAGGGACAGGCAGGCTTGTGTTTTCACAGAGATACAGTATGGGTCTCATTTTGTTCTAGAAAGCTGACCCTGCCTATTGGTCTTTCCCGTCATCACCTGCACAAGGTCGATTTGTCCTTTAATGAGTTAGTTTACAGGCTCTTCGCAGTGTCTGCCTTCACATTTATCTGTTATTGACGCTTTTCCACCTCCCTCCTTTCTCGTGGCTCGGGGCTGACTGGCTGTAGCTCTCGGGATGGGGAGCAGAGCAAATCTCTGCTGTCCTTTTCTGCTCTGTGTGGCTCTGGTAGCTTCTGTGTATGCTCTGAGAAATAGTACACGTTGGGGTATCTGTGTCTCTGTCTGGGAGCCTACTATTGTCTTTTGCTGGGTCACAGCAGGCGTCGGAGAAAGCATCTGCTCTTTGCATCAACAACCTTCATTCCGAGGATGGTCTAAGGAACCGCCACGATGTCAGGGGGGCAAAGAAGGAAGTGGGGCAGACGGAGAAGCATTTCTTTGGTGCCGTTCAGATGTGGAAGGTGGATGGTGACGTCCACATTCAAGGATCGTTCTGGCACCTTGCAAATCCCTGGGACTTCCCAGGACTGCTCGGGCACGTTAGTTCTACTCTTGCTGGGGTCAGTGGGGTGGCTGTGTCTTGGCTGATGCTTCCTTCTCAGTCTCAGCCCTGCGGGGACTCTGCAGATGTGCTTACTGCATACACGCGGCCACAGGCCAACTCCCGTCTCCCTGTCTCCCTGCTTTCCTCCCCCCTCTTCCACTGGTCACCATTGTACCCTCTTCCCATGTCTTCTCTTTCTAGAAAAAAATGCAAGCTGTCATTTGTATCAACACACAAAACACATCCACCCTGGGATGAGAGGCCCACCTGAAATTAATAATAACTAACAGAGACTATCTATGTGGGGAAAAAAATAATCACAAACCCCAGTATTCTCTCTTTACATACTCATAATAGCCATGCGAGCTACAGGTTTAATTTGATTTGATTTGATTTGATTTAATTTAATTTAATGTAATTTATTTAATTTATTTATTTTTTTAAAGATTTTGTTTATTTATTTGACAGAGATAGAGACAGCCAGCGAGAGAGGGAACACAAGCAGGGGGAGTGGGAGAGGAAGAAGCAGGCTCCCAGCGGAGGAGCCTGATGTGGGACTCAATCCCACAACGCCAGGATCACGCCCTGAGCCGAAGGCAGACGCTTAACCGCTGTGCCACCCAGGCGCCCCTAATTTAATGTAATTTATTTTAATCCTTCATGGAGAAGAAACCGAGAAGACGAAGAAGCCAAGCTGAGGTGCAAATGCACTAGGTCATGGCCATTTGGCCACATGCCAAAGTTGGGGCTCCTCCTGGTCCCCAAACTGCTGAGCCCAATGTGCTTTCAGTACCTTAACCCACTGCAAATGGAACATCATGGAGAGGCGAGAGGCAGACCTCTTTTGAAGCCTGGTTTTCCGTTACTTTGCCATCTGATTCCTTTCAGGCACCGGGCCGTGCACTGAGACTGTTTTCGTCATGTGTCGTTCTCCCAGCCCGATGAAGGAGCTGTGGTGCTGTCCGGCTTTATGGAAACAGAAACTGAGGCCCAGAGAAGCCAAGTGACCAGCACAGAGTCACACAGCAGCTAAGGGGCAGGGCTGGGAGAGTCTGGACAGTCTGATTCCGGGATTGCAGGAGACTTTCCTCACTTTTCTTTTGTCTTTCTTTAATTTTTGGTCATAGTTATAAAGGTAGAATTTGCATCTAGTAAAAGTTACCTTGTTCCGTTTATAGCTGATGAGTTTTGACACGATTGCGGTCTTGTCCTTGAGATACAGACCGTCCTACCACCCCGTAAAGTTCTCTGTGTGCCGTTGGAGTCTGCTCTTTCCTCCGCCCTTAGCTCCAGAAACTTCATTCTTCACCATCACACCCGAAATAAAAACAATCCCGATTTATGCTCTAAGCTATCCGCACCACCTGGGGAAGACCATGGTCACCGAGGCATGCACGGGTGCTTTGTACCTGACAGCTGAGCATGAGGAATGTAGGGAAATGATCAGGAGCATGAAGACGGTTTGGAGCCTCGTGAGTCACTCCCGAGGCTCACACTGCAGAGAGGACGTTCAGTGACAGCAGCTGCAGCCTGGTCTTTGAATGGGTTTCTATCCTGCTCCCTGAGTGCACATTCTGCCACTTGCTCACGGGGCCTCTTCCAGCCCATCTGGGAGAGAGGGCCAGGGAGGCTCCCTTGCCACAGAACAAAGAAGAAAATGCCTCTGGGCCAACATGGGGCCCTGCCGCGGTCCCATGCTCTGCTCCGCACCTCTTCCCCTCTCCCATGCTGGCAGCTGGGAAACCCGTGGCCCTGTGCTGGGCATGGGATTTAAATTGGACACTTATCTTCCCTCTGGCCCAGAGACAGCATCCCACCTCCATGTGGTTGGGGCTTCAGGAGAGAGTTCAGCCCATGCCTGCAGAATCGTACCCCCCAGAGAGAGCGGGGACCCCAAGGGGTGTGGAAGGAGGACACCCTCCTGTGTGCTCTGGGTACTGGAGGCTGGGGGCGCCCTCACTCTCCTCCGAGACCAGAGCTCGGGGCATCCTGGACAAGGGAGCAGCACAGCTTTCTTTGTGTGCATCTGGTTTTCGGCCCAAGTAGAGAAACATGTTGCTGTTGGCATCCCTAGTCTGCCAGAGCTGTCCTAACAAAGTACCACAGGCCGGTTGGCTTGAACAACAGAGATGTATTGTCCCACAGTTCTGGAAGCCGCAAGTCCAAGGTCAAGGTGAGTGAGAATCTGCTCCAGGCTCTCGCCTTGGCTTACAGATGACCCTCTTCTCCTTGTATCTTTGCCTCGATGCGTGTCTGTGTCCACATTTCTCCTTTTAGGAGGCCCTCAGTCATACTGAATTAGGGACCATCTTAAGGACCTCATTTGAACTTGATTACCTCTGGCAGGACCTGGTCTCCTAATAAGGTCACTTCCTGAGGTACTAGGGGTTAGTACTCGATTTTGGGAGCACACAGTTCAACAAATACCAAAGCAAATGTTGCAGTGAATTCCGCCCGGTTTGAAGGACCATTCAGAACCTTCCCTGCCACCCATTTTCAGGGAGAATTGATAGCAACCCACGTCTTACCATGACTCCTTTTTGAGCTGAATTGAATAAAGTAAACAAGGTGATTGTGTCGGCCTATTTGAGATACTTGGATTTGAAAATTTAAGGGACATGAACTCATCCTATTTTGAACTCATAAAGTACAAAACAAATCTACAAAATTAGGGGATCCACACAGATGTCATTAAAGAGTTCCTAAAGTTCCAGCATATTCCAGTAATGAAATTGTGTGTGTGGCATGTGACCATTTCTATAGAACGGAGACTTTATTTACGAACGTCCACACAGAAAAAAGATGGGAAGGAGATATTCTGGAACGTTTCATGAACTATTAACAAAGTTTAACCCTTATTAGTTGGATCATATGTAGTTTTATGCTTTCCTCCTTGTACATTTATTTTCTGAAATTTTCATAATGAACATATCCTAGTTTTAAAAATAAAAAAAAGTGTTATTTAAAAAAGAAAATTGGTACAAGAAAGGTTTTTAAGGGTGAAAAATACTAATTTAAAAATATGGGTGTAGGGACACCTGGATGGCTCTGATGGTTAAGCGTCTGCCTTCATCTCGGGTCAGGATCTCCGGGTCCTGGGGTCGAGCCCTGAGCATCGGGCTCCCTGCTCCGTGGGGACCCTGCTTCTCCCTCTCCCTCAGTCCCTCCCCCAGCTCGTGCTCTCTCTCTTTCAAATGAACAAATAAAATATTTTTAAAAAAATTTAAGTATGGCTGTAGGACAAAGTATAAAGTGAATTTCAGTAAGACAAATCACGCACAGATCCCTAAAAATGAAGGTCCTTTTGTAAACGGTCTGCCTAAACCACAACGATGCTAATTATTTCTATTACCATAAAGGTCAGGAGGACGATGCTCAGGGTGGATTGTAGCATCTGGGGTGGGGTTTCGGCCCGTGGGTCTTTCCACAGTGGGAGCGAGCACACTCGGGGAACGGGGGAGAAGTACAGAGGTTAGTGCTCTGGTCTGTGAAGGTCCCATAACTTTTTCTTTTAACCAACTACTTTTTTTAAACCTTCCAGCTGAAGTTCTCTTTTGACGTTAGTTTCTATACCTTTAGGGATTAAATTCGTGGAGTTTTAATGCTCCATTTTCAGAATGGAGAATTAGAGATGATTTAAAGTATCAGTGGCAAGAAATTAAATCTATTCTGTCCTTATCACATAATGTTGGCATGAAAGTCTCTTCTGCTCTTCAGACAAATTCAGGGACTTGGATTTGGAAGAGGCTTTTAATGATGTGCCTTTGATGTTCCCAAGAGGCCACCTGTTCAGTGATCGTGGGGGCCCCAAGCAGTCATCAGCTACCTGCTGGCCGACCCAGCCGCTCAGCCCACCTCACCGTGCCTTGGCCGTGGTTTGGCTCCACTGTTCATTTAAAGTCTGAAATTTCATTCTAGAGACTCGTGAAACTCTGTCAATAAAATGTTAACTATAATACCATAGAAACACGCATTTTTTAAAAAAATGAACACGATGAGCAAAAGAAAACACAGAGAAAGTGCTGGGAAGGGTGAACCGAGATCTTCAGGGACAGTCCCCGTCTCGATTCTGGGAAGAATCTGCAATATTCCAAACGTCATGGTCCCTGAGCGCGGCCCACACCACAGACAGGAAGATTCGTGTTTTTCCTCTTATTTAGGACCCATCTGAGAAACTGCGCGTCACGATGCTACCATTTCAGGCAAGCTAGAAACCCTGAAACCATTGGAACTATGAATATCAACCACAGCACGAGAGGAAGACAGCACCGAGGAGAAAAATTACTTACTCGAAAATGCATCACCAGGGGAGAGACGGCGTTAAGCAGCACTTGCTAACAAAAGCTTCCGAGCCACCATGGGAATGAGATGGATTTTTTCTTTCCTTCTTTTGCCAAATCTCAGCAACTACTTGGTAGACAGAATCCAAGAGAGGCCAGATGTTGGAAAGAGAGAGCAAAGTGCTTTAAAACAAAAACAAAAACAAAAACGCCTTGAACAAGTCCTTTCCCTTCTTTTAATGTAGACATGCCGTCCCCTTGATATCACTGGGTGACAGCGTCTCTGGAATACTTTGTCACCGATGGACGGGGGAGAGCAGGACGTGTGGCCATCAGGGGCCAGAGGGTATGATCTTGCCTTCTCAGACGCAGGAACAGAGACTCCAGTAAGGGATGTCCCCAGCGATGCACAGGTGGGGTGGGGGCACTGTGACTCATACTGCTTAAGATGTGGACAAGCCCCCGTGACTCCCGCTCACTCTGGTGAGCCCTGGTCCCTCACCTCTGCCCCGATCTTAGTCATCTTGGGTCCCGCTCTTACCCAGCTCATAGAGACAATTGGTTTACTCTCTGTCCGTCCCTCCGGGTGTGAGCCAAACAGTCAGAGAATGTGCGCTTCTCCCGGGGACCCTCAGCGCCCAGCCCAGTGCCTGGAACGAGTCTCTCCCCCAGGCTGAGTCCAGACCTCTGACTGACACTGAATCCATAATCTTCACTTGCACGTTGGTGAATGTACCTAATTTTAATAATCTGCTTTTGTAAGGAATCTTTTATTTCTTAGCCTGGGAGAGACCAAAACCCTTTAACTGGACTATTTTCCTTTTGCAGCAGCTGTGAGAGGCTGATGTCAGGACAGTGAGCAACCTGTTTCACTGTCACTGGATGAGTCTCTTGGGGAGACTGGGGAAGAAGGAGTGGAGAGTGGTTGGGATCCTGGGGGCCCTGCGGAAGGCCTGAGACATTTACTTGAGAAGGCTTTGTTCCCCAAGCTTATGGGGGCTTTGGAAGTGGTGACCCTCTAGTCGAATCATGTCACTAAGTTAAATATCAAGCCAACAAAGATACGGTACAGATTTAGACCATTTATTTATTTATTTATTTATTTATTTATTTATTTATTTAAGCGGTAGAGTTTAGTCATTCATCAGTCACATATAACAGCCAGTGCTCATTCTATCACGTGCCCTCCTTAATGTCCATCACCCAGCTACCCCATCCCCCACCCTTCTTTCCTCCAGCAACCCTCAGTTTGTTTCCTGGAGTTAAGAGTCTCTTATGGTTTGTCTCCCTCTCTGTTTTTAACTTATTTTATTTTTCCTTCCCTTCCCTCATGCTTGTCTGTTTTGTTTCTTAAATTCTACATACCTGTGAAGTCAAATGGTATTTGTCTTTCTCTGATTGACTTATTTCACTTAGCATAATACCCTCTAGTTCCATCCACATCGTTGCAAATGTCAGCGATCATTCTTTTTGATGGCTGAGTAGTATTCCACTTAAACACTACATGTGTGGCTTCAGAAAGTGTCCTCAGACCGTCACTTGGACCTTAAATTTAACCTGCTAAAATTCATTTCACATTCCATTCTCTTCAAACTTCTGGAATGAAAAGTAAATACCTGATAACGGGAACCCTTGTCTCATCCTGATGATGAAACAGTGTGTTGTGGCTGAATGATTTTCCAAGGACACACAATCTGTCCGGCGTTCTGAGTTTGCACTGATGCAGAAGGAGGTTTTGGTAATTTGGTTTCATCTACAACATATGATTAACATACCCAATTTTACAAGTGTTGATGGCAAAGTATGAAACCTGACCCCCCCCCCGCAGTATTCTGGAAGTCATGCAATAAGAACTCTCAAAATGACAGCACAAACTCATAACCTATAATTGTGGCCCATGAGAAAGCTGGAAATGGAAGTTTTCAAAGACTTTATTAAAATAATTTTCCAAATCCTGGAAATTACGTAACTTCTTGAATCTTTTACTTACTTTGGGGGAGCGTGTGACCAGTGCCTGGCGGAGCTGCGTGGAGGCGAAAGGAAATGTCAGTAATACTGGTTTTCATGTACAATGTTGACGTCTTGTTTATTACGACTTTTTATGGTACTTTTGATTTTCTAAAATATGGCCTTAAAACATTTTTTTTGTCTTTTTTAAGCTTTATTGAGGTATGGTAGACAAATAAAATTGTAACATACTTACAGCGAACAGTGCGATGGTTTGATACACATGCACATTGTGAAGGATTCCCACCATCGGGTTAATTTCCACATCCCTCACCTGACATACTTACCTTTGTTTTTTGGTGGGAACACTCAAGTTCTACTCTCTTAGCAAATTTCAATGATACAACACAGTGTTATCAATATAGTTATCATGTCGTACATTAGATCCTCAGACTTTTTTCATCTTATAGCCGAACGTTTTTAACCAACCTCTCCCCATTCCCCCACCCCTAGCCCCTGGCAACCACCATTCTACTCTCTTTCTATGCATTTGCCTCTCTCCCTCCCTTGCTCCCACCTCTCTCCTTCCCTTTTTGCTCTTTTCAGATCCCACATATAAGTGACCCCATGCAGTGTTGGTCTTAATTAATGGCTTTTTTGGTGTCCCCTTAAATTTTGTGTCTGAGGCGGAGGCCTCACTCACATTATCCGGTGGGGGCTACTGCAAGAACGCCGAGATTCTGTCCTAGATCGCGCAAGGAAGCGTTAGAGGACTGAGAAGTAATGCAGTCACTCATTCTCAAAGAAGTGTAGACTTTGCAATCAGCATGCAGTCATGTGGGTTCTGAGTCAGTTTGTGAGGGCGGGGACAGCACCTCATTTTCTATTTCGGCTGTCACCGTGAGGACATAGGTGCTAGTGTTGTGTGTAGACCCCTACGTGTAGTGCACAGGTGGTCAGACGTATCTCAATCTCCATGCTAAGCTCAAAGAAAAGGAAGAAATGGATCCCAAACCACTTATTTACCAGAAAGTAGGTGTGGTCTATTCCACCAGTGGGGTAGTGAATATGAAACGTGATTTTGCAACTCGGTTGAAAGAGTCACCCAGACAAATCTATGTGCTGAGGCAGGTACCTTTCAGATGTCACTTCAGACTCTGTCGGTGGGGACCCCGTGGTGGCCAGCTTAGCGTGGGCTCCACAGGCTTCAGGCAGGTGTGAAGTGACAGCATGTGCTTCCTGGTCACACCACGTGTCCCCACCGCTGCGCCTCCTGCCGCGTCACTTCCTCCGTGTCCCCCAGTAGGGGCCAGCTGTGAGACATCGCCCAGGCGAGAAGCATCAGGAACTGGACTGATGAGGGACAGCGGCTGGTGGCTTACTCACTGACGTTTTCCTGCTGGGGTCTGCTGGGTCACACCACTCTCAGAGGGGGCAAGGCCACCGTCAGGTGCACCTGGCAAGCCGACTTCTCTCCCTCCTCCCTCACTGCAGGCACCCTCTCCAACAAAGTTGTCATGCAAATGCGTTTGCCTCAGGCTCCGTGTTCTGGGAAACCAAATGAAGCCATATTCTTTGTTATTTTCTCGTAGCCCTTGGTGCAGGGGGACTGTCAGAAGAATTACTTCAAAATTTATACCTTGAAATACCAATCCTGCCTTTTTACGGTTACATGGCATGTACTAGATTTTCAGAAAGAACTCTCATGTACCCACTCTTCATTTGGGCTCCTTTTAATTGGGAGTTTATTAAATTCTGGAATGCTAGCTTCTTATTAGATAACGTCACCAGGGAAGGACGCCTCCCTTCTGAGAACCGTGTGAGTTGCTTGGCAAGTGTTTAAGGGTTGGGGACAGTCCTCTCTGGCCACGGTTCTGCCTCCTTCCCTCCCGTGTCCTCCCTGCCTCTCTGCGGACTCCGCAGCAGGGGTGCCCGCCAGCAGCTCGCGCTGCAATCAGAACGTCTCTCGTGTCGCCTCTGAGATGGCTGTCGAGCATTTCCTGAGGGCAAAATGAGGACAATATAGAAAGAGGGAGTTTCCAAGAAAATGTGTCTGTGCTCTAATAAGCTGAGTAGTTTTTGTATTTGTGATTCTAAAGGTAAATTGAGTGGAATATGCTTTCTCACACAATACTCTCTGTCCCTTGAAGAGGTCTTGGGGGTGATGACAGGGATGCTGTCTGGACGTGTGGGAGGAGAGAATGCCATTGTGCCTGAGGAGGATGGGCACAGAGCAGGGATGCTGATTTCAGATGGCCAATGAAGGAAGGGACTGTTATTCTTCCAGACACTTAGGGAAGCTTGGAAGAAGGTGCTGGGTCTGGACGGGGACAAGGTGTAGTGGAAGAAGGTGCTGGGTCTGGACGGGGACAAGGTGTAGTGGAGGGTCCCAGCCAGGAGTGTTTGAGGAACATGAAGTTGTTAGGGTGGGGCTGGAGCTGACCAGGAGAGGCCCTAAATAAGAACATCTGTGCCAAGGGCCAGGACAAAGGGCAGATGGCAAGAATCGTGGCATCACACAAACAATCATGTGTGATGACCACCCTAGACCCCCCAGGATAGAAAAGCTCTCAGATAGCTCCCCACCGCGCTCAGCCTTCCCTTAAAAATTCTGCAAGGTCTCAGAGAATTCTGAAATGACGCACTCTCAGTGAATAGTTCTTTTTTGTCAGGATCCTTTCTGATCCGAGACACCGTCTCCCTGTGACATCTATCAGTTTCCTTTTGCCTCCATCAAATGAGACCTGACACAAAACCCCTGTCTTAGAAATCCTGAAAAAATGAACTCCTTTTCTCCCCTGTGCACATTTCATGTTGGATTTCCTCGGGTTTCTAAAATGTGATTTTTATGGAACGAGGTATTCATGACATTTGAAAGGTGTCACTGTTTCAGGTATTTAAAGACAGTGAGGGTTGAGCGCGCTCCTATTTTGCATTTGTATTCCGTTTAATTTATTCAACTCTACAACCCTGTCCTTTTATTCTCTGAAATTCACTCCCCCCCGCCACGCCCCCTGACCCATCTATGGATTATGTGGGGAAGGATGGAGGGTTTAAACACTAGAGTGATCAGTCCCCGACAGCTGCCGTGCAGCTGGCTGGATGCTCCGTGCTGGTGGCCCGATTCCCTTCAGTGCACCTTACCCAGCCTTGCAGTTGAAGAATGGACTTCAAAACAGGGCAAGAAGAAAGGGGTGTTTTGCTTGCAAATCCATTATATTTAAGAAATGTGTCATTTCTATATGATTTCTCTCATCTATGGAACATAAAAACTAGGAAGATCGGTAGGAGAAGAAAGGGATAAAGAAAGGGGGGGTAATCAGAAGGGGGAATGAAGCATGAGAGACTATGGACTCTGAGAAACAAACTGAGGGCCTCAGAGGGGAGGGGGGTGGGGGAATGGGATAGACCGGTGATGGGTAGTAAGGAGGGCACGTATTGCATGGTGCACTGGGTGTTATACACAACTAATGAATCATCGAGCCTTACATCAGAAACCGGGGATGTACTGTATGGTGACTAACATAACATAATAAAAAATCATTAAAAAAAAAAAAGAAATGTGTCATTTCTTAAAATGAAGATGATGTCTATTCCTGGCTGACTGTTGAGGTAACGATGCCATGACATGGGACCTAAATGAAGTTTGTAGAACAGCTGATGCTTGGCTAAGAACTGCAGCCACTCTCCATGGGAACGCATGGGCAGATCTAGTATTCTGAAAATTCAAGACCTTCCAAGTTAGATATGACGAAGGGGCCCACATTTCTGTAACCTTCCCAACTCGTGGCCTCTCCTTCCACCTCTCCGCCTTTCCGCCACAGAGAGTTGGTTCATCCTCCCAGAATGGGACTGGATTGGGTGGGCATTTGCACTTCGTGGTGACTGGGTTGGGGTGTGTAGTGGGCTTGGCGACACTGGGACACTTGGCTTTGTCACCTTCTCTCGAGTTATCCTCTGCTCAAGGCAACATGGGTACACTTGAGTCTTTATCATTCACCCTATGTATTTATACTAACCGGAACCTGAAAGCAAGATTTTTTCAGATGATCCAGCTACTGTTAGTCAAGGGTTGACTAGGATCTGGGAATTTCTCATAACAACATTGAACACTAATGGGAGCTGGTAATTATTTTTATGCTACTGTTTTTAGGCTGGACACAAATATAAATTTTGAGGACAACTTTACCCCTTAGTGAGAGTCACCTATAGTGGTTTCCTCTTTGTCCAGGGCTCTGCTTCTATTCCCAGCATAATTATGTAACCAAGACAATCCCTGCAAGTCTCTAACCTCTGGGCACCGTAGTCCTGTTTCTAGTCTCGACTGTGTCACCAACTAGCTCCTGACCTTAGACAAATCAGGCTCCCTTCCTGGTTGCATACTCTTCACCTGAAAATTAGAGACTTCATAATCTCTTCAATCTTTTCCAACTTGAAGCATATTTTCAGTAAAGACCAGAAAATTGGATTGACACAATATTTCTCTCTCCATGGACTAGAACCATTCTGAGAATCGTGTTATTTAAAGATAGTCATTGGATAAGCTTTGAGGAATCATGCTTGTATGTTGACATGTGTAGTGCATTTCACATAGCTCCCCAGACCTCACAGAGAATCTAGCCCAATGATCCAAGACTGACCATACGATTTTAATACTTTTGGTCAACCTGGTAAAATGAAAATGCACAACGTAGGCTTACACAATGACAGACAGGTGACTCAAAGTAGGAGAAGCTCAGACTATATTTTTTTAGCTTATTAATTGTTTTTAACCTGGACGTTGTGATTGGAATTGAGAACATAATGGTGTAGTGGGCATCACTGACAAAAGTGACAATTCTCATTTTCTCACAGTTGGCTGTTTCCCTCATATTTCAGATGAGGTTTTCCTCCATCAACAATAGCTTTCCATCTGTTGTTCCTTGGATGTGGGCGAGGGGGGCAGTCCGTGCAAATTGAATGGATCCTTTCTGGGCTTGAGCCTTTCTTGGTCTGATGAGCACCATGTTTTTACCACCTGAGCTCAAGTAACATAGAACATGATATAATGCAACAGATATTTGAAACACTAGAAGTGATAAAAATAATCCTGAATATACCTGATAACAATTTCTTTCCTTTTTTTTTTTTTTTTTTTTAATGCCTTTAGCGACAAGGTGCTGGGGCAACCAATGGAAAAGACAAGACATCTGGCGAAAATGGTAAGATGACATGAGTAGTCCAGCTATTTCCTGGTGTCAGCTCTGCAGCCTTGCGCCCATGGCCGGTGGGGGTCACGCCTTGCATGCAATCGGGCTTACTATGCGCGTTTGTGCTTCGGGTTAGAGTGGATCTGAGCAATCCACGGTGAGCACCATGGTCTGGATTTACAAAGAAAACCAAGCTAACTAAATGCAGTGATAAGAGCAGTTTCCTTCCCAAAGGAGGACTCCCATTTTGGGCAACGTGATAATTACAATGCAAATATAGTTCTGTGCTTTCTTCATTAGGGTTGGTGAGAATCGTCGGAGTTGTGAGGATAAAATGAGATCAAATGAGATAAGTGCTTTGAAAGCTGTGAAGCGCTTGACTCCTCACGGGAGGCTCTACAGTCTGCTTCAGGCCTCCCGAGGACCCAGAGCACAGCGCGGGCTCCAGGGGGTCTGGATGGGGGGGTGGCGGCGAGCTGCCAGCGAACGGGAATACGTGGTAGAGGCCAGAGCGCGCGTATCCCGGGCGGGAGTGTCCACGCTGGCCTTGAGTCTTAGGAGCGATCACTGTATTTGTGGGTGGGGCCTGAGGCTCGGAGAGGGGGCGCTGGCCGCGACCGCGAATGGGAGGAGGGTGCACTTGGGCGGAGACCCAGCTGGCTGTGAGCCTATGCCCCCGACTTTAGCGGCGTGATGGGGAGGACGCATATTAATGAGGACTGCGGTACGCTCCTGGTGAGGTTAGATTCTGGGTGTTCTTCCTTTTTGTTGATTATGACATGAACTCACTTTTGTGGAAAACGGGTCCTGCTTCGTGCTGGATGGGATTTGTGCCCGTGTCCCTTCCTCCTGTCGTGGGTGATGCCGCTCTCCATACCAGCTGCAGAAAACTCCCTGGGGGCCTTCAGGGTCCTCCGCTGGGTCTGCGCTGGGGCCTGAGCAAGACTCAGGTGCTGGAATGTACCTCTGTGGCCTGCTGACTCACCCGCCTGTTTCGGGCCCTCCTAGTGGGCAGGGTGGGTGTGCGGACCCCAGGGTGAAAGGTCGTTATTTGAATTAGTAGAGTGTGTCTCGATTCAGAGCTGGGGACCCTTCCTGTCTTCTCCGTGTGAGTGGGGGGGTGGGCTGTTGGCACAGAGGTCAGAGAGCAGAGAGGGGCAACATGACGGGGGGGGAGTCCCCCCCAGCAGCTTGTTGGTCTCCCTGGTTCGTGGATTCATAGCCATCTCTTTCCTGGGGGCCCTCTGCTGGCCTCGCAGCCCCAGGATCCCAGGATTTTACAGTCAAAAGACTTCTTGGAGACCCGCCTCTGGGACAGTTCTCACGCTTTTGTTCTTCTGGCTTCTTTCCGTTCTTAAAAATTCTCGAAGACCCAGAGAATGGGGTCTTGGGGTTGGTTCCCATATTAGAAACTAAAAGGGAGAAAATTTTTAAAAGGTTTACATATTAATTCAATAAAAATAAAGTGATAAACCCATGACATGTTCATATAAGTAACATTTTAAATGGAAAAGTAATAACATTCTACATGAAAAAGTAATGACATTTTCCAAAAGGAAAAAAGCTATTTAGTGAAAGAATAACAATGTTTTGCATTTTTTGTTGTTGTTGCAAATCTCCTTAATGTTTGGCTTTCACGGAAGACAGCGAGCCGCCTCTGTGTTCCATCCTGTGGCATCGCATGTCCTGTGGGCTCGGGAAAATTCCACTGTGAACTCCTGAGAGAACGTGACTGAGAAAAGCAAGTCATCCCTTAGTCCTGTAGAAGGGAGTTCTGATCTGATGCTTCCCCAGGGGAGGGCCGCAGCCCCGGGTACCTGGTCCACACCCGAGCATTGCTGCTCCCGTGTGACTCCTGTGTCATGCGTGAGGAAACTGCACTCTGCAGATCAGGCAGCGTCGTGGCTCGGAAGTGGCCAGACCCCGCATGTCCACTGCCTCTGCCCCTCGGCTCTACCCTGGCCCCCGTCCCACCGGTCCTCTGAAGCGTGTCCACACACTCAGCGCTTTGCACCAGAGAGAAGCATCAGCTGTTGGAGAAGACGCGACTTTCTGCCGTCCTGAGGCATGACGTTTCTTTCAGCCCAAACCCAATCCCTTCTAGTGAAAACCGACCGTGTCTTTTCTGGAGGTACGGAAATCAATGGAAAGCAAAATTCAAGATGCCGTGGACAGAACTTTCCTTTATATAATTCTATAGATTAGAGGATATTGACTTCTGAGTAGAAGAAGGGATATTTAGAATTAGGGATTATTTGATAATTGTAGAACAGAGGTGCTGGGTACATTTAAATGGTCAACATGGTGCCCTTTGATTTCAGACAAAGCTGCTTACGTGTGATATATGCACTTGACGTTTTATTATAATATTGAGTTTGTGTTCTGCCTCTAAAAATGAACAAAGACAAAAGTCAGTACCAACCCAACAATGATTGGGGTAAAGACTTTGTCGAAAAGACGTTTTCCTAAAAATCTAAGTCGCTTCATTCCTTGTTCTTAAATTTGTAATACGAGAATATCATCTGGGAATTTGTTTTTTTTTTTTTTTAAAGATTGTATTTATTTATTTGACAGAGATAGAGACAGCCAGCGAGAGAGGGAACACAAGCAGGGGGAGTGGGAGAGGAAGAAGCAGGCTCATAGTGGAGGAGCCTGATGTGGGGCTCGATCCCATCACGCTGGGATCACGCCCTGAGCCGAAGGCAGACGATTAACCGCTGTGCCACCCAGGCGCCCCAAGGAATTTGTTTTAACCTATTATTACATTCCATTGAAATCCAAATTATTTTACTCTGTCATCACAGGTGTCTCGAGAGATCTTTTAGCTGAATGTATATTTCCTGTTAGCACAAATGGAGCTGCCCGCATGTGGGGAAGGAACAGGGAGCCGTGGGAGTGGCAGTGGGGGGCACAGAACATCAAAATGTCAGGACAGTTGGGTAGGAGTCAATTAATCATGAGTGATCATTCCCAAATTTCATTAGTTGTCGACAAAGTGTTCTTATTTCAACGATTATCAATTTACTTAGGCCTCCATTTAACACTTAAAGCAATGGAGACCGTTAACAGTGAGTTACGAGTGCCTTGAGATTCTAATTCAGCTCACGGAAGACACACGTCAGATACATGTGAACCCCGGAGGGATCGAAATTGTTGGCTCTGCTGGAATTTTGTTACATTAAAAATTATCTCAAGAGGGCCACTGACAGGGAATCTGGATTCTTGGCATTCCAAGATTATTTTTACTGATGGTGTTGTCGCTGTGGTGTTTACAGCTGTGACTATGACATCTCTCCACTCCACATCCAGAATGCCCCTGAAGTCTTCCTTAATCTCGGGGATGCCAGCCTCTGGCTACACAGCCCAGCAAGCCCAAATGCGCTTCACCACATCTGCAGTAGGGAGACGGGTTTTTCAGAAATTTTGTTTATTGTTTATTTATAAAGGAATGAATTATTTATAATGAATGAATGAATTCATTTATTCATTTTTATAATGAATGAATGAATTTCATTTTTTATGAAATTTATATTGAATTTATAAATTATTTATAATGAATGAATGAATTCATATATAAATGAATAATTCAGAAATTATTATTTTTTAAGTAAGAAATGAATGCATCAGGCTCTTGTTCATTCAGAGATTTTCATTCCTATATGAACAAAGTTCCTTCGTTGTTTGACTAGTTTAGGCCAAGAACTTCATTTCTTACCCTCCTTGAGTGAAACGATAGTGCGTAGCCCCCATTACAACTCACCTGCTGGGTTAAACTCAACCATATTTGTAAATATAGACACAACCGTCTGACTCTAGGTTATTCACCTCCAATCACCAGTTTGGACACAAGCAAAAGGTTTTTTGTTTGTTTGTTTTCGTTTTTGCGAGACAGTAATTTTCCTCGATGTCTTGATCTGTATCCTGATACTTGTTCTTCAGAGAGACTCCAAGAGTTAAAGGTTTTATTGACACAGAAGGTCGGAAAATACTGGAAGGAGAGTGGCCGCTGGGAAGCCTCCAACGTGAAGGAAAGATTTACGAATAATAAACCCTGGCAGAGCTTACTTTCAGAGCCCGGAGGCTTACCCAAGCTAAATTGAATTTCTAAAACTGGAATGGATTTCTCTTGATTTAGTGAGCTGTGATACATTTGTTTCCAGAAAGCTCTGTCTTGGGGGGGGGGGGGCATGGAGGCACGTGATTTAAGAGAGGGATCCGCTCTTACCCAGGCTGTGGGTAAATGTCCAGAAGGAAGGTGTTATTCTCCCCGCCTGTGGAACTCACTGCAGGTGTAATTTCTTTGAGGCGTGAGTCCGTGAGCAAGAACGCAGGTACCGAGCTTGGGGAGGTGGGCCCCTTCTGTGGGAAAGAGGTGGTGGCTGGAGAAATTTCTAGTAGGTGTGGGAATGTGCTAGGACCACATAATGTTCAGTTTGCTTTGATATGACTATATGATTGCTAACAACGAGTGAGATCAGGCATTATTCTGGGTGCTGTCCTCTCCTTGTTTCAAATAAAACCCAGACCATGGAAATTTAAGTTTCTCTCTCCTTTGGATTTGAGAAAACACACACGCACACACTGAAATTTTGTTTTTCTGCTATCAAGTGGGTGGAGAGAGAGATTGAGAAAGATCTGTGCTCATAGATAGACTTAGACACTACCATTAATCTGAGTGTGATTGTGCAAATAAGAAATGAAATCCGAATGTTTATCCCCGGAGCAGCCCCCTCTCAGCTCCAGATCACGTAGTAGAGAGCCACATTTTTTCTTTTGGCGCTTTTGGTGTGTGGTGACCTTTCAGTACCTGCAAAAGGATGTGGGCAGATTTTGCCTAGGACACGTCGAAGCTGCCAGCTCTCCCTGTCTGTGGAGGTGTGTGGAGTGCGGTCTCGTGTATGAGGGTAGATGATGAGCCGGGAGTAGGATGGGTCCAGCAACAAAGGGGACTGGGTGCTCACTGTTGCCACCGAGAGAGAGAGAGAGAAGGTCAGTCTGGCAGGAGATGTTGCCTGGCTGATCCTGCTTTTGTGCACAAGATGTTTGAATGAAAGGTGAGAGGAAGAAATGAAATTTCTGGAAAGGCTACAGAGGCATCACGCCATGCAACCCCTGAATCAGGGAGGAGACCTGGTTCCACTTCAAATGCAGGGTAGGAGAGACCCGAGTGCAGGGCCGACAGAGGGAAGGTCACAGCCCGCAGGGTGGGTAGGCAGCGTTCCTACAGGCTGGTGTGTGCCCGCATCTGGCAGCCAGGATCTGTGACGCTCCGCACGAAGATCTAATACACCAGCTCTGCCTAAATCTGAATGGGAGTTTAGGTGGGAACTTGTCATCCGCCGCTAAACCTCTTTGTAAAGGGGAAAAAAAGAATTCGGAATGTTGGGCAGCAACACATATCAGAAATACACTGTTCACCATGTTTATAGCCCGCACCTGGCGGTGGGAAAAGCACCTCCCCAAAGTTATCAACCTCTCAGGTGTGCAACGATTACCAGGCCAGAAAGCTCTAAATCTGTCTCCGGCTAGTGTAATCAAGCCGCGAGCTGCGGGAAGCCCCGAATTTGCCTGTGCTGACATATTGCGAGCGCGGCCGTGAACACCACAGACACATGAGGCTTTCAAGGCGAAAAAAATCAAACGACTCTGGTCTCCATCTGGGGCCTCCTGGCCCTTTCTCTCTTTTTCCATACTCAGAGCAACCAAAAAAAATAAAAATCAAAATCAAAACCAGAGTGATAAAACCCTAACAGGGCTTTCAAATCTTAAAGCGGTTTGTGCCCTTCTTCACTGTCAGCATGCAACACTCGGAAGATCTATATTCCAGAAGGAAGGGATGGGCACACAAGGTTGCTTCTGATATGGATCCAGAGGGAGAAAGAATGAAATTGGAATTGCTGATGTAGCCAGGCCTTTAAACCACCAGGTTCTGCACACAAACCTGGTCAATGGGTAATATTGTTCAACAAGTGAGTCGATCTCACCTGAAGGTTATTTTAGGGATTAGTGATGACAGGAAATTTATTACTGTTAATCTTAGTTATACCAGTGATCTTTTTTTGGGGGGTTGTTTCCAGGCTGAGCATTACAATGACTTCAGGGCGCAGGTCATACTTGGGATGGATACGGAGCTCCGTAATCCAATGTCTTCAGAGTAAAAGCACTGGAAGCGTCGTCAGTAGGAGAGGAGATTTGTATCTGCTCCTAGCTGTCAGTCTCTACATCTGTGTACATTTGCATAGCTTAAAATGCTCTCATGCACGACCTTCTGTCTGATTCCCAGGCAGCCTTGGGCGGGGGGTAGGGAGGCCGTGTCAGGCGAAACTCCTCATGAGGTTGGTGATTTGTCCAAGGTCACACGAATCACAAGAGGAAAGTTGTGGTTGTCTGGCCCACAAGGCGGACACGCCAGATTGTCTCCGTGGACATCCCCTGCTGAGATGCCTCTGGACCTGGGGTCTTGCTGCAAACTCGCAACAAGGATGGGCTGTGGTCTGAGCCCATGGAACAGAATGGGCTAGACAGGCCTACATCTTGGCCAAGCCAGAAACCAGTCTTTAGCAGCACCATCACCTCATCCGCTCATTAACTGGCCCTGGGAAATGTGTGTGATGTTAGACTCATTACAGGGACAGCCACATTAATTTTTAAAATGAACACATTGAAGCAATACGCTAATGAATGGGCTTATCCATATTTTCCTTCTTCTTCCTCTCTCCCTGCACCCCTTCCTTCCTTCTTTGTGAAATTGAACATTGGATAACTTTAGACTAGCCGAAGATAGAATTCTGTTTCATATCATGTGGAGAAGGCCCATATGCCTTAGCGGAAACCTGAAGGTATAAATTAGGTTGAAAGAATTGCCATTTAAGATCTTTTTAAGCCCAAGAAGCAACTCGGACCAGGAAAATGGCGATCCTTCTTTTCTCTGGAATCCTGCCTTAATTGGGACACAGGAACATCTCATGTTCTGCTAATCGATTATTCGTATGGAAATAATATTTCTCAAGTGCTTGAAAACATTTTGCTCTTTTAAGCATGTGAAACATTCATAATTTTACTTATAGAATTAATTCACAGCAAGCAGCTTTTCAGAAGAGAGAACCGACTTGAATCTCAGCCTGGGCTTTCCGATAAGATGGTTTAAATTTGTAGGTTTCATATGCGTGAGTTCGTCTGTGATTAGAGGCACGTGAGAATGCTAACGTTCCTTCATGAGAAAGGGTGTTCTTGGTAGATAGTGGGCTGAAGTGTCTTCAGAAACTGAACCCCCTCTCAGGCTGGACTGGCCCTCCCAGTCACAGGAAGAGGAAGCCTTGGGGTCCCTGTAACTGTCTCCCTGGGCCTCCTTCCAGCCACCACAGATCTTGCTTCAGACCCGAGGGCAGAAGTTGCCCTGCCTCTCCCAAGAAAGCTCTCTGCCACTGATTCTAGAACGTAGCCTCGCAGAGAGCCCCTGGCGCGTGTTGTGAACTTATGTAAATTCTACTCAACAGTATTGATCGGTTTCTTCCAGCATTCTTCATCAGTAACCGGTGGGAGTTTCTGATCAATACTAATTAATTGTGACAGTTTGGCTTAATTTGGGCCATTCAATCAAGAAACAGTGCTCGTTTGTTCCATGTACCATTTTTATTCTCTCCATAGTGGGCTTCTTGTTTTCAGGGAGTGACTGATTTTCATTAACGTGGGCAAGCTGAGAAGAGATTTGGCTCTGAATGCTCTTTTTTAAGCATTCGAAAGATGATAATGGTTTTTTGTGTTTTTCGTTTTGTTTTTTGGCCCGGCGCTAAAACCTTGTCTAACAGACTGGCTGAGGTCACTTTGCCCTCGCTTTTTTGGGGGAGTCACGAGAGCAAATGCTACGTATGGGTCGCCTCACACCAGTTCACCAGCCACGCGCTCTGGAAGACAAGATCTCGCAGACTCTTTCCTGGTGGTTCTCTGATTGACGCCTCCTTGCCTTTTTCACTCTTTGCGAAGGATAGGGCCACCAACATCAGGGTCTAGGGAAAGATGAAAACATGGCCCTCTTGTTAAACAATGATTAAGCGGAACGTCACTCACCGTGCTGAGCGTGCGGCCCTATGCACGTTGCCTGGCTGGGAAGCCAGCCTCTAAGGGCACCGGATACAACCTTTTTCTTTAAAACTATTCAATATGTAGCATTCATTTTACAATACGTTTTCTTTCCAGCACTTTCTAAACTGCTGTCCTGGTTTACGCCCAGCAGATAGATAATTGGAAACTTTTTAGGGTGTGAAAAATTAATTTGAATTTAAGTAATTTTGCAAATAAGGAGAACAAAACTTCCCTACTCTTTATGCTTTCCTTACTTTGTAATGGACTTGGCGAATCCTCCTGGATCACTTTATGCGCCCGTTGTAATTGTGTATGATTTCTGCTCTTGCATCCTACTTTGTAGAAGATTACTGATGGCTCCAGAGTCTTTGGCTTATGGAGAGGGAGTTCTAAGTCTCCTTCTCTTACTCGGGGCAGGTATGGCTTCTCAGACCAGCTACACACAGCAGAGGGGGTGCACGGGGTTTCTGGGCCCAGACCTTAAGAAACTGGCAGCTTCAAACTTTTTCTCTCTGGGAACCCTTGCCGTGGGAGAAGCCAGTGGCCGCATGAGAAGTCCCATACCCCGAACCCGTCATGGGGAGGAAGCCCGGGCCAGCTGCGTGGAGCAGCGGCTTGGTGAGATACCCGATCAGCCAGCGACGGTACCGTCTTTCCCAGCCCCGCTGCCAGACGTGCGGTGAGGATCTCCCAGGTGATTCCAGCCCCGGGACCACCTCGCTGCAACACACGGAAGGCTCCTCGCAAGAAGTGCCCGGCTGAGCCCGTCCACCTCTAGAGCCGGTGGGCAGAGTGACCACTTCCTGCATTTACGCTGTTCAGTTTGGGGACAATAATTACCTGTTGCATACCGACACCTGTCGTCTTTACTAGCCTGTCGGCTGGGTGTCCTCTCACTCCACCCCTCCTTCAAGTCCATCCTGGACTGTTTTCTGTTCTTGCTGGCAGGAATGTAATCTGGTCAGGAAGCAGACCTTTAGGTTCTTAGAACAGGGATGCTGCAAAACTGTATCAGCCGTAGCTTTTTTTGTCATTCATTCATTCACCTGCTCTGTGCTAGACATTGTAATCAGAACGGGCGATGGAGTATTTTAAAAGAGCAGCACCGGGAGAGTGGGGCGGGAAGTCCTTAGTGACAAATAGACAGTCCATGGTCCTGGGAGGGGACGGAGGGCGCACCCCACCCCTGAGTAACTTGAGGAGAGCTAAGTACAAAGGGATTGTTTGCAAAGATGTGTGTAGGGTTTAAGGAAACCTGCATAGCATAGCACGGCACCTCAGGCTAGCAATGGCAGAGCCTGACGCGAGGCGCCAGAGTCCAAAGAGGATGCTGTCTGGAGAGGCAGCCTGATGGGGGCTGTGTTCTTCTGTTGATGGACATACCTGAGCGGCAGTGACTATGCAGACTTGTAGGGTTGCCACATTTAGAAAATGAAAGTACGGGATGCTCAGTTAAGTTTCAGTGTCAGATAAGAAAAAAAAAAAAGTATAAGTATGTCCCATGCAATATTTGGGACATACTTATACTAAATATTTTTTCATTGTTTTTCTGAAGTTTGAATATATGGGCAGTCTGTATTTTATCTGCAACCCTAGCAGAGATGGAGGTGAGGGAATCAGTACCCAGATCTCTCTCTTTCTGTCTCCTGATTGCCTGTAGTACCATCCACTGGAGGAAGCCAACCAAAGCCATAGAACTATGGTAGAAGCAGAGAGCAAATCCGATGAGTAAAGGTTGAAAAATTGCGTTGTGCCTTGCCCATGCACTTTCCTCACTGGAACTTAAGTCATCCGCTACCCCTCTCAGTCTTCCCTAATGAAAAAATAGCTTATTATACTATAAGTGATGGCAGCTTTATACAGACAAAGCAGGCAGGATTGTTGTAGACAGATTCTAGATTGGTTAAGAAGGAAGGAAGGAGAAAGGAAGAAGAAAGGAAGGAAGAAAGAAAAAGAAAGAAATGCCATTTATTAATATTATCCTTTTCTTTGTGTGGTGTCATTGGTTGGCTTAATGTTTTTAAAGGGAGGAAACCTGTCGGCTCTATTTTTGAAAGAGCAGTTAGGCTCCTGTCACCTCCCTCCAGTGATCTGGGTCTGGGTCTGGAAGCCGCAAACTGAAGGCTTCCAGAAAAGCTGCCTCCCGATGGTCCACTGCACCTGTGGATGACTCACCCACCTGTCCTGAGCCACTGGGGAAAGTGGGGGGCTGCCAGTTGGGAAAAGGGGAGTTGCCAGTGACCCCAGGTGCTGCCCAGGAGGGCTGGAATATGAGCAACCAGCCTGGGGCTGAGGAGTCAAGTTGGGAGGGACGCAGCACTGGGCGCTCCCCGGGCAGCATTTCAGACAGGAGAAGCTGAGATTTGCTTTCACTGCCCTGGAGGGGGATCAGGTTGTAGACTGAAGTCCTTCGTTTCAGAACTTTGAGTTAAACTTCAGACTTGTGACTGCAAGATCAGCTGGTTAAGAAATACGAGAAACAACCATCTCTCTCTTTTAATCAACTGCAAGCCAGAGCCCAAATCTCCGTCCCTCTCCTTCCCCGCACAGCCAGGGGAATTGTTCTTTTGGGCATGTTGGGGAAAATGATTTCCCACAGAAATGAGGACTTGAGTCCCTTTAATAGAAACCATACTTTGAAAGTTCAAGAGGAAAGAAAGATAACCAGTATTATGGGATCATTGAATTTGAAATGTAATTATTTGTAGCTTTGCTTTTTCCAATATTAATTTGAAGGTGTATATATTATTATTATTTTTAACAGAAATTGTTGCTTATCATGATAGGGAAGGCTAATTATTTGCATATTGCTAGATTTAATTCAATGAGACATTTAAAAAAATTATATTTCCCTTGAAAGTTATCTCCCTCCCCCAGAAAACGAACTGACTAGAGGATGCTTC
The DNA here is from genome assembly GCF_024610735.1 of Ursus americanus. Taxonomy (NCBI): domain Eukaryota; kingdom Metazoa; phylum Chordata; class Mammalia; order Carnivora; family Ursidae; genus Ursus; species Ursus americanus. The sequence continues at coordinate 94,030,850 of NC_142130.1, forward strand.
TAATGTGGGATTCCTCTGAGTTCTTGCCAGAGAACTGTGCCTGGAGCCTCTTTCCGTTTTCCTGTTGGGATCTGGAATTGAGTAGACCAACGATCGGCTAAAACATGTATTGATTCCATAGACAGGAGGTGGGGGTGGGAGTGGGGGTAGGAAATCGGAAGAGAGAGATACAGCCTCCTTTACGTTTATGAGAATACTCCTTCCAGTAATTTACAATTACATGAAATGGAAGCTTGCTGCCATTTTTGTGCTTGGCAAGTGGCCTCTTCAATATTTCTAAAATGCCTTCTTCTCTTTCCACCATTCCACCATTCCACCATCCCAGACCTTGAAGATAATTGAAAATTGAACTGCACTCCAGGATTCATTTAGAAAGCAGAGTGTGCTTGGATGTCAGAGAAAAGCTTTCCCGGCTAGGTGCTGATGTGAGCCAAGTAATTTCCACGTTAGACTCTTCCTATCATAATTAGCTCACAGACCTAAGTGCAACAGGATTGACCTTTGAACGCGGCAGAACTCATTACCCACAGCACAGAATCACTCATTGTGCTAATCACAGTGGAGACAATGAGTCTTCTTGCCTCTGACCTTTCTTAGATCTTAGAGTTTGAGAGTTTCAAACATAAACCTTTTGGCAGTTTGAACTGCTGTGCACTCACGAAAATTCAATTTCCCACCAGTCCATAAAGCAAGCGTTTTTATAGTGTGCTTTGCAAATGGGCTAGGTCATCAGAAATAGCCCACGAAGTTGTGCGTTGTAGATTATAATGCATTTTCTGGCTACAAAAAATTCTCTTAATGTTCCTCCCAGGTAGTGCCACTCGATAACTATTTCATAGGAGTTTCAGAAGAAAAGAGAGAAATGTTTAGCGTCGAGGGTTTGCTGGGTTCATCCATGAATTAGCTGGCACCATGTGGCCACCCCTGCAGTATTTTGACATTTAAGCCAGTCGCTCTTAGGTTTTTCTTTGCCTTTCGGCTGTTGCCCTGATTGCAGTACCACTGGCCCTGCTTGGCTGGCTGTATGGTCTGGCAAGGAAACCACGTCTTCGTCTCCCATTTGCTCACGAAGGGGTGGGCGAAGAGGAGATCCCTGTTTCTTGTCCCGGCCATTTGTGGCTTGGCCATTGGCTGGTAGTTCACCTGTGGTAAATTGTTTCACTTCTTTGGGGCCCCATTCCTCCCTGTGGGACAATGTTGTGTCTTGCCTCTTGCCCAATTTTGCCACTTGGGGATCCTGTGGCTGTTACTTTCCGGGACACTAGAGGATGTTGACTTCTTTGGATTTTCTGTTCTGCAAACATCGAGGGAATATTGCCTGTGAGTCCGAAGGAGAAATACGGTGCTATTTCTTGGTGGAGGCAGTGGAGGGGAAAGAAAGTACAATGGGCAGACTCTGACTAGGATTGTCAGCGGCTGTGATAACAAATGTAACTATTTCAACCAAATGGAAACATTTGTTCTTTCATTTGGACAGACTGCATTTCCACATTGCTGCTTGCAGAATATGGGCAGAGGGCTTATTTCCTTGGACTTTCCATGGTGTGCATCCAACTGTGCATAAGGCTGCCTGACCGGTGGCTGGCCTCCTGGTGTGGACAGGTGTAGACAACAGTGGCCCACTCATCACAGGAACACAAAAGAAGTGGGTGGCCTCCTGCGGCTGGAATGAACACATCTGCGCACATAAAGAGGTTGCTGTCGGCCCTCCTGCTACCCCTGAAATTAAATTGTTCCTGCAGTTTTGCAGCCAGAAAATATTCCAATTTTCTTTTGAAACTTTGTAACCATTTCACTTGGGGGTTTGGGCAATGCCCCTGGCGCCATGCGCTACTGGAATTGTGCATGGGGCTGCCAACAAGCGCCCTTCCAGATCCTGGCCGTTGAATTACAGCGACTCGCTGTCTCGCTTTGCATTTTCTATAAACCCAGCCCATCGACACTCTACATTATGGCAATGCATGGAGAATTCGAACTATCATTTTGAAATTATGAGCCAGATTAGTTGGTGGACGGTTAGAATCATGTCTTAAAAGACACGGTAGCTCCCTGCAGATAAAATGAGCAGTCTTATTCTGTTCACACATCTCGAAGTTGAACAAGACCGTAACATCTTGCCAATTACGTATCTGGGACGGAAGTAGACTGTTAGGTCACCCTAGCCAGCCACAGCTGGCAAAATATAGCCCTCGCATGTATTTCCTCAGTTCAGCTTAAAATGACTTTAGTGAAAGGTCGGATGACTTAGCTCCGGGGAGCACTTCCATTCTCTAACAGACCGATGTTAGACATTTTCCCCGGACGTCCTGCCTAAATTGGTTTTCCATATCAGTTTCTTGATATCAGCCTCTATTAACGTTCCCTTGAGCTGCAGCAACCCAAAATGGATATTTTATCACTGCTTACATTTTTTATCTCGATGGAAATGCTTCTATTACCTCTGTTGATCATCAGAACGCTTTAAGGGATGCTGTTTCAATTCCGATCCCTTGAAAAATGATTTTTTTTTTAAAGCTTTTTAGAAACTGAATAAGTTTGGATCATGTTGCCTGACACTGGAAATTTTCTCTGTTTTTGGAATTCTTGAAATAAAAATACTCTGCTTTATTTTTGGTCTGTAAGAACGTATGCGTGTGGGGGGGGGGGCTTTGACGGCTCTCCTGTCATAGCGCCGCATAAAAATCCTTGCTTAAACAGTGGCGATGGCTCGTCAGACCAAGCACGGTTCACATCTGAATTTTTCCCAGGCGTTGGCCCTAAGGCAGTAGGAGAGACGTCTGGGGACTCAGAACTTCACTACTGCCTGGGAAAGTACTTCTTACTCCATTTCTTCTTGAGATTAGTTGTTGGAACATTATTATTAAATAATGCTTTAAACTAAAACCAAAACTCTACTGTTGGTTCGTCCTTCTGGGTCTGGGTACCAGATATGGTTCACCAGCCGAGTCCAGAGGCCGTGTAACCTTGTTCCGTCCTGGGCATCTGATTTTATTCTCTTTTTACAAATATGTGAACCCATCTTCCTGGTAAGTAGAAGAATAAATACAAAGCTTAAAATGACTCCCCTCTAGGAAGCTCTTTCCAGCAAATCAGCAAGTACTTGCCATTAGCTCTTAAGGTAGCGTCATTTTAAAAAAGCAAATGGAAGCGATGCGTCAAGCATAGGCAAAGGAATGTGGAAGCAGAGGCTGGTGGGGTCAGGACACCAGCCTGTGTGGAATTTAAACCACAACCAACAGTTCCTGGCACCCAACACCCATCTTTGTTAACACATTTACAACAGAGGCTGACACCGCTGCAAAGGCCATCCCTGTCCTTAGGATATTCCGACACGGAATGCGTGGTCACGTTCAGAACTTTTGAAGGGTATTTAAAACATGGGAACATGAGCAGTCTTGTCTCCTTCTGCTTCCCTCTGTCTCCTTGCTGTGCCTGAGAGGTGCAGAGAGTGAATGCAGGCACGTGACGCCTGACTGGATGGGGAATCAAGGTTGGTGGCAGCCTCAAGTTCGAGATTTTAAGCAGCAGCAGTGTTCATCAGCCCGACTGCAGCCGGACCTGGCATACATCTGCCTCTGCTTCGCTTCACAGACCCCCTTCCCAGGTGTTACCCAGAGCGTTGCCCCGAAAGTCAAAATCTGTATACACAACGGGCGCATTGGCCCCATAGTCCTGCGCATCTAACAAAGCTTGTAATCCCTGAAAATCCGCACAGGAAAATGCCTGTCCTCCGGGATTAGAGGCGCAGGGCTGAGAGCCAGGGTGGGAATGTGTCCGGTAAGATAGCGCAGCCCCTCCGCTCGGCTGCTGTGGGGGTCCAGGAAGAACACAGAAGCATCTGCTGGGGCTGAAGCCGGCCACCGGCACGTGGCTGGACGGAGGCATCCCTCACCAGGCAGCGCCGCAGAGCACGGGGAAGGAGAGGTGCACAGTCCAACGTCTGAGCACAGCGCTGGTCCCTTTCTGATGCGTGTGTAATGCTTTTTCTATCCACACTGCTGCTTCAACACAGCCCGGGGCTCGTCTGGTCTGTGGACTTCTGAGCCTTTCTCTCCCTTTCTCACCGAGTCTGCAAGGCAGCCCACCTGCCTCAGCCCCTCCTTTCCCTCTAAAGGCAAGTTCTCTGGAATGATGGGCGAGGGGAGCGCCCATCATTTCTGTATGAATGAGGTGAGCTAGTGCTCCTCGGAGGCTTCTTGAAGATGGCCTCTCATTAGGACTGCATTTGCTTTCATTTGAAAACTGGAGAACTTTATAAAATTCTCCATGGTGCTGAAATCTTCAGAGTTCAATCCTTTGAAACTTTGAAGGTTAGCAGCTAGGGGCAAATGAGTCTGGGAAGATTTCACCCTTCAGAAACGGTAAAACCAGGTCATATAAGGGAAAGGGAAAACTGCTAATATTTCAAAGCTCTGAAGGAAGAAAAAATGTGCCCCGAGCAGAATGGAGGAGGCTCCAGCCTGATTCAGGAAAACTGGCATTCCTTTCCTGTGTTTTCAAGCATTTCAAGCTACATGCTACAAAAGCTGGAAGGGGAAGGCTATGGGGGCAGAAGCCACAGCAGGAAAGCCCGAGAGAAATGCTTGGCAAAGGTTACTGAATATACGTGAAATATTTCTGTAAAAAAAACCTAAGGTTTTAAAAGTACTAAAGAGATGGCCAGCCATATCAGAAATTGCACAGACGTATGCAGCCCAAGAAAAAAGCCATACAGTTAAAAGGGAGGAAAATAGAGCCATACTGTACAGTGATATATATTTGAATTTCTATTATTAGTCTGAAATGAATTTGAATGAATTATATGCTTATTATAATGTATGTGTATGTCGACGAGGTTCATCTACAAGAAGGTGAAACTCTAAAAAAAACAACAGCTTAAACAATAAAGTTATTTCTTTCTCATAGAAAAGGTAGGTGGTCGAGAGCAGTCAGGATAGTTTCAAGGAGCATCAAGCACCTGTATTTCTTTTTGCCCTCCGCAGCATAAGACTCTTAACTTAATGGCCCAAAATGGCTGTTTGAGCACTTGCCATTGCCTCTGAATTCCGGCTAGCAGAAAACAGATGGAATAAGAAAAAAGGACAGAGTGTCAGCTTTCTTTTAAGGAGATTTCTTGTTTCCTACCCACATCATAAGGGCCAGAACCTAGTTGTGTGGCCATGCCCGACAGCAAGGAGGCCAGAGACCTAGCTCTGGGTTTGTAACTAAGGAACGGGGGATAAATAGAGGCAAGCAGCAGATTCGGCCACGATCCATTTCTGCTCTTGGAGTTTCTCGAGCGCTTATGTATCTGGCTGGCTTGCATGGAGGGCTGGTCTAAGGTGATGGATGATTCCTTTGTTCTCTGTCCTCCCGATCAACCTGAAGTCGTTTCTCTTTGTAAGCATGTGAAGGAAGGCAAACTGTGGCTTTTCTGAGGGGTGTGCTGTTAGGGAAGTTAGCTGCTGATTTCTGGGAAGGACTTTCCATTCTTTGCATGTGCTTAGAAGAGGGGAAGAAACATTTGGTGTGTTAGCCTCACCTTTACCTACTGTGATTCAAACTATTCTCCGGTCAGGACTAAAGAATTTTCTATGCAAAAAAATGAAAGCCTGGTCTCTGATCTCCAAACACACAGAGGATGAACCCCTTTCCCTACATAACTCCCCTGTCCTTCCCCTGCCCCCATATAAACGAGGCATGCCTACAGCAGATGGTGGCACAAAGAAGAGAATCCACTCTTGCTAGTTTGAGTAGAAGGGGGTCATTACACGGTATCAGCCCCTTAGAATCTCTGAGAGGCAGAGAACCCAGCCTGGACCGCACACAGCCAGGGACACTGTATCCAGAAACACCGACCACGTGCAGGTTTTTCCAGAAGAATCCCCGCCGCCGTTGCTGCCAGGCTCGTGGCACCAGGCACGGAGAGGTCGATGTCCCTACAGCCGCCCCAGAGAGATCCAGTGTCTCTGCCTCCCTGCTTGCCAGAGCTGGGGTCCTTCTGTGTTTGCCAGCCACCCCCAGTGCTCGCTTCTGCCTTCTCAGATCCCGCCACATCGCACCTGCCTGGCTGGCCCCAAGCCTGGGTGGCAGAATCCTCCTTCCAGGACCCCTGGGAATGGATTTCCCCCAGCTGTCAGCGTCTGCGGCGGAGCGAGCCGGCGGAAGGAGAGGGTGTTGGGTGAGCCAGTCTGCATGCCACCGTCCTGGGGAGCAGTGCATTCGTAATTGCTCTTTATACACGACCCAGCAGGCTGGCGCACACTCCCTCCTTGTCCCTCCGAACATCTCCAGAGGCAAATGAGTCTCGATTCATGATCATCCCCGTTTCAAACACAGGGGAGCGTTTGAGCCCCAGAAAGGCACATCCGACCACACTCAAGCAGTCGGAACTCGAGCTTTCCCTAGTGAAGCTTTTTCTTTATTTCTTTATTTTTTCTCAAAAATGTAAGCATGTTGGCTAGTGCTATGGGCGGAACTGTGTCCGCCCCTCCCAACATTCATAGGTTGGAAGCCTAACCCCTGGTACTTCAGAATGGGACTGTATTTGGAGACAGGGTCTTCGAAGAAGTGATGAAGGTCGAACGAGGTCATTAACATGGGTCCTAACCCAGGACAACTGGTGCTCTTATAAGAAGAGATCAGGACCCACATGTGCACAGAGGGTCGACCGTGGGAGGACACAGTGAGAAGACGGCGTCTGCACGCCCAGGAGAGGGACCTCAGAGGAACAAACTCTGCCGGCACCTTGATCTCAGACTTCCAGCCTCCGGACTGTGAGCCAATACGTTTCTGTCATTTGAGCCCCCGTGGTGGTATTTTGTTCCGCAGCCCTCGCAGACTAATACAACTAGGAACCATTTTGCCTTTCCAAAAGAAAAATGAGTTTTTTCAATGATATTTCTATCTTCTGGTGTGTTATCTTCCTGGGCTTCACGAATTTTGGAGAAAACTTGATCTCAGCAACACCTATGTGCACCCATTCCATTGCCTAAACGGCCCAGCCTGGTAATCTTTCTATATAATTAAGGTGCACATAGGTAGGGGCCTGAGCTGCGGCACAATGGGCACAGAGGACTCGGAGCTGGAAGTAAGCCGTGGCCTTCAGCTGACCAAATTAGGCTTTGCATTAACAACAGCCGTTTTGAACAATGGAGACTGTGGGTTTCAGAATGCCTCTTTCAGGACAACAGAGAATTTCTCTCTCTTGGAAAAAGCTGTAAGAATCAAAAAGGTGCTAACTTGGTGTGGGGAAAGTTAGAGGCGGGGAATGCGTGTTTATCCGGTGTGAGAACACAATAGATGCGGACAGCCCCCGCGCCTGCTGCCGCTAATGCCTGACCTTGCTCATTAATCTCCACCGCTGAGCCAAGACCTGGAAAATTGCAGTTCTCCGCACCAGCAGCCCCCATTCAATAAACCCCGAGCCAGTGGGCAGGAACGAGAAACCGCTCAGAGCTCAGAGCTCCGGCGCCGGCTTGCTGAAATTCCACGCACCTTCTCTAATTCATCACCGACTGGCTTTTTCCCAGCTTTTTAAAGAAGGTGCATTGTTTTTTTTATTGGCATTTCATAGGATGGATGCTTGATGCCGGCATTTTTTGGAACTAGGTATACAAATATACCTTTATTATTTTTTGCAGGGGAGGACGTGACCTCTTCCCTAACACTGGGTGCCTTGTTCTCTGGGTATATTTTGATTCAATTTGAGGTTTAGGGATAAAAAATTCCAATCTTTGCTTCCTTTTCTGGCTGGTCTCTTTGCTTTCATTTCCCTGCCTCGAGGGCCTGGATTTGGGTCCTTACGCAGGAAGCCACACTGGCTCTCCCTGACCAATAGGTGGCCCGGGTGTGGGAGAGGGCGGAGAGCCAGCTAAGAGGCCCCAGGAGCCCAAGTTGCCCTGTATCAATTAGCTTAAGTATATCGAGGGCAACACAATGGACAGATGTGAATTCTTTCCAACTTAGTATTAAACTCTGGAAGAAGGTAGGGCATTCTAAGAACCTTCGTATTCTAATAGCCCATTTGCAAGGCATACTTAAGTTAAATGACTGTTATTTCTTTATGGTGTGCTGGAATTTAGGTCCTTTTATAGTAGGCTCCGTGCTGTGCTTCCGAATCAGGGCCGACTCCTACTCAGGACGATTCTATCCCAATTTACTGCTTATGCGCGAATTTCTGATCTATGGGATTAGGCCTTGGGAGGTCATTTGTTTCTATAAAATAAGTCTTAAAATATGGAGAGTTATCAGTATGCAAATGACTGTGCGTGCACGCGTGTGTGTGCATGCGTGTGTGCATGTGTGTACATGCGTGTGTGCATGCGTGTGTATGTGTGTGCATGCGTGTGTGCATGCGTGTGTGTGCATGTGTGTGCATGCGCGTGTGTGCGTGCAAGCCCCTACGTTCCTGACTCACCGCCAGGACCTCTAGGCAATGACTACAGCATCATCCACTCCGAAACAAATATATTTAAGAGTTTCTTCAATCAAGCATGGGGGTTAATATGAGGTATTTTGGAATGAGGCTGAGTTTCAAACTTTTTATCAGATCTTGGGCTGTCGCAGGATCCAGGAATAGCTCTGTTATGCTCTGGATGACTACATGTCTGTTAATTTCTAAAGAATTTATGCTAATTATTTGAAGTCTGCTACTTAGATTGTGGATGCATGGATGGAGAATAATTTTTCAAAACGTGCTGTTTCTTGGCAGCGGAGGGCCCCTGCTGCCCCTCCCTCCTGGGCAGATGGGTCCTAGCCTTGCTTTGGGGACCAACCTCCTTCCCTGACCCTGTCTCTTTCCCAGAGCCCTTACCTGACCTCAGAACACAGACACAGACACACACACACACACACACACATAGACACACACACACCGACACACACACATAGACACACACAGACACAGATACACACAGAGACACACACACACATAGACACACAGACACACACATAGACACACACATAGACACACACAGACAGATACACACAGAGACACACACACAGACACACACACAGACACACACATAGACACACACAGACACACACATAGACACACACAGACACAGATTCACACAGAGACACACACACAGAGAGACACACACATAGACACACACAGACACACACAGACACAGACACATAGACACACACACAGAGACACACACACATAGACACACACAGACACAGATACACACAGAGACACACACACAGAGACACACACATAGACACATACAGACACACACAGAGACACACACACACACGGACACACACACATACACAGACACACACAGACACACACTTTATTTTTGGAATTTATGAAATTCCATTACTTATTTGTGCATTTACCTTTTTATTTTCTGTTTCCCCCCTGCCCCTAGAGAGCAGGGCTTTGGGCTTGTTCTTTGCTCTCTCTCAGCCCCTACAACAGTGATGGACCCATACTAGGCCTTCTCAACCATTTGCTGAATGATAGGATTTGGTCTAAATTCTCCTGGACCGCCCAGTAAACGAACAGATTTTGCAAACTGGTTGACTCTCTCAGGTGTTTCACTTGGACCGTTTAAGATTTTCTTTCCCCCTAAGCAACATTAACTGGTCCATACGAAAAGCTGTCATCTTGGCCTCTAAGGATCTGAAAGTAACGCAACCCTGCTGATTAAAAAGAAGATTTGGAGCAAGGCTGGGCTTCCGAATCAGCCCTTGGCCAGCGCTCGCCGGGCGATCTTGGGCGAGGCATATTATGGTCTCTGTGCCTTTGTGAAATGGGGACAGCGGGCACTTCCTGCAGCTCTCGAGAATGTGGCAGCCAGACAAGGGAAGGAATACAAAGCTACTTTGAAACCTATAGAGCCCAAAGTTAGGTGAGGTGTTGTTATCGGTTGAATTGTGTCCCCCCAAATTCATATGCTGAAACCCCGATACCCGGTCCCTCGGAATGAGGCTCTATTTGGAGATAAGGACTTTAATGAGGTGATTAAGTTAAATCGAAGTTTTTATGGTGTCTGACTGGTGTCCTTATAGGAAGGGGAAGAGACGCCGGACCACGTGAGGACCCAGTAGGGAGGTATCTGTTGGTAAGCCAGGGAGAGAGGTCTCTGGAAAAACCGGATCTGCTCTCATGCTGGTCTTGGACTTGCCGCTTCCAGAACTGGGAGACAGCAAATGTCTGTCAGCCAAGCTGTCCGGCCCGGGGTACCTTGTAATGGCAGAGCCCTGCAGATGGACACAGGTGCCCAGTAAGAACCAGCTGACGGGCTGTAGCCCTGGTTTGATGACCACTATTCTAGCGCCGGCTCTGTGTTGATCCGAATAGATGCACGTCATGTCAAACCATTTCCCCCACGAGCGATTTTCATGGAGGTGTCGAAGACTTTCAGTGTCTCCTGGGATTGTTTTGAGCTGCTGGTAGCTCCTTCCTTTTCTATTTATGATCCTGTATTCTACATTTGCCATCAAATGATCTGTGAAAGAAAATCCACTTAACTCTATGAAGGAGGACCTATTTCATGCTCAGTGAAGAGGGGCTCTTAGGACAATGACATCTTCAAGCATGGCTGCCTGAACATCTCTCCTATGGCATCATAAAATCCAAAACAGCAGAACCACTTCCTGTCTCAGTTTCTGCAAAAGAAAGGCAGTATTTCAGGAAAATAGCATAAGAAATATCTATGGAACAGCCCTGGGTTCCTTCCTGGGGGCAGGTCAGGGCAGCACTGAATCGCGAGACTTCCGAGCCTGGGGGAGCATTGGCGCTCATGGTACTGGCCAGAGACTCAGCTCCGTGTTGTGTCTCGGTTGTCTGATGAAGTTTCTGCCCAGGGAGAAAAGTCTCATTGCTTGGGACTGTCTTGCAGCTGTGCTCCTGGTTCTGCGAGAGAAGTGGGGAGAGAAGGTTGGTGGACACACAGAGAGGAGGGGAGGCAAATAGAAGGGCAGGCGGATAATGTAGCGGATAGTGATGGCCTTTGAGACCAGGCCTGCTAGGTAATGGAGCTGGCAGAACCGGATGAGATCTCAGGGGCTCGTGGGGGCTTCCCGCCTCCCTGGGCTCATAAGACATTGCAGTTATGGGGGTGCCCCTCACAGCTCCAGAGCTACGCAGTCAGGAATTCAGGTTCCCTCCCATTCTCCAGGGGAGTTGGCAATCACTAGCTTTTTATAACCAGCTGATTGGTATGAATAACGTCTTGGCCGCTCTCCTGGTCAGCTTCAGAATTTCTTCAGAGGACACACGGATAACAATCCCATACTCCAGAGAGATACGAATAATAGCAGCCGTGCAGTAACGGGCAGGTTACAAAGTGCTCGAGTGAACTACTGCTCTCAGGCTGGTGGAAAGCCATCACCAGGAACTGGGTCCTGTGCCTTTTGCCTACCGGGGTTCTGAATTCAAATGTCAGGTAGAGAGCCCACCCCACCCAGCTGGAAGCCTGCACGCATTTTTTTTTGTGAGGCGGCAATAGAAGCATCTGGGGAATGGCTACAGGGTGGTCTAGAGACGAGAACAGCACACATATTCCCTCCGCTCATTTAGGTCTGCTGTCCCTCATGCGAGGGCCCAGGCCCCTCCAGTGCCTCCTAGCGACGGTGACTGGGGACTGCCGAGTTGATATTCACATGACCTGTGAGTCCTGGGCTGCACCTGTCTTTCTGTGTAGCCTCTGGGCCTTGTGCTGCTGAGCAAGGACGTGAAGTCACAAGCCCAGCAAACGCCACCTGCCATCCAAGAGACTGGGGAGGGCCTGACCCCTCGGTGCTGCTGCCTCATTGCATGTGATGGCTTTGTGGCCGGCCCTGCCCCTCTGCATCGGGCCCCAAGCATCTGAGAGTCTGAGCAGGTGCAGGGCCCGGGGGCTAGGGAGCCATGTGACTGCTCACACCCCCCGCCCCTGCTTTGCCGCTCTGGCACGTCCTGCTCACTACCACTGGGCAGTCGTTCAATTTACAACATGGCCCACTCTGCACGTCACACCGGTGGCTACGTGGAACGGACTTTTAAAAATGATTCTACCTCTCCATTTTAGAGATGAGCAAACTGAGACCCAGAGAAGCTATGAACCTTCCTGAGAGTCACAGAGCAGAGGGACATACCCCCAAGTCACTGTACCTGCTTCTGCCAGCTGCCTCCCTGGGACCAGGAGGACCTGAGGGTTGGGAGGGAGTCGGTCTTATCCCAGGGAAGCCTGGAGGACACTGCCTGCCTGATGCGAGGCTGCCTTTCCTTTATTCCCTGCCAGGTGCTGAGGCAGGAACTGTTCCAGGCATGGAGGGGCTTAATAGCCCACCCAGAGCTCACCCTCAGTGTGAGCTGCGTATCTGAAGGGCCCCCCCCACCGGATGCCTGAGTCTTTTCTCTCCACCCAGGCCTGACCATTCCCGGTGGCACCCCTCCCCCCATAAACGATGCTTCCTCATGTCACTCCAATGTGGCCACGTTTTGTGTCATGTTCACCAAGTTGTCTGTGGACGGTGCCCCTCCGGGGCCCCACAGAGGCTCTGCCGTGGCACCTGCCAGCCTCCTCCTGCTGAGTCTGGGGTTCTCTGAGCCCTGCTTTCCTAGTCTCAGGACACACTGAGCCATCTGCAGACCCTGGCGTCGTTTGCAGTGACCAAATCTAGTGGTTGTCCCTTCTCCACTACATTCCGGGGCCCCCTCCTCAGCTTTGCAAATCTCGGTGGAAGGAGTCACAGTGTCAGACCTTCCCCAGGGATGGCCTGACTTTGCCAAGTAAACAGAAGGTAACAGTTCCTGAAATATTAGTGCTTCCTTTTTAAGCATTGTAATATTTTTCCAACGAGGGAGGAACGTATAAATCACCTTTAACTGAAGATATTAGTTTCAGAGATGATTGTGAAATTTATTTTTATGACCCGTCCTCATAATCTCACATATTTCCTAAATGTACATAATCTTCTACCCCTTCTTTTATCATTTGTCAAAAAATAATATTGCTGTTTTCTTCAGTATTGTTAAGGGGAAAGATGAATCGGGTTGTTTAAAACCTTCAGGTTGCAGCAATGTTTTAAATCTAAAAGAGAGGTTTTCCGTGTCCCTTTGAATGTCAGCTGGTCACCTCCTTCACAATCAAATACAGGGGTTCCTCAGGGAGGAAGAGGATTTGGGGCTCTGAACCATCTTATGACAAGTCCTGGTGCTGAAGGTGTTACTTACCTGCCCACGTGGCCCGTGTGGAGGGTCCATCGCTGAGAGCACAGGAGCTGCAGCTGGTCCCAGCTCGGGCTTGCCAGACACTGCCCCAGCGCAGGTCATGCAATAATGCTAAAGAAACATGTCTAAGGTACTGCTGTGAGCCTCCCGGAACTCCTGCCCTGCCCGATGGCCCTGTCCACTATAGGTCCCTGCCATGCTGTTTAAATTGTGAATGCTTACTTGATGCGGTGCCGGACAAACCCACCGCGTCCTCTGTATCATCTGGGCTCTCATGGGTTAGAAAAAGATGGCCCCCCAAATATTCCCTGGACATTGGGGCGTTCGAAATTCACTTCTCTCGTGGGCATCGGCAGCCAATCTGGCATAGAGGAAAACAGTTCTACTGATTTAGGTCACAGACGCAGCAGTGTGCAAGGCTTGCAGAGCCACTGTCCTCTCCTCCCAGATGGAGGTATGATTGGAGGGATCTAGGTGACCAGCTGTCTCTGGGCAAATTGATAGGAGTTTGCTTAAGGGTCTGCAAAGGGAATGTCGCACAACCAGATATACTCATATATATTTATATGGGGCAACTCATATATATTTACATTTATATCCTTATCTATGTATCATCTATCATCATTTATCTGTATCTATCTGCCTATCTGTCATCTATCTATTATCTATCACCATCATCATCATCTATCATCTGTCATTTATCTATCATCATCTATCATATCTATCATGTATCTATCATCTATCATCATCATCATCATTATTATCTATCTTCATCATCATCATCTATCATCTATTTATTATCTATCTATCATCTATCTGTCAATCATCCATCTATTATCTATGATCTATCTATCTATTATCCGTTTACCTATCATCTGTCTAGGAGAGAAAGAACAGAGCAGGCAGAAGAGAACAAGACTGTCTCACTTGAAAGTGATCCCATGTCCTCAACCCTCTTTGTGAGGGGCATTGCCCGAACATTATTATCCAAAGTCGCCGAGAGAGGAAATGAGTGAATGATGAACTCTGGCTGCCTGGTGACAAAGTCAGGAGTAGAGCCCTGTCCCTGCTTCAGATGCCCCTGACATTCCCATTCCAAACTGGATGTGCCCGGCACACTGCTGGGCTTCCAGGTACAAGTCCAGGTGGCACTGACGTCTTGACCAAAGTGCTACAGGGTGGGTTCTGTCCCCAGCTCTACCTTGAGCTTACTCTAGGGCCTTACTGGGTGCTTCATCTGTAGACAAAATGTTGAGTCTCAACTCTGGCCACCTCTTGGAATCATCCGAGAGCCTTTTATAAAAGCAGGGCTGTCTGGTGTTCCCCCAGGACCATTGATGCATGTGACTTGGTCTTGCAACCAGGAGCCCTTCCTACAGCAGCCCTGAGTCTGGAGTGGGGCCGCGGCCTGCATGGTTTTGTTTTTTGTTTTTTTTTGTTAAAGATTTGATTTATTTATTTGAGAGAGAGAGAGAGAAAGAAAGAGACACAGAGAGCACAAATGGGGAGGGGCGGAGGGAGAAGCAGACTCGCCTCGGAGTAGGGAGCCCAACACGGGGCTCGGTCCCAGGACCCTGAGATCATGACCAGAGCCGAAGGCAGCCCAGGCCTGTATGTTCTTAAAAGAGATGCTTTGGCAGTTCTGAAGATTAGCTTTTGCCAGACTGAAGGAGTTGTAAAGGTTCTTCCCTTTTATGACTAGAGGGTTTTATTTATTTATTCGTTTTTACATTTGGCTTAAAGTCAGCTGACGCCCAGCGAAAAGAGACACTCAGCACGTGTTTTCACTTCTCTTTGGCTTATATTTTATTTTCTATAATTGTTACAGTGTGAATTAGTTAAATCCTTCCAGTTTAGCGAGCATATTGTTAAGTCTCCCTCATTGGAACAGAATGTGAGACCTGTGGAAGTTCAGCGAAATTGTGAAGGTCAAATGGGGTCATCTGCTGGTGACAAACAGAAGCTTTCGTTCAATCAGCAATCTCGTTGGCGATGGAAGTATACACAGAAACTCAGTGACTTTGACCCAGAGCTCTTGTGAATATCAGTCCCCCATTGGGTCAATATCTGTAGGACTATTTATTTTTTTATTTTTTTTATTTTTTTTTTTAAAGATTTTATTTATTTATGTGACAGAGAGACAGCCAGCGAGAGAGGGAACACAGCAGGGGGAGTGGGAGAGGAAGAAGCAGGCTCATAGCGGAAGAGCCTGATGTGGGACTCGATCCCGGATCGCCAGGATCACGCCCTGAGCCGAAGGCAGACGCTTTAACGACTGCGCTACCCAGGCGCCCCTGTAGGACTATTTAAATTCTATCTCTATGAGGTTATCGGGAAAAAGTCAAAGCACAGCTAATATTTTTAGCACCATGTGGTACATGGCCATGAGACATAGAAAATCAGGTATAGAAAGCATCTGAGGGGTTGGGACTGTGTTCTTGAGTTTCGTGGTCTTTTGCAGATTTGGGGCAGGCAGAGAATAGCCCAGGTAGATCCTGGCTCTGACGGGGGTCGGGACAAGCTCTACTCTGCGAACCAGGTCCCGTCCTGGGGGTGGTGAGTGCGTGCCGCGTGGTGACTGGCGGCTGTCTGTCTTCCTGCTCTCGGCTAGGTGATGGCTTCACCTTTGTGTTTTCTCTTGTTACAGATGGGCAGAAGAAAGTTCAAGAAGAATTCGACATTGACATGGATGCGCCAGAGACAGAACGCGCAGCCGTGGCCATTCAGTCTCAGTTCAGAAAATTCCAGAAGAAAAAGGCTGGGTCCCAGTCCTAGTGGGAGAGCCCCTTCCTAGTCTGCCAGAAGACACCGAATTCAACCATCATCTGTCAAGAAATTAAAAGAACAACACCCTAGAGAGAATTCATCTGCACACGATACACACATGCACACCTGTCCTGCAATGCATGTACAGAGACCCGTGATATTTATTCCCTGATAGGAAGGTGTAGACAGTGCAACTGTGAGTGGCTTAATCTCTGTTTATCTCTAGTATCATTCCTCCCGCAACTATTTTCCTTGATGTTGTAATAAAATGGAGTTATGATGCGTGATTCAAGTGTCTGCTTTGTCTCTCCCTTTTGATTAATCCTGGAAGTGACCAGTGTCAGAGATAACCATGGGGCAGTTGTCTGTTTTCTCCTTCCTTAAGAGTTAGAGCTGAAACACGGTGTTTCTGTGAAAAGCCTTCCTGCTGGGAACAAGAGATCTACTCTTTGCCATGCCTCTCTCATTTGAAGAGTATTAACCGCCAACTGGCAATGCATTTTCCTCTTACGATGGGAGTAGAGCCCTGTATCCTGGGTACCAAAGAGCCAGTCTTCCAGGGGAATTATGACTCACCCAGGAGAACAGGAAGGGGGAGGGCGGAGCATCGACGTTTGGCATGTGTCACTCCGATGTGCTCAGCAGGTGCACCTCACAACTCCAAGGGGCCACCCCCACCACTGAGACCATTGTCTCTGCACCTGGATGGCTCCAGCGAGAAGGTGGCTCTCCCTTCCCCGCTTGCCCCCAACCTCCCTGAGCTCCTTACACTGTAATTTGCTACTTGATAGGATTGTTCACCACAACCTGCAGTTTGGAGAAGCTGTCTGGCTTCCCTCCCATCAAAAGAATATCCTCCCCTGAGAGCCTCACAGGTAAATTGTTTCACACACCCCAAAGGGGTCCAAGGCTGGGAGGAGAGACCATCCTGTGGAGAGGATGCCTCACAGAGTAAAGAGCAAGGGGTTGGGTCCCAGGTGGTAGGAGCCCCGAACCACAGAATCCTGCTGTTGTTTGAGCTTTGCGGCATGAGAATCTGATATGGAAATTTCGTCTTGTCTTCAGCATCCTGAGGGGATCTCCACTGTGGGGTCCCCGATTTCTTTCCTTCACCAGCTCCTTAACTAAGGATCGAGGTGGAACATGAAGAATGGTGGGAAGAGGAGAGACAGGGCTCTGTGTGTGCACCTGCTCATACCTGTGCCTAGGCGTGCAGGTGGAAAGCGCGGTGGAAGGGGCCAGGGGATGGCTGGGGGGGAGCCCATGCTGCTTCTTCGTCAGGGCCCCGTTTGTGGCCGCAAGGGTCCGGACCGAGAAAGACGCATCCGTGGGAAGACTGTTTCAAAAACTCCATCTGAAAATGTGTCTAAAGTATTTTGTGGGTGATCCCTCCTACTGAACAATTCTCTGGGGCCATTAGAGACGGGGGTGGGCTCTGGGGTTCCTCTGATGGGTTCCTAATTAGAGAAGTACTTAACAGGATCACTTCACGACCAGCGAACAGCCAGGGCTTCCTGGGGCTCCAGGCAGCTGTGGACCCACTGCAAACAGGACAGTAGGTCGAGGGGACACTCCAGAGCAAGCTTCCTGAGACAGCAGGGCTGTCTCCATATAACTCCACAGAAGTTATATGGGCTGCTCGGTTGTCTTTATGGAGGTAAAGAAAGGTGGGGACAGAATTCAGATGAATTCCCACTACGCCCCATCCTTCTGGTGCCCTCATTGTCCCTTCATTCTCTGAATGTTGTCACATAAAGGGAGTGGCCCCCTTCCTGAGTGTGTCTGGTCCTGATGGCTGGTTCTGGGTCTCCTTCAGCTTTGACTCACCTGGAAGCAAATCTGTTTTACAGGGAGGATGCTCCCCCTAGAGGGGACTCTCCACGCAAAGCTGGAGAATCTAGGGAATGTTCTTCCCAGTGTTCCAAGGGGATGGGAAGCACTCCTCAGTAATAATGGCCCATTGATGTAGAAGGAGGATTGGGGGGTGAGGGTTGTCATATTTGAAGAGGCCCTCAACAGCCCCAATACGCCTCCCTCATCCCAATCACAGGACAAGGGTACGCCTGATCTCCTTTGAGCCATGGGAATGAATTTAATGTGGATTCGTAAGAGGGTTGAACTCTAGCTAACAGCAAGGAGAAGACTGCAAATGTGCCCCCCTCTGCATGGGAATTAGATATGTTGAGTTTCTGGCCTCATGGAGCTAGAAGGAGGAGAAGGGGCTTATGGCCAGGCTTGGAAGGTCTTTCTCTTCCCGTGGGCTGCACTGTTCATCCCCGAGGAGGGAACTTGCCCAGGGTGTGCCCAAGCAGGGATTCATAGGGTACCAGTGCACTGGAGCATCGTTAACTCAGTTCCATTGCACACATATTTATTGAAATTCTGCCACGTGTTTGTACCGATGCCATCCCTTGTCAAGGCGCTGGCTGGCTGGTGGGGACAAGGCCCAGATAAACAAACGATAAAATGGAGAGATTTGTGCTGGGGGCAGCGCATCCAGGGAGCTCATCCCATCACTCAGGTCTCCCCGAGAAACTGCCACCCCAGCAATGATGGGAAAGATGATGGGAGTCACTAGATAAACAAGGGAGGAGGTTGGGGTTGGTTGGTGGAGAAGGTTCTGGGCGAGGTCCAGGAGAAGGGGATGCTCAGCTTTGCAGAGGCACCCTGTATTAGCACATCCCAGCCCTGGGCACATGGTTCTGACACCCACTCTTGGGCAGGCCAGGAGGCAGGACTCAACGCTTGAGACTTGGAACTGGATGGATCTTTGAGTTGGCCAGGTGACTGCAACTTTGAGCTGGCCAGGTGACTGCAGAGAAGTTACCTACCAGAGCTGCAGTTTCCTTACCAGCAAGGTGAGGAGCAAGTGCACTTAGGCGGATGGGAAAATGTTAGGAATTTAAAATGAGAGAAAGTACTTGAGTGTTTGGCTGAGTGTAGGTGTCCAGGACATGAAAGGCAGTGATGGCAGACCCATGGGGTAAAGAGTCCATCATTGCATCCAGCAGCAACAACCTTTTACCTGACTCAACCCAACGCAGAGTTTCCATGGGACTCAGCTTTTCTTGGTGACAGCCTGTCGGGCCAGTGGCGGGAACCTGACCCAAGAGGTGTACTCAGCCAATTAGAATCCTCCTCTTGTGAGTCTGGACTGATGGTCATGGTTACTGAGCCAGTTAACAGGAAAGAGATGTTGAGTTGGGGTCAAAGCTGGTATTGTGGCAGGTAAATCTGCAAAAAAGTCTTCACAAAAAAGCAAATCCCCTCCCCCCCTTTTTCAGGAAGTGGCAAAAGCCAACTTGAAGAGATGTAGGAGAGTGCCAAGAGGATTTGAGAGCCCAGGAGAGACAAAGGGTAGCTATGGTTGAGTTAGTAATTTTGTTGCACTGAGCAGAAACCCATTCACATGAGCTAAAAACAGAGAATTATTCAGGTCTCATAGACATCTAAGAATAGAATATCCAAGACATCCGGGTAAAGAATAGAAAGAACACCATGGGCAGGCAGAATTACATTAAATTTATAAATAAACTGGGGTGTGGTGGGGGAAGAGTTGACATGTTTATATTATTAACTTTACAGCATTTTATGACTTTCAGTGAAGTTTTATAGTTTTCTTCATAAAGGTCTTTTTATTCAATTTCTAGGTATTCCATGGTTTCTGTTGTCTTTCTAAATAGAATCTTTGTCCAAATCTTCCCTAGTTGGTTTTGCTGTTACCTAGGAAAACTACTGATACCTGTGTATTTAAGTCTGTAACTACTTTTCTTACTGAACTGCATAATATCTGATGGTTTTACTGTGGATTCTTTGGGATTTCCCAGTAGGCAGTCCTCTCATCTGCAAAGAAAAATAATTTGTCTCTTCTTTCCCCCTATTTTTAGTTCCTTTCTTTTTCCTTGACAGTCCTCTGGTTGTTTCAGTAATGATGGCCGATTGATGTAGAAGGAGGATTGGGGGGTGAGGGTTGTCATATTTGGAGAGGCCCTCAACAGCCCCAATACACCTCCCTCATCCTTGCACTCTGAGGGTGTCTTGGGGGTGGTGTCAGCCTTTGGTGACAGTGACAGACCATCTCTTGAGGTGTCATTTTCACAGCTCATCTATTTTGGGTTGACAGATTTTAACTTCAGAGGGTCATGTGTTCTCAAGTCCTGTAGTCTTCTTGTCATACCTTTGAAGGAACAAATTCTGTACACCCTGAAGACCAGCTTGGATGAACTAGCAGAATTGTAAGGGAGGAGTGGAGAGGAGGAAGAGTTTAGGCTTGGAGCTTATTTCCGGTTTGTGCTTATGGGGAGAATTCACACGGATGGCATGTCTAGGAGATTTCACTGGATTCCAACTCAAAGCATAGATCATCGAGGTGGCGTCCCTTGGTTAGTCTGCAACATTCACAGTCTTAGTCAGCTCGGGCTTCTGTAACAAAATACCACAGATGGGGGGGGGCAACAGACATTTATTTCTCATGGTCCTGGAGGCGGGAGGTCCAAGATCAAGGTGTCGGCTAATTCGATTACTGGTGAGAGCCTTCCTCCTGGTCTGTAGGTGGCCTCCTTTTTTGTTGGCTCTTCATGGGGTCAAGAGAAAGAGAGCTCTGGTGTCTCTTCTTCATATAAGGGCACCAATCCCATCATGGGTCTCCACCCTCATGGCCTCACCTAAACCTAGTTACCTCCCAAAGGCTGCATCTCCAAATACCATCACATTGGGAGTTAGGACTTCCCCATATGAATTCTGGGGGCAGAGAGACCTTCAGTCCATGACATCTGCCATTGCAGGACCAGGGATGGCCAGTTCTCCTAGATGTCATTGACTGTAATGTGATCAGACTGAATAACACATTGGACTTTATCCACAGCCCGGCTGATTTTCTGCGGGGCTGGGATTTGCAGCCACTGCCTGATGCTGTGTTGGCTGTCTTTCCCTGATGGCTGTGACTGTGGACTCCGTTTAGTGCCACATTGCCCTTTTGGAAGTAGTTTGTTCTTTTGCTAACAGATGCTTAATTGAATGAGAATTAAGGGTGAGTGAAATGCTACTATGCTTTCTGTGACCTCCCCAGGACGCAGGGGTCCACAGGGCGGGGATAATGATGGGTTTAGCAGGGCCCTATCAGGCTTCCTGAATAAAACAACCAGAGGATTGTCAAAAGTAGAAACATTAACCTTGTTCTCTCTCTGCTCCTTGCCCTGTAAAGCTGATCAGAATACAGAGATTTTAACCGCTCCCCCCCGCCGCCCCTCCCGGGGAATCATTCTCATTATTTCCGTGCGCCTCTGCTGCTGCCTTTCTAGTGCCTTTCCGCCACCGGAGTGTCATAAAGATGCCATCACATGAGTCACAATTGCTCACAAACGTTGGAGAAGTGCTCCTCTGTTAGAGGTTCTGGAGTTTGGTTGGGGGTCTTCTTCCAGCCCCCACAGCTCAAGAACCATTTCCTAGCCCAGCTGTGAAATGAATGGCAGAGCTTCCGTCAGGTGATTGTTTTGTCCCAAGCCAGGCTGAGTCCTTGACTGGTGAGATGGATTCCTGCATAGAAACACCCAGACGCACGTGAGACCACGCAGTGCTGGGTGAGACTGGGAGGGGCCCGAGGTTCCCTACCGGGTTTCCTCAATGTGACTGCATGTTGCCCTCTGGTGCAGCCACGGCCACCCGTGTCCCAGGCCTTTAACCAGTCCTTGTGGTGAAAGCAATCACAGGGCTTGCGTCCAGCCTGAGACAGGAAGGCTTTGGTTGACTCAAGTGTTGACTGGTGGATAGAGCTAATGGTGGGGAGAGAGTCAATGCCTTTCTGCACCTGGATCATTTCAGCAGTCACCCCTCTGATTTCTCTACTCTGTACTCACTTTGCTCTTTCCAGTGCATTCTTTTGTGTCAGCCAATCATCTAAGAATGTAAATTGAATTATGTCATCTCTCCCATGCCTTCCCACTTCCAAATTAAAAATCCTTTGAGGGTTTCACTATGTCTCAGGATAAAGCCAATTTCCTTGACATGGCCTGTGATGACCGGCATAGTGCCCTTTCTTCTCACTTTCTGGGAGTATCTTCCTCAAGTGCACTCTTTCCCCCACGTCAGCTCCTTTGAGCCGCTCCCCTGTCTTCGCGTCCATTAGTTCTGAGCTGGCGGGCTACTTCCTGGAGCAGCTGAGCTAAAACTCCCTACCGGGAAAGATAAATTCCCAAATCCTGGAGGCTGCACCTTACAGAATTTTATTTCTCACAGCAGAGCCTGATGCAGGTTTCTGAGTCATGGCCAATCTCCATGTGGAAGAGAGCATTAAAGGTTTGTAAGGGGCCAGACAGAGAGGTGATCAGTTCTAACGGCCAGAATGCAGGCACATGCCCTTCCCTTCCCTTCCCTTCCCTTCCCTTCCCTTCCCTTCCCTTCCTTTCTTTTCCTTTCCTTTTTCCTTTCCTTTCTTTTCCTTTCCTTTCCTTTCCCCTTTCCTTTCCCCTTTCCTTTCCTTTCCTTTCCTTTCCTTTCCTTTCCTTTCCTTTCCTTTCCCCTTTCCTTTCCCCTTTCCTTTCCCCTTTCCTTTCCCCTTTCCTTTCCTTTCTCCTTTCCTTTCTCCTTTCCTTTCCTTTCCTTTCCTTTCCTTTCCTTTCCTTTCCTTTTTCCTTTCCTTTCCTTTTTCCTTTCCTTTCCTTTCCTTTCCTTTCCTTTCCTTTCCTTTCCTTTCCTTTCCTTTCCTTTCCTTTCCTTTCCCCTTTCCTTTCCCCTTTCCTTTCCTTTCCTTTCCCCTTTCCTTTCCCCTTTCCTTTCCCCTTTCCTTTCCTTTCCTTTCCCCTTTCCTTTCCCCTTTCCTTTCCTTTCCTTTCCCCTTTCCTTTCCCCTTTCCTTTCCCCTTTCCTTTCCCCTTTCCTTTCCCCTTTCCTTTCCCCTTTCCTTTCCCCTTTCCTTTCCCCTTTCCTTTCTCCTTTCCTTTCCTTTCCTTTCCTTTCCTTTCCTTTCCTTTCTTTTCCTTTTTCCTTTCCTTTCCCCTTTCCTTTCCTTTCCTTTCCTTTCCTTTCCTTTCCTTTCTTTTCCTTTTTCCTTTCCTTTCCTTTTTCCTTTCTTTTCCTTTTTCCTTTCCTTTCCTTTCCTTTCCTTTCCTTTCCTTTCCTTTCCTTTCCTTTCCTTTCCTTTCCTTCTTCTTTTAGAGAGCACACACAAGAAGGGAAGGGGCAGAAGGAGAGGGAGAGAGTATTTTAAGCAGGTTCCGTGCCCAGGGAGGAGTTGATGCAGGGCTTGATCTCACAACCCTGAGATCATGACCAGAGCCAAAATCAAGAGTTGGATGCTTAACTGACTAAATCACCCAGGTGCCCCAAGACCACACTTATTTTTAAGAGAAGCTGGGAACGTAGTCCCCCTACGTGCTCAGGAGGTAGAGGAAACAGATTTTGGTGGACACACCGCGGTTTCTGCCACAAGCCCTCCTGTCCCATCCCCACCACATACTTGAGATCCTGTTCTTGATGGCACTTATTACAGCTTTAATCTCACACGTGCTTATGTGATTCTTTGATTAAGGCTGGCCTCCCCTGCTCAGCTCCATGAGGTCAGGAACAATCATTTTATGGGCAGTTTAGTTGTTTGGCAAATACTCACCCGGAGACTTAATGAATACATAGATGTCCAAGATTGTTGAATGTGCTTTACAGGAAATGTCTCCCCCAACATATTTGAGGGCAGAGGGACATAGAGAAATCCTGTGCTTTCATTTAGTAAACAGCCCAGAGAGACCATAGTTTGGTCAGAGTTCAAAGTCAGCCTGTAGTCCTTGGCTTTTCATTTTCTTTCTAAAGAGGGTCTTATAAAGCCCAGCCCTGTCGTAGATGTTCTGGTCACCCCAGTTAATGATGGATAAGCATACAGTGGAGTCCAGCACAGGTGGACACCGATGCGTAGACACATTTCTAGTTCACCTCTCTTACGGAAAGTAAAAAAGCAAATAAATCCCCAAGTTTGCGGTGGCCTCAAGGACAACAGGGTTCTGAATACTGCAAATCCAGGATCCTACTTATATTTTTTTTCCCATGTCATTCCTTCCACATAGAACATAGCCCCACCTTCCCACTCACCCATCGTGGGAGAGAAGCCCTCCCTGGACTATGGTCAGCGTAGCCAGGCTTTGACCTTGACTCAGTCACTATTGTTGGTGTCATCCTGTAAGAACTATAACTCCGTCCTGCCTCAGTCTACTCCTGTATAAAGTGGGGATAATAAGCCCCCAGGATGGTAGGAGGGGAATGGAGTCTTTTCCATGTTCAGCCTGAAGCAAGATGCTGAGCACTTTATGTGTATTAATTCATGTGATCTTAGCAATCTTAGAAAGCAGATACTTTATCCCTGTTTTACAGATGAAGATATCAAGTCCGAGAGAGGATAAGGCAATGCTCAAGGTTATGCAGGTAGCGAGGGGTGAGGTGGAACTTCTCATCCGGGTCTGACTTGGGAGTGTGGTCTTTGACTCCTACATCACCCAGTGTGAGGCATCGAGTACCAAAGTACCTTATAACCAGTGATATTTCCTATCCACATAGGGCATCGTTCAAGTTCTACAGTCCTCAGAGACCCCCGTAGAGCCCCCTTCATCCATTCAGGTCTTTAGGGGGTCCTCTTGACTTTGAATTCTGACATTGGTGGTGGAAGAGAGAACAATGGCCCCAAACGTGCCCACGATCTAGCCCCCAGGACCTGTGACTACATTACCTTACACGGCAAAACAGACTCTGTATGTGTGATTAAGTCAAGGATCTTGAGATGGGGAGGTTATGCTGGTTTTCTGGGTGGCTCAGTGTCATCATGGAGTCCTTATAACAGGAAGACAGGAAGGTTGTATCAGAAAAGATAAGGCTACTGAGCTAGGTTGGAGAGACAACCTTGGAAGGTGGAGGAGAGCCTGGGAGACAAGGAGTGTGGGTGGCCTCTCGAAGCTGGAAAAGGTGAGGAAGCAGATCCTCCCTGGGGCCTCCAGAAAGAACTCGGCCCAGCCCAAACCCTGACTTTACTCCATAAAACTCATTTTGCCTTCCACAACTGACACAGTACATTTGTGTTGCTTAAGCTACTAGATTTGGGGAATTTGCTGCAGCAGCAATAGGAGACTAATACGGTGGTATTTTCTTGTACTTAACACTTGGTGTGGTCTTGTAACCTTAACTGTTACCCATGTGTTAACTATTATCACCCTAGCTGTGAAGCTAGGGTGGGAGAGACCACAGTTTATCCCTCTCCATAAGGATGGTGGAGACACAAAAGAAGGGTTGTGAAAAAGTCTGCTGGGTCCAAAATCATGGCCCAGTGGTAAGGCCATTGAGAAGGCCATCAGATCACTGTGTCCCTGGGCCCTGTCTCTGGGGATAAAAGCTGCACACACAACTTCATCACACTGCAGTCTTCGTGGGACCCCCCTCCAACAGGGAGGTGTTGATGGTTGAAGGGAGCCAGCAGTATTATGAGGTCCCTAGCTGCCAGGACCAGACCACTGTGGCTGAACTCAACACGTGGCAGTGTCTTGCCTTGGAGGTGGGCCAGCATTGGCTGTCACCACCAATTCTCTCGTGGTTCAGGTATAGCTCGGGCTCTATTGTATGTTTTGTTCACAACCAAGCCAACAGCCTCTGCAGCACCGGGGCCCTGAGCCAAGCTGATGAACACAGTGGCCGCAGGAATGGCTTTGCCAATGCAGGGCTGTGAGCAGAGAGGGAGCAGTGCAGGCTCTGCACCGCGTAACGTTCTTCCAGTGTTCCCATCCTCCCGCAGCAGTGAGGCTCTGAGCAAAGGAAGATGCGCATCTCACCACCCTCCTGCTGTAGTTAACAGTGGGGTGAGACAACTTTATTAACGCGATCGCCTCCTAGGTGGGCATTCAGTGGTGAGGGACCTCCCCGGAGCTGTTCATGGAGTGGCTGGCTTGGTTTTTATGATTGTCTGGGTCTAAATGAACAAAGGCGTTCTTCAGCTCCCTGGGGAATCGCCAGGCTCTCAATCTACCTCTTACTTACTCACTACAGCCCCTTATGTGCTTCATGCTCATGAATCAAAGAGCAGTCAGGGCTGCAAACTACTGTAAGGTCTCATCCACCCTGCATTTTACAAACAAATAAAGCAAAGCTTGGAAAAATGCGGTGGCTTGTCCGTGGCTGCATGGCCAGGCCCTGGCCCAGAGTCCTTCAGGGACGGTGCATCTCCCGGCAAGCTTAGACCACAAACAGAGCTGATGCAGCCCATCCCCACTTCCCACCAGACATGTGAAGCTGTGCTTGTCCACAGCCTGGCCCCTAGAGACCCCTTGCTGGCCAGGCTGCACAACCTCTGCTCACATTCCCTGGGAGTGGAAGTGGAAGCAAGATCAGAAGCAAACAAGTAGTGGGCTACCCCCCAGCTATTTTAGTGCAAATCTTGGGAGAGTGGAGAGGAGGAGGTGTGGCAGTCAGGACAAGCCCAGCTGCTCTCACCAACACCCCAAATAATAGTGGTTCCAACAAGAGGGCTGTCTCATCTGGGGCAGTCTGCATCAGGCATTCCGGGGCTATGTGGGCACCTCCCGGTGTTAGGAACAGTGTTCCTACCAACTTGCTTTTCCACCATCCTCAGGTCCTGCCCTTTCCCTCCTGGTCACTGTAGGTCCACATTCCAGTTCTAGGAAGGAGACGTAGGGATGGACACCTGGGAGGATGTGTATAGAGGGACAGCACACAGTCTGTGCTACATGGGTCATCTTGTGGCCTAAACTATGGATATGGGCATGCGTATGGCCCAAGTTCTCCAGACAGTTGGCGTATGTCCACTCCTATCATGTCACTCATCCTAGTCCGGGGATGTGTGACTGATGTGGCATAGCAGGTGTTCTACGTGCCTGCCCAGAGCTCCCCGGTTAATGTGATAGCCTCCTCTTTTGAGCCTCTGTGACTCCCCTGGGGCTTCTCCCAGCCTGCATGTAGGGCAGCGAGGGGGTGATAGGGTGTCCCCGCCACTCGGCTCAGTCCCCAGCTGATGCCCGGTGGATGCTGGAGGACAGCTATCCTGGTTCCCTCACTCCTTGGGTGAGCTCACTCCAAGGCTGTTCCCCGAGACAGAGCAACCTTGGTTGGCTTCGCTCCCTCCTGTGTCATGTCCTCGCTTCCCTCCCCATGCTCCCTCAGATAACCTCCCCGATAAACCACTTATATTTCAATCCTTGCCTCAAGGTTTACTTGTGGGGAAAGCCAATCCTAGACATATGGCAAGGGAGATGTATGGGCATTTTTAGGTAAAACTCCAGGTTCTAAGGATTCTGGACCATATGCTTTGTTTACATTCTATCCTATTTTTCACAACCTCTTTTTATGAAGAAATCAGCCTCTTAAGATTAAAATGCGCAAGAATCGATATAGTTTTTATCCATCAAAAGTCATTTTATCCCTTTCCTTGAAGAAAAAGCTTGCCTTCAGGGAGGAGGAAGTTGGAGTAGGATGGTGTAACCGGTCTGCTTTTTCTTGGGCTCTAGACGAGTCCCGTAGATACAAAAATGGCCTCTCTGTCCCTCGGAAGCCTGCCTCCAGCGGGAGGTTGGAGATGTAAGAGGATGAGGAGGCAGGTAAGGCAGAGCATGCAAACATGTCACATGGCGCTCGTGTGCATGAGAGAGGGGGCGTGTCCTCAAGCAATGGAGGGGTCTCCACGGCCAGGTTGAGAGGCAGAAGCTTCTTGGACTGGACAGACAGAAAGGGGAGAGAGTACAGTCCAACATGGGGGTTATGACATCTGTGACAAGCCCACATGTTCTTGCATCAGCCTTACCTACTCGATCACAGGACCTTCAGCCACGAAAACCTCCCTCTGGTTCCTTGGGCATTGCATATTAATTCACCCTCGGCTTTGCCAGCTTAGCTGGACATGCATTTCAGGTCACTTCAGGGATGCTGCTTTCTTCGATTCATTATGATTTCGTGCTCAGGTCTCTGGGATATGCTGATGTCTTGGGTCTGCTTCTGCATCTCGGGTTAAAACAAGGATGTTGTTCTCTACATGTGGACCCCCATCCCTTCCCCTGGGGGTGTTACTCACTTCCCCCTCTCTCTGTTCCTCCCAGATGTTCACTCTCTTGTACTTTGTCGAAGCCCTCTTGGCTCCCTTACCCTCTAGACCATTTTCAAGAAGGTCCTTGTTTCCTGAGAACAACTCCTTGTGTTTGGTCCAGACTTAGTTTCCTTAAGGCTCTCTGCCTGAGGGGTAATGTTTCCCAGGAGGCTCCGCGATGCCTCGTGATGGCACTTCTTTGATGGACATAAACTCTCAATGGTCCTGGTTGCAGAGAAACTTGAGTCGGTAGCCTGCACAGAACGGAGCCTCTCTCCTGGCACCTATGCTGTTAAAGAACTATGAAAATCCACTCCAGTTAAGATCAGTCAGTTTGGGATGAGACTGATTGCACTGTGGCCCCTCAAGATTTTCTGAGTCCCGTCTCTCCACTTCTTCTGTAGTTTCTAAGCCCCAGGCTATGACGTTTCAGTTTTCTTTCTTTTTTTTTTTATAATGATTTTTTATTATATTATGTTAGTCACCATACAGTCCATCCCCGGTTTCCGATGTAAGGCTCGATGATTCATTAGTTGCGTATAACACCCAGTGCACCATGCAATACGTGCCCTCCTTACTACCCATCACCGGTCTATCCCATTCCCCCACCCCCCTCCCCTCTGTGGCCCTCAGTTTGTTTCTCAGAGTCCATAGTCTCTCATGCTTCACTCCCCCTTCTGATTACCCCCCTTTCTTTATCCCTTTCTTCCCCTACCGATCATCCTAGTTCTTATGTTCTATAGATGAGAGAAATCATATGATAGTTGTCTTTCTCTGCTTGACTTATTTCACTAAGCATTATCTCCTCCAGTGCCGTCCATGTTGTAGCAAATGTTGAGAACTCGTTCTTTCTGATTGCTGAGTAATATTCCATTGTATATATGGACCACAACTTCTTAATCCAGTCATCTGTTGAAGGGCATCTCGGCTCCTTCCACAATTTAGCTATTGTGGACAATGCTGCTATGAACATTGGGGTGCATATGGCCCTTCTCTTCACTACGTCTGTATCTTTGGGGTAAACACCCAGTAGTGCGATGGCTGGATCATAAGGTAGCTCAATTTTTGACGTTCCAGTTTTCTTAATGGGCAAACTAACAAACTGATTTGTCTTCCAGGCAGATTATATCATCTTTATCTTGCTTTAAACTAGATGTCTGACCTGGAAGGAACCAGTCCTGGGTATGCCTCTTGGCCTCCTCTGGCCTGGGACCACACTGATTCTCAATGCGAGGTCTCCCTAAGAAATCATGTCAGTGTCTCTCTGTGGGGTTTGTGGACTTTAAAACTTGGCTTTGTAACAGTGGTGTGACTTGGTCTCTGAGCTGAAAGTGACTCCAGTAGGTTTTAGGGATAAGGTGGGACTAGCAGGGAGTTGTGTGAGTTTCTGTTGTGTGAGTCACTCTATTTTGGACCCATATCCACATGAAAGATTCAGAACTTGATAGGCCATCATGGATGGGGAGGTGGACTGCCTCCCTCCTCTTCTTCCCACCTTTTCTGCTATCCAGGTTGCTCTTCCTTTGTTTCATGTAGATTCCCACTTTAGATCCCTTAATAATAATAGCTATCTCTCGGGATAATTAATGCTAGCTGCTGTAACAAAGACCCCACATCTCAATGGTTTGATGCATAAGAGGTGAGTATCTCACTCTTATGAAGTCTGATGAGCACTGTGTAGCTCTCCTGGGCAGCTCTCCACCCAGGGCACGACTCGCAGACTCAGGCTCCATCTCCTGGGTGACTCTGCTATCTTGAATCATTTGCTTCCTAGAGAAAGAGCTTGAGGGATTATATGGTGTATTGATTTTCTAGGGCTTCCATAGCAAATTGCCGCAAACTGGCAGCTGATGACAGCAGAAGTTTATTGTCTCACAGTTCTGGAGGCCAGAGTCCAAAATCAGGGTATTGATAGGGTTGGTTCTTTCTGGAGACATTGAGGTAGAATCTGTTCCATGCCTCTCTCCTAGTGCCTTGTGCTTCTGAAAACCCTTGAGTTTTCTTGGTTTGTAGACACACAACTTCAATCTCTGCCTTCACTTGGTCCTCTTCTGAGTGTATCCCTTCCTCTCTCTCTGTTCCTCTTGAAAGGACACCTGTCCTTTGATTTAGGGGCCTACCCTAAACCCAGGGTTAGCTCATCTCATAGTCCTTGACTTAATTGCAACTGTAGAGACCCCTTTTTTCCCAAATAAGGTCACCTTCACAGGTTCCAGGGGCTAGGATTTGGATGCATCTTTTGGGGGAACACTACTCAACCTAGCACACACAGTTTGTTTTATTGTCAGTCCTAGAGGGGTACACAAATCTACCCACATTCCATGGGCCAGAACGAATCACACAGCACAGACCTAGTTGTGGAGGAGACTGGGAAAGATAGTCTTCTAGTGTGTCCCGAGAGAAGAAATGGAGGAGGCAGGCACCCGGCCGGTCCCTGGCATTGGCGAACGCTCAAGGGGCACTTGCTCTGTGTCACATGCCCTGCTAGGGCTTTGCAGCGTTAATGTCATTTTAATCATTTTCACCCTCTCAAGAAATCTTTGAGGTAGATAGGTAGATACTCTCGGTTATCCAACTTTCAGATCAGTAAACAGAGGCAGAGAGGTCTTTGAATGGTTTCCCAAGGTTATTCGTGGATGGTGGAAGCACTATTTTTATCCAAGCAGACTGTTTTCAAAGCCTGTCCCGTTGGCTCCTGCATGACCTGGCCCCTAACTGCGCTGATCCCTGGCTACTTGTCCTGTGGAACACCGTTGTTACCTTTCCTCATGTGTCCTCAAGCCTGTTCCCTGACCTTCCTTTACTCACCCCTGGGAACTGACCTGGCCGGAGCCAAGTGCTTTTTGGGTGCTGCCTTTCCTAGGAAACGCTCATCCCTTCACTCTGGGAAGTCTCTAAGCTTTCTCACCTCCACAGTGACTTGTTCAAGGACACTTCAACGGACACCAATGAAACAGCCAAAGTAGTTACCTGCCAGCCCAGTAACTGGATGGAACCTACTGGCAGGAAGGACAATGCAGATGTCCCAGATTGATCGAAGGAAATGCTGACAAGTTCATCTGCCAAAGAAGAGGAACTGGCAAGTAGAGCCTGATGAGTGGCTTGCAAGCACAATTACTGACTTTTGAGCTCGAGGATACTGCCCGTTTATTTTTGCTTTGGCCGCCCGCGGACTGCATTTCAGCAGCTCTCACATAACCCACATCAAGCTGCAGAACCTCGATTGGCTGCTTGTTTGAAGTGGATCCAAACTTCCCTGTCTGAACAGAGAACACAGCATATCTGTAAGCAAGAAGGCCTTGGATTCGTGGCGTGTGGGGAGGAGATCAGGGTTACTTTCCTTCTCCCTGCTGCCCCTTCTGTTCTGGAAAATTTTCTGCTGGCTCGCAGAAGTCCAAGAAGGAAAAGATGCTTGTGTGATTTTGGATTTCATCACTGATTATTGATTCAGATCTGGCTTGTACACAGAGCAGGAAACAATATTTTTGTGAAGAAAAAAAGTCTAGGAGAGGAGCAAGTGTGGAGGAAGGGTAAGAAGGAGGAAGAAAGGAATCGAAGAAAGGGAGAGAGCCAGGAAGGGAAGAAAAAAGAAACAAACAAGCAGGAGGAAAGATTTCCCTTTAGCTTGGGTAAGAGAAAATGTTTCTTACCATGCCCTTGGTAAGTGCACAGCCCGGGTATATCCACTCCCACTGCAAGTTCTGTGAATTCGCTCTCCGTGTCTGCAGATGCAGTAGGCTTTATAGCAGCTGGAGACCTGTGGCCAGTCCATGGATGTGGGGAGCACCTGAGGGCATGAGCTGCCACGAGGTCACTTTGCACCTGCTGTGTAAGAGACATTGTACCAACTCCACAGGGACACAGAGTGAAGGATGCAATAGTTCTCGCAGTTTGCTGTGGCTAGGCACAGTGTTAAGGCACGGCCATCTGTCTGCAAGGAGCTCGCTTTTTAATGGAGGTGATAGAAATACTGACAAAAAAGACAAAATGTCAAGTTCTTTGGCAGATAGATGAAGAATGGAAGGGAGTGAGATCAATTTCAATAAAAGAATACTTCATGGAGAAGTGTGAGTCTTGAAAAAAGCATAGCGCTTAGACATGTGAGGATAGGGAAAGGGACATTCTTGGAGGGCCAGACACAGAGGCAAGAAAACACTTGGTTGGGAGAAGAGTAGCTATTACAATTTGGGAAAGCACAGGGAGATTTGAGTGGTGGGGTGGAAGCAAAGCCTGGAGAGGTAGGTTAGGGCCGGGTCAGATCACAGATTGCTACCGTGGCGGAGAAGGCTAATAGTGCATCAGCCTGTCTCCTCCTTCCTCACTTCCCAGCCTTCCTCACAGTTATATGTGACCATGTGACATGTGAATCCCAACCAATGAAACAGGGGCAGAAGCCATCTGCCAGAAAAGAGGAGTAGACACCATGGGTGGGTGGAGGGTGAGCTTATGCATCTGCACCCCCCCCTTCTTACTATGCCAGTTGCCACCACCACCACCACCACCACCACCAACACTACCACCACCATTACCATCACCACCATCAATGCGACCACCAACACTACCACCGATACCACGTCTACTATCGCCATTACCGCCATCAACACCATCACTACCACCACCATCAATGCCATCACCACCACTACCACCACCACCATCTCCACCACTATCACCACCATCATCACCATCACCATCACAATCACCACCACCACCACCACTGCCAGATCCACCATTACCATCACTATCAACACGATGCCTCTACTACTGTCATTACCACTGACAGGAGTATCAAGCGCACATGCTAAACCAGGTGTTGTTCTGAGTATTCTCACATCTTATCTATCTCATTTAACCTTGACATTGACCCTTTGAGGTGGGCACTATGGTAAACTCCATTTTGAAGACATTTTTAAAACCACTGGTTGTGTTCTAGATTTCAGGAACTTTAGCCCATCTCTGCTTTTGAATTTTTTTGAAGTCAATTCTTATATCAGAGTGTTTAGGTCATGGCTTAAGCTTTGTTTTCTTAGTCATGTTCACCATGAGTCTTGTAGTGTTTTAGTTAGTTTTGAATAGTAGACCAGGATTTTCAAATATAAGCACATTCCGCTGCAGCTGGAAGAGATTCCAGCAACGTGCTACAGCATATAAATGTTTAGTGTTACATAACTCCTTAAAACTTGGGCAGCAACAACCATTGCTTTGATAACTGTCCTTCACTCTTATGAGTCTTGCTCTGTTGATGAAATTATATAGGATAAATAAGATTAGGTGTTTAGAAACTTAACCTACAGTGGAACAGAAAAGTGATGAATATGTTTTTCAAAACAAGGTGTTCTGATCTGAGTGCCGAATCCCTGTTACCGCCATTAACTCCTCTACCTCTCTACAGCTACCATCATTTATTGACTTCGCTCTTCACCCATGCCTCGACCTGTGTCTCTGATCTCTCTACCTTCCTTCCAGCCACCTCCATCTCACCTTTACTTTCTTTTTAGCCTCTGCCTGGATCTCAGCCATTTCTCGGGCTATACATTCCCTCCCCCCTTGATGTGCTGCCTGTAGTTTTTAGTTAAATTTTACCTTTAAAAATGTTCCATAGTTCTACAAGTCTTACAACAAAAACAGCAGTGCTCTGCCTTACCCTTCCCATCTCCATGTCCTATTTCCCAAAGGAAACTCTTTCTTTCTTTCTTTCTTTCTTTCTTTCTTTCTTTCTTTCTTTCTTTCTTTCTTTCTTTCTTTCTCTTTCTTTCTTCTTTCTTTCTTTCTTTCTTTCTTTTTCTTTCTTTCTTTTTCTTTCTTTCTTTTTCTTTCTTTCTTTCTTCTTTCTTTCTTCTTTCTTTCTTTCTTTCTTTCTTTCTTTCTTTCTTTCTTTCTTCTCTTTCTTTCTTCTCTCTCTTTCCTTCCTTCCTTCCTTCCTTCCTTCCTTCCTTCCTTCCTTCCTTCCTTCCTTCTCTTTCTTTCTTTTCTTTCTTTCTTTTCTTTCTTTCTTTCTTTCTTTCTTTCTTTCTTTCTTTCTTTCTTTCTTTCTTTCTGTTATGTTAGTCACCACACAGTACTTCATTTGTTTTTGATGCAGTGTTCCATGCTTCATTGTTTGTGTATAACACCCAGTGCTCATTGCAATATGTGCCTTCCTTAATATCCAACACCAGGCTAGCCGCCCCCCACTCCCCGAAACCCTGTCTGTTTCCCGAAGTCCAGATTTTCTCATGGTTTGTCTCTTCGGATTCCCCCCTTTCATTTTTCTTTTCCTTCTCCTGATGTCCTCCATGTTATTCCTTGTGTTCCACATATAAGTGAAAGAAATATGATAATTATCTTTCTCTGCTTGACTTATTTCACTTAGTATAATCCCCTCCAGTTCCATCCATGTCAATGCAAATAGTGGGTATTCATCCTTTCTGATGGCTGAGTAATATTGCATTGTGTATATGGACCACATCTTCTCAACCCATTTGTCTGTTGAAGGGCATCTTGGCTCCTTCCACAGTTTTGCTATTGTGGACATCGCTGCTATGAACATTGAGGTTCTTTTCACTACATCTGTATCTTTGGGGTAAATACCCAATAGTGCAATTGCTGGGTCATAGGGTAGCTCAATTTTTAACTTTTTGAGAAGCTTCCATATTGTCTTCCAAAGTGGCTGTACCAACTTGCATTCCCACCAAAAGTGTAAGAGGGTTCCCCTTTCTCCACATTTTCTCCAACATTTGTTGTTTCCTGCCTTATTACTTTTTGCCATTCTAACTGGTTTAAGGCGATATCTCAGTGTGGTTTTTATTTGAATTTCCTTGATGGCTAATGATGTTGAACACTTTTCATGTGTCTGTTAGCCATTCTTATGTCTTCTTTGGAGAAGGGTCTGTTCATGTCTTCTGTCCATTTTTTGACTTGATTATTTGTTTTTTGGGTGTTATCACCCCCAAATTACTGGAACTTGTACAACAATTCAGTAAGGTGGTAGAATACAAAATCAGTGCACAGAAATCAGTTGCTTTTCTATACACTAACAATGTAACTGTAGAAAGAGAAATTAGGGAATCAATTCCATTTACAAAAAGCACCAAAAAAACCTAAGATACCTTGGAATAAACCTAACCAAAGAGGTAAAGGATCTATACTCTAGAAACTATAGAACACTTATGAAAGAAATTGAAGTAGATACAAAAAGATGGAAAAACACTCCATGCTCATGATTGGAAGAATAAACATTGTTAAAATGTCTATTGTGCCCAGAGCAATCTATACTTTCAATGCCATCCCAATCAACATACCAATGGGATTTTTCAAAGAGCTGGAACAAACAATTCTAAAATTTGTATGGAACCAGAAAAGACCCCGAATCACCAAGGAAATGTTGAAAAAGAAAAACTAAGCTGGGGTCATCATGTGGCCTAATTTCAAGCTATGTTACAAAGCTGTGATCACCAAGACAGCATAGTACTGGCACAAAAACAGACACAGATCACTGGAACAGAATAGAGAGCCCATATATGGACCCTCAACTCTATAGTCAACTAATCTTTGACAAAGCAGGAAAAAAAATCCAATGGAAAAAAGACAGTCTCTTCAATAAATGGTGCTGGGAATATTGGACAGCCACATACAGAAGAATGGAACTCGACCATGCTCTCACACCATACACAAAGATAAACTCTAAATGGATGAAAGACCTCAATGTGAGACAGGAATCCATCAAAATCCTAGAGGAGAACATAGGCAGTAACCTCTTTGATACCGGCTACAGCAAATTCTTTCAAGACATGTCCCCAAAGGCAAGGGAAACAAAAGCAAAAATGAACTTTTGGGACTTCATCAAGATAAAAAACTTCTGCACAACAAAGGGAACAGTCAACAAAACAAACAACCCATGGGATGGGAGAAGATACTTGCAAATGACATTACAGACAAAGGGCTGGTATCCAAGATCTGTAAAGGAAACTCTTTCAACTTCTTCAGATGTTCCTTTGAGCATTTACCTCCGTATTTCTAGTACAGCCTTACACAACTCATACTATCAGTTTCAGCAATTACAGGTGAACTTCCTAAATCAAACACAAGGATTTACCTCCTCTCAATCTTCCCCTTCTATTCTCTCAATATAATTATGTTTTAATCAGGTTTGGTATTTTCATTATTATGCCTATGTTAATATAATCTTCAGCCGAATCATTGAATGTACCGTCCATTGCATTTATTTCCCCGGAGTTAATAATTGTCTGTCTTTTTCTGCTTAGGTTTTATGTACTTACCACTATTTTAATCCCAAATTTTCCACCCAAAGTGTATATGTCCCCAGTCCATTTAAATACCTCTAATAATCTGTAGCTTCCGTCATTCTCGACATATTCCTCCATCCTCTTGCTTCATTAGGACTGCAGTATGGCTTTCATCTTGGAGTGTCTATCTATCCCTCAGGCAGTCACTTAATCTGTCTCCTGAGTTAAAGTTCCAAACTTTTGACTCTTATATGGTCCTCTTTCTTGATTTACTCCTTCATGTTGATGGGACATATCTTTGGGTTCCTACTAAGAAAGAGTATCTGGAAGGTATTTGAGATTGTGCATTTTTGATGTGTTTTTCTTAGCTTTTACAATTGAGTGGCAGTTTGGCTCGATATAAAAATCTAGGTTGTGAATAATTATTTTCAGATTTCTTATACTGCATTTCCCCTGCTTTACTGATACATAATTTACAGATAATAAAATTTATTCTTGAAAAGTAAATATTTTTATGTCTTCGGTAATTATACATAATTGTGTAACCACAACTACAGTCAAGGTGTAGAAGAGTTCTATCACTCAGAAATTACCCCTCTACAGTCAGTTCTCAGCAACGACTGCTCAGTTTTGTGTCACAAGCTTTTTCTTTTCCAAAATCTCATAGAAATGGAATCATACAGTTTATGGACTTTGGTGTTTGTCCTTTTTCACTTAGCATGATGTTTTTGAGACTGTGTTGTTGTATGTTAATGTTATTCCTTTTTTATGGCTGAGAAGTATCCCATGGTATGTATGTACTGCAATTTGTCCCTTCACCAGCTGATGGACATTTGGTTTATATCAGTTTTAGGATTTTATTAATCATTCTGGAACAAACATTTGCATACAAGTCGTTGAGTGGGTGAGATTTCTGGGTCATATGGTATGTTTGTGTTTAGATCGATAAGAAATGGCCAAACTGTTTTCCAAAGTGGCTGTGCTATCTTACATTCCCACCAGCAGGGTATGGGAATTTGGCTAATCTCATATCTTTGTCAACACTTGGTATAGTTTCTTAAGGTTTTTGTAGGTGTTTTTTATTATGTTTCTCTCTGTAGCTGAAGAGAAATCACATACCATTCTGATTTTCAGTCTTATCTGTGCCTTAATATTTTTCGTTATGTGTTAAGCTTTGATTTTTTATTCCAGTACAGCTAATATACAGTGTTCTATTAGTTTTAGGTGCACAATATAGTGATTCAACACTTCCATACGATACCTGGCACTCATTGCAACAAGTTCAGTCCTTTATTCCTGTCGCCTATTTCCCCCGTCCCCCACCCGCCTCCCCTCTGGTCACCATCAGTTTGTTCTCTGTAGTTAAGAGCCTCTTTCTTGGTTTCTCTCTCTCTTTCTCTTTTTTTCCTTCGCTCATTTGTTTTGTTTCTTATATTCCATGTATGAGTGAAATCATATGGCATTTGTCTCTCTCTGACTGACTTGTTTTGCTCAGAATGATACTCTCTAGCTCCATCCATGTCATTGCAATCGGCAAGATTCGCTCTGGAAACTTTAAGGTTCTTTTCTGTATCCCAGTTTTCTGAAAATTTACAGTGATGTGCTTTGAGATAAGTGTCTTTCATCCTTTAGTACTGGTTGTTGAAAGCAGACTTTCCAACCGGAGCCTCCTGTCCTCTAGTTCCCAGAAATTTTCCTAAATTATTTTTTTTGGTAATTTATTCCCTTCTATTTTTCTCTGAACACATTTTTTAAAGCCTCTACTGTTTGGGTGTTGGCTTTCTAGAAAAATCCTTCCGTTTTGTTTACTTTTCTTTCCTACGTTCCATTTGTCTATCATTCTGTCTTGCCGGCGGGAGGATTTTTGTCAATTTTCTCTTTCCATACTTCTATTGTGCTTTCCATCTTGATCTCATAGTTTAAATTGCCAAGTTTTTTTGTTGTTGTTGCTTGAATGTGTTTTTAATCACACTCTGTTGATTTATTAAAACAGTACCTACCCGTATCTACCAGGGTATTAATTGTCGTTTCTCCCCCGGAGATAGATTATTATCCTTGCATCATCCTTTTTTCCTTTTCCCTGTTTGTTTTGGATTTTTTTTTCTTTTCCTGCTAGATCATGATCTCAACGGGGCAGGTGGAGGTGGAGAAGGAGGAAGGGCAGGAGGAGGAAGAGGAGGAGGAAGAAGATTTTACTCAGGACATATTTGGCAATATCTGGAGATATTTTCAGTTGTCACAGCTGGAGTGGGGGTGCTCCCCCCTCTAGTGAGTAGAGGCTAAGGATGTTGCTAAGCATTTTACAGCGCACAGGAAGCCCACCGGCCACCCCGCAACAAAGAATTATCCAGCCCCAAATGTCGATGGTGAAGAGGTTGAGAGCCCCTGTGCTGCTGAATGCTTTTGTCAAAGGTCTGCTTGTCCTTGGCTGTTAGCTCATATTTAAAGTGCAGTGCAGTGCAAAGTTTCTATTGGCAGACGTTGTTGACTGATGGATCCAACAGAGAGAAATGTGGCTGGGTCTTCTCATTGTTGCGTGTGGTCATTGGCAGAGAAATCCTTAACCCTCCCCAGTATGAATGTGTAGGAGGCAGAGTAAGGATAGCAGCCCATGTGCTCCCAGTTGAGGAGGGAGAGGGGCCCAGGGCTTTCAGCACTGAGTGTGTGAACTTGTTTCTCATGTTTCTGTCGATTCCCTGACCTCGGCTCTGTATACCCTGCCTCTGTCTCAGTCTCTCCAGAGAATGAACCTCAGCCTTCTGCTGGGTCGAGGAGGATAACTCAGGCCATAACACCTTTACACAGACTTTCAATCCATGTCTTGCTTTTGGTGATTCTTGGATCCCCCCATCGCTCCCCTGAGCTCTAACCCCGGCCCAGCCCCCCTGGGGCGCATCTGCTCTTTCAGAGTTGCCTCTGCTGGTGCTTTCCCGCAGTAGCTGCCATGCACCCTGTGAGCTCTGCTTAAACGCCCACCCTGTTGCCAGCTGTTCCCTAAATTCTTAGCGGCTCATCCCACATCCCACCTCCCACCTGACTTCTCAGACTGAAGCCATTCCGACGTAAACCCCTGGCTCCATTCCCCTTAAGGACAACAGTTCTAAGCTGCACCGTGTCTCTCGCTCCTGTTTATGAGGAAACACCTATTTCCTTGAAAAAGTGCACCATCATCCCTCTGTGGGATCAACCCATTCTGGTCTCTTAGGAAAGGTGCCCCACACTTTCACTCTTCTCTTGAATCCTTAGTTTCTCCCTCATCATAGCCTCCCTTTTCCCTGAGATGATCCTGTTAGGTGTTTAAAAATGAAATCATCCCATGACCCTGGTATTTTCTAAGACTCCTATTCTTCCCTTCATGACCAAATTTCTTTTTACAAGTTGTCTACACTTCTCGAAAGCACTTAGCCAACTGGCATGTGTGGACTGGCCCTCACTTCTGTCCCTCCACGTCACTGGGGAGAGTCTTGTCATGCGCCCTCTGAGATAACCCCATGCTTCTCCCCCATCTTGCCACTGCTCCTTCTTTTTGCTGATTTCCTCCGTCCCCTCCACTGGGTCTTCCTCTTGCACTAGTACTAACCAAACACCTATGCTAACACCGAGAGTAACCCAGGATAATCTCATTTATACCCTTGGCTTCTCTCAGTTGACTTTCGAATCTTCATCACCACTTCCTGGTTTTAACTGCTCAGACTCCATATAAAGCACATCTGAGAGAAATAACCCTTTGGTTTTAGATTATGTCGGGGGAGGAAAGATGGCCAGTATACTGCTGTAATGGCTCGATCCATTTGGGCCCAGGACAGCTGGCCATCATCTGCTGGGCTCACCCCGTCAAGGGCGGAAGCAGCCTCCCAGCTCAGCAGAAGATCCAGTATTTCCACTCTCCTTCCTCATTAAATCCTTACTTACCCTGTCTTAATTTGGGACCTTTTTTACACTGAAACTATTCACATACTTCTGTTTCCCAAATTACCCTGAAATTACTTTTTGTAGTCCATCTGTAGCTAGACCAAAGAAATACGGTCTTTCATTCTTTTTCAGTTCAAAATGAAAGCATAATTTTGTTTATTCTTGACTTGGGGCACAAAGGAGTAAGGCGAACCTCCTCTGAAACCCACGCTCGCTCACACACTCATTATGCTGGCTCTGGATTGAGTCTTGTGGCTTAGGTCGTTGGCCGTGGCTCACACTGTAATCACCTGGGGAGCTTGTGAAGAACGCCATTGTTCAAGCTCTACCCTAGACCAATTATGGACCTTGGGCATCGGTACTTTAACAAAGCTCTTCCTGCGATCCCAGTGTGCTGCCAGAGCTGGGAGCCATGGTTTCGGTTGGGGTTTTTTTCTTTGCTTAGCTTTTATTCTCTTCTGGCCAACACTCAACTCTTACTGTATGGCTCTCAAACTTGAGTGGATGTAAGAACCACCTGGAGTGCTTATTAAGCCAGATTTCTGAGCCTCACCCCCAGAGTTTCTGATTCAGTAGGTCTGGCTGGGGCCCAAGAATTTGCATTTCTGACACATTCCCAGGTGATGATGATGCTGGTCTGAGGACCATAATTTGAGAACTACTGCCTTCCTCCGGCTAAGAGCATGAATCTTTTGCAGTCTGCTTCTCAGCGTTAGGCTAACCCATAGTCTCCGTGTTGGCATTAACAGTCCCACATCTTGGGAAACCCCTCCGTCTCAGGAAAACTGAGACAGGTGGTTACCAAAAAGTTATGTCCCCATCCTAACCCCCAGAACCTGTGACTGTGATCTTATTTGGGAAAAAAAAAAGGGTCATTGTAGATGTAATTAAGGAGAGTCTTGAGATGAGAAGATCATACTGGATTATCAGGATGGGCCCCAAAGCCAATGACAAGTGTCTCTAAAATAATGAGGTGGAGGGAGATTACAGACAGAACAGAAGGCCATGTGGCCACAGAGGCCAAGGAATGTCTGGGACTACCAGAAGCTGGAAGAAGCAAGGAATGGATTCTTCCCTAGAACTTTCTCTAGAAGGAGTGTGGATATGTTGGCTCCTTGATTTTGGACTTCTCTGGAACCGAGATGGAATACATTTCTCATGTTCTTAAGCTACTAAGTCCATGATAAGTTATGACAGTAGCCACAGGGCTTTGATAGAGGGGCCCTAACCACCGTTCTTCTACTGGAGTGTTTCTTGTCTCTCGTGCCTCCAGAAAGTGAGCTCTTGTGAAAAATATATTGCCTCCACAAAGACTGGCTGATTGACTAATGAGTCTGTAAAAATGCTTCCCAGAAAGTACAGGCTAGAAGCCAATGGATTGCAGCTAATCTGATATATTACAAAGTTCTGAAGATTATCTCTAGTAGGTCATTAAGCAGCAAATGATGTAAATAGAAAATCTATTAGCACTAAATGTGCCACTTGTTATGCAAGATACGGCAGCCCAACAATTGTGGGCATCCTGTCAGAAATGTTCTGGAGCAATTGTGCCTGGGAACAAAAAACGGAGCACGGGGAGAGATCTAGAGAGGGTCAGGGTGTCCTCGACCAGGGGAAAGTCCTTCCAGCCCGGAGTCAGGGATTGAAGGGTTTTCTGTATTCCAGGACAGATGACGCACCTTTGTGTCATTAGGCCACATGGAAACGGGGGGCCAGGTGGGAGGTCTGGGCCGCTCCCAGGGCACACCCTGTCAACTCCAGGTCACTTCTAGGCGCTTTGTCTATAATGCTTGGAAGAGGAAGGTTAAGAAACATCTCGAAAGCTCCAGGAATGTCAGGTTTTCCTTCAGTGGTCTTTGGATCCCATGCCCTGGGCTGGTTCTGCCCTCGAAAACCAGTTGTGAGTCTGTGTGGGGTCCACTGCTGCTTCTGGGGGGGTCTCTGGCTCCTACATTCTTGCTGAGGTCCCAGTCATCATTTTCCTGATATTCAACTTTTGGACTATCCTGTGAACCTGCCACTGTATGAACCATGTTGTCCAGGTTGCCCATACTGGTATATGGCCAGTATATACTGGGATGTATTGCACTTTTTCTGTTAATTTTTTTAAAGATGGGTAGTAAGGAGGGCACGTATTGCACGGTGCACTGGGTGTTATACGC
The DNA here is from genome assembly GCF_024610735.1 of Ursus americanus. Lineage (NCBI taxonomy): Eukaryota > Metazoa > Chordata > Mammalia > Carnivora > Ursidae > Ursus > Ursus americanus. The sequence continues at coordinate 94,073,116 of NC_142130.1, forward strand.
AAGTAAGGAATCATGGAACTTTACATCAAAAACTAGGGACGTACTATATGGTGACTAACATAATATAATAAAAAATATTAAAAGAAAATAAAGATGTCTATCCGTTGTCTCATGTACATTCTTCTGCACACCGTGATTGCTAATTATTTAAGGACAACAATCAGGCCATCTGCTTTTTCTTCATTTCAAAACACCCAGGTTTAGCACCAGGACACTGTGGGACCCTACCTGGTGTAGATGCATTCACAGTCCCCACTGTTTTTTTTTTTATCACTATTACTGAATCTGGTTCAGCTGTGAATTCAGTGGGGCCCCCTGGATGGGCCTGAAAAAGCGGCTAAATGTTCTAGAACACAAGGAAAAAGGATCCACACAGCTGGCCAGGGGGAGGGGGAGGAGCCAGGGGCACAGCTCAGTACCCAGCATCTTTGCAAACATTCAGTGACTATTTATTGAATGAATGCTGCCTGCAGGAATTAACAGTGTCTAACATATTGTAACAGAATACTCTGTGGGTGTTTTTGCGTCCAGAGAGAATCTGTTTGGAAACTCTGCAATGGCTGTCCTTATGGGACTGATTTCTTTTCTAAGATCGCAGAGGAGACTGTCTCAGTTATATTTAGCGTCACGTGCAGCCCAAGACATAACCAGCCCCAAACCCAAAGTGTGTTTGAAAGCTGGTGTTCTAGCCTAAAAATTCACATGAATGTCCATTCTAGTCTCTGGTATTTGTGTTGTAAATTGCACACGGAGGAATGCAACTGATCTTTAGGGAAGATGTGTCATGTGTGTTTTGTTACTTTATTTCCAGCTCCTTCCGAATCCTGGGGTTCAGGGTCCTTCTGCACAGCTCTCAAACATGACTGGCCCAGAGCACAACTGTAAGGAATTGCATTAAAATAGTGCTTTCAAAGAGGAAATGATTAGCATAGTTTTTATCGTGGAAAGATGTAAGATCCAATACTTAGCTCTCCCAGCTAACCCTACAGCTAGTTTTGCAGCATGAACTTACAAAAAAAGTAAAGTGCTTCTTGCTAAAATTAGAAGCAATTTGTCCAGATACAATAGGCTAGTGTGACAGGCTTTGCAACCTTTCTTCCTTTTTTAACAAGAATTGTTAGTAAGCTACAGTGCTGTGGGTTTTAAGTCACAGGTTTGTTGTTGACGTGTTTAATTTGGGAAGGCTGGCATTAAAAAAAAATGCTTGGCTTGCAAATCTATCAGTAATTCAGGTGATGCTTTCTTCGGGATTTACTTACTGAGAGTTTGCAGTAGGGGGAAGAGGGTGACTGCTTTTGAATGTGGCTGCAGTGATGCGACCCAAAGGCTCTAAACTGGAGAGATAAGATAGAACAAATTATCTCCTGTCAATGGGAAGATAATTATTTCAAATACTAACAATCTTGTATTAGTCACCTTGGGAAAAAATTAGAACAACTTTTATGTCAGTTCCTTGTAAATTTTAACTGGAATCGTTATGGCACTTTATCGCTAAGTCCCAAATCCAAAGTGAATTTTGAAAAACGATCTTCTTGCGCTAAAAAAGAAAAAGTGTATCCCAGGAGAGTCAGGCTTCCTCCCGATAAACACTGACCATGTTCTCTTAGCTATTGCCTTGTATTTCTGAGCTACTCCCATAAGCTTACTCATGCCTTTGACACTTGGAAGCACAAGCCACTGTCATGTACATGAAATGAAGCTCAGTAGAAAGTTTCTGGTTTGAGCACTCTCGAGAAACATTGAAAAATAGATGTTTAAAAATAAGTTCCGAGCTTGAGGGGTTCTAGTATGTGATAGGACAAAACTACATAGAAATAATAATATCTAAAAATTATGTGAGCCCTCTAACTGTGCCCTGGGCTTTAAAAGTGCGTGTGGGTACCCCCCTTAAAGACACTTTTGGGTGCGAAACTAAGTTTCATGAAAAAAACTGGCATTTCCGAGGGTCTCAGAGTTAAGTTCACCAAAGATGAAGACATTTCAGTGAATGTGTGATTAAATCAGAAAGTCCCATTTGGAGAGGTGTTTACCGTATTCGTTACCTGACTGCCGTCCGACCGCGTGTCCACAGAATACTTTCGCACTGAGTGTGCACAGACTGCCACCCCTAGATCCACGGGTGTAGACCACCATCAGGTGAACACACAGCGTGTTTAGCGCCAAGTCGAGGTCAAGGGGATGCTGTGGGGCCATGAGTGCTATGCAAGTATCCTTGTTGCATTTTCCAAGTCACCCTCCGTCCAAGCCGTCCCCAAAACTTGCCGCTATCAGTGTTGATGTTTTACGGAGAAGCTGAGCTGTCAAGTTGTGTTGGGTGTTCCTACTTGCTTCTTTTTTTGAAACGTGCTGACCTGATGTTTTCCACCTTGAATTTCAAGAGCCAGGTGGATCTTTTTTTTTTTTTTGGAAGTTCAAACTCTGTAAGTGTGTATGTTATCTTTAGCTGGGCTCCAAAAGAAAATAGGAAAGCATTTATAAAAGGGAGACTTTTCAAAGAATGTTATTTCTATACTTTTATTTTTAACAGTTTGAGTAGACATTTAAAAAGACTGTTTCATGTCAACAAGGAAGCTTATATAATAAAACTTCTCTTAAAAATTAGGACTTTGCTAAAAATCCCAGAAAAAAAAAACCCACAAAATTTTTACTTAGGGCAGGAAACGTGAGCAGAGATGAAGTCCAGGAGAAAGTGTATGGGTCTGACCTAGGTTCTTTCCTCAGACTGAGATAAATCAAGTAATGTTTGGCTTCAATCTTCAACCTTTTGACATCAACAATTTTTATTTTCATTTCATTTCGGAAACTGTCATTCATGGATCTTTTTCTGGATCTTACAACCTTAAGGAAGGCAAATCCTTCAATCTCCATCACATCTACCATATTCTATTCCTTAGAAATGAGTCTCTAAATGGAGCCCACACCCAAGGAAAGGGAATTAGCTTCACTGAAGGGAAACGTATTGAAGCGTTTGTGAATATACCTTAAAGCACCGCTCGTCCACAAGCATCTTTAGAAACATGGCGGATATCTTGTGGGAAGATCTGTCTTGTGTTTGAGGTAGACTCTGAAACTCCTTGCTTTTTAAGCATCAAGAGAATGCAAGGGAGTTCGTTTTGTTGTCTAGAGTGTGTGGCCTGCCTCCCCAGTCTCACCCAAGGTCCAGAACTCAGAGGATGTCCCGAGGCCCCTCTCCGTTCCCGTTTGTCGCCGCAGCCTGGCGTGCTGCTGGAAGCTCTGCTGTTTCTCTTTCTCCCGACAGAAGCCCTCTGCGGGTCCTGACACTCGGCAGCCACCAGGAAGGGGAAGTCCCCTGGGGGAATAGTGGATGGCCGTTGTCACATCATCTCAGAGTGACTCCTCTGTGTTTGGAATCTTAGTTCACTAGTCCCTCATATTGCTTCACAGTTCTCGGATGCTTTGCAAACGTAATTTTGTAATTTATCCACTTTTTTGTGGTTGTTGCAGTAGAAGCATCAGCCTGCCATGACCGCTACGTCCTACCCCGAGGAAGAAGCTGATCTCTTCCGCTAAAAGAAAATATCTCCATTTGTTTTCTTGTTTCTAAGTCCTCTGGGGTCCTGCTCCGTGAAGTATATGTTCTTTCCCTGGAATCTCTCTTTGCTCCTGTTCTTTACCAACAAGCAGCTTTACGTCTTTGCTCTCCTGAACGGGTCTAGTGTTTGCAACCCTGACAACCTTTAAACCAGCCTCCCACTCCCCTTCCACTCCAGTGCTGGAGTGGCCTTCGCCTCATCTCCCACCTGGGTCCTTACCCTCCAGGGTCTGAAAACCCCCTGTAAGGCCCTGTAGTGACGCCTCTAGCAACCTCGTGACAAAGCCCAGAGGCTTCTTCTCCACTGGCCCCGCAGCCAAACATGTGGCAACTTCTACCGCTGGAGACGCCGCTGCTCTTCGGTGTTTCCCTCGAGGCACCTGTGTGGGTACAACTTTTGCCACCTGCTGTGCTCTTTTCTCTCCTTACTGGGTGTTCCCTCCGAATTTCACTAACACCCAGGGCTTTCTCTTCCGTTTCTATTTGAGTGATTCCTCAATTTTCTTCTGTCATCTCTTCCCTTTCCCTTGGGCCACAAACCAGATTTCAAGGGCTTATCAGACATCTCCATATGATTGGCCCATTACTACCCTAAACACAGTATTTTGACTTGAAATTTTATTTTCATAACCTCTGTTTACTCTTCAAGACTCAGCTCATGCTTCCCTTCCGCCTGCATCCCCCTGTGGTCCCAGCAGGCTGTGTGGTGTAGGATGGGGCGGGTTTCTCTGTGCTCCCTGTGAGTCCCTGGCACGGCGTTCACACTCCACAGCCCATCATCTGCGAGCTGTCTCTCCTGTCTCCCTAGAACACTGGTTCTCAACTGGGGGGGGGGGTGTCACGCTATTCTCCCACCTCTGAAGAAATGTGACAATGTATGGAGATGGTCTAAGTTGTGATGCTTCGGACACTGCTACTGGCACCCAAGGACGAAGGGGCGGGGCTGGGCTGGGCTGGGCATCTCAGAGCGCACAAGTCAGCCCCACAGCAAAGAAATCCAGTGTCTAGCGCTGAGAAGCCACATGACACGATCAGCCTTTCAGAAAATAGCGACGGGTTTTCCTGTCCGTGAACCCACAGTGCTCCACTCACTGTGTGCGCTCAGTAAATGTCTGTTAAATGTCTGAAAGAAAAGGAACTCATTACATCCACTCTGCTACCTTAACTCATTTTCTTGATTCTGTAATACCTTACTCTTTGTTTACTAAAATCTTCATTTTCCTTTTTGTTCACTAAAGTCTTATACACGGTTCAGCTCAAACACTAAGAGCACTCCATGGGGTCTGTCGCCGTCCCTCCCGAACTGCTCTCTCTCCCGCGTGTGCCCACAGCAGTGCACCTGCATCATTCATCCCTCTTCCAGAGAAGTACAGTCATTTGCTTCCATTGTCACCTCCCTCAGTGATTCCTAAGTCCCCTGGGAGCACGGTTGGCTACCCGCTCTTTTTAGAAGACTCCAAGGGCCCACACAGTCCTCCGGAGAGTGGGTCTGTGTTTCATCATGAATAAATTGACTCATGCTGCCAAATGGCCCTCAGTCTCTCCCAGGCTGGAGTCCTTTCTGTGTACCAAGCTGCAGCCCCTAAAATGAAGCAGAAACCAACGGATTATTTGAATCTCCTGATTGGTGTCCTCTGTTTTCTGATAATAAATGCCTAATTCAGGGCGCCTGGGTGGCTCAGTCAGTTAAGCATCTGCCTTCAGCTCGGGTCATAGGCCTGGAGTCCTGGGCTCGAGCCCCGCATTGGGCTCCCTGCTCAGCGGGGAGCCTGCTTCTCCCTCTATCCCTCTCCCCCATTCATGTTCTCTCTCTCTTTCTGCTCTCTCTCTAATAAATAAATAAATAAATAATCTTAAAAAAAACCACTTAATTGGGAACTGGAGGGCTGGTGATTCCCTATAGTATTTATAAAACAAATTCCAACAAAAGGACTTCCAAAAACATCTTGCTTAATAACAGCAATTTATACAGAATATACGAAATTAATATATATATTTCCGTAATGATGGATAATTTTTATTTTAGTGTATAAATATCAGTATGTTTGCAAAAAAAAAATCGTGTATCACTAAACCGTCACAGCTGGCTTACTGTGCTGAAGGTAGCGAATATTGCCGCCCCCAAACATGCCGCTTTGGCATAGGGATTATTTTGAACTGAAGACAGAACAGATATAAGAAAAGCTCTCTGCTCTTGCCCAGCTGCCTAAAAGCAGGGTATGCATTTGTGAAGATGTCCCCTTCTGCACTCGCTATGAGGAAGGACAGATGTTAATTCCTGGAGACACGTCTGGACCTTTACTGGCCCTGAGACCACCCCAGAAGAATCTATGTAGCAAGCTTTACTAGCTAGTCCTATTTTCCATTGGTTTCTCCACATATTTGTCTTCCCAGAATTTGCCACCTCTAGAAGCTCGAGTCCCTTTCCTGTGTCTTATTGCTTCTCTGAGGATGTGTTGTTCTCTTATTAAGATGCTATCGACGCCAAGTTCTAACGATCCCTTCGAGTTCCTCGTCACCGGGTACCTGCATGTGTACATATGTGGCATGTAAGCTTCTGTCTGTTTTTCTCCTGTTAATCTGTTTTTTTGTCAGCCTAATTTGCAGAATTCCAGCCAAGGAACCTAAGATGGGCAGAGGAAAATGTTCCTGTATTGTGCCTCCAAACCATCACGATCAAGGCTGGAGGTCTGGCAGTTCACGGAACAAGCCCTACGGGCTGACACCGGGCAGAGAGCAGTGAGCAGCGCGCTCCTTCACAGACAGACCCATCCTTCTCGCCGGTGCCTCGTTCATGTTCTTTGATGGTGGGTTTGAATTTCTGAAATTGTCTAAAATCATTCAGAATTGAGAACAGAGACCAAAGGGAGCCATGTGCCCTCTCTAGCTCACCCCTCAAGTTAGAAATGGGGCTTAGATAAAACACTGAACCCTGTGTTTCTGGAATCACTTACAAACAAGTCCAGAAAGCTATTCCAACATTGCTTTATATGTTTCAGCATCACCGGACAGCTTCCAGAGACTCCAGGCAGCTACTCAGAGTGTCAAACTCACGTTGATATACAAACGCTGTTGGTGGGAATGCAAGCTGGTGCAGCCACTCTGGAAAACACTATGGAGGCTCCTCAGGACGTTGAAAATAGAGCTATCCTACAATCCAACAATTGCATTACTGGGTATTTACCCCAAAGATACAGATGTAGTGAAATGAAGGGGCACCTGCACCCCAATGTTCACAGCAACAATGTCTACAATAGCCAGACTGTGGAAGGAGCTGAGATGTCCTTCAACAGATGAATGTGATGAGGGAACAGAAGGCAAGCTGAGGACAAAGCAGAAACTGACCCCCCCCCATGGGATGTATGTGACATTCCTCAGCACTCCTGGCTGCCCTGAAGGACAAAGAAATAGTTAACCTATAGATACCATAATCCTGCAGGACTTGAGTCTCCTTCAGTTTACAAATGTCTTTAGCAGTTTACAGGAACAAAGCATTTCTATCACTAATGGAGCTTCCGGAAGGGAATGTAGATACAATTAAATGTCCTTATAATCTGCAGCCTCCAGGAAGTGCCCAACTATCTTAATGTTAATGCTTTGCTAGAGGTAAAAACAACCTTCACTTGACAATGGCAAGGCCTCCGGTATCCTGTGAATCTTCCTTAACATATGAAAGTATTTTCTCAACCTCCCTTTTTCCTCACCTCCCCCGACCCCATAGTATATAATCAGCCACCCCTCACAGCCCTGGTGTGGCAGCTCTTTCTGCTCACGGGTCCTGTCCCTGTGCTTTCATAAACCACCAGTTTTGCACCAAAGATGTCTCAAGAATTCTTTCTTGGTCGTCAGCTCCGGTCCACCCCACTGAACCTCACCGATATCCCACAACCTCATCAAATGGATAAAGAAGATGTGGTCCATATACACAACGGAATATTACTCAGCCATCAGAAAGGATGAATACTGACCATTTACATCAATGTGGATGGAACTGGAGGGGATTATGCTGAGTGAAATAAGTCAGTCAGAGAAAGACAATTATCACATGGTTTCACTCATATTGGAGTATAAGAAATAGTACAGAGGATCATAGGGGAAGGGAGGGGAAACTGGGAAGAACTCAGAGAGGGAGACAAACCATGAGAGACTCTTGACTTTGGGAAACAAACTGAGGACTACCCTGGAAAGGGAGGTGGGTGGGGGAGGGGGAGACAGGGTGATGGGTGTCGAGGAGGGTGCATGATGTGATGAACACTGGGGGTTACACGCAGCTGATGAATCATGGAACACTACATCTGAAGGTAACGATGTGCTATATGTTGGCTAATTGAATTTAAATTAAAAAAAAAACAAATTCTGTCATGGTCTCATTATCTGTTAATCATACCTTGTTTTGAAAGTGTGTTTGAAGACCTCGTGAAGAGGCAATGGGTCATACTCTATTAGAAAAGACTCGAATACTCAGAAGATTGGGGAAAAAGAACATTCAACATCCTTCTCATGAATGACTCCTTGAAATACTTTTATGACTTTAAATCATGGTGTCACTATTCTGCCTCTGGCTAGGAAACTTCCAGGCATCTTAGATTAGGTTTTCTGTGCTTCCAACGCAAGCATATCATTGGGGAGCTAAATTACATTTAGCAGCTGCATTTTTATTTTGATGATATATAGTTGATTGACTTTGCACTCAATTTAATAGAGTAATCATCTTGCTCCCAAGAGGCTATGACACACTCAGTGCCCGAGGCCACGAGCCAGAACCTAGATCTGGTGTAAGAAAGTCATCAAGCTTTTTAACAGAGAAAAGAAACAGAAGAGATTCTTCGCTCCACACCCTCCAGCCCTATCAGCTGTTTTGAACTCATTTTCACTGAGATTCCAAAATTAATGAGCTGTCTTTTCAAAAACAGTAATGCCAGTTTGTACAAACCGATGTGTCCTGAGTGGACAAAATAGGTGTGTGTTTTGTAGCAGGCAAGGCATGGGCTGTAATGTTGCATGCTTAGTTTCACCTACCGTTTCAAAATACACACAATCACACATACATGGCAAATTGTGGTGAAAAATTCGAGAACATCTAATTCCACAGCGCTGGGATTGGATTACAGTGGATATAACAGTTCTGCCTAGACTTATCATTTACAGCCCACATTTTGTGTTTTCTTTAATTTTCAAAACAATCACCAGAGGGGAAGAAACTCACCAGAGATGAGAATGTGACCAGGCTGGGCTTGAGAATCGGTCTTTCCCTCAGGTCACCCACCTGCTTCATTATAAGGGTGTTTCTAAACTCAAGTACTGGACAGATCCCTGCACGATACTGGTACAGGAAAAGCCTTCTTCTGAGAAACGCACAAGTGAAATACTTGCATTTTGGCGATCCCCTGGTCTAGTAACATCAGAAATCCGAGGCAAGCACGAGCATCTTGGCTTTCGGAATGTGCTCCTGCCTTTGAAGGTCAACATCAAGGTGAGAACGCACAATGGACGAGCTGCATGTGACTATAGCACGTGAGAGCTCCCTGTCAATCTGTGGACTCCAGACTAAAAAACACGGTGACTTATGACAAATACATATATTTTTAACTCTCCTGAGTGAAGATGTAGACTTAAACCTGAGCATGCTAGCCGCTGCAGAGAGCACGGGTCTCAGTCCTCACACCCAAGCATGGAAACAACGCGGCCTTGTTTTCATATGTCTATCCTAAGCCCGTGTAGACGATGGAAGCAGAGGGTTCTAGTTCATTAAACACAATCCCCACCAGGTCAGGGTTTCCTCTGGTCATTCAGGGTCTTCTCTTCTCCCCAGAGTGGTGAGTCTGTTTCAAGGGTGGTAGGTTTAGGAAGTGCCACAGGCTGGGTGGAAAGGGGTGGAAGGGGGCATCGTGGTTTTGGACGTCATGGTCCACTCTCGTGAGCGTCTGAGATCTCCATGTTCCATTTGATTAGGGGTCACTGCTCCGCTCAGATCTTTCTACACGGAGCCCTTGGCAGGTGTTTTTTTCCTCTGCTTAGGCATCAACTGAGTGATTCTCAGCAAGGACCGTGTGATGGTTAATTTTGTGTCCACTTGACGGGGCTCAGGGATGCCCAGATAGCTAGCTGCTGGTAAAACATTATTTCTGGGTGTGTCCGTGAAGGTGTTTCCAGAAGAGACTCACATTTGAGTCAGTAGACTGAGTAAAAAGATCTGCCCTCTCTAAGGTGGAGGGCAGCACACAAGCCACTGACAGCCCAAATAGAACAAATGGAACACAAGATGAATTCTGTCTCTTTTGGGGGCATTTTCTCTCGTCCTCGGACATCAGCGCTCCTGGCTCTGTGGCCCTTGGACTCTGGGATTTCTACCAGTGACCCCTGCCCCATCTGGTTCAGACTTGGACTGAGTTATTTTACCTACTTTCTGGCTTCCCGGCTTGCAGACAACAGGTTGTGGGACTTTTTAGCCTCCATAACCCCATGAGCCAATTCTCATAATAAATCTCTTCTTATATATCTTTCTATTTACCCTGTTCTCTGGAGAACCCTGGCTACTACATCTGATGCAGAGGTTTGGGGGCCTAGCCCAGTTGTTACTTCTCCTGCAACGAACTACCTGGGATGGAAAAAAAGCTACAGATGTTGGTCCTCAGCTAAGAAGCAAGGCACAGGACACCTCTGCTCCTGGGTCCCCAAACTTCTCCAGGTGGGGAGGGGGCATTCGTCATTCTCCCTTGTATAGTTCAGTGTTCTTCAAAGAAACAGAACCTATAAGATCTTCCATAGATAGATGGGTGAATAGATGATAGAGATAGATGATAGATAGATAGAAATTTATTTTAAGAAATTGGGTCATGTCATTGTATAATTATGAGCATTACCAAGTCTGAAATCTGTAGGTCAGGCCAACAGACTAGAAATCCAGGTGCGTTGATGTCACAGTCCTGAGTTCAAGGTGCATGGGGCAGCAGGCTGAAATCTCAGGCAGGATTCCTATGCTGCAGTCTCAAGTTGGATTTCCTTCCTCTCTGGGAAAACCCAATAAGTGCTTGGAAGGCCTTCAACTGATTAGATGAGGCCCACCCACGTTCAAATCTGCTTTATTCAAAGTCCACTAAAATGTCACTCATATCTACAAAATATCTTCACAGCAACATCTAGGCTGGTGTTTGACCAAAGAACTGGGCACCATGGCCCAGCCCAGTTCACACTTAACATTAACTGTCACATCCCTCCCTGCATGACTTGGCTGCATAGGACAGACCAGCCTGGGTCTAAAGTGTCTTCTCAGGACACCCACTGATCTCGAACTATCAGGCATCCTTTCTTGTGTCCCTTCACTCCAGCCTGGGGACATTAAAAACTTCTTCCACAGGGCAGGAAAAACCGGCTCTCACCTTATCTTACGTTCTTCCAAATCTGTTGTTCATGGTGTAAAATGTACTTCCTTGGGTCCTTCAGGATTGTGGTCTCTGTCACTCAGATGGCTTTTCGCGTCAACTACAGTCTCTTCAGTGACTTGCAAAGGTTGTTTTTAGACTCAAAAACTGAGTTGATGCCCTGGTTCTGCTGTCATCGCAGCAGGAAGGGATCACACAAAGGTCTCTGTGATGTCACAGCTGCCGCCTGGCACGGGGGGAGCAGCACAGGCACAAGCAGAGTGTGCGGGGGTGGGAACACCGGAGCCAGGCCGTCAGCTCGGCCGCGGCTGCGTTTCTACCGCGCGTGTTGACGAGATCGCGTGTGTACGATGCGCGCCCGGCCCGGAGCCCTCTCCGCGGCCGCCTCTGCAGGTTATCCATCACGCACCTACCCCGCAGTTCGATTCCACGGAAAAGAAGCTGAGTGGAATGGAGAGAAGCTTCCAATTTCTCCTCATTCCTGATGACCGTCCGAGCCAGGCCACGGAGCGGAGCAAGGATACGTGTCTTCGGAAGAGAACTGGGATCGCTCCGTCCTCTCCGGTCGGCGCTGTTCTTCCAAGTAGCTGAACGTTTCCACAACCACGGAGACCCAGGGCTTCATGAATTTGCTCCTCTCTCCACAAAGCCCTCTCCTGTGGTTGGAGTACAAGGTCAAACCCATCTGTGTGGTCACTCAGGTCAATTATTAACATTGCAGTTTGGGAAGTAAGACTTTTGCAGCACAGACATGGAAGGAAGAACCAGCCGCATCATTTATAGCTAATCCTCCGTGTCCTTGAGCGTGTTTCTACTTTGTTGCAGAGAAAGCTGGCTCCGTGAAATATGGCATGTCCTTTAATTGCTGATGAAGACCTACATAAATCTAAGGCTGTATGTCTTTGTTCATATGACCTTGCACAACGAGCACACAGGAGACTATCCGTATTATTTGTGGAGCAAACAAATAAATACGTGTTAGTAATACAGATGTTCATATGAAATGTAAACTAGTCCCTGGCCCAGATATTAGCCCATCTATTTCCATTTTGAGGGCCTTTTTGTCAGTGAAATAACCGTCAAGACCTCTAGAGTGAACCAGAGAGGAATTCACTGGAAGCTCCCAGGACTGAAGGGAAGCCTGGAGAATCCAGCTTAGAGAAGGACAGGGATTAGGTAGACTCAGCAGCAGCACTGGAGTCCAGGGGCGTCCAGTCTGGACGTCAGTGTTGATGCTGTCACCACTCCTGGATACCTAATGCCAGTCCTGACGTGTGCTGGGGGCAGAGGCTGCCCTGGACATCTGTCTCTGTGTGGCCGCCACTGTGAGCAATTTTCTTCTCCATCCCAGCAGATCTCTTGGATGCACAGGCTCGGGCAGGAGCTTCTTGCTGCTCGAGTGGAGGTCACGAGCCCACTTAGTAGCAGTCAGGGTGACACGCCCGGCATTGCTGTCCACCAAGATCCACACAACGCGGGGATTCCCTCCCAAAGAGGACTGTCATCAGAATCCTGGCGAGCAAAACCCCCAGTGTTGCTCAGTGCTGTGTTGCAACTGACTCATGAGCCCCGCAGTCTTACAGGAATGAAATCAGCGTAACACCAAGGAAAGCAACATTATGTGTATATGGAGCCACTTATCACAGATTCGGGCTCATGATAGACATTGTTTATTATGTTTTTTATTATTCATCATTATTAGCAGTAAGGATTTGCCCGGATTTTTGAAATAGTAGGTAATAACTAATGGTCCATGGGCTGGCTGTCGGTGAAATTGTGCAGTAGGGGAATTTTGTCTCAGACACCCCCCTCCCTGCATTTTCAGCTCTCTCCCATCTGCCTCCTTCCCATCCCCACTCTCTTTCCACGCTGTCTGATCCTTTTTCTCCATGACATAAAGCCTTGTTCTTTGCTGGTGGTCCACTAATGTTTGTTAAAGTAGTTTACACTAAGAAAGGCTTAAATGCAGAGCTATTTGAATTTATATCATGAGCTTGAGAAGATCTTAAAGTTTGCAAGGCCCAGTGAATGCATCTTTAATGGTGACACTTACTGTCCCAGGAATAACCAGCATTCAGTAAGTAAGCACACGTTACAGGAACACCTGTTGGGGCCGGAACGAAATACTTTGAATGCACTGTCTCCTCCTGTGCGTGGAATTGTCACAGTCTTTGAGATAGCTATTACTATTATTCCCTTGATTTTCAGATGGGAAAACCGAGGCTTAGAGTCAAGGCTTGAACCCACTTTTGACCAATGCATGGCTCACATTGAGGGCTATAGATCAAAGCTCCCCACCTTCCGTCTAATAACACCCTCTCCCAGCGCTGGTTCCTGATGCCGCTGGCCACTCGGATGATCAGGAGAATGACTTGAGGAGCATGGAGGAGTCCTGTGTTGTTCAGGGATCTCCAGGGTAACAGAAGCATTAGGATGTGTTGATAATTGGCTCATGTCATCATGGAGGCTGATGAGTCTGCAGTCAGCAGGCTGGGCACCCAGGAGAGCTGATGGTGGAGCTCTACTCCACGTCCAAGTCTGAAGGCAGAAGACCGGTGTCCCAGCTGTAGTCAGGCGGAGAGAGAAGTTCTCTCATGTAGTCCTTTTGTTCAATTCAGGACTTTAACTGGTTGGACCAGACCCACCCACATGGACAAGGACAATGGACTATACTCAGTCTGCCGATTCAAGTGTTGATTTCATCCAGAAGCATCCTTACAGACACACCCACAATAACGTTTGACCAAATACTGGACACTCGTGCCCCAGTCAAGTTGACCCATAAAATTAGCCATCATGGGGCACCTGGGTGACTCAGTCCATTAAGCGTCTGTTTTCAGCTCAGGTCATTATCCCAGGGTCCTGGGATTGGAGCCCCACGTCCAGCTCCTTGCTCAGTGGGGAGCCGGCTTCTCCCTGTCCCTCTGCATCTCCCCCTGCTTGTGCTCACTCGCTCCCTCTCTCTGTCAAACAAACAAACAAACAAATAAATAAATAAATAAATAAAATCTTTTTAAAAATTAGCCATCACAGTCCTAATCTTCTAAAGTGTTTTGAGTTCCCTAAGGCCAAGAACTAATTTTTGCTCTTTTTAAAAATTTTTTGTTACCTGTGAATATTCAGTGCTCCGCTAGTCAAGCTGAGTGAGTAAATCTTTGCCAGACCTTAGTTTCAGTGCATGGTGGCGGGTCGGGGTGCACAATCCCAAGGGCTATAGTGAGGGATCACGTGCCCAGTGAGCCCAAGGCGTGGGAGCTGGAAGGGCCTGGTTTCAATTCTTGTGTCTGCAAATAAGCGAGTGATTCAAGGTCTCCAAGTCAGCAGATCGGAGAGGACAACATCTGCTTCCTGGTGCTGCCGTGAAGATTGGAGAGAAGGCAGGGGACCCACCGGGCATGTAGTGGGCCCACCCTAAGCAAGTGCCGTTACATTAAGAGAGGAGGAAAACGAAATCAATTTTCTTGGCAAGGATCAAAGATGGCAGCTCTCTGCTGCCTGTGCCCAAAGCAGTTTAGGGAGCCGGTCCTCCCCAAGCCGGCATCCATCAACCGGCCAGTTAAAGATTTTCTCACAATCTCTTCCGGACTCTTTATTTAAAAGACACCCAGCATGTCTCCTTTTAAAAGATAAATCACTGAAAATGTGACCTTTGTGTTCTAAAGCAGCTTTTATCTGGTGCAAACAAAATCTCTGAAATGCTGAGAAAGCCTTTTAAGTGAGGATGTTTGCTGAAGGGCATAGCCAGGGTAGATGAACTTTTAATTGATGGTTGTACTGAGCTCTCAGAAAGCAGGTTCAAAGTTAATTTGTTGAACACTGTTTCTTTAAGGAGTTGAGAGCCATGACTTCTTTCTTTCTAATGACAGCATAAGGGTTTCTCTTTTTTAGCACAGTATTTGCTCCCTCTTTCAACATCCGCCCCCTTCCCCAGCGCTTCTGGGGCTTTGACACAGAAGTTCACTCTCTGTGGATCAGGGCCTCTGTTGAGAGAACTCAGGAAACAGTAGCCTCCAAGACTCACAAAGACTTACCAAGAGTTCCCAAAGATCTAGAAGGATAAATGTTGGGTGTGATGTTGCAAGTCATTGAAAATCCACTTTGGAGTTACAGTGTGCTTGAGACTTTCTGCCGATTCTGTCGAATGCCCCTTGCTGTGTCTTCATGGAACGCAATGGTAAGTTATGGCTGTTAATGGGAATGCTTGCCCCTGGGAGGAGTGGGTCTACGTACTTGCTTGGACTTGAAATAGCCTTCAACTCCCTTACGTTACTTGGTCAAGCCACCCCTTTCAAGTTGATATGCTTTCATTTTGCAAATGCCCCCTCTGCTCTGGACTTTCCTGGGCACCACTCCTCAGTCACACCTGTGAGCTGATTTCCAAGTATCTCTTCCGATGGGGTAACTTCTATTCCTTTAAGTCGACAATATCTTTGCAAAGATTCAGATTTGCTTAGGTAGCATGTGCTTAAAAAGTAATCCAACAGAATATCTGGCTGTGTGGATTTCTAGAATGTTCCATGTACGCGCGAGTTTGTTATCTATTCCCATTTTCTGAGAGTCCTGGTATGTCTTGAATACAGCAAGGTCATGAACACAGATGGCCTGAGGTTTGGCCAGCAATCCCATGTCTGTCCGAAGGGTAAATCCTAAAATCTTTGCCATATAGGGCCCCCTATGGCCTGGAGCCAAACCTTTAATAAACCACAGACCACATCCACTTCTCCCGGGAGAGGGTCAGCTTCTCTTCAGCCCCATATCTCCCTCCCCTTGGGCTGACCCACCGAGTCAGGATACACAAACATTCGTGGTACCCCTGCACCTCCCCCCAAAAGGCTGCTGCCCTAGAAGCCCATTCCCGAGGGTTCGGCCACCATTTGAAAGCACGCACAATCAACTTCAGATGGAAGGAAACTGCTGCAGCCCAGCGTACTTTTGGCTCAGGGTAGCTAAGAGCCATGGAATCCTGATTTATGTTTCATTTTTTGCCAGCAGCACATAACTGCCTCTTTAAATTATTTCAGCTAACTTCCACTGATGGTCTGTGGATAAACCAAAGTGCCAGTTGCACTGGATTTGTGGGGTGGTTGGTTTCACATAAGAGAGGCATGTCCTAAGTAGATCTGTGCTCCAGAGCTTCTAATTAGGAAAACCCAATGACAGCCTCGGTAACCGTCTCCCGGGGAGCTCGCAGCTGGGCTCTGTGCATCAATTGCAAATTAAAGATTCATAGATTTTGTGAGTCATTAGAAACTATGTGACAATCATAAGGCACATTCAGCTCTTGGGGAAAATAGAAGGCACTGTTATGGATTTAAAAGTCACTTTTCGATGAAAAGTCATTTTTTGTCGTCACAGTGTGTGTGTGTGTGTGTGTGTGTGTGTGTGTGTGATGCAGAAATGGTCAGTGGCTGACCTTTGCTTCATAGGCCTCCTGTCTTGGCCTCCAGCAGGCAGGCCCCTGGCCTCCACCCTGTACTCTGTGTCTCCCTTAAAGGCATCTACCTGGGATTTCATGGCTGTAAGTTCTTGTTATTTTGCTGGCTATCATGTTTGGAAAACTAATATCCACTAAACTTTTTAGCATTTTAAATGAACACATTTTAATATGAAGCTTCTGAAAACTGAAAAACTTTTAAGACACACAAACAAACTGAGGGCTTCAGAGGGGAGGGGGGTGCGGGACTGGGATAAGCAGGTGATGGGTAGTAAGGAGGGCACGTATTACGTGGTGCACTGGGTGTTATACGCAAACAATGAATCATGGAACTTTACATCAAAAACTAAGGGTATACTGTATGGTGACTAACATAACATAATAAAAAATTATTATAAAAAAAAGATACGCAAGGGTTCACACCCAATAATGTCATGTAGGTTCCTGAAGAGTTGATGGAAAGACGGTGGTCAGAGGCGTCTTCTGCTCACTCCATCTGTTAGTGTCCTGGGGCTGCCAGAACAAAGGGTCCCCAGCTGGGTGGCTTACAACAGCAACAATGTATCTTCTGGGTTCCGGAGAAGAAGTCCAAAGTCAAGGTGTCAGCATAGCCATGCTCCCTGAGACGCTCCCTCGGATGCGCCGCCCACGCCTCCTCTGGCTCCTGGTGGCCCCAAGTGTTCCTTGGCTCGTGGCTGCATCCCTCCAGTTTCTGTATCTGTGGCCACAAAGAGTCACATACATTTTATTAGTCCCCACATTGGCCATAAAAGAGAGGGCAAATTCTTTGTATTGGGCCAGAGCGGAGAGTACATAAGCATAACCATGCTTATGCTTTCACTGCCTCAGAGACCCCTTTCCTTGGTCTTTCTCCCCACCCTCCCTGGACAGGCTCTTCCCGGAACAACATAGCCAGATGGCATCAGTCAAAAGAAATATGACAAGAAATCAGTCGTTATGGCCTGACAGCCCACTTGGGAAATCTGTGCGCCTTCTCCAGGGGTTTCCGAGTTTAATGTTTCTTACTCAATCTTTCTATGTTCTGAACTCTCTGGCAGTCAGTGACTTTCCTTCGAGACTGCTGCAGCATGGAGCTTCTCTGGGCAGAAGTCATCTTCTGGAGCTATACAAATCTTGGCAGAATCCAAGAAACTCACTGGTGGTCCCAGTACATCTCTAGGTGATCACTCTGCTGAATCACAGGAGACAAACAAGTTGGTCCAAGCTCCACTGACTGCTGTCACAAAGTTGGGATTTATTATAGAGTTCAGAAGTCAAACGATCTTGGGAAGTCAGGGAGAAAGTAAATTCCCAGCTCTTCAGCAGAACTACTCTGGTAAATGGATACAGTCCTATCTCTCATTGTGAGCTCAAAAGACTAACTTCGGAGATCTAGAAGTTTCTGTTGTTGATGCTACTTAAAAATGGCTGGTTCCAAAATTCTCAAGTGTTCTGTTTGTAGAACAAATGAGGTTTTAATGGCCTGGAGTGCCGTTTGAATATTCATGCTAATAGGTATTTTCCATTTAGGAAATAAGTAGAGTAACCAAGAATTAATTTCAATGGCTGGCAGTTGTTAAAGGCAACTAATTTACGCTGATTCTTGACTAGAAGAAGCAAATTGCCACATCCATTAAGGAAATTAAAAGCCATTCGTTTTTTCTTTCACCTGCAGCAGCCCGAGGGTACCCTGCATGAGCTGAGCGCCCCCTTGTCTCCCAAATGTGTTTCCCAGTTTTATTCCGACCATTAAGTGCTCTGTTCTCCATTTACTGCTATTCAGTTAACAAGAGAGGAACCCAATATGAAAACCTAGATTAGGTCTGAAGAGTCCAATACTTAACGGCACCTTGTTAGGTCCTTCGAAGAAGAATGAGACCTTGCGGATGGCCGGTAAATCTTGTAGGTCATGGTTGTGCAGATCAGAGCTCTGGTCGCTGCTCCCAGTGAAGTATGTAGATTTCAAAACTGTATGGAACTGATGGGATGAGGAGCTTGGATACTTTAGTCATAATCGGACAAGCCAAAAAGAAAGCGTTCTCAAGAAAGAACAGGATGGTCTATTTATTTTCCAGTCTTCAATCAGGACCATAAGAATCATTCTTGACCTACCAGCCTTTTCTCAAAATCAACATGTTAGGTGTCAGAACCTCTGCTTATACAACTTATCTGAAAATAGTGATTTTTTTTTGTTTTTTGAGAATCATTCCTTGAGGGTTCCCTGCTTTCTGTTTTTCTTTTTAACCAAGATTTACAGTCTTAAATAAGACCACCTGGACTTAGAATCAGCCTACCTGGCTCTTAGATCTGGTTCTGCCACTAACTAGTTTGGTGAACTGTTGAAAATCGTCTAATTATGCTGAGCCTCGGTGTCCTCATATCTGTGGCACAGACGTTAGACCCGACCATTTTCAGGGTTTGTTTCTATTTATTTATTTATTAAAGATTTATTTATTTATTTATTTTAGAGAGAGAGAGAGCACAGAGGGGAGGTGCAGAGGGAGAGGAAAAGAGAGAATCCTAAGTAGACTCCACACTGAGCATAGAGCCTGATGCTTGATCTCATGACCCCGAGATCATGACCTGAGCTGAAACCAAGAATTGGACTCCTCTCTTACACTGTTGGTGGGAATGCAGGTTGGTGCAGCCACTCTGGAAAACAGTGTGGAGGTCCCTTAAAAAGTTAAAAATTGAGCTACCCTATGATCCAGCAATTGCACTCCTGGGTATTTACCCCAAATATACAGATGTAGTGAAGAGAAGGGCCATATGCACCCCAATGTTCATAGCAGCATTGTCCACAGCAGTTAAATTGTGGAAGGAGCCGAGATGCCCTTCAACAGATGACTGGATTAAGAAGATGTGGTCCATATATACAATGGAATATTATTCAGCCATCAAAAAGAACGATTTCACAACTTTTGCTACAACATGGAAGGCACTGGAGGAGATAATGCTAAGTGAAATAAGTCAAGCAGAGAAAGACAACTATCATATGGTTTCACTCATGGAACATAAGAAATAGGAAGATCGGTAGGAGAAGAAAGGGAAGAATGAAGGGGGGGTAAACAGAAGGGGGAATGAACCATGAGAGACTGTGGACTCTGCAAAACAAACTGAGGGCTTCAGAGGGAAGGGGGTGGGGGAATGGGATAGGCTGGTGATGGGTAGTAAGGAGGGCACGTATTGCATGGTGCACTGGGTGTTATACGCAACTAATGAATCATGGAACTTTACATCAAAATATAGGGATGTACTGTATGGTAACTAACATAACATAATAAAAAATTATCATAAAAAAAAGAATAGAATATACACTTGATCACAGAAATTTCCCCCAGTTGTCTTCCCTACGTCAAATTCTGTTATATGGAGAGCCATCTCTTCCCCCTTTGCCTATAAACACACAACTTTGGGATAAGTACACACAAATTTCTCCAAAATGTTTGAACTGTTTTTACTCACTGCACTTCTAACACCCAATCTGCGAGGTTTTCTGCACCAAGCAATTCCATTTTCTGAGAAAGCCAGCCTGGTGTCCTCAATTCAATTCAGTTCTGACACGAACTATCCAGAGTTAGGGTCAGACCCCATAGCTAAGGGCTCAGTCCCACAGACTGCCCCCATTTGAGACATCAATCCCAACTCCAGGCCACCTGTACTTCTGACTGACCAGCTGTAAATCCGGGGTTCCTGTGAGCCTCAACTTAGATCACAGAACTCAGGAAACCACTTCACTTTCATTTATTAGTTTATTATAAAGGATACAACTTGGGAACAGCCAAATGAAAGCCATGCACAGGGCCAGGAATGGGAAGCTTGTGTGAAGCTTCTAGGCCTTCTCCAGCATTGCCGTTCCCTGAGCACCTTGATGTGGATGTGCTCACCCACCCAGAAGCTCATCATCTCGTTCGTGAGTTCTCACAGCGCTTAACGTCCAACCCCGTAACCCCTTTCCTGGAAGTCTATGTGCGGGACTGAAAGTTCCAGCCTTCAGATCACTTGGTCTTCCTGGTGACCAGCCCCTCACAGGCTATCGAGTGGCCCCGACCTAAGTCACCTCTTTAGCATAAATTCTGATATGATCAAAAGGGCCTTGTTATGAATGAAAAAAGCTTCTCTTTTTATTTCAGGAAATTCCAAGTGTCTTGGGAACACTGTGCCAAGAATGGGGGCAAAGACTAAATATATTTCTTATTGCACTCTCCATACACTTCTTGGCTGCAAAGTTGGGGGTTCCTATAATCCCATCCCTTTCTGGTTCAATAATTGGCTAGAATGACTTACAGAACTCAGGAAAACACTTTTCTTACAATTACTAATTTGCTATGAAGGATACCACTCAGAAATAGCCAAATGGAAGAGAGGCATAGAGCAAGGTATGGGGGTGGGGCACATGAAGCGTCCATGTCCTTTCTTGGCATCTTACTTTTTCAGTACCTTGATGTGTTCCTCAACTTAGAAGTTCTCTGACACCCATCGTTTAGGAGATTTTATGAAGGTTTTCTTACATAAGCATGATTGATGATGTCATTGGCTATTGGTGATGGAACTCAAACTCCAGACCCTTTCCCTTCTCTTAAGGTAGGAGTGGGATGGGCCTGAAAGTTCCAACCCTCTAATCATGTCTTTGTCTTTCTGCTATACAGACCTGGAGCTGTCGGGGGTCCTCCAACCACAAGTCATCTCCCAAGCACACAAAAGACACTCTTATCACTTGGGAGATTCCAAGGTTTCAGGAGCTGTATGCCTGAACTGGAGACAAAGACCAAATATTTATGTTTATTACATCACAGCACTCTCATATTAATTATGAGAAGACCTCTTCCTATTGCATAGACGAAAATCAGTGAAATAATTAGTCACATTTAGGTTCTAGTTCATGAATGTATCTTCTCTCTGAAACGTTTGTGTTGTGCGTATAACCATTGTTCACTGCTATATCTTACTGTCTGCATGTGGCAGGTGCTGAACAAATATTTATTGAATGTGTAAGTAAATGAACGAATATGGTTTTCATGTAAGCCATGCGCTGTCGGGCACAAAACATTACAGAGTAATGCCCTGATCTGCCATTCCTGGGGAGGGAGAGAAGATGATTCTGACGCAGTGACACAGAAATACATCCATTTTCATCTTACATCCTAGAAATAGGTACCTCTTTCCGTGGAACAGTGTTTACAGAATGCCCTCCAGTGCCACCCAGGATAATGGTGCCAGGGCCAGTGGCGCGTCCAGAGATACTGCGGAGATCATCCCATCAGAGAGCTTTGTTTTCACTCATCATTCCTATTTCCTAGTAAAAAAGGCAGCCTGGATTTTGTACAGCAAAGAATAGCATTTCATAAGATTTGGTTGATGAGACTCAAAGCTTAACTATCACTCTTCCACTTAATTTTTTAAAAATATTTTATTTATCCAATTTTGAGAGAGAGAGAGAGAGAGCGTGCACAAGCAGGGGGAGGGGCAGATAGAGGGAGAGGGAAAAGTAGGCTCCTGGCTGAGCAAAGAGCCCGACGTGGGGCTCGATCCCTGGACCCTGAGATCATGACCTGACCCGAAGGCAGACGCTTCACCGACTGAGCCACCCAGGCGCCGCTCCACTTAGTAGGTATTTTTTTTTAATGTGTCTTTGTGTCAGGGACTACGTCGTATTCTGGGCATGAAAACATGATTAAGATAGGGTTCCTTTCTCAAGGTGGGATGAAGCCACCTATTACACACCATTCTTTAAAGTGTCACGACACAAATGTCCACACTATATTGTGGGAGTTTATCCTAAACTTCAGATTGAGATTTGGGGCCTAAATGGTCTTGTACTGAGTCATCACTGTCGGTGACTCTCAACACCGCGTCCCCCTGCCAGGAATGGTGCAGTAGATCCGACAAGAGAGACCAGCCACCGTCTTCAGATTTTCTGCGAGATTTAACGCAATGCTTACCAGGATGGGTCATGGGAAAATTTCTAATTAACAGTGGTACTTCCTTTCATCACTAAATGATCCTTAACAACTTCGCTGAATGAAACATCAAAGAGAAAGAAGGGGGCATGGCTTTGGAAACTCCCTAATTTCCCCATAAGAACACACAGAGCATCTGGGGCAACCAAACTAAAAACGCATGGGCACCAACTACGGTAAAACTTGGTGGGAAGAAAGCCCTACAAATTCTAACGTCTAAGTGAGTCTGAAGTCCATGCCCACAGGTGCAGTCACCCCACGCCTTTCTGCATCATGTGCTCTTCCTGACTTGCCATGGTCTTTGTATTCCTTCTCTCCTTCCTTCTTCCCTTCCTTCCTTCCCTCCTGCTTTCTTTTCTATCTTTTTTTTTTTTTAAGATTTTATTCATTTATTTGCGAGAGAGAGAGAGAGAGAGAGAGCATGAGCAGGGGGAGCGTCAGGCAGAGGGAGAAGCAGACTCCCCTCTGGGCAGAAAGCCTGGTGCGGGGCTCAATCCCAGGACCCTGAGATCAGGACCTGAACCAAAGGCAGACACTTAACTGATTGAGCCACCCAGGCGCCCCGTCCTCCTGCTTTGTTTCCTGAAACTGAAGTCAAAAAGGGAGAAGAGAAACTAGTATGTACTGGGCTGCTGTCCTCTGCCCATCAGGGGCATACACTGGAATCTCCCCAAACCGCCCCAAACACACATGTTGTTTTCCAGAATCCTTATGTTTTCATGTAATTTTGTTCATTTCAATAAAGTCGGTTTGCTAAAAATACATAACTAAATGCTATTTTTGTATGCTTGTAAAACTTCTCATAAATAAATTCATAAATCATAAAAAATCTTGTTTCTAAATGTGTACCATGATCTTGGTTTGGGAAATACAATATTTAGAGATGACACAAAGGGACAAATTTAAATTGAACAGCTGGGGAAACAAGCTAGAAAAAAAATTCAGCCTCTACAGACGACGGAAGGGTTTGACGGGGAAGTGTAGTCCAGTGAGAGTTGAAACGACTGCCTCGCAGCTCTCGCGGTGTTGGTTTGTGTCCCGAGACGTGACGCAGCTGTGGTTCGGGTTTACACGTGCGATGCTCTGCTGTTGGGCACTGCTCCTGCGCTCTGCTGGCCCCTTCCCCGACCGCCCCACTTCCTTCCAAGTTCCCGCCGAGCCCGCTGTACTTCCTGCTCCCTCTCATTCTGGGGGATGTCTCCAGTGCTCACAATTTGTGCAGAATAGGCTGGGGACTCCCGAGGGCCCTCCTCCGGTCCTGACGAACCTCTGGAATCCCATTCATGGAGACTGGAACTTCTCAGCCTGGGTCTATGGGTATTTTCTGAGTCCAGGGATGGTGACGAGACGTCCATCCATGTGCATTTTTCTGAGAAGGGGGTACATAGGCTTCATCAGATTTACAGCGTGGCCCCCGTGCCCCCTTCTGTCATCACAGCTAATCTTCAGTGAATGCTTCCCTCGTGCCTGGTGTTGTTGCAAGCGCTTTGCATGGGTTTTGGCACAACATTATTGCGGTGGTCTGCCCAGGTGGGATGTATTAGCGGCTCCCAGTATCGTGTGTGAGGACTGGAATAATACTGACATTGCTAAGTAGCCAAGCCTGTATCTATATGGATGTGAGAGGCAAGGTCCAAACCCTGACATCCCCGCCCCCCACCCCGTAAAGTTAAGAATCCTGTACCCTAAAGCCACGTTCTCTCCTGGACATGCCTTCATATCACTATCACCGACCTAGTCCTCTTGGCACCCCCTCTCCCTCCTCTGCCCAGGATTTTGTTGTTGTGTTTTTGTTTTTTTTGTAATCTGCCTCCCAGAGTTCTCTCCTAGCATTTCTTCCAACCAGATGCCAAATGATGTCTGAGTTAAGGCTCTTCCTACCTCAGATCGGATTATGGTCCCGTTGGCCTTCTCGCCTCCCCTCCCAACCACCTACCACCTGCTGCCCTCATTGTTCTCCGAAGTATTGATTGGCCTGATTGGATCACATTCCTCTGCTCAGACACGTTTGTGGCCCCATAAGATACAAACCAGCCTTTTAGCAAGAAGTCATGATACTTCGTGATCAAGGTCGCTCTGACCTTTTCAGCTACAGCTCTGACAGATTCCTACACAAATACACACGCACACACGCCACGCAGACACGCACATGACACATATATATCACACACACAGATACAGACATGACACACATAGATACACACACTGCACACACACAACCCACGTGTAGGTACATAACATCATATTACGCAGATACAAGCCCACACGTGTACCACTCGCACGTACACGCACAGCCCACGCAGACACGCACATCACACACGTCACACCACACAGACACACACATCCCACATGCCGTGTCTGACCCAGGCCCTTGCATAGCCCCTCCACTTGGAACGTGACCTCCTTTTCCGTTGGCCAAATCTTTTAAGTGATAACCACGTGGTTGGTGGGGTGGGTAGGAAAGGAGTCCTGAGAGGGGCTTGTGCTCATAGAAAGTTGGGGACTTCCTCTGAGAAAGCAGAAACTCTACTACTCGTGCTGAGGTCACTGAGGGAGGAAATTATTACCCATGAGGAAGAGGAAGCAGCAGGAAGGGGTGGGGAGGGAGCTGGGCAGCCCCATGCACGAAGCACCCCATGCGGAATGTGGCACCCCCATCTTCCTTGCCCCCACGGTCAAGCAGACTGGCTCCATCCATTTCTTGGACGCTAACCCAGGGCGCGCCCTCCCCACCACGGCCAGTGCTGGAGAGGGTCTCAGCTGTGAGCCATAGCTGTGGACCTCGGGGGCCATCGGATTGGCACACATGGTGTCCTCTGCATTCTGTAGGTGGCTAATCTCTCTAGGTAACATAGACACACGTGGTTCCAGCGGCCATCAGACAAAAGACTGCTCTTCTCAGCCGGCGTCGGGAGCTGTGGTGTAGCCTGTTCTGTGGATGTCCCGTGCTGCCTCCCTCTCAGCCCACCCTCAATCTTTCCCTCATGCCCTTGGATTTTTTCCAAGGGTGGGTTTGCAAGGTCAAGACTCCTGCCCCCTTAAAAAAATCCCTTTCCCAACGTCTTTCACTCTGTATCCAATTTCTCTCCCTGCTGTCTCATCCAAACTCCCTTCAGCAGTACCCGTATTTCTGGACTCCATTCAGCATGGACTCTCCCCTTAACCATAAGAAGATCCGCAGGACGAAGAGGACCGGGGGTGCGGGGGCCTCTTTCCCCAAACACAGCAGGTCACCGTAGAAACTTGGTGCAACCTTGCCAAGCTGCTCCAGTCATCTGTGGAGACTTTGAAACATGGATCAGGATTATGCTAAGTGAAATAAGTCAAGCAGAGAAAGACAATTATCATATGGTTTCACTCATTTACAGAACATAAGAAATCGCAGGAAGATGGTAGGAGAAGGAAGGGAAGAACGAAGGGGGGGAAACAGAAGGGGAAATGAACCATGAGAGAGTATGGACTCTGGGAAACAAACTGAGGGCTTCAGAGGGGAGGGGGGTGGGGGAATGGGATAGGCCGGTGATGGGTAGTAAGGAGGGCACGTATTGCATGGAGCACTGGGAGTTATAGGCAAACAATGAATCGTGGAACATTACATCAAAAACTGGAGATGTACTGTATGGTGGCTAACATAACATAATAAAAAATTATTATAAGAAAAAAGATCCAATTTCACGTTATCTTTTTTTTTTTTTGGTGATGGGTAGTAAGGAGGGCACGTATTGCGTGGTGCACTGGGTGTTATACGCAAGTAATGAATCATGGAACTTTACATCAAAAACTAGGGATGTACTGTATGGTGACTAACATAATATAAAAATATTATTACAATTTCATGTTATCTTTTAAAAATTGCATCGTTTTCATTTAGATAGGAAATGCATGCCTAGCACGCCCGCAGTATTGGGGTCCCGCAGATGCTGGGGTCACACCATACCCGTGTCTCCGTCCGCTGCTGTCTGGCTTCTCGGTCCTCACGTGACTGAGGTTCTCCAGTGGTCCCCGCACAGCTGTGTCCAATGGATAGTCCCCTCCATTTCCTCTCAGTCCATTTGATGGACTCTTCTTGCTCCTTTTTGGAAGCTCCCCTGGCTCCTGAAGGCCAGACTCTGGTTCTCCTCGTACCTCATTTACCATTCTGTCTTTCGCTCTTGGATTCCTCTTCTCCGGTCGCCTGTGAAAGCATCACCTCTTCCTCTCCTCACTTCTTGCTCGTCTCCAGGATGGTCCCGTCCACCCTGATGGTTTCAAACACTGTCTTCGCGGTATTGAGGCTCAAACGCCCTCTCCAGCCTGGACTTCTTAGCTCCCGAGGCACTGCTGCCTCCTGGATCTAGAGGCCTGTGGGGCCTCGGACAACTATGTCAAAACACACACGTTCCGCTGCTGAAAATCCTCTCCATCCCTTTGAGCAGTGCTCTAATCTAAGGCATTAATGTGTATAGCTCGTGTGCCTGGACAAGGGCCTGGCCCTCCAGGATCTGCACAAACGGGCCCGGCGAAGAGCTGAGACTCGTGTGGCCATGCTCTGGGACTGGCTGCAGGACTGGCCCACATCAAACTCTCTGCACACCCATGCACACACCCTCACGGGCTCACACACACTCTCATGGGAACGCAGTCCGCACACTGCAAGCGTGGGAGATCAGCGTGTGTGCTGAAGGCTTCTCGGGGGGACAAAGAGGATGCAGGTCACACGTCACACAGCAGACCTTCCTTCACATTCTTTCAATGCCTCCTTCTCTTCCCCGCCAGCTCCTCTCCCAGGACAGCCTGCATCCCTTTCCTCCTGCTTGTTTGTGTCTCTTGTCCTTGTTCCTCCAGCCTCTTTCTCTCGGGGGTTTTCCATCTTTGCCAAGGAGAGACATCTGGTCTTTTCTGGTCTCCTGTGCTTCTCCTCTGCCCATCACCTCCTTCAGGGACACAGCACGAGGGAGAAAAGCAAAGGGCTGCTCCTGTTCAGTAAATGCATTGCCTTCCTGGGGCTGCTGTCACCGAGAGTCACAGAAGTACTATCTCACCGTCTCGGAGGCCAACACCTGAGATCGGGGTGTCTGCAGGGTGGGCTCCCCCCGAGGGCCGTGGGGGAGAATTGGCTCCAGGCCTCTCCGATAGCTTCTGGGGGTTTGCTGGCAGTTTTTGGTCCTGGGCTTCTAGAAGCATCACCTGGAACTCTACCTCCATCTCCACATGGCGTTCTCCCCGTGTACCCGTCTGTGTCCATATCTCCCTTTTTATAAGGACACCAGTCATATTGCATTGGGGTCGTTTACTCTGGTGGGACCCCATTTTAACTAATGATATGTGCAATGACCCTATTTCCGAATAAGGTCGCGTTGTGAGGGTCTGGGGGTCAGCACTTCAACAGAGGAACACAACTCAACCCGTAACAAATAGGGAGGGGAAAAGGGATTGTAAACATCGTCCCTAGGATTTCCTATATTTTCTTCCACCTCCCGCTCAAGTGAGGAAGTCTTGGAATCCCATCTGGCCCGGGGTATGAGCAATGTCAGAGGGTAGGGATTTCTGGTGGGGGCCTCACGGTCCCTGGGCCAAAACGGGGTTTCCAGCTTCTATAAACAAAACGAGTCCTGGAAACCTCTTTAAAGGGCAGAGCTCTCTGAAGCAGATGGAGGCTGCTTCCTGGGTGTCTTGGGGAGCGTCTGCTGTGTGGGTAGAGCGTGTGATGGGCTGGAGGTCAACGGCTGGCGAGGGGCACCTGGGGCTGTGGCAGTGGGTACATTTCATCATTTTTCATTAACGGTCATCAGTGATCATGATATCGGTTCGAGCGTTTATTACACTTTCCCACGTGCCGGGCGCTAGGCTGAGTATCGACCCTGTGTGATCTCACTGATGCTAGCTGAGGAAAGCCAGGCTGGGACAGGCTGGGACACGTGCCCCAGGTGGGCAGCCAGTAAATGCACGGAGCGTCAGCTGAGCAGCAGCGGGAGGGGGTTTCTGGAAAGACCAGGCTCACCCTGTGTGGGGAGGGGCTGCCCGCAGAGAAGCGAGAAATGGAATCTGCTTCTATTCCACGCGCACGTGCCCACCTGCCCTCAGGAGCCCTCACAGGTGTCCTTGACCTGCTCCCGAGGGGACACGGGTCCCACTTCCTCCCTCTGCCACTGCTACTCAAACCAGTGGTTCTCAAAGAGGGGTGCACGGCGAGCGGGATCCGCATCACCTCAGCTCCTGTTAGCAATGCAGAGTCTCGGGCCCCACCCTGGACATTCTGAACCAGAGGCTCTGGGCCCAGAAATCTGTGGGATTTTTGTTTTTTTTGTTTGTTTGTTTTAAGCCCCCCAGGTGATTCTGATCCACTCTGAGAAGTACAGAACTGACAGGTTTACAAAGCCTCTACCGAGAGTCGGTTGAGAGGACTTGGGTTTTTGATGAGGACAGACTTCACCTTGCGCAGAGGACGCCTGCTTTGCTCGGTGGCCACAGACACTCCTGGGGAGGGGCAGCCTGGCCCCGGACCCCACACCGCATCCAACCCCTTTCTGCCCTCTCGTCTCACGTCTCATGTAGTTCATGCTTCCGCATTCTTATAGCCTGCCGTTCAACAGACAGTTTTACTTTCCATCTGCAACCACATTGTAATTTTGGCAGTGAAATTCATTTAAACCCCTGAAGGGGGAATGAAGCATGAGAGACTGTGGACTCTGGGAAACAGACTGAGGGCTTCAGAGGGGAGAGGGGTAGGGGAATGGGATAGACCAGTGATGGGTAGTAAGGAGGGCACGTATTGCATGGAGCACTGGGTGTTATACCCGAGTTATGAATCATGGAACATTACGTCAAAAACTAGGGATGTACTGTATGGTGACTAACATAACATAACAAAAAATTATTATAAAAAAGAAATAAAATAAACCCCTGAACGCCTTGTTATATGTGCGCTCATGGTCCCGGATACGTGTCAAGCAGAAATGCTTATGGTGAGTTAGTTAACATGTTGCAGTTAACCCAGAAACCCCAGGTTCTAAACCCTTCACTCCCCGGATGCTGAACACATCCTTTTCTGTAATTTACCTGGAGGGACGGGAAAACAACTTAGACCTGTGTGCTTTGTTTTGCCACACGAGGAGGGTGCCCCAGCCTGTAGCACCGTCTCCCCAGCTCCGCCGACTGCGAATCCCCAGACCACCGGAGCAGGCATGGGTCCGCGTTCAGCACAGGAGGGGAGGGTGTAGGGCAGGGGGTGCTGCCCAGTCCTCCGCCCAACAGCAGTTGTTCCCAGTTCTCAGCCCACTCTGTAATTGTAGTAGGAAGGGAGCAGAGCCGGGGTCTCAAGCTCTTGCCCTGCTGGGATGTTGCCCACCCACTGTGCTGGGGAAAAGGGTCAAAGTCAAGGGCTGCCCAACACTGGATGCTGGTGGTGATATTTTCATTTTGAAACCAGATGCTGTCCATTTAACTGCACTGTTTGGTTGGATTGAATGCTCTTTTCCCTGGGGGGCTTTTGTTCGAGGGACACAAGGTCTTATATCTCCCCAAACCCTCTAGCTGAATGTTGGGATCTGTGCGGGGCAGGATGGGAGCTCTCAGACCCCGGTGAGCCGATGGGCCAGAAGGAGGGGAGTTTAAGACAGGCAGGGTCACCCGCTGGTCAAGGCCATTGATGCTGGCGCTGCTCCTGGGTGTACGTGGCGTGTCTGTGTCTCTGGGCACCCTCCTTCCCCCTCTAGGACTTGGTTTGCTCAGCCACACACTACAGGCGACAGCAGTATCCTGCTGACCCAGGAGCCCTGGGGAAGGCATGACTTCATTTTCATAGTGTTTAGAACAATGCCTGGTAGGGGTGCCTGGGTGGCTCAGTCCGTTAAGCGTCTGCCTTCGGCTCAGGTCTTGATCCCAGGGCCCAGGGATCGAGCCCCGCATCGGGCTCCTTGTTCAGCAGGAAGCCTGCTTCTTCCTCTCCCACTCCCCCTGCTGGTGATCCCCTCTCACTGTCTCTCTCTCTGTCCAATAAATAAATAAAATCTTAAAAAAAAAAAGAACAGTGCCTGGTAGAATCAGTGCTATGGGTAAAAATAAAAGAGTAAATCAAGGATGCTGATGTATTTTCATATACATTTTTCCCCTAAAAATAGAAGATGGAAAAAATCATTCTGGTTCATAGAAACAATGGAGGGTTTTGGAGATGACATTGTATCAGTTTCCTGGGGCCTCTGCAGCAAAGTCCCACAAGCTTTCATGGTCTCACAGCTGGGGGGCCAGAAGGCTGTGAGGGGATCTGCTCCAGGCCTCTTGACTTGCAGGTGGTGCTCTCCTCCACTGTTGTGGTCACATCCTCTTTCCTCCATGAGTCTCTGTGTCCAAAAGTCCCCCTTCTGCAAGGACACTCTCAGGTTGGATAGGGTCACCCTACTGGCCTCATTTAACTCAATTCCCTCTGTAAAGACCTGACCTTCTAGTAAGGCTCCTCCTCAGGTTCCGGGGACTTCCAGGACCCCCACATGTCTTTGGGCAGAGCCCACAATTCAACGCATCACAAGGCTTAGCTGTTGTTCTGGTCTCTGTGCTCCTCTCAGGTGATTTGGAGTTGGATTTCCACCAGCTCTTCCTTCTCCAACGTGGGTCATTAACATTCGTGTCTGTGCTCGGACCCCCTTTGGCCTCCCGTGATCCGGAATCCTAAATGTCGTTGGCTGCCCCTCACTGATTTTTCCAGGACAGCTGTACTTCCGGCTTGGAGGCTGTCTCGGAGTGGTTGTGCTTTAATGGCTTTATTTTTTCTTGTCCAGCCGGGTTGCTACAAGTGCTTGGCTTTCTGCATGAGGTTCTGGGATGTTCAGATGTACGCAGCAGGCCAGGATCTGGCCCGTGTGCAAGACGTTACAGGCTTGGAGATCCAGCCCGACGATTAATAACAGTTATCACAGGGTGACTGCTCAGAGTCAATGTCACCTCCAAAATCACAATTCTCTTCAGCGTCTGCTCACTTGAAATACAGGCGTGGGATTTTTAAAGAACGAAATATTCAGAATATGCTTCCCTTCTCCCCCAGTTCTGAGGAACTCAAGCACTTTCTTTGCTAGAGCTAATGTGATGCCTTGCTTTTCATGTCATTTCATGGTAATGGGGTCATCTGACGTACTGGGGAATCACGTGTAGTTTTATTGGGGTTCCTGGGGTCTGGATAGGCTGGATCACGGACACGCTCTGCAGGGCAGCAAGAAAGAGGGATGCCAACATTTCTGACGCTTGGCCCTGTGTCCCGGTGTTTAGCCATACTCTGTCTAGCTTGACCAAATTTGGAGACACCTGTCATTGCGATTTCCGGGTACATGCTCTGATACCTGTCTTGTACCAGGCCTTCAAGGAATTTTACTGGATGTGCTTTATATTATCCATCGCTGTCCTGGAGCACACACCCTGGGTTTTCAAAACCCTGACAGTTTGGGGTGGCTCTGCTGTTGAGCAAGTAGCTGCCAGGAAGGCCTTGTAGCCAGGACCCAGCTGCGCAGTGGGCATGGTGGGTCCGGATGACCTTTCTCCTTCCAAATGGACCCACTACAGCCTTGAAGAAGACAAGATACGGAGCTGCTCGGAGGGGCTCCTGGGTCGCATTTTTCCTATTTATGAGCTTCTGCAAGGGAGACATGGATACGTCAGTGGGGTCTGCAGCCCTCTTAAATATGTGCTTTTTCACGAGCAAAATTAAGAAACAAACAAACAATAACCCAGGGGTAGGGCTGCTGGCACTAAGTACAACAAGCTGGGTGGTTGAAACAACAGACAGTGATTCTGCCATGGTTCTGGAGGCTGGAAACCTGAGATCAAGGTCCTGGAGGCAGCCTGCTCCTTCTGACACTCTGGGGGCGCCCTTCTTGCCTCTTCCTGGCTCCTGGTGGTGCTTCTTGCTTTTTAGCTTTGTTTGGCTTGTATCTGTGTCACTCCCAGTCTCTCCCTGGGTCTCTGTGTCCAAATTTTGCTTTCCTTCTAAGGACACCAGTCATTGGATTTAGCCCCCGCCCCCCATCCAGTATGACCTCATGTTATCTTGATTCCATCCACAGAGACCCTCTTTCCAGATAAGGTCACCTTCACAGGGATGAGGGTTTGTGACTTCAACATCTCTTTTTGGAAGTCGCAGTTCAACCCAGGGCATGTTCCGTCATCCTCACCTGCACTCATCTGTCTGCTTGGTTGTCAGAAGCTTTATCACGAGAATGTTACGTTCTAGGATACAGTGAAAATGATCTGACCTTGGGATGTTGAGGTTGGGTTTGCAGTGACCACACATCTCTATTGATAGGGATAAGAAAATAAAATTCACAATGAGTTTTGGTTTTTAGGGACCAGGCTAACTGCCCAAAAACAGCTTTAAGCTGATTGATCTTACCGTTACCATCAGGACTGGTAAACACCAACTTCCTCAGGTCCGGACCCTCTCACACCCACGGCCGTGTTTCATGGCAGTGGTGTGAAAGGGTTCCTGTGCTTCCGTGCGTGATCATGGAGCATGGGCAGGACCAACACTGAAGTTAAACAGTCAAGCAAAAAGCACTGATGTTTTGTTAACAACGTACTTTCACGTTCACTGGGAGTTGGGAAATTTCATACAGAAAAAATGGAATAACTTGCATGGTACTTCACACGTATGGCTTGTAGGAAGTGACTGTTCACTGTCCAGAGTCAAAGCCTAAGGTGATGAGACCCCTCCACATGGCTTCTCTATGCTCTCGACATTGGAAGAATAAGGGTGATGGCCTCTCATGATCCTCACTGTGTTAAGAAGGCCTCCGTATGGATGTTAACCTGGCAAGACGGCCAAGAACAGGTCCATTTCATCTTTTGAAGCACTTGCTTCATGACCTTGGGCAAAGCAACCAGACTTCCTCTGACTTGTGTCTCTTGTTGCGAAAGTGAGTTCACACACGAGAAGGGAACTCACACAAGAAAGGCTTCACTGTATGTCAAAAATAAATAGCAGGGCCCTTAGAGCAGCTTCTTGGCTAACGTGAATGACACTATAGGTACTCCTCACAATGAGCCTTCGTGCGTACTCATTAATGTTTTCAGGGTGCCAGGGAATTATGGAGTAAATTACAACTTAGGCATAAAAAATAAAATATAACCAAAAAAATTATATAGATCATAACATCTTTTTGTGAACTTTTCTACAGGTAATTGAGACTTTCTGAATATGTGGGCCATAATGATTCCCTCATTCAAGTAATTCTCCCACGATTAAAGTACCTAAAATGGCAAGTCCTGAAACCTGCTTTGTAGCAAGTGGTTGAGCTTAGAGGATGCTTATTTATATAAGTATGGCTTTTTGCACATATATTTAATGTCTTTGTAAGGTAGAAGTTGTGTTCACCAAAGCAATCATTGTTTGAGAATTTTCTCTCAACTGAAATTGAGGTTGCTGTGAAGGAAGGAATATGGCCTTTTTTTGGGTCACTTTAGAACTTCTTAGAGACACAGCAGGGAAAGGAAAATAGCATCATAACTTATGAATCTTAGGCTCCTATTATCAGGCCAGTGATTTGTTACTTGTTCTTTCTTATTCCTTGATAAGACACACCTGTGATAATATTGACTGAGCTCAAGCCATAGGTTTATGTACAAGTTCAAAATTCTAACTTTCTGAAATCTGAACATATCCATTTACTCACATTACAGTAGAATTAGCCTCTTGTGAAGTGTCAGCATTTTGGGATGATGAACAAGAACCTGTAATTTTATTTTTCCCAATATGCGCCCTTCTGAACTCTCCCGTCCTCCAGGCGCAACTCCCTGAATAGAGCATGCATGTCTGTGTCAGCTCCTTCGGTTCTTAGAATAGTCTCGCTCTGGTACTCAAGGCTCAGTGTTGTTCTTTTGCAGACACCGCTCTCGAGCTGTATTTATGCCTCTCTTCTCCTCCCCACAAAGCGGGTCACACCTCCTCCCCACCTTCCTCTTCTTCATCTCCCTCCTCCTCCCTCTCCCACTTCTAGGCCCTGGATCCTCGGCAGATGGGGTGAGGAGGTTGACAGAAAAAGGCAAATCTCTCCTGGGTTGATTGGGTGAAACATCAGTCTGCTCTACTCATTATGGTTGCCTCTCTGGCTGACACTGATGATCTTTCATGCTCTTCTTAAGCTGAGAATCCCAATACTTGGTCCGTTGTGGGGTGGACACTCGGGTGGTTTTTTGGAGGACCCTAGGGATATGTCTCTCTCCTCAGCCCCCTCTTCAGGAAGTCTCACCCTCAGACTCTCACAGCTCCAGTGACAGACCCCCTCTTGACTAGGTCTCCACAAGTCAGCACAACATTGAGGTGTTCACTCAACCCTCAGGGAACTCCTGGATTCTTGCAACATCAGACCGTAGAGGTTCAGGCTGCTCCAGGTGCCATCTTGAACAGTCATCCATGGCTCATGGAGGAGGGTGCTGCCCTGCTTGGGTTGGGGAGAGTGAAGGGAGGTGACACAGTAGCTGTGTTCATGGAGGAGGCCATGAACTTTTCTCCCCACCCTGAGGAAAGCCTGTGGGAGCAGTGGGTGGAGTTGGTATGGTAAAGCCAGCAGGCTCCTCAGGAAAGGGAGGGAGGCTTCCAGGTGAGTCTCCTGACTGGCAGTAGACAGTCATCCTCATGTGAACTACATGGCTTCTGTGTCCATCATCAGCCTCAAATGGAAACACACTGTCTACCTAAATTTGCTTCTCACAGAAATCCCATAAGGCTGATACAGCTGTTGTCCTCAAGGTAAGTATGAAAAAACATCCCACACACTGTGTATCCTTACACACTTTCCATCTGTTCTCCTACTGAGACAGAAATAACTACCTCTCGAAACCTCCAGTGATTAGGCTGACCTTTATGGTCTTTCCTCCTGGATACTTAATTTGGCACTAAGTTTAATCTGTTTTCATCCTATTTTATCTACCAACTGTATTTGTCTTGTTTCCTTTACAAGATGATGAAATATTTGAAGATGAGAATCACATCTTCTAAGACTTTTATTCTCCTTTTAATTGACTAGAAAATGCTGGACATTCAGTAGATACTTTAAAAATATTTCTTGATTGACTGGAAAAAGCAGCCCACACTAATTTTAGAAGCTTGGATTATTCAGGTAATTCCTTTAACTCCCTTTTACTGGCAACTCTAATGTACTTGGAGAGACCCATGGTCGGTATCTCTCCATCTCCTTCTTTTCATTCTATGGATAAATGAACGACCTTTGGCAGACGGAACCAAGGTGAGGCCCCATTCAAATGCATTAAGAGGGGAGATTCCCAGGCCCACGTTTTCTGAGATCCAGAACCTCCAAATGGTAGCTGGGGTCTTCTGTCCTACAACCGCCTTAATCTCCCTGAAAAAGCATCTCTCATCAGTGCCTTAAAGAGACATCCAAGAGTGTGGGTGAGAAGAACCAAAACCATAGTACAGAAAATGTATACGTGATTTAATAAGCAGGAAATGTCAGCTATGATATGTGCATAAATCCCTATGTGGTCATAAGAATAGTCTCTTTCTGGCATTAAGCACAAACATATTCTCCCCTAAGCATTGGGGGAACCTGAGTGGCTCCGCTTATGTCCCTTTCTCCTCATCCAGCTCTGTGGTGACCCCGTTTCTCTTTCTGGCTCTTCACTGAACTACATTGGACGGGCAAATACTTGTGTTCTGGCTGATATAAAGATGGCAGCAAAGCCTTCATCTAGCCAGGAATTATGGCTTAAGATACTGACTCTAGAATACAGAGTTTTCATGAATTAAACTCCCACCACCATTTGTGCTAAGGCAGAGATCCCTTGTAGAAACTGGAAGACGCCTAAATCCACCCCACCCCACCCCCACCCCTGCCAGTGCAGGTTCCTCACAACTGGCTGCCGTTCCTGACTACTCCTTCCCAGGAATGGCTCTTAGTTTCTCCTCGTGATTTCAGCAGCTGGGTTCTATGATCCACTCTGGTTTGTGGGCAGACAAAAGCAAAAATTGGAATCAGCCAGACATGGATTCCCATCTCTATGATTGCTTATTAGCGGTGTGTCAACTCATCTTTGGCCAACTCATCTGATCTCACAGTGTTTTCACACGATTTCTGTCACTGGGCCCCTTTGCATAGGGGTGCTAAACATCACAGGTCCCCAGCCTGTGGGGGAGGGGACAAAGGCTGCTGGGTGGTTGTTTTTTTGTTTTGTGTCCTCCTACGGTGACTCACATTTGCACAACAAACCAAAAAGCTGTGTTGTTCCATCTGACGCACGCATCAGAATGATGATGCTGGTGATATGAAAACCTGGCCAAACAATCAAACGCCTGAGATCTGTACCTACATTTTCCCACGTACCATTTATGGGATTCTTTTTTATTATTACTGAGTTTTTCTGAGAGTGTTTCAAAGTGTTTCCACAAAACCATTCTTATTGACATTTATGAACTCACTCCTCACTTGAGTTTGAAGGAGGGCAGGGATGCGGGATCCCGGTGACCTCTCACGGTACTCAGGATGCCATGAGCCCTTCCCTTGTGCTGAATCGGGTGTGGGGACTGATTGCGGAGCACAAAGAGCACAGAGTAGTTAGGAAAGAAAACTGAAGGCATGCCAGCCTTTAGCAGAGCTTCATCCATCCCAGACCCAAGGTAAAAAGGAAAAAAAAAAAAAAAAGGAAAAGCATTTTAAAAGAATTCATTAAATCAGAGGCATTTAAACAAAGCAAGTCTTAGTCTTTCACAAATGGCTCATTTGGGTCTCAACCTAAGAACACCCTTTGGCTGAAAATACCAACTTGAACGGTTACTTGAAAGTCACAAAACATTAGCAGGGAAACTTTAATTAAAAATAGCCATTGCTTACTGCTTTGAGAGAATTTTCCTCTTGGGGGGGGTCTTTAAGCTGCTTGCAGCATCAAATATGCTTTCATTCTAATGACGAGCTTTGAACACTCAGAAGCACAATAACCACATGAAAGACTTTACTGGCGCACAGGGCTTGTCTGTGAATAGTCTCTTCTGCAAAGGGCACGTGGTCACCCCAAGAGGCAGAGCGTCTCTGCCAAGTGAGGAGCTGGGCGACATCTCCTTGGTCCATCAGCCCTGCTTCCGTGAAACCTTCGTTTGATCCGATATTCCTCCCTCAGTAAAACCGGTATGAATATCTTTACAATTAACCAAGGGCTCTTTGTTAAATATGCACGGTTTTTCCTTGCTCATGAAGGTGTTGACCCTCTTTGAGGCTGAAGAGACCTGCAAGAGTTCCTAAACAGACCTAAGCTTAGCGAGTTAATTTCTATCATTCAAATCCTGAAACTGATCCCTTGGTAAATAACACTGCTGTCTTCAGAGAGCCTTTGGGCAGCTTATTTTAGGCGAGTTAACCCTGGCTTTGCCATGGGATCTCGTTGCACAGCTCCCGATCTGCTGAAGGCCCCGGCTGGCTGCTCCAATCCTGCACGTCAGCTCAGGGAGCAGCATGGTGGCCAGGATCCAAGCCGTGGAGTCACAACTCCTGCCTCGGCCACATGTCCGCAGTGTTGGAGAAGTTACTGCAGCTCTCCACACTTCTGTTTCAACATCTGTAAAACAAAGATTCCGGTCTCCTAAAGGTATCAGAAGGATCACAGGAAATAATGCCTGGGAAGGGCTTTCTAGGTGCCTGGCACACGAGAGGGGACTCCAACCACAATAGCTGTTTTATTGTTATTTTTATTCCGCAAACCTTTACTGAGACCCTACTATGCACAAGGCGCTGGTCTAGGTCACTTGGGGTGCTGAGAGGACATGATGGGTTCCTTGGTCCTAGAAGCTCATAGGCTGAAAGGAGCAGACGAATAAAAGGACCATGAGAGTTCAGGGTGAGCCTGACTTTGATAGAGGATTCCTGGGGTATTTGGGACATCTGCCCAGATGTGAGCTCTGGGGGAGACACCTGCAGGGAATTCTGAAGGGTGGGTAAGAGTTGGATATAGCAAAGTGTTTCCATTGACAGGAGGAGCTTGAGCAAAGGCCCTGAGGCACAGAGGCACATGGAGGGGTCTGGAGTCACTGGTACGAGGTGGGCAGTGGGGATGTCCGATCAGACGGACCCCAGAGATGGTCTCCAGGGGCAATGGGAAGTCACCAAAAAATGTAAGTGGAGGAACTACTTGATGATATTTCTGTCTCAGGAGGATAGATTTTCCAGGAATGTGAGGAAGAGACTGGCTGCCAGTGGCTGGTTCGGAACAATACACCACGGAGAGAGGGAGCCCCTCTTCTTTGTGTAGAAAAGGGGCTCCCACAGGGGTGGCCGAGCACGCAGGAAGAGACAGCAGCGATGGGAGGTGGGAGTGGACAGCACTGGCAGTCACTGAGGGCAGGAGCTGAGGTGTCTGGAGCAGAGAAGGGTGAGCACAGGGACACTGGAATTGGCAGGTGGCATGGAGGGAAGACCGCCCTCCACCTGTAAGGGGGGTTAGGAACAAGAACAACTCTGAGGGGGATGAGGCGTCTGGCTCCCTGATATCCCACCTTCTATTCTTTCTGGTCTCTGACCTTGGGCAAGTGACTCTCTGCAAGCCTTGGTTTTGTCCCACGGAACTGGGACTAATAATACCTTCTTCTGGGGCCATGTGCCCATCTAACAAGGGAACGAGTGTGCACAACACGGCGCTGGAAGCCTGAGGCTTGGTCAAGGGACCCAGACCGAACATGTGACAAGCGTCATCAGAATGGCGTGAAGTCGTGTAAAAACGGGGGGGTCTGATTCGAGGTTTCACCAATTGCAGTTCCGGTCCCTATGAACATGGGTGCTGGGCTTTGCACCCAGGCAAAGGATTCGAATGGATCCCAAGGGCGTTCTTATCCTGTCCAAGCTGCAGAACCCGTTGCTATGAAAGTCACCCAGACAAAGCTCAGTCCCTAGGCTCATGGAGCTGGGAGCCGGGGGAGGAGACTGGGTCGGAGCTGGAGGAGTCTGCCTGCGACGCTCGCCCTGCTGCTGCTTCCCACTTCACCACCTTACGAGTTTCTCGTCTTCCCTGAGTCGTGTTTGAACCTGCAAAATGGGGATGATGATGCTTGCTTTCTGGGCCGCTACAGGGGGGGTTAGGGGTGTCCCATGGCAAGAGATTGCAGGCAGTGGTCTAATTATCATTAGGGGAGATGCAGAATAATTACAAATCATAGCACAAAATCAGGAGCACTCTTTGGGGAAGGATAAGGTGTTTTGGGGTGCCCAGGAGAAAGGGATCATTTTCAGCTGAGATAATCAGGAGAGTCTTTCCCTGGAGGGCACGGGACTTGCTCTGGTCCTGGAGGAAAGATGGTGGCTTCACCACCGTGACATGGCCAAGTGGCAACTATGTTTCCCAGGATCCAGCTCCGTGCATACGGTTCAGTTAGACTGGGCCACGGGGCATTTGCATGAGATCTTGAAGGTGAAGAAGCAGCAGCCATGTTCCTTCAGCCCTTGGGAGGTCAGTGAACGGCATCCAGCCACCATCATTGCTTGTGCACATCGTCTCATCCGCTGGCTCGGCTGCGGTGGGTCCCACTGAACATCCACTCTGCTTCTCCAGCGCCTCGATGGGGGTGGGCTTGGCTCCAGGACCAAAAGTGCCCCCTTCTTCTGCAAGACACCCCTCCACCTGTCACAGACTGGAACACGAATCCCTTACCCCTGGGAAAACACAGGAGGGCGACCGGTGGCCTCAGCGCAAGTCTGCCTCCCCATTGTGCTCCCGTGGATTAGGTCTGCTAGCTAAACCACCCTCCTCATCATGGGGACGGGCGCTGGGCCTGCTCATTGCTGGCAGCAGGCTTCAGTTCTCTGGCAGCCTGCAGAATTATCCAAACAAGCCAGCCCCGTCCTCTTGCTCCTACAAAGTCTGTTCCCACAGCCCTGCACCGTGTGTGGTGTCTTGCTCCCCTGGCTGTGAGGGTGTGACCAATAGGCTGCAGCTAGTCTCACCTGCCCAGGGTCAGGTGCTCTGTGTTTGATCTTCCCATGACCCTACGCGTGCAGTCCTTCCCTCACCAGTGAGGTAAAGAGGCCGTGTTCAAAACAGAGATCCACACAGCTTCCCATCTCTTCTCGCGGATGCCGGTTCCAGCTTGTGGGTTCCACGTGTCCTTGCTGTCTCCCATCTGATACCAGTCCTTCCTTCCCCCTGCCTTCTTCGTGGACCTTAAGCACCGGCATGAGACACAAAACCCACTGCTTTGCAGGGATCAGTTTTCAGAACTGCATGGCTCGATGCCTGGGTCATATAACCTACCGTGTCTCCCTGGAGGCTCTTTTGTACAAGTAGCAGAAACAGGATCTCCCGAATTCCCAGGAAAGACAGTGAATAGTGAGGCTCCTTTCCCTCACCCCTGCTTTTCGAGGGTGGGAGCAAATTCATTCTTAGGACTAACATGATGGCGTCTTGGCAGGGGAAGAACTGGGCCTCACTTGGCCTCTGTAGACACTGGCCAATGCGATACATGCATGTCCCATTGGTAATCTTCAGTTCTGGCCGGCCCATGCCCCTACCCTCAGGACAGCGACCCCTGCTCTGACCCTGTCTGCCACCTCATTTGATTCCTCTCCAGTCTACCAGGGGTGGGGGCTCTGTGAGCCTACCTGGTGCTCTTGGACTCAGCATTCCATGCAGATGGGCCCGCATGTCCCTTCCACTCTCTGATCCCCATCATATCAGAGGCTACATTCTCCTCCCCTTGGGGCCAGTCCTGGAGTGGGTTCATGGCTCCTTCTCAGAGACTTTGTGCACATCTAATTATTTTCCTTTCCCTGCCTTTCTTCTGGTTTAAAGAGCACTTTTCCCTCTTAGGAAAAGCAAATAAATTTAAAATCATTTCCTTTTTTCCTGGGGCTATTGCTTTAAAAACCCCTCAGATATTAAGAACTTGACATCTTTCTTCTTTCTTTCCAACTGGCCTGATGACTTTGCTTCGGAGCAATGGCAGCGCCTAGTTCCAACTGGAGGAGGCCACAGGGCTGGGGGGCTGGGGGCTCACAGGACACTCCAAAGTCCCAGATGGAAGAAAAGAGGGGTGCAGAGCCTAGTGTTATGGACTAAATGTCTGTGTCCCCCCCAACTCATATGTCGAAGCCCTAACTCCCAATATGATGATATTTGGAGATGGGGTTTGGGGAGGTAATTAGGTTTAGATGAGGTCGTGGATGTGGAGTCTCACGGTGGGGTTGGCACCCTTATAAGAAGACGAAGGGAAACCAGAGGCCCTCTAAACCCTCGCCCATGTCCACTCACTGAGGAAAGGCATGTGCGGACACAGCCAGAAGGAAGCCAGGAAGGGAGCGGCCTCACCAAGACTCCAATCTATGGGCCCGTCGGTCTGGGACTTGCAGCCTCCAGAACTGCGAGAAGCAAGTGTTGTTTAAGCCGCTCCGTCTGTGGCGTTTCCATGGCAGCCCAAACAGACCAAGACACCGGCGAGCCACGGGTGGGAGACCATTCCAAGGGAGAGTCATGGACAGGTGCCCCTCTCCCGGTGGTCAGGAAGAGTGGGCCTTGGGAAGGCCATCCGATGCCACACTGAGGGACTGTTTACTGACCTTCAAGAGAGCATTCTGGGGAGAATGTAGAAAGAAAACAAGACTCTAAAGGGTTTGGAGGGAAGCAAGGATCAGGAATACAGAAGTGTCAGCCACATCTATGAGATCCCAGGAAATACAAGTGGGGACAGATGACAGAAGCTTTATGCCCTGCAGGGGACATTCAGAACCCAGCAGGAGGAGGGAAGGATCTGTTTAGGACAAGGGGCTCTTGGGTATATTGGAACACAGAGGAGAAAGAGGCAAATAGAGGGAGAGATCTCCATATTTGGATGAGAAACCTGTTTGGGAATATTAGCTACACCTTTTGCTAACTTGGTGATCTTTCTGTGTGTGTGTGTTTATTTTTAATTTAAAAAAATTTTTATTATGTTATGTTAGTCACCATACAGTACATCTTAGTGTTTGATGCCATGTTCCATGGTTCATTGTTCGCATACAGCACCCAGTGCTCCACGCAATACGTGCCCTCCTTACTACCCATCACCGGGCTAGCCCATCCCCCCCCCCCGAAACCTTCAGTTTGTTTCCCGGAGTCCAGAGTCTCTCCTGGTTCATCTCCCCCTCTGACTCCCCTCCCTTCATTTTTCCCCTCCTTCTCCTAACTTGGTGATCTCGGACACGATACTAAACCTCTCTGAGCTTCACTTTCTTTGCTGTGGAACTTCCGGGAGGCGCAAGCGTATGTCACAGGCTTGCTTTGTAAAGTTTTACTATTAATTTAAAGGGCCTTTGCATGACACGCCGCTCCTTCTGTAAGTCGGGACACATTTATGGCGTTTACTGTTTGTCAGGCCCTACTCTCCACATTGAATGCTTATGAACTCTCTGAGTTGCATGCACTAAATGTCTTTCAACTTAGTTCTCAAAGCAACACTGTGAGGTAATTACTTTTCTTATCTTCATTTTACAAATGAGGCACAGAGAGGTGAATAACTCACCAAGAACACAGAGCTAACGGTTGGCAGGGAGCCTGGTTCCTCATCCCCGCGCAGCACTGTCTCATGCCAAATGAGTTTTCAGGATTAAAACTGGTTATGTGGTTGGTTGATTAGCTGGACAGAGAGAAAGGATAATTACTGGAAAGCAAGAGCAAAGGAAGAACAAAAGGGTGGGATGAATAGCCCAAGGGGACTCTCTGAGCGTTGAAGGATGAGGGACAAGCGGAAATACAGACAAAGCTGGAAGGTGACAGTAACAGTGTTTGAACCCGGGTACCCAGCCGCTCTTGAAGCTGATCAGATCTATTCCCCAAATTTCAGCTTGAGCCAACAAAATCTTTTTTTCACTTAAATCAGGGTATGTTGCATATTCACTGCCTTGCATCTGAAGGATGATAACTGATACGTTCATGGAATTTGGAGTCTGATGGTGGAGAAGGGAGGTGGAGGGCTGTCACTGCAGGGTTGTGACCAGTCCCTATCCGGCTGTCTGCTTGGTGTCCTCGGGCAGCCC
Source organism: Ursus americanus (assembly GCF_024610735.1). Classification (NCBI taxonomy): domain Eukaryota; kingdom Metazoa; phylum Chordata; class Mammalia; order Carnivora; family Ursidae; genus Ursus; species Ursus americanus. Next base: position 94,116,408 of record NC_142130.1, read on the forward strand.
TAATAAGTTACACCAACTGGCTTGCTTACAGCAACAGAAATGTATTCTCGCAAAGTTCTGGAGGCCAGAAGTCTGAAATCAAGGTGTTGGTAGGCCCGTGCTCCCTCTGAAGGCTCTGGGGGAGGATCTGTTGCTTGCTCTTGATGATGCTGGTAATCCGTGGGGTTCTTTGGTTTGTAGATGCACCACCCCGGTCTCTGTCTCCAGCATCACGTGGCTGTTTCCCTGTGTGTCAGCGTCTAAGGACACCGATCAGGTTGTGGTAGGGCCCACCCTAGTGGGTTATGACTTCATTTTAACTTGAGTCTATTTTGAAATAAGGTCACATTTAGGTACCAGGGTTAGGACTGCAACATATTTTTTTGAGGGGGGCAAAATCTGCCTGTTGTACTCATACATGGTTGTATGTGGCATATGATTATCTTGATAGTGTCCCCTCTGTTCCTCCTGTCTTTCCACAAGTGTTCAGGCAGCTTTCTTTCTTTCTTTTTTTTATTATGTTAGTCACCGTACAGTACATCCCTAGTTTTTGATGTGAAGTTCCACGATTCATTACTTGTGTATAACACCCAGTGCTCCATGCAATATGTCAGGCAACTTTCTATCTCTCAGATCTCAAGGAAAGAGAGGATACTGTCTAGAACAAAGGCCAAATTCTTGACTTGAAGTGCCAAAACTGGTTCTTGACATTCACTGTAAAGATAAGAATCTAAAAGCTAAGGGAATTTGATGTGTAAGAGTTGGACTTGGTTGAAAAACAAAAGGATTTGTGAATTTTGGCCAGAAAGCTTGGAGGGCCAAGTACAGAGAGGATCAAATAAGCTGGATTTCTGGAGAAGACACAGAATGTAAGGCAAAGGCTGCTTTTCAGCTACTTGCAAAGGGAAATCAGGATTCAAGAAGCAAGGTGCTTAGGAGCAGGGAAGTTAGAACAGAGCAGTTCACAGGCGTCTGAGAAGACTCCCAGGGGCAATTTTAAACTCTAAAGAGGCAAGAGTCATGCACAGAGGTTTGAAGAGCCCAATGAGCATAATCTGGAAATACCGCAAGCCTCTTAGCATGACCTAAGCAGACCCTTATTTTTTTTATAATAATTTTTTTTTGTTATATTATGTTAGTCACCATACAGCACATCCCCAGTTTTTTATGTAAAGTTCAATGATTCATTAGTTGCGTATAACACCCAGTGCACCATGCTATACGTGCCCTCCTTACTACCCATCACCGGTCTATCCCATTCCCCCACCCCCTCCCCTCTGAAGCCCTCAGTTTGTTTCTCAGAGTCCATAGTCTCTCATGCTTCATTCCCCTTTCTGTTACCCCCCCTTTCTTCTTCTCTTTCTGCTCCTACCGATCTTCCTACTTCTTATGTTCCATAAATGAGTGAAACCATACGGTAATTTCTTTCTCTGCTTGACTTATTTCGCTTAGCATTATCTCCTCCAGCAGACCCTTAAATAGGTGACGGAGGCATTAGCCAGAGAGGTTCCAATGCAATCTCCAGGTCCTGCACATCCCAGGGAGGGCCGACCCCCAGGGGGACCAGAGAGCCTGCTAAGTCAGAACAGGGGGGCACAGCGGCCATGGCAGGGCCCGCGGGCCTAGCGCTCACTGGCTGTCAGCACAGAACACTGACAGGCCATGAGGGGCAGCTTCGCTGAGACCCAGGTGCCGGGGCTGGAGCCCTCAGTCCGGCCAGCCTGTCCTGAGCCATGTGTGTTCTCCAGAGCATACCTTCTCCCAGAACTTAGTTGGCCACGAAGAAGGGGAAGGAAGGCATCCTTCATTTGGGTAACTACTTACCCCCAACAGGCTGAGTCATAAATTAGAAGTGGCCGTTTTCCTTGGATTGAGTTTTAATTTTTTTAAATGATTTTATTTATTTATTTGAGAGAAAGAGAGAGAGAGAGAGAGAGAGAGCAGAAGCAGGGCGGAGAGGCAGAGGTAGAAGGAGAAGCAGAATCGCCAATGAGCAGGGAGCCCAGTGTGGGGTTTGATCCCAGGACCCTGAGATGAAGACCTGTGTTGAAGGCAGACACTTAATGACTGAGCCCCAGGCGCCCCTTAATCACCAATTCAAATGGAGGCTGAGTTCAGTTATGGGGGAACCAGAGAGTTACGTCCGTACACGTCTGAGGCTTCTTAATTTGTGTATGACTCACTTACTGCCATGTAACTCAGCGGCTGAGGACAATGCATGGTCAAGGTCTCACGGTTTCTGTCAGTGAGGGTTTGGGGTGGGATGTGGCTGGGTTCTCAGCCTCAGGGTCTCACCGGCCTGCAGTGAAGGGGTGGACAGGGCCTGGGGTCTCATGGGAACGCTCCTGGGGGAGAAAAAGGTGTTTCTAAGTTTGTTCAGGTTATTGGCAGAACGCTTTTCCTTGTCGGTGCAAGACCGAGGACCGACCGTTGGCCGGAAGTTGCCGTCAGCTTGCAGGGGCTCCCCACGGTCCCCCGCCCCACGGTCCACCCTACGGGCGGTTCACAGCACGGCAGCTACTTCTCGAAGGCCGGCAGGATGTGACAGCAAGGTGGCTAGCCAAGTGAGGTCTTATGTGATGTAATCACGGGAGCGAGACACGGTCGCTTTTGCCTCGTTCTGTTTGTGGAAAGAACATCCCAGGTGCTGGCCACACTCAAAGGAAGGGGATGGCACAAAGGCATAAATATCAGAAGGCAGGGGGCATGCGGGTCATCTGAGGTCTGGGACTGGATGCAAATCTCCAGACTTGCTGTACACGCACGGTTGGCTGCGTATAGCTTTCCTTCCAGAGTATGGGTTCAACGGTTTTCAGGGAAATCTTGTTTTGTCAAGTTCTGTTGGAGGTTACAGTAGTTAGGGAACCTCTCTGTGGAACTTCACGTGGAAGCCGCGTTAGTCCTCCCTCACTGCCGAAGGACGGGACATTAAGCAGGACTGTGGAGGCAGCAGGAAGGAACGGCTTCCAAGTGGCTGTGCCATGACCGTTTCCTACACGGCCAGGGTCCCAGTGGATGCTTTTCTGTGTTTAGTCAAGCGTTACTCAATGTAATTGGGCTATTAAAAAAAGATAGAACATTCGAGAAACAAGAATTTGTTTTTTGCTACTTTTATTAAGTCTAATAAATAAGAAATACAGGAGGACACATAGCTACATGACGTTAATGACTATTTAAAAAATTTAAGCATGCCTTTTTTAGAGTGATAGTAGAACAGTTTCTTTTGAAGTTTAACCCTTAAATGCTTTAAGAAGTGGCTTTAATTAGCTCCTCTTTGTCTCCCTCCCCTTCCCTTCTGGAGCCCTCCCCCTTCCTCCTTCTTCTTTAATATAGTTAATATAATTAATAGTTAATATAATTAATAGTTAATAGTTAATATAATATAATATAGTTAATATAATTAGTTTTATGAACTAAACTGGCTCATATCACCAGAAGACATGATATAAAGTTGAAAAGGCACTACATAATTAAACATTTAAACATGATTAAGCGTACTTACGTATATGCTTTTGGGCTAGGAATTGATTTCAGTCCCATGGACATTCACCCAACCAAAAGCTCCTGGGAGTGTTTGTCTTACCCTGATATCTACAAATGTAACAAAATGATCCTTCTCAGCCCAAATGTTGAAACAGTGTTTGGAAGTGAGTGGGATGCTTGTTGGGACCTTGTCCATTGACAGGTGTTCCTCAGCACGCATGGTCTTAAATAAGTGTGTCAAAGGAATCGTTAACCACAACTGTTAACACTTATTAAAACCCAAATGTGCCAAACACTTATTCTGAGCCTTTTAGATGCACCAACTCATTCCATACTCACAACAACCCTGAAAGAAGTTAGTATTATTTCTTATGCTTCCTGTTTCCTATGGGAAGTAACTGCCCAAAGGTTACAAGCTTATCCATGGTAGAGCCCAGAATCGAACCCAGTAATCTCACTGTAGATCTCATACTCTTAATCACTGTGTATTAAGATTCCAGCAGGGTTATCGTGCACAGGCAAGTCAGTGCAAAAGTCTTTGAAATGATCTAAAAAAAAAAAGTAAGACCTCTTTAACTATTTCTTTAAATCTCAAGATTAACTGCTTGATGAAAAGACCCTGGTGTGGTGTGTGTTCAGGGTTCAGTGGTTTCTATCTGTGTAATGGGGCGGGTTCTAATGAAGCCCATTCCCATATATCTATTATTTTTGGTCCGAAGGCTAGCTCATAGGAACTTTGTGTGAAATGATATCTTTTTTGGCCCTCTTTTAAAATATTGTGCTCAACTCAAGTCAACAATCTCTCGCCCCATGTGTTAGCAACACTGGCCTCCTCTTAGCAGGGAGCTGGGAGGATGAATCAGCCACAAAGTGGGGTATCACAAAAAAAGCCTTAAAAGAAAACCAAACTCAGATTTCTGGAAATGGTGTTAAAGGTTCTACATGTGTTGCAAGACCTATAAATATCGCATCTTCTATCTTTGAAAACCTTTACTGCTGGTCCAAATGTTAATCCTCATTAGGTTATAAACCTGGAAAGGATTTTGTGGTCAAAGATAAAAGACAAAAGATAAAATTGGATGCTTCCTGGCTGAGTCCAACCCTGCTGAAGAAACCGACGACTTCCCCTCCTTGACTTCAAAGCCCTGACGGATTTACCTATTCCCCAAGTTTGTCAATCCAGATGAAAACGTCCTTTGCAGAGTCCCTGTCCTAGCAGCGTCCTGCCAGTTCCTCATCGGTGAGAAGGCCTGGGAGCAAAGGTTAACCCAGAACAAGCTTCCACCTCACTTTTTAGTGGAGACAGTGTCCGTCAGTGGTCTCTCATGCTGGTTTCCGTTTGCCTTCTCCAGGCTCACAGGTCAGCCTTGGAGCAGACTCCCCAAAGCTGGCTTCTGTCACCTCAAGAATGAAGAAGAGCATTTTACAATTCAAACAGAGAGTAAATATGGTGGCTACTAGGGGATGGGGAGTGAGGGGGTAAGGTTGATGGCCTTTAAGGGGACAGACTTGTAACGGGTCCTCGATAAGTGATAGAGAACTATGCACAGCATACTGAATATAGGCAGTAATATTGCACTGTAAGTACAGATGTGACAATATCATTACAATGGCAGTGTAAAGTATCGACGTACAATATAGAAATGATTCACATGCTGTACGCCCTAAATTTTCATAATGTTCCATGTAAAATTTATTCAACTAAAAAAAGAAAAAAATAATTAAACAAAATAGGAGGATTTGTTATGCTTTGTCCTTTACTTTTGGACAAGATTTGTAGTCACATCATACATGAAGAAGGTCCAAAAGCAATCAGCAAGCCTCTCCTGGGAAAAATCATAATAAGAGTAATAATAATAATAATAATAATAATAATAATAATAATAATCCTTAATGAAAATAATAAGAAAAGAGGTATTAACATTTGTGATGCTACCTATTCATTTATGTCTTTATTGCCTGGTGTTTATTGAACATGTAATACATACTAGGCACTGGGATAGATACAGGCGGTAGAATGAAGTGGGAGACCTGACATTAGGTATGCCTCCTTAGGAACAGAACTTGAGGTGTGAATTTATATGCAAATCATTTATTACAAGGCTACAATGCTACCAGGAGAAAGCAAAACAGGAGTGGGGGAGAGAAGTTGGAAGAGAGAAGAGGAAGGATGTGACATCTAGCAACGTCCCAGCTTTCGGCTGGTCTCATGCTCTCAGCATACACTGCAGTTTGGATTTTGCTCCATATGGAGGCAAGGGAGCTGGGCTTCCGTACTCCCGTGCTCCTCAGTCACTGGGGAATGTTAACTCCAGGGCCCGTTGGCTCTCCTTGCTTGTAAGAAAGGTAATCCCAGCGGCTCAAGAGCAGCACACTGAGGAAATCTGAGGGGCTGCCTCTCGGAGAGCATTACATTGCCAAGAGGAGGAACTGTGATGTCCTGGCAAACGTGGGCTGTACCCACCAAGGACAGACACCGACTTTGTTGCCAACGGTGGCACAACTACAAACATCAATTTTCTGTGACTCCTCCACAAGGGTTACCGGCACAAACTTAGAAATCCGCTGAATGTAATGTTTGGATAGAGCCCACCTAAAAAGACGTTTTTATTTAGAAGGGCCTGAGGGAAGGTCAATCTCTTCAATACCAGTATGTGAGATTTTATGCAATACGCAGTGAAGTCTCTATTACCCGAAACCTTCAAAAGTGGAAATTTCAATGAAACAGGCATGTTCTCTTGTCATGTGGCCAAGCAGTCAGAATCAGGTTTCTTTACTCTTCCCTCCCCTCAGGATAAGGAGCACATACACAGTAATTAGCTGAATTTAGGAGTTTATTAAAAAGGTTAAAATCTGTCTTATACCTGGGCTTAGGCATATTTAGAACATCCTTTTTGCGTTCTACAAAACATCTGCACATCTACGGTCACTTCCTAAGCATCATTTAAAAACATTTACCAGTTTCGGCTGATGCCTGGGCGGGATGGAGGAGTTAAAAAAATGAATGTAATGCAGCCCTCCTCTCTCACACACACTTCCAAGGAGCTCAGATATTTACCCAGTGAGATTGACACCAAGAACGATCATCCTCTTGTTGAGCTGGAAGGGCCTTGGAGAGCTGATTCGATCCGGTCTGTTTGCAGATGTCCAAACGAGATGGCTGAGCGCGAGATATCACGGTGAGTTCCTGGGCTTGTTGGTGCTAGAGCTGAGCCTCTCTGCACAGTGTTCTTGCTGTTATACCATGTGCCTTACAGCCCCACATCCTCCTATGACCCGATATCATTAAACACACACAATTTTTCATGTTCAGCAGAATGGGCACGTAGGGAGGCAAATAGACAAAAGCATCTTGAGAACAGTCTTTGACAAGGATGGAAGCTGGAGGGTTTCCAGTTAGCTCTGTAGCCACTAGAACGCTCTTGCTGCTTGCTCTGATAACCCTTGTTGGAGGCATCTTCATTATGGTTGGTTTAATTCAAAAGATTCTTTTTTTTTTTTTTTTAGATTTTATTTATTTGACAGAGAGAGAGAGACAGCCAGCGAGAGAGGGAACACAGGCAGGAGCAGTGGGAGAGGAAGAAGCAGGCTTGCAGCGGAGTAGCCTGATGCGGGACTCGATCCCGGAATGCCGGGATCACGCCCTGAGCTGAAGGCAGACGCTTAACGACTGAGCCACCCAGGTGTCCCTAATTCAAAAGACTCTTAACTACTCTTAACGAAACCATCATCTCCTTGATGTTGAAGGTTAACTCTTGCCACATGATGGGGCTGAATGTCTTCACTGAGGTCTACTACGCTGAAGATCATGGACGAAGATAAGTGGAAGTTTCAATGGAACAGACGTGCTCTCCTGCCATGTGGCCAAGCAGTCAGAGAAACAGGTAGTGTTGGGCTAACAGTACATCTTTGCCAGGCTTGTGCTTTGCTCTGCATGTGCGGAGTATATCTCTTTGGACTGTCATCAGGTTGCCTTCCTGGTCAATGGCAGAGCAAACTCCCTCCTTGATGGGAACGTAGATGTTGGAGCGCTGCTGACGTGGTGTGTGGGACATGTTTCATTTGTGTGTTATTGAGTGTGGGCACAGTGGTTGCATGGAAGATTGTGCTCTCACTCAGGTCAAGGGTCCTTTGTTTCCACATACCTGGGGTCGAGTGCTAGGTCAGCATTCCGGCACCATCATTGCTCCATCTCCGAAGTTGAATTTTGGATCTGGAAATAGGAAGCATCTTTTAAATAGGTTTCTAAATATTTCTCCATGGAGTGGTGAGAGGAGGTCCCCTCTCTTTACTGAGGCATTCAGCCCTTAGGGGAATCTCAGAGAATGAGAGATTGAGGCAAACACTGAATTAACTCTTTGAGAGCATGACTTTGTGCCCGCACAAAGCATGGTTGGAAATGCTGCCTTCGCCCTGTCTGTGATACCCAAGTGGTCATGGTAAGCCCCTCTGCGGTAGTTTGGCCCGGGGCCCTACTGTCTCAAGGACATTTCTGAGCACCTTCCCTTCATTACACACATGAATGTATATCTCAGTTGTTTTTCTCTCCATAGAAGGGTTATTTCTTTGAAGCAGAGCACAGCCCTCTCTGGGGAGGCACAATGCCAGTGACAATAAACATTGCCTTTTCTTCTTACAGTTGGCTTGAAGTTTCTGGAACACAAAGAGCTTTACGGCTTTGCCAAGCTTGTCTTGGGAGATGAAACAGACACTCCTTGCCATGTGCTCAAAGTTACTTTTTCCAGCTTTCCCCCTTTCTGAAAGCGAGAGATTAAGAAAAGCAAAACAACAATAACAACAACATTCCCATCAAATTGCAAAAAGTCTGTGAGTGGATCACACCCAGACGCGGAAGCTGCAGGAGTCCTGCTAGAGAGTGGAAGAGGGGGCTAGTGTTCCCCACGTCTAGTTCGCCATCGTTGGGTTCTGTAGAGGGTCTCAGATTTGTACCATACTCCAAAACTGATAGGTTGGTCTGCCACAGTTCCACGGGTGCTGGAAGAGGACGAGTCTCCTAAGTCTGAAAGTCGGTCGTGGTATTACTCACAGCACAGTGATTGGCATGAGGGCCGCGCTCCCCTCAGTTCCCCTGCGCCCCGAAGGCCCGCAGCGTGATGCAGAGGAGCCAGGGAGACTCTGTGCACGCAGTAGGTTTGTGTCACAGCTCACGGACCGTGGAGTTAAGAAACACCAAACATCTTTCCAATTTCAACAAATATTTCTAGGATGCCCGCTATGGACCAGGTGCTGACTTAGGAGTGGAGGACACGATGAGAAAACGGGGTTCTGTCCTCGTGCAGCTGACCTTCTTGTTGGAAAAGACAGGTCATGGAAAATAACCATTAGAAATAAGTAAATTACATAGAAAGTCAGAAGAAGAGAAGGGTATGGACTGAGAGCTACAGAAGATGTGGGAACAGGAATGCTGGGAGGGGGCTGGATGCGGTATGAAATAGGGTGTTCAGGGAGGGCTTCCTGAGAAGATGAAATTAGAGTGAAGATGGAAGAACACAAGGGAAGTTGCCTGAGGTCATGCAGACAGGCAGGGATGCTGGAGGGTGTGAATGCCTGTGTCCAATGCCTAGGAAACTCCAAACTTAAACAAAACGGGTTGCTGGCAAACCTGTCAAATTGTGCCTTGGAGGGAGACATTGCTTTTATTATCTTGGTTGGCAAACAGATCTGTCTTTTGCCCATCAGGGAGACATAGGTCTATCTTCCAACGCTAGTTGTTATGCAGACATCCTTGAAAAGATAGTACAGAACAGAATCTATTAATGCTGCGCTCAGAAGACATGCCCAAATGCAAGGACCCATGTCGGATTATCTCTCAACAGTTATTCCTCACCACCATGCCTGATGGCACTTGAGTGACCCAGCTAACACGGAGGTCCTAGTCTTCAGCTTCAGTTTGCAGAGGGGAAAGGGGCTCCCCCAGGACCATGTCCTTAGTTACCGTCTAACTTCGTCCTAGCCCTGGCTTGGCAGGCTCAGAAATTGAGAGCCGAGAGCTCAAGAGCTCTACCATCACAAATCTTCTCAAATAAACAACATACAAGAGCAAACAGACACCGTTCTACATAGACCTGAAGATTCCTCGACTTCCGCCCTTGTTAAGATTGCAGCGGCTTCATTTCTAAGAGCTGAAGAAAGCTTTTCCTTCACTGCAGCTTCATTCCTCTGGCTTTGTGGTTTGACAGGTCACTTTGTGCCAATGGGTGGAAGAGTAACATGGGGCTCAGGACCCCTGGATATTAAATTGTCGATACTTAATCTTCCCAAGTGGCCTTCAGAGAGCTGATGACACCTTCCAGGCCACATTCTTTAGGCAGTTGAGAAAGGCTGTTGAACAGAGACATAGCATCAGCTCCCATTAAACTTCCCAGGGTAGGTGACGACTCTAATCAGCTAGTCCTTGGATTTCCAACCCTAGTGCCTGGAGGCTGTCCGCCTTTGCTAGAAGTAGATTTATAGAGTTCACAACTAGGCCTCAGTCATTTCCTTAAAAATCACATGGAGCTTTTAGCCTATGGAGGATCAAGTTCCCAGATCAGAAGAACCTTAACTGAGTGAGATCTGCTAATTTTAAGAACAATTGAAGCAACAGTATGTTTTCTGTGTCTCAAAGTATTATCAAGATTCTCTGTGGCAAGGGCACAGAGACGATGGGATGAGAGCTTATCCAGTCTCACCTGCGATAACCTTTGTATCATTTCAGTCCTCCATCTTTCCCTACCTCCACTTCTCCACCCCCTTCTCTTCATGGGTGGTCATGGCAGGCGTGGACACAAGAAAGTGAGCAGGCAGACATGCGGACTGAATGGAAGCACCAGGGTTCCTGCAGATGTATGTGCAGTGAGGGCCGTGTGGTTACTGCTGGCAATTACGAGAAGGCCTTGCTCGCTTCAGGAAAGTGGGCATTTTTCAGACTGTCGGCTGGGTGGATGCCTTAGAGGAAACCCAGCCCATTGACTCAATAGCTATTGTCCATTGACTCTACACCTATTCTCCATTACCCTGAGAGCTATCATGCATTGACCCGCTAGCTCTTCTCCGTTGACCTGATGGCTATTATCCATTGACCCAATGGCTTTTGTTCATTGACCCTCTAGTTATTGGCAGAGGACGAAGCACTTATCAGACTTCCGGTGCTCCAAGATACATCAGTCTGGTTTCAGACTCAGCCTAACAAGATGACCTCTCAAAGACATTATAAATCAGGTTAGAGACAGGCAGAAGTCTAGAGGGAAAGGAATTCTTATCACCCAAGAATGGTTGTTTTTCTGCACAGTGCCCCTTTTAATCCATGGATCTGGATCTCGTTGTGGCCATCAATAGTGGACCTCTTCCTGAAAGGTAGGGACCTGGACTTTCCGATACAAATGCTTGTGTGTTGAACTCATTTAATGAACATCCTCAAGGCGGGATTGTTGAAAGTAATCCATTACAAAGGCAGGCATGGTGCAGAATTTTTATTTTTGCACAGCTTGAGAAGAAAAAAAAAATGGTAAACTTCTAGCTTTGGGGAATAGAGAAGTTTTAAATTTATGAAAGATAGTTTTAATTTTTTCCCCCAGAAAGTAGCATTTAATTTCTTTTGCATACAAAAGCAGTCTGCGAGGGCCTTTGAGGGTGCAGACCATAAGCTGTCGACACAGATCAAATTCTGAAACCATGGCAAGACAGCACACACACACACACACACACACACACACACACACACTTCACAAGCAGAGAGTCATCTAACGTTCATGTCAGCAGGTGGCCTTGACTGAGTCCTGGATCTGTTCTGCAGGCGCTCAGTGTCATTGCATCTATGTAGGCAAATGTGCCTGCCTGGAAAGTAAATGGAAGGAAGTAGTGATGGAGAAGAGTGAGGCAGGAGGGAGGCAGGGAGGGAGGGAGGAGGGGAGAACAGGAAAAACATTTCTGAACATGTTCCCAGATGGCAATAACTGGCACCAGTCTATGCTGGTGGCTTAAATGGGAGCCTGCAGAGAATATTAAAGAGAGAGGAAGGTACTTGTGTAGTCTGTTACCTGGGCAACTGAGCTGCCATGGGCATTTGATCAAGTTTCACGGCCAGTTCCAAACTTCTGTCATGGAGACCTGAGAAAGTCTGGGACGGGGTGTGGGTGCCATGGGAGGATGAGGTGCTCTTTGCTGAGCACACTGTGGAAGGGTCATGGGATGAAGAATGCAGTCCAGAGTACTTAAGGGTAAGTTCTCTTTAGAATGAGCCACATGGTAAATAATTTAAACTTGGAGGAAGAAGAAGAAAAAGTTGGATTTCAGAGGAACATCACTTACCATTGGCTGGTTTTCCTCTGGCTACAGAGGAGTGAACCAGAGGCACATATACTGAGACGTTCTATTGCAAACTTGGATACTGGTCACGGAGATGACAGGACAGGTCTTGGAGGGTAAGGTGTGAGGAATTCCCCAGACCTCTCCTCCTTTCTCCAGAAAGCTGGTGTTAACTGCCGGACTCTAGAGTAGGGGTCTGCAAACTTTTTCTGTATTGGGCCAGATGGTAAATGTTTTCTGCTCTTCAGGCCATACCATTTCTGCTGGAACGACCCAACCCTGCCGCCGTGGCATGGAACAGCCGTAAAAAAATGCAAATGGTATGCATGGCTGTGTTCCAATAACATGTTATTTATAAAAGCAGCAGGGGGCTGGATTTGGCCCACGGGCCATGGTTTGCTGACCCCTGGTGTAGCTAGAGGGCGCGGTGCCGTGGAGAGGCAAGGAAGGAGCAGAACGTCGGGGAGGCTTAGGGCACCTGGCCAGCCCCTGGTTATGGTTGGGGTCAGCTGCGTCATCTGTGCTCTTCCCAGCCATTCCTGAGGAGCTCGGAGCCTTGGCGTCCTCTCCGGTTTATTGAATTAGGCGCTGGGGTCAGCCCTGGTGTTTGCAAACACAAGCGTCAAGAGGAAGGAGGACCCAGCAATCAGTAGGAGACAAGAGAGGTAGACATCGAAATAAAGGCAGACCACCTTTTCTTTTTTATTTCGCTTAGACAAAATGCAAAGAGTGTCTCATTAAATTAAAAAATAAACAGAAAAGAAAATCAAATTGATTCCCCCCACCCCTTCACTGACGGCACTCATTCTAATTCACAACAGAAGGAGGTCAAATTGAGGACCCAGTTTCTAATGGGAAAGAAAGGTGTGCAAACATGACCAAAGTCTCCCCCTGCCCCCAAATCAATGTTCCTTTTAAATTCACAAAGAGGGTCATTTCCCCCCCGTTTTTGTTCTTAAATCTCGTGTGCTAGAACTTCCAGTCAGAAGGTTTAATTAGTCCCCATGCACTTTGTAGAAAATCAGTAAAAATGCAATAACCTGTGAAGATCATAAAACTGGACTTCTTTCCCAAAAAATCGGACGCCCAGGCCGATGGAGCTCACACTCAGACAGAAAAAAAGCAGGAGAGTCTTTGCACTGTCTGTGGTTTCAGTATTTTCTCTTTTTTTTTTTTAATATATTTTGGCAATTTTCTTTCATTATAAATATTGGAATTCCGTAAAAAAAAGGTAGCTTTGATTGAATTTTTTAAATTGTATTTACAACCGCTGTCCAGTCATGCTGTTCGTTATACCAGGGTGTAGGATTTTGCGTAGGGATTGTTTCCTTTCAAATGGCCCCGAGAGTCGAGCAGTGATTCCTGGGAGCTGCTCATCTTAGCTGCCTGTCCCAGCTCCGCTCCCTCTCGCTGAGGTAATGGGGCCACGGCCCCCTGCTGCCACTGCTGTCCCTCTCTCGTGGAGGACGTGGAGGAGGAGGCCTCCATGGGGATTGGCTCGAGGACCGTGGGGCGCTTCAGGGTCCGACTTTTCTGAGGTTCCAAGCACGCCTGCCCTAAACTCAGGTCCCTGCTGGTGCCTGCTCCGCTGCGGTTTAACAAAAAGTCCATTCTAAGGTATGGAGGCAAATGTATGAGGTCACCTGCAAAGAAACACAGAGCAGTTAGTGGGCTTCCTCATTTGCTAAGCAGGTGCCGAGGGCCATTCGGGGCTCAGAGCTGGAGATGTCGCCGTACCTGGCTGTGCTTTGCCAGACCCCTGTCAGAGCTCAGCACAAAGGCAGGTGGAAGGGTCCTCACCCTGTCCCAGCAGGCATAGGGTGAGCTGGCTTTTCTACGGCACGGTCACGGACAGTCTCAAGTGTCGTACTTCAGCCAGAGAAAGAGAGGTGACAAGACCCTTCAAAACCCCACGATGGAAAGAAAAACATACATCAGAGGCAACAGGGCACCCCGGGTATAAAGTGTGATGGACCGGACCCCCCTATGCGATCGGAAGCACTCGGGGGAGCACAGGGCTGGAGGACGGAGGGAAGGATGCCAAGGAAAGGGTAGTGCTCATTGGTTGGCCCAGCGCTTCTGGTCCTCCCCGCAAGCAGTCGAGGGGTGTCTGAGCGGCAGCCTCCTGGGTGAATGCAGGGGTTTCTTCCTGGCCATCCAGGGACGGAGGGGCTCACTCGTAACTCCTTCATGGCACACTGGGTGGGCAGCTCTGGCTAGAAGACGGGCTTGGGGCGGGCTGTCCCAGAGCCAAGAGACCAGGTAGGAGGATGCGCAGGTGGGGGGAGGCACGGCGACAGTCTGAGCTCAGGGGACGTCCACGGAACGTCCAAGGGCTGCAATGGTGAGACAGAAAGCCACCCAAGGATCATGGCTTCCGAATGGAGGACGGTGGGAGGGTGACAGGGAAGGATGTGTGGATTTTCATATATCCAATTTCCTCGAAGCAATGACCTATCTTTCATTCTTAGGAGTTTAATAAGCAAATGACATTAATTTGCTCTTTTATTTACTTTCATGACTATGCTTTTTTTGTTTTGTTTTGTTTTGTTCTGTGATGTGAGTCGCCATACAGTACATCATTAGTTTTTGATGTAGTCACTATTAGTCCTTTATCATTTTGTTCACATACTTGAGAAACTCGTTTACCTCCGGGATTTTTTAAAAATGTAGGTCAAGAGTACCTCATGCTGTTTCTGAGACCCAGGTGAATCTTGAGCACTTGACATATGTGCAATGTGTTGTAACGGATTTGAGAATGAGTCTCTATCCCAGCAACTCCCCACTGAACGAACGGGGCTTATTAAGCCCTGGAAAAACCATAGCCTCTTGGTCCCAGCTGGATTGCAGGATGCCCAGGTCCTGGATTAGGTGGAACAAATGTGTTTGAAATTAAAGACAAAGCCCAGGACAGCCGCCCTCTGCCTGCGGGGGCTCCCATGTTAGATTCAGTCATCAGGAGGGTCAGGGTAGCTGAGAAAGGTGGGTGAGAACTGGACACGGTCCAGTGCCCACGTCTTTGTATATGAGGGCTACTTGTGTTTGCTTACTTTCCTGCAGTTCTGCCAACTATCTCTGAATATCCAATATCTGAGCGATCCAGTTTTTCAGGCAAAGCTTTAGTAAAGTTGCGTGGTGCTCTAATTAGCCCTTTTGACAGTGTGAATGCTGCAAATGTGTTCTCTTAATAATTCATGCACTTAGGTGGAAGAAAGCACCAGAGTAATCGGTGGTCAGCTTTGTTTATTAAAGGCACTTTATGGCCATTAAAATTCCACCCCGTGTGCTGGTCCAAGTACCACTTGGGAAACTGGGTTTTCTAATCATCCATGCATCTTCTCTGTTCTTCAGAGGCCTACAGATCTGAAGCAACCCGTGTGCTTATGACTCCAGCTAGAAGAGGAATGGAAACCGTGGTGACGGTCTGGATGTTGGCACACCTGCTTTTCTCAGCCTCCCGCCCTCCATCTGCCTGTTTCCATGCGAGAAGCTAGATGAGGATTCTAACAGTGGAGATTAGGAGTGGAGGTCTGGGAGGCATTGCCTGCATTGAATCTGGGTTCAGTCTCCTCACTCATAAAATGGGAATAATAGTAGAAACCACCACAGAGACTTGTGGTGAGGATTTCATTAGGCAATGCATGTGGAAGGGTTACTGTCAGACATGTCCCTTCTCAGAAGGTCTGAAGTTACAGGCTGGACACCGGCCAGGGAATGAGCCGGGAACTCTTCTGTTTACCTTGGTTTCTGTCTTCAGTGGGTTGATCAGTGTCCACCCCTTCAAAACATATGGCCATGGCCCAACCCTCAGAATCTGTGGTGTGACCTGAGCAGGAGAAATTCTTTGTGGATGTAACGAAGTTAAGATCTGGAGACGGAATCATCAGGACCCGAGATGGGTCCTAAATCCAGTGACAGGTGTCCTTATAAGGAAAGACAGAGGGAGACTGGAGACAGAGAAGAGGGGAGAAGCCATGTGAAGAGGGAGGGAGAGGATGGAGAGATGCAGCCCCAAGGCGAGGAGCGCCTGGAGCCACCAGAAGCTGGAGGAGGCGAGGAAGGGACTCTTTCCTAGAGTCCTTGGAGGGAGCGCGGCCCTGCTGACACAGGATTTTGGAATTCTGTCCTCAGAACTGTGAGAGAATAAATCCATGTTGTTTGGAAGCGCCCAGTCTGTGGTCCTTCGTTATGCCAGGACACTCACACAGATGTCCTTTCTTCTTGGCTGGGAGGACTTCTCTTGAAGTGTCTCTGAACACTTCTGTATGGGAACAGTCCCTGCTTAGGTTGGTCACAGGAAAGGAAAGAATTTCTCTTTAGAGACCAGTAACCGCAGCCAACACGGTTGTGGTTTGCGGGATCCCCACCTTGTGTTCTGAGCCATCGCCCTCCCTTCCTCCCTACAGAAGTCAAGGCAGCACCTCTTCCCCAGTTCCTCTGCCCCTGGGGAAGCAGACACCTGTCTAGCTGATTCCCGAAGACCCTCTCAGGACTAGGCTGGAGGTGGCTTTCCGGGAGTCTCCCTCGGGAGGGAGCAGAAGCCTCTTGGAAGGCTTCTGAATCCACAGGGAGCAGGTGTCTTGGGTCCTCACCGTCCAGCCCTCCCAGCAGGTGTCTTGATTCCTCGCCATCCAGCCCTCCCAGCCAGCCCACCCCTGGCCGCTGGCCCCCCTCCACCTCTGTGGAGCGACACGCCCTGAGGCTAATCCGCCACGACCCTCTGGAGGTGTCCCATGGGAAGGCGGCTGTGACCCAGGAGACCTTCAAGGATCTTTTTTGCTTTGAGCGCTATGATCGCCTCTGTCAGGCACGCACGGCCCTCGGCATCCTTGTGCGTCGACCCACCATCGCCACAGACGTGGGCAGAGCCAAACCCTGGCCTCAGCGCATGTCCGGTAAACCAGTCACAGTGGAGCTTGCCTCTACTTTCAGCAAGGATTGGATCCTTTATTATCTAAGTTCCTCCTCTTTGCTTTACTCAGCCTTAGCTCTCCCCTTTCTCTTCCTCTCCCCTCATTTTGTTTTCCTTACGCCGACACTCTCTGCCGTGGAATGAAGTGGAGGGAAGGGGTGAAACCGTGCAGGCAGGAGGGGGGAAGCAGATGGCAGCGGAGTGCAACGCAGCCACCAGGGCACCATGTCAAGGGAAGTGGGGTGTGTGTGTGTGTGTGTATATGTGCTTGTGTTGTATTTGTTCATGTGTGTATGTGCGTGTGTGTCTATGTGTGTACACATGCGTGTGCGTCTCTGTGTGCATACATGTATATTCGTGCACACGAGTATGTAAATGTGTGTTTATGTGTATATGTGTCTCTGTGTGTGCCTGTGTGCGCGTCCGTGTGTGTGCATGTGCGTATGTGTTTGTGTGTATGTGATTATGTGTATGTCTGTGTGTATGTGCATGTGTATGTGCATGTGTTTATGTGACTGTGTGTTTGTGTGTGTGCATGTATGTATGTGTTTATGCGACTATGTGTGTGTTTATGTGTGTGTTTGTGTGTGTGTTTGTGTGTGCGTGTATGTATGTGTTTATGCGACTGTGTGTGTGTTTATGTGTGTGTTTGTGTGTTTGTGTGTGTGCGCGTATGTATGTGTTTATGTGACTATGTGTGTGTTTGTGTGTGTGTTTGTGTGTGCGTGTATGTATGTGTTTATGTGACTATGTGTGTGTTTGTGTGTGTGTGTTTGTGTGTGCGTGTATGTATGTGTTTATGTGATTATGTGTGTGTTTATGTGTGTGTTTGTGTGTGTGCGTGTATGTATGTGTTTATGTGATTATGTGTGTGTTTATGTGTGTGTTTGTGTGTGTGTTTATGTATGTGTTTATGTGACTGTGTGTTTGTGTGTGTTTTTGTGTGCGTGCGTGTATGTATGTGTTTATGTGACTATGTGTGTGTTTATGTGTGTGTTTGTGTGTGTGCGTGTATGTGTTTATGCGACTATGTGTGTGTTTATGTGTGTTTGTGTGTTTGTGTGTGTGCGTGTATGTATGTGTTTATGTGACTATGTGTGTGTTTATGTGTGTGTTTGTGTGTGTGTTTGTGTGTGCGTGTATGTATGTGTTTATGTAACTATGTGTGTGTTTATGTGTGTGTGTGTGTGCGTGTATGTATGTGTTTATGTGATTATGTGTGTGTTTATGTGTGTGTTTGTGTGTGTGTTTGTGTGTGCGGGTATGTATGTGTTTATGTGACTGTGTGTTTGTGTGTGTTTTTGTGTGTGTGCGTGTATGTATGTGTTTATGTGACTATGTGTGTGTTTATGTGTGTGTTTGTGTGTGTGCGTGTGTTTATGTGACTATGTGTGTGTTTATGTGTGTGTTTGTGTGTGTGCGTGTATGTATGTGTTTATGTGATTATGTGTGTGTTTATGTGTGTGTTTGTGTGTGTGTTTATGTATGTGTTTATGTGACTGTGTGTTTGTGTGTGTTTTTGTGTGCGTGCGTGTATGTATGTGTTTATGTGACTATGTGTGTGTTTATGTGTGTGTTTGTGTGTGTGCGTGTATGTGTTTATGCGACTATGTGTGTGTTTATGTGTGTGTTTGTGTGTTTGTGTGTGTGCGTGTATGTATGTGTTTATGTGACTATGTGTGTGTTTGTGTGTGTGTTTGTGTGTGTGTTTGTGTGTGCGTGTATGTATGTGTTTATGTGACTATGTGTGTGTTTATGTGTGTGTGTGTGTGCGTGTATGTATGTGTTTATGTGATTATGTGTGTGTTTATGTGTGTGTTTGTGTGTGTGTTTGTGTGTGCGGGTATGTATGTGTTTATGTGACTGTGTGTTTGTGTGTGTTTTTGTGTGCGTGCGTGTATGTATGTGTTTATGTGACTATGTGTGTGTTTATGTGTGTGTTTGTGTGTGTGCGTGTGTTTATGTGACTATGTGTGTGTTTATGTGTGTGTTTGTGTGTGTGCGTGTATGTATGTGTTAATGTGACTGTGTGTTTGTGTGTGCGGGTATGTATGTGTTTATATGACTATGTGTGTGCGTGTGCGTGTATGTGTGTATGTGTGTGTGCGTGCATCACAAAGGCAGAGGGGAGGAAACCCCGGGAGGGAGAAGCAGACACCACAGGAGAGGATGAGGTGCACAGGAGAAAGGGACAGGTGCAGGAAGACCGGGGCTCACATTCTGACCGCCAGAAGGAAAAGGATCTGGGGACCCCCAATGCCCCTTTGCAGGGTCTTCCTTCTGCCCTGCTGACCTAACTGCCCATACTTATAGCACTTTCCTTGTTAGCTAAACCCATTAGCTACTTTCCCAAGCCCAGCATGAGGGCAAACTCTGTGACGGGGGCTAGGAGCCCCAGATAAGCCTTTGGGGCACACCCCACCCACTGGTTGTTGTACTTATTCACGCACTTGTGTGTCATGAACAGTCACCCCACTGTGCTCTGCTCCCAAGGCCCACGGCCCTTGAGTCAGAGACGTGGGGTGAGGGTGAGGCTGGAGGGGCTGACACACCCTAGGGAAGAAAGTGTTCCGAGAGGCTGAGCTTAGGGGCTGAGGTGCTGAACCAGACTGGGGTCGGAGGGGCTGACAGGGGTGGTTGGGGCAGGGCGAGTGGGGGGAATGGGGCTGAGAGAAGCAGAGAGATGGTAGGAGAGATGAGACAGAGGGAGAAAGGGAGAGAGAGAGGAAGAGCGATGAGAGAGACACACACAGAGACAGAGAGATGAGAGACAGAGAGATGGAGAGACAGAGAGAGAGATGAGAGAGACACATAGAGATGAGAGACAGAGAGACAGAGAGAGATGGGGGGACAGAGGGATAGAGGGGGAATGAGAGAAATGGAAACACACACGCAGATGCGGAGGGAAGGGACACAAGACAGGACTGGGGGGGTGGGGGCGATGAAAACGTGAGACAAAGAGCTATAAACGGAGAAAAGCTGATGGGACACGGCAGAGGGGTGCAGGGAAGAGACTGCCACAGGAACCCCCAGGGTGTGGATCACAGGTGAGGACGTGGCCCTGTCCCCTCGCCTGGCCACACCTGCCCACCCCTGGGCCCCCGAGTCCAGGACATTTCTCCCTCTTTGCCTCCTCAGCTTGCAGCTCCCAGATCACAGGCTGCCGCTCCCCTGCCCCTGTGACTCCCACCTTGAGGGACCAGGGGCGGCTTAGGGACTATTCAATGTTACGCCTTATTATCAACATCATGGTCCATTCCCCATTTTCCTGTCACCGCCCCTGGGACTTTTGGTGCCACTAGTATCTCTGAGAGTTCACACTAAACAACTGGCCTCAATTTCTCCCTCTGTCCCTAACCACCTTGCTCACGGGCGCCTTCACAACTCCTCACCCCCAGACCCCCTGATGGTCCCACATCTACCAGGAGGTAGGTGTTCAAAGCTTGCCATCCTCCCCAAGGGGGCCTTCTAGCCATGGATGGCCCCACCTCGTAAAAATTGCCATAGTAAACCTGCCTCACTCATCTGAAACCAGGAGATGGCCCTTGCTATCAGGAAAGCCAAACGTCCTGAACTTTCTCTGTAGAGTCAGACACACACAAGAAGTCTGAATGCACTTTCGCTTTGGAAGAAGGATGGCAAAAATCGATGTTGAAAAAGAGCAAGAATGCATCCATTCAGAAAATCTATAATGGATGTGCATTCCATGAATGTGCATTCTATTCTCAGACGATGCTTCCTGCCGTTCGGTGCACACTAGGGAAGGAGACGTCTAAAGTTGAGATCGGTGGTTCTCAGCAAAGAGAGATCCTGCCCCCAGGAGGCATGTGGCAATGTCTGAAGACTATCTGGATGTCTCAGTCGGGGGGTGGCTGCTACCAGCCTTTCCTGGACACAGGCTAGGATGTTGTCCAACACCTACAAAGCACAGGACACCGCCGCCTGCCCCCCATGCCTCCAATCCGCCAATGCTCATTGTGCTGCTCCTGAGAAACCATAATTTAAAGGGGCTAAAGTTCACAATTCCAGGTGGACCCTTATTTTGCTTTAATTTTATTTGGAAAACATTTCATTCAATCAGAACACGGAATCGTTGTGCTCAGCGCCTACTAGTGCACAGAAGTTGTGGCCTCAGTTCTTGGGAGGAAGTGAGGGATGGGTCCCATGGAACAGCGGTCACAGGGTTTTCCTCTGACTTGGTCTGATGAGGTGGGAGCTTGGGATGGGATAAGAACATGAGCTAGGGACTTCTGGGCTTCCTGTAAAAATCTTGCCTTTACCTCTAAACGGTTCTGTGACCCCCTTCAAGCTTTGCATCTTATCTTTAGTCAAGTGAAGGGGGTACGGTCATGTCTAAGGGCACCTTCAAGTCTGAAAAAGTCTTTCTTATGCTCTTTACTATCTCACCTATGAACACTGGGTAAGCACAATGCATTAGGAATTTGAGGATAAGTATGAAACAAATGAATGCATTTTGGGGAGCCTAAAATTCCGAGGCACATGGCAAGAGCCTTCTTCCCCCTCCAAAGCAATACTTCATTAGCACCAGGGAAAGCATGCATAGGCTTTCACAACAAATACATGTGGAAAGAAAGTGAATCAGAGTCCCTGGGGACTTAGCTCTGCTCCGAGGCCATATAATAAGGAACTTTCATCAATTTCTAATAAGGCTTCTCATCTGTGCTTGGATGGAGCTGGGTATTGATGCAAAGGTAAGAAGCAAAGGATGCTTACTTTGACTTCTAGCAATTTCACTAAGAGCCACACGGATCAGACTTGTAATGATGGTACAACATCAAAGGGCTAGTTACAAAGGGAGAGAGTACGGAGTCTGCCCATTCTGGAGGCAAACGAGATCTAACACTTTATTAGTTTAATATTAATGCTGTGGCAAGGTAATGAAAACTGGTAAATGAAGCTCTCTTGGTAAATGAATCTTCACTCCCAAATGGCCACCAGGAAAACCCCTAAATAAATAATGCGAGATTGATACCAGAGGTCCACCGGTTCCACTACCGTTCTCGGCTTGTACTTATAAGGCTTCATGCATTTTTAAGAGCTCATCAATATTGCAATTCTCCTACTCACTGCTGAGCTATAAAAGCTACACTGAGGTACCAAGTGGGGCTTTGGGTTTGTTGCTGCTCACGATTCTTCGGAAATAAAGTAGTTCTAAATAAAAAGAAGGATCTGAAAACTGGCCCCAGCATTTAGACCAGGTCAGAATCACTGAGCCGGGTGTTTGGAGCACCCAGTGAGGAAGGGTCCATGAGGTTCAAAGAAGCTCCAGCTCCATGTAAGACCCATGAGGACCCACACTAGGGAGCACCGAGGAGGAAGACTGCTTGGAGGCCGCACCGGCTCCGCCGTGGGGCTGGTAGACCCGTCTCAACAACCCTGTGCATCTTGAGTCATCCCACGGAAGGAGTGAGAGGATTCTAGGCAGAGGGAATATACATTTGTGGAGTTTCGGAACCCAGAGAGCAGGGGTCATGACCAGTGAGGAAGACAGGGCTGGATTCTTGAATCCCCGTGAGTCTCTACCCTGAGCAGTGGGCACAAATCCTACACAAAGGATTTCAACACGAGAGCATCCACAACGCCACCTGAATTTAAGGCTCATCACTTCCCAGTCTGGGATATAGGATGCATTGGAAGCTGGTGCCAGCTGAGTCCACACAGGACCGCATTGAAATATGATGGTCTTTGTTGTCTTTTTACCTTTTGTATATTCCCAGCACCTTCAGGTTATCATGACATCTTACTGGGGGGAGGTGTGTGTGCGGGGGGAGGAGGTCGCCCCTGTCTTCCAGATGCTAGATTTTGCCTTGATTCTTGGATTTCCTCATTTATCTGTCTTGTGCCTCTAGGTCTCTGTCTGCTGTTTATGATACTACGTGCTATTCTGATGAACTAAGGAGATTGTGGAAAGTGTTGGTTGAATATATTAACACTTTTATGTCTTAGGATAATACCTGGTACGGTATCTTTTTACAGAGAAGATATTCAATAAATACGGGTTGAATAAATGAGTGTAATAGATTTGTGTTTTCAAAGAGCCTTTTTGGAGATACAGTGAATTTTCACTGTGGTGAACTTTTTGCTTGTCACCCATGGCACTGGCATCTAGAAACTTCTTTCTGGCCACTCAGCAGGACACAGGTGGGCTTCCTACCTCTCCCTTACAAGTTATCAGGCACAGACCTCCTCCTTACCTTGTACCACCCATGGGCTCCCCAGCAACTAAAGCTGAACCCCAATAACTCAACCAAGAAGAACAGTGAGTGAAGGGGCGCAGAGTCAGAGAAAAGGCAGTCAGAACAAAAGAACACATACTTAGGAACTGGAGGATGCACACAATAGCGGCATCTATGATAAATCCACAAGAGCACTCAAAAAGGTGGAAGATTCAGGCCCCCAAACCAGTGGCAGAAAGGGGAGGAGGTCGGTGCAAAAGGCAAGTGGGCTCTGAGTTCCAAGCTTGGGACCCTTTGTAATGAGTCCCACCATCACTTCATGTGTCCTGGAGATGTCGGACTAAAATAACAAGACAGTCTTTCAGAAGGTGAAATCACAAATGCACATCAAAGAGCAGTGAGCCAGGACGAGCATGTTGAGATATTTAGGTCTACCCGGGGCAGGTATGCAGAGCAAAAATCGGAGGTGCAGTTCATGGCCTCTGGGTCCTTCTCACTTTAATACTATGGGAGTATTTGAAAGCTCGTCAGCTCAGAGCGAACTCTTGCTCTGCATGGTGAATGTGAAGCTCATTCCGGTCTCCTGCCTCTGCTCTTCCTCTGCCCACACAATTGTCCCCTTAGGATGGCTTCTGGACTTTCTCTGCTCCATTCACCTTAGATCTCAGCTCACAACTCATTACTCCAAGAGGCCTTCCTTGACCATTCTCCCCAACCCGACCCCCACCAGACTTGATCCCTTTCCCCAATTACTTCTCTTCCCAGCACTTATCGTAATCTGAAACTGTTATTTATCTGATCAGTGTTTGTCTCCCCCACCAGGAACATAAACTCCCTTAAGATGGGGTCTTTGTGGACCTTGTTGATCATTGTATCTCCAGCTCTGAAAGCAGGACCGGTATTGAGCGGGAGCTCAGTAAAGACATGCCGAAGTTAGAGAGGAAGCTGGGAGGCTGGGAGGGAAGAAGCCGGGGCACCTCTGGAAGGATGGAGGCCAGAGCAGCTCAGTGTGCACGGTGTGTGTGCATGTGGGAGTATCAAAGATACTTGCACTTGAAAGGAGACCCTTTCCAGAGATCTTAGAATAAGATTCATGATAGAAATTTCAAACCGAGGGCTTCAGAGGGGAGGGGGGTGGGGGACGGGGATAGGCCGGTGATGGGTATTAAGGGGGGCACGTATTGCATGGTGCACTGGGTGTTATACACAAACAATGAATCATGGAACACTGCATCAAAAACTAAGGATGTACTGTATGGTGACTAACATAACATAATAAAAAATTATTATGAAAAAAATAAAAAAATAAAATAGGTTGATTATTAAAAAAAAAAGAAATTTCAAAAAAAGAGAAGGATGCAAACCTGAGGCATGGGGCCCCCGTCGCCCGACCCAAAGAGGTGAGGGGAGGGGGGATACAGAACTGCTTGAGAGGAACCCAGTGTGGCGCCTTGAGTCAGGAGGAGGGAGTCTGGGCCAGGTCACCTGCCAGGAGCAGAGCTCACCTTGCAGGTGGCAAGGGAGACGCAGGTGGAACGAGGCTGTGGAGGGGGATTTTTGGCAATGAAGATCTCTGGAGTCTAATTCTGGTTCAAGAGCCAGCACAAAAACCACATGGGCTTCGGGGAAACAGCAAGATCACAGTGACAGCTGAGAACAGGAAGAACAGCTTCATCGGAGGGCGCCGCCGGAACAGAGTGGGCTTGTCCTTCAGGTAAGCACCTCTCACTCCACACTCTTCGTTTGATTAAATGCACACACCCAGGAGGGCCTGAGGGATGGCACGAACGGATCCGAATGCTGAAAGCCAAAAACTGCTTCAGGTAACTGGCTGTTCAGAGAACCAACAAGCTGGCAGCAGGCGGTGATCATTTCCAGCTGGAAAACCTCAAGCGTGTTCGTCACAGGAGGGGCCGATGAACATATATTTAAGGTGAGTGCAGAGATCTAAAGGGGCCAGGGTGCATTCGGTTGCATATGTGAAGCTTTAAATTGATTTAAGAAGCTTCATGCGAAGGTATTTCTTGACAGCATAGGATGAACTCATGAATAAAGGAGCAGCCACAACCCAAGAATGTTGGAAACTGGCTCAGAATGCCACCTGAACCCAAGAACAAGTACTGTAATCGAAGTATTGGAAGTTGCCTTGACCAAGAGGGAAAGAAGTTGTTAAACCTTCTAGCTATTTCTCAGAGGAAGATAGAGTTTCGTTTGTTTGTTTGGTTTGTCTTTTGTTTTAAAAGACGGAAATAACCGTCCCTTATTGTAGAAAATAAAACCATAGCATAATTGGCATTTTATTTAAAATAAAAAAGTCCTAAAATTTCAGTAAATTCAGGTATCGTTAAACATCTAAAGTGAGATTCTGATGTTTGCCTTGTGTGTGAGGTGTCGTATTTCATGGGGACTCCCCTTTATCTGTGGAAGAGATTTGCTTTTGATTTGTGAAGAGCAAGAATAGAAAATAAATCACTTTGTTTAAAGGTAGGCTGAAAGATGGGGTAGACTTAAATGTTCTCTTATGTTCTACTAAGAATTTCTAATAATTGTTATGTTTTAACCAATTGGCCAGTCTTGTCATTATCACAACTAGATACATTCATTCGATATATTTGTTAAGCACCTACTATATGTGTCAGACACAGTGGTAGGAGCATATATTCAGTGCCACTAAGTCACTTTAAAAATATTTCTCGAGTGCTCACTGTGCTGCCAGATTATCTGCTAGATACTGGGAGAGAAGTATGAAGGCAGTGAAGACATGTGTTCTGTCTTCCTGGCGCCAGGGTCTGGCCATGTTGATTTAACTTGATCCTGACATGATCTGTGGAGTGTTTAAAAGCTTTGGACCACAAATGGAGAAAGACCATCACACAAGAAGAGCCAATTGTGAGAAGAAAGATGTACAGAGACTGGGGAGACTTCACTGAGACGCACGCTGACTGATGCCGTCTAGAGCTATGGGACACTGGTAGGAATGAGGTTTGAAAGTGCAGCTCAAGGAACTGATGTTTTTGACGCAACCTCCAGTCAGTAGAATAATACATTCTAACCTTGGCTTTTGTGCCTGGTGTTGAATTTAGTCTCATTATAAAGGGACAACAGAAAGGCTTCCCGAAAAGCATATCAAATATTCAATAATAATAATAATACAGTTATCTAGGGTGGACAAAACAAAGTTTGTGGACATTAGGACTTGTGTTGATTTAAGAAATGACTCATACCTAAAGTTATAAAGTCATTTTAGTCTAAATAGCATTTTAAGACTCTACTACTTCACCAAGTTGTGATCTTTCAATTGTTCTGATGGATATGGGCAACAACGTCATAACAAAAGTTCAAACTTTTTTAAAATATCAATCTGACAAGAGGAACAACAAAACATCAGAAAGAAACTCAAGCCTTTAATTAGTTCAAAGCTTGAGCAAATAGGACCATCATTTCACTCAGGATCTCCTGTATGCAAGGGAATATGGCCACCAATGGAAGCACGGCAAACTTAACTGGGTGATACCCAAATGAGGCGAATGCTTTGCAGGATGTCCGTGGCCACTGAAGAGAAATAAACAAAAGAGGGAGGGAGGAGAGGAGCCAGCAGCTCATCTGGAGAGCCACCGGAGTCACCATGAGAATCCCAACAACAGCGTCAACAAGGCAACAGCAGAAACATCAACTGCTAACCACTTTACCCAAATTATGCTGCACATGTCTTACACCAAGGTCATGCCCATTTTCAGATGGGGCAACTGAAGGCCACCAAGGTAAAACAACATGCCCAGAGGTACATTTTCTCTTCTCCTATCTTTCTTCCCCTCAGTCTTAACAGCCACAAAGAGCTTATGTTTTTATCCTATGTTTTTCTGCATTTGCCTTGCAAATAAATGCCAACAACAAGAAAGGCTTGAAATAAAAACACCCACAAATAACAGCTCATCTTCTCCCTGAGGAGGTAGACAGAATGAAAATAAATGAAGCCATCATTCTTTATTGTAGGCTGGCATGAATCTTGACTCAGTTTGGAAGATTAGTTGCTGGATAGACAATTCTTATTTTATATATTTTTATGCATTTATAAGGCTCATTTCAACTGGGCTATACGCCATAAAACCCAAGGGAATTGCAGCAATTTAAAAGCGAAGATAAATTTTTGAAATAGGGCTAGTAGAGTGGTTCACAAAATGGGAAAAAAGGGAAAGAAAACTGGATTCAACAAGAGTGGATAGGCCAGTCCACAAAGGAAAGTCTACAGGCAGCTATTTCACGGTGAAGAAGAAGTGATTCTTCACATGAGAAGTACCACTGGCTGCCACGGCTGGATTCAGTATTTCGATGTGTTTATTTGCCCTCTACAATGGTTTGCGGTTATCTGACCCAACACTTGAAAACTGTGGGTTTCCATAGAAAAAAAAACAAGATTTCTGGCTTCTCTTGAGAAAGTCACTCATCCTGGCCCCCCATTTCCACTCGGGATGAGTTGGCGGGAACATGCTGGAGTCTCTCCCCTCTAGACAGTCTGTGAACTCAAACTTTCATTCATCATCCCCCTTCTCCCTGCTCCCCATCCTCCTCACTTACGCACATCAGCTGCCAGGCCCTTCAGGCCTTAGAACTCAGAGCTGCCATCCACACAGCCAGTCCACTTTCACACGCTCAAGCCAAAGACCTAACAGTGGCTGGCCAGACCCCAGCCAGTCCCTGTCGCTTTGGGTAGCTGGATGAAACCAGGGCCCAAGCACTGGTCCCCCAGCAAGACCTCTCTCCTTCTGAAAGCCCTCGGTACAGCAGCTCTAAAACACAAGCCCCCTGCATTTGAGCCTCCTCTCATCACGCCATGGGGTCTCCCTCTCCCCAGTCTGAGCTCGTTGGGCTCTTCCATGGCTTGAACAATACAATATGCAGAAGCTATGTGTCACTTTCCAGGCCCAGCCTTAGGAGATTGGCTACTTCTACTGTCCGCCTGTGGGGACGCTTGCTTTAGAACTGAGCTGCCAGGATACGAAGAAGCCCGAGCCACCCTGGGGAGAAACCCACCCCGGGAGAGCACGACCAGCACCAGGCCGCCTACGGCAGCCTCCCCAGCGGCCACGGAGCAGAGATGAGCGGCCCCCACCAAGCCCTGACCCCGTTTCAGATCTGTCAACAACGTAAGTCACTGTCGCTGATGGAAACCCGTAAGCTTTGGGGTGGTTCCTTACACGGCAACCTGGACCCAGAGCCCCGAGTCCGGGCACCGGCTGGCTGTCATGGCGGTGGACGCGGGGCAGGAAGTCGCGTCTCCTGCCCAGGGGTCTGTGCGCCGCTTCGCTCACCTGGCCGATGTGCCTTTGGCACCGCCATGTTCATCACTCGACCTCCATCCTGAGGTTTGGGGGGAGATGCAGTGAACCTGCAGATCCCCGATTCGGAAGGGGTGCTGGAGGTCAGACTGTCTGTGTACTCGTTCGTCCCTGCCGTCAGCTGCTCCGAGGAGGTGTCGGATATGAAGCACTCTGTGATGGTGAACTTGGCGTGCCTCAGTTGCTCTTCCATCTTGGCGTGCTCGTAGGCCCTGGCCAGTTCTTCGTAAGTGGAGGAGGCACTTTCTGTGGAGACCATGCTGCTTCGCGCGCGATCTGCCGCGTGAGAAAGAGAACAAGACGGATCCGTTACCGCCTTTCGGGCGCCCCCCGGGTGGCCCTCTGTGGCCCGTGGCTGTCTCGCCCACGTCCTCGTGCCACCCAGCCCGGGAACGGGGTCTCTGACTCAGAATTGCCTTTGTCAGCGTGGGGCCCGCTCTGTGCGCCTCGGGGAGCGGGGCTCAGGGACCTTTGTTTCAGCCGAATTGGTCCCAGCCTGGGACGCTTCCATCAATCAGCAATGCCTAAAAAATTCTGCGTTTCGTTAAAATGACTGGGAACTTCGTGTACGCGGAGAGCGGTGTCTACCCTTCCTCCGCCTTGTAAATCAGTCTGTTCTGTGGAGACTTGCCATAATGCTTGGAGCCCTGCAGGTTGGCTCCTCCTGCCCCAGCTTGGCAAGAAGGACGTGACAGTGGTGGGAAATGGGTCTATGATGCTGCAGGATAGTGGCCAGCAGGAAGCATGGCCCCTGGTCCCTCGGACTCATCCTTTGGGACTGCCACCCTTGACGGGGCCCAGAAAGCCACCAGGGCCAAAGGAGGAGCGTCTTGGTCAGAGGAAAGTCTATTTTACATACTCAAAAGTTTTGAATCACCTCTGTGGAACTCTGAGACTCTTCTGAGAGAAATAACAGCCATAAAAATAAATGTACAGGGTAACACGCCACCTTTGGAACACTATTTTTAAAGTATATCAGCCAGAACAAAAGAAAATGAGTATAAAAATTTCCTACAGCTATTAGGTTTAGATATAATTTCTTTTCAAAAGTTAAGGTGGGGGGTGGGACAAGCCGTGCTATTCTTAGGCCCTGTCTTCTCTCCGCAGTGAAATCTTGGTGGTTGATGGCACAGACTAGATGACTTACCTTATAATCAACCCCTGTTCAATTGTCAAAAGGATCAGCCTGTGTTCCCTATAGAGGGTGCTATGACCTTGTCATGAAATTTCAAGCGTGGCCTCTTAAACCCAGAGTTGGTAGTGGGTCATGTGCCCTCAGAGTATAATCAGGAATTATTGCAATCGTGTGGGTGAAAATTTTAAAGTATCTGTGTTTCTCTCAGCGGGGTAGGAACTCAAAGGAGAGGAGAGCATGAGTCTGAGATTTAGGACACCTGCAAAACAGATGCTTTTTGCTTCTGCTTTGCAGAAATCACTGGGCCCTGGGCATCATCAGTGTTGCATGGTTGTATTGGTACCTGTTACATAAACAGCCTAACAATTTGAAAGTGACCTCGAGGGAGCATAAGTAGGAGCCTCTGAAGCCCACCTGTGGGCCCTGCTCATCCCCAGGGTTGAGGAGGAGGCGTGCAGACCCCTACCTGTGTCTTGTGAGGGGCTGACACTGTAGCTGTCACTCTCCTTGTCCATTGATCCCGCAGCCCTGGGCGTCGGCAGCCTCCAGTCAGTGGTGAGGGTGTGTGCTGAAATGGTGGGGTGAGGTCTGTTGAGGGTCCACTGGCTGGCATACCGATTTCTTGCTGTGGGTCCTGCCTTTGCGTTTCTCCTGGTGGTGGGATCTGTGAAGAGCCAAAAGAATAATGTACATCTTAGTGTCTAGGAGTACAGTCCCGTGATCAAAGTGTTGAGGGGGGTTCTTTCCACCCAGCCCTAGGACCCCCCTGCAGGACTCATGCCTCATGCCTCCAAGAAGCCTTCCCTGACTGCCCCGGTCCAGAGCATTCATTTCCTTTCTCTTATGGTCTGAGACATTGTTGTGATATGTAAGCATTTTATTTTTTATTTTTTTAAGATTTTTTTATTTATTCATCTGACACAGAGAGAGACAGTCAGTAAGAGAGGGAACACAAGCAGGGGGAGTGGGAGAGGAAGAAGCAGGCTCCCAGCAGAAGAGCCTGACGTGGGGCTCGATCCCAGAACTCCGGGATCAAGCCCTGAGCCGAAGGCAGACGCTTAACGACTGAGCCACCCAGGCGCCCCATGTAAGCATTTTATTTATTTATTTATTTATTTTTATTTTTAAATTTTTAAAAAAGATTATTTATTTATTTATTTGACAGAGATAGACAGCCAGCAAGAGAGGGAACACAAGCAGGGGGAGTAGGAGAGGAAGAAGCAGGCTCCCAGCAGAGGAGCCCAATGTGGGACTCGATCCTGGAACACTGGGATCACACCCTGAGCCGAAGGCAGATGCCTAACGACTACGCTACCCAGGCGTCCCCCCATGTAAGCATTTTAAAAAGTTCTGTGGGGGAGAGGACATGAGATTTGGACTCAGGAGTTATGGACTCAAACCTTGCTCTTGGCCCTTAATGTTTTTGTGCCTCAACACACATCACCTAAACTTCCAGAGAATAACCACCATCTTCCATGCTTGGCCAACTATGCTCTAAATGGCCTCTTTTTTATAGTTCTCCTACCTTAAGGGGTTGTTATGGGTTGAATCATGTCCCCCTCAAAAGATATGTCCACATCCTAACCCGTAGTACCTTAGAATGTGACCTTATTTGGAAATAGGGTCATGGCAGATGTCACTAGTTATGATAAAGTCAGCCTGGAGTAGGGTGGCCTTCAATTTAACGTCACTGGTGTCCTTCTAAGAACAGGAGACAGACACGCAGAGGGTAGACGGCCATGGAACAATGGAGGCAGAGACTGAGGTGCTTCGGCTATAAGCCAAGGAATATCAATGATTGTCCACAACCACCACCAGAAACTAGGCACAGGTAAGAAGGACCCTTCTCTACAGGTTTCAGAAAGAGTGTGACCCTGCTGACATTTTGCATTTGGACTTGTGAGCCCCAGAACGGTGAGACAATTAATTTCTGTTCTTTTCAGCCACCCCAGTTTGTGGTATGTTGTTACGGCAGCTCTAGGAAACAATATCGTGTTATTGTGGTTTTGTATTTACTCGTTGCCTCGAGTAGGACTGTTTTACTCATCAAGTAAATTGCAAGTTCCTGACCAGAAGGATGATATACCCTTTTGTCTGAATGTTCTCTTAGGCCTTTGCATATGGTAACATATCTTTTCAGTGGAATTGTTCGAACTTTGTCAAAGACATGGGTCATTCGATGTGGAGCACACGGTTAATTGGTGTCCAGATTTTATGTCTGCTGTCCTCAAAAACAGAGATTTACATGTATAAAGGCCAGTTCCAGATGCGTTTCATTTTCTCTAAATCTGGAAGCAAAGGCAGCAGGTCAACGCGGTGAGCAGAGTTGTTAGTTCAGCTCTTTGACTGGACACCGGAGTGGACCCCAGCACTGTCTTTTCTGCAACTTTGTGGAAGAGGGGAAAGGCTCAGTGACCTGGAGTGATTTTTCTTGGGCTCCAACCTAAGGGCCACATAAGGTCCTAAATGGGGCCTTTTCCACCATTGAATTTTCTGCTTCTCAAAAAGGAATTTTATGCAGTTGTATTTCAAAACGGCCTGGCCACCTCTCAACACTGCAGTCGATATGTATT
This sequence comes from Ursus americanus, assembly GCF_024610735.1. NCBI lineage: Eukaryota > Metazoa > Chordata > Mammalia > Carnivora > Ursidae > Ursus > Ursus americanus. Next base: position 94,148,330 of record NC_142130.1, read on the forward strand.
GCTTAGCACTAATGAAGCAGGATCAAAAGATCAACACTGAGAGGGCCAACCCTTGGCATTGTGACAGTGACTTACTAATGTGCTTTCGTGGGCCTGGAAGTCTCTCTAGGGCAGGGGTAAGGGTGTTCATCCTTGGGTCCATTCACAGAGCTACGGAAATCTCCAGTACACATAGTCCCCTGGATGAACACACACAGCCCAGGGTCACTTTATGGATGAGGCAATGGAAGCTCAGAGAGAAGTGACACAGCTATCAAGTGGTAAAAAGGGAGCCCAAGACGCCATGGATTGATTCAGAGATTGCCAGCACTTGACCACACATGTCCCCACCCTGGACATGTAAGTATCTAATACAGTGTCCCCATGACACTGGCTCCTTAGTAATGCCATGTTGGATCATGGGAGGCAGACACTTGAAAGTGGTGAAACAACTTTCTTTTTAAATGGAGGATTTTCCTCTGCAAATTCTAGATATTGGACTTTGAACCTAATCCGTCATTCTACAGCACTGGAGAGAAGCATGAAGGTGCAGCCAAATCGATATATTTTAAGATTTCCTGGGTCATCAAAATGCTTCATCTTGGTGCATATTCTTTGGGGCATTGATTTTAAGACACATTTCATCCCTTACTTGCAAAATTCTGCAGAAGACTTTATTGGAAGATATATTTTTTTTGCCTTGATTAGAATGTTAATGTGTTATGCTCGAGAGCCAAGCTCTCTGGACAGCAAGGTATGAATCATAATTGTGTTTCTCCACTGAAATGCTAGGAAAGAGGTCCTCAAAGAGATAGAAAAATATTCTCACGGGTAGGAGGCTAACTATCTTCCAGGTACGATGGACTTCCTAAGTAGAGCTTCAATAAACGGAGCTTGTTATTTAAATGCTAATGAATCTTTTCCAAAAAATTACCCTGTCCCTTACATAAGATTTGAGGATTCTTATTTTTAAAAAAAGTTTTTTAAAGGTTCTCATTTTTTATTCTTCTTTATGTTTCTTGCAACTACAGCTGTGGATCAGATTTACTCCTGGCATGGATGCTTGGGTGGTGGGGGTGGGGTGGGGGTGGGTATACGTTTGATCTTCCCACTTCAAGGACACTATTTTCTCAAACCCCTAAACCCTCCCCTGTGTTTCCTCCCACTGACCTGCCCACCCATAGTGGGGCAGGACTGTAGCCCCTTTCTCACTGAGATCGCCCTGTGTGGAAAATTCCACGGTCACATTGTACATGTCAGCCTCTATTCAAAGCCAGAACTCTTTTCAAGTTAATTTTGTTCATTATCCTTTTTTTTCCTAGATGAGGACAGTTTTACCAGTGGCCTGATAACGTTGGAAATATAGGTCATGATATTACTTTCCCTGAACCACAGGCTGCAATTCTGTTCTGCTCTAAGCAAGCACCCTAGAGGCGAAATTATCTCAGTAGGTAGAATATTGGGGTGGTGGACACTTTTTTTTTTTTTTTTTTTTTTAATAATCAGGTTTTGGGAGCTGTTTTGTACCTGAGCTGAACTCTTCGGTATGATAGCTCCTGAGATACCAGCTAAAATAAAAATCTGACTTGGAAACTACTCGGTATCCTCCTTTGTAGGCCTTACGCGGTAATCTACTAAGGAAGTAAATGTTGAGAGTTACTGCCCCTGCATGGAAAGCGTTTTATTTGGCTCCCACCATGCTAATATAAATACAACTTAGTGATGAGCCATCACGCTTGCTAAACAGCTAACCAATGAGAAGGTAAGTGACACAAGTAACGCTTGGCCTTTCAAGACCGGGTCTGAGCCTGAATCAAGCTTTTCTGCCCACTGAATCACATTATTTTAATCATCCTGAATTCAGGATAAGAGAGGATTTGGTGGCTCATAGGGTTATAAAACATGTCACGTGTACTGTGGTCTGGGTATTAATCTGTTTTTGTTCTCTGGCATTCGCTGTCCCATCTCGTCGGTGCTGTGGCCTCCGCTGCACGTGGTGATGACGCTGTGGGGCCTGAACATTCCCATCACGCAACGAACAAATATTTACCAAGGGCTCATCACACACGGGACGCTCCCCGCCTCCATCATGTATTCTCCTGCAGTATGACATCGGGTACAATTCTGCGCGATGGAGCGTCCATTGGTTTTCAGAGTCTCAACAAAAAAGAGTCAATCCGTGCTGTGAACGCTTCTTATTTCTATGTGTAAGTCTACTCAGCCCCTGGACGTCCCCTAAGGAGTATCATCTTCACTTAGCGACAACATGGAGCGGTCGAGCTAGGTGCCTGCCTCTGACCCGGTTTCACTATCTGCTGGCGGTGAGCTCAGCAGACGTGCCCACTTCCCTCATCTGGGAGAGGGGGGTTATCCCTCACCTACCCATAGGACTGTTGTGACACACGGGGTGCTGACCTGTGACTCCTGAGTGACAAATACTTGGCAAGGGTTGGAGCACATCCTGCTTATTGGGAAGAGGGTGGGGGAAGATTTGGTGGGTTGATCAGGAAGGCTAGAAACTCAGTTTAGAGAGGGTTTGGCAGAAAAAAAAGAAAAAAAAAAACCTCATTAAAAAATCAAGACCAGAGGCAATTCAGTGGCTCAGTCAGTTAAGCATCTGCCTTTGGCTCAGGTCGTGATCTCAGGGACCTGGGTTCAAGCCCCGCATCGGGCACCCTGTTCAATGGGCAGTCTTCTTCTCCCTTTCCCGCTCCCTCTGCTCGTGATCTCTCTCTCTCTCTCAAATAAATAAATAAAATCTTTAAAAAATAAGTCAAGACCAGATGCTGGAGCTCTCCCATGCTGCAGAAAGGAGCTGAAGGGTAGAGCGGATAAGGACAGGCGTGCGGCCTGTTCATTCCCACTTTAGCTCTCTCTGCATCAAGGGTGCTTGTACATGCTCTTGGCCCAGATGGGTGGATGCTGACGAAGGGATGACTCTGTCATCCCAAAACCCGGGTCAGGTCTAACACGTTTCACTTCCTGTGTCTTTGTACCGTTGCACAGTTCGTGTGCAAGAAGGTTGATTCGAGTTCTCCTGTGATGGTCTCGTTGGTAAGTCTCCAGAGCGTGTGCTGGAGAGACTGTGTACATACTTGCAAACCTCCAACCGGCTGGCATCCGGACCCCAGCCCATTAGATGCCCTAGGAAATGTGGAACAAAGAGACGGGCCAAATGGACTCTTAAACATCCTTTCTTTTCCACCCCCTTTACTCTGACTTCAGAACTTGACAGTGGATTGATGTTTAAGTATGTTTACTGAGCGCCTGCTGTGTGTCAGATCCTGCAGCTGGAGCTGGGGGGTGGGGGACACAGACACAGACACCCACAGATGCCCCACTTTCTCCTGTACCCTAACCCACAGGAGAGACAGGGAGGCACACAGAGCCGCAGACCAAGCCAAGGGATCTCTGTCCTCTGCTTGAAGAGCTAAACAGCCAGTTGTTGGGATTTCTCCCATTCTCATACTGAATTTTTGTTGCAAGTCTGGAAAACTAAAATAAAAGTGCCTAGAAACATAACGTCTATGATGCAGTCATGATCGTGTGCAAACAACGCATCGTAGATGCTCTTCTTAAAACTGAAGAGCCCCCACATTGACGACCCCGTCCTCGCATCATTAGAACAGAGTAATAATGCCGTTTGCAGCCGAGGAAAGAGACCATAAATCCGTCTCTGCAAAGGCGCCTGACTGCAGTGGGGAGAACCAGCCACACGGGACTAAGATGACAGGGGCGCACCACGTGGGCACCGTGACAAACTCAGGGGCACAGGACCCAAGCGGAGAGCCGGGCTTCTGCTGGGGGTCATCTGTGGTGGGAGTGGGACGGATGCCCACTGTTTCCACTTCTAAATGAAAAATGGAGTGTTCTTAGTCCCTCCTCATGTGGTTCTGGAAGGTATATTTAATGAAAAAAATGATCCCAGAGATCTTTTACTAATAATGTTGTGCAGACGCTAAAGAAATAGCTCTGCTTGTTATTTTTTTAAATGTTTTGGAACTAGAGACTGAATCATGCATTTGAGCAGGTCTGTCTGATGTTTGTAAACCCTGTTGGATGAAGTCCATCACAAATGAAGGAACCAGCGTTCTGAAAGCTGTGCTTGCTGCAATGGGATGGGCTCATCACGGTGAACCCCGAGCATCCCCACACTCTCAGAATGAGGTGCAAACTCTGGAGGCTGGCCCAGGAGGCCTGGTGACCAGGCCCACTCTTTCTCTGGCCCCTCCCCTTCCCCTTTCCCTGTCGCCCACTGCATTCCAGGGATGCTTCTGCCCCTACAAGCCTTAGGAGCTTTTCCCTCCTGTTCCCTCTGCCTGCCCGGCCAGCTTCTGGCCATGACTCAGATTATCTCCTCAATGGCCGTCTCCCCAGATTAACAACCAAAGTAGCCTCTCCCATCGTCCCCCCCACACCTCCTGGCTCACCATCTCACCATTTCGTCATTGTCTCCTATTTTTCCCTAGTTCTTTTAGGTAAATGAAAAATGCTTGAGTTCTTTGTTTGCGTCTGATTTCTGCACTAAGATGAAATGAATGTCTTTTTGCATCTTACAATGTACCCCCATCACTGGGCCACATGTTAAGTAAAACCTTAGTAAACATTTTTGAGTCTGAATGCACACACCCTTGCAGTTCCCCTGCTATGCTCCCAGTGTTACAGGTGTGAGAGATGCGGGCATGCTGCCCCCTGTGCCTCTGGCCTCTCACTTGCCTCTTGCTGGTTTTAGCGTCTGCGTGTGACCGACATTCACATCTCTGCTGGTATTTTTGAATGTCATCAAATCAACGTTTCCATTAGTCAGGTGAGGGTGTGATCACGCAGTTGGGAAGTTCCTAGTGCTTTGGTATCACCGTTCCCTCTCCTCTGTTTATGGCCGGCCTCTGCGCATTGCTCTGCCAGTCGAACACTGAAGGGGAGGTGGGAATGCTTGCTCGTTTTACCTGGCAGACAGAAGTCGTGTGCTGTGAGTGTGGCAAGCTTGAGCGGTCCTGTCCCACGGCACTAAGGGGCAGGAACACACACATCTAACACTGGGGAAGTATTTCTCTGCAAGGGAGCCAGACAATCAGTATCAGAATCACCCAGAATGTCCATTACAATGCGGATTCCTGGGCCCCGCCCCGGACCAAGTGGATCAGAACCTCTGGGGAAGAAGCCCTGGAATGGGTGTTTTGAACAGACATCCTGGGGGATCCTGATGCGCATGAGTCCGGGAACCACTACCTGGGCATCTGTGCTGTTTCCTCCGCCTCTTTCCTATTTTCCTGCTAATGTCTCCATCAGCTTCCATGCTGCCTGGGCATGGAACTCTGAGGTCAAGGATCCATCCATTTCAGTCCCCCTGGGTCTATAGTCTTTCCCTCACTGAATAGCAATCCGTGGTTCAGAAACCCGTCAGTGCAGCGTCCTGAAGTATCCAGACCCTGGACCAGGCGGATGATGATGGGGAAGCCAGTAGCTGGAGAGAACGTCAAGGACCTCGAAGCAGTTTCTAAGAGCCAGGCTCTCGCTCACATCCCCTGCAAAGTTAACTCTTGCTCATGACCTGTTCGGGTGTTCAGTGTGTGCTAATATCATCAGGGAAGGAAGGGGGTGAGGTTAGACAAAAGGGGGAATGAAAGATTTCTTTAGCAGGTTCTTGAGGACAAATTTTCAAATGAATTTCAGTTACAGTTGAAACTGTTTTTAAATGACAATGTTATTAGGAATCAACCGGTCTGCTTCTCGATGCTCGGCGCATTTCACAAATGCCTTTCGAGACAGAACTTATGAAAAATGGCTTTTAACATTGTAATATTTATTTTTCTAATGATAACACTCTGAGAATGTAAATTTTTGCAGAGCGATTAGATTTAAAAGCTAGACATCAAAGCCTTCAAAAAGATAATAATCGGAACATCAATTTCTCAGTCTTTAAAGAGATTTAGAAACCATTTCAATTATGAAAGAATGAGAATATCTAATTAATAAGCTCTAGATACATATTAGGGGATTTAATTTCATTGCAGTAATTAATCCCCATATAGGATGGATGCAGATATTAATAACTAAGTCACGCATAATCCCCGGATTAGCCACGACTACAGTTTTTCTCAAACAGCGTGTGCGGGAGAAAAGCATAAGCTCCGAGGACGGACAGACCCACAGCTCAGTCTTGGCTTCACTACACATCATCCGTACAACTTCGGGCTGTTTACCTAACTTCTCTGAGAATCCTTTTTTTTTTTTAACCTGTAAAATAGAGGCTATCCTATGTATTCACACCCATTATAAGTAGGTACCTCACAGGGCTGCTTTACAGGTAGCATACACGACAGAACCTTTTTATCCTAATCCTGGCACAGAATAGATACTCACTAATGTTAATTACCTTCCTCTTTTCCTGTGTCATCCAAATAAAATTACCTCGACCTGAAATTTGTAGCACTTTCATAGTAAATCACTACCAAGGGTGATTGGCTTCAACTGACACAATTTGAATACCAGCTCAGATCGAACAGTAAAAACTCAATGTCCTAATGAAAGATACCATCATGCGTATTCGTTTCTTAGGCATGGGGCCAACGAGCCCCACCTCTGTTTGACGGGGACAGAGCATCAACGTCTTGTTGGCGTTGACAACACCCACACGGTTTGCACTTACTCGTTCCCGGCCGAGCGTCCGAAACGTCCACCAGGGGCCCAGTGGCCTGCGACACTGACTGGTAGTGTACTGTGTGCGTCACCGTCAGGGACTTCTGTTTCGCTGCCTCCCCAAAGTCAGCATCCGTTAACAGGACCGTGGAGCGATCGTCTGCAGAACAGCAAGGACGCAGGAAACCAGACACGTTTACCCCCTTTCCCTGGCTCCCTTGCCTTCTCTCCCCAGATCCTTGTTACTGTTCATCACAACAGCAATTACGGCCCCATCTAAAGCAGCAAAAACCAGTAAAATCTCAAGCACTGTGTTAGAACCCTGCAGAATGCTGAAAACAGAAGGTAGTCTTTAGGGCTTGGCTTTCAGAGCATGAATGAAAGAGAGTGACCACAGAGAGGGTCTTCTCACGAAGCAAACGCTGATTTGGGGAGGCTTGTTGTTGCCACGGCCTGTTGAACCGAGTTTGGGAATTCTGTGTTTGGCAGGGGCTCACCTGAGCTGCCAGCAGGGATGCCGACACCACCCAGGGATGGGGCTGCCCTTGCAAGGCAGCTCTGTTTGCAGGACTAGAACACAGCCACAGCTGTCTACACTTGAGGGGGCCTTACGCCGAACTTGGCCAATGTTTGGGGTTGGGGGGAGGGGAGGGAAAGAGGAGGGCCGGTCTTCAGAGTTTATAGATTCCTCTACTTTAAAGATTCTGAGGTACGTTCCTTTCCTTCCCACCTCTTCTGAGCTTTAATTACTCTAGAACATCCTTTAATTGACTTCTCAAAATGACTCACTTGTCAGATTTCCAAGCCCAGTTGGCATCTGAAGGTTAGAGAAGCAGGAGCGGGTTCAGATGAATTGGGAGCATTTTAGTGCTTGGAAAGGAAGCAGTTGGTTGAGCTGTGTGTCATTATTTGGTTGTCTCAAGATTTTCATTACTTTGTTGTGATACGTTTCACACTTCCTTAAGAGCTTTTTTACTCCAAGGGAGGCTTCCGCTAGGATATATGGATATATTCAGCTGTTTTCAAGCCCTGCAGCCTGGGATGCTGTTCATGCGAGTTTATCAGTCAGGTGGGACCACGCTGCGGCGTGCCTTGACATGGAACGGTGATGTGAAAGTCATAAACAACACAGTGAGACTTCTGTGCCCAAAAAAGGCTCTGAACAGAATGAACCTTACAAAATCCAATTACTCAGGCTCTGGCAGGAGAGGAAAGCCTCTTGAAGTTAGAATAAAATTTTTTGGCAGGGAAATAGAGGAGAGACTGCCAAGGTGTCTGCTGGCATCCCGGCGTGGGATGTGACTCGGGATGGTACCGCAGCAGGAGCCGGGGCTCGGCGTGGGGGGTCACGCCGCAGCCTTCCCCTGGTCCCCAGACTGGGTGGTCTTTCTCCAGAAGCAGGTTCTTACAATTGGACCTGGCATCGGAAGCCCGACATCTACGTTTGTTTTTCACTAATAATACTGACGTGTGCTGGTTTCCGACACGCAGCCCTGCGGAGAGCACTGTGGATTATCTGCGGGGCTAGGGTACAAACTCCTAATGGGAAACTTCAGGTGCCTGTCAGTGTGCGAGGCTAACCATTCATTCTGGCTGGAAATTAATGGCACTCTCCTATTGGATTCTTGTAGTCAGAGCCCAGAGCGTTTTAAAAGCATCACATTTCTACTTCCCAGTCATTAGAAAATGCCATCGGCCAACTGTCAAGCATCACCAGGAGGTAAACGACTCTTGGTGATGGACGAGCCTGTGAAGAACAGGACACAGGTCTAGCAAAGGGCAGCAGCTGCGGACAGAACGACGGGCAGACCTTCCTCTGTTGTCAGGCCAGCAGTGACTACCTATTTTAACTACAGCGGGGACAATGATTAATAAGGGTGAGGAGGAACACTTACCGAATGTTATCACTATATTATAAGGTCAAAGGAATTATATTTTGATTTTTGAACTGATGTTTCAAAGGAAAGTTTGGTTCTCATGCCCAACCCACTGAGTTCATTAAAAGGGATTCCAGCTATACTCCTGAAAGGTAAAGATGATCACGAGTAAAGCACGGTACTTTGTCCTGATGGGAACACAGATAAAATCTTGTGTATTTTAGGATGAGTAGTGAGCACTCAGACAACACAGGTAGGATTTGAATTTGGTTGATTGAGGGCCACCCTGGGCTTGACCAAACTTCTCCAAGTGTTATGATGCCTGGGTCAAATGTAAAGCCAGCACGTGCAGCCCAGGCCTGAGGATTTAGGAGCCTTTAAGTCAAGATGTCTCTGTTGTTCTATTAGGAACATAATCATGCAGGGCGAGGCAAGGAGCAATGGCGACGTTCTGCCAATCTGGCCATTTACCACTGTTCTTCTGGCAGGAGGTTTCTAGCATAGGTGCCAAGAGTGGGGTAGTTTTAGCCAAACCACAGGATAGGGTTGCCCTGGGACCAAGTGCCAGCAAACACCTTCCAGAAAAAACACAGAGTGAAGTTTGCAAAGGGCCAGACTGGGCAACCTGCCTCAGGGTCTGTTTCCATGGATACTGGGAAACTGAGTGATATTTCTAAGGTGAGGGCTTCTGCACAGTAGCTTGTTGATAACGGAAGCAGGTGGTGACAGTCACAGGAGGGCTAAGCTGGCAGCTGTGGGGGCTGGGGGCTGTCTTGGTTCTGCTCTAGTCTATGTGGCCTGCAAGCTATGTGACTTCTCGATGCTCCAGTTACAAAGCAGTATTTTTTCCTACGTTGATTGGGTGGGTTAAACGAAATGATGCACATAAAGTGCTTATAAGAGCAGGAGACACTAGAGAGCCCTCAGTAAATGTTACCTACTCTTCTGATCATTATTGCAATGGAAATACAACGTCTCTGGTTCTGGAATAAACAGACCTGTATCAGGAGGCAGTGTGGAACGGCAGATTTCGAATGGAAAGGGCTGGAAGGAGTCAAGACAGCGGGGTTCTGGGTGAACCAGCCGCAGAAGTTCTCCAGGTGAAACATGGATCGGGGTGTTTCCCAAAGCACTGCCAAGGAACCCATTCCAGGATGTCTGCGGGGTGCTGAGGGGTGGGGAAAAGGCAGCTCGTGCAAAGACCCTTGTTTGTTAAATGCTAAGTAGAGTTGAAATGTTTTTTTTAATGAAGGCCTTATTGGAGCTGAAGAAGGCACTGAGTGGATTTCCAAGTTGGGGTTTTAGTGTGTGGTCCTTCTAGGTTTATTTGATTACAGGCGTTTGTTCTTGGGAGAAGCACCTATAGTCTCTCCAGGAAAGATCCAGCACTGATCAAAGTTGGGGAACTGCTGTCTCAGGTGACCTCTGAGGTATGTATAAGTTCATTCCCCCCACCCCCCACCCTGCATTTGTCGGTATTTATTATTCTCCTCAATAACAATGATCTCCCTTCTACCTTTGCTCGTGGAGCACTCAAGACGTTCCCCTAGCTACTGGGGTTTGGGCTGAGAGGGCATGGCTGTAGCAGCTACCTTGTGAGAAGCCATGAAGAGGGCACCTTACCGATGGTCTCCATTGTGTCTCTCTCTTCAATCAAAAGCTGAGCCCTGGGTATGTCAATGTGCATTCTCAAGGTCTGTTGTTGCTTGCTCAAGGTATCCGAAGTCCGGGTATTCTTACTGGGGATACAATAGAGAGGCTGCATGAACACGCACAGTTCAGACTTACATGATGACGACAGGTGCTTGCACGTCAACCGGGTGTAGTATCAAATTATGTGAACGCCTTGTGGAGAGGTGGGAAGGGGGAAAAAAAGCAAGGAAGGAAAAGGAGAAGGAAAAAAAATGATATTTACTAAGTTTCAGCAGTCAGTTGCGAGGTTCAGAGAATGAAAACTGTTAATAGAGATTGATTCCATACTGACAGAACCTTTGGAATTTCCCCTTTCTTGTGTAACATTAAGTAAAACAAAAAAAAAAAGGATCGTTAAACCAACAACACTTTTGTCAGGCGTGAGGTATTCCAGTGATGGCAAGGGAGGAGGCGTGTGCGCTGGCTGCCGTTGGGTGGGGTTCCTACTAATGGGTCTGTATTTATAGCTGTGTCATTTCATTTGTGTCCAATAACAAGTCATAAACCTTGTCAACTTCCCTGACACTCGTTTATCCTAACTGATACCACATTTTAGAATTAAAAACAAAACCCAACTACTGTAAGAATTTGTGTACCAGAAAATTACTCTTAGAGCGAGCTGTCTTTTAGGAGGAAATGAAAATAGGTGGTAAAACGGCATGGGATCATCAAATTCCGTTACAGCTTACAGAAAAAAAAATAATCTGCGTGTTTCACAGAAACACAAAAAAAGTCAAAGGCTCGAATTAGAAATCTACATGACAGGAGTGATAGAGCAGTCTTTATAGAGTTATAAGGTTTGAGAAGATTTCATAATAATGTACAGTCAACCCTTGGACAGCACGGGTTTGAACGGCGTGGGTCCACTTACATGTGGATTTTCTTGATAAATACAGTATGGTACTGTAATATTTTCTCTTCCTTATGATTTTCTTAATAACATTTTCTTTTCTCTAGCTTGTTTAATTGTAAGAATGCAGTATATAATGCATATAATATGGAAATATGTGTTAATTGACTGTTTAGGTTATGGGTCAGGCTTCTGGTCAACAGTGAGCTACTAGCACTTAAGTTTTGGGGAAATCAAAAGTTATACGTGGATTTTCGACTGTATGTGGGGGTCAGGGCCCTTAATGCCTGCATTGTTCAAGGGTCACCTGTATATTAAAACAACTTCTAGGGGCGCCTGGGTGGCTCAGTCGTTAAATGTCTGCCTTCGGCTCAGGGCGTGATCCCGGTGTTATGGGATCGAGCCCCGCATCAGGCTCCTCCTCTGGAAGTCTGCTTCTTCCTCTCCCGCTCCCCCTGCTTGTGTTCCCTCTCTCGCTGGCTGTCTCTCTCTCTCTCTGTCAAGTAAATAAATAAATAAAATCTTAAAAAAACCCCAAACAGGGGCGCCTGGGTGGTGCAGTGGTTAAGCGTCTGCCTTCGGCTCAGGGCGTGATCCCAGAGTTCTGGGATCGAGCCCCTCGTCAGGCTCTTCCGCTGGAAGCCTGCTTCTTCCTTTCCCACTCCCCCTGCTTGTGTTCCCTCTCTCGCTGGCTGTCTCTGTCAAATAAATAAAATCTTAAAAAAAAAAAAAAAAACAACCAAACAACTTCTAAGGAGCAACGATCATTCAGAATAATTCATCAACGTGATGAACTATGGCATACATATTAGTCAGCTATCAGAAAGAACGAGTTCTCAACATTTGCTGCAACATGGACAGCACTGGAGGAGATAATGCTAAGTGAAATAAGCCAAGAAGAGAAAGACAATTATCATATGATTTCTCTCATCTATGGAACATAAGAACTAGGAAGATCGGTAGGGGATGAAAGGGATAAAGAAAGGGGGGGTAATCAGAAGGGGGACTGAAGCATGAGAGACTATGGACTCTGAGAAACAAACTGAGGGCTTCAGAGGGGAGGGGGGTGGGGGAATGGGATAGACCGGTGATGGGTAGTAAGGAGGGCACGTATTGCATGGTGCACTGGGTGTTATACGCAACTAATGAATCATCGAACTTTACATCAGAAACCAGGGATGTACTGTATGGTGACTAACATAATATAATAAAAAAAAATTAAAAAAAAAGAAACTCATAAATCCAGCTCAAAAATTGCCAAAATCTACTTTGAGAAAGATTTCTGGAGCCTACTTCACGTGATGAATTACCTCTGTGTTAGTTACTTTAGTAGAGAACAATAAAGAGGGTATCCATACTACATCCTCAATGTTTTTCTTCCCAACTAAGCATTCCCCTAGAGTCCCAGGTCCTTTCTTTGGATGAGGATTCCTCTACCCTTGAACCCTGTCGCTGAAGGAATGTTGATATTCTGAAGGTCAAGTTCACTCTAAGAACCCCGGTAGACATTTGCATGTCGAAGTCTGTGTTAATATTCTGAATACTTTGTAACGGTCCTTCCGTCATTTCAGTATAAACGAAACAGCCTACAGAAACAACAGCTTCCGGAAGGTGAATCGTTCCTACTTAGGACTTGATGTTGAACCAGATTCCTTGCTCGGCAGCCGAGTAACTGGGTTAGGGAGCGAGATCATGCTAATTACGCAGAGCCCAAATTCAAACGTTTGGCCTGAATTTTTCACATGGTCTATATACTTTTTGAAATTATTTACTCAGCTTCGCTTTCCCTTTGTGTGTGTGTGTGTGCGTCTTAAAGCAAAGATTCAAACTCTTGTATAAAATGAAGCACATGTGGGTGACTTGGGGGCTGCAGTTTAGACAAGCTCTATTTCCACAAAAACAGATGGGGAACTACTCCTCTGTGAGTATCCGAAAGGTCTGTTTAGAAACTCCACTAGGGACTTGAGCTTGTCCTTGCACCGAAAATAGAAATGTGAGCTAGTTCCTTCTGCACATCATGAATAGTTATGAGGCAGTCAGCGGCCGGTCTACAAAACACTATGAACCCGAGTGCAGACTATGCTTAACAACAAGGGGTCCACTGTCAGACCGACACAGGAAGCACGCTAAACAGCTACTGTGCCCCTCTGCGGCGGGCACGAGGACTTACAGTACGACTGACCCTCGTAAACAGAGACAATCAAAGCTGGAAGTAAATTTCCCCTCCTCCTTGGGGATGCACACCGTCAGGCACTGCAGCGGGAAGGCAAGAACATGGCCCAACAAACCTTGAGACTCAGGAGCTGATTGTTCCTCTCTCCCTTTGCATGGCTGTTCCCTTCGCTTAGAAGAAGCGTCCCCTCCCCCCATCCCAGGGGCCCTGTGGCTGGCTCCCTCCCTGGCTTCAGGGCTCGACGCAGGTGCTGTCGTTTCAATGGAGCCAGGCTGGTCCAGCTCTGGACACCCCTGATGCCTCCCCTCCCCATCCTCTGTTGAATTTTGTTTCCTTGGCACTGAATGCTCTTGGGCATACGTTTCATTGACTTCTCTTGTTTGTGATCTGTCTCTTCCAGTGGAATATGAGCTCTGTAAGGGGTAGTTCCTTCCGTTCTGTCCCCTATATATCCCTGGAACTTAGAGCAGCATTTGGCCAGAGTAGGTGCTCAATCAATATTTGTCGAAGCTTGTTGAATAAATCATGTTGTTTGGGGGGGTACAGTAGGAGCGAGTGACATGGCCCAGAGGCAGTAATAGTCTTCTCATTTTAAGGCGCTAACTTTCGTAATGTGGCTGCATATTCTAGAATCTATGGTTCTAGGAAGGCTGATTCCCTAAAATTATAACAATTGGTCATTAAAACAGCAGCAAAACTTCAAAAAAAAAAACTGATTTGAGGAAACCTCATTTGTGAAAAGATTCTGAATGTTTTCACTGTAGAGACAAAATTGCACCTTTTTTATGATATGGGGTCATGCTAAATATGATTAGTTATTATTGAAATACAATCTTCCACCATCTATTTGCCGTCTGGTTGTCTGACCCCGTTCATGGAGGATGGTATTTCCCAGCTTAGCCAATAAATTACTTGCAGTTGTTAAAACTCTTTAAAGTCTTAATATTTCCTTAAGCTTTGTGTGTGTGGGGGGGAAACTAATGAAAAAGTCTGCACATCACCCACCTTCCCAAATATGATATGAAGTATTCCATAAATTTAGAATAACTATAGGGTTATCAGGAGCTCATTATAATAGTTCAGTGGTTTTTTATTTATTTTTTTACCACGTGTCTAAAAGTATGAACATCAAAAAAGCTAAACTTATTTAAATTCTCAGTTTGACCCCTTCACCCTCTTCCACTTAGAACCAGCTCTTAATAATACCGGTCTTCGGTCTGTGGATATTAACCACATATTGGCTAATGCCTCAGAGCAGGCTGGTCTTACCTCTTAGAAGGCTGGCATTTTTCTTTAAATTATTTTCACATAATCATAAAAAAGGAAAATCCTTTCTATCCGGGCATGGTGGGTGAAGTCTCTCTTCTCTCTCTCTGGGGGGGGTGATTTGCTTGGGTGAAACAGAGGAGTGTGCAGAAGCACGAAGCCCAGTGATGGGAAATGGGGGATGACACCGTGTGGGGGATACCCTGGCACCAGCTTATCTGTGTTGGTCCTACAGTAGCATCTGCCTTCCTGGCCCTCAGACAGCTAATCCCACTAAAGTAAGCAGATACATTTTTTGTGGACCATGGTTGGAATATATGTTACCTTCACCCAGATCACAGAATGATAAAGCTAGGAACAACCGCAAATTGTTATTTTTAGATGAGGAAAGTAGGGCATACAGGGGAAAATGACTTGCCCAAGATCACAGAACCAACAGGTGGCAACACGAGGCCGACAACGTAGGCTTGCAGGTCTATGTTCTCACTGCACCAGCCCGCTAAGTCCCCGACCTCCCACACAAGCAGCAGCGACGGTCAGCAATAGCTGTTCTGTAGTCTTCTCTATACCAACAGATATGACTTGCCTAGATATTCCAGACCACATTAGAAATACGGTTGGCCCTCAAGTTCCAGGTAGGTGACAGGGTCTTTTGTTGCTTGGCCCCATCAACCTGCCAAACTCAGATGGAACTGGCCTTCATGATTAAAAGCATTGCATTTACTTCAAAATTAATCCCATAAAAATCCACCTATTTGAGAAGCTTGGAAATTCTCTTCCTTTTCAATCACTGTACCCTCTGGAGGAAAACCACCTTCACTACCTTAAGTGGGTGTAATTACCAGCTTGAATGTTCCTAATTTCCTGTTGGCAACAGTTAACTATAAATTCCTGCTTTGCTCAACTGGTGGTCTTTCAACCACAGTGACTGACCTATTAAAGAAGAAGATGTTTCTGACGTCTCGTTTGGGGCTAATAAGAAGGGGGAGGGATGCATTTTAGGATATCAGAGAAGCTAATACCAACACGTCCTAACCAAACAAATGTTGAACATGTCAGAAAACAGAGATTCCAGTGTCACGGGCTTTGGACAGAGACACGATCTCTGGTTGAACAGTGGCTGCAGCAAGTGGCCGGGAGGTCTCGGGAAGGACTGCAGGACTTAGGCTGGGATGCAAACTGGTGAGGTAGACTGGGGTGGAGATGGCAATGGTGACCTGTTATACAGGGCAAGAGGCATGCCCAGTCTACGGGGAGCACTTGACGGAGCTCCAGACAGCCATTATCTCTAGGCTGTGCCCAGATTGGCCGGAGCATTTTCAAGAGAAGTCAGAAAGCCCCAATTTTATGTGAAATCTCTTAGGAGGGCAAGTGACGTGATGCGCACTGGGTGTTAGACGCAACTAATGAATCACTGAACACTTCATCAAAAACTAATGATGTGCTGTATGTTAGCTAACTGAACATAATAAAAAAAAGAAAGAAGAAAGAAATCTCTTGATTTCTAAATGTCATCAACAAATTTATATTTTTAAGTCTACATTAGAAAGTTAATTTTATTTGGTAGATAAGTTACTATAAATTGAATGACTCTGGCTTGTTTTGTTTGCCAGGTGTCTTGTCAGATTTGCTCTGCACAGGTGCACGTGTGTCTGGATGCCTTCTGTGTGACCACAAAAATGTCCCAATACTTGCTTAGCAAACAAGTACAGACTTGCATTAGAGCATGGACTCAAGGCATTTCATATAGATTTTCATATTCTTCTCATGCAAGTTTGATCTAGAAGGATGTGGTCAAAGACCCATTAAAAGATACATTTTACAGGCCATTTGCATTTCTGAGTTCTGCTCTGAGCTCTAGATTCCTGCTACCAGCTATCTATTTGACACGTTCATTGGACACTTGGAAAGCATCCCAAATTCAACATGACCCCTATGAGTCTTTTCATTCCCATCAATTTTCCCCTTCCCTGTCCAACCAAAAAAAAAAAAAAAAAAAAAAAAAAAAAAAAAAAAAAGTACCCTGCATCTATCTTCCTAATTCCTAATCTTAGCAAATGGCACTTATGTTTCTTTAATTGCTCACTCCAAATATTTCAGAGTAATCCTGAGTCTTCCATATCCTTTACCTACAATGCACATAGTTTTAAAACACAGTCTGGCCAAACAAAGATGTCTGTGGAAAATGTAATCCATGGGCCAATGGCAGTTGACCTCTGCCTTAGGTCTTCAAAGATACTGGTAATATGGGCTATGGACTCTTTGTGAGTAATAAAAAAGTGCCAATTTTTTATGCAAAGATGGGGAAGGAAGTTAAATCCAACTGTGGTGGGGTGGGGAGTAGGAGAGACCCCATACCCCATCCTCTTTTTCTCCTACAGTAAACACCCTAAAATGGCAGCACCGTCAGGGTCCCCAACATTTTTCTTATCTGATTTCCAGACTCTGATAATCCTTTTTCACTTTTGGTTTAATCATTACAATATCAAAGTCTTAAATGCAAATACTGGGGTGTCTCCTACAGCCGTGAAAATTCACTTACTTATTCAACGACCGCTAGTCATTCGTCAGCTGGCATTTCTCACATGAGGATGACATAGCAGGCTATGACCGCCAAGACCAGACAGAGGATAGATATTTGCAGCAGAAGGTGGTGAGTGCACCAGTGAAGGGGTGCTCAAGGTGCCCGGGGAGCTGAGGGCAAGGAGGGTCTTTCTTGATCTCCTTAGGAGAGCACAGTGCACAACGTTATTTCCTTTGTTTTTTTTTTTTTTAATTTAAATTCAATTAGCCAACGTATAGTACATCATTAGTTTTTGGTGTAGTGTTCTCTGATTCATTAGTTGTATGTAACACCCAAAGCCTTTTTTGGTTTTCTTTTCACTTGACTAACTGTTAAAGGAGGCGGCTCAACCTCAAAGGTGGTATATTTGGGTGGAAACAAAACCAAAGCTACTTCCTTATAATGTGCCTTTTAACTCCCAGCTCAATGAGAAACAGTCCACTGGGTGAGTCTGGTCAACAAGAAAACTACCTACGGCATGTATGAAAGCAGGTTACTTGGTATCTGAAGCTCCTCTCAGGCATAACATGCATATTTGATACACAAAATGGACTTTATATGTCAAAAATAAAATTTTGTCTCAATTTCAGACAATTATTTAAAAAAAAACATAATATAATAAAATTATTATAAAAAATAAAATAAAAAATAAAATAAAATAAATTAAAAAAAAACCCATTAAGCCAAGTTGGAAATTATTCTTTTAAACACGATATGAGATGGTAGGTTTTGTTCTTACCTCATGAGCATTTCAGCTAAACTCTTTGCATCTGAGGAAAGAAAGTTAACATTAGTACATGATAAACAACTCATTAACATTCACTTAGGCATTCATGACAAATACTCTACAGAGTCAGATGACAATCGCCACTTTAAAAAGTAACTGTAAATCCATATATCACTACTAATAACCTTATTTCTTCTACATGAGAGAATGTATTTATATGTTTTTGAAATATATGTGTATATATTTCAAAAAATAAAGCATAATACTCTGGGACCATAAAAATTCTCCAACACCTGCTAAAGTTTTCTTACAGTGTATTTATTTGCAAAGTTTTGAAAACCCGATTTTATTTTCAGTAGTCAGAAAATTAGCATTTTGAAAGTACTTTATTTATGTAGTACATTCTACTCTTGTTACCGAAATATCAAAATTTAAACACGTATGACAGTATAGATCGCTTTAAGAAGGCGTTATTATAGAGCCAAGAGTGGCTTAAGTTGATCAAAGAATTGTATAAATGGCATTTCACTGTGTCTAGAAACTCAGACACTTATTTCAAATTCCAAAGTAAAAATTTTCTTTATTTTCTGTCTCTGAGGACATTGTTTACTAAGACTTGGTTACCACCCCTGACAAAAGAAATTCTGTCTAAAAATGATGTAGAAAAAAATTCTACAGTTTTGGTGGCATTGCTTTGAAATTCTCCCTTAAAATATAATTTTTCTTTTTACACATTTTGTCCTGGCAAAAAAAAAAAATGAATGTTTCCTTTCTTAGACTACAAAAGCTTTTTTCTCTTCTTGCTTTTTTCTCTCCCCATTGCTTTTTAAAAAGTCTTGATGTTAAATGTAGTATTCAATGAACAGAACTCTCTGGAAATGGATTCAGCTGTGTGACTGGCTCTATAGTGGAGAAATGCCAATGACATGTAAGTGCAATCACTGTCATGTCAGAGCAGCACGGGATTCCTGAGGGGCGCGGGCAGTCACGGGGGTCACCACCCATGGGCCGCTGTCCCTGTGAAGCAAAGCTCAGTTTTTCAAGTCAGCCATGCCAGCTCCCACGGATAACCTCATAATGGGGCCCTGCTTTTGTGCACAGATGGGTTCAGTCTGGGAAACGAAACAGCTCCCTTCTACGCCACCCATATGGTGAAGCAAAGAAAGCAAACCAGCATTTAACTTCCTAGTCCATGTCTTTCTCTGCAAAGACCAAGCAGATATGAGTTTCTTCTCTTCCTGAATGATTTAACACTTGCAAAGTAAATATATATATATCATGCCAAAAGCGTGGGATTAATTAGCTCTATGTAACAGCCAAGCAGTGGCTAGCTCAACAGTCTAAAAAAGAGGGGGAAATTTAAGAAGTACGCGCTGTACTTCAGCTCACGATTGGAAGGTAACTCAGTCTCCAGCGTCTTCAGAATGGACCTGGTTTCCTCATCTCGCTCACTATCATCATGCTTTTTCTGTTCCTGAAGTCAGCGCAGTTTCCTGTCCCATGATTTTTTTCATATCCACGTGCTAAGGAATTGCGGCATCCAACACGTGGGGAAGGAGCCCCCCTCAAACACCACATGCTCTAACTGCCAGTTCTCTTGTCTACAACTAGCAGGCGTCTTCGCTGCGGTTAAGCCGCTCCACAGCTGCCCCACCCGGAGCCATTTTGATCCATGCTTCCCTACGCTTATCATCTCACAACACATCCCTTTCTCTTTCTGTCTGGTTGCTATGTCCTCCTGATTTCATCTGAAATTGTGAGAAAAATGCTATTAATTGAAATTCACTTCTTCTGTGAGTTCGCCCTTGAGAGACGCCGGTGGAGCTTTGCTCACAGTGATGAGGGCTTGACAGCACAGATGGCACTGAGGACCGTGTGCGAATGTCTTCTGGGAGTGGACACGGGTGGGCTGTGGTCACAATGGAGCACGTATCAGGCGTCTGGATCGTGCCAGTCTCTGCCTGGGAATTATCATGCCCTCCTTCAGAAACCAGGAAGTTGAGACCCAGATACGTTCAGTAATCTGCTGCAGCTGAGCGGGAATTCACAACCCATGTCTGTTAATCAAACTTTTTTCCCATCACCATCTTTAAGGTTCTTTATACATAGAGTGAGATTTGGGTCCTATCCTCAGGGACACACGGAGGCATAGGCACCTAGTGCCAACTGAGTGAGGGAGGTGATCCCAGGATCATCTGTTTCAGGTTGAGTCAATCTGGAAGGATCCAAGACTGCCCTTCCCTTAAAGGGAGCATGGGACTTGGGGAGCATAGACTCCAATGGGAGGAGAGCTCCATGGCACAAAATCGGTGTGCACTGGAATTTGAGCTCCTTCAGGAAGCAAGGAGTAGGTCGGTTTGACTGGAGAGAGGTTTCCAGCGGTGGTTGTGAATTGGGGTTCGTCAAGGCATAAGGAGCTAAGGAGGTGTGACTCGGTGTTACTCGCCATAATCTGGACCAAGATGGGGAGCGGAAGGAGGGCAGAGGTGGTGATGGGTGGGTGTGGGTGCCGTGTACTAGCATCGATCCATCCAGAGTGTGTGGGATGGGGGCTGGGGACAGGGACTTGGTGGTGAAGGTGAGAGGCTGGGAGGGTTGGCTGCAGTGAGCACGGTGGCGGGGAGCATTTGATGCTAGAGCAGATGCATGGTGTCTGCAAGAGTCTGGACCTGCGGGGTGCGGAGGGGACCAGCAGAGGGGCTGCAGGGAGTCCAAGGAAATGGCAAGATTTAGGATACGCAGGGCTGGGTGTACGGTAACACAAGCCACCAGCACAGGAGCTGGAAGGACATGGAGGCAGCAGTGGGTGCTTGGCTTCAAACCTCCCGCAGTACTGTACCACGTTAACGTGAACTGGGGGACAGGAGGTGAGGCCATTCAAAGCAGATTTGGAATGGAGTTTGAGAGAGACGTCAGGACTGAGATGGGGTCCAGGGTCTTCGTATTCATGTAGGGACAGTGAAAAGAGATGGCAAAATCTCAGACACGCTTCCGTTTAGGGGTGAGAAGAGAATCTGGGGCAAGTGAAGAACACGTTTAAAATCAGGAAGTCATAGAATCTTAAGAGCATGAAGACTTTTCAAGTCAGCCCCACAGTAAACGTTTGGCTCCCACCACGGTGTCTTGGGCAGATATTCAAATGAGCTGGGCCACCGAGCGCTCCAGGGAGGGGCTGATGCAGTTGCCGCCCTTACAGCGCCCCGCCTCCCACTCTCAGGTCTGACTCGCTGTCAAGTCTGTTGATCTGTCACCTCAACACGTCCCCGTGGGACCGTTGCTTTTTTCTCTCTGCTCAGTTTGAATCTCATGACGAGTCAGCATCCCCCTCCTTGGCCTCCCCACCTCCAGTGTGTCAGTCCTCCAAGTGACATACACCTGCGGGAAGGGGGATGGAACTGAAACACACCCTTCACCGTGTCACACCTGTGCTTTGCAACTCTCAAAGGGACCTCCCCGCCAACAGGACTCAGCGCAGAGCAAGAGCCTTCGCATACTGGTCCTAAGGGATCTTTCCAGCCCTGCTGCCCCTCGCATCTGGCCTCCAGCCCTAGGTTCTCGCTCTTGCGTTCTCCGCAGACCCATGATGGGGCTCCTGGAAGGCTTTCTTTAACGTTGCACCACATGCAGAGGCGACTTGCCCTGTGCACCCAAGCCCCCCAGGTGAAGTTGATGCCTTGGTCCTCTGGACTTCAGGCACCCCTCCGCACCGCATCCAGCATAGCCTTTCCCACGGTGGCTTCCTGTTCCCATGTCCTCTCTCCATTGGCTGAGTCATCTTCCTCTCCAGGCTCAGCCCCGTCCCTGCGAGGCACACCAGCTTTTCCTGGGGATACAGTTCATTGTGGGAAACATCTTCCTGGTCTTGCGCTGAGATCCCTTGTTGTCATTTCGACCTGGACATAACGAGGACACCTGGAGCCATTCACAAGCCATGCGAGTATCTCCATGCAGCTGTGAGCCACCTGTCTCTTTTCCAAGTTGAAATTTCTAATTTTCTCAATCCCTCCTCAGACGGCATAATTTCTAGGTAATTCTCTACCTGGGACTCTCTTCTGTGAAAAACCCGTGATTTCTTATTGTCCTTTATTAAATGAGGCTGAGTGCAGAAACGGGTCATTTTTTGATATTCTTTCTCACACACCCGTGAGGACACAGTGCTCATTATGTGTGCTGCAAATGAACTTTTACAACTTTTACAGAAGACTTCACGATGATTCCTATTACATTTTAGCTCTTTGGTTCCAGCCTTTCAAAAGCTCTTCAGATTTGGAGTTTGCTGGCTAATACATTAGCTTTCCCCATTGGAGTTCTGCCACCTCAAACTGGGCTCAGCCTGCCCTGACTTCAGCTACGGCCTGGTACTCCCTTATCAGTCAGGCCTGTCCCGAAGCAAGTGGGGTTTGTCTGGGCCTCTGCTGATCCCTCTAATTTCCTGATTGCTCACAAACCATCCTTTCTATAGCCCACTTTATTTCAATTTGTAATTTTTAGAATTTATTGTTTCTGAAGGTAGGTATGGAACGTAACCAGTTTCCAACACCTTTAATTTGATTGTTCAGAGATTATCCAGAAAGATTTTGGGATTATGTCCTGAACACTTTTGTCCAGAATTCTAAGCCATCATCCTTTGGGGTCTAGGGACCAGTACCACGTGATATCCTTCCTAATAATTCCTGTGTGTGTGGCGGGGGGACCTTTCCCATCAGTGTATTATCATAGCATTTGTTGGTGTCCATAGTATGTTGCTTGTCATTTAAAGAATTCGTGTAATAGTTTGTAGTAAGCATGCCTCCCTCCCTCCTGGCAAGAGATCAGAACTATTATTTTATGTAATATCCCTTCTTTTGCTCACCGAATGACTGCAACATAGTAGGTTTTGAAAGCATAAGTCAATTTAAATAATCAGGGGCTCTGATTATTTTCTTAAGCACCTTCTCCCTTCCTTCCTTCCTTCCTTCCTTCCTTCCTTCCTTCCTTCCTTCCTTCCTTCCTTCCTTCCTTCCTTCCTTCCTTCCCCTCTCTGTCTTTCTTTCCCTCCCTCTCTCCCCTCTCCTATCCTCTTTCTGCTACCTCTCTGTCCTTTTCTTCCTTTTTTATAATTCTTGTTCCACATTCTATGGTTTGAATAGCACTTCTCCTGGTGTGCGTCAAAGCAAAGCAGACATTGAGTCTTTCCTTCTACCTGCCATCTGTTAATATGAGAACATCATCTCAAGCCTTGTTCTTGCTAAACAGCCTCTTGTGTTGCCTGTCACATTTTTTTCCCCACAAATTTCAGCTCCATCTGAGATTTAGACTTTGGGACACCTTTCCTAAAGTCCTTTGCTACTCCTACACATCCATCCTTGGCTCTGTGTTTGCCCGTTAATCTTTTGGGCTGGGGCGTGATAGGGAAATATCACCAGGATATTTGGAAGGAAGGCCTTTCAAAAAATAACATTTGCTAACACTCTGAATGTGCAAAGAGTCCTAGCAAATGGTAGCTGGAAGGAGAATTTGGTGATCAGAAGGTAACGGGTCATTTGCCTGCAGGAGAGCATTTGGGGGGCTGGGGGTAGAAGCGAGACCAGGAGGATTCAGGAGTTGGTGAGAAGCGATGCAGGTGAGTATAGAATCATCTTTCAAGAATCCAGTGAGGAGAAGCAGTAGAGAGAAGGGCAGCAGGTAGAAGGTATGGAAGACAGAGGTATTGAATATAGACATAAAAGTGAATAAACCAAATATTTTCCATGGGAAAAAACAGAATTATAAAGTAGCTGTTGATTCTGTGTTAATGTATCTTCTGACTCTATGCTTCATTGACAACCCTTTCAAAGCCAACAATATTGATGGGACGTTCCATTTCTTTCTTGACCATTCCCAAGTCTGAGGAAGTTTCATGGAAAGAGAACCGGGTAGGGCAGCAGCGATCTGGGTGCTCTCTCTAGCTCTGTCCTGGTACGTGATTTTGGGCAAGTGCCCTTCAGTTGCCCTGTCAGCAAGATAGGGCATCATGTAGTTTCAAGTTTATACTCCACCTGTTTGCACTGCTGTGGGGGGACCACGACGAGGCGGTGCCGAGTAAGCGCTGGAAAGATGAGGAAGGTGAAAAGTAGAAGACGGGAGTCCTCTGCTGGTTCCTGCACGACTCAGTGGGCTCTCGGGAAGAGGCAGCCGTGTCGGCTGTGAGTGTTATAGCGTGGTCTCGCTCAGTTTTGGGGACCACTCTTCCCATCGTGGGTCGGCCCACGGCACGCAGGCTCTCATCCACGGGGCGGCGCCGTCCCGCTGCGTCAGGGGAGCACAAGGCAAGCCCCGAGCACTGCGCTGTGCCAACTGAGAGTCTGAGCCGCCTCATATTTTGTGCCCAAATGCTTCACTAAAAAAGAGCAATCCCATTCGTCGCCACACAACGACACTTTCCTTCCCGAAGTTCTAGTCAGGTAAAGCGGACTAGGCTTAGGTTCCCACTTCTCTTGGGCAGTAACTTGCATCCCCCCAACATAAAATCCTCTTTGGGAGCAGCAGACTTTGCCTAGCTTTACTATCTACTAAGGGTTCTTTGCAAGCTCCCTGACCACAATCCCTGCTTTTCTGTGGGACTGAAATGGGTCTCATGGAGTAGCTCTTTTCGGAAGGGCTATGAGCCTGCGTTGATGTTTGCTACCAGATGACACACGGGGCTTGCAATCATCCCTGGGCGATGAAAGCTGATCCCAAAACCACGACTAAATAAACACCCCAAAAAGAAAACCATATAGACTTGCGATCTGAGAAAACTGCAAGTACAAACAGGGACCAACTAGAACACCCAGGCGGGGGAAGGCGCCCGGGCTGATGCCAACTCTCTCCCTCCTGACCGCCCGCTCTCTGTCCCTCGCTCCCCTGGCTGCCCTTGGCTCGGCCCTGCCGCCATCCTAACGCTCCTTTGCGCCCCACTCTGATACAGAGGCCCCTTTTACTCAATTCTCCCATTGCAAATTTGGAGTTTCGAAAGAATAACTTTATTAAGAAATTAAGGCTTAAAAAAAGAAAAAAAAAAAAGCAAGCAAGCAAGGAAGGAAGGAATAGAAATAAAGTTTCAGAGCACATGCTTCTGATCCCAAATAAACCACAACTTGGACATTTATTAGCTTCATGAAGAAGTCTCTACACTGCTCTTTCTTTAAATTATTAAAGTTCAAGCGAATTTTTGTTCTTAGATTAAGGCTAGCTCATTTGCAGACCAGATGAATGACATGTTGGAGCTCAGCAGACGACGGCCATCCGTCACGGCCCGCCCCTTCACCTGCGCCCATGTGGAAGCATGAGGCCACATTCTGTCCGCGAACTGCCTTCCAGAACTGATCTGTTTTTATAATATTAACCCATTTCAAAGCATGCTTAAAATAACTATGCTTCTGTTCATAGGAAGAAAGGCATTTTGAAAGCCACAGAAAGCCACAGAAGCGTGGTCAAATTTTATAACCTCCATTGATTTTTATCTTTAGCTTACTTGAAGTCCCAGAAGCGCCTTTTAGGCTTGGCATGCAAGTTGACCGAACCGGCTGGAGCCCACACGACCTTGCACCTTTCTGGGTAGACTCACACTAAAGGAGGAAGTTCTTAGTAATACTGGCGTTGATTACTTGACGTGGGAATCAAATTTTTACAAGGTTGGGGCTTCTGGGATCATGGACCCAGCCAGAGATTTGTTCTGTAACCTTGTACCTCGAAGGATTTAGAAGTGGGGGAAAATCAGGGCATGATTACAAGCAAAATGTGGCTTTTGGACTCCTGGATAAGGGTACAGATTTTTAAAAAATGTAGCACTTGCGACAGTTTGGACTTTAGGAGGTCGCTATGCTCTAAAATTAGTAAAGTTCTCAGGACGGAAGAAATATAGGTTGGCTAAATTGCTTGAGTCCCATCTTGCCTCCCTCCCTTCCTTCCTCCCACCCTCCCTCCCTTCTTTCCTTCCTTCCTTTCTCCCTCCCTCCTTCCTTTCTTCCTTCCTTTCTTCGTTTTTATCTAAAAGAATGTTATATTCACCTAACTAGGTTGTTTGTCTACATGCTAAAACGTACCTTCCTTATAAACATTTAGTAGTTTCTAGCAATCGAACAAGGTCAAAAATATGAAGCTGACCTTAAATAGTAACTCTAACAGTGTCCATTAGGAACCCCACAATATTTTTCTATAACCTAAATTTTATTTCCAGTTTTGATCCTCATCAGTGGTTGCTCAAGAAACATTGACATATTATTAGAAATGTCCTTATTTGGGGCAATAAAAATATTGTATGAAGCAGCCCTTTCTGTTGAATCTGTAAATATATGTGAACTCATTTTAATCCAGGCACAGGATCTGTGCCTTATGTGGGTCAGGTTGTAACTAGCTGACTCTACCACTGAGCTCCGTTTAATAGGCAGGCACCTACTACAGTAAGCTCTGGCTGCAGTTTTCCTCTATGAGTGGGTTGGAAACATTTTATGTCATTAATTAACATTTTGGGGGCTCTGTTGGACTAAAAGAGAAAGATGTTTTGGGGGCAAGACCTGGCTTTTCACTGACAGCCCCCCCACCCCCGTAACCTAGGTCACCTACTCTGTGCTTTCATGTGCACTTTTCACATTTAGGGAAAGATGTCTGTTTCTTGTAAGCCTTTACTCACTGCCACTAGAATGTCAGCTTCTCTAGTTCTGGGACAGGGTCGTCGTCCTCATTTTTCTCTTTGGGACCTAGCCAAACCCTTGTGATCAAATAGGAGCAGTTAATAAGAAAATTTTATGTTCGTTTTAAAAACGGTGACGGCCAGCACACGGCAGGTGATCAATTACGGTTTGTTGAATCGAATTTACTTCTGTGCATCCGCATTAAAATGTGCCGTTAGGAAGCAGGTGGAATTGGGTGCCCAGTCCTTTGTGTTCTCGCCGCCCTCTTGTCCGGCTCTGGGTTTGGAAGGCTTTGCGAAGCCCGTGCAAAATGCAAGACTGCAGACACTTCTGTGCTCCGGCAACCTAGTTCCCTGGAACTCTCTGCTCCCCGGCATCTTGCATAAGTACGCCCTCTTTCCCACAGTTTTTGTTTTCTTCCTGTGGAAACCTTTGTGCGGGGCTCTGTCTTTCCTCAGGCACAAAGAAAACAAAACCATTTCTGGCAAGGGAAAGGCCGTGCTCTCCGATATGATGTATTGCTTTCTTTACCAAGATCCGCTACGAAATACCGGCATCTAGGAGTAGAGATGTCCACAGTAACAATGCCAGTCCCAGGATATTTTCAGGCGGAGCCCTTGCAAAGCAATCCCTGAATGATAAGGCATTCGAATGATTTTTCTTTCTTAAAAGCTATTGAGACGATCGTAAGCTCTTTTTCTCCTTTGATCCCATATGTGGCATAGTACATTAATAGATTTACTTATTATTCATGAGATAAACCCTACCTGGGCAGCACCTACTATTAGATAATTTTTTTCACTGTTAAATTAAATTTGCTGGTATTTTATTAAAGATTTTAAATACCAAAAATAAAAAAAAAGAATAACCATAAGGGTGCGCGGGCTGCCATCCGTACAACCCCACCCGGTGGTAGAAGTCAGCGGCATCTTCAGCATCTTCAGAGACTGGGGTGCGTAGATTATGGGTGGAATAGGGCAAATGAAGCAGCAGCTGGGAAGGAAGGAGTAGTTCAATAGGGACGGGGGGGGGGGGGGCGCGGCAAGGAACGGGGAATTTGGCGGAGGACGGTAGAATGCTGGGAGGGAGTAACTTCACGTTCACTGCATTTGCTGCCAAACCCTTGTGATCCAATGGAAATGATTACGAAAAAAAATTTTTCTCTGGGTTTTAGAAGATGTTACATGAATGATTCATAGCCTCTGACACGCAGCTAGTTAGATCTGACCGTCTAAACGCAACAAGGACAGACCCTCGCTGGTCTGTCCATTACTGGCTCCTCAATGATACTGTCCCTAAAGTCCGGAGTATGGGATTCTGGTGTCTGTGAAAGGGTTAGAAAAACTTCCTTTTGGTAGTGATGGGCACTTGTGAATGTAATCCAACACAGTT
This sequence comes from Ursus americanus, assembly GCF_024610735.1. Classification (NCBI taxonomy): domain Eukaryota; kingdom Metazoa; phylum Chordata; class Mammalia; order Carnivora; family Ursidae; genus Ursus; species Ursus americanus. The sequence goes on from NC_142130.1 coordinate 94,176,121, forward strand.
TACCTTATACTGGATTTCTCAGTGTATTAAGCCATATGTGGCTCTTACGTGGCTCTTAGATGGCGTCCCCTTCTCTCCCCGGTTGGGATTAATTGCCCCCTCTTTTGTGCTTATGTAGGATTGTTTGAGGCTTATTTTAATATTCATGACATTTTTGTTCTTTTCCTGGTAGATGCTCAGCTCATGTGTCTGCCTCCTACATTAAACCCAAAGCGCAGAAGGCTCTCTTCATCTTGACACATCAAGCACCAAGCATGGTGCTTGGGATATATAGGATTTCCTAAGGTAAGTCTGCAAAATTGAATAAGTGGTTAACGGGATTTAGCAAGGATATTTCAATGCGCTCGATGGCTCATCTGAATGATGGGGCTGTGGGAGATTTAAATGGAAGGGCTATTAACATGTACAGATGGAGCGTGATGTTCTTCAAATATTTTAATTTTTTGGTGAAGTGGAAGCAAGTTGATAGGAAAATGTGTGAGGGCCGAAACACTGCACGTAAGCACAGATAGGAGAAAGTATCACCATGGTCTGCCTCTCTTATCAGATCATAGTCAACTGAAGTGTTTGCAGAAGACGTCAGTGTTTTCCGTTATCAGCGATGTCTGGGGATGTCACAGATAGGTCCTGGGGGCAGGGCTTCCAGATTTGTTCTGCAGGTGTAACTTTGAGGAACATGCAGGATGCTACGTGACCTTCCTCCACATTGGACTGATTAAATGTGAACATCGTGTCCATGCATTTTATCAAAAAAGGGGCTTGGTTAAATACCCTGACAGGTGAAAAGCAAAGGACTCAGCACCACTCTGTCTGCATGGGGTTTCATGTTAGAAAGAGCTCGTTTTCTTCACATGGCAGAGCAAGGGCGAGGAAGGGCTCTCGGCCAGAAGCTGGAAATAGCTTCGTCACCGAGACCTCACAGAACTGGACATCATAATAATGGTGCCCGCTCACAATGGCTCGCGTCTGGCCGAGGCTCTTGTCTTCCATGTTTTTTTTGTTGTTTGAGTGAAACTCTTACACTGGGCTGTAGCTCACATTTCTAATTTTGGAAACTGTGTGTTTTCTGCCTCACAATGCTTTACTATAAGCCCTCAATTTCCGCTTCCTGGCAATAAAATAGTTCTCATTGCCACAGCAAATGTGATAGGTCTTTTTAAAGGACGCCATAATTGATGGCCTTGCTGGGAAGGCTGAGAATTAAGGCGAGCAGACTTGAAAGACCCATGAGAAAATAATTTTCTTTGCCTACGAATTTCTAGGATTTAGGAGACCAGAGCGCGGTTGACCCTCCCTCAGCGTCTGATTGCGTGGGGTAGTGACATCCGTGTGACTCTTCCCCTAAGGCTCTGCAGCCCCGCTCAAGGCACATCATGGAGTCAGGCGGTTGGGGGACCAGGCCCGGAGAGGACAAGCCCTTCTCCTGGGGGGCAGCTCCCACCAGGCCGGCTGTCCAGAGACAGTGGCGCGAGTGGGTGACTGCGGGGTCGCCACTCACCTCTCAGCCTCTTCAGCCTCTGCTCCCGCCTCCTCCTCCGCACCACCAGCAGGAGCACAAACAGCAGGAAGACCCCCACCAGGATGCAGGAGATGGTCACCAGCATCTTGAGCCCCTCGTTGGTCGTCAGCCCTTCTTCGCTTTGGACAACTGACTTAATGAGTGGAGGGATTGTACCTGAAAGCAGGGCCATGGTGTTAGATGACTATTAATGAAGACAGCATGGCGGAGGGTTTAGGGATGACGGTTACAAGAGGCGCGCTGTGTGATCCAAGGGTGTCCAGGGTGATGAGAAATGAGAGGAGTTCTTTACCTAGGTCCTGGCTCGTTGATTTATTTTCTCATGCCCCTCCTCTGCCCAACTTGCACCTTACTTGACAAAGCATCAAATCAGGATTTGCACAAAGGGTGAAGCCCATTTCTTTGAAAGGGGCTTCATTTTGTCATGTACTGCTGGGTGCGGGCGCTTGAAAGCACAATGTCCAGGCCAGGTGCTTAAAAAAGCCACATGCATTTCACTGGAACTGTCACCCATAGTACAACTGCTTGAAAACCTGCACATCAAAGGAGGAACAATAGGTCTGGCCAGGGGCCAGGAGTCTGCAGGGAGACTGTGCCAGACACATGAGCTTAAGGAAGCCGAGCGTCCCTTTTGGTTTGGTGACTCACTTGCTTTTCATCTCCTTTAGAAACTCTCATTTTAGGGCGAAAGAGCTGCAGACAACTTTTCAAAGAGGAAGCATCTAGGTCTCCAAAGCAAGCTCCTCAGTAATCAGGCATTATTATATAGCATTATGAAATTCAGATTATTTAGAATTCTAAGGAAGCACCTAAGTAGACTGAACTCTGAGCTATTTGAAGCTGCTTTCTAGGCAGAAGCTGAGTACAATGGGCGCAGAGATTCAGGCATACATCCACACGTTACGGGGCATGCATTCTGGCACCTTCCGCTATGTAAGATTCTCCATCCCTCTGTGTTTTCCATGTAAAATTTTCCATGTAAAACAAGGGCCAGGAAGTCAGTGGTTTAGGAAAAATAATGCAAAAAATAATGCAATTTCCCCCGAGCAAAAATGGTCTTTATCCTGCACTTAGTAAGTAGAGCAGGGATAATAGAATCCCAGTCTGTCCTGTTATCAGCCCAGGCCAAGAAAAGTGTTCTTCCAACTGTGCCATGTTTCTAGCTGGAAACCCATGTCTTCAGACATCAGAACCCACGTAAGGGGACATGGGTGAAGTTCATCTGCAAAACCAAGGCAGCACAGGGACAAGTGCGAACGTTTGGCAAGGAAATGGCAGAAGAAAGAGTCAAAGACACGAAGAATCTGAGATCGGACTGGTACAGGTATGAGGCTAGCTGTCAATGTTTGTTTCTCCCCACATGAAAGGGAAATCTTCCGTCAAGTATGACAAAAAAGATATTAAATCTATCTGTCTGTGAGATCAGTTCAAAGAAATCCATAATCCTTTCCAAGGAAAATATAAATATGTATTTTTTTATTTCCTAGTGTAATAAAATTATTTCAGATTTCAGGAATTTAAATGTAGCTCACAGAACTTTTGCATGCTTATAATCTAAGATCCTGGATAAAATGAGAGCATTTTTTTTTTTTTAAAGAAGACCAAGCATTGAAATTCTACAGAGTGCTTTGTAAGTTTGAATCACAGTTTCGAATTCTGCATGCGTGTGGTTTCTTATTAAAAGATTAGCACGACTGTCTCATCAATGTGTGCGCTGAAGCCCAGCGCTCCGGCCTCTACACAGATTATAGAGAAGCTTTGTGCTAGTGTGTGATTATCGTAAGTCAATTAACGTAAGCCAATAAGCTAACGTAAGAAATATGCCTATTGCCCAAATGTGTACCTGCTAGCAGAGGACTTTGGGGAGCTCTTAAATGCAAAGTAATGTGTTTCATATATCAGAATCCTTTATTCTGTAAGAGCAAAGAATTAAACCATGTTGGAGGAGAAAGCCAGTAGGAAGGGCTGTTCTGCCTGTGGGTGGTGCTTGGGGATGGGACACCCTTGAATGACATCACTGAGGCTAGAAAGCTAGACAGAGGGGCCCACAAAGACATCAGCTCGTGAGCAGTCAGGTTACAGTCCAGGAGCTGGGCAAGCCATTCCAGGGCCATGGGGCGGAGAGCACTGCAAAAGCATGACCCCAGGCTGGTGTCGCCAATACAGAAGGGCTTCTACCTAAGGACCTTCGTACATTCATGCGAGGCTGGAAATGCTGGAGGCCAGACAGGACTCTGGCTGGGGAGGATTTCATGGTGACATGGCCCTGGACAGGAGACCTGGGGGTGGGTTTCCAGTGGCAGAGCAGGAAGAACTCGTTCTGAGACCTTCAGGAGGGTCCCGGGGAAAATGACCGAATGAGGATCCCAGTCCACATCACCTAGAGTAGCTTCCTTTGGTTGTTTCTGAGGGTCCTTGGGCTCATGGACACTCTCCTTAGGACAGAATAAGCTGCACTCCCAGGAAGTGGGAGCTTGCTGGAGCTTTAATCAAGCAAGATCCCGAGGACACACAGGCAGAGGAGGGAACCACACCTGAGCCTGCCTACGGATGGATCAAGTATATGGGGGTCTTTGTGCCGGTGCAGCCTTTCTGGGCTAAGCCGTCTAACACTGTGGTCTGACCTTATCAGCGGTGTTGGCCAGAAGGCCTGGAGGGGTGTGGGGCAGATGCTAAGCCAGGAGCTTCCAACATTCTGATGAACTGTGGTGGGTCCTACCTTGTGGTTGAGCACCTAACTCAGTCACTGCTTTTCCCTGAGAGAAAGTCGCTGCAAAGCTGCAGAAATCAGCACCAACATGCTGCTTTTTAAGACTTTCTAAAGTTCCCTAACCTCATAACAATCAATGACCCCATTATCCTTCAGCTTCGCTGGGCTGGGCGTTTGTTCAGATATCAATCCTTTGATACTAGTTGTAGGAAAAAAAGGATAAACATTTCTATTGTTTATTTTTGGTTGACTAAACTTCACAAGATACCTCGCCTGGTTTTCACAAAGTCCATGCAAATCACACGTGCGTGTGGGGTTAGGGCGGGACTCACACTAATATCTTATGATATTATATTACTTTCATCCATGCCTGCATTTCTGCTCAGGGACTACCAGAAACTCCTGTACCATGAAGACTGTTTCTGCACATGCAGGCTAAGGGCTAAATGAGAGCAAAGACGGAGTTATGTGGGTTGGGATGGCGTGGGGAACGGGTGGGGAGACAACAAAAGCAGTGTTAGCGCACAGTCATTGACAAACACACAGAACCACGTGTTTGGTAAGGGAAGGTAAAGAATCCTTCAGCCCGAAGAGAAATCACTCCTGCACCACGATTCCCTAAGGAGATTCCCCGTGGCCCTCCGTCCCTTATTTCTGGAGCAGAGCCATGGTCCCGTGAACACAGTGAACTAGGGAGCCCCGCAGGGAGCCAGCGGAGTGGCCCCGAAGCCTCAAGGGATCTGCGGGCACTGGTCGGTCTGTGCCCAGGATGAACGTTGAATGGGAAAGGGACAGTAAGGACATGCACGTGTGGGAGGGCCGTGACGCTAGCCAGCTTACTGCCATCGTAGTTGAGCGTGGCGAAGTTGGCCTGCTTCTCCGCACAGCCGGCACTGTTGCACACCCGCGTCTGCAGCTCGTACCACGTGGCTTCTTGCAGCTCGTACAGGATGTACGACTTGGAGAGAGAGGTCCGCTGAGCTGTGGTCCAGACCGTGGTCCCGAAGGGTCTGTACTCCAGTGTGAAGGAGGTGATGGGACAGCCGCCATCATTCCAGCCGATGAGGTTCAGCCTCACGCGCGTGGTGTTGATGCTGGCGAAGAGTTCTTGCTCCTTCGAGAACTGGGGCTCTGCGGGAGAATGCACGGAGGGGATCAGCTCACGGGATACACGAAGGCCAGCTGTCAGCGTTGTCACACATTTCCCCTTGGCTGCCTTCCCCACCTGGGCAAGGAGCTCAGTCTAAGTCTGGGTCATAGACCAGTCCCAATTTGCCCAGTGTTTACAGGGACCTGGGGGCCAACGGGCTGTCTCCAGCCACAACCCTAGGTAGGAGAGGGGAAATCGGGCGGGTAGAGGTTACTGTTGTGTGTGTCAGCGCTCCTGGAGAACACTGCTATTTTCGTGTATGTATTTCCTTGAGTGATTCTGAAGGAACCCACACCGTGTGCTGAGCTGACCCGTTTCCACGCTTGTGTGGATGGACCTGACTCAAGAGAAGTCTAGTTGGATTTTGGAAGGACCAACAGGTGTCTCTTACGATCCAAGCCCTTCTTACTGGAGCCCAGGGACCTAATGGTTATACTTCTGCATAAATCAATCCCTCCTCCTCTGAACGCTTGCTGCATCTTAACCAGAACTCAGATGCCAGGTCCAAGTAGCACCTTTGCCTTCCCACTTCTCGCTCTCCTGCTCTCCAGGGTGGCCCTGTGTACCCGATAAGAGTCAGATGTGAGGGGAAGCTCCAAAGACCTTCTCTTCACTGCCTCACCTACCCTTCTGTGTCACCCTACCCCTCCCCTTACTGGTGGCCCCAGACTGCAGTTTCACCGCTGAGCACCATTTCTGCCCCCCGGGGGTTCATCTCCTCAAAGGTTCATGTTTCGGATTAAAAAAATCAATTCACATTAAAGGTCAACAGTGTATCCCAGTCACTTCCCAGTCACTGAAAAGTGAGGCCTTGGAGGCAATGAGAAAGTTATGGATAGAGGGGACATGGGGCGATGGAGGGAGAAGGTCACACTAGGCAAGAGGGTAAATGACATATTTCATGGCAACCCAGCCAGGACACTTTATGTTGGCACCGAAGCCCTTGGTTTGCAAATGACGCTCTTCTATTTCACTGCAAATGAGGTAATGAAGGAAGAGAACCACGATATTCCGTGAGGACCAGCCAGCTCTCTCATCACACTGCAACACGTCCAAACCCGTTTTGGGAATAACGAAGTTCAAACTCACAGACAAGCTTGCAAATAAATATATGACACGTCATCGGTGATTCCAATCCCCCATTCGATCTGGAAAGCAGAGGAAATGCAGAGAGCAGAAGGCATACCTACCTTTCCCCAACGTTTTCGCTTCTATGATTTCACTGATGCGTCCCGGTCCCACTCCATTTTGGGCCGTAAGAGTGAACTTATACCAGGTACCACACTTCAGATTTTCCAGGCGGTAAGAACGTTCACTTGGGCTGATTGGAAAACTTCCCCACTGCTCACTGTTATCCTCAGAGTACTGCAATATGTAACCTACAGAATACAAGAAATAGTCAAAAGAGCCTTATTTCCTTTCTACCTTCCTTCCAAATGTTGCCATTTTGTATGGGATGAGAGTTCTCAGCACTCATGCATAGTTGGAAGAGAACATTCCAGAAAACTGAACCCAGGCTGGGAGTATTGCGATGATGTTCCGATTAGTCTTTAGGCCACGCCAGACATTACTATGGTGTATTGCTAATTGGTGTGGTGAAAATAAAGCCACTTTCTCCCCGTTTCCTTTTAAAAGGTGTAGGAGGAAGCAGAGGGTGGACACTATGTCTCTAGAAATCTGCCCTCAGGACACACGTGCCTGAATCCTTGGGTATCCGCATGGTCTGAGCTGAATTATTTTTAAGAGAACGAAAGCTCTGGAAAAGGGCTATGTTACAAGGGCACAGGCATCTCCTCAACCATACACTACCCAGTCCACAATCACTAAGGGAACTGGCTCTAAATCCTGTAGCCATCCCAACATCTCAAGTCACCTGGCTTTTCCTTATTCTGAAAAACCCCTCCAGAAATCCATTTCTGTACATGACCACTATCATCTGTACTTCCATGACCATGAACATCAACTGGCCCTCTCTTGGCTGCTCACTAGGCGCCAAGCTCTGTCCTCAGCCCGCTACGTTCATTATGTCACATAACCGTAGGAGATAGTGATTATTAGCCCCACGGCACGGAGCAAGACACTGAGATCCAGACAGATGAGGTGACCGTTCGAAGGCCCTGTAAGTCAGTGAGATTCAAACCCCACTTTCAGAATCTGAAGCCAGCTCTCCTTGCCCTTGGGATCACCGAGACATTCCTCCTTGTTACGGCCGCCATCCCTACTACCCCAGCCACTTCCTGGTCCTGTTTTCTCTGTTTCTGTCTCCTCTCTGTTCACACCCGGGCAACCTGGGACCAGCCCGCCTGGTGCATGGTGTCCTCAGGCTGGTGGACTGTTTCTTCCCTCCAGCCCGTGGGGCTCCCTTTTTAATACAGGCAAAGCACTTCTCAGCTCCTCACTTACAGAGGCTCCTCAGCCCACACTGGCAGCATCAAGGGTCTTGCAGACCCCTCACATGGAGGTCACCTGTCCTGGATTCTTCTGTGATCAGGGTCCCCATCGTCCTTACTCTTTGCTCCTTCCCTCCCCTCTGGCCCTCTGCTGCCTTGGGGGCCCTCCTCCTTTCCGAGCCTCATTTTCTCTTTGAGTATCCTTGATCTGCACCCCTTAAGGCTCATGCAGTACATGACAGGTGGGTGAGGGATTTGGGTACCCCATGCTCCCACTGTTATCTCCTAGCTTCCATCCCAGCTCTGCCCAAACCACCTCCCTGCTGCTGTGAACGTCACAGGGAGAACACTTTCCTTCTAACTTCCTCCAGCCAAATCACATCTGGGAAGCTCTTGTAACCCTTGGCAACAGGAGCCCTCATGCCAATGGCTGTGGCTACCACTGTGTTTCACGGACCCCTGGTTGTCTTTGCTTGGAAACTCTTCATTACCAAAATTGGCTTCACCTTCAAGACCTCCTGCTCTGGCACTCCCTGTACCACTTCTCGAAGGCTCTCACACTTACAGAACCCAAACACTATTTCATTTGAGCCTCAATTCCTAGAGTCCCTTGAACATTTCCCTTGATGCCCTGTTTTTTTCTCCTTTCTCGTAACAATGTTCTCTAACAGCCTCATACCTTCTGTAGACCATTTCCACCAGGAGCCTATTTTCACCCACTCCTCGGACTCTAGCCACACTTGTTCTGCCAGTCAGCAGCTCCAGTAAACAGCGACCCAGTCTTCCATCCAGGTGTGCGCAGCACTTGACAAAGTCATGAGACGGTGAAATTGTGACCGCCACAGTTTGGGCTATTTTTATGCAGCTGGGCCCCCACTCCCTCTTCGCAATGACTTTGTTGGTCTATTAATGACTCCCCTTACATTTCACATGGTAGCTGTTACAAGTCTTCCCCACACTCCTCAAACTTACAAACACAACCTCCCCCCAATCAGCTAACTATTTAAAAAAAATAATCTCACTTTTTTCTTTAAAAAAAAAAGGAAGATCTTCCCCTTTACTCAGAGTGCTGATAAATGTTTAACACGTGGCTGTAAAAAAAAAAAAAAAAAGAGACTTGACCAGTAGCATTTCTGAGTTTTGGGGTGTGTAACGATCCCAGCCTGGGGTTAGTCACTGAGTATAAGGCAGAGAAGAGAGAGGAGAGCTTACTCTCGTGAGCTGGAAGGAGCTGGCTCCAAGACCCTGCTGGCTTCACCCTGAAATGACCCCCTATTTCCAGTTGTCTGTTCACCTTCCTCATTCAGAAGAGGGGATGTCCTCTGCCTTTGAAAGTCCCCTCCCATGTAGGACCAGCCCCCTCCCCCACTCCCGTGCATCTTTAGTGTATTCCCCCGGATTCTCTCCCTTTCTTGTGGCCACAGCTTGCTCAGAGTGATGTTCTCCCAACTCTGCGCAGGCTAAAATTATCACACTATCTCGTTCCTCAGGACAGACTTCCTTTGTTCTTTTCTGCTATGGACTCAATGCAAAAGTTTTGTGCAAATAGATCGTTTCCTACCTAAACTCTAGGTTCTCCCTTTTTGTGCTTTATAAATTAGAACAATAACCACTTGGTTACTAATTAAATTAAATTAGTAAGTACTAATTACTTGAATGAATGATTGAGTACAGGAATGAATGAATGATGGAGTGTTGACAACATGGAGAAGAAACAGTATGCAGAATTTTGGGGGAGAGATTACCAAATTCTTTCTTTCTTTTCTGCTTTCATTAATCTTTCACTCAGATTGGAGGCACACTGGTTATTTTGTGAATGGGATGCCTTGGATGAATGATGGGTTTCAGTAAATACCATAAGAATAGATGTGTGGCTTGCTGTTTAGGTAGTGGGAGAATTAATTGTAACTAACGCAGAACGGTTACTTGATGGAGATGTGTCACTTATCAGCCTGGGGATGGATAGTGACAGTCAACTACTGTGGGCAACCTATTGCTCATTACCTCTGATGGAACTGCCCCCATTGTCTCCAGGGAGCCACGAGAGCGTAATGGAAGAAGATGTCGTTTTGGACACTGTAAGCCGAGGCTGATCGGGTGGAACTAGATAGGAAACAGTTTTTAGAAAACAAGAATTAGTTTTTCACATCTTTAATCTGCTTGAACAGCCATTTACCAAATCATTTTTAACAGCCATTTATTAAATAAGTGTTTTAGGTTGCCAAAATATGCAATTCACTTCTGTCAAAATGTCTTTTTAGTTGATGTCCTTGGTTAAAGAGATAGAGCAGAGTGAATCTATTATTTAACGAAAATTCAACTGCATTTCTACTTGGATTTATATCTAACTCATTTCCTCACTGATTCCTTGAATTTCTGGGTCGTTCATCACTTACTGAAATCTCCTTTAAACTTTCTAAGGATGCTTGCATTACTCTGAATTTCAGCCTTGATCCAAGTGAGAAAGATAAATGGCATCCACTTAGCTGTTCTGTTCCCAGGATGTGACAGGGGAGGAAAGGGGGGAGGGGAGATTGGGTGAGGGAAAAGTAAGGGAGGGAGAGCGGGGGAGGGGAGAGTGGCTAGTGGGAAAAAGAATTGCAAAAATTGCCACTTTTTTAGCTACTACCCCAAGATTCGATACACACACACACACACAAGCGCGCGCGCACACACACACACACACACACACACACTCAGCTCTGGAAATCAAAGGTGTGCCATTGGTTGGCTGTACGTGAACTTGCTCGTTCGTACAAGACTTGAAGAATACATACTTCAAACCAATGGGCCTCAATATTATTTTGGGTCAGCACCGAGGACAGAAACATTGAAGAAATTCAGAATCAGGTTATCCAAATTATATAGACACTTCCCTTAAAATGTCCATTTCTTTTCCTCTGAGAGAGGCCCATATATATTAACTCAAAGGTGTGAAAACATGACCCGGCTATTTCGAGTCACAACATCAAGTCAATCTTCTGAAACACCATGGGATTCTCTTGACTCCAATTTACTTGAAATTTCAGGCCAATTTTACATTTTTTTAAAAAATATTGTTGTTCTCCTCCTCTTCCCTCCCCCCTGAGGACAATACTGATTTTATTTTTACTCACTGTGATTTATTAATGTGACAACATTTAAGTCCAAAGAAGCATACTCTTTGGTTTTTCAACTAATAAAATATCACTGTGCACCCAAACCTGAACTGGTCTGTGGCCGCTGAGGATTTTACACGTGATTTTAATTCAACTATCTTGAATTTGTCATGTACTTTTTGTGTTCGCTATCAAGAAAAACCACATATACTACATTAAAAACCCAACTAAATATAGCAATATCCGTAGAGTTTCAGTGGATGACCTTTTAACGTACACTGCATATAAAAGCTTGGTTAATTAGTAGATAAAAGACCTCAATTCAGACTTATTCTTGGTGTTTTCTGGGTTCCACTTACACATATGTAGAGTAAACCGTGCAATTAGCAGAAGCTACCAGGACGTCCTCAGTGCTGCACATCGAGAAAAATGAGACTAGGCTCTCTATACGCAAAAGTGTAAATAGCGTTATCTCTGGGATTATGAGTGCTTTTATTTTCTTGGGTTTGCTGCATTACATTTTCCAAAATGAACAAGTATATTTTTCTGTAATATGAACATAGCAATCAGCTCTTTAGAAAGGCTGATTTTTAAGTTTGTTCAATTTTACTCTTTGCATATAGTCACACGTAGAAAAAATATCATTAAAAAGAGTCCTCAAACTTTCTACCTTGTACTTGTAAATTTAAAATAATTTCATCTGATCCCCAGTTGTTATTGGCGATGCAGCTGTAATAGCCGGAATCTTCCGCCTTCACCGTGCGGATAATGAAGCTCCCGTTGCTGAAGATGCTTCTCCGCCCATCAATCGTTACTAGGCTGGGTGTCCCGTTACTACCTCACAGGAAAAAAAGGGCACAGATTAAAGAAATTACAATCCAAATTAGCTGAGGCTGGCGAAAAGCATAAAGGCTCTCTCTGAGGTCAACAAGGCCCTCGGAACTGAATTGTGATTACACGACAAAAACAATCCAAAGCTGAATTTCATTCTTTGGAGAGCGTGCTACGTGGAGGTTAGCTCTGTGCTGGGGGTTTGGCTTCTGGCTGTCACATACGTCAATGCCTGTAGCATCCCGAATGGGCCCCTTCTTCCTCCACCATGCGGGCACCGGCCACCCCCTCTTGCGAATTCCTTCTGGGGCAGAAGTGCCATTTTGACCCAATCACATAGGGACACCTAAATGTGGGGTCTCTTGTGGACTTGCTTAGATTTATAGCTGTTCATGATTTTGACCCAAAAAAAAAAGTGAACTGTGGTTTCTCAAGAGGGTGATGCGTTGGTCTTAGAATAAAAAGAGTCCCCTCGCCATTATAACTGCCGCCATGGTGACTGTTCGGCCATCCCCACATCAGGCAGGATGCCTCTTGACCCTGGGACTGTATTTATTTCCTTGCATTAACTGATTTTAAAAGAGGAGAAAAGTGGTCCCTGGACCAAGACTATTATTTCAATAGTTTATGTCTTTTAAGTGCTTTTGTTTAAAATAGGCACTCTGCTGAATCCATTTTATATCAAATTTCCATGCTCATTAGTGAATTGTCAGCTCTTTATTTATATCCTAATTTTGTCCTCTGAACATAGAGAAAGCACTTAGAAAAGTTACAGGATAGAATATATCTCACCCACTTTCTGCCTCCTATCTTGGCTGCTATTATTTTAATAATTACTTATTGAGTATGGAAAACCAGATTTTATATTAGCTAAGTCCTAATGCATTGCATCTCTTAAAGTCATTTCTCAGAGCATTTGAGGTAGGGTTAGTTGGACCATTATCTTGGAAGGAGAAAGACAGGTGTGAGGGCACCCCTGTGATGGGGGGCGTGTTCCTCTCTGTTATAGAGGAAATTTATATGATAAAGTACAGCGATTATTGGGTTGGTTGGGCTACTTTCCTTGCAGGCATTCTGTTATGAATATAAAGGTTCTGAATTCACGGAAGATAGATGCAACACACACCAGACCCTTTTAGTGCTAAAGCCAAGAGCCCACCCCCCATTCCACCTCCTCTCCCATCTCAGAAGAGTTGCTGTTTCCTGGAATTTTCATGAGTGGAAATGAAGACAGCATTAGAGTGCCAGACCCAGCCTGGTATGTCTGATATAATCTCTTAGAGTCTCGCTAAAGGCATACATTAGGTTACTGGTTACCTGTCTTTCATCCATTTTACTGCAGGAGAAGGGTCCCCAACGGCTTTACAAGGCAAGGCAATATCCTTCATCCACGGAGTAGTCACTGTGCCACTGAACGTCAGGATTCGTGCTGGAGCTGGGGCGCCAAACAGAGCAGAAGCCCAGTCATGCCACAGCCTCATTGACACAAAAGCCAAAAGGCCCTTCCCCCATACGGTGACACCCCCCCCCCCAAAGGGTGAAAGCAGCATAGCCGGTTAGGGATACACCTGCCAACATCGTTCTCTGGTTATCAGGATGTGTATACGGGATTTTCTTGTAAGAACATACAAATAGCTAAAAATCCCTATGGTAGCATTCCCCCCCTCTATTGACTAAACATGAGGAGCCCAAATTAAATATCTGGGTCTTCATAAGCCCAGCATCCCCAAGCTGTGTTTTCCATGAGCCCAATTATTTGTCAGAGCCCTTTATTAAACAATTTATCTCAACACCAAAACCGCACGTTAAAATACACTTTTAATATTTGAGAGAACAGACAATACGAGGCATAAAGTGCTAAGAGAAGGACGAGTAACACAGAACAACTTCTGTCAGTTTTGTTCTACTTCCCTGACTCGATTGTGTCAACTTGATCTTCAGAACAAATGTTAAGGAAAATGAATGCTTTTCAAGCAGCTTCTCTTGAAGAACAACTGTTTGCTTGGGACGGTGATTCAGAGGCTCCAATGGCAGCATCGGCCAGAGGCTTCTGGTACCAGTGACAGTCCCGAAGTCGCAGGAGTGGAGAGGTTTTAAAAAGCCCATGTGGACCTATGCCAGCAGGGGCCTCGTTGAAGACCGAGGAGCCCGGCACTGACAGGTTCTTAGTGCTCCCTTCTTGAGGGAGACCCAGAAGCTGACACCAAGACCCCAGTCTTCCAGAGGCAAAACAATGTGCCCCATCTTGGCCATATGTTGGGACACCGTCTTCTGGGATGCTTCCTCTGGAAGCTGAGCGAGGCCAGATGAACAGCCACCAAAACCACATAAGAAAGGTGGCCCCCATCTGATTCTGGAGCCATAAGGATGGGACCAAGGTTGGGACCCGGAATGATCTGGGGCTTGAGGGTTTGGACTGGCCAACGGGCATGGATGGAGCCCAGTCATCACAGAGGCATCCTGGCCTAGAACACAAGCCTTGGTTATTAAGGTCTACCATACGACTCCTCTTTTCGTTGCTCTGAGTGCTGTGGGCCCGAGCTGAGACAGAGACGGAACGCCGTTGGGCTCAGAAGCTGGGCCCGCTGTGCAGCAAGCATTACAGCAAGCTCTTCCTGCTTGGAGCAGGGTCTGCGGAGACGGCTCATGGACGGCAAAGACCACTGTTTCAGTTACTGACGTTTTTGATTTCTCGTCATAACAAAAATATCCTGGTCAGGGAGCACTGGATTTCTGGCATTGGGTGTTTGGCATCTTCCATTTCAAACCCTTCAGACCATCATTTTATATGCTGAGGAACGTTTTTGCAGCAAAGTTGGGATGATTAGGAAAGCCAGGTAGAGTTAGCGGCTTTCAAGCTTTTTAACACCCCCTCACTACCATAAGAAACATGTGGCACTCTGAATCCCGGAAGCTACACACGTGCTGGGACGTGCGTGACTGAAGACAAAGGGCCTCAAATGAATACTTGCTGTGTTTCACTTTTTCAGGTCAGTCTAGACTATTTGATTCTATTCCATTCTAGTACTTTAATATGCTGGCTATAACTCTTGAAACCAATTCCAGGACTTGTGAATAATTTCCCATCTGCATTTTGAGAAATATAGGCCAGAACCATTTCCTCTTGAAGCCTAACACACCCAGTTTGTAGAATTAATGCCCATTTGTGGCACAGGAATTTAAAGAGTCCTCATCCGAAATTCCAAGACTAAGTGACAGAACCTATCAGAGCTGGTTTTCAAATGAAAGCAGGCAAGAGAATCATTTAGAATCTGTTAGAAATGCAGATTCCTAGGCTGGTCTGTGATTTGGTGGATCTTTGGTGGGTTTAAGGAGTCTGTCTTTTAACAAGCACCTCAAGTGATTCTGAGAAACTGCTGTCCGCCTGCAACCGGGACATCCCTCCCGGATCCTGTGCTGCTCTCAGCCCCGTGGCAGTGCTCTCTCGGTCAACCCTGGCCCTGGGACCCTTCAGGATGCTGTTCCTCCAGCGCTGGGTTCAGGATTCCATTCTGCCACTTCATTCACTAAACAGCAGTTCCTTCTGTGACCTAACTCTGGATTTTGGCCTCTGCTACCTGCCGACAGATTTGCCACTGTGGCTGCCTGTGTTGATCTCTAGCAACTGCAGGATAACTTGAAGCTGTCTCCTTGGGCTGCCGGCAGCATCATCTCTCCAGATTGTATCTTTCAGCCTTCCTGGTTTGCCAGCATCTGGGGCTTCTGCATGGAGCCTTTCAGGTGGAATGTCTGCTCCAAGCCTGAGCCCTTCCCTTGTTCAGCTCCTTTCTGGAAAACCCATCTGGATCAACCCTAACTCTGGGTGAACCCCACTTGAACATTTCTGAAGAAATCCATACAACTGAGAATTTAAGACCCACCATAGATTTACAATCACTGACCTCAAGTGGACTGTCCGCTCTCCCTGCCAGGCTCACTGTTTTGTTAGGAAGTTCCTTCCCACTTCTCTGCAATGATGATTTCCTATTGTCCTTCCTCTTCTCAAACTTCCCATCCTTTTTCCGCCAACCCCCAAAATGCCTAATACTTGGTAGAGGAAATAGAAGACACAGACTGGGAACCTGGCCTTTCCTGTCACCAAACCTATAAACCCATTTGTGTTTCTTCCTCCAACCCTCGGTCCTGTGGCCCCGCTCTTCCTCCCAGATTATCACCTCCCTCCCCTCCACTTGGGTCTTCCATTGCCATGCAAACATGCTCTGCTAGCTGACATATTAAGCCATGGCGAAAACAGAGCCTTTCCTAGCATGAGACCCACCCTTGCTCCAGCTTGTCTTTCTTGTGGCTTCTTCCAGGTGATGTGTGTTTAGAGAACTTTCTGCGGAGTAGATCTGCTTCCTCACCTCCCTCTGTCCCCTCATTTGCTCCCTTCCCCATGAAGCTGTTCTCAGGAAGGTCAGAGAGGTCCCTTGAATGGCCAGCCCCGGGGCACTTCTAGTCTTATTTCCCTTGACCTCCCAGCAGCTGCTGAGGGAAGACCACTCCCTCTTTTCCAAATCATCTCTGTTGAATTCTTGGCCTTGCCCTCCTGATTTTTCTCCTGCCTCTCTGGCCTGACCCCTTCCTCTCTGGCACCCCCTGTGCCTCTCCCTCCCCAGAGCAAGCTGATGTTCGGTAGAGCTACTCCTGGACCTGGGGCTACTCCTGGACCTGACTCTGACTCCCAGGTGGGTTCTTCCCATCCCAGGTATGGGGGTGTCTGCGTGCTGAACCCTCTCCATATCTGACACCTGCCTGCCAGATGTCTCGAGAGAAAGGACTTCCCCAATTGCCTGCCTAACACTGAATACACAGAAGTAGAGAGGAGGTAAAGCTGTTGCTATCCTGCATCTCACGTTGCTGCTTTGCTTTGATCTCATGGTATAGACCTTATGCCCATTGATAATCACTGCTTTCCAGTGTGAGAGTGTGTGTTGGGGGTGGACACACACAAAAAAATCCACGATTTTATTTTCCTTACCAACAACGTATTTACTTTCTATCTGCAGTTGTGTTCGAAATGGGACAGCGTTCTCTTTTCCCCTCGCTATTTTACTCTGCCTTTTCTTAGCTACCCATTAATAAGCCTGTTCTCAAGAGCTCTTAGAGGCAAAATTGGAATCTTAGAATGTTCTCTTACATTCTCTTTTAGGCACCTAGCAGCCTCGTTAGTAATAAATTGCCAGTGTGGTATATTCCAAAATTAGGGGGCACCTCCTGCTGGCCTGGAATTGTGATGTTAGTACATTTACTCGTGAAAAGTGCTAATTTAGTGAGACCCTAAACACTGGGTGGTCGCAATGACCAGAAGTATAATAAGAATAGTTTGTGCCTATATATGCTTTTTAGGAGCAGTACCACCTCAAGGTACAGATTCTATATCCATTTTCACGAACTTTTATTCTTTGGTGACTCTGACTTCCCATTGTTAAGTAAGGTCTTTGTTTATGACATTCTATCAATAGAAGAAGAGCTAAAGATTTTCTTATATTTATAATTTTCCAAATTCCATAGATCCTAAAATAATCATTTCTCTTTAAGAAGTCTGATGCTTGCTTTTGATGAAAGTAGGACTTCCTTGGGAAGCTGCTATGTAGTGATTTTCACCTACCCAAGGGGTGAGGGTGGGCTCTTTTTCCTTACTTCCCCTAAGACACTTTGAGTTGTAAAGCCACTCGCCCTGAGCGCTGTGTTCTCTTCTAGGAGGATTCTTTCCTGATTTGCACAAAAGCCCAGTGCCAGCTAGCCGCAACCTTATTTCTTAAGCTGGAACGTGAATGCACGTGATGCTCTGATTTTCTGGTGATTTTTAGGGCATCGTAAGCTTTATTTCTGGTAGAGGAGGGATTTAAAAACAGTCCAATGAGAGTGGGAAATGAGGTCTTTACCACAGTGGCGCACCTTTAGCCAACGGCTCTACCATGATGATTTCACTGCTGTTGCCTCTCCCAGCTGAAGTCACGGCTACCACCCAGACGCTGTATTGACGGTTCCGACTCAAGTTGGGAATTCTGTAGGAAAATGAGTCAGGAGAGGCTTCAAACTCGCTGATCACCTGTGAGAGGAGACATAAATGTTCCCACATTCAAGGAGGCAAATGGCACATGTGGATTTCCTAAAGGAGTGGTTATAAACATGTTATCTATCATAAGAAACAAAAGCCACCACCAATCCTTTTCTAAAAGGCTGGAATATACGATACCGATATTGACATCTCATATATACATGTAGAGAGCTTACATCGCTCTCTGTGGCAGCTTTCACAGCCACCAAGGAGAAATTGAACCATTGAAATTATGGGTCATGGCACATCTGTTTTCTGCTGGATCGAGTAACAAAAACAGATTTAGCCTCCTACCCCAAAAAAACCACCTAAGAACACGCAGAGTATAGGAAACCACAGTCTCAAAGGCATTGCTCATCAGGTAATGAAGGACAGAGCTCTCTGAAATATGGGAAACAAAGGAAGGGAGCCTACGATTGCAGGGCTTTACATTTTTGTGACAGTCTCCAGGCCATGGCACAGAGAGGGAGCCCAGGAGGAGCCCAGCGGCTTCCCTGAGTTGAGGATTCACGTCCGAGAGACTGGGAAGAAGCTGGAGCTCACAGGACAGAGCTATATACAGACAGAACTCTGGGGATCAGAAGAGGGTCCCACGTGGGTATTCAGGGCGGCAGATTTGTGCAGGCATGGGAGGAAACTACCAGAGACTAGGGAAAGAACTACCTAAACAGACTAGAGGTCGCGGTGCCCAGCATTTGCACAGGGCTGGGAAGAGTGCCTGTTCCACCAGACGGATTGGAAGACCTCAAGGCATCGGATACAGTGCATCAGGGTCTTACCTTGGTGGTGGGGAATAATTAGGCCTAGATTGAACACCACACTGGTATTGCCTAACAAATATTAAAAGCAAAATTCATACAGATGAAATTGTCATGAAGTAACTTAACTGCATCCCAGACCAAAAATCAGAATATTTAAAGGAGTAAAAATATCCAGTGCTCAATAAGGTAAAATTCATAATGTGACATCCAAATATGAACAACCCAAATATCCATCAATTGGTGAATGGATAAACAAATGTGTTGTATCCATACCATAGAGTATTATTCAACAATAGAAAGAAACAAAGTACTAATACATGTTAACTGGATAAATCTTGGAGATATTATATTAAGTGAAAGAAATCAATCACAAAATATCACATACTTATCATTCCCTTTTTATGAAATTTCCAGAATAGGCAAATTCAGGAAGACAGAGAGTAGACTAGTAGTTGCCAGGGGCAGGGTAGGGTTGGGACAGAATGGGGGGTGACTTCTATGGGGTATAAAGTTTCTTTTGGGGATGATGATAAATGTTCTAAAATTAGATAATGGTGGGGGTTGTGTAATTCTGTGAAAATACTAAAAGCCACTGAATTGCATACTTTAAAAGCATGGCTTTTATAGTATGTGAATTATACCTCAAAAAAGCTATCGAAAAAATTTCAGCAATTCAAAAGAAAACACAGAGAAACATTTCTTTCATAAAGAAAATATAATTCAATTAATCCTCATTGACCCATAATTGACACAGTTATTAAATTTAGCAGAAATGGGTATTGTAACAGTTATTATAACTGTATTATAGCTATGTTATAGCTTTAAATATTCAAGAATTTAAATAGATACATGAATGATATAAAACGACCCAAGTCAAACTTGAGATGAAATTACAATATGTGAAATGAAAAATACACTGCATTAGATTAATAGCAGATTAGATTTGCAGAAAAAGAGGTCAGTGAGCTTGAAGATATATCAATATATGAAACACAGAGAAAAGAGGGTACAAAACTTAACACAGCTTTAGTGAGCTACGGGACAACATTGAACAGCCTAACACACATGTAATTGGAATCTCTAAAAGAGGGAAGGGAGGCACAACAGAAAAATGTTTGATGAAACATTGGCTGAAATTTTTCCAAATTTGATGAAAACTATAAACACAAGAGAGCCAAGAATCTCAATGAACTCCAGGCACAAAAATATGAAGAAAACCATACCAAGGCATATCATAATTAAATTGCTCAAAACCACGACAGAAAATCTCAAAAGCAGTCAGAGAAAGGACATGTTATACATTGAGGAACAAAAATAAGGATGTCAGCAGAGTTCGAGTCAAAAACAATCCAAGTGCTAGTGAATGTTTCCCCAAGAACCTAATCCCCAAAGTGATGGTATTAGGAAGTGGGGCCTTTGGGAGGTAATTAGGTCATGGGATTAGCGCTCTTATAAAAGAGACCCCAGAGAGCTCCCTTGCCCCCTTCCACCACGTGAGGACACAATGAGAAATCTGCAACCCAGAAGAGGCCTCTCACCATAACCCCACCATGACTGCACCATGATCTCAGCTATCTAGCCGTAGAACTGTGAGAAATAAATCTCCGTTACTTACGAGCCACCCAATCTATGGTACTTTTGTTTTAGCAGTCTGAACTGACTAAGACGCCAAGTAAGAGGATAGTGGGACATCATTTTTAAAGCACTGAAAGAAAAAAAAGTCAACCTAGAAATCTACACTCAACAAACAAATATTCCAAAACTAAAGAGAAATAAAGACTTTTTCAAAACATAAAAAGCTGAAAGAATCATCAATAGACCCACACTATAAGAAATGTTAAAGAAAGTCCTTCGGTCAGAAGGGAAATGATACCAGATAGAGATATATTTGTACACAAAGGGATATAAAGTACCAAAAATGGTAATTACATAGGTAAATATGTGATTTTTTTTCTTATTATCTAAATCTCATTAAAAGATCATGGATAATCAAAAGATAATGATGTAGTTTGGGGTTTATAACATATAAAAGTAAAATGTATGACAACAATTGCACAAATATTGAGATGGAAAAAAACAGATGCATACTATTATAAGGTCCTTATATCATATGTGCAGTGTGTAATATCACTAGAAAGTAGAAAATGGTAAGTTAAATGTATATGCTTTTAAACCTAAAGAAATCACTGAAATTACAACATACGAATGGCTAACAGACACATGAAAAAATGTTCAAAATCATAAGCCATCAGGGAAATTCAAATCAAAACCACATTGAGATACCACCTTACACAGTTAGGATGGCAAAAATTGACAAGGCAAGAAACAACAAATGTTGGAGAGGATGTGGAGAAAGGGGAACCCTCTTACACTGTTGGTGGGAATGCAAGTTGGTACAGCCACTTTCGAAAACAGTGTGGAGGTTCCCCAAAAAGTTAAAAATAGAGCTACCCTATGGCCCAGCAATTGCACTACTGGGTATTTACCCCAAAGATACAGATGTAGTGAAAAGAAGTGCCATATACACCCCAATGTTCATAGCAGCAATGTCCATAATAGCCAAACTGTGGGAGGAGCCGAGATGCCCTTCAACAGACAAATGGATAAAGAAGATGTGGTCCATATATACAATGGAATATCACTCAGCTATCAGAAAGAATGATTACACAACATTTGCATCAACATGGATGGAACTGGAGGAAACTATGCTAAGTGAAATCAGTCAAGCAGAGAAAGACAATTATCATATGGTTTCACTTACTTGTGGAACATAAGGAATAGCAGGGAGATCATTAAGAGAAGGAAGGGAAAAATGAAGGGGGGGGGGGGCAGAGGGGCAGATGAACCATGAGAGACTATGGACTCCAGGAAACAAACTGAGGGTTTTAGAGGGGAGGGGGTGGGGAATGGGCTAGCCCAGTGAAGGGTATTAAGGACGGCACGTATTGTGTGGAGCACTGGGTGTTATATGCAAACAATGAATCATGGAACACTACATCAAAAGCTAATGATGTACTGTATGGTGACTAATGTATCATAATAAAAAAATGAAATTACAAAAAAAAAGAGTAAAATAAAGCTTACGAGCCAGCCAAATAAATAAAATGGAATTATAAAAAAATGTTCAATTAATCCAAAGGAAGCAAAAAAAAAAAAAAAAGTAGAACGGAAACAAATAGGACAATACAAAACCAAGTGGCAAGATAACAGATTTAAACCTATATCAATATATTAATAATTATATTAAGTGTAAATGATCTAAAATCCTAATTAACAGCAGAGATTGTAAGAATGGATATAAAGGCAATACACAACCATATGCTGCCTACAATAAACCTTTTTCAAATATTTCTCAAATATTTTTCAAATATTGCTGAAAATGCTGAACTGTGTTCATGTTCTAGTGTTCTGTGGAAGGTAATTGGACATTTAGCTAAGATTCTAAGTGAAGTGTAGAAGTAGCACTGTGGTTCCTCCTGACTGCTCATGGTAAAATGCAAAAAGGGAGAAACGAGTTAAAGAAAGTATTGTTAAGCAAAGAGGGACCAGAACTTAAAGATTTGGGGAATTCTCAGCCTATCCTTTGCAAAAACAGGAGAAAGTGTGTTGTGGATGAGAACATTAAGGGTGTGGACCAGCAGCCACGTGATAAGAAGATTGGCACCGGTGTCAGCCATGGACTGAATCAGCTACAGCAGCAGGAACACTGCCAGTTTTCATCAGATGGGGTAGAGTTAAAAACGGCTATCTGAGTTCTTTGATTCTACAGGACAGGATGATTGAGCTATTTGGCCCTGAACTTGTGCTATTCTTCAAGAAAAGGGGAGAATAGCTTTGAAGGATATTCTGACATCATCAGGGTCACTGCCTTGGTCACTCAACAGGCTAGACAGCCTCCACCTGAAGCCTTGAGGGTAGGACCTCCTAGAGCTGAGTGGGGGAGAATCCTGCCAGGGAGAGCCCTGGGGGTTCTATTCTGCCCTGCAGAGCTGCAAAATAGACAAAGCCTCTGTAGAGGGCTGCAGTGTGGGCACAGTCCCACCAAGTACTTGGGGAGACATTGCAATCCCAGGAGGTCTTGAGGGTAGAGCATTGAGCCAAAGACGATTATTCCTGTGCCTTAAGATCCAGGGGGATGTGCCTTGCTAAGTTTTGGACTTACATGGGAACCATCAATTCTTCCTTCTTTCCTACTTCTTCCTTTTGGAATGGGAATGTCTACCTATGTGTGTCCCACCCTTGTATTTTGGAAGCATATAACTTTTGTGGTTTCACAGATTCACAGCTGTAGAGGATTTTTTCTCTGGATGAATGTACCTGGAATCTCACCCATACCTGATTCGGCTGGTATGTAGATAAGACTTTGGGCTTTAGAGTAGTTGCTGGAATGAGTTAACACTTATGTTGGAATGGAATGAATATATTTTGCACTTGAGAAGGACATGGACATTGTGGGGCCAGGGGCAGAATGGACTGAATATCTGTATCCCTCCAAATGCATATGTTGAAATCCTAACCCCCAATATGATGATATTAGGAGATAATTAGGTCATGAGTGTGGAGCCCTCGTGAATGGTATTTGTGCCCTTATAAGGTGATGCAGAGACCAGAGGTTGGTTTCTCTCTCTCTCTCTCTCCCTTTCTCTGCCATGTGAAGATACAATGAAAATGCAGGAAAAAGCCTGCACCAGACACTGGATCTGAGGGTGCCTTGATCTTGGACCTCCTGGCCTCCTGAACTATGAGAAATAAAGATCTCTTGTTTAAGCCACCCAATGTGGTATTTTGTTATCAAAGTGGACCCAGGCAAGGAAACTAAGGTACAGAGTAAGTGACTTCCTGACGTCAGCGTGGCAGACAGGTGAGCAGAGACTCAAGCTCAGTGCTCTGGTCCGAGTCCATGCGGCCGTTACAGGCAACCAAACACACAAGGGCTTACTTTGACCCTTGTAAGCTGTTAAGCAGACCTCATGTAGGTCGGTAGGCAGCATGAGCTGCAAGACCAGCTCTACAATTAATCAGGGGTGCAGATGTTAATTATGCTTCTTTCTTTTTTTATTATAATAATTTTTTTATTATATTATGTTAGTCACCAGACAGTACATCCCTGGTTTTTGATGTAAAGTTCGATGATGTCAAATATTCGACCATGGGAAATTCTCTGACTTTATTTTTTATTGACTGAGCTTGGGATCTGTGTTAAGAAAGAAGCATAATGATTCATTAGTCATTAGGATGCTTGCATCCTCATCACCCTACCTGCCCCCTTCTCCACCCCACCCCTCACGCCAGTCCTGTCCTGTGTTCAGAAAATCATGGGAGCATCGGATCCTTCTAGCATTTCAGAGGGGATTTGGCTTGCTTCCTAGCAGTCTGAGGAGACAATCCCAAGACTGTGTATATTTGTATTCTGTAATGCTCCAAGGCTATGTTGTTGCCAAATTAATTCTACAAAGCTTAATGATGTGCAAATTATAACAATCACTCCTATTGAACATTAAGCATCAACAGAGCATTAAAATACATTCAGAAAATAAGGCTTTTCTGTGAAGAGCACATAGGTTTTAGTTAAAACTCAATAAGCATCCCATCTATAAGGGACAATCGGTCCTTGACTACCTACAAAATAAGCATTTTATTTAATTTTTACCTGCAACCCAAGGCACAGCTAAAATCAATGATAAAAAAATACAATTTCTTATGCAACAATATTTGTTTCACTGTTTATGTAGAAAAGAAACCAAAAGCCAAAGTGAAAAGGTTTATTTATAAAAACTTCTTCCCTTTGGAATGAAATTTCTCTACAGATTAGGGTGAGAAATAATAGTCAACCTGTCCAGGGGTTCCTGTTGGTGATTTGGGAAATTTAGCTGCACTGGTGTTATCACCCTCTGATGCCACTCTATTCCCCTGATGACTGTCATAATTAGGCACCATTTTCCAGCTCTCGGAAGTGTAAGCAGAAGGTTGCCAACTGATCAATTTAAACAATAGATAGGTTGATTTGTTTTCTTCATAATATATGTAACTGGATATTAAATGTGACTTTTCCTGTTGTCTTAATATTTTAGCAACTGGCTTACCAAGTGAGGATAGTCCCAAAGATGCTGGTACCTTCTTTCCTAACAAAAAACCCATGAGACTGTCTATGCAGGGCTTTCTGGTGTTTTATCCATCATCCATCTCTGGGC
Organism: Ursus americanus; assembly: GCF_024610735.1. NCBI lineage: Eukaryota > Metazoa > Chordata > Mammalia > Carnivora > Ursidae > Ursus > Ursus americanus. The sequence goes on from NC_142130.1 coordinate 94,200,835, forward strand.
CCGATAAGAGGCTAAGTCAGGAATAAGACAGTCTGGTGGAGAGCAGTCTGTGTGCATTTCCACCGAGGAATGTCAGGGGTTTTTGAGCTCCAAGCAAACTCCTCGGAGAGCCTGGAGTCTGGAAGAATATAGAGATCGGTGAGTCACACCTGAGGAGGACAAAGGCTATGCAGAGTGGCAAAGGGTAGCCCGGCTCCTGGCAGGACAGCAGGCTGTGCTGGGGCTGGCTGTCACTTCCAGCGTGGTGGGTTTAGGACGTTTACGTCAATAGTTTAGATGAAATATAATACCTGATTATATTTACCTTTCATCAATTGTCTCTTTATTTGATTCCGGATTTCCCAACACAATGATCTCATCATGTTGGAGGTGACTTGCTAATTTGTACAATCCGTCCCTTTATGTGCCACTCCCTTCCAAACTCTGGTCAGTGAGAAGTGACTGATTTTATTTCCAGATTTCCCTGCCCCTTCTGCTGCACTGATGCATCAGAGACGCTAAAGCATTGAGAGTGTGCAGGGAATAGAAAGGAACAGGGGAGCTTCTACCTCAAGGGCAGCAAGACAGACAATTGTAGCCTAAAGAAAAGCACACTCCAAATGTAGGTTCCTAGGATTAGTGAATTGAAGGTGGCAAAAGGAGAAATTGGTGGGGAGGAGGGGATGCGCTTTTTTCAAAATTTAAAAATTTAAATCTCTAAATATTTAATTTCCTGCTGGCAGATCTATAACTCTGTCGTCTCATCTTCAAAGTTAAGACAGAGATATTAGCCACTCTAGAGGGTTTGATTATGTCTACGATGTGAATTAATCCTCATGGATGGCTATAACTGGGCTGATAAGGGATGGCCAGAGGGATAGGACACCTGGGGTCAGCCGTGTAAGGTCACCGGACTACAGATCTCTCCTTTGGGTCTTGCAAAGAAAATGTATGCGAGAGCTCTTAGCCCCGTGCCTGTAATGGGAAAAACTCATCCATAGTTGCTGTGTTTGGATTCATAGGCATTTACTGAGTTCAAGTCCAGTGTGCAGACTGTAAGGGAAGTTCCTGCCCCAAGGGAACAAGAAATGATCGTAACTTGGCCAATGGAAGAATAATGAAATGAGGCATAGTAAGATCCCGACAAGCTCCTCCTAAAATCTAGAAATCAAAATCATTTCAATTCCCTTTCTTAAACTATTTCAGTCATAGTGGAGGACATGATTAATATTTATAAAATGCCTAGGAAAATAAATAAAAACTTCACGTATTTGATTTAAAAAATATTTATGGCAAGTTTCTTTTATAAAACCTCAGATATTTTGACTTCACGAAAATTGTACCCAGAGTAGAAAACACAGCTTGTGATTGACTTGTTCTGCCTTTCTCACTATTGCTTTATGTCTGGTGGGTGGAGTCATGGATTTCTGAGGAACCCGACAGTATACTCCTCAAAAGAACGTAGAGCTTGCTGGAAGGTTGGTTTTCTCCCCGTGCTTCAGTGTCACCCACAAAAACCCCGAGAACAGGGTCTACTGGACCTACTGTCACTACAGAACTATTTTTGCCTCTTGGCTTTGGTACAATCATCTTCCTTTCATGTTTAAGACACTTTGTAAGAGTAAATAAGGTAAAATTAACCACAATGAATTACTTTCAATGCTCTTTAGTGATTTCTATAAAACTGGATATTTATCCAATAGTTGCTGGATTCGTTTCCAAACCCCTCACACTATTTAGCTCGATGGATGACTTGCAAAGCCTGTAGCCTTCTCTCAGCCCCTCCACGGGGGGCCACATCCGCCCTTGGTTTATATGTTATGTAAGGTTCTGGTTGTGGTCTTTACTCCCCTTCAGATTAAGGTCTTGCAAGTCCTCACCACCTCTCCACGCTGGATGGGGGTTCAGGCTCTCTGAGGGTGGCCTAGCCGTATCCCTCCCTCTACGATTTCTCGGGGATCCTAGGTCCCAGCATTGCAGGTCAGGACCCACCCGCCACTAACCAGAACAGACTGAGGCAACACCTGTTGCATTAAGTTGACTAATGACCTAGAAATTATTTGAATACAATCGAGAATAACCATGTAAAGAATGACTATGGATTCGCAGGCTGCTCAGATCAAATTATTCAGTGTATCTCATGGATATAAAAAGAATTCCACTTAAAAAATTTCAATTAACTTTTTAATGAAAAACTATTTCTACCAAAGAAGTATGGTGCTTTAAAAAGCTCTAATATCTAATTATTTAAAAAAAGACTCGAATGTTCTGATTTTGTGGATAGTATGTTCACAGCAGTGATTTAAAAAAACCTCTCCCAGAGCAGAATAAGCAAAATAGCTCTTTTAATTATTGGACAACGACACTTCGAGGACATAGAAAATCTTTCTGTTTAGTGTCAGAGAAATGACCTGGATTACATTAAGAATAAGAAGTTAGCTGGATCAATTTAAGATTTGTCTTTATTCTTTAAAGTCTCATGTATAATACATTCTGGTCTGATTTTCATTGTATTTCACTTTTTTCACCCCAAGAGAAGGTAATGGATCTGGAAGCCTACCCTGCAGAGACAGGCTGGGACGGCCTGCATGCGTAGCGGAAGAGCGTATTCGAGCTACTCGCTTCCTCCAAGTCAATTTTGGTGGTTTCGTCTGCCCTTTCCTGAGATGACCATAACTGTTGTTATATCTATGACCGTTGGCTTCTTAAAAAGTCTTCCAGACAAACGACTTTGGCTTTGGAAATATAAAAATTATGACTTTGCAAGCGCACTAAAGTTGATGTCCAGAAAAGGCACAGAAGAAGCTAGTGGCTTCACATTACTGTTTAGAATCAGCACCGTCCAATTAGCCAGACTGGCACCACAGGGCCCTTACTTTACCCAGGCTCTTCGGAACAAAATCAACTCCGTTCACTACAGCTGTGCCTCATCTCTTCTCTGCGGTCACCCCTCTGCCGTGCAAATGATCTATCTGTAAAAGCGCTTTATTACTCTGACTTGAGCGCTGTCGCTTACTTGACGATGAACAAGTAATTCACTGCGCATGTGCAGATGGAACCGGCCCGCGCCTTCTTCGCCAACTTGTGGCTGCTCCATCATTTCTAGCTCTGCCACCACAGAAAAGAGAGAGCCACCATTAGGTCTTTTAGAAAGACCTACGGAAGGATGATTTCCATGTCAGTGATTTAAAAGCACACGTGTCTTATCTAATTCTTTATGAGAGCGAAAGCATCCCCAAGTATATAAGATACTTTCCTGCCTTATGAACCAGAAACTTCATTATACAGCTTCACCTCTGCTGGACAACTCATAGCCATTATCCATAACATTTAATCCAACACAACATTTGCTGAACATCCGCTATTTCAGCATAATACCAGGCTTTCTGAAGGCAGAACAGTGACGAGCTGGGGGGCCTGTACTTCTGCTGACAAGCCAATCTGGGGGCCCAAGTTTGCCCCCACCTAACAATAATGCAAGAGGTTGTAGTTACGCCAAAATGAGGCTGAAAACCAATGCTGGGGACCAGCTTCCCAGGGAAGGCTGTAGGCTGTGAGGGTGAAGGGCCTGGACTCTGAGCTCAAATACCTGTGGGTTGCAGTCCCTGCCTTTACCTTGCAAACTGCATGGTCCTGGCCAGATGGCACATGCTGCATTTCCGTATCACTAGAGTGAGGTCCTAGTAACCCCACCTGCATACGGTAATCACAAAGATTAACTGATGAAAACCAGTATTGGTTAAGATGCAGATAACGGAAGCAATTTTGTGAGTTTTGACGATCATTTGTAAAATAAAATGGAAAAGCAAAAAACCTACCAGAATGGCAAATATCAGAGTCCATCATGTGGAGCAAGGGTAAATTTTGTTTGCGAAGCTTTTATTGTGTGGGTACAGGACTGTGCTTGTAAGATGCATTTCCTATTGTGAGCCACGAAGAAATACGTTTGGAAACCACAGGCATAAAATGTTTAGCATATAGCAAATGCTCAAAAATGGTGGAGTAAATAATATAGCATTTAAGTTGAGACTTAAGGATAAAGGCTTTAAATGGGAGGAGGATGAGAGGAAAAAGGCAGGGAGGACCCAGAGTAAGCACGCGTGCACACACACGAGACATGACACGGCTCAAGAACTGGCTGGAATAGGAGATCTGAGACTGGACAGGAGTTGGAGCTGGATCGTGGGAATCTATCCAGGCCATCTTGAGGATTTAGGTAAAAAGGGAGTCATCCAAGAATGCACCCAAGGGAGTGACATGGTCAGATCTAGAATATGAAAGAATGATGACGACAGTAATGTGGACACCAGACTGGCCCTTGAGACTGGCAGTGGGAAGGCTTCTGATTCCCACTAGTTTGGTTCCCCAGGTGAGGACCTAAACCCGGGGAATGTTGATGGGCATGAAAAGAAGGGCGAGGATTGAAAAGATATTGTAGAGAGAGGATTCTCGTGACACAGTCACTTCACAGATGCTGTTTCCTCTGGTTGTAATACCCTTCAGTTCAGTAAAACATCCCTACCTGGAAGCCAGGGCTGTACGTACATCCCAAGAAACTGACTCTGACCCTACTGTTTGTGCGACACCCCCTTGCCTGTGCTCCATGTCATCCTGTCCTCTGCACGTCCTGGTTGTGTCCTTTGCCACGTCACAAGAACAGCGACCATCTCTGGTATTTTCTGCCCTCCTTAGAACCAGGAACTTCTCTAAGAAAGGCAGACACTCTATCTTTTATCATGGCAGTCCCGTGGTCGCCATTAGAGCTGTTCTCTAAGCTCCTCTGGTTTTCCTGTCTTCCGGGTCTGTGTTGGGATTGGCTTCCTGGTTCCCTTGTGGTGGGGGGAGGCCGTGTTATGCCCATGTCAGACCCCCCAGAGAGGTCCTTCTGTCTGCCATAAATCCCGCATTGGTCCCTCCTGCAGTGCGGATAACACGGAGCAGAGCTACCACCAACTCACAAGGGACGTACATGTGAAAGAAAATAAAAGTCTAGGTGTAAATCCCTGAGATTCAAGCCTCTGGTCAGAGGACAAAGGGTATCATTAGATCATTAGTTTAGCTGGGAGACAGGAAGAGAAGGGGAGCAGGAATGAATTTGGTTCTGGACACGTTGGATGTGGTGGAGTCTTGATGGAGACATGGATGGAAGGAAGTTGGCAATATGGGACTGACTGGTCCTCTAAGATGGTCGGGGTTGGAGAGAAACGTTTTTGACCTTCATAACTTCAGATGATAGTTAAATTACAAGAACAGATTTAATGATTCATGGAGATAATAAAAACTAGGAAAGGAGGATGAAGGAAGAGTATTGAGAAACGCGTACATTTAAGGGTGGGTGTCAAGGGGGAGGGGGAAATGGCCTCGTACCACCAGGGGGTCTGTGGTGGCTTCGGGGACAGGAGAAGTGGCCAGAAGAGATGGACAGCATTATAAAAATGGATGGTCAGGTCGACCCCACTTGAGGGTTCCATCATGGCACTCTTGTTCGACCCGAGATTACTCAACATTTCTGGGTTTCTGAAGCCGTCTCCCTTGTCCTCAGCCCCATGATTTATTAAATGCAGGCCCTGGGGTGGGTGGGTGGGCAGGGGGCAAACGCACACTTGCTACCTTGGCTCAGAATTTACCCGGCCCCGGCGAAGGTTACTTTCCCTGCTTTCCTGAAGACTTGCTTACTTCTAAGTTGTGGGCTACCCCGTGGGGAGTTTGGCTGCTGAAAGTCGTCTTCTGGATAAGAAGAGTACTGGAACATTCTCCTTTGCTCATTCAGCACCGTCGACTGAACACCTGATGGTGCAGGGACTGGATCACATCATCATCCCAAACTGGAAGAACTGATGTGGGGCACGGCTCATTGACATAATTCTTTCAGGCCTTCTGATTTTGTTTTTCATAGCTGAGAAGTTTGTGCTGCCTAATTTCCCTGTCTCGTCTGCTTAGCACGTGAAAGAGACACTTTCTGTATCCTCACGCTTAGCTAACACATGGCATTTCCCGCGGGCTGCTTCCATGCAGGGAGGCGTGCTAGAGAGGAGATCCAGCTTCGCTCTTTTCTCCCTGGGACCTTACAAGTGGGTGAACAGATCATTCCAACCATCATATATGAAAATTAATAGCCATGGCCCCAAAATTATATGGATGAGTTCCTGAATCAAATGAAACTTAAGATTTTGTGGCTCGAATCTCTGCCTGGGAAGGTCGATGTCTCGGCACACCTGCGGGTCCCTTACCGTGAGACTCCCAGCACCACCAGACTTTAGATGAATTTCCAGTTTCTCGTCTGACCACATAAGCAATTTCAAATCTGAACGTCTTTGACTAAGCTGACCCGAGAGAACACAATGAAACCAGTGCCTGTTACTAGACAATGGGCTTTACGCATTGCAGAGAAGAGCCTGGAGCTTGTCACAGGTCCTAGAGGAATTTTATATCAGCGAGGAGGTTAGCCGAGGGAGTCCCTTACAGCGCAACAAATTACAGGGTGTGCGGTGTCCTCATTTATCTTCCCATGTTCTACATTCAACTATGAAATCATTTCAGAGAGAAGGCGGAGAGATGAGCAAGAGAAACATACAGAGCTCACACTGCCCTCTGGTGTTTACTCGGCCGCATAGGCGGCAAACTCAAAGCCTCGCAAGAGGTGACAGCATCCAGTCTTCTGACTTCAAGTCAAATTACAGAAGCTCAGGAGGGAAACATAGTCCCTCTTTCCAGTAATTTATACTCTCTTCCTAATTCCATGTGAGCAAAACCCCCAAAATAATGGGCGGTATTTTCAAGTGTAAGAAATGTATTAGTTCTCTCCGCTCTTAGAATGGTATTGTTTTATTTTCAAAATAGGCCTTGTATGGGACATCTCTGTATCTCCCACTCAGTTTCCCTGTCACCCAAAAGTGATTTAAAAATACAGTCTATGAAAAAATCTGGGCCTTGTGGCCTTAGGCGATGTTTGAAGGAGATGAAGAGCCATGTGGTTCGAGCGATGGAATAGCCCGATTCTGGTTCACTTCACGTTATCGAGGGCCGCTCTGGGACTCTGGACCAAAACAGACATGCTGCTGCCCGGAAGACCACAGGCACCCCGTCACGATCCTATTTCTGGATCCATGGTGCTTTTTCATATCGTCAAAAGCAGCACAGAGACACGTAGTTAGTGGGAGTCAGACATCAAGTTGGTGAAAAATCTGGTTGCTCATCCCCATCTTTTCTGGTTACTTGGATCTTATGATGGTCGTTTTTGGAAGGGCCTGGGAAGGTCCCGGGTGGGTGAACCCCATTGTTCTGTGCACGGAGAGACCGTGGAAATCCCTTTCTTCTCCCTCCTGCAGACAGTTTGATCACGGCTGCAGGATTTGTACCTCCTGCAATTTATTCCATGGTGCGGAATTCACAGGCTGGGAGGACGGGGACTAACGTGGCCGCCAGCATCCACAACGGGGGCTGTCGCGCCCACGCATCGGTCTGTCAGGCCCAGCTGCAAATAGGCCGGGCTGGGGTTGGCAGCTTAGAGATAAAGAGCAGATGGAGGGGGAGCTGCTGGCGTTCTGGGTACCCTGCTAGTCTCTTCCTAGGTTGCTGGAGTCAGAACAGCAAATGTGCGTGTGACAGCAAATAGATGGATGAATGAGTGAATAGAAATAAAGAAGCCTTTCAGATTGGAGTGGAACACAGCTATGCTTTACTCGAGCAATGACTTCGTCTCTCTCTGGCGGATGGGTTCTACGTTGGGGCTGACGGGAGAATCAGGGCCTGCGCAGGGGTCCTCCGCGAATCGCCTCTCTGAGTCGCAGACCATGACCGCCTGGCCCTTCCTCCCGGTACTGCTTCCTTAGTATCTCTGCACTGTGATGGCAGGATTCGGCAGGTGGGAATTACCACCATGACTGATAACAAAGAAGGAACCCGCAAGAAAGTTCTGGAGCCCGTCTCTGACCATTTACATGTCAATCTTTACTTCAGCTCCAGAGGGGCTGCTGTTGCCGAATGTTCTCCGGCAGAGACGCAGACCTCTGCGAACCGAACACATGCTCTCCCCCATCTCCCACGCTCACTGTCTGGGGCGCTCCAAGGCCTGGGGGGTCCCAACAGACTCTAGGCTTTGGAAAATGTATCACTTTAATTAGAGAATCAGTTAATAAATTAGTTCAAGAATATGATTCCGCCTTAAAAAGGAAGGAAATCCTGACACCTGCTACAACATGATGACCCTTGAGGACACAGTGCTCGGTGAGGTGAGCCAGTCATAGAAAGACGAAGGCTGTCTGATTCCACCTCTAAGAGACCCCCAGAGTGGTCAGATTCACAGAGGCAGAAAGCAGACGGTGGCTGACGGTGCTGGAAGGAGAGGGGACGGGAAGTTAGTGCTTAAGGGGGACAGAGTTTCAGTTTGGAAAGATAAGAATGTTCTGGATGTGGACGGTGGAGACGGTCGCATGACAGTGTGAGTGTGCTTAAAGCCACTGACCTGGACACTTAGAAATGACTAAGATGGTAAATTCTATGTGAAGGTATTTTACCACAATAAAAAACAAAATTAGGGGGCGCCTGGGTGGCTCAGCTGTTAAACGTCTGCCTTCAGCTGAGGTCATGATCCCAGGGTCCTGGGATCGAGCCCTGCATTGGGCTCCCTGCTTGGCGGGAAGCCTGCTTCTCCCTCTCCCACTCCCCCTGCTTGTGTTCCCTCTCTCGCTGGCTGTCTCTGTCAAATAGATAAATAAAATCTTAAAAACAACAACAACAAAGAACCAAAATTAGGTCGTGTATTCATTCCACAAATACTTCCCGAATAACTATGCCTCTCAAGTTCTATGGCCCAGTGAGGGGACAGACAGAGGGGTCAGACAAGGTGCCTACCTCTGAAAATGCCTTACATAATCCTATGAAGATAACATGAATTTTTTGTCCCACTTTTTCTTTTCTCTAAAATTTCCCATTTGGATCTGCTTTTGTATCTGGTCTGAGAAACAGCTTAGCTCTGTAATTATGACTTGGTAGTAATAATATTAATGAAAATAAAGGCAGCACTGGGAAGTATTAATTACCCTAACTTTTAATTCTGTCATAATGAACGAGGCGGACCACGTAATTGTCAGGGTCACAGATCCTCAGTAGAGGCCCCCGTGTCTGGCACAACAGGGACTTGCTTGCTCTCCCTCAGTGGGGATGGGGCCTGGCGGGAAGAAGGGGTGGGAGGTGGGCCATAGGAGTTAGGGCGGAGGGAAGGGGGAGGCAGGGAGGGCCTGGAGTGCACAGAATGACGAGTCCAACAGCAAAATCAATAGGTGTTGTCCACCGACTATCAGTTAAGGCACAATTAAGACCTCTGGGTTTTGATTTTGAGAAGCCGGCTGGCAGTTTTGTGGAAAGTCACCAAATAAACAATAATTCTAGACAATTGTGTCCCTTACAATGATTCAGATGGGTATTTTCAAATGAGGTACAAATGAGGATGTTGCTTTGTGGTGGAGACAACGGGAGAAAAAAATAAAACCACTGGAAAGACCCAAGTAGGTGGGAAACAAAGGAACGAAACCGTCCCCACTGAGCACTCGCAGCTCGCTTCTGGAAGGTGCTTGAAAGGCACTTGGCTATTTACCAACTTACTGTGGGATAGGGGTGGGAGCAGAAGACAGTGTACTTTCGGATGATGCCGTTCAGCTTGAGAGGGGGAAGCCAGGACACGAACACCATGGAGGCCGAGGCCGCGGCTGCCTTCACTCCCGCAGGAGGACCTGGAACTAGAAGAGCCGGGCGTTTAGTCACAGAGATGCAGCTTCGACTGGGCGCTCGGGCCCACGCTGCCCAACACGACCCCCGCCCCAGCTGGGCCCGGCCCCTCTCCGCGGTCAGCTCCTCGAGGAACAGTGCTGACCCGAGAGAGGGCTCCACCGGGTCCCCTCAGAATCGGCATGTGGAAGCCCCGACCCCAGAAGCTCGGACTACGACCCTATTTGGAGAAGCGGTCTTTCGAGAGATGACCGAGCTAAATTGCGGTCGTTAGGATGGCCCTCACCGAGTAGGACTGGAGTCCTTCTGAAGAAAGGGGAACTGTGGACACAAAAACACCCAGAGAGAGAGGACAGTGTGAGGGCACAGGGAGCAGATGGCCATTGATAAGCCAAGGACAGAAGTCTGGAACAGACTCTCCCTGACAGCCCTCAGAGGGAACCAACTTGGCCCACACCTTGACTTTGGACTTTCGGCCTCCTAACCATGAGACAATGCATCTCTGTGGTTGAAGCCCCCTGTGTGTGGTACTCTGTTCCAGCAGCCCTAGGAACTGACGGTCTCTCTCACTGGTGAGCCCCACCAGTCCTGTCCTCAGGCATGTCCTCTAAGAGCCTAATTTTAGTAAGAATCCTGCTGAGTCAGGTCAGCCAGAACCTCCCCAATATTTGATCACTCTTGACACACAAGCAGAAGTCCTGTTCCATCCATTTAGTCAGAACGCCCTGCATCCCTGATGTCTCCTGTCCGTAATTTTCCGCCCAGCAACCCCACTCCTTCCCCTCCATCCCTTGGCTGTAAATTCCCACTTTCACTTGTTGTATTTGAAGGGAAGCCCAGTCTCTCTCTCTCTTACAGTGACCCCCCACTGAGGTGGTCCCCACACGTGTGCCTCACAGCAGTCCCCCTGAAGAAAGTCTCCCTTGCTGCTCTTCAACAAGTGCCACGAATAACTGTTTCTCCCACAGAACTTATACATTCAGCTCAAGTCCCTGTGTTCCCGGGAGGCATACGTCCCCCTTGCAGTCCCTCGTGATTCCCCGTCTCTGAACAGCTGGAGAATTTAGCTTCTTGTGCTGCTACAGAGTTTGGCTTTGAACAGGCTGGGGATGTATGTCTTGCCTCCTGAGTGAGAGAGGAATGCGGGCAAACTTCCACAGTCATCACGGACTACTCTTCCTTGCCCGAAACACTTGGTAATGGCATTCTTTTCGGCAGAGGGGAGGTACAGAAATACTTTAAATGAGGATAGATTTTTGCGTCAAAGATTCACAGCTCACGCAGACGCCAAACCCTCCTCTGTAAACCATCTAAGAGGCAGGACGTGGTGCTAATGGTATTAAGCATGATTTGGGAGTGAGCTTGAAGGCATTTACCCTCCCCCCCATCTTTCCGTTTTCCAGGCTGAAGAGGGAGGATGGAGTGAGGTAGGCAGGCTACAGGGAGAAGGGAGAAGAACATTAATGTTGCTACTAGATAAGCCTTGAGGATCTTGTTTTGTTCCGCATTTGTCCGACTGCCCACGTGGACGGTGGGTCCCACCTGGATAGAGGTCTTCACATTCCAACCAACATACATCCCTGTGAGCCCCTGGAGGAAGCTTTGAGTCTCTTCCTATTCCAGTAGCAACATAACTGCTCAGTAAACATTTCTGGAGTTGAATGTGTGTCTCATGATCGCCCTCTTGACTCTTCTAGGTCAAAGTGACAAAACCAGCAACCACCATGAGAGCCAACTTGGGTTGGACATCGTCACCATTTGAAAATATAAACCTCGGGACCAGTTTTTGGCGTCCTGCTGATGGCAGGGGTCTAGGAAAGGGGACACGCGTAAGCTATGACACCCGAATTACTAAGTCGTCAGGAGCAAGGCACTGCTGTCCTGAGTACGAGGGCATTTGTGCTCAGGTTTCCTACCGGTGAGGGTAACAGCCAAGACATCCACCAATCCTCAACCTGGTTCAGACCCGCAAAGGCTCCTCCTGAACACCAAGGGTAGAGTGAACATTTGCTTGACCTTTTCATCCTAATGGATGCCCCGGATTCGCCAACACTCTCCATTCCTTCTGCAAAGCAACCACCTTGCTGCCGTTCATGCCCAACACTCCCTCTGGCCAGCTTCCTTCTAGAAGCCCAAGTGCTTGGGCAGCAACCACCTGCGGGGCTGCTCAACAAGTCAGTCATGCTTGTTTTCCCCTTGTTTGTGACACTTATACTTGTCATGGTAACGCGATTTAATTCATTACATAAACCTATGAACTATGAGTGCCAAGGAAAGCTGTTTCTGTGACAATTAGTGGGACTTCTTCGGAAAAGTTTTCTCAAAGGTAAGTTAAAAAAAAGGAAGGTTTGGCTAGGTTTGGGCTAAGACCATTGAGAAAAATGATACACATGGCAAAAATCAAGACAGACAGATTTAAAAAAGAAATCAAGCGAAGAGATTGTTGGCAAATGGCAGCATGCTTTACTCCACTATCAGGGAACCTAAGCTGGAAATGGCAGATGATCCATGATGGAAACTGTCATGGAACCGATGACGTAGAGATCTCTTCATCCAAAACTTGAAGAAATGAGACCAAGTTATTTAATTAAAGAATGAATAGAGAATCAATCCTATTTGTATGTTTTAAGTTAAAATGCAATGTACCTTAAACACACCTTAAAGTACGTCTGTTGGTTACTGTAAACTTTAGTGACTTCTTGCTTTATTTCCATTAACTTCTCTTGATTATATCAGATCAAAGGGCTTTCCCTGCATTTACTGTGTAAATCCCTGACTCCTCATACACTGATGTATGATCTGTCTAGTGCAATATTCCTTGTAGGGTTATTAGAATTTTATACAACAAAATTCTATATCATGATGGTGGAAGATGTGAACCCTGCATTCCCACTGAGGGCTTCTATTCAGCTCTACCACTTAGCTCTCTGTCCTGGGCAAATACATTAACTTCTCCAACAACTTCTCCAACTTTCTCCAACCTTAGTCTTCTCATCTATGAAGCTGGAACAATAACTGTACCTATTTGTGGTTTTATTGCTAGGATTATGAGAGATAATTCATCTAAAGAATGTATATGGAGTTTTGCACACAGCAGGCACCAAATAAATTCTAGCTATCATTTGTAAGGACAATCTTCATTTCTTTACATTGCACACCACTAAAGGATCCTAGCCTTTACCTTGTGACCCAGTGTTGAACTATAAACACCAGATGCTGAGAGTTGCAGAAAACAGATGGTGTAGGATGGTCTGTCTGGGACATACTTCTTACAACATTCTTAGTCATCAAGTTACATTCTGTTAATCTGCTTTTTTTTTTTTTTAATGGAAGTACAAGCAAGTTTAGATAATTTTCACGAATTCCTAGCCCTTGTTGAGTGGATTTCTGGCTTCAGATCTAATTGACTGAAGTAAAGAATGCGGCTCCAGAGAACCAGCTCTCCCATGTTCTTTCAATTTGCCTACACCTCCGTACGGCATTTCAGAAGCTCTTACAGCTCGCACAGCCACTTGCCACTGAGATCTCCCCTCAGATTCACAGGTGCCTTAGACCTACCATGTCCCAAACTGAGATCACCGTCTTCCCTTCCAAACCTCCCCCCTCCTGTACCTGTTGTAGGAAACTGCACAGCTATGTTCGTGGTTGCAAAAGCCAGAACCTAGAATTCTCTCCCCTTGGCACCACCCCAGAGGATGTGTAAGGTTAGTGAGCCCTTTAGACCTCCACGTGGACATGGTTAGTAGTTGGCCTCTTCCTCTGGCTTAGTGTTCTGCAATATCAGACCACTTTTTAGATCTCTGGAAGTGGCATGCTTGTCCCACCCCAGGACCTTGACACAGGATGGTCTAGGGGCTTAGCTTCCTTCTGTTTAGAATCTTTTCCTACTCTCTTTCTTTTCCTTGACAACTCTCATGCATCTGTCAGGTTCTACTAAATATTACTTCCTTGAGAAAACCTTCTCTGACCACTAGCCTAGATTAAGTCAGGGCTCCCAAGTTCTCTCTTAAGTACCTTCTTTTTGGGGCACATGTCAGGATCCACTCAAGTATCTGTCTCCTCCAGCAGCCTACAAGCCCCACCAGGCTCACTCTGTTCTCTACTGTATCTCCAGTGCCTGAGGCAGTATCTGGAACATTCTAAGATTTTCTAAGTGAATAGAAAAATGATTTCATCAGCTGTAATGTGGTAGGAAGAATTTTAAGATGGTGCCGAAGATTCTCTTCCTCTGATGTACGTGCCTGTGTAATTCCTTCCTGTTGAACGTGGGTGGTAACTGTCACTGTGATGGATGGATTATTCCCATGATCAGGTTATGTTATGTGACAGAGGTGAAGGGATTTTGCATATATAATTAATGTCCTAATCAGCTGACTTTAAGTTAACCAAGAGGAGAGTATTCTGGGTGGGCCTGACCTAATCAGAGGAGCCCCTTATAAGAGGGGTCTAGAGGTCAGAGATGGAAGAATTCAGAGAGATTTGAAGCAGTAGAGACACCCTCCCATTAGTCTTGAAGAAGTAAACTGTCCTGCTGGGGAGGGGCTATGTGACAGGGAAGGGCAGGTGGCCTCTGGGCGCCAAGGAGACCGTGCCAGTCCTACACATACAAGGAACCCAACCCTGCCAACAACCAGTGAGCTTGGGAGAGGACCTGACCTTGGATGAGCCCACATCCCCAGCCAACACTTGGATTTCAGCCTGTGAGATCCCGAGCAAGGGACCCAGCTGACCTGTCCCCGCACCCCTAACCCATGGAAATGGTGAGATAACAAATTTTTGTTATTTTAAGATGCTAAGTTGGAGGTGATCTGTTATACAGCATAAAAAGTGAGTCTGTACAGTTAAGGCTTCTAATGATGTATCTTAATGTAAAACATCAACGTCAGTGCTTTGGAAAAACTATTGCTCTGGTTTGAAGTGTAAGTCTGTCTACGTACACAGATGCTTCAGCCAACTCCATTATTGCGGTGGTCACGTCTCTGGTCTCGGCAATCAGGCACAGACAGGGGTGTGTGTGTGTGTTATGGGTGGTGTGTGTGTGTGTGTGTGTGTGTGTGTGTGTGCATGCGAGCTGGTGCGTGTGTGATCCGCCGTGGTCGCTGGACACCCCCAAGCCCAACGTGGCCCTGAGCCATGCGCAGACCACGTGGTGCTGGAGGGAACGCTCCACAACGGCCATCACGGTCAAGCCATGCACACGTCTCTTTTCTGTTCCCATTTCCACAAGATCCCGATATTCCTGGCCTTTGCTCTTATAAGAGTGGTATTTTCTAAACATTCTTTAAAGGAGACAAGTCCTTTAACTGTGGCATCCTGTGGGGAGCCAATACACAGGCGCAGGGGGATGTGGGGTGGCTCTTCTTGAACTACAGCGGGGGATGTGGAGCCCCCCACGGGGCACCTCTGCGGCCCCGCCTGAGCGTCACCTCAGTGCAGGGAGCTCTGAAATCCGCAGGGGGCAAGGCCTCCGGGGACACCCTGGTCTGTTGTGTTGTTGGTGCACCTGCGACCACACAGAGCCCGGCACTGCCATGTACGCAGCACCTGTCGACGCAGGGGTGGCACTCCGAGTGGGTAGGCAAGTAGACTCACAGAGCCCATTGCTTTCAAGGTGCACTGAGGTGTGGTCACACCATCCCCTTCAAGAGAATGTGTGGCTCAGGATCTGGGGGCCCCAAAGATTCAGAGACAGCCTGATGTCTGTTTACTCCTCGCTCACTCTGAGCTCTGTTTCCAGATGCGCCCGTCCCCGCCCCACCGCAAAGAGAGTGTGACTCATGGGGCGGGGGGAACAGATCCCCTGTTGCACCTCTCGCTGGCCTTCTTCCCATATAGAATGATTTACAGAGTCATGTGCCTTAGTAGTGTACTCAGCAAATATTTGAACTTAAACACAACCATCTCTATTTATACATATACAGTGTTTACTTTTGCAGAAAAGGATTGGGGCTCTAACTACCTTATGCCTGCAGGATACAAATGACAATTGGAAAGTTAATAGATTGTGTTCTGTTTGTGTTCTCTTTCCCCACGGCTTTGCTCAGATTATAGTCTCAGCAAATAAAACGGTATTAGGATTTCACAAACCCTTTAGAATTCAGATTTAGCTGGTCTTGTGTTCAAAAAAACAGAAAACCAAATCAGCAAGTAATCTTTTGCTTTCTTGCAGAAGGATAAAGGTATTGAGCAGTCCTAGGGAGAGAATCTGAAGCCTGAACAACTCTCAGGGAGCCCGAGAATACGTCCACAGACCCGAGACGATGTCTCTGGGCCCAAGAGTACGTTTATGGACCCAAGAGTATGTCCACAGATTTCAGAATCTGTCTCCTGGACCAAGAATCTTTACAGAGGCCGAGAAACTTCTTAAGGCACAGGCAACTTGTTCTCTGAGCAAACATTTCAATTGCAAATTATCCTTGGCAGATGTAAACTTTTTAAAAATGTTTTGATTTTTTTTAATAATAATATTTTTTTATTATATCATGTTAGTCACCATACAGTACATCCCTGGTATTTGATGTAAAGTTCCATGATTCATTAGTTGCGTATAACACCCAGTGCACCAGGCAATACGTGCCCTCCTTACTTTTAATTTTTGATTCGATTTATCTTATCTATTTTTAGTTACTATTTTATCCTATTTTTGTACGTTTTATTAGCAAGTGCTACATTTTTCCTTCTTAGTATGATCAGTGACCTAACAACACAACTTAAACTCTAGGTTTCCTGACACTGGGGGTTTAGGGACCTCGTTTAAGAAGTGCGTGGGGTACAGAGGACCAAACTCAATGCTTGGTGCCAATGCATTAATATTTCTTTCCCCAAGAGAATATCAAAAAACACTGAAACTTCACTCTGTACCTGGATTAGTGTTTTACTGAGGCAGAACTTAATGAATGTTGGCAATCATTATTTTACTCGAATTTTGTCCATAACCTCACATCATTCAATTGAATCTGGCAGGTTAATCCAAACTTTCTGAACTGTAAGATTTTGTAGCAGAAGTTTAAACAGGATCTATATTCTCAATTTGACTAAGCATTCCTTCTATGATAGCCTTTCCCTTCTTTCAATTAGACACAAAATTGCATCCAGTTCTATAAACTGCTCAAATGCCTATTTACAGAAGCTTTGTAAACAGCTAAGGAAACAGTCAAAGAAACTAAGAGGCAGCCCACGGAAGGGGAGAAGATATTTGCAAATGACACTACAGATAAAAGATTAGTATCCATGATCTACAAAGAACTTCTCAAACTCAATACAGGGGAAACAAATAATCAAATCAAAAAATGGGCAGAAGATATGAACAGACACTTTTCCAATGAAGACATACAAATGGCTAACAGACACATGAAAAAATGTTCAAAATCATTAGCCATCAGGGAAATTCAAATCAAAACCACATTGAGATACCACCCTATGCCAGTTAGAATGGCAAAAATTGACAAGGCAGGAAACAAGAAATGTTGGAGAGGATGTGGAGAAAGGGGATCCCTCCTACATTGTTGGTGGGAATGCAAGTTGGTACAGCCACTTTGGAAAACAGTGTGGAGGTCCCTCAAAAAGTTAAAAATAGAGCTACCCTATGATCCAGCCATTGCACTACTGGGTATTTACCCCAAAGATACAGACGTAGTGAAGAGAAAGGCCATATGCACCCCAATGTTCATAGCAGCATTGTCCACAACAGCTAAATTGTGGAAGGAGCTGAGATGCCCTTCAACAGATGACTGGATTAAGATGTGGTCCATATACACAATGGAATATTACTCAGCCATCAAAAAGAACGATTTCACAACATTTGCAGCAACATGGATGGCACTGGGGGAGATTATGCTAAGTGAAATAAGTCAAGCAGAGCAAGACAATTATCTTATGGTTTCATTCATTTATGGAACATAAGAAGTAGGAAGATTGGTAGGAGAAGAAAGGGGGGGTAAACAGAAGGGGGAATGAACCATGAGAGACTGTGGACTCCGAAAAACAAACTGAGGGCTTCAGAGGGGAGGAGGGTGGGGGACTGGGATAGGCCAGTGATGAGTATTAAGGAGGGCACATATTGCATGGTGCACTGGGTGTTATACGCAAGTAATGAATCATGGAACTTTACATCAAAATCTAGGGAAGTACTGTATGGTGACTAACATAATATAATAAAAAATTATTATAAAAAATGCCTATTTACATTAGGTATTGAGTTTATAAGGTGGCTGGCACAATTCTTCACCGTCTCCAAATAGTGAATTTTTCGTGTATATCTGGGACACAAGATCATTGTGATACCAGTTTTTCTCTACTTCTTCCTAATCTCTGTTCTGCTTGTTTTTGAAAAAGCTGATGATTTATCCCAAGTCAATACTGACACTGGGTTCGGCATCACTCTTTGTGACGCACACCAGCCCACGTGGGATTCTTCACCTCCTTCCTGCGGGAACTGCTAGACCCAAGGCAGCGTCTTTCACCGTCATGGCGTCTCCAAACACCCTTGGCATTGGATGCAAAAGCAAAGAATAATTGATTGACAAATTAGATTTTAGGTCTCAGGGTCAAGCTTTGAGCAAGAACCCCATGATTCCTAAAAGTGGAGATTAAAAATTGATCCAAAATCACCAGTCAATAAGCTGTGGGGAGCCTTCCCTTCTTAATGGATTTCTGTACATTCTTCTGAAAAATGCAGGTGTCAAAATTTATGTTGCTGATCAATTTGCTCTTTAAATAATGATTCCAGTGACATTTGTGTTATTGCTCAGCAATGCAAAAGAATGTGCCACCTCCACTCTGAAGGAGTGGGGATCAAATAATCAAATATGTAGTGTCAGTAACCAACCCACTACTTGTCAAGCTGGCTGTTTGCACACATCACTTGACTCTTTAAATCTTAACCCTGTGCAGTCCGATCATGATGGCAGTTTGGTACATGAGTTCAGTTCAGAGGTTAGGTAAGTAAGGCGCCCAAAGACCCTTGGGCAGCAAGGGACAGAGCCAGCATCTAGACACGGCTTTTTGTCTACTGCATTTTTAAAAACTAAGTTATAACCACATTCACTTAGGACATAGCTTTGTAGAGCACTCCATTAATGTGTGACTTTCTAACGGCATTTCATTTTGCCCTAAGATTTCCCTAAATAATCCAATTTCTTCGAGTGGAGTTGGGTGATAATGCACATTACGGGGAAGAATTACCCGTGTGTTCTGGACAAGCTAACGCTAATGAGGCTAATTTGTGTGCACCCCAGTGAAGCAAGAAGGGCTACAGAGACGGTGAGAATAGCGTGGGAGTAGACGGATGGGACAGGTTGGGGGTGTAAGGCTGGGCCTGCAGAGGTGAGGGCTGAGAGTAGACGGGAGACGGTATGCTCTGGGGGTCAGAGAAGCTTTGTTAGGGGACAGAAAGGCTGCAGAAAGAGTCTCTCCAGGCCTCGGAGCCCAAGTCCCCAGCTTTGCTCCCACTGGACGGACCAGTGTGTCTGATATGCCACATAGAGTTGGAGATTGCAGAAGCATCGATCGCGCCAACGGGAGGTCTAAGAATGGCTAACACCTCCCCCACTGCGCTCTGCCCAGCTTCCTGGAAAGAAGACAATAAAGCCAAAATCTGTGCAGAATTTTGGGGCACTGGTATCTCATCCCCTCCTAACTCTGGGACAGTTCTGTGCCCTGATTGGGAGAGTCCCACGTGGGTATCATTTGACATTATTTGCTCCTTCCTTTCTTAAGGTGGAGAGGGTTTGTCTCCCTATTGTTATATTTATCAGAACTTTACTTTTTAAACAGTCTCAGATATGGCACCTCAGAGTTTCCCTTAAAATAATACAAAAACAAAAACAAAAAACCCCAAACCCCAAAACCAGTTGCCGTACAGGTTTTGCAGGTTTGGGAAAGAGTCACGCAACCAAGTCTACATTGTGCGGAACAGCAAGAATTAATGGCCTGAGCCAAAGAGAGCCGTAATTTAAAATTTTACTAAATCACTATGAATTCCTCTAAGAAATTAAAAAAAAATCAATATGAAGCTTTCAAACTACAGACGTATTCCAAAGTGATTCTAAAGCTGGCGTGGAATAATCTGACGTAGACCGTGATGTCATCTTCCCACGGAAGGAGGGACTCATCTGAGCCTACGCTAACAGCTGACGAGTCATGGAGATTACCCTGATGGGGTACAAAACAGGAATTACATGTTTTACGGCTCTGCGACAAAGGCATTTTTGTTTAAATAATCCTCGGCCAAAAATTTTTAAAAAGAAGAAAAATTCTAGGGGAGAGAAACGATGGACACGTTCAGCAAAGGCGACCCAGGAAGTCGATGGTCTGAACGGCGCTGGAATATTTTGGGAGGGCAGCAGGTGGTTGGCCCGGAGCAGAGCCAAGGACAGGCCGATGGAGGAACCTCGGGCTCTGGGACCCACCCTCCCAACACTAGCTTCTGCCCTGGGTGCTGTCGCTCTGGGGCGTCCCCCCACATGCCCCCTCTCTCACCATCCTCTTTGGTCCGGGTGAAGATCTGCTCACTTCTGACGCCGTCGCCGGCGCGGGTAAAGGCCAGCACCTGGATACTGTAGTTGGTGTACTTCTCCAGGCCATCCAGCTCCAGGGAAGGCTGCGTCGTGGTGACGTTTTTAATCTCGCCCAGCTCTGGAGGACAAGAGAACAGGACCTGGTGACTGGCTGGGGGTGCACCGGGCTCTCTGTCCAGCCCCGGGGCTCGCCCTCCAGCCACCACACCCTGAAATCGCTCCAAGGGGCTGTGCATGGCCTCATCCCCACGAACTGCCCCAGAACACAGGGGTCCCAACGTCGTTCTGGAAAGCAGAGTGATTCACTCCACGTTAAGTGTTAGAACCCAGCGCCGACCTCCAGGGCCCAACGTCCCCCAGCTGCCAATCAAGCGTGCCCCCCACACTCGACCCAGGGAGCTCGGGACTGCACGTCGCTCCCTCTGTGGGTGCATTTCTAATTGCTCATCAAGAAACTTCTGCAAGTCGAGTTTTGTTTTTTGTTTAAAAAGCAAACAAGCTCTACTCTGATGTGCATGTGTTTTCAAGCGCCTAACTTCTCAGGGATCTGAACTGAGATGAGGCGGCTCAGCTAACAGTTCCTCTTACCTGGCGTGACCCCCCCGCCAGCCTCCCTACTGAAGTGACACGCTGATGTGTCAGAAACGCGGCGTTCGCTAAAAACGCTTCACTTTCCGGAGTGGGATCAGCTCACCATGTTCGAAGGTGGAGTTTATGCTCGCCCATCTTAGGCGTATCAGACAAGGCAATTTGAGAAAACTTACAGCGAGGTGTTAAAGACCTCCATGGGTGTTCTGGATTTTGAAATGAGCCACCCACAGAGCAGCAGGAGAGAGAGGGCTGAGGACCGCTCACCCCCAGACACGACCATCCTAGGCGTGCTGGCGCTGCCTGCGGGCCTGTGTGCCCAGTAACTAAGAGGATGGGGGCAGGGAGCAGGCCCAGGAGGGATTCCTGGTTGGGTGGCTGGCTATCGGGAAGGCCACCTGTGCATACAGTCAGCAAGCTGTGGGGCTGTCAGCCTCTCCCCCTCTTGCCTCGGCGAAGACAACCTCCAGCCCCTGCATGCTCACTTAAGGGTCAGCTTCGTTCTGGGTTCACATGCTAACTCATTTAACTCACCAACCCTGTGATCTCCACGACCCATTCATGTTACAGGTAGGGAAAGTGAGGCAGGGGGAGGGTCAGTTCCTTGCCTAAGGTCGCGGTGCCTAGCACAGTGGCCGAGAGCACAGTGGCCATGGAGCCACAGTGCGTGGCCTCATGTCCACAGACCACGGTCTCAGCGCCCTGTTGTGGTCGCTCGGTGAAAATGTCACGTTGGCCAGATTAAAGGAGCTTTCTCTTCCTGCCCTCTGTCTTTCTGTCCTCCTGTCCTTCGGGCATATCACACAGAAGGCCACCTGTTAATTAACAGCCACCTATTTTGTGATGGTGACGACTCTAGAATGTCTTTTTGGTTTCTGTCAGGCCGGACATAGGAGGGAAGCTGAACCTCAGACAGAGCCTGGAGCGGCCCAGGCTTGCGATGCATGGGAGGGACGGTGGGTCACAGACACTGCTGCAGACCTGAGCGTGAGCCCGAGGCCCGTCACCACCTTGTGCAGATCGTGGGCCAGTCCTGCAGCCGGATGCTGTGCCGGGGGAAAGGGGCAAGGAAGGCGGTCCCCAGAAGGTGCCTTTGGCCTGGGGTCTTCTGGGGAGGCCAGCAGGGTGAAGACTACTTGGGGCCACAATTTGGACGCCTCTGCAGGTGGTTTATGAAAGTGAAAAGATGTTCACTCATACGTGGGGTCGTCGCACATTCAGAGAGTGGACAGCCATTAGGCCTGATGAGTTAGGAAGCCTCCCCTCGGAAGGGAGGGTCCACCGGTGACCACCAGAGCTCTCTGTATTATATTATCCGCTTACGATGTTCATTTTCCTGAACAGATCTAATATGGGTGGACTGGATTAGGAAAGAAAAACTCAAATGCTAATGGGAAAAAATGTAAGTATAGATCTCATCGAGATCTTTCCAGATTTAGGGACTTCCACGCTGTGCCAAAGATCTCTCTCTCTCTCTCTCTCTCTCTTTCTCACCCCCCTCCCCAGGGAAAGTGGGGTTCCATAGGGCTGCACACCAGCTGCTAGTTAAGAGACCTTGTCTACATCATTTGACCTCTGGGGACTTTGGGTTTTTGCATTTGTTTTGAAATTTTTATCTTTAAGAAGGGCCCCCGGGTCTCTCGCTGCTGGAGGGAGCGGACTGCAGTCTTCTGCTGCGGGAGAAGGTGATGCTGATGCGTCCGGGTAGTTCCTGGTATGACACCGTGATGGGGAGGACATGGCTGCAAGGGACAAGGCGAAGTGGACCATCCCCATCTTTTTAAAGAAAGCAACGATTAAAGCAGAATTCCATCTACTCAGGAAGCACAGTACGGATTCGAACCAGCACTTGGATGTTTACTCGTCTTGGGGTTCATATTGCTTTGATGAGCTGATTTATTCATGAACCAAGAAAGTGACTGCAGTCAAAACCCCCATTCAAGATTACCTCCCCCCCCGAGGTTCCTAACACGGTCCGGGCGGCACACTGGGCGTCTTCCTGACTGGCCGATACTTGATGCTCAGCAGATACGGAGAAAGTAGGAAAGAAAATGATGACAAAGAGCCCAATCAAAATGGCACGCTTCATTTGCCATTCTTTCGAGCTTTTGTTCTTTTTTTATGGTTTCAGCAGGATTTCTATCATCAACCTTCTACAGCCTCCATGGGGTTATTAAAAAAAACCCAGGAACTAAAGAATAATGTTCAGTTGAAATCATGAATAAAATAATATGAAATGAATATATAAAATAAATTTAGATGTATTATTTCTACCATAAACATTTTTAACTTTCTGTTTTAAAACAAATTGTTTTATGTATTCATACCCTCCCTCCTTCTCAAAGCGTCTAAGGCAAAACACAGGGGTGGAAATGGCATTTCTAAAGCACCGCCAACTGCGGCCCCACCGAAGCGAACATCCGCTCGGCACTAAAAGCCGCCTCGCTCCAGAAGCACCGAGTTGTCTTGGGGAAACACAGGAGAAATGACAAAGGGCTCAGATGCAGACGGAGATGGGACTTCAAAGTGTACAATTTTTCCAGCAATTGCAGATGAATGGCCTTGTCAAGTCTTGAAAAGTATCGAGCTTTAAGATTCTGATAAAATACTGAGAAATCGCACCAACATACCGTATGCTTAGTCTCCTCTACCAGACACGTTCCCCACCTTCATCTGACCTTGTTAAGAACAAAACGCTTTCTTGTGTATGGATTTGAGGCAACTGCTAATCACAGTGGTAGTGACAATCTGTGTCCCCCCGCCTGTGAATGTGTGTCTGTGTGAGAGCACGTATGTGTGAGTGTTGTGTGTGAGTCTGTGTGTGTCTGTGAGTGTGTACCTGGGAGCGTGAGTGCATGTGTCTGTGGGGGTTGTGTGTCAGTCTGTGTGAGTGTGTGTGTGAGTGTGAGAGAGTGTGTGCGGTGCTTTCTCAGGGTTCGTGGGTCCAGTCCTTTACACAGTCACGTTTTCCGTCTGTGGGAACCTCGGGGCGGCAGCCTGAGGAATTTCTGGGGAAGCATCCGGTAATCCGTGGGATCACCTGCTAGTTCAGACATGTCCCTTCTTGCAAGTAGCAGGTGAGGAGCGCGCTCCTAGCACATTTAGGTCTCTGAGGGCTTCCGTCTCATCTTCGGAGATGAGCCGTGGAACGCCCGCCTTAGACCTTACGCACACCGCTTTGATCGTAATACACTGAGCAAAAGCATCTGTAGGAACTGTACGCATTCCCAAGCAGTCTTTATTTAAAGACTTGCACGGTTTTGAATATTCGGGTTTTGGAAGCTTTGGAAGCGTCGAGTCAAAAGAACCGTATTGACCACGTTACCTTGGTGGAGCTAAGGTGTTAACGGGCGGGATTGGCAAACGTGAGCCACGTGTGAGAATGTGGATGAAGTGGGGGAGGGGCCACCACGGATGCTGGAGGTATTTCCAGCAGGAACAAGGACAGAACGATCCAGTGCCCCACGGCGTCTAGGTGAGTATGCTCGAGTACTTAGTCCTGCCTCATTCGGGACGCGGAGGAGAAGCCACGACAAGTAAGCACACAGTGACAGGGTACCGCGTCGTGTCAACCACATGGTGCTTTTCCCAACTGTCACTGACCTACACTTTACGTCTACGGGATTTGTAAAAGCTCTTCGGAGGCCCGAGAGGGGAGAGTTGTTCCAGAATCATCCATGCAGGTCTGCCCCTGTCTGGGGCTGGCTGCGCAGGATCGGGCTGTGGTTCTATGTTCCCTAGATTCTCCCTCCGTCCCTGGTCTGGAACATCCAAGAGGGCAGGTGCTGCCTCCGCTGTGTCGAGCATGAGCCCGGCACGGAGCTGATGCTGCGCGAACGTGTCTGCCTCGGGTAAGCAGGTGAATCTCTACAGAAAGGCTCTAGGGCCGGGTGCTGTGTGAGGCGCTGTACTCAACAGCAGGAGGAACCGGGTCTGGTCCTCAGCCCTGAGAAGCCGGTCCGATTAGACATCAATAACTAAGCCTCCAAAAGCTGCTCTTTCCTTAGCAAATTAAGCTTAGTTATTTAAGCATCTTCCTGCCTTTATTCTGGCGCCAGTACTGGAGCCCCTTGCAGCCTCCCGGCCCCGTGTGTTCTGTTTACGGGGGCGGGGACAGCCACCTGCTTGGCAGAGCAGACCCACGTGCTCGAACGGGGGTGGGACGATCTGGGGGTGCTGGCTCAGAGGTGAGCCTGCACTAGGAGTCCCCGCGCAGTCAGAGGGGGTGAAAGAAGCCCCAGGCAAGAGCAGAGGCACTGTCCCGGGGGCAGGGGTGCAGAAGACAGCTGGGAGGAGAGAAGGGGAGGGTGCGGGTGTGGGCCACACGGGCCTTGCGATGCAGGCAGTGAGCAGAGCTTAGCAGCTCCTCTGTGAAGGCTGCAGGGCGGGTCTGCGCCGATCCTGCTCGTGGAGCGGGGCTCCGTCTAGTTCAGGAGCACCGACCCCAGGAAAGCACCACCACACTGAGACGTATTCTCCCCAAGAAACTTCCGGCCCCAATCTCGGCGCTACCTCCGCAGGTCACACTCTCATTCAGTCTTGGCCAAACACACAGAAGGATTTTGTCCTATGCCTTGAAAGAAACAAACACACACAGAAACAAGACGAATGAAGAGAAACAGGAGGAGGGGAAGGAGGAGAAAAATAAAACAGAAGGAGACAAAATGGAGGGTTCTGGATGGAATGGCTCCGAGAGGAGTAGCAATATTCCTGGCAAGTTGTTCCACTATTCCCCCTGAACCCTCTCGTGGGTCAACTGCAGGGACTCAGGAAGGTTCCCTGCAGAGTTTTATCAGGAAGTTGGAAGAGGTCAACCTTTAGGATACACATCACATAGAACTTTCTAGAATCAGATCGACATCTTGGTGCTGGCTGCAGAGGCTCGACATAGCTGCTCACCTAGGAAAGCACAACCATGCCTACACCCCCAAGTGCCAACCCTCGATGCCTCAAATTGCGTTTTGAGGATACACGATGTTTCAGGCAGCTCTACGCACCTGTGAGAACGCAAGATGAGAGGTCAGAACAGCACGACACGGGGAGAGTGGACAGTGTCCATTGATAAAGATGCACCCTCCATACCCTGAAATCCACGTTAGGAGCGGGGATCTGGTAATCCCATCGCGTTCCCTCTGGGGCAAACTCACAGCCCTAGTTTTCATCCTCTTACCTCCGTCCATCAGGTTGGCCCAGTAAATGACTCTGAACCCCTGGAGAATTCCATTCAAGGCTTCCTTGGAAAGTGTGGACCAGGATATTGATATGCTTTCTGGTGATGTTGCTATGGCTTGGACATTTTCAGGGGGGTAACTGGGCACTGAAATTAAATAATTAGAATCTGTAATAACTGTGGGTGGCTTAAGTGGCAAAGCAACCCGAATAAGCAACATTAGCTTAACATTTCAATATGCAAGCAAAGGAAAAAAATCACAATCCACAAAATTAAGGGAGGAAAATGAATACCATGTCCCTATTCAGATAGTGTAACTCCTTAAATAATGTGAGTTTATGTGTAAGTCCTAACAGACTGCCGCAGTCTCTCTTTCCAGCTTAACTGCTTCACGTGAAAGGAGGTTGTCCCAGGACTGAGGAGCAGAGAACACTTCTGATCTTACTGCAAGAGTAAAAAGCCATTACTTCTCTGGTTTATTTCCCTATCTTGTGACTGTGTGAAGTTGCTTTTGCTTTATACGGCCCATGTCCTCCGCATGTTGTTGTATCTGGCATATAAATGGGAAGCCTAGCTGTTGAAAGGTGCTGAAAAGCAGACATTACATACCGCCCCCTCCCTGATCAGGCCCCACTTGCAAAACTGTAACATTGTGTCAGAGGAAAGAGAGTAAATGGACTGAGATGGGGGCTGTTGAAATGCTTTTCACATCGCGTTTATGCAGACCTTAAATGCCCGGGAGAAGGGACAAAATAGCAACAGAACCACACACATCACTGAAAAATGAGCATTGAGGTGAAAACCAAAAAGCATATGTAATCGTGATTGCAAAGGTCATGACGTTGGACAGAAAATCCTGGTCTTTGGGTTTCTGGTTTTCTAAGACTTCTCTCCCTATAGAAATGGTCCGAAATTATGGACGCAATTCACCGTGTGCTCCTCAAACCTATGATCACGTGGCTAACTGCACAAGAGGTCACCGCGGTGCAAATTTGGTGCCTTAAAATCTACACTTAGTGCTACAATGAAGCCCGTATCTTATCTCTGCCCCTAATGTGGGGTCTCTGGACACAGAGCTCTCTGCTTTTCAAGCACTCCTGGAACAGCCATGGGAGAAGGGGAATTAACTCTTTGTGGCCACTAGGGGGCGCTCGGTCACCGTGAGATTTGCTCCAGGAAGCCTGCTCGTTCCTTGCTCTTGATCCAAAGTGCTTGGTAATAGAAAGCAAACATAAAAAGAAAGAAGAAAGGAAGGAAGGAAGGAAGGAATAAGGGAGGGAGGGAGGGAGGAAGGAAGGGAGGAAAAGAAAGGAAGGAAGGAAGGAAGGAAGGAAGGAAGGAAGGAAGGTCCTCCTTAACACTGATTTGAAAGAAACTCTTAGGAATCAATTTCTACATTCTGGTCAGGTTTCTGGAGTCCTACGGAGAACCTTGGATGCACTCCGGAAAAGTCCAATTCTCATGCTTGGAATGAATGAGATGCGGAGAGGGAAGGGATTTGGGCTTTGCAATCAAGCTCTGTCAAGGACGGGACCCAATACGTGCAGCTTGTGAGCGGAGGGAGGCAGACTTCCCTGGAGCCCCCAGAACCCCAGGCCTGGCACCTTTGTCACTGCAGAGCCAGCAGGGGCCGGGCTGTGGGGGGCAGAGTGGCGAGCAGAGCAAACCCTTGAGGAAGGAAAGGCGCGAGAGGGGCTGCCAGAACCTACCGTCCTCGAGGGTGGTGGTGATGATTTCCTGAGAAGAAGGTCCCGTGCCGGCCCGGTTGCAGGCCTGCACCACCAGGCCGTACTGGGTGAACTTATTGAGGTTGTCCAGGGTGTAAATCTCACTGTCCCCAGTGGTGTCAATACTGATAATGTTGAATTGGAAGTTGCCCCCGGTGCTGTACTCGCGGTAACCTATTTGGTAGCCACGGATAATCCCATTTTGCAAATGTTTCTTGGGAGCCTAAAGAGGAAAAGAAAAGAAGACACTAAGGAAGGCTGGAGGAACTACAGGAGGGAAGCCAGCACCCACCCCCTCTTAGGGAAGCAGAGTAAGGTCTGAAGGTCACGGTAATAATAGCAGCAGGTGTGCTGGTGGGAGAGGAGTCAGGGGTGTACCGGCGAGCCCAGGCGCAGCCTGCTCTTGGCCGGGTGCTCCTTCTCTGGAAGTCGGAGACACCGAGTGTGTTAGTGGCACCGACCATCACACAGGGACACTGGTCTTCACACCTTCACCCGGCAGAATCTGCAGGAGCTAGAGCTGCTCTGCCAGCTTGTTCGAGGCACTGGGGAGCAGGAATGATTTTCTATAACAAGGTCCCTGCCCTCGTGGAGGTTACAATCCCATGGAATGTTCCAGAATAAAGGTGTTTCCGGTTGGCAGCTCCAGGTGAAAGGAGTCCCCCACCGACATGAAGTCACAAATCATTTTGGAATCATTTCATGGAGATTTAAACTGGGCAGGGGTGAGGCTGTAGTTAGCTACTCTCTGCTAATGACAGAGGGTCTGCCGAGTCGCAGACAGAACACTTTAGCCAATACCGTGGGTTTTTAAAAGAAACCAAACTCTTTTCAAGTATGTTATGAGAACAACACAGCAAATGCCCTGAAGTAATAAAAGTTTTGTAGAATTTCAGGCAGTCAAGAGATATGTGTCTGTGCAAATGTGTATGTATGAGTGTGTTGTCTGTGTGTGCATGTGTGTGAGTACACGTGTGTACGTACGTGTGTGTGTCTGTATTCCACTACAAACCATGGATTTAAGTTACCCAAGACCATGAAAGTCTTTCTCTGTCCCCAAAGCGCTGGCAGTCCAGTTGGAGAGAGCGAGTAAACACTTAGGAAACCAGAGAGAACCTCAGGTGTCTAAGCATCCGGCACTGGACAGCGAGGCCAGTGGGCATCCAGCACGTGGCAAACTCAGACTGGTTGGAAGAGGCCAGCCCCGGCAGGCGTGGAAAGATGGCCTGGGTCTGGGACTGGGGCAGGGACAAGGTGGCACGTGGTACCTGCAGAAAGCAGCTGGGGGAGGCAGAGTGGCTGGAGCGAAGTGGGGGGTGGTCAGCACACAGCCGTGAGGAAAGGGGGCAGGTGAACAGAGAGGGTGGGGCCACCAGGTGGGCAAATTGCCAGCCCATGGAGTCTGCACAGGAAGAAGGCAGAACGAGGCTTCGAGCAGCACTAATGCATTTCAGCAAATATTTAAGAATTGTCTGATATGCCCCCTCCCAGTGGGATTAGATGGCAGTAAAATCACATTTTGTAAAAGCAAATTTCCTCATTTCCTCCTCAGATCCTAAGTCAGGATCACAGTGTGCTGGTTATGGCGTCAGGTCAAGAAGCAAGTGAAGGGGGTAGAGGCAAATGCCCATCAGAAAATGTTTACATAGAGCGGCAACCAATTTAGCTAAACCTTCCCAAAGCAGGGGCATCTGCCTGCTGACTTTTAGCTCCTTGGGTTTGTGATCTGGTTGCGCAGGTAGGGTGGGGTCTTCTTATCTTCCCTCGCATAGATGAAAGTACATTCTAACTAGCTTAATTTATGATGGGCATTTTTAAAAGATTTTATTTATTTGAGAGAGAGCATGAGACAGAGAGAGCAGGGGTGGTGGGGAGGGGCAGAGGGAGAAGCAGACTCCCCGCTGAGCAGGGATCCCAATGTGGGACCCGATCTCAGGACCCTGGGACTATGACCTGAGCCAAAGGCAGATGCTTAACTGACCGAGCCACCCAGGGGCCCCATGATAGATATTTTTAATCAAAGAAACATTTAACAAATCACACGAAGAGAAAGTATTGTTTTCACGCACAAAAACAAGTCAAACTAACTATGTCAGGGAAAGTTTATGTTTTATTATTATTTGTAGGCTGGATCGTCAGATTTCCACTTAGGGATGTGTTTGCATTAAAGAAATCCTTGAGAATATATCGAAAACTCCGATCTCTTTTTAAAAGTCCATAGACAGAGGAATTCTGTACCTTCAGTGTAGGAAATTTTAGGGAATGTGGTACAAGTTCCAAAGGGCTTTGAAAGTGACCCTGGAGACTTTCTCTGAGTTGAATGGATAAGACGGCGGGGACAGGGCATGTGGATGAGTGTGGCAATGGCCTTCGCGTCATCCCAAGATAAGTTAGTGCATAATATCCTTTACTTTAAAATATGTTTTGTCGGGTGCCTGGGTGGCTCAGTCAGTTAAGGGTCTGCCTTCTGCTCAGGTCATGATCTCAGGGTTCTGGGATCGAGCCCCGCATTGGGCTCCCCGCCTGGCGGAGAGCCTTCTTCTCCCTCTCCCTCTGACCCTCCCCCCTGCTCGTGCTCTCTCTCTCTCAAATGAACACATAAAAATCTTAAAAAAGTAAAATATGTTTTGGATGATGCTTTAAACATCTGTGCCTTGGAGCATGCATTTACCTGGGATAAAGGAAGATGTATGTAAGGGAGAAATCCTAATGGGGAAAGCAGTTCTAGAATAAATTCTCTGGCTGTTAAATAGCATCAAATTGTGACTGACAAAATGGATCCGAAATAATTATTTGTTTCATGAAACTACATGAATGAAACTAACGGTGGAGTAGGATGAAAAGAAAAAGAGGGAATCCGGTAAGAGTTCTTAACATACTTTGAATCTGGATTGCAGATACCGGAGAAGGCAAATTTCCTAAGAAACGACTTCGATCATGCCCCCTTCTCCCCAAATCTCAGCAGCACCCATTGTGAGATTTAAGCTCGGTTTTAGTCTTTTCAGGCTAGTGTCCCCTGGATGTTCCCTGATGACCTAGGATTCTCTCTGGCTGCTTGAACAAGCCTGCAAATGCCACCTCTCTTGTTTTTCCCCATCTCATGAAAGCCCTCATCAGAGACGGCTCTTCTTCCTCCTCTATCAAAGCCCAACTCATTCTCCAAAGCCAACTCAACTTCCAGCTTATCCGCTTCCTTCGACTGCCTCCGTCCAAGGAGTTCTCTCTCCTCCAGCCTCCACCCGCACTGATTCACCATCAGCTCAGCAAGAACTTCCATGCCCTCCTGCGGCCACTGTTCCATACTGAATGTTGGGTTTCCAAGGACTTGATTGCAAGCTCCAAGAGCCCAAGGATTCTCACAAGCATGTTTGAAATCTCAGCCACTCACGTGTCCAAAGCAGGGCTTCAGCACAGTGGACATCCTCAGCCAATGTTACTGCAGGTGCAGAGGAGAATGGTTTTGAGTGGATATGAGGCACAAAACCAGTGATGGGCAGGAATGAGGTCAGTTGCAGGTTTATAAGCTGACTGGGTACAGGGCTAATGAGAACGGTTTGAAGATAGAAGAGCTGCCCAGACTCCAGGTGCATGGTGCAGCTGTTGATCAGAGGTCTGGACTAGCGGGTGCGGAAGGCTCTCAGGAGAACCGTGCAACTTGGATCCAGGTTGAGAGCTGGCTTCCCTGCGGCCACTCAGCATCGTGGCTCATGCATCAGGAGAGGTCCAGGCGGGATTTGGAGGGGTCCAGCTTCACTTCCCAGACCCCGTCCAGGGAAGAAAATAGCGTCTGAAGAGCCAACTTGTTTGGACAATGGCATCCTTTTTCTTTTCCTTCTTCAAGCAGGACTCTGGAGCGTTTGTCCCCTTGTTCGGCCAGTTCATGGGTGACATGGTTTTAGAATAAGGATCATTTACGGAAGACCCACAGATTTATAGCAAAGCTCACCTGGCAACCAGTCCTCTTAATACATATTAAAGGAAGACTTTGGAGAGTAAGTGAATGGAAAAGTTAAAAAAAAAAGAAAAGAAAAGAAAAAAGAAGATCTGAGGTTCACTGTGTATCGCCGAATTCAACCATCTGAGCCCCTTTCTGCACCAGAAGATGCTGTTATGTACAGACCGCTCTGACTTACGTGCGTTCTGTTTCTACCTTCTCGCAAGCCCCTTCAAGACTCTCAAGCTACAGCCCTGGGAGAAGCCCTTCTCTACTCATTGTTGTGTTTCTCGCGTAGAGGTGCATTATTTTTCTGTGTTGAATACTACTCTCCCTTTCATTTACCTTTGGATCCAGTAATAAGCCTGGGTTCTTTCTATTTGTCTCCTTTATCTGCCATCTGGGGAACTCTCTCCCCTTTCTAGCCCTGGCATTTTTCTCCTCCTGTAGTCTCCCCGAACAGCCTTCTTTCATCCTTCCAGGTGTTCTTCCTCCAGCCTCTGGGCCCCCCTCCTGCCCCCACTTCCTTTAAGAAACTGTCTCTTTTGATCTCCATGACAACAGTAGCACAGCGCTAGTGTATCTGTGGTTCGTAATTGTCTGTATTTTATGTGTCCGTCTAAATGAGCCTGGGAGCTGCCTGTGGCAGGTACAGAGGTCTTTAAGAAGTCAGTAAGAACGGGGATGTGCAAGTGCTCACAGCGCCATCAAGGATGCGAGAGCTTAGAGCGGGCTTCTCTACTTTAGAAAGCCACCAGCCAGGTCCTGTTTCTGGCACACTTCCCTCCCCCTTCCCAGCACAGGTGAACGGACTCTGCTCAATGCCAGGGTTCACCGGCTGACCAGCTGTGAGAGCTAAAACCTCTGCTGGTTTCTGCATTCCAAGAGCACCCCATTACTCGGACATGTTGAGTAACTCAGGTGAAGAATGAATCCCACATTGTCTTTTAGGTTTTTCCAAATTCACTTAATATGTAACCTGTCCTCATTTCCTTTTTATTCCAGGGGCTGTGGACTGTCTTCCTTATCTTCGTGTACTCCTGCCAGTCCCCGTCCCTGCCCCCCAAATAAATAACAGCTACCCGGTTAGCTCGTGCGGTGAGCAGGTAGGAACGGGAGCCTCTCCTGCGCAAGGGGAGACCTGCGCGTGAAGCTATGATCT
The DNA here is from genome assembly GCF_024610735.1 of Ursus americanus. Lineage (NCBI taxonomy): Eukaryota > Metazoa > Chordata > Mammalia > Carnivora > Ursidae > Ursus > Ursus americanus. The sequence continues at coordinate 94,233,638 of NC_142130.1, forward strand.
GTGCAGAGCGTGGTGCTGGCAGTGCTGAGGGTTGGCATGCAGTATTGTGGAAGGGAAAAGGGAGAGGTGCCTTTTCCCATTGTGGCAGAAAGAGTTCCAGAGAAGGGGCATTTCATCTGAGCCTCTAGGAGGACAGGCCATTGCTGAAGAGGGATGGCCTTACAGGAATGCAACCAGCCTGCCCCACTGTACCCGGGCGAGATAACCAGAGATGATCCCGGAAGGAACAGCTCCCAATGACCCCTCAGAAGGTTTCTGTGCTGCCTGTGGACCCCCACAGGGATGGTGGGCTTGTAGAGAAAGCTAGGGAAACCCTTCTGAATGAGAAACACACTTTGAGGGTGGGAGTTGGCGATCTGTGTTTTCACAAGCCCTCCAGGGGATTCTGGAGCGAGCTCGAGTTTGAGAACCACTGCTGTTGTCTTGGGTTGTCATTATAAGGTTGAGTGTTGGCATCCCTAAGGATGGACGACGTCGTTAAAAAGCGACAACTGTGTGTTCCCAAGTTTCAGGTCACTAATAACCCATTTTCCTGGTCTCTTAGAAGAACAAAAGGGAACACATACAACAACAGTCAGATCTTTATGGTCCCATGAGTGGCATGGCAGGAAAGGGACTCTGCTTCACGTGGGGCCTCGGTGGGAGGGGGAGCAGCTGCCTTGACGGGTGAAACCCCAGAGGAGCAGCTGCGCCAGGTGCACGGGCGACGGGTTTTGAGGAATCGATGTCAGAGCAGAGAATGCTCACTTCCTTGCCTCGGAGCATGTCTGCATTCCTGTGTCTGGCTTGAGGGCTGCTCTGCACTAAACACAGGGCCACACCGTAGGTCTCAGATGAAGGGCACACACGGCCATGTGGAGCCCTTCTCCAAAGCTACCATCCATCGAGCAGCCAGGACAGAATGACAGGCCACGTGTTACGAAATAAAAAGTGGACATGTGATCTGACCATGAGCCGTGCTTTGAACACAGGAGCTCTTCAGTGCAGGTCTGAGAAATCAAGGATGAATGACGGAACTTTGAAATAGGCACAACACTGAGAGGCCAAGAACTTTGTGACTTGAAGCTGGTAGTCACTGTGTTCTCGTCAGATCTGGCAGCTGGCGGGGGGAGGCGGTGGCCACGTGTGTGCTCGGGCTTGGAAAACACATGGAGAATTTCAGAAACAGGCTCTTACAGTTTTATGGGATGAAACGGAGGTTAACTATTACATAACAGGACTTCATTTATTTAATTTCTAAAGTGCGGGGTGGCTCGCTTTCTTTCTTTCTTTCTTTCTTTCTTTTCTTTCTTTCTTTCTTCTTTTTTCCTTCCTTCTTTCTTTCATCCAACCAACACATGTGTTGAAGAGATATTCTTGCTGGGCCCCCCTCCTTTGGCTGAATTTCACCGTTCTTTGCATCACACACTCCTTGGTAACTACACACAGCGTTTCACACCAGCCTTAAAGGCTTATCCAGTGCTTTCTGCCGAAGACTTAACAAAGGAATTCATGGCACATATGCAGACTCCACCTGGTGTTATATGTATTGGCTCTGAGAGTTGGTCTCCAGAACATCCCACGTTAAATGCTGGGGCCTCTAGATGTCTCAATGTTTCTGAGAAACAGACTTGGCCCGAAGGGTGGCTCACAGTGTCCCAGAGTCTGGGAGCGGAGTCTGTTGGAGCTAGATGACACAGAGAGTGGAGGTGTCCAGGTTCGGACCAGGAAAAGAGTAGGGAGACAGTGGGAAGGGCCTGCATGAGACGTGTCCATGGGCCACCAGGAGGCTTAGCCAGGGCCCAACCAGGAAGCAACGCACCTGGAGACTGTAAGGCTTTGGAAGCCAGGTCTCACCTGTGCGTCTAGACATTGCGCAGGCAATGGGGATGCAGAGGGAAAGGGGTTTGGGTTAGGATGCCAGGAGGGAGTGTGTGCTAGTCTGTGAGCATAAGGCTGGGACCCCGGCTATTTAGCGACAGCTGAGTGATCCCAAAGGGCTTGGCTCCTCCAATGCAGACCAGAGGGACCCAACCTGGAGGGGCTCCCCTGTAGGTAACGGGAGCCCCTTGGGATGGCAGGCTGGCCACAGAGATCTGGGGGCACAGCTGATCCACATCTGCTAAGCAAGTGAAAAGGCAGTATTGTCAAAGGTGTTAGCGTCTTTGTAAAGGAATGGGCTGCCTCAACCATAGGAAGAATGGCTGCGTCGCAGTCTTCGTAACTTCTGCTACTGGAGGGTCTGTCCAGAAGGACCAAAGAAGATCTGCAGTTGAAAGGAACTGCTGAATGAAAGGAAGGCTTTAACTTCACGGCTGGAAAGAGGCCCTTGGTGCTTTAACCCCCTGATGAAAGAGCCAAGTAGTAAGAAGCTATTTGTGAATTTTTCCAGCTGCACAAGGATGCTTCCCAGGCATCGTCATGTTCGATAAAGCATGGTTGACAAACTACCGTACCGGGGCCCAGTCTATTTGGCCATTTCTTCTATATGGCCCTTAGCTAAGGATGTATATATATATATATATATATATATATAATATTTTTAAATGGCTGAAAAATTCAAAAGAGGAAGAATATTTTGTGACACGTGAAAATTACATGTGCTTCAAATGTCAGCGTGCCTGAGTAAAGTTTTACTGGCTGTGTGCTTCTGTGCTACGGTTGGCAGAGCTAGGAGTTAAGACAGAGGCTACGTAGCTCTTCCAAGGCTGGAAGCGTCTACTCTCTGGACCTTGACAGAAACACTTTACAGACCCCTGGGGGACACAGTGCTGTGGACTGAATCAGCATGCAGGGTGTGGGGTAGAATTCATGGGGTGGGCTGGGGTTGGAGGTGGAGGGAGGATGGGAGGCGAGCAATGGTGGGAGGAGAGGCACGTCCATGAGAGGAGGGTTGGAGAGAGGCCAGGGCTTGGGCTGAGTGCTTGATGGAGTCAGTCCCCTTTCTTGCTGGGGTGGCCAAGTCCTAACCCATGTTCCATCAGAAGACCAGCAATGCCTGCATCAACAGCGGACTTTTGGTCATGGATGAACATCTACCTTATACACCTTCTGTCATGACTGAAGCATAGGATGGCATTGCTTTCATAGAGCTATTTACGTTTGTCTCTTACCTGTGCGTGGGTAATGAAAAGCATTGGCCCCAACTGAAGGAATTTCAGGCATGAACACTCATGAATGGATAATGGAGAAGAGTGATGAGAAAGTGTCCAATAGGATCATTTCCCCTGTTGGGAACATGCTATTCTGGACTTAGGATCCCCCAGGGACCACTCTGGTTCTCAGACGGGGGATGTACCTGACACATGCCCAAATGCAGAGACAGCCACAAGCCCTGTACAGGGCCCCCCGGAGTGACGCTGCCCATTCTCTGCCCCACCCCCTCCTTTCTCAGGAAGTCTGACTTCCAGAAGCCAATAAGAACACACCTCCTGAATTCTTCTGTTATTTAGATAAAAACAGGGCTTATTTCCAACTTCAGATTGTTACTTTCAGAAAAAACAAAAATGATAATATATGTTTAAAAGGCAGAATTGTTTCATTTCCAATGTTTCTACGATTACTCAAAGCACGTAGTACTTTTATTTTATATCTCAAGTTAAAATTTTCAAAAGAATGTGCTAATGGGAAGAATCCATCACAAGGGTTACAAGAAGGTAAAACTAGTTTTAGGAGATTTTAATACAAAGAGGAGGTGGCTTTTAAAAATATTATGGGAGGCTACCTTGAGATAGAGCTAGCTGATGACATCTTAGTGCATTAGGTTAAACGTATTTGTCCTGGCGACATGAATCTGAAAGCATGCCTTGTGTTTTTCTGTTCTGTTTCATGTTACCATGAAAACGGAATGTGGAAACTAGATGCAGAAAAGTCTCCTACAGCAATTGGCTCACCCTGTGCTGGCTGGAGTTCTTCCTGAAACAGACCACGAGAACTTTGTCCAGCCTGGTTTTAAATGATAAAAGGCACATCAGATTTCTTCCTTTGCTTTCGGAGACATGTCCATGACATGACAGGTGTCATCTGATGTCTGTGGACTTCTTGGTCGGACACGTTTTCTTTTGTTCATTTGATTTTTCCTTCTACCATCCGCGCTCATTTACTAATGTATCTACCTTATTTGATTTCTCTGATAAGACGAGAAATGTGTTACCAGCAAGATGGCTTAATGAGTGCTCTCTAGGAAAATCAGGCACATAAAATTGTGTATATTCACTCACTCACTCACTTGATGGATGCCAAGCAGCTTTTTTATAATACTTAGCTCCACATTCACTGTAACTTGGACTTCTGATTTGTTCTGTTAAAAGCGGAGTTAGTATTTTATGAGAATCAGTAAAACTATACCTGAGAATATCTTATGAATATTTTTCTTAAAATCACTACCTACCCAGCAATTATTAGATTATTTAAAATAAATAATAAAATTATTTATTTATTTTTGTCAGGCAAATTTCACAAGATTTACATTTACTGGGATGCATTGTTCAGAAAGGGCTGCACTATCCAGAGCCACCAGGGGGCCAGCATCCAGGATGGAGATCATTTTTATTAGGTGTAGAAATGGCAGTAATATCTAATTTTCCTGAGGTCTAATCCAGTACTTTATATCATATCATATCATATATTCTTATTATATGCAATTTTTGTTGTAGATACATTTAACATGTTAATCCTACCCTATGCATAATGAAGTGAATACATAATGTATTCATATATATATATATATATATATATATTTATGTCTCTGTAAGATTTCATAGCTAAAATTATGCACAGTGTACTTAATAGACAATTAAGTAATTTTCAATATTATTCAACCATGAGCAATTTTTAGCCTGATGTTCCAACTTTAGGTTCTAATTCCCTTGTGAAATGTGAGGTTGATGTATCAAAGAAAGACCTATGGCTGGTCATCAGTCCGTGCCCAGAATGCTCTTTTAGTTATGACCTCGTGATTCTTATGTGCTGTTCATATTTGCATCTTCGACAACATGTTCTCTGTCAAGGCCTCCTGACTCACTGTAACCTAGCAGTTTATGATCTAACAGCTCTGAGACAGAACCACGGACGCGCCTGCTCTCGGATACCTTGCCTTGTCAGGTTCATCCAGGCTCCGTGTGAAGCTTCCAGAATAAACCATCTGAAAGGACTACCAGCGGATGCATGGAGATGGCCTTGGTCCTAGCCCTCAGGCCAAGCCCAGTTTGTGTCCTGTCAGGGTCAATTAACTGGAGCAGTACACTAGGACGTGCCTCCTCTAGTGAGCCTGAGCCAATCTCTCCCATGTGCCCGGTGTCAGCCCTGGACCCACGGTCCTGGCGGCTGAGCAGCCAGGATCTTTTTGCTACACTTGGCGGTTGGGAACCAAGAGAATTGTCTGCTTAGGTTGGGAGGCCAGCCAGGACCCTTTGGGCAGACCGGCTTGAGGCTCTTCTCTGGGACAGAGAACTAGGGTCATTGGTGAAGGCCAGTCACGAGGCTAAACCAGGAAGGCTAATCCAAGGGATACATGGAGAGAGATGCCAAATATATGCCAAATGAGGCAAATAAGCAGTGAATGGCTTTAGTAAGGGGATTTGTCTATTTTATACACGCACAAAAAAGTAAGATGTGAATATGGTCACGGGGTTTCCAAAGAAAAGGTAGCCCCTCTTGATATGAATATTTTAACATGAATATGCACAACGGGAATGGCTTATGTATTCATTTAACAAACCTTTAAATATACTTCTACTGGTGGTGTAGCGGACAAACAAAAACAAAAGAGACAAAGTAAAATAGGCCTTCTACCCTCACAGAGCTAGTCAACGGTCAGAAGTTGAGAGAGAATAATCGTAGGGTATGTGGACGACCAAGAGGTTTTGAAATCAGTTTGGCTTTTTCTTCTCCTGTTAGAGGGGAAGAGGCTGACTTGTCAATATGAGAAGGGCTGACAGTTCCTCAAATATTTGTAAGACATGTTGGTCATTGGGATTTTTAATAAAGCTGCTGTAAATTCAACTCCAGAACAAATTGATTAGGAAATGTAAATTTTGTAATTTTTCATAGCCCGAGGATTAAAGCGAGAGTCAAGGAATGAAGTAAAATTAATTTCAAGGCAACCCTTTTGAATTTCAGTGGATGTTGGAAAAAAGGGTGTTGACTTACTACTCCAGTTACGCTAAGGCTAAGTTCACACCTGGAAAGAAAGAGGGATAAGATAGAAATTACATTTTTTCCTATTTTCTCTAATATTAAAGTCGAGTAAAATTTTTAACATGAAGTTGGAAGGAACAGGACAAGAAACTAATCTTTGTTGAACCTTACTATGCACAAGCCACGGTCTTGGCATTTTGGTTACCTTAGCTTATCGGTTGCTTAGAAACCAGTTGGAAAACCTTGGTGAGGGTCCTCAATCTGACAGTCCCAAGCCCTCAGATTTTGGGCAAATCCCTTCAATGTCAGGACTGTGTGAAACCCGGTATGCCCGGTACACAGATCTAACAGCATAATGCATGCAAAGTGGAGCACAATGCCTGGCTGAGAGCAAATGCTCAGAAAGACTGCTTTCCCAGGCATCCCAGCCCGGAAGCACCATTCTAGAAAACAGTCCTTTTCCAATGTGGCATGCCATGTCCTGGGTTGAGGGATTCAGATGCAGGAGTCAAGCGGAACCTGCAGTTTATTAAATCATGATGATGAAGGTCACTGGCAATAAGGCAGTTCTGTTTTTAAATGACAAGCTAAGCCGTTGTCCCATTGTAAGAGCTCATCTGGGAAACATAACATATTGCAACGATGCCTCAATTAGCTGGAATTACTGGGGATGGTGCAGATGCAGTGTTTTAGTTAAAAGTATTCTTCGGATTACTGAAATTTAATTAAATCCCTAACTATGCAATGTTCAAATTTTAGAGATCGGGGATGTCATCTGCAACACTGTGCATTCTAAATAAAACGCAGTCAGTGAATTTCATATAGTGGGGCAAGAAAGTGCAAAATCATTCTCAGGACTTGGTCCTGAGTCCTCAGCCGGACAACTGTTTTTAGCTCTGTAATATTTAAACAATCGAACATTTCATACTTTTGGGACAGCATATGGCTCTAAAAAGACTTCCCATTCAAAACAAAAGAAAACATTAACATCAATAGGAAAAAAAAATCTCTGCCTTAATTGGCATCCTCTGGAGAAATGTTTGGAGATACTTGTAATAGTTAAATATTTCAGATACTTAAGATTTTATGTTATGAGCACTAGAGAGAGCGGGCAATCAAAAACTGTCCTTCATTTGCAAGAAAATGGGATCGGTTGGTTCTGAGACTAACCAGCAGAGAAGGTGACAGGCCATGTCAAAAGAGACTTATTCTGTCAGTATTCTGACACTTGGGGAGATAGACTAAAGCCATAATTTTCTGAAAAACCAAAGAATTCTCCTGTAGGTTTATGATTTTCAGGTACTTAAATCAAACATATTATCAATAATCAGTAGCTTTAAGTATTCTTTCTGATTTTTTTAAGATTTTATTTATTTATGTATTTATTTATTTATTTGAGAGGAGAGGAGGAGCAGAGGGAAAGGGACAAGCAGACTCCATGCTGAGCACCAACAAGCCCAATGCGGGGCTGGATCTCATGACCCTGAGACCGTGACCTAAGCTGAAATCAAGAGTAAGATGCTTCACTGACTGAGCCACCCAGGCGCCCCATATTCTTTCTGATTCTGAATAACCCCAGCAAAAACTGCGAGAAATTGTATTTGCTTATGCAGACCCTTCTGTTTTTCAAAGGGGAGGAATAAGAGCTAGAAAAATGAATCTTTATCATCATTTACTTCCTTTTATTTATTTAGAACCACTTATGTTATCTCTCGAGTTCCCATCAAGGCACTGCTCAGCATTTTTATTTAACTCCAAATACATAAAGATAATAAAAGCCTGATTTAATAGGGCCCTGGTTCTTGGACATCTTCCTGAAGGCTGACATTTGATGTGAAGGGCAGAGGGCCATTTCCTCTGACACTTATCACAAATTTTTTGAACCATTACTGTCATTTATTTTTCAATAAATTACAATAGAAGCCCACACATAAAGTGGTGGGTCTGTGCGCTCCCCGGAGCGGGGATTGCGGTTTTGGGTGCCCACCATGGTGGGCTTAGGGGAACCACACTGCGGCATGAGTTAGACCCTCACGACCTTCCAGCTGGAATCTGGAGCTCCCCATAGCTGGGTGTCTTCTCCGTGGCCGTTTCTGAGAGACGGAATGCTTTGGAGGCTACTATGATTTGAAACACTTGGGCTATGGACCTCACCATTCTCAAGTCACAAATGTCCTCACCCAATCACTTGTTCACTCACTCATTCATTCATGCAAGCGTGCCAGCCACTGGGGACCAGAGATGAATGAGATCTTCCCTGACCTTAAGCAGCTCAGCGAACCACAGAGGAGGTGCCAGCAAACAGAGGGATGGGGGCCCCACTGGGCTGCCACCAAGACTGCGGGTTACACTTCCAAAGTCATGCAGGACTGGACGGGGTGGGGTGTGTGTGTTACAAACAGTGTCGTCAATGACAGCGAAGGAGGAGGGGGTGCCAGCTGTGGGCACGTGGATGGTCTGTTGGGACAGTGGTAAGGGGAGGGTGACAGCCTGCCGCCAATGATGAACGGCCTCGTGAGTCCAATGGGTCTTGGCTGACATTCATCGGGCCATGGGGAACCTTCCCCAGGCTTGAAATTTTAAAAATTTGAAACTTTTCCAAGGTGAAAGACATGGCTAAACTAAGAAGGGAAGATTGTGCTGTGTACATTGTTCAGTAGAAGGGCTATAGCACAGAAGTGCTGCTTACACAGTAACCAGACAACCAACACCCAGCTTCGGTGTTAAGGACCACCAGCGCGCCTTTCAGAGCGGGAGAGTCTAAAATGGCTGTTTTCCCACCGAAGCCCCGGCACCACTCTCCCCTCCGTCTCCTCTCCCCCTGAGTGCGTCTTTTACTTCTGTCTGTTGTCCTGTGACCCTGAATGAGTTTCCAGCTCACTCCTCCCACCACCCCAGTATTTCTAGTTAATAGGGTCCCTCTCTGAGTTCATGTGATCTCTTTCTTTCTTTCTTTACTTCCTTCTGTCTTTCCCTTTCTGCTCAGTTTCCTTACACAAAATGCAAATCTGGGGCTTTCACACCGTAAAATCAAGGCATATTTCATGCAGCATATCGTCCTTTCGTACACTTCGGATCGGCATACAGTTTAGTTGAATCAGTGATGCACTTTCATTACGTCATCAGGCCACCATGAAATAACAAGCCACCAAACGGGGGTCCTTACCTCGTTCAGTCCGTTAAACCACCCGGACACCTGTCCGCGCGCTGACAGCCACCACAACATTGGCCCGCTGCTCCGAAAGAAACCACTGCTCCGCGCACTGTGCGTTACGATCGGCTCACGATCTAACGGAGGCAAGGCTTTCTTGGCATAGCCCACAGCGTGTTCATTCTTTTGACATTAAGAAGGAACTTAACTGCAATTTACTGACTTTTGCTTTTTTTCTCCTCTGGAGACAGAAGGATGCCATGCCAAGTCTAGAAAGTTTCCACTTTTAGGTGTCAGAGCTCTGTGGACAGACCCCCTTCTCAGGCAGGACCCAGAAAGCTTTAGGGGCCGCAGGAATAGCTGGACTTTCTCGGTGGTGAAATGCGAGACTGTGCAGAGCCAGTGGATGAAGGCTCACAGAGCCTTTAATTTGAGACAGAGTGAGCCAGCGTTCCGTCTGTAGAGCGGCCGGGATGCGTACGGGGCGACGGCTTGCTGAGTGCCTTTTATCATATAGTGTGTGATGCTCGCAGCTGGTGGACACACTCACAGAGAGGAACGCCACCCCTTCCCACACCGCTCGGCCTGTGCTGTCCGTGCGGCCGAACAGTTCCGGCCTGCCGTCCGCTGGAGCCAAGCACTGGCTGGGCTACAAGAGCTCGTATGAAGGGGCTGCGGCATTGGTCCTGAAGACGGTAGCCACCCTGACAACGAGGAGCTTTTTTTGTTCTAGACCCAGCTCCCTGTACAAAAGAGCTGTTACCAGAAGGACAAGACCAACAACCGGTGTGATGAGTCAGGCCTTTATGGTTTTAGGGCCACGCCACTTGAGGACCCCACTGTGGTTGTTGGCCTCTCCTCTGAGTGAGAACGCAGGGAAAGGGTGAGACCACAGTAGGGGGAGCCTCAGGACTGGAAGAGCCAGTACGACTCACACAAGTCCGGACCCAACAAGAGCACTCTAGGTAAAGAGTCTACAGCCATCTTCTCCAAGAGCACCTCCAGGGATGACTAATTGCCAAGACAGTTTCCCCCACCAGGTCAGTGACTTCAAGAACCCCAGGGGCAGTGGCACCTCCCACGCCCCTTGTGACCAGCTTGCTCCAGCATGTAAACGGATGCTGCTTCCTTCACCAATGGCTTTGCTAGAAAAACATGGCAGCCGGACGAAACCGTGCTGAGTGTGTAGTTGTTTGCTCCATAGCTCAAGGCGTCTCTCCTAGTGACCAGCCACAAGCCCTTGGCTGATCAGCAGCCAGTCCGCATCTACGGCCACGTGTGGGCACCACTGCCTTGGCCGGCAGCTGGCTCCACAGGCCACCTCGCCGAGGAGGAAGTGAAGGACATCCTCAAGGACACCGCTAGCTGGTGGCACAGTGAGGGCGACAGTCTTTTCTGCCAGCTCTGTGGACTATCTGCCAGACTTGGATTTGCCACTTTGGAGAAGCACTTAGAAAAAGCTTCCCCCGGGCTGATGGTAGATGTGTGGGGCACATCTGTTCCCCTATTTGTGTGGACACCAGCTCTTAGCACCCAATCAAATTCAAAGAATGAAAGCCAGACGTAACAACTCCACGCTCTGTCCATATAGAATTTGCTGTGAAAGTGTTCAAATTGTGGATATGCATGTCGGACGCTAAGAAAAGGGCTTTTAATTTAATGTGGCAAAACCACAGTTTCACAAAATGTTAGTGTCTCAGCATCCTAACACGTAACGTGCATGAAGTGCTCACCCCATGAATAAAGCGCCAGGATACAGGTGATTGCTTGGCTTACCTTCCAGGTGACCCTGATGCTCTGAGATGACAGGGGCTCCAGGTGAACTTCCTGAGGTGGGCCGTCAGGAGCTGTAAAGACCAAAACCCACAGGCCGGTTAGAACTGAGATCCAGAGAAGACTGACGTCTACACAGCACGCAGGCCCGGAAGACAGGTCCCCGGCAGTGCAGGGAAGCGTGTTTGCAGCTTTAGTGAGCTGATCAATATGGCCGAGTCGCTGGTACGGAATTCACCCTGTGGGTACTCGCTCCCGGGAAAAATGAACCTTGAGGACCTGTCCTTGTGTTCCTTCTCACCACCTCCTCACCTTCTTTGACGCCATGATTAATAAACCTCAAGTCTGGAAAGTTCTCAGGTAAGAAGTTGTAAGACAACATGGCTTTTATGAAACCCTGTGGCGCCTGTCGAAGGCCCTTCTCTTTCCCTCGGAAGTCGTGTTTAGGGACATGGCATTGGGGTCACTCAGGTGGCGTGGCGCTATTGGGGCAAAAAAACAAAACAAAACAAAACAAAACAAAACAAAACAAAACAAAACAAAACAAAACAAAACAAAACAAGATTCTTCTCCTTTTGAGTCCCTTTGATGGCTTGAAAACGCTCATGACCGGGGGCGGTAGCCTCAGAAGACAGGAGCAAAGTTAAAGCGTCAAAGCATGCAACTCACGCCGCCCTCCTTCCAACGCTGGTGGAGAGTCCGATCACCTTCCCGTTCCAGACAGTCCCTAGGTATCAGACCCACGCTAGCACTAGGCACTCTGTGTGGAACTAAGAGGTGGAACCCGGTTTGGTCCACCGAGAGCTGACGTGTTACCAGAACAGCCGAATGCACGCGCTGCGATACAGCCCAGCCCACAGTGCGGTGGACACTCAGTCATCTTCCAAAGAGTAGAAGCAACTGGAGCGCAGGACTCGGGGGGAGGGACCCCTCTGGATGGAAACACGCTGCAGGCCTGACGGGTCTAGCGCCCCCACTGAGCTGCACAAGGGCCATGTCTGTGGACTGGAGATGCCCGTTTGCAGGAGGAGGGGGAGCACAAGGCGGATGAGAAAGCAGCAGTAGTGAATGTGAACGTGTTCAAAGCGTCTGGAAGTCGATGGAAGGGCAAAGATGAAGGTCAGATTAAGGGAGAGGCAAGATTGAGGGAAACACGCTGTCCTTGGTTCAGGAGAAGTTTTGATATGGAGATGCTAAGTTGATGGGTGTTTCAGTCTTTCTGCTTGAGTTCAAATTCTGGCTATCTCACTTAGTAGCTGTGCCTGTGTCTCGGTTTCCTTCTTTATAGAACAGGACAATAAAATACATGCCATAGGATTGTTATGAAAATAACGTACTCAATAAATATAAGCAATAATAATTATCATTGGGTGTTTGACACAAGCGGAGGTAAAGGGGGAAATCCATATAATGGAAAGAAAAGATACACTTGAAGGAACAATGTCTGGGCATAGACGCAAGGGTGTTATCAGGAATGGAGGTGGTGGGGTCCCGGGGCATCAGCGCGACCATCTCTGCGGTGGGAGGAGGGAGGAAACAATGGGAGAGCTTTTGGTGGACTTGCTGGTTGAGGGAAGTAGGTTCAAACCTGATTGTGTTTTCTTAGCAAAATAATAAGAGGCAAGGTCAGGGGCGCCTGGGTGGCCCAGTTGGTTAAGCGTCTGCCTTCAGCTCAGGTCATGATCTCAGGGTCCTGGGATCGAGCTTCGCATCAGGTTCCCTGCTCAGTGGGGAGTCTGCTTCTCCTTCTTCCCTCACCCGCCCCATGCTCTCTCTCCCTCCCCCTCTCAAATAAATAAAAAAAATCTTAAAAAAATAGAAACAAAATAAAAACATAAGAGGTAAAGTCAGGAAATCAGAATGGGGGAAGGAAGGAGGCCCATGGCTTTAGGAACACAAGGGCTCAGGGAATGGCAGTGGCCGATGGAAACGTGTGCCCCGCACAGCACAGAGGATCACGGAGCCCCAGTTTGGCATGTGAACATCACGTGGGGAGAAGCTTGCGTGTGGGTCTTCACGAGGGCATCGACAGGTGCACACAGAGTGTGCAGGTGGACTGGGGTGAGCTGGGCAGGAAGAAGCAGGTGTCCAACTTCGTCTACTGGGGGAGGGGCAACAGGACCCTCCAGCTCCACACGTAAGCAAGAAGGCAGGGGTCGGGGGTGGGGGGCTGACTCCAGAGGCCAGGGCTGGTGGGACCAGGAGAGAGTGAGAATGCTAAGAGAGAAAGCTAGTTTGACAGAAAAGATGGTTCATTCTGTTCTACAAATAGGAACTTGAAGGGAATCGGCGATATCAGGGCTGGAAATGTTTACAAGGGCCAGGACAGAAAGAGGAGCCAGGCCTGCAGTCGGCTTCCTTCCCCCCGCCTTGTTCCGTCCTGCTAACGCCAGCCTGACGCCTCTTCTGCATGTCTCCTCTCTGTGCTCGGTCTGCCACTGTCCCCACTGAGGCTCTCGGCCTCACCAGACAGCCTGACCCAGTTCCACATCTATGGCTAGTGCCAGTTTTTATTTGGGTCCTAAACATTGATTCTGGTTTCCAATTTCCCCTTTTAAAGGGGACATGGGCCCAGAGCACCCTTGAAGCCACTTACTCATCATACTACCATTCCTATGTTCTATGTCCTGCCTCCCTCTGCACCCTTCTGTTCTGCACCCCCACCCTCCTGTCCCAGCCGTGGCCAACATCTCAGTGGAACCCAAACACACCTGCCCCACGCATATCTGACCTTCTGTCCTCGAGCTTTCTTTTCCCTCCATCGGCACGGCCTGCCCATGCCTCTGCTTCCCCCCCCAGTCGCCCCCACCTCAGCGTGGGGACCGTCACAATCACAGTGGTGCTGGGCACTTGCTCAGAGCCACCTTTGCACCAGGCCGTCCTCCCCCAGCTGACTCGAAGCTGCATGGCCTCCCGACCTGGGTCCAGAGCAAGTCTCCGCTTTGAAGGGTAAAGCAATGCGAGACAGTGAAATGCAGAGCACACCTCTCTCAACCTGGCAGGTTTGCTGGGGCTGCTGCAGGCTCTTGGGTCTATCCATGATTCCCCGTGTGAGAAGGTGGTGATAGCACTGAAGCCGACTCCGGAGCAGGGATCAAGGGAGGGGCTGGCATCCAGCTACCTGCCATCATTGTTCTTAGAGTTCTGTGCCTAATTTCTGCTCACAGGGTCATGCCCTTCATGCAGGAGCCTTTACATACAAGCTCCAATGAAAATCCGTGATTTCTCTCACACTGATAATTCTGTGGTCATCGAGAAGCATGGGGTTCATTGACAAAAATCCTCCTTGAAAAAAATGATTTTGAGGTCTGACAACGATACTGGAGCTTGATTATTTTAATTTAGTGGTGCTACATCAGACTTCAAGGAGATCCTGTTGTGAGGAGTGGGAGGTCAGGTGGGGGCAGCGCCTCGTCCTGCATCTTTTGGGTGTGTCTGGGCTGTGGCCTTCGGTGTGGCTTTCTGGGGGCAGGGGGAGGCTATAAGCATAGGCTTCACATCCTTGATGGGATACAGTCAGGCTTAAAAACAAAGATAGGAGGACAGTGTTTACAAAATGGCCTTGATTCTATCAGAAAGCGTGAAGTCAATGATACAGTCATGAATTGGGAGAATTTGTTTTTCCAATCTGGTTCAGACCTCTCTCTCAAAAATGAAGTGATAGAAACAATGTTAAAGACAAATGTCAGAAGAATATAATTAGGAAGCGTTTTTTGTTTGTTTGGGCCCTAATTTTCCAGTCTAAGTTTTCTAAAGCACGATAGGAAAAACTTTCTCAAATTATATATATACAAAATGAGTCTGCTTTCAGAAATTTCGTGTTTTCCTTAGAGCTCCTGAGCTGTAATCACGCCACAGGTCCTCATCTCCTGGCAAACAAACAATTTCTGTAAAATTTAATCCAAGGCAGACTGAATTCCCAAAAGCTGAAAGTATTCAAGATCAACCATTAGGTACTCACTTACTTAACTAACTTTGGAAACTGTGTTGACATCTGACATTTGAGAATTTATTTATATGCTCTTGAACTGAAGCTATACTATATATAGAAAGCACAGTTTCTTCTTCTGTTTTTAAACCAGAATATTTCACTTTTTCTTGCAAGAGGAGAAGGCTAGGCGGTAAGAATTAATAATGAATGTGATTTTCCAAAATAAATAATCTCTGCATTTCTACAGAAGCCAAAACTGTCCAATCTGCAAAACAGTAATAACTGAAGATGACCTACTGAGTTTCTAGTGCTCTTCCCAGTAGGCAAGGCAACTTTTACTAACTCTGCTTGGCTCAAGACACAGTGATGACAGAGCCTTCCTAACTGCCAGACATGCAGACCTCTGCCCTTGCTTTCCTCTCCCAAGCCCCGGGGCTGGCTCCGTATCTCCATGTCCTGAGCCGGCTCCTCTCCTGCCTCCTGCTTCCCTGTCAGTCACTCTCAATGCACCGTCTCCATGCGTGGTCCCCTCTCTCACTTCCAAGAGGTGAACTGAAGACTCCAGCCCCAGCACTCCCCTCCGGCCTCGGAATACCCTCTCCTCCACGAAGCCATCTCCTGGCTTCATGCAGAGTCTTGGGGCCAAATTAGTCATTTAGCCTGGCTGAACCATCCCCGTGCGAATCACTCCCAAATTTCTATCTCTTATTGGCAGATTTACTGAGGGCTTACTATGTGCACGTGAAAAAGTCGGCAATGACTAGGGTACAAAAGTGGGTTCCACAGACACACGTTTACCTCTGCTGGAGGCAGCGGGGGTTAGAGTGATACTCTTTGTGGCGCAGGGGAGAGCAAGACGGTGTTTGATAAAAATCAAATTAAACAAAGAATAGTTGACCGCTAGACGGGGAAAAGATGAATTCGTGTAGTAACTATTTATCAATTAAGTAGCTTATTAATTTAAACTCTTTATTTATTTAACACTTATTACGTGCCAAACACTGTCCTAGGTGGTTGGGATACAGCAATAAACCAGACAACTATTCCTGCTCTTGTGGGAGGGATCCAAACAGATCTAAACAAAATAAATTGGTAAATTCTATGCTATGGTTTTTTTCATTTTTTCTTATTTCTTATTTCGTTTTATTTATTTCAAAGATTTTATTTATTTATTTGTCAGAGAGAGAGAGTGAACAAGCAGGGGGAGTGGCAGGCAGAGGGAGAAGGAGAAGAAGGCTCCCTGCCAAGCAAAGAGCCCGATGCAGGGCTCGATCCCAGCACCCTGGGATCATGATCTGAGCTGAAGGCAGATGCTTCACTGACTGAGCCACCCAGGCATCCCAATTTATTTTTTATTTAAATTATATGCTATGTTGATGGTGATGTGATGCTATTTTTACAAAGAAGAATGTGGAGGGAGGGAGGGGCCAAGTGTGCCAGAGTGGGCAGTGGGTTCGACTTTAAATGGGGGGGGGTCAGGGTAAGACTTACTGAGACGCTATTTGACCAAACACATGAGAAGGTGTGGGAGGAGGGGGAGGAACATTCCAAAACATTCCAGAACATTCTAGGTTAGCCAGTGAGTGTATAAATATACAGGGCATGAATGAGGAGTGGCAAGGCAGCCAGTGATTTGTTTGGTTTAATTTCCAAAGTCTCCAAATGGAAGCCGGAGAAAAACGATGGCCATGGAAGCAGAATTCCGAAGGCTCAGGCGCAGGGCGTGCCTGGTTCTTTCCCAGGGGGCAGACCCTGTGCATTTGATGTCCCTTGGAGGAGCACAGTCCATGCCACGCCGGGCCCTACTATGCAGTGCGATTCACATTTACTGTTACTTGTGAATGCCTTTTATTCTTTAAGCCCTCATCATATCCTCGCCCCCTCCGCCCCCAGCTCAGCACATGGAGGGAAGGCATCCTCTAGACTGGAACCGCCACTCTGGAATGTGATCAGGACTGCTACAAAGGGCTGTTAATTTAGCGCCGGATCCCAGGGAAACCCAATGACTCCTATGTCGACCTTTCCATGATCCTGACCTTCCACTCTCCGAAGCATCTGAAAAAATTCAGTGGTTTCTCAGTGAGCTCCTGCATAACCGAACCTCCAGGTTCTAGGGGCAGATTCCTAATGAACACAGTGAAGGGATCAGCCATCCCAAACTCGGGCAGAGGCACTAGGCAACACGTGACCTTCAGGGCACAGCTGCTAATGGGGAAGCTGGTCTTGGTGAGGGTCAGCTATGGATGGGACCTGCTGATGGGTGTTGAAGGAACCTGGTGAGTCAGTGCATTTCTGGTCTGTTAGGATCTAATCCCGTCAGTTCCTGATGGCGTCTCCACTTCCTCCCTCACCTTCTCTTTGAGGGGTAAGGGGCTGCTGAGGGGAGTCGGGAGGAGGGAGCTAGAAAGTGAGAACCCTGCTGCGTGTCCCCTGCATTGGAGTGTATCATAACACCCCCATGCACTTTCACACAAAAATACCTGGGGTGTGGTGGCGTTGGAACAACGCTGTTTTCCAACATTAGGTAAAGATGCTGTGCAGATGAAGTGAGTCCTTCTTCACTAAGCTCTGCGACGGGAGCTACGACAGGAATCCCAAACCCAAATTCCCACCCTGGCAAGACCTAAGTTAGGGATCTGTAAACCTTTCATGTAAAGGGCCACATAGTGAATACCGAGGCTTTGTAGGCCACCGGAGGTCTCTGTCACATACTCTTCTTTCTAAAATATAAACCCTATTCTTTGTTGAGGGTTGTAGGGGGATTCGGCCCATGGGCTGGAATTCGCTGAACCCTTAAATGAAAGAAGGGCGGGATGATGATTCATCAAGGGGAGCATGTGGCCAGCTTCCAGGTAACTTCTGGAGACTTGGCTGAACTGGTGGGTGCCAAGCAGGCACTCAGGAGAAACTCAAAGATTGGATTTTGATCTGAATATTCCCGATTTCAAAAATTGGCACCTAAACTGAGAGATTTGCCCTACAGTAGGCAGACCCGAGCCAAACACGTGCTCAGGCCTGCTGTGCTGTGGGCTGCGGTCTGTGACCTGGGAGAAGCCTCAGCCCATCAGGACAGGCCTGGGAATCTCAGGCTGCTGGCCCCAGAGATTTCTACAGCCTTAGAGCTCTGGTCGGATGTGCCTTCTTCCCCCACCTTCCAAAGCCCTTCCCTTTTGCCTTTCTCTACTTTTCTTCCTAATGAGACCCTTCAAAATTTCAGTGCAAATACATTCTCCTCACACACACACGCACACACACGCACACACACGCACGGTCACTGTTACACCCATTCTAACAATCCTGTGAGGCATCTTTATGAAGACCCCTCCCACATGAGATTTCCATGAAAGATCTGCCTTGTGCCGGACACACAGGAAGAGGGAAACAGGAGTGGCCTGGAGCCGCTGATGTTGAGGGGGCCACAGCCTCACCCTGAGGTCCAGAAACGATGACATGCCTCAGGGACAATTGTCAGGAGGATTCCTACTTAGCGGTGGGGGAGGAGGCATTAATGTCATCCAGGGAGACAGGGAACTTGGAGGGCACAGCACACATGCCAAGAACGGGGGGCAGGAAGGGGCCACAGGAAGTCAACTGGAGCTTCTAAGCAGAGGGGTTGGGGGAAGACCCAGCCCTAACCACCTCACAGACACATTTCCAGCTGGGTACTGAGACATGTCCCCCATGCCTGAGACAGTGGGTTCTACAGCTTCCAGAAGTTTCCATCTGAGAGAGAGATGGCCTGCTTGAGAGATAGCCTTTTTTTTTTTTTTTTTCTTAAGGAAGGTGGGCAATAAGGATGGGAAAAGATCCCCTTGAGATGACAGTAGCTCCCAAAAGATGTGCCTTTGGGTATCCCTGCTGGGAGGTGTTAGTAGCAATCTACGGCGACTGCAGGCAATCCTGATGAGGGGATCTTTGGTCAGGACAGTTGCCCTACTTTCTCCATGAATCACAAGGAAGAAAACCTGATTGTTTCAGGTCAGCCACAAAACCTATGCACCAAGACAAAGACAAATTCTGTTTTGGAGTTTCACTTTGCTCTACGTGCTCCCCTCCTTGCATTTCCCCCTAGCTTGTCTGAAGAGTAAATCAGAGAGGCTCTGGGGGACCCAGAGCAGCCTGTGCGCAGGGCAAATCCCAGAGGCCGGCCCCGGAAGCCAAGAGGGTGTCTGCAAAGAAGCCAGGGAGCGGCATTGCAGGCCAGTGGCTGGGAGCCGCTCTTCACCTGGCCTCCTGGCTGGGAGGGAGATGCTGTCATGGCAACTGCCAGCCGCAGCAGAGGCCACAGAGAGCCCAAGAAAAAGCAACAGCCGTAGGATTCATCATGGCAATTGGGAAGGCAGCTGCCAGCAACAGCACCAGAAAATACAGTGTTCTTGAGAAGCACGCCCAGATGCGGGCGCAGGTAGAGCAAGGGTTAAGAAGGAGGAGAAGGTTGAGGAGTGCTTCCAAGACTCCATTTGGGGGGCAGCGTCTCCTCCCTAGATGTACAACGTGATGAAATTCCAGGAAGCCCGTGGGCTGTTGAAATATTTAAATAAGATTCTATTTCTGCAGAAGCACGTCGACGCTCGCTTCTCACTTGTTTCTGAGAAATACAGAGTACTTTTAGAGCTTGCATTTTCCCCCCCAAGTATCCAGTATGTTTGTGGTGAGGAGGAGAAAGGCATCATTATGCCCCTTTTGCAGATGAGAAATCACATAGAGTTTCTAAGCAATAAAAAGGGCTCATCCTCAGACACTCAAGAATAAAGTTATCCTATCAGCCGCCCTTCAAAACAATGTCCAAGAACCGATGTGTTCCCGGGGGGAGAAGGAAGTGCTCATCCCAGCACAGGAAGAATTGTCCATGTCGCCCCACTTCCTTGCAGACAGTATTGACTACACATAGCAGAAGAGTTAAATGTTTGCATTGGCTTTGGACCAGCAATCTTAGTGCTTGGGATTCAACCTAAGAGAATAATCTTAGGTGGCAAAAGACAGGCCACAGAGGGTGTCCATCACAGCGGCATTTATAGTAATACAAAGGAAAACAACAGACGTGTCTAATAACACAGGATTTGTGAAACAGACGGTGGAAGGTGTCATCATGGATCGTAGGCAAGGACTTAAGGGGTAGATAAGAGTGATTTTTTGGGGGAATGCCATTAATGAGGGTCGAAGAGAATGAGGCGGAAGGAAGGAATCAAGAACAACGCTAATTCCCCAGCTGAAAGCGGAAACAAACCTCCCGTGGACTCTCACTCATTTGGGGATGAGCCCCTGAAACCTGGTGATGAAGAAGGGATCTAAGTTTCCAATTTCACCACAGCAGCGGTAGTGGCTGATTAGCTCTGATTTCTGGCAGGAAATGAAAAGCCAGGTTTGGGGCTAGACGCTCTCCCTCCCAAGAGATGAGCCAGGCCTGGGTCCTTACCTTTCCTTCCCCAGAGCAGCTCAATGGCAGCTGGCTTCCTCCTCTCCTGCCAGGACGTGGGTGGACAGCCAGGCTTCACCGGCACTGCCCAATGGCTCAGACCCCCACAGCTGCTCAGTTCACCCCCGGCAGCGATGCGCGTGTGTGTGGGGGGGAGCGTGCATGCGTGCGTGCCTGTGTGTGTGATGAGTGATTCCGTAGGTGATAGCATCATGCCCACAGGTAGTCCTAGGTGGTGGGATTAGGGAAGCAGTTTTGCTTACTACAAAAAGCTCATCTCTATCTTCTAAATTTTCAACCCTGAATATGAAATTCTTTGTAATAGGAAGAACACTAAAGTTTACTATAGAAATACTGACATTTCTCATCAATAAAATATCGTCTACTGCTGTCCCCCCAACTCCTCACACACAGAACATTCTTGCTGTTTCCTAGTTAAGCGATCCTGCTGCACCTGGACTGCACAGGGCTTTGGGCAAGGCCAACACTCATGGTTCTCCCGTCAACCCGGATTCCATGATCCAAACCGAGGAAATGTAAAGATGGCCCAGCTCTTTAAAGATCACTAGACTGGTAGTGTCCTACGTCTGTGTTTTAATCCTTGTGTATGAGAACCCTGAACGAAGTTGGAAGAACCAAGCCTTCCATGCAGAAGCAGAGCACTGTCTGCGTGTCCAACGGGGCACGGCACTGTGGAGGGCACACTTCGAAAGGCCTCCACCAGGCCAGCCAAGGGCCTGATTCTGCTAGCCATCTGAGCCCCGAGGGCCTGCTCCGGGGCTCCGGGACGGGGGCCTCGCCCGCTCGCACGCACCTGCCTCGTCCGCAGTGATGGAGAGCTCGTTGCTGGGCTCGCTCTTGCCAATCCGGTTCTTGGCGTACATGCGGATGCTGTAGGTGGAGGAAGGGTGGATATCAATGATGGTGGCCGAGTTCAGCTGAGGGGAAACATCTTTGGTTCTCTGAGCAGAATCCCAGGAGTCTTTTGGGTTTTGTTTTTCAAAAAAGAAGAGATAGAGACGTGAGTTTTTTTTCTCTGCTTCTGAAAGTTCGTAAGTAGGAATTACACACGCTCGCGCACACACACGCACACAGGAAGGAAGAAGGAAAGGAAGAGTAGTTACAACTCAAAGTGAATTCTCAAAGCAATGCTCCCAGTGTGCCGGCGGGCTGGCCCACAGAGGGGGACATCGCAGACTCATCACCCGCGCTGAGGGGGACCAGGGCTGCAGGCAGCCCAGGTCTGGGGGGATGTCTGAGGCACTGGCGTGTATCGAGGAGGGAGGTGCAAGAGACAGGAGCGCGCGTCACTGAACTGGGAAATGGCCACATCAAGGCACTCATTGTATGAGACAGTAAAAGGAATTATGATTTGGACACCCCCCCACCCACCCACACACACAAAATCTCTGATTCTTAAAGGTATTTGAAGACCAGTGAAACTTCTAGCCACGTCAGATCCTTCCTTCTCCAGAAGCACGGTGGTCAACATGAAATACTTACATAAAAACTAATCTCGGTCTCCAGCATAAACACTTCGTCTCAAATACTTTGTTGTGGGAAATATTTTCAACCACAACTAATTCTCACAAGAGTACAGGCTTCCCAGGAAGAGTTATCATTGAATATGTGACAGTTTGTACCTGTTGAGTTTAGGGCTTCGGCCAATGAGGAGTAAATGGTTCTCCTTTCAGGAAGAGTTTGGGCAGTTGCTAAGCGGGGCTGAGGCGTCAAGAGATGATGTCCGTGATGGGAGAACAAGAACCTAAGGTGGCGGACAGAGATGATGCTCACACCCCCCACAGTCCCCAGGGTCCTCTTGGGTGGCGCTCACCACCCTTGTAGGACTCTCACAATCTCACCAAGGTTCCGTGTTCCCTGCTAGATTCTGAGCTCCATGGCAGCAGGCACCATGCTTGCCACGTTCACTGCCACATCCCCAGTGTTTCCACAGTGCCTGATGCATAGCAGATGACACATCATAAATGCATGTTTAACAGGTAAATACATAAATGGCAAACACACAGACCTCTGAGCCCTGGGGAGGGTTCATTTTCCCTTCCACGTTCATGATAAGCATGGAAGCTTCGAGGGCTGGTCAGCCTACAGGTAGCCAGAGATGTAAGAGGTCTTGCAGACTTGTACAAAGATGTGTCTCTTCCAGGCTGCCTTGGAATGCTGTAACTAACCAGGGAACAGAGCGTAATAAAGACTGACAATGACTGTTCCACCTAAAAGGAAAAGTATCACTTGAGTCAAGAAGATTGAAGGAGGAAAAACCCTGACATAGAAAAAGATGCTGCTGCAAAAAGTCCCGCAGTGGAAGAGGAGAATGTGGTCCAACGGAGGAACCGAAGTGGTACTGCTGCAAAAAGTCCCGCAGTGGAAGAGGAGAATGTGGTCCAATGGAGGACCCGAAGTGGTACTGCTGTAAAAAGTCATGCAGTGGAAGAGGAGAATGTGGTCCAACGGAGGACCCGAAGTGGGGGACTTAGGGCCGCTGGACTGATACACATATATGGACCCTGTCCCACAAGGAGAAAGCCAAGCCTTCTGGAGAAGGCGTCTAGAACAGGAGGGGAACCCCGGGCACTGTAAGGTGCAGAGAAGTGGCTAACCAGCCCCGGGAGGAAGCAGATACCTGCAGGGGTTGATGGCCCTGCCTGTCTTCTCTGAGGTTGTGTCTGGGAGATGGCAGAGAGGCCCGAGGAGGCCTGGTAATGTCCACTGACCGCCTCTTCCTCCTGTCAATCAACTCATGAAGAGCCCGTGGGGGGGCGTGGCCATGGCAGGGGGTGAAGGGCAGGAGGCGGTGCTTGAAGAAGGGGCGGTGCTTTTAGCTGCTGTCCTGCAGTTATTGCACTCTGCTGGAAAAAGATGATGTCAATGACCATGATTATTAGGATAAGGTTCACAACAACCCAGGGTGGATCTTGAGTTAAAGGTCAAGAAGATGAGAAAGAATGCTTTATCCTGGAGGATTTGAAAGTAACTGAATGGAGAAGGAGAAGAGAGTCTAGTTAAATCCCCAGACACCTTCTGGCAAATGATATGGCATCAAAGGAGGAGTAAAAACAAAGAGGTGAACCACCCTTGCATCCCAGGGATGAATCCCACTTGGTCATGATGGGTAATCCTTTTAATGTACTGTTGGATTCTATTAGCCAGGATCTTGTTGAGAATTTTGGCGTCCATATTCATTAGGGAGATCAGTCTGTAATTCTCCTTTTTGATGGGGTCTTCGCCTGGTTTGGGAATCAAGGTAATATTGGCCTCATAGAATGAGTTTGGTAGCTTTCCTTCTGTTTCTATTTTTTGAAATAGCTTTAGGAGAATAGGTATTATTTCTTCTTTGAATGTTTGGTAGAATTCCCCAGGAAAACCGTCTGGGCCTGGAGGTTTATTTTTTAGAAGGTTGTTTATCACTGTTTCAATCTCTTCATAATTAATTGGCCTGTTTAAAAAATCAATTTCTTCCTGTTTCAGTCTTGGTAGTTTCTATCAGTGTCTTAGATTTTATCCAGAAAGAAAAATTCAAAAATCATATGATTCTCTCAATAGATGCAGAAAAAGCATTTGACAAAATACAGCATCCTTTCCTGATTAAAACCCTTCAGAGTGTAGGGATAGAGGGTACATTCCTCAATCTCATAAAAACCATCTATGAAAAGCCTACAGCAAATATCATTCTCAATGGGGAAAAGCTGGAAGCCTTTCCCTTAAGATCAGGAACACAAGGATGCCCACTCTCGCCACTATTATTCAACATAGTACTAGAAGTCCTTGCAACAGCAATCAGGCGACAAAAAGGGATAAAAGGTATCAAATCGGCTAAGAAGAAGTCAAAATGTCTCTCTCCACAGATGACATGATACTCTATACGGAAAACTCAAAAGAATCCACTCCCAAACTATTAGAAGTTATAGAGCAATTCAGTAATGTGGCGGGATACAAAATCAATGCTCAGAAATCAGTTGCATTTCTATACACGAATAATGAGACTGAAGAAAGAGAAATTAGGGAATCTATCCCATTTACAATAGCACCAAAAACCATACGTTACCTTGGAATTAACTTAACCAGAGACGTAAAAGATCTATATTCTAGAAACTATAAATCACTCTTGAAAGACATTGAGGAAGACACAAAAAGATGGAAAAATATTCCATGCTCATGGATCGGAAGAATTAACATAGTTAAAATGTGCATGCTACCCAGAGCAATCTACACTTTCAATGCTATCCCGATCAAAATACCAATGACATTTTTCAAAGAACTGGAAAAATAGTCCTTAAATTTGTATGGAACCAGAAAAGGCCCCGAATCACCAAGGAACTCTTGAAAAGGAAAAACAAAGCTGGGGGCATCACAATGCCAGATTTCGAGCTGTACTACAAAGCTGTGATCACAAAGACGGCATGGTACTGGCACAAAAACAGACACATAGACCAATGGAACAGAATAGAGAACCCAGAAATGGACCCTCGGCTCTTTGGGCAACTAATCTTTGATAAAGCAGGAAAAAACATCCGGTGGGAAAAAGACAGTCTCTTCAATAAATGGTGCTGGGAAAATTGGACAGCTACATGCAAAAGAATGAAACTTGACCACTCTCTCACACCATACACAAAGATAAACTCCAAATGGATGAAAGGCCTCGATGTGAGACAGGAATCCATCAAAATCCTAGAGAACATAGGCAGCAACCTCTACGACAAAGCAACATTTTCATGACACATCTCCAAAGGCAAGAGAAACAAAAGATAAAATGAACTTGTGGGACTTCATCAAGATAAAAAGCTTCTGCACAGCCAAGGAAACAGTCAAAAAATCTAAGAGGCAGCCCACGGAAAGGGAGAATATATTTGAAAATGATGCTACAGATAAAAGACTGGTATCCAAGATCTACAAAGAACTTCTCAAACTCAATACGTGAGAAACAAATAAACAAATCATAAAATGGGCAGAAGATATGAACAGACACTTTTCCAATGATAACATACAAATGGCTAACAGACACATGAAAAAATGTTCAAAATCATTAGCCATCAGAGAAATTCAAATCAAAACCACACTAAGATACCACCTTACGCCAGTTAGAATGGCAAAAATTGACAAGGCAAGAAACAACAATTGCTGGAGAGGATGTGGAGAAAGGGGATCCCTCCTACATTGTTGGTGGGAATGCAAGTTGGTACAGCCACTCTGGAAAACAGTGTGGAGGTCCCTTAAAAAGTTAAAAATTGAGCTCCCCTATGATCCAGCCATTGCACTACTGGGTGTTTACCCCAAAGATACAGATGTAGTGAAGAGAAGGGCCATATGCACCCCAATGTTCATAGCAGCAATGTTCACAATAGCTAAATCGTGGAAGGAGCCGAGATGCCCTTCAACAGATGACTGGATTAAGAAGTTGTGGTCCATATATACAATGGAATATTACTCAGCCATCAGAAAGAACGAGTTCTCAACATTTGCTGCAACATGGACGGCACTGGAGGAGATAATGCTAAGTGAAATAAGTCAAGCAGAGAAAGACAATTATCATATGATTTCTCTCATCTATGGAACATAAGAACTAGGAAGATCGGTAGGGGAAGAAAGGGATAAAGAAAGGGGGGTAATCAGAAGGGGGAATGAAGCATGAGAGACTATGGACTCTGAGAAACAAACTGAGGGCTTCAGAGGGGAGGGGGGTGGGGGAATGGGATAGACCGGTGATGGGTAGTAAGGAGGGCACGTATTGCATGGTGCACTGGGTGTTATACGCAACTAATGAATCATTGAACTTTACATCAGAAACCAGGGATGTACTGTATGGTGACAAACATAATGTAATAAAAAAAATAAAACAAAACAAAACAAAAAAAACAAAACAAAGAGGTGACTACCCGGGAGGAAAGAGTCAGGACAGGTATTGGAAATACTGCTTCTGATTGCAGATGCTGACATACAGACGGGCGGGACGTGGATTATTAGCAAAGCGTGCTGGAAAATGTAGCACGGCATTACAAACAGCCACAGAACGATCCTGACCGTTGCAAGGATGGAAATGCAGATTGAAGAAATACAAGTACAACTGGGAAGGGTATACCACAGACAAAATAAAGAAACTTAGGAGTAAGTCCCAAATGGAAATGCATGCTTGGGAATCCAAGAGCTGGAGGATGCATGGAGAGTGCTGGGAAGGGCATGAACGGGAAGGGCGGGGAATGGAATTGTCGGGGGAATTTATCACAGGTGTTCCTGCCCCGTGGAGGAGGGGGACAATGCTTTCTGGATGCAGAGAACAAATGTCGTGTCAAGGAGGGCCCATAGGTCACACTGGAAGATCCTTCACAAGGGGACTATTTATCAAGGTGTGGGCTGGGCTAGAGGAACTTGCAGGGCTTGCTGAGTTTCCTGGCATCTAGCAAGAGTGGGGAGCTGCTCCCTCTGGGGTCAGGAGGGCCAACGAGAAGGGACAGCATTGCCAGAGCCCAGACAGGGCTGGGACCTCAGAAGAGGGGCCCCTGACAGAACGCAGCCACTGCCAGGATCCTTGTCCGAGTCATTCTTTGTGCCCACCACTGGGCGAACGCAAGGGGAGGTCAGAGGGGAAAAAAACCCCGCGTGTTGTAGCCAGTGTTGTTCAGCCTCCCAGAGGAGGGCAGACTGTGGGTCTGCGGGGTTGGTCAAAGCAGTGGCCAGAGGAAAGCCAGCGGCGGATGGCGCTCAGGCTTGGGGAGTTCGACCTGCTCCCCCAGTGCTGTGCTAGGCATTTTACATACGTGACTCCCGCGGTCCCCAAATGTGTGGGCACGTTGGAAACACCACGGAGCTTCGTGACACCTGCTCTTTCAGACTGAGTGAATCAGAATCATGGGGTAATGGTGCCCAGAAACCCGTGCTTTACAAAGCCTCTCTCTGGGTCATTCTGAAGCACAGCTAGAGTCTGGAACCCTTCAGCTGACTGAATTAGTACAACATCCTGGTGAGGTAAGGACTTTTATTTTCCTCGTGAAGGTCAAGAAATGCAGGCCTGTCACGTGGCCAGCATGACGTGGGGCTGGGGTTTGATCTCACCTGTGCTATCCTGAAGCTTGAGGTCATTTTCTGGTAGCATGTGCCCTCCACACAGTCCCTGCAGGACACCTAATGAGACCAGATTGCAATTCTCCAGAGATCTGCTGGAAGTCTCATATGTTTGGATGCAGACGTTCTGACAAGGGCTTGACTTGGCTTACTGACCAGGGGTTTAGCCAAGTGCAAGGTAGGGGAACAGAATTACCGTAACCCCTATGAGTGTGGGGGGACAGAAGTGGGGAGAGCTGTACAAGAACACACGGGACCCTGGTTTAGAAAGGAGATGTCAGGAGCGTTTCCTGAAACCGTGGGCAGGGTTCCCTGACATGCCCCCAGATAGATGGGTAGTGGAAGAGAACGGAGAAATTCAGACTCACATTCCTGCCTCTGAAATGCCCAATAATCCATGGGAAGGGTTGAGGGAGCCCACAGGGACAGGGTGCTTGCACTGGATGCTTGCTGGGGGCTCCTCAGACATGGTCCCTGCCCTGAGGGGTCAGAAGAGCCCTTCCCAGTTGGAGAGACAGAGGTTAAACATCGTCCCAGTAGAGGATCTGGGTATTCAATAAGCAGCCAGAAGCCCACTAAATGTTCCAAGGCGGACAGGATGTTTTTATGGAGCTAGACCAGCTGATCCTAAGGGTCACCTATGGAAAGCTAAGAAAATGTTGAAAGGCACTGTCAGAAGGGCGGGATGGCCCTACTAGAAGTTAGAACCCATGAAGCCTCCATGACGGGCGTAGTGTGGTGCTGATGCAGTCATAGACAAAACGATGGAATAGACTAGAAAGTCCAGAAATTGGGGGAAGAGCACAGGGAAAGCTAGTTGGTGATGAAGTTGGCATCTGAAACCACCGGGGAAAGGTGGGCTTTTTAATAAGTCACATTGGGGCAGCAGGATTCCCATCTGGGCAAAGAGCAAACTGGGTTCATATCTCCCAGCATACACGAGAATCAGGTCCAAATGGATCAGAGATCTGAATGTAGGAGCAAGAGAAAGAAACCATACGAGTAGAAGGAAGGGAGGATGCTTTTATAGCCTGACTGTAGAGAAGAGCAATTCTAACTTGACTCAAAATCCAGATGCAATAAAAGAAAATGTTGATATATTTGTGGGAAAAAAAAAAACATAATCCCAGAAACAACTATACGATCACCTGTGACGCCCAGCCAGGAAAAAAGGAGACGATGCTGTAGGAGCACGTGACGGGAGGCCTGGCCTCAGGTATGGGCCAGGAACGCGTCCTTGTGGAGGTGACATGAGAGGTGGGGTCTAGGGAGCAGGTGGGAGGAAGCATGGGAGCCGTGGGGTCCAGGGAAGGGAGTGGTCTCCAGCCAGAGGGCAGCCTGTAGACTTTGAGGGACTCCTGTCCTGGAAGATGCTGTGGTGTCCCATTTCACAGTGGAGAATGCTGAGGGCAGGGGGACAGTGAAGGCACAGAGCTGGTTAGAGCCTGGGCTGGCTGCGGAACCAGCACCTGGAAAGTGGAACCAGCACCTAGTTCAATTCCCCTGAAGACAGGGAGGCACTGAACTGCTCCCCCGAGAGGACCCCGGGCACCCTCGCCAAGAGCACAGGAGACCGTGGTCCTGCGGTTACGCTCAGCCAGAGAGACTGGCGGGGCCACCCTGCGCTGGGCACACTGTGGACTGTCGCCACGATGTGTGTCTGCCTTTCTCTGGAGTTCTCCTTGTTACCGTCAGTGTCCAGGCCATTCCCTGCTAGAACGCGCTCGCCTCACCTAAGAAACATTTCCTTCACTTCAAGATGTGTGTCTCAGAACTTGGAACTCACTGGCGCCTTCCTGACCTGGGTTTCCACAACAAAGGCAGG
Source organism: Ursus americanus (assembly GCF_024610735.1). NCBI lineage: Eukaryota > Metazoa > Chordata > Mammalia > Carnivora > Ursidae > Ursus > Ursus americanus. Next base: position 94,262,925 of record NC_142130.1, read on the forward strand.
TGTCCTCTCTTCCCTTTGGCCCCGGGGAAGCCCGTGTGTACTAGCTTCCAAAAACGCCCCGTTTGGGCCAGCACTGTCTTCTGCTAGCTTGCGGTCACTATGTCCCTCTCCCCAGCCTGTGCCAGCTGTCCCCTTCCCTGGTGACCGAACTACTGGCAGCCCCTGCGCTCCTGTCTCAGAGCCCCCACAGGCCCCATGGCTGCAGGGCTCACTGCTGGGGCTCTGTTGTGACTTTCGGTGAACACGCTGCTCTTCTGTACTTTCCCAACACAGCTGCGTACTGCAAGACTCAAGTGCTGTTTCCAAAACCACTGTTCTGGGAGTGAAGCACCTTCCTCCTAGCGTTCATGCACTGCTGCTGGGACACTCCCCACTCGGCCGCCCATCCAGCCCCTGTCACTCCCTTGCACGCTGGTCCTAAAACCTCGCCTCGCTCAGGGCCTGCCTCCAGCTGCCCGAGCTTCACTCTCACTATGGCCTCAGCCCAAAAATTCTGAGTAGGTCACCACCATGTAACCCAAAGTCCAGTACGGTGCCCAGAAAGTGAAAAACAAGGCTACGTGTGGGTCTGTGAGGATTCTGTTAACCCTACCCGCGCTGGTGCTCCTCATCTCTTTAATGAGACACAAAGGCCCGAGCAGAAGCCACGCTGGTGGCTTTCTACCCTTGGCCTGATGGACCCTCAAGTTCCAAGTCACGCTGGCATTGTCACTTTAAGGGGACAAACGGGCACACCTGTTGTGGTCCTGACTACCGGCTCTGTTTTATTTATGGCCCCTCTGGCCCCCGGGGAAGCAGGTGATGCTCCGAGCAGGAGCAAGTGCCCCTGGCCTGTCCTTGCAGCTCTTCCAGAACCTTCCTGCAGGGTCCGTGCCTGTCTCCACATGGAGCAGCTCTCCGTCTCTGCACAAGCTCCGGAGTCTCTACGGACTCCAAGCACAGCTGAAGCCCAGGCTCTCGACAGAAGTCCCTGCCTAGAGCAGTCCCTGGGCTGGGGAAATGGGACGTAAAGGACTGAGGGGGGATGTGGCAGAAAACGTAACACGCCACTGGTCGGTGGCAAGGATGCCAGGGTGGGGGGGCTGGAAGCAAGCCTGGGGTCTGGAGAGAAAGGAGGGAGGGCGAGGCAGAGACAGACCCCTGCACACAGACCCCACCCCACAGAGGAAACGCGGTATGCTCTGAGCAAGAAAAGACAAGCTGGGAAAAAGAGCCCCTTCTGAGTTTCCTTGAGTCCAAATTTATTCTTACAGGTAATCACGAATAACCGAAGAGAACAAGAAAAGGGCTTTTGGAAGTGGAAATAAAGCTGGAGGAAATAAAGGACTTACCTGATTTATTTTTGCATTCAATATCGTAGCCCGTAATGGGGCTGTTGCCGTCAAACCCCATGGTCCACCTGAGGGTGATTGTGCGTGCTTTCACGTCTTTGATCTCAATTTCGGGAGGGTCTGGGGGCTCTGCGCAATCGACAGGAAAACCCGGGCTTAGTTCAAACATGGCTCAGGCAGAAGACGCGGGTGGAAATGCTGAGTACGGCTCAGAAAAGCTTTGTCAGCCTTCAATGGTGGCTGACACATTTACTGGGGAGCATTTGTTTCCTAATCACATTTTGGGGAGGAGAAATTCCACTTTCCCAAACTGCCTGGTGTTTACAGCAGGGCTATATGGCAGGGCTGGGCCAAAGTGGGATGTGGATTAAATGTCACTCTTCTGGTTTGGAATCCAGAACTCAAAAAATATCTTGGCTTCAATGTTAAACTTCCCTTCTCCTTTAGATCATCTGGCATAAGGATTCCCACCATTCGGCTAAGCGGGCACACTCCTGTATTCAGTGCCTTTAATGGGACTGCTGGGCCATCTGGCCCCATTCCTTTCAGGACTCTGTTCCCTGTGTTTTGGGGCTGCACTGTGACACAATCATGCACGCAGCAAAATACTATTTTAACACCAACTTTGAACATACTCAAAATTTTCTGGGAATCAGGAGGGGTTATGGAGCAAGTTGAGTCCACACAGAGGTCCGAGCCTGGGCATACACTTACTGTCCTAAAAGCCGTGTTTTCCCCCAATTAGGTCTCCTTCCTACCTTGCACTGTGAGCTGAATTATTCCACGGTCCTCCCCATAAGAATTGATAGCATGACAGGAGAAGAAGCCAGAATCTTCTCTAACAGTTGGCAAAATCTATGTGTAAAGGAGAAAGAAATCCATCTTATCCAGCAGCATGGAGCGAAGACAACTACAGGGGCTTTTGGCTATAAAAATCTCTCCACTCCCACCCTTCTTGCATCCCCAACATGCGTGTGCACGCACACACAGACACACACACACACCCCGAGAGCAAACTATTGCAGTGCGATTGCGATGGTGTAGATGGACAGGTTGGGTGTACATGACCAAGGTCAGGTGCCAGCTCATTAAGCTGCGTGTGTAATTTACGTAGGATGCCACGGTCAGGTGGATGTACACTCCACATACGCATTTATTTTTCTCTCGGTGTGTCTTCAGTGCATCCAAAGCAATGCTGCTCAGAGAAGCAGATCCATAAATCCTACAGTAAATACTTGGTCCTGCAGGACCCTCATTAGAGTTCTCGCTAGAGGGACTCCAGGATTGGAGCTGCGCGTGAATCAATCTCAGCGTTTGAAACACAGGGCCTTCTTTTTTCCCGTGTACACTACGGCGTCACTTCTCTCCCTACTGAAGACGTCAGCTACCAATAATACTAAAAAATATAAGGGACTATAATACTTTCTGCTAGCTTTTGTGATCCTCTATGAAGGACAGAAGTTTTATGTTGGATCTTTCCCAAAAAAGCAACACGTTTCCTTACAAAGCCCATCTAATTTTTGTTTCTGCAGGACATTAAAACAGGTGCACAGCACCGGAGGGCAATCCTCCAGGATTAACTGTCATTAAGACACTCGATTCCTCCCATTTTTTTTTTAATTACAGTCGGGTTCCCTGGGATAGTTATCATCATTTTATCCTTCATAACACTTAAGATCAAGCCCTATTTTTGTCAGCGACTCAGTAAAGTTGCTGTAAGCAGTGGGAGAGAAATGGTGCGTCAGAAATAAGTCCTGGAAGATGATTCGCTGTTTATCACCCACATGCGTCCACTTAGGTGAAAGGACAGGATTATCCTGCCGATGCAGTTAGATTCTGATCCGCTCTCTTCACTATGTTTTACCTGCAGAGTGGAGATCACCTCCTCTCCCACCTCCTTGGTGGACACGAGGTAACGGGCCATCTCAGGGTTGATGATCCGGTCCTCCTTCTCCCAGCGGACTATGATGGGCTTCTCGCCATGGGCCGCGCAGCTCATTTCTTTCTTCTGACCCTGAGTGGCCAGGGTCGTGTTTGGATAGGACGTGATCATCGCAGGAACTGAAAATCCAAGAGGGACACGACTTATTTGGCAAAGCAGCATTCTTGATTTCCCCACCGTAACACTCAACTAAATCATGCCTGAAGAGGGGTTTCTTTGAAATACAATGTATTCAAGAAACTGAGGAGCAGGAATCGTGAACAGAAGAGAGGGAAGGTGGCAGAAGAGTGGAACCTGATGACATGAGCCCTCAGCTCATTCATTCGGAAGCTGCTGCAGGATTTCACATTCGGGGCAACGCTTTCTCCCCAGCTCACTGTGGGCACACGCGGATTGCGGGACAGAGCCCATGTCCCCTCGGACACACGGGAAAACAATTTTCCTTCTGAACAGGCTGGAGAGGCGGCTGTCATGAAATGACAGTTTCTAACTACCGTTTCCTTTTTTTTTTTTTTTTAAAGATTTTACTTATTTATTTGACAGAGAGAGAGAGAGCCAGAGAGAGAGGGAACACAAGCAGGGGGAGTGGGAGAGGAAGAAGCAGGCTCATAGCGGAGGAGCCTGATGTGGAGCTTGATCCCATAACGCCGGGAACACGCCCTGAGCCGAAGGCAGATGCTTAACGACTGTGCCACCCAGGTGCCCTTCTCACTACCATTTTCAATGGTGGGACTCTAAAACCTTACTTATCAACTTAGGTTGGGGCCCTGATTGCTGCTGACCAGTTGCTGGGGTGACGTCTAGCTATGCCCATCTCCCACAGTTGTTACAACCTGTCACGGTCACCTGGAGACCTCAGACCCATCACATGGCAGGGAATCTCAATCCCATTTCACCAAGCAAACAGAAAGCTTTGCTTGTGAACTTCTCAAGTTCCCCCTCTCCCACCACAAAATTCATCTAAGGACCTCCATCACTATGCTGGGTGACTTAAGGCCCTGCTCCCGTTCCACACACCACCTAGAAATGCAGGGCAGCACAGAACGAGTGTCTTTCTAAATGCACACTGAGCTTATAAGAAAGTGAGAGAAATCCCAGGCGCCAGAAACAGAAGTGACTGTTGAAAGACCACAGGTATTAGGTTGCTGGGGCCCTGACAACCTGAGAGGCAGGGGGTTGAAAGTGGGCCCCTCAAACCAGGCTCCTCAAAGGGCTTCACCTTCAGAGAAAATACCTACAACAACGCCAACAAGACCCACACAGGCAAAGGGGAAGCAAACTGCCTTGGCTCGTGTTATGAATGAAGAAACCAAGCCTCCCCTGAGACTCCATAGCCAGTCTGACTCTGCATCGGTTTGGAGCTGGATTCATGCTAAAGGGTCCAGATGCTGGTGATGCTACTTTGGCCATAGGCCTGAAGATCGTAGCACAAGAAACACAAGCACGCTCCAGAGGGAGGCACACTCCATCCAGGCCCATCGGCGTTCTCCCAGATGAACCTCTGTTGAACATGAGCTAACAAACCAGAAGTACAAAACACACGAGAACACGACCCACCGTCCCCGAGAATCAGCCCAAGCACCGCAGATGCTAGAATGATCAGACACAGACTATAAAACAATTATACACGAGATGTTTAAAGATTGTTTAAAAACACAAGAAGGGAAAAATACACTCTCAAAAAAGGACCAAGAGGATTTGAACAACCACCAAAATAAGTCTATATTTTTCCTGTTTTTGGCCTCATTTCCACCATCACGGGGAGAAAGGCCCTTCTTCATTTCTAAGGTCAAGCTCACACTTGTGGACTGTACTGGCCACCTCAGAAGCCCTCTGCTGCTCCTGGGCAGGTGACCAAACACCGTGCCTTCTTTTCAGACTGGCACGTACTGAGTCCCGTCTTCCCCCGCAGCATACCCAAGTGGTTTGAGACATACGACGAGTAAAAAAATCTCCCAGCTCTGTAGCCTGGACGCCCACAGGAGATACCGCTCTCAGTCAGCAGGTGCGTGGCAGAGAGGAAGAGCACGGAGTGGACAGACTGACTGGGAGAAGCAGCACTGGGAGCCCCGCGTTTTATCCACAGCAGTGGTGAGGTCCCTCTTCCAGCACACCTGCGTGGCAGCCAGCCTGGTTCGTGAGCCCCGCTTCTGTCCCTGATCCCTCACTTCCTCCAGCTGGTTCGAGAAAAAATTTAATCTTTCTCAACAGCTTTATTGAGGTCTAATTTACATACCATAAAAATCACCTGCTTTAAACCCCCCTGAATGGGGTTTACTCTTGTATTTTTTCCTAGGACAGCTGTAACCAACCACCATGAGCTGCGTGGCTTCAACAGCAGAAATCTGCTCTCTCACAGGTCTGGCAGCCAGTCCGAGATCAAGGTGCTACAGGGCTACGCCCTCTCCCAAGTTCTAGGGAAGACTCTTTCCCTGCCTCTTCTGGCTTTTGGTGGCCCTTCAGCTCCTTGGTTTGTGGCCACCTCATTCCCATCTCTGCCCTCATTTCCTATCATGTTCTTCCTTGAGGGGTTTGCCGTATCTTCATGTGGATTTTCTTATAAGGACAGCAGTCACTGGGTTTAGGACTCACCCTCATGCATTATGACCTTATCTTAACTAATTATATCTGCAAATAACTTATTTCCACATGAAGTCGTGTTCTCAGGTGGGCTCAGGTGGGCATGCATTTTGGGGGGGACAACACAAGTATATTTACATTACCCAATACACACAATTACAACCCGACACAAGTGTATAGAGTTATCACCACAGCAGGTTTTAGAACATTTCCATTACCCTGAAAGGATTCCCCCACACCCATTGATAGTCCTTTCCCACCCCAGGCCCAGGCAATCACTAATCGACACTCGTCCTTTTAGATTTGCCTTTTCTAGACATTTCCCATAAATGGGATCCCACAGTAGATATTTTTTCGTTGTCTAACTTTATGGCTTTTTCTCACTGAGCGTATTTTCCAGGTTCATCCATACTGTAGTGTGTATCAGCTCTTTGTTCCTCTTTGTTGCTGAATAATATGGCATTGCATGGGATCTGCACATTCTGTTCACTCATCCGTCCACTGTTGCCCATTGGCATTGTTTCCACTTTGGGGATGTTACAGATAATGCCGCTCTCAACACTGGGTGCAGGTTCTTGTGAGGACCTATGTTTTCACTTTTCCCAAGTAGATCCCTAGCAGGAACCGCTGTGTCACATGCAATTCCGTTTAACTTCTTGAGAAACTGCCACACTGTCTTTCCAAATGGCTTCAACATTTTTCTCCGGGTGGTGCTAGCAATGCGTGGGCTCTTGGCACAATGTCCTCAGTGGTCGGGGACTGGCTATGTAGGACGTTTCGGGTGTGCTCAACGTGGTAAGTTGGGGTCTTCGCTACTGGTGAAAAATTATTTTCCATGATAATTGTAAACTCCATATTTGTGTATGCTATAAAATTACTTAGAAATCTGAAATGCAGTGGAGTTTTTCTTCTTAAAAAGTATGTCTGAAGGAGCCAAATTATTCAAGAATCTCCCAAGATGCTTCTTGATCTTTATAGACAGGAATTGGTTTCCTATTGTAAGATTCATTGGATAAAATTAAGGGCAAAAAAATGTGGCTGAAAATAAGAAAAATAATTCAAGTATCCAAGATCGGGGCAGTCTCTGTTACGTCCAACCCATATTTGTCAACTCATCGCTAAAGAAGGCACCTAGGTAACAAAATATTTATGTTTTCACGTGGATGTATGTCGATGTGTGGATTTATTTGAGTTTAAAGCAAGGAGTCGCTCTGCTGCTTTGCCTCCACTGGGTCTGTGATGACGATCCTGGACCTCACTCTAACGATGTTGAAAAATGGGGGTGTCTGGGGAGTGAGCCAAGGTGTACCGGTGGGGACATGAGTACTGCTAACTGGTGGCTTCTGCATTTTAAACCCAATGCGAGGTGGAGACCCTACCAGAAATGCTCAGGGCTGCAGGGATTTGGGGCCCCGGATGGGCTTGTCTGGAAACTCAGGAAGACACCAGTGGATTTGTGTAGAACCGACTGACAGGGACGCTGTGGGACTTGGGAGTGAATCAGGCAGCGCATGCCCCACGTTTGTAGATGCGACGAATCAGGCTTGGTTTACTGTTTTGTTGATTGTCTGGATTTAAGAAAGGGATGGAGAAAAAGTTAATAACAACGATGATATGTCTGAAGCTATTACATTTTACATAGCTCCAAATATTGAGAAATTATTCTTCCAGTACACCAGATTCAGCAAAGAAGTCTGGTTCATCTGATTCAGCAAATAATTCACTCACATCATTGATAAATGAATGACATTCCCTGATCAGTCTTCCTGTTTTGCTTCCGTCATCCCTGTTACTACAAACAAAAGCACTGAACGACCTTCATGTTGGAACAACACTGGTTCAGCATAGCAGCCATATGGTGACTACAGACACGAGGGTTCATAGAAAGGCAACTAAAGTATTTTATGATAAGGAATTGGCTCTGTGGAATTGACGATGCTGAGTATGATATATTTTATTTTTATTTGTGCATGTTTTTGGAGATCTGGTGGTTATATGTTTCCTAGCATAGTGTTAGATGTATGCAGAAGAATTTGCAGACCAGAAATAAAAGAACAGGAACATCATTTAAAAAACGAGGCCGCAGCAGCTAAAATGGGCAGGTGGTTGTTGGGGAAAATGCCCCCAATCCTTATGCTTCCATGTGGGGGGACCATCGATGAAAGCAACACTCCTGACCCCCCTCCTGAATGGAGAGGCAGTGACTAACCTGATTTGAGAGTTGGGGAGGAACTGAGAAGTGTGACCAGTCCCTTCTAGTTACCTGTTGGCAGAGGACACGTGTTCTGATATACAAACTTCCCGTGATGAAAGAGGATGTGTCCAAGCAAGATGTGTGTATGTCTGCAGCTCTGGCAGAGCCTGGGTGGTTCAGTCTCCCTAGTTCTAGACTGTAGCATCTGCAAAATCCAGAAAGCTGAGATCAAACCACCCTACTCCTGTGTCTATCTCTTGCTCGATTCTGAACTCAGGGCTATTATTTATGGGGCCCTCTGAAACTCTGACAGTAGGTATGGACTGCTGACTGAGCAGAAATTTCCAGTTGCCCCTGGAAGCCCATTTTTCCCTCTTTCCCCAGCTTTTAACAAGACACATTATTAAAAATACACCTGAATAAAAGAATGTGTTTCCAAGTTTTTCTTACAGTTGGATATTGCCAGCTCAAGGCCATGATGCATTTAGGTCTTCTGGGAGGCAAGCTCTGCTGGGTGGAATCCCTTTGGGCTTTCTCTGTTTCCTCCTGTTCCAGCCTGACATCGGATCTAACACCTAGAGTGCCAGCTGTCATTTCGGACCATGAGATGACTCTGAAGATGGGAGCTTGGGCCCTTGATGACGCCATGAGCGATCGTGCCCAAGCCCGCCTGCCTCCCTCCAGAAAACATTCATATGAGAAAAAAGTATAAACCATTATGTTTATTTATTATTATTATTTGGGGGTTTTTCTATAATAGGAGACTAAGTATTGTTTTGAGCTGACCTTAATCATAGGTCTTGGCTCTTTGGGGGAGTATGGCAGATGTTTTATTTTGAAACAAACGAGCAAACTAAACGATTTCTATTGGATTGCTTTGCAGAGAAAGATGTAATGGGCAGCACGCGTAGTTTCCAAAGCGATCCCCTGTTGCAGAATCATTGTTATAGGCTGGGTTGTCGTCAGCCCGCACAACCTGGTGTTGTACAGCCGCAGTGTGAATCTTAGATGTGCTGGTTGGTCACTGTGTGGCCCTCGTCACTTATCTGCTCTGGGCCTCAGTGCTGTTCTTTGTCACAGGGAGATGATTGTTGAGAGGGTGAACAGAGCCAGCCCACAGCACAGAGTCAGTGCCACACAAGCATATGCTGATGGCATCTCCGTGTCTCCGATGGCAGGGACTTATTTCTTCATGCCCTGAAGGGGGGGAGGTCTTCAGATGAGGAATGGATGTGGACTTTCGTTTGGGGTCTGTGGTCTGCTCAGGATTTGGGGCACATCTCCCTCCTAAAGCTTCTTTACTAAAGACACTTTCGGTTTGGGCTCAAATCCATTAACCAAGATTTTTTTCTCACAAGAGCCAAGTGCTAAATCATGCTAATTAAAGATCCCACAGCCACCCAACGTGACCTTGCAAAACTGTGAACAAATCTGTCGTGGGTCCAAAAAGAAGAGATACTTACTTCTCCTTCTTCCTCTCAGAGCTGGGGAACCTGAGTCAGGAACTGTGAAACTCACATATAATTCCTGCAGCCCCCTGAGCAGAGCACAGGGTGGAGGGGCTCCAGCTGCAGAGCTGGGTTCTAGAAACCAGTCCATGCTAGCGCCTCACGGTGTCGGGGGCGTGTAAGCGCTACAGTGGGAAGGGTTTGCTGCCAGGCAGGAGGAAGAAGTTTGTAAAATGGCAGAGAATGAAAACAGAGAGATTTCCCATGAGGACACGGCAAGTGCAGGATATTTTATCATTTCTTCTTCTTCTTAGGAGAGTGAACCAGTTCTGAAATAATGGCTTTCTGTCCTACCTACGAGCTGCGACGCAGGGGAGCAAATGCACCATGAAGGTTGCTGTTAGCCCAGAAGGTAATTTCCTATTTCTTTAAAACAATCCACTGGAAGAACATGTTATTGCTCCCTAAGAAAAATGCAGCATTGCTTTGAGGACCTGTTTTCTGTTCTTTCCTTGTCGTAATAAGGAAAAGCTTAACTGCATTCCACATGGGAGCCATGCCTTGACGAAATCGTCCACCTCTGGCTTGTTCGTGGCTTGCCCATCTTACTCTGCAAAAGATACTTCTCTTTCTACTCACATGTCTCCTTTGGAAGAGTGTCCCATCCAAAACAGGTATTTTAGGTCTGGTGAATAAGCTCCATATTTGGTCAGACACGGCCTGACCCAGCCCACATTCTCCTATCCCACCCAAGTATTTGCAGCCGGGTAAAGAAATGGTCAAAAAGACTTTCTAAAAATGGATCATTATCATGGCCTCTTACAATGCTAATGTCTAAAGGTATGACCTTTCCACCTGTCACGGTCACGGGTGCTGAGAGATGACAACATGTCAGTGGAGCAGTGCTTTTGGCAAGGATTTCTGAAACATAACAAATGGATGGGGTAATTTAACAGGGGTTGGTACCACGCAGAGGCTGTGGGGGCAAAGGAACTCTAGACCAAGAGAGCTTTGTTCAGAGACTGTGTGCTGTGTGCGTCTCCTGCAAAATTACCCATTAAGTAAGGTGCCATTTTACACCGCGATACATTGGTTTATACGTTTCCTTCATAAGCCATGGTATCATCTAACAGCATCTCAACATTCAGGAAATCTGCGTTCTCACGGCACAAGGGAGCACCATCTGACCTACTTTCTTGCAGCAGAAAGATGCAGGGGTGGAAGGGAGCCGCTGCCACCGGCCACGGAAAGCCGTGCACACTGCAACTCGACTCACACTCGTGGGACGTGACCTATTTAGCTTGAAATTGGCAACGGTGGGAGGATTTACACCATTGACATTGGCAAACACTAGAACTCAGGGCTCTCTCCCCTCCCTCCACCTCCACCAGCTGTTGCTGTTTAACACTGACCAGAAGACTGCACAGCGGAGTCTGTCACCACATTGATGCTCTAAGGAGTAGGGAGTGTTCCCACAATACAGGGACACCGAGGAGGTGGGGAGTTCACCTGAGAGCCACAGCTAATCTTAGTCATAACAGTAAACCCCGCAGATGTGAACAGCACATCGCTGTGCGTTTTGACAGGTGATTCAGTGAAGAATCGATGTATATGTTGCTTTCTCAACTCGGATACAGGAGGGTGGACATTTATATTAATAAACTGCTGATATTCAAGATTAGTTGTAAGTGTTACTCTCTTTGAATGGCACAAAACAGAATCTAATACCTTTTTATTTCTTTTCTCCCCAGCTCTGCTGAAACTAGTGCTGAAAAAGAAAACAAAATACCAAGCAGCCTGCATAATCTTTTTTTTTTTTAAGATTTTATTTATTTATTTGACAGAGACAGCCACCGAGAGAGGTAACACAAGCAGGGGGAGTGGGAGAGGAAGAAGCAGGCTTCCAGCGGAGGAGCCTGATGTGGGGCTCGATCCCAGAACGCCGGGATCACGCCCTGAGCCGAAGGCAGACGCTTAACAACTGCGCCACCCAGGCGCCCCAGCCTGGATAATCTTTAACTAAACAACCTGCCCATCACGATCATCTGGTTCAATTCCTTCATTTTATGGAGAAGAAAGAGAAAACCAGAATAGAGAAGTGGGTGTCAAAGCCTTGGAAGAGGGGTCAACCAGGATCCGACTTAAATGAGTCCTATTCTCCAACCATTACCATCGTCAGTAACGACCCCAATAGAGAGGGGCCAACTTCCCAGGTGCCTAGAACTTCCCAGGTTTGAGGAGGCAAGCCCTGCCTCTTGGGGGTGGGGTGGTTCCCTCAGTCCTTCATTCTGTCCAAACAGAGGCAGAAGAAGAGTGTGTGGTCCAGGCATGAGGCAACAAGGCTGCCCCAAAGGCCAAGGTGGAAAACAGAGGCAGGGACAAAGGGTTTATGGTTGGGAGGACCAGGGAGGCAGATATTCTCAGACAGGAACACATATTTTAAACCCAATTCTTCAAGTATTTTTTCTTAAGAGAGAGAGTGTGCAAGTGGTAGGGGGAGGGGCAGAGGGAGAGAGACTCTTAAGCAGACTCGGTGGTGAGCATGGAGCCCATCACGGGGCTTGATCTCACAAACCCGAGACCATGACCTGAGCCTAAATCAAGAATTTGATGCTCCACTGACTGAGCCACCCAGGCGCCCCTTCAAATACTTTTTTTTATACCTCCCCACCCCCAACATTTGACTGGGAAAAATTTCAAGCATATGGAAAGTTGAACAGACATATACCCACTGCCTGGATTCCACAATGAATATTTCATGCACAGATTTGAATCTAAATTTATTTCAGTGTTATCTCATCAGCCAATCAAAATTTACTGAATTCAGAATTTTCATTATTTTATTTTAAAATAGACTGGGTGAAAACATGAATCAGTAAGCATCTCAAAGATCACTAAGACATTAAGGCACTAAGATGGCGGCCCTTTTCCTGAATTCTGCTTGGCTGGAGACCCACTGCACATGCCTTACTCTGGACTCTGCAGATATGACCTGGGGTCTGGTGCTACTCTCACACATGTCATATAAGAGGGCAAGGTGTGAAGGGGACTAGAAGCAAGGAGCCTGGGTCCAATCTCACACCATCCAGGACATGCTAGGAGTGAGCAAGACCGCTGGCCTCATTCCTACGGGGGCTGAATGGGACCAGTCACTCTCAACCTGGGCTGCATCTCAGAAGTTGGAATCACCTGGGTAGTTTTTAAAAAAGACTAGTGCCCAGGCCCTACCCCAGACCAGCTGAGTCAGAGTGTCTGGGGGGCGGGGCTCAGAAGTGGGTTTATTTGAAGCTCTCCAAGTGATCTACCATATAGCCTGGGCTGCAACAACTCTACGGGGTGATCTCCCGGGCCACTGATAGCTCTAATGCTCCTCCACTTTCTCTGTCCCTTTCCTTCCCACTCTGCCCCCTTATTCCCCTTCCCTCCTTCCTCCCTTAATTTTCTCCACTTTTTCTTTCTCTTTCTCTCACAATTCAATAGTAATAATAATAATAATAATGCTAACAACAACAACAACAATAACAACAATAGCTAACTTGCTTGAGTGCTCACTCTGTGCTGGAAACTTTCTCATATGCCCCACATATATTTAACCCATATAACAACCTGACGGGATACAAGTTCTCACCATAGAAATGATGCAAAACCAATTGATAACTTCCACTTCAGGTAGATTTTAAGTTTTGCTATAAATATGTGTAAGAGATGTAGAAATAACATTTTTAGCACATTCATTGGCTTTAAATTTATATTAACAGATGCCCATGCAGATGATCCAAGAGAACCAGGCACTAAATACCTACCTTGAAGTGGGGAAAAATAAAGAATAGAGCACAAGCGAGTGCTAGGATTCATTTAATATCTGGCATCTTCCCCTCTTTCCCTTTGTTTATAAGCAAGGACCCAGAGAACTAGAGGGTTTAAGACTGGCAACGCTGGAACCCATGCCCTTTGAGCCCCTTTCCTACTCGTAATCCAAAGATCTATTTCATCTTGTAGGATTCTTTTTTCTTAGAAAGCATCTTTCTATAAAAAAAAATTTCATTTACATTCAATTAACATACATGCACTCCAATGTCTATAGCAGCAATGTCCACATCTTGTAAGATTTTTAAAACATCAATTTCACCATAAAAGTACTATAGCAAAGTTATCTTCTTTAATCCCTAACATGAACAGTTTTCCCTGCCCTGCCCTCCCTGAAATTCTTAATTCCATTTACTCATACTAAAAGAGGATCGGAAAGGGAAGTAATAAGACTAGAGCAATGCACCTAGGAAGTCGATGGAAAAATCTAGAAGGAAGGAGACCCTAGATCTCCTGAATCCAAGTGCAAAGCCTCTTCACCCAACCCTAGTGGCAGACATGAGGCTGGCCCGCCTCGGAACACGGGGCATAGGGCAGCCAGAGCATCCTCGGACGCCCCTGGGCCTGGGGCTGGGTCCATTCAGGGGAGACCCCCCCATGACGTCTTTGATGGCTCCAGCTCCTCAGCTGCAGAATAACATCTCTCCTTTAAGCCGAGTGCGTATTTGAGACTGCTTGGCAGGACTGGCTACATGATTTCTGGATCCAGAGCAAAACAAAAATGTGGGATCATTTGTTCAAAAAGCAGGAAAAAGGTGCCATTAAAGTTCTAAAATATAAAGCTTTTTTCATTCGTCTGTGCTCTCTCTCTCTCTCCCCCCACCTGTCTTAATGGTTTATATTTCTTTTTTTTAAATAATAATATTTTTTTATTATGTTATGTTAGTCACCATACGGTACAACCCTAGTTCTTGATGTAAAGTACCGTGATTCATTAGTTGCGTATAACACCCAGTGCACCATGCAATACGTGCGCTCCTTAATACACATCACCAGCCTCTATTTAATCTTTTCTTTTTTTAAATTTAAATTCAATCAGCCAACATATAGTCTTGTGTTCCCTTGAGCTTGGGGCTGGCCAAGTGCCAGCCTTCCCAGGCATTAGGACAGGTCTGGGACTTGGCATGCATGTACGTGCTCCTGACCACCTGCCAGGTCCCCCTTCCACCAGAATGACCGCCGAACCCAGGTCTTAGAAGGGTGGCCCCAACAGTATTCTGAGTCACCTCTTGAAAACTCCCGGTGTTGCTACCTCCAGGCAGCGAGGGTGTGGAGATGCTGTGAGGAGCCTGACCTTGATCATCCACCATACCCTGAGGTTCGCAGGCGAAGAGGACCTCAGGGATTGGTGAGTGGGTGACTGCAGGAAAGCACAGCCTGGGGCTCCGGGAGTGGGAGAGCGGGGAGACAGGTGGCAGTGGGAAGTTGATGATACCGGGGCTGAGGCCCCAAGTACCCAGATCGAGCTCCACTGTTCCGTCAGACCTCACTTACAAACACAAACTTAAAGACCAAATTACTAAGAATTTCAAGATGGCAGCTGAAGAACATTAAACTCTAAGCACAGGACTCTTGATAGCTCTGGGGCCCATGCCATCACACTAGTCACGTACCCAGGACACTGGCCCTGGAAGCTGATAAATACTCAGTCTCCTAGGCAGTCGCTGCTGTTCCCTAGTCACCTGAAGGGGGCAAAGAAGCTGGGAGGAGGCAGTCTCTTGGGCAAGACTTGGGCATGACCAACCACAGTCTGGAACTAGCGGCCTTCTTTTTCCCTATTGCCATGATGAAGGCCATGCACACAGGGCAAATCTTAACGAGAAAAGTGGTTGGTCTTCTTTCTAAGACAGTACAGCCTGTCAACATTATCTTTCATTGCAATTGTGGTTCCTGTCCCGGCATCACCTGGGGCCATTAAGGAGCCCACACTCACATTGCCCAGTCCCAGTGAACACACATTCTCTCCAGCTCACCTAACGTCAAATTTACCATCTTAACCACTTTTCAGCATACAGGTCAGCGACATTAAGTACACTCACGCTGTTGTGCAACCTTCCCCACCATCCGTCTCCAGAACTTTTTCATCTTCCCAAACTAAAAGCGTGTCCCCATTAAAACCCAACTCCTAGTCCCTCTCTCCCAGCCACCATTCTACTTTCCATTTCCATGGACTTGACTCCTTTAGGGACTTCATAGAAGAGGAATCCTGCAGTATGTGTCCCCCTGGGACAGGCTTATTTCACTCAGCATAATGTCATCATGGCTCATTCATGTTGTTGCGTGTGTCAGTACACCCTTCTTTTAGAGTCTGAGTAACATTCTATTGTGGGCATATGCCACCTTTTGTCTCTCCATTCCTCCATCCAGGGACCCTTGCATGGCTTTCACCTTTGGGCCACTGCGAATAATGCATCTATGGTCATTATTCTTGAAAATGTCTATAGCGCTTTGCTAGAGAAAATGGTTTGTAATTCTGGGCCCCTTCTTCTCCAGGCATTCAAAGGCCGAGTGGCTTTTTCTCCGTCTGGGGTCCCTGCCTCTCAGCTTCATCTCCATTCCTTCATCTGTAAGAACAATGAGACCTCCAGCATCCTGAGGCTGTGATCAGGATTAATGAGATTATGTTAGTGGAACCCACTGAGTGTGTCGGAAGAAAGGCCCCGCAGAAACACAAAGTCCTATTATCACTGCCGCAGAATCAAAAATTCCTCCTGTCCAAATACTTATTGTTCATAAAAGTTTTAGCAAGTGAGGCTACCTACTGGGCAGCTCTAATCCCCATAAAGAAAATGATTTCTCCAGCCAGGAATTAATAAGTTCTTAGCACATACTAAAATATCTTCTTGGCTGGGTTATGACGCTTACATAATGAAGTTACTTTGATTATAACCATTGATCAAATCTGTGTTTCCAAGCTACAGTGGGCTGTATTTGAGGTTAAACTTTAACAAGAGTGGCAACAGCTCCATGTCTCGGCATCTCAGCTGGGGCCTCGTGACATGATTAAATGTGTCAGGGCAAAGACAGAAAACATTTAGGATTCATATTATATTCACTCTGAACTTGTTTCAAGTGACATTATTAGAAGAAAGTTGATTTATTTTGCATGACAAGTGTGACTATTAACCAAAAGATATTAAAAACAGTATTTTCCCCCAATTCACAGAAAGATAGGCAGGACGTTTTTTTCCTTCTCTTTCTCGCTGTCTGGCCATGTACACAGAGGGTACATTCTGCCTAACAAGACTTCCTAGCAATTAAGGTAGAAAGGAGGAAAATAGTAAACAGACTTCGATTTCCTGCCGACAGTGATATAAAAAATAAATTTTAAAATGTAAGAAAATAGATTATGTCATCATGAAAAATTGGATGAGGTCTAGAACATTCATTAGGAAAAAAAGTCAGTGGTGCTGGCCAACCCCCGGGGTGATTCCCAGTGGTCCCCACATCCTGGTTTGCAAACCCTTGAATAGCTCCTCCCACGTTTTACCAGAGTCCCTGGTCCACATGACCAACAGCATCCAGCAGAAGTTCTGGTAAATCACTCAGATTAGATTATAGACTGCAGCTTTCACCTTGGGCACTGGAGCATCTGTGTGTGTGTGTGTGTGTGTGTGTGTGTGTGTGTGTGAGAGAGATATCACTTGCTCCAGGGAAGCCCGCCATCCTGTCACTAGGACACCCAGGTAGCTGGGCAGGATCATGAGGAATGGAAGCTTCTGGCCAATAGCCTGCGAAGATCCCAGGCCGGCCAACAACCCTGTGGGAGCGGGGAAATGGATTCTCCCCCAGTCAAGCTTTCCCTCTTCTTACATATTCGGAAACAGTTCTTGGAAGGCAAGAAGTTTCCATGGAAACAGAACCAGCAGCATCCGGTGGCTTGGGGATGGATACCCAGAACTGTTGGGTCCAAAGCCATGTTCTGACTTTTGAGCATTTGCACGGAAGCACACAGAGAGAAGATAAGCCATTATCCCCACTGACACTCGTGGTGTGGACTCAGCCACATTCTGCTGCTTCGGCTGTGATGCATATTGCCTTGTGGCTCCCTGGACTGCAGGGCAGTGTCTCCTCAGCTGAGATCACACCACCTCCCTCTCTAGGGCACCCCAGGGGGCTTCTTCCACCTGAAGATTCTTGTCCAAGTGAGGCCAATGCCCAGGACCTTAATCCTGTCTTCGACCCTGCAATCCCCACCCTATGTTTGATTTCTGATGTGCTGCCTTTTCCTTGAAGCCATTTTGACCACCTGGTCTTCACCCTGTGTCAATATCCATTCCCATAGAACCCTCTTTCTTTGGCTCCTGGTGTATGTTTCCATTTGCTTGCATAAATGCATACATGTTTTTGTTAATTTGGTTATCTGGATTTGGTTATAACATTTGGTTTATTGGGTTATCATTTTCCCCCCGCATGTCTTTTTCATTTGTTTGTGCTAGTATCAAGGACATAAAATGCCCTTTGAAAAACACCTGGTGCAATACAGATGATGATAATTATAGCTAACATGTATTAAGCCCTATGTTGAGAATTTTATCTGCTTTTCACTTTTACAGCAACCCTAGGAGGTAGGTGCTATTTTTTTTTAAGATTTTATTTATTCATTTAACAGAGAGAGACAGCCAGAGAGAGAGGGAACACAGGCAGGGGGAGTGGGAGAGGAAGAAGCAGGCTCCCAGTGGAGGAGCCCGATGTGGGACTCGATCCCGGAACGCCGGGATCACGCCCTGAGCCGAAAGCAGACGCTTAACGACTAAGCCACCCAGGCACCCCCGGTAGGTGCTATTTTTACCCTGATTTTAGGTGTGCAGAAATTGAGGCAGAGACAGGCTGAATGACTCATTCAAGGTCACACAGGTCGCAAGCAGTAGAGCCGGAATTACAACTTAGGCAGCCTCGACTATTCCCACCTGGTTCTGCATCCATGAACAACTGAGTTAGCCTTGTCTGTTCTCGAGTTGGCTATCCCATAGGATCATACCATCTGTACTGTTTGGTGTCTCCCTTCTTTTATTCTGTGTTGGTTTACATGATATCTACAACATATATACAGAGCCTGCAGGTGTTTTCACTGCCCTATAATATTTCCTTGCATGAATGTTCCATGGTTTATTTCAGAAGTTACAAATTTCACATGACTATGAACATTTCTGTACATGAACCCTGGAAACTTATGCATGAATTTCTTTAGGGAACATATACAGAGAGCTAAGGTATGTGCATTTAGACTAATGAGACAATACCAAGCTTCTCTCAAAAAGAGTTGTGCAAATTTATAATCTCGCCATCAAGCTTTGTGATCAATTTGTCAACAACAGTGGTTCTTCAAGAGTGGCTCCTGAACCAGCCACGGGAGCAGCACCTGGGAACTTGCCAGAAAAACAAACCTGGGGCTGGCATCCTCAACAACTGTCCATGAGATTCTGGTGCATGCCAGAGCGTGAGAACCATGGTTTTAGAGCTGTCCTGGGCATGGCTCCCCACCCCCAGTCACCTGGAGCCCTACTGTAAGATCCTGTGAGAGTGTCGTGCAGAAACAGCACAGAATTTGGAATCAGAAGAGCTGACTGAGGGGCGCCTGGGTGGCACAGCGGTTGGGCGTCTGCCTTCGGCTCAGGGCATGATCCAGGCGTTCTGGGATCGAGCCCCACGTCAGGCTCCTCTGCTATGAGCCTGCTTCTTCCTCTCCCACTCCCCTGCTTGTGTTCCCTCTCTCGCTGGCTGTCTCTATCTCTGTCAAATAAATAAATAATTAAAATCTTAAAAGAAAAAAAAAAAAAGAAGAGCTGACTGAGTTCTAGCTCTGCCAGTTTGTGAACTATAAACTTCAATGAGCCTGATTCCTTGGTGGGCACCATGGCGATGCCTCCTCCGTACAGAGCAGCTGCAAAGATCAAATACACAGGAAGTCCTTTGTAGACTGTGAGGGCTTATAATGTTAGTTTTTTTTTCTCCAGCTAATATTTGCATCCACGACTTGTTTTTCTGACTAGATTTACATTCCACCAAGGCTGAAGAGCTTTTCATATATTCGTATATAGGCAAGGACCAGAAGGAAAGAAAAAAAAAAGTCAGCATGAGGGTGATGGGATTATAGAGATTTTAAAGATCTAACCGTGTCGTGTGGTTTTCGTAAGGTTTGAGCAACAAATAAAACATGCTTGAAAGTAAATTTCACGTTTGTAGGTTCTCAATGAAATATGAATGGATTTGGTAAATAATATAATGGCTGTATCCATCACATCACCTAGAAAATTGACAGCATAGGTTAAAAAAAAAAAAGGAAAAAGAGAATGTTTTCTATGTGCTCAATTCTGGTCTCTTGATATGAAGAGAATGGAGTGATGGCTTGCTTACTTTCCAAGGAGAAGGTTTTGAGTGTTATTCTCAAAAGGATTATGGTCATAGGTCTCTAGAAGGGTCTATATTTGTGTAGATGTGTGTGTGCGTGTGTACTTGGGTGTGCCTGCGAGTGACTGGGGGATGTATATACCATCCTCTACGTGTGCACAGCGAGCATATATGCCTGCACACGCAGGTGTGAGCGCACTTTTGCGTGAGTGTGTTGGAGGCACACAAGGCAATTCCCGAGCCACCGGAGCGTTTGAATTCTCTTAAATTTTCTCCCAAATTTTATATGAAAGCCAAAATGACAGGCATTTTTAACAAGGTTTATTAGAAAATAAATATGCCATTATATGTTTCTTTTTTAAGAGCTTTCTCTTTCAAAAAGAAAAAAAAAAGTAAAGCGCTCGGATGGTCTCTCGCCCTATTTTTTAGGTTTGCTAAGGCCACATCTGTTTGGAAAAGAGCTTACGGAGATACAAAATAGCACCAACGACTCTGCAGACAGAAAACCACCTTTGCTGAAGGAGCGGTAGCCCAGTTAAACACGGCTTTGTGGGAGCCTGAACCAGCTGCCTTTCCTTTCTTAACTCAAGGCGAGCCAAGTTCTCTCCACGTACTGAACCGCAGGGTTAATGCTGCTGAAGGGTGGAGGTCACGTCCCAGCTCACGAGTAAGTGCCAGGATACGTGCGTGCACAGGCACACGCACACACACAGGCACTGGCACGCACGCACACCCATCCAGCTCCAGTCCGGGCTCTTCCTCGCTTTGTGCCGTGCATTTGTGAGTCCGATCCAGGCGTAAAATCCGCGAACCCTCACAGGGCATGCTTGGGGGATATTTTCAGTGGAACGGCTGGCAGGCGGCAGCTCTCGGTGTCTCCTGTTTATGGCAGCTGATAAATCTTACAAATGAAGAAACAGAAAGGAGCAAGGGATTCTTGGCAAACAGCACTGTTAATCAGGAGATATTTTATGACCGAGCGCCTCTCTGAGGGCTTGGAGATTGCAGAGGCTTGTGAAGTGAGATGTGTAACCGTCCCTCCCAGGGCAGGCGAGCAGGCACTAATTGAGGTATTGACGGCTCTAAATGAAGCAGAAACTGCCAGGAAGACTCAGCTCGGGCAAAAGGAGTGCTGCCAGTGGTGCATGCTGGGACATTAGTGGTTTTCATTCACGGCTCGTTCGTGCGAGTGTGCGCTTGAGCACGGAGACCTGGTCTCTGCAGCACACGACCTGTGCTACGAAGCCGCGAAAAATCATCAAGGTATTAAAAATCCCCTTTAAAGAAAAAAAAAATCCTATTAACTCTCTCCTTTAAGATTTCCCCAATTTGTTGTCGGTACAGATGAATATTTATCTTGTGTATTTCCCCTAATTCATATAGAAAAGAGGTATAGGAAATATTTAAGCCTGTCGCAAGATATTCAGGCATATTAAAGAACATTTAATAGCTTCGCATGAAGAAAGATTGTAGCAGTATCCTCTCCATCCTGCATGAGATTGTAGCAGTATCCTCTCCATCCTGCGCATGGACAGTATTTATGCAACACGCGCTGGGATTTTACCTCGTTTGACCTTTTCTATTTAACATGGAAGCATCATGCTCGCAGATGGTTCTTGGCGCTGGCAGAGGCACCTGCTTCCTTCCCAGAGAGCTCTGGATGCCCAAAGAGGAGGGACTGGGAGTGCTGGCTCAACACTGAACCTGTGCCTTTCTGAGATCCGCTCAGTTCTAAGAACAAGTAGTGTCCGTGCGTGTATGTAATGAGGGCTTCCAAACATGTGTGTGTTTCTGTGTGCATGTGTCAATAGCAAATGAGCTGCGAGGAAAATGCCGTCATCCGAGTGGATGTGTCCCTAATGACAGGGCAGAAGGTAAGGTTTAAACCACTGGAAGCTGCTGCGGGGGGGTGCAAATGAATTCCCGGGAACAGATCTGTCTGCAGCAGCCAGAGCAGTGGGGTTCAGACGGGAGTCTGCCTCTGAGCCGATGGTGGGCACGTAGCCCAGGTGACCTGGCCTCACTGAGTGTGTGATCCTGCAGGTCTAGGGAGAGACCCCAGAGTCTGCATGTCCCACAAATTCCCGCTGACCCACATTGAGACCCACTGGCCCAGAGGAATGGGTGACTAGCACCGAATATGTCCTACCCACTCTGACACGGCTAATTGGATGTGTTCCATCAAAAAGTATAAACACTGCTGTTTTTAATTCCACATAATGGGGTAGCAAACATCTTTAACCCTGCTTTCCCCTTGCTATTTACTCAAAGATATTTAGGTGAACATTTTGAGAAGAAAAAAATTTGTGTCCATGATATCCAAGCCAGAAATTGTGCAGTAAAGCTGAGTAGATCCCATGACATAACAATTTAATAATTCTTTCTACTGATAAATAAGCAAACCACGAGGCAAAGCAAAATGAAAAGAAAAATGGCAAATGTGAAGAGATACGTAACATATACCAGAGAAAGGATCATCATGCGATAAATATCAAGAGAAACAAACCATTGGAAAAAAGTGCAAAAGGATACAGAGGGGATGGGATAACAGGGTGATGGGCATGAAGGAGGGCACGCGACGTAATCAGCACTGGGTATTGTTTAAGGCTGATGAATCACTGAGCTCCACCTCTGAAACTAATAATACATTATATGTCAATTAATTGAATTTAAATTAAAAACATTAAAAAAGCAACTATCAAGACACTCGACGTCTTTCGTTATGAAATTAAACGATCATTTTTGCTGACAGATGCAGAGCAGGTTAAAGACTCTAAGCGGCGGGTTGATTAGGAGGTGGGGGTGCTGGTACTTAAATCCTGCAAACAGAAATGTCAGCTAGCCCGGACTTTGGGAAGCCAGTTTGGCCGCGTGTGACACAGTTTTGCACGAACACATCTTTTGACCCTGTAATTCCACTTCTCATATTTTACCCTGAAAAATGATTTGATACATGTATATGTGTAGGGATGCTTCTTGCAACTTTGCTTGTAATAAAACCCTTCAGGCACAACGTAAATACTCATGATTGTTTAAATGACTGATTACAGAGCCGTAGAATGGCATATGATCCAGCCATTAAAACAGTGAAAAGATACCTGTATTAGTTTGTTTGGGTGGCCGTAACAGTCTACCACAGACTGGGTGACTTACATCGCAGGCTGAACTTTCTCACAGCTCTAGAGGCTGTTAGTCCAAGACCAAGGTGCCTGGTCTTGGTCCCTCCTTGGCCTGCTGATGGCCACTTTTTCACTATGTCTTCACATGCCCATTGATCCACCTGCCACAACCCTGGGGCCTCCCCCTCTTCTTAAAATGACACTAGCCCTATTGGATTAGGGCCCCACCCTTATGACATCATTTAACCTTAGTGAAATTTTTAAAGGCCTTACCCCAAATGCAGTCACATTGGAGGGTTGGGACTTAAAATATGAATTATGGGCACCTGGGGGGCTCAGTCAGTGAAGCATCTGCCTTCAGCTCAGGTCATGATCCCAGGCTCCTGGGATTGAGCCCCGCATCGGGTTCCCTGCTCAGAGGGGAGCCTGCTTCTCCCTCTTCCTCTGTCCCTTCCCCATGCTCGTGCTCTCTCTCTCTCTTAAATAAATTAAAAATCTGAATACAAAAAACAAAATGCAGATAATTTTTTTTGGGGGGGGCACAATTCAGTCCATAATAATACCTTATTTATTGAATAAAAAAGCCTATAAGGCATAATTATTTTTTGTTCTTAAAAATGTATTTAGGGGCACCTGAGTGGCTCAGTAGGTTAGGCATCCGACTCTTGATTTTGGCTCAGGTCATGATCTCAGGGTCGTGAGACTGAGTGCCGTGTGGGGCTCCGTACTTAGAGGGGAATCTGCTTGAGATTCTCTCTCCCTCTCCCCCTGTCACTCACCCTGCTTGCATACTCTCTCTCTCTCTCTCTCACATAAATAAATAAAATCTTGAAAAAATTTATTTAAGAACCTCTCTCTCACTCTCTCCTCTCCCCTCTTTGTATACAAACAAATCTATGCATCTATACATAGGACTAAACATTTAAATGTCCTAAAAGATAGTAAATATATTAGCAGGAGGAATGATAGGTGTATTTGCTACATTTATTTCTGTATTATTTCATTATTCATTTATTTCTTTGATTTGTCTGAATCTTTTTCAATAAACGTATTTACTTTTACAAGCAGAAAAAATATATTTTTTTGTTTTTGACATAATATGAGCTTAATGGCTTGAGTTTAAGGTCCCATTAAAATATCCCAGATTCAAATGTGAGCAGCACACTGATGACCTGAAAAAAAGGTGCATCAAGATGCCTTTAAGCCCTGGCTGAAGAGCCTTCCAGAGGTGCACTGCTGGGCTGAATCAGGCCACCTTCCATTGTCAAACAAATGGCAGAAAATCTCAAGAGGTCTCTGGCTGGACATACAGACTCTCCCACAGGGCTAGTGCTTTGTGCCTTTTTTTCAAGGAGCTCAAATTGCTGCAAGCCCTCATGTTCCTAAATGGTCAGGGGTTCTCATCCAGCTGGGAAAAAGTGGCAACGTTTCCTGTCCATCTTACGAGTGAAGGAACATTTTCAGCATGGTGAGAACATGCAGAAAGTTATCCTTACATGTCCATTCTCTATAGGAAGGTCCAATTTAGCACCAAATGAAATTCTCTTGGGTCGCTCAGCCCAAATACGGGGAGCAGCTGCAGCCTCCCGTTTGGAAACTTCCCCATCCGTTCCCCTCCTCCCTCCTTTTCTCACCCTCTTATTAAAAACCAAACAGCAACATCAAACAGGCTGATCTGATCCTCTAGGGAGACCTAAGAAATGTGTGCCGGTGAGGGGATGCATCCCTCCACCTCCAAGGAAAAAGCCCTCAAAATAAACAGCCCCCAAGATAAGGTCTGAGCTACTGTGATTTGCTTCTGGAAGCTCTAAGTGCAAGGGAGCTGGCAGCTAAATGACGGGACACAATTCTGAGAACTTGCAATCAGGATTAATTGTGGAGATGGGGTTCTGTGGGTTTAGCGAGGCTGCCTGTAGCCACTTGGACAAAGAGCGATTTTCCCCTCATCTCTCACGTCAGGGGCGCTCAGGGCCGGTTGCTATGGCTGATGAAATGCACCTGACAACAGCCTGTGGCAGGAGCTTGTTAAGGAAGCAGTGGGGGCGAGGGAGCGGGTTATGCAGGGTATGCAGCCAAGTCTGGACCTGTCTGGAATGATGTCAGGCTTTGAACAAAATGACAGAAGAAAAAGAAGAAGAAGAAGGGTGAAGGGAAGAAGGTTTTTTTATTTTCTAGACCCTGTAGCGGGACATCTGCTCTCGAAGGGGCTTCTGACCCTCTCTCCTCCATCGCCTGCTCTCCCATCCGGGCTTAGCCTTGCAGATCTCAACTGCATGGGCTGTGGAAACGCGTTATTCTGAAGCAGCGACCCACCTGTCTCCGGCTGCCAACTCACATCGCTGGAAGTCAGCCAGGAATTTGCAAATGGATGGCACGGCACCACCTGCACGTGGCAACTGTCCCCTCAATTCCCTCCCTCTCTCTATTCCTGCATCCCGGGCTCAACCTTGGACTGACTTCCAGTCCCTGTGCTCATCAGTGACCTAGTTCTGTTTAGCGAATGTTCACGGCATCTTTCACATCACGTGTGTCCTTGCTGGTCTTCCAGAGGCCACCTCAGTCTAGGCCTTAATCTGGAAGTCCGTGCTGGGCTAGGGCCAGTGTTCTAATCCCTTTGCCTGCCCTACACCGATCCGTTCCAAACCTCTGCGGGGTTCGGCTTCCACAAAAGTCACTTCTAATATGACAGTAGCTTCTCACTATCTGCTGTTTCCACAGCACTAAGTCGAAGACACTTGGAATCCTCCTGCAGCCTGTGTTTCCATCCACCAGTTAACTCCTTTAACCAAACACTCTGCTTTTGCACTCGAACCCACTGTGTGCTCCTCTCTCCCCGACCCCATATGGGAACATCCTCTCCCCTTTCCAGCACAGCTGGTTGGCCCCGCTGCGCCTTTTCCACCTTTCCCAAAGTCACCTCTGTCTCTCCAATCTGCTTGCCATCCATCCTCCCCTGTTAACTCACATTCCATCCCCCCATAAAACCTGCCCGGACCTCACCTCTCCAAGATGGTCTGTCTCTCTGAACTCCCACAACATCGTCATGTCTCGGTCACGTATATCCTACGTAGAGGCCTGCTGTCTCTATTTGGCATTATGGTTTGGGGGCTGTTACTTAGTAAAAGCTATTTAATTTGAAAAACAGACTCACAGGGATTTGCAAAAATAGCGTTGGGTCCTAAGTGCCCTTCACCCAGCTTCTACCAAGATTGAGATTTTACGTAACTGTGGCACAATATCAAAACCAGGAAACTGGCACTGAAACATCTCTATTAACTGAAGTATGTATCTTATTCGGTTTTCACCATTGTTAAATGTGTGTGTGTGTGTGTGTGTGTGTGTGTGTGTGCGTGCGTGTGTAGCTCTATGTAACTTTATCTAATCATAGATCCAGGCACCCACCACCATGGTCATGATACAGAATGTTTCCCTCACCACAAAAGAAGTCCCTGTTGCTACCTTTTTGTATTTGTACCTGGCCACACCCCGATCTCTTTCCCTGTCCCCTAATAACCACT
This sequence comes from Ursus americanus, assembly GCF_024610735.1. Lineage (NCBI taxonomy): Eukaryota > Metazoa > Chordata > Mammalia > Carnivora > Ursidae > Ursus > Ursus americanus. The sequence continues at coordinate 94,289,275 of NC_142130.1, forward strand.
GATTTTTTCTCTATCTCTGCAGTTTTGTCCTTTGAGAATGCTATATACACAGAACCTTTGAGACCAGCTCTTTTCACTCAGCTTACTACCCTTTAGGCTCATCAGGGCTGCGGCGTGGAGCCACGGTTCCTTCCGCGCTGTTGCTGAGGGCGCTCCAGCGTATGGCTGGACCAGAGATTTGTGTTAAGGGACATTTGGGTTTTTCCCAGTATTTGGCTATCATGAAGAAAGCGTCTATGAATGTTCACGAACAGGGACTTTTGTGAACGTAAGTTTTCAGGCCTCTGGGGTAAATGCCCAAGAATGTGATTGCTGGATCACGTGGTAAGTACACATTCAGTTTTATAAGAAACTGCCAACTATTTTCCAGAGCGGTTGCACCATTTTGCACCTCCACCGGTAATGTATGAGAGATCCAGTTTCTCCACGTCTTGGTCAGCATATGGTATTATAACTTTTATTTTTTGCTGCTTTTATAAATGTGTAGTGAGTCATCACATTTTGATTGTGCCGATATATCTGCTCATAAATCAGGTGATGGGTTGAACATTTCCAAAGGCGGCGCTGCGTCCTTCATAGCTGACAGTGCTCACCGAACGGCTGTGAATTAACGGGAACGCCCGCCACACCTCCCAGTTCCTACTCTGCATTGGAGGCATTTTATCTGTGCTCACTCCATCTTGCCGCCTCTCCCCTCCAGACTGTAAACTCCTTGAGGTCAAAGATGATGTCTTAATGATGTATACTTCAATTATTGGCTCCTAGTAGCTGCTACATAAATATAGATATTTGTCGTACGAGAAGAAAATACTAGACCTTTTATCCAAAGGAAGGTGTTTAAGGCAGAGAGAGCAGGGCATTCGGAGGCAGAGAGGTGTCATTGTGTGGCTGCGGTGAGCCACTAACGGGGTTTCCCTATAATTGGACTGCAGGGTAAATGTCAAGAAGGGGTAAAACTGAGGCCTGGGGCAGGCCACAAAGCACCTCCTGGGACAGGCCACGGAATTTGGATTTAACATGAAGGAAGTGAAGATCTCCTTAAGAATTCTAAGCAGGACTCAAATAACACACTGTAGCCAAGGAACACAGATTGTGTAATGCATTTGACTTGAGTTTTTAGTTTGAAATGGAGTTTCTCCTTAGTCTTTGATATTGTTATTAACTTACATATTCCATTATTTAAGCCCTCTGTGCATTTGCTTATTTTATTTATATTGAGGGGTGTTTTCTTTTGTTTGTTTGTTTGTTTGTTTTTTGTTTTTTTTAAGAGCAGTTAAAGGTTCGCAGAAAATCTGAGGGGAAAGTACGGAGAATCCCCATAGACCACCTGCCCCTTTGGTTCCACTTGACTTTTGTTGAGAGGCATGTGCTGAAACCCTTCTAAATTCAGATTTGGTCCCTTCCTGCTACATTCCAGCTGCTTTTTCGTGTTTGGATATAACAATTAGTTTATAAAGTCTCCCTCCCACATTCTGTGAATTATCATCTATCCATTTGGTCAATAAAGGACCATATTATTTTTCTGGGTAAGTGCTTTCTTCCTGGGTTCTATTTTGCTAGAGATAAAGATTGCACCGTTTGCTTTTATGTGTGTGCACTTCCCTGACGTGTCTTTGCCACCATTTCTGAGAAGCTGTTTTCTCCCTGAAGGTTTTCTGCTTCTGACTCAGCAGATTCTCTGAGGTAAGAAGAAAAGACGTTGTCCTTTAGATTCTTCCAGGCACTGAGGTTCTTTGAGTTCTTTACCAAGGGTGGAGACTGCCTCCTTCCTGCACCATGGGCATTAAGGAATGGCCTTGCACCCTCAAATCTTAGAGATTTGGTAAAATAACTCTTTCATTTTTTTTCTTACAGCACAATTCCAACCTCCTGAGATTCTGTTTCCAGTCCGTGGGGCATCGGGTCAGCAGACAGTGGACTCAGTGTCCTTTTGGAGATGCCTATGGCTTTATTCCCTCATCAAACTTACCTACCTCTTTTCTCCTGCCCCGTCTGTGTGCAGAAGGACCTCCAGGGGACATGCTCCATCAGACTTTAATGTATCTGAATCCTAGCAGCTGATGTAGCAGGTCAAAGTGACCTCCTGCTACCCTGATCATCAGTGAAGTCAGCAGAGTGCTCGGTATACCAGATGTCCACCTGTAAGCCAGCAGCTTTACTACAGACCAGCTATGGCTTCCTCCCTGGGAGTTATGGTGGGAATGTGGGTGATCACATTTTCGAGTAATAGCACAAACACTCACCCGATTTGTCATATTTCTATATTGAATGCACTTATCTGTACTCTTATAATTTATTAGGAAATATTTCATTCCCATAAAGAGAAATAGAGAATAACAAATGAACATCCATATGCCTTCATGGATAAGCATCACCATCACGTGGCCCCAGGTCACTGCTCATCTCCACTCTCCTGACCCTCAGTTTTTGCTTGGACATCCAGGCCATTCATTCTGGGGCTACACAGTGAGAGGCAACCACAAAATTTTTTATCGTTGCAATATTTTCATGTGCTAAGGTTTTTTAAAAAATTTTATTTTTTAGAGCAGTTTTAGGTTTACAGCATAATTGAGATCAAGGTACAGAGATATCCCATATACCTCTTGCCCCACAGTTGCATAGTCTCCCCTGTTATCAACGTTACTCACCAGAATGGTACATTTTTTAAAAAGATTTTATTTATTTATTTGACAGAGAGAGACAGCAAGAGAGGGAACACAAGCAGGGGGAGTGTGAAAGGGAGAAGCAGGCTTCCCGCCGAGCAGGGAGCCTGATGCGGGGCTCGATCCCAGGACCTTGGGATCATGACCTGAGCCGAAGGCAGATGCTTAATGGCTGAGCCCCCCAGGTGCCCCAGAATGGTACATTTTTTAGCAAGGGTGAACCTACACTGACACATAGTAATCACCCAAAGCCCATAGTTCACCTAAGGGCTTACTCTTGGTGTTGCACATTCAATGAGTTTGGACAAGTGTATGATGACATCCATTCATCATTACAACATCATACAGAACATTTTCACTGCCCTGAAAATCCTGTGTTCTGCCTGTTTATCTCTCCCCCTGCCCACCCCTGACAACCACTGGACTTTTTACTGTCTCCATAGTTTTGCCTTTTCTAGAATGTCATAGAGTTGGAATCATATAGTATGAAGCCTTCTCATATTGGCTCCTTTCACTTTAAGGTTTTTCGGTGTCTCTTCAGGGCTTGGTAGCTCATTTCTTTGTAGCGCTGAATCAGATTCCTTTATCCGGTTGCACCACAGTGAATTTATCCATTCACCTACTGAAAGGCATCTTGGTTACTTCCAAGGTTTGGCAATTATGAATAAAGCTGCTCTACACATCCAAGGGCAGGGTTTGTGTGGACATAAATTTTCAGCTTCCTTGGGTAAATACAAAGGAAGGATATTGCTGGATGGCATGGGGAAGGGTATGTTTAGTTTTGTATGAACATCTCATACAATGTATGAGCGTTTCTGTTGCTCCAAATCTTTGCCAGCATTTGGTATTGTCAGTTTTCTGGATTTTGTCCATTCTAATAGGTGTGGAGTGGTATCTCGTTGTTGTTTTGACTTGCATTTCCCTGATGACACAGCATGTAGAACATGTTTCCATAGGCTTTATTACCATCCATATATCTTCTCTGGTGAGGTCTCTGTTAAGATGTTTGGCCCATTTTCAAACTGGGTTGTTTGTTTTCTCGTTGTTGGGTTTTAAGAATACCCTGTAGGGGCTCCTGGGTGGCTCAGTTGGTTAAGCAATTGACTCTTGGTTTAAGCTCAGGTCGTGATCTTGCAGTGGTGGGATCGAGTCCCACATTAGGCTCTGTGCTTAGCGCAGAGTCTGCTTCAGATCTCCCCCTGTCCCTTTTGTGCTCTTTCTCTCTCAAATACATAAATAAAATCTTTGAATATTTTGGATAACGGTTGTTTATCAAAATTACTTTTGCAAATACTTCCTCCCAGTATGTGGCCTGTCTTTTAATTCTATTTATATTATTTAGAGAAATTAAGAAGTTTTTAACTTTAATGAAGCCCAGCTTATCAATTAATCACTTTTATGGATCTCGACTTTGGTGTTGTATCTAAAAAGTCATCACTATACCCAAGGTCATGGAGGTCTTCTCCTATGTTAGCTTCCAGGAATTTTATAGTTTGGAATTTTACATTTAGGGTATAAGATTTGTATCTAGATTCATTTTTTACACATGTAAACATCCAGTTGTTCCAGCACCATTTGTCAAAGAGGCTATCTTTGCTTTCTTGTATTGGTTTTACTCCTTTGTCAAAGATCAGTTGACGATTTATGTGGGTCTATTCCTGGGTTCTCTATTCTGTTCCAGTGATCTATTTATCTATTCTCTTGCCAATACCACACTACCTTGATTACTGTAACTTTACAGTAAGTCTTGAAGCCGGGTAGCATTAGTCCTGCAACTTTCTTCTTCTCCTACAATACTGTGTTGGTTATTCTGGGTCTTTTGCATCTCATATAAACTTTGGAAACAGTTTGTCAGTATCCATAAAATAACTTGTTGAGATTTGTTTTGGATTGCACTGAATCTATAAATCAACTTGAGAAGAACTGACATTGCATCTTCCTATCCATTAACATAAAATATCTCTCCATTTATTTATTTGATCTTGTTTATCAGTTTTATAATTTTCCTCATCATACATCTTGTATATATTTTGTGATATTTATAGCTAAGTATTTCATTTTTTGCATGCTAATGCTAGCGGCATTGTGTTTTTAATCCTAAATTCTGGTTGTTCATTGTTTGTATATAGGAAAGTAACCACTGTTGTATAACAACTTGGTATTTTGAAACCCTGCTTTAAACACTTACTAGTTTCAAGAGTCTTTTTGTCCATTTTTGGGGATTTTCTACAGAGATGAACATGACGCCTGCAAACAAGGATAACTTTGTTTCCCTTCCCAATCTATACCCCTTTTTATTTCCTTTTCTTATGTTACTGCATTATCAAGGACTTCCAGAACAATGCTGAAAAGGAGTGGTGAGAAAGGGCATCCTTGCCTTGGTCCTCATCTTAGGGGCAAAGCTTCATGTTTATCACCATTAAGTATGATGTTAGCTGAAAGTTTGTTTTATAGATAGTCTTTGTCAAATTGAAAAAGTTCCCCTCTAGGGGTACTTGTGTGGTTCAGTCAGTTAAGCATCTGCCTTCAGCTCAGGTCACGATCCCGGAGTCCTGGGATCCAGCCCTGCATTGGGCTCCCTGCTTGGTGGGGAGTTATCTTCTCCTTTTTCCTCTGCTACTCCCCCCACTCCTGCTCTCTCTCTCTCTCTCTCTCTCTAACAAATAAATAAACTTTTTTTAAAAAGAAAATGTTATACACAAATAATGAATCATGGAACTTTACATCAAAAACTGGAGATGTACTGTATGGTGACTAACATAATATAATAAAAAATATTATTATAAAAGAAAAGAAAAGAAAAAGTTCCCCTCTATTCTTAGTCTGCTGATTTACTGGGAGTTTTATCATTACTCGATGTTGAATTTTGTCAAATTTTTTTCTACATCTGTTGATATGATTATGTGATTTTTTTCTTTTTTAGCCTGTTGATGTGATGGATTACATCAATTAATTTTCAAATGTCGAACGAGGGAAAAATTTCACTTGGTCATGGGGTATAATTATTTTCTTTTAAACTTTTCAAGATTCAACTCGCTAATATTCTGTCGATGACTTGCATTTATTTCATGAGACATTGGTCTCAATTTTCTTTTCCTGGAATATCTGTCTGATTTTGGTATTAGGGTAATGCTGGTCTCACAGAATGAGTTAAGAAGTATCCCCTCTGCCTCTATTCTCTGAAAGAGATTATAGACAACTGGTATAATTTACTCTTTAAATGTTTGATGTAATTCACCAGTGAATCCCGCTGGACCTGGTACTTTCTGTTTTGGAAGATTATTATTGATTCAATGCTTTTAATAGATACAGGCCTATTCTGATTGTCTATTTCTTCTCCTTTTTTTTGTAATGGTATTTTTTAATTGAAACTTTTTTTTCTCTAATAATATTTTTATTATATTATGTTATTCACCATACAGTACATCCCTGGTTTTTGATGTAAAGTTCAATGATTGTCTATTTCTTCTTGAGTGGGTTTCGGCAGATTGTGTCTTTCAAGGAATTAGTCCATTCCATCTGGGTTGTCCAGATAGAGCTAAACTAGGGTGGGTAGGAGCAGAGAGAACTGGCCCTACTCTATGGCATATGCTGAAATCTCATGACATGGCCAGATTTATGATGAACATGTATTGCACCTGGATGATGAGAACAATGATGAAGTGTCCCCACTTATCCATTCAGAACCCTGTGGAAGGTGTTATTAACTCTCATGTTTCCAGAATGTCCTTTCCTAAAATTATACCCAGGCCTTACACTATCCTCTCCAAAAACAGTTAAAGCTTCCTTTCTTCTCTCTCCCACACTCAAAAGTAAACTATGCATGAATAAATTTATTCAATGTAATTTATTTTAATTTATGCATCTAACAATTAAAGGGGAACTACTATTAATAGTTCTTCAGCTTTGTCTACTGGTAGAGGGAGTATATAGGGCCAAACATAAAGAGCCCCAAGAATCAAGGAGATAAGGCACTTGTACAGCAGCCTATGCTGGCCTAGAGCAGAAATATTCACTTAAGAGTTGGAATTCTTAGTCAGGGTTCCATGGGTCATTAGGGGATCATAAATGGAATTCCAGTGTGTGTACGTATGTGATTTTCTATGACAAGAAGCCAGAGCTATCCTTTGATGCTTAAAGGAATCCATGAGCCCCAAATTTCCAGATTTTTGCTTTAACGCCACAGATTAGCCCAGAGCAGCAAGATTTGGCTATGACCTAACTAGAACCCTATAAGGGAATCTAGAGAAAGATGTCAGTATGGAGGGAATTGACAGCTATGGAAGCAAAGGAAAAAGAACAAATGCAAGCAGGGAAGGAGCTTTCCATGTTCCTTCCAGAGCAGAGGTAATCTTGACCCCCAAATGTCAAACATTCAGATTGGCAAAGCATCCACTGTGGAAGGCAATGTGGAGCCATCATGGTGGACAGTGCTATTAAATACTATGTTTCCGTTTCTAGTGCCCTCTGTTCTGATTCTAGTCATGCCAAGCCCTCTCTGGAAGTCCTTTGGCTTCTGATGGAGCTCCATCTACTGAAAGAAGGACAGCTACACTTCTCATGAAGTAATTAGTCTCAGGTATTTGCCTGATTTGAGGACAAACCCACTATCAATGCCCAAACACAGTCCTGAGCTGAGGATCAAGGGCCACGGCAATCTTACCTGGGCATCAAGTGATGTTCTGTGGGATTTCTTGTGAGGAGACACTATCTATAGTGCTTGGCATCACTGTGGAGTGAGCACCTTTTCTAGCAGCTTCAGTGACTGTGCAACAGCCAGGGGTGCTATACAGTGATGGTCACCTATTACTGTTCATAGACCTGACATTCACAGGGATCTTGTCATACATGACAATGGATTTCTGGAGATCAGAAACAGAGATGCCACCCTAAACGTACTGCAAGCCCTTCTGTCACTCTCTCCCAACAGTATCCTAAAGGCAAATCAATCCTGCTCATTTTCCCAATGAACCTAATGAAGTTAAACTGTTCAGACGGTCATCACGGTGCCAGAAGGGAAGATACAGTGAACTAGGAAATAAGGCTTGAAAATGTCCCACTCGTTCCAGCATTCTATGTTGAGTTTTTAGGATGCCATCCTTACTGGGAAATGTTTTCAAGACAGCTACTGTTGCTTTCCTTCATGAGCCATGAGAATGCGTATCACTCATGGCAACAGGATGACACATCCCTCTGCACATCCTAAGCTGCTTCTCTGGTCTCCCACCGTTCTCACACAAGGGCACACATCTGCTTTGTGAGGCCTCTCTTGGATACTGACACTGAGGCATTTACGTGCTTGGCAAGAAAGCTATTCTTTTGGAGGGTCAATATTTTCATTTTCATTTTCATCCCTGCAGTGGGTTGAATTTTGAGCCCCAAAATATCTGTCTACATCCTCAACCTTGGATTCCCAGAATGTGGCCTTATTTGGAATAAGGGTCTTTGCAAACATAAATAAGGTAATGCTATCCAGATGAGAGCATCTGGGATTAGGGTAGTTCCTAAATCCAATGAGGGGTGTCTTTATAAGAGACAGAAGACGGAAAGGACAGGGAGATGCAGGAAAGAAAGCCACATGCGGTCAGAGACAGATACTGGGGTGTCGCATCTATGGGCCAAGGACCACCAAGGACTGCTAGAAGCTAGGAGAGAAGTAAGAATGAATTCTCCTTCAGAAACTCCAGAAAAAAACAACTCTGGTGACATCTTGCATTCAGACTTCTGGGCCCCTGAACTGTGAGAAAATAAATACATTTCTGTTTTAAGCCACCCATGTGTGGGAATTTGTTCTGGCAGCCTTAGGGGATGAATGCAATCCCCCAAATAATTTAAGTAACATATGAAATTTCATGTCATGAAAACTTTACTTACTATTTCATGTTTTTTATTTCATGTTATATGTATTGCTTTATTTTGTGAATCAAGGTCTCTGAGATATATTTTTCTCATCCTAGGATCATGAGCATAAACAGATGTGGCTGAAGAGTGCACCCTGAGCCAGCAATGAAGTAAAGAGACCTAGTGCTCCTTCACAGCCTCTGCTTCCCCGCACCCCTCCCTGGTTTGGAGTCAGGCACTGCTGGTAGGAAGGTAATGAAGGTGCATGAACAAGGCAGCTTTAGAAACAGCTTTTAAGTTGCCACCAAAATACATGTTAAGATGTTTGTTTCCACCATACATTTCTACTCACTCTATCTATCTATCATCTATCTATCTATCTATCTATCTATCTATCTATCTATCTATCTATCATCTATCTATCGATCTATCTATCTATCTATCATCTATCATCTATCTATCATCTATCTATCACCTACCTATCATCTATATATAGATATATACTATGTACAGAGATATCTATTTATTATCTATCATCTATCTATCTATCTATCTATCTATCTATCTATCTATCTATCTATCATCTATCATCTATCTATCATCTATCACCTACCTATCATCTATATATAGATATATACTATGTACAGAGATATCTATTTATTATCTATCATCTATCTATCTATCTATCTATCTATCTATCTATCTATCTATCTTCTATCTATCTAGATATCTCTGTACATAGTACAGACATGACTAATATATGATGGCTGTAGAAAAATCCCATTGAACTTACTGAGTTTTTACTTAGGTTCTATGTAGGAGGCATCACAGATGGCCACTACAGATTATTTCTAGAAGCTATGAGACACCGGTAGCTTGCTGACTTGGAGATGGAGGGGAAGAGAAGGTAGGACAGAGTTGGTTAAAGAAGACATAGAAGGATGGGTTCCTTCTCTTGAACATAAGCTGAGACAAAGCAGGCTCCTGGAGGAGGGGGATCAGGAGGCCAGCTCCAGGAATGGTTCAGGGTTTCTCCCCTGAAGGGATAACCCCTGGGTCCCTACCTTTTGGCTTCTGTTCTCTAGTGACACCTCAGGGCCTTCACCTGGTCGTTAATGGTCATTCCAACCAGCAGCTAAGGGAGAGCAATGTTGGAAGACAAAGTCACCTCAGCAAACTCTGAGGCTGCAGGCACCCAGTCCCCCTTTGAAAACACAGCACAATGCTCTTCCTTTTCCACTTTCTTTCCAGAACCTTCCTTTAGGCAGATGTAGGTAGAGGGGAAAGAGGGAAGCAGCTCATGCTTCTTCCAACTTCATCCAATTAACCTCCAGTTCTTTCTTCCTGCAACTGACCACGCATGGGCCGGGAGGGTCTGGACACTGGGTTTGCTTTTGCCTTTAGTCTGAGCTGGTTGGCCCTGCAGCTGCTTTGCCCCATGGGCCTGGCTATGACGTTCATCTGAGTCCTGATGTGGTACTCACTCTCCTCTTACTTCTCCCATGATTAGCCCTAACGTGCAGGGCAGTCCCTCCACAAACTTCCTCTTCCCCTCTCTCTGCAGCTTTCTTTGAGACTGGACTGTGAATACGCAGTTGTCACATGAGCCGGGAAGACACTCTTGTCTCGATTAAGCCACTATTGATTTGGGTTGTTTTTAATTGCTACCAAACCTGTGTTCTAATGCTTGTGCTTCTACCTGTCTTTGTCTTGGTTTCGCCCCATTTTTCCAGGGTAGGAGCAGGGAAGAACTCACCCCTGCCTTTGGGGGTCTCATGCCTCCCTGCACGTGTCTTCCCCTTATAATGTGCCAGAGCTCTGACCCTTCTCTGCCTGCTGCCCCTGTAGACGTTCTGGTTTTTTAACTTTGGTTTGGGTTCAAATGCTTCTCTGGGCAGTCGCTTGGCTTCTGCCAGGAGGCACGCGCTGGAGTGCAAGGGCTGCTGGGTACGCACTCCCTCCTCTTCAGCTAGTTAACTCAACTACCTAGTTCCTCACTCACTCGCTCATTCATTCCTTCAACTTTACGAATATTTATCAAGTGCTCACTGAGTCAGGCATTGCACCAGGTGCTGGCTCCAGGGCAGTGGTCAAGGTCATCAGCGTCACTACCCCTCTGCAGCTTCCTCCCTAGACAGACAATGAAACAACCAACATGCACAGGGTGAGGTGTCGGGCACTCAGGGATGCCTGGATTTGCAAAACGAAGCCTCCCTTCTACTCCTGCCCATAATACTTTTCAGGTAGTTTGCTGCCCAGCCCACTTTGCCCAGACAAACTCTGCCTTCGGCCCAGCCAGTCACAAATGTCAGCCAGCTCGGCCACCTCAGAGCCATCCTCCTACAGGGACTCCTAATTTAAATATTTTTAGCACAGTCTTTCACTATAGATCTTCAAATACACCAGACTCCACATTTCATATTTTATCTTATTTACATATCCACCGTTTTGGGTCTTGCCTACATGCTTTTGGGGCAAGAGCGTCCTCAGAACACAGGCTCCCAATTTCTATGAGGACTTCCAATTGTTTTTCTTACTGAGCCATCTTTCTTGAGTCTCAGTGACCCATTTCCAGAGCCTCTAAAGCTCTGGTCCTTCATGATTCTGTCCCCCGTCCACATCAATACCACTTTCTCAAGAAACTGGCACTACTATTTCTCTTCCATGGTTTCAGAGACTAAAGGAGGCTCAGCTATGTGCAGTCCATCATCCCGGACCCCAACATCACTGTGACCTTTGCCGAGGAGCTGTTTTCAGCCTCAGAAGACAGAGTGCCTGTGGCTCAAAGGAAGCACCCATGGAACACAGCAATTCTGACCTGATGGACACAACTCAGGGAAACTCACGCCCCATAAACTGGTCATAAGTGTCCACCCCATTGGACTTTGGATGCTAGTCAGTAGCTCCCCATCTCCTCTGCCATGGGCCAGCATCTAGAACAGAGCCTGTGCTCACTGCTCATGAATGAATGCATGGCTGTGGCGTGAATCCCTGGAGGCTAAGACACACCGACTGATGTGAGGGGACACTAGTTAACTTGAGTCCAGGAGGATGTTATGGTGAAAGCAGAGCACTGGCTTCAGGGTCCAGAGATCTGGGCTCTTTGCTGGGGCTGCCTGTCTTGCTGTGTCAAGAACTTGTAGGAAGCCCCCTTCACCTCTGTCCGGTCACCTGTATGACTGGGGGCTTGACTGTATGGTGTTATGGCCTTTCCAGCGACGAGCTGCTCTTACTCCCCTTCTTAGAGCCTTCTGCCAGAAGGGGCTCTGGAGGGACTTGTACCATATCTGGGATAAGCGAGGCAACCATATTAGCAGAGGGAAGGGTAACTGCCTAGCCTTACGTGGGCACAGAGCTGGCTCACACCTGGGGAAGAGGAAGGCACTAGAGTAATACAAACAGAATAGAGGTCAGCACTCATTTCACCAAAGGTGACATGGCCTCATGGGACAGTCTCTGCAGAGCCCAAGCTCAGTTTACTATTGCTTCTTTTATTCTCAGAAGAAAGAGTCCAGAGCTCTTTATGAGAAATATGATGGGGTTCCTCTCCTCTTTTGTTTGGTCAACAGCAGTCTATTAAAATCTCAGATGAATTGTTGAACACTACATCAAAAACTAATGATGTACTATATGCTGGGTAACTGAACATAAAAAAAAAACCACCTCAGATGTTTCAAACCTGAGCGAAAAGACCAAGTCAATGATAAATTACGACCGTTTGTTCATATGCGTTACAAAAAGGGTAAAGCTACCCATTTTCTTTTTTTAAAATTTAAATGTTCATATTTAAGACTTTCTAGAGAAGGAACCAGACATTAAAATGTATTTCATTCCAATATTCCTTCTGTGGAATAAGTGATAAGCAGAAGAGCATCAAAGCGTGCATGATTTCTTCTGGCCTCCTATCAAACCCATGATCCACTTTTTATGAAATTTATATGAAATCAGCTGCTCCCTGAAAAGCTCTTAAAAACGTCCAGAGGCAAGGTCAGCTGCCTTTAGGATGCTGCTTGAAATCACAGAGACTTCTATGTGTGGATATCTGTAATGCAGACCTTCTATCAATCTACAGTCAGTTGCACCACCAGACTGAGTGCTGCTGGCGAGGGGGTTAGGAAAATATCAAGACACTATTTAGAGTTAGGTGTGTGCCGCCTTGAGTAAACTCATTTAAATAGCTCATCAGAGGATCGCAGAATTTTGCAACTAGCAGACAGGACTCGGCTTACAGCGCAGCATGGGTGATGGCCAGCAGTGAGGCTGGGGGGCGACTCATATGGATGACCAGAGCAGCCTGTGGACAAGAAGGGGGCATGATGCCTGGTGTCTCACCTGGAGCCACTGCCCTGCTATAGGGAGAGGGCAGAGCCAAGACACCTCGGCAGGGCTAAATGACAGATGTCTCTTCCTGGCTGAGAATTTAATGTCATTTGCCTTATTTTTCAAAGTCAGTTTCCATAAGTGGAAAACAAAGATCACCGGATCTGAACTATTTGAACAGAACTGACTGAACAGAACTAATGACCCCCCTTCATGCAGAGAAAGACCCAATGGATAGATTTCTCTCATCTAACTGTAAAAACCACGCTGACTTTCTATAAGAGAACATTTCTTGTCCTTTTCTCAAAAATGTTACGACAAAGATTTTTATCATTTCAAGATTATTTCATTTCCAATGACTCAGAGGACAATGCATCTTTCATAATATTTTATTACGTTTCTTGATTAATTGTCTCTGATGGCAAACTAGAAGCTTGATTTAGAAAATTTGGAAAATGCAGAAAAATATAAAGAAGTATGTCCTAGTTTGGGCTACCATAAAAATACCATAAACTGGGTGTTTTAAACAACCGAAATGTATTTCTTACATTTCATACAGTTCTGGAGGCTGGAGTCTGAGATCAGGGTGCCCGCGGGGTTGAGTTCTGGTGAGGACTCCCTTCCTCACTTGCAGAGGGCCCCCTTCTCACCACACACCCTGCGGCAGACAGAGGGTGCTCTGGTCTCTTCCTCATCTTATAGACACAAATTCCATGCTCAGACCCCACCCACCTGACCTCCTCTAAACCTAATTACCTCCCACAGGCCCCGCCTCCACATACCATCAGAATGGGGGGCAGGGCTTTAACATATGAATTTTGAGGGGACACATTCAATCCATAATAAAGCACAAAAATACATCATCCATAATCATGATGCACAGAAGTGACCATTTTTAACCCTGGAATTTCCTGCTCATCTTTTTCATGTGCTTTTCCTCACACTGTCAAAATTATACTGTTTATACGGTATATCCAGATCCTGCTTTTTATTATCCATGTTCTGCTTTTTAATAATTTAGCTTTATCATATGACTTTCCCCTGCATTAAGAAAACTTAAAAAAGCATCATTTAAAATTATCACATCTTATTCACTTAGGCTGAGGCACACATGCATTCACTTAACCGGCTGTGTACGCCAAGAGAAATTTTTTATTATTATAAAGGACCATGTTGACTCATTTTACATAAATCTTTGTCTACACACTTTATTTCTTTGGTATGAATAATTAAGGATGGAGTTAGTGGATCCAAAGAGATGAACATTTTTATGGTTTTTGATATATGTTGTCAAATGCCTTAGAGAAAGTTTCCTACCAAATGGCATATCAGAATGCACGTCTTTGCACATCAAGGCCAGCATTCCATTTTACCCATTTTTTGTCTCCCTCCATGTTTATTAATGAAGCCAATGCTCAGTAAGTTGTGAAATTAAGTAAAATTTTTAAAAATAGTATTCCACTACATAACAATATGCCTTTTGTGAATTAATATAACTGTCAATATATTGCCATTGGCCATTTGTTTTAAATACCAGATAACATTATTTGGATATGCTGGATACAGATCAGACATAAATTTTCTTTCTGTCCATAAAAGATACTGAATAGTTCTGGGGAAATTAGCTTTAAGCATCTATGGAACAAAATCTCTTGTAAAATCATTATATTGATAATGCATTATGATCATAGTCATGGGAAGCAATGAGACAGGGCAAACTGGAATCACTTGAATTTAACGAGTTAACACTTTTTCTAACATCTGTAAACTCTTATCAATGTTTGGCTAGTTTAGATTCTATCTTTTCCCCCCCTCCTCTGGCATGAAAGACTAAATGACATTAATTTGCCTTTTAGCTTTGCCTCATGTTTTCACTTCCCCCCCACTGGACTCCTGGGGGCAGGTGTTAGAAGATGTGGACACCATGTCTCAAGCAAGAGTGGACTGACGTACATTTATGTGCAGTCAGCTACCTTCTTTCTCCATAACTGAGCTCAGGTGCTATTTTCCAAACATAGCCAAGCCAAGAATCAGAAAACTGTAGAGTGAATTTCACTTAAATTAATTTATTTTAAAAATGTAAAATAAAGATGCTGAATTGAGTGCAAAATAAAATATAAACTGAATTCACTGTTTTCTCTTGTCTAAAAACACTGTGTATTTATAAGCACAGTCTGAGCCTGCATTTTGAGATTAATGTGTTTGGTATTCAAGAGAGAAATTAGTTAACTCTACCTTTTAATTAAGATTATTTTTCCCCATGATATATATACATTGATTATAAAGGAACTTGATGCCTTGCAAACTCTGCTGTGATAAACTCTAATACCTCAGAATCCTATGTATGAAAAATCTCCATAATCTTGGTGCCGTGCAGTGACAGGAAGGCTGACACTATCCCCATGACAGTTCGCTGTTCTATCACCAAGGAAACAGGTGGAGCACCCAGTTCTTCCCTCACACACCAAAGTGGACGGGGGCGTTTGTGCACAGAGCCAAAGCTGGAGGAAATGGAGCAGCCCTTGCTCACGGGGCCTGCCCCACCACCCAGCCAAAAGGGGGCCATCCTGCCTGTATTCCTTTCTGTGCTCACTGGACCATAAGGCTGGAGAAGGCTATTTTTATAATGTGCTTCTGAAGCCTCTCCATCAAAGGGTTTCCTATCTCGTTAGTCCTCCAGCAATCCTAGCAGTGAACTTTGTATTATCTCCATTCCACAGATGCAGAAACTGAGAGGTTCGGATACGTGTGACATACAAATCACACAGCTGGTGAGAAGCAAAGTCAGGGTTTCAATGCATTTTTGTCTGACTCCAGGGCCTCTGTTCATTACTATGCAAAAGGATACAGCCTCATTAGTGTCACAAGAATAACAGATAGATCCCTCCAGCACTACACTACCTGCCTGTGGCACCCCCACCCTACATCCCGCAGGGAACCCTGAGATTCAATCTGGTTGGAACACTTACATTTGAGATTTGTCTAACCGGAAAAAAAATATTTAAAAACATCTCTATAAACACACACACATAAAGTCATCATCGGGCTATTCTCTATCAACTGTTCTCAGACGGCCTTGGGTCTAGTCAGCACATACCTGGCATCCCCAAGAATCTTTCAGGACATCTGCGGAATGAAAAGCTGCTTTCAGAATAATACTAAGAAAGTTTTTTTTTTTTAAAGATTTTTTATTTATTTATTCGACAGAGACAGAGACAGCCAGCGAGAGAGGGAACACAAGCAGGGGGAGTGGGAGAGGAAGAAGCAGGCTCATAGCGGAGGAGCCTGATGTGGGGCTCGATCCCACAATGCCGGGATCACGCCCTGAGCCAAAGGCAGACGCTTAACCACTGTGCCACCCAGGCGCCCCACTAAGAAAGTTTTTGCATTTTAAAATGGACAGTGGAAAATTGAGCTACCCTATGATCCAACCATTGCACTACTGGGTATTTATCCCAAAGATACAGACGTAGTGAAGAGAAGGGCCATATGCACCCCAATGTTCATAGCAGCATTGTCCACAATAGCTAAATTGTGGAAGGAGCCGAGATGCCCTTCAACAGATGACTGGATTAATAAGATGTGGTCCATATATACAATGGAATATTACTCAGCCATCAGAAAGAACGATTACCCAACATTTGCTGCAACACGGACGGCACTGGAGGAGATAATGCTAAGTGAAATAAGTCAAGCAGAGAAAGACAACTATCATATGATTTCTCTCATCTATGGAACATAAGAACTAGGAAGATCGGTAGGGGAAGAAAGGGATAAAGAAAGGGGGGGGTAATCAGAAGGGGGAATGAAGCATGAGAGACTACGGACTCTGAGAAACAAACTGAGGGCTTCAGAGGGGAGGGGGTGGGGGACTGGGATAGGCTGGTGATGGGTAGTAAGGAGGGCATGTATTGCATGGTGCACTGGGTGTTATACACAACTAATGAATCATCGAACTTTACATCAGAAACCAGGGATGTACTGTATGGTGACTAACATAATAAAAAAATTATTATAAAAATAAATAAATAAAATGGACAGTGGCCACACTGCTGGGGTGTTGGTGTGATCCAGGTGGTGGCCCGTGTCCTCACCATCACACACTCACAGCAAAAACAAACACGTCAGTTGCCAGCTCCACATAAGTGTGTCCTGACAAAGCAGTAAAGACCACTGTGTGTCCTTCCACTTTGACCCTGGAGGACACATGCCTTTCATCCTCCACGTGACGGTAGCTGGCACGTATGAAGCGCATACATGTGGGCGCTCGAGAGAAAGCACTGGGGTGTGATTCATTAGCTGCGCTCTGCGTGCAGCACCATTTTTACTGAGAGAAAACTGACAAACCATTTTTGCTGGGGTATTTGACGAGCATTTTCTCGAATGAAGTGAGCTGTCACGTCAAGGAAAACCAGGGAACGTGTTTGTTGCCAATGAGAAAAACCTGAGCTCTCAAGTCAAAATTCGATTCTGAAGAACTTGCATTCTCCATCACGCACTAATACCACGTCCTGATATTTTAAGACTTTTGGGTGATTTTCGTGGTCATATTAAAAACTGTGTTTTTAAAAAATATTGTGTAATGAAATATATCAACATTTTGGAATGCCCACACAATTAAATCAATGCTTTTCAAAAACTCAGTGCTGGGTGTTACAAAACCATGCATGTGCAAAAGATCCATTGGAAGTGCAAAGGAAACCAAGAGATTTTAATGCAACAGTACGTCAGGCCATTGGTGTGGCTCCCGAGTCTGTGCAAGTCACCACGTGAAGGACTGCCACCGGTCAGATTTTGGTGTGGTGCTGTGAGGAGCGGCCACCACGACCTCACGAGGCTGTTACTGCCCCTTCCTTTCCCAGCTATGTCTCAGTGTGTGGCCGTATTCTCCTCACGTACTCCTGCCAGAATAACATGTCACAGCGGCCCGAAGGCAGCAGCAGCTTTGCTGTCCAACTGTAAGTGAGACATTTAAAGAGACTTCCAAAAGCGTAAAATATTGCTTCGCTTCTCACAGAATTTTTGTTTTGTTTTGTTTCGGACAATGTAGTTTTTTTCTTTTTTTAGTGATTTTATTTTTTATTTTTTTGAGAGAGAGAGAGTGTGCACGAGCAGGGGGAGAGGGAGAGAGAATCCGATGCAGACTCCACACCCAGCGCATAGAACTCAAACAGCCCTAGATCTCATGATGGTGAGATTGTGACCTGACGTGAAACCAGGACTCCAACGCTTAACCAAACGAGCCACCCAGATGCACTGTTGGACCATATAGTTATTTTTCAATAAAAAGTGGTATTTATGATAACATGTCTGTTTATTATTGTTATTTAGTTCTTTTTTTAAATTTTTAAAATTTTTAAAATTTAAAAATTGAATTTATAATATAATAAATACTGAGAGGTATAACCCACATAAATAAAAGCACTTAGGGGTACTCAATAATTTTTAAAAGCCTAAAGCCATCCTAAGACCAAAAAGTTTGAGAATTGCCTTCCTATATAATTGAGAGAGTTTATAGACTGGTGATGGGTAGTAAGGAGGGCCCGTATTGCATGGTGCACTGGGTGTTATACACAACTAATGAATCATCGAACTTTACATCAGAAACCAGGGATGTACTGTATGGTGACTAACATAATATAATAAAAAAACATTAAAATTAAAAAAAAAGAGAGTTTAAAAATTCAAAAATCTGTTTGGATGTGCTCCCAGGGCTTGAAGTCTGATGGACGTTTTTCCAACTCAACTTGAATCCCTGGGAATGGTCTTTGCTCCCTCCCGGCAAGCCACAACCCCCACCCTGTCCCCATCTCCTGTAGCTTTGTTAGTCATGATGTTCTCCTTGCTATGCCTGTTGGCTGCAGCCTCTCCATGAGGGCCTCCAAGTCTTCCCCACCCCTCCCCAGGGTCCCTACCTCTGGCTGAGAGCCCAGGTTCACATGTCCTGTCCCTGTTCCCCAGGTAGCACCTGGGTACTGTCTTTGATCCTGAGACCCAGAGCCCAGCCCATCACTGGGGCCCGAGAGCCTGCTGAAGGCTGCCCTCAGCTACACCATCCCTGCCACCTCCCGTCTGAACCAACATCTTCAGCTCTTAGAGACTTTTCCGCGTTTCTTGCCTCATGACATACAGGTTTCAGAGAAACAGGTCAAATAACTCAAATAGGCAAGGACAGTCAAGCTCAGAGCAGAAGGACATTTTTTGTACATCCTCAACCAAAACCCAAGTCACCTTTATTATTGTCATATCACACTTCCATCTTATAATCAGAAACACGCGTGCAGACACGTCCATACATCTATCCACGTGGATTGTATTCCCATCTTCAACACCATCCAGAGTGGTTGTCGGTATGACTAACAAAGTGCCTAGGCAAACCTTTTTAATGGGATATTTTACAAAGTGACAACATTAGGAAGAGGTTACTCTCACGTGTGAACATCAGAAGGGTTTCTGGCTATGAACATGACCACATCTCTGTGAACACACTTACAGACCTCTCTGCAACAGGTGAGACTTGGAAAGCCACACTTCCTATCTGTTCAGACAGTCTGCAGGTGTGAAGGATGGAAAGTTTCAAGATGTACCTCCCCCATCCCCCCCCACACACAGGCTGGGGGTCCCTATGCAGTTCCTAGATTTCAGGTTAAAGAAAAAAGAATGAGGGGTGCCTGGCTGGCTGAGTTGCTTAAGCGTCTGACTCTTGATTTTGGCTCAGGTCATGATCTCAGGGTCATGGGATCAAGCCCCGCATTGGGCTCCCCGCTCAGTGTGGAGTCACTTGAGGGTCTCTCTCCCTCCCCCTCTGCCTCTCCCCTCGCTCGCACTCTCTTTCCCTCTCTCTCTCTCTCAAATAAATAAGTTAAAAAAAAAAGAAGAAAGAATGACATTAGAAGGAAACAAGTGGATTTCTCAAAATAACCCACAGTATCTTAACAACATCTGTACTGGGTAAGTGAGGAAACACGTGGCTAAGTACAGATACGATGGGGACATTTTTTAATTGAAAAAGAAAATCTCTTTAAATATTCTCCAGTCCAGTCTATTTTCCTCCCCAAGAAATTGGGGCATATCATCTTTCATTAACTAATCACTGATGCACTATTTAGAGCTAACATTGTTTCAAACAAGATTTGGTTAAGTTCCATATGAGAATACATCTGGGGACACACAGAGACATACTTAACTATCTCTGGTAGTTTTGAGTTTAGTCAGCAGTTTAAGTGAACCTTAAAAAGAAAGGAAAGAAATAGATTTGATCGACTACAGAAACAACTACAGTTACTTTGAAATGTGCCGATCATTACAACATTTCGTGAAAAATGCTGGGTATTAGGACAGAGGTCAGGATGGGAAGACTTCTGATTGAGAAAAATGACCCAGGGTACCCAGGTTCCACTATATATGCAAAGATTATCTACGGCATCGATAAATGTGAGTTTAAGTACGTAAATAAGTATTAATGCTAACATTTGCAAATTGCCATATTTGGCAGTAAAGAAACCCCTTAAACTCTTATTCAAAGTTTTTATGTAGTCACAAATTAAAAAGTTAAAAACTGACTTTCGGGGCGCCTGGGTGGCTCAGTTGGTTAAGTGACCAACTTCGGCTCAGGTCATGATCTTGGGATCGTGGGATCAAGCCCCACGTCAGGCTCTGTGCTCAGCGGGAAATCTGCTTCTCCCTCTCCATCTGCCCTTCCCCCTGCTCATGCTCTCCCTCTCTGTCAAATAAATAAATAAATAAATAAAATCTTAAAAACAAAACAAAACAAAACTGATTTTCATATTTTCCAAATGGGTATCTGAGATTTCATATCACTTTGAGTGACATTAATTAGGACAATTCTCTGAAGGGCCAGACACACACACACACTCACACCAGAGAACTTCCAAACTAAAAACACCACGCACTTCAAAAAGATACATAAGCAAGGCTTCTGGTCTTCTATATATTATATTATATATATTGTGGGTCCCTTAAATATCTACTCTCTAGTGTTGCTGACCATGGGCTCTTGGTAACATGAGTTGGACTGGATTAAGGATGACCTTTTTAAAGCCACGCGGTATGTGCTCTCATGTGCTGGGCGTGATGTACATGTACCGTACATACATGGCATGCTCAGCTGGCCTGTTGATAAATGATGCAAGCTCCCAGTCCAAGGCAGTCTGGACAGGTCACTTGCATTCTCTGGCTCAGATCTTCCTTCCCACCATGCCCAGAAGAAACGGAAGTGCATACATGTACATATATGTTTTTCTCTTCGGTTTACTGTCTTTGTTCCCGTTTGCAAAAACTTCCCTGACTACCTGGCCTTCACCACCAATCGGGGGCCCTTTGGGTCAAGCCCGAGGAGCCCACCTTGGTTTGGAAGCTCATCTCTACCCGAACCCCTTCCCTCCAGTCACCTCAGGCACAGCCCCTCAACATCTCCCAGCCACCCCCAGTGCCGCTTCCCGACACTCTACAAGTCCTCATTTTCCCACCTTCCCCTTTCTCACCCTAATACCGCCTTCTCATATCTTCAAAATGCCTGAGACTTACCACCTGTGAGAGAAGCCATGGTGCCTTCGTTCCTGCCCCTGTCTGTGCGTGAGCTCGACAGCCATCTCCCGAGTCCCTCAGTTAAGGGGCTGCCTATCAGCCATGATAAAGTGCAGAACGTGGGGGTATGATCTCTGCCACTCAGGAGGCAAGCTGCTTCTTCCTCCCCAGTCCTTACATCTGTGGTGCCTGGGGTCCACCTCATCTTCACTGGGACAATGGAGAGAGACAGAGATAGCGGCCCCCTTCATCGACATCCTCAGGCTCTACCTGTGCCCATGCCTTGGAATCAGAGACGAGTATGCTGGTGCCCCTCCACCAGCCCTGTATCCTCAGTCCAGTCACCACACCAATGTGTTCCGGCTTTGAATGATACTGATTCCAACATGGAAACACGTCCATTCTTGCCTGGGTGTGATGATAACCTCTTATGTGTCTGCAGAACCTACTACTAAGTGCTTAACATGCATTTTCTCTTGTGCGTTTACACATCAGTCCAATGAGGTGGGTTCTCATCATCCCTGTGGTACAGTAGAGGAAACTGAGGCAGGGAAAGTTAATACATGGTAGACGTGACATCCAAACCCAGGCAGTTTGGTTTCTAGAATCTGTGCCCTTGACCGTATCTCAAAATGCTGGCTACCTGTGAAATTAAGCACACACTGAAGACGCACAGGGAACCGGGGGACACAGTGTGGACATAAATATGGGACATATCATTTGGCTTACTCTTTGGTAAATAGTTCTGTGTAATTCAGTGGGCTGTCAATGTTTTCTTGGGCTGAGACAGAAATTTCTGCCTTGAATACTGACTTTATAATAGCTCAATCCACTGTCTCACATTTCTTTAGGGAGCCATATTTCACTGCTGAGAGAGATAACAAGCAGCAGAAAAGATATGATATTAGAATGATACTGATGATTCCACTTGGCTATAAATGAAAGAAAGTCAGTTGCGTGCTGAGTGTAGGAAGCCTGCAGGCAAGAAAATGTTCCAAACCCACGCAGCCGTCCACAAAGACCCAACTGTGCCAAGTTGTAACACATGAACCCGAATCATACCCAAATGTCCCGAAGCCTCTGAGAAGTACAGCAATATACCTTAAAAGGTGAATTTGGTATTTTTGTTTCTCATGTTTATGCAATCTCCCAGGCTTTTTGGAGGGGAAAGCACCTAGAGATCAAGGACCTGTGCTCACATGAAGTCGGGGGCGATGGGTCACAGGACAAGCAGAGGCTCCAGCCCTGAAGATGAACACTTGAGCATGTGGGGGCTTCCAAGCTTTCAGAGAAGACTGACAACTGCAGTGTAAGATCACAGTCCCCAGCTCCCACTTTCCAGAAGGCAGTGGAAGGCAGCTCAGATCATTTTAACCAAGTCTTTGGAAAAGGGCCATCTTCGAGGCTTGTCACAAACCTGAAGCTTATGGGAGGCGCTGCTTTATAATACTAGATACTATGTAGGACAAATTGTTTCCTAAACACCCAACATTTGTATCAGCTCATTCCGTCATTCTCTCACCATCAGAAATGCCCCAGCTCTATCCTGAGATCAGACAGACGTTTTAAGGACTGTAGCTAAAAGCACTTCCACCCTCCCCACTCCCACCTGACTCATCCACCTGGGGGGGCTGCCTCTTCTTTGCTGGCTTTTTTTGTTTTTCAAGTAGGTTCTACGCCCAGTGTAGAGCCCAGTGTGGGGCTCGAACCCACAACTGTGAGATCAAGACCTCAGCCAAGATCAAGAGTCAGGCATCCAACCAACTGAGCCACCCAGGTGCCCCTTTTGCTGGCTTTAAAAAAATTGACTTTACATTTTAGAATGTACGTAGATTCTCCAGTTATATACATCTTACATTACACAATGATTAAATGGCTGTTGACCCATGATTAACTAATGTCCTTATTTTATTCAGATTTCCTTAATTTTAATTCACCTTTTCTGTTCCAAGATCTCATCCAGGAACCACATTATATCCAACTATCCCGTCTCCTTGCGCTCCTCTTGGCTGTTAACAGTTTCTCAGATTTTCCTTGTTTTTGATGACTGACAATTTTAAAAAGTACTGGTCAGGTATTTTATAGAATGTCCCTTGGTTGGGGTTTGTCTAATGTTTTCCTCCTTACTAGACTGGGATTCTGGGGTTTTTGAAGTAGGGGGCAGCAGAGGCATGGCGCCATTTTCACCACAGCATGTCACATGTCCATGCTGTCAACACAACTCATCACTGTTGGTATCGACCTTGGTCACCTGGGTGAGGTTGTATGGGTTGAGTTTGCCCACTGTCCCCACTCCATTTTCCATCTAATGCTTTGGAGGCATTCACCACATACAGCCCACATCTAGGGAGCGAGAGTCATACAATGTCTTTGAGATGGTGTGTCTACATAAATTATTTGGAATTCTGCCGGGGAGATTTGTTGATTGCTTTGTTTATTCATTCAATCATTTATTTATATCAGTATGGACTCATGGATATTTATTTTACACTCTGGATTACAATCCAACACTACTTTAATTTCTTGCTCAAATTGTTCTACATTTAGCCACTGAGCACACCCTAGGTTGGCTCCTGGGTCCCTCCGACATACCAGCATTATGGTTTTCCCTTTTTCCTGTCTTTCCTTCCTTCCTTTGATGGTTTGCAGTAGCACAAGTTCAGAGAATGGAATTTCCCCACTTTGTACCGGCAGACCTGCACCCTGAACGGGAGTCGGACAAAGTCACACATTATGCACTAAGACCCTGAATTATATTTGTTGTTAACGACCCTAAAGACAGAAGGGATAGGAAAAGAAGTCAAATATAATAGAGCCAAAAATGGATTTGTTGAATCAAATCAAGTGTTTTAGCAATCTAAGGAGTGGGGACTTCGGAGTAGCCGTGGAGTCAGACAATGAGTAACGCGACTTACGGAGCATGGAGTATGACGAACCCCACTTGAGGAGTTTTGATGCAGCAACCACAGAACAGGGTGGGATTGAGTTTAAAAAACAGAAAAAGCCACAGTCTCTACAAGGGGTTTCCCTGATTAAAAAAGTTTAGTCTACTGGGGCAACTGGGTGGCACAGTCCATTGAACACCTGACTCTAGATTTCAGCTCAGGTCATGATCTCAGAGCTGTGGGACTGAGCCCCGCATCGGGCTCCGTGCTCAGTGGAGAGCCTGCTTGAGATTCTCTCTCCTTTTGTCTCTACCCCTGCTCCCACGCTCATGCACTCACGCTCTCTCTCAAATAAATAAATAAATAAATAAATAAGAAAGTTTAGTCCACTGAGAAAATGTCCCTGAAGATGCTGAGGAAGCTGCCCCCACCCCAACTGTTGACATGTTATGCTTCTTCAGCAGATGATATCTTCTGGCTCCAGAAAGATTTAGAATACAGTAATGTTTTACAGAAGAAAATTTAAATATTATTTTTATGCTAAGAAGCGTGGTTTAAATGTTTATGAGATCTATTAGTGTTCCATATCAGATTTGTAATTCTAATTTTAATGTAAAATGGAGTAATTGATTTAGAAAGGTAATAGTAGGTGGAACTCTTACTGAGGTTGGATACGATAATATAACATTTAAGCAAGTATAGGAATAACCAAATTTACTTGTAAGTTTAATTTATTTGATTTATAAAAGTTATTTGGGTGCCCAGAAAGGTTTAGTTAGTCGGATAACTGGAGTCTTTAAAACGGAAATCAAATGTATTTAATTTATAAATATAGTTTAGTCTACAAAGATGAAAAATGAACTAAGTTTATACATGGAACAAAACATTCACCAAAAGTCCCCTAAAAGTACTTGTGCAAATTTGCTAGATATATACACAGCGAGATTTTTTTTTAGTTGCATTAAAGTTAAAGGAAATCAGGGGGTTTTGCATTTATAACTTTAATAAATGACCATATTAATTTTTAAAACAAAGTAACAATTTAAACAATTTTTTCTTCATTCGAAAGTAAATGAAGGCTGTCTATCACATGGTTTCACTCATATGTTGAATTTACAAAATGAATCAAAGTATCATAAGGAAGGGAGCGAAAAATTAAATAAGATGAAATCAGAGAGGGAGACAATCCATAAGACACTGAGCTCTAGGAAACAAACTGAAGGTTGCTGGAGGGGAGGTGGGTGGGGGGATGGGCTAACTGGGTGATGGGCATTAAGGAGGGCACGTGATGTAATGAACATTGGGCGTTATATGCAACTGATGAATCACTGAAGTCTACATCTAAAACTAATGATACACTATATGTTAACTAATTGAATTTAAATAAAATAAGATATAAAAAAGTACCTGAAGGCTGCAAGAAACTTAAAAAAATACACTTAAATTTAAAGAAGAAAATAAAGACCATTTAAAATTCAGCCATCTCAAGTGTAAGAGGGTTCCCCTTTCTCCACATTCTCACCAACATCTGCTGTTTCCTGTGTTTTTACTATTAGCTGCTGGTGGGAATGCAAGCTGGTGCAGCCACTCTGTAAAACAGTACGGAGTTTCCTCAAAAAGTTAGAAATAGAGCTACCCTATGATCCAGCAATTGCACTACTAGATATTCACCCAAAGGATACAAAAATACAGATTTAAAGGGCTACATGCACCCCAATGTTTATAGCAGCAATGTCCACAATAGCCAAATTACAGAAAGAACCCAAATGTCCATTGACAGATGAATGGATAAAGAAGATGGGGTCCATATATACAATGGAATATTACTCAGCCATCAGAAAGAATGAAATTTTGCCATTTGCAATGATATGGATGGAAGTAGAGTGTATTACATTAAGCAAAATAAGTCAGAGAACAACAAATGCCACATGATTTCACTCATATGTGGAATTTAAGAAACAAAACAGACGAACATAGGGGAAGGAAAAATAAAAAGTAAACCATAAGAGACTCTTAACTATAGAGAACAAACTGAGGGTTGATGGAGGGAGGTGAGCGGGGGATGGGCTAGATGGGTGATGGGCATTAAGGAGGGCACCTGTTGTGGTGAGCACTGGCTGATTATGTAAGTGATGAGTCACTGAATGTAATATTATGCTGTATATTAACTAACTGGAATTTAAATAAAAACTAAACTAAACTAAGATAAGATAAAATAAAAAAAAAATAAAAATAAAAATAAAAAAATAAAATAAAATAAAATTCAGCCACCTTGAAACAATTACTGTCAAAGTTTTAGGGACCATATTTTTACAGCCCTCTCTCTATATAGGACCACATGTGCACACACACGTTTATATAACTTTGTATAAATGGAGTTGCACCTTGTATGGTGTTGATCTAATGATGGGCATTTAGTTTCTCTCTCCCTTCCACAGGGACACTCTCTCTCATCCCTGACCTCAGGAGACTCATAACCTCAAGTATGACCTTCCATATTTTTCTCTGTATTCATAAGACTCCCCTCCCCAACCACCAACATGCACAACACACACGGGCACAGTGTAGGTTTTTGGTCAGAGTTCATTTGATGAAAGGGTGTCTACTGCACGCATTTCTCTGTGTATTCTTTTTCTCGCACAGCAATAGCTCCCGGCAATTCCATGTACCCTGGTACAGTTCTGATGTCCTTTTATTCACTGCTGTGTAATATTCCTTACACCTCCAGAGGTGCCGACATCTGACAGCCTCGGGGAAGGACTGTCTCTACCTCACTCTGGCCGCTGTGTGACCCACTCTGCCTGGTCCACCTCTTCGCGCCTCCCGTCTCAGCTCCCAGGCGACACACACCCGCAGTCCATAACCAGAAGGTCCATGTGTAAATATCAACAAGCACAAAATAGCACTTGCACAAAATCTGCCCGTGGACCTGGGGAGACCTACATGTGACTGAGCTCCCATAACCTCATCCTTGTCCCAGGATCTCTATTTGGTTTATTTTTCCCTTTTAGGTGTAAAGAAATTTTTTGGATGACTTTGTATTAGGTGAGGTGTCAGGGCAAATTAAGTTATCCTGCTGATTGGAATCCCGTCGAGGGAAGTTGTCCAGGTGAGTGGTAAAGAGGGCGGCTTTGGTGTCAAATCCCGGCTAAGGTACAGAACAGCTCTGTGGCTTTGGGCGGGCTGCTCGACATCTCTGAGCCACAGTTTCTTCATCGGTAAAATGGAGGTCATGGTCACGTCCCACCCCAGAGGCTGATGAAAGGATGCACGGGTTAGATGGGTACAGCAGGTCCTGTGGGGCCTGGCTCTTAGTGGACAATTAGCAAATCAAGCAATTATGTGCCATTCTTGGCAAAGTTGGTATAAGATGTGGTTGGTTTCTGAATTTCAATAAAATAAGGCAGATGAACGATTCTGTGACTATCTTAACTCCTATCTGTTGCGGCCTTGTTGCCTGTTTCCTGCTTCCTCTCTTTGTTCCTTGCTCTCCCGCCATGTTTTTCTTGATCCGGCTCACTGCCCTACTCTTCTCTCCATTTTCTGCAATGTCATGGTCTCTGTTATCTTCTCGGGGCTTTAAAAAGCATTCAACTGGCATTTCTTCAGGTGCATACATGTTTCTATTTTTATGGGACACTACCTCTCATATCCTGAACCACACCCCTGAGCTGTTTCTCCTGAAATGCAATGGGAATAAGACGTGTCCATAAAGCCCAGGACTGGAGGCAGGTCCTGAACGTGTGGGCCTTCTCCTCCAGTCTCAGACAAGAGGCTTCAATCTGCTCAACTTCTCAGTCCCCTTCCAGCTCCAAACCTTTACAGGCACACCAGAGATACCATGACTTCACTATCTTAAGTCTACAACAGCAGTAAATGGTGTTAATAAGATCACTACCACCTGCCCATACTCATATGAAACTAGCCTTTTCAGAAACGTGATAACGTTAGGGACAATTTACGTGCCTATGTGGCTGAGGAACCCCCTACAGCCTACACACAGCAGACTGGGTATTTTCATATTGCTCTGTGGCAGGGGTGACCTATTACTACGGAACTATTCCCCTTTGGCCTACTGAGGCAGCAGGCCACATTTGGGGGCCAACAGTGGCCACAGAACCAAGACATACATGAAAGCCCAAAACAGCAGCCCTATATTCCACAGTAACCATCTGCAAGAGCCACCACAAAGAAACACATTTTACTTACGAAGCAGGAAGATGCAAGAGAGAAAAATGGCAGATTTGCACAAACATGATGTATTTTCTCTCATATTTAATTTGGACAATGTTACAGAAATGGCAATAATTATGACTAAAAGAGCTGCCACTTGAAACTATAAGGTTCCTTCTGATCTCTTTGTTCACCTTGTCCCTTTCAGCAAGAGAGCTCAGTTGATGAGATGCAAAATAGAATTGAGTCCATTTGGAGGGAAGAAAATGGTACTACCTCCAAGGGGGTCCACCACTGCCTTCCATTCAAATCTCATCTTTTCTTCCCTTGCTTAGGGACCCCCTCATTGGTCACTCCTTCAAATGTATTTTTTTGCAAGCAAATTTAGCTTCACTCTGGACAAAAATGCAACCAAAAAGCTAATGATAATACATCAGGCTTGCATTTCTTTTCAGAAAAAAAAAATCAGATCTATTTACACCACACTAGAGGCCATCACCATTATATATAAGAGCTCTATCACTTTAGATAGGATAAATGTATGTTTGTATCATGAATGGAACTGAAAAAAAAAAAAAGGTCACTATTGCATGGGTAATTTTTCCATTACTCACAAGGAAGGTTGTTTTGTTCAAATAAAAATTACCAAAGCCCTGGGTGATGAGGTACCATGGGGCTCTATTACCAAGCATTATATTGGGAATGGAAACAGTGCCTTTCCTCTGGACGTCTGCTCTGATCTGTACACTGAAGTAGAAAACAACTTGTTTCTCACTACACAACTGCATATATTACAAAGGGATTCTAAGCCTTGAACTTGGTTGCCATGTTTCTTGCCCACATTCTAGAAACAGCTTCCCTTTCTCTATGGTATTCCAAGCACAGAGCCCCAGGGTTGGCCCAAAGTGGAGACTCAACCAATATCTGATGAGTGGATAAGTCAAAATGTGCATCCCAAAGTGCCCACTCTGAAGAGCACCTGAGCTTCCATCATCCTTCCACCATGTTAGAAGGTCACCTTAGCTAATGGCTTTCTGGCCCTTTTCTACTCTGATGATTGTGCGTGGGTGTGGGCTAATTTATCATCCCACACTTCTGCTGAACTTCCAGTTCTGTAGGGTATAATTCCAGTGGGACAAACATGTAGAGTAAGAACCTAGATCTCTCGGTCCCTCAGGCTAAAGGAAGGAAGTGCTCCAGCCCAGCGGGGATGCAGCAAGTGAGGGTGCAGATGGGGACCCCTGATAACACGCTGCTCAGACATGCAACCTGGCTCTGCTTCGTATAAGCCCAGTGGTCTTAGGTAAGTTCTCTGGGTCTCAGTTCCCTCATTTTTAAAATGGGATTAATAACTGTACTTACAGGGGCACATGGGAGGCTCTGTCAGTTAAGTGTCTGCCTTCAGCTCAGGCCATGATCCCAAGATCCTGGGATCAAGCCCCACGTCAGGCTTTCTGCTCAGTGGGGAGTCTGCTTCTCCCTCTCCCTCTGTCTCCTGCTCCCCCTGACTGTGCTCTCTCTGTCAAATAAATAAATAAAATCTTTAAAAAAGAGGGAGATGAACCATGAGAGACTATGGACTCTGGGAAACAAACTGAGGGTTTCGGGGGGGGGGATGAGTTAGCCCAGTGAAGGGTATTAAGGAGGGCACGTATTGCATGGAGCACTGGGTGTTATACGCAAACAATGAATCATGGAACACTACATCAAAAACTAATGGTGTACTGCATGGTGACTAACATAATTATAAAAAAAAATTTATCAAATTTTCATTTCTCCTGTAAAAAAATGAAAGTGAAATTTTTCAAAAAATAACAAATAAAAAAAATAACTATACCTACACCATCATGATAGAATAATGATTCAACAAGTTACTATTGTTGAAGAGCTTGGGGGAATGACTGGTACACAGTAGGCATTAAATAAGCATCTGAATTACTATCAGATCAGTGAATCATAGATGCTCCATCTTAGTAACGCCTGAGAGGAGGCAATGGCCACTGGGGTCACTGGGCTGGGTATCTGGGAGAACTGGGTGGGAAGCCATGGGGCAGCTTTATTCGAGCACTGTCATCAAACATCTCACAACAACTGGACAACTGTCCAACACTCCTGTCAATGCCTGGAGCACCGGAGCCCCAGTTCTGTCACTCACCCCCAGAGCTTGCATGTTGTCCATTGCGTGAAGACTGTTCACGGTGCTTTGCTAGAAACAGTGTTGCAAAAATGCTAGGGGGTTGTAGTAGTTTTTACTGCTGCTGTGACAGGTTACCACAAACTTAGTGACTTAAGCCAAAGGTATTCTCTTATAGTCCTCGGGGTACAGAGTCTAAAATCAGGGTGTGAGCATGGCTGTTTTCCTTCTGGAAGCTCTAAGGGAAAGATCTGTGTCTTTGCCTCTTCCAGGTTCTAGCATTCCTTGGGTCACAGCCCCTCCTCTATCTTCAAAATCCCCCACTCCAACCTCTGCTTCCATTGTCACATCTCTTTCTTTGACTTTGACCCTTCTACCTCTCTCATAAAGACACCTGTGACTACATGGGGGCCCCCTAGATAATCCAGGAATTTCTCCATATCAAGACCCTTAACTTAATCACAGCCATGAAGTCACCTTGCCATGCAGGTTTGATGGATTAGGGCATAGACATCTTTGGACAGGTCATTACTCTGTCCATCACCAAAGTTTTGGAAGTTTGAGAGAGAAAAAAATCAATTCCAATGTGGATCTCTGTGGGAGTAAACAGTGGAAAGATGAGGTTTTGAGACAAGACTGATTCAGAGTTGAGTGGTCATACAGAAAAAGCACCAATTATCGGTGCATCTGCAGGTAAAGGTCAACTGGGCACGAGGAATGCAGTTTAACCCAAAGCCAATATGATGACTGAGAGCCAGTCTAGGAATAGAGGACTTGAAAATTGGAGATAATGAAGGAACTAGGTCAAATGAGCAAAAACCAAGAGTGACCTCGAGGGTCAGGTTCAACAGAGAGGCCAAATGATGAGAAGAAAGGAGCGATAAGGAGCATCCAGGAGACATTAGTGATTGTTTAAGCAATGTATATCTGTGCACCTGTCATTAACCCAATCCGGTATGTATGGTCTGCAGCCCCTTGAATATCTCCTCTTGCATGAAATAATGTGGTATCTTGAATGTATTTCGTATGCTGTAAATGTGGCAGGCACACCCTAGAAGGAAGGTCTCAACTCCTTGCTGCAGCAAACCTGCAGATTAATGGGAAGGAAATGGAAGTGGGAGCCTGGCACAGTACAGCATGGTGGGCGGGGAGCCTGCATGTCAAAGCACACTTTTGTTTAGGAATAATTCATAAGAATTCTGGACAAGACCTGGAAGGAGTACTAGACTGATTCAGATATAGAGCTTCTCCTCTAGGAACAAGAGGACTTTGAGTGGTTGATACGATAGTCATGGAATCGCCTTCAACAAACCTGGCCTGGAAACGGACTTTGCCTCATGGGCTAAGTGACTGGGAAAATCACATCACCTCTCTGAGACCTGGTTTCAGAGTTACGGCATGCAAGATGAGGCTGATTGTACAATTCTCGTGGGTTATTATTATTTTTCTAATATGAGGATAAAATGCCATCAGTTTATTTTAGAGATCTGTTGGGAAGTGAAAACTGCTTCTTACTTGTGTTTTGTGTTCATTTGACCGTAGGGACACCTGACTTTCAGCAGTTTGGGGCTGTAGGCCTCTTGCCACCAACATCTTCTAGAGCCTGACCCTCAGGAGATCCTCCTGCTGACGTGGTAACCCACAGTCTTGGGGGTTTGGAACCAGGTCAGTGGGAGAGCTGGATAGCTTTTGAGGACATTGGGTCTCCCAGTGAGCAGGGGAGAAGGGAGAGGTGTTAGACCCCCAAACTCCTCTTGGCAGCTGGAATAAATCGGAAACAGGTGGGCTTGGCCTGGCTGGCCTCTGGGAGGAAGAAGAATGAACGAAGTGCTTCAAGTGGGGAAGCTTTAGCTGTCCCTCCTCCACTCCATGGGATGCTTTCATGGCATCAAGAAGAAAGGAAAATCAACTAATTTGTGTGTTGTCTAAGTAAAAATGACATCAGGTAACATGTCCTTCCTTTTCCGTGCCTTAACTAAATCGAACCACTGGCTCTGCATGGACATAATCGAGAGTGTTCTTCTTTTTTAGGACAGCCACCAGAGGTGACAGTGCAGTGTCTGGGAACAACTGGAAGCCCTTCCATGATTTTCTAGAACCTTACCCCTTTCTTTCTTTTTCTTTTTCTTTTTTTTCTCTTCTCTTCTTTCTGAAGAGACATACCGTTGACATACAAAGTTACATTAGTTTGAGGTGTACGCCAGTGACGTGACAAGTCTGTATGTCATGCTCCACTCACTGCAAGTACGGCCACCTGTACAGTATCTGTCACCATACACGGTATTACAATACCATAGACTATATTCCCTATGCTGGACCTTTCGTCCCTGTGACTTAATCATTGGAAGCCTGTACCTCCATCACTCATCTTCAGGGAAATGCAAATCAAAACCACAATGAGTTATCCCCTCCCACCTGTCAGAATGGCTAAACTAAAGAACACAAGAAATAACAAGAGTTGGTGAGGATGTGGAGAAAAAGGCACCCTGGCACACTGTGGGTGGGAATGCAAGCTGGTGCAGCCACTGTGGAAAACAGTGAGGAGCTTCCTCAAAAAAGTTAAAAATAGAATTGCCAGATGATCCAGTAATTCCACTACTGGATATTTACCCAAGGAAATAGAACCTTACCATTTTCAAGTGGGAGAATGGCTGTGCCCTTCTCACCTGAGTCTCTGGCGGCAATATGAGCCCCCATACCAGGTGACTTTCCCACCTCCCCTGATTTGGGAGGAGAAGCAGGACCTTTCCGAAAGAGAGCGAGTTTTAATATGTTCATCACATGTTCCATTCACTGTCTAATTTATAATCCTTTAAATTCTCCCCATGAATGACTTCAGATATGGAGAACAGTTATGTGTCCATGAGGGGAATCAACAAATTATGATGGGTTTTCACTGATTTCCTCATGTCTACAAGGTCTGTTTCAAAGATATTTTCTACAGAGAAGAATGTGCAACATTTCAGGAAGTCAAAATCCTAAATGTTATTAAGATAGTTAAGATACAGAAAGATCATTTTGGCTCTAGAAGAGGAGAGAGAAATTAGTCTTTTTCCCAAAGTGAGGAGAGATAACAACCGTATGTACTGGAAACAGAATTTTTGACATCACAAATCTCTCTGGAAGAGAGCCTATAATGATTTTGCTTTAGATCACAGGATGAAGAAGGGGGCCTGTTTCAAATAAGTGTTTTGGAGACACTTAAATATGACTTAGCCAACTTTTGTGCAGGATGAAACCAGCAAAAAGCAATGCTGAAATGAGGGATACCATCTAAGTTTTTAAAGGAAATAAACTATAGAGGAGAAGGAACAAAATGTAGTGCTTTTTTCCAGCCTCAGGTGGATTGTACTGTTTAGATTAGGTACTGTCCTATGCTGGTAAAAAGTAACTTAACTGAGCACAAGTCCCCAAAATCTTACAGGAAATTTCCAAAGGCACTTGACAGGAGAGGCGAGATTCAATATGGCCGCTTCCCTTGGAAGTGGCATAGCCGATGGGGGTACTTATGTAATCCAGCTCTGGAAGCGTCCACAAAGCATCCAGAAGTTGGTAATTGCAAATGGAGAAAGACTTAGATATTTGAGACATTTTAATAGTGACTTTAAGAGCTCTTATACTGGCCACTTTTTAATGTGTTCAGTACTTGCCTAATTCCTGTCAATTTCAGGGGTCCGTCTGCACAGTCAAGGTTGCACTCCCCCCTGGGTGATTGTATTAGGGCTCTCGGGTAAGTAAGTTTAAAAGCAGTCATAAAGGTGGGGCTCCAAACTGCTGATAGCATGGTGAACTTATAGGAAGAAGAAGAGATTTCACTCTCTCCCTCTGTGCATGCACAAAAAAAAAAAAAAAAAAAAAAAAAAAAAAAGGAAGAAGAAGCAGCAGCAGCAGCAGCCATGTGAGGACAAAGCAAGAAAATGGCTATGTGCAAACCAGGAAGAGGGCTCTTACCAGGACCTGAATTGGAGCACCTGGATCTTGGACTTCTAGCCTCCAGAACTAAGAGAAATGAATGTATGTAGTTTAATTCTCAGTCTATGGTATTTTGTTGGGGCACCTTCAGCACACTAACACACCATAGTTTCCCAGACTTTCGTATGCACACAAATTGCCCAGGAATCTTGACAGAGCACAAACTACTGAGCCCCATTCCATGAGAATCTGCAGAACCCAGTGATGCTGATGCGGTGGGTCCCCAGACCCTACTTTACACAATTCTAAGAGGGAGCCATTAGGATTAAGGCTCAACCTGAGGAGGGGAAAGTTAGCCACCACCTGTCCTGTGGGATAAGCCTATCCCACAGGGACCTCCACCTCCCCAAGGTCTGTATCTCTATTGACACCCCCACCCCCAGGAAGCCATTCATCTCCTGTGATGGTTAGTCAACATGGCCCATATTAAACATCGCCCAGATTAAACATTATTTCTGAGTGTACCAGTGAGGGTCTTTCTGAACAAGATCACCATTTGACTCCGTGGACTTAGGAAACTAGATTGGCCTCCCCAATGTGGGGGGCATCATCCAATCCAGTGAGGGCCTAAAGAGAACAAAAAGGTGGATGAAGAAGGAATCTGCCCCTTTGGCCCCTCAGACTGGAATTGGTTTTCCTGGGTCCTGCTACCCAACAGTGGGACTTCTCAGCCTCCATTACATGAGCCAACATTGCATTATCTGTCTGTCTGTCTATCTACCTCTTGATACAGATACCCTATGAGATATAGATATCCCATATATCTACATCTACATCTGTATCTCCATATCCAATTGGATCGGTTTCTTTGGAACTGGACTCACCATGCAGGTGGTCACCTTTCTAGGGACTGCTGTGTTTTGAGGGTTCCACGTGATCTGTAACTGCTCCCTATTTGTAAAAATGAAGAGGCCAGTGGGTGCTCAGAATCTGCCCTGGGTTGGACCTAGAGCTGCCCTCCATGGGTGTAACTGCTCCCTTTCCCCCTTACTTGTCTGGTCGCTGTCATTTCTGTTGACTTCCCCTCCTGATACTTACCCTGCCCTACCCTCCCTATTCCCACTTTACCTGTGGGGAGCAGACCTGCATCTAGATTACTGCAACAGCCTCCTTACTAGCTTTCCCTCCACTTCTATTCCACTCACTCCATCTCTTCCAAGCCATCTTGCATACAGACAGCTGGTAACTACTTCTCCATCAGAACTTCTCTGGTATCTTCTCTGTTTTCACAAGTATTCAGCCTCTTCCAAAGGTTGACAGTAGACTATGTGTGTTCCTTTTCCAGCTAAAATAGCTTGTTTTCTAGCCTCTAGGCTTTTGCTTAGGCTATTCTCAATGCCAGAAATGCCTTCCCCATCCTCCTCATCTCTGCTTGTTGCAATCGCATACGTTCCTCCTGTACGACACATTCACAGAGGTCTCTATGAAAAAATCTTGGCTTCCTCCTTGAAACTCCACAGCGAATTGCCTGCACAATAGACATGACATTTGTGACACATGTCATGGCTCCCCTCCTCACAAAGCATGTGTAGCTCCCCCAACAAACCTGAATTCTTTAGGTGCAGAGATCCTGATAACTCCAGCAGGGTTTAGCATGACCTCCTACACGCAGAAAATGACTATTTGTTAGAGGGACTCCTGAAGTTATTGGTGGAGGGATGGGGGGACTGAGGGAGGGATGGAAGGATGGATGGAGGGGAGGATGGATGGACAGATGATCAAAACACTCAAGTAAAAACCACCATATTTTAGGCTTTGCAGGGGTCAGGGATGCTGTTCACCACAGGCCTCAGGTCTTCTGCTTTCTGAGCATAAACTCTCTATCTTCACTGGTATGGGCCTCTGGGCCTCTCTTCCTCCCTGCTCATTTCTATATCCCGGTCAACCCTTCCAACCATAACCATGCTGCTCTCTCCTCCACCTCCGACCTT
This sequence comes from Ursus americanus, assembly GCF_024610735.1. Taxonomy (NCBI): domain Eukaryota; kingdom Metazoa; phylum Chordata; class Mammalia; order Carnivora; family Ursidae; genus Ursus; species Ursus americanus. The sequence continues at coordinate 94,325,741 of NC_142130.1, forward strand.
GGTGGTGACCCCTCATTGACATCATAGTTTGGTAACCTGACAGCATGCCCTGTGTCTGAGGCTTTACACCTTACTTTCTGTTTACAGCTAATGACTTCTGGGCCCGCAGCTCCCAGCTCTCTGGGCCCAAGCTCGGGGATCACCATACAGCTCTGTTCTTGAATGTTCACGCCAACTCTGAAACACGGAAGCTGGGGAGGAAAGGTCTTCCTGCAAGAGTCTTGTTACATTTTTCAGTTTAAAATTAAAGCAAATGAACAGTGAAAGAGAAAAATGTAACAAAGTGTTTTTTTTTGAGACAGAAAAATAAATCTTTGGGGGAGGAGATTTTGAGGGGTGGTGGGCACTGGGTTGGTTGGCTAGTTTTGCTCTGGTAAAGAGACCTGAGACTTCTTTTTCTTTTTTAACTAATGAAAGGTAGTGAAGAAAGAAAGAAATGAACATTTTTTAAAAAGGCTAGTTTCATAGCTACTACCTATAAATGTGAGATATAATTTGCAGGGCTCAGTCAAAATGAAAATGTGGAGCCCCTTTTTCAAAAATCACTAAGAATTTCTAAACAGTCTTTTTGATGGCTGAATAATATTCCATCATATATATGCGTGTGTGTATATATGTGTGTATGTGTGTGTGTGTGTGTATTCATTCATCTGTCGATGGACATCCGGGCCCTTTCCCTATTTTGGTTATTCTGGACTTGTCATTTGTTGCAATTTGTAACAACACAGACAGAACTAGAGGGTATTACGCTAAATGAAATTAGTCATCGAGAGAAAGACAAATACCATGATCCCACTCATATGTGGAATTTAAGGAACAAAACCAATGAATATATGGGAAGGCAAGGGAAAATAAAATAAGATGAAAACAGAGAGGGAGGCAAACCATAAGGGACTCAACTCTAGGAAACAAACAGGGTCGCTGGAGGGGGGACGGGTGGAGGGATGGGGTAATTGGGTGACAGGCATTAAGGAAGGCACGTGATGGAATGAGCACTGGGTATTGTAGGCAACTGATGAATCACTAAATTCTACCCCTGAAACTAATACTACAGTAAATATTAACTAAATTGAATTTAAATAAAAAAATTAAATTAAAAAGATAAAAGCCTCAGACCTATACTGTGCAATACAGTAGCCACTAGCCATATGAGGCTATTAAGCAAATCAAATACAGTTGCTTCAAATGAAGATGTGCCATAAGTATAAAATGCACATCAAATTTTGAAGAATGAGGGCCTCCCCAAATGTAAAATATCTCCAAAATAATGTTATTTCTGATCACATGTTAAAAGGACAGTATTTGGAATATACTGAGTTAAATGACATATATTACTAAAATTAATTTTACCTATTTATTTTTTAATATTGCTACTAGAAATGTTTAAATGACATACGAAATTTACATGATGTGTCTTTTTTATTATTATTATGTTAAGTCAGCCACCATGCAGGACAGCCCTGCCCTAGAATGTGAATGACGTCATGGAGTCATTGCACCACTGTGGCTCATGAGAAAGAATAAATCTTTATTAAGTTGCTGTTAGTCAGATTATCAGTTTTTTGCAGCCAAAAGCACTCCTGGCATATATAAGAATGCTTAAAGTGGCGTGTCAGGACGGCTGGAAATGTAAGAGCTCCTTTAAACTTTGGGGAGCCAAGACTGGAGATCTCTAAGTCGAGTGTAAGCTGAGGAGGAATAGAAGTTCCTGACAGCCTCGCGGAGCAGCAAGCATAGGGAAGAAGAGAGGAACAGCTACGTACTCGAAGAGCCTACTGACCCCTGGATCTCCATGGTCCCCAGACTGCCACGCGCAAGTATCCAAAAGCTTCCCAGCCCCCAAACGGTGCTCAGAAGGAAGCCGAGAGAGGAAAGGACCTGCCTGGACTATGAGATCATCCCCCAGCCCAGACAAGAGATCACTACAATGAGAGATGACACGGACTCGCTGCCCCCGGGAGCGTTGAGGATGAGGCCACACCTCCAAAGAGTGGGAACGAGCTGAAGTCAAGCCAGGGCCTTAAGACTGACAGGTAGGGAGGAAGACATCTGATGCAGAATGTCGTGTACAAGATGAAACGGTGGGCACCCCCTTTGCACCGCTGCCAAAGTGGGTTTACACAAGCTTCTGGTAAATTCACTGAACAGTAGCCTGATGTGACTTTAAAGGCATGACGTGCCGACAGAAGCAAACCGGAATCAAGCCTGGAAATGTCCCAAGGTTACAAAATCAAAGTGCTAAGGACAATTAAACAAGAGCTATCGAGGCTTAAGCTGTAGCCAATCAAATAACTTCCTTTCTTTGCTTCTGCACCTTCTCTACAAGTCTTTCCTCTGATTCCTGTTCACAGAGCGCTCCTAACCACTTCTGGCTTGGCACTGACCCCACTGGAATCAATTTTCACTCAAATAAACTCTTGAAAATTTTTAAAAAATGAAATTAAATTAAAAAAAATCCAAACAGTGACAGCAGAGCTTTGACTCAAGCATGAGACCTTTCCGGGCACCGGGCCCTTCCCCTGTGAAGCCAGCCCCGCCTATAACACAGAAGCCTTGCAAGACTCTAGGATCCGAGTCACTCTTGCACAATTTGTTCCTGCATTATAGTCCGTGACTACAGAGCAGGGGGGCTGTGGCTGCTGCGTTAGACCAGCATCTCTGGAGGAGAAAGGGATGATGCAAAGAAAGTGAGGAAACCCTGTCCAGCAGCGACCATTCCTTGTCATCCCATTCATGCCCTGCGGTGTCCCAGAGAAGGCCTGCCATGACAGGGGTCCACATGGGCAGCACAGGGAGGGACCTCTCAGGGGTCCGCCTTGCAGTTCCCGGCTGGGATGGGCATTTCAGCCCTGTGGACCCCAGAACACACAGCTAAAGGAAAGCAGGAAATAAACGCACCTCTGTGCCCAAATGGATTCTCCTTTCCACATTTAGACAGTACGTGGGGGAGGCCATTTCTCGGCTGGTACCCTCCCGTAAGGGAATGTACCACTCTCACACTGGTCTAAGAAACCATCTCTTTTATCATCCGGGCTGCCATCGAACTGCTGTTACAATTCACAGCTCTGCTGCCATTGGCTGTTCTCTGCTAAGTCAGTTTCTTAAGACTCTGGGCCTGTTTTGCATCTCATGGTTCATGATGCAGACCCAAGAGGTCTCAGAGATAAACTGCAAAGGAATGGGGGCTGCAGGAAACTGCTGGAGGTGCACTCTGTCACAGCTCGATAAACAGGAAAATGGGCTACGCAGTAGCAGCACCGGCAAGCGGGAGCCTTGCTCAGAAGCAGGTGCCAGAGGTGGGAAGTGCCAGGCAGAAAAGCCCCATTGTCACCAGACATGTGGTTTGTAACAAGCCTCGCTTCTCTCCAGCAACCAGCGGTGGGGTGGACAAAGGCAGTGTCTTAAAAGGCAAGAAAGCTCAGTGCCATCATGATTTGCATGCAGAAATGCTTGAATTTCTGTCCTGACAATTATTTCACAAAACAGTGCTCATTCTGCTGACTGCCAGCTTGACCTCACAAGAGTCCAGCCCACAGCAAGGAAACCAAGAGAGAGGAAGAGGGATACTCTTGCTTTCCACTGGTTCCCTTGAGCCCACTCCTGTCCCCCTACTGCAAAAGGTACTGTGCTGTACTAACAATGGCCAAGCTGTGTGGAACAGCTGAGAGAAAATCAACAAAGGGTTGCTCCAGCGACTTTCAGTGCGATTTACTGGCACCCGTGTCTTGCGGCTGCTGCCGCCTGTCGGACTAATGACACATGATGGGTGATTAAAGTGCACGTCCTTAAATCAAAGCTGTGCGGATGGTCAGGAAAGGCAGCAAACAGCCCTGGGAGCTTGCTCACCCCCTCTGAGCGGCAGGACCTCATTAGGGGGAAAAAGGGGGGGGAGGCTACTATCCTAACAAGAGCAAGTTCTGCTCCTGGGAACCTTCTGGAGGTTGCGGATTTACCTGAGCTCCTCCCCAGTACCTGGGAGAAAGGGAGAGCCAGGGGCTGGCCCAATCAGCTGCAGCTTACTAGACATTCACATGGTTTGGGGGACCCCCACCTTCACCTTTCCTGCAGGGAGGCCCGGGGTCAGGGGACATGGGACAGGAGCAGGCAGGGAGATTTCCCTGGGGCCTGAAGCAGAGGCTGCCTCTCTCTGTTTCCCTCCCTTCCGGGTTGGTGCTGGCAGGGAGGGTGGCTTGAGCAGGTGGAACTCATCATTTCCCCTCTCTTTCATCCCAGGGGTCCGTAAGCGAGGAAGTCATATTCCATAGGGCTCTCTGAGCTGGGTAAGTGCGCCTCTGGTGTGCTGCAGGCCCGATGCTTTGCAGCGGTCTAAAACTGGACAGACCACTGAGCCTTCCAGCTGTCATGCTGGCACAGCCAGGTGGAGGGATGCGGGAGGCAGGGGAGGGACGGGGGTGGCCCTGCAAAGAACAGTCTTCAAGGTCCAGTGAGATCCAGGTTCCTGTTCCTTAAAGTCTCATCAAGAAGCATGTCTAGGGGGCTTGCGTGAGCATGAGCAAGAATCCCTCGCCACTCCCCAAATGCCCAGCAAGGACAGAGATGGCCCAAAAGGAGGCCCAGCAGAAGAGGACTCTGCAGTGGGTGATGTGTCATACTCAGGACTAAAGGGCAATGAGAGCCAACATAGAGGGAAAGCAATAACAGCGAATAAGACAGTAAAGAGCACAATTAGAAGTACAGGTAGCCATCGATAGTGTGTAGCCTGGAAGAGCAAAGATTCACACCTCAGTTCCTTAACTTCTTCCTGCATGAGGAATCCCCAAGATGCTGGATGTTTCATGCTAAAATCGACAGTCCCAGGCAAACCAGGATGACTGATTACCCTGTATGTGACCTTGAGTCCAACTTTAACCTTATGAACACCAGTTTCACCATCCGAAACAGGGCAAATGCAGAGACCCAAACTGCAGCATCGTCATGTACTGGCATGTAAGTGTACTGAAAGTGTCTGGTATATTCCCTAGAACAACCTAGAGATTCAGTAATAGTCTTATAAAAATAGTGTTCATGATATTTCAATTAGAATAAGATGCCTCTAAAAGTAGTGAGATCTGTCAATAGACACATACAAGCCGAGGCCAGATGAGACCCTTACTGGGTGGCTGAAGGGAGTTGAAGCCTCATGCAGGACCAGGGGACCAGCTAAGCTCCCTTCCCTCTGGGGAGTCCGGGACTTCTAGGAGGGACGGTCTGCAATGCTGTGAACAAGGATATGTATGAACATTCCAAAAGGTCGAGGAGGTTGTCTGTGCAGGCAGCTGTTGCTCTGAAGTGTGGGATGAGCCAGGTTTCCAGGCACAGGGGTGAGATGAGAACTCTCTTTGTGGCCTGGATGCTGGGATTTAAGTTTGGGGAGTCCAAACTTGAGGTGGTCATGACCTCATGGGGTAGCACCGTGGTTCTATGCAGCCAGGAAAGAGGAGAAACACCCCCACCATGCTGCATATGCTGCATGATGGAGAGGGAGGCATGCAGGCCCAGGAGAGGGACAGGCCTTGAGGCATATTGTCTGCTGTGGTGAGTGAGCCCAGGGGTAGATCTGGCTGGTGAGCAAGAGATTTCTCCCCCACTGGAGGCTGCGTTGAGAGACTGTCCTCTGGGAGACAGACCGCGCTGGGCCAGGCTGCGTGAGTGAGAGGCCCCCACGCTGACCCGGGTCTCAGGCCTGGGTGGAAATGTTCTGAATAAAGGCGGTGGCCTCCTTGTTGACTTTTAAGTCCCAGCACACCATCGCCCTTGTGCTGTTATGAAGAGGTTCTGCTCACAGTGACTGTGACTTCACAACCTTTGAATTTAAATTCAAGAGTATTTCTGTCCTTGGCTGGGTCCTGCGGTTCTAGAGCTCGGGTGGGCAGAACCCCTCTAGAAGGCTCGGGATTCATGGACTCTGTGGCGAGCTTCATCCATGCAGTATCTTGGAATATCTAAAAACATTCCTACAAGGGTAGGGGTTTAAAGGAAAAGTCGGGGGCATGGGTCAGGAGCGTGGAAAAGGGGGACAAAGGCCATTGCATTTGAAGATGTCAGGGGGAGGGATGGGTGCTCTAGGCCAGGGTAGGAATACGGTGCTACGTGGTAAGCTGGGAATGAAAATTTTAGGCTGGCTTGATGCATCTTCGGTAGTTGGTTTGAAATTGTTCTAATATCCCATGTTCACAGCGGACGTACGTGATGGATGGCCGGCTAATGCAGTGCCACTAGCAGGTTATTTTACACGTCCTCCAGAAGGATCAACCCAGAATTTCTGAATCCCCAGACAGCCTCACCGTGGCCTCCTTTTATCTCCGTGGCTAATCAGTGAAAGGGCAACATGCGCATCAAGACACCGCTGAAGTGCCAGCGCCGGCTGGAGGACGGCTGCTGTGCTGCGCCGGGTGCGGCCGACGTGCCCAACCTCGCTGCTAATGAGAGCATTTGAAAGAGTCCTGACATGCCACGGCCACGGGGGCTGCCGGAAGTAATTAGGTGCAGCTTCAGTGGAGGGCTACGTCGTCTGCACATCTAAGACTTGAGTGGTGAAAGGGGGAGGGTGGGGCTGTGAGCGTTTCTACCTGCCCCAGCGTCTCTGAGACCTTCTCCTTCCCAGCGCCCTTCCCTGCCCATCATGCCAGTTCCGGGGGCTGCCAAGGCCGCTGAACACCAGCTCGCTCTCTATCTTGTGACGTCCTGAAAGGCAGGGAGGGCCTTTCTGCACATTCCGGGCTCCCATATCCTTGTTTGTTGCCTATACTCTATTATCAGTGGAATATGTGCAGGACGCCAGGTTGTTGATGCAGCTTAGAAATTACGAGAAGGCAAAACTGGCTGCCAAAGACGGGGCCACACAGACATAGCGCTGGAGTGTGATGGAAGTCCCTACAGAGCACATATCGCAAGAATACTGAATGACAGAAAAATGTTGACGGTATGGAGGTAGAACTGGGTAGGTTATTCATAGAGCTAACTGTCCTTTCCTCTGCCTTGTCTTTAGAGCTGGCAGCCCCTAGGAAACCTGTGATGGGCAGATTCTGTGATGGCCCTGAGTGACCCTGCCTCTGGAGCTCATACCTCCCAGGAATCTCTCCCTCTTGAGTGTGGGCAGGACCTGTGACTCTGACCAACAGAGCATGGCAAATGTCATGGGATGTTGCTTCTGTGCCTAGGTTACATTTCCATCTTGTGACTCTCTTGCATGCTTTGGTAAAGCAAGCAGCCATGGTGGAGACATCTTCATTGCAAGGAATGGAGGGAAGGCTCTGGCCATTGACCAAGAAGGAACTCAGGTCCTCATTGACCAAGAAGGAACTCAGGTCCCCTAGCTGGGGAGCAATGAATCCTGACACCAGCTCCATGAACTTGGAAGCAGGGCCTTCCCTAGGTGAGCCTTCGGATGAGACCTCAGCTGTGTCTCACACCTTCACTGCAGCCTTGACAGACACTGAAGAAAGCTCAGGTGAGCTGTGATTGACTGCCTGACCATGGACTGGGAGATGATAAATGTGGACTGCTTCAAGTTGCTGAGTCTGGGATAATTCGTTACAAAGCCACAGAAATGAATATACACCCTCATGCAGTAAAGGTATGCATGGTGGGTCTGTGCTTTGGTAACGCGCAAAAGCTGTCAGGAGTCTACGCATGCTTAGGACTGCCTGGGCGAGTCTACTGAACTCTTGGCTCAAGTTAGGAAGGTCATTAGCCCATAGATATAGATATAAAGAGCCCCATCTCATATCAGTTGTATCAGCAACAAATGAGATGTTACTGTTTGACTCCTTTGTTTCTTTCACATTTTTCATACCTTGGGCAGGACAAAGAGGAATACTTCTATGGGGTCGCCTTTAAAACACTGTATTTGAATTTCGGGATCAGGGAAGATTTTTCTTTTCTCTTATCACTCCATTTTAAAAAGATCTGGGAACAGGTGTAATTATTATAATTGGAAAAAATATTTTTACTTAAAAGGGCTAGCTAGGTGGCCAAGAACATACCAGTGGGTGCTGAGAAGGACTTCTGCTATTACCTGCTTTCATTTCTATGACTCAAGACTGAAGATCAAGGTGTCCTATCCTTCAATTTTCAAAAGAATACCAAGACCAGATTCCCATTAAGGACTTACTAAACTTTGCTACTTACAACCATTACACTGGACCCCATTCCTTTCTAGTGCAGAAAACATTCTATGGGGGACATAGAGAAGGAAAAGGAAATTGTCCCAAGTTATGAGAGAGTGCTAAGGCTTGTGTCACTTGTCCCCCACCCAAATGCAAGTGAAGGAGTCTACTAGAGAAACTCATAGTGGCTGGGAGTGCCAAACCAGTGGGAGAATGAAATTCATGCTCCCCAGTAGCTACTTTCTGCCCTCTTCTGCCATACGTGAGTTTATGCTAATAAACTTCAGGTAGCTTGAAGTAGGGCCTGGGCATGCCACAAGGACAGAGCGTGTGATTAGAGGGTTGGAATTTTCAGTCCCACGCCCTGCCCTCTGTGGAAAGGAGGGCACTCGAGATTGAGTCCATCATCATCTAATCAATCATGCTTCAACAATGAAACTTCCGTAATAACCCGAACAGCAAGGCTTGGAGAACTTCCTGGTTTTGAACATATCAGTGTCCTGGGGTGAAATACGCCTCAACTCTATAGGGACAGAAACTCCTGTACTCAGGACTACTCCCAATCTTGCCCATGTACCCATTCTCCTGGCTGGTCATTCCTATCCTTTTTAATAAAACATTAATCTTTAAGCATAGTTCTTTTGTGAGTTCTGTGAGTCATTTCAGAGAACTCTCAAAACCGAGGGGGTCAGTCATGGGAAATCCCTAATTCATGGATGGCCATGCAGAAGTAGGTGGCCTGGGGACTCCACTTAGTGCTGGTATCTGAAGTTAGGACAGTCCTGAGGAACTGAGCCCTTTAATTTCTGGGTTCAGATGCTAACTGCGGGTAGTTAGCATTAGCGTTGAATTTAATTGCAGGACACCCAGCTGGTGTCAGAGAAAGGGGTTGGAATGTAGGCTACAGGTTTTGATGGTCATCAGGTATTAGAGAAATCACCATAGCTAAGGTAATAAAGGCTCCTTTGTCCCTCACTATCTCCTCCTATAATCCCCCCCTCCGAACAAAAGACCAGACGCTCCAGCCAGGGGGAGGGATGAATGTCATAGTTTAAACCTGACCAGCCATTACTGCACAAAGGAGTCAGTAGAAAGCTCTGGGACCTGTCCAAGAAGTTGTCACAGGAGCTTTAACAGAACCCAGCTGAAGACCGTGGTGGCAGAAAATGAATACTGGTTCACTATACTTCCCCCACGTCCCACCATCAGGACCAGACTTTTCAGTGTGCACGTGACTATAATATGCAGCCAGCAATATTAAATGCATTTGATTATTATAATCACAAGGCTTTCTAACTACCAAAGGCATACATCATACCTACCTCCAAGGGATCTGAGGATCAAGGTGACTGGCGTAAATCCCAGGCCTCCAGCCCCAGCTCAAGACAACTCTGGAGGACCAGCCCAGCTTCAGAGCACCGTGTGGCACCGTGTGCTGAGGCCCTGCTTGCACCCACACCCCAACTTCTCCCTCTGCTCCTGCTCCTTCCTGCCCTCCCTCCTAGATGGCTGCTAATTGGTGCTGATCTCGAGCACTCCCCCACCAGCTTCCTGTCCCCAAGTCCCCACCTCAGGGTCTATTTCTCCTGAAAGCCACCCTATGACACACTGTCTTTGTTTTTTCACCTTCCATTTAAAAGCCAACTTCCTGGGGTGCCTGGGTGGCACAGTGGTTAAGCGTCTGCCTTTGGCTCAGGGCGTGATCCCGGCGTTATGGGATCGAGCCCCACATCAGGCTCCTCTGCTATGAGCCTGCTTCTTCCTCTCCCACTCCCCCTGCCTGTGTTCCCTCTCTCGCTGGCTGTCTCTATCTCTGTCAAATAAATAAATAAAATCTTAAAAAAAACAAAATAAAAATAAAAGCCAACTTCCTCAGAGTCTCCTCGCTTATGATGCGCGTGGCATGTACGGAGTGAATTTAGTGAATTTCCCTCGTGCCACTATCCTTGCTTTTAACGACACGTGTATTCATCTGGTTGAATTATCAGTGCCAAGCCAAAACCCGCACGAGGTGAAGGTGCCCTGGTTTATTCACCATCACATCTGTAGGGTGCTGCACAGAGCAGAGTATAGACAGCATATTCAACATATAATTAAGGAATGGACTTGTCAATAAAAGACGTTAAATCATGCTAAGCAGATGATTCCCGAAGATTGAGCTTTTTGGTCCATATTCCTTTCTATCCACCCATTCATTCAACCACTGAACACCTACCGTGTACAATGTGGTGTGCTGGGTATTATGGGTCAGGTAGCAATAACTTGGCTTCTGCTGTGTGATTTTTGAAGCCAGCTGCTACTCTGCACCTTGCTGTTTTGGTCTGCGGTGGTGTTAGACAAATCGGTCATTGGCATTCAGCTCTTTTCTCCAATGGGTCTGTCAGGGCCACGAGGGCAGGGACATTCAAAGTCCTAGCTCACAGCAGGTGCAAGAGGCAGAATAGTGGTGCCCCAAAGATGTCCACACCCTAATCTCTGGAGCACGTATGTTACGCTTCATGGCCAAAGATCCTTTGCAGGTGTAATTAAGGTTGCTAATCACCTGACCTTAAAATAGATGATTCTGAATTATCCGGGTGGTTCCAATGTAATCAGATGGGCCCTGGGGCCCTGGCCCTTAAAAGTGGAAGAGGAAAGAGGAAGAGTCAGTTAATTAGATGCGGCCACAGAAGAGGCACGAGGAATGAGGTCAAAGGACAGTCAGGGAGTTTTGAAGTGTGAGAAGGACTCAACCCACCCTTACCAGCTCTGAGACGCAAGTGATTCTGTGCAAGGGACCCAAAGAGGTTTCTAGGGGCTAAGGGTGATCCCAAGTGACAGCCAACAGAAACAAGGACATCAGATCCACGTCTGCCAAGAGCCTGAGCGAGCAGGGAAGCAGCTTCTGCCCCAGAGCCTCCAGGAGGCAGTGCACCCCGACACCTGACAGCTTCATTTTGGTCTCTGTGAAATGTAAAGCAGAGACCACAGCTGAGCCCACCAGATTTCTAAACCTGCAAACCCTGAGATAATCAATGGGTAGTTTTTTTTTTCTTTTGAGTTGCTAAGTTTTTGGTAATTTGTCCTGGCGGCCAGAGAGAAAAAAAGACAGTAGGCATCCAATAGATATTTCTGACTTTAGATTTAAATCTGGGTATTCCCAAATTAAAAGGCAGCAGACCCTGAGTATTTATAGAGAGAACATTCTCAGTTCCAACTCTTAGTAAACAATGCGGAATGTCCATGGCACGTTAAAATGCATGATTTGTGGAGGGAGATGTTTAGGTTGTGAGCGCTGCAAGGCATGTGTGCAGAAATGCGAGCCTGCCTGAGCAGCCGGGCCTCCTGCTCCAAAGTCTGCATCAGTCAAGGTCCTCCAGAGAAGCAGAACTGATGGGAGAGACATACAGAGAGACAGATTTAAGATAGGAGCAGGCTCCTGCAATCGTGGGGACTAGAAGTCCAGAACCTGCAGGCCAGGCTGGAGGCCCAGCTCAAGTCTGAAGGCAGCCTGGAGGCAGACTCCCTTCTTCCTGCAGAAAACTCAGGCTTTTCCTCTGAAGGTTTTCAATGGGTTGGGCGAGGCCTACTCACACTACGGAGGGAGATCTGTTTTACTCAAATACTATGGATTTCAGTGTTAATCACATCTAAGAAATACCCTCACAGCCACATCTAGCCTGGTGTTTGACCACACGACGGGGCACCATGGCCCAGCCAAACTGACATGTAACGATCGTCAGTCTACCCCTTGTCAATGGCATCCACACACATCTCCTTAAACTGCACTTCATCTCCAAATAAAGGTGACAGCAAGGTCATACTTTCACCTAACAAGATGCGTCTATCCCGTATAAGACCAAAAACACTAATGCCTCCCCTAGAAGAGGATGCAAAGACCCTGGGGGATGTCCGCTCTTTTCTTCGCTATTCCGTAAATGTCACACTATGATGTTAACTCAGTGCATCTTAGGTCGAATGATGAGCGGATAAGAGAGGGACGAAAACAAAGGTAACTGCTGTGTGTAGGTGTGTACAATGTCTATATCCATGTATGCATTTGCTGTATGCACGTGCACGCACACACTCGTGCCCAACCCACCGCCTGGCCCCTGCCTCTCCTGCAGGGGTGGGACTGCATGAGAAGAAGGGATCACTTAGGTAACCCTAACGCATGAGCACTGACACCCGGTGAGGTAATTATTACACCAGTTTCTACAGCTGCAGGAATGAGTTTCCAATGGCACGTGAGAATGGCAGGTTCACAGGAAGTGTCGGAAAATAATCCGGGGGACGACTCAGGAAGCATTCATTTTCTTAATGATCATGCATGTTGCCGACATGGCCAAGGCCACACAGAACTGGCAGCACGGTGTGATGACAGTGACAAAAGCAGGGAACTGTGTACTCACTAGTGCAATTTAGGGTCAGAGGATGCCTGGTTTTCCTCTTCCAGAGGGACACGCCCTTCCCTTGGTGCTGATCGGTAGGCTTTACCGACAAGTGTCTTTCTCTCCTCTCTCCCGTTCAGAACGAATGGCTAAAGCCTCAGAATGCGAGGTGCTTCCTGACTTGACTCTGTTTCCATTTCTCAGCAAGGGCCCGTTCTGTATCAAATCTATAAAGGAGCCAGAGAAGACGAGGCACTTGTGCTGCCTCTCTGGGGAAAAATACTGTTCTCCAGTAGCACTCAACAGCATACAGAATGTGCAGAAGGGAGGAAAACCTAAAAAACCTATATTCTGAACTCCCCCGTCAGGGTCTTCTGTGGTCTGGCCTCTGCTCTCCGGCTCCCTCTGTCCTGCATGCTTTGCACTGTAAGCAGTGGGGAGAACCTATGACCCAGGGCCTGGAGGAGGCTATTCTCAAAGGACATGAACCCAAGAAATTGTTTCCATGCTGAATGTCCACTAAGAGATAATCCAATGCACACAGTGAAACATGATGTACCATTAGAAAGAATAAGCAGGAGCTGTGTATTTATCTAGAAAGACCACTAGGATATGTTATCAACTAAAAAAAGCAAATCAACCAACATATGTTGTGTGTTTTCATTTTTTTAAAGGAGAAGCTGACACATACAGAGGCACCCGCTAGGAGAAAAAACAGAAGAGGCTGTGCCATTAGCCCAGACTGAGTGCCACATCTGTGCTGCTCTGGAAGGACTTTGTCCCCACTTCCTTGAACTCTGTTCTTTCTGCCGGCAGCATCACTGAAGGGACACAGCACATTTTCTCCTGCCTCAGGGCCTTTGCACTGGCTGTGCCTTCTTGGAATGCACACAACTTCTTTCCTATTCAGTAAAGACTCCACTCTGAGCAAATACAGAAGCTAAGTAATAAGAAGCAGGAAGCAAGATGGGAACTTCTCAGTACAGACCAGATCCCACAGTACCTCCCAGTGATGAGAATCATGTCACGCCAGCAAAAAGTGGTGCCTCTGGCCCCTAAGTGGGGCCTCTGGACCCTCCATTTCCTTAGAGAGAAAACTAAAATTAGAATCAGATGGATACCATTTATCTTATAGTTCTCTTTAGGGAGAACAAGAGTATGGAGACAGCTGTTCTCAACCCATGCATCTGCCACGTGTATAACATCATGTACGGTCCTTTGGTGTGTAATACGCAACTCTGACAATTACAGTCACACTCTGGGGCCCAGAATCAGCTAACGATCGGGGGACCTCTTCTGATGAGGAGGTTCTTTGTGGCCTGTGTGTTTCCTCCTCTGTAATGGCCTTAAAGTCGGCAGCTAAGTAGGCAGACGCTCACATGTGAATGCCTCGCTTGAGCAGGTGGCGAAGCATGTGGGGATTTCAATGAATAGGTGGGGAAACAGTATATCTGAAGGCCCACTGCCAACCTGGCTCCTTGTTTCTGCTGCAGCCTTAGCTGGAACTGCATAGAGCAGATGGCTGGTCACAGCCCTGGTGGCCATGGACATCCCACCATGACCTACCATGGCATTACACACGTTCATCAGCAAGCTCTTCTCCGCAGCTGTTGCCTTTGGATGTGTCCTAACATGAGTAGTTCAGATTGTCCCTGCAGAGGGTCAAACCTGGAGTCCCCAAGAGAAAAGTGAGCCTCACAGCCCAGGCACCATATTCTACATAGAAAAAATCATCAGAGGAAATCTCCAAGCCTCGCCTTTCCGCGAGCTTATTTCCATGCACATGTTCACAAGGTCCATGGCAGACCAGATGATTCCTGACCTTGCTGCTGCTGAGCTTGCAACAAAACCCTGGCCTGTGGCCCTTGAGGACATTTCTCTGTAGCTGCTTTTCTTTAGGCGTGCCTAAGCAAAACTATCCATTAGCTTCTGTGTCCTTTTTGAGATGAATTGCATTAAAACTAATGAAGCGATAGCAATGATTAAGAGCATTGAAGGACAGAAAAGTAGCCCCTGACGTCCAGGAGCTGGCTGGGAACTCCCAGGTGGGCCTGGGTGCTCTCTTGTTGAGAGTAAACAATTTCACAAAATACCGGCATCAGACCAGATCGCTCTGTGGTTGAGACGGATCGAGATAAAACACACCCACTCCATCATGTCTGAACACAGGCAATAGCATGAATGTTGTCCAAATAAACCACAACGTGACTAAACATCCACTGTCCTGACTACTGAGAGTAGTTGCAGATCTTATTTTTAATAGTAATTTTTAATTATGTTATGTTAGTCACCATACAGTATATCCTTAGTTTTTGATGTAATGTTCCATGATTCATTATTTGCATATAACACCCAATGCACCATGCAATACTTGCCCTCCTTAATACCCATCACCGGCCTATCCCAGTCCCCCACCCCCCTCCCCTCTGAAGCCCTCAGTTTGTTTTCCAGAGTCCACAGTCTCTGCAGATCTTTACTAAGCTTTAGCCTGGCTCCATCCCTCCCCCCTTGCATTTAAGATTCATTAAGATGCCTGATCAAGAAACTGCCCCCATTCCTGACAGCATCCAATCTAGAGCCAAGCTCAGCTTTCCTGATCCTTCACCCAAATCACCTAATACAGACCCAGCCATATAATACATCCTTTCCAGCACCTTCTTATGGAGACACCCCACTGGCACCCCATGGTGTGTGTTCTCCCTTATGTCAAGAATAAACCCAACGTGTCCCACTGCCTGTGTGGCTGGTGTGCTATGGCTGCAGGACTTCCACAGAAAGGACGTGGGGGTGCAGAGGTTTGGGAATCCAGCTCCGATGCCTGACTGACTCCCTGGCACATGGCAGGAACTCAGCAAATGTTTGTTAAATGAATGAAAGACCTAAGCAATGGCTTTGACCATACAAATAATAGGGGGAGGTGAAAAAATATATATAAAATAGCATATGGTCTTCAAAATCCTGTGGGGAGAAATAAGAGTCTGGGTTCTGAAATTAGACAAATTAGAAATTCAGCAAAGAAATATATAAAAGGAACTAAATAAAATCCTAGAACTGAAGAGCACACTAACTAAAATGAGAACTTCAGTGCATGGACTTCATACACACTGGAGACAGCTGGAGAAAGAGTCAGTAATGGTGAAATAGATTTAAAAACAGGCAATCTGGGGGCACCTGGGTGATACAGTCAGTTAAGCACCCAACTCTTGGTTTCAGCTCAGGTCATGATCTCAGGGTCATGAGATTGAGTCCTGCATCAGGCTCAGCATGGAGTCTAAGATTCTCTCTCTCCCCCTCTCCCTCTGTCCTTCCTCCACACCCTCCCAAATAAATAAATAAATAAATCTTTAAAAAAAAAACAAAAAACTAAGCAATGTGATGACAGAGGGAAAAGACTGAAGAAAAATGATGTAAGTATCAGAAATCTTAGTCCTGGGCCAATACCAAGTGGACTAACATGTGTGTCCTAGAGAGAATAAAATAACAACAGAAAATCAAGTGAAAAAATAATGGATGAAACCTTCTCAGGTTTAAAAGTCCAGATTTAAAGATCTCAGGTTTAAAGCAATTCCTCAACCCAAATCAACATAAATACAAAGGAAACAGCATATAGGTACATCCCAAACTCTGAAATCCCATGAGAAAGAAAATCCTAAAAGTGGCCAGAGAAAAAGGACCTATCAAGTGTAGGGGTGGTAACCCTGAATTGACACTAATTCTTAGAGAACCAAAACATTACCCTGGTCCTCCAATCAGGGGCTTCTACAGGCCAAGGGGCAATGCATATTGTCTTAGGTTCCATTTACAGTGGACCTAGTGAGTCTTCAAATCCATCCTGTGGTTATTTCCCCAGTTCCAGAACATCACAGTCGATAGGAGCAGAATGCCCACATGGTTCTCAAACTGTTGAGTGAGGGCTATTATAATAGGAAAGGCCAAGTGGAAGCCAGGAGAGCATAGTAAACCAAAAACCAAATGGCATTCCTGGAAGGACTGCAGAGATTAGCGCACTGGGGAAATGGGTGGTGGTGGCGGTGGAGATGGAGCATAGCAGGAGGGTCCCATCAAGGAGCACTGGACTCCACCAGCTCAGCGTGGGGGCTGGAGGGATCCTTCTGGGTTTCTAACAGGCAGCCTTTCAAATTATAGGCCATGAGAAGCAGAATCTAAGCAAATCTCTGAGCCCCAGGGGCAGACACAATCCACCCAGTGCCCTGGGGCTGCTGCAAGACCACCACTTGCTCTGCTGGCTGGCTCTCTTGCCTCCCTGCGCCCCTCCTCTTAAGTCAGACACAAAAAAGAGACTTTTGAGTGTCAGAATCAGACAATAGTCATGTTTATCATAAACTGCAGTTATTGTTGTTGTAATACTTTTCCTCTGTTCAAAATCTTCCCATGGTGTCTCATCATCATTGAAATAAAGTTCAAAGTCTGACTATGGAGCTAGCCCCTGCCTAACTCTCTTGGCTTCATTGTGTACCCTGCACTCCAAACACATAGGCCTGCTTGGGTCCTCAAACGTGACCAGTTTCTACCTCGAGCCTTTGCACTTGCTATTCCATTTGCCTGGAATGCTCTCTTCAAGCATACACACACCTTATTTCCTCCCTTTGTTCTGTTCTCTGCTGGGCATTATGTTGCATACCTACATGCCTGCCATTATCTCCATGGAAATGTATACACCACGACGGTAAACTAGTTCTGTCTTGTTCACCCAGTATGCAGTATCTAGAACCGTCCTGGATGCTAGCAGGAGCTCAGTGGGTACTGTTGACTGGCCGAGTGGACAGATATGACAAGGGGCAGCCAGAAGACCAAAGGGGGCAGCTAGGCAGTGACCCCATGGCCAGGGACCAGATGGGAATGCAATCATCTCAGTGGGGGCCACTGTGGAGGGTGACAGCTAACAGAAGACTCAGAGCACTGATGCCACTGATGCCAGCACCCACAGAAGGCCGTGGGGGAGGAAGGATCTTAAATCAACCGAGAAACCCCGAAATAGCCAAGATTACCCCAAAAAGGCAAAAATAACTTTTCAGCTGCTGGGTAGAAGGGAGCCTCCAAAAAGAAGGAGGAGGAAGAAGCAAGTAAGGAAAAGAGAAAAATATACTTTCTTTTCCTTGGAGCAGTGCCAACCGTCCCAAGAAACATTTTTAAAAATGCTATTTGTATTTGTCATTCTCCCTCCACTGGGCACGGGCCTCCTGGCTCTGGGACCCCAGATGTTCCCCAGGCTTGCACATAGTCACTGATCCTCAAATGCCATTCCTCCCCCAGACCTGTTCTACCCCAACCTAAAGGATTATGCTTTATGAATCCCTATAATAGTTCCTCTAATCAAAGAAGGCTCCTCAGTTCCTCAGAGGTGTTTATTTCAGGCCGAATTAATTCCCAGGAGTTGCTGATGATACTGTCCCTTATCCATTTCGCTGGGATGTCTCCAACGGCAAATGAGAAACCCTGACCCACACTGTTTAGACAGAAAGGCAACCAAGTAATTGGTCTTCTCATTCAACTATGAATTCAGAGGTGGGGGATTCCAGATACAGTACATTAGCAGCAAAAATCCACTTTTCCAGTTTTCTTGGCTCTACCTTCCTCTATGTATCGGTTTTATCCTCAGGACAATACCAAAATGGCTGCCTCAGTTCAAGGTGCCACCTCCAGATAGGGTCAAGAATGAGAAGAAATGAGCCTCTCTTGCAGAGTCACCTATTACGAATACGGAAATCTTCTCCAGAAGATCTCTTCTCACCGTTCATCAGCCAAAACTGGGTATCATGCCCATCCTGAAACCAATTACCTTCAAAGGGAATAGGCTGCTCATGAGTTCTTCAGGCCAGAGTTCACATCCACTGGTTTAGACAGATGAGGATCCACCAGCTGCAGCCAGTGTAGTGAGCGTGAGCTCCCCTCAAACACAAGACTCCCCGAAAGATCTCTGTTATCACTGAGTGCGCTAGTGTTCTAGGCCTGCCGTAACAAAGCACCACTAACTGGGTGGCTTAAAACAACAGAGATATATTCTATCAGAGTTTGGGAGGCCCGAAGTCTGAACTCAAGGTGTTGGTAGGGCTGTTCTTCCTCTGAAGACTCTAGGAGAGTGAACTTCCTTGCCTCTTCTAGCTTCCTTTCACCTGTGGCAGCATCACTCTGGTCTCTGCCTGTCTCCACATGACCATGTTCCCCCTGTGTCTGTGTCCAGATTTCCCCTTTTTATAAGGACACGAGTCACACTAAAGGCCACTTCAATAAAATCTCATCTAAACTAATTTCATCCGCAAGTACCCTCTTTCTAAATAAGGTCACATTCTAAGACACTGAGGGTCAGGACTTCAATATATGAATTTTGGGGGCACACAATGCAACACTTAACCCTGAGAGATGAGACGAGGGAGACTGAAACCGGAGTTGGCAACAAATTACAGCTGCTTAGTTTGTCTTCCCATTTTACAAATTCCTTGTTAACCCCAAAGAATCTTCAGCTGGTAGAATATCAGGCTCATTTAAGAAGTGAAATGCAAATGCTTAGGTGGAATACAAGACACTCTACCTGGAAGGAACCACCACCCACCATTGGTATTACAGGCATGGAGGGTCTTCTACGGGCTCACAGTTGCCCATCCCCCCACGTTTCCATTCTTACTTTCCCTTTCTTCTTCCCATCTTCAGTTTCTGCACCCAAACATTCCCATGAAAACTGCAGATATGTTTGACAGCTGTGCTTCAGAGGGGAAGGGTGAGGGACAGGAGTGTGGTCATACATGTGGGATAAATTGGAGTGGGGGCTGGTGGACACTAAAGTCATGAAAATGTGTCAACTGGGTGTTTTTGAATCAGGGACACCTCATATTCTATCACAGCCCTAATTTGTCTTGTTTGGAGGGGGGCGTCATAGACGGGAATGCAGGAACAAGGATGATAACTGTAACAACAGTACTAACATCAACCACAACAGTGGCCGCCATTGCTCTGCATCAACCGGAAGTCAGGAATTATGCTGAGCGCTTCAGTCACGGCCCATGTCAGTCTTACAACAACCCCACGAGAGAGGTATGATTGCTGTCTCTGGTCTACGGAGGCCTGGTGAGAGGGTGAGTCGCTTGTCCCCGGTAATGCAGCTCAGGAGGGGTGGAGCCCTCGCAGGGTGAGTCTGGAGCCTGACTGGCAGCCAGAGTTAACATCACTCTGATTCATTTACATCACGTATGACGTAAGGCCTCAGTAAGTGTGGTCATGAAACCAAGATCGTGCAGTTATCAAAACCTAGTTTTCAACAGAAGCCAGTCTGCTGCCTGACTTATGGTTGCTGACTCCTCCTTAGCCCCTTATAACCTCTCGTCGTGAGCCTCGTTGCTTCTGGTCCAGTGCTCTGAGAGGGGCTGCAAGGAAAATACACAAGACCATCCAGGGTGCGATTTTCCAGAACAGCAGTTCTTGACCTTCTTTGCATCATGGATCCCTCTGAGGATATCAGGAAGACCACAGTGTTTCCTCTCAGAAAAAAACGTATTTTTGCACATGATATTGAGGGGTCCCAGAACGCTCATGGGATCAGCCATAGCCTACAGGAGCCCATGAGTCAAAGCTTGATTTAGAAGCTCCTGAATTAAAATATCAGGGAAAACAACATTGCACTAAGACCCACTTTGCTATCTTGGCAGTTTAGGGAACAAAAACATTTCAACTTACTAATGCTACATATTCAAACTCTCCTTCCCCTTCCTCTATAAGAACAAAACAGACAAAACAAGCCTTCATCTTGTTCTCAGAGGAAAGGGCGTCCTGTCAGTGTGACCATGAGGAGACCAGAAAGCATTCTGTGGGACTGGTTAAGGCCATCACAACTTCATGGAAGGGCAGCTTGGGGCCATGCTCCTCCCTTCTAGGCATCTCACAGAGTAATCGCCAGGACTAGAGGAGATTTTTACTTAGGTAACTAGGCATACGGTAAAGATCTGTGGGTCTCAGGGACAGAGTGTGAAAGCAGAAAGTCACAGAGATTGGATGGAATATCCAGGGGTAGATATGGATTCTCGGAGGTGGGGGCAGATTAGTGAACGCCATCTCCAACATCTCCTCCCTGGCAATGGCAGGACTTGGGCGTCCTGAGGTCCCATCACATCACCCAGGTCTGTCCAGAAATGGTCAGGCTCCTGGAGACTGACCAGAGCTGACTTGAACTGATGGGTGCACATGCAGTGAAAGGCCCGTGTGCCTGAATCCTGTCAGCGAGGGCTGCGGCATTGTCACCAGAAGGTAGAGCCTGGTCCCTCTGTCTTTTCTGCCAAAGCCCTTAACGACATCAGACTTTCCAAAGTCGCCCCTCCCACGGATCAGCATCACATGGACAGTGAATATACCTTCCCCTGGATCTTGGAAGTCATCTTTCCTCTTCCTTCTTCCTAGCCTATGACCTTATAATTTTCTTCTTCAGAGTGATTTTCTGGAAATGTCCCAGCACACACCACCATTGGTGTCTATGTTTTCTCTTTCTCTCCAAACAACAGGATCACCTACTATTTGCATGTGCTGGAATACATGTGCTGAGTGCTTTCTGTGTTATGGTATATCTTTACAGACGTTATCCCATTTAATTTTCATAACAACCCCCCGAGGATGGTGTGATTCTTCCTATTTTACAGGCTCAGAGAAGTAAAGCAATTTGTCCAAGATCACTAATGAGAAGAGGAGAACCAGAAGAAGAAGCAGACTGCTTTGGGTGCAATGCCAGAGGTGTCTCCACCTGACCCTGGGCTCCCTATTGATTACACCGTGCTTCACCCCTCCACGTCCACCTCACACAGTCTTTGAGGACTTCAGTAATTTTGACCCAGAACGTAGGGTTCCCTGTTTTTCCACAACAGGGTTTTCATTTAGGGGCTACTGCTTGAAGGTAGTCAAAATAGTGAGTACCACCGCAGGGTAGACTTGCTACCAGTTTTATGTAATAAATTCCAACAATACTGAGAAATTCTTTAGTGTCTAAAAGATTGTAGTTAACTGTTTGGGGAAAAGGGGAAGGAAACTTTGTCCCTTCTTTAGGGATCCCAGGCAATGGTTTTCCCAGGGGTTGGATAGTGGTGTCCCTGTTAGGCTCTCATTCCTGTCCTGCTACAGTTTGGATGGGTAGTTGTAGTTCATTTGGGATGGTTTTTCTGTGTCTGTATGGAATGCAGTGTGTGTGTGTGTGTGTGCGTGTGCGTGCGTGTGTGTGCGTGCCATTTTTAGGGCCGTATTACAAGATTAAAATAAAGGATGCCTGGCTGGCTCAGTCAGTTGAGCATCTGACTCTTGATTTCAGCTCAGGTCATGATCTCAGGATCGTGAGATCTAGTCCTGCATCAGGCTCTGCGCTCAGCAGGGAGTCTGCTTGAGATTCTCTCTCTGTCTCCCTCTGCCCCCCCCCACTTGTGTGCATGCTCTCTCTGTCTCTCAAAAAAAGAGATTAAAATAAAAGATAATGGGATGACGATTCCTTCTCTTCTTGATTCTACCTGGGTTTGGTGGGTGCACACTGTACGGGCATGCGCGGGGGGATGCGGTCGGCGTTTTAGCACATTCTTTCTCTCATCTATAGAAGTAATAACAAAACATTAAAGATCGCCCCTGATGGAAGTCTGGTTAATGTCAGATAAGAAGGGCCCAGAACCTGCCTTGCTGCGGTGCCAGGTATAATCCTGTTCCCCTCACAGGGACATGAAATCAGCAGGCTGTGCTCTGTGCTCCAACGTCCTCCCTATTTTCTTAGTGAAGCAGCTGTACACCAGGCAGCAGACGTCCTGCTGCTACGTGAGCTGCCGCCACGCATCCGTGCTAATCCACTTAATAGTCTGCTCAAATACGCACACAAAAAGCAAAGTCATCTCCCTGTTTGCTGTTGTTATTGTTGTTTTCACGGTATCATTTGAGAAACACACCTATTTACTGTATATCTGTATATCTCCTGTCTTTGTGTGTATATCTCTTTCTTAAATAATTTTTTTTTACTTTTCAGAATTAAATATTATGATTTTAAAGGGTTAAAAGGTTAAAAATACCAAGCACCTGAGGCTGAACTAGTTTACAAAAGCACCAAGTGTTATTAAAAACTGGTAAAATTAACTATTACATAAATGCACCTCTCTGCTAATAGACAGTATGGTTTGAAAGAATCTAAAATTGGCCAACTCTAAGAACCATTTCCCTTTGATGCTCCCTTTAAACGTTTACCTGTCTAACTTCCTCCATGTATGGGGTACAACATTCAGACAGAGTTACCAGTAGGTAAACAGCCGTGGGAGTTTTGTTTTCATGTACATATGAATGTATGTATTTTAAGTAGGCTCTGTGCCCAGTGTGTAGCCCAATACGGAGCTTGAACTCATAACCCTGAGATCAAGACCTGAGTTGAGACCAAGAATCAGACGCTTCGCCAACTATGCCACTCAGGGGCCTTGGGAATTTTTATTTCCTCTATCTGCTCTCTGTTCCCTCTCCCTCATGCACCTGTATCTACCTTCAGGTGCTGTAAGCGTTGAAATCCACTGCATCCTCTAGGGCTGAACTTAAATGCCACCTGTTTTCATCCTGTAGTCTCTGATCCTGTATGCAAATATAAACCACACCCTTGTCTGTGCGCCGTGTTCTGTACTTTTTTCCAGTGCATTCTACTAGACAGGCGTTGTACACACCCACCCTGATCATTCCACGAGAAAGAAAGTTCACTAAGGGCAGAGAGACATCTTTGTGGTCCTCCCCCATGCGTCACGACCAGCACAAAGGGTGTGGAGAGAGGAAATATGGGGGATATCAGCTTCTGGATTTTTAAATTCCATCCACTTGTACACATTTTTTCCCCATGAAGCTCCCCTTAATCCCTTCAAAATGACAGTTCTATCCTTCTCTGAAAGGCACGTCTATAGCACATATGATATTATTCTCCACCTTGCATTAATACTAGTAAGCTCTACATTCTTCCTTGTTATCTCCTCTTCCAAAACCTAAGCTCTTTTTACTCATGAGGGTAAAGCCCCTGGATGATATATTTACATCCTTCACAGGGCCTTGTATCTATTAGAGCACACAGATGTACTTGTGGAATGGGAAGATTTTTTGATTTTAAAATACATCCAAGTTATAAAATATAATCAAATTTATAAATCAAATGTATTTGATTAAATATAACCAAATTACAAAGTATATTTCTTTTACTGGGGAAAGATGGGTCAATATTGGTTCACATTGGCCCTCAGCTCTTGGGTTTCCTTAATATTTCATCAGTTTATTATTTTGTTAATTACCATTTCAACTTTGGACTTAGATGATATGACAATTTGTCTTTAGATGCTTGCAAATCAGTTCCTCCAGAGCATGAAATTTAGAGGTCAAAGTTATGTATTGGAGATCTACAAAACATATTTTAAAGCACCCCTATTTCAGAACTGTAATTTTTCATGATACGAAAGTATAACAAATAAATTGCTTGATATTTTCATTGTTACATTGGAAATAATGGACTAACTAGAATAAATTCTTAGTGAAATAGGATGGAGACCAGTCTCTGTGCAGCCAGCTTAAATATCTGTTTCTCTCTCTCTCTCACACACACACGGCACTTTCACTTTTAAATTCAATCCCCCTAATAAGTGTATGGTAGAGGTCCTTTCCAAACTATTTAATAATACAATTAAAATAAAAAAGAGAAAGGCTGATCAAAGCCTTGTCAGGAAGAAATCACAATTTATCCAGTAGAAAATTATATACTTGGTCAAACACCTAAGTCATTCGCCGTAAACTAGCTGCACAACTATTTGTTAAAAAGCAGCACTCAGTGAAAGTTGGCCCATTTTATGTCCTTTCTTTGGTAGTTCAGTTACCAAAGTACAAACATAATTTCATTATATGTTGCCCTCCCTATAAAATGGGTCAGCAACATGGACCCTAGGCATGGTGCTACATGTTGCCGTCTCATAGTTGTGTTTCTTTGGTAATGAGGTGTTTGGTCGCTTGATTTCATAAGAATCTTTAAAAGGAAACCTATGGCCAAGCCAGCTTGCAAATAATAAAATGCATGGAAACGGACCTCTGAAAGAGCACGTATGAGACCACGCATTAGGCTCTTCTGCAATAAAATCAACAGAGTAGGAATGTGGGTGCTAAAGGCAGAGGCCCACTCCCCTGCTGAGTTGCCCAGAGCCTGTACTCGTGGCCATGGGGCCCAAAGGGGGAGGAGCATGTGTCCCCCAATACCAGGGCACACGGTCAGGCTGTTGCAACTGGCTGGAGTTTCGCCCTCATCTTCACTTGTGTTCCCAGAAGAGCAAAACCTCAAACCTCAGTCGTAGCGAAGCTACGTGTGACCTAGAATGTTTTGTTTTGTTTCTAAAAAGTGTGTATGGAGACAATGGCAAATTGAAGCACAGAAAGACCTATTTAGGTAAAACAAAGCATTCTTCTTCCTTACTTTTGACCGTGAGGTACATGGACTTGCTGACGTCCGCGCCCACATCGTTGCTGACCTTGCACAGGTAGTAGCCGCTGTCTTCCTCCACGACATGCTTGATCAACAAGGACCCGTTGCTCAGGACCTGAATTCGGCCATTGAGGGCAATGGGTTGGAACTGGGGAACCCCAGCACCTGGAGGAGAAGAGAAAGGAGGCCACATGAGCAAATATGGGGAAACAGGGAGCTCGAGTTCACCCAGACTAGTAAAGAGAAGGGAGGGGTATTTCACATCCAGAGGGCTGTCACGGGATTCCCTCCCCCCCATGTGGACATTCCTGTTTGGAGAGAAACACATTTGTTTCAAATGACACTATTTCAAACTCTGGGATAAAGAGTAAGAAACATTACAGGTCGTTTCTACACAAAAAGCCAAATTTGATGAGTGTTAAGTAGATGATAAATTATTCAAAGACATCACTGTGGAAGGAGCACAGGAGTGGATGTCTCTCCTGAGACTAAGTAGAAGCCTTGTGTCCCCAGGGAATTCCTAGGAAGGTAAACAAGGAGTGCCCCAGGGACAGCCCACTGGAAGACTCTGCTTCCGGCACACACCCAAGTCTACAGAGAGAATACAAGTATTGCAGGTTTCCCTTCTAAGCGCAGTCATATTCCAGTCTAGAAACACATGCATGTTCATATCGTTTAATGTTATTTGAATAAATAAGTCAGATCATGCCACTAAGATAGCACGGTATTCAAACACCACTCTCCTCAGAGTATTGCATTCAAGGAGAAAATGCCATGGACGAGATATGCTGTGGTCATAGATGTGATAGGACTCACACGGGAGATCCCTATGGAACTAAATCTTTTAGAAATAATGAAAAGCAGGACTATGGTCTTGGGAGGGTTCTGGGAAGGTGATGGTTTGGATGAACCTGCTACGTTGCATGCCTCTGTGTGAGGGGCATTGGGTGGGACTAGGAGGGTAGGATCCAAGCCCTGAACTGCTGAAAGAACTTCACTATTTTGTGACCTGAGTCTGAGGATTGGGGGAGAAGGCACAGGGGTGAGGACCAATTGCATCGTCCCGGAGAAAGCCCACGACATGAGTCAAGCGCGTGCTCTAGAGAGGGCCTGCTGGTCTCTGGGGCCCCAGATGCCGTGTGGGAGCTGAGCACAGGCACGGTCACCTACTCCTCACGCAGGAAACTTCGGGCTTTACATCTGGGGACAGGAGAAGGAAGACACTTCCTCCTGTGGTCTCTGTGCCAAACTGACCCCTTACCGATTGGCATCCCTCAGCCCACAGTGACAGAGACTGCGGCTGTGCCTTCCCTTCTTTCATTTCTGCACCAGGTCTCAGCCCCACCAAAGGGACAAGGGAAATTTATAATGTACCAAGGGGACATTTCACACTGAATAAGAAGAACAAGAAGAATCCCTATGACCGGTGGTTTCTATCAAAACAGAACTGCTACAGGGGACACATGAAAACTTGAACTAAAAATACTGAGTTCCACTCCGGCTAAGGATAGAGGGAGACACAAAAGAATGTCACTTTCATTCTAACAACAAAAAAGAGAGGTTGTTAATCTACAAAATTATTCTTTTCTTTGAATAATTCAGGAAGTTGAAGGAGGTTGGTAAACTCAGTTGCAAAGAGTTAAAAGCCCTGCAAGGAGATGTGGTTGTATAAATAATTCCATCTTTGGCACAGGATGGGAGTTCAAGGACCTCGGCATAAAAGCAGGTAAGAAGTAAAGAACTGGCAATAAGTATAACTCTACTTCTCTTTTATGCACCAGGGCCAGCATTCAATAAAATATTGAGACACACGAAAAAGCAAGAAAAAAGAATCGAAGAAAAAAATATCAACAGAATTTGGCATGGAGCTCTTTCAGACAGGGCCTTTACAGTAATTACAATTAACATCCATGAATAGGTGGGGGTTCAGAAAGAATCCTGAAACTGTTAAGCTATATATATAACAGACAAAATGATGAATACAAAAACCACAATATTAGTATGAAGAAATCCTTAAGCTAATCAGCAAGTTAGACACAGCAGAGGAAAAAATTGGTGAATTTGAAGCTAGGTCAATGGAAAATCACCGAAGTTAAAGAAAAAGTGTAAGAGTGAGAAGTACAAAATGGATTGTCCTGGAGTTCTGAAACTATATAAAATGTTCTCATATTGAGAATTAGAGTCTCAAAAGGAGAAGAGAAAAAGGGGCAGAAGAAATAAGATCTGAAATGCAGAAGACTTGAAAACCACTATTAATCAATTTGATTTAACTGACATTTACAAAACTCTGCACCACCCAATAGCAGAAGACATACTGGTTTTGAGGACACATTTGACACTTGCCAAAATAGATGATATTGTTAGTCATAATACAAATGTCAATCGATGCTATGAGAAAAAAATAATACACGTTACGTTCTATTTCCACAGCAAAATTAAATCAAAACCAATTACACAAATACATCTGGAAAAACAGCCAAATGTTTGAAAATTAAACCACACATTTCTCAATAACTCATAAGTCGAAGAAGAAATTACCAGAGTAACTAGAAAAATACATATATTTTGAGTTGAACAAGGATATAAAAACAGCATAACAAAATTTGTGGGGTGCAATAATTAGATGGAAGTTTGTAGCATTTAATTATTGTATTAGAAAAGGAAGGAGATCACAGATCAGCTCTCTAAGCATCCCCCTTAAGAAGCTATTCCAAGAAGGGCAAGGAAAATCCAAAGTAAGGGAAAGGAAGAAAATAATAAAGAGGAAAACTGAAATTAGTGAAATACAAAACAGAAAGTGATAGAGAAAATCGATAAAACCAAAAGCCAATTCTTCGAAAAAAATATCACAAGTGAACCTCTAGCTGGACTGATGAAGAGAGAAGACACAAGTTACAAATAACCATAATGAAAGAGGCCAACCCTACAGCCCCTACTTGAATTAAAAGGATGATAGCAGCATATCAGGAATAGCTTGGTGCCAATGAATTTAACAACTTAGATTAAATAGATATATTTCTTGAAAGATACAAATTATCAAAGATCATACAAGAAAAAGTAGATGAAGTTAATAGTCCTATATCTACAAATTAGTTTATAGTTAAACACCTTCCATCAATAACACCCAAAGCCCTGGCAGCTTCACTAGTAAATATTACCTAACACTTACAGAAGAAATAAAAACATTTTTACACAAACACTTACAGAAAATGCAAAATCATTTTACAACTGGTTTTATGAGGCCAGCATCATCTTGATACCAAAGTCAGATGAAAACCTTATGAGAAAAGAGAACTACAGACCAATATTCCTAATGAACACAGACATAAAAATCCTTAACCAAACATTACCAAATCAGGTGTATCAACATACACACAACAATGTATCGCAACCAAATGAGATTTACTCCAAGAATGAAAGGTTGGTTTAAATTCAGAAATTACGTCAATGAAACTCACTGCATCAACAGACCAAAAAAGAAATAAAATATAACCAACTGAATAGATAAAAAAAATTTACAGAAGTCAACATCCTGATAAAACCTCATAGTAAACAATAAGAGAATGAGCTAACTTGATCAAAGGTTTCTACAGAAAACCCATAATTAAATCACATGTAATCAAAAAGAACCGCCAAAAAGTTGCTAGAACCGTAGTGGGCTTAGCAAAGGCAGGGGATAGATCAATACACACAATTCAAAGTTAATTTTACTTATACGTATATTAGAAACAAGCAACTGGAAATTGAATTTGCATCAAAACATGAAATGTTCAGAAATTCATTTGAAAAGATAGGTGTGAGACTGGCCCACTGAGAACTACAAAAGTTCTTGCCAACAATTAATGAAGACCAAAATACATGGAGCATGACACCATGCTCATAGATAAAAATTCTCAGTATTTTCAGACAGTAGGAGGAAATCTTTTTCCATGAAGGGCCAAATAGTAAATATTTTAGGCTCTGCAGGCCACACTGTTACAACTCTGTATTTCCGCCACAGGAGCACAAGAGTAACCATAGAAAATTCACAAACAAAGCAGCGTGACTGAGCTCCAATAACATCGATTTAGGAAGACTGCTTGGGGGCAGGATTTCATCTGTGCCCCACATCTGGCTGACATCTGGTTTAAAGGAATGGAAGAAGTACACGGCTATAAGATAACTGTAGTGTTGGAGGGTAGAGCATACACAAATAATAACATTTGGATTAGTTTTGTGTCACATATCTGATGTATGAAATATCAGAACATTTTAAGCAGAAAAAATTTAATTTCATCGTATTCATAAAGAATTCAAAATTAGGGATGAAAAGTTTTAAAGACATAATAGTATTTTTCTTTTATAATTGCAATACATTAGGGTGCCTGGGTAGCTCAGTTGGTTAAGTGTCTGCCTTCTGCTCAGGTCATGCTCAGCGTCCTGGGATCGAGTTCCTCATCCAGGCTCCCTGCTCAGTGGGGCGTCTGCTTCTTCCTCTTCCTCTGCCCTTCTCTCCGCTCTCTCTCTCTCTCTAATAAATAAAATCTTTTGCAACACATTGCTTTCCACAGTATCAGCTACTGACTACTTTCTAAAGGGAGACGGAATGAATGAAACCAATCTTATCCCTAATTCTGTTCACTCTTTGGAAATAGAGAAGTTGTTAAAATGTAGAAAACGCAAACTTAGAAACGTGTAATACGGATCCTTTAAAACTTAATTCACATGAAATTCACAGACGATTTTAACAAATGTATGATGAATTATGAACAAGCCAGTAAATGAATGATTGGTTTTGAAAAATAATTAATAAAAGCTATCTGCCAGCTTACTTATTATGGTGCAAAACATGAGAATCCCAGATTAGGGATCTGAAAATTTTTGGTCAAAAATTCAAACAGTAAAAAAGTAAATGTGCTCTTTTTCTCAAGACCCCAATCCCATAATTTTCCCTTCCTAATATTTTATAAGCCCATATAAAAACCTGCTCTGTTTTTACCTAAATGGGATTCATTGTTCAATTGCTGAGCACCCACCGGAGGGGGGGGCAGATACTGCACATAGCTATGGTCACCAAAGACTTGGCCTCTCTTTCAATCCCTCTCTGTCTGAGGCTAGTGGCCTCACGGGGGGGGGGGGGGCGGACATGAGCTACCCTATGGAGAGGCTCCTGTGAGTCTGTCCTCCAACCAGCAGTCTGTGAGGACCTGAATCCTGCCACACAACACAACCACCACACGAGCGGGCTTGGGGGGAGACTCTTCCCAGGTTGAACCTGGACATGACTGCATCCCTGACCAACACCTTAACTGCAGTGCTGGGAGAGACCTTGAACCAGAGGACTCAGCTAAGCCATACCTGGATTCCAGATCCATGGACATAAGGAGAGAATAAGTGTGCATTATGTCAAGCCACTAATTTCGGGGGGTAATTTGTTACAGAGCATCAGATCATCGATACACTGAAAAACTAGGTAATGAGGTAACCTTTTGCTTCCTCATGTTCTCACCTGTAAAAGTGGAAATCGTACAGAATCTTCTCCATAACGTGGTGTAGGCACTGAAGTTCTTAAACTATGGTATAGCATATGGTGAGCACACAATATTGCTTTTTAAAAGATTTCTGCTTATAATTATTTAACATTAGTTGACTTTCTGTCTTTCTTACTCTACAAAAGTAAGGACCATATTGTAAGGAGCCTCTCCATTTATCAATCAACCTACTAACAGAGTGAAAGGTGATCTCTTAGGTTAATGGTTGGAGTGGAAATCTGCATGTTTAGTGTTGAAATACATGGTTAAGGCGCTTACTGAAGGATACATCA
Source organism: Ursus americanus (assembly GCF_024610735.1). Lineage (NCBI taxonomy): Eukaryota > Metazoa > Chordata > Mammalia > Carnivora > Ursidae > Ursus > Ursus americanus. Next base: position 94,356,473 of record NC_142130.1, read on the forward strand.
ATTTCATTTCCACTAGTGCTGGCTGAAGGTTCATTTTTTCCTCACACATGTACATGATTGATCTTTTTTATCTTCATCAATTAAGTACATATCACATTATTTTAATTTGCACATTTTGACTATTTTTTGTACTTTTCTTTGTTTTTGAGCATCTTTTCACAAATGCATTGGCAATTTGTACATTGAAAAAAATTTTTTTTTTTTTTTTGGTGAACAGTCCATCCATAGCTTTGGCCTATATATCTATTGGACTGTCTTTTTCTTTTTCATTTGCCAAAGCACTTTGGGTCTTAAAGAGCATTTCTATATTCCTATTTTACACAAATTTATTTGTGTTCTTTTTTAAAAAAAAGTCAGGATCAGATGTCAAATATGAGCAACAACTTTTCATTATCTATTGAAATAATCATATGCTTTCTCTCCTATAAAAGTCGACTGTGTGTCTTAAAAATTTGGTTTTATAAATTGTAAAATTCCTTTTTATGGATCACATGTTCTTTAGCGTAAGGATAAGGGGATATTATTAGGACTTAAAATCAAAGCAAAAGCCTTTAATTTTTATTTAAGTGCTTAAATTTGGTCCACATTTTGAAAATCTGTAAAGGCTATTGATGCCCTTCTCAAAGTTAACGGCAAGAAGGGAGTCAGATCTAGTTCAAAGCACACAACCTAATAATTCAGCCAAATGTAGGATTTAAAGAATATATCCATAAGGCAGAAAACCAGGAAATCTGAAGATGCGATGGGATTTGTAAATTATGTAAAACCGTGTACAAAACCCTAGAAAAATCTAATGAAATGCTGATGGAGTATGAGCCAGTTATAGGATCCTTCATGTTAAAAACATGTATGTTTTCCTTTCCTTAAAGAATTTTCAACAGAAAAATACTTGTAATATTTGACACATTTATACCAAAGAATTGTAATATAGAATTTAACTATGTTGCTAAGCTGTCTCAATTAAGTAGCGGATTATCTATTAATCCCTATCTAGAGCGAGAGAAGCCTCTTCATTACTAAAAGGTCTTAACCATGACAGAAATGAAACATAAATGCATTTGAAAAAACATTAAATGTTTTTTTTCATGAGGAAATGAACCTAACTTGAAGGGTCACACAATTTATAAAACTGATCATAGTTGCTAAACAGAATAATAGTGAATCAATTCATCTACCATAAGAACAGCAGTCCCAAGGGCTAGTATTTGTTTAATTTGAGGGAAGTAGACTTTGCCACAGTTTGATACAATTATCAGCCATTCACTTTAGGTTCATCATTATTGTAAAGTGCAAAATTTAACATGGTGCCTACAATATTCAAAATTCTGCAATCTTGTTGGCACGAGGTAAGCACTTCGGGTAATTAGCTAGAAGATACACTATAGCAGCCAGAAGTCATTAATTAAAAAGCTGTCGATTTTCTGTGGATAGCTGGGGTCAAGTGGGGACAATTTTAATGCTCTATTACATGAAAAGAAAATGTTAAAGCGTTATGTAAGGCACATACTGAATTACTGGGTGTGTTAATGCCATGTGACCTTTCTTATTTATGGAAAGATATGCTTAGCAGTGTTTCTAAGGACTGAGGGAGTGGGCACAGGCGGAAGAGAACAGCCAAGCGTCACCAAGAGAACTCACTTGAAAGGCAGCAGTGAAGATGGTGATTGATTCATCTTTTCTTCCACTCTTGAGTCGTTACTGGTCTGCAGTGAGAGCACTTGGCTAAGAGTCAGAAGAATTGGAAACTTATGAACTGTGCCCCTGAGCAAATAGCTTATTCTCGCTGCACCCTTAATTTCATCGGATATGAAACAGGGAGAACAATGCATTTCTATGCTTTACAGATTGTTGTTCACCAAAGGCAGCAAAGCTGTGTGGATGTGAGCATAAATGCCCACATAAGAACCGGAGAAGTTGGCCAATGACCACATGCAGAGAGTCTCCCTAGGGTGGAATAACATTGATTTGAAGTCAAAGAGAACAGTGGAAAGGAGATCTCTCTATGCTCCCTGGGCTGCACCCAAATGGTAAGGCTGAGAGCACATCCCTCTCCCCACCAAGGAATTGGAAACACAATCCCTTTTATCCTTATGGAGAGGGTGGTGTTTCCCTGAGGAATGAGTGTGTTTTGCTTGCTCAGGGAGGTGGTTTTCCTTGCCCTGGAAGAGTTGGTGGGTTGCAGGGAGTGAGCAGCTACAAAGGCAGAAGCGGATATGGAAGGGGGAGAGCAAGTAGCAACAGCAGTAGCATCGCACCTGCTCCAGGGTGAGCAGCTGCAAAGGGAACCATTGTTCAGTGACCGAGTGCTGAGTCCTGGTGTCTCGTTCTGGAGAAGTGGCCAGAAGTGGACAGAGGTAGGGTCCGGAGGCACTGGTTCAGGTCCAGGCTGGACAGCTATTTCCAAGCCCAGAAGAAGAAGCTTCCGGGCTGTACAGCACGTGCACGTGACATTTTGTCCCTACGCTTGCATCGGGTATGATGTTTCCATCCTCAGCCTCCTGGTACCCTTCCGATCTCTTCCCTAAGTTACAGGGACCGGAAGCCTGAAAAAACCTATTTCCCGCTGAATTGTCACCAGGCCATGGTTTATATTTCACCAGCGAGAGGCACTTGAAAACAGTTTGGAAGGTGCAGGGAAGGAAAAAGCACCATTCTCTTTCAGAAGCAACAAGCCGGGGCAGAGGCAGTTGCCAAACGTCGCTTCCAGGAGAACGGCGCTTCCGGGAAAATGGCACTTCCGGGAAAACGGCACTTCCGGGAGAACACATCACTGCTCTCGAGCCAGGGGTGGCTGTAGCCACAGACGGGAGTAGTTTATTTCAATTCCCACGTTTCTCAAGTTCCTGAGAGATAGCTGGGTTTCTCCCACCCTTCCAAAATTTTGCATGCCTCTAATTCCAGGTACTAAGTCTTTTCTTGCTAAAACACACACCCTAACTGGGGCGGCATCGAGGTTCCCTGTTTTGTAGATCTGCATATAATTATGCTCACTGTGCAATTCTGTTTCCTTCCCTTCATTCTTTTTTGTCTGTACTGAAGGCCCCTCTCCAGGGAAAACCACCTGACTTAGGTGGACTAGCTTCATGCCTGCCCAGGGCTGGCTACACTTCAGTAGTTCACTAGCTCAGCACGCCAACTGCTCGACTTTAACTCTCTACCTAATTGGCAAGGATTCCTTTTTATCATTAAGGTGGAACACTGGCCCCTCACTCACTTATCAGAAAATAGAACCATGAACTGATACAAGTCAGCACTTGCTGATGGGACCTGTGATCCTGCAGGGAGTTTAAGTAGCCCCATTATGCTGATGCCACTGTGGCTTTGCATTGGGACTGTGGGCTATGAGGAGCCCCTGCAGCTGGATCCACCACACAAGGCCTTCAGCCACCTCTTCCCGGGAGCAAGAGATCCCCAAACATTTGCCCTCTGTGTGCCTGCCTCTGTCTATAAGAACAATGAGGAAGAGGGGAGACAGAGTAGGAGCAGAGGAGCAGAGAAAAAGGGAAGGGCCTGCGGCCTATGGTCCTGGTGACCCTACCAAGGCTCAGGGAAATTGCAGCTTCTCTGGGTCAGGGTGGGGGGTATCTTGGAGCAGTTCCCAGGGCCACTAGACTCCACTTATTTTAGCCCAGAGGAAGGCAGAAGATTTTCATCCACAGTGAGTTTTATACTACCATCAAAGGAAGAAAATTGAAAAATATGTTGAGTATCCAACCCCTCTGTTCTGTTCACAATCCTTTTCCAAGAACTCACAATGCTTAGTGAGACCCATTGTCCCCATGTGGGGACCCTATAAGTGGAGCTGCTTTTGTTGTACACAGAAAGCCACATTCCACCTTGAAGTTGGGTTTATTTTCATCACTATGTCACAGAGAGGCATTGTCTTCTCCTTTTTTAGATTCTTTGAGCCCCTTCCCTGTATTAATTCCAGATTCTTGTGCTAGTGGGGACAGGGACACTGGACAACAAGTGGGCCCAATAGTCTGGATGAGCCTAGTGCATGAGCCTGAAGCAGGTGTTGCTGGAAAGACCTAGGAGGTTCACTGTAGGTCCAGTAAACTAATGGCTCAGAAGAGGCTGAACCATGGGGTTAGAGACTCAGGGCACTCTACCCACACAAAGAACAGGGTAAGTGGTGAGCCCAGGAGCACCTGAGGGCTCGTCCCATGCGGCGTGTTCTTCTTGTCATCCCGACACACAGGTCTTGGGGGCTGTGGACGGCCCTGGGATGTCACCTTGACTTTGGGAGAGAAGGACTGAGCAGGACCAAGGTGAGGCATTCCAGGACAAGCCCCTGAAGTAGGAGGAGGCTCCGGGGGGGTGTGGGGGGTCACCTGAGCAGTCGGACCTGAGCATAGTGTCTGTGTCTCAGTCTGACATCGAGCGTGGTGCCTGGAAACATCCAGGGAACTGCTGCAAGTGTCCACTTTCATGTCTATAGATTTCTAAACAAAAGAGTCAAGTCCCTGTTGGCCCCTGTTAAGAGTCTACGATAAGAGAGGAGGGTTTGGGCAGGGGGGCTGGCGCCAAGCAGCACTGGACACTGCGGGACCTTGATGGTAAGGGATGGCCGGGCCCTCGGACAGACTGCCCTTGCAGATGCAGAAATGACACCATGAACGGCTTTCTGGGGACCGTGGGAGGTGCCTAAACACAAGCCAAAGCACCTCGCACTGAGCAGTGGCGGACAGTCTGACACCCCTGAGGAAAAGTGAAGCAGCGGGAGCTTCACTCCCCTGTGAATGTGCTTCTGCTGAGGGAGGGGGGACACAGGCAGAGGCCAGGAGAAAGGCAATCTGAGAGAAACAGGCAGGACGAGGAGGGCCCCACCCCAACTGCAGGCATCTCTGTGTCCTAGAGAGTGGAAGAATATGGGACTCTCCCAAACAAGGGTAACCTGTCCCTCAATGGGAGGAGAGGCACAGGTGGCCTCAGAGGGCCCACAGAGCCTGGCCATCCATGCGCCAAGTTTCCACCCAGAAAACTGAAGAGGACCAAACACACTGGGAGGCAGAATAGTGCCTCAGACACAGAGAAAGAAAGCACTTAAATTATAATGAACATTAAAACAAGATATAAATAAATAGAGAGAGTGTCCATGATATTGGCTGCGAAGGCTGGATATTTTAATGAGGTCCCTGTTCTCCATGTTAACCTTTAAATTTATTACAATCTCCCAAAGTTTTCGGAAGAAATTTTTCTGAACTTGATAAAATTATCCTGACATTCCTCTAGAAGAAACAAACAAACAAAATTCCATGGGAGAAGGACAGGACAATTTTAGGTGGGTGGGGGGGTGGGGTAATGGGTGATGGGCGTGTAGGTGGGCACGGGATGGGATGAGCAGTGGGTGTTACACGCAACTGATGAATCATTGAACACTACACCAAAAACTAATGATGTACTATAGGTTGGCTAATTTAATTTAAATAAAAAAGGGGAAAAATACAGGATATTATTAGAAAACAAGTAAAGAGAGTATCATTGTTCTAGATACTAAAATATATTTGGAAGAGATAACCCTCTAATACATATGGTCCCAATACCAGAATGGAAAGGCTCCAAAACAGACTTCAGTGGACGCATTTTTCTTTTTTCACAGACTGTAAAGCAGTTCATGTTAGTAGGGGAAAGGTTGGGCTATTCAATACATGGTTTTAAGACCTGGTAGCCATGTATGCTGCGGATGATGACCACTGACGGTAATGACTAATTGCTATGTGCCAGGCATTAGAAAAAATGCATTCTTTGAATCATCTTACTAAATCATCATATTAATCCCCTTATTTTATCTGCCAGATACACGAGGAAGCTGTGGTTCACATAGGTTAAGTAATTTTCCTGCAGTAACACGCCAGACAGTGTTGTGTCTGGGGTCTAAACTCAGCCGATTCTCTTAACGGATGATTTCTTAACCGCTTCTGCTAGATTCCCACTTCACTTATTTTTCTGAAAGAAAGCCCAAATTTAATACAGCTTAGTATATGAACAATAGGGCTTAAGATTTAAGGATGACAGCATAAATCCAGCATTTCTTCTCTTCCCGGAAACCAGCCATACAAGTGCAAATAGGAGAACGAGGCACGGAAGATCTCAACCACAAGTAGGTAAACGGTCAACCAGAAGTGCGCCTTGAGCAGAGGCGCGTGCAGAAAGACAAGGACAGACGACGTGGCCATGAATCTGAGCTAGCATCAGCACAGAATGTGTGGTCAGAGTGGGGACACATCCGAGGGGCACAGCCAGCACCAGGGACCGCAGTGTGCCCAGGCTGGGTGGGGCTGGAGCTTTCGGGGGACCTGCTGGAGCTCGTAGACAGGCAGGATTAAGTGAGGAACCAGATACTTGGACAAAGCAATCTCTTTCTGGGGATATGAATTTTCTTCAAATGGGAGTTCTCAAAAGGAAGCCAGCATCTAGCAAAGATACTATGATAGAAGCAGAAAAAGCAATCAGGTAATGGGATCGCACCAGAAAAACGCTGCCATGAGTTAGACGAAAGCTGTGAACAAAACAGCCGCTTATCTAGGAAGCAAGAGCTCAAGCAAAAGTGAAATAGGAACCAGCAGGAGTGAGAAAGGAGGAGAAAAAATGAAATCACAAACATGAAGGAAAAATTGGAGAGAGTGCAAAGAAGAACAGACTTGGCTGGGGTACAATGCACAGTAAATAAACATTTAAGTATCATATTTGAGGCAACGGCTAAAAACTCAGAGAAAACTACTCCTGCCATGGATAGGTGAAGGGAGCCCTGTGATGCCCAACAGGGAACCCTGCAGGGGAAAATGAAAAGCAGGGAAGGGAACAAATATTTACAGATGTAATTTAAGCATTGTTTTCTCAAATTAAAGATGCTTAGAATCTACATATTAAATAGCACACTGCAGCTGTGGGACAACTGGACCCCAAATGAACGACATCAAGGCACAGACCATACACTTGCCAGACTCCACAATCAGCTCCTTGGTACATGCAGCAAAATGATTCCATCCCTTCTACCGGCAAGTCAGGCAGCCCCCTTTCCCTCCCGAGAAATAATGTGGGCCACTGGTCTCCTACCGGCCAAACTGGCTTTATGTGTGAAAAAGACACAGACACACCATTGCAAATGGAGCAGAGCTTGAAGACCTATGGCCAAGGCCTAGTGGTAGCACAAGGGCAGTGTCACAGAGCAGAGGCAAAACTAAAGTCGGGCATGTGGCAGCAGACTAGAGGTGGAAGGTATGAGCTCTGACGCTGCAGAAAACGTTTATCAAAAAAAAAAAAAAAAAAAGTATACTTGGAAGGTTCCTCATTGCTTATCCTGGGGATTGAGGGCTGTGTCTACAGAGAGAGAGACCTGCACTCCTGTGCTGACCGCAGCCCGATTGGCCCTCTGGGAGTGGGAGCGCTCCGTCTCTTGTCTAAGACGCCTCCCCTTCGCTCACACCCACAGCCAGCCCATCAGCCTAGTGGATTCTGAACGACTTCCCCTCCTGCACTGCTGTCACCCCGATCCAAGCCATGTCACGGCTCACGGCTCCTAATAGGCTCCAGCCGCAAGTCCTGCCTCCACACCCAGGACCGATGCACAGACCCCACCGCCCCTCCTGGATTGTCCAACAGCCTCCTAGTTCTGGGGTCAGCATGGCAGTGGAAGGAAGGGGACAGCTTCACTGTCACTACTGTGACCCCCACCTTGTCATCGCCATATCCTTGTAATGATTGATGGGAGAGCTGACCTCCTGGGACCTCTAACAACTCCTTTCACTCTACCCTGGCTTCAGGGTCTTCCTTGGTATTTCTGGAACATTCTAGGCATAAACACACTTCTGCCCCGGGCTTTGGCACCAGCTGGCCCCCTGACCTTCGGCACTTCCCCTGAAAACGTGCACAAAGCTCGTCTCCCATTTCTTTCAGGCTTCGCTAACATTACCTTTTCCTGGGCCTTCTCTGACAACCTCATCTGAAATGCAAACTACTCCCCACTCCTCTCTGACCCCCACACACCCAGGCATGCTCTGACCCTTGCCCTTGAATGTTTGCATGAGGAAGCTTCCCTGGGGACAGAAGGAGCCCTGTCCCTGGGCAGCCAGAGAGCAAAGGATGCCCCCACAGGCCACGGGCGGCAGCACTAGCTGATTCTTATCATAGCAGCCCCTCCCTGGGCCGAGCGGCTAACAAGGGGATGGTCCCCAGGACAGCAGCTGAAACCCGTTCCCGCCACCATACATTTCTGGGAACACAGATGAGGCCAACTATGATATTCAGCCATGATTAAAAAAAAAATCTCTTTAGACAAGAGGCCTTGTTTGTCCGCGTAAAAGGACAAAAATTCAGGAGACAGAACTGAATGTTTTAGATTTAGCGCATCCAGACCCAAGGTCAAAACTGTAAGAACGTTATCTTCCCACAAAGACTGTCTCCTTCCTGCGCCAGCCCCCCTCAAGCCTTCTGCATTTACTCTGGAATTCTGCAGTCTCAGGATTAAACTGTTGCAGCTCTCAGAGAAACCACTCAAGTCCATTTTCTTTACATCTCTTTTGGTCACACATAAGCAAGGTGCCCTGATGTTCTTAGTGAATATTTGACTACGGGGAACATGTTCCATAAGCAAAGCTAATTTTTTCTTAAGAAACATCTTTATCGCTTGTACAATTAAAATGGTATTCTACAGTCTCCCCCTTTTCTATTGGAAGATATTTAAAAATAAGCATCAGGGTGCCTGGGTGGCTCAGTCAGTTAAGCAGCCAACTCTGGATTTCAGCTCAGGTCTCGATCTCAGGGTCTTGGGATTGAGCCCCACATCAGGCTCCGTGCTCAGTGGGGAGTCGGCTTGAGGATTCTCTCTCTCTCTCTCCCTTTGTCCCTCCCCCAACTCATGTGCTCTCTCTCTCTCTCTCAAATCTTTAAAAGTAAGCAGACCTCCTGTTTAAAAAAGTAATAAAAATAATCATAACAACCAGTATTATTTTCGTTGTAGGAAACAGGCAATGGCGTAAACTGGGGAAGGTTGTGTACAGGAATACAGCTCTGGCCAGCGGCCAAGGCGTACTGAAAGGGATAGAAATTGCTTACTCTGAGCCAGCCATTCTACTGGCAGAAATTAATGCCTGGAAAAAAAGGACACGTACAAAGAATGATGAGATGGAGTCACTGTGACATTTTTATGATAGTGAAAACTCAGAAGAAAGCTGACATGACCTCTGCAGCAAGAGTGTTGGACACGACTAGCTGCCCAGGGTCCATCCTCGCCTCTTACTTCATGAAACAGCCCAAGTTGCAGGCATGGCGGCGGCGTGCGTAGCTACAAAGCATCTTGCAGACCCCTGTGGGGTTTTTGTTTGTTTGTTTGTTTTTTGATGCTTATTACCTGACTTATTAGAGAGATAGCTCTTCAAGGTAAAAAGAAGGAGGGGCAGTGGGGATGGGGAGGGGGCAGGGCCAGCAGCGGCAGCCCAGTTCCAGAGGTGCCCACGGCTCTGGGTTTGACCAAGACAGCATTCAATGCACGCTGTTAGTTTTCATGTAATGTAACATGAGGCTTCAAATATGGCCTAAAATAAAAAAATCACGTGGGCAGATACTCTGAATAACAGGCTTTAGCTTTTTGAATAAAGTGCTTTCACATGGACAATGTATGTGGCAGGCTACAGGGGCGTAGCCTCAGGGAATTCTTAAAAATTTAATTGAGTCCCTCCCACAATGAAGTGGTTTCTAGCACCCTCTCCCCTCCCTCTTCCCCTTCCCCTGGAAGGAGGTGGTAAGGGACCCATTTGTTTTGCTTCTGTTGCACTATTATTTTCATAATAAGAAAATGCAACAGTTTACTTTAAAAAGCAACATCTGGAATACAAACCATAATAAAGCAAACAAATAAATAATACACTCAGAACAATTAAACACACATAGTAGGTCTCAGATGGTTAGGAAGAGACCATGATTGATTTGTTTATCCCACCTGTGTGCATTCGGCCTTTAACCGTTTGATAAATAGATTACTGAGTAAAGATGAGTGACTGAGAAAAGAGTGAGAACTCCCATACGTGGGTGAGCACAGTTAAGAACCCTTCCCTGGAGAGGACTGTAAGATGGACACAAATGATCTCTATGGTGTCTAGAATGTCCCCCCTTAGTCTGCATGTTACATGTTTCTATTCCTGCAACATTTACAGCCTTACAGTAAAACTGGTGAGGCTGCTTTGCCTTTGAGGAGAAAGTGTGATTAGACACACATATTCAGCAAAGAACACTGTATGCTCAACACACGGCATGGATGTGTGTGCTTTTAAAAGAGCATACCAGGCAAATGATATGGAATTTGTATATTCTAAGATAACCAGGTAAATAAATCAATCAACAATTTTATTTTTTACCTTCTAAACCCACTTAATGTCCTATGTATAAGTACCGGGGAAAGGATTTCCAACAATGAGCACTTCTGACAATTGCTTCTTGTGTCTGTACATGGAGGGGTGTGCGGTGCTCCCAAGCGGGTCGTGGTCACACCACAGAAGTAGGCAACTAGAGCTTTCCCGGGGGCTGAAATAACTTCCACGGATTCCATGGATTCCATGGAATCCCCTGCCCCATTCATGATATTTCCCGGGGCAAGCTGTACAAGACCAGACATTCCTGGTCCAAATTAAAAACACTCAGGCGGACCAGTAGGGGTAAACTGAGAAGACAGACTTGGTGGAGGTGGGAACACCTCTAGTTGCCAGAAGCACGTCTGGAAGGACCTTGAAATGCTCCTCTAATTCTTTAGATTCGAACATGTTTGGCAGGCAACAGCAAATCAAGTAATGTCATACCTTTAGAGAATTTCCACACTATGGTGGGTACAGGATAGCCCTCGGCTGAGCAATTGAGGATGACAGCCTTGCCATAAATCCCGTCCTGGTCCCGCGGCTGAACCACAAATTTGGGAGGAACTGAAAAGAGAGAAATGTCACCCTTAATTCAGACAAGAACACAACTTATTTTAATACCTTTAGGTATGTTTGAAGAATTCCAAGAATTTTAATGAACATTAAAATACCAATGACATGTCACATATACAGAAAATTGAAAAAGAGTATTTACTAGCAGGAACAAATTAGGAAAGTGACCTCGGTGTAGGAAATCAATGAGATTCTGCACACTGAAGTTACTTTGCACTGGGAAAAACTGGGCTCATGTGTGAGAACGTGACTAAACCAAGGGAATATGACATTCTCTTTTTTATTTAGGTTATGGAAGATCTTCAGCAATCCACTCCATGGCAAATAGAATCAGGACCACAACTGAAAGAACAAAGAGTAATTATCAAGAGTAAGTATTCCTCTCGGGTGTGCACTGCTCAAAGCATTTGGTATCTGTTCTTCTTCTAACAGGAGATGAAGGGAAAATTAATAGGGATCCCCTAAAGGCAATAAAGAACACAGCATGGTATTGAACTTTTCCCAAAAATCTGACGAAGACACATAGACCATTATTCCTGATGTCAGCACTCTTCTGGGCCAATGGGGGACTTTGGAGGCTAAGTGAAGTGAGGTACCATGATGGCTTTATAGTGTACTTATTAAAAAAGCAGATTATATAACTATTTGGTGAGTTTTGTGAGGTGCTGAAAAAAATGCATCCCTACCTGAAACATACACATGCACTGTGTTTAGAACACACCTGCCAAAAGACAGCAAATGCCTTAAGTTATTGTGATACTAAGAATATTTGAGTCTTCTCTTAAAGAGATGATACAGATACTTCTAGGAAAGGCAGCATTTGAAGGTGTCAGAATCTCAGAAACGTTTCTATCTCCAATGATTAATTATGGGATGAACTTCCAACAAGGCAATCACAGGATTATGTGAGAGGCGATGGGTTGTGTCCACCGTATGTCAGACACTTAGTAAATGTGAGCATTCTTCCTCTCCTTTCCATAATTCCTGGTAAAGCTAATGTTACCTGCCTTGCAATTTCTAGAATTCTTATTTTGAGACAGAAACACGGGCCTTTGTGCTACAGATTACTAAGGATTCCAGCCATCACATGAATAGACTGGGAAAAAGATCAGAGTCTAGGTGAGCTAGAAGCTTAGAAGCATGTTGAAAGGATATGAACCATAGTAAAGATCATTTTGGTCATAAAACAGCCAAGGAGGAGGGAATGATAGACATGAGAAGCAGCTGGAGATGGAACTCACTGCTGTGTTTCTGAAAGAGATGACAATGATGGCTAGGAGTACAGAGCCAAAGACTAAACACCAGGGCTTGAGTTCCAACTCTGTTTCTTCCAGTTGGATGATCTGGTGCAAGTTATCAAATGTCTCTTGGCTTCAATTTCCTTATCTGTAAATTGGGGATAATTACAGCATTCATTTTATCAGATTGGTGTGGGGATCAAGTGAATTACGATGGCAAATGTCCCAAAACAGTGCCTGGAAGATATGAAGTACTTTAGGAGTGCTGGTTAATTTAATAAATGCAGGTATGTCCAGCTTTAACATACCCTTAACACAATTCCCAACTTGCAAATTAAATAATTTATATAGCCAATAGGTCTCTTCAGTATTGCTTAACTAGTAAGCAATTTTACTTCATTTAGACAGCATTCTGAGACACAAATATTCAATAAAATGGAAATATATTTAAATTAAGTAATAAAGGATGACTATCTCATGCTGAAAAAATTATTTCCAGGAAAAATGCTGGAGATTATATAGAGCAAAGTTTTCTAGTAAAAATAATCAACCTCAAGGATAGATTACAAAGTTTAAGGCACCATGCCAAAATCACTCTGGCCAGGTGGAAGGTAAATATGCTGTCATCCATAGTCTATGCTCTATTTGGCTCAAATTCTGCTGAGAGAAGGAAACCCCTTGTCAAATGGGCAGGGTAACTAATCTCTTGGATTTCCTCTGGAAGCATGTCTAATTATGATTGATCCATGACCCCTCCTCTCAATTTGGTTTCAATCCAAAGGGACATTACTTAAAAAATGATCAAAGAGGTTTACATGGGAAATAACCATTGACATATTGCAAGTCTAAGGTAATCACAGATGGAAATGGCCCATAAAACTGCAAATTATCTTTCATATCTTCCTCTTTCATCTCCTTGTATCAGGTACTGATGATTCTTCCTCGAAAATGTATCACATATCCTCATATTCTCTTCCTCTTCACTGCCATGCTCTCATCACGGTGGGTAGGCAAGGTGTGTGGTGAAGTGCCACACACCCTCCATCCATCTGGTTTCAGCACACCAAGGGCTGGACAGTTCCATGCACTTGCCAGGGTACCATCCAAGAGCGCGAGTCTCTCTCTGCTGTCTCAGGGCCTTCTCTGGAGTCACAAATGCTTACTCACTTTCACTGATGCAATCCAGAAATGTGGGAGACAAACACATGACAGTGAGTGAGGGCGTGGGGGGGGGTGCCCCTCCTCTCCATCCTCCAATCCCATGGAAGGATTCTGAGACACGTTCTATGCCTGTGCTTCTGAAACATTAGAGGGCATCACAATCACCTAAGAGGCGACTAAAACACAAGTTGCTGAACGCTATCCTCCAAAGTTTTGACTCAGTAGATCTGAGGAGGGATCCAAGGTACTGTCTTTCTAATATGCTACTAGTGATGCTGAGGCTGCTGGTCCAGAGACGACACTTCGACAATCACTGTTCTGTGTGATTCCTCAGAGGATTCCTCAGGGTACCAATGGGCCCCAACTGCCCACAGCATCAACAAGCTCATTAAAACAACTTTAATTGATATTTTCCCTCTGTTTCTTTATTTTTTTAAATTTTTTTATTATGTTAGTCACCATATAGTACATCCCTGGTTTTGGATGTAAAGTTCGATGATTCATTAGTTGCGTATAACACCCAGTGCACCATGCAATACGTGCCCTCCTTACTACACATCACCAGCCTATCCCATTCCCCCATCCCCCTCCCCTCTGAAGCCCTCAGTTTCTGATCTCATTTCCACCCCCCAACCCTCACTCTGGAATCCAGGAATCACATCTCAAATAAGTGATCAATAGCCAATCGTGGCCCTCGAACTCTGCTTTCAGAGGAACTCCGCTTGAGACAAGACCAATACTGGTTCTTAGCTGGTTTCTGGAGTAGTCTCCTTAATAGTCTACCCTGGCACCTACTGCCCAGCTTGAATTCATTCTCCACAGAGTGGCTTGAAGAATCCAATTGGATGAGGTGAGTCCCTGCTTAAAATCACCAGTGCATTCCCTTTGTCCCTTGATACAATCCAGACTCTTAGAATATTTTGAAGGCTCTTTATGACTTGGGTCCCTGGTCTCCAGCTTCATCTCTTGATATTCCCCTCTTGCTGTTCTAAAACCCCATCTATTCCCCAACCCCCATGCTTGCTCTTGCTGCTGGGTCTGAGTGACCCCAATGTCCAAAGCCTTTGAGTAGGGTAGACCTCCTTTCTTCTGAGGGAAGAGAGCAGAAAGCATTCTAGAAGGATTCTGGGCAAGGAGATGCAGACTGGAGGTGGAACTGTTGCAGTTTGAACTAAAACTTATGATAGGACCCAAAGACTTAATACAGAGTATTGGGGAATTATAATTACCCAAAGTTGCTGGCTCCCTTTCTAAAAATTATATTTTGGGGGTACCTGGGTGGCTCAATCGGTTAAGTGGCCAACTCTTGTTCTCGGCTCAGATCATGATCTTGAGATTAAGCCCCACGTCTGGCTCTGTGCTCAGCGAGAAATCTACTTCAGATTGTCTCTCCCTCTCCTTCTGCCCCTCCCTCCAGCTCATGCTTTCTCTCTCTCTCAAATAAAGAAATAAAATCTTTAAAAAAATTATATTTTGGTTTCCTTTTGTTTGTGTAACCCTTTATTTGGTATGTTGTAGTGAGCACATTTGCCAATATAGTTGGTTTTCCAAAAGAAAGTGGAGGAGGGTGATTAAGGAAATAGAAGAGATAGTTTCAACCAAATAATTATGTCAACCCCCCAAAGGCAACGTAAGCCATTCTTGCCATACACCTTAGTGTCATGGGGCCCATGTAGTCTGACAGTCTCTCAAGACCCCAGGGATTCCTTGGAGGGAGCTGAATATTGAAAATTATCTGGAATCTGTGCTTAAAAATGTGCAGAAACTGAACTTTTTTTGAAAGGTGTGTTTTCAACTTGTATTCTAACTTTTAAAGTATATTCTGCCTTTTTAACAGTTTTACAAAAATGTTCTGAACAGGCTATAAAACTGTTAAATAAATGAAAAAAAAAAAAACCAAGGGCTGTTCAAAATACAGTGATCTTTGGTTTGGTCTGTTTGTTAAATGAGGGATTATTTTTGTAGTTAAGAGAGGAATAGTAGTGTGCTTATAATAGGACAGGTATTTTTCAATGTTAGATGCAGTCCAATTTTTTTTTTCATGTTTGAAATTCATGGCCTCCAAGACATCATATATTTCCAAAGAATGGATGTGAGCTTCCCTAAGCTGTCAACAGGGACAGGGATTCAGTTCTACTGAAGGTAAAACTGGAAGCTATTTGGTGGGGGGTGGGGGGGCACGTACATAAATATTGCCATTCTCTACTGGATGGCATTTAGTCAAGATGGTAATTGGTCAAAGTCTAGGTAAGATTTAATTTATGACACTGGAAACTAAAATCCAATGGCTTCCCGTCACAGCCAGAAAGATGGCCTGGCCTTTGCCCTCAATCCTTTCCCTCCTCCCTTATGGGACACTGAGCACACTGTTCTCTTGCTGCTCTTCGAACACGCAAAGCTCATTCCTGACTTGGGTTCTTCGTGCTTGGTCTCTCTGCCTGGTGCTCCCTGTGCCTTGTTCCTTCACCTTAGTCAAGTCTGCTCAAAACTCTCTTCGGAAAGGCTTTCCCTGTCCACCTGACCTGGCATACTTTTCCTATCTCTATCACTCTCAATCCTCCTGCTGAGTCTTGATTTCATAGGACATGCAGATACCTGACATTGTGTATTTGTTGTCTCTGTCCTCCACTGGAATGTGAGTTTTATGGAGCAGGAAACTGGGATCTCACTTTTGATCACCCTGTACCCCAGCACTCAGAATATCTGGTATAAAATGGATGCTTAATAAATATTTGTTGGAAGAATCAATGGATGAAGTAAAATGACAACACAAATACGGTATCAAAAATTGGATCACTAAACATAGCAATACGATAGTGGCCTCGTATAATTTTTATTTTCCTTGCCAAATAAAGGTTAACTAGAGGCCCTTTGCGTGGCGCTGTTTTCTGTGGCAGCTCATCATTAAAAGCTGGAAACAGCAGATACATCATAGGATATAAAGAAGTGTGAGAACACTGACCTCCTTTGGAATCACAGAAAATCATCGCATCGGTGGCTTTCTTCTCGGTGATGCAGAGCCAATAATAGGAAGCAAAGGGCATGTGTGTTCTGTCATTAAGTCTAGTACTTTCCCCCCAAATGGCTTCATTAATGCCAAGGTCACCCAACTGAGCATGACATTAGGGAGATCCTCGGTCCACAGCCAGTGTAAGCCATGGGGCACACACATAAGAGCGAAGGGTTGTTTGGTTCTTTTTTCTTTTAATTTCCCTTATGATAACAGCTAATGTATTTTAAATTAAGTCTCTATAAATCTTCCCAATGACCCGGGCAATCAAAAACTGTGCTAAGCTTTATAATGACCCTAGGTCATGAGACTATGATAGAAGGAATAACTATGATAGAAGGAATTGGGCTCCAAAACTCCAGTGCTGTCATACGTATTTATTCTACACCTCAGCTGAATTTTTCTCAGTTGTCACCTTTATCTCCTGCATACAATTTACCCCCAACTGCCGTGGTTCCTTCAAAAATATATTGTACTTTCACATTTTAGACTATATTCCCAAGGCCTTTATTCTAATTAATTTCCCAATGCTTGGATTGCTCCATGGCCTCTTCTGTGTGGTGTGTCCTCAATCATGTTCCAAAATCATGTGGATATGAGTGGCCCGAAGGGACAGAGGGACAAGGGTAGAAGGGTGTTATCACCCACTGAGTGCTTATTATATGCCAGGCACTGGGATAAATACGTTATTTAACCCTTAGAAATCCCTATTAGGTATCTTCCCATTTTATGAATAAGAGAATGGAGGTAAAGAGAGGCTGAGGAATTTACTACCCAAGGCCACACAGCTAACAGGTGTCCCTATCATGGTAGTGCTTCCTTTGACAAGGAAGTAAAGAGGAAAGAAGAGAAGCTGGAAAGAGTTCTGCAGAGGCAGACTTGCAGGCCAGCGCACTTTCCCTTGGCCCTCCTGTCCACACAGTACAGCCCGTCAACTGTCTCCAGAATGGTCTTCCTCCCTCAAGGCAATCTGTTCAAAGACACTTGTAGTTCCCCATCACTTCCTCCATCAAACACATACTTGTGGATAACAGCAGGCAGATGGGCAAACTCTGACCATTGCACAGCCTCTATGTCTTGCCTGGTGCTATCCCTCCCTGACCTCAGAACATGTGCCTGGACACCTGTGTCCCCTCTACTCATTCATGGAGAGTCATTTGAGGGCTCTGCGGCCAGCCAGGTGCCAACATCACACCAATTGTTACCTTATGACCTAATTAAATGCTCTCAGCAGCTCCAAGAGATAAATCTTACTGTTCCTATTTCACCGATTAGGAAATTGAGGACCAGAGAGATTCAGTCATGTTCTCAAAGTGAGAAAATGAGCGAGCAGAAATGTGGACCTTGATTTTCTTACTGTGAGACCGAGTGTTGCATTTTTATTCTCTTTCTAAACCCTACTCACATCAAGGCCAATGCAGCTCACTCCTTCCATGGAGCCTTCTCTGAACATATCAAGCGCTGGTCTCTCCCTTATTAGAGTTCATTCTGCTCTTGTAATTAATTGTCTGTCACTTGAAGGCTTCCAAACTACCCTCACGGTGACAAGGCAATTTCAAGGTCTCTAAGATCCTCATTCTACTTCTGTTTTTCCCAAACTACATCTCAGACCAAAAACTTCAAAGCCTCTAAGAGAAAAACATTTCTTAACTCAGGGAAAGATTTAAAGGAAGACCCATATAATTATTCTCTAATGCTGTTTGTGTTTTCATGTGGGTTTTGCTTCCCCAACTATACCTTTGCATTGTTTCATGAACCAAATGACAGCTGTGTTCCAAAGTTAATGGTAAGTCCACAGTTTGCAGTATGAATGCTCTTTCATTCTACATGGCAATAAAATGATAAGATTCTTCATCTTACCTAAAAAGTCTATTTAGCTGATTCAGAATATGATCTAGACGAAGTTGTGACAAAATTCAACTACTTGACCATTCAAATTAAAAGTTGAAATTTGAGCAGCTGCCTGATTTCTAGCAATCAAAGACAAGAGGCTGCCACTCATAGCAGATATTACCCACCCACAGAGAGAGTTCCCTGTCCCATCTATTATGGACTGAGGGCAGATGGAAAATGGAGGAGACAATGAGATGTCCCAGGTCCCATTCCAACACCCAGCATGGCCCTTGGCCAGCTACTTTTGGGGAAAAGGTCTGTCTTCAAGTCTTCTCACACATTTTTCTCAAAGAGTTGGCCACCAATTCCTGTGAAGTATCTTCTGAATTAACCCCACCTTTGCCATCCCTGCTACCCCCTCCTTAGGTCTAACCATCACCACTTCTCGTGTAGACCACAGAGGCCTCCCCTCTGGGCTTCTGGTCTCACTTTATTCTGTATAATTTTTTTCTTTTTTCCTTTTTTTTTTTTTTCCTTTAGATCCCCTCATTCAATTCCTGTGGCCTCCAGACCTCAGGGCATGGAAACTTCAAACTATGAACCAGAGTTAGCTCTGAGTCTCACCCTCCACCATGTTGGTCTCCAGGCACCCCATTCTACCACCCCAGGGAAATAAGTGCATCTGCTGTCTCAAGCCTCCCCACCAGTGCATGTGACAGACCTTCTTCCAGGAACACATTGCCTTCCTTTCTCTCTTTCGTAACTCCCTGCTGTATTTTCTAACGCCTCAGGATCCCTCCCTCCCTCTGGGAGCCTGCCTCACGTGTCTCCTAACCTAAATGTGGTAACTTTCCTCTCTTCTTCCATAGCTGTCCTGCAGCTTGTCACTCCACCCTGTGGGGCTGTCACCTGTCTCTCTCCCACTAGATGGGGGCTCTCACTGGGAAGAAATGAGCATTCATCATCCCAGTGACTATTTCAGGGCCTAGCAATTACAAGTATGTGTTAAATATACTGCTGTTTTATGCTGGAATAAGAGAAGGATGAAGGAAAGGAGGACAGAAAAAAAAATGCAGTCATTCAGGGGTGGGTGTAAAAGAATATATTTGTATCTACCCATTGATGCTTCAAAGAGGTACAGCTCAAAATATTCTTTTTCTTTTTAAGATTTTATTTATTTGACAGAGAGAGACAGACAGAGAGAGAGGGAACACAAGCAGGGGGAGTGGGAGAGGAAGAAGCAGGCTCCCAGCGGAGGAGCCTGACGTGGGGCTCGATCCCATAATGCCGAGATCACGCCCTGAGCCTAAGGCAGACGCCCAACGAGTGAGCCACCCAGATGCCCCAAAATATTCTTTTTCTTTTGCTAGCAAGTAAAACAAGAAAACACTGAACTCATCAAATTGAAAATTTTTAAGAAAAAAAAAACACAATAAAGATGGCTACACATAAGGACTTTAAAATAGAAAATGCTTTATCTAAGATTTCCTATAGTCCTTAATTAATTAATCCATTTAGGGATTACCATGCCAACTGAAATTAAAAGTAGCCTCAAAGCTGATTGATTAGTTTATTTAAGGTGACTGACTTTCTGAAATCAGAATGATGACCTATTATGGTATCTATAACACTTGCTATTAAGGAGGGCACATGTTGCGATGAGCACTGGGCATTATACGGAACTAATGAATCGTTGAACACTAATCAAAGACTAATGATATACTATATGCTGACGAACTGAACATAATATAACAATTTAAAAATTCAAAAAAAACCCCAAAAAACAAAAGACTTGCACTCCAGATCTAACCTAATTCTAAAGTTTAGCTGAATTAATCATAAACCCATCCCCATCATAGCGTAAGTTAAAGGAACTTGTATACCTATGTCCTTCCATATGCTGTTAAATAGAATTAACAAAAAAACAGGGGCACCTGGGTGGCTCAGTAGATTAAGCGTCTGCCTTAGGCTCAGGTCATGATCTCCTGGGATCAAGCTGCCCAGGGTGGGCTCCCTGCTCAGCAGGGAGTCTGCTTCTCTCTCCCCCTTTGCCCCTCCCCCAGTCGTGCTCCCTCTCTCTCTCTCAAATAAATAAATAAAATTGTTAAAATAAAGGAGTTAACAAAAAAAAATAGATTTACTAAAAGTCATGTTGAAGTTAGAATATTTTCCACATGTGGTATAAAAGATGATACAGCCTGTGAGGAAGAAAGTGTTTAAATAATAGCCTTTCATTTTCAATCACTGAGTGTTAGAGCCAGAAGGGAAGCTACTACTTATTGATTTGAGGCCAGCCACTAACCTGTGACATCTATTCCTTTTCTACAGTACCTTCCAAAATACCATTCCATTTTTAACAAACCTCTCTTAGTAGGAAAGTTGTTATTTTGCAAAGTAAGTTACCTAATTTTTTCATTTTTGAAGAATTTTGACCCTTAGGAAGGTTACCTTTTAATATTTTAAAAACTGAAGTACAATTTATATACAGTAATATACACGGCTTTGACGTGTATAGTTTAATAGGTTTCGACAAGTGCATAAATGCACAAAACCCACATCCCATCAAGATTTAGAATATTTCCATTGACCCCAAAAGTTCCTTCCTGTCCATTCCTTGTCAGTTCCCAATCCCCCTTCCCAGTGGCAACCATTCTGATTTTTACCTCTGTTGGTTAGTTTTCTATACTGGAATTTCTTATAAATAGATATAAATAGAAATGTGACAAATATGTTATAAATAGAATATATTACTCTTTTTGTGTGTCTGGCTTCTTTTACTCAACATACTGTTCTTCAGAGCTGTCTGTGTTTTATTGGTATCCATAGTCTGTTCCATTTACATTTAAAGTAATTATTTATAGGGAAGGACTTGTTTAGGACATTAACAAAATGTTTTCTCTGTCTTGCTCTTTTGGTCTTTTATTTCCTCTGTTACAGTTTTCCTTTGTGTTTCACTGTTTTTTAATACTGACATATTTGACTTTGACTCTTTTTTCTTTTTCTTTTGTGTATTGGTGTATTTGTTAACATTTTTCTATGCACACCCATGTCATCAGCACATTTGTGCCTTCTATCATAAATGCCATGCCTCCTATTTTTTTTCTTGTCTAAGCACAAAGGCTGTGACTGCTAAAACAATACTGATAGAAATGTTGAGAGTGGACATGCTTATCTCTTTCCTAATATTAGGATAAAGAGTATAAAACACTATGGATTTTTTATAGGTGTGCTTTATTCTATGAGATGTTACTATTGTTTGTTAACCGAGGGTTTTTTAAAAAATCAGGAATGGATATTGAATTCTAGTAAATTCCTTTTATCTATTTTAATATGTGATTTTTCTACTTTATTTTGTTAATATGGTAAATTATATTGATTAATTTTGAATATTAAACCAAGGTTTTATTCCTGTGATAAAGCCCACTTTGTCATGATATGTTATATTTTCTTTATACTGTTAATTTGGTATAGTAATATTATACCAACTATTCTTGCACCTATATTCATGAGCAATAAGAGTTTGTAAATTGTTTTGTGTGCAATGCCTTTATCAACTTTTTATCTTAAGGTTATGCTGTGTTTAAAAATTTGGAAAGTCTTCCCTTTCCCATGATTATCTGAAGGAATTTGCATAAGGGTGCTATTATTTCTTTCTTAAATTCTTGCAAAAACTTACAAATTAAGCTCTCTCAGCCTTGAGTTTTTGTGGGAAGGTTTTTGATAATGAATTCAAACCTTATAACGGACATAGGTCTAGTCAAATTTTCACTTTTGTATCTATTTGGATACTTTATGTCTTTGAAATCATTGATCATTTGATCTAAATTGTCAAATACACTGGCACAAAATTGTCCAAACATTTCTTTACTATCCTTTTAATTATCTGTAGGAACTATAGTGATACTTGTCTTTGCATCAGTTTTCTATAGCTGCTGCAATACGTCACAACAAACTTAGTAGCTTTAAACGACAAAACTTACATTTTTATTGTTCAGGTGATCAGAATTCTAGAATGTGCATTCTGTAGTTGTTTGATATAATCCATAAATATCAATTAGGTTATATAGGTTGATGGTATAGTTTAAATCTCTATTCTTACTGATTTTTTCTGCTTATTCTATTAATTATTGAGAGAGAAGTGTTGAAATTCCCAATTGTCATTGTTTATTTGTCTGTTATTCCTTTCAGTCCTATTTTGTAATCGTGTTAGATTTCATTTTTTTTTATTATGAGATGTTAGTTAGCTTTTGATGTAGTGTTCCATGATTCTTGTTTGCATATAACACCCAGCACTCCATGCAATTCGTGTCCTTCTTAATAGTTACCACCGGGCTAGCCCATCCCTTACCCCCTTCCCCTCTAAAACCCTCAGTTTGTTTCCCAGAGTCCATAGTCTCTCATGGTTCGTCTCCCCCTATGTTTTCCCCCCACTTCATTTTTCCCTTCCTTCTCCTAATGATCTCCCTGCTATTCCTTATGTTCCACGAATAAGTGAAACCATATGATAATTTTCTTTCTCTGCTTGTCTTATTTCACTTAGCAATAATTTCTATTACTAGGTGCATCGGTATTTCAGATTTATATGTCTTGTTGATGAATTAACCATTTTATTATTTAACATGTCCTTATTTGCTTATAGTAATATTCCTTATCCTGATATTTATTTAATTTAATATTAATACACCCAATTAAACTTTTTATGGTTGTTGTTTTATACCATTTACCTTTCACTCCTTATGTTTTTATACTTAACATGGGGTAGCACGTACTTGCATCTTGCTTTTTAATTAAGATTGATAATCTTTGCTTTTTATTGGTATGTTTAGTCAATTTATACGTAAAGTATTGATATAGTTGTATTTAAGTTTTCCATCTATTTTCCATCTCTTCTTTGTATTTTGTCCCTTTTTTCCTACTTTTTTTCCTAGCTAATTTGAGGATATTTTAATGTTCTTCCATCTAATCTGTTGGATTAATATCAATACCTATTTGTTTCATTTTTGATAATTGCTCAAGAGTTTGCATTGGGCATATTTAACCAGCAGCATCTATGTTCAAATAATATTATACCACTTCATGTATAACATAGGATAGATTTTACAACAGTAAACTTCAACTTTCCTTCTTCCTGTTCTTTGTGATATTATTGAATATTTTACTTTTGCATATTATAAATTATTACTGCTTAAATATCTAAATATGTTTAAAGGAAACGAAAATGATAATAAGGTGTGTCTTATCTTTAGCCATAAGTTTATCACATCAAGAGATCTTCATTCCTCTTGTAGATTAGTTTACATAGAATTGTTTTCTTTAAGCTTCAAGAACATTCTTTAATATTTACTGTAGTAAAATCTAGCTGGTGATTAAGTCTCTAAACCTTTACTTGTCTAAAAATGTACTTACTTTGCCTCCATTTTCGAAGAATGCATTTTGCTGGTTATAGAATACTAGACTGATAAATGTTCCTCCACCCGCTCCTTTCAGCACTTTAAAGATACTGTTGCGTTCCGGTCGGGCTTGAATTGTTTCTGATCAGGAGCCTAAAGTTTGCTTACTTGGTCCTCTTGATGTAACAGGTCAAATTTCTGTGGTTACTTTTATATTTTATTATTAGTTTTTAACAATTTAATCAGAATGTGCCATGGCATGTTTTTTCTCTGCTTATTTTTGAAGGTTTCATTGGTCATTTTGATATGTAGATTTATATTTTCCTTCACATCTGGAAAATTTCCAATCATTATTATTCAAATACATTTTTCTTTCCACCTCTTTCTGAGACTCGAACTATGTATATGTTGGAATGTTTGACATTTTCCCAAGCTCAATGAGGCACTGTTTACTGTTTTTCCGTCTTTTACCTCTCTGTGAAAATATCTGAATAATTTCTCTTGCCCTCTTTTCAAGGTCAGTAATCCTTTATTCTGCAGTATCTAATATCTTATTAAATAGATCCAGGGAATTTCTCATTTCAGACATCATGTCTTTCAGATCTAGAAATTCTGGTTTGTTTTTTTTTTAATGTTTTACATTTACTTTCTTGAGTTCCCTAAGTATTCACTTACTGCATATATCTTTTCATTTGAATCCTTGAAATAAGATAGCTGCTCGAAAACCTTGCCTGCTAATTCCAACATCAGCATGTCCATTAGTCTGTTTCTTTGTTTTTCCTTCTGTTTATGGCTCACATTTCCCTCCTTCTTCACATATCCATAACTATGTGTAATACATTGTGAATATGCTATTGAGATTATGGATTTTGTTGACTTCCTTTTAAGAGCGTTAATGTTATTCTTGCAGACATTTCATTTACTGGTGAAGTTTTATCTTGTCAAGGCTCTCTTTAGGCCTTTTTAGGGTTAGTTTAGAGTAGAGTAGAGTAGCCCTTATTCCAGGGATAGATTAGCCCTCCTTTTAGTGGCCTGAGATTTTAAATGAATTCCCATGTGTTCTCTACTCTGGCTATTCAGAACTCCAATATATCCCAGCACTGGGGAACCACTGAAGTCTTTATTCATTTCACATCTACCTGGTAGTCATTCTCTGGTAGACTTCATGAAGTCTCATCCTTTGTGAAGTATAGTATTCAGCTAACGACTTTAAGGAGATTTTTAGAAATCTTTCTCTGAACAGCTCCCTATTCCCCAGTATTCTGCCCTGCAAAATCCCACACCTCAATAGTTTGACATTTCTACCTGTATTCTCCACCCAGCAAGAGCACTGTTACCTACTTGGGCTCTGCATCCCTCTGCCATGGTTTGGAATGTGCTCTGGGCAAAAACTTGGGGTTTTTTTTCTAAAATTTTCTAAAATTTTGGAGCTCAATTCATATATTCCATTTTCTCAAGGATCACAACCCTCTGCCTCCTGTTCTGCTGCCTGGAAATGGTTGTTTTATAAATTTTTCCCCCAGTTATACAGGCTTTTTTTTTTTTTTTTTATGACAGGAGGACAAATCCATGACCTGTCACTCTTTGATGGCCCTATTCAATACTTTTTCTAATTTGTTTTTCAAGTTACTTGAACCAAAGTCTGACTCCCTGAAATTTCCAACCATTTCAGTGGGTTCTATCTTTTGGCATACCCCCACAATGGTTCTCACTATAGTGCTTTTAACACATTCAGTTGGTGCAAAGAATCCAATCCTAATTCACTAAATCAAGGACTTTGATCCTGTAATTATCTCCTCTTTATCTTTGTCACATGTTTCTTTCCTCTCTACTGACTCATTCCCATCAGAATGGAAGCTTCCCTGGTCCTATGTCCCGTGTCCTCTTCAACTTCCTCTCCATTTTTCTGCCTCCCATTATGGCAACGTTTCTGAAAATATTAAACTAATCATACATATTTTCTTGAATTCCCACACATTTATTCATCTCCCTTTCTGTTCATTAGCCCCACTAATCAGACATTCACTGCAATCACACTACTCTTCACGGTCATAAACAATGTCCATCTCCCTAAACCAAATGACCACTTCTTAGATTTCCTTTTTCTATTTCCTGTGGGATTTTATATACATTATTACCTGTATTTCTTGATGTATTTCCTAATTTGCTTCCAGGGCTCCCAGTCTACTGGACTTCCTCTTACTTCACTGGCTTCTTTTCCTTTTCTGTTTCGTTTGCTGATTCCTGGAGCCTCAAACGCTGCAATGCCTTGGGTCTGGACCCTCTTGTTTCCCCCACATGGTTGCTCCCCGTGTCACACTGCTGCCCTTTGCTTCTTCTCCACTTCCGTTAAAGACTTCTATTTACCTTATTAAGCAACACATATGCTTCCTCTCATTTGCAACATTCACTTTATAAACATGTTTTGTTTGCTTTGCCTTCAAAAGGTATTGCAAATTCAACTGCTTCTCATTACTTTAACCATTGTCACCTCCATTCAGGGCACTTTTTATGTTACCTGAACTTCCAAAATAGCCTCTTAACAACTACCCTTGCTTTCTGGACCAGTCCGTTCTTCAAACAACTGCTAGTGTTATAATTAAAAAGATAAATCAGGCCATGTCACTGACCTGGTTAAAGTCACTAATGACATCTCTTCACATTTAGAAAAAAAAAATCCAGGCTTCTAAAATAGCTGCATATTCAAATTACCCAGGGGGTTAGGACTTGACTTTGCTGTATACTAAGTCAACCTGGGGATTTTACAAATTACTAATTCTTGGGCTCCACCTCCAAAGATGGCTATTTAATTAGTATGGGCTGCAACACAGACACCAAGAATTTTAAAGCTCCCCATGTAATTCTAATGTGTGACAAAATTTGACAACCACCAGCAGGTGATTTTTTTAGGGGAAAAAAAAGGAATACCCCAGAGATCTGAAGGATGGATCTACTCCCCAAGATTATGTTTCAGTTGGGATTAACTGGGGCCAAAAAATAGTTATCAGTGTTTTCTGTTAAGAGATTCTATGGTTACGTCTAGATGGAGGATTACTGTCCCACATCATCTCATCCTTGATGGTTCTCCATGACTGACCTGCTTGTGAAGCACATTCCCTTTCTCAGAATTATCTTATCTCATTGGTGATTTAATGTTGATTTCACAAAAGTTTATTTGACATATTTGAAGAACAATCACATGGAGCCACTAATCAGATTGTGATCAACCACATCACCCCGGATGGCTTGGCTCAACTTCAGTTCATCTGACCTTTGCCCTTGGTCAAAAAAACCCGGTTACCTTCCCAGGGCAAGTG
Organism: Ursus americanus; assembly: GCF_024610735.1. Taxonomy (NCBI): domain Eukaryota; kingdom Metazoa; phylum Chordata; class Mammalia; order Carnivora; family Ursidae; genus Ursus; species Ursus americanus. Next base: position 94,383,344 of record NC_142130.1, read on the forward strand.
ATACCAACAGCATGCGTCTACATTTTTGTCTCACATTCTGTTCTGTGACTTGCATCCTTCGGAGCATCTAGATTATTCAGGAGACAGGCTGATGTACTGCTTTGCCCCTCACGAATAAGAGTAAGATTCAATTCCTCTTATAAGAAAACATTTAGGAAATGGATACCACGTTGGCTCCCATTTTTATTTATCTTCAAAAAAATGAGAAAAAAATTCACGTATTCCTATTCTTACACTCAAAAGCACAAGGTAGGAAGAGAAAAAATGTCACTTGTTTTTTTAGTTTGTATGTGACTGAAAATACATTTTCTTACTCAGGGAAAAATCTTTTTTTTTTACAAATACAAACTTGGTTTCTTCATATAAACTCGAAGTACGCTTCAGTCTCTTTTGTTGGCAAGTACATAGAAAGTACATTACTCTTCAGCCAGAGAGGAAGGAGAGATGTCATGAGGACAAGGTCCAAAGACTAAGGAAGGACGTAGGAATCTATTGCTCAAGAAAGAATATGCTCAGATCAACTACCTGGAAAATAATGGAAATCAACCTCTCCAAACAATTACTCTGAGAGCCCCATATTTGGAGATTTTAAAATGCAAATAATCAAAAATAAGTCTTTAATTTCATACAGTTACTTTTGTAATGCGGGTAAGAACTAGAGTAGGACATGAATGCATACAGCTCTTGGAGAATCATAAAATCCCATGTCCGTGCCCGACAGCCTTTAGAGAATACTAGCTGCTCCTTTTGCAGATGAGGAGTAGAGCATTCATGGGAATCCGGTGCCCAGAATACAGATTTGAAATAAGACAAATGCTTACATTTTAGATGCATTGAGTTCCCTGCCAATATTTTCTACAAGCTCGACCACCCTATTTTAATTTCTAAAAACATATGACCCCACTTGGTTTAATGTAACATTTATGTTGTTGTAGCCTCCTAAATTAATGAGAGGTCTAATGCTAAACAGAAGAGAGGAGCGAAACGTATTTCTAAACTGAAACTAAGTTCACATTTCTAAAATTAAAACAAAAATATACAAGAAGCTACTATTTGCTATGTGTCCACTGTACTTCAGTAAAACAAAAAGTTACTGTTTTATGAATCTTTAGAAAAAGTGTGATCTGACAAAAAATATTTGACAAACATTTTTAAAGCCATCAATCTAAAAAATAATATTGTAAAAAGTGCTAAATAGAGTAAATACAATACAGCAGGAGCTCCTGGACTTTTTGGGCCAGTGTAGGGAAAGCCTAGTTCATTCATTAAATCCTACTCCCCTCTTCCTACACACATCTCTTAGCTACTAATTATTTGGAGCTTCATATTTTAGGAAAATAAAACCTTGGTTTGGTGGTAGCGGAGTTTGTAGTTGGTTTCTGTAGTTGTGGGTTTTATTTTAATGGGATCACAACAGATTCTATGGATTCTAATTCTTTTCGTATTATTTCAAGTGAACGCTCTCTGTGAGCGTTGCTGAATTTGACTGCATTGATGCCGTGTACCCTCTGTCCCTGTCCTCACCTCTCACAATCAGCTGGCTTTGGTGCTCCACCGCCGCGGCCTCATTCCGGGCGATGCAGGTGTAATTCCCATTGTGCATGAGGGAGAGATTGGAAATCCGTAAGGAGCTCGTGAAGTCAATGTTGTCGATGGTCACCCCGAGGCTCGCTGGGATTGGCCGGCCATCCTTCTGCCAGGTGATCGTGATGGGCAAGTCCCCTGAGACCACAACACATGGGATAAAGACCCGCTGTCCAATGGAGAATCTTGGAAACTCAAAGGGTTGGATAAAAGGTGGAACTGGAAGAAAGAAGAGAAAACGTAAGAGAGGAAAGATGGTAACAAACTGCACACGTGCTCTCCATTCTCTTTTCCTTCAACCCTCTTGAGGGATATTGAAAGAGGAATACAGTCACTGCTATAGCAGGTAAATACATGAACTAGGAGAAGAGCTGAAATTGTGCCATCCTGCTACTTGATTTTTCTCTTCATTCTAAATGAAAATCATGGCTTAATTTGAACCTCGGCAAACACGCTTAATTTATTTCGACAGACTTTTTAGAAAATAATCATTTTTGAATGAAAATATTTCCAACTCTGCACTCTTCGTGTAAATACTGCGAAAGAGGCATTTGGGTTTGGTTTTCCCTTAGAAGTTTTTGAAAATGATGTGTACGAGAAAAAAAAAATCTCTTTCCTGCTTCGCTAATACACAAGCATTATTGTTCTCCCTTTAATGCATTCCATGCCTTGCTAATAGGCGTACTTTAAGCCTGTTCAAGAAGAGATTCTAATTTCATTGTTAAACATTTTTTTAGGACTAAGGTCCAACAAATGGCAAATGTTAATGGAAGAGACTTATTTTATTAGGATAATCACGTCTTTACTCTGTACCCCTCAATTTTATACATTTCACATGCATGACCTTAAATGATGAACTGATCTGTGGCCAGTTTTCTGACTTGTTATGTGTTGCTAATGAGGACAGGGTTACAGCCTTCAACCTGGCCAGCCATGGACACAGCCAAGCTCAGTCTGGAAAGCTCTTTTCTGATTTAATTTCCCTGATAAACTCCTCTTTACCTTCTCGCCTCAGGACCACTCTTCCTCAGGAACTTCTTGGATGGTCTCACAGGATTCCAGAGTCATAAAATGTTTAAAATGGAGCCAGAGAAGCCAACTTTGAATCCTGTCTTGGTTACTTATGGGTTGTGGGGTCATGAGCAAGTTATCAATATGCTCTTCCTTTCAGCCCTGTGAGGCTGTTATGCATAGTCTCACTTTCTAGATGGGGAAACTGATTCTCAAAGATACGACTTTGCCCTTGGCCAGAAAACTAGTTCACTAAAGAGTGAGAGCTCAGACCTTATCAATTTTATTTCAGAGACTTAGATATGCGCGAGGTTGTTAACTGAGATTATTAAGCATGAAATAACTTAATACAAACCAATTATTATACCAGATTTCATAGAATGAAATTATTATATAGTAGGATATCTGAAGAGTTTGTTCAGTAATCAATTATAGGTACATTTCAATTATCAGCTTGGGGGAGGTGTGAGATCAAGCTGAGACACAACTGAATGGAAACCATTCACTGAGCTCCTGGTATGTGCTTGATGACCCTGTGTGTGCTGGGGACACAGCAATGAACATAATACACCATCCTCTGTCCGGTGGAGCTTCCTATGAAGTCATAAGCAGCAGAAGTCAACAGGGTAGAGCTGTGGCTGTTCTGCTATTTAATATTATTACTACTACTATATGCTTTCAAAAGCATTTGGGAGCAAGAACAGAGAACTGCAAATACAGCCAGAGTTAGAAGGACTAGTGAATCAATGGCTCAAGTTAGGTCTTACCAGAGAAACAAATAAACAAAAACAGCTTAAGGTGCCAGTGCATTTAATGTCAAAACTGCTGACAGCAGACAGTTTGCTGATTCTCAATGTGAAGTTACAGCTTTGAATCTGCAGTGAGTTGATCTGACACTAGAAGAAAAAGATCTCGGGATGAGCTTCTACCTGGGGCTGGTAGAAAAGACCAGGTTGGATTAGGTTATGATTATTCACAATTGATATTAGGCAGGAAAAGTGCCAACTTGTCACAAAGGTGCTCTTCTTTCTCTAAATGTTGCCCCAAATGGCATAAATATTTACTATTGGTGTACATATTAACACTTAATAAACTACCTTTTTTTTAAAAAAAAATAAGTAACTACATTTCCTCTTGTTTGGTTCCTTACACATTGAAACTTGGTTGTCAGTCTACTCAGACATACCTAGGCACTCACTGGGTTGGTGCTTATTATCTGAATTGTAGATTTTTTTTTTTTAAGATAAGAACTTTGACCCAGACTACCTGGGTTTAAGTCCAGCTGTGCTACTAACTAAAGTTTTTAAACCTCTTCTGTGCCTCTGTTTCCTTATTTGTAAAAGAAGGGGTTGCTGTGAGGCATGAATGAGTTAGCAGGGGGTTCACAAACTTCCAAGAACACCTGAATCCATTGCTTAGGGCTGGTTCTATTTTGGAAGCCTTTAAGGTGAGGAAAAAACAAAACAGTTAAGTTGAAAGATCACTTGGCAAGGGAAAGGACTCCATTTCTACCGTTATAGTAGGGAGAAGAAAAATATGAGGACTTACTTTCTATTCCCCAGATCAAGAAAGAAAGGTAAAACATAGCATGTTCTCAATCTATTGAATAAGAACACAGTATGTAGGATGTAGACTGCCAGTAATTACTAATTATATGAATGTCTACTTCTGAGAGCAAAAGAAAGTTCTAGAATAAAGAAAGAGCAGGTGCATGTTATTTTCAAGAACAGAGGCAAGAAGTAGCTACGAGGAATCATTATTTACTTGTTTGTTTGTTTGTTTGTTTGTTTGTTTGTTTAGAGAGCAAGTGCACACCAGTTGGGGAGAGGAGCCATGGAGCCAACCATGGGGCTTGACCTCAGGACCCTGAGATCATGACCTGAACTGAAATCAAGAGTTAGATGCTTAACCAACTGAGCCACTCAGCCACCCCAAGAAGAATCATAATTTAAAAAGAAAACAAGAACAAATTCTACCATTACATAATTTCTGGAATTCATTGGTTTATAGAACTCTAATAGTCCCAGGGGTAAATTTCAGAAACTTGAATCACAAAGGGACACTCCTGATGACCCATGCCTACAGACCTGCACCTCCAACGCAGTGAAAACAAGCACCCAGAAGCCCATGGGCTCACTCTCACCTGTGTTGCTCAAAGGGGAACCCCTTCCTTTCAACACTGCATTTTAAACTATCACAACACTCAGCTGTCTCATTCTTAGCCTAAACCTGATGCCGAGAATGCAGACACACTCATGCGGGCTCAGTGAGGAGGCAGAGTTGGCAAACAAGCGAGCAAGGGACCAGACGTAAACTCTATAAAGAGTAGACACAAGAACGCAACACGCGCAGCAGCTGGAGGACACTGCCCTTAATCGCCAGTGTGTTCACAATTAATACACAATCACAGCACATAATTAAAGTGAGTGCCTAGTTACATACTCCAAATCATAGGTTATAGTCAATGTATCAAATGGAAAAAATATATATCTAAAATATCTTAAAATACAGCCAGCCAAGGGGTGCCTGGGTGGCTCAGTCAGTTCATCTGCCTTTGGCTCAGGTCGTGATCCCAGGGTCCTGGGATCGAGCCCCGCATCAGGCTCCCTGCTTATCGGGAAGACTGCTTCTCCGTCTCCCTCTCCCTTTGCTTGTGTGCACGCATGTGCTCTCTCTCAAATAAATAAATAATATCTTTTTAAAAAGTTAATCAAAGAAAATACAGCCAGCCAAGAATGTTGCACCCAGCAAAACTATAATTCAAAAATTGAGACGAGACAGACGTTCCCAGATAATCGTAACAGAGGGAGTTCACCACTGCGGCTGCCCTGCGAGAGAGGCTCAAGGAATTACTTCAAGTTGAAATGAAAGGACACTGGGCTCTAACACAAAGCCATGTGAAAGTATGCGGTTCTCTGGGAAAGGTAAATACATGGGCAAATATAGAACACAGTATGATTGCAATTTTCATGTGTAAATCAACTTTAATTCTTGTATAGAATTTTAAAGGCAAAGACATAAAATCTATGAAACTGTGAATGGCTATACAACATGTGGGAATGTAATTATTATTATAAAAAAAGAAATGTAATTTAATAGAAATAAAGTGTTGAGGGGTGTAGCTGTAAAGGAAAAAAAAATATTTTAAAATATATTTAGAAAAAAAAAAAGACCCCTAACCAAAATAGTTAAAATAAAGACTTCCATGATTTAAAAAAATAAAAAAGAGGATTTAGTTAGAGGGAAAAGTCAGTTTTCCCAGAATAATGTCAAAATCAGGTTTGTTATTTGTTGTTCCACTTGCCACATTATATCAGGATGAACTTTTTAAAATGCAGATTAAACCATCAGACAGATTTGTGGATCTTATCACTGTTCACCTCGCTACCTCCAGCACTTAAGCCCGAAACACATGTTTGCTGTATAAAATGCCTAAATTTTCTTTTCTCTTTTTTTAAAGATATTATTAATTTAGTTGAGAGAGAGACAGAGAGAGAGAGAGCAGGAGCAGGAGGGAAGGGCAGAGGGAGAGGGAGAAGCAGGCTCCCCGCTGAGTAGGGAGCCCCATGAGGACCCGGGGATCATGACCTGAGCTCGAGCCAGACCCTTAACCAACACAGCCACCTGGGCACCCTGTAAATTTTCTTAAAGTGTCTGCGATCTTATATTTTACATGCATAAGTTATAAAATTAAAGGCAAAAAGTAAACCAAATGATTCAAAAACATTCGTAATGACTTTGGTAAAGCCAGATAACCTGTTTGAGACCTACTGTTTGCTTTATCTGGTTCATTAGTTCACCTCTGAAGGTAAATCCTCTGAATCTTGTTGAAAGTGAAAGCTTGTAATATCACAGGAGCAGAAATCTAGAATGTGACCTACAACAGGTCCTACACGAAGCATGTAAATATCTGCTAAATGTCACTAATTACCAGGGTTGTTGATATCCTTCTCCATGCTGGTGGGGCTCCTCTCTCCCAGGCAGCTGGGAGCCATCCAACGCAGCCAAATGTCAGTTTCGACTTTCTCTTTCTAAACCCTTAACGAGAATTGTTGAGTCAGGCTAAGACATTTCTATGCATTGTCCCTCAAGAATTAATTGTATATTCTTCCTCACAGGGGAGAAAAGGAGCTTTTATTTTCTTCCCAAAGAGAAGTATAGCATAGTAAAAGAAACATGGGTTGGGTGTCAGCCAAACTTGGGTAATTTGCAGTGTCTTCCTGGTCCACTTTCTCTAAGTCTGCGATTCAGTTTCTTCACGCATAAAGTGGTGACAAGGAACACAATTCATGAGTGTTGGTGAGGGCTTCATGTAACACGCAGGCATAGGGCCCAGGGGTGCAGAGAAGCTGTTCAGTTTGCATTGCTCTCTCTTTCCTTTTCTTACCTTTTTTTTTTTTTTTTTTGTCCCAGAGCCCACAATACACTGGGAAAAATCAAATACATCATACGGATGTTGAGACACACGGGGTGGGGTTTGCAGCACCATATATGGTTTCATTAACTCCACATTCGTCATCTCTTCTCTGGTGGTATTTTAATGCCCTGGTCCTCCATACAGTCCTCAGGTTGAGAGCTCCTGGTCTCACACTGCTCAAAGAGTCCCATTCTGTCCAACAAGCTTTCTCTTCTCGCCCTTCAAGAAGTTTTCTTGTTTTATACCTTGCCTGCTTCCGGAACTCTCCAAAAATTGCATGTGTGAATCCTGCCCATTATGGAAATGCAAATCCCATGGCTGGTCTCTGAGAGTTCAGTCCCAAATACATACGCATCTTCGGTGCCTGTACTCCCCCTAGATATGCTCAGGTCCGGCAGAGGCTTCCAGCCCTATACTGTCCCCTGAAACGAAAGCTGTGACTCTAAGACCGCAAGGCTGGTGAGTGTGTGTGACTTGTGAGTTGAGCATATCACTCAACTGTCTTTCCACTCATAAGACCAGTTATTTGTCTAATTCTGCTACTTACCACATGCTTTAGATTCCAAAATTGTGGATTACTAGTCCTATGTCAAATAGTTCTCTACTCCGTTCAAACAACACGATTAAACTCTTCCTCCACCCACTCCAATAGCTTGCCGTTCAAGATTCTATAGTGGAAAGTATCACAGGATGGAGCATGTGTATAACGTGAGTATAGCAGTCAGCGCACATGCCTCGTTCCTTAAGTAGAGTGACCCAGGAGGCACAAGATGCATTGAGTTTATCTTTACTTCCCACAATTAGTGGAATAAATAGTGCCTTGTACCTCTTAACTGCATAACAGTTTTTGAAAATACCTTTTAGAGGTGACAATGAACACATGTTTACACTCTTAACATTACACAAGCCTAAATTTATGAGTAGAAAGGGAAATAGATCCAGCATTTACTAATGACGAGAAGATAGGGACAAAGGTGAGGCTGTGTTTCATGGTCTGATTAGTGTAAGAGCTCAGGACTTCTAACCTGAGGTTCCACTGAGCCATCTCTCCCCCCTACTGGTAGGCTGAGTTGGGGAGATGAAGTCAGACCTACCCTTGCTTCTTCAGGTAAGGCCATCTGGGCCAACTGGGAACTGCTACGTGAGCTTGACCTCCTGAGTCAGAGCTGCTCCTGACTCACCACGAATTGGGTTGCTAGTCCTAGGCCTGTGTCTGCTGGAGAAGGACAGGCATGAGACTGTGATTCAGGAGGGTATGATGTAGGAGTGAGAAGGGAATTGTCAGAGCTAGATGATGCCAAAGAAATCAGAGGTATATATAAAATACCTCTCTCTAGAGATCTCTAGATACATATACAGATCTATATTATAGATGTCTAAATTATTATTATTATAGATCTCTAGATCTATTACAGATATCTAGAGAGATCTGTGTCTCTATATATACAGAGACAGAGAGATAGATATATCTATATAGAATTAGAATTAAGTTTATGCAATTATTAGTATGGTAAATATAATTTGAAATTATTTCTAAGTTAATTAAATGAACCAGTAATATATTCTCAGGAATAATAAATGTCACCATGTCCACTTCTTCTGGGCGTTTGCAAAACACAGACAAGTGTTTTATGAGAATTTATGTGTTCACAGATCCCATGGCAAAAGGACAGTGAGGGTGGGTGCCTCGCTCATACGAAAAATTTGTACAACAAACTACAAAGGAGGGTAAATCAGTAATTAAGCAATTCACTGGAGGCCGTGTGCCCCCTACTGATCCCACACTGGTGGAAACCTCATTTCCTAGTGCCCCGTCATGGCCTTGCTTCCTTTCTGTTTCCCTAATGACGTTATCCTCCCTTCCACTCTGGATGTCGGCTTCATGCCGCTGGTTCCCCAATCTACATTTTCAACCAAAAACTCCTTCTCGAGCTTCATGCCTGCTTGTTGAGTTGTTAGCTACTATCTTCATCTTGATGTCGCAGAAGATCTCAAATCCCAAACCAAACGTATCAGGTTTCCTCTTAATCCAAACTTCATCTTCCACAACCTCTTCCAGTGTCGAAACCTCCCAGCCCCAAGACGTTCGGAATAATAAAAGCCTTCCTGATTGTGCATTTCTCTTTTCTCCAGCCACTATCGGCGGCTGCTGTGTCTCTTCCACTTCATTTCTCAATAGCTCCTGGTCTGGCTCCTTTTCTTCCAAACACACAACCATCACCTTTTATTAAAACTTTTTCAACTGTGCCCTAATGGGGCTCCCTGATTTTTTAATCTTTCTGCATTGCAATCCATCTTATATACTTCAACGAGATTCATGTCCTAAAACACAGTCGTGAGCATGTCCCTCTGCTCATGTCCCTCTGCCTCAATTATTTCACCGCTTTTAGGATCAAGCAGAAGGTAACAAGCGCTACAAGTCTGTCTCTGTGCTGACTCATGCTACTTCCCTCCCCTGGGGACTCTTGTTTCAGTCTTACTGACTCTGAATGTAAGGCACTATACCCTTCCCCTATTCTGCCCCCCGCCCCACCTGGACCCCACTCTCACCCTCACCGTCTTATGGTGTGAACACTCAACTCAGTTGTTAGCTACTTTGGAGACCTTTTTAGGCTCCAGATCCCCTTTGAGACTCAACTCAGTTTCTCCTGGAAACTTTCTTGACTCCAGACTTCCCATCCCACCTCAGCACCAGAACTGGCTAGATGTCGTCTTCTCTATTTCTAAAAGATCTCATGCGTCCATATTTCTTCGATGGTGTTATGTGGAAATCAGTGCTTTTCTTGTCTACCCACTGCTCTCCCCTGGCGAGCTGAAATAGTTCTCACCCTGTACTGCTTCCTTTCAAGACACCTGCTACCTGCTGCTGGCCAGTGTTTATTTGTCTGACTCCAGCTCATGAAGAGTAACTGCACAGATAGCACCTGAGTAAATTAAAGAAATCACAGGAATCAAAGAACTAAAGAGGTTCTCTGGCTTACAAATTGTTTTGATGACAAAAGTCTAGTTTAATTAGGCTATCATCATACACTGTGATCCTTTTCATTTCTTTTTTTTTTTTAAAGGTTTTATTTATTTGAGAGGGAGAGCAAGAGAGAGAGCATGGGGGAGGGGCAGAGGGAGAGGAAGAAGCGGGCTCCCCGCTGAGCAGGGGGCCCGGATGTGGGATTCCATCCCAGAACCCTGGATCATGACCTGAGCCAAAGGCAGACATTCAACCGACTGAGCCACCCAGGTGCCCCCCGTTTCCGTTTCTTATTTGAAATATTGGATTGATGTCCTTATAGAAGTGAGACCAATTTAAGGAAAAGATATTTAGGAAAAGTGTATAAGCAATATGTCTAGCTGTTTGGCATCCATGTAAGTGGTCGGAGTTGATGCATATGGAGACATGTGGCCCAGATTCCTTTTCTAGAAAGGATGTGTGCCCCAGATTCTGGGAGGGATGTCAGGTAGCCACCTTTAGTTATCAGCCACTCTGAAGACTGTTCCAGCTGCAGAGATCCATCTCACAAAGGACAGGCTCTTTCTAGGGTGGCCTACATCCAATGACTGACTGAGGAGGGCAATTCTGCCTGGACTCACGACAGCTCTGAAAGACCCTTCCTTCTCTGGAGCTCCCCGCAGGGATGCTAAAGCTGTCATCAGCCTCGCCACAGCTCACCCCCTCCCTGTGCCCAGTCCTTCTTCCTCACCCTCCTTCCACAGTGTTGATTGTTGGGGTACTCCTTAATAAACACCTTACACACTAAACTCTCTCTCAGAGACTGCTTCCTGGAGAACCAAACCTGCAACAGTTTCTTCACCTAAAGTGGAAATTGATTTGCCATCAATAACAAAACCAAATATGTTTGTACCACTCCACGTATATACTCCAGCCAGCCATCCATCCAGCCATCCAGCCAGCTATCCATCCATCTATCCATCCATGCTGTTTTTATTCATTTCAGATTGTGACCAGAAAATAGTCATCATGTGTGCTGGGTTCTCTTTTAATAAGACCCCTCTGTTTTGATTGACAGTATCTTCCGATTCTCCTGCAGAATAGAAGCATTCTGTCATTGATAGGAGCAAGGAAAAGATAGTTTGGAAGTATAATTTTAAGATTATGTGGGTGCCTGGGGGGCTCAGTCCGTTGAGTGTCTCACCTTTGCTTTTGGCTCAGGTTATGGTCTCAGGGTCATGAGAATGAGCCCCTCATTGGGCTTCATGCTCAGTGAGAAGTCTGCTTCTCTCTCTTGCTCTCTCTCTCTGCCTCTGTCCCTCCCCACTCATGCTCTCTCTCTAAAATAAATAAATAAGTTAAAAAAAAAAACAAAAAGATTTCCGCTTATCACCTAAAAAAGTCTGTGTTTATTTGCTGGTTGGATGGTTGGTGGGTTTGCACTCATTAGGCATCCTACGTTCGGCCAGTGCCCGGTCCTGAAATTCTGTCTTTCATATGGGGCTATGCATATTCATAAGCTCACTGATATATGTCAAACAGAACTAAAGTGAGTAAGAATTCAGTGCTAATATTGGAATCAGAGCTCAAGAACTCCCAAAAGGCTCAATTCAGAAATACAAGAAAGCATGGCAACTATAAACCAGAACACACATATTTGGGTGCCCAACCACATACACACGCGGCATGCACCAGATAGAGGGCTCCTAGCAGGTGAGGCCTAATGCATAAGGTCCCTAAGCTGAATACCAGCCAACAGAGTAGTTCAGTTGACATAAAAATAATGTGGCTTTGGAATAAATCAGAGACAAGAGCAACTAACTCTTCCACCATTGTTTTCTAAACAAAGTATTTTGGACTGTCAGATTGTGAGAACCACAGAGCCCAAAATATGACAACATAAGTAGATAGGTAAGAAAGTAACTTTTCCCCCCTAAAATTGTTAAAATTATCAATTAAGCCCATGGGAAGAAATATAATTAAAAAACTCCTTCGGGCATAATGTAGAATTACAATGAAGAGAAGCAGGATCCGTTGTCCCCATCACCTCGAAGTTACAAACGGCACATAAAGAAGAGGAAAGACAAACTGCCTGAAATTTGGGGAGGTAAAACACTAACACTAACTCTGAGAAGGCTGACAGCATCTCCTTCAAAGGCACTTCCAAGAGGAATGGGTCACCTCTGCTCTTGTTGACCAATGGCTGCGGCAGGCTGTGGTGGAAGGATCTGGGTGGTTTCCGGGAGAGATTCTAGTCCCTAGCCATGGGAGATGTTTTTTCATAGAAGGTGTTTCATGGCCATAGCCATAGCAGGCTGAAATAAATAGTTTCAAACTTTAACATTTAAAAATGACAGACAGCTTGAGAGTTTGTGAGAATTTCTGTATTTAACAATCGGAGTCACCTCAGACTGAGGAGGAAGCCAGGTTACTTTTTGCCCCCCATTGAGGGCAGTAATGTGTTTTCACAAAACACATGGTAATAAAGCCGAGTAGTTTTCTGATGAACCCAAACTAACTTGCATCTCTAATATTTAAAGAAAAGCTATTTGAATCATCGTGACATCAAGAAAATGAAACCTACGAAGTCAGAGAGGGAGACAAACCATAAGAGACTCTTAATCATAGGAAAGACACTGAGGGTTACTGGAGGGGAGAGGGGTGGGGGGATGGCGTAACTGGGGGATGGGCATTAAGGAGGGCACGTGATGTAATGAGCGCTGGGTGTTATATACAACTGATGAATCACTAAATTCTACCCCTGAAACTAATAATACACTATATGTTAACTAATTGAATTTAAATAAGATAAGTTTAAAAAAAGAAAATGAAGCCTAGCTTGTGTTTTACTAATCCAGGCGGAGAAAAGACTCATCCAGAGGGGTTGCAATCACTTTCCTTGTGTTTATATCAGTGGAAGCAAAGCCAGGTGACTCTAACCAGAGGGGATGATGGTGAGGCTACGTGGCAGGGATAGGCAAGATTCATAAAAACACTGGCACTCATTTTAAAGCTTAGTTCCTTTTCCCAAGCAGCTTTTTTACAAGGATTGTCAGTAGTAGCAGGTTATTTACTTGAGAAGTATTTTCCATGACACTGACTTAGAAAAGGTCACCCTTCCTTAGAAATTTGGTTATTAATTATAACTGACTTCAAGTTGCTGCATTTCTTGAGCAAAATGCTGAAATATGGGGCGCCTGAATGTTTCAGTCAGTTAAGCATCTGAATCTTGATTTTGGCTCAGGTCGTGATCTCAGGGTCATGAGATGGAGCCCCGCCTGCATCAGGCTCCACACTGGGCTTGGAGCCTGCTTGGGATTCTCTCTCCCTCCCTCTAAACAAAATGCTGAAATACGTCATAGTGAAACAAGGGGATAAAAAGGTAGCTACACTGGGGCGCCTGGGTGGCTCAGTCGTTAAGCCTCTGCCTTCGGCTCAGGTCATGGTCCCCGGGTCCTGGGATCGAGCCCCGTATCGGGCTCCCTGCTTGGCGGAAGCCTGCTTCTCCCTCTCCCACTCCCCCTGCTTGTGTTCCCTCTCTCGCTGTCTCTCTCTGTCAAATAAATAAAAAAATAAAAAAAGGTAGTTACACTATTTCAATGAAGCTCTAAGTCAATTCAATTACTCTGATAAATTTCAGGGCACTGAATTAGTGATATAATGAAGGAGCAGTATTGTTGAATGTCTGAAAACAGACAAACAGCATTCTTGTCCCTCTGTGTTCCATCCACACAATATTCACATCAGCATAAATTTGCAGAACTTACGATGCAGACTGCTCTCCAGGCAGTCAGGCCAGCTGTGTGTCCGTGCACCACTCTCATTGTCTTCATGGTGAGGACTCAGACTATGTGTGTTTCAGCAGTAACAGGTTCTGAGTCTTTGAGTGAATGATACGGAGTGAAATCCGCCAGGTATTGTCATTACTCCTAGACAGCGTGAACAACTCAGATCTGCAGAACCAAGGTATATTGTCCCCATGCCTAATACATGTTAATACACATAACAAGCAACTAATTCTTTTTTTTTTTTAAGATTTTTATTTATTTATTTGACAGAGAGAGAGACAGCCAGCGAGAGAGAGAACACAGCAGGGGGAGTGGAAGAGGAAGAAGCAGGCTCCCAGTGGAGGGGCCTGATGCGGGCTCCATCCCGGAACGCCGGGATCACACCCTGAGCTGAAGGCAGATGCTTAATGACTGAGCCACCCAGGCGCCCCGACTAATTCTTGAATAAATTAACAAATTCTGTGACTGAATTGAATAATTAGGACAAGTAACTGCATGTGTCAAAATTCTCACACACACACACATACACACACACACACAATTAAAAATTGGATCCATGCAACATCGTAAAACAAAAGGCTACAGAAAAGCAGGAGTCCAAGAAATGGGAAAAAAAAATCTACCAGGAAATTGTGGAACAAAGAAGGCAAGAAGAGTAACTTTTCAATCATAAAATTCAAGACAAAACCTCAGAGATTATGGCAGAAAATAGGTAAACCAACAAATATATTTAGTAATATTAACACCTGTTTGATAATTGATCAATGATGGGAATAAAAAAAACCTGGAGATGAGACATAATTATTAAATTTAATTGAACACATATAGACAGATTTATGTGCAACAAATATAAGAAAATAACACATTTTTTAAAAAATAGATGAAAAATCCATAGAGAAAGCTTCAGCACATTTCACAGAACTAGAATCATCTCTGAAGACACCACCATAGTATCTTGGTGGATGGAGAAGAGTGGGAAGTAGGGGCCATTTAATAAATGGTATTGGGAAGACTGGCTCACTGTATAGAGAAAGAAGAAATTGACAGCCACTTCTACTGTATCTACAACCCTCAACGTGGATGGAAGACCTAAGTGTGGACAGTGGGAATAGAAACACCGAGTGAATACAGAATATAAGGCGGAATAGTTTCCAGGAGCTCAGAGACTTGTTAATCAAGGTCCCGTGGAAGACAATCAAAGGCGAAGTGAAGAGACAAGAGACAGTCTTGACAAAGATATTCACAACCATTTCCGTGTAATAAGAGATTCAGTTTACATGAAGGGACCAAAGCAAAGCAGGAAGAATGATGGCGAAGTGGGCAAAGCAAATTCATAGATGGGATACCCAAATATCTAGTAATAATATGAAGAGGGTCATGCTCAACCTCAGTAGTAATGAAAGAAGCAAATTAAAGTAAAACCTATACTCATTAGGGGCGCCTGGGTGGCTCAGTCGTTAAGCGTCTGCCTTCGGCTCAGGGCGTGATCCCGGCGTTATGGGATCGAGCCCCACATCAGGCTCCTCCGCTGGGAGCCTGCTTCTTCCTCTCCCACTCCCCCTGCTTGTGTTCCCTCTCTCACTGGCTGTCTCTATCTCTGTCAAATAAATAAATAAAATCTTTAAAACAAAACAAAACAAAACAAAAACCTATACTCATTAGATTTGCAGTACTTAGAAAGGCAGATAATATCAAGTGCTGGCAGAGATACAGGGAAATGTGACCTCTCCTGGGGGGCTGGTGGCAGCAAAAACTGGTATTTTGGAGAGCACTCTGCAGTCACTGGGGACACTAAGTTAATATTACGCACAGGCCCACCGACAGGGATCTTCATCGTCCACTATGCACAGAGTCAAAGGGCTGGAGGAAAGCCTAAAGGTTTACTTTTCATGCTTTAACATACATTTCTATGTCTATCTCCATAAGCACATAAAAAGTAGATTTAAAATAAGCCTATTAAGTACACACATGAGTAAGTGCCGACAAGAAGGAACGACAGCAGAAACAGTGGATGGTTAAAAAAAAAAGAGAAATGCAAATAAAACAAAATATGGAACATGTATGGACTGATGATACTGATGGGGCACAAAGGCAATACCAACAACACCAAAGCTCTCCATGGACCCGTCAGCAGCACCTCTAGGGGATTTTATTCATGAGCCCAACGGAGTGACTTCAGAGTAGGCCATGGGTTCCACGCAAGAAGTCTTCTCTTCAGGGTGATGGTGCCATTCTCATTCCCCTCTTTGGGGCATTAGAAAATGCCTGGAGGGCTGGGTTTCTCTGAGAGGAGGCGGCACATGCAGCTGCCCTTACAGGGATGTCAGAGACGGGTAGCTAGAAAGCAATGGCTCGCTGTTGTACTCCTTTACCTTGAGGGGAGAAGGGGGCAGTTGTTCAGTGCTGCTCCGAGGGGAAAATGGGACCAGAGAGAAAGGGAATGGCTGGAGAAGGCAGATTTGTATCCAGCAGGAGGAGGAACTGTGTGATGCTCACAGCTGTACAGAATCGGGACGGGCTCAGTGCCTAGAGTGGCGCACTGAGCAGAACAGGTGCAGACGGAGTCTGGAAAAACACAGGTACAGTTCAGGGCAAGGTGAGTATCACATGGGGGTCTCATCCGGGTGAACTCCACGTTCGTTGCTATCCCTATGGCTCCGTCTATTTATGCTACATAAACGTCTCTTCTATATACTTACTTATGTCTAACTGTATATGAATGTAATACACATAGGTAATTATGCAGGACTTTAACCCATGCGTATGTGTTACAGTTATACATAAATAAAAGACACAAATGTTATTTATGTCACGTATCACGTGTGCACAAACTTATATAGCTGTGTTACGTACCAATTTCCGTAAAAGTTCCTACTGTATGATTCTGCATAATTGTGGAAAGCTTTTTGCTGACTTTAAATCTCATCAGAACATTATTGCTTAAGCTCTGCCTCGGGGTCTTGTCCCGTGTGTGTGTGTGTGTGTGTGTGTGTGTGTGTGTGTGTGTGTAGGTGCTCGTACAGGTATGCATATTTGCAAAGAGACTATGGGTTAGGCAGGGCAAGTGCAATGATTTTCCTGTCATTCTTTCTTTCTGTCTCATCTCTACGTAATTCTCTCCTTCTCCAAGTTCCCGTGTTTAACAAGCACAAGTATTGCCAAACGTGATTTCTCCTGCAACCCTAATTTTCACTGAGTAAAAACTGCAATCTTTGACTTCAAAACAAATCCAATACACCATCTTTTTCTTTTTCTCTACTTAGAGACAAACAATTTGAGATATTATCTCTAAAAAAAAATTAATGAAAGATTTCCTTGAAGAAAGGTACCAGCTTCATTCTTCTAGGATGAAAGGGGAATTATAAGAGCTTCTACCCAGGACAAACTCATCTGGAGAAGACACTCAAGCAGACCTCAGAGCTCAAGTCTGACCTCCGAAGCTAAGGACAGTAGTTCTCTCCCGCAGGAGCTTGAGAGGCTGAATCTTCAGCCAGGGGAGTAAATGCAGCCACTGGGCCCATCTAACAGGGGTGCCCCTTGGTAGTTCAGCGAGGAGGGGTGGGGCAAGTCCCCCACCTCATTAGCCTTCTTCTGTCACACTGGAATATTAAATTAACCAAGAGGGGCGCCTGGGTGACTCAGTTGGTGAAGCGTCTGCCTTCGGCTCAGGTCATGATCCCAGGGTGCATCGGGTTCCCGGCTCGGTGGGGAGTCTGGTTCTCCCTCTGCCCCTCAACCCACTCATGCGCGTGCTCTCTCTCTTTCTCTCTCTTTCGCAAAAATAAATAAATAAAATATTTTTAGGGGGTGGGGGAATGGGATAGGCTGGTGATGGGTAGTAAGGAGGGCACGTGTTGCATGGTGCACTGGGTGTTATACGCAACTAATGAATCATCGAACTTTGCATCAGAAAGCAGGGATGTACGGTATGGTGACTAACATAATAAAAAAAAACATTAAAAAATTAACCGGGTGACTACGAATTCCCATTTGCAACCATAAAGTCCCACAAAAGGATCGCACATTTAATGTCTCCCTACATCCCTCCACTAGATCTATTTTTCTCCCCTGTTATTCATAATAGAAACTACACCTTCCCTAAGTAGCTGGTGAAAATTCATAAAAACATTTTGTGAATGACTACAATTTACGGCCACACAAGACCCAACAAACGGGACCCGAAATGAAGCACTGCTCAACTTTAATGAGGCACCTGAAAGCGAAAACTAGCTTGAAACGCCACGTGTTCTACCAACAGGAGTATAAATGACTCCAGTAGTTGGTGGAGGTGACAAAGGGAGAAGAACTTCATCCCCGATGGAGGGGGGTTCTGAGCCTGGCTGGAACAGCAGGGAGGTTGGCGGTGCTCTGGTTGGAACAGCGAAGGGGCAAGAGTGGGAAACGCGAAGTGGGAGTGGGGGGCCCTGACAATGCTGTTTCTGTGCACAGAGCTGTGCCTCTGTCCAGGCCGAGCGACACCAGCTGTCAGGAGCCCCTGAAGACCGGTGTCGTTAGCAGGCAGCACTCCTGGCCGCTCACTCAGAATGGGAGCTGAGCCCCATTTTTAATCCGGCGTTCACGTCCCCCGCTGCAGCCAGAGCCAGGCTGCCAGACTGCCAGGGTCACAGAGCAGGTGCAGCGTACGATAAAGAGCCGCACCGGAGGTAGAATCTGTAGGTCAGATTGTGCAGATCCTTCTCATCCCTGCCAGGCAGCTGAACACAGAGGGTCACTACTGTTTAGTCGGAAATACTGCCAATGACACCTAATTCTTCCCTTGCTTTGGAGCAAGACACGAGAAAGACGTGTGTTCAATCAGGAAGGGAAAATGCTACAAAGACCGCGGTGAAATGAGATACGAAGGAGCTAGTAATGTCCGTGACCGCCCTTGCGGTGTTTCGAGCGTCATCATCTCACCTCACTGGCAAACATTTATTTTAAAAACTCATGAAAAATAATTCTGGAAGCTTGATGCTTCTCAGACATTCTTGACCACCCACAGTGTCGGCGATCTCTCTCTACTAATTGTAGCCCCTCCAAATCTGTATTTCAGATTCCCATGGTCTGAATCCAGGATGCTGGTCCAGATGCACTCAACAAACCCCACTGTCCATAAGCCTTGCCCAAGCCACTAACACTGTAGGTTCCCTGTCTCAGGCTCTCCATCACCCAGAGCAGAACTTCTGGAGTGGCGCTGGGTCCTCCCCCCACTCCCACGTTTCAAATCCATCCCCCCTTTTACTTCTCATCAATGTAACTAGTTCTCCTTCCCTCTCTTTAATTAAGCCCTTGATAACCTCGTGCCCTTCCTTTTTGAATCATCTTCTTTCTTAACTTTTTAATAGCTTCTTTCCTGGGTTCTTTGCCTTTATTTCTCCTCACTTTCACCCTGGCTTTCCCCTGCAATGTGGATTGCTTTTCTTTTTTTTTTTTTTTAAAGATTTTATTTATTTATTTGACAGAGATAGAGACAGCCAGCGAGAGAGGGAACACAAGCAGGGGGAGAGGGAGAGGAAGAAGCAGGCTCCCAGCGGAGGAGCCTGATGTGGGGCTCGATCCCACAACGCCAGGATCACGCCCTGAGCCGAAGGCAGACGCTTAACCGCTGTGCCACCCAGGCGCCCCGCGGATTGCTTTTCTAAAACACACTACAGGGGGTACTGGAATCCAAAGACGTGTATTTGAATCCTGGATACATTCCTGGACTGCTTTGAGCAAGTCTCCTGCTCGCTCTCAGTTCTGTTTCTCTGCTTCTGCTGTATCTACATTACAGAGTCACTGTGAGCATTAAGGTTACACATATGAAAGTGTTTGTAAACTATAAAGTTTTATATAAATATAAATAGAAGGTGACATTTCTATGTAGCAGCCAATTAACTTTCCTGGCAGTGCTGGTCCCTAGCAATTAAAACACTCAATTAGGCACCGTTCAAGTTCAATGTGGCACCTAAAATGAGAAAGAAAACGCTTTGAAATGTGTTAAATATAACCCTGCTTGTTAAACTGAAATGAAGTGAAAAAAGGGATTTTGACTTTCATTTCCCCCGACCTGTTCGAAAGCAGCACGACTGTGCTTCTGGTTCGTTAATATAACTCAGAACTGCCTAAGTTTTAGGGGTTACCAATAATTAACATGGTGTTTAAATTGCTCTTTGAAGGTTTTTGTTTTTTTTTTTTCAAATTTCCTAAGCCAATGCTACAAAATAAGCAAAAGGCCAAGACTATTGGCAAAAAAGACATGACTGAAAAATGGTATTGTTTAGGGGCTCCTGGGGGGCAAGCGTCGGCCTTCAGCTCAGGTCATGATCCTGGGGTCCTGGGATCGAGCCCCATGTCAGGCTCCCTGCTCAGCGGGGGTCAGCTTCTCCCTCCCCCATTGCCTGCTCGTGCTTATGAGCTCTCTCTCTCTCTGAAATAACTAAATAAAATCTTTAAAAAAAGAGAGAGAGAGAAAATAGTATTGTTTCCAAATGTCATCTAATACACACACTCGCACACTCACACACACACTCGCACACACTCAGACACACACTCACACTCAGACACACACTCACACACACACTCACTCACACACACACTCAGACACACACTCACACACACACTCACACTCGCACTCACACTCAGACACACAGCACTGTGTTCTGTGTTAACAGAGAGAACCTCCGGGAAACAAGGTGGAAGGGTGTGCTCCCCCCATTTGTGGCATTACTGCCGGAAACAAGGGGACCCACCTTCCAAGGAAGCCAACTCGTGAGCCAATGTATTTGCTCTTCTGAAATTACCTGAGTAAAATATTCACTGTGCGGTCTAACAAGAAAGGTAATCAGGCTGTATTTATATAAATAAAATAAGAACAGACTGCCTTCCCATCCCGATTCACAAAGTCAAACATCTGTCTTTGCTTCTAATTCAGTTGATTCCTTATTTCTTCCCTTATCATAATCTTTATCATAATTGAAATAAGTAAAGGTTACTGATCTTTTAAAAGCATTGATAGACTACGATCCCAACGACTGGAGTGTGGCTTAATTTACTTATTTTATTTCCAAACATTTTAAAATTCAAATGTAAATGTTCGGAAGTCAATTTGGTTGCAACCTTTCTAATGACATTTGAGTAAAGCTAAAATTGTTCCTGGTGTATAATTACTACTATATATTTAAAGTCAGAAGTCATCTTAAGCAAGAAATGCAAGTGGTATCTTAAACTGAATTACTCAAATATCTTTGCTACGGTGCAGAGCCAGTAACTATGACCAGTGAGTCAATACATAAAAGGGGATGTCAGGCTGTGATCTTTTTCACCTGGAAAGTCCCACACAGGCTTACGCAGGATTAACCCTGTCCACCCAGCCTGCAATTTCCTCTTTTGGTAACTACAGTTTCATCTGTCAACACAGAAAAGATGAAATTAAATAAATGTAAGCTTGGTTAGCCAACAACCGTATTTAGTTTAGAAAATGCTCCTTTAAAACACGTTTTGTTTGAAGCAATGATTCACCAAAAGGATATGCTCTCCCCTCTGCCCAGACATCTGCACAAAATTTATAGATATCTCATCAACACCAATGAACACAGTTTTTAGCAAGTTCAGTATTCCAGGCTTCTTGGCAAACCCACTGCTAAAGTCTCCCCGATGAAATTTGTGTTAGTGTGCAATATTCTCATAGGGTGGGCTCCACGGAGAGAGGCAACCTGTCATCTAGAAGGCTACGTTAGAGACTGCCAGGGTGGTCTCAAGCTTTGCTCACTTGGCTGTTGTAGGTTTCCTAGGGATCTGCTTGGTTTCAATGTCACCTTGTATCTAGAGGGCTTTCTGCTTTCTTCGTCCCCTTGTCTGTCTGATGTGGTTCCCGCACCTGACATCGTCCTTCCATCTGGCTCCTTCCCTCACACTGCCTTTTTTTTTTTTCTTTAAAGATTTTATTTATTTACTTGAGATAGAGAGAGCACAAGCAGTGGGGAGGGGCATAAGGAGAGGGAGAAGGAGGCTCCCGCTGAGTGTGGAGCCTGACGTGGGGCTCAGTCCCAGGACCCCGGGATCATGACCTGAGCTGAAGGCAGATGCTTAACCGACTGAGCCACCCAGGTGTCCCTCCCTCACACTTTCTATCAATGGTTTTTGCTTGGCTTCCATGCCTAACATGACTCTTCTTATCCCTGGGGTTGTTTTCTTTTGGGGAGAATTCTTAGCCATTGGATAGAATTTATTTTCTGAGGTATGAACCTGCATGGGGGCCTTTCCTTATTGAGCACATGTTACTAAGTAAAGTGAATACACATTCAGAAGTCAGTCTCAGTCCAATTCATATTTTAATTCACTATCCTAAGACAGCTTGCAAAGACTGTTGTTTTCATTTTCCTCTTTCTTTTGATAGTTCGACCTTTTCCCTAGCAGGGGGGTGTGGGTGGAAACAGGCCGCCTAGCCAGGCACCCCATACATAGCTCTGGCCGCAGTGACTGGCCCAGGAACGGTCGGTGGTCTGTACAGAGCCAGCCAGAGTCCCCCCCTCTGATTTTTCTATGTGGAATTGTTGGGGGAAGAGCACGTGAGTCCAGAGATAATGAGGGTCAGTTTTCTTGCCATATGGAGAGGCTGCTCTGAGGGAATGGAGCCGGTGTGTAGAGGGAAACACCAAAGGAACAGAGAGAAATTTCAGATGGTAATTAAATGGCCAACAGACACATGAAAAACTGCTCCACATCAGTCGACATCAGGGAAATACAAATCAAAACCACAATGAGATACCACCTCACACCAGTCAGAATGGCTCAAATTAACAAGTCAGGAAACAACAAATGTTGGTGAGGATGTGGAGAAAGGGGAACCCTCTTACACTGTTGGTGGAATGCAAGCTGGTGCAGCCACTCTGGAAAACAGTACAGAGGTTCCTCAAAAAGTTGACAATAGAGCTACCCTACGACCCAGCAATTGCACTACTGCGTATTTACCCCAAAGATACATATGTAGTGACCCGAAGGGGCACCTGCACCCCAATGTTTATAACAGCATTATCAACAATAGCCAAACTATGGAAAGAGCCCAGATGTCTATCCACAGATGAATGAATAAAGAAGATGTGGTGTATATACATTGGAATAGTACTCAGCCATCTTCATGGACATGGGTGGAACTAGAGGGTATTATGCTAATGATCTCACTCATATGCGGAATTTAAGAAACAAAACAGATGAACATAGGGAAGGAAGGAAAAATAAAATAAGATGAAAACAGAGGGAGGCATCCATAAGACATGCTGAACTCTAGGAAACAAACTGAGGGCTGCTGGAGGGGAGGTGGGTGGGGGGATGGGGTAACTGGGGGACGGGCATTAAGGAGGCCCTGATGTAATGAGTCCTGGGTGTTATATGCAACTGATGAATCACTGGATGCTACCCCTGAAACTAATAAAAAAATAATTAAAAAATAATTTAAAAAAATGTCTAGCCTAGGCCTCCCCTGAGGCCTATGCTATCTCTGCCCCTCCCAAAGGTTAGTTTAATACAACCTTGACCTCCATCCTGACCTCCCCTCCCCCCACACACTGTTGTAGTTGCTGTTGAACCAGCCTGATTGGAGTTCTACTCTTTTCAATCAATGGGATCATGGTTGATACATTGATCCATCCTCATCTAGGAAATTTAGAGACAGATTTACATTTAAACAGGTCTTGTATGAATTTCTGTCCAACTTTATCTTCAGACATTTGGTGAATAGGTTCTACTGTGAGTCTGACTGAGGGACTGATGGACCGGCCTCTCTGAATGAGAATCTGCAGTGAGACGCACAGTCTCCTGATGGTTACATGAAGGCCTGTGCCTTACACATTATTTACTCACTGATGTCTCCAAACCTACCGCTTGGGTTCCACCATCCTAAATTCCACTCCTGTCTATCCCACTGCATACTTACCGGATCCACTTAATATTTCAACCTCAATACATCAAGAAGTAGACTCCTGATTTCTTGCCTTCAATTGCTTCCCTGCATCTTCTGCTTACTCAACTGATGGCCGTGTTCTCCTTTCCATTGCTCAGGCTGAAATTCTATCCTCTTACACCCACATCTAATCCATCAGGAAATCCCACTGAGTAGACCTTAAAAATATATCTAGAACCTGTCTTCTCTCACCCCCCGCCCCCGCTCTCTCCCTGACCCAAGCCCCCTGACCTCTCCCCTGGATGAGCTTTCTAGCAGGCGACCTGCTTGTCCCTTCTTGACTTTAGCCTGTTCTCGGCACAGGAGTTGTTATCCTTTTGCAACCTAGTCACAACCCTGTGACATCTCTGTTTAAAATCATCTGATCAACCCCTCCATCTCACTCAGGAAAAACTAACTCAAGGCCTTAGAGCCCAGCCCGGCTATACCGGGTCTTACGTGAAAGGGCCCTGCTGATTTTGACCTCACGCCTTATTACTTTACCCTGTGTTCACTCTCTTCCAACCACACAGCCTCTCTGCTGGCCCTCCAAGTGGCCAGGCCCACTCCTGACTCTTTTTGTTCCCTTTATCTAGAATGTTCTCTCCCCTAGATATGTGCTTGCTCGCTTGCCCTCCTCTACGTCCTTGATCAAATGTCAGCTTCTCAAAGGAGCCTTCCTTGACTGCGCTGTTAAGCACTGGAAATCCCAAATCCCTACAACCGCCCTGCCCGCTGGCAGCCACTTCTGGCCAGGCAAGTGTCATAAAACACCTTGCAAAATAGTATTTTCCTTCTTTTGTCTGACGATCCTTGCCAAGGACCTGAAAATGATTATTCTACATAAGACGCACTTAGACGAAAAGAAATTCCTGAAAACAAAACCATTTGATTCAATTGTTTCCTAAAATGATAGATACTTTGGTGATAAGAGCCAATAAATTCTCCTTTAGGGTGTAAGCTCGTTGCAGTTGCTTTCTGTCACTTAAAATTAAAAAGATCAAGGTTAATACACTGATTTATGCCGGTCTAGAAAATTTTGAGAAGAAAGGTGAATAATTCACATGGTCTTTGCTTGAATTTACATATCCTAAAAATTGATATTAAAATATCTCTATCCATTTATCCAATGGTCACACTTCTGGCAACTTTTCCTGAAAGAAACCATCTTACAAGGAGATAAAGGCCAATGCATGGAGAAGCTCATTTGACACATCACCCAGAATGGTTCATAATTAGACATAAATGAAATAGCACTGGAGTAGACATTTTCTAAATGTAGTCTGAAGATCCCTAAGAACCCTTGAGAATATTTTCAGGGGGTTGCAAGAAAATGACCATTTTTACTGTAACACTAAGATATTATGTACTTTTCTCATTGGTTTGACATCTGCATAGACACACAGAAGTCACTTTGGGTAAGACCGCTGGGGCCTTAGCACCAATCATGGCAGTGACACCAAAATGTACCAGTCATCGCCATGTTGTTTACCACCACACAGTTCTAATTGTTTTTTAAACCAGCTTCATTTAAGGACACTTGGTGAAGCCATAAAAATAATAATTTTAAATAAAACTTAAACCTTGACTTCATGTCCTTTTCAGGGTTCTCTGCGCTGTGTAACAAAATGGGAAGAAGGCACAAAGCATTTCTGCCCTGCTGTGCAGGCCTTTGTCTTGAAGAAAAGTACTTGTGCCTTCGTTTGAATTACAAGCTCCACTAGTCTCTCTTTTCAAGGAATTCTATTGTTTCCTCAAAGAATACCTACCTAAAAGCTATAGTTATTCGGCCTTGTGCAACTGGCAGACACTGTCCTAGGGAGGGGAAAAAAGATATACCCTGCCTCTCCTGTGATCACAACTGACTGTGTTTGTTGCAAATAATGAAATTCAAACTTTCAAGCAAAAAAGTAGAATTTTGTAAAACTTGTATCTGTCGCTATGAGCCTCTCAGCTTCCCAATACTTAAAGACTTTTCTGATGAGACTTTGATTTTATTCAATAAACCCTGTAGATGTTTCAAAGATCCATATAGCTCAGGAAACCAATAATTTCCAAGGGATCAACTTCTGTTACAGAACAAGGTGTGGGTGAGACATTCATTCAAAGGGCACGATAGACGGATGGATTTTAAGATAACAGAGTACCAAACATTTATTGATACAGCTTCTAATTCTCCAGGGCAGCTCACTTTAAGATACCACCATGTTGTAATCCTCTGCATTGTACTGAATATTATAAAGTGTTTTCTGGTTTATTCACTTGTTTTGTTGTTTACTCTTTGTCTCTCTTTACTGAACGGAGAACCCCACAGGGAAAGAAGCTTGTCTACATTCTTCATCACTATTTTCCTCAATGCCTAGAGTAAAACCTAGCATCGAGCAGAGGTTTCATAAATGGTAAAGTAATAAATACAACCACAAAACGAACTTTAATGTAGCTATCATAGTCTGATTTACCAAGAAATTCTCACGATCTGAGAAAATTCAGAAGAGATGTGATTCTTTTTAAAAGATTCAGAATTATTTATGTGCAAGTGTATCTAATGTATTATACATATTATATAACATATAATACATAATATATTACATAGATTGTATGTATGCATGTGTGCATTTATAGGTGTCCTGAAAAGGTAAACCAATGAGGTTTGTGGGGAGAAAAAGGTTGGGAAAGACCATGGAAAACCTAGGTAATTTTGTACCCATGACATTAAAAGACAATTATTGGTATGTAGGGACAGCTCAGACAGATGCTTAGCAGGCAGAAGGCTATTGCTATGAAGTTCTGAAATTGTTTCATAACATATTAGAGTTATTTTCATGACCTGCTTTATGTAGATTATTTACAGAATTGAAAAATTTCATTTTAAGTGCAGCTGAAGAAACCGACTTGGGGGATAGAAGAAACAGCTTCCTCTAAGGGTCTGCCACGACAGAGCTGTGTCCCGAGGTGGGCCTTGTAGTTTCACTGCTCTTTATTGATAAGGAGATTGAGGTTGAGTTGCACGACCCCCAAACTTCATCCTGATGGTTAGATTCCATGATGTAAAGAATCATTTAAAAGTCAAGAAATTTTTCAGTGGGTCCTTTAATCATATGATTCCTATATTGTTGTTTTGACCTACTCAACTTCTCAAGATGAAAAGTTTGAAAACCTCTCTGGTTGATTCTAAAAGAACTTATTTTAGGAGTTTTTAGGAAAAGAAAGATTCAGATGGTTCCCAACTTAGGATGGTTCATCTTCCAATTTTTCCACTTCATGATAGAGTAGAAGACATGTGCGTTCAGTAGAAACTGTATTTTGAATTCTGAATCTTGCTCTCCCCCAGAGCTGGCGATATGCCATAGATACTCTCTCGGGATGCTTGGCCGTGTCAGGTACCCACAGCTCCCAGTCAGCCAGTGGTCAGGAGGGGAAACAACCAAAACTGACCACCATTCTTCACCCATACAACCTTTCTGTTCTTCACTTTCAGTACAGTATTCAATAAATTATGACATGATATATTCAACACTTTATTATAAAGTTGGATTTGCATTGGATGGTTTTGCCCAATCTGAGACTAATGTAAGCATTCGGAGCATGTTTCAGGTAGGCCAGGCTAAGCTATGATGTTTGGTAGGTGAGATGTATTATACATATTTTCAACTTACTACATTTTCAACCTCCAATGACTTTATTGGGACATAACCCCATCGTAAGAGGAGGAACATCTGTATGTGTTTTAAAATGATCTGTCAGACAACTAGGTAACGACACCAATGATGTCTATTTTTTCGACGGTAATACTGACAACACATGCCCCTGAAAAACCAACCCAAAAATCCATATGAAAAAAAATTACATCAACCATAGGTCTTGTGCAGATGCAGGAGTAAAGAGATCAGAACATCTGATGTACTCTATCATTCTGGCCTTTGTAACTGTCTTACTGAAAATATGCAGCCTCTGAGATCCCCTCACTCCTAATCGTGATTCTGGTGAAAGAGTGGAGTCATGGCAAGCTGTGTGGGGACAGGGAGGGCAGCCTTACCTTTGACGGTCACGTGGACACTCTGGCTGGTGGAGAGCTGCGGTTGAACCAGCACATTGCACGTGTACTCTCCCTCATCCACTTCCTTTTGCACATCCGAGAGTTTTAGAGTGCCATTGTTCTCAAATGCCACTTGGCGATGGTTGAAAGGAAGCAGATTAGAGTTCTTGTACCATTTGATGGAGTAATATGGATAGCCAATCACACGGCAATGGATGTACGTGTCCCGCCCTGCTATTGCTGTGATATTTTTCATTGGTCGAATGCTTGCAGGCCCTAGAGAGACACAAAGAAACTCTTGAAAATAATTTAAGGGTACATCTCATGTGTGGAAATTGGTACACTTTTCCTTGAGTAAAAAAAAAAAAAAAAGTGTAGATTATTGTCATATAAAAACATCTTTTTCGATTAAACAATTTTTTCTGCATTTGGATTTTTCTACTAAGAAGTTCTTTGTTTCCTTTCAGTTTCATTACTTTCAAATGAATTGAATGAAGGGCTAAAAACTTCCATTATCAATTACTTCTATCAAAACATTTTGAAGCACAAGATAAGAGGCAATTTAATCAACAAAAAGTAACTGGTCTGCACTGAACCATCATGCTGTTTTTGTGAAAACACCAGTTGCAATTCAATTTTTAAACTCTCTGTCAAGTAGGTTATGAAGATGGAGGTTATGCCATGTTGCACTATGAATGCAAGTTCAAATACCATGTACATGAAGGTTTACGTGAATGTGGTAGAACAGAAGAAGAGGAGGAAGGAAAGAGCATGCAGAGCATAAACCGGGGAAGGAAAGATCAAGTGGACAAATCTAAGAGTAACAAAGAGAACAAGCTGACTAAAGAAACCAAAATGCCATTTTTTTTTTCACATTAACCCCATCAGGGCCATTCTGGAGTCCGAAGGAAAGGGTAGGAAATGAGAAGCAACAGTTAGTCTGTTTTGGCATTCCAAGACTCAGCTCGGTGCATGCAGAAACCTTCTTCTCCACTACAATGAGTTATGTGTGTTTTTTTGAGGAGCTGATTTGACAAGCACCTCTTACGTTTATTCGAGCCTGGTACAGGACGACTCCCGCCGAGTTGTTGGCAGTGCAGCGGTAGACTCCCCCATCCCGGACCTGAGAGCTGGAGATGTTCAGGTAGCTGACCACGTTTCCCTCCGACGTGATCATCTGGCTGATGCGGTGACTCCCACCCTTGAGGATCGGGTCATCGTCCAGGGTCCACGTGATGGTGGGCAACGGGGTTCCCTTCACGTTGCACATGAGGGACACTGGTTCTGCTGGACTCACCACTTTTTCACTAAAGGCAGAAATAATTTTGGGAGTTCCATCTGCAGGAAGACAAATTATGGAAGGAAGTGGCACATACAGATAATTACACAACTTCCAAGTCCATTTATTTAACGATTGGGAGGTAGATGTAGTGGTGATTAAACACTACCAAAAAAAAAGTCTGGTTTTATGGATAAAGTTAAATTCCAAGCAGAACACAATTTCTTTTTCAAAATGGGCAAATACAGTATTAGCAAGCCTTAATTAATTACTTATGGGTTTCCTGGTTGTCATAAGAAGAACGATCATGCAACTCAGATGACCATGTTACACGT
This sequence comes from Ursus americanus, assembly GCF_024610735.1. Taxonomy (NCBI): domain Eukaryota; kingdom Metazoa; phylum Chordata; class Mammalia; order Carnivora; family Ursidae; genus Ursus; species Ursus americanus. The sequence goes on from NC_142130.1 coordinate 94,412,657, forward strand.
GTCAGTTTCCAAGAAGTCTACAATCCGGAACTGTCACGTCCCCACCAGAAGTTATAAACACAGAGGAAATTCACCCTTCCAAGTGGTCACGTTAGCTTTCCACTTCTGCGATAACTAGGGCTTGCTCACCAAGGAATAAAGGAAAGACTGAGGGATTGATTATCTCACCTTGTTCGTTCTCTCATAAGAAATCATCCTTTAATTATTGAACTCTACATCTGAAACTAATAATGTACTATATGTTGGCTAATTGAATTTAAATAAAAAAAAGAAATCATCTTTTATAGTTTTGATGAGAAGTGGTAAGTCCATATAAATGTCCATGAAAACTCTGAGAATAGGTAAAAGCCAAATAAACTTTGAGCCTTCCAGTGTGTATTAAATATCTCTGTAAGTGTCTTAAGTTGGTGGCTGTACAATTTATCATCCAACCTGGGACACTTTTGAGAATTAAACAGATACCAGGAGTAATTATGCCAGGAAGACAGACACTGCCTCAGACTGTCCCAGGCCAAGTAGGATTGAGAACTCAGGGAGTTTTCCACAGGAATTTCCAATATTTTCAACAAAGATAAAATTTTCATCCTCCATTGTTTTTCTATCACATATATGGACCATTTCCCTCACACTCTACGGTAGTAATCACATATGCATCGCTGACAAGTTGAAAAGCAAAACAAATGGAGGGAACCCACCTAAAGCTAGCTTGCAATGCCATCAGAGAAAGGTAACTGTTAGCACTTCCAAGTACTCCTGAAGACCTTCTTGTCCCCACCCCCCTGGAAACATGGAAGCCTATTCCTGTGGCCAGCGAGGTCAGCCATGTAGGGTTCTCCCGATGGGGGTGCTGTGCTGAGCCCTCTACCATCCTTCCTCTTGCAAATTCCTGAATGTCAACTCCAATCCAACTCCTGGGTGACTGGAGAAGGCCCTCAGGTATGTATTTTTCCCCTCATGCACTCGCAAGTGGTGTATTTCAGGGTGCTTGGATTGCAAGCATCTTGCGTAGTAGGAAAGATGAAAACAAGGACTTCATAATATTGAAGTAAAGAACCGGTGCCTTTGTCCTTAGAACACTGCAGCCGCTGCTTCAGCCTGCTCTGCCTTAATTTATGGAGAAGTTGGAAGTCGCTGTGATTGTTATTCTTTGTACATAATCAGCTGTTGATGCTTAGGAATGTTATCTTATTTAATCTTACAAGTCACCTTTTTTTCAGGATGTGCTGAGCTGTGAATTTCTTTGCACTGATTTTTACACTATACACTGAAAACTCGTCTTTTTTATCTATTTAGGAGAGTTTTCTTCATGATACTTTTTTTTTTGTAGGTAAAGTTTACATACAGTGAAACGTACAGATCTTAAGTATACAAACAGAATGAGTTGGTACAAACACTGTGTAACCACCCAAATGAGCACGATGTAAAGCATTTCTTCACCCCAGAACGTTCCTCAGGTTCCTTTCAATCAATCCCCTCTCACGAGACAGAGGCAGTCACTGTCCTGATTTCTTCCACCCTGACTTAGTTTGCCTGTTCTTGAGCTTCAAATCCATGTAGTCATAGAGTTGTGTGCTCTCTATACAGCAGATATTCTACCATCACCACAGCACAGTCAGCAAAATTAAGAAATGTAACTTTGGAACAGTACGATCACCTAACGCGAAGTCCATATTGAAAGTCTGCCAGCTGACTGATGGTGTCCTTCTCAGCTATTTCCCCCAGCCCAACCAGTATCACACACCCTATTTATTTGTCATGCTTCTTTAGTCTCCTTCAATCTGGATCATTCTTTCATCTCTTTTGTATTTCTTGACTTTGACATTTTTGAAGAATTATTCCACAGCCAGTTGCTCAGACTGGGTTTTTTCTATTTCTGCATAGTTAGATGCAGGTTATGCATTTTTTTTTTGGCAGGAGTAATGTTGTCTTTATGTGCTTATTGGCCATTTCTGTATCTCCTCTTGTGAAATATCTGCTCAAACTTTGGTCCACTGTCATGTTAAACTACCTTTTTATTGATTTGTAGGAGTTCTTTATGTATGCTGAAGGTAACGATTTACCAGATATCTTCTAATGGCCAAATATATTTTTCAGGTATATTAAGTACATATAATGTGTGTCAGACATATGTATAGTATGTATTATAGCTGTGCATGTTTGAATGTATAAAATGTTTTCTTCCAGTTTGTAGTTGCCTTTTATTTTCTTAATGATGTATTTGCCTTTGACTTTTAGTTCTTTATCTTAAGAAAGCTTTGCCTACCCCTCAAATGATGAAGAATTCTTCAATGCTTCCTTTTAGAGACTTATAGTTTTGGATTTTATATACCAGTCTATAATTTAGAGCAAATAAAATCTGTGTAAGGTATAAGGTGTGAGGTAGGAATTTATATTCATTTTTTGTATTATATTCATTGAGTAGTTTCAGTATTGTTTGTCAGAAAGACTTTCCTTTAGCTTTAGAATATTGTGGACTCTCTTACAAATCAATTTATCATATATGTGTGTGGGCGCATTTCTAGACCTTCTAGTATGTTCTATTGAGCTATGTATCTATTTCATTTAATGTAGCTAGTATATGAGTCCCCCAACTTTATTCTTTGTTTTTAAGATTGTTTGCACAACTCTCAGCCCTTTACTTTCCCATACATGTTTTTTAAAAACATGTATTAAGGAGGGCACGTATTTCATGGAACACTAGGTGTTATACGCAAACAACAAATCATGGAACACTACATCAACAGCTAATGATGTACTGTATAGTGACTAACATAGCATAATAAAAATAAATAAATAAATAAATAAATAAATAAATAAATAAATAAATAAATAAAAAAAATCAACTTAGACTATAGGACTTCCACTTTTCTACATAAATTTAAAAATCAATCTATAAAAGCTGTTGGGATTTTGATTGAGATTATTGTTGATCATATTACAGAGAATTGTTACCTTAAGAATATTTAGTTTTTCAGTCCTTGAATGTGGTATACTTTCCAGTTTTTTTGGTCATCACAATTTTATATTAGCAATGTATAGTTGTACAGTTTTACATGTTGAAATCTTTCACATCTGTTGTTAAATTTATATTTAAGTGTCTTTGTTTCATGCTAATGTAAATGGAATTTCAAAATATTATTTTCCAATTGTTGGTTCCTATTATATAAAAACAAAACAAATTTTGTATGTTTTTGTATCCTATAAGTTTCTAAACCCACTTATGCATCTAGGAATTATTTTATAGATTTCTTGGGATTTTCAATGTAAACAACAATGTGATTAAAGACAGCCGAGATTTTTCCTTCCTAAACTTTATGTATTTTATTTCTTATTCATGGCTGCCTATGACTTCTGGTACAGTGTTGAATAGAAGTGGTGGTTGTGAACATCCTTGCCTTGGTCCCAATGTTAAATGAAAAATATTTAGTGTTCAACCATTAAGAATGATTTTCACTTTAGATATTATTCATAAATGTCATATACCGAGTCAAGGAAGTTCTTTATATTCCTAGTTTGCTGAGAATTTTTTATCCTGAATGGATGTTGAATTTTGTCAAATGGTGTTTTTCTGGATATACTAAAGTCATCAATTGGTTTTTCTCCTATATTCTATTAATATGATGCCTTACACATACATAGATAAGTTCTGTTTTTAATATTTTGCCAATTTTTCATTTATGGAAAAAAACTCCAACTAAGTAGATACCGACACAGATGGATAGATCAACATATCCATATTCATATTTATGTAAATATACACATATAAATATTTATATGTATATCCATACTAATATGTATGTGTGCATCATCTATATAATTTGAATCTCATGTACTAAAAGTGAAAATTATGCTGCTTCATGTGAAATGTAAAAGCCCCCAGTACAAATAATTTCAAATAATTTAATTTATATTCTCCTTTGTGTTCTTACATCTAGTTACATCTAAACTCTATAATACAATGTTATAATTTTATAATTTGTCAATTATTGTTTAAAGGCATTACAAGAGAAAAAACACAATTTTTCTAAATGTTTCCCAACATATTTCCTGCCTTGCCTCACGGCCTTTATGACTAGAGATCTGAATTGCCATTTTAGGTCATTTCCCTTCACCTTCGATGACTTCATGTCTTCTTCTGGCATCACATTCTTTCATCTTTTGTTTACTGAAAATATCTTCACTATTGCTGATTTTTAAAGACTTTTTTTTTTTTTTTTGCTAGATATAAGAGCCTACGTGGGCAGGGATTTTTTTTTCTTTTTATCCTTTTCAACATTTTAAAGATGTTGCTCCATTGTCTTCTGTCCTTCAAAATATCTCATGAGAAGCCATCCATCATTTGCATTGATATCTCCATTTACTTAATATTTCTCCTCCCTCAGAATTACAAGATTTTTAATTTATCTTTGGTTTTCAGCAATGTGGCTCTAATGTGCCCGCATGTGATTTTCTTTACATTTATTCTTCTTGGGGTTTACTGTTTCTTGGCTCTGTAACTTTATTTCTTATACCAAAACTGGGAAAACTGTAGCTGTTAGTTCTTCAAATATTCTTTTCTTCCCCAGTGTCAGACTTCTATTTTTCTGGGCCTCTAATTATAAGTGGATCAGGCCATCTGATGACTGTCCCAAGTCATTGAGGCTTTGGTCATTTCCTTTGTAGTCTTCTTTCTCTCTGTGCTTCAAGTGGGATAATTTATTTTATCTTTAGGTTCACTGATCCTTTCATCCTTCTCCAATCTCCTGTTAAAGCCAATATACTGAATTTTTATATTTCTACTGGTTCCTTTTTATAGTTTTCATTTTCTCTTCTGGTCTTTCCCAGATATCTATTCATTATGCCTTTATTTTCTTTTAAGGTATTGAATATATTTTAAATAAAAGCTTTTAAGCCTTTGCTAATTCATCTGGGTTCTCTCGAGGTCTATTTCTACTGCCTTCTTTGTCTTTTAACCTCTGTTAACAGTATCCTTTTTTTTTTTTTTGATATGCCTAGTTGTTTTTATTTTTATCTTTTTTTTTATTTTTATTGGATTCTCCTCCACATTTTCCAGTTCAGGTGTCAACTAAATTTTCCAAGGAAGTTCATTTTTAGATTTTAGGACTCCCCATTGTTAGGGATTCAGGACCATCCTTCTTCCTGGAATTTCAACTCACCTCCCTCAATTGCAGGTATTTCAACAGTATAGACTTCTGTCCTTCTATATGTCAGTCCCATAAGACTATAGTTTTCTGCTTTTCTTCTAGCATTCTAATTTCCCCCCCTATCTCACAAAGACTGGGGAATGTCCTCAAGGGAAAAGTGGTATCAAGGCAGATAACACCTAACCCTTTCCTCTTCTTTCATGGGTCCAATCCTTCCCTGCTTTTGGATTCCTCTCCCACATTTCGTTTTTTCTCAAGTTCATAATTTTTATCTGCTTGCAGTGTTGCCTGATACATGCTACTCTATCATTTCCTAAAATAGGACCTGTTCTTATTCTTTTCTATTATTCCATTTTCCAGTTACCGTGGTTTGGTCTTGAACCTATAATTATTAGATTTCATTTTCTTTAGACTTCCATTCCAGTTTCTTTGGCCTCATAGAAAATACTCCCAGATTCTGCATTATATCAATGGCCATTCTTAGCTCACAGTATTGTGAGTTCTTATAATTTACATTAATCTAAAACTATTTCAATGGGAATAATAGGAAGCTCTATCCAAGGATACTAGTTAGACACCATTTTAAGGCAAATTCTAGATATGTGTTTATAATTACCCTTCCGCTCTCTTTTGCCACATTAGCACTGTCATCTCTCAGAAGAGAAAAAATAGAGTGAAGCTTCTTGTCCTGAATGGAAACTGACATGCAACAAATAAATCTGTGAGTCTGCTCAGTATGCTCCTCTGTCCCCTTTTTTTTATTCAAGTGACAGCCTTTTTTGGAGATGAAAGCAGACATCATTTTCCCAGCGAGACCTGAGTGTCTTTGAAATCTTTCTTGCTGTCACTCTCTGATAACCTGAAATCTTTCGACATCATTATGGATTATCAATATGCTCTTTAGGTTTTCTTAGTCACACGAGATAGTTGCCAAGGTAACTAGACCTAGACAGGTATTCTCTCCCTATTCTACAAAGAATCTAAAAATAGTGATGTATAAGGACTACAGTGCATCAGCAGCAGCAAACCGGCTCTGTACAAATTGATTACTTTCTGCACTTAATTATTATGCGGATCTCAGGGTCAGACATTTAATATGGGTTCCATGCCTTCAGCTAATTTCACCTCTGCTTTAAGAAACTGTCTGCAAGGAAATGCTTGAATCAAAATAAGAGTCTCATTGCTAAGCCTGCTTCTTCCTAAACATTTTCTATTAAAAAAAATAATAGAAATATCCTCAAAGAGCATCAAGACGTATTTACACTTATTTTCATATATAAATATTTTTCTCTCTTTAAGCTATAAGAAAGTCATGTAATGATTTTAATCAATTTATACCAAATGAATTTTAATTATATGTAAAGCCATAATTTCCAAAAAGATGCACACAGATACAGGTAGAAGCCAGTTCAATTATCTGGTGATAAACATATGTCTCACTTGAATGTTACCTTGATAGGCTTTCATTCCCTGGCTGATTGACAGCCTGCAGATGTAAGCAGGCCATTCAGAAAAGAAAACAACATATCCAGGACCTATTATGACAACCCGAGGTCATTCCTCACAAATCCCATTCACCTAAATTTGTGACTATCTGGACCCAACCAGGGACAACCAAACACGCCAGATGCTGCTTTTTCCTTTCCACCAAGGACTCTGTTGAAATTTTGCCCTACATTTTGTCTGTCAAATTGTATTTCTCAGCTGGAGGCTACTCCCCTCACCCTTCCACCCCCCAGGCCTTTTGGCAATGTCTGGAGATATTTTGGGTTGTCACAACTCAGAGAGGGGGTGCTATTAGCATCTAGTGGCAGAGACGAGAGATGCTGCTGAACCCCCCAAAGCACCTAAAATGGCCCTTCAAACAAAGCATCACTGGGCAACTCCAGTCTGCGGTAACGAACTGTCAACCAAACTCGAAGTTGTAAGTTTCTGCGGTCTGTACCTTGACAAGTAACTAAACACACGAATGGGCACCATTCCCGTTACTTAACTTAATGTGAAGTCACTTTTGTTACATCTACCACTTACAACTTTACCAGTACAGGCTCTTTCATTAGCCCGATCTCTCCCGAAGAATTAGGGCAGAGTTAGGAGCTAGTCAGACAGAGAGAAATCTTAGCCCTGGGAGTTATCAGCATTGCTCCAATGTTCTTCTCTCTGAGTGCTCTGGGTTTGGGTTCTGGTGCGGCCGAACCCTGTAACGAGGCCCACTGACCTTCAAGGACCACCTGCACAAAGTCTTGAGCGGACAGCTTATCCTTGCGCACAAAGCACTGGTACGCGCCCCCGTCACTTTTGACCATGTGATCCATTATAAGGTTTTCGTGGTTGATCCCTGTGATCCTCACATTTTTTCCAGGGTTGAGGATTTCACCGTTTCGGTACCAGGACAGTTCCTGGTCCTCACTGCCTGTCACGCTGCAGGACAAGGAAACCTGGCTACCCACGCTGCTTTTAACTTTCCTGGGGCTGATGGTAGCTTTCAGTGGCTCTGGAAATTTCAGTAAGAGAAAGAAAAAGAAGGTAAAAAAAACATCACATAGGTAGACATCATTTCAACGACATGCTGAGCTTTTGACAAGGCTGACGAGGCTCACGCATCACCGTAAGCGCGCTCTACACAGTTCTCCTGTTTGCAAGCACCCTCTTCACTGTTTGTCCTTCCTTCTCCATGTAGCAAATAGACTGCATTGGTCCAATTGCTTTCTCAGGGGGTAAGTGTGAGGATTAACCCCCTGACGGTAAGAAATGCCATGTTCTGGTTACCAGCAAGGACAGAGCTATTTGAATACTTAAATCCTGTTGCCTTGTCCCAAGGTAGCAGCACAGATGGGTTTCTCTGGGACATTCTCACACACTCATACACTCGCTCATCCCCCTCCCTGTGTGGTTTAACCAGGGCCTGTCACAACAGCTGCAAGAAAACAGGTGGATATTAGAATTTGTGGCCACAGGGTTTTTCTTTAAATTGAGGCTAACTGGTTTGGACGGGGATGGAACTCTCCTATTTGATGTTCCCCCTTTTGATTCAACAAACCCAATCTGATATAGCGAGTTCATTTACTGAGCATCTACTATAAGCCAAAAGCGGGGTTAAACTTACAGACAAGTCCAAGATGAATGACATTTGCTGTGTAACCGCCATGGGCCAAACAATCACTAAATGTCTCCTATACGTTATTTAAGTCAGTCTCCCCACCGTCCTGCATGCTTTGTCTTATCCTATCCATTTTACAGAAGAGGAAGTGGTTGTTCAGGGAACTTAATTAACTTCACCAAATCCGCTCAACAGGTAAATGGCAAAAACCATTTTCTTTTTACCCCAAGTATTCCTGACATCTCGTGTTACCACACCAAGGAGTCTCTGCTTCCAAGGAGTTCCGTCTTTTGGTGGATGAGACAAATATGAGAGTTGATATAAGCCAAGCAGTGATAGATAGGGTCTATCAGAGACGTCTAACATATGGAAGGGGATCCAGAAAGTCCTTAGATATCAAGGATGGACAGACCTGAGCCCAGCTGGAATGAAGGGGCATTTTGTGATTTAGGGCATGCAGAACAGTTGTGTAGCCGGAAGACTGCGTCTGCTCAGGACAGATGCAACACACCATCTCTGTAGCAAACTTATGGGAGAAAAATGCCAAAGGCAACCTGGAACAAGTCTGCAAAAGGTCTTGAGATTTTGGAATTAAATCAGAGGGGACTGAAGGAAACATGCAAGAATTTTTAGCAAGTGAGTATACGGTCAAACACATTTTTAGGGGAACTGACTGATCATATTGTGTTGGACAAATTAGAGTGGGGTCCTTGGTCAGTAAGGGGGAATTGCAAATGCCAAGCTGAGGTACAATGAAGACTCAGTCTAGGACAGGATGGGGTTGAGGAGCATGGCTGAGAAACATCACTGAGTTGAAATCTCAAGGACTTGGAAGGACTTGGACGAAGAAAGGAAAGGCTTAAGGAGAATCCGAGATTTAAAGCCTGCTTTTGGGGACTCTAGGGGGTAAGACATTTGAATAAGAAGAGCCATCAACAAGGAAGAGATGGTTGGGAGTTTGGTTTGTGATACTGTTGTTTTGAGGTGCCAGCAAAATATCGGATCTAAAATTGGGTGACAGACTCATCTAACACTCGAGAAGGAAGCCGAGGCTAAGCACGCGGATCCAGACTTGTTCTCAGAGGGGAGGGATCTGGAGCCATATGAACAACGAGAGCACCAAGGAGGGAAGAGATGGAAGAGAACAGAGTTTTGGATTTGGAACCCAAGAGAATGCTTTCTGTCTAGAGAGAAAAGACAAAAACGAAGTCAGAGAGAGGTGGGAAACATTTGAGAGGCATTTGAGGACTTGTCTCAATGTGGCAAAGGAAGACAGTAGTGAAAACAGGCACATTCAGAATTAAGACATTTCCACAAATAACTTTTAAAATGTAGACAGTGATAAATGCCTTTACAGAGAAAGCAATAAATTAAACCCTAAGAGATGAGCATGAGATGCGTGGGGAGGGGGATGTCTCTGGGGAGGGCACTGCACTGGGCTTCGAAAGATGGGAAGTTTGAGACCTTCAAGTATTTGAAAACTGTCTTCCATGTGGAGGGAGCAACATGACCTATGATCGGGATAGGATGGGTTTGTACCGAGAGTAGGAAGAAGTTAGATTTAATAGGAATAGCTTTTCTTTGAAGCAAAACTATGGGCAATAGGACCAGACAAGCTTACTTGGATGATTTTGATACTATCCTGAAATACAAACTTATTCAGCAGGAAATGGGGAGCCATACAGGTATTTTAACAGAGGCGATTTTGACCTTGCGGGGATACTTCTTACTTGCTGTACAGTGCTGTGCCATTGCATCTAGAAGTTTCTTCAGCTACAGAAATAGAACTGCGCAGACCTGATCTTCCATTTCCCCCTACTACCAGCCTACTCCTGTTTGTGTGATTTTCACGGGACCCGCCCTGGGCAGCTGGTTCCAGGCAGTCCCTGGAATGTCTACTCCAACAAATTCTGTTGGGCTATAACTGTCCACACTCAGGGTGACATTGAAAAGACAGTTCCATAAACAGGCATGGGGTTGGGAATTAGCGAGGATAAGAGAATGACTCCTCTTTCAAGGTTGACCCTTGTGATTAAGCTTGTTTAGTCAATTAGTTCATCAACTTAAAAAAATACACATCCTATTTTATGTAATATACAATAATATTATATACAATGAAAAGAACATTCCATTTGCATCTAAGGGCCACCTACTTTGACCAAAGCTCTGCCAGTCAATTGTGGCCATGTGCTCTTGGGTAACTCACTCTGATTTGGTTTCTACATGAGTAAAACTGAGGGTGTCTGACTAGATTAAAGTGCTCCCCACCGGAGTCACACCCTCCTTCCTCTGAGGCTGGCCTCAGCATCCTTCTCGACACATTCCTCAAGACAGTCACTACAAATCAATTGGAGATGAAACATATCCACCATATTTGAACTAAATGATATGTAATAATGAGACCAAGTCTAATACTTTGATCATTTAGGGCCCTATATTTCTGCTGATAATTGCCCCATTCAGGAACGTCAAGTAGCCTCTGAAAGCTGTCCAAGGACACCTACTGTGATCTGACTATGGTCACTTGTGCTGACTTCACAAACCCGCCCCTCTTCCTCTGTCAATGTTCAGACAGGGTGGCCATTATTAATTCAACAGCTAGGTAATGTGACCTCAGATACATATCCTGTGGCCTAACCTGAATTTGAATCCTCAGTCCCAAACTCTCCAGCTGTGTAATCTTGAGCAATCTATCTGAGCATTCATTTCCTCATCTGCAAAATGTGGTAATACTGGTCTCAGCAGGACTGTTGTGAGGATTAGTGGAAAGCTATAGCAAGAGCCCAGAAGTCATCTTGTAACAAGAGCCCCATCAGTGGCGGTCAACATCACCATTCCAAGCTACCGTCCAACTTACGTTTCACGTACAGGCGGCCTATCACCTTAGCAGTGCCGTATCTGTTGGAAACTTCACACACATAGCTGCCTGAGTCTGAAGGACGAGTGTTCTCAATGAGCAGCCCCGTCACGGTCTTCTGGAACCTTCCAGAAAGTTCCAGGGGCATGTTGTCCTTCAGCCAGCGATAATCTGGCTCAGGATGCCCAAGCGCTTTGCAAGGCAACTCCACACGTTGCCCTGCCATGGCTTTGCGATGATCAAACCCATCCAGTATGGATGGGGCTGAGTTCGCTGGGTCTGAAGAAGAAAGAAAAACTTTTAGACGTGGTGAATGAGTTGAAGTGGTCATTTAGAATCATAGGACCTCATGTGTAGAATTCTATATATCATGCTAACTACTAACAATAGATCTTGAAGGTTTTATTAAAAAACAGAAAGAGGGGCGCCTGGGTGGCACAGCAGTTAAGTGTCTGCCTTCGGCTCAGGGCGTGATCCCGGCGTTATGGGATCGAGCCCCACATCAGGCTCCTCCGCTATGAGCCTGCTTCTTCCTCTCCCACTCCCCCTGCTTGTGTTCCCTCTCTCGCTGGCTGTCTCTATCTCTGTCGAATAAATAAATAAAATATTTAAAAAAAAAAAAACAGAAAGAAAAACTCTATTAATAGAAATTTATCTGCTCAGAATTTTCCAAAGGTTGAAGCAGAAAAGTTTCTGCTTTTCATTTCCCACTAAATAACTAAGAATTCCACAATCAGCATGCCTCTACAGGTGTTGCTGTCCCAGGCCAAGAACTGGATTGTCTTGTGACCAGAGGACGTCAGACTTCCCTGTTCAAAAGAACAACAATAGCAGAGATAGTTGTTTGACATTAGTAAAATTTATTTCACACACACAAAAAGAGTTTTAGAGTTATTGAATTCGAAAGTGTTTTATTTATTCATTTCACAATATTGTTTGAGCCTCATGTCCAGGGCCAGCATACAGTCAGGAATTGGAGACATGTTGACGAATGAGACAGGAAAAGATGAGACCCTCATGGAGCTTACATCCGACTGCACGAGTGGGGCCGGCAGGCAATGTGCAAGCATGCGAACACATAAAGGTGGTGTGGCTTGTAGCAGGTGTGACAAAGAAACAGAAAAGCCTAACACAATAGAACGAGTGAAGGTGGATGTGTCGGGAGGTGGGGGGACTTAGAGGTGGTCCTCGTGGATGTCCTTCACAATCGCTGAGGACAGATGAAGGAATGAAGATGACCAAGGTGTGGCAAAAACGAAGTGGTAATCATTTATGACACAGCCCTGTTCTTACAATGCGACAGTATATATTCGCCTGTGCTCTCAAATGACGTTTGGCTGATCTTGTGTTCTCAAGACTGATGAAGAAAAGGACCAAATGCTCTCAAAAACTGGGTCAGTGGAAACCATTCAGCTCAATGATCAAGCTTGCTTTGAGGAATTAATGTTCTCAGGGAATATAAGGAAGAATGCAAAAAGAGAGGTTCCCTTTTGGATGCCCAACATAACAGTCAGTGACCTTTCCTTGCCCTCTCTTCTACGCTTCCTGTTCAGAACGTACATTAGACCACACACATGAGCGATCACACTGGTCTCCACACGGATATACAGAACAGATATGGGCTCCTGGCTCCTGACCTCTTATTATCTTTGCCTTGGTTAGAAAAGCACCATGGCTGTTGTGATCTGCCTACAGTAAACCCAAAAGCAAAGGACTGGATATCCTCCATCCTCTCAAAGAACCCTCTGGAATGGCCTCTTAAAGTGCTGTGATTCCACAGTCAGTCACCGGGGGCAGTCAGGAGACCTGAGCAAAAGTGGCAAATACACTGAGCCTAAACTGGTTCTGCTGGGGTTTTCTTTTGTGACCATCGGAGATAAAAATCCAGGACATACCACTGCTCTTCTCACCTCCCTGGTGCTTTATGAGGACGATGTGAATGTTCTCATGGGATATGATGAGGGAACCTAATAATCTCCTTTCCAGGACTCCTCTGCAGTTCCATCACGCGTTATAACTGAAGAATTCCGTAGCCCCTAATTATGCTCGCTCACATATCTGGGTGCGGGGCTCCGGAGGAATTAGAGATGTATGAAGCCCACAACAGCAGGTGCAGAGCCCTTGCCAGCAGAGGCCTTATTGCTTCAATCCCCCCCTGAAGGAATTTAGGCAGACTTTGGAAGGTGTTGAAGAGCAAGTGACTGTCTTACGGACTACATGGTTACCAAATCTGCTGTTCTGCTTGGAGTGGGAAAGCACTGGTGCTGGAGAAAGTGACACAGAGAAGGTGTCACTCCTTTGGTGGGGCGGTTAATTTTTTTTTTTTTTTTTTGAGCAAGCCCACAACTCAGGAAACAAAAGGTGCTCACTTCTAATGCTAGTCACAAAAAAAGCAACACCCAATAATTACACTTAAGATTTTTGTTCTGCAACTAATTATTGATAGAAATTTCTCAAATATGCTTAAGATAGTGCTGCGTAATTCTGACTTTTTTAAAAAGAAGGACTGGGACAATGGGATATCCATATCAAAAAGAAGAATTTAGAACCCTTACCTCACACCACCTACAAAACGTTAACTTAAAATGGGCTGTAGATCTAAATGTATGAGTTACAACTCTAAAACTTGTAGATGAAAAGGCTGGAAAAAATCTTTATGACCTTGGGTCTGGCAGAGTTCTAAGACATGACACCAAAAACAGAAGTGGCAAAAAATCAATATATTACACTTAATGACAATGAAAACATTTTACACTTTCTAAGATACCATTAAGGAAAAAATAAGGAGGAACCTATTGGGAGAATATATTTGTAAATAATATTTCTGATAAAGGACTTCTCTCTAAAACATATAAAGAACCCTGACATCTGTATGGTAAGGAAAAAAAAAAAAACATCAAAAAACAGACAAAAGACAGGATGCCTGGGCGGTTTAGTCAGTTAAGCGTCTGCCTTCGGCTCAGGTCATGATCTCAGGGTCCTGGGTTCGAGTCCTGCATCAGGCTCCCTGCTCAGTGGGGAGCCTGCTTCTCCCTCTGCTCCTGCTGCTCCCCCTGCCTGTGCTCTCTCTCTCTCTCTGACAAAAAAATAAATAGCCTTTTAAAAACATAAACAAAAGATCTGGGGCTGCCTGGGTGGCTCAGTCGTTAAGCATCTGCCTTCGGCTCAGGTCATGATCCCAGGGTCCTGGGATCGAGTGCCGCGTCCGGCTCCCTGCTCAGCAGGAAGCCTACTGGTCTCTCTCCCACTCCCCCTGCTTGTGTTCCCTCTCTCTCTCTGTCAAGTAAATAAATAAAATCTTTAAAAAAAATAGACAAAAGATCTGAATAGATATATCACCAAAGAAGATATCCAAATGCCTAATAAGCACATGGAAAGATGCCCCGTGGCATTAGCCACTAAGGAAATGCAAATTAAAACTACAATGAGATACTACTGCACACTCCCTAGGAAGGTTATAATAAAAAACACCAACAAGGGGCGCCTGGGTGGCACAACGGTTAAGCGTCTGCCTTCGGCTTAGGGCGTGATCCCGGCGTTATGGGATCGAGCCCCACATCAGGCTCCTCCGCTATGAGCCTGCTTCTTCCTCTCCCACTCCCCCTGCTTGTGTTCCCTCTCTCGCTGGCTGTCTCTATCTCTGTCGAATAAATAAATAAAATCTTTAAAAAAAAAAAAAACACCAACAAGAACAGACACTCATGAGGAAGTGGGGGAAGAAACTGGCCCCCATACACTGTTGATAAGAAAGTAAAACGGGACAGCCACTTTGGAAGGCAGATTGGCAGTTTCTCAAAATGCTTCACTTCACTTTACCACAGCGCCCCGAAGTCCCACTCCTAGGTACCTGTCCCAGACAAATGAAACCGTGTTCACTCAAAGACCTGTCCACAGAGGTTCCCGGCGGGCTTTTTCATAATAGCCAATAAGCGGAAACAACCCAAATGTCCATCAGTTAGTGAAGGGCTAAATGAGATGTGTGTATATACATAGAACGGAATACTATTCAACCGAAACGAGTGAGCTACTGATACATCTTACAACGTGGATGAACCACAAAAGATGAAGCTAAACGCAAGAAGCCTGATACAAAGCCACATGTGAGATACGACTTATGGGAAATATCCAGAAAGCACTCATCTGCAGAGACAGACAGTAAACTAGTGGTTGCCCGAGGCTGGAGATGGGAATTGGAACTGACTTCAAATGGGCCACAAGGAGTTTTCTGGGGGTGGAAATGTTCTAAAATTGGATGACACTGATGGTTGCACCACTCTCTATGTTTACGAAAATCACTGACTTGGGTACTTAGCATGGGTGAAGTTTATGGATGGTAAATTACACCTCAATAAAACTACTTTACAAAAAAGGAGTGGCACATTTCTTTTCTGTTTTAAGTACGCAATTTAAGCAATGCTTGAGACAGCTCCCCGGGGACACTTGGTCACATATAAAATTAGTACAACCAAACAGCACTATATTTAATTTTCATCTCCTCGTCTTCAATCTGCTTATCTACATTTAAAAATATGTTTTTTTAAAGATTTTATTTATTTATTTGAGAGAAAGAGCATGAGCTGGGGGGGAGGGGCAGAGAGAGAGAGAGAGGAGCAGACCCCCACTGAGCAGAGAGCCCAAATGGGACCCGATCCCAGGACTCTGCGATCATGGCCCGAGCCAAAGGTGGATGCTTAACCAACTGAGCCACCCAGGGGCCCCTAAAGATAAGTTTTTATCACAAAAACTTGCAAACTCACACAAGAGTAGAAAAAATAACATAATGCATCTCATATATTCATCACCCAGACACAAGAGGTATCAAAAATTTTTCTATCATCTATTTCTTTATAGTCTTTGCCTTTGGTGCTATCATATTGAGTCAAATCATAGAACCTATGTCATCTTATCACTACACCATTAGTATGTTTCTTGAATAAAAATAAAAGTTTTCTTATAAAACCACAATGTCAGTAACATACAAGAGTCATAATAACCTCTTGGTACCATTTAGTACCTATTCCAGAGTCACTTTCCCCTGATGAGCTGAAACCATGTCATTATTACTATTATTATTATTTACAGTGATGCTAATTAAATCACCCTTGTTCTACGGTTAACAGTTAATGTCTCTCGATTCTCTTTTAGTCCAAAGCAGGCCGCTCCTTCTTTCCTCTCTCATGTCTTTGACTTGTTGAAGAAGCCAGGTGAGTTGTTTTGTAGGAAACCCTCAGTGTGAATTTCTTTCTTGATGGTGTCACTGAACATGCTTCTCTGGCCATGTTTCTCATAAACTGGAATTTAGTTCTCATGAGCTGATGAGATCAAATTCAACCTCTTTCCTTTCTCTCCGCACGCGTACGACACGAAGCTTTCCCACACTCGGTGATGCTGAATTGATCAGCAACTTCAGGTGATAAAGTTTGTCTGAATGAGTTATTTCATTAAGGGTTGAAATGATTTTCTAATTGTCATAGCTCGTTCACACGCAGTAGACGTAATTATTCTGCAAATAAGAACTTTCCTTCCTAAACTGGGATTATTTGGTTATTTTGAAATACAATAGTCACAGGAAAGATAAAGAGAATTTGTGGTTCTCTTTAATCTACCAAGTATCCAAAAATCAAGAGTTGTTGCCCTAGTTTCCTCTATGTTGACCAGTGAGATTCTTACTATTGCTTTGGTTGTTATTAAATAGATTTGTGTGTGTGTATCAAAGTATATACGGATAGAAGTATATACCTATCTATATGTACGTGTATGTATTCATAACAAACTCAAAAGTTTTTCAAATGTTTCATGGTTATCCATCAAATGCAATCATTATTTCGAAATTCAACTCATCAGACTCTCAGCCAATGAGAGCCCCTTCAGAAGTTGTCCCCTCTATCATTTTGACAAGACCCTGTTAATGTTTCAGGCCCATTTATACATTTCCTGTCCCAGACACTATAATCCACCATTCTTCCAAGGAGCCATGGTCCCTTTTAGGGGGAGTGCTTAAAGGACACTAGGATCTAGTATTAGAGCTGCTTGCTGCTGTCAGTTACCCATTGCTTCTGGGCCTTTTCAATGTAAAGTCCTTGGGGACACATTCATAAGAATATAGCAAGTGTGTACTGATAGTTTCTATCAGGCATTTCAAGGAATTTTGTATTTTTATCTTTTCTCTTACACTGAAAATCTTGGTTCCAAATAAAAGTATCATAGACATAATTAACCCCGCTCCCTGCCCCATTCTACGTTATAGTATTTTATAGGATGGAATTCCTCCAGGGCCTCCCATGCCTCCTGAGTCTCCTCCATCACGCTTAGTAATGCTGAGTCACTCTGGCTCAACTTGGCTCCTAAAGCCAGCGGTTCTGTCCAGGTGACTCTCTGTCCTTCTGAAAGGAGTATGTGCTGGACACTTGTGAGATCTTTGAGGAGCGATGTGGTCATCACTGACTGCTCTCATGGCCATTTGCATCCATCTTCCACTCTGAACTCAGGTAGGTCTATCCAAGGTGGTGAATAGTCCTGGACACATTTCCCCAGGGTCCACTCAAGGGTTGATCCTCTGCTTTGGAGAGGAGAATCTGTTAACTATTTTGCAGTTCTGTGACCATGTGGAGTCCCAGCGCGTTGCTCCTCTTTACCGCCCGCTGCTCCTGTGACATGGCGGCCATTCCTGCACGCCCCCACCGCGGCAGCTCTCTGTCCACACTGACCCACGTTCCAGTTCCACCAAGTGCTCCTGGAAGGCCTTGCCCATATGCTTTTTCTTTTGTCATTATATAAGGTCTGTTTTAGTTTCAGGAGGAGTTTAAGAGCATTAAAAACCTTGTCACTAATGCCCCCACAGGACCCAAACCCCATGTGTGCATTTTTAAATACATTTAAATGTAAAGTAAAATTAATTCTTCTTTTTCTGTCAGAGGTTAGCTTTCTCGAATAGTCACCTTCACTCAGTTTTGATGGTCTCATTTTCTAGCATTAACAATTTCCTACCTCAACTACGTTATTAACATTTCTGTGACAAAAAGGTCTCATAGCTATGTGCTACATACAGAGACTTTCTCAAGAGTCTTTCCATGACACTTGACCCTGTTGACCCTACCGCTACACCTCTACCCCCAAACACTCAGTGTCTTAGTGTGAGACGTTCCTTCATGAGACTGTGCCCTGGGGCCCCTCACTTCCCACCACAAATGCCCACTGGGTGACTCATTTCCACAGTGACCAAGTACTCATGGGTCCTGCTGTCAATGCTGAAAACATCAGTAAAGGATTCTATAAAAACAACAACAGCAACAACAAAAACTTGGAATTAAGAAAAGTAAATTTGCCTCTCCAACCCTAAGGGTTAAATTTGAAAATCAGTACTTAATAATTTATAATAGAGAGAAGTCCACATTTCAGGGTCCCCCCCCCCCCCGCCCCCGGTTTTCTCCTTCTTTTCAGATTTTATATTCAGGTTTCTTTTTCAAGAAAGATGGGCTCTCAGGGATGCCTGGGTGGCTCGTTTGGTTAAGTGTCTGCCTTTGGCTCAGGCCATGATCTCAGGGTCCTGGGATCAAGTCCCACATTAGTCACCTGGGATCAAGTCACCACATTCTTGGTGGGAAGGCTGCTTCTCCCTCTGTCTGCTGTTCCCCCTGCTTGTGATCTCTCTCTCTTCTCTTTCTCTCTGACAAATAAATAAATAAAATCTTAAAAAAAAAAAAAAAAGACGGGCTCTCAGAATAACATCATCTAATTCACTTTTTGGGATGGAGAAATGTTTATTACTTCTTTTGCTAAAATTCAATTTAGTCTTGTACCCAGATCTACCCCCCAATCCTTCCCCTTCCTTGTCCCACTACTGTTATGGTGTTCCCAATGCACACAAAACCTTTTCTAGGATATCCTGAGCAAGTCGAACACTGTGCTGTCATTAAAACCACCATGGACAAAGATCACAGATGCCATTCACTTTCTCATTTGTTTTCTCCAGTCTTTTTTTTTTTAATGGAATATAATTTTACAGCACTGATTGCTCCTGCCCTTAACAGAAGCAACAACACAGAGCTAAAAAACAAGGGATAAAGTAACGATTGGCATGAAGAAGAAGAGGTAAAGAAAAATTATTTTTGTGTGCAGAGAAGAAATCACTTGAATCTGACTTGTGTTTGCGAAGCCCCTGGAAACAGGGGTGGGCTCTGGCTATTTTAAGGATGTGAATGTGGAAAGGAACCCAGATAGAGCAAAAAAGCACAGTAAGTGGGTGTTTGGGCAGCAATGTTTTTAATTACACCAACGGTCAACAGCCTTCCATCCCTTCTCCCTCACAAAGCATCACTACAAATAAGATAAAGATATTCAGGTCACGAAGCGGTTTTACCTTCTAAAGCTGCAAGGGCAAAGGTCAAATATTTTGCACTAGATTTCTAGGACTGAGATGGACATCTCACATTCTAATTGGCTCCGTGAAGATCTAGCCGTGAGAGCTGACTGCTTACTTGTTTGACAGATGGGCCGGTAACAAGCCGGTGGTGAAGATTATGCAAAAGGTGGATATTTTCTCAAGTCCAAATGCTATAAAGAAAGGCACAGAACTGACATATTTCCAGCAGAGCGGAGTCAACGGCCTTCAGGTTTCTTCACTTGAGAATAATCCTGGAAGGAGGTCGGAGGGAGTGACTATCCCTTTAACTTTAGATGTGGGTGATTTCCCCGATATTGTTAGACATAATATGGGGAACAACAGGCATGGTCCCTGTGCCCCTGCTCTTCTCGCTTGGAGCTATGTGTCACAAGAAGCCTCACGGTGCTGGTGGACAGGACACAAATATGCAGGGCAAGGAGGCGGTCTCCTCAAAACGGAAGCCATACTGGGTCATAGGAATATGGAATTTTACATAACCTGAAATGACTTCCCTTGGAATATCTATACGTGTGGTGTATAGTATTAAGATTTTTTTTTTTTTTTAAAAACCTTTGGTTGCTGAAATATTGGGGGGGAAATAAAGAATTCTTTATTTGACTCATGAATTCTGCAGTTTGGTTGACTTCCCTCAGGACACTAACGAAGGAATAACAGAAATGGTAACCACAGTCTCGAGGGGTTTTTACCTGATACAAAAAGTCTAGCGCTGTTACTCTGCCTGGTCTCCCCAGTGTATCTGTGCCGCGTGATACAGCGGTAGTTATACAATCCATCTTCATTCTGTACATCTTTAATATACAAGGCTCCCGTGGATGTGATGAGAAATCTAGATCCTGCAACGGAAGAAAATGATTGCCCAATTAAAATAGAACAAAAGCAACTCAAATCACGTAAACAAAGACGCTGACTACTTTTTTCCCACCTGAAGGAAGCTTAGGCAAAGGCTAATGGTGTCGGTTACTTTAAGGGTCCAAGATATTTTAATTTTTCATTTATCCTGAATGAGGAGTTTTGAGTAAATACGCTACATAATAAATATATGCTTGGAAAATCTAATCTCATGAATTAAGTTTTTAGGTCATGTATTTATCTTTAGAGCAGCAGAACTGGTATATCATTGATGTGCAGCTAATTTAGCAGATTTTCTTTGATGACTACAGTCAAGGGAGGATTAACTTTCTTTAGTGAGTTTCTACCTCACGTGAGCATGAACTTTCACCTCCGTTTGAAGTGTTTCCGTGAACCCCACAAATGTTAGGTTAGAAAGCAGTAAAATACCCACCAACTTCCCAGGAAGGACTGTCTTCCCTCCTCATAATAACAACCAACACCTAAGGCTCGATTCTAAGACTAGGATCAATTCCCCCTGTCGTCCGTGTTCGGACTCTGCGGTTTCTTAATCACTACTCCACCGATCGTCAGTCATCACTTCCCCTCCTGGGACGCGTGCCTTTACCACTCCACCTGTTCGGAGCCGGGCACAGTCAGAGATCAAATGCCAGTGCTGCTCTAAGAAGGGTAAAGGTAATTTTTCCTTTGAAAATGTAAATATCTGAAGACAATTGGTACCGTTCAATTATAATTTGATAATAAACCAAATGCAGGCAAAGACGTAAACCCCAAAGTGAGCTGTGGCACCCACACGGTGAGGGACTCAGGACCCCACCCTCTGACGCCGTTAGACTCTCTTACAGAGTACTTCTCTGCCTGATAACAATGCTAGCTGGGGGATAATGTGATTTTGTCTCTTTGGGAAAGACTAGAATGCCAATAATTTACCTTCTTTTATTGTTTGTTGTTCTTAGGTTCATTTGAAACTTTCTTTTGTTTATTTCAATCAGAATTTACCAGGTGTCTTGACTTTGATAATTTCGGGTCTCAAATATTTAAGTTATGAACACAATTCCTACAGCCCCTGGTTATTTTCTTTTTATAAAGACTATACTTGATTCATAGACCAGTTGTTCACACAAAATAAAAATGGCTTATGATTTCTCACACAAGTAAGATCAATGCAAAAGGGCACGGATAAGAAAAAAATAATCACAAAACAGATAGCAATCATGAATAAGCTTTTTAAAAGAATGCAAATTAACCAAAAAATAGTACAAAAATCTTTGAATAGAAAATTCACTTTTTAAACTATTTTACAATATATTATAAATATGCTAAATATTAGACTACCTAGAAAAGCCAAGCTATATATTCTAGATATTTTTGCTTTATCCTCCCACAAAGAGAAAGCAACTCAAAATACCTTTTACCACTTGTCATATGTCATCACACAGCAGCTTTTCTTACCAATAGATACTGTGCCTATTGAAACATTCTTTCTTTCAACATATTTTGCATACTTACATAATGTTTTAATAACCAGCTCCTTGAAAGTACTGAGCAGCAGACAGAAAAGAGGAACAGAAAGATAATGTATGTAATTCCTGTCACCTTTCTAACACTGAGTATTTTCATTAGCATTGACAGGCCATCAGCAGTGCTGAAATGCGAGTGGAAAGCATTCTGTGTACTGTTGCTCGGAAGGGCTGGGAAATGCACGCGGAAGGAGCAGCCGTGTGCATTCATTACTCTGCCGACTCCTGAGAGCGCTCTATTCTCTAGGCATATTTAACTTAATCACTTACTTGCTCCTGTAATATCTCACTTTTTTTTTTTTTTTTTTTTACTCACTTAGCATGCCACATAAGACCCTTAAGACCTGTTGTTTCGGAAGAATTTGAACTTTGTTTGTTTTAAACAGTCCGGAGATGTTCACAGGGAGAAGGAATTGTCCCAATTACTGTACCTCATTGAAACCATCTCTGTCTAGCCCCTCATTTCCCATCGAAACCCATTTCAAAATTGATCAACATTTTAAAACAAAATAAAGATGAAGGACAGAAGCCTCTGACTAAGAGAGAGCCCTGAAGACCCAGGGTCCTGGAGCACAGTCTGAACTCCCAAGATGCCTGGAATTTTCAGGGGCAACAAGGGCACACAGTCTTTAGAGCACCAGATGTCTTGTCTCCATGGTGATAAGAAATCATCTTAACTGCTCCCTAACTTGCCACCACGTGCCATTTCCTGCCTTCCATCATCAGAGCCTTCGCATCGTATAGAATAAACGGTTCATTCACATTCTGAAACGGGATTGAAGAATGCGCTTCTGTTAAAGTAAGCAAATACCGAGATACAAAACGTTGATATTAGTAATCAGCACACACACGAACTCTGTCTGTCTCACACACACACACCCCTTTACTGCTCACAACTGTCTGGTAACATACAACTGTGCAAAAAGCCAAAAATTTATAGGTGATTTTATTTCCCTTGGAAAACTATTAGCACTTTAGATGAAAACGTTTCTCAAATCAGAGTGCATACTTTGGGTCACGTAAAACATATTGCAAATCATTCAACTGAATGATAGTGACAGATTTTTGGGTCCGGGGTCATTGTTACGGATATCAAGTATTGAGCTACACTGCTCAGTTATTAGAGGGCTGTCTCAGAAGCTCTCTTGGCTTCTCAACATGTACTAAATGGTTCCCAGATGTTTAAGCCCCAGTTCTGTTTTCAACAGTGTATCTGCTCCTTCCTTTGCTACCAGGCAAACCAAAAATTACTTCTCTCTGCCACTCATATTCCCATCCACACATTCACAGGGTGATGTATTCAGTATGCCAAGAGGCAGAAACCAGACATCCCACAGCTGTTAGAGCTTTGCGTAAACTAAGAGTTCGTGGGTAGCGAGTAAGCGCTGGTGTGGCTCTCCAACGTTATTAACATGAGCTTGTATGTCAGTGCCACTAACAAGCCCACAGCTCGGTACCAGGTCAGCCAGGTCAGCACAGGGACTAGAGGGATATTTCCATCTGGAGATGTAAAGCTAGCAAAGAAAATGGGACATCTGCACAACTGGGAGTATTATAGGGACACTCAAGGTATAAGTCCTGCAGCTGCACTCTTCCTGTCTCCTTTTCAAGTTTTCCATGCAATAGCATCAGAGGCAGAAATGAAAACAGCAGTTTTCAACTCCAGCCACCCATTTGCCCAGTTACGTGTAGCTGAAGATCTGCGTGGCAGAAAGCAGGCACCAGAGACCTCCAGAAGAAAGCATGTGGAAGCTGATTCTAGGAAAACCAGCGCTGAAGGGTATGCCATTCATTGGGCCAGCACTCTCCTGGGCTCTGGGAATCCAAAAAGGAATGAGACGCGGGGGTGGGGTGGGCGCTGGAGTGTAATCAGGAAACCTCGTCTCACCTGGATGAAGGTAACCACCAACACCCAGGCAGGAAAACGGTCTTATTACCTAACCTGTCTATATCCTTGCAGATTACTCTGACATAAAGAATTAACTTCCTATGGTAAAGCATCCTTTATTAATCTGCTTGTTCAATCTACGCAGCTCATTTTTTTTTCTCATTCTTATAAAGAACCAAGTTAAAAGATCTTTTCCTTGGTACCCAGTAGAACAAGTTCACCCACCCGCAAAGATTTCTCACGGTGGGAGAAAAAAGTCGGGTTTTAGAATCCAGTGGCTCCAAATTCCCAACCTGTCAAAGTCACTTTCCAGCTGTGTGACCTCAAACAAGACATTCAGCCTCTTGAAACTTTGGCTTGTTCACGTATGGAAGACAGATGGTGAAGAGCCTCGTCTCTGTTCCAGTGTTGAACCGTAGTTTAATGCACGGACGTCATCTAACAGGGAGTTGTGCATCAAGCAGGATAGCTAGAGAAGCCAGCGTAACGTGGGTTGTTCTGTTGTCCTGATGGGATCGGTCAGTCGTCAGTCGATGGCGTGAGCGCAAAGCTGCCAAGGCCATCAGCCTGCCTGAGCCAGACTGGGAAGAGCCCATGGACACGGACAGAGTATTTAATTGTTCATGTATTTGCTAACTTCTATGAAGCAGCCTCACGTAGCAAGAAAAGCATCAGCGTGGAAATAACACGGCTGAGTTTCATATCACACTCCCGCC
The DNA here is from genome assembly GCF_024610735.1 of Ursus americanus. Lineage (NCBI taxonomy): Eukaryota > Metazoa > Chordata > Mammalia > Carnivora > Ursidae > Ursus > Ursus americanus. Next base: position 94,437,135 of record NC_142130.1, read on the forward strand.
ACATGGAGCTATGTCACCCCAGCAAAACGGATCACACCACAGGGTCCTAGCAGGGTGCACAGGGACGGAACAAGGCCCGCAGAATAGCTTCCTAAATCCCAGTGTGGGGCTGTGGGCAGAGCACGGTCGTAGAGACACCATCCTCAGACTTCCTTCCTGCAGGCAACTGGGACCTTCATGGAAACCCAAGGCCTTCCTCTGTGAGCATCATCGTGTGATGTGAATAAGAATATCCCCTCGCATATTTGTCAGGTATTCTAAAGTTTTCCAAATTAACCATTCCTCACCCCTCATATCTCATCCAATGCAAGGTCCTTCTGTTCCTACTTCTAAAATATAACCAAAATGGTCCACTTCCCCGTCTCCGCTACACACCCTGGGCAGCGGGGGGGTGTGTGTCCCTGGCTTGTCTCATTCTGTTTCTACTCCTGCCCCTCTCGGCCTGTCCCCCACTCAAAGCCATGGTCATTCAGCGCCGATCAAGTAAGTCATTTAGTGTCGACCGGATCCCACTAGACGGAACAAGATGGTGGCCTATGATGGTTCAGGCTTTGACTGTATTTCCAAATGCCACTCGTCCCCTCTCTCCCTTTGCCACTACGCCCCAGCCACGCTGTCCTCTCAATCCCGCTACGTGAAAGACCCTGAGCCCATCTCTCTACCTGGCTGGCTCCTTCTTATCTTTCTGGCCTCAGGTCCCAGCGATGCCAGCCCACATTAAAGTACCCATGGTCACGCATGCTCACAGAGCCTGATTTTATCACATCTACGCGAGGTTGCCTTGTGTGTGTTTAAGATTGGCTTAACATTTCTCGCCTCCAACAGAAACTTGATTTGTCCTGCTCAGTTTTTCATCTGCATTACTCATAGTGGTGCCTAGCTATGCTATCTGGAAATATTTGTTCAGGAGGTGGGCGGATGAAACAGTCTATCATTGCTTGTATACAAAATGTCTCTTCTTAAGTCTGGGTAAAAAGAAAGCAAGCTGAAATACCTCTTTTTAGGTTTCAACATGAAACTTCCTCATGTATAATACATAAAAACAGTATTTTTCCCCTCTAGGAGTGACTATAATATATTCTTACATGAAAATGAGCATATTTTAAGATTTTGATGTTAATTATTCTTTCATTATGCTCTCTGGCTTTTTTCCTGTGCAGCCGGGCTGTTAGATCTTCAATAAGGACAATACTATTTCCAGGAAGATTTTAAAAGCGTATTTGATTTTTCACTTAGTCAGAAATATATCTTAGGGTTTTTTTTGCTCTTGCAATCTGAACTGAGTTAATAGTAATTAAAAGGACAGATGGTTCTTCTAATAAGATGCCAAATGGTAGCGTAACACAATGAAACTTTTATCAGCTGTGCCTGCCACCTCCAAGTGACAGCCGACTGTGTAATGAAACCGAGCTTTGTCCCGGGCGCTTTCCATAACAGACTCCGAGAAATAAGAGGAAGATTGAAATCTAAGTTCTAAGTATATGGTGGTAGAAACAAGATGAGCCTCTGAATGACAATCTTAACATTTTATTGGGTTTGGAAATTGAATTAGCATGAACTAAAATAGAAGTGGAAACAGAAAAAATACATAAATATGTATTTTCATATATATATATATTCATATATATATAATCTACGATAAACGTAGATTATCGCCTTCTCTTAATTCAGATGTAGACTGGAATGGAATTGGACCCTCCCTTTGGTTCTGAGGTGGGGCTGTTGTGTGACCTGATGGGTGGGTGCCAGGCCCTAGTTAGATATAGGGGTGAAGCAGCTACAGCCCTATCTTGGGCGACTAAGTGGCCTGATAAAAATGATTGTTCAAAGAAAATTATGTTGAAAGCTGCGTATAAGGGAGAGGAGTAGGCTCTTAAGGTAAGACTTCTAAACTGGTGTTATGGGTTGAAGTGAGTCCCCCTCCAAAAAAAAATTCAGGAGTCAAATCCAAACCCCAAGACCACATTCCAAATACGTGGCCTTATTTGGAAAAAGGTTCATCACAGGTGGAATTAGTTAAGATGAGGTCATACTGGAGTAGGGTGCGCCCCTCATCGAATGTGAATGTCATAGGAAGTGGAAATGCAGACGCAGAGACATCTGGGTATCGACACCTACGCTCACCGGAGCCAAGAGGTATGGCCCGCTTAGTGTGAACCTCCTGCGTTCTGACCCACTTAGTTCTCGCGATGACTCCTCGAGGCAGGTGCTGTTATGAGTCCTACTTTACAGATGAGAACAGTAAGGAACAGAGGTTAAGTGACTTGCCCGTGTTCATACAACTTTTGGTATCCCCGCCAGCGTGATGCCCTGGTATCGTGGCTTCGAGCTCACAGCCTCAGCTACCACGCTCCCCGGCTCTGGGTCGGAGCCCTGGTGAGACAGCAAGGCACAGGAACAGGGAGAGTGGAACAGAAGAGATCCACCCAGAATCATTTAAGCCGAAGAATCAACAGAACTGGACTGGAGAGAAGAGTGTTCCAAGTGCTCAGTCTGAAGGACGGACGGGATGGTGGTGGTGCCGGCAGGCAAAGAGGCTGGGGAGGGTGTCTGTTTTTATGGGGAAGGCATGATGGGCCACTTTGGGGGTGTGATGAAAGTCACACTGGAGACAGAGCTTTGCGGATCAAGCTCTGCATGCCAAGAAGCCCTCGATGTGAACAGATGCCCAGGAATTCCCCGGGTCGGGAGTGGAGGAAAAGGGCCAGCAGGACACAGCAAGAGAAAGGACGGACAGAGACCCAGGAGGGTGTGCGATTCTGGAAACCAGGCGGGAGGATTTCCGGAGAGGATGGCGCAGACTCAGCTCTGCGTCTCCCTGTCAGCATAAACCGGAATACACACGTGACCCGAAAGAGCCTCCGTGTCCGCTTCTGTGCAAGGGGGCGATACGGTGATGTTGAACAAGAACGTCCCGTGAGTGCCTGCTAGAGAAAGGCGCTCTAGAATACTTGTAATCAGCAATAAAATATAATGAAAAAGCATCCCACTTGGCTAGGTCAATAAAAATATTAAATATCTAGCTACAAACGGCTGGTCACATATGTAATGAACTTAACACTACAAATCATTACCAAAGGGCATAATATGAGACTTGGGTAAATGAAAGAGGCACGAATCCCAGCATCAGACGGCTCGATGTTGCAAGAACGCCCACCTTCTACAAATGGATTGATTTCTGAGTGGAATTTATCTAGAACTTGAGAAAAATCAATGTGGATTAAAACAAGATGCTATTTCTAATCCAGGAGATTAGGAAAAAATTAAAATATGTGATAATATGTGGTCTGCACAGGGCTTGAAAACGTACACCTACTGGCAGGCGTACAAACTGGTGAAGTCTTGGTTTTTGGTGGGCACTCCGGTAACCTATAACATGCAGTTCCCTCCAGCTCGACCCTTCAAGAGCCTGTCCTACGGAAACACTCGCGCACGCGCACGTACCAACGTCCGCAGCTAAGGTACATGTCGGCCTTGTTCAAAAGCGGAAAACCGTAAACAAACCCAGACGCCAATCAAGGGTGCACAAGCGAAGTTCGGGTGTATCCGTACCATGCAGCCGTCTACGCGACAGGAGGGTAAATGCATGCAGACGGCAGACTGCGCGAGGAGATCTGCAAGGCACCAAATAAAGTGAGTACGGAGCACCGCACCGTGTCCCGTATAAAAGGCAATGGATGCGTGCCCGCGCTATACACTTGTGTGTGTCAGTGAACAGATGGGAAGGTGTCAGAAGATATCCACCAATGTGTGAGCTGCAGTCACCTCTGAAGTCACCAGCGGACTAGGGCAAGGGAAGGGAGAATTACAGGTTTCATTTCATTGTCTCATGTATTTGAATATCTTAAAGGAACACTCTATTAGTGCGCTCCTCGTGCAGTTGAAATTTATTTTGAAGAAGGTGTCAGTGGGTGGTGAGCATATGGACGCAGCAGGCGTAGACCAAACTCATTTGAGCAGCACGGCAGAGCGGAAGGAGAGAAATCCAGGGTAATATTTATGTTGGGAGTAAATGTGTCAAAAGATGGCCTTTTGTTTAGGTTGGTTTTCAATCCAATCACATTGACGCCTATGGAAAAGCATAAGGGGCGGCTTTCAATATTTACCCTGGTCGCTGTAATCCTCCCCCTCCAAAACCCAACCCCATCCTCCCAGCTGGTAGGTAGCAGATCTCCTGGTCCTCCAGCCCTACTTCATTTTACCCCCTAACTGCATTCAATCTAGTCGGTTTGCATGCTTAGAACTGCCTCCCCCAGTGACAGCAGCCTCTCCAGGGCAGGTCAATCCCCATGTCTGCTCTGCTTACCTACTGTTTCCCTCCACCTCGTAACACTGTACGAGACACACTTTGGATTTTTCCTGAAAGTAGGCTTCGTACATAGGACATCATATTGCCAGGATCTGCTATGCTTACGAAAGTGTCACCGAGATATTCAAAGGAACCATGAAGCACCAGCTTGGACCTTGGGCTGCCTAGAAGAAGTCACTTGGCCAGAAAGGATGACGTTACCCCTGCACACGAGGACTGAAGAATAACCTAGCAACCCTGGGCTGGATTCAATAAGTGAGGAGTGATTTGGCATATATACGTTTAAATTCTCTCAGAGCAATCTAAGCCATTTTTCTTATGTAAATAAAATTCTCTCAGTGAAATTCTCCTGCAGTTAAATGAGGCTCAATTATACACTACTAATTTCAGCCTGCACACTGCATTCCAACTGTATACCTAATTACCCTATTTAGTCTGTTAATGATCAGATCTTCGTTCTTGAGCAGATAGTGCAGTCTGCCATTAATCTTTCCTCTAGTTAGATTCCTAGTTATTTAAAAGAATAAATCCTTAGAAAGAATAGAATTTGATTTTTAAAGGAATTATTTTGAGGATATTTTTAAAGAGCCAAAGAAGCTTATAAAATTTAAATTGTATGTCTTCATTTATATGACGAACAAAACAGTTTGGGGCCCTGACATCTAGGAACAAATATTTCGGTGGGGAAGAGAATCAAAACAAGTAAATAGACAAAATAATCACAGAATGTGATGAGGACTCTTAAGAGAATTAAGGCATGGAGGTTGAATCCACATAAAGAGAACTGCTGCTTAGACAGGACAGGGGAGGAAGGGTTTCTGTGCAGGGTGCTTTTCACAGGAGGCAGAGTGGATAGGAGATTAGGGCTGAGAAGAAGGAAGAAAGGAAAGCATGTGCAAGGGTCCTGAGGTGGGGGAAGGGTAGCACGTTCAAGCAACTGAAATAAGATAATGTTCTGAAAATAGAATTGACTGGACATGGATTTGGCCTGGAGGCTGGGGTGAGGTCAAAGGCAACTTGCAGGTTTAGCGGAAGGGCGCTGGGCAGCTGGAGAGGAAAGCCTTTGCTGGAAAGGAGAAGCCTTGGGGCATGGCACTGGTTGTCCGTGGGTGACTTATTTTGGACTTCTGGGCTTTAACAGATTGTGGGAAAGGTAAGAAAAAGAATGCCATCACGAGGGCTGCTTGCCGTGTTGGGGTAACTCACATCTGGAAAGGTGCTTCAGCAGTATTCCCTGTCCCACGAGATTTCTGACTTTGAGGCAGAAAAAGCATGCATATTTCATGTGGGTCACCTGTTCCACGTGTGGCTGTGTGATACCCTGCTCATTAAAAAGCAACCTGTTCAGAAAGGAAAAGAAAGAGGAGAAGAACAAAGCACAGAGCTTCGATCCGCAATGACTGTGCTTGGGTGCTCTAACCATGCTGTGGACCCAAGAGGCATGGAAGCCCCTTGGGCTTATTGGTGAAACACGGTGAAAATTAATCATCAAGTTAGTCTGCCTCATGCATATGACATATGGTTACGGGAAAGAATTTAGAAAAATAGGAACCGTTAAGGCTGAAAATAGACACAGTGGCCACTTAATATTACAGGGTAATGGTTCTTCCCATGGCGGGCAGTGACCTATTAATGGGCTGTGAAATCAATTTCATGGACTGTAACTTTGTTTTTTAAAAAATAAAATAGAGTAGATAGAAGGAATTGGCGTGCATCACAAATAGGAGGGGTAAGTCTTTTATGAAGGCTTTGTTTGAGTTCACAGGTGCCCATAGAGGACTGTGGAGGTGTTTATATATGTCTGTGCACGTGCATTTATGTATACGTACGTGCTTACTGGGTCCCGATACAAAATGTCTTTTTCACTATGACTTCCTACTGTGAGTCAAGTAAAAAATGTTTGAAGAACACCATTGAGCATCTGGCGATCCGGCTGTTCTTTTTTTCACTGGGTTTCCCACCTCCAGGCAAGTCTCATGGTCTTTATATATTTGGGGTACTTAAAGTCTTCCCTTCATATACTCAGACTAGTAAGACTGTAAGGCCACAGATGTGGCTGTGTTTACGGCCACAGAGGCAGATGAAGCAGCTGACTTCTTTGCTAGGCTGCATCCTTTGAAGAATCCTTTGGATTATGTCTGTTTCTTGACAATGCAAGAAGATATCTACAGGAATTGAGTGAGTTTACTGAGCATTCGTGCAAATCTGTATGCAAGTATATACTTACAAACCTCCCCACCCATGGTAGAAATCATGTCAGATACAGCTCCTGGAGCTCAGATCCCAGATCCTCCTGGTTTTAAGTGGCCTGACTCAATGGGATTGGGTAGAAGATACCCCAGCTTCCACGTCCTAGAGCCTTCGGCTGTGAGCGTCACTCGGTTCCCCAAATGGCTTTCCAAGATATAGCTGATCATGAAACCCGTCGGCTGACAGTGTCTTTCCTAACAAAGCTTTACTAATACAGTCATACAGCAATTGCCCACCGTATGCAGAGCTGGTACTGGGCTGAAGGTAACCCCATGACTAAAGGGTAATTTCTAGTTATAGGGAAAGAAAACACCATGAAAGTATGAGGCTGGTGATGGGTTGTGGGGAGGGCACGTATTGCATGGTGCACTGGGTGTTATACGCAACTAATGAATCATCGAACTTTACATCAAATACCAGGGATGTACTGTATGGTGACTAACATAATATAATAAAAAATATTTTTAAAAGTCCTTTATCAAATATATGCTTTGAAAATACTTTCTCCCCCCCCCAAAAAAAAGTATGAGTGATACAAAACAGGGTGAAATAGTGCCAGCTGAATATACACCCGTGTTGAGGTAAATAAATAATACAGTCCTGATTAATCAGGACGGGACAGGCACCACTGTTGGTACTCAGGCCGATGAGATTCTACAAGGAAGTGCCATGAGAACACACGGTGAGAAGTTTTTACCCTGTGTGTCTTATCAGTGCTCAGAGCCTTCCAAAGGGAAAGCCTCTGAAGGGTGTCCCTGTCCTACCCACCAGCTGTGTGCCTCTGGCTTCCCTCCGCTCTGATTCTCGGGGTGTTTTGTGAGGAGGAATGATCTCCGCTCCTCCCCCAACACTTGTTGATTTCCTTTTTCTTTTTTATTCATCACAGGAAAAGTAAGCTACTGGCTAGGAGCCTTTGGAAGGCAGCTGTATCTGGCCAGAATTTAATATTATTGTTTTGTTTTCACTATATTTGTGTTGTTTTTAATCTGAGAATTTTTTTATTAAGTTTTCCATTTTAATTCCAGTTTAGTTAATGTGCAGTGTGGTATTAGTTTCGGGTGTACAATATAATGATTCCACACTTCCATACATCGCCCCGTGCTCATCATGACAGGTGCACTCCTTAATCCCCATCACCTATTGCCCCCATCCCCCCCCCACCTCCCCTCTGGTGACCATCCGTGTGCTCTCTGCGGTTAGGATTCTGGTCCTTGGTTTGCCTCTCTCTCCTTTTTTTTTTTCCTTTGCTCATTTGTTTTGCTTCTTTTTTTTTCCTTTTTTTTCTTATAATAATATTTTTTTATTATATTATGTTAGTCACCATACAGTACATCCCTGGTTTTTGATGTAAAGTTCGATGATTCATTAGTTGCGTATAACACCCAGTGCACCATGCAACACGTGCCCTCCTTACTACCCATCACCAGCCTATCCCATTCCCCCACCCCCCTCCCCTCTGAAGCCCTCAGTTTGTTTCTCAGTTTTGTTTTTTATATTCCACATATGAGTGAAATTTGTCACTTTATTTGTATTTTTTTATTTTTATTTTTTTATTATGTTCTGTTAGTCACCATACAGTACATCATTAGTTTTTGATGATGTTCCATGATTCATTATTTGCGTATAAGGAGGGCACGTATTGCATGGAGCACTGGGTATTATGCTATATTTGATTTGATATTACTTAATAAACAGCAATGTACATTTTCTTTATAATTACATTGCCTTAAGACAATATGAGTTATGTAGACAGATAAATAATAGCGAAGATGGTATTCAGTGACTGCAGAAATCATAAAGGTGATTCATGAATGACCAAACTTTGTGTCACACTATGTGCGTGATGCTTCCAAGGAGAGTGGGTTATATGCATTGTTGCTTGGAGAAAAGGATGGACTCACAGAGGGCCAGGCCAGGGGCATAGCGGGTGACCTGGGGAAGCGCAGGACAGGCCGTCCATGCAGGAACTTTATGTGTTACACCAATGAGGTCGGGAACGGTACAGTCGGGCTTCTAGGAGGCCCAGGGCTTGGTGCCAGGATAATGGCAGACGATTTCCAGATTGCAAGGCAAGAGCTAAACCCAAGGGAAGCAGTGGTCAAATTGCGGTTGAAGAGGGAGCAGAACTGGGAAGATGCAGACAATATTGCAAAGACGGCCGGCCACCAGGGAAGCCGGCGGGGCAGCACGGGGCCAGAGTGGAGAGACACGGGGGAGGGCTCGGCTTCACGATGAGGGGTCCCTGGTCCACAAGGGACTGGTCCTTTAGAGGAAGTTCTGGCCTCACAGCGATCTATTTCTTCTGACTTGTCCTCCTCCTGTGTCCTCAGTCCCTCACCCGCCTTCCATTTTTCATGTAATTGAAGTAGTAGGACCCCCCGCAGACGGAAAAGTTCATCTGTGTGCCCATCACGCAGAACTGACCACTGTTAACACTCCTGTGTGCTCTGTTTATTTAACGAGAGAAATGACACTGTACAGAAAAAGGTAAATTCTCTCTTTGTTCCCTCGCCTGTCCTATCTTTTCCTCTTAAATCACCATTGTTCTCAAGAATGTATCATATGCATTCTGTTCACTTTTTATTCCATTGCACATGCCTGTACGCACCCATGAACTGGAGATCGATTGTTCTGTACGGTCTTTCTTCTTTCAAATTTACATAAAGAGCTTACTGTTTTAAGTTTTTCCACCAAACATTATGCTTTTTAAGCTCTCTCCGTGTTGATACAGAGAAATCTAATTCATTTTTTCAATATAAGTATAGCACCCTATTGTATAAATAGAAGTCATGATAACCATTGCAATGGAGCTCAGGGGAGGCATGTGTCTTCCTGGGTTTTTCTTTTCATTGCTGTAGTCTCAGCACCTGGAACAGTGTGACACACACACACACACACACACACACACACACACACACACACACACAGTAGTTGCTCATTAAGTATAGCCCAAAAATGAACGCATCCATTCATTCCACTACTGATAGACTTTTACCAAGATCTGTCTGGCACACTTGTGAATGTCTCACTGACATGTCGTCCTATATACATAATTACTGGGTCAAGAGGTTGTGTTTTCCATTTTCCTGATTCCTCTGCAACGCCACGTGACCTCTGAAACCTCACACTGCGGTCACTGCTCTGGCTGAGGAGACTGGTGTCCACCAGCCCACGAGGTCGGGGCCAGGGCTCACACTGCTGGTTTTGCAATGACTCTTCCTCCCCAGTGTATATTTTTAAATGGATAAACCTCAGGACACCTGGGTGGTTCAGTCGGTTAAACATCCGACTCTTGGTTTCAGCTCAGGTCATGATCTCGGGGTCATGAGATCAAGCCCCGTGCCCGGCTCCATGCCCAGGGCAGAGTCTGCTTGAGATTCTCTCTCTCCCTCTGCCCCCTGCCCCGCATGCTCTCTCTGTCTCTAAAATAAATAAATGAATCTTTTTTAAAAAAATGATAAACCCTTATGAGAAAGGAAAAGTGGAGTTACTCCAAGTAATGAAATAATCCTAACTATAAAATAAGCGGGTTTAATGATTCACAACCAGGGACAGAGATCCTCGTTGGGCTGAGGGGGTCTTGTTGTCAATACTAGCCTCACTGCCTTCAAGCATGGTCCCTTTCTAACCAGGGTTGTCAGTGATGACAACAAGCTCAGGGTGCATCTAGCCCCTGCCATCATGCCAGGACGGCACCGGATAAACAGTAACGTGTACATCACTGTGTAAAAGCAATATCATGCTCCATTAATTACACCCGCGGCAATGGACTAGCCTTGTAGCTCCTAACACGGTGCTTTTATTTCGTTTCTCCTTAGGCCACCTCCCAGGCAAATACAAATGACATGAGGCCTTTGAAAAGGAAGAAACACTTGAATAAAACCTATTTATTTTTCATTGCCAAGCAACCCTTTATGGGTTTTGTAACCTCCTCGGAACAATTAAAAAGCAAACACATACAGGATCCTAAGTCTTTGCAAAGATTTTCAAATTCTGAGCCCTCAGCTGAAGGCAATTGTAGGATGTACAAAGCTCTTTCCGAGACTTGCTTTGAGCATGCGTGGGGGTTATTCACTGCACGGAGACCAGGGTGGTGTGGGGACCCCTTGGTCAGGCGTTTCCGGTCGTGCCCTTGTCCTGCCTTTACGTGGAGAGCACCTGGCGCCCCCTGCTGGCCTGTCTGAGGCCTCACAGGCTCTCCCTGGGAGTCAGGACTGACCCATAGGTGGTGGGAAACACAATGTGGGAAATGCTCTCACTAATGTAATAGCTGATTCCTGTGGGGTCTGCACGACCTTAATACTTCCGCATAATGACACGTGGTTTCCACTTTATTAATCTCTAACCAATTCCTGTTGACTCTTTCTTGGGTCCAGATAGAGATAAGTGATCAGCAGAATTCTATTTTTTAATGGTACCCTGTCAGAGAGATTACTTTTCAGTTTAAAGTGTAAGCAATCATGATGTTCAATTCCACATATATTTCTTAATTATCATTGTTATTACTTTAGGCTAGTCAAGTGAAACAGTGGGGGGAAGGAGCAAAGAAATCTGTAACTGGCTATGATCAATTAATTGTAAACACCACTGCACTTAGACCAGCCTCTTAATTATTACTTTTAATTGCATTTTTGTTACACAACCATAAAAGAATTTTCCTTTAAATATTGAGATAAAATTCCCCATTCGGCTCCTTTTGGTCATTTCTGTCATGAAAGCATGACATATTATTTAGAATTTTATTTTCCTATATTTCTTTCAAATAGTTTAATATGGTCAACAAGTCAAACGTGGGTTATAGCAATGTTCATTTCTGATGATGTAAAAGATTAATTATTATGAAATGCTTGTGTAGAAGAAACTAGAGATGGTGGGTCAATATAATAAACATCCATTTAAATGAGCAGCAGAGATGTCAGGTAAGGAAAATCCTTACAGATCTATAAGTGAGGAAGCAATCGAACACTCTAGAGCAAAGATCTCATTGATGCTGTGGGTGTCATGGGACATCTGCTCTCCCTAGGAAGCAATGAGGAAAGAAAAGAGAAGGCTTTAGTTCTACACGAGGTGAGGAAGCCTCTGCAGAAAGTCCAAACCTCCCGCACAGGGCAGACCAGAAGAGAACAATTCTTAGCAAACACTCTTGCTTGTTCCTGCCTGGGCTTTGGGTATGAAACATGTCTAACCACAGCACAAGGCTGGCTCAGGTTTGGGGTTTAGGTGTATACTATCTGCAGGGCCTAAGAAACTTTATGCCAAGAAATTAGCTTAGAGTGACCCAGTTTCCAAGAGCAAGGGACAGAAGCGAAGGTCAATCTTCCCTGGAGAAGCAAGCTACCAGGGATGTTTAAGCCCAGCCCTGAGTTCCCAGTCCAAAACCACGGAACACAGTGAAGAACGATTCACTCTAAGAAAAGTCAGAAGAAACAACAGATGGGTATTAAGGAGGGCACATATTGCATGGTGCACTGGGTGTTAAACGCAAGTAATGAATCATGGAATTTTACATCAAAAACTAGGGATGTACTGTATGGTGACTAACATAATATAATAAAAAATATTATTAAAAAAAGAAGAAGAAACAACAGAGACCCCAGATAATGGAATAACTGGGTACAGATTACCCATTAGTATTTTTGAAATGTTTGCAGAAATATAAAATTGACGCAAGAAGAAAAAGAAACAAGAGAGTGTGAAAAAAAGATAAATTAGATAAAGAAAAGAGGATGATTAAAAATTAAAAGTAATCCTTGATATAAATACTTAGATAAGATACAGGGAGATTCATGTCCTGTAAAATTAATCTAAAGAAATTACCCCAAATATTGCTTAAAGAGGAAAAAAGCACAAACACGAATGAGAGGTTAAGAAACTTGGGAGAGAGATGTCAGAAATCTGTATACCTACTTACTGGTCCAGAAGGAGGAAGCAGAAAACATGGCAGACAAGCCACAGTTGGAGAGAAAGACCTGACAATGTCCCGGAATTGGTAAGAACAGAAGGAGTTTGCCAATAGCGCAGGCTCTCCTGGGACTCCAGGATGTGCTCCCAGGAACGCCAGGTACTCAAGGAAGGAAGGAGGGCCCAAGGGAGTGATGAGCAAAGGCACTGGTATGAATGGGTACCTCTATAGAAATAATGCCTGTAAAAAGGGATCATCATAGTAATGACCAAAAGGATAGACAGAAAAACCAAGATGCACCCACAACGCTCGACAACACAAACCTGTGAGATGTGAGGGAGATCACAGGAGTCAGGTGTTCTCGAGTCCTGTGTAACTCGGCGTGAGGCAGGCCAGGAGCATCACATCCGCACCCACAGGAGAGCAATCGCTCTAGCGTGATATGAATCCGTATATGCCACGCCACCCACGTCTTACTATTTGAGAAACTAGACCACGTGCTTTGCAGTTTACAAAGAAGTTTTATGGCCATTGCTATATTGAATCTCCATAGCAAAACCATGAACATAAAGGCCATTTTAAGACACAAACCCTCATTCTCCACTGATTACTCAGACTGTGTTCTTTGAAAACAGTTGATACAATTCTAAGAAATGTCTGCTTTACATTTTGAGAAGTGTGTCCAATCTTACTAAAGCCTATGAGAATGCATTCCAATGCAAATGGGGAATGGTTACATGAATTTATTGCTCAACGGTAAGCAAGTCTTTCTTTTTCTTTTTTCTTCAATTCCCTACATTTTCTTCCCACATTTTCTCACCCAGTAATTGTTTACAAATTCCACGTGGAACACGTTCATTTCCTACTGGCCTACGGAAACACTTCTCCCAGCACATACAGTGGACAAACCACCCTGTACCATTCACACACTGGTCGTATACAACATGGTAAATTTACCCTTTCCTTCAATCTAATTCAACATGTGTTTAATCAAAGCAGGATAATCCTTTCTAATGGATGAATAAAAATCCCTTGCATTTTAAGATAATTTGTTCTCTTCTTGAGCGAGAGTACGAAAGGTCTTTCTCCAACATACTTTTTACTCATTTTGATACCTTCTGATAAATTATTCTCGTGTCATGCTGAGAAAACTTCAACTTGTCATTTGAGCGAGGATATAATAAAGTTGTTATAAATGTCTAGCACTGAAACCATCTTTCTTTCATTTCTTGACATTAAATTTTAATTAGAGAATATCCCTTTAAATAACCGATATTTTATAGACAGAAATAGCATAAGTGAAGGTCATAAGGAAGAAGCTAATGTTATAAAAAAGACATCAGACTGGCGGGTACTACTTATTTCCCAGCTCATTCTAAAAATACCCACTGTATATAACAAATACCACAAAGGATGATACGAAAACAGGGATGAAGTTCCATCACGGTTATTTTAGCATTAACACTTTACAGGCACATTTACAAGGTTCTTTGTTAAATTCCCCAAATCATTATAACCATATGAACCAAGCTGATAAGGGTCATACCATCAAAACCATAGCTAACGTGTTACATTTATATAATGAAATTTTGAATGAATAAAATTAAAAAAATACTGATTTCACTTAACAAAACCCAAAAAGCATAGCTAAAGTACAACAGAAATTTGCATTCAACCGACTTAGATTAATGAAAGGGATGAGAGAAGTGTGCCCTTAACTCTTGCTCTAAAAAGTAAATATAACATGTTATCACCACTGGATGGACAAGCACTCCCCAAAAGATTGCCTTCATACACCACGGCCAGTTTTTGTGCCTTCACGGTTTCCTAGTCAATTACCACCATACACCTGATCATACATACACTTGTTCACTCAGCACTTAGAGGAAAACTTGAGAACAGAGTTTTTGTGAGAATGCAGAAGTGAGAGAACATCTGTGTAGCTGAGGAGAAGAGACGGGATAAGAGACAATGTACCTTTCAAGGAAGGCAGATTGTGTGGCCACAGACGTGAGCCTGGGGGTTCACTGCCTTGGGGATCACTGTCACGTATTATAGAGAACAAATCCCAATTGTTGCCTGTTCATTGCCTGACTCTCCGTCCTGCCTCTGTGGAAACCTCTTGGGGACGGGAGTTGCAAGCATATGTGGGAGGGAGAGCACATGTGGGACGGTGTCTCAGGTGAGTTTTGCGTAACCACGTTTCCTCTGACTTCTCTCACTCAGTTTCAGATTCAGACCTTCTCTTGAGGCCTGTGAGCCTAATTTCAATATTCAGTCAAAGCTCAATTTTTGTTCATTTTTTCTCCACTGCATAGAAGTAAAGAACATGGAGTCTATCAGTCATCTGTTAGCAACAATTTTAGAAGGATCTATAATAGCCAACCAAGAGATGGCAATCTTCGTTTTCAAACTGACAGGTGCAAAAAGGAGATTTGAATAATTCATGGCAGGAAGACGGAAGGTCTTTGATGAGTTGATTGCGGTGCAACTTGTTTTGTGTTTTGCCTTAGACTTCATCTTTCAATATGGCATCTGTATTAGTCTCTTAGGGCAGCCATAAGAAAGTACCACTAACGGGGGTGCTTTAAACCACACAGATTTCTTCTCTTACACTTCTGGAGACCAGGAGTATGAAATCAAGTTGCCAGCAGGGCCATACTCCCTCCAAAGCCTCTAGACTGAGACCCTCCCTTACCTCTTCCACCCACTGCTTGGCTTGGGGCCATATGACTCTGATCTCTACCACTGTCTTCACGTGACCACGTCCCCTCTGTGTCTGTGTCCAGTCTTCCCTCTTCTTACAAGGACACCAGTCATGTTGGATCAAGGGCCACCCTACTCCAGCCTGACCTCTTCTTAACTGATTACATCTTTAATGACCTATTTTCAAACACAGTCACATTCTGGGCTACTGGCGGGTGAGGGCTTCAACATATAATTTTGGAGGACACCGTTTAACCTGTAATGGCATCTCAAAGCAGCTCACCTCTGCCCGACTCACGTAGAACAATGTTAAAACAAGAGGGAGCGAAATATACCCACAGTTCTTTCCAGGGGAGGGAAGGCGGAGGGAGTTTCTCCTAAGAGAATAGCTTTATCATGGAAAACTATTTCAGGATATATAACAATTCCGATCAGATGGGTCAAGTTGCATGAAATCACTGCAGTCTTGAACACCCTCCACGGAGCAGTCACGGCCGTATAAACAGCGTGCGGACGCACAGCGCCCTTACCCCGCAACGAGCACCGATGTGTATCTACTCATTCCAACGAGCTTTAAAGAAAAAGCCAACACCATCGAAGGAAGTCCACGGGTGCATAAACACAAAACACAGAAATCTTGACGGATGCTGAATTTTAGACAATGTGCCCACTTCCTCTTTGAGAAAAAAATGCCGGAGTTCTTAAAACAAATTATAGGCAAAAAGTGCAGAACATCAAAGAACCCCCGGCTCAGTTTAATAAAATGAAATAATGTGCCCGCGAGTGATTTCAAAGTACGACTACACAGTATTCTAATTTTCTTTCTTTCGGGAGGAGTACTTAATTTTGTCAGCTCATACTGAGGTTTAGCCCCTCTCCAATGTGTTCCCGCTCACCACGGACTTGCTCTCCGAGCAAGTGTGAGCGTGAGCGCGGTGTCCGTGCAGGACGGCCCCAGAACGCAAGCTCCTTACGCTCGGGTGCAAGGGGCATCCCCCACAGCGCCCCGCAGAGGGTGGCACATATTCCCTCACTCAGTACTCGCTTACCACCAGTGTTTAGAGAAGGCTGTCATGCCACTGCTTTTACTGGAAGTTCCTTATCACAAAAAATTGAAGAATCGCTCGCTAACTCCATAATGTCACTTTGGTGGAGTATGTGACTACAGTTTGCATATGCCACGACTTGGAATGTGGCCTGGGCCATCTCAGAGGAAAGGAATTGTGGCCAGCCCCTTTCTTCTTCCCCCCTCCCAGGGGCTGGTGGCGGTGCAGAGAGGGGAGTTTGGGCTGTGGGGACCTATACTTACCAAACTACCCCTAGAGAATGAGTCCCCGCATCATCACTCCTTTCAAAAGTACTTTCTAATGACCTTCTTCATGATTATTCTGCATACCATCCTCAAACATTCCACACATTTCTCAAATCTCATACTTGAACAGGGGATGAAGAACAGGAATTCCTGATAACGAGTGCTCCGTGTTTCGGGAACATGATCCTATTAATCCAATAATCCTATTGATGCCATAAAAATGTCTGTAAGCAGTGAATAGTGATATACATTTATCAAGACCCTACAAATTATTTATTATCCCAGTGCGGGTTAAAGAGAAACAGGATCTGGTAAGCATTCGGAAAGCACAAAGGCCAATGAAACACCCTAAAAGACCAGATCAGAGAGTCATTGACAGACTATACCCTTCCTAAAATGAAATACACTGAAAATAGTACAGGATGAGAGTGGATTAGAAAGTAATACTCCTATACAGCATAAACTTGCAGCTCTTCTTCTAAGAAACTACCCCAAGAAAACTTAGAAAGGAATACTCCCATGAATTTATCCCTCCAAATCACAGAGAAGCGTAGCACAGGAGTTCTTGTAACACCCCCAATCCAGGATGGAGAAGGTGTTATGCGTCCTGACTCAAGGGGAAAGAGCAGCCACGTGTGTGGGTAGGAGAAACGCCTGGGTCTACTCCAAACACAGAGCTTCTTCCCTTTGCTCCCACCAAACTCCATGAAATGCAACTGTAGAGATGCTTCCCACAAAGGGGGATGGAAAAGCAGCCTCACGGCGAATATAACCTCAGAAGCAATGGTTCTGACTCAGTGAGATTCTTAAAAACGTGACACAGGTGAAAAGCAAAGTAAGTACGCACACAATGAGCATGGCCAGAAGCTTCTGCTCCTGAGAAAGGATCAGTGTTAGGTGAGCCGTTAGGTCAATTTTTAATAATGAAAAAAAATATTTTAAAAGAGATGCTGAACTCTAGGAAACAAACTGAGGGTTGCTGGAGGGGAACTGGTGGGGGGATGGGGTAACTGGGGGACGGGCATTAAGGAGGGCACTTGATGTGATGAGCACTGGGTATTGTAAGCAGCTGATGAATCACTAAACTCTACTGCTGAAACCGATAATATACTACATGTTAACTAAATTGAATTTAAAAAAAGAATTACAAAAAAAGTATATTCGAAAGATAAGAAAATCTACCACCCCAAAACCAAACATTAACAAGAGGCATGAGACGAAAAAACATACAGAACTGAACTTTAGTGCATTAGTTAGACACCACTCACACCCTGCTTCCTTTAGGTCAAACTAAAACCATGTCTAAGGCACTCATTAATGTGTGGTTCTCTAATAACTGACTTCAGATCGAGGCCACGAAAGTCTTCTTGGATGAAAGGTTTAGAATTCCCTCAAATTGAGTTCAAATTCAGAGAATTACAAGGTAGTGAATAAACAGACTTCTCAATCTCGCCCACTTCTGAAAGCCACACCCCAAAACCCCCTCGTGTCTAAGAATCTCTTGGGACCCAGGCACACAGTCTGGCCCAGAGTGACAGTCCATAAATATTAGTTACAAGAAAACTGAAAAATGAATCAGTTTCCCCCAAGAAGTGAGCTGGGATTTAAACATGAAAAGACATATTCCCAGCCCTGGGGAGTTTATATTTTATAGGAAAAAACACAAAGAAAATTCTAGCTTGAGATAAACTATTAAGTTTCTATGTTTATCAGCATAGATTTAAAAATCAAGGTATATGGAAGTCCATATTTTCATGTTTATGAGGTTTTTAAATTACATCTTTTTCTGATTACAAATACAATAGAGGCACACTGTGAAAATTCTGCAAATAAAGAAACGTTAAGGAATAAAATATAAATCCCTCACAATTCCGTTACCAGAGTTGACTAGCCGGCTGTTACAGGTGACCAAGCACTGACCACTATTAACATTCTATAGTTTTTTCTACACATATATGTATATATATTCAGATAATTGAGATTATATTGTTATTTAAAAAGCTTTGCAGTTTATTTTACTCGATATTTTTGTCATGTGTGCACTCAATAATATTGTATGAATGTTGCAAAATGATGATTTCCAGTCACTAAAACGTTTGAATACATCATTTTAATACTGTGTACTAATCCATTGGGTGGATATACAATAATTTAATTAAACTATCTACTCTTGGGTGCTTCTAATATTTCACTGTTATAATTAAAATAAAACAAAATAAAACTCTCCACATAGATCTTTAACTGTATTTCTAATTATTTCCTTAATTAGCTCCTCGCAGTAAAGTTACTGGGGCCAAACCTATACCTTTTTAAAGAAAGACATTAAATTGATGAAGTTTTAGAATGGCTAATGAATATATTCTAAATATAGCTGTTGAGTGGTTTAACAGAAGGGCAATCAGTGAGGGTCTAAATACAGCAGCAAGATCATACCCTCCTTCACTCAGAATATTCTGTTTATGAATGTGAGGGAGACCAAGGGATCCTTACTAATTACTATGTCCCAGGAATTTTGCCTCTGATCTCATTCAATCCCCCAACACGTCCGTGAATGGAATGAGCAATCTGTGGTTCAGCAAGGTCATGCAACACGAGGACTGAGGTCACATAACCCAGGTCGGCCTGACTTTCAGTGCCATGTCCTTTCCGCTACACCAAACCAGATGGCTTTCACACAGTTAAAGTGAAAAATGATAGAACATGGACCCGCATTGCCCCCATGCTTCTAACAGCATCCTAACCCCTCCCTGAGCCCTGGCAACAAAGGTTTCTGGGAAGGTTGCTTTTTGCTTCCCTGAGTCTCAGCCCAGCAGACAAACCGGAAGGAAGTGGAAATGCATGCTGAGTAATCCAAGCCCTTGTTCAGACAGAAATATTTACAGAAGAGAGAGCACAGAGGACAGCAAAGCCATCTTTTTCCTAGAGGAGGACAGATTGGGAGACCCTCTATCTTGTGCTGAATTTTTGAAAAAATGGATGAATTTCACTCAAAGGACAGAGAGAGAAGGATTTCAACACAGAAATGTAGGACTGAAGGCACATATTGGGGAGCAAATTTCACCACCCCAAGCTTTGCTTCTTTGGCATATTGATTATTTTAAGCTGGTTGTTTTTAAGAAACTGCAAACACAAGGGGAGCCTGGGTAGTAGCTCATTTGGTTAAACATCCAGCTCTTGATTTTGGCTCAAGTCATGATCTTGTGGTCATGGGATCTTGCCCCATGTCTGGCTCAGTGGGGAGTCCACTTGGGATTCTCTCTCTTCCTCTCTTTTTGTCCCCCCTTCTCTCTCTCTCTCTAAAATGAATAATCTTTAAAAAATTTTTAAAAAAAGAAATGGCAGACACAAGAAGAGCTCTGAAAACTGAGTAGAAGTTACCCTTTTGTAAGAGATATTTACATGTATAAGGGAAATCTGCATGTGTAAGGTGTCTCCCTTCTGAAACCAGGAAGAGAGGAATGACTAAATCTCTAGAACCTGTTAGTGGAGTAGGCAGGGACTTAAATCTGCATAACTACCTTACCCTGTTCACTGTGCTTTTCTTGGTCACTTCCCATAACTGACCTGCTCACTCCCAAAATCTTTTGTCTTTAGTTGAAGATGGAGTAGAAAGCAATGGCCTCAGCCATTCCAGGGAGTCACTCGGTTTTCCTGGGTCTCTCCCATGTAACCAGGAGGAATGCAAGTTATCAAACGTCTGTTTGATTTTCTCCTGTTAGTGTATCTCATATCAGTTTGAGTCTTAGACCAAAGAACCGTGAAGGGTAGAGGGAAATTTTCCCACACCAGCACACACAAGTTCATACATGGGTTTTTGTGTGTGTGTGTGTGTGTGTAACTGGGGAGCAGTAAGAGAGATTAAGATAGAGAGATAGGCAGTCCTAGATGGGAGAGGGGTTTAAAAATCGCTCTGAAATTGGAACTCAACCACAAGGAAAAATTTGGAAGAAACTCAAACACTTGGAGACTAAGAACCATCCTGCTCAGGAATGACTCGATAAACCAGGAAATCAAAAATCAAATTAAACAATTTATGGAGACCAATGAGAATGAAAATACAACAGTCCAAAACCTATGGGATACTGCAAAGGCAGTCCTAAGGGGGAAATACATAGCCATCCAAGCCTCACTCAAAAGAATAGAAAAATCTAAAATGCAGTTTTTATATTCTCACCTCAAGAAGCTGGAACAGCAACAGAGGGACAGGCCTAATCCACGCACAAGGAAGCAGTTGACCAAAATTAAAGCTGAAATCAATCAAGCAGAAACCAGAAGTACAGTAGAGCAGATCAACAGGACTAGAAGCTGGTTCTTGGAGAGAATCAATAAAATTGACAGACCACTGGCAAGACTTATCCAAAAGAAAAGAGAAAGGACCCAGATTATTAAAATTATGAATGAAAAAGGAGAGGTCACGACGAACACCATTGAAATTGGAAGGATTATTAGAAATTTTTATCAACAGCTATATGCCAATAAACTAAGCAATCTGGAAGAGATGGAATCCTTCCTGGAAACCTATAAACTACCAAGATTGAAACCGGAAGAAATTGATTTCTTAAACAGGCCAATTAATTATGAAGAAATTGAGTCAGTGATAAACAACCTTCCAAATAACAAAACTCCAGGCCCGGACGGTTTTCCTGGGGAATTCTACCAAACATTCAAAGAAGAAATAATACCTATTCTCCTAAAGCTTTTTCAAAAAATAGAAACAGAAGGAAAGCTACCAAACTCATTCTATGAGGCCAATATTACATTGATCCCCAAACCAGGCAAAGACCCCCTCAAAAAGGAGAATTATAGACCGATTTCCCTAATGAATATGGACGCCAAAATCCTCAACAAGATACTTGCTAATAGAATCCAACAGTTCATTAAAAGGATTATCCACCACGATCAAGTGGGATTCATACCTGGGATGCAAGCGTGGTTCAATATTCGCAAATCAATCAGCGTGATACATCATATCAACAAGAAAAGACTCAAGAACCATATGATCCTCTCAATCGATGCCGAAAAAGCATTTGACAAAATACAGCATCCTTTCCTGATTAAAACCCTTCAGAGTGTAGGAATAGAAGGTACATTTCTCAATCTCATAAAAGCCATCTATGAAAAGCCTACTGCAAATATTATTCTCAATGGGGAAAAGCTGGAAGCCTTTCCCTTAAGATCAGGAACACGACAAGGATGCCCACTCTCGCCACTATTATTCAACATAGTACTAGAAGTCCTTGCAACAGCAATCAGACAACAAAAAGGGATCAAAGGTATTCAAATCGGCAAAGAAGAAGTCAAAATGTCTCTCTTCGCAGACGACATGATACTCTATATGGAAAACCCAAAAGAAGCCACTCCCAAACTATTAGAAGTTATAGAGCAATTCAGTAACGTGGCGGGATACAAAATAAATGCTCAGAAATCAGTTGCATTTCTGTACACGAATAACGAGAACGAAGAAAGAGAAATCAGGGAATCCATCCCATTTACAATAGCACCAAAAACCATACGTTACCTTGGAATTAACTTAACCAGAGATGTAAAGGACCTTTATTCTAGAAACTATAAATCACTCTTAAAAGACATTGAGGAAGACATAAAAAGATGGAAAGATATTCCATGCTCATGGATCGGAAGAATTAACATAGTTAAAATGTCCATGCTACCCAGAGCAATCTACACTTTCAATGCTATCCCGATCAAAATACCGAGAACGTTTTTCAAAGAACTGGAACAAATAGTCCTTAAATTTGTATGGAACCAGAAAAGACCCCGAATCTCCAAGGAACTGTTGAAAAGGAAAAACAAAGCTGGGGGCATCACAATGCCGGATTTCGAGCTGTACTACAAAGCTGTGATCACAAAGACAGCATGGTACTGGCACAAAAACAGACACATAGACCAATGGAACAGAATAGAGAGCCCAGAAATGGACCCTCAGCTCTTTGGGCAACTAATATTTGATAAAGCAGGAAAAAACATCCGGTGGGAAAAAGACAGTCTCTTCAATAAATGGTGCTGGGAAAATTGGACAGCTACGTGCAAAAGAATGAAACTTGACCACTATCTCACACCATACACAAAAATAAACTCCAAATGGATGAAAGACCTCGATGTGAGACAGGAATCCATCAAAATTCTAGAGGAGAACATAGGCAGCAACCTCTACGACATCAGCCTAAGCAACCTTTTTCATGACACATCCCCAAAGGCAAAAGAAACAAAAGATAAAATGAATTTATGGGACTTCATCAAGATTAAAAGTTTCTGCACAGCCAAGGAAACAGTCAGAAAAACTAAGAGGCAGCCCACGGAATGGGAGAAGATATTTGCAAATGACACTACAGATAAAGGACTGGTATCCAAGATCTACAAAGAACTTCTCAAACTCAATACACGAGAAACAAATAAACAAATCAAAAAATGGGCAGAAGATATGAACAGACACTTTTCCAATGAAGACATACAAATGGCTAACAGACACATGAAAAAATGTTCAAAATCATTAGCCATCAAGGAAATTCAAATCAAAACCACACTGAGATACCACCTTACGCCAGTTAGAATGGCAAAAATAGACAAGGCAAGAAACAACAATTGTTGGAGAGGATGTGGAGAAAGGGGATCCCTCCTACATTGTTGGTGGGAATGCAAGTTGGTACAGCCACTCTGGAAAACCGTGTGGAGGTCCCTTAAAAAGTTAAAAATTGAGCTACCCTATGATCCAGCCATTGCACTACTGGGTGTTTACCCCAAAGATACAGACGTAGTGAAGAGAAGGGCCATATGCACCCCAATGTTCATAGCAGCAATGTCCACAATAGCTAAATCGTGGAAGGAGCCGAGATGCCCTTCAACAGATGACTGGATTAAGAAGTTGTGGTCCATATATACAATGGAATATTACTCAGCAATCAGAAAGAATGAGTTCTCAACATTTGCTACAACATGGACGGCACTGGAGGAGATAATGCTTAGTGAAATAAGTCAAGCAGAGAAAGACAACTATCATATGATTTCTCTCATCTATGGAACATAAGAACTAGAATGATCAGTAGGGGAAGAAAGGGATAAAGAAAGGGGGGGTAATCAGAAGGGGGAATGAAACATGAGAGACTATGGACTATGAGAAACAAACTGAGGGCTACAGAGGGGAGGGGGGTGGGGGAATGGGATAGACCGGTGATGGGTAGTAAGGAGGGCACATATTGCATGGTGCACTGGGTGTTATACACAACTAATGAATCATCGAGCCTTACATCGAAAACCGGGGATGTACTGTATGGTGACTAACATAATATAATAAAAAATCATTATTAATAATAAAAAAAAAAAAAAAAAAAAAAAAAAAAAAAAAAAAAAAAAATAAAAATCGGTGAGCTCCAGGATCTTTAATATGCGTTACTTATTTCCCAAGGGCACTCTAAGACAAGTTTAAAATAAAGGGAAGAATTAGCCTGCATGAACTGGGAACGAGAGGTCAAGCGATGCTTATTACTACAGGTGATACAGCTATATTGCATCCAGGTAGTTTAATTTGCCAAAAGACTTGAAAGATTTTTATGAAAACTAACTCCAATAAGAAATGGTAATACATTATATTTGAACTTCCTCCTCCCTTTCCATTCTTGGCTGGTTTTGAAAATAATTTGATGTGGCTCCATATTTTTAAGTTGAGAGGAGGCTATTCTGGGACATTCTTTTTTATTTTATGTTTATTTTTATTTTAAAGGAAAAAATGAAAGTCATTTTTGAAGGCAAGAAATTTCTCTCTTCAAAGGTCAGGTCTATTTTTACTTTCAGATATTTTTTTTAAATAAAAAATTCAGTCTCTTTGGTATCCAACTTTAAAATGAAGCCAGTTTTCTACCTGGAGACTGTAATATTTGCCTCTATTTTAGGTTGGAAGGGGTGAGAGAAACTTGTAAGTTCATATTTTAGGATCACTGAAATTAGTGACAATTGGTTTAATAATACAATTTGGAGACTTCTGGGTAGATGCCATAGATGTCTTTGCAAAGAATTTCTCTTTCTTTTTCTTAAATCACAAAACTTAAAAAAAAAAAAAAACCACCCTCAGAAATATTGAGACCTTGCTATTAGTTTTGTTTTCTCTCTAAATTAATTAACACAAAGAAACCGGACAACAAAGTAGTTTTATGAAATAATCACTCTCCATAAACAAAATTCTATTAAAGATTCTATGTGTGTAGTTCATTTTTATTTTATTTTATTTTATTTTATTTTACTTTACTTTATTTTACTTATTTTTTGCTCAGGGGCCCTCTTAAGAAATAGATGTGGGGGATATTGGCTTTTGCTGTGTGATTGACCGTGTGTCCTGATCATTTGCTGAGTCTTATTAAAAGTCTCTGAGATCACTCCGTACCTTGGCCCTTACGCTCCATCAGCCATCAATTCAGAATGTCAGACCTGATTACCAGGACTCTCTCTGAAGCCCCTTCTAAGCCATTAGTGAGCGGAAGCCGTGTCCTGGCGCCTGCGTGATGCAAATGCTCCTCATCAGGCTTCCAACTCAAGGACAACTCGTTATGTTGCAGAATAGCACTGACAATGTTAGCCCCCTAAACCAAGAGGACATTTGCAATTTTAAATTTGAACTTATTAGGGGGATGTTGTTTATTTTTGTCTTCATCGCTCCCACATCTTACCAAAAGACAATTTCAATTCAAATTCTAAATTATATATTTAGTTCACAAAAACAGGTTAAAAGGATGTTTAAACAGCAAACAATGATGTAACAGCATTTCCTTGAAAATTCCTCATAACAGAGACTACAGGGATTCTTCACAATTTGCCTACTTTTCAAAAAATGTCTAACCTTGGGAATCAGCTAAATTGAGGTAGATCAGATTTAGTGGTCATTAATCCACTATAATAAGGACGATTTCCAAACACAAGGGTGGTGTTGATTACTCTTGGTGGTTTCGGTTGAGTGATGAGGGAGATGACAAGTGAAAATACACTGTTTACGAGCAACTTCCATCTGTGTGTGTCGGTATGCTCCAGAGCTGGGTGCCTACCATCAGTAAAAGACCAAACTTGAAATGGCTGTGGCCCTTCACGTGAAGAAAACATGGTGAATGAAGGCCCTTAAATCCTGCTACTACCCCTTGCAAGTCCTTTTAGCTCTGCTACTTCTGTAACATCAGTAGCAGCATTAGCAATGCAATATATCTTCATAATAAATTCAGTTTACAATGATGTCACGTACAATGCCTACTGAGAATGTTTGTATTCGGCTGTCTGCTACTGAAAACACCTACCTAAATTCCCTGGTACGGGGCCATGGGCAGCCTGCAGAATCCTTGCCCTCTAGGTACTTACATACTCTTCAGTGACCCACCATTTTCATTTAGATATTTTAAAAAGTGACTCAATTTTAATGGCCCTTTGGTGCTTCTGTGCAAAGTGCAAATGGTTATCCTGAAGTTCAAGGTCACCTTAAATTTGACCTTATCCCAAATCCTAACCTTTTGCAGCTGTCTCCAAATGGCTCCCCAACATACCCTGTACTTTCTTGCCCTAAGCTAAAGCTATCACTGTCATTATTCATTTCTTTTTCCTAAAATGTCAGAAGCTACCCATTCCCCATCTTGTGTTTAAACGGGAAATAACTTGTTCCTGGTAGCCGAGCTAAGAAATGCTTAGAGCTGGATGCTACTACGTCTCTCTAGGGCTCTATGGTTGCAATAGCCATGCTCTTTCTGCCATGTTCATTTTGCATACATATTGAAATCTGCCCTGTGAGGTAAGGAGTTTCTTTCAAGAACTGGCAGTGTTTTGTTTTGGTTTTGTTTTGTTATCTCCCATAGTAAGTACTCGTTGCTTGAGGAGTGAAGGACTCAGTCAGATGGGAAGCCAAGGATCCCACAGCCAGTAAATGTTTCACACAGCTTCAGGGGGTAGAGAGCTCTGTGTGGAAAGCTGAGTTTCTTTTATTTTCTAAACAGAATTAGGGTTCCAGGACCAGCCCACTTAAATGGGACATTTATTCCTTATGTGCCTGGCAGTTGATCAGAGTGGCTTTTTATGGTGTTTATATGTCACCGTTTTTATGAAAATGCCCTGTTGGGGACATCTAAAGATGTCCTCCCTCAACCTGCCCGGCTTAGACAACCTTCCTGAGTCCCAGGGTTCAAGAGTCACGTCAACCTGGTTACCTGCCTGGTGATGTGACCTGAAAATAGATCATCACTTGATGTTAGGAGCTGTTTATTCATTCATTTTATTCAACAAATACTTATATCAACTTAGTAGTGACAAGTATGTTCTAAGCACATTACCAACACTAACTCACATAAACTTCGTGCTGCCCTTAGAGATATGTGAAAAAATTATACCCTTTTTTTTTTTGTTAGACATGACAAGCAAAATTAAGTAGTGACTTTTTTTTTCTGTCTCCGAATTTCTCTGCTCCAGAGAACATATTTCTAAATTTTAAGTAGACGTGTAATGAATTCTTCCAGTGAGGTCTTACATAGAATCCCAGAAAAACAGTCACTAGTTAGTCTGCTGGGATTGAATCTGCAGGGCATCATGGGCCAGAGTTGCCCCCATTCCAGAGGCACCTTCCTCCAATACCTCATGCAGCAGGTCTAAGGACCCCTTTATAGACTCTAACAAATTACTGAAGACCTCAAAGAGTCTTTGATTATGTGACTTGTCAATATTCAGTGTGGAAGAAATTTTCAAAGTTGTAAAACATTTGTTTTTCTTTAGAAAATGAAATAGTAAACCATTACATGTTAATATAAATAAATACTCTTTTAATAAAAATAACTATATTTTCTAAAACAAAAAAAAATGGGGACAAGAGTGACACTGTTGCATTTCTGTAAGTCTTTGTAAGTCTTCTGTGAGTCTCTGCCTTAATAGAAAACCGTGCAATTCTCCTATCTGCTTCTGCATTTGCTCTCCTATGGTAAGTTGGTTCAGTGGAAGTCTATTGAGATGAACCAGCTTCACGCATGCGTAGCTGGGAAAGGAAAGGACTGCTTTCATAGCTTGCACAGATCACTGTGGATATTCTTTGGTCGCTTCGAAAGGTTAGTTGCAGTGGTCTTTTCAAGTTAGGTTATATTAAAATTCATCTGCCCAAAGTTCTGCCTCAGATTCGAGTGGGTCTATTATTGATGCACGACTTTTGTATCATGCATCGATTAGTCATTTATAAAATATCATTCACCAAATTATGCAGATCTTCTGGATGTTGACACATTTCGATACACAACATTGAAAAATCACATTTGTGAATATCATCACGGACCTTAGCAGGAAAGCCTTTCTAATATCGGGAGACTGTCAAGCACACAGTGGTGGATAAAGGTTTTCCAAAATTTTAATTTTTGTTTGAAAGGTCAAATTTTACCCCTGAACCAAACTCGGTCGGTTATTTTCCTTGACGTGACAGGCTCACCTCAGTTCATTTTTAAGAAAACATTTGCTAAATGTCTATAGTCCCAATAATCATAGTTTTTCCGTTCATTGTCCTTTTAAGTAAAAGTGGTGTTCCATTAAAAACAAAAACAAAACCAAACCTGATAATGCAGCTTGCAACTCGGCTGCACAGTACTCTTTCCTGATCATTCTATTCGTGTATGTTCCCAAAGTATCTTATGTGAACTTCCGATTTCTTCACATAGAGTATTAAGAAGTCAGGTACTCAAGGATTGAGATGTAATAAAATTAATAACTTTATGGCTGCATAAGGGACATTCTTAAGTTTTTTTTTTTCCTGTGAGTGTGTGGCAGTGAAGAAAACAGTAAAATACTTGGACAATAGGAGTGGGACTGGGTCCCAGGTCTTGATTTGTGCTGAGGCACTAGCTGTTCACCCATCACTGCAAATATCAAAGTAATGACGCAGCCAAAGAACATGTTAGCATTTTTGAGAAAACGCTTTTGACATTGCAGATCCCTACAAGAGTCTTGGAGGCCCTCAGGGTCTAGGGCTACATATTGAGAATGATTGCTCTGGGGAATTAGGATTCAAAGTTTGTTATGGGATCACATCATGTTAGAAGACATGAGAAGAGTAGACAGAATGGTTCCACCAGGGTCACGTGCAGAGAGCAAAGCCCAGTATTCCCAAAGCTCCACCTCCCAGACCTGCCCCATCTCCCTCTCTGGGACCTACCAAGAGCCAGTCTTGCTAGCTATTCTAGTTCTTTCTACGAAGAACCATCCAGCCTTGCTGGCAGCATTTTACACAGACAGAGTGGAACAGTGCTGGAAAAGAATCAAGTGGTTCACCTTTTTTAAACTCCCAGTGTGGGTGACAGGAAGCCATTATAACATCTCAGTGGTCATGTGCGTTTTATTCTTTCAGGACAGATGGCATTTGGTTCCTAACAAGTAGTTTTAGCTATCTCAGATTATTATAAAAAGTATCTGCTCTGGAAAAAAAAATCTGGAGAGTTTAAATATGAAATCATTTCTAAATGGAGAAAAGACGATCTTTCCCAAGAGAGTGAAACATCTGTGTATTTCCAAAGCATACTGGTTTTCTTTACCTGAGGTTATGCAATTATGACTCCCTGCAGGCGAACAAGACAAACAACGGAGCTCTCTCAACATTAGCATCAAAGTGGTCCATTTGTGTTTAATCACTTTCTTAAGGGGAAAGTTCTAAGTTCAATTGACTCATATATATATAATGTTAATTTCAGGAAAACAGGTCCTTACTATATTAATCTTCCTCTTTACCTTTTGAAATACAAAAATGTAAGGCTTGATTTTAATCAAATGCTAAAACTCAGACCAATCTAGTACCCAGTAATAAACCATCTCTTCACATCACCGGAGAGCGATAAGTTGAGGAAAAGATGAATTAACAGATTTGAGAAAATTTGGAGAATATATTATGCCTCTGTCTTGCCATCATAGTCCTTCCCTATCATGGCCCATTTAATTATCTGTCCATCTCCTCCACCAGCCGCTGAAAAAAGGCCCTTCCTATAACGCGCCCACCACTCTGTCATTTCCATCAAGCACACGCCTGACACATGCTATGTAGATATGTACTCGACAAAGCGCCCAGGGCTGCAGAATCATCAGAACGGACATCATCATATGTCTCTATATAAAACGGTATATAAAAATCACCATTATATATCAGCCATGGTCCTTTAGAATACCAAAAAGGAAAATGTATCAAGACACTAGCACGCTCTAATAGAGAATGCGCATTCATGCATTAACAGAAAACGATAATAACTGTTAAAGTGTAAGTGGTCAGTAAACCTGTTTTCCAAAGAACAAATCAAAGACAATGCTCACTGGACTTTTCACTGGAATTAGGTATCTTACAAATCAGATCTGTAGTTTACCAAACGATACGCTGTACAGTCCTGTTCTTACATGGACGGTTTGCCGGTCAGACGCTAATGCACTGGCAGCTGTCGATAGAAGAGGTTTGCCTGCAAGACAACGGGGAGGCCTTCCAGGTATGCCCTGCCTTCCACAGTGATAACCGCTTCGTGCTGTGACACCAGCATCATTCGTACCATCAACGTACACACACACACACACACACACACACAGCATACACACACGTACACACCTACTTCCACTCCTACCAGGATCCCCGATGTTGTCATGACAATGCCGATCACAAATCAGGCAGAATCCACTCCAGCCTACAACGTTGATGGGGACCCTAGATGTGAAAGCTGATAAGCACCTTAGGCTCTTCACGAAAGCTTGAGACTTGGATGTTTTCTTAAATATTCCTCAAGGGAACAGCAGTTACAGTTTTAAATGCTCAGGAAATTTGACTAATAAAATATTTTAGAAAATAAGATGAAGGTCAGGCATTTCTGCTTTATAACATTAACCATGAGATCACCATCATCATCTCCTCATGATGGCTACAATGTATTGAACTACCTGATAAGCATTGTGCCAAGTAACCTGTATAGATGATCTAACTTAATTTCCCACGGTCTCAGTCTATTCAGGATGCTGTAACCAAAATATCCTATACCAGCTGGCTTATAAGCAACACCAACTTATTTCTCACAGATCTGGAGGCTGGAAGTCCAAGATCAAGGTATCTGCAGACTCAGTGTCTGGTGAGGGCCTGCTTCCTGGTTCAAGGACCGCCATCTTCTCACTGTTGTCCTCACGTGGTGGGGGGACAAGGGAGCTCCCTGAGGTTTCTTTTATAAGGGCACTGATCCCATTCGTGAGGGCTCCCCCTCATGATCCAATCATCTCCCAAATGCCCCACCTCCAAAGACTATCACACTGGGGGTCAGGTTTGAGCATATGAATATGGGGGGCCACAAACACCTGGTGAACAATACTTCACAAATGTAAGTGGAAAAGCTCTGAGATGGATTTCAGTTTCTCCTGTTCACTCCCTCTTATATCAGACTTCTATCTTATGCCTTTCTAGTCTTCTGTGACTATGACTTCCTTACCCATCACTTGACAACTGTCTCACTGAGGGTTAATTTCAAAGGGTTCCATCTATGTGGCATGCAGCTGCAGAACACTTTACATTTGCAGGATGTTCTGGAAAATGTACACGAACAGCAAAAGAGTAAGGGTTTAGACACCACACTCACCTTCATCTTTCAGATTCTGTGAACAAAGGAAAGGTTGCAGATCTGTTAAGTCAAAGATTTTAGAGGAGGTTTGTGACATTGGGTAAAATTTTGCAAATGAAAGCCCCAGAGCCAGTATCTCGACTAGAGACTATTGTGCACACATGTGGCCTCTCAGGACTGGAGGCCAAAGGTTGAGCACAAGGCTAAGAGCGTTTCCTTGGAAACGAGGTGCTTCTTCATACAGCAGAGGCCCCTTTGGACGTCACATGTTTTCCAAGTACCTGCTGTGTGTCTAGAAATCTGCTCTATGGATTGCACTTCATTTAAACAAATAAACATGGGGAAGAATTCAACTTTTAGATATTCTCTTTAGAAAGTTCTAACATTGCTTAACCTCCATTCGACAAATAGGGTCCCTCATCCACTAGGCTCTGCGCCAGCAGCTGGGAAGAGGATGAGAAGAGGGTGCGGTCCCTTCTTGACTGGAGGGTATCATGTTGTCACTGTCTAGGAAAGGCTCTTCAGCTGGTGCTCCTGACATCATCTGCTTTGGAATCATTTCCACTTTGATTCAATGAATGGGTCCTCTCTCCTAGAATGACTGATATTTATGAGGTCTGCAGGCATACCTAGCACATATCATCATGCTTATTTGATGTGGCAGAATAAAATCACTGAACGAAATTCTATTTCAGCCCCGACTGTCACTTAGATCAAGAGGAGCCTTGTAAGAACCTTCTAGTCATAGGAGCCAAGCTGTACTCTATGCAATATGGGGAAAACAACAAAATCTTACCTGCATTTAAAACATTATTTTTCATTCATGTCTTAGATTACTAGACATAAAATCTAGGATATATGAAAAATAATCTCATCTGGGGACCATAAGGATTTTAATTTAGTTCCATGCAAAATACATATTATTTAAGTACAGTCACTTATTTTCATCCAGCGAACAGGTAGTTCCTATACAAAAGGATGTCATGCCAACTTTGGGAGAGTCTGATACTGATATTCTGGGGGCATTGAGCATAAGGGACTCTGGAAAATGTAACAGGGGCCCTTTGCCCATCTAAGTGGGACCAGAGAAGCCATCTGATCATCTAATCCTTCTGAGACCACACGTGTATAATAGTTACGTTTAAATTTAGACGTTGTGCTATTTATCGTGACCTAGAATTATAATCACTGGTGCAGTCTTGGGACAAGCCTTAGTGATACATGTTCAAAACGGTCCCCAATAAGTCAGGCTTCTGTGTCAACACTCCCATTGTGATATACCTTTGCCTTGAATCCCAGATTAAAGGGGAAGTCTATGCCCCCCACCCCTGAATCTGGAATGGTCTGTAACTTGCTTTGACCAAAAGAGGGCCATGCAGGTGACATCATGGGAGTTTCAAAGCCATTCATTTAAAGATCTTACAGCTTTCTCTTTGGTCCAGGTAGAATCCAGCAACCATATGAAGGAGTCTAAGCTACCCTGATGGAAAGAGGCAACGTGGAAAGGAGACCCTATAAGACAAGCCACTCCATATATAGAGAGAGGTCACACGAAGGGAAAGCAAGTGAGCCAGAACAGTTTGAGCCACGTAAGCTAAGGCTTACTTAGGCAGATGGGAAGGCTGCCTTTGACGCCTCAGCCTGAGTCCGGCAGACACCACGGGGAGCAGAGACAAGCAGCCCTCCCTGTGCCCTGCTCAGTTTCCTGTCCCAAAAGGAATCATGAGCCAGAGAGTAATGTTTACCTAAGGCACTAAGTTCCAGAGTGGTTAGTAAGCATCTATGAATAACTCGCACGACCCTTCTCTACATGAACCAGATGCAAATGAGCCACCTGATAGGACAATACTGCCTCTCAAGGATCCTCTCCAAGGGACCCAGTTCTTTACAAGGCTGTCTGACTGCTTGGTGGGTTTCTGCCCAGCGAGATACGAACAACAGAGACACAAGTTGTTGCACACCCTGCCTGGCAGTGGGCTTGCACTGCTACTAAGGGGCATGGAACATTTTGAGCCCTGGGCCGTTTGACTGCCCAACATGAGAGTAATAAATAGTAAAGAAAAAAAAAAGTAAATGTTATTAAGGAATATATTAATAAATGAGAGAAAAAAATAAAGAATACTAAGCCTAGACTCTAGGCTAGGACTGGCAATTCTCATCAGTGGTATTGCTGGGAACAAAGAAAGAATGGTCCACACTAGGCAGGTGGACGGTGGAATTTAAGGTCACGTGGCAAGAGGCATCAGAATCAGAAGTAAAAGAAGTGATAAAATGGGAACGACCCGGTGTTAGAGATTGCACGGTATTTACAAATCATATGAAGGAAAATGCCAGTCATGCAATATTTAACAGAAAAAGCTCTGGGGCTCGGAGTGAAGGAGGCTAGAAGGTCACTGCTGGGCCGCACATCCAGGTTTGAAGACACATTTAATGAGGGACACCGGCAGTCAGAACAGTGACTGTTTTCTAGTTCTGACATAACAGCAGACGTTCCACAGTCTTGAGCTGCTATTAGCTCTGGCTGGACGTTTCTTTTATCTTAAGATTCAGCTAAACAATTCATGAAAATGGATGTTTAGTAGGCTCTATTTTGCTCATCAGTTTCCTCTGTGTTCTCCTTTCTTGAGTCTGTTTACTTGCACGGGAACATTTGTACAGGATCCGTCTGTAACACACGCAGAGTGAGGGTCCACAGACGTGCTGGCTCGCACGTACAGCACAGCACGCCCAGTGCCCCGTGATGTCACTCATCATCTTCGGTGACATTCCTCGTGCACTGAGGCTGGTGCTGTTTTGATTAATGAGGTATTTGTTCTCTATCAGGTAGCAATTTAAAATAGCCCATTCTCTGTGACTTATGAATGGGATTTGAATATTACCTTCTGACCTGTCTAGGTGTTTCGGTGATTTGTGGCTATTTTTTTCACTGAGAAACCACTTAATATTTCTTTGAATAACAGTGTCATGGTCCAATACAAATGCTTATGGAGGAAAAAAACAACCATGGTAACCATAAGTGGAATTTAAATTCTTTAGTACGAATTTAAATACTATTTCCAAATATCCATTCGTATATAAGTTTTAGGGTAAATACAATACTTTGAGTTCTTGGATATTGAGAACTTTAACATTAAAAAGATTCATAAGAAAGTTCTTTGGACTTCTTAAGTGTTAAATTGTATAATAATCACTTCCACATTCAGCCCTGACAGAGTAACAAGGTCCATATTCACCCTCTCATCTTGAACAACCTGTGACATGGACAAGATCTATAAAGCAATAGTGTAAGGACTGAAAAGCAGGCAGCACAGCCCAGCGAGCCCCAAGAGAAGGAAATCCAATGAGGCGCTCTCTATGACTTCCCTTGTTTCCTGCCCTAAGAGAGGTCCCCAGCCACGATACATGACCTGATGGGCTCTCCCCTGGGTTGCAAGCATATAGTTTCCAGCTTGAGGAGGCTAAGACAGCTAGGATTTACAGGCAAAAACACCAGAGGGGGACCCTGCAGTGAAAGTACCTGACAACTAGTTTTTCCGATTGCAACGTAAGTGCCTGACATAGAGCTTTTGATTGCCAAAGCATCCACTTCAAAGACAGCCCCATTGAATAAGCATATTGCCTGCTACACAACTAGAGAAAGAGCCAGGCCACCCCACCCACAAAGTTCTCCTTTTAGAAAGCTGTGGCTGACCTGGATAGCCAGCCTCTCAAGTGGACCAGACCTGCTTTTCCCTCTCATGCGTTAATCCCTGCTCTTACGTGTTAAATTTTAAAAATGAAACCCCCAAACCCTAAGCACCCTATCCTTGACCCCAATAAAGGCTGAACCCCAAGTCTCTGCTATCTCTATCTCTCTCTGCCCAGGATCTTGCTGTGTGGCCCCAAGCAGGCTGTGTAGCCCCCCAGGATTTGTGAGCGATAAACCTTATTCTTCAAAGTCCTCTGATGGTTGTTACTGAGGTGCATATTGGAATCATAAGAACCACAAGAGCCAGTCCAGCCTCAGCACTGGCTCCGGTTAGGGAAATGTCTGTGGAAACTCACCACAAGGATGGGTGCAAGTGAGAGGTCCTGGGCGTTTCCAGTTCATAGTGTTATTGTATCAGCTCTGGACTGAAATCGTGCAGAGATGACTTAAAATCAAGGTTTAATGAGAACCTAGTGATGCCAAGGAGCTCAACTGCATCCCAGAGGACTAAAGTAGCTAAACATAAAATTTAAAATGTCTGGCATCCAATAAAAAATTACTGAACACGCCAAAAGCAGGAATATTAACAGCCCAAGAATAGAATAAATGAGGAAATTAAGATAATTGTAAATATATACCAATTATCCAAGAAGGTAAAGGAAAGGAAAAGAGAGAAAGGGAATATATATATAATTGAGATCCATGTGAAACTTTAGGAAGTAGGAAATACAATATTTGAAATAAAAAATGATCACTGGATGGGATTAAAAGCACATTGGAAAATGCCAAAGAAACCACCAAAGAACCTGAAAACATAGCAGTAGAAACTATCCAAAGTGAAACAGACAGAAAAACAAATACTGAAAAAAAAATGAACAAAGCATCAATGACCTGTGGGACAATGTCAAGCAGTATGGAATATGTGCAACTGAAGACCCAGAGGAGAAGAAAAGCAGAAACGGGACACACAAAATATACATATTTGAAGAAAAGAGGAAAAGGAAAGAAAGAGATCCAGATTTCTCACAACTATAAAACCATAAATCAAGAAAGTTCAATGAGTCTTAAGTCAAGGAGCCATGAAGAAAACAAGATTAAGACACAACACTATCAAATTGCTGAAATCCAGTGATAAAAAACAGAAGAGTCAGAGTTAGCAATCTGCGCAGGCAACTATGAGCATGACAACAGGCTTTCCACACAAGCCAGAGACAATGGCGTCATAACTGTAAAGTTCTGAAAGAAAAACTGTCCACGTAGAATTCTCTACCCATTAAAAAATATCTCAGAGAAGATGAAATAAAGATTTATTAGCACTAACCAAAGTTGAGAGAATTCATTGCCAGCAGACTTACATAATAAAGACTGTCTTTCTGGCAGAAAGAGAAAGGAATCAGATAAAGGCTTGAATCTCCATGGATGAACAAAGTGTACCAGAGATGAAAAATATGAGGTGAAATATAAAATCTTTTTTTCCCCCTCAGCTTTAAAATTTTTTTAAAAGATACTTGGCCATTTAAAATAGAAACGAGACTATATTGTGGAGTTTACACCATATATAGAAATAAAATGTAGAACAACAATGAAGAAGCCCAGGAAGCAAAAAAAAAAAAAAAAAGGAACATGTTATTGTCATAATATTATTTTTTAATATTATTTATTTATTTGACACAGAGAGAGAGAGAGAGAATAAGCAGGGGGAGCTGCAGAGGGAGAGGGAGAAGCAGGACCCCTGCTGAGCAGAGAGCCCGACGCGGGGCTCGATCCCAGGACCCTGGGACCATGACCTGAGCTGAAGGTAGATGCTTTACCAACTGAGTCACCCAGGTGCCCCTGTCATAATATTCTTATAACACATATGACAAAGTATAATATTAGTTGAAGATACAGAGTGATGTGTTCAATAGGTATATTTAAATCATAGAGAAAACACCCAAAGTAAATAAAATAACAAATACAACAAACAATAAAATGGAACTAATAAGCTAAGAGTAAAGATAAAATAAATTTTATGCAGCCAATAAAACAAATGTGCATGTAGTCCAAAATACCGCAATAAAAGTGGAAAACATGAAGAATAAATGGGACAAACAGAAAACAAATAGCAAAATGATAGATTTAAGCCCAACACTGTCAATAGTCACATTAAATATAAACAGCATAAATATTTCAATTAAAAGGAAGATATTATGTGATGGCACAAAAATAAAAAAACAAGACCCAGCTATGTGCTGTATAGAAGAAATGCACTTTAACTCTTAAGTCACAGAGAAATTGGAAGCAAAAGAGATAGTTTAAAAATGAATGTCTAGTAAGGAGGGCACGTACTCAATGGTGCACTAGGTGTTATACGCAACTAATGAATCATCAAACTTTATATCAAAAACCAGGGATGTACTGTATGGCGACTATAATAATATAATAAAAAAACATCAAAAAAATGAATGTCTAGGGGAGCCTGGGTGGCTCAGTCATTAAGTGTCTGCCTTCAGCTCAGGGTGTGATCCCAGGGCCCTAGGACTGAGCCCCTCACTGGGCTCCCTGCTCAGTGGGAAGCCTGCTTCTCCCTCTCCCACTCCCCCTGCTTGTGTTCCCTCTTTCGCTCTCTCTCTGTCAAATAAGTAAATAAAATCTTTTAAAAAAATGAACATCTAAATATTACTCATCAGAAAGCTCACCTAGCCCAAACCATGGATATACAATTGATATCAAGTAAAATTAATAAACTTATTGTAAGATTGACAAAGTAATTAATAGAAGAGACACAAATTACCAATATCAGTAATAAAAAGGGGTATATCACTCAGACCTCCTAGATATTAAAAGGATAGTAAGGGAATAATATGGATAATAATATGGATGTCATAATGCACATAAATTCACCAACTTAAAAGAAATGGGTCAGTTTCTCAAAAAGCTACAAACTACCAATATTTACGTAATATGAAATAGATCACCTGATGAATTCTGTAATTATTAAAGTACTGGAATTTACAGTTAAAAACCCTCCCCCAGGGGCACCTGGGTGGCTCAGTCGTTAAGCATCTGCCTTCGGCTTAGGGCATGATCCCAGCATTCTGGGATCGAGCCCCACATCAGGCTCCTCTGATGGGAGCCTGCTTCTTCCTCTCCCACTCCCCCACTCCCCCCGCTTGTGTTCCCTCTCTCGCTGGCTATCTCTCTGTGTCAAATAAATAAATAAAATCTTTAAAAAAAAAAAATCCTCCCCCAAAATGCCTAGGCAAAGATGGTGTAACTAGCAAATTCTACCAACCCTTTAAGAAAGAAATAACACAATGCTATTCCATGTCTACCAGAAAACAGGAGAGGAGGGAACACCTCTGAACTCATTTTATGAATCCAATATTAATTTTATTCCAAAACCAAAGACATTACAGGGATAAAAGCCCAACAAAATATAGCAAGTTGAATCCAATGACACACACACACACACACACACACACACACACACAGACACACACACACACACAAAGAATAATACACCGTAGCCAAGTGAGATTTATCTTGGTTACAGAAAATTGGTTCAACAGGTGAAAATCAACCAGTGTAATTTGCTAGATTTGCAGAGTCTGGCAGAATCAGAGATGAGGCACGCCAGTCAGAACTCTTTTCAAGAGAATCCGCTGTGGGTGATGTAGTTCGCTGACTGCCACCACCCGACATGACTTCAGATACACTATAGAAATGATGCTGAAGCCACGCTGTACTCAGACTCCTCCCAGCAAAGGAATGGGGGCAGGGACACTGAATGGGTCATTTCTGCTAGTTGTAGGACACTGCTGACAGGCAACATTTGTTCTGGGATTCCTCAGCAGCCTGACGGAGCATTTCGCAGATATGCACAGCCATCTGCAGCTCTTTCTCCTCCGTCTATCCATTCATAGGTGCCAGACTTGCACTGTGGTCTGAAAGCCTCGCCACCTCCTCCTCTTCCTGATGCCCTATTTCTTTTTTTTTTTTTTATTTTTTATTATGTTATGTTAGTCACCATACAGTATTTCTTTAACAAGCATTTCCCCTAATACGTTTTTTCAACTTGCTTCTGTTTTGGAAGCTTCTTAGAAGACCTCAGATAGCACACATTCTGAAGAAAAACCATATGATTATTTCAAAACATGAAAAAACAGAAAGGCTAAATGTCTTGACCCTGAGATCAGGAGCAAGGATGTCTGCTGTCAGTACATCCATTCACCATTGTAATAGAGGTCCTAGCCAGTGCAATAAGACAAAATAAAGAAATAAAATGCAAGCATATTGGCCAATGCGAGGTAAAACTGTATTCATAGGTGACATGATGGTCTACGTAAAAACAAAAAACAAAAACTTAAGTAATTTACCAGAGGAAATACCAGAACTACAAAGTGAGAATCAATATACCAATATACCAATCAATGTGCCAGAAAGTAAAAATATATTTCTACATACTAGCAAT
The DNA here is from genome assembly GCF_024610735.1 of Ursus americanus. NCBI lineage: Eukaryota > Metazoa > Chordata > Mammalia > Carnivora > Ursidae > Ursus > Ursus americanus. Next base: position 94,476,334 of record NC_142130.1, read on the forward strand.
GAACAACCGGAAGCTAAAATTTAAAAACAAGACCATTTATAATAGGATGAATAATAAGACATACTTAAAAAAAATTTAAATATACAAGATCTATACACTAAAATCTATAAATTATTGATGAGAGAAATGAAAATAGACTCAAATAAATGGGGGGACAAAAATCACGATCACTGATAAGAAGATTCAATTATTATTAAGGAGTCAAATTCTTCCTAAATTTATCCTTGGATTCAACACAATCAAAATCGTAATCCTGGAAGACAAGTGAATTCTAAAATTTGTGGAGATATTCAAAAGATAGAGAATAAAACAACTTTTAGTAAGAACACAGTTGAAGGACTTAGACTAGCTGGTTGAAGACTATTTATAGAGTTGTGCATCAAGACAGTATATTATTATCCATAAAAATAAAACAGGCCAAAGGAACTGAATAGAAGCCAGGACATCTGACATACATAGTCGGTTGATTTTTAACTGATGTACTTAGGTAATTCAATGGGGAAAGAAAGAAGTTTTTAGAAAATAGTGTTAAAAGATCTGGCTATCAATATGCAAAATAAGTTAGATATCCATATGCAAAAAATGGGCCTAAATAGTTACTTCAAACAATACAGGGAATTAACTTGAAGTGGATCACTGACCTAAATGGAGGAGCTGAAACTGTAGCACTTCTAGAAGAAGACATGGAAGACAACGGAAGTGATCTTGGGCTAAAAGTTGTTTTATCTAGGACACAAAATAAATTATAAAAGAACAAATACTGATGAAACAAATTTCATCACAATTTCCAAATCCACTCTTGCAAAATCACTTTTAAAAAAATGAAAAGTCCAACTGCAGCTTAAGAGAAAATATTTACAAAGCATATCTGTGATAAAGGACTTGTCTCTACATAATAAAGAATTCTTAGGATCAACAGTAAGAAGGCGAATATCTCGATTAAACCTGCAGTGTGAGATACATGGATCCAGGGGCACCTGGGTGGCTCAGCCATTAAGCGCCTGCCTTTGGCTCAGGTCGTGATCCCAAGGTCCTGGGATCAAGCCCCGCATCAGGCTCCCTGCTCCATGGGAAGCTTGCTTCTCCCTCTCACACTCCCCCTGCTTGTGTTCCCTCTCTTGCTGTCTCTCTCTTGTCAAATAAATACATAAAATCTTTTTTAAAAAGTACATGGATCCAGTGAGCAATACAGGCATGTGTTGAAAATCACAGGTTATTATAATCACAGTGCAGGAATGATCTCCAAGAAATTACCAACCTGCCAACGCAAACCTGCCTGAGGCTACAAAGTATTCGGATAAGGCACCAGGTAAATGGCAAGGCCTCAAAGCTGAAGGGATTTATCAAGGCATAGGAGAAAGGAAGAAAGAAATGTTTAATACGCAGCATATAAATATTCTTGAGTAACTGAGAGAAAATTTTCTCACCCTCGATAAAATATATATCCACAGTTACATAGAGCAGGATTTGTGATATATACCTGAAACTTTTCCAGGATTGAGTCTACAGACACAAGGTATGATTAGTGGAAGCAGAGGAAGAAATTACTCAGGAGAAAGAGAAAACACTTAGAATTTGATTTGGACATGTTTTGCCCATGTTAGGCACTCAATAAAATTTGTTTATTAATACTAATACTAAAGATTGTTCTAAAAAGAGATTGATTTTTTCCAATCAAAGGCTTTTTATAATTTAAAGTAAATAGTTATTATAAAAAGGAGAGAACACACATTCTAGCACAAAACAGCAGTGCAAATGGCTGAATGTCAAAGGATATTGTCTCTATGGCTCCTCAGTAGAACTCTCCAAGAAATGGTAGCCCCACGGTTAGACTGTTTACCCTGCACACGAAGTTGCTATACTGAACTTCCAGACTTATTTGAAGAGGACGTGGAAAAATGGTGAAGAAACCAAAGAACTTCTCGGGACTGGATGACTACTTGCAAGATGCTGGGAAGACCAGCTGTTTGCAAGGAGTACAGTGTGGTAGACTGTGTTGAGTAGGACGCTGTGTGGAATACCAGAAGACAAGTCTAGGGTCCTGAGGGGACAAGGGAATTGGCCCATGTCTGGGCAGGGAAGTTGTCCAGGACCCACAAAAAGAAATGAGCTCTGATCGGCCCAATAGCCCATATCCTTGTAATCACTATGAGGCACCTTTCACAGAGGTTCCCTAGTGGGCAGGTGAGACCCACCTGGGAGGCCTTCTCATACTCCATAGGACACTTCCTCTCTCTCTCTTCTCCTCACCCCCACCATCATTCCGATACACTCCTCCACCCTACCCCAGCCCCAGGAGGGCACAACCCTGTCATGCATCCCTGTTGTCCTATCCACTTCCTGTCCCCACCAGCTTTATTGAGGTATAACAGAGAAATAAAAATTGTATATAGAGTTAAGTAATAGAGTACCATCCAGTTTTATTAATGACGTGTGTGGTATAGCTTGGATTATTTTCTTTCTTTCTTTCTTTCTTTCTTTCTTTCTTTTTTTTTTTTTTTTTTTGGTGGAAAGTAGGTTACAACTTTGTGGCACAAAGATTGTATTTGAACTCCTAAAATTGGCATAGGAGGATGTTCACAATCCAGACCCCGTCAAACTGGGCATGCAAACATTTGCTTTCAATGAGATGACCTGCACACTCTATTTCACTTAGGAACTGACAAGTCCAGCCTTGCCTGGACATTAGGATCATTCTTTCTCTGTATTGTGCATCTGTGATGTAACTTTTTTGATTCCTATGTGTTGTTCTAGACTGGGTTCCCTCTTACTTCCCTATTTCTCCTGTGGTGTCTTCCTGACCTCCCCACTCTGTGATGGTTTTTTCCCCATCCCCAGTCCCTGGCCACCCTCTGCTGTACCAATCTCTTGACCCGATGCTCTCAGCCCAAGGTCATGTCTTCATTTGTCTCCATGGGCTTTATTGACTAAGGAGGGGAAGTCTTGTAATTGTCTGTAGACACACACACACACACACACACACACACACACACACACACTAAGCAGTGCCCTGTGCCTGGTAAACTCTTGGTGTTTAACAGATACCTGTTGAATTTACATCTTGTAAACAAAACAGACATCCCTCTGATCATTTCTTGCATAAATGTTGTTTTGCCAAAATAAGCAGACACATACTATGGAGACAGGACTGAAACATAAACTTCCTATTTCAAGACAAAGTAAGATCAAAATGAAAAATAACAACTTGACGGACTCTTTCAGGATTTTTTTGGGGGAAATCATATTCAGCTATTTGCAGAGAAAATTATGGGGACTGATACTGAGGTGAATTGAATTGTTTGAATTCATAAAATAAAAGGAAATAATGAAGACACTATATTGGAAAGTTACAATAGTCTTGCATGACTGACGGTGTACAGGTATTACAGTACTCTCTAGTGGTCGGATTTGGAGCAAGACACTTGCAGGATAAATGCAGGATTTTTTTAGAAAGGCAAAGAGGGCAAGGTATATAACATTCCAAATATCATTATTTAATGAACATTTTGTGAAAAATGCTGTATAATTTTAAAATTCAAGAACATCTTATGTAGCTAGCTATCACTGCATGTGCAAATCAAAAGATGCTGAAATCCTTAATGCTCCTTTAGGATTTTTCGATACACTATTTTGTCATATGAAAAGGTGACTTTGGTCTGATGTGATTGAGGCATCTGATTATATGTATAATGCTGGTGTTCATATTTTCATTTCCTATATAAATGTTCCTAATTGAGTGGAAAATTTCCTAAAATTACTCTTTTAATAGCACTATAGAGTTGTAAGAATTGGATGGATATCTATATGTGTTTCATGCTTCCTTTTATTTTTATTAATGATATATAATATTTCACACAGATTTTGTTCCTTTTGCTCAAAAGCCATTTTTAAGACCTAAGACAGAGGAAATAAGTGATTTCTAAGTAATCATAAAGATTTTTGCAATGAAATATTGAATTCCTGAGTACAACAGAAAACACACTAGAATTCATTTCAGAAACATGACCATGGGTTAATTATTGTATCTCATATAATATTGTATTTGGTATTTGATAAAGACAAGAAAAATACAGAGATATATAGAGCCATATATTATGTTCACATCAGACAGTAAATAACTCAAATTTTATCTTACCGTTGTAGAGTGAAATTTAGCTACAATTGCCACCCAGATATTTCTGGTATGGTTCTAGGCATACAAGGCATATTTAATTCAGTGTAACTCAGTAAATAATAATCACTGTGCTTAATAAATGTTAGTCACAAGAGTACAAAGATTTTTGAAGAAAAATCCCTGTCAGACAGTAAGTCACCCAATAAGACGTCATGGACATGGATGATCACAATAATGAAAGATAAGAAACTTTGTCATATATATTGTGTCACTTATTCTTAAGAAAAATTCCTGTTTTCCATTATGATCCCTCCATACAAATAAGGAAAATGAGTTTCCAAATGAGAAAATCTCTTGCCTAGAGTTGCTCAGTGAATCAATGGCTCACACACACTGAAACTGAGACGTTTTCCTTGACTGTGTATGCCTTTCTTCCATAGGAAGGTTTCTCAATACAAGATGGAAAACTCCCTCGGAAGTAGCCTCTGAAGTAATAGCATCTTTGCTATTACCCCTGTGAATACGCAGAGGTTAGATGAGGCCAGACAATCCAGAGGTTGGGCAGATTTTATGTTATCTACCTCACAATCTGGCAAATTGTCCAGACGGGATGACAGGGAAGTAGGGTTGGCCAGAGCAAAGGATTCCATGAAATTCAACTTTTGCATGCCACCTGAGCAAAACACCCTGGATAAAAGAGCTCACGTTTAATGCATCACCTCGTTTTGATTAAAGCGCAGATTAAAGATGAAGAGGCTCAGATAAGCAGTATCTGTGTATCCAATTCTCACAGTTCCATAGCTGGGCATAGAATTTTGTACCATTCCAGGAAGGTCAAGTGGGATTATGGCCACAAGAAAATGGGATTTATTTTCAGTGAAGATAAGACCTGTCTTGCTAAGGCCTGCCAGGACTGGAGGGCAAAGTATGAATGTTTTAGCAGAAAGTACACACAGTAAATGGTTTAACAAAATGTCTTACTAATCCCAATATAAATAAAAAAGGCTTTGCATATACAAAACTAGAACAATCTGCTAAAATAAAGGGAGAAGCTGGGATAAAAACAAATTGATTCGGTGGGGATGAAAAAAAAATATGTTCCCTGAATTAAACACTGTAAATAGAAGATGAAATATTACATAAAGTGGAATTGGTGGGATAAAAGAAAAAAAATAAATTCCACTGACAACAAAGAGTGAAAAATTAAAACACTGACGTAATTAAAAAACAAAGAAAAATGGTTTAAAAAGCTATTCAGGACCTGATAAAATCCTGTGCTTCAGATAGAAAAAGCTTGTGAAGTACCAGGCAATTGTATTGAAAACAGAAGAATTCTTCAACATACATTGAAGACATTTTTAAAAAATAAGGGGAAAAAAGTCTTGTAAGTATACAGGTAGATAAAACACATTATCTTTAAATGGAGTAAAATGTACAGCGCCGGAAGCAAACTTCTATACCCAGCCGTATTATCTTGCGTTGTCTGCATTCAGTATCTCATTAGCTTCCGCAGAAAAATCACTATCATATTCCAGCTTATCAAAAGATGGAAGAAAGAACTCAATAACATATGGCACAACTTACAATAACTCGGTTAAACATACACCAGGTCAAAATATGTGTTACTGATCTCTCATAAAACAATAAAATGGTGACAATCAATTCTGTTGTCATCACCATCGTCATGATGGAAAGTTCCAGACTGTTGTTATCAAAAAAGGCAGTAGCGGGAGGAGAATAACAAATTTAAAAGCATCCTAAATTATTCACATAACACCCAAGAAGCATACGGACACTTTAAAAATTTTTGGCATTTATAACTAGAAAAATATGTTTGAATGCCTCTATATGAAATTTGGGAGTAATCATTAGTAGAGTAAGTACTGAATGCATGCCTTTCAAATTTCTAGAGAAAAGGTGGTTATGAAAACAAGCCATAGACAGAAGAAGAAAAAAAGGACCATGAAGGGAATGAAAACAAAGTCTAACAAAAACAATCAGCAGAACTCGCAGAAACCACACTTTTTATGTTTTCCAAACGAGGTGCCTACAAAACCAAAATCTCACAGCAGCAGGTTTTTCCAATAGTTAAAGGTGGTGCAGAAAAAAACAAACTTTCAAATATGCCATCAAAATAATATGTAATAAACCTCAATAGAATGTGCATCTATCGACATAGACTACTGCTATCTAATAAGGTCTTTTACTAAGTAATTATAATGACACAATTTTATCAGTAAAGGTTAAGTATCTTTATCTGAGCAGAATCCGATGAAATTAGTCCAGATGTAATAAGCACCATTTGTCACTATTAGAGCAAGAGCTGTTGACAGGACTTGGGTGTCTCCGTGGCAACCCCGGTGTTCCATTTCTTTTTTCTGTAACCTTAGACACTAACAAGGCATACAAGTCCAGAGGGCATAGAAGGTATTGCCTGGGTAATTTATTTACCCTTTTCTGACTTTGCCAGGCAGCGGCACATATGAGAATCCGGAGGCATTTTACATCAAATAGGTATCTGCTCTCAATGTTGACTCTGCTGATGAATATTTTGAACAGAAATATTGTACACAGGTTTTCATTAACAAGAAAATCACTAATTTTTAATTGATTTATCATCCATAAAGTATAAGAGAGTCAGAGAGAGAGAAAGAAAACACATATGTAAACAGAATGTAGATTTCTCCATTTCAGAAACTTGCAAGAATAAATATCCCTCAGCAATGGGACACATTCCACTAAAATTAAGCAATTTTAATGAAGTGCCAGCTACAGCCCATGTCTCAGATAACATTTGTGGAGTAGAGCATCCCAAGGGGGAATATTTACAGCTATGCTCGAAATGGGAGGAATTTGCTCTAAGACCAGGGCTCATACAAAGGCACCAGGGCTCCGGCATTACAGAAAACCCCTCCCCTTTGGCTTCAGAATCGGCGGGAGCTTAGTTTCCAGCCAGAATCATACCTGAAAACATGTAGACACGGTTTGACAGTCCCCATTTGGGCCACACTCAGTAGTAAAATAAAATGAATAATGGCACTTTATAAACGTCCCTGCTATCAATCTTAAGGGCGAAAACCTAAGGGGGAAGGTTCCGCGGGTGGGTGGAGATGGGATATTGGGATAAAAATTGAGAGGAATGTTGTAAATAAAATTTCATATTTCATTTCTTTCCTATTGTTCTTTATCATTTTAGAAATAGCACATGCCAGTTTTCCCACTTTAATAAACTAATATGAAAAAATAATTTATTTTTAAAAATACGAAGTTAAAAATGTAATTCATCTATTTAAAAAATTTGTAGACATAGATAACCAGACCTGGGGCCTTGTTCATGGGCAGATACATCAGCAACATGACATATCTTTTAAAATAAATTATTATTTTTCCATTTTGAATTTTTGTTACAGGTTGAATTGTGTTCCTCTCCCCCCCAAAATGTGTCAAAGTGCTAACCCCAGAACCTTAGAATGTGACCTCACTAGGAGACAAGAGTCTTTACTGAGGTTAGCAGGTGGAGGTTATTGGGGGGTGGCTCTAATCCGTTAAGACCGATGTTTTTATAAAAAGGGGAAATTTGGACCCAGAGACAGACTCGTGAACAACGTGAAGACATAGGGAAGAGAAGGTTGCCCCGTGACCAGAGGGCCCAATTTCAAGCCAAAGTTTGCTAAGGGCTGCTGGCAACAGCAGGCTCTGGAAGAGGCGGAAGAGGCAGGAAGGACCCCCACTCCCACCTCCCCTTCCCCTGAGATCCATGAGGGGTGTGGCCCTGCAGACACTTGGATCTCAGACTCCTGGAGTCCAAACGGTAAGAGAATAAACTTCTGCGGTTTAAACCGTGCGGTTTTTGGCGACTTATTCTGGCAGCCATGGATGCAGTACAATTCACCATGAATTCAGGATAAAACGCCTATTTCCAGAATGTAATGCCAGTTAAGTCTTCAACAGTGATGCCGTCCTACCGTGGAGTCAGTGACCGCGGGTCACTTAAATGAATGTTAGGGTAATCAAGTTAATGCTGTGAGATCGAAGTTCTCTTTCCCAAAGTTTCTTCTTCCAACATAAACTTAAAATGGGAGTACAGCATCTTCTTTCCTGTTTTACTAAATTCTAATTTCTACTAGAAATTTTGTCATTTCTAATCAACCTTGTATGCGTGTATATATATATACATACACATTTATAAACATATATTTACACGCATATATGAATATGTGTGTATGTATATATACACACACACACACACAGAAACATGCATGCATATGAACAACATATGTCTATACAGTATGTTTACAGGTTATATGGATATATGGTAAGCATATGTATGTTATATATACCAGCTATATTATGTACGTATACATGTGTATATATACTATACACGTATGTTATATACATGCATATACATATATACGTGGGTGTGTGTATATATGCATGCACACATATATACATGGTTTTCAGCAAAAGAAAGAATAAAGATGCTACATTTTTCAAATGATTTGAGGTCTTCAGAAAGCTCACTTTGCCTGCTGGTCACAAACAGCTTCTCTGAACCTTATGGTTGATTTTTACATGTGTGGCAATCGTGGGCCCAAGTGCAGGACTGGGGCAAGGCCAGCTTCATGCTGCCGGCAGCGCTGGAAGGAAAGGGCAGCCCAAGACCACCAAAGCTGGTGCAGAGATCGGGGCTCATGTCTGAGGGCCGGTCCCCGAGAGCCAGGGCTGCACTCACGGTTTTGGCACGCCGCACAGACATATTTGCCTACAACAGTCATGTAGGTTCCCACCTCATAAGACCAATGGGCAGTTTTCTAGGAGGCCTTTGACCTCTCCTTTTCTCTAGTCACTCCTGCAGTGGCTACTCAGTGTGTGGCCAGGCGGGTCCTGTGTGGACTTTCCCAGGCGAAACTGCATATGGTAAAAACACATGACAATATTGCTACGTGTTACTACTTACAAAAATATTTAGGGACTTGGCTTCTTCTTTTTTAAAGATTTTATTTATTTATTTGACAGAGAGAGTGCAAACAGAGGGAGCAGCAGAGGGAGAGGGAGAAGCAGGCTCCCCACTGAGCAGGGATCCCAGGACCCCAGGATCATGACCTGAGCCGAAGGCCGATGCTTAGCCAAATGAGCCACCCAGGCCCCCCTTGGCATCTTCTAATATATTGTAAATATTTAAAGAATAACAATGTAAATAGCATCATTGACGTTGTCAAGGACCATGTGTCACAATCTAGTTGTTAAATGTGGACAGCGTTAAAGGTAATTGTAGTAGACAGTACAATGACATGAGAGCAAGTGAAGAACCAGATACACTCCCGGAGGCATGACCTCGAAGGGCTGGCCTCCAGAAGACGCCTAGAGCTTTCCTCTCTGCCTCCTGGGGCCACCAGCTCATCACCACAGTCAACGCGACAACCAAAATGGCATCAGGGTGGGGGCCCAAAGCAGCACAAACGGGAGAATGCCCACAGTTGTTCCCTCATTCAAACCCCAACTGCCTTCTCAGCTCACGTTTCCTTCGCCAGTGCTTGGCTAACCCTTTGGAGGAAATGCAATGTGCAAGTTCACGATTACATGTGGTGGGAAAAACATCACCAAGCTGTCGCTGGGTGTGAGCCCCGGAACCCAGGGTCACTGGCCACTCGAGAGAATGAGCAGCGCTCATGTCGTGATTCCAGGCTCGCTGAGCAGCCTTCTGGCCAGGCGGCTTCCGTGCCACGAGCCTCCCGGAGGAGCAGGAGTGGGCCTCTCTGCCCCAGCGGCCTGCCAGCCTTGGGGCCAGCCATTCATACGCTGGCGTGCTCGAGGACTCGGTGCTCCCGGCAGCTTGGTCAACATGAGGCAGAATTCCCAAATCCCTACCAACCTGGGGCGGTATCTGGATGGATGCCCTGATCCTGGAAACAGAGGCCAAGGCCTCAGTACGAGAGATTTGCCAAATGCACTGGCCCCTTGCGGTGAGTGCCAGAAGCCCCCAACCCTCCCTGCGGGGACTGAGACCCCTGCCCCCTTTTAGTATCCTGTTCCACATCTCTGCAGCACAGGAGACACAGGAAAGAAGGGGGGAGGAGATTGACTACTCAATACCTGCCCCATCACTGAAAGAATATCACAGGTTCTCGTCCCAAGGCATCAGACCAAACAAGACAAAGGTCTGCCAAGCTAACCTTGATTTCTGATTGGTGATGTGACTAAGTCAATCAAGCTACTGCGTCCGGGCACTCTAGACAGGAAGCCCCACTCTTCCATGGGAGTTCTCCAAATACTACTGACAAATCGGCTCGGTCTTGGTGCTCAGTGGTTCTAGCCTTCTACCAATGACGCCTCAAGCCACACCGTCACGCGCACGCAGAAGGAAGCACCTCCCCCATCTTGCTTATTTGCCTTCACAAGTTTCCACCCTAGAGGAGCCAGTGACATCAGGACTTACGTGGACTGTCCTTCTACTTCCTAACTGGGCCATTTGTTCTAGCCTTCCCTTGGGCTCCCGTCCTAGCTACTCTGTTATTCAGCCCACCCAATTCCACAACTTTCCTTACCAACCGCTTCATCACACTCTTCCTTAAGAGTGTTTGCATACACACAATTTACCTATTCTCAAACACCGATGCCACACGATGTCCACCAGGAGATAATATATTTACAGTCACACTGATGGACAGGTGCAGGAAGAAATCTCCACCCTTTTAGCATGTGTGAACAAAGGACACGAAGGCAGGGAGAGAATGTCAACCCATCTAATACTGGGATGCAAAAGATGGGAAACCATCAGCAAATGCAAAACAGTGGATCAACTTTCCAGTGTTTTGGAGTGAACCAAAATACCAACTTGAAAAACAGATTATTGGAATTTAGAGTCTTGAATTCAAATGGTCGAACTCAAAAATCCTTCTGGATACCGGCAAGGCTGCACTCACTTTGGGATGGTTACTCAGCTGGGGGTTTGGGACACAGGCTCTTCAGTAATCGTTCCTCATAATGGCACATTATGCAAGGAAAATAGTGTGAGCAATTTTGTTAATCAGGCCATCAAGTAGAAATAATTAAACAAACTAACATGGCAGCACCCCAATTATAATTACAAAAAGCAATTCCATTATGCCCTGTGCATGGAGAGGTGAAAGGACTTCCAGATTTGTGTAATTAGTTATTATTCTCAATAAACTTATATTGATCATCAGCAATACACCAGGTATCACAAGGAACACCTGAGTAGACGCCATATCAAAATCTTCCAAAGAGCATAACCGTTACGACAACTATCTGCAAGACCCATTCCAGCTATCAATCACTGGTTTGTTTTCTCGTATGTTGAAAAGAAGCCACAATTATATCCATTTGTAGATTGGGGCTACTAGGGCCGAAAAAAAAGAATCTGACCCTAGGATTACCTGTCTCTAAAGACTCACATTTTCCCCCTGTAATGTTCTAGAAAGCCCTCCAATAATGGGATGGATCAGCAATAATAGAATGTCAAGGGCACAGACAAAAATTTTCCATTAGGCAGGAGACGGGGAAAATTACCCCAGGATCTGTATTTTCCAGTTCTTAGATTTAGTGGTCGAGGAGGAGGTTACAGAGCATACTGGTGGCCTCAATTTACGCTGCTGAGCTCAAACCCTGGCTGACAGGAGGCCCGTGAGCCCACAGTTCCTTGTTCGTAATTGCTGGGGTCACGGTACAAGCTCATTGCTAGATAATTGTAAAGTCCTCTCAGGCTTTCAAATTCTACATTTTTTATTTGATTTAGTCGGGAACATGCATTTGCACTTTATAGTTAAGACTGTGACCCATTTTGAGTTAATTTCTGTATAAGATAGAAGGTTTAGGTCAAGGTCAATTGTTTTGTTTTTTTTGTTTTTTTTCCCTACAGATGTCTAATTGCTCTAGGAACATTTGTGGAAAAAAAGACAATCTTTCCTCCATGGAACTGCTTTTGCACCTTTGTCAGAAATCAGTCGGGCATGTGTGTGTGGGTCTGTTTCCAGGTTCTGTTCCACTGATCTGTGCCTCCAGCCCTCCACCAACGTGTGGAAACTTTCAACTCACCTTTGTGCCAATTTAAAGTGATGCGATGAGCATGGGGTGTTAGACGCAACTGATGAATCACTGAACACTACATCAAAAACTAATGATGTGCTGTATGTTGGCTAACTGAATTTAAATGAAAGAAAGAAAGAAAGAAAGAAAGAAAGAAAGAAAGAAAGAAAGAAAGAAAGAAAAAGAAAGAGTTTCTATATCAATTATAGGCAATGTGCTTCTTTATCTAACAGTAGTATTATAGGGGTGCCTGGGTGGCTCAGTTGTTGGGTGTCTGCCATTGGCTAGGGTCATGATCCCGGGGTCCTGGGATCAAGCCCCAAGTCGGGCTCCCTGCACAGTGGGGAGTCTGCTTCTCCCTTTCTCTCTCCCTCTGCCTCTTCCCCTGCTCATGCTCATGCTTTCTCTCTCTCAAATAAATAAATAATATATTTTTAAAAATAGATTCAAAAAGTAAAAATACCATCATAACTCAATAATTATGCAAAGATGAATTTGGGGAACAACTCCCTTGAAGTGCTTAGCTTATACAGACTACACTTCAATCATATTTTTCTGGTTTAAGTAACCAGTTATAGTCCTTTGGGGAAAGAACCTAGAATTCTGGTTATCAAAACTAGGTTAAGCTGACTTCTGCCCAGCTAGGCATTCAGGACACTGGCTGGTGTGCTGGCTTTTAGTGGTGTGTGCCTATATGTTTTAGATCTGCAACTCTGTGCATAGTTTTAACAATCAAGGCAGAGTCCTGACTCTCCATTGAGTTTGCCTTCCATTGACCCAGATGACAGGAAGCAGTACACATTGGGGGATCAGACAGAGGCAGTGCCCCCAAACAGAGGCAGGCATGGCGGGGGCGGGGGTGTCTCAGCAGAGACTGTTTGGCAGAATGCCAGCTCTTTGGGCTATGAATGGGGATGTCAAGAAGAGCTGCATAACTTGCAAGATGTTGTGGAAAATAAAAATGAATGTCCCCTTGTTTAAAGTTACTAAGAATTTCCAGATGACAACAACAGAGCATTAAGCCAAGAGCTGGGTCCTTTTAGGCACACGGTCCATGTGAGTACAGGTCACACGCCCAGTGAGGCAGCCCCGAGGTGTTCCTTGTTCAAATAAGCTGCAGAATTCAGTTTCTGTAACCTCATTACTTTCCAAAGTTCTTAATAAGCTATTGTAGATTTTGATTTCCAGGAAGGGACTGGATTTCAGATGAGTGTGTGTGTGTGTGTGTGTGGTGACTGCATTTTGGGAAACATTGCGTTACTGTCACAGATACGCCCTGCACCTGTGATAAGATATAGTACCTAAAGACACAGGAAGTGGGTGACATTCGCCTAAAAATAGAGGAATTTATTTTCAGAATTCCTGAAAATGGTCAAAATCAGGCATGTGGACTGAGATGACTATTTTAATGAATGCTCTTCAGATGGCTTTCCGTGGGAGGGGTAAAAACAGGCGCTCCGGCATTGCCACCATTCGGTCCATGCTCGGGGTGGATTTCAAACAAGGAGAGATCTACAGCGGAACCTCCGTCCTGAGACTCCCAAGAGGGACGAACTCCAGCTCTAGAGCTCAGGGGTCACAGGGGCGATACTACTAATACTGGCCCAACTTCACCCAGAACTGACCATGGGACAGGCATAAGGCTTCCCAGAACAATCTCATAACCTGGGTGAGACTCTTCTGAGGCAAGCTCTATTATCATCCCCACTTCACAAGTGAGGGACTGAGGCACAGAGAGGCTAAGTCACCTTCCTGAATTCCACACCTACGAAGAAAAGCCCAGGCGGTCTGGCCCCGAGTCCAGGACCTGACTGAAGTTAAATCTTTGGGGATTGTAACAAGCCCAAGACTAGAAGCCTAAGGACACAAGTCTCATCTGGGTTCTGCCCCAGACTGACTCTGTGACCCTAGGGAAGCCACTCTGTCACTGAGCTTAAAATGGGGAGGACAGGGGCTCCTGGGTAGCTCATTTGCTTAGGTGTCCAACTCTTGATTTCAGCCCAACTCTTGTGATCTCAGGGTCATAGGATCAAGCTCCGTGTCGGGCTCCACACAAGTGGGGAGTCTGCTTGGGATTTTCTCTCTCCCTCTGCCCCTCCCCTCACTTGTGCACTCTCTCTCTCGCTCCCTCGCTCTCTCTCTCCCTCAAATAAATAAATAAAGTCATTTTAAAAATGAGGAAGACAAAATACTACCTGAGGACCTTTTCAACTCTTACTGAACACAATAAAATATAGCTTGTGATTTTGTCCAAGGTAAAACTAGGCTAGAATATAAATTTCTCGAGGACAAAGGTCATGTCTTATGTTTATCTTGGTGTCTTGACAGTTTAGAAGAGCGCCTGACACACAGTAGGCTCTCAAACATTTACTGAGTTGAATGAATGAATGAATGAATGAATGGTGAATAAGTTAAATAAATACAAGAATTCAATAATCCAACACAGAGAAAACCAACTTTACACATTTTTAGAAACCTCACAAATCATGACACCAAACAGAATCCTGCAATTTTACTCGGTCTTGGTCAACTTCAATGTCAAAAGTCCTACCAGCTTTCAGTCATCGGACTACAACAGGAACTCATGAGCAGGACCCACGCAGTGTCCCTGAGGTGAATACTTTACAGTCGGTCTAAGGGAAAGCCTCACTTGGCCTTCATCTGGTGTCAACAACATAACAAGTGGGGACGGTTGGAGATGACGTATTTTTGCTTTCAAAAGTCAGTGTATCTTCTGGCACCTTTTGATGCTATGCGGACCTTTACTCTCTCATGAGGCATGTAACGTAGGCGCAGAGTGCAGGGCTGGTGGACTTAAACTTCATAACTTTAACCCCTGCACACTGCGGATAGGGACCTCCTAATGCAATATGTTTAATGACCTTTTTCTCTGGAAGGTGGCAATAGCACGGCAGTTCTAATAAAATCAGTATATTCTGATCATTCTGCAACAGCTGAAAGGGAGGTCTGCCGAAGCCAGCAGCGTAGCGCACGTGGGTCCCCCCAACGGAGGTACCCCCGGGCTGATGTTCCCCCACCCCCACCCTGCCTGGGCTCTCGCTAGTTGCGTGCACGTTATTTTGCTCCATTAACATTTAGCACAACTTATAAATATTTACTTCTTTGTTTACTCATTGGCGACCCTCTTCTCCCCCCGACTGCAGGTCTAGAAGAGAGGGGTCATGAACACAACTGAATCATCTCACCTCCCACATGGAGGCCATACTGAAAGAAACCCAAAAACATTTGCAGGAAGAGTGAATTGATAAACAAATATATTCGTTAACAGAGGAAGGGGGTTCATAATATATTGTTGAGTTAAAAAGTGCATGAGAGACTATGGACTATGAGAAACAAACTGGGGGCCTCAGAGGGGAGGGGGTGGGGGAATGGGATAGGCCGGTGATGGGTAGTAAGGAGGGCACGTATTGCATGGTGCACTGGGTGTTACACACAACTAATGAATCATCGAACTTTACATCGGAAACCGGGGATGTACTGTATGGTGACTAACATAATATAATAAAAAAACATTAAAAAATAAAAATAAAAATAAAGGATGCGGGAATGACCGTCTAGGTCAGCACATTAATAAAAAAAAAGTGCATTATAAAAGGGCATTAGATACTGTGTGATCCCTTTTAAAAGACATTTGTAAAATACTCCCGTGTAGAACGTTTACAGGCAGTTATACACATACACGGAAAAAAAAAGTCTAGATGTAGAGAACAAGATGCTCACATTACCCAGCTTAGTTTGCTGGCATAGAGCAATTTTATTTTATTTTTAAAATGTACTAATCTGCACCTCCTTAGTTTTCAGTAATGTATACGAACTATTGATGTATTAAATATGTTTTAAAGAACAAAATGCAATTTAAAATCCCTGAGTTACTGAAGTTTTGATTCATGTCTAGACTCCCCAAATGGAATATGCACATTTTAATGAAAGAAACCATACAGGATACATCTATGAACCCTTTCTGTCTCCCCCAGTACGTGTGGGTATGAGCATGAAACAAAAGCTCATAAAACAGCAGGGAGGGCACATAAGTTCTATTCTTGCAAACCAGGAGATAGGGAAATGCAGAGACACATGTATCAGGACTGCAGACTTCTCATTTCCTACTTTGTGTCTGCTCCCACATGTGTGGGTCTAGCAGTGCTGTCCAAGACAGGAATCTGTCCTAGTGGCAGGAAGACTGCGTGGCTCTTCTGAGTATTGGCTAATTTATGTACTTTATTTAATCAACTTCTTATGCAGCTATAAAATGCTAACTCATTCCAAAATAAAAATTTTAAACAAGGTTTTAATTAACACTTGTATTGCTATAGGCATAAATCCACACGATGTTCCTTTCTTGGTCAGTGGATTTATACTATACTAGCTTGGTAAAGCTGTTGAGAATCCTTTCTTTCTTTTGGCAATATCTCATGTCTGGCAATACTGTACCATCTTCTAATTAACAAGAATGTTCATACGGCCTTCATGTAAATTAGAGGGTTGAAGCCACAGGTGGCTACAGGACTCGACTCACGGGGTCTATGTTTGCATCCGGGTCTGAGCTGGGGAAGCCAGCTCCCCATGGTTCCACTTCTGGTCACGAGGTTACTTCACTGCCACAGTAAAATCCAGCTTTATACCATCACCGACACATCCAAATGGAGTTCAACATTATCTCTAAAAAGTAGAATCTCACTGGCAATCTATGATTTTTCCTTTGGGTCAACATAATTCCACTGGCAGAATCAAGAACAAGGAAATGCCATGTCCTCATCACAAGTCCTAGCGGAGGAAGGGTGGGTACAGTTTTCACTGGCCTCGCATCTGTCTTGCTGTTGTAGCCATTACAAGTGACAACAGCATGAAATGCTTTAATGTTTTACTAATTCTACCAGATTGCCAGGGCTCCGCATCCTGCTTCTATTCCTATTCACTTTACAAAGTTGACAAACAGGCATTTGTGTCAAGCTCCCTGTCTATTAACCTAATATTTTCATTGAGAATTTAGAAGTGGGTGAAGGAGGAAAACCACTTAAATACCTTGACTTTGTGTAGATTGATGGTTTCCTTCAGACAAGAGATCATGTATAGTACTGGAGAAAAATGGTTTTTCCTTTCTTTGTTTTCCCCTCTTGCTTTTGTAATATCCTCAGAAGCTACACTTTCTTTCTCAACTTTAAAATACGCCAAAACATGCTCATGGGTGGACTGATAGCTAAACCGGGATACTCAGGATACTAGATTGGGGTTGATCCACTGTTGTTCCCTTCCTTTGCCAGCCTCACATGGGAGGAAGCATGCATTTCTCAGTGCCGCTAGAGTTAGGCTTGGACATGTGACTTACAACCAAGCTCATGCCAGCAAAGCATCTGGAACAGAGGTTCTCAATGTGTTTGCGTGCTTTACCATGCTTCTGATGTTACTGGGACCTGCCCTGAGCAAAACAAATCCCGCATCCCTGTTGGTCCAGAAAGGAACAGAATCCAGTGGAGCTGACCTGACCCCATCTGGTACCCAGAGACAAGCCCAGCCCAGCCTGACCTAGCTGAGGTTGGTCAATACCCAGCCAACTAGGAACTCAAGGGAAAGAGAGATAAATGGTCTTAGATTCAGGGGGACTATTTGTTACACTGCATTATTGCATAAGTAGCTGACTAATACATAATCTGTTAAGCCGAGATGTCCTTCAACAGATGAATGGATAAAGAAGATGTGGTCCATATATACGATGGAATATTACTCAGCCATCAGAAAGGATGATTACCCACCATTTGCATCGACATGGATGGAAATGGAAGGGATTATGCTAAGTGAAATAAGTCAAGCAGAGAAAGACAATTATCATATGGTTTCACTCATATGTGGAATGTAAGGAAGAGCATGGAGGACATCAGGAGAGGGAAGGGAAAATGAAAAGCGGCAAAATCAGAGGGGGAGATGAACCACGAGAGACTGTGGACTCCAAGAAACAAACTGAGGGTTTCAGAGGGGAGGAGGGTGGGGTCATGGACTGGCCCGGTGAAGGGTATTAAGGAGGGCACATATTGCATGGAGCACTGGGTGTTAAATACAAACAACGAATCATGGAACACTACATCAAAAACTAATGAAGTACTGTATGGTGACTAACATAATAATAAAAAAAACCCCAGAGTTATAGCATAATATATTCAAAGACTGATCAGGAACTGAAGTAATCATTTGGACCCGCTCTTCTCTTTTGGTAGATGAGGGCCCTGAGGCTCAAAACTTGCAACTTGCTCCAAAGTAGAGAAGAGAGTGGGATCCAGTCCCCTGATTGTCGGTGCTTTTCCTGACTGAGCAATGGCAGATTCCAGACTGGCATGGATTTTTGTTAGATTATACTGTCCACCTGTCTGCTTCATGGTGCCTCACTCTGTCTGTCCCACTCTTTTTCCTCCCCTCCTCCTCGTGCTTCCCCATCATAGATCGATCAAGGACAAGCTTGTCAGAGTTTGCCATGATTTCCACCAGGTAACCCCATAAGCCTCTGCAGTGTGCTGGCCGCTGGGCTGTGAGGCGACCCAGCTCACTCTGGGGTAACACAAGATGGGACTGTTCCAAGGCTACGACTTAATTGAACGGTCTCTTTCCATCGTGGTCTGTTTTCATTTGTTTGTTGTTATCCTCAATAACTTTCCAGATTTCAGAGTTGATTTTTAGAATTACAGAATCTCACAGTTCCATGGGGTCTTGAGGGTACATCATCCCACACCTTCCCCATTATTTTAGGGGAGAGACAGAGAGAGAGTTCTTAACATATCTGAGGCCTGAGTCAAAATGTCTAGAAGTTGGTAAAAATCCAACACAAACAGATTTTTCTTTTGTAAGTAGAGTGCTAGCGATACTATTCACACCAGAACCACTTCTCTCTCCCTTGCTTTGAAAGTTCAGTCCATTGAACATTTTCGATCTCCTGAACAGCTTCTGTTTGATCACCTCATTACTTTCTCTAGGGCTGACGCTTATAGTTCAAGACCTTCAAGAATCTCCTCAGTGGGCTCCCCAAAATAAGTATTACTTCTCTTTAAAAAAGGCACTCAGTGCAGCCACGTTTTCCTTTGCACGTGGTGCCTGCCCCGGCTCATAAAATGCCTTGTGCCAGCTCCCGTGACCTGCGTGGGAACAAAGCCACGCCGTCCCATGCATCTCTCCGGCCAGCTCCCATCCCTTGAGTTGACCGACCCAGGTGTGCTGACCCCCAACAGATTCACCCAGTGATCTCATCAGTGAAGGATTCCACATTAGTCTCTAGCCCGCTTCTCCCACGTCATTCTGTGTGTGGATCCTTTCCCTTTCTTGGTTTAATGAGGGTCTCAAATCCCACTTTGAACTTGAAGCGGTCCCCAAGCAAAAGGGAAACAACAGCACACACTGCCGTCCTTCCTCCCTAAACGTTTATTTTACTAGGTTTATTTTCTCGTTAGCAGCCTTCAGATGTAGGGGTTCCCACATGTGAAAAGCAGCCAGAAGGGGAGGGCAGCAAGTCTAGTCTCTCTCTCCTGTAACAGCAATACGATCCTGAGAAACTTACGCAACATCAGTTTCCGCCCGATAACTGGGCATACACCTCACACAGTATTCCTGGAGAGTTATCGGAGCTGTGCGATTGCCCATGAGAGCCCCTAAGTAGCGCTGCCTTTATGATAGTGATTATGATGTCAAACTCCTCACATTTGTTCAAAATCAATGTCTTTCTTGTGCACTCTCCCCACCTGTCTGTTAGAGCAATCTTAGGAAGCATCCAGACCAGGCAGCCTCCTTGAGAGGCCAGCCACGAGTGGGCACCCTCCTCCCCAGGGGAAGTAGGCAGCCAGAAGCTCACGATCCCTCCTGAAACGCTGGGCACCAGCTTCCTTTTTTCTGTCCCAGCACCCAGGGTTTGCCAAGGGCCGTGGCCTACTCCACTTGGGCTCGCTTCTCTGAAATACCGTAAGGTTAAATGATTTTGCCTAATTTCACATCTTTGCCTTTCTAAGTGCAAATTTCCTTCCATCCTCCGGAAATCCTTCTCCAAGTTATCTGATTTGCCACTGGCCTCTCACATTATTTAAAAGGCAAAACGGAACACCTTTGTTGATAAGCAATCAACAGCATTGGCAGGAAGCCCTTGTCCAATCCTTTAGGGATTGATTGATGCTAGCTGCGGGGCCTGGATCCAGTCCTGTACGCAGCATTGCTAGACAGCTGAATTTGTATTGGGGTTGAATCCGCAGTTCGGTACAAAAGTGGTGCTTCCCCTACTCCTCAGCTCACTTCCCGTAGATAAGGGAGAAGGACACTCCACTCTGTACGTCTGGCCCACGAGGTCATATATAAAACCTGCTGCCCCGAGAGTCCTCCAGAAATCCAGGTAGGATTTAGAACTGCGATGGGCCGATTTTTTAGATGTCAGTTAACTTAACCCTTACTTTGAAGAATCTCCATCTCCTTCATAAAACCTTCACCACAAAGTAACTACGATACTTTGCAACTAAGAATCTATAAAACACGCTCAGTTTTCTTGGAGAGAGAAGCACAGTCTTGTTTTCTCTAATATTCAGGCTGTGCAGTTCACGCTGAAAGGATGTTATCAGACTCTATGACGAACTTCCTGCTTTTTAATTGAGGTATCATTAACGTACAGTGTTATATTAGTTTCAGGTGTACAATACAACAATGTAGCAATTCTGTACATTACTCAGGGATCACCACGGTAAGTGCAGTCACCACCTGTCCCCAGACAGCGTTATTACCATCTTCTTGAATACATTCCCTATGCTGTGCTTTTCATCTGTCACCTATTTATTTTGTACGTGCAAAGCAGTATCACCTCATACCTGTCAGAATGGCTAGAATCAAAAGGACAAAATATCACAAATTGTAGTGAGGATGTGGAGAAAAAGAAATCCTCATATGCTTTTGGTAGGAATGTAAACGGATACAGCCACTGTGAAAAACAGTGTGGATGTGCCTTAAAAATTAGAATGACCATATGATTCAGTAATCACGCTACTGGGTATTTACCCAAAGAAAACAAAAACACTAATTGGAAAAGATATATGCACCCCTATGTTTTTTGCAGGATTATTTATAGTAAGTAAGAATTCGAAGCAATGCAAGCATCCATCAATAGATGAACGGATAAAGACGATGTGCTATATATAAATACCAAGAACACTTCCAAGCTGAATACAACTTTCTGCAATGCTCCTGAGAGATTATTCAATAGTTCAAATAATGGATATTGACATTAAAAAATAAAGACAGTTTATCAAGGCGATTAGTATAATTTATGTGAATTTTTTGAGGCTCAGGCCCTTAGATTCCTTAAGTTGCATTAATGACAACAAGCTTTTTAATAGGATTCAAAAAATCTTCATGACTTTGCAAATGGCAAGATTTCATTCTTTTGGATGGCTGAGTAGTATTCCATTGTATATATGAGCCACATCTTCTTAATCCAGTCATCTGTCGATGGACGTCTGGGCTCTTTCCATAGTTTAGCTATTGTGGACATTGCTGCCATAAACATTGGGGTGCAGGTGTCCCTTCAAGTCACTATGTTTGTATCCTTTGGATAAATACATAGTAGTGCAATTGCTGGGTCATAGGATAGCTCTTTTTATATGCAACTGATGAATCACTAAATTCTACACTGAAACTAATAATACAATATATGTCAACTAAATTGAATTTAAATTAAAAATTTTTTTTACAATCTTCATGTCTTTGCTCTGTGTGAAATTTCTCAAGAAATTTTATAATGTACTATTCTTTTGTGGGCAGGACAGAACTGAGACATCCTAATCTTACTTAAAGCCTCCTGGCGGGGGGGGGGGGTGGGTGGTTCAGGTCATGATCTCAGGGTCCTGGGATTGAGCCCTGCATCGAGCTCCCTGCTCAGCAGGGAGTCTGTTTCTCCCTCTCCCTCTGCCCCCTGCTCCCCCTGCTTGTGCTCTTTCACTCTGTCAAATAAATAAATAAAATCTTAAAATAAAACAAGAAGTCTCCTGGGGGAAAGTGGCCAAGGAGCAAGGCTGGAAGCTCCTGCAGACGTGGACCACTCAGCCACCACCACTGTGAGCACCTCTGAGAGGGGCACAGTGCCTGGCTGGCTGGAGATGGCGTTGAAAGACACTACTGGAGGCCAGAGGGGGAGACCAGGCATGGGGTAGGGTCCCTGGCAGATAAGGGCAGCATAGCCATTTTGGCACATGCTGGGCTGTTAGCGAAAAGGGGATAGACGTGGATCTGCCCTCCTGGAGCATAGCCTCTAACCAGAAAATCAGAACGTAAACACGTGCTCATGTACTTTACTGTATCATTAAAGACCACAATACTGGCAAGAGGAAAATGCTGGCCTCCAGCTGTCAGAGAAAGCCCTTCTCTTTGAGACCTTTGGGCTGAGTGGGGCAGTTGGTTAGACAAAGAGGGGCTTGGAGAGGAATGGAGGCACACTTGTGAAGACTGAGTCAAGGAAGAGGTTGGTGATTTGGAGACCTGAGAGTAGGGAGTGTGGATGGAACTGAGAGCCAGGGGTGGGGGGCGGGAGAGAGGCTGCAGACACAGCTGGGACCAGATCAGGGACTGATGGCTCCAGTTAGGAATCCTGCTTTAGCCTTCAACAGAGGGGGTTCCCATATCTTCTGCTCTCGATCAAAGACAAATGAATAATAAGAGAAAACTGAGAGACCCCTGCAACATGCCTAAGGGTCAGATCAAATGGAAAAAATGGAATGCCAGCAACTGCTGTGCAATCTCCCTCCGTCCAGATCGCTGCCACCGCCCCCTCCTGGAGCACCTGTCCTTCCGCGGACCTTGTTGAGGACCGTCCCTCCCCGCTCTGCCTTTTCAGTAGACCATCTACATATGGTGACAAAAGATGCTGGGACTTCTGTGCATTGTGTGGTCTGCTTAGTCCCAGGAAGGGTGATCGAATCACTGGTTTATACAAATTAGGGACCTCGAGTCTACCTCAGAGAGTCATGCCGAGTGGACGGTCTGGTCACACTGAAATGACACGCCTGCCTTTCGGCTCTACTTCGCTGTCAGTCAGAGAAACCCTGGACTCTGCTAACACCAAGGCCTGGGATCCGATGGGAGGGTCAGTTCTAAGGGCACCGGGCCAAGGAATGCTGGCGGATCTCGGAGGTTCTCATCGGAAATCTTTCCCACATGTAGTGCCTCGCTGGTTCTCATACGCAACCCAGCACCGTCCTACTTATCTTCCACTGAGCATCCTGGGCCCCTGTGCCATGTAGTGCTCGCTCAGTTGCATTAAGAAGGAGCCATTCCCAGTCAGCATGGCTGTTGAGAAACAGTAACATTGGCCCAAAAAGCAAATGCACTCGGTGTGTGGTTTCCAATGGCCAGAATGGACTCGGACCAAGTCACAGAAGGAATCTCATTTAAGAATCACCCTTAGCAACTCATGGATGTGGCTTTTGCCCAAAGGAGATCATTCTACTGACTACCTCAAAATGTGTAATATTCAGTTCCAAGCAGTGAGGTAGAGCACCTGCACGTTAGACACCTGGAAGTCTCATACCGGAAATTGTATTTGAGAATGAAAATATAAATCCTTATGACTTTGAAAGTGCTGTTGGGAAATTCTGGTGACAGTAGCAGCCCTCAGTATAGCAGGGACCACACTGCACGTCAGCACATGGCAAGGACTGAATGGTGTGGAAGACCTGGGGTCTCATCCTCTGCCAACGGGGGAGCCTGCCCGTCAGGGATGCCCCCCTTTCATATCATCTCCTCGTGCTCCTGTGTTATATTGCCTTCATGCTCTGGCAGGGCTGGTACAGAAGGCTGATGGGATCTCTTTCCAGGCGGCCTTAGCAGTAACTCTACGAACGTTTATGACAGTTCTTCCTCAGAATGGAGGATCACTCATCGGGTTAAGGTTGGGCGGGGGGGTGAATGAAGTCCTACCACTTCCATGACCAGAGCTCTCACACCTCCGTGGGGGCCACATTATGGAATCCATGGAAGGCCTCTGTATTACCAACACAAAATCTAAGACCCACAATTTCCTTCTAAAAGCCCTAGTTTCCATTTTGGTTCTAAAAGGCCGAGGACAAGACCAAGAACAACTGAAAATATATAGTTTTTTTTTTTTTTTTCCCACAGACTAGTGAAATACTTGTTCTTTCCTTACTGGGGACAGATACTACTCCATGTATTTGGTGGTTTAAAAATCATTAACAACTTCTGTGTAGAGCAGAAGTGAATAAGAAGTAACCCATGATTATGAGAATGCTGCTCACATGGGGGAAAATATGTGGGACATTCAAGAAGTCCTGGAACCTCCACAGCCAAATGACATGGCCAATTGTCCTTCTCTTTGTTTTTTAGCCAAGGTCATACTCTTCATACTACATGTCACTGTGCTCGCGGTACACGGCAAATGCTATGTATTTGTACTTCTGGGGGCAGTAAGCGTCCTTGAAAGAATAACCACATTTCTCTTGGTGTTAACTAACATTTTTTTCCTCCTAAGTTAAACAACTTATTTGTGAAAAAGTCTTTTCTCACATAAGATATTCCACGAAGTATAGATGATTAACAAGTAAGTGTGTGATACGCATATCAACCAACCTCAACCTACCTGAAATTTTTAAAGGAAAAAAAAAAAAACTCAACACTGATTTTTTATGTGATTGCTCTACTCTTAAAAACCCATCTGCTTTACCAGAAAGAATTCCTGATCATGTAGACTTTCGTCCCTACGGTTGCCGGAATATTGGCCTAATAAAAGAAATGTTTCTTGTGTCTCTCAAACAAAAGACAATATGAAGGCTAAGTTCCTTCATTCTCTCACCATGGAAACAACTGTGTTACAGTCTATTTACTCTGCAAACATAAAACCCGTTTCTCATGTTCTGAGGGGCTATATTCCCCACCCGTTCCCCATTACAACTTTAAAATATAGAGTTTGTCTCAGGGTTGAGGGAGAAAATGCTGAATCTTAGTCACATCTGAATAGATTTCCTGTTGCTGATGTAACCCATTATCACACACTTAGTGGCTTAAAACAGCAGAAGTTCATTATCTTACACTTCTGGAACTTAGAAGTTGGATATGCGTCCCACTGGGTTAAAATCGAGGTGAGCAGGGCTGTGTTCATTCTGGGGGCTCCGAAGGGAGACTCCATTTTTTTGCCTATTCCAGCTTTTAGGGGCCACTCGAACTTCCTAGCTGTGGCCTCTTCCTGCATGTCCAAGTTCAGTTCCACTGCCTCTCTCCAACCCTTCTTTGGTCACACCTCTCTCTGACCACACATGGGAGAGGCCTTCTGCTTGTAAGGGCTTGTGTGATTAGACTGGGCCCTCCTGGATAACCTAGGATAATCTTTTCATCTCAAGGTCACTTAATTGCATCTGTAACCCCAATTCCCTAATGCCATGTAATGTTCCATATTCACGGGTTTAAGGAAGTAAAATGTAGGCACCTTTGGGAGGCATTTTTTCTCCCTACCACAATACCTTTATATATATAATTACCTTTCTGAAATAATGCCCCACTTATAAAAATTGTGTACCCCACAATGCCAAATATAAACTCATTATGCCAATCTGTATTCTCTTAGTCTCAGAAGTCAGAGATGGGAAAGAAAACATCAAGTCATCACAATCACTTTTTAGGAATCAAAATAAAGTTTCACCTGCCAGAGATTTTCATGTGTGGCAAAAATAACTGATTTCATAAGTTATCCATGGTATATTCTTTAATACTATGTTCTAAATAGTAATTGAGCAGATTTTTTTAAAGGAATTATTACTGGAGAAGATATTTCCAAATGACATATCTGATAAAGGGTTAGTATTCAAAATATATGAAGAACTTGTAAAATCAATACCCAAAAAATGAATAATCCAATTAAAAATGGGCAAAAGCCATGAATAGACATTTTTCCAAAGAAGACATACAGATGGCCAACAGACACATGAAAAGATGTTCAACATTACTTATCATCAGGAAAATGTAAATCAAAACCACAGTGAGATATCACCTGACAGCTGTGAGAATAGCTAAAATCAACAACACAAGAAACAACAAGTGTTGGCGAGGATGCAGAGAAAGGGGAACTCTCGAGCATTATTGGTGGGAATGCAAGCTGGTATGGCCAATCTGGAAAACAGTATGGAGGTTCCTCAAAAAGTTAGAAGTACCCTACCATTCAGCAATTGCACTACTAGGTATTTACCCAAAGAATACAAAAACACTAATTCAAAGGGACACATGCACTCTGATGTTTATAGGAGCATTATCAACAATAGCCAAGCTATGGAAACAGGCAGTGTCCATCGACTGATGAATGGATAAAGAAGATGTGATTATATATATATATGTGTGTGTATATATTATATATATATATATAATATATATATATATATATACACATATATATATACACAACAGAATATTACTCAACCATAAAAAAGAATGAAATCTTGCATTTGCAATGACATGGATAGAGCTAGAGTGTTATGCTAAGTGAAATAAGTCAGCTAGAGAAAGAGAAACACCATATGATCCCATTCATATGTGAATTTTAGAAACAAAACAAACGAGTAAAGGGGGAAAAAGAGGGAGAGAGAGAGAAACCAAGAAACAGACTCCTAATTCTAGAGAACACACTGATGGTCCCCCGAGAGGATGTATGTGGGAGGACGGGAGAGACAGGTGATGGAATGAAGGAGAGCACCTGACCTGATGAGCACCGGATTGTGCGGAAGTGTTAATCACTATATTGTATACAAGAAGCTAGTATTCCACTGTATGTTAACTAACTGGAATTTAAATAAAAACTTAAAAAATAAACAAAAGTAAGAGACAGTAAAAAAAGGGGGGGGGATTTTTACTGACTTGTATAAGCTAATGCCCATATTCTTCTTTGGTATTTTTCATTGGAAACACAAAGACATGAAAAACTTTGAGTTAAAATAATGAGTGTAGCTAAAATCTAATGTCTTCTTTCCTGCCCAAAGTTCCCTGATAAAAGAAACTGCTAAATTTCTTAACAAATGTTAGGCTTCTGGAGCACCTGGGTGGATCAGTAGGTTAAGCGTCCAACTCAGGTTGTGATCTCAGGGTCAGGGAATCGGGCCCTGAGTCAGGCTCTGCACTCAGTGCCGAGGCTGCTTGGGATTCTCTCTCTTTCTCCCTCGGTCCCTCCCCCCAAACCCTAGTTCGTGATCTCTTAGAAAAAAATAAATAAATAAAGGTTGGGCTTCCCTTTCCTAGTGAGACTTTTCACTATTATATATTTGATTTAAGCCTGTTTTTATTGACCCTGCAAATCACCACAGTTTTAAATAAAATGTCTACATCTACAGTATCTACAGCAATTAGAATCATCCTGTAAAGGCAGAAATAAAATTAAATATACTGTTTGATTTTTTTTTTTTGTTTCTTTTAAGCAAACTCTGATTGGGATATACAGAATAACAAGTCAATGAAATGGTTAATGACATTTCTATATGGACATTAACATAGATGTTAATAAGTATTAGAAAGTTCTAGAATGCTATACAGGAACTGGTTATCAAATTACTCTGACATTCTTTTTTTGGATTTCTTTTTTCTTGGTACACATGGGACTCGGCACCTTTATAAACCAAACCAAACCAAACCAAGCCACATAACATACAATAATATGTATGAGGATTTCTCCTTGCCTTGAACACTGGGAAAACCCGCAGAACAAACCAGATTTGCTTTGCTAAAGACTGTGTAGAGTCTGAATCTTTTGACTATCCTAAACCCAGACTAGCACTGGAAAACGGACCCCAAATGTCTTTGGTACATCATTGTCTGCTTCATATTCTAGTCAGAATCTAATTTATTCACTCACAGCTACAGGATGATACTTAGTGCCTTCCTTCTGGTAACACAATAAATGTTATTTTACCTATAAAGGCAGAGGGGCGGGGGGGTGGGGGAATGGGATAGGCTGGTGATGGGTAGTAAGGAGGGCACGTATTGCATGGAGCACTGGGTGTTATACGCAAGTAATGAATCATGGAACTTTACATCGAAAACTAGGGATGTACTATATGGTGACTAACATGATATAATTAAAATAAATAAATAAATAAAACAACAAAAAAGGCAATCTTGATGACCTTGAAAATGGTTATTTGCAAGGATGCAGCTCTGGGTTTAACATTCCATGTGGTTTTCACACATAATGACTTCCAAATATTTGATTAATTGTCCATATTTTTATCTAGGTTTTAATTCAGAAATGAAGTTTATTTTTAAAAAGAAATAAGAAATGAAGTTTATTTGTAAGTTTTTGAGCTTTTGGCTTTCATATGTATTCAGTTTATCCAAGCTATCCAGGCTCCCAAGTTCAGGTCGTGCATGGTTTTTCTGAAGCATATTGAGACTTGACAGAAGGTACGTTTTATTGCTACTGCTTTTAATTGCCGACATTATTTCAGGACTGAAAGAAAGTGTTTAGGAGGCTATTTAATTCATATAGAGTTCCTAAGGAAATTTCTGGCAACAATTGAACTACAGCTATATTTCTATATCTATCTATCTATCTATCTATCTATCTATCTATCTATCTATCCATCTTTTGTTTTCCTTTTGCATCTTAGGATTTCTATTGTAGTTTGTAAATCTGTGACTCTCTTGTGGTTCGCCTGCCTCCTCCTCAAGATTCTGTCCCGTTGGTGGGTGTTGTAGCCAGCTGGCTGAGTCGGGCCATTCCAGGACACGTGAAAGTCTGCATGCCTTGTTCTTCAAGGTCAGTTACAAATAATTCTTCGGTTTTCACACAGCACACCAAAGTAGAGTGGGGAAGGCAGGAAGGTGGCAGATTTCTGAGATGTTCTGCAAGCCATCTTCCCATCTTCGGGCATTCAGCCTCATCTAAAACCTGCCTAGCTGGAATTTGGGCCTCCCATTGAAAAGTTGAGGTTAAACTGTTCAGACTCCATGGTGAAAGAGAAGGCTAGCTTCCAGGGTTTGTAAAAGGAAGCAGATGTTATTTTAATGAAAGGAGAGTATTATAGTCCAGCTCCCCATGATGGTTTCTACTAGCTTGGACACGCCATCTTGTTGAAAGAGACATAAATCTTCGTAACAGATTGACAGAGCTGCTTTCACAGTATATAGAAAGTAACAGACTTGGGGCAGCAAAGTAAATTCCACACCAAATGCATGAGACACTGAGTGTTTCTTGGTCCATGTTCATGTGGTGTAGTCCTAAGAATCAAGCGTGAGTATGCATGTGTGCCTTGAATCATATTAAGTGTCTACCAGGTATACAGGGTTGTCAGAATAAATTAAATTAAAATTGCTTTCTCAATTACATCAAACATCAAACATCAATGTGGTAAAGCACAATAATGATAGCAATTTAGCCACAAGTGTTTCCAGCAGATGACATGCTGGACTTTATTCAAGTGTAGAAATAAATCAAATCACTACAGTTAGAGTTTGGGGATAGCTACACTACGTGTGTGTACCAGAAACTGTTTGGAAGGTTATTACAAACACGAAATTTAGCAAGGGATTACCACTTCTCTGTGGATACCGGTTATGACAGCAAGGTCCCTCAATAGTTAGTGTTGCTGCTGAAAGTTACCAATCACATTGCCTCAGGAGACGCTGACATACAGGGAAGCCCTCAACTAGGCAAACTTCAAAACTAAAATTTATTCATGTCTCCTGCCCATTTTTTAATTGGATTATTTGTTTCTTGGGTATTAAGTTGTATCAGTTCTTTATACATTTTTGATAGTAACACTTAATCAGATATGTCAAATATCTTCTCCCATTCCGTAGGTTGCCGGTTAGTTTTGTTGTTTCCTCCTCTGTGCAGAAGCTTTTTATTTTGATGAAGTCCCAATAGTTTATTTTTGTTTTTATTTCCCTTGCCTTAGGAGACATATTTAGAAAAATGTGGCTATGGCCAATGTCAGAGACATTACTGCCTGTGCTCTCTTCTAGGATTTTTATGGTTTCAGGTCTCACATTTTGGTCCTTAACCCATTTTGAGTTTATTTTTGTGTATGATGGAAGAAAGTGGTCCCGTTTCATTCTTTTGCATGGAGCTGACCAGTGTTCCCAACGACATTTGTTGAAGAGACTGTCTTCTTCCCATTGTATATATTCTTTCCTCCATTGTTGAAGATTAATTGACCATAGAGTTGTGGGTTTATTTCTGGGTTTTTTTAATCCTGCTCCATTGATCTATGTGCCTGTTTTTGTGTCAGTACCATACTGTTTTCAATGCTACAGCTTTGTGATATAACCTGAAGTCTGAAATTGTAATACCTCCAGTTTTGTTTTTCTGTTTCAAGATTGCTTTGGCTTTGGGGGTATTTTGTGGTTCCATACAAGTTTTGGAATTGTTGGTTCAAGCTATTCAGATGGCCAAAAGACACAAGAAAAGATGCTCAACATCACTCAACATCAGGGAAATGTAATAATAACAAAAATGAGATATCACCTCACTCTTGTCAGAACGGCTAAAATCAACAATACGAGAAACAACAGGTGTTGACAAAGTTGCAGAGAAAGGGGAACCCGCGGTGGGAATGCAAACTGGTGCAGCCGCTCTGGAAAACAGCATGATGGTTCCTCAAAAAGTTAAAAATATAACTACCCTATGATCTAGTAAACACACTACTGGGTATTTACCCCCAAAATACAAAAGCACTAATTCAGAGGGATACATGCACTCCAGTGTTTATTGCAGCATTATTGACAATAGCCAATCTATGGAAGCAGCCCTAGTGTCCACTGATAGATGAACAGATAAAGAAGATGCGGCATATATGTGTATATATATGTGCATATATACATATGTGTGCATATATGTACATATACATATGTGTGCATACACACACATGTGTGTGTGCATATATACATATATGCCACATCTTCTTTATCGATCATACATAGATATTCCATTATACAATTGAATATTATCCCATTATATATACAATATAATATAATAATATAGTATATATAATACATATAATATAATGCATATACATATATATAATGGAATATTATTCAGCCAAAGAAAGGAATGAAATCTGGCCATCTGCAACAACATGGATGAAGTTAGAGAGTGTTATGCTAAGTGAAATAAGTCAGAGAAAGACAAATACCATATGATCTCACTTATCTATAGAATTTAAGAAACCAAACAAATGAGGAAAGGGGAAAAAAAAGAGAGGGAGAGAGAGACAAATCAAGAAACAGACTCTTAACTATTGAGAACACCGATGGTCACCAGAGGGGAGGGGGTGGGGGGATGGGGAAGTAGGTGATAGGGATGAAGGAGGGCACCTGCTGTGACGAGCACCGGGTATGGTATGGAAGTACTGAGTCACTATATTGTACACCGGACACTAACGTAACACTGTATGTTAACTATGCTGGAATTAAAATTTAAAAACATAATAAATAAAGATAAATGATAAATGAAATTTATTTGATCTATCTATACAAAATCAAGATGATTAAAATACGGAGAAAAATGCATGAGAGATATAGACACAGAGCATACAGAGCACTAAATAAATACACCGAGAAAAGGTTATCCTGGCAAAAGCCCTGTAAATGCATCAATCTAACTTGTGAAGTAAATTCAATATTCAAAATGGATTTGAGAACAATTATTATCTTACACAAGCTGGTTTTGGAGATGTGTGCACATAGACATGAATACATTTAAGATATTTTAGTGACGTTAAGATATGAAATGAATGAAATTGAATAAAGAGCGATATCAATTGTAGTGCTTGTTTTACCGTGTAAACACATTTTTATATTAAAAAGTGACTTCAATAGTTATTCTAACAACCTATTACTATGGTACAAAATATGAAATATATGCTCTGACTATTGGTAAGAGCGAGACTTTATATTTTGCTGACATAAAGCACAGAATACGGCATTCGCGCTCAGGTATGCAGTGGCATGCTGCCAGGTTATGGGGTATCATCGTGTGTGAGAGCCCTCTACCAGCAGAAAAGAAGAAACCGGATCTGTCAGGACTGTTTTCCTGAGGCATGATGCAAATCATTCTCTCTCAAGGCTCATCCTTAGTTATACAGCTGCAGAGAACGTCTGATCTAGGATTTGTGCCAAATGTTATATTCTATACAGGAAAATGGGACAAATCTGCAAAATTCTAGCTGGGGCTGAAATGAGTAATTTATGTCTCAGTTGTTCAATTAGATTTAATTTGATAATTCTTATTAAATTCAGAATGACATTTAAAAAGAGTTCTGATATTTCCAGTCTTTCTTTTTCTGCTGTGAGGTAGAAAGATGGCTGCCTCTGTCTGAACTTGGTGGACTCGCTGTGTGAGCATGAGTGTGTGTGTACAGATATATACACACGTGCAGATAACTGCATAAGACAAAGCTTAATTAACGTGTACTTTCCACCTGTTTTCTTTTTCTTTTTTTTAAGATTTTATTTATTTATTCGACAGAGATAGAGACAGCCAGCGAGAGAGGGAACACAAGCAGGGGGAGTGGGAGAGGAAGAAGCAGGCTCATAGCGGAAGAGCCTGATGTGGGGCTCGATCCCATAACGCCGGGATCACGCCCTGAGCCGAAGGCAGACGCTTAACCGCTGTGCCACCCAGGCGCCCCTCCACCTGTTTTCTGAGCTCCCGGGGTCGATATGCGATGGATATGTGCCTTTCCCTCTCTCAGAATGTGTTCCTGCTTGAGAGGGTAAGGAGGATGAGCAGACTTCCTGAAAAAGTAATGCACAGTTTTCTGTCAGATTGTCTTTGCGTGACATAAAAGTCCATGGCATGTGACACGAGAAAAGGTCATGATGACAAGCTGATCACTGCAATTCTGGATTCTGTAGTATGACTGGAGAATGACTTTACATTCTCACTGCACGAAATGCCTGCAACAACAAAATGTATGTGTTCCTTTGCATTTTCACAAACATTTCAGAAAGCTTCATCTGCCCCCAACCTTCTTCCAGCCATTCTTGGGGACCATCGCCCATCTCCTGATTGAATACACTTGGACAAGAAATGTACCATCCATCTGAGCACTGGTTAGTACAATGTCATTATTGTTAATGATGAAAGATAAATAAAAGTAGAACGTTGAAAGTGCCACAACTCTTCCCTTAAGAACGGATAACATTCAATTAAGAAACATTTATACAGCAGTTAAAATACTTGAAGCACTGAGGTGTATAAAGAGCAAACAGACTTTGCCCTCCTGTAAAATTATCTTAACTGGAAAGATCAGGGGACAACTGATCCCTCACTAATAAGACTGAAAAAGAAGGAAAAGCTTTGGTCCCTGGGTTAGCAAAGGCACTCATCATGTCTAAGTGCAGAAAGGGGGAGTCCTTGGCTGGGACTTTTCATGTTGCACAAAAGCCCTTCCACTTGCCAATGGGGCCCCAGTGTGGGAACAAGGTCCATAAGTGCCCTCGGATCCCTGCCCAGTGGGGATGAAGAGGATTGCATACTAATGAGTGGAATCATATACTGAAATGGAAAGATATCGATGAGCCAATTAGACAGTCTGTCACCATGGCAAAGCCTGCTCATGATAAATAAGGGCAATTTTCTATTTTCTCTAATCTATTTCAAATGTCAAAGCTCTCACCAAGTTCTGAGAGCTGTTTCTTGTGTCTGCGCTCAGTTCCCGGCTACGAGGGGAGGTGTGTTGAGGTGAGTGGGGCTGTCGGGAGCTCACTCTGCGTGTATTAGCTGTGTGACATTGGCCATGGCATGTGCGTTCCCGGAGTTTCTTCTGTCCACCTAGAAAATGAGGATGACTACGCCCACTGTGAAGGATTGTTGGAAAGAAGAAAGCAAACTATAGATGTGGAAGTTTTCTGGCAGGACTACTCTGAAGGAAAACACCCAGTTTTCAATTATCCAAATGTCCTCCCTTTAAAAACGTAGGAATAAAACAGAAAGAGCAGTACAACAACTTTAAAGACACTACAGAGAACAGAGGCACTCTACCAGAAAGAGGAGGAAGGATGGCATGCACATACTTCTCACAAGGAGAAGAGTTTCCAAATGGAAGAAATTCACCAAAAAACACTTTCCACATATAATTTGTCTTCAACAAACCCAAAGAGATTTCCATGAACTCAAATGACCTTCCAAAAGCAGGGGGAGAGAGATGAAAATGTGGGAAGTGACCAAAAAAAGTAGCAACTCAGGCAGAGCTAACGAAGCATCCTTCTCGAAGTGCGGGCATTAGACTACAGGAATAACGAACGGCTTAATTAATCACTCGCTTCAGTAAGACGATGGCGGGCTGCTAATGGGAGCTTCCCCAGAGCCCGTCTGGCACGGTGGGACAGGAAGAGAGCTAGGGCTGGGTACCTTCTACCCCCATCTCTACAGGACACTCAGCATTGGGAGCAGCCCAGGACATGCTGACTTGTGTTGGCTGGAAAGAAGTGAAGACAAAATATCTCACCCGTGAATATAAGCCGATGTCAGAAGTTGCTTCATTATAAAGTGGGAATAATTCTTGCTAATCTGGTTACGGTTTCCCTTCTGAATAAACCTTTTTACAAGTACCTGATCGAGGAAGTTCTCACTGGAAAACAAATGAAACATCAACACTTCACCAGAAAAGGTAGTTACCGAGCCCAAGAATCGTTTCAACAAAATATACAACAATGAATGAAAATAATCAAAGGGAGCACTTGGCTTTGAGCGGAGGTAGAAGGCTCCGGGAAGACAAGGGGGTGGGGTATAAGCTACTTAAAGGCAAAGGGGGAAAAAGGAAGAGATTTTTTTTTTTAATCACAACCTGACTGTCATGTCCTGATCGGCACAAGGAAAGTAGACACTGTCCATGACATATAGGACTAGATTAGGAAAATAGCCTAAGTAAATAAGTAGATAGATCGATCGATAATTAAAAAGGATTCAAGACAGACAAGGAAGAAGAGAAGAAAATCCAAAATCCACTTAACTGGTAAGAGAATTGCCTGCGTAAGAGAAGCATATAAATGAACTAAAAAGTATTAAAAATGTTATTTAGGAAGTAATGCAGAAATATCAGGAAAAGAAGACTTGAACATATAGATTAAAATGGTTCTATTGTCCTAAAAATATTTGATATAGAAAAGTCAATAAGAACCTTATCTCTATTAAGATTTTACAGGACTTTTGAAGATGAACACTTTTATTGGTAATTGGGTGAAAAAAAGAAAAACAGAAAGTCACTTAAAAAAACGAAGAAAGTAAATCATAATTACACTCATCTTTTTCACAATGACATCCACATTTAAAGATAGTGGGACAATGTAAAATATTCATGGAAATAAAATGATATACCCAAGCAAAAATAGCATTCAATTATAAGACTTCAGAGCACATTTTCAGATGGAAACACAGTCAGAAATTACAGTTGCTGTGAAATCGTTCTGACAATTAGAAAAAAAATAGCTAATGGAAAAACTGAATGAAGACTATTAATATTGAACTCTAGTTAATGATGTGTTGGCTGAACTGTTCGAGAGTCTACTGATACCTGCAAATTATTCTGAAATGCATCAAGAAATAAGATGGGTCGATGTTGGAGGAATTGCTAAATGGATAGCCAGATGACAGAGCATATAGAGTAAATACCAATTGTAGAATCTAGATAATGGTTAATAAGTGTTCACTATACAACTGCTTTAATTTGTCTATATGTTTAAAAATGCTCATAGTAAAATGATGGAAAAATGAGTCAAGAAATCACGGGAAAAGCATTACTGACTCTGCATTAGTTCGGTTAACCATAGGATTAGGAGTAAAACTGGGAATTATAGAACAGAAATCAATGTTTTACATCATGGCAATTTGAAATTACTATAACAAAAACTCACAGGAGAGGGGAGATAGGATGTAGAGTAATGTTTATAATCAAATACAGATTCTTTAATGGTGACATATCAATTAATCAATATATAAATGTAAACACTAGAAGAACCAAGATAAATTTAATCAAGTAAACTTGAGGGCTGGAGTTCTTAAGATACTTCATATTTTCTTCACAAGTCATTGTGGAGGGCTGATGCTGTCTTTAGACAAAGATCAAGTATATCCCATAAACGTGTGACTGTACAGGTACCCATTGTAGGAACTAAAAACAGTCCACCGAGAGTCCATAACTAAAAAGAACTGAACACCAAAAACAAACACATGAACAAAAGGGGAGGGAAACAAAAGAAACCATATAAAGAAAAAGCATAACATGAAATACGACAGAACACGATGTAGATTTGTTCATCTTACTCCCATATTGGATCACGAATTTAATTATGTACCATTTTGGTGAATTTTGAAGTGGTTAAAAGGACTGAATATTAAAAATGTAGAAAGGCGTATCAGGCAAATGCAAACAAAGGGAAGGCCCGGGTCATGTTCTCAAATAACAGACAAATATAAAATTAGGGTAGCAACCATTAGTGTTACAAAGCATGGCCCTTTATGACGGCAAGGATATAATCGGCAACAAACATACAGATGTAGGAATATCGATACATAATGCAAATATCACATCAAAATTCATAAAGCAAAATCTACAAGAAAAAGAAAAAAATAGGAAGAAATATGTTAGTAGATTTTAATTTACCTCTCTCAGCCCATGACTGATCAAATATACATAAAAAGATAATGAAGATTCACACAACACAGTGAATAAGTTAGATCTATATGCAATTTACTGAATTCTATAACTTGTAGACAGATAATCTGTCCTCCCCTCCACTGTCCAAAGAAAACCATCGCCTATCATTTTATTTTATTTTATTTTATTTTATTTTATTTTATTTTATTTTATTTTATTTTATTTTATTTTTATTTAAGAGAGAGAAAGCATGCACACACAAGCAGGGGGGAGGGCCAGAGGGAGAGGGGGGAGAGTTCAGCAGGGAGCCTGATGTGAGACTTGATCCCAGGACCCTGAGATCATCACCTGGGCCGAAGGCAGACACTTCACCGGCTGAGCCTTCCAGGCACCCCAACCATCACCAATCTTGAAGACACATTAGACCGCAGAGATATTCACTAAATTTCTGCAAGTAGTAATGGTATAGAAGAGAGCAGTCTCTGAACTCCGTACGGAACTGCAACTAACAGGATTTCCCACATGGAATTTGCCCCTAAGTCAGCACAGCAACCAAAACAGGCATTGGACAACATCTAAAACACAGTGGCACTTGGGACGAGCACTGGGCGTTGTATGTAGGTGATGAGTCACTGAACTCTACTCCTGAAACCAGTATTATCTTATTTGTTAACTAGAATTTAAATAAAAACTTGAAATAAAAAAAAAAAAGAGTTAAAAAAAACAAGGGCAATGAGTATAGTTCATATTGGAACCTATGTAATATACCAAAAGCAACACTTGGAAGAAATTTTAAAGCCTTACACGCTTATATAAATAACAAGAATGAAAATAAATGAATTAAGTATCCAACAAAAAAAATTAGAAAAAAAGATGAATAAAATATATACAAGTAAAGCAAAAAGAGGAAATGAGTTAAAAATAAATGCAAGAATCTATGTATTCAAAGCAGACTGATGTTAGAACGCTTACACAGATCTAAAGTTTTAAAATAATTAATAAAAAAGATGATTCAGCTCATCTGGAAAAGAAGGACAAAACACACAAAACTGACAATGGCAATGGGGACTGAGCTACAGAGAGTGACAAGTCTGAATGTGTACAACGTGATGACGGGAGGACACAGAACAATGTCTACTAAAATGGAGAAAGGGCTTAGCAATGCTCGCACACGATATAATTGCACAACTGAAAAATCCATGAGGATCAATTGAAAACCATTACAAACGGTAAAGACAACTCCGTGAAGTGACTGAGTAAAAAAAAAGAGGTGACAGTAGCCTGTCTCGGTACGTACAGCTACTCCTTTGGAGCCAAGATTCTATCCACAACGAGGACGAGAAGAACAAAGGTAACGAATGTGTATGAACCCACAAACAACACGCTGAATTGCTTCTCAGATATTCAAAAGGACCTTTGGATAAGTGGAATGGCAGACCCTATTTAAGTTGAGAACACGGTATCCCGAGAAGGGCAATTCTTGAATTAATCTATACATTTCAGACCACACTCACAAAATACCAAACACATTTTTTCCAGATACATAGATAATCTAATTTTAAAGCAATCATGCAAAAACAGCCAGGGAAAAAAATCTTTAAAAAATGAGTAAATAAGGCAGAAATAGATCTACCAGATATTCAAATGCATTTCAAGGCTGCACCAGGGCGCATGAGTAGACAGAAGCAAGGAACAAAAAGGGGAGACCAGGAAAAAAAAAAAAAAAAAATATATATATATATATATATACACACATTTTGTAGCCTGTGATAAAAATGGTGTCATCTATCATTAGAAAGAAAACAATTATTCAGTAAATGGGATTGAGGCCCATTTTTTTCCAGAAAAAAATTGAAACCATATCCCTACCTTAACTCATTGAATCAAAACAAGTTTCAGAGATTTAAACAATACAAAATAATGTAATTATTAGAGGAAAAATACGAAATTTTTGTCTTATATAATCTAAGATAGGCAACCTCTTTCTAAGTATGGTACAAAACTGTAATGTGATAAACAACATATAAATTCAACCACTTAAAAATCAAATACTCCTGTAAGGCAAAATGGAAAGCAAACAAAGAGAAAAAATTTTATAATTCATTTCATGGAAAAAAGATAGTTCCTGAACTGTGATGAAATCCTATCCATTAATCATTGAGGGAAAAAAATCCAACACTCAAAAGAAATGTGGTTGAGGGACATAAATTGATGGTTAGTTGAAAAAAAATATGATTGCAAAGGAATATATGAAAAGAGGCTTGTTTCACTCACAGTGAATGATGTTAATGCAATGTAGGTACTGTTTTCACCTGTCACAGGGAAATAAAGATCCTGCAGGACATGGGCCAGCCGGGACCCTATGGACACAAGCGCAGTGTGCCGATGCGAATGCAAACGGGTAAGAGATCTCGAGAGCCACGTGTGGCAATACCTATATCAAATTTTAAAATGCACATTATTACCTTTGATTCAGAGGGTTCACCTCCAGGAATCAATATAACAGATATATGGACCTTGTACCAACTGGTTCATTTATAAGAATATTAATTACAGCCCTGTTTCTAATTGCAAAGAACTAAACAACACTCGATGTTCATCCATAAAGGACTGGCTGAGTAAACTGAAGTACAGTCATAAAATAGAAACTATAGGGCTGTTTAAAGAGTGAGGGAGGTGACATTAATTGAATTATTATTCAGAAAAGTGCATTCCAGTCTACCACTTGTGCAAATAAATGAGATAGCTGCATATGTCTGTAAATGCATACATCTCTGAAAGGATCCCCCAAGAGCTGGTAATAGTGTTTGCCTATGAAGTGGGGAACAGGGTGACTGTAGGAAAGATGTACAACTCACAATGACGACTATTAAAAATGTAAGCACAGCTAAGGTTTTCTAACATTCCTTTGCCAGCATCACGTATCTATCTCCATCTATCCATCTGCCACCTATGTAATTAAATGGCCACATATTTAATAGTGTCTCAATATTGTAAGGTAAGCACTTTAATTCTTTGACTTCCGGAAATTCAGAGAAGTTCAATATCCTGCCCCAGGTCACCCCCTCCCCCAAGCTCTGACGCCATAGAGCTGGTTTCACACTAAAGCATCCGCCTCTGGAGTCAGGCATCTAGAGTGCAGGGGAGGCAACAGAATAGAACAGTGGTCCCCAAAGGTGTTCACACCCCAACCCCTAGAACCTGCAAATCAGTCAGCTGATCTTAAAGGAGGAAGGTTATTCTGAATATTCCCAGTTTACCCAGTGTAGTCACGAGTAGACGTGAGAGGAAAAGTCCATGTCAGAATGACGTGATGTTCGGAAGACTTTCCCCGCACTGCTGGGTCTGCACCCAGAGGGGGCTGTGAACCAAGGAATGCAGCGGCCTATAGAAGCTGCAAAAGGCAAGGAAACCGATTCTGCTCCGGAGCCTCCGGAAGGAAACACAGCCCTGCCAGCTCCTTGATTCTGGCCCGCTGAGACTCGTTTAGCTCACGTCCACAACTGTAAAATAATAACTGTGTTGTCTTAAGCTCCTGAGATTTATGCTTCTTTGTTAAAGCTACAGGAAGTTGATACAGTGGAGAAGAACAGAAGAATGACTGCAGGAAGATAAGAAGGCGGTGGGGACAGATGGGATTCAAACCCACTTCTCTCCTCTCGGAAGTCCCTTCCTGCGAGTTTCTATGAGATCTCAGGCAGGACGTATGTGAGTTTCCATCCAGACCGCATGCAACCAGACACATGGGCTCCTATCAGTGGGACACAGTGGTTGGTTCTCGTGGTGTGGTCCCCAAACCAGCAGCGGCAGGTCACCCAGAAAGGGTTACAAGAGCACATTCTTGGACCCCTCATCAGATGTCTTAAATCAGACACTCTAGAAGCATAAGCCAATAATCTGGTGGAACAAGCCCTCGGCGCCATTTGGATGTGATGAATGTTGGAGAGACAGTGGCTTAAGGCAGCTGTTGCTTTAGGCTGAGCCCTGGCTCCCAAACTTCATAGGGCATTGGAATCAATCTGGGCTTTGGACAAATTCTCAACGCCCCGGGTGTACCTCAGACCAATCGATTAGGATGATTCAACGTGGAAGGTAGGTATCAGCAAAATACTCTGTTCAAATTGGCATAGATTAATATCAGAAACTGTGTCCAACTAAAATAATGAGTTGAGTTCACTCATTCCCCTTCTAGAGAATAAAATTATGTTTTCTCTTCAAAGGACATCACAGCTACCTCTTGAGATAGTTTAAGCAACAATGACCCCTTGCTGTACCAACTTGTTGGATTATAAACACATTTGGTGAAAAATATTTTCTACAAGCTTGTCAGATTCTAAGGTCTGTTTGTTTTTGAAAGCATAAAAATAAAAGAGAAGCATATCCTTGCTGTTTTGGGTGACAGGATGATGTCTACAAGGTTCTCAAAAAGACTGTGAAATATGCAGATGTGGTCACAAGGAGTGCAGTGCAAATGGAGCTGTTGCTCGGAAAGAAATGCCAGCCTCCCACAGACATACGCACGATCCCATCTGTGATTCTGAATTCATGGCTCCTGAACAGCTAGAGAGCTCCCAGAGATCAGCAGTGATCTGTGCGGTCGCCCTTTCAGAAATAAGGCAACACAGAGCCTAGATACATCTACCCTCCTGGAACTGGAGACAAATGACATTCACCCCTGCTGAGACCCATCTCACGCACAGATACTGCCTTCCACACCCTGACACTCTGATTTCAACAGAAAGTCTCCAATGCCTTCAGCTGCTCTCACGTGGCTGTTGATTATTAAGCCACATGGTCCAGGGGTTGGAGGGTCAGAAAGGATCACGGAGGGGCGCCTGGGTGGCGCAGTCGTTAAGCGTCTGCCTTCAGCTCAGGGCGTGATCCCGGAGTCCTGGGATCGAGCCCCACATCAGGCTCCTCTGCTGGGAGCCTGCTTCTTCCTCTCCACTCCCCCTGCCTGTGTTCCCTCTCTCACTGGCTGTCTCTATCTGTCAAATAAATAAATAAAATCTTTAAAAAAAAAAAAAAAAAAGAAAGGATCACGGAGCCCAGGACAATCCCTGGAAGCCTGAATCCCCTCACGGCAGCTCTGACAAGTAGGTGTCCCTCCTCCGCTCAAATACTCACAGTGATGGGGAGCTCACTACTTCAGAAGGAAGCCCATTTTCATTTTTTGTGTTTATTTTATTTATTTATTATTTTCTATTTTATTATTATTATTATTTTTTGGTTTACAATTCCCTTTATTATCTTAAGAGTTGAGATGAAGTCATTTCCTGAGAGATACAAATTATTACAAAATTGAACAAAAGAGAGAGAGTTACAGAGTGTATATTTGGGGATGGAGTTGTGTGCATTAAATAATTCATATTAATAGAAAGCTGAAGATATACAAGATTTCCTGCCTATAAATAAAATTAGTCCAATTATTATAGTTTGGTTTCACAGCTGAGAATTTACCAAAAATTATTGAATTGGACAAGTAAAATGAGCAAAGTTCGTGGTATGTAAATTATACCTCGAAAAAGCTGTAAAAATGAATTCAGTTTTGTTTGGTATGTGTAATCAATAAAATATTAACAAAATATAAAAATAGCAAAATGTTTTTAAACAGATACAGCTCAGTTCACACCTACGTGCAATATATAGTGGGGTCGTGGAATGGTCAAAAGTGAGAAACTGATGCTGATTCATATGAAAACCATGAAAAAGTATGAATTTTCAGTTTGCAGATTGTTCTGAGAGCTTTCACTCAAGTAACCAGCCCCAGTTTGAACTCAGTGTCCACTGATGACTCCATGAATAATTACACTAGGACAATGAGCAGGAGCAAATCGTATGCAGGGTCCCTCGAGCTCAAATCATGTGTTTGATAATATGACCAATATTAATATGTAACTCTTGGTGGGTTTTATAAGCAGGGTTTGAAGTCAGAGTTTTGATTTCCTCAATTCTAAAACAGGGAAACTGTTTCCTCCTTGCCTTCCTCTCTCCTTCCCTCCCTCCTCCTTTCTTCCCTTCCTTCAACGGCTATGTATTGAGTTCCTACTTTTTAAGTTCTGTACCAAGAAGGAAGCCCATTTTCATTTTTTGTGTTTATTTTATTTATTTATTTATTATTTTCTATTTTATTATTGTTTTGTTATTATTGTTTTTAATAGGAAGCTCTTCCTTCTATGGACCTGAAACTGCTTCCCCCCACCCAGCTTCTGCTTCTGCCTTCACTGGCCAGGTGAGAGCGGAGTTGCTCTGACAAATATGTCTCTTGTGACGCTAGCGAATAACTAACACAGCTCCCCTTTACAGCTTACATTCCCTCGCTTCTGTCAAGGACAAGCAGTAGCCATTGGTGGGGGGGGCATCTCAAAGGCCTTTGAACTACTGAGAGTGGACAGCAAGGCCCCAAAGACATTGGGGCTTCTCTGTGACCCGACACACAGGTTTGATTTCTGTCGGCCTCCAGGAACACCCATAAGAACTTGGTTGAACTTAGCTGATCATCACCTTTAAAAATCATATTTTTTCCTAATGCAGTTATATTCAAAAGTTTTTAAAGTTTTAGTTAGCTTTGTTCATCTTTTTATTTATTTTTTCCTACGTTTTCAGGAACTTTAAAATAACTAGATATCATAAATCTAGAATTTAAGCCTAAGGATAAATACATTAGTCTGCATCTAAAGGTATTTTCACCATCAACCACCACCAGAGGGCTCCCATATTTTGGTCATTAGTACTTCACCTCTATTTAAAGAATTAAGAAAATAAAGGCAATTT
Organism: Ursus americanus; assembly: GCF_024610735.1. Classification (NCBI taxonomy): domain Eukaryota; kingdom Metazoa; phylum Chordata; class Mammalia; order Carnivora; family Ursidae; genus Ursus; species Ursus americanus. Next base: position 94,519,882 of record NC_142130.1, read on the forward strand.
GTAGAAATAGTCATCAAATTTAAACATAAGCTGTTACTGACACAGAGACCTCAAAAAACATTTTTTTTAATTACTTGTCTTTGTTTCCTAATCTCAACACACTGTGTCCTTACACACGTATACATGCACAGATTTAATCCATAAAGGAATGAACAGTTAATTGCTCTTTATCCATAAATTTATTGAAGATTATAGGATCTGCTGTCTACTTCTGTAGAAGTTGTCACGTGACTACTTAATGTGAAAGAGTAAATGCTCTGTTTTCAAAACAGGTACCTATCTGGAGATATTCAGAAGTACGAGCGATGACAATCTGATGAAATGAATTCACCTATCAAACTGAAGAGGGCGAATCCTTCCTTCTGGGAAGCGAAGAGCAGAGTGAACTCTCTTGCACATACTTGCTCTAAGTGAAATTCATAGAATATAAGAAAGTAGTTTGAAAAACTGCAATTCCTTGGTGGGGGGAGAGAGCGAGGGGCGAGCAACAGGAGGACAAGGAGATGAAGAGGAAGGGAGGGCCTCCCATTGCAGAGATACCGAGTACTGCAGAGCTTAAGTGAAACGTCCACATGTCCACACACACTAGCTCCACGCTCCGGGGCCGGAAGTTGATGCAAGGGCAGCGGGTGTGCACATGGAAGGTAGAAGGTCAGGCTCTCTGAGGAGACGTTTCCTCGCACACATAGAACCCTGGAAGGCCTCAGGACTTGGAGGCACCAGACCCTTCTGAGATGTAGAGTGAGTAGGGGTTGAACCAGGAGACGCGGCCTGAAAATCCCCAGGTCCTCCTCCCCTGCCCCCATCCTGTGACCACCCCTCCCTCACCAACTCAGGAGCCTCAAGGTTTGCTGTCTGGCTAGTAAGCAGAAAGAGAATTTGGGGGTCACTAAAAGCTAAGTGGGGAATTTTTTTAAGTTCATATAACAAGAAGAAAAAGCTGGAAGAAATGTGTGGGACATCAAACAACAATGACAATAAAATCTGGACAACAGAAGAATAAAAACACGTCATCATCTCCATCCTGAAGGTCTGACCCCCGAATGACAGGAGTCCCAGGGGGGCAGAAGGTGGAAAAAGCAGGGAGGGATCCTCCAAGAAGCCGTGCAAGGACAGGGGTGTGTGCCCGCGAAAGCCCACTCGAAGACCAAGAGCATGAATGAAACGAGGGCACCCAGACACATCCTCATAACGTTATGGGAGGTCAGCGATTGAGAGGGGGGCCGAGACGTTTCCAAAGAGAAAAAAGAAAACAAATTTACACCCAAAGGTCAGCAATCAGAATGGCAACTACCCTGGAAGCTAAAAGACAATGGGGAAATGATTTCGTATACAATTATTTTACATTTCTGAGAGAAAATTTGAATTCTCGAACTTAAATTCTTTTTGCAAACGGAAGTTCTTCAAAATGCACCCTTCTCATGCACCCTTTCGTGGAAATGACTGGTTGGCGGCTGTGCCTCCCTGAAAGGAGAGAGAAAGAGAACGCAGACACAGATGCAGGACTTAGGAAAAGGGGAAGCAAGAGTCTGGGGCGGTGGGGAGAACGCAGGCAGACGCTGGCCGGGGCTGGCCGGGGACAGTGGCTCAGACTAGAAGCCAGTGCACGTGACCGGAGACCCCTCTGCTGGGAAAACAAGCCGGAGTGACCACCCACCTGCCAGACCTGACCAGGTGTGCTTTTTAAAAAATAAGTAAAATCTTTAAAAAAAAAAAAGAAGGAAAAAGAAAGAAAACAGTGAGGTGTATGTGCTCTATGGAAAAGTATTTTAGTAGGTTCTGTAGGAAAAGTAAAAGTTGTAAAATAATGTAATCTCACATATTATCATAGAAAGAAACCTGGATAAATCTATTCCAACGTGTTTGAAAATGTTCATTTCTGAGGCACAAGATGATAGGGGTCCCTCACTTTCAATAATCCTTTCTGTTTCTAAGTATTTTGCAGTGTATCTATCTTTCTGGTTTTTTTTTTTACCTAAAAGTGATACAATTAATATAAATGTTATAATGGATAAAAATAATGAAACGGATATATTTTATTTATTTCAGATTTGGCTGCAAGAGGAAAAAGCTTTGTCACTTGACGCAGTAAACAGAACTTTCCAACCAATGAGAGTTTAGTAAATACAACAAAACCCAAGGGCTCTAATAGCCCATGGATTTCATGTTTCTGCCTTATCGGAAAAAAAAACGTGGATGGTGAATATCCAAGAGCCTTGAACTCTACAATTTATGGCAGGGGACGGCTTACGATAACGTCCCACAAAGCCAGGGGCACTGTTAGGCTTCCCTCCACAGGCAAAGTTGGCTCCCTGAGCAACGGAGCCTCTCAGGATCCAAGAGCTTTCTGCTACCTGGTCTCCAAAGAGGTCAACTCTGAAGTGACCCTGCCCGTCAGGGTCCCGTTGGCCCTTCTTAGGGGTCCCACAGTTTGAGCCCAGCACTATGGTTACTCCAAGTCATGATGCCTGAGGAGTTTTGGTTCTCTTTTAATTGATAGGAGTCATTCAAGGCGAACAAAGAGCTCATAGTCTTAAACCAGCAGGAGAACGCAGCATACATAAGGAAAATCATTATGGATTATCTTGGTTTTGTTTAGCAACTTTACTTTCATTATGGACATTTCACGGTTTTCCTTCCCTAGACTCCGGTTGTCATATTCAATTTTATCTAGCCGTTTCCTTTCTGGTGTTTTTTTTTTTTTTTCCTTTTAAGGCATCAGAGGAGCTAAAATGTAATTGGTAAAGAGCTATAAATGGCAACTGTCTTTTCAGAGGGTTAGCTGAATCCACATGAACTCTGACCAATTAGTGGCAAATTATCCCAGCGATGCGAGCTTCTTGCCGAAGTTCTGACCTCATGTGCACGAAAGACGATTTGTTCACGTGCCAGAGACCGGAGCTCCCGTCAACACTGCAAAACCACTCAACATGGCAGTCAGGGACCAGACGACTTCATGGGGTCAAGGCCACGAGCCACTCCCTGTGACACAACTGAGGGCACTCTACTCTCTCGCCACCAGCTCATTAGTGGCAGATCTCAGCTACGGTGATTTTTAACTCAGTGCTGATAAAACAACAACCACAGCATCTAAGGATGACCAGGGTCCCGGTCCTGATCCAAGTGCGTCACGGTGATTAAGTAATTTAATCCCCCGCAGCAAACTGATGAGCTGGGTACTATTTTTTCTCCATCAAGGAGAAACTGAGATCACGCACACCACCTGCCCTAGGTAACCCAGCTCCACGGCCCCGCGAAGGGACTCTCCCATCAGATCCTGGGCTTAGAGGGTCAAGAGACCCACCCCATCGTCTCACCAAGAGGGAAAGCCCAGAGGAGCAGAGGCCGTCCAAGTCACCCTGTGACCTGTGGTCCGGGGAGAAAGCTGGATTAGAACTCGCTTCTCTGACCCTTACTCTCTGTGGCAGCTTTTATTCTGTGATGTCACTTAGATGGTGTCAAGCAGATGAGTGTGTCTCTTTATAAATATGGGGACGCGTCACTCTTCCGGTCTGAGACTTAGAACACGAGATTACATCACGTTCCTGGGGAACATATGTTCCTGGGGAGTAGGGTGTGAATTTGTTTCACATTGAATCGTATCTTGCATTCACGGAGAGCTATTTGAAGCAATCCTGAAATAAATCAGTTTTTTAACGAAAGAAAACTTTTGGGAAATCATCATCTTTTAAGCTATGAGGGTATCGGTTCTGGTTTTCATAAATGTGTTTTAGTTACCTAGACAGACACATGCATCTTGTTGTATCAGACATATTGTGTCTTAAAAAGAAAAAAAAAGAATGGTAGAACTTCATTTTGAAATAATTTTGTCTTGGATTTTGAAATACCAGGTCTGTGGGAACTTGAAGACTGTTCCAAACCGAACACAGGGCTGGTTGAATAGGTCTGACTCATTGGTCTGTTTGGGAAGGGGTGGTTTATTCAGGGGATGGTTAATTTCTGTGTATTAATGTGTTTTTGAATTTAAAAAAAAAAGAGCCCCGGGACTCATTTCTCAAAACAATTACATGTTGTGTCTCCTGTCCTGCCCGTGTCTAGAACACGGTCTCCCCAGCTGTGTGCACGATGCAGAAGCTGGGTCCAGGCTAATGCACGCCCCCAGGAAAGGACAAATGAGAAGGGGGAGCGCACAGCTTCCCAGTGCTTATTAGCACAAACACAGCGGTGTACTTGGTATTTTTGTTGCAAAGGTCATACCGGTCAGCCCTCACGGTGGGCTATGAGCCTGTTTCCCAGCAAACAAGACCGTCCATATGGGGCACTAATTTATTTGAGCAGAAGTATCAACGTCGTTCTGGGGGAACAAAGGGGCAGTTCACCAAACTGGCGGAGAACTTGCTTAAAAAGCAGCCATGGCCACTCAGTTTCCCTGCCGGCAAGAACCACCAGCTAACCTCAGTTCGTGGGTAGGAAGTCGTCAGCCAGACTGACAGAAACACAGAACGACCCGCACTCACGTCAGAGAGACGTGCTCTTTCGGACCCACCGATGATGAAAGGTGTATCAAATGTGTAATTTGAATATAATGAGACAAATATTGGGATTCACGGTGCAGCTTATGGAGGGTCTCCCACTGAAATATGCAGTGACTGAGTAAAGGGGAGAGTGAGAAAGAAGTCGTCCGACAGCCAAGCAGGCCAGCGGAGGCAGCCGGGCTTCCTGACGCACTGTGGTAATCCATGACCAAAACGGGGGCTCTGAAATGACGCCGGGTCACCGAAGGGCAGGTCACATAGACTCTCTGAGCAGAAAACCCACAGACAACTTTTTCAGATGATGGCCTGAATTGTATCCCCCCCAAATCATATGTTGAAGCCCTAAGTCCCAGTACCTCAGCATTTGACTGTATTTGGAGATGGGGACTTTAAAGAGGTGGTTAAAACAACGCCCCTGGCGTGGGCCCTCATCCAATGTCCTTCTAAGAAGAGGACGTTAGGACACAGACACGACGGAGGGCCGACCATGTGAAGACTCAGGGAGAAACGGTGTCCACGAGCAAGCACAGCGCTCTCAGGAGAAACCAGCCCTGAGACACCTCGACTGGGGACTTCCGGTCTCCAGAACGGCGAGCAGATACATTTCTGTTGTTTAAGCCCCAGCCTGTGCTCTTTTGTTATGGCGGCCCCAGCAAACCTATACTGATGTTCGTCAAAACGGACACACACACAAAGGTCTAGAAGATTCCAGAGAACAGTCCAAGAATTCCCTTGGTATGTTTCTTTGCGGCACATAATATTCCATCCCATTGTTTTCTAACTTCTTTCTTGTAGACAGTGCTTACTTTTCTTCATCCAAAATATGAACAAACAGTTACAAACACACACACACCTACAATTGCTAAGCACGGAGCAGCAGCCACGGGAGCCGCCAGCCCCTCCCCCTCCCCCGTGAGCCGGCGCAGCCCCTGGGGCTCCGGCAGAGCCGCGCTTGAAAAATGCCGCTCCCGTTCTGCTGCCGCACAAAGATCTAATATGTCAGCAAATTACCTCAGGTTTGCACATTATCATTAATCACAGTTGTCACGGGGGATGGGAGCATTCCCCCAGACATAATAAATAATGATGACCTTAAGGCTTGTGCAGCCAGAGCGGAGCGTGCATGTGTCTGTGTGCGTGCGCGCGCGTGTGTGTGCACGTGAAAGGTTCCAAGTGCGCAGAGACGCAGGGAAAAGTCCCTCTGGACATCCGCTCTGGACAAAAGGGTCCCTGCCAGGAGAGCCTCCCCCCCCCCCCCAGGAAGCCCAGGGCAGGTGGTCATCAGTCCCCTGGCCCAGCAGCCTCCAGCCTCGCGCTGCGGGCTCTGCAGGGCGTCTGAAGATTTGCATCTCCACCAAGAAAAAAAAGCCCCTGACCCCAACACGAATGAGGCTCTCCCTGGATGCTGGGGAGCGCCCGAAAGTTGGAGAAGCTCCGCAGGGGTGAGGCGCCCCCCCTGCAGCCGGCCATGCACAATTCATGACGTGCTTCCATTTCTAGGGCATGAGCACGCCAGGCAGCCCTTCTGGGACACTCCTGAGTTCACTCTGCGTTTAAGCCTTCTGACCCGGCTTCGATGTAGGTCTTGACATTCAGACCGGTGTCCTTCAGGAGGACCCCAGGGCGGCTCACGCAGCTGTGAGGGCTAACTGGCCCAGCTAGACGCCTTCCCTTGAAAACTCTTGATTGGATGGGGCAGGGAAAGCTCCTCTTAGAACAGGACCCGTGATGGCAGGCTCCAGTTCGAGGCTCCTTCTCGCACCTTCTCTCCACTCCCCTTTTTATTTGGATCAGGTTACCCTCAGGGGCATTCTCGAGGTGTTCATTAACGGATGTGCTCGCCCTGACGTCCAATCTGGGTAGTTGCTGTGTCCTGGGGTTTTCAGCCCATCCTTGCTTTTATAGTGTCATCCCATTAGTCATTGTTTATTAATTATCCAATACTATAGGGTGCTTTATTCCATATCAGGTTTTATCTTTGTGTAAAGGCTGTTTCCCTGCCCAGCTGGACTAGGAACCTCATGGGGAGAAGGAACTGTCTCTGAGACCTCTTTTTATTTCTATTGAAGTGTCTCCATTAGAAGGCACTTAGTCAAGATACATTAACAAATTTTAGAAAAGCAATATAGTATGGGGAAATAACAGTCAGCTCTGAGTTTGAATGTCAGCTCAGCTAATCATTCATGTGAAGTTGGACCATTTTTAACTTCAAGTTTCCTGAGACTCAGTTTCCTCCCCTGTTACATGGGGCTCATATCACTCACTGGGTTGTTACAAACTATATATATATATATATATATATATATATATATATATATATATATATATATATATGCTTAAATATATATATGTTACAAGACATATATATATACACACACACATTTATTTTTAAAGATTTTATTTATTTATTTGAGACAGAGAGAGAACACAAGCAGGGGGGAGATGCAGAGGCAGAGGGAGAAGCAGACAGCCTGCTGAGCAGGGAGTCCGATGCAGGGCTCGATCCCAGCACCCTGGGATCATGACCTGAACTAAAGGCAGCTGCTTACCCAACTGAGCCACCCAGGCGCCCCAGCTTACATGTTTAGAAAATGCATACAAAATGCACAGCTAAGTGCCTGGCACAGAGTAATCAATGTATAATGATAATATTGATGAAGACAGTAATGATGATGGTAAACATTTAATAAAATGCGGGGTTAAACAGACTTTACTCACAACTTTGTCTGCTATAGTGTGTGCGGACTAACTAACCAAAGAGCTTTTGAGTGTTTACGGAGGTCAAATCTCGATGATCAATGCTATTAACCATGAACTGGGAAACAAACTTGATGGGAAGTTCAGAGGGGGCAGTGAGAATGTTTATCCCCTCACCCTCATCCTGCGACCACTGTTTCAACAAACCTAGACCTCATAAAAACCTTATTTATTTATTTATTTATTTATTTATTTATTTATTTATTTCTAAATTTACTTATCTTTAAGTTCAAATCAAAAAGCAATTTATTTTCATTGCATAAAATTGAGATATGTGGAAAAGTCCAAAGAATAAAACAGTTTGTGTGTTTTTAATTTCTTACGAGTATAGTTGGCACACAATGTTACATTAGTTTCAAGTGTTCAACCTTGTCATTTGACAAATCTAGACACTATTCTGTGCTCTCCGCAAGAGTGTTAAAAAGCATTTTAATGAGGACTAAAGCCAGCCTACCTGCATTTAAGATCTCAATGTAGAAAAATATGAAATGTATTTCAATTTATAAGTTAATTTTCAAAATACATCTGTTCACGTGCTGTGATGAGCACTGGGCATTATATGTAACTAATGAATTACTAACCCTACACCAAAACTAATGATGTACTATATGCTGGCTAACTGAACATAGATAGATCGATCGATCGATCGATCGATCTGTTCAAAACTCATTGACACATACTCACAAATTAAAAGGAATATGAAAACAATCCCTTTTCACTTAATGGTCTAGAAAAATAAAAACAGCTCACTATCTGACATAGAAAGCTCCAAACTGACCTAATGAAAAATAAGAACCAAAAAAAGGAATGGGGAAAAAAAGGAATCCCATACAAAGGGAGGAAAAGAAGGAGGGGAAGGAGCAGGAGGAGGGGAAGGAGGAGAAGAAACTAAAAAAACAAAACAAAACGACAACAAAAAAACCCCATAATAATGGCTAAAACAGTATTTATCTGCTAGTCTTCTCTGCAGCAGAACTTTGTTCTTCCCCTGATGTTCAACTCTGGAATTCCAAAGAATGTTTAATTTCCGTTAATGCTTATGAATGGCCTACAATTATTTCCACCCTATGTACTTACATCCTCTCCAACAAACCTACCCATTAGGAGGAGCATTCAAACTTAAATGTTTCACTTTTCTCTGTTTTGGAGGGAAGTGATAACCCACCATACTTAGTATGCTTAGTTTGGTATAGTGTCTATCGGAAGTGAGAGGAATGCTTATAATTTGAGCACAAATGTATAACTATTTTACAATTTTATCAAGATTGTATAATTAACTTAAAATCCAAACATATTTCCATTTAAACAGTTAAAACTGTATTCAGTACTTTTTTTTGCATGGACCCCATTGTGGGGCTTGAACTCAAAAGCCGGAGATCAAGACCTAAGCTGAAATCAAGTGTCAGACACTTAACCAACTGAGCCACCCAGGCAAACCCTGTATTCAATATTTTAAAAGATACAAATGACACATTTTCTGCATTTACATTTTTTTCTGTATTATTTTTTAAAACTTACTAGTACAATACATTTATTTTAAGTGAACAGTTCAATTGAATTTTCACCAACTGATCCCACCCACGTAAGAAATACTTAGGTCAAGAAACAATACATGAGCAGCACTTCGAGGACCCCCTACCCCAACCACATGCCTTTGTGGGGATCACCCTCCAAGTTAACCCATTTCCTGACTTCTAACAACATAGGTTAGTTTTGCTTGTTTTTGAACTTTATATAAATAGAACCACATAGTACATGTCCTTCGGTGTCCTGCTTCCTTCACTCAACATTGCCCTCGTGAGATTTATCCATGTTGTGTGTAGCTGGTGGCCGTTCATCCTTGTTTCTTTGTTAAATATTATGTATTGTGTGAACATGCTTTGATTTCTCTACATTCAGCTTTTTGGGGAATTCAGGTGGCTTCCTGTTTGGGGGTCTTATGAAGAACACTGCTAAGAACATTCTAGTCCTTGTGCATTGTGAACAAAAGTGAGTATTTCCATTAGGGGCATACTTGGGTGTGGAATGGCTTTGTCATAAGGCAGCATATGACCAGCTTTATAAGATATTCATAGTTTTCCACAGTGATTGTACTTGTTTTACTTTTTATCTGCCAACTAAATGAGTAAATTATAAAATCGTTATTTTATACTAAACTTATGGCCATTTCTTTGTTACATATAATCTTCAAAATACATAGAACATCCTAAAAAGTCAATTCTTGGCAATAAGGAAGATTTGTAATTTCAGGTGTTAAACTGAGATCTTGAACAAAAACTTATGTATCGGGCATCACAATGCCGGCTTTCGAGCTGTACTACAAAGCTGTGATCACAAAGACAGCGTGGTACTGGCACAAAAACAGACACATAGACCAATGGAACAGAATAGAGAGCCCAGAAATGGACCCTCGGCTCTTTGGGCAACTAATATTTGATAAAGCAGGAAAAAACATCCGGTGGAAAAAAAGACAGTCTCTTCAATAAATGGTGCTGGGAAAATTGGACAGCTATATGCAAAAGAATGAAACTTGACCACTCTCTCACACCATACACAAAAATAAACTCCAAATGGATGAAAGGCCTCGATGTGAGACAGGAATCCATCAAAATTCTAGAGGAGAACATAGGCAGCAATCTCTATGACATCGGCCAAAGCAACCTTTTTCATGACACATCCCCAAAGGCAAGAGAAACAAAAGATAAAATGAATTTATGGACTTCATCAAGATTAAAAGTTTCTGCACAGCCAAGGAAACAGTCAGAAAAACTAAGAGGCAGCCCACGGAATGGGAGAATATATTTGCAAATGACACTACAGATAAAGGACTGGTATCCAAGATCTACAAAGAACTTCTCAAACTCAATACATGAGAAACAAATAAACAAATCAAAAAATGGGCAGAAGATATGAACAGACACTTTTCCAATGAAGACATACAAATGGCTAACAGACACATGAAAAAATGTTCAAAATCATTAGCCATCAGGGAAATTCAAATCAAAACCACACTGAGATACCACCTTATGCCAGTTAGAATGGCAAAAATAGACAAGGCAAGAAACAACAATTGTTGGAGAGGATGTGGAGAAAGGGGATCCCTCCTACATTGTTGGTGGGAATTCAAGTTGGTACAGCCACTCTGGAAAACAGTGTGGAGGTCCCTTAAAAAGTTAAAAATTGAGCTACCCTATGATCCAGCCATTGCACTACTGGGTGTTTACCCCAAAGATACAGACGTAGTGAAGAGAAGGGCCATATGCACCCCAATGTTCATAGCAGCAATGTCCACAATAGCTAAATCGTGGAAGGAGCCGAGATGCCCTTCAACAGATGACTGGATTAAGAAGTTGTGGTCCATATATACAATGGAATATTACTCAGCTATCAGAAAGAACGAGTTCTCAACATTTGCTACAACATGGACGGCACTGGAGGAGATAATGCTAAGTGAAATAAGTCAAGCAGAGAAAGACAACTATCATATGATTTCTCTCATCTATGGAACATAAGAACTAGGATGATCGGTAGGGGAAGAAAGGGATAAAGAAAGGGGGGGTAATCAGAAGGGGGAATGAAACATGAGAGACTATGGACTATGAGAAACAAACTGAGGGCCTCAGAGGGGAGGGGGGTGGGGGAATGGGATAGACCGGTGATGGGTAGTAAGGAGGGCACGTATTGCATGGTGCACTGGGTGTTATATGCAACTAATGAATCATCGAGCCTTACATCGGAAACGGGGATGTACTGTATGGTGACTAACATAATATAATAAAAATCATTAAAAAAAACCTTATGTATCTAACAACAGTGATTATTACTATTTACTGTCACAAAATACAACATAACAAATAGTAATGGAACCCCTTCTAGGCTCCAGTCCCTGTGCTGCATGCTTTACCGCAATAACATGTTACTCCTCTCAGTAAGTGTGTGAGTTCTACTGTTGTCCCTAGGTGTCCTTGATGAAGCCAGATAGGTACTATGAGTAACTTGACCAGGGTTGAGAAGCTCCCCACACAGGTCTGTTGGGCTCCACAGCCAGCTCTTACTGCCCTCTGAAGCCAAGGCTCCTGGTGCAGCTCTGGGGAGCACAGACTGTGATCGCCATACAGAGGGAGGCAAGGGTAACATACGGCTCTTCTGGATTTCCTGATGTGGTCATTTCATTGGTCTTTCTAGAAATATCTCCTGTGGGATTCTCTACATGGCTGCCAAAAATAATTTCCTTTTTGATTGTAAAACTTTGTATTTCAGCAGTGAAGAGAAATGGGTTGCAAATATTTTAGATTTCGTTTCCATACACTGGCAGATCTATTGGTCTTTTAGCATCAGGTCAATGAGAGCAACACGTGTGAGCGCTAACAAAAGTAAATAAATAAAATCAGTCTTCCTTTACCATCCTGTTTATTTAACTTAGCAAAGTTGTGCATTGGAATTCTCCCCGTTAGCTCAGTGAGCTGATGCACTGCCTGCACACAGTAGAAGAAGGAGGAAGGTGGGACGTGGGGTCAAGTGGAAACTCAGGAGTCATTTCTTTGTGAGTCTGTGTTTAGATGCCTCATGGCCCCTACGCATCTTCTTGTGCGCAGACCTAGGCTTCTGTTTAGAAAAGAGATGGTCTCTTTACGGAGATGTGGCATCATCCGTACAAGTTAAGGAATCATGAAAGCATGAGACAAAGTATTTCGCAAAGCCTTTGGGGGATATAGATCTTCCCTTCCCTGTGTCCCTCCCTTTAAACATCTAAATTCTTTGTGAACAAGTAGCATGTCAAAGACTGACACAGTCTGTTCGGGGGCTCACATACATCAAGTCAAATTCTACAAATAACAAATTGGGGCTGCTTTTAGAAATATCATAGATTTTGTTTTCTACTACCTGAGACATGGTCCAGATGAATTTTGGGGAAATGCAAATCCAAACCACAGTGAGATACGACCTCATACCTCTCAGATTGGCTCCTATCAAAATGATAAGAAATAACATGTGTTGGCGAGGGTGTGGAGAAAAGGGAACCCTTGTATGTTGTTGGTGGGAATGCAAATTAGCGGAACCACTATGGAAAACAGTATGGAGGTTCCTCAAAAAAATAAAATAGAAATACTATATGACTCCGTAATTCCACTACTGAGTAATTACCTGAAGCAATCAAAAGCACTGATCTGAAAAGACATACGCACCCCTGTGTTTATTGCAGCATTCTTTAAATTAGCTACACTATGGAAGCAGCCCAATAAATATCCACTGATAGAGGAATGGATAAACAAGACGTGGTATATATAATGGAATATTACTCAGCCATAAAAAAGAAAAATGAGCTCTTGCCATTTGCAACAACACAGAAGGACCCAGAGGGCATTATGCTGAATAAGTCACCCAGACAAAGACAGGGAGCATACGATTGCACTTGTATGTGGAGTGTAAAATACCAAACAAATAAATAAAAAACCAAAACAGACTCATAAATACAGACAAGTTGGTGATTGCCAGAGGGGCGGGGGGCTGGGGGATCAAATGAGTGAATGGGATTAAGAGGTACAAACTTCCAGTTATAAAATAAATAAGTCATGGGGATGAAAAATACTGCATAGGGATATAGTCAATAATACTGTACTAACATTGTATGGTGACAGATGGTGACTATAGTCATCATGGCGAGTGTAGCACAATGTACAGACTTACCAAATCACTATGTTGTATACCTGAAATTCATGTAACATTGTAGGTCAACAACACTGCAACAAAAATGTCTTAAGAAGATACATTTTAAACCATTAGAGAAATTCCTTATCTCTTGCATACATCCTATATTAAAACATGTCTAGTTATGTAATACATACAATTTTGATGGCAGGAATTTGGCACTGTTGTTGTTAAAAGCCATTCAGGTGGGGTCCAGTTCAAGACTGTGTCATCATTACAGAACAACGCGCCATGCTGTTTGGGGGCAGAGATTCACAGTGATGCATACAGAAGTGTGTATGCTAGGAAGGCCACCCTTGATCCCCACAAAGACTTTGCATAACTGGACCTTGAAGATTATATCCGTTCAAGGACGGAGGACATTCTAGATATTAATATTTGTATATTTTTCTTCTAATGCCATTGGAAAACGTTTTAGTCAACCTACCACATATATGGATTTGGAAAAGAGTGAACGATGTCTATTCAACAAGGAAAAAGACAAAACTATTTTAAAGCTATTAAATTCACTTTTAACAAAAGCCTTGCTCAGGAACACTGAAATATACTCAAATAGCCAACGTTATTCAGTATTGGTGAAAATGACCAAAGTAATCCAACAAATCTACAAGCGTGTGATTTTCTTCCGTTTTTGAAAATGTGCAATAAAACCAGAACCACATTCAATAGTGCGAGCAGTTAATTATGACAGTAAGGAGGACTGTCCTAACTCACGTCACTTCGTTAGAAGTGGGGCTTGGGGCCACCATAACTGACCACCCCGAGAGGCGGACAGGACGGGGATCAGGTTCCCGTGGAGGGAGGCAGCTGACTGAGGCACCGAGCAGCCCTGAAGCCACAAGCAAATGGATGGCCAAGCCAGAACCGGAGCGACTGCCCTGGTTACTGTTACAAAGCTGTCCCCTCACCCCAGCGGGTCCATTCCTGGTCCCCATTTGAGCAGGAAACAAGAAATCTCAGAAGTCACTGAAGTCACTCTCATTACTATTAAAGCCACACAACTCCCGTGGGAAGAACCAGAGTGCCCTCTCTCCTGCCTGTGAGCCTACTGCTCATTTAATCCCACGTGGAGACGACTCACCACCACCCTTCTGTGGCCATGCTTCCATAGAAGTGAAGATCAGTCCTGGCCTCTTCGCTTCCATAGTGAATTTCTTCCTGTTCTCTCTTAATTTCTTCACGTGGCCATTCTAGAGAGTATTCCGCACAAAACTACCACATACATGTCCACTCCGTGAAGCACCTTTTCTAACCGATGCTTGATTTTATGCACTTAGAGCGATAGGAGAACACCATTATATTGGACCTGTTTTCTTTGAACACGTTTAACCCCCAAATAGTAAAACTAACAATTGCTTTTGTCACGTGTAGATGCTTCACACTGGCCTTTCCTGTCTTCTCCAGGTTCAACTTTTTTTTTCTCCTCTCTTTCTCTCTCTTTCTCTTTTTTTTTTAAGGAGAGAATTGTTCAGAATTTTTCCTCACTACAGCTCAAGCATCGCTTGAAACAATTTCATGTTTTTGAAATTGGACTAAAGGAAAACTTTATTGGTTTTGAGAAGCAAGACCAGAGAAATCATGACATTTTCCCATTCTCTGAAGCCACGTCAAAAAGAATTAGAGCAAAAGGAAGCCCACAGTCCCCGAGGTTGGGCCTGACAGGAGGGCAATCAATGCTCTGGTTCTAGAATTTTTGATTCCCTTTGTTTATATCCTATGTGAGACCCCTGTGTTTTTTCCCAAAGCATTTTATCAAGACAATTTCTAAGTCTCAGCACCACCCCAGCGCTTCCAGAGGTGTGAGGCAGAGAAGAATGGCGGGCGCGGGGTGTCTTGCCCCCAACAGACGTGTGCTTGAAAATGAGGTGACGATACGCGGGGTGCTATCAGGGACACTAATGACACGCAGCCTGCCTAATTGTGAAAATATAATTAAGGGAGCGCTGCTGTCCTGTGGATGAGATTATTTTCAAAACTACATCTGACTGGCTTGGTTATATATTGATCGACTCTGTCAGTGAAAGACAGCTCATAAAATCTGACAATGAATTAGTTGTGACTAATTGGAACAACACATGATTCTTCTTTGTTTCCAGATTAGAAACATAATAGCATGTAGTTTTGTGGAAAAGCAAACACACATGTGCAGACACACATAAGGACAAATTCCAAAAGATTTTGCGTAACGTAAAAAATAGCAGTTATCTACCTAAAAATTTCCAAAAGTGTTTCACCGTTCTGAGGTTTTATTTTAATTCAATTTTGATTCTATTTGCAAAGTAAGGAGGGAAGAATAAACATTTACGGGAAACCTGTTATGCATAAGCAAGGTCTTAGTCATTAAAAATATTATCACACTTTTTTAAAGAGAAAATGAAGCTAAATGAGCAACAGTGATTGAAGTGTTAAGTTGGTTTGCTTTTAATGTCATTGACCTAAACACTTTGGCAAGAAATTACAAAGGGAATTATATCTTTCTCAGCTAATTTTCATAAAAATTTTATTGTGGGGATTGACAAGTCATGATGACGTCACCCAATTAAATAACTATGACAAATTTATCCTTAATAACATGTTATTTTCCTACATAATAGAGGCATACTATAATTAAACATATACAATAAAACTGCTTAAGCTGTTTATCTGACACAGTTTTATATATTTCATCTAGTAACTATGCATATCCATGAATAAACGTGGATTACTATTTTTCCACCAAAAGTCTCATCTCTGGGGTGGGTTTGAAAGCTTGCCTGCTTTCCTTATTATTTTAATAATAGAGCTGAAACATGCTTCAGTCACCCTACTGTAGACATGCCTTGAGTACTGGGAAGCTTTCCATGAAAAGTAGTTCCATGACCGTGGTTCTTTTAAAATTTGAATGGGAAATTTAAACGTTAGGTATTTAAGCATGCATTCCTTTCCCTATCCAGGCACCAAGCAAGCACTTTTTACTTTTCCAGGAATCGGGCTATTTTAATCTCAATATTTCTGCAATTGTCTAATATTTATGGATTATTAATTCTATGTAGTAGGACGGGCCCTAGAGGATAGAGGACTGGGCATGGTTCTTGCTGTCAAGAATGTCCCAACCCCACAAAGTCTTCGGACCTTCAGCAGACATCCTACCTGTTGACAGACCCAATCTAAGGACTGTGAATAGTCAGGTCCAATATTTCATCCTTTCAAGTATGTTGCCAGGAAAAACTGTGAAGAATTAAAATGGGCAAGAAATGATTAAATGGGCTTTGGGTGTCTTATCTCGTTCCCCCGTCTTGGAGGTCTAGACCTTTGCTCGTCTGTGAGTAGGCTTCTACAACTCCGAAGAGGAAGACATGAATAGAAGACGGATGGCAGCACAAACATTTTCCGTCTGTTCATGGAGGCACAGGAGAGTTTGTCCGGTAGCTAATACAAATCCCGTGAGCCAAATCCTCAACTGAACCAGTTCCCAGCTTACCAGTTCGCTCATTTGTAAAAACGTTAAAATCTCTGACTCGTGTTCATGTTTGTGTGAGTGTCATGATTTTACCTTCTAGAAAAAAAATCCTTTGATAGAGTTTGTGAGTAGCTTTTTGCTCTGGTTTCCTGTGGCCACATCATCTTTATAGCTACTGACCTTTCCCCATCTCGCATGACACCAAGCGTGACACACAAATTTCCCCAAACACTACTGACAGAAGGCTACTGTGGTTACCTGGCTTTATTTTGGAGTCTGGGCTTGTAGCATAAAAAGGGGCCCACGACTGTGAGAGATGACATTTTAATGTTTTCGCCTTGAAATGCACACAGATCTTGTGCTCTGGCCCATAATACAGCAGTGTTTCAGCATTCCAATGAATGCCTGCATTTCCATGGAGTGAACTGGTATACCAGGAGACCAGGCAGTACTTCCTTTCCACCATCTTTTTTTTAAAATTTTATTTATTTATTTGAGAGACAGACAGAGAGCATGAACAGGGGGAGGGACAGAGGGAGAGGAAGAAGCAGTCTCCCCGCTAAGCAGGGAGCCTGACTCGGGGCTCAATCCCAAGACCCTGAGATCATGACCTGAGCTGAAGGCAGACATTTCACTGACTGAATCACCCAGGTGTCCCCCTTTCCAGCTTTTGGTGTCCACTGAGCAGCACAAGCCTGCAGCCCTTGTGCTCAGTAGCACTCCTCAAACAGTGCTGGGAACAAGCTACCATCAGGGCAGACACCTGTGGAGCAGCTGCGCCCCCGTGGGCTCCTCTGAGCTCCTGCTTTGCTCCTTCCGCAGCACTGGCCCCTGGCTCAGTGGCATCAGCGCTTGCGTTAGCAACCCCGGCTTGTCCTCACTTTCTGTTCCCAGGAGGAGGAGCACCAGGAGGCGAGGACACACCAAGCGCGCAGCATGAGAGGATGAAGTCACGGGGAACTCTCCCGCGCCCGAGACGCAAGATGCCTAGCACAAAGCCCTGGATCCCTTCAATCCAGCCTTTCAGGGGCCTCTAATTCTTGGCTCTTGCTTTTCTACTGTCACCTGAAGAACAGCTGACATGGGAAGTTGCAGGAAGGCTTGTGCCAGAACCTCCTCTTCACGTGCATTGAAGGAAGGTCAGGCTTTCTGTGGTCTCCAAAACTGATGAAATACGTACAGATTGGAGAATTATTCAGCCCTAAAAGGAAGGAGGCACCGACCTCTGCTACCACATGGCTGAGTCTGGAGGCCAGATGCTAAGTGAAAGAGGCCAGACACAGGAGACCAGACGCTGTTTGACTCTGTGTATAGGAAACATCCAGTATAGATAAACCTATAAAGACAGAAGGCAGACCGGTGGTTGCCAAGGCCCGGGTGGGGAGCGACGGCTGCACAACATGGTGGGTCTCCCAAATGCCACTGTGCTGTTCGATTAAAAACGGGTAATTGTAGGTTATGTCAACTCCATGTCAATTAAAAAAAAATAAGTGAAAAAAATCGAAATAATGTCAGGGTGAGGGGGATATCTCTCTCTGTCTCCCCCTTCTTTTCTCCCTCCTGCCTTTCCCCGCCCCTCTCTCTCTCATGTGTGCACGCCAGTGCGCTCTCTCTCTCTCTCTGTCTACAGGTGTCAGGTAACCACGTCAGGTAGCCGTAAGACTTACCAGGTCAAGTGTCCTAGCGTCTCACTCAGGTAGGTTTGGGTGTTTGCGGTGTCACATGAGGCAAGGCTGGAGGGGAATAACAACCCCTGGGACTCGGAAGCCACCGGAAGCAGTGTGGACTTTCCTTCAGAGCTGTGGGGAGCCACTCAAGCTTGTTCAGCGGAAGAATAACATGAACAGATCTGAATTTTAACAAAATCAGCATGACTGCAGAGTAGGGATCCACTGGTAAGGAGCCAGAGCGGAGGCAAAAAGGCTGTGCAAATGTTAGTGATCGGAGACAGAGAACCAAGGCGGTGGCCATGATGCTGGGCGGCTTCTGGAGATCTTCTAGAGGGACCGTGTGGAGCCGCTGTGAGGGAGGGGACAGCGGTTTCCAGAGAGCCACCTGGGCTCTGGAGACTGGAATGAATGGATACTTTTGCTATTCAAGGCGAGAGAAACATGGGGGAGCAGGGCGTGGGGCGCAGAGGGGCTGCCGCAGCAAATGCGGTCCGAGTCCGAAGTTCTAGCACCTGCGCACCCCGGACCAGCACTTCTCAAGCTCCCACCCATGCACACTCGAATCCCCTGCTCATCTCCTGAAACAGACGCTGATTCAGGGTGTCTGGAAGTTTCTGCCTCTTGAACTAGCTCCCAGGTGATGCTGATGCTGCTGGGTCCAGAGACCAGATTCGAATGTGGGCTCCAGATTCATCCAAACCCTCCTCTTGTTAGGCACCAGTCCTCCACGAACCTATCCTGCTCCCCACGAGAGTGTTGGCTCTCCACTCCCCACACCTGCAACAGCAACGGTGGCCTGTGGTAGACACACGACTCTGCTGAGAGAACCAGCACCCGGAGCAAGGTCCTCCCTCCCTGCGCTCCCGTTTCCTCAGGAGGGATGCTGCTGCCGCTGTGGTCGAGCCAAAGGGCCTGAGAGGTCTCCATGGAGACCAGGGCCCCTCCCCATCCTGCAGACCAGGGAGAAGGGGCTTTGGCTGCTGGTAACTACTATTTGGACACTAGTCATGTCCAAGGTCCTCTGTCAGCATGATCGCCTAACAGTTTGGGAAAAAACAAAAGACAAAAACCCCTCAGCTCTCAGGTTTGACTCTGCGGCATTAAGCTTTCTAATCCTGTTTCATGGACGCTGAACGACACGTGCACGTCAAGAAGAGGAGAAAGCCTTCCACCCAAAGAAGAAAGGAGAGATACATCATCCCACAGTGGACACCATGCTGATGAGAGTTCCTTCAAGGATTATTGCCTGAAAACCTCTAACCTGGGATGGAGGGAGAATTATCCTGACTGTAGCTTTAGCAGAGAAAAGGAAAACCTTAATTTTATTTTTCTCTGCTCCAACTCCCACGCACATCCAAAGATTAACAGGATGGTTTGTTTTCCCTTGGTTTCATTTCCAGAATCATCCTCAGCAAACACAATTTAAATTCTAGATATCGCCCCACCAAAAGGCAACAAAGATGTGTTCAGGAGAGCTCACGGCGACTTGAAAGAAAACGCATAGAGATTTGCCAGCTACGTGCAAAGACTATTATATGAGATTCTACGACACTGTGCTATACTCATATGTAACTGGATAGTCAAGACCCATGGGTCAGTCCTCCCTAGATGTGCGCCTTACAAAAATGATACCATAAAGTATGCATACAGAAAGAAAACCTTTCATCTCCCAAATTCTGGAGCTGTCAATAGAGACAGACGGTAGATCGCTTCACCCCGGATATAACAAGAGGTTCTGTAGTCCTGTTTGATTTGCTAAGAGCGGTGCTGTGCGTGATAAATGTAGCTTATTTTTAAAAATATCTACACCTATAATTGGAGTCTAGACATTTTTTTTTTACTTAACCAAACTCCCATACGGTGTGGTTCCATTACATGGATCTTAATACCATGACTTTCCCACTTTGAGGCCAATGGTGTAACGCCCAGCTCCTGGTCAGGACTCACCAAGAATGGTGAGTTAAGAGGGAGGAAGGGAAGGGCAGGGGTGTCCTTGGGGCCCCTCCTCCCTCTGCTCCCTCCCCTCACTTCCCCGCCACCTCATTGCTGAGAAAAGATCTGAGCTCTGGCCGGAATTCTTCCTCTCCAGACTGGAGTAATACACCCCATGTGGATTTCCCAGAGGAACTAGACCCGTGAACCAGTGTAGGCAAAGTCACCGGCACACAGCAGGACTTGGCTCTGCCCTTAAACTCCTTTCTTTGCTCTCTTCTTGGCCCCAGACTCGTGGCCACCGCCCGAGGATTATGTACATTTCAAATGTAATTCTTTTTACAGGAATAAATATTTTCTAGTGAAAAACATGTTTTTCTACTTGACAGTAAATGATCCAGAGGGTCAGGGAGTTATCGTTAATTAAACTCTTTTTCTCACATCTCATATCCAGGTCATCAGCAAATGCCATTCATTCAAAGTAAACCAGGAGCGGGATTCCTTCTGTCCACTTCCTTGCTCACCGAGCCACGCCGTCCTTTACTGCTCACAGCCCCCCTGCTTCTGGTCTCCTTACTTCTAGTCTTGACCACACCCGGCCCCACCACTGTCTGTTCTCAACTCCATAGCCATGGTAGTTTCTAAGTCAGCCCTCTGCTCAAATTCCTGCAGTGGCTCCCCATGGGGCTTCGATGTGGTCTGGCCCTTCCTTTCCGTTCTGAGCTACCTGTCACCCTCCTACTCCTGCCCCAGTCATTCCCCCCAGCCCCACGCTGGCCTCTGTGCTAGTTCTGCAATGTGCCATTTACACCCTGGCTCTCAAACCTTGCCTCGATTTTCTCTTTGCTCTCAACTACTTTTCACCAGCCACCTCTCCTGTTTGCATTGCGTCAAATACCACTTCCTCGGTGAGGCCTATTGTGGCCACCTGCCCCTATATAGCACCGCCACCTGCTGGGGCCTGGGGGTCCTTCCCTGCTCTCTGTCTCTGCTCTGTGCGGTTCATTTGCCCATGGTGCTTATCTCCTCCAGACATACAGTGTCATCTGTGTTTGACAGTGATATTTCACAGAGGAAACTTTTCCCCCAGCAGAAGTCACAGGAGGGAAGATTTTTGTCT
Organism: Ursus americanus; assembly: GCF_024610735.1. Lineage (NCBI taxonomy): Eukaryota > Metazoa > Chordata > Mammalia > Carnivora > Ursidae > Ursus > Ursus americanus. The sequence goes on from NC_142130.1 coordinate 94,541,005, forward strand.
GTTTCGTTCACTAAAGTATCCTGGACACCTAGAACAGTGAATCGTGTTTAATATGCACTCAATAATGTCTTTTGAATAAATCAAGGGTTTTTTTTTCATTATTTTAAGGGGAAAAATGTTATTCCAGAGCTCTCGAGTCATTGGTAAATTCTACTTTATAATGCATAAATTATTAGGTATGTATCACACATAATGATGATCAGTTGCATTTGAATTAAAAACTTGGTTTGCTTTGTATTTGCCTTGAACAGTCATGCAGGTCACTGAAGGACAATTATATAAAAATAAGAACGGGGAAATAATTGAGCATAAGACTCACTTCCCACGCCCAGGACAGAGGGCTTCCGCCTGCTCTGACCCTTCACCTTTGCTTACGTGTCTTTCAGTGGCAGGATGTATCTTTCCTTCAAGCCCTGCCATCGATGCCAGTGAGGGTCTCCCTCAACACCCACACAGGGTATGGAAGCTTGAGCAGGCACAATACAGAGTCCCCAAGTCAGCTGATTTTAGATTGAAACCGTGGGGCATCCAGTGTCCAGAAGATAAAAGTAATGTTTCAATTAGAAGGCAATCATTCTCTTTACATGGGAGCACATTTGAATGGTGTACTTCCAACTGGTCTTTCTGCAGCGAGCTTTTAACTAATTTATTCTCCATGACTGAATAAACATAAACAATTCAAACCATGCTTTTAAAATCTGCTACAGTTAGCACTGATTATATATGTCACTCTTCTCTGTCGCTCAACAGAAACTCAACATTGTACACTTGTGCTCCAAGGAACTCAGATCTAAAGATAATGAGGATATTTGCTTTCTATAAAAATCAGGTACATACATTTGCCTTTGCACAGCTCTGTGTCACTAAACAGATGCTTATTTCTAACACAAATTTACAGCTACTATTGGGAAATGCCACCACGCTCTGTCAAAGTGCCATCAATTTTCAAGCTACCGCAATCGTGAAATATGAATAGTTAGATTTTTCAAGGAGAGAATCTGCGGTGTGTCATCCAACATACTCATAAACGTTGAGCCCAGGGTAGGACACGTAACATAAGGTCAAGGACATGTGAGGGCTTTGGTGTTGGGCCTGGGTTTGATCCAGCGGGACTCAACCTGGCTTGGTCTCAGTTTGTAAAATGGGATTAACAGCAACATTCAGTTATTATTGGGTTTCCTAAATGCTCAGCACAGAGCCTGTCTCCACAGTGGGTGTTTAGGAAATGTCAGCTATGGTTATCACAAGGATCGCTATGCCCACTTTTAAATGGTGTTCTGATCCTACCATTACTGGCTCAGTGACCTTGGAAAGCTGACCCCTACCTCCAGCGGGCCTCCATTTTCACATAAAAAAGCTCTCTGCTAGGTAAGACCACTGTGAAGACGAAACAAAGTATGGCATATAAAGAACTGAATGGAGGGAATGGCCCATGGCAGAGGGTTCAGAGGTAGAAGGTTTTGACCCGCTTCCCCTTTACATAAGGTTACACAGGTTTACACAAGGTTATATAAGGTAATTGTGGACACAATTTCTATAAGACCAGAAGAAAACCAGTAGAAATCATTGAGATGATCAAGAAACAGCTGTCTACCATTGTTCAGAATCTATAAGCAGATCTCTAAGAAATGACATTTTAAGATTATGCATACCTATATTGTAATATAAAATATTTTATATAGGTATCCATTACCAGTACTCGGAAAAGATAATAAATATTAAAAGGAGAGTAAATAAACACTATAGTAATTCTCAAACAGTACTTTAGAATCCACAGACTACCCAAAGCCGCCTTAAGAGGGGAGATTAAATTAGAACACAAGAGAGTTTCTCATTGTAACAAGATGATATGACGCCCATCCTGCACCAAGGAAGGAGCTGGGGCTCTGCATAGAACTTCATTAGGACAGGTAATAATTCCAGGAAAAATTAGCTGGGAATAAAACAGATCAACTCAATTAAATGACATCAACTAAATTTACCCAAGCTAGAAAACAGACTACACTGAAATTCACATATAGATACTTGCGAACTATGAAAGATTGAGAAGAAACTCTTATATGTGTTTATGTAATCATATGGCATGAGAGAGGCAAACACAATATGGCAGATCTGGAGAAAGCTACCGAGGAAACCTGACCCAACAATACAAGCTATTCTAGCCCCCAAATTTATCAGGGCTGAAGAATTTTGAGAAGACCAGTCAATCTCTTCACTGATTGCTCTCCTGCCCTTCACCCACCTTGTGGGAATACTCAAAGTAAAACCAAACGAAACCAAACAAACTCCTAGAACTCTCCTACGTATGTGATGATAGTAGCTAGAACCTTCTAAGTTGGGCCAGCCTCTAAATAAAAGATCCTTGCTCTTAATTTAGAATCCACCCACTGGCCTGGTGTGTGTCTTTTCTACTGTGTGGGATCAGCCATGATTCAAGATGCCTGCTAATTCACTGAGAAAGTTTAGAGAAATAATTAGGGGATTTAGCGATTTCTCTGTTGCTTTTCTCCCAACCACATCTGAGACAAGTGGGTCAAAGAATAGAAATGCAATTAAAATTAGCAAATATTTCTTGAAACCCTACTAGATGTACTGAAAGGAGTCATCCAAGTTCTGAGCCAGGAGTGAAGTGCTGAGCACCATTTTTGGGGAAGAGAACCCAGTAGCACAGTGAGGGACAAGCAGGAAGGAGGGGCTGCAGGAAAGAATGGTCCAAGACAAGATGTGACTTTTCTGTTAGTTTTTCCTTTTCACTTACTCAACATTTTCATTTCTGAATTTTCTGAAGAAATCTCCTTAAAAACACAGGTTCTATAAACACAGGATTCATGGTCTTGTTCTATGGGGGACATGGACATTCTAGTGATAAATTGCTTTCATTCCACAGAGCTTTTTTTTTTTCCCCCCCGGCTGGTTAAGATTCCTATTTCTATTCATTGTCCCAGGAACTTTTTCGGAGCAGATATCCATTTTATAATGAAGATTAAGTGTCCACCAGGACCTCACCATCAGAATGGCACAGCCAGAATGCCAACTCTGCCATTTTCTTCCCAAATCTTTTTTTTTCTTTCTAATTCACGCTTTCATGATCACAGATCATACACTTGACCTTGGAGATCTAGGACATAGCCTTTGCTGTATTAAGATTCCAGCAGGGAAGAGATGGCACCCTAGGCTCAGTAATTTGAGGAGAATCTTAAAAAGGCGCAATTTACAAATTTAGTGCAGTGCCCAGGGGCTAAGAAGAGCTCAAAGTGTCACCTGCCCTAGGACTGAAGAGTGGATGGGAGCCCAGCAAGAGCCTCAACAACCTGGCGGGGAGGGAGCTGGTGGAAAGAAAATAAATATGCTGTCAGCACTCTTCTGCCTTTCCATCTCTGCTGGTGCCTCCCATTAGCTGGGCCCAATGGGAAGCCGGTGACCAGGGAGCCCACTGATGCATCCAGCCACCTGGGACCCAACGCAGGATGGAGACAGGTGCCAGAGTGGACCTGGAGAGGCATATGGAAGGTGCACGGCCCAGGGTGCCCTTCCTAAGCAGAGCAAGGTCAAAAAGAACGGTGGTTGCAAGCAGACTCAACACAGCCTCTTGTGACCGCTACAGCAATGATTCTTCGTAGTCTAGAGATAATGAGTCAATGGCCTCTTCTTTGTAGGATTGCCAGATTTAGCAAACAAAAATGCAGGACCCCAGGGAAAACTGAATTTCGGATAATGTGTAATACTGAGTGTAAGTATTTGGGATTTGCTTAGGCTAAGATTATTTACTATTTGTCAGAAATTCCAATTGAACCAAGCATCCTATATTTAATCTGGCAGCCGTCTGTCTTTGTGTAAAGTTATGACTGCTGTCCCAGAGGAGGGGGGCAAATGATGAATTTCCATCAAGTGTGTTATATTTAGTATTAATCTTGTGAGTTTCTTATTTTTGCTTCCCTTTCCAATTTAATTCTCGGGTTCTCCTTTTAAAAAATTACGCTATTTTTACTCATTGTGATATATAAAGACTGTCTCCATTGAGAATGTGCCGATTTTATTCTCATCGAGGTCATCTGTGAATTGCTTCTTTTCTCATGAGAATACATTTTTTAAAAAGGCATTAAACTTAGTGTTCTCTTGCAAGGTAGTGAACTTTTGTTACATGTCTTCTGTGTGCAAATGGGAAACACGGATTTTAAAAACGAGTCCTCATTCAGGGGTCTTCAGTAGGTTTCCAGAGATAAGAAACATGTGAGTCTATAGAAACTAATACAAGAGCAAGCAAGACAGTGGTTCCACAACTCCAAAGGCTTCTAGGGTTTAGTGAAGAAAAGGCCATTTTCAGGAAGGATTAGAGCATGACCATTTTAGAAACTCTGCTTTTGTGGTGCCGATACTGCTCCCCAATTGTCCAGGGTGAGAGATGCTGAGGGAGAAGAGAAGCCTCCATGGCCAGGGCTGAGTGAAGTGGGAGAAGCCAGTACAGTGGAAGGGCACACAGCTGGTGTCTGCTTCTCCCTCGCATTTATCTCTTGATGGCTCCCCAGTCGAATCCCATCTCACTCAGAGTCAAGCCCAAAGTCCTCACAGGACTTCCCATGACTTGGCCCCATAACGCTCAGACTTCAACTCTTCTGTCTTTGTTTTCTTACCTGCTCTCCTTCAGCCACACTGACCTCCTCAGGGGTCCTGAATTTTCTAGATACACAACCATGACAGGGCTCCTGACCTGCTGTTTTTATTCCCTGCTCCCGCATTTCCACAGGATCCATTTCCTTGCTCTCTCATTTTTTACGGCCTTCCCTGACCAGCCCCTTCAAATTGGTACCTCCTCCATCGTCCCCTGACATTTTACCTGTTGTATTTTTCTTCTGGGCACAGACCATCACCTCCCTGTGAGGTAATGATTTGTCTATCTTCCTCTCTATAGAATACAAGCTTTATGAGACCGGGTATTTTTGTCTTTTTTTTTTTTTTTTGTCTACTGCTGTATAACTACTGTCTCCTCACACATGGAGACCCCAACAAATTGGTGTAAGGTCTCCATCCTGAGTGATATCACACCACATATTTATTCCAAAGATATGTAAGTTGTGTTCACTTTCTGGCTTTGCAGGAGTCCATCACTTGAAGGGTTCACCTCCATATAACCAAGAGAACCACACCTGTCCTTCCTTTTTTGTTTGTTTGTTTTTAATAATCACTAAAATCAAACTGAGTTGGAGTTGGGTGCTACAATCATCAAAGTCTGGTATCTAACCATGCAGACAAGTAACTAGTCCATGCAATTTTTTGTTCATTTGATTTCACGTTTAATACACTGTATTTGAGTTTTGTTGATGGTCTTGCTGGTACTTCAATAATACAAACTCACTGTCTTCTTCAGAAGATGATTGGTTATATGGGCCTATATTGAAAAGTGTATTTGACATCTGTTGACCCCTTTACCAACAGACCTCCTGACTTCTTAAGTCTTATCTTGGAGTCACTCTTATGTTCCCTGAAAACGTTTACACTAATTGAAGCCTTAGATTCTTGTTCGCAGTGTCTCACCCTCCTTGGTTAAGTCAACCCCATCAATGTCTTTTGGGTCTATTTGGAAATACACAAAATAATAATTCCTGACAGCCATGCACCCCTTTCAAATTTATTTTAAAAAAAAAAAGGTTGGGTCTACATTATTGTATTGAGTCTTCACAGTAGACCCAAGATGATTTGTTTCCCCAATTTCACAGATGAGGAAACTTGCCAAGTTGAGAGGACTTGAAGCAGAGCCAATGGCCATGCCCAACTCCACAGGGAGCTCCTCCCTCACTGTGAGTGTGAGGCTGTGCGTGATGGCTCTGGTTTTAAGTGATTTGGTCACAAATTACTTCAGTGGAAAAGGCAGTGGCTTATGATTACAGAATCTAATTTGAGGCATTTTTCCCAACTGTCCTAATTTCCTATACACAAAATGAACAGATCCCTTAAGCAATTTGCCATGATCAAAGTGCCTTACTGGGGAGCCGCCCAGCAGACACATATACCACTTAGACACATACTTTTCATACGAGCCAGTGAAATAGTTTCAATGAGTGGCACTTTAATTTTATATTAACTCCTTCTGGAAGAGCGCATTTTGGCATCCACAAAGACAAAGGGGGACTCATCTGGGGGCCTCACACACAGAGACACAATCTGGTCTTTAATGATGTGAGCCATATATGAACAGCCCCAGGAGTTCAGGGTTTTAGGGCTAGAAGGGACCACAGATAGCATAGCCTCACTGTTTCCAAACAGAGGTCCCAGTACCTGGGACATGTGACAGTGTGTAAAGGAATCTGAATCTCGGGCACAAGCACAGTTCGTAACACTAATGCTTCAATGATGAGCAATTTCAAATATTATTTAATATTAAACCAAACACACATAATGTGGAAAAGAATTAAATCCACATGAATCTTCAAGACTTAATACAGGTTTCACAGATGGTTCAAGCTGGTAGTGGGCTGCCCTGGGCAAATCCCAAACTCTGGGGTTTTATGTTCTATTGCCCTCAGGGGCAGGCAAATGGAAGGATTTCAGAAAAACTAAGCCTCCTCAATTAGCAGATGAATAAAACTTGAGCCCCAGACAATCTAAATGATTAGTAAAGATGCTAGAATTCGCTCTTGCATGAGATACCATGGCTTTCCTGTCTTTTTGTGGGATAATGTGCCAAGTGTCCAAACTGCTTGAGCACCTGTGGGTTAAATTTGGCTGGAGCGTGCTGAAGGCGTGATCCTGGTTTTCTAGGGATGTCACAACTAAGCAGTGTAAACGGAGTGGCCTAACAACACTTCTGGAGGCTAGAAGTCAGAGATCAAGGTGTCAGCAGGGCCATGCTCCCTCTGAAGGCTCAAGGGAAGGATTTTTTTTTTTAATCCTGTAGTATTTTTTTTTTTATCCTATTATGTTAGTCACCATACAGTACATCCCTAGTTTTTGATGTAAAGTTCCATGATTCATTACTTGCGTATAACACCCAGTGCAAGGGAAGGATCTGTTCCAGGCCCCTCTCCTAAGCTGTGGTTGTTCTTTGGCTTATGGCAGCGTAACTCGTCTTGACATGACTTTGTGTGTGTGTGTGTGTGTGTGTGTGTGTGTGTGTGTGTGTCCAGATTTCCCGTTTTATAAGGACACGAGTCATTTTAGATTAGGGGCCCATCCTACCCCAATACACCTTATCTTAATTTAACTAGTTACATCTACAGTGACCCGGTTTCCAAATAAGGTCACATTCTGAGGTACTGGGGGTTAGGATTTCAATATCTGAATTTGGTGTGGGGATAGGATTCCACCCATAACACATATCAAGTCTATTATGGCCCAGACTTAATGAACCAGGTGGTTCTGAGAAATGGTAGCCAAGCTCAAAGACGAAGATGACCCTTTCTAGTGTCTACCACTTAGGCTTCCTTGAGCTCAAAATTAAAAATTATCCTCATTTCCAGAATTCACTGCAACCACACAGTCTAAGATTTTCTACTTGGTATCTTTTTAATTTTATTTATTTATTTGGCAGAGAGAGAGCAAGCAAGCGCACAAGCAGGGGGAGGGAGAGTGGGGAAGGGGGAAACAGACTCCTCACTGAGCAGGGAGCCCAGTGCAGGGCTCGATCTCAGGACCCTGAGATCATGACCTGAGCTGAAGGCAGACGCTTAAATGACTGAGCCACCCAAGTGCCCCTCAACTTGGTATCTTGTGTGTGCAGTACCAGAAACTCTGTAATTGTTGAACTTTTGCTGGTCTTAGGTCAAGATATACAGGAAGAAAAGCAGTGTAGGTTTGAGTCAGCTGCCTGTGAGAGAGCAGAAAGCTACCTGCTGGCACTGCCTCATTGAAGGAGGCCTCTCTGAGATCCCCAAATAGTCATTAAGTGATCATCAAGCGATGGAAAACTCTGTCACTTTTGAGTTAACTCGTCTTCCATTTTAGCGGTCTAGATTAAGACTTATCCTCCCGTCTTGTGTATTTCTGCATTTGTGTTGATGGGTCAGGTGATTCACCATAATGGAATACACGAGCCCCGGTCTGGGGGAAGCAGTCAGAGACGTGCTCCGTGTTCTGGCTTCACTGTCATTCCAGCTTCTGCTCATCTCTGTGTGTGTAAACAACACTTGGCTACCCTCCATGGACCACCTTTTTTTTTTTTTTTTTAACATTTTATTTATTTGAGAGGTCACACACGAGGAGTGTGGAGGGACAGAGGGAGAAGAGCTGAGCAGGGAGCGGGATGTGGGACTCGATCCCAGGACCCCAAGACCAGGACGTGAGCCGAAGGCAGACACTGAACTGACTGAGCCCCCGAGGGGGCCCGCCTCCATGGCCCACATTAACCATCTTCCAGCCCTGAAGCAATGAAGGTCATCTCACAATTACTATTCGTGGAGACTTTTCTCCTTTTATTGAAAGGAGAGCTGATTGGCAGCCTTCGTCCCATCTGCAACATAACATGAGACATAACAGACTCACAGGTCCTGGGGAGTAGGACCCAGGCATCTTGAAGGGTCATTATTCTGCCTGCCATCTAGGTATGAATGCAAATTTGATAAAAGACTTCCTTTATAACCCTATGTAGTTTGCTCTATGCCCTTAGAAACACTGTGCTGGGGAGGGTTCCACAGGCTTTGCCAGACCTCCGAAGAGCTCCACGGCACCCACCAGCTGACGAACACGATTCTACAGACAGTGAAGCCGACAACTATGACCACTGCTCCCTCTAACGGAGCACTGGCCACAAAAGCACTTGCACGTCGTCTCTCTCACTCCCACCTCTCGGCAACCTTCCACAGTCAGGGCTTTAGGTATCAGGTATTTTCATAGATGAGGACACTAGGGTGGCAGAGAGTGATTTGCTCGTGGCCGCACCGCTGATGAGCTGCCGAGCTGAATTCAAAGCTCTCCACCATCCCCTGAGCTGAGAATTCTCCTTCAAGCCCTTCAACATCGAAGTATATTCATTTACCAACAAAGACCAAGAAAAAATTAGTATCGGTATCAGCGTACAGTGTTTTTCCTTTTCTTCCTAATTTATGTGACCAAGAGTTAAAAAAAATTCTTTTTTGAAAAACACATTGCAGTCACTTCTGTCACTAGCTTTCTCGCATTATCTAAGAAGACCTTATTAACATATGTGAATGGCAAGACGACGCATTTCCCTTGTGACCATAGCCTGAGTGAGCCGGCGAGCAGGTGCTAAGGCTCTCAAGGGGCTGTCACATGTCCACTTCTGTAGCCATCCACACCCATCGCTTTTGCAGCCTGTGACTTCCCTCGGGTAGCCGTAAGAACTCCCCAACAAAAATGCACTGAGATCTGGAACCCAGCTCTTCGTCACCGATGATTGGTCTCTTTCACTGAAGTATTTAATCAGGATTCTATTTCCTCTGGATTGTTCAAGCCACAGAGGTTAAGATCTGGCTCTGCCTTGTTGTTTTAGTGCTGGATAACTTAGAACCCGGTGGACACACTGAGATTCGGTTCTCAGGTCAGCACTGACTTATTGCCCTTGTGGACTGATTATCATCACTTACCACTGCTATCTAGCATCACCACTGGGTCACTGACTAGTACAACTTCTCTTCCAGGCTGTCAAAGGAAAGGTGCTATTGGATAGTTCATAACAGCTCAGGTTTCTCATCAGCAGCTCTGAAGAGGTTTGGAAGAACCAGGCCCGGGACACAGACAGCTCATGGTCGCTGTCCCCTCTGTCCAGCCCTAGAAGCTCACACGTCCCAGATGTGGAACAGTGAGAGAAGGAGAAAGAAGAGGAGAGGACAGAACAGAAGAGGAAGGGGGAGAGAGGAGGGAAGAGGAGAGGAATTTCTTTGTAGTTTTTAACTATGCAAAGGACACATGTATTATTTTGTTATCAGACAAAATTATTGAAATTATTTTTTTAGAAATACAAAGATAACATAACAAGATCCTATTATTAAAAAAAAAATAAAGATGCAGTGGAAGGTGTATGCTACACCAGCTCTCAGGTTCTCCTCTGCAAGATAGGAGATGAGGCCCTGTTCGTGATTTGGCCTGGGGGCTGCAACTGCACCCCACAACCTGCTTCCCTTTTCACAGGTGGTGGTACACTGGGAAGGCTCGGAGACGGCCGGAGAAGAAAGAGTTTGAGGATCGGTGGAGATGGATTTAGTCCGTCATGCATGAAGTACAGCGAGACCCAACCCGTACGGGCAGGTAAATCCAGAATCTGCCAGAAATTCGGCCCCATTGTAAAACTACAACGTTGAGCCATTTTACCTCGCAAGGTAGACAGAGGGGACAGGGCTATTTCTGTGGAGGCAAGTATTCTCGCAGGCTAGAACTTCCTTCCAGTTATTTTTAACAGGTTTCTTTGCCGTTTGATTAGAGCAGGGAAGTCTAGAGATGCTTGTAATATTCACTCATACGATTCTGAGAAAAAGTCTGGCAAATTCGAAGAATTCTATTTCTGAGAACTTTCTCAATTGCTTTACAACTATTTGTTGCTTCCTTCGACTCTGCCTTGCAGATTTCAGAAAGCACCTGAAGTGGCAAATGCTGTCGTGAGTTTTCTCCCCTTGATGGACACTGGAGTCCCTTAGTTTCTCCACCTGTTTACAGGAATGCTCACGTTCCCGAGAGACCTGTCTGTTGCTAAGGTAGAAGGTGGGCATCAGAACCTTCCAGCTTGAGCTTTGCCGATCAAATTGCTCTTTGGGGATCTCGGCTCTTCACATAAAGTCACCCAGGGAGTTGTTTAATGATTGTGATATGCGGCACTCCTCGCGTGAAATCCCACCACGCTTCGCAGATCCCGTCCCTCCGCATGTGGTGGTAACAGCATCCTTGACTTTTAGCACTTGGCCAATAACTCTATTAATCAAAGTGTGCATCTTTGAAAGGAGCAAAGTAGCTATATTTGGCTCCTTTTCATTCAGGAAGATGCTTACCATGATGCAAAGAACCATTAAAAAATGAGAAAAATGAGAGACAAAATTATCCACTGTAGACTAAAAATTGAAGATAATACTCTTGAACCAGCTTGTGCTGCTTTTGAGGCTCTTAAAGGCTTACTGCCGAAGCCTGGTTGCTAATGCATGCATGCTTGCATTTCAAAAATATGGAACCAATTTTATAAGCGACCCTGTTAATCTCAAAGACAAATGAGCATTGTCAGGGCTTCCTCACCACTGATCTCAACCGCCAAGCTTGCGTGCGCTGGGACAGCGACAATGCCTGTGGCATCTGGTTTTCAGAGAAGCAATAAAGAATGGGGATTCCAGCAAATCAGATCCTCCATTTGAAGGTTTGACACCATTTCCTGGAACTCACAACTGCCCATGGCTTCTCTGATAAACATAGAAAATGCCAATGGGAACTGCTGACCCACTGACCTCACAGGGGAAAGATGAAAAAAGCCAAGGTTGTTCGACCACCTATGTGCTCATTTTGCTTAATTAGAAAATCGAAGTAGTTCAAAGTCTGCTTCATTCAAATAGGAAGCCATCAACTATATTTGAGAATCAATTACTGATGGAAAGCAGCAAATATGGAGGAGTCAGGAGCCCTTTCTACACTTCTGACACCATGTCTGCTCACCAAAATGTCACATCCATATATATGGCCAAAGGAAGGGGTGGTTTTCAAAGACGAAAAATATACTTTTGACCTTACTGTATCAGCAAAATATTAGCCCCATTATAATGTAGAAAATATTGCTCTGGTAGTAGTCAAAGGAGGAAAAAAAACCCTGTATTTTGCCCCACTGTTACTAACACATTAACCACAAATATAAAACATGTTATTAGAGAAGCTAGACTTTGATTTAAAAATAGACTTTCCTTGTTAAGATGACATCAATCATGATTAAATACCAGGATCTGATTTCAGACAAGAGTCGCATCATGAAGATGCAGCTCTTCTATCTGACTTCTGGTTGACAAACATCACATTCACATGTTTACTATATGCTGCTGTTTTTGTGTCGCAAACTCATGCATTTCTAATGCGACTTCCCATTGTTTAAAATACCCTGCATTTATAGGGGCTGGTCAAATGTGCCCTTTAGACAGACCATTCCATGCCGCCTCATAGAACTTCTCTACAAAAGCACCAATCCCTGGACCTTCATGGCCAGAAATCCACAGGTATTTGCTACATGTAGTTCTGGAAAACGGGCAGAGATGAATGTTTATTTATTTTTTCCTACAGTGGAATAATTCTAAATTAAGAAATCCTATTTAATCTGGGGGTAGGGAAGTGTGTGTTGGGATCACACTACCAGGAATGGAAGGAGACTCTTAACTTGGGGTATCTACCACTCTGAATCGTTCGACTGTGAAAGCAAACAGGCATTTGCTTTTGTAACTTTTGGATGATAAATAAATCAGTGATGAAATTGATAGAATGGAATAAGTTGAGATTCATACTTCACCCACGCTTTAAATGGGAAATACCATGCTACTCATAACCCCAAAGGAGAAAGTAAAAGATCCAGAAAGACTGTTTTTGATTATTAGAATAACTTTCTTATAATCATTAAATGCAAACTACTAATGGTGAAAGGATCCCAAGTATGGATTAATTTAAATCAAATTTAAAATATGCTAACTCAATTGTTTGGCATTTAAACATGCAGAAAAACAACAGTTCGATGGAAGGAATGATGGCAGAATGATGCGTTTCTGAAATAATATTTCTGAAAGAAAGGTTTGATTAGTGAATAGTAAGAATCTGGTAAAAACGGAACAAGGGCCTGAACACAGGTAAGCTGCCTAATGTCTGAGGCATGCAGTTATCATGACTTCTTCCAACGGCAACTTGTCCTCACGAAAAATTGTTGCTCTGCGCTCTCCTGAATTCTGCCTGTTTAGGGAAGTCAGTGTTGTCCAGTGAGAGCCGTGTGTTACACAGGAAAGGAAAAGGCTTTTGTTCGACCCTCTGTTTCCAAGAGCTCAGCCATCTGTAGCCACAGAAGCCAAGAAAACAAACTATTAGGTAGATTTTAAAAGGAGTAGGGACAGTGAGCTCGGATGCCCGAGATGATGTCAACCCCTGCCACCATTCCCAGTCACCCACTGAGGAGCAAGGGGTCTTCTTCCACGACTGCTTCTCTCGTACACTTCAGGGGGGAGGAACTGCTGGGGGATCCCTGCCGACATCCAGTGGCCTACGGAGATTTGATTTTCTGTTCTTCACGGGCGGGCGTTGAGGACGGAAAGATGTCCTCCCGTTGTTCATTTCACTCAGCGCCGGGGGCCTGTCCCTCACTTCCCAGGGGGCCTGCACACGCTCACCCCACGGGCAAACGTCGACACGCAGTGGGTGCAGATTGACAAGGAAGACGAGACACAGACGTGGGCCCGGTCAGCCCGCAGAGCTGACGTTCAGCAGCTTGCTAGCCAGCGAGAACTCTGTTGAGCAATCGTACGGGATCACAGTAAAAAGCAGGAACAGAAAAGCTCCAGCACAATGACTTCGCACTTCGTGAAGTTTAAAAAAAAAAGTTGCATACATTCATTTGGAAGCAAAAAACGAACAAATGAACAAAAACTAAACCAGGAAGTGAATTTTATAAGAAACGCTTGGAATTTTATTTTTTTCTGAAGAACTCCCAAATTACTGAACACTACAAAAAAAACAAAAAATCACTATGAAATCACTAATGGATATGGCTCATCTAATACAGAACTAAACTCTAGACGGGCTCTACTTCAATCACAGGCAATCGAATTTAGGGGAATATTTATTAATTTCAGTGAAGCTAGTACTTTTATCACTAATATTCTAGCTGTGTAGTCTGACATGACTAGATATCACCTTCTAATTAATCTCCCTTTTATGAACTAAATAATTGCTTAATTTTTAAATAAGTTCTTCAAGAATTAGTATCATATTTATTTACATATTAGAATAGAACAAGACATTTTTGTTTGAGAAAAGCACATCATGTTTGTTCTACAACCCAAAAACTCCATAAAATCTTCATTACAAAAATATCAGAATATAGGCAGATGGGATTTTGTATTGCGTACACATGTGTGAATATAGATTGGGTTTATTAGGCAGGATAATAAAATTCTATCGGGGCGCCTGGGTGGCACAGCGGTTAAGCGTCTGCCTTCGGCTCAGGGCGTGATCCCGGCGTTATGGGATCGAGCCCCACATCAGGCTCCTCCGCAATGAGCCTGCTTCTTCCTCTCCCACTCCCTCTGCTTGTGTTCCCTCTCTCGCTAGCTGTCTCTCTCTGTTAAATAAATAAAATCTTTAAAATAAAATAAAATAAAATTCTATCAATTTCTGTAATTCTGTATGTGGTATTTTGCCTTATAGTTTATAAAGTGTTCTCACAAATTCTCAGTTTCTTTTGAGAAAGGAGAATGGAATAGAACAAATATTCTTGTACCCTTTTTAAAGATAAAGAAACAGAAAGAAATTTCCTAATAGCCCCTAATAACACAGCTGTTAAGGACTAATGTTAAAAATATATTCTCATATAAATACAACTAAAATAAAAAGAATTAAGCTTAATATAAGTTATTACATGAATTTCTTTATCAGATAACATGAGGGTTCCCTTTGAAAGAGAAGTACTATAAATTCACTGCATGTTACTTAACAAAAATAATTGAAATGAACATGACTTTGGTTGGGCAACTTTAGCACTTCTTCAAAGAAAAGCCTTCTTCAACTACAAAAAAAAATGAAAAGGATGGTACCAAAATCAAATCACTGATGTCCCTTTCAGCTCAATTTTATAACTCTCACTGAATAAAATTAGGGTCCTGCGCTTCCACCGAAACCATCCCCTCACACCTCTGGCTACACATCGGCTGCCATTTTGCCACCCAGCAGGTATCAGATCGAGGTTTTGCTTCTGCAGAAAGACTTGCACACAGAAATCATCTGGAATGAGAACAAAGAGGGAGACAGGCCACATGGTTTTGCAATAAGAGGGTGAACGTGTTTGAATCTATCTAACAATGATCTCCTTCCAACTGAACTCTATTCGGTGACTGCCAAGGAGAAGAAAGGCATTTGTCCATTCTACTCTGAATGAGCTCTGTTCTTTTCCACTGACAAAATGATTGAGTCTGTTTTCCTTCTTATCTATCCGTTCACAAATGTTAATTTAACAGCTACTCGCTGTGGTCCCCCTGCTCATGGGGGATACAACAGCAAGTGGACAGGCATGCTCACTGTCCTTCCCAATCTTACGTCTATTACTTCCAGCTGTTGGAAATATGGGCATCTTGTGATGTTCCAGAGTCTAACCTGTCAGAGACAGTAAAAGTCAATAGTCATCAAAGCTTGTAAGAGAAGGGGCAGAGGAGAGCGTGCAAGGCTTCCTTCCCACCATGTTATTCCATGCCATCGATTGCCAGGAACAAGTAGATCTCAGAAGGGTTCCTGTAACTGGACAGTGTTTGGGAAGCATCAGCTTCTGACTACCTGGTTATCAGTAATGGAAATAGGCATCAGTTTGCACCTTGCAATTTAAAGATTATCCTTAAATCTTACTGTATATTTTATCTCTTTATAGTGAATTTAAATCATTTTACAGTTATCAGCCTTGGGAGTAAGTAGGCTTTAGCCTCTTCTGTTCACACCTGGACGGCACGCCTCCATCAGCATATTAACAGCACCACACTGTCCCTGCTGGCCGCCCTCGGAACTGCAGAGAGGGGACAGCAGATGTATCCAATTTTGACTAATTGCTCCAAAACTTCTGACAGCAAGCCTCAGCGGGGTATCAGTGGGACCCTCCTGTTCCTCTCCTCTACCTTTTTCTTACCACCTCTTTCTTCTTTTCTCTTTTACTAGTAGTTTGTCTTCTGGCATCCTTTTTTTTTTTTTTTTAAGATTTTATTTATTTGAAAGCAAGAGCAAGAGAGAGCGCGCACGAGCAGGGGAGAGGGGCAGAGGCAAAGGGAGAAGCAGACTCCCCGCTGAGCAGGGAGCCCGATGCGGGGCTTGATCCCAGGACTCTGGGATCATGACTTGAGTTGAAGGCAGACACTTAACCAACTGAGCCACCCAGGAGCCCGCATCTTTCTTCTGTTACCTACTCTATTTCGCTCAACCTGCTTTCTCTTCCTGTCTTTTTCCTCTTTGCCATGAATACCACTAACTCTCACCCTGTGCAGAGAGGTAATTCTCAACCACAGAGAGCACACACTGTAGCAGGAGACAGTGATGATTTCTCACTGAGGTCATGCATCATCTCCAGGGAGATGTCATTTGCCCCTAGAAAGAAAGAGGTGGGTGTTTCAGGCCATCTTGCCAAGACAGGATGGAAATTAGCACCCAAAAACATATGTGCATGCTATTTACATGAGTGCAGGAACCACAGTGGTTAAGAGAATAAACTCCATCTTGGGAACAAACAAAAATCTAAGAGCAAAAACACGCATATGGGTGTTGAACACATGGAGAGAATACAAGAAAAATAACATATTTAGAAGGAGAATTTAAAAACTGGAAAATGTATGTAACAAATGAAGAAAACATAAGTTCAGTTGAAAATAGTCAAACGATTTTCTGGAAACCAGATCATAGATTGGAGGAAACAGAAAGGCACTTCATGTATTTTCAACACTCTGGTCTCAGGACGTCCAGGTGAACAATGCGGCGATAGGTAGTATACAGAATGCACATGGAGTGTCTGAGGACGTTTGTGCAAGAGGGGGCGGGTGTCGGCTGGGTGGGAACGAGTAGGCATACATTTGTTTTCAAAAATTTGCCTTCCAAAAAATGAAAGTAACCGTCTGAAATAATTTAAGAGAAACAGAGCAAGAACCAAGAAAATCCAACAAATATAGTCAATCATACTCCTCACTCCCAAAGAGTTATAGAGGAGCTCCTGCCTCAGTCCTCTATGTCTGTTTACAGTTCTTGAATCATCTTTTCTCTGACTGTAGGTTGCCATGAGCCAGGGAGCCATGCGATGCTTCATGGTCCCGGGGAAAATGAACAAGTTTCCCTTATTATTTTTAGTGATACATACTTATTCCTCTTAAAACGTGGCTCATTGTTAAAACTCTGGATTATTAAGAAAATGCCCCAGGCTCCAGCTCAACACATCACAACATAAGAGATTGTCTCCTTATTCAAAATAAACCACGGAACCCCGGGATCTTTGTTTCCTCTCTTGATGTTGCCTAAAAAACCAGTAAGAATTTTCAGTAAACAACGGTCAGACGACGTAGGCTCCGCCAGTGTGTATTCCAATGCTCTGTGACAATACCCAGAGATAAGACGAAAAGTCCCAACCTGCATTTAAATTTTAAAGCTTTTTCTTTAGGGGGCATGGTAAGAGCATGCACAAATGGACCCTGCAGAAGAGTTTGCTTTCACTCTTTGTTTTTTCTCTCGTACTAGTAAATGTGACCTAAATACGTAATGTGTGTTGGGGCACCTGGCTGGCTCAGTCAGGTGAGCATCCGACTTTTGGTCTCTGCTCAGGTCTTGATCTCAGGGTCATGGGTTCAAGCCCCACATTGGTCTCCACACTGGGCGTGGAGACTACTTAAAAATGAATTAATTAAAACATCTTAAAAAATACATAATGTATTAAATAATACTGGTTATTAAACTACGACTAATATAGGTTTATCAACAGAGCTTATGAAATCCCAGGTATTCTTCTCCAAAGGGCCTTCTGAAGGGAATAATCCAACTTAGATATGAAAATGTTGAGTGAGTCATCTGATCATTTCATCCTAAAACAGTGGCAAGGGTGAGGTCTGAGAAGGCAACAGGAAGAGATGGGGAAATTTTGTTTCCAAGAAGAGCCAGTGTGCAGAAGGTATTTCTATTTTTCCTCAAAGAGTCAGCTCCCAGCCATTATTAAAATCTAGAACTTCACTACTTCCAAGTTCCTCACTTCTAGGATTTTCAGAACACAGCGGTAACTACTCTGCTCTTCCTCTGAAATACGAAAAAGCTTTTTCGGAATGCATCCCATTTTCTGAAGTAGACCATTTCCAAAGCAATGGCTTCTTCCCTGTTTCTGCAACTCTGAAAATAGGCACTTCATCAAAAGCAATATACTCCGTTAGTTTTTAGCTTATAATTTTGAAAACATACAAAGTAAGGGACAGTTACCACAAAATCATAGGTGACCTGCAGCACCCCTTTCACTTAGCCTGGCTTCTCGGGGACAATGTGCCACCTGCCACCACCACTGTCACTTCTTCTAAGAGTGACAATAACCATTGTTGCCACGGAACAATTTAAAAGTATGTTGCAGGGGTGCCTGGGTGGCTCAGTCAGTTAAGTGTGTGCCTTTGGCTCAGAGTCCTGGGATCAAGACCCGAGTTGGGATCCCTGCTCTGTGGGGAGTCTGCTTGTCCCTCTGAATCCCCCCCTCCCCGCACTCATGCACGTTCTCTCTCTCTCTCTCTTTCATTCTGTCTCGCTTTCTCCCTCAAGTATATAAAATCTTAAAAAATAACAATAATAAAATAAAAGTATTTTTGCATACCTGACACCCTTTTACCTCAAATACTTCCACGTTACCTTCCAAGACTAAGGAGAGGCTTTTATATAACCACAGAACAATGAACAATTTCAGAAAATGAAGATTTTACTGTGAATGTCTTTGGTTTTAAGTGAGAGTGTCATCAAACTCCAAAGGTAAAAATACCTTTCCTTCATTATAAACCAAGTCTTTTCTGACTTCTCATGCCAAGGAACTACACAGGGTAAAAATTCCTGAGGGCAACGATCTGTCTTCCTTATTCTTCCCAGGTGCGCAGGAGCCCCCGGGGACAGCCTTACACCTAGCACATGCGTAGACCACGTTCGCTGACTGCAGAAGTCACTCCTGAAACCGTGTGAATGCCCGCTGAGTATCTTGTGTGTCTAGACCAGGTACATGAAGTGAGTCCCCATGATGCTTCTGTCAGTATGTTGACATAACCCATCTATTTGGGAAATTACGTGTTTTTTTTAAGGGATAATATTAAACATTTTTTCCCCATAGATCACCCTCAAACATTACCCTGACTCTTGATTTATTTTTAAATATGCTAGGTATTTGTGCCATTGCTTTGAATTTTTAATATCCAGTGATAGTTACCACTGGTAACCATCCCAATGGTAGGGGGAGTAATAGCCAGTAATAAGGGAAGTTACTGGTTTAGGTTGATTGTGGGATTATTGAATCGTGTTGTCCTTTTATTTCCCCTCATTGCCATAGACAAATAAATAAATAGACAAACAAATAAATAAATAAATCTACCCTTCAAAAGAAAAGCAAGTCTCTCCAAACTGACTTCTATTAAAATTAATTTTTTAATAACTGCTTGGTTTTATCACGACTTCCCCAAATGCTAATTAATTCTAACTCTAAGCTGTGTAATTATAATACTTCTGCTGAAATACAAAGTATCTGGTGCCCCTGGGGTGAACAAGATAGAATGTATCTCATGTTCCATTCAGCTCTTTCTGAGAGCAGGGGAACAATGGAGCAGCCCCCGGCTGGCTCCCCTCCCCCAAACCCTGGCGAGCCCCGCTCCTCCCTCCTTAGCAGGGACACGGAGCCGAGCTGACAGCTGGCATCCCGTCAGTTAATGCCATCTCCGTGGGGCTGGGAGGAACGGTGGCATGCCAAGTTATTTTCGGCCAGAACCTTCAGGAGCCTTCATTTAGTCCGCGGCCTAAGTGGCCGTGATATACCTGCAGAATGTGAATTGACGTTGCCATGGAAATAGAACAACTCTTCCTGGTTCTGTCAAAATCCATCTCTCTCTGTGACCAGGCAGGGGTCAGAAAGGAAAGAAACACCAGCTCCAGGGAGAAAGCCAGAGAAGGGGAGGGACTCGCAGCGCCCTACAGAGTCAGAGAAATCCAATTGGCTTTTTCTGCTAAGATTCACCCGTATTATTGCCTTTAGAATCCAAATCTCGCAATCTCTCTCCCCCCCCCAGTCTCCTCCCTCTCTCTCTTTCCACCCTCTCTGTCTCTTTCCCTCTTTCTCTCCCTCTTTCCCTTTCTCTCTCTCTCTTTCCTCATCTTTCTCTCTCCCTCTCTCTTTCCCTCTCTCTCCCACTCTCTCTTTCCTCATCTCTCTTTCCCTTTCTCTCTCTCTGCCTCTCTCCCTCTCCTCTCTCTCGCTGTCTCCTCCCTCTCTCTCCCCCTTGCTCTCTCTCTTCTCCTCACCCTCTCTCTCTCCTCCCTCCCTCTCTTCTCTGTTAGATGGTAGTGAATTCAAGCCTTTCCCCCCCAGAACCTAAAGCCAACCTTCGCCGACCTGCTACAGAACATCTTCAGGGTCTGTTCCCTCCACTGTCACAGGGGAAGGTGACCCGGATAACCACGAAACCATCCCATTTGAGCATTTCCGCGATGCTCTTTAACGTTGTGCTTTCAGCGTTAACAGCCCCGTTCTGCCCGGACCTAAACAGAAACGTCATAATGAAGCACATGAAAATAGGGCCATGGACGTCAGAAGAGCAAACCAGGAGAGGGTTTCCTGGATCCGGCACACCGGTCTCACCCTCAGGCACCTGCTCGGCCCTGCAGGTGGCCCCGACCTTCAGCTAGCAGTCCAGCCCCTGGCTGATAAACTCTGGCTCACAGAGACACTGGTACCTAGTGCAGAGGGAGGGTATACCCAGGACCTGGTGGGGCAGGTGCACGCACACACACACACACACACACACACACACACACACACCCTACTGGTTCTATTTCTCTGAAGAACCCTCATAGGATACATTTTTGCCTAATGTTTGAACAACGACGACAAAACCCAAACAACAACAAACAGGCCCCCTTTGAAGCGTTACCTCACCTGGGTAATTTAGTTCACAAAACATGTGCCTTACCTTCTTGCATCCTGGGGACCCAAACATCTGTAGCCCTTGACCCCTAATATCAGTGAACACACATTATTTCAGATGTCTCATCTATTAGAAGACATTTAACGACTCCGAGCCAATATGTTGCCTGAGTGACACTAGTCATTGGCCCCACGTTAGGCACGAAGAAGATCAGTTCCCAATACAGGGATGCATTTCCATTAGAAGAAATTCCATGAGCCAGAGCCCTATTAACTTCAAGTGGAATTGCAGGGGTACCCCGAAACGCCCACACATCAGCACGTGCGTCAGGTTTGCGTGTCAGTAGCCCTGCCTTCCTCTAAATGCCCTCCTTCTGGAGGAAGCGAGTCTATAATCCCAGCTAGTCCAATGGGGGGCGAGGTTCAACGCAATGCTACCCTATTCCAGCAAAAACGTTTCCCATGAAAGTGTTTCAAAATCAAAGATTGCCATCAACAATGTAAGTGTCCTAAGCCAACAATACGAAGTCAACAATACAAGAACTTTTAGAAGTTCTGGAGGGGGCAAAACAAACTCACTAACAAAAACACCAACGCTAAATGGAGACTGGATGAAGGAAGCACCGTGTGTTTGTAAATCCCAAGTGACTAAATTTGAGTTAGCACGTGACAGCTGAACTGAAAGCGTCCTTGTTTGCTAAGCTTCTAACGGACTCTAATAAAATAACATCACAAGGGGCTCTAGAAGCACCTTCTCTCTCTGTGGTCTTACAATAATCCTACAGTCCCGACTCTACCTAGACCGCTGGTTCTCAACTGGGGTGCGGGGGCGATTTTGCCCTCCAGAGGACACTGGGTTAATATTTGGGGATATTCTTGGTCACCACTGGGAGTGGGAGGATGGATGATACTGACATCTAGTGGGTAGAAGCCAGGGATGCTGCTGACTATCTTAAAATGAAAGGGACAGCCCCCCTTCCCCCCAAGAGTAAGGAATTATCTGGCCCACAGGTGGACAGTGCTGAGGTTGACAAGTACTCTAGAACAAAACTGGGCATAAAGTATGTGCTTTCCACTGGCACGTGTTATAATTAAACTGAAGAGGGAGACACAACTCTTGCTGACATCAAGGGCAGTACGTACAAGGCAGTTAGTAGACAGAAAACTGGTAAAAAGTCCAAGTGCAAAGAGCATGCTGTTCCCCTGAGGAGGAGAGCTAAGCAAACGAAGCCCATCGCAGCTCAGTTATCATGTGCTAGCTCCAATCAACAAGAAGGGGTAATAGCAATGCAATTTGTTCCACATGATTATAATTCATTTTGCTCAACAGGGAAGTCGGATTTGGTGTTCACGATCATCAAGCACAAATCCTACAAAATGTATTTAATAAGAATGCAGTGTAGTTTTCGATGCCTTCATTAATTTGATTTTTCCCCTTTTGAAACAATAAATATTGATAACTAAATCCAAGTCACGTTATCTCTTTGGGCTTCCACTTCTCGGTTTGAAACTGGAGAGTTCTACTTGGTGAGTCTTTTTGAACTGGAGTGCATGGGTCCTTGCTGGCGTACAATGGACATCTTCCCTTGAAAAGGAAACAAAATTGACCAGCCGATGTCTGTGGTCAGTCGTGAGCAAAACAAATTTCGTTTTAGGAAGGTATTAGATCTCCATATCTCTAGGGGTAGTTAGAAAAGATACGTGCACCCCTATGTTCACTGCAGCATTATTTACAGTAGCCAAGTACGGAAGCAGCCCAAGTGTCCATCGGTAGATGGAAGGATAAAGAAGATGTGGGATGTATATGTACAATGGAATATACTCAGCTATAAAAAAGAATGAAATCTTGCCACCTGTGACAACGTGGATGGACCTAGAGGGTATTATAAGTTAGACAGAGAACGACAAATATCATATCGTTTCACTTATGTGTGAAATCTAAAAACCAACCCAGCCAACCAACGAACAAAAAACAGAAACAGGGGCGCCTGGGTGGCACAGTGGTTAAGCGTCTGCCTTCGGCTCAGGGTGTGATCCCAGCATTCTGGGATCGAGCCCCACATCAGGCTCCTCCGCTGGGAGCCTGCTTCTTCCTCTCCCACTCCCCCTGCTTGTGTTCCCTCTCTTGCTGGCTGTCTCTCTCTGTCAAATAAATAAATAAAATCTTAAAAAAAAAAAAAAAAAAAAACAGAAACAGACTCATGAATATGAAGAACAAACTGGTGGGGAGTCGGGGTCGGGGGGCAGAGGGGATGGGGCTGAAGGGGCACAAACTTCCAGTTGTAAAGTAAATAAGTCATGGCGACAAAGAGTATAGCAGAGGGGATGGAGTCAATGATACGAAGAGTGTCTCAAGAACCTGAAAACGTGGGAGCTGAATCTCGTGAAAAGGATTTGGTTTATAACAGAAATGCCACGTCTACTTAAAAAAAAAAAATTACTACCAGCAGTTTTGGTCTCCAAGAAAACTGAGATCATGAGCAACTTAAAGTTAGAATTTTCATGAACACATTTTCCAGGTTGAGCTTTTGAAAAATTTGGTATTTTCCAACACGATTTATCAAAAAAATCTAAAATTTGGAAAAGTAAAAAGATATTCAAAAATGTGTATCATTGGTGTGGTTATAGGAGGACACCACACATGAGAATTCTCTTTCTCCTTTCCTTTTCTATGTCTTTATTTCTGAACTTTGCTGCTAGAACAATTCTGCTAGTACAGAAATACTGAATGCACAGAAGTAACATAGTAAGTATTTGTAGAGTGAAGTTTTCCCCTTCCATTTTTTGCTGTGTTGATGTATTATATGTTGGCTAATTGAACATAATAATAAAAAAAAAAACGAGGAGTTTAAAATATTAGATTTTTAAAAATTGTCTATAATGGTAAAAATTGTATTACAGATGTATGTATTACATATCCATATAAATCTTAACTTCTCTTAATATATAAAATCTGAACTCTATGTAAAATGTTTATATATATATGTATATAAATATTAACAATAAAATTATACACAAGCATTTTGTGTAGAGTTAAGCTTTTCCAGCATTTTGTGTGTGTGTGTTACCATGTATTAAAAACCAGTGCAATCTCTTGGTATAAAATATGTCAGCTACACACATTATTTGGACTAGCAAAACTAAATCATTCATTTTTTTGCTTAAGTTTTCTGATGAAAGGCGACTATTCGGTTGGCTCAGGGGAAAATAAATTCATAGACACCTGCAAACTTCAAGTCCATCGTGTTCATTCACATGACGCTGATGCCAGCAATATGCTAGAGATCTCAGAAAAGTTCATCGTAACTTCACAAATAAGCGTACTTATTTCATACCACTCGAGTTTATAGATACTGTTCCCAAAGTGGATCTTTATTTGTGGTGTATTTATCTCATGCAAGTATATACAGACTACAGGGCATCAAATAAATATACTTGGCAACGCAAAACTAAACTTAAGAGTGACGCCATGCCTCCAGTTTTCGGAGGAGCGGACTCCCTGGTTTCCGTCTATCAGTGAGCAGGGGTGTAGTTAGAACATGTCAGCAGAGATCATCATGGAATGTGGCACTTCATGCTTCAGGCCCCAGACTGTCATGAGACAAACACCATTTGGGTAAGAGGGATGATTACACATTGCTGATAAGCCCTTCCCTGAATGGATTAGTGGTTTGCCAAGGTATTAAAGCAGTCACTTTTCGGAGTGAGTTTGGTTTGCATCACCAGGCCTTCTGCACACCCAGGGGCTACCTTGATCTCCACCCCAACATGTGTATCGCCGATTCTTGTCTCCCATCTGTTTCTGGTTTGCTGATTTGCTCTCCATTTCCACAACTTCCAGCCCCTCCATCCTTAGGGCCCTCAGCCCTGCCCAGCTCACTGCCCCTTTGCCCAGCACACTTTGTTGCTCTGGTCTTTTCTTCCCCTCTGGGGGCGTTGCATTCTATGGTTGGAATGGTGCCTACTCCAGTAAAAAAGAACAAGGACTTTAAAGTCAGATTTAGTTCCTGGCTGTGTGGCCTCATGAAGTTCACTCAATGCTTTGAGGCACCCATGTTCCAGGTCCGGGCCAGAGGGGTCCCACTGCACACAGCTGCACCCTGTACCTACCTCTAGCCAGCAAACAGGACAGGGAGTGATGGGGGGGTCAAAGTCCCCAGCAACAGCCTTCAGCCATAGATACGGCAGGTTCCTCATCCCTCGGGTAGGATCCTTCCTTAAGGATGCTCTGCCAGGTCTCTCAGGGTCCCAGTGGGGCTGAGCCCCCATTTCAAATGTCCAGTAACCCACTGGACAGCAATCACTTCATTGTCTTCTTTCCTGTCTCTCTCCCCTAATTCCTTAGGGTAGTTTCTGAGACAGCCTCTGAAATAAACTGCTGGCACTCAATGTCTTGTCTCGGGGCTTCAGGGAGGCTGCATTAGCTGCTCAAATGGGAAATGGCCCCAGATGCAGAGCCGTGACATCCCTAGAGCTAGGTGGCTCTCACCTAGATGCCCCTGACCACTTGGCAGGGACCACGTTTTTTCAGGAGAGTCCCGTGTGCAGAGGAGAGGGTGGGATATTGTTCATGCTGTGTGTGACTTAGCACAAGGCCAAGCCTCCCAGGGAAGCTCAAAGTGTCTCCACCGCTTTTTTGGGCTTGTTCAGACTAGGGACAGGGGAGTTTCTCAGGGGGGTCCTGGCCTTAAGGACCCTGGTCCTGTGATGAGAATATAAAGCAGAATTGTTCCATTGCCCTCTCCCTTCTAGCTATGTAGAGACAAGGCATCTTCCAGGAGAGAGTTGGGGTGAGGGTCAGCATGGCAAGTGGGTGGGATTTGGGGTACTGCAGACAATGAAAGCAGTCAAAGTAAGCACCTGCTAGAGAGCCAGGAACTTTGCTGACCAGACCTTGAGACAGTTTGGAGGGAACCACACACAGTGGCATTGTATCTGGCATTGACCTATATAATGAGGAAGAAGTCATCAGTGCCAGCCCCCCGCTGGGGCTTTACGAGATCTTCAGTACTTTCTCCCTCCCTGAACATGCGGAGATGCCCCATAGGCAAGCCCGGGCTAGGCTGCTGATGACAAGAGGCAACTGGCATACTTTCTCCCATCACCCATATATACAGCTGGCCAACCCCCAAAGCAGAGCACCTTCCTGACAAGCAGCTGGTCACAGACTCACACCCAAGCTCAGTTGAGCCTAGCCCAAACTGCCGACCTACAGAAGCATGAACTAAATAAGTAGCTCGTATCTGAAGACATGAGTTTTGAGGTGGGTTATTACACAGTGATGGATAACTGAAATGCCCTGGAACAAATCCAGTATTCCCGTCCCGCTGTATCTGTTTTGGCTGTCATAGCCATGGGTTCAAGGGAAACTCAAAGCCACTCTTGCTCCCAAAATATCAGGGCCCCATTTTAAAACTCTAAGCTGAAAAGCAACCCTCCAGCACTCAGGATGACTTGATAAATAACCATTGATTTCATTTCACAAAGATCTCCACAATGTAGACATGGCCACAGCTACAAGGCCTGGGCCATAGTGAATGGTGAATTCCAGAATTCCGTTCTTTTTCTTGCATGTGGCTCAAATAAGACATAAGCCGCAAGGCATGACTCACCACATTGATTTAAGGACTGAAGCGGCCCCTCTGAAAACATCACAGAAGCATTCTGCTATACTAATTCCTGGCCTCTGATATTTTATTATGCATATTTAGGAAGTGTAAAAAGTAAACTTTTTTTTAACAAATAGAATATGCATAAACATTTGCTCTGGCTTTTCTAGGACAGCTCTGATTTAAAATAGCCCCTCCCAATATATACAAAGTGTTCCTCCTTGAACTAAAAGAGAGGATTGTTTTATAATCTTCATGGTCGGACAGTGTTGGCACCACTGTCTCACATTACTGATAAATTGTGCGTGCTCGTGCCTCATCTTTCTAGCTAAATGCTCGGATCCCTAAGGCCACAGGCTCGAGAAATACCCTCTATGTCTCTCCCCACTCCTGAGGGATGCTTATCGTGTTTTTTGCCTTGGTCGAGGTGGTCTCCATAAATCACCTTGCAAAGCAATGTCTCTGGTTTCCGAATCCTGGAAGATAGAGGGTGAGTAGTCGTCAGAGAATTTTCATGGCTGTGATTAAAGACGTAGTTTGGCCTTAGCAATGTCCAGGCTTTCCATTTTCGGCCCCTCCTCTTTCTCGAAGCGTGCCGTGGCCCTCACCTTTGGGAAGGTTCTTGAGTGAGTCGCCAGAAAGCATTTGCCAAGAGCCTTCAGCACTAAAAGGCACTCACGTGCATCTGTCAGGAGTTTCGTGTGTTTCTATTACAGAACATGGTGGGCTTCCTTGGTGGCTGTTAAAATAGTTTTCTTCCTCTTGAATAGGAATTATGTTTGCAGAGATTTCACTCCAAGCTCTAATATTTGCTTGTGTTGATTAGGAATAACCTTATCTTAAAAGTCCTGGATCCTTTCAAAGCCTTTCAAAGCCACATGGATCTCCTTAATACGAAGCGTTTAGCCGATCAAAGGTCTGCGTCCTGATCCTCAGAGACTGGTGGTCATTTCTTTCCGTCGGTGGATATTTTACAATCATCTCTCTCACGTCAGCTCCCACCCTACCCTAATCTGGTGGGACGAGAAACATTCAAGATAAATTTCTAAGCTTCTTAGCCATTTAGGTATAAGAGAGCTTTAAGAACATTGCAGACTATTTTTGGGTTTGGAAGAATGTTCATAACCGCCTTAAAAAATCTATCTTGCTTCCTAGAGGAAACAGTTTTTTTCACTATACAGTATCAGAGGATTAGAATAACCCTTGGCCATCTCTCCCTCTGGTACCCCCTCTTCTTTGTGCAGGAAAAAAGCAAAACTAAGAGCCTTTATTTACCTAGAAAATACAGTTACAGGAGGCAATAAGTTTATGGCAACGGGCTTGCCATTTTTTGCTCCCTGCTGCCCCCAGCAATATTTCAAAGAGACACTTCTCTATCAGAGATATACTATCTTGGGGCACCTGGGTGGCACAGAAGTTAAGCGTCTGCCTTCGGCTCAGGGCGTGATCCCGGAGTTCTGGGATCGAGCCCCACATCAGGCTCCTCCGCTGGGAGCCTGCTTCTTCCTCTCCCACTCCCCCTGCTTGTGTTCCCTCTCTAAAAAGACTCAAGCACCTGAATTACAACAGCAAATAACCTATTTTCCTAGAAATAATGTTTTTTTATATACAGTCTCCCTTCCATCAAGAAATCCTGGAGACACTTCAAAATCAACCTCTCCAATAACCACATTCCTCCTTCTCCATCCAAAACCCACACTTCACCTGGTTCCCTTGGCGTGGGTGGAACTTTCCACCACCAACCCTATGCCCAGTAAGGAGGTCGCCTCACCTGCCCTCTTTGTCTTCTCCCTGTCAGCAGATGTCACCAAGTCCATTCCACTCTCTGCCACATTATCTCTCAGCTCTGCCAGAGTCCTGTCCTCTGGGCCAAGCTCCCCCAGCTCTCACCTGGATTAAGACCCAAGCATCACCCCACTTCTGGAGCAGGTCAGCCCCTTTCCCCAACCACCTGCTACACTGCAGGCAGAGTGAACATTTATATTGAAAATGTGATTGTGGGGCACCTGGGTGGCACAGCAGTTAAGCGTCTGCCTTAGGCTCAGGGCGTGATCCCGACGTTATGGGATCGAGCCCCACATCAGGCTCCTCCGCTATGAGCCTGCTTCTTCCTCTCCCACTCCCCCTGCTTGTGTTCCCTCTTTCGCTGGCTGTCTCTATCTCTGTCGAATAAATAAATAAAATCTTTAAAAAAAAAAAAAAAAGAAAATGTGATTGTGTCTCCCCAGCAATGAAGTCTCTGTGTCTCCTCAACACTTCAGGACCATTACCTTGGCTCACCGGACATCGCAAGGTAAGTGCCTGCTAGCATCTGCAGCCTCATCTTCTGCACCTGATCTGTCCCCTCCCCTGAGCTCTTCCCCACCACAAGCTCACCACATTCTCGCTCTCTTCAGGTCCCCTCTGCCTGACACACTGCCCCTACCAACACATCTGTCTCACTCCAGATCTTCCCCTGTGTGTCAGTGTGCTTGCCTCTTCCTGCAGCTGACATGCCCATAAGTCCTTACTATTTCTTCTCCTGGCACCAGTGTACCTCATTGTCTCACTGGAGCCTTCTGGGTGTCTCCCCTTGCACTGCAGACTGAGAAGGGCTCATGTTAGTGTTTCCCTCCCCTGGGGCCCACACCTGGCAGTTTCTGGCTCATAGAGGAGACCGCTCAGGAAGCATGGGGCAAACAAAAGACAAAGGGGATTCCACCAGGGAATTCCAACCCCAAACTCCAGGGAGGGCAGGGAAGCAGGCAGAGTTGTCCAATCTGATACCTGAGCCCTCTCCACCAGAGGTGGCCCCACACGTAGGAGGGAGCAGGGCTCTGGCTGTCAGAACCTGAGCCATATGGTAGACAATGCTGGTTCTGCCCCCTCCCTGCCTTCGTTCCAGACAGAAATTCAGTGAAACGGATGGACCAAAAACAAGGAAGTGCAATTCGGCACCCCACTCGGCCCTCCACATCACCGACATGGGTGTCACTTGGCAACGGGCCACTGGGCTGGGGGAGGACATTGGACCACCAGGAGGCAGAGCTGGGGTCCGACCACCCCAAACTCCAAAGCCCAGCAACTGAAACAGCTGTAATATGTTCAAGGTGAACATTTTCATATACTTGAGGGATTATTACCTTATGTTTTAGTGAACTCTTTTTATTGTCATTACTGCTTAAGAATAAAGGTCATAAAGACCGAGCAGCTCCAAACCAATGTTCTTAGATAAAAGAGGTTGTTGTAAATACTTTACATAAAGAAATTCCTTCAGAATTCACAGCGGTGGGCAACACGGAGAATGAATGATGAAGCTGAAACACTAATAAATCTCAGATAAGACAGTTTTAGTTTCTAGTAAAACTAATGGTTGATCTTACCCCCCCAACACCCCCAAATCCCCTCAACCGTTATGAGGCAGAAATCCCTCTGGCTCTATTCTAGGGGATACATCACTGAATGAACAGACAACACGCATGCCCTAGACAAGAGGGACACACGCACCAAACAAGATAAAAGAGTGGGAGAGGTGGCATGAAGGCTACAGAGAAAGAGAAGTGAGAAGAAATGTTCCATTTCGTCAGGATTTTAAATACAGGGGTCAGACAGGTTACGTGGAGGGCCAAGGAGGCTCTGGACCAAAGAAGAATCAGCGAAGGGAGATCGAGGGTGATGGGGTGTGCTGTGGTATGAGATGGTCAGGACCCTCCTGATAAGGTGACCTAGGAGCACAGACCCAAAGGGAGACAGAGAGAGACAGTGGTCACCTGGGGAGAGAGCATCCTCAGCAGCGACACTTACAAACAGAATGACACTGAGGTAGAAGTGTGTGGGAGTATCTGGAAACATCCAGAAGATTTTGTGGAGTGAGCCAAGGAGACAGGGACAGTAGGCAAAGTCTAATAGCAACATGTGATCTCACAGTGCCCTGGGGACCACTGAGAGGGCCTCAGTTAATGATGCGATGGTTGGACCTAAGCCTGGATGTGTGTATGTGTTAACAGAAAGAATATCATTCACCTTGACTGGCTTTACCAGTAGGACAGAAAAGTATCTCACTTGTAGCTGGTCAGCAAGGGCAGGGAAGCTGAGTAAAAAAAAAAAAAAAAAATGATTTTAAGGATCCCTAGATTGTTTCAGGATATTGTAAATACAACGGCAGTTCATTATCAAAGCTTAGGAAGAATCAAGGCTATGCTCCTCTCCTGACTGTGAGTGTGATTTTATCGATGCGTGTGTAAATGCATGTGCAAGTCGTTTCTCTCTGTTGTGCTACATACACACATAATATATTTTAAATATCCCCAACCTATTTAAACATTGTTCTCTTTCTCCAGTTTACTAACTAGAGATCGGAAGCACAATGCTTAGCCAATGTATAAGCATTGTTCAAAGAAATGAATCCACCTGTCTATTCATTTCCCCATTCATTCATCCGCCAACTTCCCACCCTTCCATCCATCCACCCACCTACCTACCCATATACCCACCCATCCACCCATCCATTCATCCACCTAGTCATGTACCCAGCCATCCATCCACCCACCCACCCAGCCATCCACCCACCGTTCACCCAGCCATCTACTCATACACCCATCTACCCATCCATCTATGATTCAAAGCATTATGAATCATTATTTTAAAATTTACTTGAATGACTTTGCTTTGACTTCATTCCTATAGAAGATCAGAAGTTTATAAAACAGATGATAAACTCTTAATACCAATGCTCTGTATTAAAATAAAAATGTAAATAGGCAAATATATGCTTTTTTATCCACTGACATTAAGATAATCCCATGTTATGGTATATGAAAAAAATTTTTATGAAAATTGACTTTTTTAACGAGAATGGAAAATTTCACCCCAGGTGGCAAAATCAATCCAGATTCTTTTTGACATTTTCTAACCTTCGGATTTCTCTAGGAGCAAAGGAGTTGTATAAAGATTATATTCTTGGATATTAATTATTTTGAGTAGTTTCCGCAGGGAAAAAAGTAAATGTCATTTGTGACAGTGCAGAAGAAAGTCAAGGTTTTACTGTCTCTCATTTATAGGAGAAAGGAAAAAGAGGAAGATCAACGAGAAAACACATACTTCTCAAATGTAACTGAAGGGGCCTCTGGCACCTTGAGAGCATTGACGGGGATCAAGTGTGTAGGCCCTGCTTTGAGAGGCCAACCTGAACTCTGCAGGCCAGTGTCATTCATCACCAAGAGTTTGTTTTCACAAACGTATTTCTTGACCAACATTATTTGCATTTGAAGAGTATTTAATAAACAATATTATCCAGGACAATTATTTAAGAGTGGTATATATATATTTTTAATTTAGTCATCATTTTACTCAATAGTTTTCTATAAGGTAATTAGCACATATAATTTTCTGTGTTATTTTATCCACTTTTTTATTATCCTGACTTGGAAATAATGTATAGAATGGTATCAAATAACGGGTGGGCATAATGATCTCTGCCAGCATTACCTCTAAACCCATCATGGCATTATAATCAAGTCTCTGAACTTATGTGGAGTCATCTAATATAGGACAAGAAAAATAGAAAGTTCTAGTTTGGTAGAAGAGGATGGACTTCTGTGATAGACATGCCTGGGTTGGACCTAGTTCCCCAAGAGGGGGTCAGGGTTAAGAGCAAGACCTTTGCTACCAAGACACGAGGTTTCGATCATTGGCCGCCATTTATTTTAGTCTGATCGGCATCTGTACTTACACCCTCTGTGCTTAATTGGCCTTATTTGTAAAGTGAATGCAACGATACTCCTAACAGTATTCCTAACGATATCCTAAAGTTTGGGGGAGAATTATGTGAGATAATACATGTCAGAAGGTTTACAAGAGTGCTTCCCGCAGAGTAAGCGCTAAAAAGAAATGTTTACTTTGCTTCTTGTACCACATAGGAACGTGGGCAAATACAATCCTTAGACACCTGCCCTCATCCATCATCAGGCAAAACTGGGACCAGAGTCAGGGTGAGGAGCAGCTGTCATAGCTCGTGATTCGTTCCCTGCAAACACCGGCCAAGGCTAGTTCCATCTCCCCCCGTGGTAGCTGCTTCTGCATTTGCTGATCAGGACAAGAGATTTATATCTGATAGGGTCAAAAAATAAATTATTACCATCATAAATACCCTAGAAATTCAACTAACTTTATGTAAGAGAATACATTTTTCAAAACTGTATTGATCTCAATTCTTAACATTAACTGAACACCTACTCTCTCGTGGGCACTGAGTACAGGGATGGGTAAGAGCCAGTTTCTGCCCTTGAGAAGTTCCAAGCCCAGTGGGGATGACTGGCAGATCAATACGTAGGGCACTTGGAACCAGCGGGTGTGAGACGGATAAGCCAGCGGATCGCACGGGTGTCGGACAGGACACTGGACTAGGGCAGAGCACAAATTCTCATTGGTCCCACCTATGCCTCCCAGGCTTGTGTGGAACACAACCCCACGTCAGCAGCCCTGGACACGGCCTGTTTGTTGTGGCGATGGAAAGATCATTAAAATTGGAGGTTTTTTAGCATTTAACTGAAATTTTATTTATTTTTTAAAGATTTTATTTATTCATCAGAGACAGCGAGAGTGAGCACGAGCAGGGGGAGCGGCAGACAGAGAAGCAGACTCCCCGCTGAGCAAGGTGCCCGATGCGGGACTTGATCCCAAGACCCTAGGATCATGACCTGAGCTGAAGGCAGACGCTTTACTGACTGAGCCCCCCAGGCGCCCCTAACTGAAATTTTAATGGACCTTACACTCACTCCACAGCTTGTCTCGGTGACCAAGTCCCCTGGTGCAAACCTGAGCCCAGAGCAAAGCTCTTAGGCCCCAGCGTTCAACCCAGACATCATATGATCACTGTATTCCCTTTGTTTTTTTTTTGTTTTTTAGTGGAGCTTTTCAGAATTCTGATCATCAAGGCAATTCATGTTCATGAATTCATGTTCATGTTCAAAAGAAACAGAAAAGGAATAGAGAAGTGAAAGTTTATTAAGTCGGCTGTTTTCACCTAACACAAGCCCTGACTTAGAACTCACACTATTCGCGACTCAAGCCTCCCAGTCACCCAAGGGGCTGGGACCACCGCCGTCTCCATTTTTCAGATGAAGACACGGAAGCCTGGAGAAATCAGCACGCCCACCACACAGGTGAGATGTGTCCTCTGCAAATTAGGACGACTTAGTAAATTCCTTTCTGTCCACCCTGCCTCGCAGTGGTTGTCACGGTCCACATGTTGTCGATCGGTGTACCTCTAGTTCCTAAGTCCTCGGTCCACTCACTGACACTGAAGCTACTTTTGAGAAAAATGCTCACTCGGGGAAGGATCTGCCTCACACGCTGGGGTCAGAGCAGCCAACCAACCAGGAGATGGAACAGTCTGCCTTCCGGACGGGGAGACAGGGAGGACAGGAAGAAGGTGCACCCTGGGTCAGGTGGTGTTAAGGCTACAGGGAGTCGGAGGCGAGGGGCACAGCTCAGGAAGAACTTCGTAGACCTTGGCTTCTCCTCTAAGGGAAGAGAAAGCCATCAGAGGGTGTGAGCGGAGAGTATGACCTGGCTTTTATTTTCACAAACTCACTCCGTCCGCCCATCAGTCCCCCTGGAGGAAGTGTCTGGGGGAGGGGGATTACTCTCAAGTGAATTCAGGGGCCACAATTCAGTCTTTCATGGGGTAGCATGCTCTTCCCTTAATTAATTTCTTCTTGTGACATCAGATCTGCCACAAGGGAAAGAACAATTTCAGTTTTCTCACAGTTCTTCGAAAATACTGCCCATTTCCAGAAACATTTGCAAGGACAGAAGGCAATAATTTCCACTCATAAGGCAGTCTCCCTCCCTCTTCCCTCTTTCCCCTCTCGCCACCCACCTCCCCGCTCCCCTTTTTTAAGACCTACGGACCAAATCATTTCATCAAGATGCTATTTCTAATCCCCAGGGCTTTAGATTGGGAAATTGGATTGGCCAAGATGTCATCAGAGATGAGGTCATCTGTATTAGGGTGGGCCCTGCTCCCTGTGAGATGCTGGTGAGATGGGGCGGTGTGGATACAAGCCAAGGAGCCCCAAAGATGCCAGCGGGCACCAGAAGCCAGGGGAGAGGGTGGAGCAGATTCTCCCTCCCAGCCCGGAAGAAACCGGCGTTGCCCTTGGACTTTTGGCCTCCAGACTGTGACATGAGACATTTCTGTGGTGTAAGCCATCAGCTTGGGGGACTTTGTCACAGCTGCCCTAGCCAACGGGAGCACTGCCCAAGCACTTTTGCATGATGTAAAGTAACCCTCTTTCTTCCATTGGGCTTTAGAGGTCCTGGGAGTGGGACCCAGGGCCATGCATCTTCCGGGAGAGTGCTCGGTCAGTGCCGACTACCAGGTGAGTAAGTGAGCCGGTGAGCAAGGGGATGGCTCCTAAGTGAGCCGGTGAGCAAGGGGATGGCTCCGGGGGCAGATGTAGGGCTTAGCTAACACCGGGGCAGAGCAGGGGCTCCCCCACTGGATAAGGAAAGGTCTGCCTCCCCATTAAACAATGAGGGGTAAGCCCTCCACCCTCTCGTCACTCACGCCTGAGAACCCTCTGCTTTCTGCACAGAGGCCACAGTCTTGATAGAGAGCCAGGCTTTTGGTGTCCCTTCATTTCCAGCCCAGAGAGATGATGGGATCCTTACTGAGCCCAAAGCAAATCATAAGGAATGGCGGAAGAGAAGGGCATAGGCACAGCCGGACCCCTGCATCCATATTCTTGGGAAAAATTCCACCCTAATGAAAGATTCGGATTTCTCCGTTGTGGTGCCAAGTAGAATTTGAACCAAACCTAAAAGGGAACAATCCCCAAGCATGAAATGAAAATCCGCTCTGATTCTGTGCTTACTCTCTGTTTGCCATCCTGTGACTCCTACAGCCATGATCTTATTTAATTTTTTGGGTTTTTTTTTTTTTCCTCCAAGTAGTCTCTGGACTACCTGCTATTAAAATCATCAGGGATGTTGTTTTCAAATCGGATCTATGGCCCCTCAGCCGGATTTGCTCCACAGGACTGGGAAACAGGACATACAGAGGGAGAGTCGGGATATCGCCGTGCATTTCAATGAAGCATTCAAGTGCTTCTACACAATAAAGGCTGAGATCTGTTACTCTGGGTTCCATCTTTCTCACAGAAGCAAAGGGGGTGGAGGATAAAGATGGCATTAAGGTAAGTTAACTCACGTACTAAAGAGAAACACTTGCCCTTTATGGGATGAAAAGAAATCCAGACATGGACTTCTTATAGATCAGGATTTAAGGCTAGGAAGGAAGCTCATGATCACAGTCAGTGGCTGTTTGGGGAGCCCCACATACCAGGAGCCCCCAGGGATCCCTAGGGAAAGAACAGGTGGGGGGGGCGCTGAGCAGACTGGACACTGGGTCTCCAGATGTTCACGCAGCTCAAACAGAGCATCGGCTAGGGATTATCTGTTAGAAATCCTGAGATTTCAAATGAGATTTTATTTGAGAAAAAAGATTTTATTGCTTAATGACAAGTCTGCAATCCTATGACCATTTGTAAATGAAATAAACAGAACCACAGCAAGATGGAATATAGCTCAAATCACCTATAATTAGTGGTCAAGCTAGAGCAAGAACTCTGTTTTCTTTCCTGTGCATATGCTTTTCATGGGATGAGAAAGGATATTGTCACGGGTAAATTTATAAAAATCAACTTGTGAGTTTTTTTGAAAAACGAAAATAAGGGATAGGTATCTACATTTACATTAAGGCATATTCTTTGTATGTGGACATAATCCAGAGTATTCCTGGTATGTCTTGTTTAACCTAACGGCTTTATTAGGATTTATTTTTTCTTAGTACTATGGGAAAAATAAGATAAAGAAGACACTGTCTTTAGGCTCATCGTACCTATACTTTTAGAACGGATAACTTTTTGCAAGTGTCTTTACACCGAGTTGCATTATTCATTTAAGGATGCTTTATTTTCATGTATGATCCATCCACAATATCCTTATTAGAATTCATGAATTCTTAACAAATATTGACTAATTATCAGCTGTCAGGCTTATGGGCTGTTCCTTCTACATCTGAAGCCTGCTCACCTCCCCTTTCCGTGCACAACCAAAACACAGAAAAACAAAACACTCTCTATTCATTAATTCATACACTAAACATTAATTAAGGCGCATTTAGATTCTCGAGAAGGTAGAGCAGAGATCAAACAGCCATTCCTCTAAGAAGCCTCCATTGATTTTCCTGATAGAACCAACCTCTCTCTCCCTACTCCCCTGGGACTCGGAGATTCCACTCTAACACAGGGCACAATCTGCTTCCTGTCGATCTTAATCACCAAGTCTATCCCCTCCATCACCCCCACGCGGCACGGAGCTTCTAGAGTACTAGAACCTTGTTTTATTTTCTTTGTGTGTTCCACTCGCATTAAACACGGGTCTTCATTCTTCCAAATTGTACGAAGCTTGGTAAGGGAGCCAACAAGTACAATTTTCTAGGATACAGAGCTGAAAAGTGTTCATCAGAAAGAGACTGATAATAAACAAGTATTTACAAAAAGAAACTGTCTACCCTTCAATCTACCCCTCCCCATTGTGTCTCCTTCCCTTTACCCCAAAATGTCCTAAAAGGGTCTTCCTCCTTTTCTGCTGCCTTGGATGCACGCCAGTCTGGTTTCAGCCACATTAACTCCATCAACAAATAACACTGAGCAAACCACTGAGCCACCCAGAAAATGTACTTTATTAAAAGAAATCGTAAATATACGTTAAAAATGAAACAATGAACGTTCTGGAAGAAAATGCAGTTGTGTGTCAATAGAGGCCTTTCTATACATCGAAATATTAATGAATGTCATTATTTTCTCTTTTTTTTCCCCAAAGATTTTATTTATTTATTTGATAGAGAGAGAGACAGCCAGCGAGAGAGGGAACACAAGCAGGGGGAGTGGGAGAGGAAGAAGCAGGCTCCCAGTGGAGGAGCCCGACGTGGGGCTCGATCCCAGGACCCCAGGATCACGCCCTGAGCCAAAGGCAGACGCATAACGACTGAGCCACCCAGGCGCCCCAGGAATGTCATTATTTTTACAGGCCACCATTAGGCTTCTTTTTGTTTATCTGTGTCTTCATTGTATTACAGGAAGAACACGTATAAGCCTTCATGAAGAGAAAAAGCAATTCACGTGACTACAGTCCAAGGAACACAGAAGTTTCTGCAGTGAGGTCCATTTCAGTACCCACTCCATGCTTTCAACATCTCAGGTGGAAGGTGAATTTACAAACGGAATAAGGTGCATAAAATAAGCATCAGATAATGAAAGTTCTAAATACAAAAGAATAACTGCAAAGCTTAAATGCAAGTATTTTCAGAGAGGAATCTTAAATTCTTCACAAACCGCTGTTTTTGCCATTCTTTTGGTCTACTTTCTTCATAAATTAAAAATTGTTTTCTTGCTAATTAAATGAATAGCAGTATATTCCAGAGCCGAACTTTTAAACATACTCGCTAAAAAATTTTGAAATGTGTGCTTATCATTATTAGGCAGTAGGCTTATATTATTTATAGGGATGGATTTTCCTTTCTGATCAGGTCTTAAGTCTGAGGCACTCTGCATATATGAATTTTGAAAAGTACCGAGAAAAGAATACAGGGAGCTAGAAATAATAAAGAAAATCAAGGCATCGTTAAGGAGAAAGACACTCTGGGCTAATGTCTGCACTCCTGTGGGTTTTCAGATACAGATATGCGTACATGTATGTATGCATGGAAACAGATGTGTTATAAGGCCTAAGGCCAACTTTCTAAAAGTTGCAACGTTATTAAATCTATCAAAATGGGGACGCCCGGGTGGCTCAGTCAGTTAAGAGTCTACCTTCAGCTCAGGTCATTAATTCTAGGGTCCTGGGATCGAGCCCCAAGTCAGGCTCTGCACTGGGCATGGAGCCTGCTTAAGGTTCTCTCTCTCCCTCTGCCTCTATCCCCCAGCCCCACTCGAGCTCTCTCTTTCTCGCTCGCAATCTGTTTGAAATAAATAAAATCTTAAAAAAATAAAAATAAATCTATCATAATGAACTTGAACTGGTAAAACAGTAGGACTCTCCTTAAGGAAGAATTATCTGCCTAGCATATTAATGTCCAGGAAGACTTTGAAGGAATGCATCCAAATTCAGCAACATTTACTGTCCTGAAAGCAGGAGAATATTTATAGAATAGGCATTTGGGGTAAATCTTAAGTCATATTTGCTTTGGACCTGGTAGATGTCACAATGAACAGCAACCATGTTTGGCTGTGGTCTTAAAGTGTGCCTCTGAAAACAAGAGGAGTCCGTTTGGAATACGGCGGTGTCCCTGGTGCCCAGGGAAAATACCACCTGCGGAGCTCAGTAGGGAGAAACAAAGAAAGAGCAGGGCAAAGCACACAAAAGAAGGAGGAGAAAAAGGCACCGGGGCTCAAAGATTTAATGGCGGAAACTGGTTTTTGAAAAACACATGGCATTTTTGCTTCCCTTCTTTCTCATTGAGACCACCTCTCTAGCGATCTCAGATTGACGAACTGTAGAGAACAGTTCAAAAACAAATATTTAATCTCGAAAGATAAAAGTTAAAATGATATTTGTAGACATGGGTAGAAATGGCCTATTCACTGTGAATAAGAAATTTATTATTATTATTATTATTATTATTATTATTATTATTATTATTATTATTATAAGAGAAATTGTTTAGGGGTAAGGATGTCACAAGGAGCACATCTGCTGCCCTGGCGCCTTCTCTCCCACAAGATGGAAATGGTACTGACGGTTTTCAAATTGTGCTCCCAGGAGTCTCGGGAAAATAAGGAGGGTCTCTGGCCACGGGGGAAGTGGCAGGGAAAATTCACTGAGATTCCACCAGAACAGCCCTGCTCTTGTACACGTTATATACTTGATATGCACTGAAGAACAGAAAGCTTCAAATAGCTTTTGTTTTGTGGGCTTTTATTCCTTTGGACGGAGGCTACTCATTTTTCTTTAAATTGATTAATTTAATAAAGGTCTTTATAAGAAGAAAACACAGAGAGACACAGAGAAGAGGGCCACGTGATGACAGAGCAGACGTGCCACATCTATAAGCCAAGGACTGCCAGTGACCGTGCAGACACCAGAACCAGGACAGGGCAGGGAGGATACTCCCCTGTAGCTTCGAGAGGGAGCCTGGCGCCTCGACGTTGGATTTCTGGACTTCACAGCTGTGAGAGAGCACAGTTCTGGTGTTTGAAGCCCCCAGTTCATGCTAATGAGTTAAGGCAGCCGTAGGAAGCTCATACAGTAGCCATTACTGTCGTGGCCCTGGACTGATCAGTTACATCTTTCCAAATGAAAATTCTCTCTCGATTTCCATTTGATAGTCAACTTGAACTTGGGAGGCAGGTGGCATTTTTTATTCTCCAAATAAGGAACGTGAGACAGATGTTCAAAATGATCACTTGGTTAAAAGCATGCAAAGCAAAGCAGACTGAGGGCCCGGATTCCAAACTGAGGGCCCGGATTCCAAACTTAAGACCCCACCCAGTGACTGTTCATTTTCGCAGATCAGCGAAACTACTTCTTCCCTGAGATCCTTCACTGGAGGTATCAGGCCCTGTGATTTCTGGAACTTTCCTCTAGCAAATGAAAAAGCCTGGCCTGCAAGTCCCACCTGTTCTTTATAAAAGTCTTTATAAAAGACAGAAAACACCATGAGAAGCAGAGAGGCCGCGGAGCAGTAGCCAGAAGCACACTCTGGACACCTGCCACCCATTTCCGGGAGCCTTGGTCTCCTCAGCGGGCGGTCCGTGCTGGGGGTGGGACCACGTGGGACACGACGCACAGGTGCACGGCAGCCCGGCATGGCAGGCAGGGCTGCGGAGTTGCAGGACAGTCTCAGGCATGGGCCATCCACACCTACTGCACGCAGGGGAGAGGAAGGCACACGTCAGAGAGCTGACGGCTTCCATAACTTCCCAAATGACACTAGAAGCAATTCGGAGGTGGGACATGTGTCTCTAGCCTTCCGTGGCATTTCTGAATGTTGCCCCCATTGGTCCACCGCAATTGTTTCAGACCCCCAGCCCCCTCACGTGGCTGGGTGAGCCTGTGGCCGGGGTGGCAAGCCAAGAGCTTTAGGGGCAGAGAGCTGGGTCCAGTCTGGGCCTCCCCTGTGGGCACATGACCTCGGAAGGCTTTCCTAGCCTTGCTAAGCCTGCACCCTTCCTCTGTTAATGAAGATCATTATAATCTCCAATAAGAGGGTCTTCAAACTTAAATGAGGGGATGCAGTGCTGGGGACCTGCACGGGAGTGAGAGAGCTCACTGCCACCTTCCCTTCTAATACTCCCTGCATAAAACTCGGATTGGAGATCCTCTCTCTTCTAGGACACAGGCATTTGAAGAGGGCCGGTGTGTAGAAAGAGTCCATGTCCCTGGGAATGTGCATTTCAGGTGTCTGCAGGGCAGAGATTCGGGGTAGGAAACCACGGAGGGGAGCAGGGAGTGGCTCCCAGGAGGCCGCATGTCACCGGATCACGGGGGACATCTGGTGCAGGCGCTGGACGAGTTAGAACACCGCCAACACGGTGGGCAAGCTCTGGCCGCAAGCGAAATGGGATGTGGCCAAGGGACTACGGCCTTGGGTGAGACAGATCTGGTTTTGAACGACAGCCACCTCCCAGGCTCTTGCCCTTGGGCAGGTCACCGAGACTTCTCTGAGCCTCGGTTTGCACATGCAGATAACGGGATGATAACACCTACAGCACCAGCCTGGTCCTTGTGAGCACAGCTCCTGGCACGGGGAGGACAGTAAATAAACGGGGTCCCCTTCCCCAGTCTTTTCACAGGCCTCAAACAGCCTTTGGTGTGTACGTTAGTTTTATTTCTTGGAGATGCAGCCTAGTCACTTAAAAAATAAGCTGAATTTTTTTAAAGTCTATAGATGACATTTCCTAAGGCTGGATTTGTGACTTATGTAATATTTATTGGGATCAAGTCACTGCCAGCCTCACCCCAAAACCCATCTAGAAAAAAGGCGAGTGTGAGTCTTTCTAAGGAAAGACACATCTTGTACTCCCCAAAGTACCTTTTTGGGAGAACACTAGCGGTAGGTGGCTTTGTTCTGGTGACTGGGGCTGGGGTGGGGTCTGCAGGATATTTTAAGAAGGCTGATGCCTAGTTATGGGGGAGAGGGGTCACTGGCAAACGTTTCTTCTGAAGCCTAACACAGGCCCTTCTGCAATCCTCCAAAAGACCAACCAAAACCATCAACATGGTGCCCAAGAGCGGCCAAATCTTGGTCAGAGAGGAATCTTACCATCTGCGCAGGAGGACCCCCACCCAGCCCCAGGAGGAAATGACGTCATTGTCCCCGGGGTGAAGGGCCAGCTGGGCAGGAACCGGCTCCTGCCTCCTCCTGTCTCTTGTATGCCTCTGGGCTGCACACACCCTCCCCGCAGCTCCCTCTCCCTTCTCAAGCACCTGCTGTTAGAAACGTCTTGATCCCGGTGACAGAAGGAAACTTGAAAACGCAGCTCAAACTCGAATCAAGCCCAGAAGCCACCCTGCACCCCAACCTATCACCTGGAGGGACCTAAAAGGGAATTCCTCAAAAGCCAAATGCATTCATCTCCTTTTCAAAGCCCTGGGATTCAGCTGTCAGGCCGCATAAAAACCATTCTCCTCAAGGTTAAAATTTTAATGCACTGTTTACACATTGAAGCAAAAGAGGTTTGCATAATTAATAGAGCACAGAAAATTGAGAGCCAGAGCACAACATACGTTTTAAAGAAAAACAGTCTGTGAAGGAGAAAGGATGCCCTCCTAGCATGTCCTGCACAGCTACGAAGAAACCACTGGAATCGGAGGCAGGTGCCCCTCCTGCTTCGAAGGGTCACAGGGGACCCCGATCCCAACACAGCCACCCTCTGTGGCACAGGGAGCCTGGTGAGTTTGGGGAGCAAAGCTTCCCCGTCCCTTCAAGTGGGCATCAGATCGGCTAAGCAAAGTCCCG
The DNA here is from genome assembly GCF_024610735.1 of Ursus americanus. Taxonomy (NCBI): domain Eukaryota; kingdom Metazoa; phylum Chordata; class Mammalia; order Carnivora; family Ursidae; genus Ursus; species Ursus americanus. The sequence continues at coordinate 94,583,387 of NC_142130.1, forward strand.
AGGTCCCCACCACCGTCCCGGAACAACGGGACGTCCTCAGGAAAGGCAGGGAGGGAAGCAGGAGGTGGCAGAATGCACTTTCCCTCTGCAGACTTTGCAAGGGCCTCCGGAGCCAGGAGGAATTCCTCGGCGTGTCGTCAGAAGGGGCGCTCAGCAGAGGCAGCCTGGCATATGGTGTCTCCAATTTTTTAGTGACGAGTGGCACGCCAGCCGAGCCGTGCAGGAGCAGGCAGAGAGCCGGTTGGCTAATCACTCCCCGTCGCCCGCACCCTCAGGCACAATCACACTGCTTTATGCAGATGAGCTCATAACAGTTTCTTCCATTTGGCTTTTATATAAAAAGTGCCAGCTTCTCACACTGTGTCAACAGCCACCCGAGGGCCCACCACTTTACAACGCAAGTGTATTACTATTTAAAGACAAGCTTTTCGCTGAACATCAGTGCTGCCTTCGGAGTTTAATTACCGCCCTCCCCATGGGGCCCAATGAGCCAGCGACTCTTCCCAAGGGGGTTTGCTTGGTGATGATCTTTAACTAAGTAAGTAAATGCCAAACCAGCTTGGCTTAAAGTGCCTGCGTCTGATTTCCTGCTCTGCTGCAAGATTGTAGGTGACTGGTAATGAGCCGTGGGCAATTCAGAATCCTGGGGTAATTAATTTCCAATTGAATAATAAAAAAAAAACAACTAGTAGAATGTGTGTGTATATATGTGTGTGTATATGTACATATATAAAAAATAAACTAGTAGAATATATCTTATGTAAAAATACATATTTATAATATATATATACACATATATATATAATTTTTATTTCCTCTTCTGAATTCAGGGAAAGGGCTCTGTTGCAGGAGCTAGCTGCAACCAGTTCCAATTTTATAAGGGCAGTCATGTAATTCTGACGCCAAAAAGAGGTCCTTCTCTTAAAACCCTTTCTCAATTTACGGAGTCGAATGAAGACAGTTTGAAAGGGTAAGGTCAGGCATCCTTCACTTCTTATACAGTGATCATTAAATTAGTCCTTTCTTCCGAAGTACCATTAAATAGGCCCAACTCTGGGATATATAATCGACTTTTACAAGGTAAATTAACATGTCAAGTGCAGTACACATTGAAATTTTATCTGAAAGTGGTCCAGAGAGTTAAAAATCAAACTCATTTTCCAAAAGCCATCGAAGAGTTGAAATAAGACGAAACAGAAAGAACTACTTTTATCTTCTTGCTTTGAGAAAATACACACAAATTAAAGATGAATCAAGGCATAAACTCAATTTTTAACTAAACCATGCCTGACAGAACATTACTAAGGGATTGACTGAGCTCCAAATAGGTCAAGGTATTAAGTGTTCATTCTAGAAAATTCCAGCAGGTTCTTCAGTCCCCTGCTTGGAGATTATAAAATGCACCCAAGGTTGTAAAGCTGTGCTGACGAACTGACAGCAGCTAAGAAGGATAAGGGTAGTCCTGATGGGCCGTCTCTCTAAATCAAATAAAGCTCCTCACAGTGTGTGTTTGTGGTGCCGGGTCAATCCAGTCACGTGTTTATTCTGAGAGGATTGAGGCGGGTTGCAGTGTGAGAGGGCTCACCCTTGGGATGGGAAGACCCAGCTTCCAGCCCCGCCCCGTCCATAGGTAAGGTGTGAAATTTGGGGATAAGTCATGGGGACATTCCTCCTTATTTAACAAAGACCGTTATGTCTGTCATACTGAGGTTTTGCACCTCCAGCCACACCACTGGAGACAAGGGTGGGCTGAAGTGGGGGACAGGAGACAAAGCACTTGGAGGAGGTGTGCTGCACAAGACAGGTACTGAGCTCCAGGCTGACAAAGGTGCCCGCTAAGTCAAGACTTGACCGCGCCCGCCATGTCTGACTCGCATGCAAATTAATGAACAAAATGTTGAAGCGGATGAAATGATGAGAAGTTAGACAAAGAGCCTGGCTTTATGGGATGTCTATGAAGTATGGAGCAGTGTCCAAGGCACTGTCCTTGGTCCTTTGCTCTTCATCTCATTGACTTATGAACACAACCCCATTGGAATGCCAGCCCTGTTCACAGGAAATGTCCACTATCAGCCAGCTGGTAATTGGGCATTTGGACGCCGCCCCCCCCCACTCCAGACCAACATGTAGGCCCAGGCTTGACACTCAGCTTGACTCCCTGCCCTTTTTTGGAGGTGCCCCTCCTGTGACTTCTACCTCTTGTACCCTGGGTTAAAAGTATCTTAGCGAGGGGCGCCTGGGTGGCACAGCGGTTGAGCGTCTGCCTTCGGCTCAGGGCGTGATCCCGGCGTTATGGGATCGAGCCCCACATCAGGCTCCTCCGCTGTGAGCCTGCTTCTTCCTCTCCCACTTCCCCTGCTTGTGTTCCCTCTCTCGCTGGCTGTCTCTATCTCAGTCGAATAAATAAATAAAAATAAAATCTTTAAAAAAAATATTTTACCAAAAGTTTAATAAAATTTTCTACAGCCTTGTAAATTCCTTTGCATGTAAAAATTGGTTTTTCATAAAGATTCCTGCTAAGTAGCACCAGACCCTTTCTACTCCCTCTTAGGATGTCCTCTTCTTCCGATCGGAGGAGACCTTCCCAACAAACACACCACTCTGTTTAGGGAGCACTTGCATAGAGTACTAGCTGCCAGGACAGATGGCCGCTGCAGCCAGACATCAAAGATGCACTGGGAGGGTCCTTCTAGGCCAGCAGGTCGGGGGCCTGAGGTTCACGAGAAAGGGTCATGCAAGGCAGACAGGCTGCGGTGGGTGCGCAGGGCTCTGTGGCAGCCTGATGTCCCGCCACCCCCACTATCACCCAGACCTCAGATCTCTTACTCAGGGCGGCGTGTTCATCAGAGTCTACTCTTCTGAAAGACAGGGTGTTTCCAAAGATACTCATCCGCGGGGTGCCTGGGTGGCTCGGTCAGTGAAGTGTCTGCCTTCTGCTCAGGTCATGATCCAGGGTCCTGAGATCGAGCCCCGTGTTGTAGACTGCTCACCCCCAAACACCTGCCCATCCCCCATCTCTGGGACAGCTGCAGCATTTGTCATCAGCCGATGAAAACATGCCACAGTGGGGTGGCAGCTGAGGGAGTGAGATCCAGAGTGTCAAAACCTCTCTCTTCAAAAGGGAGCTGGTGTGGTCACGCGGAGGTTCTGTGTCCCAGCTTCCTGTCCACCCCACGTAGGTTCAGTAAGACAGTGAAGAGTGTATCAGTCATGGTCAAGTCAGGACAACAAGAACCCCTTCTATTATCTTCACAGGAAGAATTTGACACAATTAATTGTTAAGCAGGTTCTAGAGAGCAGAAGGGACAGCGGAGGCCCTGCAGCTTCAGAGAGCTGGTGACTTCAGGGCTGAGACAACAGAAGCGAATGGGTGGAGCTCCTGGAGCCTGGAGGCTTGGGGAAAGGGCCCACGGAGCCGGACTCCAGCCTCCAAGGGACGTATGAGGTAACATCTCAGTGGCTGGCAGATGCTGGAATGTCAGGAGCTCAGAAGAGGGACCTTGTAAATTCGGACCTGGAAGTAGAAGATGCTATAGGCTGGCATTTGTGTCTCGGGGGGGGGTGTCATAAGGCTGATTTTGCAGGTGCAAACGGAAACCAAACGTGGCTCCAGGAGCCCACTGCCACTGCCGGGTCAAGTTTAGATGCTACTGAGACGAACAGGAGTCAATAGCTGGGAACTGGCCCTTCCCTCTCTGCCAGCCTCCAGACACCCAGGGGTCCTGACTGGCAGAGCCGTGAGGCAGAGCTGGTGAAGGAGACGGTGGATTTGCAAAACCCAAGCCTTGGGATCAGCACACAGAGTAGAGAGGGTGGGTCAAAGCTGAAATACTTAATCAAAGAAATGAAATGGTCTCATTGACTATAGTGCCCGTGTATTAGTTTTCTCTCGTGGCGGACAAACCCCCTTTTGCTCAGCAGTTTAAAATAATGACCATTTATCAGTTCACAGTTGTGTATGTGAGATGATCGCCGGGGCAAGGCTGGGTTGTCTGGTCAGGATGTCACAAGCCCGGAGTCAAGGTGCCAGCCCAGTAGGGTTCTCATCAGGAAGCTCTGGGGAAAATCTACTCCCAAGCTCCTCTTTGTTTTTACAAAAAAGATTTATTGGTTTGTCTTTTTTTTTTTTTAAGATTTTATTTATTTATTCGACAGCGATAGAGACAGCCAGCGAGAGAGGGAACACAAGCAGGGGGAGTGGGAGAGGAAGAAGCAGGCTCATAGCGGAGGAGCCCGATGTGGGGCTCGATCCCATAACACCGGGATCACGCCCTGAGCCGAAGGCAGACGCTTAACCGCTATGTCACCCAGGTGCCTCTGTCTCTCTTTTTTTTAAATTTTTTTTTATTATATTCTGTTAGTCACCGTACAGTACATCCCTGGTTTTTGATGTAAAGTTCGATGATTCATTAGTTGCATATAACACCCAGTGCACCATGCAATACGTGCCCTCCTTACTACTCACCACGGGTCTATCCCAGTCCCCCACCCGCCTCCCCCTGAAGCCCTCAGTTTGTTTCTCAGAGTCCATAGTCTCTCATGCTTTATTCCCCCTTCTGATTACCCAAGCTCCTTCTTGTTTTCAGAACTCAGTCCCTAGTGGTTTGGGGACAGAGACCCCTATTTTCTTGCTGGCTGCCCCCTGGAGGCTATTCTAGCTCCTCTAGGTCATTCCCATCCCTTGTCACATGTCCTCCTCCCTTCAATTTCTTCTCATGCTCTGACCTCTGACTCAGATTTAAAGGGATCATGTGTTTAGGTCAGGCCCACCCTGATAATCTCCTACCTTGAGGTCAGTTTATTTGGGACCTTAATCACATCCACAAAATCCCTTCTGCCATAGAATATAACATCATTATTTGTGGGTTTCTCGACTCCCAATGGGAGGAAAATGCACAAGGGCAAGGGTGTTTGGAGGTCATCAGGAATTCTGCCTATACGCAACTAATCGTGGAACACCTCATCAAAAACTTATGATGCATGATATACTGGCTAGCTGAACATAATAAAAAATAAACAAAGAGACAAACCATTTGGGGTAGGAAAAAAAAATTCTACCTAACACAACCAGCATGGAGAGAATCCCTTCTGCTCTTTTAATTCAAAGAATTTCGAGAATTCCCAGGGAATTTTGTCAGGCATACAAGGTAGGCCCAAGTTAATTTCTGATAAAAGTTAAAGCTAAATTCTTAGAAGAAATGCACTCAGATCAAAACCTTAACCTCTTAGGGGTGCCTGGGTGGCTCAGTCAGTTAAGCGTCTGCCTTCAACTCAGGTCATGATCTCAGGGTCCTGGGATCGAGTCCCTCCTCTGGCTCCCTGCTCAGCGGGGAGTCTGCATCTCCCTCTCCCTCTGCCTCTCCACCTCACTCATGTTCTCTCTCTCTCTCTCAAATAAATAAACAAAATCTTTAAAAAAGACCTTTAACCTCTTGGAATATTTTGAATACAAAATTAAATCGTGGGGGCAGGGAGGCTCCATCACCCTACATCATAGCTCCCCAGTAACCCCAGCAGAGTCCATGGTGTACAAGCATGCTCTGTGTGTGTAAGAGCTGAGCGGGCCACATCTGTTTCTTCTCTGCATGTGAAAACTGCACTAGGCCATCTGATCTCAGGCTAGGTTCTAAAAGATGATTCTTCTTATCTGCCTGCTTCACGGGATTGAGAGTCAAAGTTGAATAGATGAGGACCAGCGGACACAGCTCTAGGGCGTGCCGTCACCAGCCTGTCCCCGGAGAGGCCCCAGGGCCCCAGGAGTGGGAAGACCAACAGCCAACACAGAAAGTGGAAGTTCCAAAGTGAGAAAGCCAGAAAAATCACAGTGCCCACCCCCACATCCCCGGACCCATCCCGTCCTCAGATCTGTGCACTGCATTTCCCAACTCCGATTCGACCACAGACTCACATCTCTGTGAAGCCGCAGGTCACCGAGGAACCTACATGTATTCCCCATTGCTCCCAGCACGGGCGACACCGAGACCCACCCTCCTTGTCCTGCCACCCTCTGTGTTAGAAGCATGTCTATCTTCCTCCACAACCTGGCAGTAATCTCAGCAGCCCCACCTGCACCCTGCTGCCCAAGGTCAACTGCTCCCCAACTCTCCACCCGAGCCAGAGCTCAAACCCCACTGAGATCTCTTCTGGCTGACCAGATTTGCGGGGAAAATTCTCTCGCTCTTTCTTAGCTGGAGGAAGTGGCACTTGCGTACCTTGGATCTCCACATCTCCACATTTTTTATCTACTTCTCTGAACAGATTTCATGCTGATTTAAGCCACATAGTTTTGAGACAGCGATTCTATTAGTGTTCTTTCTCTTCACCCAACATCGGGATTATTTCCCATGCTTAAGGACTTTGGAAGCGGATGTTGGGAAAGAACATTACAGATCATCTGGAAGCAGTTTTCTAATTTTTTTAGTCTAGGATTAGGATGCAAATCCAACCCGGAAATTGAACCATCCCTAAACGGTACCGTTCTTTATCTGATTACTGCTCGAAACCATCTGTGCTTAATTGTAAGACGGCAAATCATGTAACCGTCAGCTCGGATCAAAAGACAAACCTTCTTAGGAACCGTGTCTATCGGTGGAACTTAAAAATTAAAGAAGGAAGAGCACACATCCCTACATTTCTTCCTGATTTTAAAACCCGAATCACTGGACATCAAAAACTAATGATGTATTATTATATGCTGGCTAACTGAACATAATTTTAAAAAAAACTAAACTAAAAAAAAAAACACTAAAAAAAAAAAGAAAAGAAAATACGTATAGATTAACAACAACAACCACAAAACACTTCATCAAGGGTTTTTGTTGGCTATACTTGAGTGGCGTTTTTATTAAAAGTACTGAGGGGCTTATCTTCTATACCTCAGAAAGGGTATATGCACTGAGATCAACTCCTCCCTTCTGAGAATTTCCAGTGAATTCCAGAGACCCGCACAAATAACAGCATCTCATGTGACTCAGCATTTCATGCTGAAGAGCTGGTGGTGACGAGCCAGTCCGCCAGGGCCCCTGCAAGATCATTCTGTGTGAAAGGGCCTCAGCGCTTAAGATATAGTTTTGAGATTATTAAACCAAACCCATATTCACCTCTTCTCTGACCAGTCCCTCCTCTCTCAAGCAGGACTTGTGGTAACATATCGAAACCCTTCTCACTCTTACCTCGACACAGCATGCCTTTGTGCACCCCGACATAGACTCCACACATGTGCCAGCAATTCCTCTCACAATTTTCAAATCCAGCTCCACCTGTAATTATTTTTTCTTGTGAGGTAGTTCCTTTTACCCTTGTAAGGGAGAGTCATAGTATGACTAAAACATGACTTAGAAGTTTCCCACGAGATGACTTAGTTTAATATCCTCATTTAACATATGATAAAACTGAATCCCAAGGGGTGACTTGACTTGTCTGGGTGACAGAGCCAAGTCGAGAAGCAACTAAAAAAAAAATCCCAAATCTCACAGTAGGGTGTTTGCATTTTCACATTTGTAGAAGTTTGTGGTTGTGTTTCTTAATTTGATTGTTGGTTTGTTTTTTTATGATGCTTCAAATTGTTATATGAAACTAACTTAAGAAGTTCTAGACCATATGCGTAAAGCTGAACAAAACTGGACTCTTTTCTGGTGAAGTCTTATTTAGATGGAAGACCTAGGATAGCTACCACTCTAATACAAGTGAAAACAAGATGGCTGGATGCACCTTGGAAATGTCTGTCTCTACCACACGAATTTTTGCTCCTGGTCAGTTCCCTGGAGGATGTTGCTGTGTGATCCCAGCCACTCAGGCCCCTCGAGTATCTTACCATGTGGGCAACTCTGGAGAAATCAGACCAATTTTGAGTCATTTGACCAGTGGTAACTGAAATTCCATTGTGTATTGAATATGCTATTAAGAATGTAAATGGTAGGGGTATCTGGATGGCTCAGTCGGTGAAGCGTCTGCCTTTGGCACAGGTCATGATCCCAGGGTCCTGGGATCGAGCCCTGCGTTGGGCTCCCTGCTCAGTGGGGTGCCTGCTTCTTCCTCTCCCTCTGTCTTCTGGGGCTTGTGGTCTCTCTCTCTCTCTCTCTCACTCCTTCTATCTCAAATAAAGAAATAAAATCTTTTTAAAAAAGAATATAAATGGCAATCTCCATTCAGAAAATTATACAGAGATGGTTATTCTACTGACATATGTACTCTCCTTATAGGCTGTATTCCACTGAATCATATTTTTTTTAAATTATGTAAGTTATTACTATTTTTAGGTGTTCTTAAAAGATAGCAGACCCAACCACATGTGAGGTATGAAATGCATTTTAGCAAACTTCTGTAGGATAGCAAGCATGATTCCCCTACTCCCATGATATGTCACGGCTTTTCCATAACCGCTAACACACTGTATTAAAATTTATCACTCAACACATTGTGTTGGGATGGTGTATTTACTTCCCAGTTCCCTCCATGACACTCAAAACTCTTTACAGATGTCTCATTTGTTTTTTAGTACCTAGAAGCAAGCCCAGATTCTAGCACACAGAAGGCATTCAATAAATGGTTGACACATGAATGAATCAACGAATCCATTAATGAATTCATTAATGAGTGAATGAAATGATAAATACCTTACATTCTAAAACACTCTATTGACATGTAGATTTTAAAATGAACTATTCAAGCCTTGCTGTCTCCATTTTTCAGACAGGCGAGGAGGTTGAGTCGGCAGCCTCTACATGAGTTGGCCAAACTGGAATGCAGGTAACACTTCATCTGCTCAGGGAACCCCACACATATATAAGTGCACATGTTCTTGAATGCTTAAAACACACAGACCTCTGCTCAAGCAGATATTTTGCAGATGGATAGAAAAATGTTTTGATGATAAAACCCAAAGATCAAAAATAACCCTTTTCACTACTAGAGACCTAGCATCACCTCTACAGGACTGAGTTACCAAAGGCCATATTTAATTGGCTCCCGAAATCTGCTTAAAACCAAGATCCAGTTGCACTAATACTTTTACTGATAACAAATAAGAATCAGAATGAAAATGTGATCACTCCAAAATATTTTACTGAGTTACAGAAGAGGAAATATTAATTTAACGTTCTTACATAAAACGATTACTCTAAATGTGAATGCAGGACACTTTGACAAATCTTAAACTAACTTTTGTCCTGACAGTAGAAAATTTATTAGTTGGGTGAAAGAGGTACCGATTGGATAATGCAGTTAGATAATGAAGAAACACTTCTGTCGTTAAAAAAAAAAGAATGTATAGAACAAAAAGTGATATATAATATTTGCTTCAAATATTTGCTTCAAAAACATTTAGTTCTTCTACCTCCAAAATCAAGATCACTATATAGAATCATGACCTTCAAGGAGAGACGTATGTTTGGTGTTAATGACAACATAACGCTCAGGACATGAGACTACACACACATGCACATCTCACTGGAACACATCAGAAAGATCCAACATGGATCCTTATGCTTTGGCTGCAAGTATTAGGAATATCTGCTTCATGATCCGATAGTATTTTGATTTATAGCTGTATTTAATATACGTGCTTTGGGGCATATACCAAAGGACAGTGTTTAAAAAAAAAAAATCTGTGTCTTTGTAGAGATGACGAGTCTACCTAAATGACTCGTATCCAAGGATCACTAGATAAATGAATGCCCATCCCTTTCTTCAGCCTCAGAAACTTCCCATCATACATTTATATCAATGAAGAAACGATGTCATCACCAGATTGTCCCTTAATCAGTTGTTACTAAAACGATCTAAGATCATTGTATTGAGAAAGTCCCGACTCCTACCCAGTAGGGCGACGTGCAGCATGAGACGGTGACTGTATTGCAAGCCGAGAGAAGCCGGACCGCGAGCTGACGACCAAGTGGTCCAGGTCCCACTGGGCAGACCTCCCTTACGGCAGGACAGAAACACTGACGGTTCTCTTTGAAACTTAATCTAGATAAAAACAAATATTGAAACATGGCTAGCTACATGCTAATAGAGCCCGTCTTCCTTGCTCTATATCGTGAGGCACTTCATGCTACTTTTTATCAAGTTTCCATCCCTTTCCGCAAGCTCTCCTGGTGATTTGATCACCTCTGAAAATGATTTTAAACCTTGATTGTTCTTGGCAGCACATGGAGAAACGTCCTTCACTAGGGACGCCCGGATGAAGTGAATTTATGAGCCCGTACCGAGATCTGATAAGCAGGCAGAAATCATTTTTATTATGTACATAAAACGGTGCCCGATTAAAGGACAGCCACACTGTCCCCTGACAACCTGTCCTATGTCACTCCAGAAAACAGGCTTTCTTTTTTAAGGTAACCTTATAAGAAATTTGAAGTTTAAAATGGAAAGCCTTAAAACATAGCGGCAATTAAGCAAAGCCGCTAATGCACCGATGCGAATATTTGCAGAAGAAACCCGCCTAGTTAAGGGCAGTACAAGCGTAGACAACTAATTACAAGCAGAATAAGAAAGTGAGAGGAACGTCCTGTCCTATTCTGAGGGCCTCGCAGGGTCCACAGTCTTGTCAGTTTGTAAGAGTGAAGCCATACTTTCCCAAGGTAAGCAGAACGTCAGTGCATCTAGAGTCAAAAGTCATGCTTAGAATTTGAAGCTTGTCATGAACAAATCCCTAAAAGAGGAAGACCGTACCCTACTGGAGAGGAGCACGCTGAGTGCCTCTCTCTGCACTTTCCACGGTGGGAGGAAAAAGAGAGAGAGACAGAGAGACAACAAATGTTACATTGTGTTTCATTTCTTCTAGGATTAAGAAAATCTGTTAACAAAAAAATCTATTTTAAAACCAACCACTAATAAGAAAAAGGAAAAAAATGCAGTGTTGGGAGAACTAGACAGCGCATGACTGTGACTGGGAAGATATGGTTTACTCAGACAGTAATGGCAACCATGGGAATAAGTGCATTGCAGATGCTTTTAGCTATATTTTTAAAAAGCAGGTAGAGCTATCCCACTGCTTATAAGCTCTCCAAATCCCATATATGCATCTTTTAAAAAGATATATGTGTATATAAGTGTGCGTAAATGTACGTGTGAGTTCAGTTTTTAAATGGTCAATGAGATGACATAAGAAAAAAGAAATCAAGTCCTAACCAGCAGACAAAATCAAGGGCAGCGTCTCAGAGTTTCAGCGGGGAGCCTGAATCCATATTCCCAGCCCTTGCCTAAGACTCTCTGATTCTGTGCGTGCGTGCGTACTCCTGTGTGTGCACGTGTGTGCACGTGTGTGGTGTGCGGTGGGAGACCTAGACATCTGCATTCCTAGAGTCCTCTAGGTTCTTGTTATGCACTTTGAAAAATCAGTGTGTCAAAGATGTCCACAGCTCAGCCTGAGCTTTGTCAAGACCCAAGGGCCCAGCAACTATTCACTTTAGAAACACCAAGTTCCCCGCCCACCCAGGCAGGTCAGGTCACCTCACAGTAAGGGAAGCTCTATTCCAGACAGCCTCCAAGGGCTCCTCCTTCTTCCCAGTGAGACTAATGCACTATCTGACCATGAATTCCTGGCCATGTGATTCCTGCAAGTGATGCTGGGAAGGGTTGCCCACGTGGACAAGTGAATGCGGGCTGTCCTCTGAGCAGATGTGAGCCTGGGGATTTCAGCTACAGAGCACCGTCTGCTCAGTGCTTAGCGATGCCTCCTGATGCCCTCTTCGGCTCTTCCAGGGCACTGAATGCAAAAGGGACCCGGTTTCTGACTTCCCCAGCAGCCATTCTGAGGATTCCCACTGTGACCCTTTCTCTGGGGGGGGGGGGGGTTCCCAGTGGGAACATAAACCGGATATCGTAGGGAGCCTCCCTCCTTATTTCTCTTTCTGCCAATCGATTAAGGCAAATCAAACACTAGAACGGGTCTCATTTTCTTTGACAGAAAGGCAACGACGAGCAATTTGTTACCCTTTCTTGTCTCTTGGATATCAGCATATGGTCAAGCAGAGAAAATTATTTATCATCTACCTGACACAGCCAAACAAATTGGATTGCTTGAACTACCAGTTTTGGGAAATCATACTAAAAGATTGTTTTTAGTTATTATTTTTTCTTTATTTCTCCTGTGGCACATTTGACAAATTAGTTCATTGCTAACAGAATGAGTGTGTGTGTGTGTAACTCAACATGGAAATTGTCTTATTTTTTTCCACTTTGCAATAAAGTGTAGATGGCATATAAGTTGATGCCTCTTTCTGTGTGGGCATCAGTAGGAAGTAGAAAGGAAATGATGAGTTTCCCCCATTTGTGTAGAAACAACTCATTAGAAGTTCATTAGAAGCTCATGTTGTAGTTCTGGGGCCCGATGATCTCATTTATATAACAGACAATAATCTGCAAGCATAAAATATGATTCAGGACATACAATTCATACAAAAGCCATTATGATATCTGTCGAAATGGAGCAGCACGATGATATTTAAGTACTTTGTTGACTACTTATTAAGATCGTTTGTGCTTTCAAAATTTGGTGTTTTAAACTCAACTACAGCCATCCACCAATGGTCTTAGAACAGTAAGATGAAAAGATGTCAGAGTCGAGTGGCAGAATTCACAGGGACTCCTCCCATGTTGCCTCAATACAAGGAAGGACCACCTGTCACTCAATGGGATGAGTTTCCTGTGAAGTAAGATTTGCCGGAAGATCTCAGAGCATGACTAGAAGACAAGCAGTCAGGCAGGCAAATGACCCTCGGGGAGACTCGTGCATTGGGTGGGTATTTGGGAAACATGATCCAGAAGTTCCTGGCCAGCTCCAGATTCTTGACCCCATATTCCCACGAATATCCACAACCATCTTTACACTGATGTCTACCCCACACCGAACCAGGTGAGGACACGGATGTTTTCAGTCAATCCATTGCTAATATTATACTAAGTCCTCTTTATTTATGGGAATCACACCAGGGGTCATGAGTTAACGAACATTAAGGAATTAGCCTTTGGATTGATGAGGACCTGGGCCAGAGCCTGGGTAACGTCACCTTTAGTCCCACACCTGTCCACTCACTAGGCTAATGGTGGTGACCAATCTACAGCGGAAACCCCGGCATTCAGACTAAACGTGCACACACCCAGTGCCCCCTGGTGGTAACATATCTCACACGCAACAGACCTCTTCAGGGGAACATAAATCCTTTCCAAGTATAACCGACAAGAATGTGTTGAGGCGTGGATCTTGAATACATGTTGTTCCACCATTTTCTCAGGGACAGAGTGTCTTAGGAAGAACATAAACAGCCTTGTTTTCATTTAAGTCTGTTTCTGCTAACTCTGTTTCCACAGTGATCGATCACTGCTTTCTGGGCTGCCATTTGAGACAAAGTATATGGTCACCTTTCAGCTTTTGTTTGTTTGAATGACACCTCATTTCCTCTATTTTCTTCTGGCTTTTCTTCAAATGGTTTACAGCTTAATAGAATAGGGGGTTTGTGAAGTTTTGTCACAGTGAGATGGTTTTCTTCTCTCTCTCTCATTTATTTGTTTTTTTGGTTTCAGTATTAGCTCATATCCTAGATCCCCCGACGAAGATGGTATTTTTCTGTGAAACATAATAATGACAAAAGCAAGTAGACAAAGTAGTTGTTTCTGTTTTTGGAGATGGGAAGGCATGTACTGGGAGTTACTGATATTGCATAGGGGGAAACAGAACCAGCAGTAAAAGCACAAAAGGAGCCTCGATTTCGAAGTCCTTTGTGTACATTTCACGTTTTATAACATTCAGGCATAGCTCACCTTAATATTTCAATTCACATATTTTTTATTTAAAAGTGTCTTCAATCATAATTGCCAATACTTGGAAGCAAATGAGATGTCCTTCAGTGGTGAACGAAAAGATAAGCCGGTACACCAGACAATGGGATAGGATTCAGCACTAACAAGAAATAAACGATCAAGCTGGGAAGAGATAGGAAGGAAGCTTATACACATATCACTAAGCAAAAGAGGCCGATGAGAAGTCTCCATACTCTATGATTCCAGCTTACATGACATTCTGGAAAAGATGAAAGTACTGAACAGTAAAAAGGTTAGTAGCTGCCAGCATCTGGAGTAGGTGTAGAGGGATGAGAAGAGGGAGTACAGGGGATTGTTAAGGCGATGAAACTACTCGGTGTAATACTGTAATGGTGGATACGGGTCATCACCCCTTTGTCTAAACCCACAGAATGCACAACACCAAGGATAAACTTCATGTAAACCGTGGACTCTGGGCGATGATGACATACCCGTGCCGGGTCATCGCTGGTAATAAAGGTACCTCCTGGCGGGGTTGACAGTGGTTGATAGTGGGGGAGGCTGTGTATCGGTAAGGGTAGGGGGTATAGGAAATCTCTGTACCTTTCCCTTAATTTTGCCATGAACCTAAAACTGTTCTGAAAGACTGAAATCTTAAAAAGAACAATGACTTTGTCCACTTCTGCAAAGACGGAACAATCCTAGCCATCTGCTGACTTTCCCCATGTATTAGCCTCTCTTTGTAAGGAAGGCTCAACTCCTGTAACATAATCTTGCCCTTCCCAAGGTCCTCCAACGTCATACAGCACGCCCCTCCCCAGACACAGCCCTCCGTCAGAGAAAACACAGTATTCCTCGCCAGTCATTTCTTCACACCACCCTCTCTTCCTGAACTGATTTTTCTACTACCTCTGAAAATAACAGCTCGTTAGAAAGTGATCAGAGACTGAGTGAGCAATTGAATACAATTAAACAAAATTATACCGTCTTAAACCAGGTGCTCAGCTCTGTGTCTGAGCGTGGGAAGCCGAAGCCCTGTATTCTCCTACCCAGCGCTGCTGGAGGTCACCTTGATGGCCTTAAAAGGGAAAAAGGGAAAGGATCCCTCGCTGCAATACACACGGAACCTCATTTTTTACTGCACACTGCCCTAGAAAAGGGACCGTCGGCGGTCCCAGCAGTGGGACTTCTGCAGCCCACATGCCGCACATCAACAGACAGGAGAGAGATGCTAAAATAAAGCATGTCACGAATCTGGCCTATGGAGGCAGTGGCCAGTGGGTGCTGGGCAGGCTGACTTCACCCCAAGAAAAGCTTACACGGAAGTAGAAGAGAATCTGCTGTTGGGGGTTGGGGGGGAGGGGCACGATGTCTTAAAATGACAAAGCTTCCCAGGTACTCTTGCCCACTGAAACCATTTCTAATATGACCAACTGTCCAGGTTTCTCCAGAATTGTTCAGGTTTTTGCACTGAAAGTCATGCCTCCTGGTTACCTTCTTTGTCCCTGGTTAACCAGGATGGTTAGTCATCCTGTTTAAAGTCACCTGATACCATGAGATCTAGAAACGCATGCTAGAAAAGCAATGGAGGACCATTCCAGGAATTGACAAACTTCTACCAGATCAATGATATTACCTAAATTGGGGGGGGGGGATATAACATAGATGTATTATAAAATTTCTTAGTAGGTGAACACCTCCAGCTACGCCTCGAGCTGATTTGGTAACTCACGGTTTTCAGTTCAATGCTTGAAAGCGGACCTATAAAAATGGGAAAAGCAAAAACAGAAAAATCCTCTTGTGCAAGTGCAACCCACTGGAGAACCCAGGCGTTGGAAAGAAGAGCTGAAGCTACGATTTCAAGGCCCAGGCGTGGCCTGAGAATGAACGGCTGGACTGCCCTGATTCTCAGCCTTCTCGTCTACCAAAATCTGCCCTGCTGTTTTCAAATATCAGGCATTTAACGATTACCACAATAAATGCATTTGGTTAGGCTTCCCAAAGATGGAAAAAGAAATCACCCCAAAACATCTTTGATGGTGTTTCCCCCTTGAAACCTCGTGTCAGAGGGAAATACACCATGACACGGGAAACTCAAGATACTCTTCAAACAGACCATCTGCAGGGGAAAAAGACTACGAAGCACGAATTTCCCCATGAGGAAGAGAAATGAAAACTACAGTAAGTCTGTCTCATCACAGTTCTTCTCAGAAGCTGAGTAAGTCATCTTCAGAGTAAATCTGGGGAAACGGTTCCGGTCTTGCACACAAGCGGGCAGGAAGGAGGCAGGGTGACCTCCTCGTTCGGCGTGCCTCCCACCACCCTCTTCCTTCCCCACTCCTGCTTTCCTTTGTGCTGTAGTGAACACACGCTTGGACACGGGGTCGGTGCCGAGTACGTCCACAGCATCACAGCAGCCCGCCTCCTACAGACTGGGCTCCTCGGAGCCACTTTGCGTCTGTCTCTCTGTCTCTACGATTGCCCCAGTTCATGGGATTGTTGTCAAGACTAAATGGAAGGAACGCACAAAGCATGTGCATGATGACTGGCTCATGATAAACAGTCAATAGATGTCCGCACTTTTGGGTTCTATCAGTGCAATCTCGAAGGGGCGGTACCATCCTGGGGGGAATTCTGGAAATCTACAGGGACTTTGTGTTTCCATTGTGACTGGGGCCCTGGTGTGGCTGCCAAGGTGAGGGAGAAGCAAGGATTCTCGGTGTCCAAACCGTGCAGGCCAATCCCACGTGGCAAATAATGGCACCAAGTCTCACAAGTCTCTCAATGTCCTGCTGTGCGTTCACACGGACGAGCAACCTGCCGACCGTGATCAGAGCCTAGACTTCAACTCTCTTGAGCTTATAAACATGAATATTTTGTACCCAATTCCAACTCGTAATGATTCTTTCCAAGAATGTGATCACTGTGTCAGCTAAAGGAAGTTTGTACGTTTTTCAGCTCAGAACTTTCCAAAGGGTCTTTCAACCTTTTAAAGACACCAGTGGCACTCTTGAAAAGCAATAAATGATATTACCTTCCTACCCAAGTAATGTTTAAACACTTATAAAAACTTGTATACAAGTGTTCATAGCAGCACCATTTATAACTTGTGAAGGGATAAAGGAAATGCAATATATCCACACAATGGAATACTACTTGGCAATAAAAAGGAACAAAGTGTTGATATCACCTCAAAAACACTATGGAAAGTGAAAACCAAGACATAAAAGACCTCAGACATGATACGATGCCATTTGCATGAAATGTCCAAAGAAGATAAATCTACAGGATAGAAAGTAGATTAATGATTGCCCAAGATTGGGCGTGGAATAGAGAGAGACAGCTAACGCATACGGGGTTTCTTTTGGGGTTAATGGGAATGTTCTAAACTTGGATTCTGGTTATGGTTTCACAACTCTGGAAATATAAACATCATTGAGTTCAACATGTAGAAGGAAATGAAATGATCGGAAAATCATGCCTGAATAAAGCTGTTAAAAACTCAATATAAGGAATTAATTATAATCTAAAGACAAGAGAAAATCAATATTATTTCATGAAATGCGTATTTCACCATATAGCTTCTCAGACACAAGAGGCCAGAGGCCCCCCCATTGAATGGCTGTGCAGGTGAGGTCTATGAACACAGACCTGGTGTGGATATGTGTAGGTAATATTACTTACAAATTTCATGCCAGGAAGTAAAGGGTTATTCCAAAATATTTGTTATCAAAAGGGAAGTTGGACTTGTTAGTGTTAGGAACCACTGGTAGGGTTATTTCTTTTAATTACCACACACATCCTTGCATGTGACACTGTCTCTTAGAAATAACCTCAGAGAAGTTGAATAAACTACCCAAGCTCTCGCCCCAGATGCAAGGCAGACATGGATCCGTTCCTGGTGTATCTGCCTCCAAAGGGAGACAGTACCAGACTGGGCTCAGCTTCCCACAGCACCCCGGGACTCAAGGACACATCCTACAGCTCGCATGCTTTCTACAGCATCAAACTCTCTCCTGGTTTTCTCGTGGGACAAAGGCACTTGGTTCTCAAGGCTTATTCAAGGGTGAGATTCACAGCCTATGCTGGCAGATGGAAATAGAGATGATGCTAAAAATGGCACATAACAGAGAGAAAGAGCCCCTGGGAGGGGAAAAGGGAGGAACTGAATGGAATCCAAAGTCATAGTGGTCAGATTATGCAGTGGAGCCTAGAGCTCCCTGGCCCCATCTGAGAAATTCAGAAAGGCTCCCTGATCACCCCAGCCCCCAGGGTTTCCTTCCGGGCCTTACACTACCGGACTCATCTCCTTGGCCATGGTTGTAATAAACTTTCGGTGGCCAGGGGGGTGACCATGGGCCTTCCCAACTGCCTCTACACTATCCAGGATATCAGCCATCTAGCTGATGACAGTTCCCACCAAAAAAATGCTAAGATGCTAATGTGTTCATGGAGAAGCCTTGTGACACCTGTCATAGAGATAAATCCCACATAAGGCACATTCTGGGATAAGGAACATACCCGATTTAAATTGGAATTTATTTCCACAAAGCTCATTGCTGTCCCTACCTTGTAAATGGCTTCTGAATTATCATCAACAGCCATATGTTTACAGTCAGTGCCTTGGGGTCTTCAAGACGAACAAAAAACACCAGCCAGATTTCCTTATCTGAGGAACAGCTCACGGTTCCTTCACATTATCATTTAACATTATATAAAAAGGCAAGATTTAACTTTAAGAAAGGGAAAATGCATTCTAATGAGTCACTTTTACCCACATTTAGGTCTTCCTCCCAAACCTCAGGCTCCAACCTTACACTGGAAAATTGGACCATTATACCCCTGTCACCTCCACACATGCATGTCCCCACCCTCAGTGCACACACCTACGACATGTGTCCTTT
This sequence comes from Ursus americanus, assembly GCF_024610735.1. Classification (NCBI taxonomy): domain Eukaryota; kingdom Metazoa; phylum Chordata; class Mammalia; order Carnivora; family Ursidae; genus Ursus; species Ursus americanus. The sequence goes on from NC_142130.1 coordinate 94,602,052, forward strand.
TAGGGGCACCTGGGCGGCTCAGTGGGTTAAGCAGCTGCCTTTGGCACAGGTCATGATCTCAGGGTCCTGGAATTGAGCCCCACATTGGGCTCCCTCTTCATCAGGGAGTCTGCTTCTCCCTCTCCCTCTGCAGCTCCTCCCTGCTCCTGCTCTCTCTCTCAATATCTGAGAAATAAATAAATAAATAAAATCTTCTTAAAAAATGTGTCTTTTTAGATAAAGTTTACACACCAGCCAATAGAAGCTGGTGGGGGGCAGGGCAGGGAAGGCACATAAGGCACCTAAATAAACCTAAAATGTGAATTCTTAAACCAAAATGGTAGACATCAAAGTCCAGTTCCATTTCCCCCACTAAATGGGTCCTTTAGCTTTCATCCTGTCCCCACACTCACATATTATCATGCTGAATTTCATGGCTCTGGGTTTTCTAATAAGCCTGCCATGAGCACGGGCTTAAGGAGGTGGACCAGAAGCAAGGGGCACTCTTGGGGCCAGGAGAGCACTGAGTCCGGGAGGACGTCCCGAGACGGTGGCAGGCACCACAGCCCAACACCCAGAGAAGGGAAAAGGTCCTAAGTAATACAGTGAACTCTTAATAACATGACCAAGGGGAGTCCCTGTAACCTGCTGTCCATGAAAAGACAGAACTGGCTGAGCCTCTGGCCCTCCAGGGCTCCTGAACCGTTTCAGACCGTCTAGGTACGCTGACTGGCAAGGTGTGTCATAATTTGGCTTTCTGCACAGCAGCTCAGCATCCATTCTTCACTGCTCCAAAGTAATTTGAATTTATCATGCACTGCATTTAGCAAATTTATTTTGAACTATGTTCCAAATGATTTCCTCAGTTCAAGGCAGTATGCATTACGTGGCACAGAAGGCTTTCAAAACCACCTCACTGTCTGAAACATTCCGTGAGTGGATGCTACATTTCTCTGAAAAAAAGTCAGCGAGGGAAAAAAAGAAATATCATCACCACCGCCACCAACCCAGGCATCTCAGGTTTCACTCACTCACATAAGCATTCATGTAGTAATTCATTCACTTCTTTATTCACCCATCCATTGACACATTCATCCATTCATTCAAGCATTCATTCATTCACTCACCTATTTACTCACCCATTTATTTTTATTAATTTTTAAAAATATTTATTGATTTGAGAGAGAGTGTAAGTATGAGTGGGGCAATGGGCAGAGGGAAAGAATCTCAAGCAGACTTCCTGTTGAGTGTGGAGCCCCACAAGGGGCTCAAACTCACGACCCTGAGGTCATGAGCCGAGCCGAAACTAAGAGTTGGATGCTCGACCGAATGAGCCACCCAGGCATCCCCTCACCCATTTAACAGACAGATGTCACTCGACTACCTAGTGCTGGGCACTGTGCAAGGTGACAATCTTGGCTTGCTCCTCTCTAGACATCCCTGGATGGCACACAAGGAGGGTGGGCATGGGTTGAAGATGCCCCCATTCTATACACATAAGCATCTTTCATTCAGCGTGAAGGAAAATTGCCGAACAGTAACAAAACAGAAGGAGTGGGTGCTGGCCATCTGACTATGAAAGACATAGGGCTGTGCGCAATACCACATTAGGGGATTTGTGGGTCCTTCCTCCATAAAAAATTGTTAGAAGATTATATTTTATGACTACATCAGTATAAAGACAAATATGATCTTGGGGGGATTATGTTCAATTTTTCTTGCTGGTTTTAAAAGAAATTAAAATATTTTCATGGACTCTTAAAATCATCATGGCCCTAGATGTTGTGCCTACTGTACTTGGGAATAAGTAGGCCCTGGCTTTGGGGTCACTCACACCAGTGTCCCAGTCTGCTGGCACCATTAACCGCAATGCCCTTGCACACGACAGCTCACTTCTTCACGCCCCCGTCTCCACTGCTAAGATAGGAAATGGAAACGAGACCATGTGGCTTAGTGCCTGGGACCTAGCTAGGACTTAGTGTCTGCTTCCCCTTCCCCTTCAAATAGCAACAACAATAATAATTCACTCTGGAAGCTATGGAACACTAAGGGCAGCAAGATCACAGACATCTCCCCTTCAGAGCTCACGAGACATGAGAACATTGAGACTAAATTAAAGCCGCATGAGAGTGGATCCACTCTCATCAGTTACCCACCACTGTGTGCACAAAACCCACAGGACCCACCACATGGAACGTAGTAAGTAGGATCTTTATTTCACCCTTTGAAGTAATTCTCATTTTATACCAAACTCCACACCTCCCCAGCTTTTATCTCCCTTCCTTATTTCTTTAAAAATACTTTATAACAAATTTGTTCAATCTGTCCATCATCTGTCTCTCCCTGGTGCATTAGCTCTGTAAGGGCAAGAGTCGGTATATTTTGTTTACTGCTATATTATTTTTTTTTAAAGATTTTATTTATTTATTCGACAGAGATAGAGACAGCCAGCGAGAGAGGGAACACAAGCAGGGGGAGTGGGAGAGGGAGAAGCAGGCTCATAGCGGAGGAGCCCGATGTGGGGCTCGATCCCAGAACGCCGGGATCACGCCCTGAGCCGAAGGCAGACGCTTAGCCGCTGTGCCACCCAGGCGCCCCTGTTTACTGCTATATTATTATTCCTGACACTTAGATCAGTGTCAGTCACACATATGCACTCAGCGAATATTACTTGTTAAATTGATTTGATTTGAAAATTATCAGAAACACTAGTTTCAAAAGCATTAAAATTCAGCCTTTGGAATATTTTTGTTACTTTCTATGCAAATTTCTTCTCTACAAACTACAATTCTTGACCAAATATTCCTAATAATGTAGGACATTATTATTTCTGTCTATTCCCCTTTCCATATCTCAGACACAAACTATTTTTGACTGAAATGTTCAGCAGAGGATACAGAATGCATGTGTACTACCCCCTTCTTTCCCTGCCGGCTACTTCTTTATGTGCCAGAATTTCTTAGCTAAACTTTACACCAACTTGACAGTTTCCCATAAAGCAAGAAGAACAGAGATTACATTTGCAAAGTTAATAGGGTCAACTTTATTAAAGTACAAGATATTTTAGAATGTGATTCAAATATATACATATATTTTTTTTCTTTTAGAATGGCTACTCTACTTGGAAAAAAAGGACAATGACTTTGGATTGTTTCTAATGTCCTGAGCACAGAAACTGTCCCATTTCCCACATAGGGGGGCTCTCTCGAGGTTTAGGATGCCTTTTGTCGTCCCCATGAGCCACTGCTACCACAAAGCACTGTACATTCAAGGAGATGCTTATGGTATTTATAGGTGGAGACTTACAGAAAAAGCAGAATACTAGGAATCCTATTTTCTTCCTTATGGAGTGTAAACTCATTTCCTTGTTTATTCAAAATGTTAATAGTTGTCTTGACTTAATTATAAAATTAAAATATTCATATTGTAAGAACTTTATTAAATATGGGAAGGTAGAAAAAATGACCCATTATCCCATAACGACATCTTGCAAAAACAAAATGCCTTCTGTTAACATTTTGATATACACCCCATAGACTGGGTGCAATGAGCAGAATGATCTGAGGTGGCCCTGGGAGTTCACTCAAGCTAGGCTGGATGGTAAGCCAGCTGGAAGCAGGAACCCCCTTTCTGCTGGCATAAGTGGGTACATCTGAACAAGACTTCTTTTCCCCTGACAGGAGGGGTAACACCTTCCCATGGGCCTCTGAGTCTCCAGGAGCCAGGCAGCTGGCTTTCCCAGACAACTCCAGTAACAGCTGATGTCTAAACCCAGAGGGGATGCTTATCTCCCTGTTTACTAGGATTTCTCTCAGTTTAATAACAAAGGAGAATCGGGGGGTGCAGAGGGGTCCCTCAACTGGACACAGACCTACCCACTGTCCAGGATACCCAGCCCCAGCATGCCTCCCATGGGATGATGAATAAACTAAGAACTCTTTCATTTGTTCGCTTGTATTTATTTTCTTCCTTAAAGATTATTCTTTAGCATGTGCTGTACCATATTGTGCAATATGCCCTTTACCACTGTGACAGTCCATTTTATGCATCAACTTATAATTAGGCAATAGCACCAAGCTGTTCAGTCAAAGCCTAGATATTGCTATGAAGGTGTTCTGCAGATGTGGTTAACATCAACAGTCAACTGATTTTAAGAAAAGGAGATGACCTTAGATAATCTGAGTTGACATTATCTAATTGTTGAAAGGCCTTAAGAACAGAAATGGGGTTTCCCTGCAGAAGAAATTCTGACTGTGGACCACAACATCAGATCTTGCCCCAGAGTTCCAGTGAGCCCTAGGCCTGCCCCATAGATTTTAGACTTGTTCAACCCAACTCTAATTTTTGTGTGAGCCAATACCTTGAATCTATCTATCTATCTATCTATCTATCTATCTATCTATCTATCTATCTATCTATCATTTATCAATTCATCTATTCTATATATCCTACTGATTCTGTTTCTCTGGCAGACCTTGACTGGTACACACGCTTTGCATCAGTGCTGTAGAATATTTTTCATATGCTAGTTCTGTATAAATGACAAATGACCTCTTCAGATACAAAGTTTATGAAACGTTTCTCCCATCCACTCACCATACACTTACTTGCTTCTTTGTTTTTTACATGCCCATTTCCAATCTGGATTTAAGAGATCAACAGATCAAGGTATCATAAGTTTAAAATATAAAACTAACACATAGAATATGTATTTATAAATAAGTGACAAATATCAGAAGGAAGTTTTATAGTCGGAAGAATATATTTAGCAAACAAAATAAATGCTAAAAGCTGGGAGAAGGGCAGGGGGATTGGGACAAATCCTGCAAAGATCCCTGGACACACACCAAAGATGCTGAGGTGGCTCCGTAAAGACTGAGCGCAGTGCTATAAGGCAAAAAGAGATGCCCCCATGTGCACAAAGCCAGGAATGGGTCTAGAGAGCAAAGAGAAAGCTCCAGAAACTCAAAAAGCTGGCGGGCAGGCTAAAAAGCAGAAAGAGAATTCCCAGAGTTTAGAAAGCTGGTGGCTAGCCCTGCAAAGCATGAAGAGATCTAAGGAATCTGGCTGGTGCTCAGATCCCAGGCCCTTCTGAAGGCAGAGTTTCAGCCCCACCTTCACAACAGGTGAACCGCATCACCTAAAGACTCCAACTCTGCAGCAGAGTCCAGGACCAGCTCAGCTACTGTTGTACTGGCTCAGCCTCACACCACCAGCCGGACAGAGTGGCAAGTCCTTCTCAGGAGGTAACGATCCCTTACCCAAAAACAATGTTGAACATAAAATAAAAATCACAAGATACATAAAATGAGAAAATAGGGCCTGAATCTACGAAGAAACAGATCATGGTAGCAAATGTAGCAATGGCCCAGATGTTCAAATTATCATTCAGGAATTTTAAAGCAATCATGATGAAGAATCTAGAGGAGAATGTTGACAAGTGTAAACAGATAAGAAATTCCAGCATGGAAAGGGAAACAGCAAAGACAAAGATCAAATGAAACTATTAGAGTGAAATTATATACTACCAGAGAGGAAGAATTCAGTTGATGGGTTTACTAGCAGACTAGGTGCAGTAGAGGAAAGAATCAGTGAAATCAAAGGTGGACCAAGAGACACCACCCAAACTGAAACATGAGGAGAATAAAGAGTGAAAAAATAAAAATAAAACAAAGCATCCAGACCTGTAATATACTACAAAGCAATAGAAATACTTGGAATCCCAGATGGAGAGGAGAGAGATATAGAAGAAAAAAATATTTTCAGAGACAAGTGTTCAATAATTATTAAATTGATGAAATATATCAGCATACATATCTAAAAAGCCCAACAAAACCACGAACACAATTCATTTAAAACTATTTTTTAAATTACACCTAGTACATCAGAGGCAAGTTGGAAAATGGAAAGGAACTCTTAAAAGTAGCCCAAAAAACAACCCATGTCATCTGCAGAGGAAGCATGAAAAGAACGATGGTTTAATTTCTCACCATGGAATGGAATTTTCAAAGTGCCAAAAGAAAAAAAAAAAAGACGCCACTATAGAATTCTATATATAGCCCAGTATGCATCAAACATGAGAGCTAAATACTGACATTTTTGGCCATAGAAAAACTCAGAGATTTTTACAGCAAGAAAACCCATGCTACAAAAAGTACTAAAAAAATTTCCTCAGGGTGAAGGGATGTGATACCAGACAGAAGCTCCAGTCTTCAGGAAAAAAATGAAAATACAGGAAATGCAATATGTGGATAAAAACAAAGGACCCATTTATTATTTTTAATATGTGTGTGTTTGTATGTATGCAATATATGTGTATATTTATATATATTATATTTGTAATACATAGACTTAAGCTACAATTGTTCAAAACAAAAATAACAACACGTAGAGTTTATACAACACAGAGGAATAAAAGAGCACAGGAGTGAGAGGGATGGATGGAGTTATACAACCATGAGGTTCCTACTTTTTAAAGAGTTTAATATAACTGGAAATGAGATGATGCTCAAAGATACGTATTGTAATTTCTACAAACCTCTAAAAAATAACACAATGAATATTTAAAAATAAAAATTTCTAGCTGATTTGACACAAAATAATGATATCTACAAACATAACACAAAACTCCTGTCACTACAAGGACATTAGTGAAAAACTGAGTATTTAAAACTAGTTGTTGTACAAGGAAATCTTGAAATGTCCCGAAATCTGATGGCTCAGTTATGAAAAAAACTTGACAGAAGTTGTGTCAAATTTGATCACTGCCCTAACCACTCACTCAAAATTACATTAATTTAATTGTAAATTTAAACTTTTTCTGATATCTTCAGTAGGAAAAAATAAATTTTGATCGACCGCTCTAAAACAAGAACCTAAAAAAGTTAATGGAGTTAAATAATTTCTTAATCATTCAAAATAAGGCAGGAAATAAGAAAGAGAAACACATACCAAAGTGAAAGACTTAAACACAATTGAATTGATAATTACATTAAATATAAATGGACTATATACCACTCAAAGATTAGATTAAAAAAGCCAAATCCAACTGTATGCCTCTTACAAGAAACACACTTAAAACACACACACACACACACACACATACACACACACACACACACACAGACACACACACACACTAAATGGTTGAAAATAAAATGTCAAGAAACAACCTATGGGGCGCCTGGGTGGCTCAGATGTTAAGCATCTGCCTTCAGCTCAGGTCATGATCTCCAGGTCCTGGGATTGAGCCTTGAGTCAGGCTCCCTGCTTAGCAGGTAGTCTGCTTCTTCCTCTCCCTCTGCCTCTCCCCCTGCTTGTGCTCTCTCTGTCTCTCTCTCTCTCTCTCTTTTTTTTTAAAGATTTTATTTTATTTATTTGACAGAGAGAGAGACAGCCAGCAAGAGAGGGAACACAGCAGGGGGAGTAGGAGAAGAAGAAGCAGGCTCCCAGCGGAGGAGCCTGATGTGGGGCTCGATCCCGGAATGCCAGGATCACGCCCTGAGCCAAAGGCAGGCGCTTAACAACTGATTCACCCAGGCGCCCCTGTCTCTCTCTCTCTTAAATGAATAAGTAAAATCTTAAAAAAAAAAAAAAAAGAAAAAGAAAAGAAAAACAACCTACCACCCAATCACTATGCATCATAAATCTAGATGACTGTGTTTATATCAGACAGAATAATTTAAGAAAGTTATAAAACCAGAGATAAAAAGAAATATTTCTTAATGTTAAGAGTCACTCTGTCAAGAATAAATAACAACCCTAAATTTGTCTGCACCTAACAAAAAAGCTTCAAAACGTATGATGCAATAATTGACAGAACTACGAGAACTGCTTTTAAAGCTTACATTCATAGTGGGAGAAATTAACATGTCTCTCCTTATGACTGATAAAACAAGTAGAACAAAAATTCAAAAAATATAGATTTAAGTAATACTTTCAGCCAACTTCACATAATTAACATTCCATTTAACAACTATATAATATAGATTCTTGCCAAGAGCACATGAAACATTTGCCAAGATAAATCATATTCTTGTTTTTATTAAACATTTTAAAAACCCTCAAATTATAATAATTCACACAAAGTATGTTCTTAACAACAAAGCATTCAAATTAAAATCAATAATAATAAGGTAGCTTTAAAAATACTCAAATATTTGGAAGCTAAACAACATATTTCTAAATGGGTGATGACTTATAAAAAAACCAGAGAGAAATGATTGAAAAGCTCATGGCCTTTGTTTAAGTTTGGCAAAACTCACCATAATAATCTTTGACACAACATATCAAAATGTATGGAATGCAATGAAAGCAGTGCTTAGAAGGAGATATATAGCTTTAATCGCCTGTTCAAAAAGGAAAAATATGTTATGAAATAAAAAGCCTAGGATTCTAGCTTAACAAGCAACAAAAAGAATAAACTAAACTAAAGCAGAGGTAAGAGAATAATAAAAACAATAGGGCAGAAATTAATAAAATAAAGATAAAATAAAAACAAAAAAGGATATAGAAAATCAACAATGCGGTAAGTTCGCTTTCTGAAAAGATTAATAAAACTTAATATAACTCTAACAAAACTGTTCAAGAAAAAAAGAAAGAAAATGCAAATTATCTATATTAGGAACAAAAGAGATAAACATCTCTCCAGTTCCTACAGGTATTTAAAAGATAATACAAAGATACTATAAACAACTTATGCCAATAAATTCTACACTTAAATGGGTGGACAAGTACCTTGAGAAACACATCACAACAGGTACAAGAATCAAAAAACATCTAAGTAGGTCAATTCCTGCTGAAGAAATGGAATTTGCCATCAGAAGTCTTCACATAAAAATAAAACTCAAAGAAAAAAATCTTCAGGTCATATATTAACTTTTAAGGAAGGAGCGATACCAATCCTTCACAAATCTCTTTTAGACAATAGAGGAAGAGGAAACATTTCCCAAATAATTTTCTGAGGCTGCATAATGCTGGCATTGACACCTAATGACGACAGTATAAGATAAAAAATACTAAGCAATATCCATCATGAACATATATCCAAAAAATTCATTAAGATATTAGCAAATGAATGCTATAAACGTAAAAAGGTATAATACATTTTGACCAAGCAGAGTTTATCTTAGAAATATAAAATTGTTTTAAGATTTAAAAACCAATAAAAATAATTCATTACGACAGAATAAAGAAAAATTTTATATCATTATTCAGTATATACAGCAAAATCATAGGACAAAATTCAACCCCATCCATGAGAAAGCCCTCAGAAAACCAAGAATAGAAAAGAACTTCCACAATCTGATAAATAAGCATCTATGGAAAATATACAAATGTATATTGCATTTAATGCTGAAATAATATTGAATGCTTTCTACCCTTAGGATTGGGTATTATTATAACTATTCAAATTCCCCCTTCTGATTATTTTCAATGTCTAAAGTCAACAAAACCTAGTATTAGAATATACATAGAACTCCTGAAAATAAAAAAAAAAAAAAAAGAGAGACCCCACTGGTAACATAGCAAAAGATATGAACAGGCAATTTTTCAAAGAGAAGACCTGTAAGGCTCAAATGAATATTAAAAAATCCTAAAATTAATTAGTAATCAGAAAAAAATAAGAATTGAAATAATGAGATATTATTTTACAACTTTTTCATCTATCAAAAATTAGAAAACCAAATATAGATCGGTAGGGGAAGAAAGGGATAAAGAAAGGGGGGGTAATCAGAAGGGGGAATGAAACATGAGAGGCTATGGACTATGAGAAACAAACTGAGGGCTTCAGAGGGGAGGGGGGTGGGGGAATGGGATAGACTGGTGATGGGTAGTAAGGAGGGCACGTATTACATGGTGCACTGGGTGTTATACACAACTAATGAATCATCGAACTTTACATCAGAAACCAGGGATGTACTGTATGGTGACTAACATAATATAATAAAAAAAATCATTTAAAAAAAAAGAAAAAGAAAACCAAATATATTCAAGAGTTGGCAAGGAGAGGGGCACATGGGAAACCCCATGCCTTGCAAGAGGGAGTACAGACTAATACCGTAGCCAGGGTGCAGAGCTCCGCCCAACCTACTCCCCATGCCTGCTCCGACTGCTCAGGCCTCGGTCCCGACTGGCTAGGCAGCACACCATCCCAGATCTCAACTATTCAGACCATCCCACCAGAAGCAATGATGAATAAAGAACTCCATGAATACGCTGGCAAATTTAAGTAAGAATTCGCTTTAAAAAAGACCAATGAGTGAGTTAAAAAGAAGGCAGAATTAAAATTCTAGACAAAACAACGGGGAAGTAGGAGAAAGAGGTCAAAATGAGCGAAGTGAAGTTCAGGAGGAAGACAGATACGCTCATCGGCTGCACGCTTTGTATGTGAGGTATAGATGTCAAGGTCACCAGGTTACCGACAATACTAGACACGGATTTGCAACTTTCGCATCCGTCGAAGAAATAGGGAGAACGCCAGTAACCTAACAGCAGCGGGAAGTTCGGGCAGGTAGGTGGAGAATCAGCGACAAAGTGTGATAGATGGAAAATGCCAAAAGTATCAGAAATTCAAGGAAATATAAATGGGCTTAAGTGGTCTACTAAAAACAACATATTTTTAAAAAATCTTGTGAAGTGCAGCTATAGTGTTCCTTGGAGAAATCAATAGCTTTATTTTTTTAATAATATAATAAAAAATATTATAATAAAAAAATAATAAAATCAGTCACTAAAATGAAATCAATAACTTTAAATGTATTTCTTTTTAAAAGAGGGAAAGACTAGAAACAGATTAACTAAATATTCAATTCTATAAGCTAGAAAAATAAAGGAAACTTGAAGAAATTAGAAAATATAAAATACAAAACAAGAAATTAAACTGAAACAAAAGTTATATTTTTAAAGAGACTAATAATAGAGAAAAATACTTCAACGAGGCGCAAGTAATAAATAGGGATGAAGAAGGAGACTATGGGTCAACCTGGTCCTTTTTAATCATCAGCAAATACTTCAAAGGCGAAGGTAACACTTTGGTTCTCCCCTGAAGTTCAGCGCATGCCCTGCAGTGGCAGAAATGGGGTTTTCTTCTTACTGCTGAGCCAGAAGTGTCCGCTTCTCAGCTTTTGAAATCCTTAGCAGCGGTGAGGTAAGAACCGCTGTTTTGCGGGTGAAGACACAGGGGCTTGGGAACATCAGAGAACACATCGCACCCATTCAGCTACTCAGTGAAGAAGCCAGGATCCAAACTCAGGTTTGTCTCATTCCCAAACTCATAATCCTAATACTGGAGCACCTTTCACAGTTTCTCCCAGGGGTGAGGGTAGGGGAGCTGGGATGGGGAGAGAAACGGGGAGGAAATGTAAGGTCAGGAGTTAAGTTCTCCTTCACTCGTGACAAACTGCGACCTTACAGTTTTGTCACCTTGGCACAGGATAGTTTCCCACTGTTAGGTGGGCCCAATGTACCCACATCTTCCAGAAGATACTAGAATCTGAAAACACGGGTCTCACCTGGAAACAGATGAAGAGGCATTAAAGCTGGTAATTTATAGCTAATATGAATTTAGTCTTACTGTCTTTTAAAGCTTACCAATGACACTTTATATTAGAATTCATTTATTCTAAGTCTTTAAGAAATATCAAAAAAGTAACTCAGTCAAATATATTTTCACTTCCAGAGTCTCTATTCACTAAGGAAACTGTAAAATGTAATTTATTCCCTCTACATCTTATTTTTAATTCCCTGATCCCATATGCTGGTGAGAGGAGCAAATCATAGTGAACTGTGGTTGAGTCACAGGTAATTACTTTAGATCAATGTCATTCTGTGGTTTAGGATTCTGGTCCTAAGTCCAAAGTTTAATGGTACCAATTAAGACCTCCTTGGATTGGCCGTAGAGTCCTGGGGGCTGTATGTAACAAAACCCCACAAAATGACTCATTCATAAGTCTGTTCTGATCATCTATCCCAAGGGATGGCTTCAGGTCTGAATCCACATCTCTATGTCAGACACCAGCAAGAAGAGCAGAACCAGCAGGGACGTTGTGTTTAAGTAACGGGAATGTGTACTTGAAATTCACATATCAACAAGCACCTGTATCAGATGGTGTCGCTTTGACTTTCAGTTTGTAGGTACTCTCTCTTCTTTTAGGGCCAAAATGGGACAAGAAACACATACTGTCATAACACACACTCTAGATTCAGAAAGCAAGATAACGTCCCTAATAAGAAGGAACCAAAAGAAAACAATGCCAGTTATCTGTCATACACATAAACGTGGTGGACATAGCCTTGGTGACAATTCTCAGAGAGTGTTGTTAAAACGCACCAGTAAGCAGAGGAGGAGAGGCAGCCATTTGGAGGAATAGATATGGACATGCAGAATAAATATTTCAGGGATTTCCAGTCACTGGGATTCTGTACGTAGCCCAGGCACACGAAGATAAGATCCAGGGAAAATGAAACTCTGGTTAGGTAACATGTGGCCTTACTCATGAATACTTACTAGAAGTTGAAATGGTGTCCTGAACATTGCCTAACTAGAAACAAAAAGACCACTGTTTAGAACAAAGTACCCTAGATTCGGAAGGAAGCGTAAGTGAGCAGAACCCGCCCCCTGGGCCAGAAGGCATGCCAGCGAGAGCAGACAGAGACTGGCCATGAGGAGGCAAAGTCTGATCTTCATACAGACTGCACGCAGATCGTGAAGCAGCAGGAAAGCAACGCAATATTTGGAACAGACTATCGAAGTCTTGACTAGATGAGAGAACGGAATTAAATGTACCACAAAACTGTAGAAAGCAATTAAAAGAATAAAAGACCAAGGACAACTGACTATGTGTGAACTATTGAAGAAAGACCACTTAAGAACTCGGAAAAGTACAAGATGGAATCACAAAAGGATGTTTATAAAACCAGCCCTGTATTTTTTCAAGAGACCCAACAGAAAGCAGGGGTTTGTAATGGGCCCAGCCAGTGATGCGAAAGGCTATTTGGGACAAGCACACATCACACCATCCAAAGAAGTTGCTGGGTTTTCAGGTTGAAGACAGATTATATTAACAATTCCAGGCTGGGTTTGATTTCCATTGACTTCAAGTTTGATCACTCAGCTCCCAGAGACTTACGTTGGTGGCATATCAGCTTTCAGAACTCAAGGCCCCAAATGAACCCACAGACATAGATGTGCTTGACGGCGTGAATGGCAAAGGGAATGTGAACTCCCCTTCTGCCCTCCTCTCTTCCCTCACACCCCGACACCTGCCTCAGCTGACATCACCCCAACTCTGAGGGCCTTCAGATCAACCGGGGAAATGAGCAGGAGAAAACAGCAAAGTGCAAAGAGCAAGAGAACATCCTGATAAAATAACAACGCAAATTTCCTTTTGGCTGGGCAACTGGCTCCAAAGGAAATCCTAGAGTCTTTCCAAAACTTTCAATGAAACCAATATAATAATCAGATAGTCTCCAAAGTATATTGAACAACTGGGCTCTTGTGTCTGCATAATGAATGAGTTCTCCTGCAGGGCAGGACGGGCGAGACCAGTCCTCTGCCTTCCGGGCAGGCAGAATACAGAACATTCTTGTTGTGTGCATCACCCTGTGTTACAGACGACAGAGCGAAATCCCAGAAGTGCTGGCTGACTTGGTCATGATTGTCTTAGTGTGTTGTGTACAGCCCATTAACATGGTCAGTGATGAAGGAAAGCCTTCTTTTATACGGAAGAAAATCAGCCCATTTAAGAAGGAAAATCACCAACTTAAAAAAAAAAAATCCCCAGTGTTCTCATCACTTCATAGTCTCACTTCCATTCCATTCTTGAATATGTCGAGAGGCCCAGGTGGCCTGGGGACGATGCCCTCTCCATAGCGAGGCAATGTTTGGGGCTCAGCAGCAAGGTCCGTTCACTGAGTTTGTGGATTCAGGTTCAAAGTGAATGTTCAAAGTTCCAAACATCTCAGAGTTTGACCATCGGGCATCACTCTGAGCTTGGTTTAAAAGAAAAGAAGAAAAAAAAAGATAGTAAAGGATCAAAAGGAGTAAAATTCAGTGATGAAAGGGTTCTGTGTTTTCAAGGGCATGATTCCTATGCATTAAGGAATGAGGCAACATTGCTGGTGTGGATGGAATTACATCTCAAGAAAACTACAAGGGAAAATAATTCTGTATCAGTCAGAGGAAGACCCATAACTTGATCATCCCTGCCCATGTGTCATGGAGACATCTATAAGAAAAGGAGCACAGGAAACATGATATTCCTCCCATAAGCCTCCTGTTGGCTCCTTTTTCTTGATGCTATGTAGGGGTATCGGCATAGCTCAACTGAGGCCCCGATGGCTCTAGCGTCAAAGCCTTGGGTGCGAGCTTCCTGGTGGCAGAGATCACTGGGTCGGGCTGGGGAATAAACAAATCACATTTATTTTGCAGATCCACCCGCAGGCAGATGAAAGATGATTTGGAATTCGCTCACGGCACAAAGCCGAGTGTCATCATCAACTGCCAGCTCACAGGTGTCCACTGTGGGGTAGGGAGGTGCTGGGAAAGCAGGGACCCAGGAACTCGGCAAGAGCTGCAGAATGGCAGGAAAAAGTAAAGGGCGCCTGTGCCGATGGGAGAAGCGTGGGCAGTTGGTAAAGGGCTCCCAGGGTCATCGCTGTATTGGCGCTCACTTCACACTCATCCCTCAAAGAAGAAACAGGGAGTCTGCAAAGTCAGGTCACTAGGCTCCAAATGGGGCCGACCACCAGATACGCCCCACAAACCTTGCCACAAATACCAGTGCCTGGGGTTCTGTGGTCCAAAGGAAGCCCTGGAGGTGGGGACTATGAAGCTGGAATTGTCAGATCCTCTCTCGGTGATTCTGATGGTCCACAGGAAGAACGGAGAAAGGGTCAGAGAGATGGCGCTTATCAGAGCCCATTAGATCCATGAGGAAAGTCTATTAAATGTTTTTAAAAATGCTTTAAAAAAAAAGACATAGCAAAAGACTTACATTTTAAAAAGACCGAGGCATTGATATGTCTACAGGGTTTTGTTTTGTTTTTTCTAGTGTATCAATGCAACAGCAAGAAACACAGATGATTTGGGAGAGGGTTTACTTTCCCCTGTTTAGTGCTAAAGGGAGAATAGCGCCGTGCACCTGCCATCCGTGGAGACCAATGAAATGAGAGGGTTGTGTCGGACTATTCCGTGTCCCAGAGCAGGGCTAATTAAGAATGAAGAACTGCACACAGTAGGAGGGAGCGTTCGGGAAGGCCGGGCCCACGGTTGACTCGAAGGACAAGGACGTTTTAGCCCCGTGCTTCTCAGGCTCCAGTGTGTATGGGAATCTCTGGAGGGTTTGCTAACACGCACATCCTGATTCAGGAGCTCTGGGGTAGGGCCTGAGACTCTGCATTTCCCATCCGTTTCCGGGCGATGCCGACAACCACAGACACCCTTTCAGGGAGCGAGAGGTTTCTGGCAGCACAGCTACAAATATCTGCCAAGAAGGCAGGAGGAGGGTGGACAAAACCAGTGGGCAAACATCCGTGAACCGCTGCAGAAGGGAGCACTGTTTGCTCAACATCTACGCAATCCTCGGTTTGTTTCCAAAGCATGTTTCTGTGCCTCATAGCCCCATGTTCCAATCATAAGAGTGTACAATTGAACCGCAAAGGAAGGCTAGACCCCAAATGGCAGCAAGGATGACATCTGGGGGCAGTAGCCACCTTACGTGGAGTCCAGAACAAGGAGCCAGGCAGTAATCCCTTGATGCAAAAATTAAAAAGAGCAGGTAGGTGATTCAAAGGGTTCCCAGAGAATACAATCGTGTCCAAAAATTAAAAAGAAATCTAATAACCATTTTACTTAAAAAATACACCAAATATGAACAATACACACACAAAGGAGAATGATAGCTTTGCAAGCAAATTAGTAATAGGAATGCCTGTGATAACCCCATCCACAGCAGGGGAAATGCAAAGGTTCAGAGACTGTAGACTTCTAACTGTGAATTACCTTGAAATCACAGAACCTTTGATTTCCCTTTTTTTTTTTCTGACCAGAAGTCTAGGGCCGTGGCTGGGCCTAAAGCTTACGATTCTTATGACAAAATCCAGGCGACAGCTCGCGTAACTACATGCTCTTACCAACATAAATACTAGTCTACACACTGATTTTTTAATGCACTCACATTTATAAGTTCAGTATAACACATATTCATGTCAGAAAACGTTTTCTCTGTTTATTAAGTTTTATACGACATTCATTAGTATCAGTTAATTAAAGGAAGAAGATGGTGTGTCGTCCATACATGGCTGCATTACCAGAAGAAGGAGAATGCATGGTGTTTATCACAAAAGGTTAAATTAAGCGTTTGGTAAGTTCTTCCTTTCCAAATTTTAATAAAGCCGGACATAACATTATCTCTACTTTGTAGATATCTATAATTGAAATCGTATTAAAAGAACCATCAGCTGCATAACAACTAAAGAAAATTTTTATGGATGCTGCATAACAACTAAAGAAAATTTTTAAGGATGCCACAATTTCCGTTTCAGTCTATTCAAGTTGGAATATGCTGTAAAAATCAACATTTTCTGATTTACAAACCAAGGTTTTCTTTTCACGCGCTTGCAAAGCCTTTGGGCAAGAAGTTGAGTTGAAAGTTAAACATCTATTTGCATTTGGTTTAGGAAATCCTTGTCACTTTCCCATGAAATTCAGCTGTCTCAGTGGATTTGGCGAAGATCAAAGCCCCAACGCTCGGAGAGCCTCGGTTTTAATCCCTGCCAACAGTCAATCATTTGATTCTTGAGTACAAAGAGCTGCTCCTGGCACAGGGCTGCCCACACGGTTATGACTTCATACGGCCCTGTTGCCACCTGCCTGGGATGCATCTGGTTCCAGGTATCGCAGAGATTTTGCAAAATGGATACGAGGAGAATCTAAAACGCAGACTTGGGCTCAGAATGCGGTGACAGGAAACACTGATGAAAGCTTCCCCTTTCTTCCTGCCTGGTGAGCACGCGACATGGTGTGGGGCTGTCAGGCGTGGGCTCACATCATGGCTGAGTCACGGACCTCGGGTTTCTCCTCGGGGACCCTAGCGGGCCCCTCGGCCCCTCCAGGAAGAGGCAGGGTCCATCAGACCTCGGAGTCTACTTTCTTTCAACCGCATCGCACAACCTCGTGATATTATATACGTTCAGGAAAAACTACTTTGTGACGATCACTTGGTTAATATCAACATTGGTCAGGACATGTTTAACGAGGAGGCTACACGGGGCGCCTGGGTGGCTCAGTTGGTTAAGTGTCTGCCTTCGGCTCGGGACTGAGCCCTGTGTTGGGCCCCCTGCTCAGCAGAGTCTGCTTCCTCCTCTGCCCCTGCCCCTCTCCCTGCTTGTGTGCTCCCTCTCTGTCTCTCTCTCTCTGACAAATAAATAAATACAATCTTTTTAAAAAGTAAAATAAATAAATAGGAGGATATGCTTGTAATTAATCTCAAATGGGGACCAAGATGGTAAAAGATTTTGCAAATTTCAGTGGATGCCATAAGTTTCAGCTAGTGGTGATGGGGGTAAGTGTATTGAACCTGTCATTTTTAGAACAATGGACTATCCTAGTTGAAATCATGGAGGCTGAATCTTTATTTTTATTTTATGACAGATTCACTAAAAATGATTGATAAAAATGATTGATTAGCCAAGGAATAAATAATGATAATATTTTTAATTATAGTATCAAACACTCATAAATATTCTAGTCTTTCACTCTCCCATGACTTAGACAAAAGGAAAAAAAAGGGTTTTCCTTTTCTGGGTGTACTATTCAGTTGGTGCTAGTCCACATGCGGAAAAATGTTTAACAAGGAAAATAACTGAATAAGAACAAAGGAAATTACTCTGACTGAGGAAAAAGGAAGAAAATCTTCATTCTCACAGAAAAGAAAGTGAAGCCATTGATGTGAAGAAAAAGAAATCGCAGTCAATTATCATTATTCTGTAGTCGTCGTATTTTCAAGAGCCGAATTTTCCATCTTACTAATTAGGAACTCAGGACTGTATTTGTATGGAAAAAAAAAGACCCGGGCAAGTGATACCACGTGACCCATCACAGCTCTGCTAAGTGCAGCCCTTTCTACTTCCTGCATTGTTTCTTAAAGACCGTGAAAGTAACGATTGTTCACAATAGAATTGCAATCTAGCAACAAGTCACTTTTTCCATAGAAATAATCAATGAAGAAACAGTAACAGAGCCCGCAGCTCTTGCCTCCAAAATACGATTTATAAACTTTGGATTAATGTTTTATTCATGCTTCCTCGCCAAACAAAATGAAAAGAAAAAGTAAACAGAAATGAGTTACCAACCTTTTAAGATAGAAGGTATTACACACAGGAAAGTAAAAAAAAAAAAAAAAAAAGAGAGAGCTTGTAATTTTTGAGATCTTCAGCAGCGAATATGACATCAAATGTGTAGAAATGATGACCTTGCAACCTAGCCCCTATAATCATCATAAAACCATTCTCATTGCTGAATTTCTGAATACAAACTCTTTAAAAAATAATAGATATATTGTATTCTTTTCATCCTCTGGTGGCTGATGTCTGGATAATACAGCCAAAAATTCTATACAAATGAATTGGCTTTTCCTTTCACTCACTATTATAAATTAACCCCTTTCCCTCCACCGGCCATTTTTTTTTTTAAGGATGCAAAAAAGAAATCGAAACATGTAACTCCTCTTCCCCAGAACGGAATTAACAGGGGCTGGCGGGTAGTTTCTGCCAACTCACAAGGGAGCCCACACACTTGAAGTGAAGCTTCAGTATACCTAGGAAATAGACCCAAGAGGGACCATATTCATACCCAAAGCCTGCAGCCAAAAGCCTCGATTCACATACTGGGTCTGCAGCTTACTCAGAAGCATGTAAATAGAGAATATTAACATAATGTGGAAAAAAATCACAGTATGAGAAATGTGAGTTTCTAATATCTCTTATTGGGTGCCCTACCATTATGTTCACTTTTTTCACCCAGGCATGGGCATGTCCACCATTCACGGAGGCTCTGCATGGCTTCCACGCAATGCACTGAGACCCGGGATGAAATCCTAGCTCTCACACTTCGTAACCTGTGTGAACACTAAGGAGTTAACCAAACTCTCGGACTTCAGATTTCTCATAGATACAAGGAGGGAAACAGCCCATTGCAATTAATAGCAATAATAGCATCACTTCGTATCACCTTGCAAAAGATGTCCCAAAGTCAAAAATACTGAAAAACTAACAAGAGGCTAGATCTGGTGTTTTCCTTTTTAAATGTGAGCCTTGGGATGTTTTCTCACTAGTAATCCTGTGCAATATTGTCAGCCTCACTTCTCAGACCAGAAATCACCTTTGAGCGCTTACATCTTGTCCAGGGGGGCGGGCCCTTCTCTTCCCTCACCTCTGCCTCTGAGCAATGTATTCACAACACCCTTTCACGAAGAGGGCTATGAAGTGAACCCCTCATCTGGCCCTCATGCAGCTGACATCACTCTATCCAAACAGTCTCCTGGGTTCTACGGACACTGTGATGGGCCAAGCCAGCAGATCCCCACCCTCGGGGAGCTTCCCTTCTAGACGGGCTAACTAAACACTGGGTAGCGATCACATTGCAAAACGGCAGAGTAGCAGGGTGAAGAGTGGGGGGTGCTGGCCGCCAGGGCGGTGAGTGGGGGCTTCCTGGAGGGGACAACCAACGACACAGCGAGACAGGAACAAAGCAAGGGCTTTGTAAGGTATAAGGGAAAAATTCGGGGTGACGTTCCAGGGTTTTTTTTTTTTTTCTATATCCCCTTTTATGTAAAAAGTTTTCTGACTTCACCCGCTCTTGAACAGCATCCTCAGGGTGGGAAGTGTGATGCGAAGAAACAGAGTCTCAGGTTTGACAAGCAGTACACTCATTTGGGAAGAAAAGAGATGTGACCACCTTCCAGGCCGGCGGCGCCTCTCAGGACCCAAGTCACTGCCCTCCCCACTCCTGTCTGGCTCATTCTAGGTCTGCCCCCTAAAGGTCAAGGTTTTCTCACTGACTGAAACCTCACAGAGGCCAGAAAGGAGAACATTTGTGAGATGAGGATTCCTCACGCCCCAGGGGGGAAACCAGCTGAAAGCCCAATTTCAACACAGGATTTTCACAGGAAAAGAAAACACAACTACAAAATAGTAAAGAAGGCCAATGTCACCAGGGTCAGGAATTCGGGGGACTGAATTCATGTGCGTGAGACCCTGTGGAGGGGAACATCCTTACCAACTTGAGGAATTTTTGAAAGCTTGGCATCGGGTAGATCTGATAAAGGGTGACCAGAAAGAAATCACAGCTCTTCCGTAGTGCCAACGAACAAGCAAGAGCCATTAACTGCCTTTGTCAGGAAGAACGGAGTCACCACACGCCACCCAGAAACAGTATAGTACCATTTGTTAGAAGCCTCCTGGTCATTTGGGCCCATACATTCCATTTGGTCAAAGCTGGGAAATATTATGTAACTTATATTCTATGACAATATCATAAACATTTGAGATGCGTAGGCGGCTGTACTGGGAGTGCGAAGCAAGGTGCCCACCAGGTGAAGAATCCTGGAGAAATTCTCTTCCAGATGCGTTCTGAAAGAACCAGGTCAGCTAACAGAGCGTGAGCACACACAAACTCTAGGTCATTCTGCAGAGCTTTCAGAGCTGTAGTAGTAGGGACATATTGAACTCTAATTTAATAATTTCCATTTCAATCCCTTAACCACATGCCAAGTACGTGTTGACAATGTAAATGGTTCAGGATGTCTGGAGAAGAGGCCTTGGGTTTGGACGCCATTTAACAGCTTACCGACCATTTCCGGACATATCAGATTGCAGGACATCCATGAACCAGAGCTTGGCTCACTGTACAAGTGAAGGAATCACATGCCAGAGAAATTACATATCTGCCCAAGAAAAACACAGCGCGGAAGTGGCAGGGCTTACGCAGACCTCACTCAGCCAGGACTCTGTCACAGCCCAGCCGCCCAGCGGCATTTAGAATTGCTACACATGCCACATTCAAGGAGAAGAGCTAGTCATCCGGAAGGGGACGATAGATATCCCAGTAAGAGTTTGAACACTAAATGTAATTTTTTTAAAAGCTGACTATTATATACATTAATATTATATTTGTCAGGCAAGGAATCACCCTTAAAATATGGTGGTTCCCCAAGGAATTCTTCATGTCACTCCTAAGGCAATGTACTGGTAAGGATATTTCAAAGTCTAGAAACTACCATCTATAGAGGCAAAGAAACTCCATTAGCTGAAGGTCTATCAAACATCACGTGGTTGCGTGGTCTTGTGTATCTTAACAACATTGTTAATAAGCTGAAGAGACTCCAGTTGTCAACGAAAGGGCAAGCTGTTACCTGGTTTTGGTCAATGGTTTCCCGTTGTGATTACAGGAAGATGTGAATGCCTCCCTTCGGCCCACGAGGCTCAGCTTGATTTCGCCCGAGGTCTCTCCCACTTCACCTTAAACCATCCTCCTTCTCAACTGGTCTTTCCAAAACAAACATTCTCTCTGTCCTCCAGTACACCTAGCTCCTTCCGGCCTCTGTGCATTTGCTGATGCTGTTCCCTTTACCTGGCTGGAAAGGAAGATCCCTTCCATCCGGGTCTTGATGAAGGTGTCACTTGCTCAAGGAACCCTTAGAGACCTCTCGTGACTGTCCCTTCTACCAGGCCACCCCAGGTCCTCTCTAGGCCCACAACCTGGGTTATCTCCTTCAGGACAATGCCAGCTCTCCTCTGATTGCGTATTAATGCCTTTCTCACAGAACAGAAGCCCCATGAGGACACACATCCTTCTAATACATTGCTCTCTGCAGCCCTTTGAAAGTTTCACAGGAACTCATCACAGGCACTCAATATTTATTGAGTCAACAAACTGTGGATAATTTGTTAGCCATTGAACTGAAATAAGGTAAGAAAACATGCAAAACAGAATACATCTGACTAATTTAAATGTGTGAAGAACCAAAATAGGTCCTGAATTTTTGTTCAAAATTAGGACAAAAAATATTCTCTGCCCACCAATGAAGTTTAGAACTGCCTTAGAAAACTTTTAGTTAACTTAAACCACACTATGAGTTAAAGTATATGTTTTATATATTAGAACTTCATTAAAAAAGTTACTTGTTATTTTAAGTCTTATTAATAACTTTAGAAACTACTGACCCACGGAATAAAGCCTGAACTCCTAGACTTACGCTATGATTTGGCAAGCTCACCCGTCGGCCTTTCGATCTCCACCTCCACATGAGATGCTTTAATATTACACAACTATCCGAAATGATCTGAAAACATCATTCCCTGCCGTGCCTCTGGGAGAGCTCCCCCTGATCAACACTGAGGATTGTTCAAGATCACCGATTAGTAGCAGGTAGAGCTAGGAGTAGAACCCTATCTGGGCTGACAAAGCAGGACTGTCCACTCTCCGGGGTTTCACTGGAGCGTCACGCAATGCCAGGGATGAAGCTGATGACCATGAAGGGAGGACTCACGGGGGGAGGGAAGAGCAACGGGGTAAGCCCAGCAAGTCGTTAACGGGCAGGCTCAACGTGAATGGAGAGAAAGGGGCGCAGACCCAGGGCGTGGCTCCTCGGCTGTTCCGGCTGTTCCAGGTGCCCTGGGCACTTCGAGCAGGTGCGGTCCTGCACTCACTCAACTGGCTCAGCCAGCCTCACGACTGCACGTGTTCATGAGAGTTTGTAATTGTCATTGAACTAGTCTGAGCTAGAGGCCCTGGGAGAGCAACCTGAGCGAGTTCAGCACTTTTGAACAGCTGACAAGTAGGCTCAGTTTCCAAGTGACCCATTTCAGACGTTCCATGGGAAGCTTAGGGGTCGATCTCATGCAGCTGCTGACATTCAGTAGCTAAGCTGCACGTGCTTCGCACTGACTCTGATGTTCCGAAACGGAACCCTTAATCTGCTCTGTGAACACAAGCTGAACAGTGGGATATTATTTCTTGTTTGGTTTTCAGCAAACCACTTCGGTTCTTGCGTACATTACACGACATGTGATACAAAACTCTGCCACTTGTCACAAGTCCCCTTTCAGTTGAACAACAGGTGCCACGGTACTGAAAATTGTGCAGAATTATTTTCATCTGTAAGGGACGGCATATGCCCCTTTCCCCAAAAATCATCAGAAGAAGGTCAAGAAGGGGTTATGTGCTGACAGGTTAACCAGGAAAATAGGAACCAATACTGGATTTGGAACAATCGGCACTATGGGGTGGAGTCTGGAAATGTGTTGTTGGCAGACATTCTGCGGAGCCACGAGTCACTGGAAGGTGACAGGGACATGCACACGCGGTACAGAGGGGTGTAGATTACTGGAACACTGTGGTCGGTGGGAGCCTGGGACTGGAGTCCACTCACATGGGTGCTATTCCCAGTTCTGTCCTATCCAGAAGACAACCCTAGGCAAGACCCTTCAGTCTTTGAGACTCACTTCTTATCATCCGAAAAATAAAAACACTAATGATCATCTCATGAGACTGTTCGGAGTATTAGGTGAGTGACATTTGTAAGGCTGTTGGCACAATATTTGGCATAGGCTGGGGCGTGAATAAACGCTAGCTTCTCTGCCAGTACCAGGATGACAACGTGAAGAGGCCATCGGAGCACAGCTAGTCCCCACCGGAGCAGCGTGGCGCGTTACAACGTAACCGGGTGTCTGCACAAAGACACCTAGTGGTAGTATCGCCTTTGGATAGAGCGATGGAAACCAAGGCATGGGAACAAGCCACGGTGACGGCGGAGCTGTTCGGAGGCTGATGCCAAGAAGGCGACCGCAGTCCTTCCGGAGGGTCCTGCACATGCTCACGGACACCACCGGAGAATGCCTCATGCCCTTGGCTCTGAGTCTGCGCGCTCTCGGCCGAGACTGGGTCAGGTGCGGTGGCCTGCATTCGCTGGCACCTCCTCACTGGGCACCTCTACGAGTTGTCCGGTCCCAGCAGCACCGATGGAGCCTTGTCTGCTGCCACCATGAATCTCTGTGTTCACCTCGTACTTTCCCACCCCCCCGCCCCGTTTAGTCATTTCTTCCCATAACCACCCATCCACCTTGTAGGTACCAGAAATTGCTTCTCTTTAACATTTAATCTGAAACAACACCTAGCCCATGGTAGGTTTGTCACAACGGGTGAATGGATCATGCCATTTACCTTCTCCGCATTAGGGGCTGTCCAGGGAAGGGAAGATACCGTGGTTTTAATGAGCCATCGCACTGAATGGCACGTGGCGAGCTCACGCCACTGAGCGCACCGCCGAGCTCCGCCATGCAGCGCAGACACCAGGCTCTGCTTGGCTAAAGGAAGGTGAGTGTGCCCTCCTTGCCTCAAAGTCAATAAATTCCTCAGAAGCTCCCCCAGTAATTTATTCTTCCCGATAACCTATTTTTCACCATAAACAATGAGAGCTACTTTTTTTCTTTTTTGATCTCACAGAATTTGGCATAAGCTTTCTTTTTGGGGAAAGCCCAACTATGTCGATAAACATATGTGAAATTGCTGTGAAAGACCCCTGACTTTAACTGAATATCCTTTCAAAATAATGGCACGGTGTTACTTTGAGATGCCGGGAAAGAGACTGAGCTGCTAAAAAGGTCAGAACTAAACAGATGCCCACACCTACGTGCGCCTGTGTTCGTTCACATTCAAGGAGCAGCAACACTTGCTAGAAAACCTTTGTGATCCAGAAAAAAACCTTTGTGATCCAGAAAAAAACATCTGATTTGTTCCCTTCCACTTAATCCACACAGACTGTAAATGCTACAGGTACTTCTTAAGTGAAATGACTCCTTTCTTTGAGTGGGGGGGAAAGCTTCAATATTTTGCTTATCAGATCAGCTAATGTTTAATTCATGACTTCTGCCAATTCAATCTAAAGAAGGAATGCTTCTCGGGGGCGCCTGGGTAGCGCAGTCGTTAAGCGTCTGCCTTCGGCTCAGGGCGTGATCCCGGCGTTCCGGGATCGAGTCCCACATCGGGCTCCTCCGCTGGGAGCCTGCTTCTTCCTCTCCCACTCCCCCTGCTGTGTTCCCTCTCTCGCTGGCTGTCTCTCTGTCATATAAATAAATAAAAATCTTTAAAAAAAAAAAAAAGAATAAAAACAGTAGTGATGGAAGAGGAATCATCTAATAAAGTGGTTCTTTAAAAAAAAAAAAAAAAAAAAAAAGAAGGAATGCTTCTCAACAGAAAGAAAAGGCAAGAGTCAACCACCTGAGGGTTCCAGTTTATAAGAAATTGGACCAGATCCAAATTCTGTTTAATGTTATACTGACAATGCAGCATTTTTAAAAGGAAAGAGGAAGGAAGGAAGGAAGGAAGGAAGGAAGGAAGGAAGGAAGGGAGGGAGGGAGGGAGGGAGGAAGGGAGGGGTTGTGCATCTTTAATGGTCCTAGGACACAAACATTGCTAATGATAAATTCTTCTAGCAAAGTAAAATGTATGAGCTTGAGTGTCCTAGCCTCTAATGTCACCCCTATTGCTAATGGGATATAGGTTGCAGCAAAGTGTGGCCTCTTTGTTCTGGGTACACGTGCATCTGGCCTTATTCTTATATCCCAGCTGGCTTCTGGGTTTACTTTTGGACAAAGACTAACAAGGCAGGGCACTCTGAGAAACCCATTTTTCCTGCAGTGGTACACTGAGCGCCAGCCCTTGGGTGAGCCTTAACATATTTTAAGAATCCACAGTCAAATAACACAATGCTCCTTTAATAAACTGTAGCACTCATAACACATAGAATATATTTATGTCCTCTTGTCTAACCAGTTTGACTGTTGCTGCTTAAACTAGCTTCTGCCTAATAAGACATCACCATTAAGTCTCAAGTGTAAATACCACATAGGGCAAATCAAAATAATCTCCTTGCCTAATGTAAAGCGACCTTGTATATCTTACACTGAAGTCTGATCTCTTGGGAAAGTGTCTTCGGCAAACAAATGAAAGACCTCCTCTGTTGGTATGATCATAGAAATGGGGTACCAAGCATCTCACAGAGTTTTAGGACAGAAAGGTTTCATGACTCCAGCCAAGACTGGCAAACTTTTCTTCTTTTTCGCTTTTCTTTTGAGAATTAGTAGACTTCACCTTTTTTTTTTTTTTGAGATTTTATTTATTTCTTTGACAGAGAGAGAGACAGCCAGTGAGAGAGGGAACACAAGCAGTGGAGCTGCAGGAAGAAGCAGGCTCCCAGTGGAGCAGGGAGCCCGATGTGGGACTCGATCCCAGGACTCTGGGATCACGCCCTGAGCCGGAGGCAGACGCTTAATGACTGAGCCACCCAGGTGCCCCAGACTTCATCTTTTTAGAACAGTCGTAAATTTATAGAAAAATTGAGCAGCTCACACAGAGTTTCCATATACTGCTCCCCCCACCCCAACCCCCTAGTTTTCCCTCTTGTTAAAATTTTGATTCAGTGTGGTAAGTGTGTTACAACTGAAGGAGCGCTACTGATACATTATTACTGAAGTCCATAGTTTGTATTAAGCTTCACTGCCTTGTATATTTGGTAGGTTTTTACAAATGCGTAATACCATGTATTCACCATCATGGTACCACACAGAATAGTTTCACTGCCTAAAAATCCTCCATATTTACCTATTTATCTATGGCCAAAACCCCAAATCCCTGAACCCTTTTATTGTCTCTATAGTTTCGATTTTTCTAGAATGCCATATCATCGGAATCATACAGTATATAACTTTTCAGACAGGCTATCTTCATTTGGCAATATGCATTTAAGTTTCCTCCAAGTCTTTCCATAGTTGGATAGCTCATTTCTTGTCATCACTATATAATATTCCATGGTCTAGACACACAAAATGATGCTTATCCTTTCAATTTTGAAGGTCATTTTGCTTGCTTCTAATTTGGGGCGAATATGAATACAGTTTCTATAAACATTTTTTACAGGTTTTCGTTTGGACATAAGTTTTCAACTCATTGAGTAAATACCTAGGAACGTGGTTAATGGATTGTATGATAAGATTCATGTAGCTTGAAAGAAACTGACAGCCTATCTTCGAAGGTAACGTTACCATTTTGTATTTCTGCCATCAATGAAAGAGTCTCCTGTTGCTGCATCTGCTCGTCAATATTTGGTATTGTCACGGTTTGGGATTCTAGCCGTTTTAATAGATATGTACTAGTATCCCGCTGTTGTTTAAATTTCCAATTCCCTAATGATGTATGATAATGAGTATATTTTCATATGTTTACTTACTATCTATCATCTATCTATATGTTCTTTGATGAAGTGTCTGTTCCTACCTTTTGTCCTTTTAAAAACTAGACTGTTTTTCTTGTTGTTGAATTTTAAAGGTTCTTTGCATATTTTGGATACAAGTCTTTTTCAGATGTGAGTTTTCCAAAGATTTTCTCCCAGTCTGTGGCCCGTCTTTTGATGCTCTTTTTTTTATTATAATATTTTTTTATTATATTATGTTAGTCACCATACAGTACATCCCTGGTTTCTGATGTAAAGTTCGATGATTCATTAGTTGCATATAACACCCAGTGCACCATGCAATACGTGCCCTCCTTACTATCCATCACCAGTCTATCCCATTCCCCACCCCCCTCCCCTCTGAAGCCCTCATGTCTTTTGATGCTCTTAACCTGTGTCTTTTGCAGAGGAGAACTTTTGAATTTTAATAAAGTCTCACATCAGTTTTTATTTTTTCTTTCATGGATTGTGCTTCTGTGCTTATATCTAAAAAGTCATAACCAAATCTGAGGTCACTTAGATTTTCTTCTGTATTCTAGACATTATATAGCTTTGCATTTTATATTTAAGTCTATAATCCATTTTGAGTTAATTTCTGTGAAGGTAAATTCTTTAATATTATCATTAAAGTTTGTGTCTAGTTTTTGGTTTGGAGGCTTATTTTTGTTGCATATGGATGTCCAATTGTGTTCAGCACCATTTGTTGAAAAGACTATATTTCCCATGGAATTGTCTTTGCTCATTTGTCAGAACTCTGTTGAATGTATTTATGTGGATCAACTTTCGGACTCATCATTGTGTTCCACTAGTGTATTTGACTATCCCTTTGCCAACAGCACACTCTCGTGATCATTGGAAGTCTCAAAGTCAGGTACTGGTAGTGCTCTCATTGTTCTTCTATGATATTATATTGGCTCTTCTGCTTCTTTTGACTTTCCAAATAAGCTTCAGAATCCATTGGCTGATATTCAAAAATTGACTTGCTAAGATTTTGATTGGGACTGCACTGAAACTATAGGTCAAGTTGAGAAGAAATGGCATCTTTGCATTATTGAATCTTCCTATTCATGAACATGGGATATCTTTCCATTTATGTAGATCTTAGATTTCTTTCACTGGAGTTTTATAGTTTTCTTCATATATATCTTGCATGTATCCTGTTAAATTAACACCTAATTTTTTTTTTGTTTTGATTTTGCTGCCAATATAAATGATCTCTGTTTTTAATTTCAAATTTCAATTGCTTATAGCTGGAATAGAGGACAGGATTTGACTTTGTATATTAATCTTATACCCTGAAACCTTGCCATAACTGCTTATTACTTTCAGGGGTTTTATCGTTGATTTTTTGAATTTTCTAAGTAGACAATTATGTCATCTGTGAACAAAGATATGTATACCTTTTATCTCCTTTTCTTGCCTTATTGAATTAACTAGGATTTCCAGTATGATGGTGAATAGGCCCAAGGACAGGGGACATCCTTGTCTTGTTCCCAGTCTGAGAGGGAAGTACTTACCTTCTTGCCATTAAGTATGATGTTCGCTGTAGGGTTTTTTGTGGATATTCTTTATCAGGATGAGAAAGTTCCCCTGTATTCTTAATTTATTGAGAGTTTATAATCATAAATGAATGTTGGTTTTATCAAAAGCTTTTTCTGCATCTGTTGTTATGATCAACTGATGTTTTTTTCTTTAGGTTGTTAATCATCATGGATTATATTTGTTGATTTTCAAATGTTGAACCAGCCTTCCATACGTGGGATAAGTCAACTTGGTTGTGGCGTAGAATTCTTTTTTATACATTGTTGGATTGGGTATGCTAATATTTTTTTTTTTAAGATTTTATTTATTTATTTGACAGAGAGAAAGACAGCCACTGAGACAGGGAACACAAGCAGGGGGAGTGAGAGAGGAAGAAGCAGGCTCCTAGGGGAGGAACCCAATGCGGGGCTTGATCCTAGGACTCCAGGATCATGCCCTGAGCCGAAGGCAGACACTTAACGACTGAGCCACCCAGGCGCCCCTGGGTCTGCTAATATTTCATTGAGGACTTTTGTATCTATGTTCATGGGAGATGCTTTTCTGTAGTTTTCTTTCCTTGTGATGTTTTTATTTGGTTTTGTATTAGTGTAATATTAGTCTCCTAGAATGAATTAGAAAATATTTCCTCTGCTTTTAGTTTTAGAAAGAGATTGTAGAGAATTAGTATCATTTCTTCCCTAAATGGTTGGTAGAATTCACCAGCGAAATTACCTGGGCCTGCTGTTGTCTTTTTTGGGAGGTTATTAATTACTGATTCAATTTTTTAAATACATATCACCCCATTAAGATGATCTATTTCTCCTTGCATGAATTTTGGTAGTTTGTGTCCTCCAGGAAATTAGGGTTTTGGTTTGTTTGTTTTTTTCATTAAAGTTAACAAATTTGTGGGCATTGGGTCTTTCATAATACTCCTTTATTATCATTTTAAGGTTCATGGACTCATTAGTGATGACCCCTCTTTCATTTCTGATATTAGTTATTTTCATCTTCTCTCTTTTCTTTCATGGTAACCTAGCTGGAGGTTTAACAATTTTATTGATCTTTTCAAAGAACTAAATTTTAGTTTTGTTGATTTTTCTTACTGGATTCCCACTTTCAATTTAATTGATTACTTTTTGGATTTTTATTATTTTTCCTGTGCTTGCTTTAGGCTTATATTGTACTTCCTTCTCTAGTTACATGACTGATTTCAGATATTCCCTCTTTTCCAATATACACATTAAATGCTGTAAGTTTCTGTGGAAGCAATGCTCTCATTGCATCCCACAAATTTTTATAAGTTGTATTTTCATTTTCATATAGGTCGAAATGTTTTTAAACTTCCCTTGAAAATTTTTCTTTGATTTGTGTATTATTTAGAAGTGTTTTGATTCTCCAAATATTTAGAGATTTTCTAACTATGTTTCTGTTATTGAATTAAATTTAACTCCACTGTAGTTTAATTCTGTTGTAGTGTGAGACCATGTTTCATATGATTCTATGATTTTAAATTTGTTGAAGTATGTTTTATGGTCTGGAATGTGATCTGGGTAAATATTCCACTTGAAAATAATGTGTATTCTGCTGTTAATGAAATATTCTATAAATGTCAATTAGACTCAGTTGTTTGATGGTAGTGTTCAGGTCAACTATAGTCTTACTCATTTTCTGCCTGCTGGCTCAGTCTATTACTGATAGGTGTTAACGTCTCTATAATAGTGGATTTGTCTATTTTTCCTTGCAAATTTTATTTTACTATCATTAATTCCCTCTGTGATGTGCCTCCTTTCTGTATATGAATCTGAGTTTCTGACTTTGTTATTTTCCTTCTCTCCGAAGACTATCTTTTAACATTTCTTACAAGGCGGGTCAACTGCTGACAAATTCCCTCAGTTTTTGTTTGTCTAAGAAAATATTTCTCTTTCACTTTTGAAGAATAATTATATCAGATATAGAATTCTATGTCCATAGCTTTTGTGTTTTCTTTCCACACATTACATATTTCACTCCACTCTCCTGCTTGTGTTGTTTGTAGTGAAAAGTCCAATATAATTCTTATCTAGTTCCTTTACAGGTAAGGTCCCTCCTACTTCCAATCCTCCCCCCTTTTAATCTTTTCTCTTTTTCTTTGGTGTCTGCTGTTCGGGTATGATATGCTTAGGCTCAGAATTTGGGGCTATTTATCCCACTTGGTGTTCTCTCTGCTTCTTGGATCTGTGATTTGGTGTCCACCAATTTTGGACAATTCTCAGCTATCATTTCTTGAGATATTTCTTCTGCACCATTTTCTTTCTTCTCCTCTGGCATTCACATTGTGCATATGTTGTATCTTTTGTAATTTTCCCACAATTCTTAGACATTCTGTTCCTTTTATTTATTCTTTTTTCTCTTTGCATTTCGGCTTAAGATATTTCTATCAACATATCTTCAGACTCACTGTTCTTTCTTGGTTGTGCCTAGTCTAGCAATGAGCCCATCAAAAGTATCCTTCATTTCTGTTACACTGTTTTCTATTTTATCATTTCTTTTGATTCTTCTTTAAACGCTTCACCTCTCTGCTTAGGTTACCCATCTGTTCTTGCCTGTTGCCTACCTTTTCCATTAAATCCCTTAGCATATTAATCAAAGTTATTTTATATTCCAAGTCTGATAATTCTAACATCTGTGTCATACCTGAGTCTGCTTCTGAGGCTTGCTTTGTCTCTTTATATGTGTCTTTACTTGGATTGCCTTCCCCGTAAATTTTTATTGAAAGACAGACATGATATATTGAGATATAGGAACTGGGATAATTAGATTTTTAGTGTGACATTTTATGTGAATCTGGGAAGCAACTGGGCTATATTTAATGCTGTTGTAGCTGTGGGGGCCAGACACTTCAGCTTCCTCTAGTTTTCTTATTTTACTTTATTTTTCTCTTTTGTTCTTTGTGTTTCTCTAGGAACTCCTTTGAGTGTGTGTCTTACGGCTCTCTCAGTTGTAATATACGGCTATTATTTCAGAGCCCTGCTGATGTGGTGGAAAGGGGCTGAGAAAGGGAAGCTTTCTATAATCTTGGGATTAAATCTCAGCTTTTAGTAACCCTGAGTCCCTGGGTTGTAACATCCAGGTGTTTGTTTGTTCGTTTTCTCCCTTTATGTGAGATAAGAAGAAAGAGGGCACTGCTACTGGCCAAGTGCTCTTCCCCTGGTTAGATAAGGCTCCGGCAAAATAATTCCCCCAGAAGACAGGGCTTTGTTATCAAGAATGCACTGGGCTTATTTCAAACGGTTGTTCGTCCACTCCCCATGCTCAAAACAGAAAGGGGTTTTTCTCTGACCTCCATGTGAAAACTTGATGAGGCTCCTGGAGGTAAAACCAAGGAAAGTACATGGGAGCATTCAGGAAATGTTACCTCTGCAGCCATCCACACTCAGCTGCCAGCAGTTTGTCAAACTCACCACTGAAATGTTCCAACAAGTTCTGCTCCCAGTAAACTGACCTTAGCTGTCATTCTCTGTTTTGGCCTCTCTCTCCAGATTTCAGAGTGGCTGTCTGCCCTGTGACTTCAATTCTCTGATGGATCTAAGAAAAGCCATCAATTTTCAGTTTGCTCAGCTTTTTTCTTGTTGTAAGAAGTTGACTGATGACTTCCAAATTCCATACATGTCAGAGCTGAAGTTTCAAAAAAGAAGTCATCAAGCTTTTTCTATAAAGGGCCAACTAATAAATGTTTTTGGCTTTGTGAAATATATAGTCTTTATTGTGGCTACTCAAGTCCGTAGCTGGAATGTGCAAACAATCACAGACAATACGCAAATGAACGGGTAAGTCATCTCCCAATAAAACTTTATCCACAAAAGCAGCTGAATGGGACCTGTGGGCCACAGTGTACCAACCCCTGCTCTAGACTAAAGGCCACAAACTGAAGGGCCATCTGGGGCCGAGCTGGTAGCAAAAGTCAGCAAAGTTGGGTGGGTTATCAATAAACAATAAAATATAATTTTCCTTTATGTTAAACACATACTTTTTACGTCCATGAAGTAATAGGGCATATCTCATTTTTCTTGAAAACAAGTATCTTATTTTGCATACAAATGTGGGTACCACCAATCATGTAAGATTCTAAATTACTATAAGCAAATAGCGCACGTCGTGAATGTAATTGGAGACCGGCAGTTTGTCTCCATGCCAGGGGCAGCAGGGGTGGTGGCGACACGGATGAACCAGAGAGGGGGCACTGCAGCCACGCCGGACATTACAAGTCTGCAATGCCAGGATCCGTTGTTCAAGAGGAGATGGGAATCTCGGTTTTATGGTACACTTACCATGTTAAATGTTGCCAGTTATGCAAAATAAACTTTCAAGGATCACACAGGCCAACAGTGTGTATACCAAACACAAATATTCCAGCTGGTTGAACGTGGTTCTGGGTTGAATTTGTCCTCCCATCTAGGACAACTCCACGTTAGGAGTTAAGAACTTGCCCAAGGTCACACAGCCATGAGACGGCCGGTGTGATGTGTGCTGGGGCTGCAGAGAAGCCCGTTTCTCTGGGTCTGTTCATACTTCCCATCAAATGTGCCCTTAGCCTCCACAGGACTAGCGTCCTCTGCTCTGTGTTCAGTCTGGCCACCATGTCACTTTCTTCCACCCATAATATCAATAATCCCCATGCTCACATTCCTAGGTAGCTTTTTAAATTAACCAACTTCAATTTTTTTTTCATTTTTTTCAGAGTACAATTATATTTCACTTAAATCAGCAGAGAACAACAATCACAATTATGTTTGTGCTGTGAAATCACAGCAAGATAAATGATCCAATCAGTTACAGGAAGTCTGCAAAGAACATCTTATTCAAAAAATGTGTTTCAAGTTATGCATATCTTACTTCCCTGTGCAACACCGTTCTGCTTAATTCTGAACTGCTCTAAAAAACTTTCATCTTTCTAGGGATTTCAAGGGCAAAATGAGAGCAAGAGAATGGTTGGAATGTCCCCACCCACTACGCGCTATCCCAGATGGAGTGGGGCCAACATGACATCAAGGAGGCTGAGGGTGGAGGGTGGAGGGACACGCAGGGAAGTAGAGCTTTCACCCGGGGACTTCTAGAGGCCCAGGCTTGCATTCCTTGTTGCCCTATATATAGAGCCTTCGACTAGGAGTTTTTCAAAAGAGAGAAGTATCAACCTAAAAGGCACTACAACTTGTAGAAAGAGACTGATTATAACATATAAACAAGCATAATGAACTCGATGGAAAGATTTTCATATCAACAGCAGAAAAAGAATTATCCTAAAAACCTGCTGACATCACATTATGTTTCAATGCTATAATTTTGGACTGCCATAGAAGTACTTTTCAATGGAGTTAGATATAAGGACTGGATATATTAAAATATATTTTAGGCTGGAAAGAACAACAAAATATTGCAATCTAATGCATTCGGTAAGATTAGGGAGAAATAGCTGGGTCTACTGACCTGAGTAACAGAAAAGACACCAGCCCATCTCTCTCTCTCTCTCTCTCTCTCTCTCTCTCTCTCTCACACACACACACACACACACACACCATTATATATTTTAGCTTCATGTATGAAGAATTTAAATTTGCGATTTTCTTAAATGATGCAGCATTTTAGTTATGAGAGTACCAGGCCACCTTTTCTTCCTTCCTTCCTTAAATCGAGGTTACTAGTTCTAGAAGCTACCACTGGTTCCATACCCAGTGCAATTCTCATGTTCTTTATGTGTAAAATATTTTGAATATGATGAATTGCCTTGGATTTCCAAATCAGTGTTTTCTTTCCAGTTGGGTCTAGAAAGACTTAAAATATGCACATCGTATGGAATTTTCAATGCCAGGACAAGTAATTACACAAAACTGTTGTCATACAATTTATACTGAAGCGAGATAGAACACCTGGTTAGTTATCAATTAATACCTTTTTATTATGTTCTGCCTGGCTTTCCTCCTTCTATGTGGGATGATACTTGGGCTAAGGTTAGTTGTGATTTATAGGAAGGATGGCAATAAAGATTTATGCTTATAGGAAATGCTTTGCTTCTCTGCCCTGTGGAGAATAACACTGTGCAATGTTCCTTCTAATCACACAGTGGGGAGGAGAACTGAACCTCCATGAGAAAAAGAAAAATGAAAAAGAAAAGTCTTGGGGAAGGGGATGAAAATGACATTGGAGGTGCTGATTGGAGAGGAGAGCTCTGAAATGGAAACACTTTATTGAAATTAGGTGGGAAAGGGAGGCCAGGATTGGCTCTAGCAAAGGGCGGGCAGGCCTTCCTGGAAAAGGCTAGTCCCGGGATGGGCAGAAAAGTGGTGAGACTGTCAAGACTGTCTCAAGCTCTGGTTGGAATTCTTATCACTCTGTGCTCTTATATCAAAATCATTCTAGTAACAGTCTATCAAAGAGTGTCACAGCGCTCTGGGGATTAATTTATAAGATGCTACAGTTCTTCCTTATGGGGAGATGGATGATTTCCCAGGTTCAGAGAGCTGCGGAACACAATTTCATGAGGCCTAAACACCTTTAAAACAAAAATGAGCCGCGGGACCCAGTCCAAATGGCAATCTTGAGAATTCTGTGTTGAGAAACGGCACATTTACATCTCTTGTCTCTCCCATCAAGAACGACATGTGGGATGCCCAGTGAGAAAATATCCATCACTGATGATAGAATGAAATGCCCACATTTCTTGCAGCCAGTTCAAGGAAACTAGAGGACAATACGGCACTTTGACCGTGACACTGTCTACCTTTATTCCTTCTCCACCCCGTCCCTCGGACACACCTCTCCGTACACACTAAATATTGGAAGTTGTCTGCTACACCTTGGCATTGCCTCTTCAGCAAACTAAAACAAACTGGATAAATAAGTAAACCAAAAAATGGCCCAGACCTCTGCCAAGAGCCCAGTGTGGGCTGTTCAAAACTCTGGGGCTGGTAAGGCTCTGTCCATTCGAGTGGACATGACTTCCAGCACCCAGGGGAACATGCATGTTTTATGTGACTTTATAGGAGACATTGTGCAATTCTGGGGGAGTCCCTAAATCTGGCTTTCTCTTGGACATCCCCCCACTCCACCTCCTACCACAAATGAGGAGGCATTCAGTAGGCTCTGCTTGTAATTTTTGCAACGAGATTCAGTATTATGTGAACCACATGCATGACTGCAGGGTCAGGCATTCTGGCAATGGGTACCTAACCATGTGTCCCAAAATGGCTTCATGGAAGATGAGTAACGGGGTGCTAAAAAGAATGGATCCCACTCACGGTCAAATCACTTCCCAAAAACCCTGGCTTAAAGTAAGTGTGTCTCCCTGCAGGACTTCTCAGCACCTTTGATGCATTCATTATAAACCTTCTAAAAGGGAAGACTTTTTGTAGCATTTCTTCAAGCATATTTGGAAATATAACATGATCCCCAAATGAGAGCCATGCATGTGATTTTAGATTTTAAGAAAGTCACCCTAATCAAGTAAAAAGAAGCAGATGGTATTAATTTTAATAATATACTTCATTAACCCAGGATATCAAAACTATTATTGTTTCAGCATGCAGTCTGTATAAAATGTTATTAATGAGAACATTCACATTATTTTTTGTTGGGGAATGCTGTGTATAGTTCAGTCTTTCCGCCCTCTCTGTTCAGACCAACCCCATGTCTGGGATCCGGTGTGGCACCGCAGGCATGCATGGCCACCCCACTGGGTGGTGCGGGTCCATGGTATCTTAGGAGACAATTGGCTCGTGGAATTGATGTGATGTGGGATGTACAAGTAAACATTATTTCTGGATTTAGGCTCATAAGATGTTGACTCACTTAATAAATATTTATTAGACGGCTCCAGTGTGCAAGACACTGGGCTAGGTGCTGTAGAAAGAGTACTGGACAGCATTAAAGCCCCTGAGCCTAATGAGGATTTCATCCCAGGGAGGAATGCCAGCACTGGATTACATGATTAACATTTAACACTGAGTGCAAGGAAAGGACGTGACGCAGGCGTCCGACTGGACCCAAGGGTCGGTGAAGGCTTCCCCAACCAAGTGACAGTTAAGTGGATATTGGAAGATACTTTGCCTTTAGCCAGACAACATACAAAGAGAAAAACGTGAGGTGGGAAAAAACACTGTGGTTCAAGGAAATGCCAGAAGTTGAGGTATTAAAATAGAGAGAGGAGAGCCTGGGAGAGTCATGGTTAGATGAGCCTGGCCAACAGAAACAGACAGCGTGCTCCACACCCGTACTAGATTTCATCTGAAAAGCATTGAGAAGCCTTGGAGGGTTTCAAGCTAGACTGGAAAGATCCATCATGCTTTTGTGAGGAGTTAAAGATAGATGCAAATTCTTTGCTACCCTTCTCATTGAGAGTTGCGGTCTACTTCCTCTCTTTGAATCCAAGTTGACCTTAATGATCTGCTTAACCACAAGAATTTGGTGGATGTCAAGTTGTGGGATTTCCAAAGCCAGGTCACAAGAAGCCTCGCAGCTTCAGCCTGGTCCCTGGGCTCCCTCTTTCTGGGAGCCCTGAACCACCATTTAAGAAGTCTGCCTACTGCAAGAGAGCCAAGCACGAGCCATACCATGGGGAGAAGACCCAAGGCGATGAGCTAGAGAGAGAGAGGTCATCCTGTGCATGAGAAAAGTCTCTGCTAGTTTCCAGATCAGCCTTGCCCCGAGGAGAGCGTGGATTCCATCCTGCTGGTCATTTATGCCATCAAGCTGAGGGCCACACATCTCAGAGGAGAGGTGAGCTGTTCTGCTGAGCCCTACCCAAATCTCCTGCCCGTGAACAAAGTAAAGGGTAGTTATTTTAAGCCACCAAGTTTGGAAATGTTTGTTTCACAGCAATGGATACCTTGAATGGTTTCTGATAATCCCGTTGGCTGCAGTGTGGAGGTGGCCTACAAGGGAAGGAGGGCATATGGAAAAAAGTCGCCGAGCCAGAACGTTGCAGTAGGTAAGGAGGGAAGTGGTCAGCAATACACGTTATTGTCTTCATTTTAGCTTTCTTGTCTGTAATTATTTTCTAAAGATCTATTTATTTATTTTGTAGAGAAGAGGAGGGGCAGGGAGGGAGAGGGAGAGAGAGTCTTAAGCAGACTCTGTGCTGATCACCGAGCCTGATGCAGGGCTTGATCCCAGGACCCTGACACCATGACCTGAGCTGAAATCAAGAGTCAGACGCTCAACTGACTGAGCCACCCAGGCGCCCCTCATCTGTGATTTTACTTACAACATTGGAGAACTAAGATGAGAATCTTTAATTCTCTTTCCTTTGCCATCTTTCCCATATATTTTTGGGGAAGAGGGAGCTAAAGAGTGTCTGTGGCCCCCTGGCCATGAAAGTAACTTAGATGTCATAGTCGATAAAATCCCTGTCAATCCATCCTTGGAAAGAGGATGCTTGGATTTACTGGAAACTGTACTTCCATGGTCAGGTGGCTTAAGAGATAATAAAATTAATCTAGAAAAAATTGAGAACAACTACCTTCACCCCATTGTAGCTAATTAAAAACCATTACAATGTCTCTAAATAGGAACGAGTATTACTAGTGGTCAAGTGGCAAGAGGAAAGAGTCCCCAGCAACTGGCATCCCATTGGTTAAGTCTGCCTGGGGTTGGTACATCAACGCAATGCCATCCCCTAGCGCCATTTTGGAAAACAAACATAATGGAATTTTGTTCAATTGGGTCATTTAACAGGACTATTTTCATTTGTATTTAACTACAGCAGTTTCATATTCTCAATTCTTAAAGAAGCTGTTTCTATTGTGAAATCTAAGGCTCATGTAAACAAGAAATTTCTCAGAAGTCTCTAAGAAAGCCTGTGCATCAATGAAAGCCACAGTTTTTAATTCATCTGTGTATTGCAAATTAATTGCAATCACATTTTTAAAGGGAAATTGTTAGAATCGAGACTGGGATGTAAAACTTGCCCTAGCATGCACACCGCTGAGAAGAGATATTACGGCCCACTTTTCCACTTCACATTTGGGGGAGCCGTAGCTATTATTTCTTATTTAGGAAGTAAAATTGGCTGCACCTGGGCATATTATTAGCTGTTCACCACAGGGAACCTCATGCTGATGGGCTATAATTTAGCAGAGAAGAAAAAAAAGCAAGCCAATTAAAATGAAGCACATCACTTGGTGCCCATTCGCTGATTGTTTGTCAGAATTTATTATCTTATATTGAACAAATAAGGGATAATTAGAAAAGGGATAAGTGTGACATAATCAAAATCTGGAGAACAAATTACTTCTCCTGCACATGAAGAAGAAGTCTCTGGGAGCCCTGAAAATCAGTCCTGCCCAGGGAGAAAAAAACACACAACAGAGATGCCCCCTGCCCCTACATTCAGTGAGAACTGGAGAGGCGCCCCATCAACCAGAACCTGACCCCAGCCCCAGGAGCTGGCCGTGTAGACCCTGCCTGCAGCATGGCCCACACCTGACCCACTCGGTGCCCACAGGACCCAGGCTTCCAGCAGGAGTAACTGAGCCCTGGTCACAAAAGTCTGGGCAGTCAGGTGATCATTCACGCTAACAGCTTCTTTAGGGTCAAGAAACCATTTTGTTTTGTTTGCTTCTTCACGTTATTTGGTCAATTTGAACAGGTTGACATCCTGATTGAAAGAGAAGACAATGAAGTTCATGTAAAGGTTTTCTGGCGGCTCCTTACTAGTCAAAATTATTTTAAATTTTAATTGTAATGAGAAGCCATTTCTGCACATGCATGCGCTAATCACTAAAATCGGTAAATTGATGAGAAAACAAGCCCTCGGTGAAATTTGGAACAACTTCGATGCACGACAACTGGCTCTAAGTTTCAACTGGAAAAATGTGCCTATCCTTTAATTCAGAAATTCCCCCGATAAGGACACCATCTTGAGGGAATATCCTATGTGCATGGAGATTTGATGGAAGATTGTCATCACAGCATGACATGTACCATAAAACATGCAAATAGCTGTATGTCCAATACCAGGACTTCTAAGGGTGACACAGCCATGGGAGGGAGACTCATGAGCCCAGGGAACATTCTTCAACAACGTAGACGAGTATGTAATATTGATGTAGCGTCAATAAGACAAATGAAAATCACATCACAGAAGGACATTAACAGGAGCCAAATGATACAAACAGTATATAAGTTACAACCATATGGATGCATATTCCTAGTCACCTGTGTGTGTGTGCGTACATATACACACATAGCACCCCATCCGTATGCCTTCAAAGTAGGTGTGGATATTATACAGCAAAATATTTTCAGAGTAGTTTCCTCATTGTCTTCAATGTCTTGGAAAGAGACATTCTCCCCTAAAGTGGGAGAAAATCGGACAAACACACTCCAGCCACGTCCAGACATCTCGTACTGACCTTTTCCACGATTGTGAGTGGTAACACCGCTTTCCTTGAAGACTATGGTCTGCACTACACACACAGTACGCACATAAGAAAACCGGGATGCCTCAGACCGCAGCAATGGCAGACCCCTGAAGTAGGCTGGGACGTGCTGCGACCCCCAGACACAAGAGCTACAGGCAGCCCGAGGCACAGCGCTGCACATCGGCAAGGGTCTAAGCAGGATATGAGCAACCCCTGGGCAGGTCTGCTGGCTCTAGTCTACGGGGCACCTGGGTGGCTCAGTGGACTAAGCCTCTGACTCTTGGTTTTGGCTCAGGTCATGATCTCAGGGTCGTGGGATCGAGTCCCATGTCAGGCTCCTCCGTACTCAGTGGGGCGTCTGCTTGAGATTCTCTCTCTCCCTCTGCCCTTTCCCCCACTCTCTCTAAAATAAATAAATCTTTAAAAAACAGATTCTCTTTCTCCCTCTGCCCCTCCCCCTGCTCGTGCCCTCTCTCCCTCTCCCTAAAAAAGAAAAAAAAAAGTATTTTAGG
The DNA here is from genome assembly GCF_024610735.1 of Ursus americanus. Classification (NCBI taxonomy): domain Eukaryota; kingdom Metazoa; phylum Chordata; class Mammalia; order Carnivora; family Ursidae; genus Ursus; species Ursus americanus. The sequence continues at coordinate 94,642,747 of NC_142130.1, forward strand.
GTGCCTGGGTGGCTTAGTCAGTTAAGTGTCTGCCTTCAGCGCAGGTCATGATCCCCGAGTCCTGGGATTGAGCCTGTGTCGGCCTCTCTGCTCACCAGGGAGTCTGCTTCTCCCTCTGCCCCTCATCCTGCTTGTGTTCTCTCTCTCTCTCTAATGAATAAATAAAATCTTTTTTAAGAAAATATTTTAAATACAAATTTTTAAAAGCCGCAGGGAGGTAAATGGAATTCCCTATTCCACCCTCCCCGTTGACTCATGTATGGTCTCCAGTGGAGCCTTCAAAGAGCTCACTCTTGATGGAAATGATAAAGATTTCATTTTGAAATAGCACACACACACACACACACACAATCAATGCAAAGCACAAAAGTGGCCTTGGTTGTGATTTTTTGAATGACATCACGCACGAGCCAGCTCCTGCTTGTGGGCTGCAAGCAGCAGCAACCAACTCTGAGTTAAGCAGCAGGGCTTGGCCGAGAGGCCATCTATGACCGCAATGTGTGGGAAACAGAAGCTGATGTTGCTCACCTCCCAAATCTTCCAGGGGGCTTGCTTGCATAACTGACCTTGGTCTTCGCCCTTGGAAGCTTCCCTATGCTGCTCATTAATAAGGCTGTTTGTACCCCAGGGGCCTGGAAACATGCTGCACAAGCTTACCTGGCTTGTCCATACCATCAGTGTGATCGATGGTGGTCGCCGCCTTGCCTCTGGTTGTATGTGCCTATGTGACCACACCCTCCAAAAAGCAGTGGCCTCTGAGACTCAAGCGGGCTGCCCTGGCCTGGGATGCTGTGCGTCCGTCTCACAGATCGTGGCTGGGTGGGATGAATGGGTCCTGAGCAATTTCATGGGGAAGATTTTGGAAGCCAGTGCCCCATCTCCTCCAGACTTTTCCTGGTGCCTCTTCCCCCTTCAGTGACTCTGATGGATGTGTTTTCACCATAACAAGCTGCCCCTGAGTCCTGAGTCCTTCCCATGAGTCACTACACTTGAGGGATGTCACAGGACGCCAGAAACAGAGGGAGAAGGCCCAACAAAAGTCAAAACCAGGACAAAAGAAAGTCATAGAACCAGTGCAGAGTGGACACCCCCGCCAGCATCACTGAACACCCCCGCCAGTCCCACCTAACACCAGCACCGGATCCTGGAGACCCAGGACCCCAACCCCATCACTGCCTGGGACACCGGTGACCTGCCGTCAGAACGGACCCAAGATCCCCACTTCTTGACTTTGCTGGCTCGCCAGTCCTGCCGGACTTCTCGATCTTGGCCCTGTCGACATTTGGGGCCACATAATTCTTCACTGTGGGGACATCCTGAGCATCGTAGGAGGTTAGCAGCACTCCTGTCCTCTCCACACCAGATGCCAATAGCTCACTCAATCCCGATCATGACCATCAGGGGTCTGCTGACAGTGCCGCAGGACTCCTGGGGGCAAAATCACCTCTGGTTGGGAACCACTGACTTAGAAGAAGCTAGGTCGGGGGTCCAGTGGCGGCAACAGGCGTCTCTGGAAACTGAGACTCTGCTGACTCACCTACTATTTCCTCCCTCCACCAAAACTCATACGGCACAAATCCCTAGACAGAGGACGGGCGTCGGACGGGAGGCATCCGTCCGCCTTGAGCGCCCCCCGGTGTCTTCATCAGTATGGCTGCCTTTGTTACAGAAAAGAGGTGAAAGCAATAGAAATGTTCTGTCTGCTTTCCAAAGAACATTTTCTTTACTCACTTTCTGGCCCCTGTGTGGGACTGATTAAAATATGGCATTGCTTTAAGAAATGAAAGCATCGTGTTTCAATAAACATCTCTGATAAGAAGAAAATTGCTAGTTAGTGCACGTCAAATCAATCGGCTTCTCAATGCCTCTCAAAACACGTGCTCCTTTTTCATAAAATCGAAACGAAGAGTGAAATAAATGCATTTTAAAATGTTGCCTCATGAAATCCACAGATACGAACTCTGCATTTTCTGTGCTTGGCCCTTAAAAACAATCTTGCATTGGACATGGTCTCAGGAGGGATGGGAGGAGGGTAGCAAGTCGGCTGCAGCCCCAGTAGGATCAGAATGAACACGGGCTGTACCTGAAAGCTCTCCTCCCTGTGAGCACGCACCCCCCTTCCCTTCACGTTGGTGGCCTGGGGAGGGGCAGTGGGGGGAGGACCATAAATCCACATTCTGGACATCGGGGTTCGTTCTGCTGAAGGGTTTGCTGTGCATGTATGCTCTGCAGAGATCATCCACACAGCACTGAATTCTGGATGACTTAATTTGAATACTACAGAGGAGTAAGTTAAAATGGCCAAGAACACCCTTTCCAGGTGGACAGACTCAAAAAAAAATCAGTATCTTAGGTTAATATTATTTCAACAAAATACAATTCACTCTAATCTTATTGTTATGCCGTCCACATTTTTCCACTTTGTTCACAAGTCTGAAATACATGTTATATCTATGAAATTATTTTAATATACAATTTAATTAACTCATCAGAAAGGAAGGAAATCAGATCCCTTTGGCATAACTTATTTTTAGTGAAGGCTTCTGTTGATTACGACTTTATTTAATATCTACTCCTAAAGGCTCTACAAAATAATCTGTCCCTAGAAGCTTGCTTTCCCATCGCGCCCACAGGCGTGGTAAATATCCCCACCCACAGTTGCTAGACTCTATGTATTCTTGTTCTGTGAAAGATAACATTTGAATGGGAAAACTCTTTTTAAGAAAGCCCAGTCAGAAGGTTTGAATAGATACTCCAATAAAGAAAATATACAAATAGTGAATAAGCAAATGGGGCAAAAAAAAGCTCCAATATATTAGGCATCATCGAGGAAATGCAATTTAAATCACGTGAGACAATACTAGGCACCTATTAGAAAGGCAAAGCCAGAGAAGGAGGAGGGGAGGGGGAGGGGAACCTGACAGCATCTAGTGCTGGTGAGGATTTGAGGCTAAGGGAGCAAGTGGGATTCTAGCAGGTTGCTGGCGGGAATTCACAGTGAATCAGCCATTCTGGAAAACAGTTGACAGAATTTTACAAAGTTAAACATTCACCTACACTACAACTCAGAAACGCTCCTCCTAGGTATTTACCCAAGTGAAATAACAACCTACATTCACATGAAGCCTGTAAATGAATGTTTATCATGGGTGTGTTCATAATCTCCCATAACCAAAAAAACCCCAAATGTCCCCTCACAGGTGAGACCGTAAACAAGCCTTATACACATACGATGGAATGCTTCCCGACAGTGTGGACTACTATCCAGCCTGCACCGCTCTAGGCAGTAACACAGACAAATCTCAAGTGAAAGAAGCCAGGCTCAGAGACCACCACAGTTGGCACCTGCAGGGGTGCAGGGGTGCAGTGCAGAGATCAGTACGGACTCTAGGTGGTGCCAGGGTCCGTGGGGGGCTTGAAGTCAATGTTCTCCCTCTGATTGTGGCAGTGGTTATATGACTCGATGCATTTGTCAAAACTTGCAGAATTGTACATTAAAAAAAGTGAAGGGGCACCTGGGGGGCTCAGTCAGTGAAGCATCTGCCTTCGGCTTAGGTCATGATCCCGGGGTCCTGGGATGGAGCCCCCCATCGTCCGGCTCCTCACTCAGCGGGAGTCTGCTTCTCCCTCTCCCTCTGCCCCTCACGCCCACTCGTGCTCTCTCTCTCTCTCTCAGATACATAAATAAAAATCTTAAAAAATAAATGAATACATAAATAAGTGAATTTTTTATATGTAATTATAACTTCATAAAAAGAAAAAAAAAAACCTCTAACCCGTATGTAATAACAAAGCCAGCAATTTCAGGTGAGGTGAGCTTAGGAATAGTGACTCGGGGTGCTCTCCTCCTACCAGACATTCTTCTGGACCTCCTCTCCCACATTTCAGCCTTTGGGGGTGATGACCTGGCTCCCCAGGAGACTTTCATAAAACCCGTCCTGGAGATCAAGTCAATGTTCTGAGGCCTGGGGTGACACTTCATTCTGGACCACAGAAGAAAACAGCAAGAAGATGGGCATCTTAGTGAAGGTATCATCCCCAGGACCCTGCTGGAAGAGGCTCTGATTTACACAACAATGACCCCTGGGTCCCTGACCAGCAAGCGCCAGGCCTTGACCTGCTGAGCTCTCACCGTGTGGTCCGAGCTGACTGGGAGGGAGAGCGATTGTGCATCAAGGGTATTTGGTAAAGCTATTTGCAGACAGTGCACAGAGGTGCCCCAAATGCCCATCCAACTGCACAATTAGGGGCCGTTTTTTATGGAGAGTCAGGTGCACAGAGAGGCAGAGAGGGATCAGAGTGGAAGTGAGGGCAGGTACCGAGTCACGCATCAGCCACACGAACAGTACCAGAGACAGGAGTGAGGAATGGGGAAAGCCGTCTTTACATCAATTACCACTGCAATAAAAAATCTCTAAGAGACAAAAGATGCTTAAATACTAAGTGGATGGGTTGCTTATTTGAGACCGAATATCTTTCACTCCCCACAATTAACCACCTCCCTGCTCTTTTCTTACTCCTTGACCTTCAGCTAGTCCCCTGAGTCAGGTGCTTTCCCAGTTTTAAAAGCCAAATAAAGGATTTGAGTATCAGCCACCCCGTTGGAGGTACCGAAAAAAAAAAAAAAAAAAGTGTGCTTCAATGAAAAACTGCAAAATGTGCAGAGATTATTCTGGGCTTTCATTACCTTGGAGCTATTTTACAATTCTGTAGTTTGTAGGTAACTGATGGACCCAGAGTCTTCCTTATCTGGGAGGGGTCTAAGGGAGCTCCCCCCCACCCCCCCATCCCTATGGGAAAGGCTGTGACTGCCCTGGCACACGGATTCCAATATCGCCGGTGAATATTTGAACTGGTCACAACGTCTTCTCTGCTCCCTTATTCAGTAAGTTACATAAAATCTTTAACACGTGCTCACTTCTATGCCCGCAGGTGGTGTCTTCTGCAGACAGGTGTGTGAGAGCCGCCAACCCTAACCCAAACCTGGGCCCCCCTCTGTCTGGAGGAAGGCCTGGAGAGGTTCCTGGCACAGTAAGGCTCCTTTTACCCCGGGGACTGCCCTGGACCAAACCCTGCTCTGTCTTCCTTCACCGAGCTGGCTCCGAGCCTGCCCTCGGGGAACGTTTGTTTTGCATTAAAAGCCCTTACCACTGATTTGTTCCTACTCCTTACAAAAACTAAAAAAAAATAAAAAATAAGGATGATACTGTGCTCACAACTTATTATATAATTGGACCTAATAAAGAAACATCACTTAGTTACCTAAATAAATTTCAATGTATTACTGAATTAATAGCTGCCCTCCCATACAGCAAATATTGCCAACTCGCTTCCGGAAGCTGGTGCCGACCACAAATGTGACCAATTAAATGATTAATTGAAGTGAAAGGACTCCTGTCCAACAGAAGGGACGTCAGATGCGTTTCCTTGCTCTATGAAATTCCCCTTTTTCTACGTTGCACCATTTTCTGAGAAGCAGGGCGGAGGGTGGACTCAGGCTGCCTCTCCCCCCGAAGACCACATGAAATATTTTGAAGCGATTCAGAAGGATCGCATTAAAAACAACTTTCGTACGAAAGAGGTTAAGTGGCAGAAGTCTTCATAGAGAAAAGTCCCTCTGTGCTGTATGCTACTTCCTGAGTGCAGTGAACTTATTAAGCACTTTGATGTAGCAAAAATTGTGATGTGCATATGTACAAATGATCCAAACAGAGCAAAAAGCAGCTGAAAAAAAAAATCAATAGAGCAGCTTTTTAACAAATGCATTCCAAACTGGATCAAAGGGATAGCCTCCCAGCTACATGCTACTGATCTAACATTCTTTACATTTTCGTTTCAAGGAAACATCTTTGGCAACAGAAAGGTGAAGTCTATCTGTAATGAGCTTCTTCTAAGGCAAGAGGAAAGCTTCTTTTCAAATCAGAGACTAAATAAATACAGGGCTGACGGAGGCTCTGCAAACACAAGGCTGCAGAGGGCTCACCTCGGACACACGGGCCCCTTGCAAGCAGCTGCGGGCGCAGAGGGCGGCTCTGCCATCATCGGCTGCCTTGCTGCCCCCCCAGCAGAGATGTGTACGTGTGAACACGTATGTGGCTAGGAGGCACACTGGCCGAGGCACAGTGGGTGTTTGGGTTTGGTTTTGCTGTCGCGCTGCAACTCTGTGCTCACCTCCAACGGGCTTGATCATGACCTTCACCGCTCGTCCTACCGCCCAAGGGATGGGCTCCTCTTGGAATTTTTAAGGCATGGGATTTTTCCAATGAGTTCACTCTTAGGGGGTTTGTTTGGTTTCCAGTATCCGTGTGGGACTAGGCCTCAACGTTGATTTGGGGCCGTGTTCTTTTTTTTTTTTTTTTTAAAGATTTTATTTATTTATGTGACAGAGAGACAGCCAGCGAGAGAGGGAACACAGCAGGGGAGCAGGAGAGGAAGAAGCAGGCTCACAGCGGAGGAGCCTGATGTGGGGCTCGATCCCGAAATGCCGGGATCACGCCCTGAGCCGAAGGCAGACGCTTAAGGACCGCGCTACCCAGGCGCCCCTGGGGCCGTGTTCTGAACACCCCCCGACCCCATTCCAAGTTATGTTGCCCGGGGCTGCCCGCCTACCCCAGGAGCACAGCACCCCAACAGAACGCTGGACTCCCCGGCTTTCTGTCTGGACCTCGCTTCACCCCTCAGTCTCCTCACTCATCGTCTGTCTTGTTAACGTGGAATCTTGTCCTTGCCTCCACCACTGCGCTCACGGGGAACAAAACACAAGTGGCTCTCAACTAGCGTCCGGTAATACAAGTTAGAAATAGGTGAACAAGGCACAGAGATCTAAAATCCTTTCTCAGACCTGCCTTACTTGAACATCGATCTAGAATAATATGTCCCCAGCATTACCGGGAAATAATCGAATTAAAAAAAAAACCAACCCACAAGATTTTTCATTTCCCCCCCCTGCCGACCCTTTGAATGGAGGCAGAGGATTATAGAAAGTAGGGAAGTAAAGGAGCCTTGTCTCCAGATGGGGTGATGGGGAGAGCAGGGTCTGCGGAACACGCTTCCAGACAAAGGGGAGAAGCACCGAGGAAGACGATCGCCAAGGCTGCCGCCTTTTGTGTTCTTCACCGTTGGCTTCTCTTGACTCCAATAGGTAGTGATTTATTCCAAGGAAATGTCGGAAGCGATCTTTGTGTATGCACACGCACACACACACGCACACACACATACACACATACACACAGGCACACACACGCATGAATGCCAACTTTACAGGCAAATCCATATTGTAAAATATTTCAAATCTATTTTGAAGAAAACGAGACAGTAGAATTAATGGAACAATTTTCCAAGTGGCTTATTCATAGTAATCATAGCAAAATAACCTTTGTTTGTACAAATTAAAAGGAGCTTTCATAATCTAAGAGAAGTTTATCACATTAGCTGTTAGTATTTGATATATAGTGTACAATTATATTCATATTACAAAAGATGCAAATAATACATACATCTTGATGTCGGGTAAAGCTTTACTTTAAACCTTTATTTTTGAGATGTCCCAATTTGACAAAATGAACATTTACACAATGTCTGAGAGAGAAATGAGTGTCCTGGAAAAATGAGAGACATTTATGAAATTCAACAGATACAAAACCCAAAATACAATTAACCTAGGAGTGGAGACACCACAGAGATAAATGTGGAGACCAATTTGTCCAGGTTCTCCAAAGGACAATAAAAAATCATGGGGAATAAGGGAAAGAGATTACAGAAAGACACACGACAATGCACACTATGGTTACTTTTAAATCCTCCCGAAACCAGCTCTCCCAGAGCCTTCCTCATGTGAAGCAGTCACTCAACAGGGGTCCACAACCCTGTATCTAGCAGGCTTCTTTCCATCCCCTTGAGACAGGATTTTCAGTTTCTCATCTGTACCTTCTCTCCTAAAAGCTCTCCCAAGGCCTTCCCCGCCCTTTCACCGAACAGAAACCTCATCTCAAACTCCCTCGATTAGAATCTCCCTCAACTCTACACCCATCTCCAGTTTACCTCCCACACCAGATCCCTCTGCGGGAGCTCTAGGCGCCCCCACCTTATGGGCTTCTTGAGGACCTCAGTTCTTCTGTTTTCTCCCTTCCTTGGTACCTGCCTCTCAGTATCCTATTCCCTATGGGATCACTGTGCCCATCATGCAAACACACTTGCTATTTGTTTTACAAAAAACACATAAACAAGTAACAACAATAAAACCAAATTCCCATTACTGGATTTTCTCCTTTACTACTCTATTATCCCCCTTTTTTTAAAATTTTTTTGCTTCTCATGCACAACCATGTTTTTCAAAGGAGTAGATCAAATATTCACCTTCATATCTTCACCAGCCATTTATTTCAACCTCTTCAATATGGCTCTGCACCCCAAGAAATTGGCCTTGTCCAGATCTCTGATGATTTTGATGGTGCTAAATCTATTGAATATTTCATGGATCTCATCTTGACCTGTCAGCAGTGTCTGACACAGCCAAAGCCTCCCTACCATTATTCTCTTGATTGATGTCCACAACACCCTACACTCTTACATTTCCTCCCAATCCATTGGGTGTTCACTTGAGGTCTCTTTCCTCTTTGATCTCTAAATGTTAGTGTTCTTCGGGAATTTATCCTGGGCTCTCTTTTCTTTCCTCATAGAGCAGCACATTCATCCGATGGCTTTAGATACAATTATATAGCTGATGACTCACAGATTAACGTGGCCAGATGAAATCCATATATCTAACTGCCAACTTGCTGCCTCTACATAACCGTCTGCTGTATTTAAAACCTAATCTGTTTAAAAGCATTCTTAATTTTCCCCCTACAACCTCTCTCACACTTCTTCACAGGGAAATGGACCACTATTCACCCAATCCCTCAGCCCAGGAATAATTCTTGATTTCACCATCTTCCTGCCTATGTGTTCCTTTCTTCCTCTTATCCTACCTCATCACATCCTTCAACAGATCCTATTCTTTCTATTTCCAAAATATATCTCAGATCTCAGTTCATGTGCCTCTACTTCCAGTTTAGGTCAACATCTTCTCTTAAGTAAACGTTTGCCTCTCTGCATTCACACTTTCTCTTCTACAATTGATTTCTCCTTATTTTCATTAGTGAGAGTGAACTCTTTAACCCAACATCAAATCATGTCATGCTCCTTGTCGAAATCCTTCACTGACTTCCCATTGAACTTAAAATAAAATCAAAACTTTTCCCATTGCTTCCCAGCCTCTGGGCAACCTAAATCACCTCTCTCTGTGACCTTGTCTCCTTTTTATTCTCACCTATTTCCAGCCACACTGTCTTCTTGTATTCCCCATTGATGTCACCCTCTGCTCTTCAAGTGGCTGGTCCTTCCTCATTCTTCAGGACATGGAGGGACCTTCCTGCTTCCCTAAATCAAAATAGGTGATCTCCCATCCTGGTCCACCTCTCTACCTCCCTTGTTCGTCTGTTTCCTTTGGAACATTTATAACAATCCTTAATTATTTCATTTTTTTCTGGATATAGCTCTTCTGGCTGTGAAGTCATGCCTTTTACCTTTGTATTTGGAAAACTGTATGATTTCTATTTATTCTGTCTTAGCTACAATAACCCTCTCAGTAATCCCCTTGCCTTGCCCCGCCTCTCTCCCCTCCAACTTATCCAACACAATGATGGCATTATTTTCATTTATTATATGTTTCAGTTACTGGGTCTTTTTTCCCCTATCTTTGCTACTGGGCTATAAGCTCCTTGAAGACAGGAGATCATGACCAGAATTTGCCATTGTTTTCCCAGAGTGACCATCACATAGTGGGTGCTAAATAAGTATTTGCTGCTCAAATGATAAGGAATTTGGAGGCTAGTGGAAATACAACTTCTCAGTGAGGTCAGAACAGGTCATATAAAGCCAACGCTATCAAACTTGAAAACTTTATTCATCAAAAATACCTTGAGTTCTTAGATTCTCACTTTATAGACCAGGAAAACAATAAGATAAATCAGACATCTGGTTTCCAGATCCTCAGTAAAGTAGGAAAGTGCCTGTTGTGCCAAGTCATTCCAATTCGAGCGGGGAAGAAAGAGGTGTCCTGAGGACAGGAGTCATGTCTATTTCATATTCCGTTGCCTTCTCTTCCCCAGCAGCGAGCACATTGCCTGACCCATAGCAGAGAACTTCATATTTGTTGAATGAACAAATAAACAAATGTAACCTCTGGTAAATGGAGGTAACCTAGTAACCTCTCACAGAGACAATCACAAAGGACAAGGTAAGGACAGAAGAATCAGCGACACACGTCCTTGGAGATCATAACAACAACCGAGCGGCCAAGTCTTAAAAGTTATGTAGCACTAGAACAAGCAGAAAATGTAATGAAAGCTGTCCACGTAAGAGAAACCACAGGAGCGGAGCTGGCAGTTTCTACCATTACTTATGAGAAAATATGCTCTAGAGATCCTGAACATTCTGACTCTTCTAGGAAATCGCTTGAGATTTAAAGAATTAGTTGTTTTCCTTACACAAGTATGAGCAACTCGGAGCTAAACGACTCTCAACCGCACGGAGCACCCGGTTGCAGGCTCCCCGTAAATGCAATCAGCCTGGAGATACAGCAGAAGTGAAACCTACGTGAAGACAACAAAGATGGAGAGGGGTCCTCACATGTCCGTGGAGTGTTCCAATTCTCCCACCACTTGCGTTTACCTAAACTCCTCCATTAGTCCCAGCACACCAGTAGGTAGATATCTCAGCTCCATTGTTCAGAAGAGAAAACTCAGATTTCAAGAAGCACCAGGCTTTATACAGTCCCACAGCAGAAAGGACAGATCAGAGGGCCACTCACATTCAGCCCTTCCAACCTCAGTTGCTTCCCACGATGACTCTTCCTCACTCCTGGACGGAGTTTCTCTGCGGTGTTTTTGCTTTTTATTTACCCTTGTGGAGAGGCATCGGAAAGAAACCTGAAGGTCCCCTAAGCTGTGTGTACGTGTGTGGTGGAAAACATTCAGAGGGCACACTGCTACCACTTTGTATCTTTTCCAATTTTGTGCCTAGCGTGCTTGTGTTGACCCGGGCACACAACCCCAGCATGATGGACGCTTGAATAACTTGTGTCTTTGTGCAGATGGCCAAAGGATCACCCATAAAAAGACCAAAATATTAACTACCTGGGAAGCCAACCCCTCTGTCTCTGATCTACACTCCAACAGCCTATCTGACCCCACCAGAGCGGTGGGCATCACAGAGAAGCAGCGCATTCCAATGGCTAGCAATGTGGGCCCTGGAGCCAGGTTGCCCCACCTAAACCTGGGTCCCCCATTTACCAGCTGGGTGATCTCTTATAAGCTATTGTACCTCTAGGAGCCTCCATTTCTTGATCTATAACATGAGAATAACAATAAGGTTGTCATAAGGAAAAAATAAGCAAATACAGGGACTGACCAACTCCAGCCCAGGAGTCAAACCAGCTCACGGCCTGCTGCTGCAAGCAAATCTGTACGGGGACGCGGCCACGCTCGTCTGTTTACGGAGCGTTTGTAGCGGCTTTGGCTCTACAGTGGCGGAGTTCGTAGTTAAGACATAGATCTCATGGCCCCAAGACTAAAATACTTAGTTCATCTGTCTCTTCACAGAAAAAGTTTGTTAACTCTTGAGTTAATATATGTAAAGCCCTTAAAAGAGTCACCAGCATCTCATAAGCACTGTATCTATGTATCTTTCCATCTATTATCTATGATCTATCTGTCTATTATCTATCTGCCTGCCTGGCAGTCTATCTTTGTGTGTGTGTGTGTGTATGTGTGTGTGTGTGTGTGTGTGTGTGTGATACTAGTCAGTCTGTGGGAAGTACCAGGGTATATGCAGAACTGCTTACCCTCTGAGATTACTGTCCCTGCCCCCACACAGAGGCCCAGAGGTTGGGAACCATGGATCAAACAATCCTGGAATTGGATGAGATTATCCTTATAAATTTCCTTGAGCCCTTTGATTCCAGGGAAATCAAAATGAAATCAAAATAAAATTAACAGAATTGACTTCTTCAGAAGGATTAAGTCTCGTGAAAATACAGAAACATGTATCTTTCGTGTGCAGACTGTGTATGGAGCTAAATGACATCCAGCCAGACTCCTTTGAGGAAAGTCACATGCCCGGTTCTACTGACATCAGGACTGGCCACGTGACTTGGTTTGGCCAATGACGTGTTATCCCAAAGTGGACAGGTAATTACAAGACAATCTGACGTTTAACCAGGGCTCTTGAGGACATTGAGTTGAGAAATGTGGAAGACAGAATCCTTGGTCTCCAACCGTCTGCAGGAGGAAGAGGAGTCAGAGCTGATGTGCCCTGGGGAGGCGGGAGGCCCAGGGAGTCAGACAAGAATGGGTTTCAGAGGTTGACCAGGGAGAGAAGCCCCCACAGAGAACTCGGGTCAAGCGGCTGACAAAGAAAGACCCTGGAAGTTGGAACAACTTTATAGTAACTCTGGAAAGTGAAAGGACTATCATTTTCCAAAATCAGATAACATAACTTTTTCCCCATGCTTTTAAGCAATTATAACCATTAAATAGGCCTATGGTTAATGGCCGCATTATTAAGTAGGAATTTTGTATGCTGGTGTTGAATTGAACCCTCTGCACTTACACATTTCTGCCAAGTCCCCTGGAATTGTTTTATCGATGTGTCTTTTTAGGGGCACCCCATGCCCTCTCTCACCCTCACCTCCATGCGTCTGCGGGTCACCTCCGCTAATGCTACCCTTCCTGCACGACCTCATTTTTCTTCTTGGTTCTTCAGCGACCCTTCCTGGCAAACCACCCTACCTGGTATTTAAATCAGTCCCTTACCTGCTCTCCTAGCTCACACCCCCCCCAGCTCGCAGATCAGTTGTAGTAACTTGTTCCCACATCTAACTCATCGACCACTTTTGTTTTTCTTCTAAATGAAATTTGTCAGCTTTCCTGGCATGGCTTTGGGGTGGGACCCTGGGCTCATGTGATGGTCAGGTTGCTCCTGTGGGCCCTTCACGGTTTTCCTCCAACTGACTCTGCACCTTCGTGACCCCAAAAAAACTTCGAAGGATCATTTCTTTCTTTGTCTTCTCGCTCATGCCCCATGATAATGGCAATGACGAGAAGGAGCTGAGACACTGGAATATGTCATCTAAAGAGATAATCTCTGTTCACCTGGGAACAATGTAGGTGGTTTTCCATACTTACCCAAATGAAACTGGGTGATAGAATCTCAGAGCCGGGAGAGCCAGGGAAGTCTCGATTATTACCTCTGTTCTAAACTAGGAATTTATGACAACATGTGGCCATTCAGCCTCTGTCGACCTCACTGTCCATGAGGCTTCCCAGTCTGACATGAGACACAGGCTTATGGTGCAGAAGAAGGAAAAGGACTGATGGGGACAGTAGGCCCGGGCTGGAAACTGTGAGCCAGTTCCCCAAACTCTCTCCATCTCACTGCTTGGCTTGTAAAACAGGGACAATGGCAATGCCTGCCTCCCTGCACCCTAGATCTCTAAGTGTGGGCCTTTGGAAGCACGTGGTCATACAGCGGAAGTGGGCATCGCTTTACAGGTTTGAGTTTGCAAGGGTAGCTCCAGCCGCACGCGCCAGGCCTCCCAGGAGCTGTGCCAGCTTCTAGAACCGCTGACAGCAGTGCTGTTGGAAGTGCTCCTGGGTGAGGCCCTGGAACGGCAATAACCAGGCTTTGAAGGTCTTTTGGACATAGGAGGGCAGAGGCAATAACTAAAATCGCCCCCAAACGAGTCCAGCTACTGTAACCCACTGTAGAATTTGCCCACACCTGCCTCTGTTAATATTTATCATTCTCTATATAAATGAAGACGTAGAGAAAGCAGTTCACAAGATTAAAAGGAAGTCGGGGGTAGGGAGAGAGAGGAAGGGAGGCAGGAAGGAGGGAGAGGGAGAGAGGGATGGAAAGAGAGAGGTTACCAGTGGGAGTGGGGCCCTGGATGCCGGAGCTCCCTGGAGGAGGTTGTCCAAGAAGGGAAGGAAAGCCAGGAGCAGGTGAGTAGGCAGATTTTGCCCCTTAAAGAGCACGGTTCCAATGTCTGCGAGCAGCATGTCTTCCCATGCTCCTGCACATGGGGAGGCCCACCCAGGGACCAGCTGCACCTGCCAGTGCTCGGAGAGGGCCCCACGGGTCAGCACCCCCCACAGCAGCCATCCGCGTGCCATCCCACTGAGCCGGCCCGTCTGGGCGTCCCCAGCGGGCACCTCTGCACCTCACGGCTGGTGCTTTCCCTGCCGCAGCTGCCCTGTCCACTCGTACGCATCATGACCCACCCGAGAGCGCCGACGTCCATGGGCGCCGCAGGGGCACTTTGCTGCCTTCGGCTCTCCTTGACTTGTCCCTGCCTTTAAAATGTGGCTGCTCTGCCCCAAAGATAAAAGCTTCTTGGTGGCCTTTGTTTTTCTTTTAATGGGCTTTTCAGGCAGTCTACCCACCACGTAGCTTCTCTCAACCTCAGGGCACCCCTCACAGGCATGGCAGGAAAGAGGGGCCCGGCCTGGCTTTCTACACATTCCTGTGTAGCAAGGTCTCTGCTAAGTGTCCCCTCACTCTCTGCGGCATCGCTCACCTTGTGACAAAGAAAGGGAAAGAAAAAAGGTGTGCAACCGTGCTGCTGCTGGTCTGAAGAAAAAAAAACCCGAAGTCGGTGTTCTTTTCCAAAAGACCACACTTTGATACACTTCAGAGATTTCTAAATACCCCAGCCCTAACTTGGGTACACTTTAAACACCCATATTTAAATATTAAATTAGTAGTTTATAGAAAAACCAAGAAACCTACACAAAGGTAAATGGCTCCTACAAAGTCTGAGATTCCATACTGGATCAAAATGGTTTTTAGAGGCACATTGGTTAAAGCGAATTCTGATGTGACTTGTGAACATGAATCCAGGGGAACCGCACTAAAATGGAGTTAGAAGGCCGGGAGGGAGGCCGGAGGGAAAGCCGCAGCCCTCCACATCGAATACAGGAAGGTCTGTCAATTACGGACTCCGCAGAAGAATCCTCAGAAGGGAAGAATCATCCATTACAGCCCCGACAGGGAAGATGTGCACCGCATCTCCTTACAACCAACCGGCCACCCCTGCAACTCAGCCACTGAGCACCCACCGTCACCCTGAACGCTTGCTTTTCTCCAAATGACGCTCACTCAAAGCAGCCTCCTCCTTCTCCGCAAAAACAGCATTCCTCTCCTCTGTTTGTTGGACTTGCTTATGGTTTTGCATATACCAAACTCCAATTCGCTGCTATTCCTGAATAAACTCATTTTGCTGGGAAGATAACTGGCTGTTTTATTTTTTAAGGTAAACAGACCCAAAACTTCATTCCACAGACAAGCAACGTCCAGCTCTGGAGGCGAATGAATAAGGCAAAGTTCTAATGGAATTAATTTATACGAAAAATGTCAAGTGGCAATGAGAATGGAACCCAGAAAGTGAGAGCGCACAAGACTGTTAGAAAGTTGTGGCAAAGAACAGAGATGTCAGAATGCTGGAGCTGGATTGTCGCAGAGATAAAAGGCCCAGAGCAATTCAGCATTTTCTTTTTTCCCTTTTTTAGAAATAGGCTGGTGATGGGTAGTAAGGAGGACACGTATTGCATGGTGCACTGGGTGTTATACGCAACTAATGAAGCATCGAAATTTACATAAAAAAAAGAAAGCTATGAGTTTTTAAAATAATAAATAATTTTAAATGTTGAAAAAAAATTTATTTTGCTTATACTCAATTAGTTAACATATAGCATATCATTAGTTTCAGATGTAGAGTTCAGTTATTCATCTGTTTCATATAACACCCAGTGCTCATTACATCATGTGTCCTCCTTCATGCCCATCACCCAGTTACCCCATCCTTCCACCCACCTCCGCTCCAGCAACCCTAGAGCATTTCCTGATGCCTCCCCACAGGGGTGGGGTGTGGAATCTGAGCTCCCCTAGTGGTTTACTCTCCTCCCCTCCCATACAAGTGACTGAGTACTTTATTTTATAATTAGTGAGTGTATCTGTTTTTCTATCTACCTAATTCTGATCTCCTTGAAGAACGGGACTAAGTTGTGTTTGACTTTGTCATCCAACTAAGTTTAACATGAGGCCCTGCTGTACAAAGTAAGTGCTCAAAAATCAGCTTTGAAACAAAGAATGAATATGTCACTCTACATACACTTCACATACATGCCCCATGACTCTGCACACAGCAGTGCTCTCACATTCCCAGCACCCTTCCCTCTGTCCTTCCTGCTTAGGACCTTTTCATCAATGACAGCTGGGCTCAGCAGTCACAAATGGCCATGTTCACAGGCTCTGTACACCCATTATTGTGTGGTTGGACCATAAGAACCATGAGGACGCCATCTCTGGACCCTGGAACAGACTGTCATGTAGCAGGCATTCAGTAACTGTTTACCCATAGACACCGAATAGAATATGTAAGGACAGAAGAGATTATAGGTGTCTGTGGTTGAGTCAGAAAAATCACATTAAATATAATATCTTTTAAATCTTACTTGGTGTACCGACTATATCACAAAAACATGATGAATAACAGACTGAGACTGGAACTATTAATCAAAGAACAGCCCTGAATGTCTTTCTGGGAGTGAAGGCCATCCTCAAGGTCCTGACCTGGGGTAGGAGTGCAGGAGGCTGAGTGGCTGGAGAAGGTGGAAACATGGCTCTTCTTTCTATCTCCTCATTGGGACCATCTTGAGAATACTTCCAAGCATTGATTAGAGAGATGGCCACAGTTAATTGGATACCTAACAAGCATAATTGAAGAGAAAACCTACCCACTTCCATAGTGACCCATCAGAGTAGTCCATGAAGAGTGATAAAGTATGGTCAGGCTAGGGATCCCTGGTGCTCCCACAGCAAGTGGGGTTCCCATCTGTAAAATGGGAAGAGTAATAGTGGCTGGTCATGAGGATCACTTCACCCATACACACAGAGACTGCCGCACATGTGCGTACACGTATGTACATGCAAGCACGCAAACATAAATATACACGTATGTGCATATATGCCTAACAATGGGTTGTTATATACGTACATACATAGAAAACACATGCACAATATATGTATGCATACACATAGAATTGTCTTATATACACACGTATGTCAAAGGGTTGTTTGACACACACAAATACACACACTAAAGAGGTAAAACATCTAAAGCGCCTAGCAGTCCCTGTAGGCATGCCACAATGTGGGATATTACAACCGCCCTTAGTGTATCAATACCAAGACCAAAATGGAATCAGGTGCTGTGCCCACTGGGAGACACGATTCCAGTACAGGACTGAAACTGCCCACTTGGAATACGCACGCGCTTTCACATTCGCTCCTTCTTTGCTTTCTAAACCTACAGTTTTTATCATTTTAGGTACAATTACTTAGATCATTTGTGTAAGATTTTCACCTGCATCACTTTTCCCTTCTATTTGTCCTAAGAGAATTTATTCCCAGGGATTTTGCCAAATAGCATGTAGGGGAGTTAAGTATCCATTTCCTAGTAATGCCTACATTCATCGTCCCGTATCGATTTGTTATTCAAAACAGCCTTTAAATTGTTTATTGGTATCTTCCCCATCTATGGTTCTCTCTTATTTAATATATCATCACCAGAGAATTTTTTTAAAATGCTGAATGACAATTACTTTAATAGATCCCACCTCTGAATGTGATACTTGGTTTTGGAAGGAAAGAGCAAAGTCTGAAATGATTTTTTCTATAGCATTGGTCACACGGCCATGGAGGAACACACAGCCCTCACCATCAAATGGCAGTGGCCCTGGGGGGCACGCAATGACCCCACAAGATGACACTGCAGCACCTGCCTTCACGTCACTTCTCTGAGTGCAAAGACCCACAGCTCAGATGCAACAGGCCAACCGTGATTTCAAACATGTCACCTACTCTTCACTATCAAGAGTCCTGGGAAGAGAATAGCATCTAAATAAATCACATGAGCAATCAATAAAATAAAATATGCATAAGTCAAATAAGTAAATCTACAACAATTCTTTCAAAAACCCCAGTGTCAAGTAATGTGTTCATTTCACTATATTAGTTTGAACCTTATCTCCATCTTTATGTACTTTGCAAGGACACATACAGGATTCTTCCATCTGGGCAATTAGGTGAGTGGGAAGAAAGGAGGAGACTAGCTAGAAATTGGGGATGAGGTCATCACCCACAAAGGGCATCAGGCAGGACTGTAGGGTAAGGACAATTTGATGGGAACACATAGAGTAAAACCATGAGGGCTGAGTGAGTTGTGCGGGGGAATGTTCAACAGAAGACCTTTGAGTGCGTGTACCGTGGAGAGAACCATATCTGGAAAACACGAGCTTATATTCTCCAAAGGAAGGACGTGATGGATTTGCCCTCTTTTTCTTGACCCAGGAACAGAGACTAAATTTTATAAAAAGAAAACCCAGCAGCTATTCCTTCTCAAGTATATTGGGATACACTCCATTGAAAAGGTCTCAAAGATACAAAATGTGAGCTTCTCTATTTAAAGATGCCTGGGGCATGGCTGTTCTCCTCGGTCTGTGCACCACCTGCACATCAGCTCTCTGCGCTGTGCACAGAGCTGTCCCCGCCTGTCTTTGCACGCGCCCCGCGCAGGGACCTTGTGACTGCAGCGTGATGCTCTCGCGGTCTTCGCTCCACAGCCACAGGGCCTTCTGTGACTTCTGCAATCGGAATGTGAGAGCACTAATTTTCCACTTTCCGCCTGCCCGGAAGACCTCCTCCAAATATACTCACATCCTTTCCCCGCACGTCTGCCTAGACCTAGTCTGCCTCTCCAAGAGGCCTTCACCCAACACCCTACCGCAAGTGTGAAACAGTAAAGCTCTGATCACGCTCCCTCGATTTGCTGCTACAGTGCCGATCAGCAAGCACGCGGTCTACACGGTCTTCCTCATAGTGGTCGGTCTTCTTCCCCGGCTGGAAGGCAAGCACCCTGAGGACAGGAACTTTGTTCTTGGGGTTGTCTATTATATCTGCAGACCTCAGAAGAGCCCCTGGAACATACGAGGGGCTCAGTACACATTTGGGGAATGAAAGAATGAATGCATTGCGGATGGCTTGTGTAGAAGTCGGAGGCCAATGAGGATGGGACACAGATGGGGGCAGCCAGGGCAGGAGAGTGGAGAGGAATCCCACCCAAGGAAGGGGCAATCCAGAAGATCAAGGGGAAGGACAGAGGACAGACAGGGCGGGAGGGCTGTCGGGAGGAAAAGGGTGGGACAGCAAACAAGGCCAGTTGCTCAAGGGAGGGCCAGCGCGAGGCCACCACCAAATCGCAATTAAACAGGCATTGGTGACCGTAAGAGAGCAGTTTCGGCGTGATGGTCCATGTAGACTGCAAATTGCTAAGAAGTTAAAGCGAAGATTTAGAAAACAGAGTTAATGAAAATAATCTAACTGAGAAAGAGAGAGGGAGTGAGGGAGGCAGGCTGGCCAGTGGCCTTAGCAGCCCAGAATCTAGAGAGAAGGCTTAATGCCTTCAGAGTCGTGTGTTGGGGGCGTGTGTGTGTGTGTGTGTGTGTGTGTGTGTGTGTGTGTGTGTGAAGTGTGTGTATGTGCCAATGTGTGTTCATCTGTATGTCTTGAGTGAGCGTGTGTGTCTGAGTGTGTGTTGGTGTACATGTATGAGTGTGCATGTCTGAGTGTGTGTGGGGGGGAAGTCTGTGTTTGAGTGTGTGCCTGACTGACAGGATGGTGGACAACCCAGGAGGAGTCCTTTCAATTCCGTAAGAACCAACCTCACCAAGATTTCTTCTAAGGAAACGGGACAAATTAACATGGAATTAAAATGCCATTGACACAGTGAATTTTGGTTCCTCTATTTCAATTCCAGGAGATAAGACACCACAATGCCCACACTTCGATTTATTTAGGAGCCTTTTAGATAATAATTTTAAGACAGCTCAGAACTAAGTCTTCAGGCCAAAAGAATTGACCTAAAACGTGCTGTTGACTCAAACAAAGAATATTAGGAACAAAGCAAAAAAGAAAAAAAAACCTGCATAAAAAATTAAAACAAATGAAAAGCCCTATAGGACCAAAGACAGAGGCAAAATGAATTCTCTGAAGAGGAAAATACATTTTGTTCTAATATTCTCTTAATAGATTTTTTTAAACATGATAAGGAGATGGAAAGAAAGCTGAGAAACTCTGGTAGATTATGCAAATACTCATTTCATTTCCCCGCTTTTGGGTGAAGCATTGGCACCATTTTAAAGCTGTAAACCCCCAACATTCCCTATCTCTGCTCCCCAGCTGGCGAGCACAACCAAAGGATTATGCGTAATGCACTCCCGATCCAGCAGCAAAGACATTTATGCGGAGCTCGGAAGGATCTGGGATACTGCAGGTCTCGGGGGCTTAGAATGAAGATTGTTAAAATACAGTTCCATGATTTTCACCAGCTTATCTCAACCAAGAGGTTAAATATTCTCTCTCTTCTGCAGAGAGAGGTGGGGGATGGGGGGTGGGATTTGCTGCTCCTGCAGCCGGGAACGGAAATGACTTTGATTCTTTGATTTTAGGTTCTCTAATAACCACTAAGGCCCTTCCTCATCTTGCCTCTTTCTGAAAGTGTGAGGTTTACACCAGGGAACATCCACACCAAATTTTACCATAGCGATTCTTTTTTTCAGAGTTGTATCTCTAACACAAAAAAATATGCCCTGCTATCTTTTTAGGCTAAGGGGAATGAAATGAACACAATGTGGTATATTTCCATTGTCTCTTCCTCTGTAACTGGAATGACTAGCTAAGAAAAGAAACACCACTCCAATCTGGAGATTTTCGTCTAGAAATCTCATGGT
This sequence comes from Ursus americanus, assembly GCF_024610735.1. Classification (NCBI taxonomy): domain Eukaryota; kingdom Metazoa; phylum Chordata; class Mammalia; order Carnivora; family Ursidae; genus Ursus; species Ursus americanus. The sequence goes on from NC_142130.1 coordinate 94,663,638, forward strand.
TTCTTTGCATAGCATCTTATTCAACAAATACCCCATGGCTTGACAATACGCCCCTCAAATAAATGTTCCTGTCACTCCTGTTCTCAGAAGCACGCTGCCAAGTCAGGTTTCATTAAGAACGCCCCAAGACCCCAGTGATCAATATGGATCAAGTCTATCTTCGTCACTCAAACACTGTCTTTGTCCAAAGGGAGTAATGGTGACTTTTAGACCGAAAGAGGGATTCGGATAGAATTAACCCAGAAAAATCCACTCTTAACTACAATAGTCATAGGCAAAGGTATCTACAGACTTCCTTTTTCTTTTTTTTTTTTTTTTAAAGATTTTATTTATTTATTCGACAGAGAGAGAGACAGCCAGCGAGAGAGGGAACACAAGCAGGGGGAGTGGGAGAGGAAGAAGCAGGCTCATAGCGGAGGAGCCCGATGTGGGGCTCGATCCCATAACGCCGGGATCATGCCCTGAGCCGAAGGCAGACGCTTAACCACTGTGCCACCCAGGCGCCCCCAGACTTCCTTTTTCTGATGATAACGTAACTGAGCTTAGTCTTTCTTATGTGAACCTCAGAGAGAAGACAACGTATTAGAAGAATAAATAAATTGCAGCTATATTTGTGTTCATCGTCCAATTTGTATTAAACAGAAATGATCCAGGAAGAGTCTTCTTTTCTCTACGTGCCCCGCTATGTAATCTGTACTGTCAGGCATTACCACCCACATGCAATCCTGAACTTTCAAATGGAATTTCCGCAATAACAAGATGGGACTATAACCCTGTGATATAAATAAACTGTGTGTAACTGTGGCACACACGATGCAAAGGGGGATGTCGGCTTGGATCACTTCTAGCGACAATAACCTCATGAGCTTGTCACTGGAAATGGATTCAAGACGATGGGCCAAAAATAAATTGTAATTCGAAACAGAATGGCAAGCACTGTGGTTTAATATTTGGGTGGCAAAGGAACTGGGAGTTTATCAAATTCAAATTAAACAGACAGTCACAGTGCTATGCAAGCACTCAGGGTTAATTCAGGTCGTTTTCTCGGCTCTTGTGTTCCGATTTGAAGCTCGGCAAAGCTGGGGTGTAATTAGGGAATGGGTAGTACTCACTGTACACCAGTTGGGTGTAAGCTTTAAACTAATAACTCAGCAATTACGAGAAAAATGAGCAGTAATTACACCCATTTTACTCGCGGCTAGACAGATGGAACATTCTCTCCTCGTTATTGGCAAACTGTCACCACATTTATTTCATTTTTACTGTTTACTATTTGTTGTACTTTGATTAAGAGTAATTACAGGCTAGAAAAATATGAAAAATATGAATGTTGGGTATTTTTTAAAAATAGAAGGAGGCCCTTCCTTCTGATCTATATGGATAGAACTCTCATTTGAGATCCTATTGAAAGAATGTAAGTATCCTTAAAATACTTGGAGGCAGCTTTCATTTTCATGACGGCTCTTCAGAAGGGCATTTCATGTGTACTAATTATTCGGGTCATCACAGGCCCCCCCTCCCTCCACTCACTCCTGGTGTGGTCAGTGCACAAGGAAAGCAGATATTCACCTGTGTCTGGAAAAAAGCAAGTAATGCAAAACATAGCATGGCTATTGTTTTCATGGATTTTAGAACGAAAAGTCTATTTTCTTCCCATCTTTGTAAAACAACTTAATAGACATTGTCCAGTAAACAATAATACTGAGTTCCTTACTCAAATTTCCCTCTGAAGCCCTTCAGCATAAGTGACTTCAATGTTAAGATCCCGTGATATTTACATTGAAGTTACTGACGAGGTGTCCGCAGTATTGATTACACCAGCGGGGAAATACACTTGAATTCATTTTCGGCAACCATGTTTCTAGCTGGCATTATCAATTTTTAATATCTGTGGTGAAAAAAACAGTACTATTTTAAAAGAAATACTAGTGACAGAAGTGCCCATGCCAGATTACCTTCCCTTGAACGTAGCTTCTAGCTAATCTTAAAAATGGTATCTATTTTAGAGTAAGTCCCCGTGTGTAAAATAATGTGTTCTCCATTGGTACAGTTTGTGTGTGTGTGTGTGTGTGATGCTTTAAAACTGTTTTGTGAATCATGATTGCTAAGGGTGCAACTCCAAATTCTGAGCCCTGGATGATGACACAGTCCCAGGAGAAATAAAAGCCATCCCCGTCCACAACTGGCCCACAAAAAAGCATGATTCTGCAAGAAAAAAAAAACAAACATGTTTTCCCCTTCCTACAACACATACTTGAAAACATCTGAAAAGTTGTTTCTGGCTTCAGTTTTTCTTAATGGGAGAAAAAACCCACACACGGCTTGTTCTACACGGGCTCCATATCGATGTGTGGAAATGCCATGTGTTAATGCCCCGGCCTGCTAATGGCTCTGCCTGTGTGGTGATCTGCCGAGCTGGTGCAGTGCACGGAATTGATTAGTTCCCTTAATGAGCCTCTGATTGTGCTGCTGGCGGTATGCAGAATGCAAAGCAGGGCTAAGTGTGTGGCTGGAGCCAACCTGCCTCCGAGCAGCCATCAAGAGGGAAGCCTAGAAATGCAAGTGGCAGAAGAATGTGGGAGGGGTGCAACGGAGAGCAGAGCTGGAAGCAAAGCCGCCTTTTCTCTCAGGGGATGCTGCAGCTTGCTACACCCCGGGCTTCCGCAAGCGGTTCCAGAATCAGCAGGAGTCAGACAGATCAGATCCCGGAGTCCACTCTGGTCTCTGCACCCTAAACCTCCCCTCCCTGACCCGCAGCTTCCTGCAAATGAGGGAAAGAGGGGAATAGCCATCCGCATCTTCATTCTCCTGTAAAGTGCATCGTACGATTTACACTAGAAATGTACTAGAGGAAGTCAGTAATGTAAAGCTAGGAAGAAAGTCAGTTCGGTTCACGGCTGGCCAATGACTGACGAATGCATACGAGGGAGCCATGGGGGCTGGGTCTTCTAGGAAGCCAGTTGTTAAGGCAAAGGGGAGCCCAAGACAGAAGGAAGAGAAGGTGTGGTGGGAGAGATTGGTGTAGACACGTTCCGTGTATGCAAGGACCCAATCTGCCGTTAGTCGTTTGTATAACTATCCGAAAGGTTTACCGGGAGAGGAAGAAGGCACAAAAAGAACAGATCAAATAGCTCTCCCTTTCCTCTGTCCCTGCCTCCCCTGCCATTCCCACCCCAAAACACACCACACACACACACACACACACACACACACACACACACCATACACACACGCCACACACATACAGGCCACACACACCATGCACAAAACACACACACACTGCACACACACACACTCTCGGAGAGGAAATGTTGGATAAGCTGCTAAGAACTTCTACAACATTTTTGAACAGTATGTAAAAGCAATCTAGGAAAACATTTCCACTTTCTGAAAGAAATGTCAGCAGGCACTGTTAGCCACGCCTCCGTGCTCACGGGGAAGAGCAGGAGTGCGGGGAGCCCCAGGGCTTGCGGAGGAGAGCAATCCCACCCTCACCTAAGGCACTCGCCCCCCGGGAACACGTAAGGGAGCTCATGGCATGGAACTGTGTATGCGTAAGTCAGTGCTTGGTTCTCCTCTTGCCTGGATGAAACGTGCAAGGGTCTTCCTCCTGAGATGAACGGAGGGTGAGGCACGTGGGTACGATGCATCCAGGAAGCCACGTTATGGTCTCGGGGGCTGCGTCAGCGTGGTCTGCAACGCCCCAGGTGCTGGACACGGAAAGCGCAAGGCAGGAAAGACACGCGAGCTACTTGGAGGAAAAGTTATCTTGATTAAGTATTCGAGGATGCCTCCTCTTCCTCCAAATGCTCAAAAGGGGGTCATGTTTCATGTATTAGCCACCACTGGACAGGTCCTATTTAAGTCAAGGAGACGGTCATTCAATGGAAACATCCAGAATGCTTCTCTTACTTTAGCTGTTTCCTTTCGGTCATCAGAGGCCATGGCTTTCCTTCTCTTCTTTTAAATAAGTATCACAAAAGACTTAGTACAAATTGAAAATATCTAGAAGTGAAGTTCTAGAATAATCTCAAGACTTCAGATAAGAATTTATTTGGTTCTGGGGCCCCTGGGTGGCTCAGTCAGTTACCCATCCAACTCTTGATTTTGGCTCAGCTCATGGTCTCAGGGTCATGGGACAGAGCCCCACATGGGGCTCTGCACTCAGCACAGAGTCACCTTGAGATTCGTTACCCCTCTCCCTTCCCCTCTGTCCCTCCCCCTATTTGTAGGCTCTCTCTCCCCCTCAAATAAATAAATAAATAAATAAATAAATAAATAAATAAATAAATAAATAAAATCTTTTTAAAAAAAAGAACTTATTTCGTTTCAATTCAGTAGATTTTTCTGCTCTGAAACAGAGATACTTACAGATTGGTAAAAGCCCAGTTAATATGTGTTTCAAAGATACACAGTAGCAAAAAATAATAATATAGTTGAATCACTACTATGAGCCTTGAAAATGATAAATAATAATATCAGTGTTCAAAGCATGCCCATATATTATATAGCATCAAGTGATAAAGGATGTTGTACACTTAAACTGGAGACGTGAGCGCAACCTTGGGCACACACATTCGCAAATCCCCAACGCTAGCACCGCGTGTCAGCCTCATTACGCTATGCTCGCAGGGCGAGTCCCTTTGATAATATGTATTAACCATCTACTATGTGCCAAATGTTTCGTGAGACACCGTGAGAACAGAAACAAGTAAAGTGCAAAGTTGCTCCTTTGAATGAATTTATAATGTACTTGGAGAAAAAAAAAAAGACCAACATTTTGCAGGGTTTTTTTTTTAATGGTTCACCTTCTTTCTTTTTCCTTTTTTGTTAATCTTTGTTGTTGTTGTTCTTTTGACCCAGAGGATAACAGGAGGTAGCAAAATGCAATGCTGGCACACACCTTGGGAGGACGTACCACTTCCAGTGGGCCTACTAGGCACACACCTTGGGAGGACGTACCACTTCGAGTGGGCCTACTAGGCACACACCTTGGGAGGACGTACCACTTGCAGTGGGCCTACTAGGCACACACCTTGGGAGGACATACCACTTCGAGTGGGCCTACTAGGCACACACCTTGGGAGGACGTACCACTTCCAGTGGGCCTACTAGGCACACACCTTGGGAGGACGTACCACTTCGAGTGGGCCTACTAGGCACACACCTTGGGAGGACATACCACTTGCAGTGGGCCTACTAAGCACACACCTTGGGAGAACGTACCATTTCCAGTGGGCCTACTAGGCACACACCTTGGGAGAACGTACCATTTCCAGTGGGCCTACTATGCACCAATATTGCCCAGAGTGATTTATAGATGTCCTCTCAGTTATCCTTATGGGGTCTTTACAATATAATGATTATTATTGACATCTGGGCTCTTGGATGGGACAATGGAGGCTCAGAGAGGTGAAGTCATTTGCCCAGGGTCACACAGTCTTGGAATGACACAGCTGAGCCCTGGCTGTTGGACTCCACAACCCAGAAGGAACTCAGAGATGAAAATGTCTACATTGGCTTTAGACACTGAGTGGGCCTCACAGTGGAGGAGAGGCCACTGCTGGTCTACAGGATGAAGAGATGACCCGGGAAAGAGCAGTGCAGTGGAGACGGATGGCAGGGAAGGACTGCCCGGAACTATTGGGGGAAGTTCCCACTCGAAGCCATGAGAGTTGAAATAGTAGATAGCTACATTCTAGAATCTCAGTCTCTACCCTCACTCACAAGATACAGTGCTTCTGGACATGAATGATGAGTCCCAGAGGAAGCCTTTTTACAAGCTCTCCTATGACCTTGGTACACCTGCCATGAGCCTGGGGGTCACGGTGCCAGAGGCCCCCCAGAGAGCCAGTGAGGGGGTTGTATTTGCTCTGTTAAGAGCCTGGAGCCTGGACTCTGGGCTCAGTGAGTGCATAGATTAGGGCTGTCTTGTGTGTCTGGCATGTAGCAAAATCTGGAGTAGAATAAAGTGTTTTCCAGGGGATGGTGAGTAGATGGACGGGTAGATGGAGACATACAGGGATGCATATAATAAAAGTATTCTTAAATGCAGCTCCTATCTATCTGAGTTGGATATGCATGCTGGCTGCTGCATAAAAAGAGATACTTAATATTTTTTAATATCTTAAATTAAGTAAAACAAGTTGGTATTCTCACCCCTAACTCACACCTGGGTGGCCTTTAATCAGGGGCCTGACTTCTTGTTTTATTTTCTCTAACTCGGAGAGAGAACATATTTTACAAATGAGTGATGTGTTATCAAGAGCAAGCTTGCAAACACCAGCGGCTCATGCTCCAATAGCTCGAGATATTCTGGGTTCAATTCAGTTGCACGAGCTTCCCTGGGAGCAATTCTGAGAGTCATAACAGAACCGTGAAGCTCTCGGGTGAGAAAACCATATCCACAGACCATCTACTAGCATTCCACAGAGCAGATAAAAACTCCAGTTAGGAATGCAGCCAATTCAGTCAAGGGCAGAAGCTTCTGCCCTGTCGTGGGCTGAACTGGGTCCACAATCCCCCATTCATAGGTCGATGTCATGACCCCAGCACCTCAGGATGTGACCATCTGTGGAAATCTAGACTTCAAAGAGTTTAGATAAAATGAAGCATTAGAGTGGGTCGTAATACAATCTGACCATGTGCTTATAAGAAGAGGTAATTTGAGCACGTGGGGGGACACCAGCGGCGTGCACACAAAGGAAGGGGCACCAGGAAGGCGGCTTTCGACAAGCCAAGGAGAGAGCCCTCAAGAGGAACCAGCCCTGCCAACAACTTGACCTTGGACGTCCAGCCTCAAGACCATGAGACAATACATGTCAGTTGTTTAAGCCACCAAGTCTGTGCTATGCTGTTCCGACAGCCCAAGCAAACTAAAACATGCTCCCTTCAGTCCACGGCTGCTCTGCTGACACTCTGAGGCTCACGGTCCATATGAATCATTGCAGGGGTGATGGAAGGGGGCACTGGAGGGAGGTGGTCCACGGGTACAGACTTACAGTTATGACCTAGTACATGCTGGGGACACAATGCCCGATGTGATGAGTGTGGCTTACACCACTGCACGACGTACAGGAAAGCTGTGGAGAGATCCTAAGGTTCCCGTCACAAGGAGACATTTTTCTTTCTTTTCTTTCTCTCGTGTCTGTGTGGGGTGGTGGATGTTCCTGAAGCCTACTGTGCTGACCATTTCACAACACACATCACCAAACCAACACACCATCCACCCTAAACCAAGGCAGCGATGGATGGCAGTGACGTCTTAATCAAATGGGCAAAAAATAAAGTTAAAAAAAAAATCAACTTTGGACTTTGGACTTCGCTGAACTCCCAATTTCCCAAGGCCCAGCCCAGAGGTTCTGATGCGGCTGGTCCACGGTGGAGACTCAGAACGTGGGTGCTTGCAGAGCTCTGCTTCGATCTCACAGCCTGACAGAAGGAGGAAAGCCACCACACAGTACACGCTCGGTGACTGCTTTCTGGATGGATGAACAAACCAAGCCTTTCTAATAAGAGTGTAAAGCCAAACTCAGCTCTCAGTGCAGCAAGTAGAGTTTAGGGCAAGACTGAGGCCATTCGTCTGTAGAGAAGACCCTCACAAGTGCGTGAATAAGCATGAAAATCTTGGAACAAATGGGACACACAATTTATAATCTGAAGGGATTGATGATATTGTTTCACTCAAAAATAGATGTTAAAAAACTTCAAGATTTACCAAATTGTTTTTGAAGGAACTAAAAGCCAGACCCTCACACTCTTTCATTACATTTTAAAATAAGGATACATGGTGGGGGGAGCTTCATTTTCTTCCAGATTTGGCCATAGAAACACATGGTGGGAGCTGTCAGACCAAGGACAGCTTCCTAGGATAACAGCATAATGGAGTTTTCATGAAGAATTTATGTACCCTCTTTCTACAGCTCTTCTCCCTAATATCTCCCCCTCTCTTCCTTCTCTGGTGGGTTGTTTGATGTCCTGGAAGCTACAGCAATTAAGGAAACTGTCGAGCGCAGGAATCACAAATCCACATGGTTTCCCGTGGTTTGGGTGATTTAATACGTGACACAGGCATTCGGAGCCACAAAGACACAGTTACCGAATACGAAGTCCCTGATGAGGAGCTGTGTCAGTCACACACCAAGAGCAAAAGATTTTATTAAAGATGGTGATACACAAAATGAAATTTGGCTGGAGTGTAGGAGGCCGTTAGCTGAATCACGAGGAACAGTGAGATGGAAGCAGGCCCACATTTATGGAATCCCATGACGCTCCGATGCTGTCCCAGGGAAGGTACTCACTCCATCAGCTCATCTCCACCAGTAAAGCAAGAACGAGTAGGCAGGAGGAGCCCCCAAACCTCACAGCCGTTGGGCAAGACCACAAAGTGCCCCCCTTCCTCTTTCGTGTGGTAAACCTGTAGCCTTTTCTCTGTCTGGGCAAAACATGGTCACGTTTGGCGGTATCGGGTCAAGGGCCTGCACACCACGTAGTTATCACGCTGGTCATTTATCCCATTCACTTTTACGTCTAACTCAATTTAGCTTTTTAAAAAAGGAAGCATTTAACCTGAAAGTGTATCTATCATAGATTCTTGGTAAACTAAAGGTAATCCCCAGGGAAGGAGCAGGGTGGAGGGAAGAAGGAAAGAAAACGCCACTTAAACGAAAAAATATGTTGTTTTGTTCATGGGATATTCCAAAGCAATGGGTTATTTGAGCAGCCCTGTGATGTGAAAGATCAGTCCTCCATAGAATGAAACGGGTCCAGAGTGGATAATGCATAATGAAAACCGCACGTCTGTTACCACCGTGTATGCTCCGGGCCATGAAATTCACTGTGTTAGCCGCAGAGACCCTTGCCAGGGAGGAGGCTGGGGATCCAGGGCCACCGCTCCGTTCCAGCCAAGGAAGGAGGTCGGCTGGGAAAAGCAGCACGACCGAACAGAGAGACCCATGGCCGAGCGTAAGGCCAGAACTTAACTACCCAGCAAGTCAGCGAAAGAAGGAGGTGCTCACCTGATACCCTGACTTCTGATTTCTTGTTCCCAAAGAGAAATAATGAGTCATCGGCTTGGTCTAGAGTCAGTTCTGTGCCCACTGAACTTCCTCCAAACTCTGCTTCTTTCCTCCGAGTTCATGCTAGTTTTCCTTCCTTGGTTGAAATATTTAGAGACGACAGAAATAGTGATCTCAAACGTAAAACATCCACGAGAAAAGACGAGCAAGCAGAAAAGATTACAGGGAAAATGGAACACGAAATAAACACAGGACCTGCGAGCTAGCAGGTTGTTGAATTTCAGGGGGGCTAACATGCCCGCTCCGAAGGCCAGAGCATGAAAACTTTGATCCTTCTTTCGAGTCCCTTCCAAACTCTCCAGCTAAAACGGGACTGTGCCCCAGGCCCCACCAGAGCCTCTGAGTGGCTCAGTGTCCCCCTCCCCTCCGCTCGAAGTCATGCATCCAGGTGCACCCTAGTGATAGGGGGCTGCACCCCTGCCCAGCCCCTGGGTCTTCTTCCAAAACTTCCCTTTGCTCTTAGCTATGTGCACTCTCACTGAGAATCTAGAACACTTTAAAGACACAAAGTCGTTTAAACTTTGCTCTGGCTTTTTAAAGGAGGAAAAGTTCAAGCCATGAATATTCACTGGGCAATGCTAATATATTATTGTGAAGGTAAGTTTTCCAATCCTATAATTATCACTTTATTCGTTTCTGCACTGTAGGGTTGTTAAAATTCACAAGACTGACATCAGCCAAATGTTACTGTAAAGACGTGTACACTATAATTACAGCTTAGAAAGGCCAATCAGTTTGCTCCTAAATTATAAATGCAACAATCTCTGCCTTAGTCCCTATGTGTATACATACCGCTTCTCTGATAATCATACCCTTACTTCTGCAAAGTGATTTTGAATCTTTTTTGTTTCTCTATCAGACATATTTAAGAAAATAGTCATAAGTAGCCCATTAAATGTTTCCAATCTAACAGTTCAAAAAAATCCAATCAAACATCAGTTTTAGATTAATAATACAAAGTAACATTTCACGTATTATGGTGAATTTTATGTAAGTTTTTGTTATTGCTAAATAAATTTGACTGACCTCCAAGAAATCCCATCACATTGCCCAAGGTCTGGTTTCCTTACCTAAAATAGTAAAACTGCTAGGGCCAGGACAAAGAATTAATAGTGCCAGCCTAGTTGTAAGACAGAACCTTTGGCATAGTGAGACTGTAAACAATAGGTCACTTAACAAGTCATGCCCATTGAAATAATCTTTTCGAAACTTCTTACCTTCAAAACTCCTCAGATTACACTAAGGGACAGCTATTTTCCATTTCATGACTCAGAAACCCTAGGACTTTCAACCCAACCAAACCGTGGCTGGTTTATACGATCTCACGCGCCTGCATGAAGAGTGAGACAATGAGCATCACCCAGCGGTGTGTGAATGTCCAGATGCCCTGAACGATCCACCCATGTGTCTTGCGCACTGAAAGTGCCAAATAGTGAGGATGAGTGGGCATTTATGTCCCACATAAGGGGAGGGAAAGACGTCGACATTACCTAGAGAAGTAAGATGAGTTAAGTTGGTATATGCAAGAGAACATGTCCAGATGGAGAAAAAAATAAATGGAAAAACAACAATGTCAAAAGTGGTATATTTTGCATTCTTGCAACAATAAAAAAATAGGATTTTGAAAAAGGAGAGCAGAAGGGTCAGTAACTACTACACTGCACAGATTCCCAGGGGTGATATTAACGTATTCAACAACCTGTCCGACACCACAACTCATTAATGAAATGAAATAATTCAACATTTCCCCCCACTGTTTCTTCCTGACTACACATGTCTGCACACCCTGGCGCTCACCACAACTACCCAGCAGGTGACTGAAGCTACAGCACCAACTGTTTACCAAATCGCTCCTATAATTTGGATTTTAGAAATTGCTGGTGTGAGTGTTTGTTTGCTGCTCCGTCACCGCTGAACGATGAGCTGTGATTTGGCATCAGATACTTTCCTGACCTCCCCATGAGGCGGACAGTCTTTGGGCCCCTGCACCTGGTTGCAGAGGAGATGGGCCCTGGATGCCAGCAGTTTCCATGTGGTCTGGACTTCATGGACCAGTGTCTTGACCCCAATCCCCGTTCCCCTCCACTGCCTTCAGCCCCTCACCTGTTCACTGTCTCCACCATCTCAGCACCACCCCCGAGCAGCAGCGGCATCATGCGTACCCCTGCCTCTAACCTCTACCCCTGTCCACATCCTAAACATCCCTGCTGCCGTGTCCTCACCACCTCCACGGCCTCCACAGGGCAATGCCATTAGATCCTTTGTACTCTCAGTAAGTAGACTATTTCTGTTTACTAAATGGTACGGAAGACTTCCCATTCACTTTTCCCTCCCTTCCTCTATGATCCTCTGCGCTGTTTCTTATGTTCCACGTATGAGTTAAACAATACCGTAATTGTTTCTGATTGACTGATTTCACTCAACATAATCCCCTCCAGTTCCATCTTTGTCAATGTAAATGGTAGGCATCCATCCTTTCTGATGGCTGAGTAATACTCCATTGTATATATGAACCACATCTTTTTTATCCATTCAGCTGTCGATGGACATCTCGGCTCTTTCCATAGTTTGGTTATTGTGGACATTGCTGCTATGAACATTGGGGTGCATGTGCCCCTTCATTTCACTACATCTGTATCTATGGGGTAAACACCCAGTAGTTCAATTGCTGGGTCATAGGGTAGCTCTATTTTCAACATCTTGAGGAGCCTCCATACTGTTTTCTAGAGTGGCTGCACCAGCTTGCATTCCCACCAACAGTGTAAGAGAGTTCCCCTCTCTCTGCAAATTATAAATACATAAATACAAACAAATGGTACAGAAGAATTTTTAAAAATATATTACAGGGCACCTGGGTGGCTCAGTTGGTTAAGTGTCCAACACTTGATCTCAGCTCAGGTCTTGATCTAAAGGTTGTGAGACCAAACCTTGCACTGGGCTCCACACTGGGTATGGAGCCTACTTAAAAAAATAAAAAATAAAACAAACTTTAAAAATTTATAACAACAGATAACAACACGTCATTGTATATCAGCTGAATGCCTGCTTGGAATATACGGTCCCTTTGGCCCTGGCAAGGAAACCCCAACAGAACCACGTAGAAATGAGAACGACACACGCAAACGATGCTAAGCAGTGGTAGCAAAACATGTGACCCGGAAGCTCCACGTGAGAGGTGGCCTAGGAAGGAGTCTGAGAGGTGGCCGCCACCGTGGTGTCTCCAAAGGGAGCCGCTGTTGAGCCCAGGGCGCCGCCAGCCGGGCCGGATGCTCTCCGGAGCCCCTCACTTTGCCTCCCCATCCTGCCCGACGGCACTGCCTGCCCGAGAGCACTGGAGAGGGAGATGCCGTCTGCTCCACGTGCAGAGGTGGCCTTTTCCACTTTCAGCACTCCAGGCTGGGACAGCAGGGATGAGCGGCCCAGCGGAGAAAGAACAGAACTTACTGGGGCCCGGAGAAGCGCAGAAATGCAGAAGCATTTCATGCAGAGCCACAAAATCATGGCTGGGGCCCTTCTGTTCTTTTGACCGGCAGTGCTTCCAGAAGTCAAATAGGGAAAACAAACCTCCCCCTGGGAGGAGGCCGTATTTTCATCTGAGCAGCTCCGAGCATTTACCGCGCACGCAAAACGTTTCACATGATGCCAGAGGCCACATTTCCACTCCTCATCACCAAGTGCTTTGGCTAGGTGCATAAGGAGGCTTCTCCCCTTGCCGGGGTGACGGCACTTGGGCAACATTTACCTGTGTCGTCGTGCCCTGCCCGCAAGGAGGAAGCCCCACGTACGCCAGGTGGACTCAGTACACACATAAAGAGACGTTCGTTTCTTGGCCCGATCACCTAGACAGTAGTCCCAAGGTTGGTAAAGATGGATTTGTTTTCCCTTACAAATCGCACAGGCTATCAGGAGAGTGAACACACACCAGAGAAGCAAGACAAAGCCCGTTTAACAGCGGCCATAGACGAGGGTCTCCAGATGGAGTCCCTGGAGGCGTGTTTTTGCATTTCCGGCGTGGGTGCGAGGGTAAGGGCAGCGTCTCCAGCATTGCTTCGCTCCCGTCCCACCTCGGCTGCTCACTGTATTTATTAGCTTCCTACGGCGGGTGTGACAAACGACCACAAACGTGCGGGCTTAAAACACCACCTTGGGGCGCCTGGGTGGCACAGCGGTTAAGCGTCTGCCTTCGGCTCAGGGCGTGATCCCCGCGTTATGGGATCGAGCCCCACATCGGGCTCCTCCGCTATGAGCCTGCTTCTTCCTCTCCCACTCCCCCTGCTGTGTTCCCTCTCTCGCTGGCTGTCTCTATCTCTGTCGAATAAATAAATAAAATCTTTAAAAAAAAAAAACACCACCAATTTACCATCTAACGAAATTAGAGGTCAGGTTCGTACATGGGTCTCGCCAGCTAAAATCAAGGTGTTGGCAGGGCTCTTCCTTCTGGAAGCTCCTAGGGAAAGTCTGTTCCCTGCCTTTCCCAACTTCAAGAGGCTGTCCACAGTCCCTGGCTCGTGGCCCCTGCCTCCATCTTCAGAGCCAGCAATGGTGAGTAGTCTTTCTCACCTCGGATTCCTCTGAGTCTGACCCTGCCACCTCCTCTTTCCCTGGACCCTTGTGATTACACGGGACCCCACCCCGACATAATCCAGGGTACGCTCCCCATCTCAAGAGCCTTAATTACATCTTCAGTCCTTTTCAGTGTGTAAGCTAACACTGTCCCAGGTCCTAGAAATGAGCACATGGGCATCTCTGGGGCCAATTACTCTGCTGATCGCATTTAGTAAGGACCAGAATCTGGTCCGGGCGTTAAGATGCCTTAGGAATGAAATCATCATCTCTGCCATTGAGGTGCTCAGTCCAGACAGGGAGATAACCACAGGAATCCGTGTTTGCACTATGTGATCACTGGTTTAAGCAGGCTCTGAAGCAGTCAGAGGAGGACGGAGACTCTGGCTCCTCCGTTTATGCAGTGCACAGCCCCAAACACCGCACACACCCATCGACATTCTGCCAGAAACCAGACATTTAAAGATTATGCCTCTCACTTGTTCCCTTCGTCAGGAAGGTAAAATACCACTCTCGTTTCATTTGTCCTCTTTACCCTCTTTTAAAGGCTACCTTCTATCCTTTTTTAGAGTTTCTATTTTATTTTCATGCACAAACGCCAATGACTTCCAGACTCCTCCCAAGTCCCTTGAAGGCCCTAACGTGAAAACTTCCTATGTGCTCTGGCGCATCTCGTAGCCAAGCCCCGTTGTGCCTGAGCGAAAGCTCTAGTCACTTGATCCGTTAGAAGCCGCGCTGTCACGCGGGCTCCGTGTGTTCCTCGCCCCGGCCTCAAGTTGACAGGGAAAGCCAAACCGCGCTGCTAGACGCTTCCATACAAAGAGTGCTTGTCGACACAAGCCTGTGGTGGCTCAGGATGGAGCATTTTGTGCTCTACCCCTGCCACGTTTCTGGGCCACTTCTGTAGTGGCTTCCACCTTGAGACAATGAATAGGTAAGAACATCATTTTTCTTCCTAGCTGTCTTTGAGGTTGGCAATTTAAAGGCTGGAGTTTAATTACATGTTGCATGGGGACAAAACGGCCAGCATGGCCACTCCACTCCCATGGGAGGAAAGCAGGTGATAGACACCAACAGGACCCTTTGAGCTCAGTCTGAGTAAGGCGGTGAGGCTGGGATGTCCCTTATGTTATTTTAGCTAATGCAGATCCGAGTTGAAAGTACTACATGCCAGCCGCCTAGGAAATGCTGCTTTACAGAACCCCTTAATGCAAGTATGGCACCCCCCAAATGTTTGGTCGAGCAAAAAAAATGAGAATCCACTATTTAAAAATCAAATAAAATCTTATTAATAAAAATTTGTATTGCTTAATAAAACATTTTAAAGGTTTCTGAGCGACTCTGTTTTAGCCAAATCTTGCATCATAAGGAAGTTTTTGTGCAGGAGTGAGTGGATTTGCTAGGTACACATGGATGGCCATCTTTCTGAACCACAGTGGAGGGTGTAAATCACCTTAGCGTGATCTTGGCTGGAGCGAAGCCTACAGAGTCATGGGAAGCGTGGGGCAGCGTCATGAGAAGCGAGATGGGCAGGGAGGCCCCACCTCATCTTCTGTCCCTGGAGGTTACTTTCGGGCTGACATGAGGAATACATCAATAATTAGCCCTTAAGATGCAATTCTCTGTTGGCCTAATTATTCGGGCCATTTTCACAGACAATAAAAGCAAAGAAACCGGAGTACAACTCTTTTTAAAATGTTAGAGATGTTAAAAGCAACATCAGGGGGCTAGTTCAAGTGCCTTTCAAGCAGTAAGAAAAAAATTAAGTGAAATGGATGAAGTCCAGGGTTTTATTTTCGGCTGAGAACAGGAAAGACACAGAGAAGCTGCTGAGGGTTTGTCCTCAAACAACACAGCTCTATGTCCTGGAGACCCCCCCCGGACAGACAGAGAGATGCCTTCTAGAATGTGGCAGTTAGATTAGGGAGTGCTCTGCCCCAGGGCTGATGCCATGCTGATGCGTAAACACTAGTGGGACAAAGCAGTACATCTGTATTTGTTTAGGTATGCAGGGGGAATTTTCTGGAAGGACAGAAAGCAAATGAATGGTAATGACACCGGGAACCTCCTTGAGGGTGGGGTCTGCATACCTGGGGGTTAGGATGAGGGTCGGCAGTGGGACTACAATTTCCTCTAGGTACATTTTAAAACACTTCTTGAGTTTGGGATTATGAATGTATCACCTATTTGCAAAGTAAATAAATTAACAAGAACAAGCCAGCAGTGATCCCCAATTTAGAAGATGCTACTTTGTGGGAACAAGTTGGTCAGGTGGGGCTTCCCTGCCGGGAGCTGTCACAAAAGAGCCATCCAGGAGGAAGAAGAGGCTCCTTGCAGTCCAGGAGACGTTGGCTCATTCTGAGATTTTGCAGGGACAAAGCCAACCATGGCAGAAGAAAACAACACAGGCCATTCCACAAATGTCACCTCCTCCCAGGTCCATAACTTTAGCATTTAATTTCTGAATATCCCCGGATCTATGAAGACACTGATCTTCTCTGTATTTTTTTTTTTTTTTTGGTCAAGCCCTGTGAACAAATGTGCCTCTCTGACCACTTCTGCCAAGGTTTAAAAATGATCTAATATGCGGTGTGCCCTTCCTAAGAGTAAACATCATGCTGCCGCTGAGCCAAACTGACACTCTAATAGGGCACAGTGAGCTGAGAAGGAATTTTATTGCAAATCCGCACCATGGGGCATCGTGGGAATTCTACAAGAATCTTCATATTCATGAAGCTTAATTATAGCAAAATTGCCAATCTGTAAAATACGGCTGCATTTGAATACTACTTTCAAGTCTGAAACATGAACAAGGAGACGCCGGTCCCCCTGAGACACCCCAGCAGCGTGTGTACAGAAGGACCAGTGAAAGGAATTCGGGGGGAAAGGGAAGACAACTGAAAACACATCAAGAGGCACTCTACTTACCCAGAAAAATGAAAACGCCAATCACAGAAAGGGTCTTATTATGTACTTGTAATCAACCATAACATTCAAATTGGCGAATAAAGAATCAAATAAAATCACAAATTTAAGACATTAGTCCTAAAGATAACACAAATTTTAGTTACAGAAATGACTACGAAGTCGCCAAGGCTGCACGCACATCCCATCTGTTCAATAATAGGCCAAACGAGGCTCTGCCTTTAAGCCCTTGCAATAACCAACTTGAAATCCTAAGTGCTCCTCTGGAGATGAGGGGAAGCATCTTGAAATAACAGAGACTGGGCGGGGTGGGGGGTGGGCTTCAGCAAGAGAGGAACGGAGCCGTCAGCAGCACCGTGCCTGCAGAGTTCTGCCAATGTGTCCTGCAGGATCGAAAATACGTACTTGTGTCTAACCATTTGATAAAAATGGAGGCAATTAAACTCTGGCAGGGCTATGATTTCCTAGCAAAGAAATAACCTCTGCCAACGTGAATTCTTCCTTTTCCCCTTTTGGAAAGACTCTCTGGTGTTCTTCAGTTCACAGTAAAGACAGAATCCCATGGTATGTCATGGCATTTCCTAGTCACGCCACTAGGGGTTCAGATGAATATCTAGCCATCTATCCACCCATCACCTATTCACCATCCTTCTCTATCTATCTATCTATCTATCTATCTATCTATCTATCTATCTATCTATCTATCCACCCATCCATCTACTCATCAATCCATCTTTCTATCCACCCATCACTTATTTATCATTTATCCATATCTATCTATCTATCTATCTATCCATTATCTATCCACCTGTCCGTCCATCTGTCCATCTAAAACTCACAGGCATGGCAGCTCTGCACCCTTACGCGGTCAGGCATGGCTGTTTGCAATAAACCCTCACATAACATTAAAAGCTAAGACTGACAAAAATAACCATTATGGATAATATTTTCAGAAAATATTTTCAAAATAACTTACATGTAAGCAAAGACCGAATTCATTTCACAACTAAAAAAAAAAAAATTAAATGTGAGTAAAGTCATTGCTTAAAAGAGAAGAGCAAATGTGGTGTGACGCCGCGTGGGGCATGAGAACAGCCGTGGTTATTCACCGAGCACCAGCTGTATGCTGGGAACCATTGTGAGTGTTTCCACACCCATCACCTTGCTGTGTCTTCACAATATCCCCAAGGAGGTAGATGTGATGGTTATCTCAGGAAACAATTCCTCAGGAAACACAGGCAATGAGTAGCAGAAACAGAATCGGGCCACGGATCTGTTTGACTTGAAAACCTGAGTTCTTAAAGACTATACACAAGTTGGCTCTCTCCAAATCTTGATGAAATCACCAGAAAAAGAGGGCAGGAAGGAGGGAGGGAAGAAGGAAGGAGAAGGGGAAGGGAAGGGAAGAAGGGGAGGGATTGAGGGAAGAGGAGGAGAGAGGGAGGAAGAGAAGGAGGGAAGGAGGGAGGGAGGGAGGGAGGGAGGGATGGAGGGAGGGAGGGAGGGAGGGAGGGAGGGAGGGAGGGAAGGGGGAAGTAAAGAGGTAGATGGGAGGGAGAGAGGGATCTGAGTCTGCTGGAAAACAGGGCATGATGCCATCAACAGGCCAGAAAGTGTGTGAGTTTATAATGAAATAATCATAATCACAATCAGAAACATCTACAATCTCTTATGTGCAATTCCACAATCGGAAAATATCCGAAAACAGAGAAGGAATCTTCATGATTCACCTGCCAGCAAAACCTGGCCCGAACCGGCAGGAGACTCCATTTGGTCCTTGTTTAGCCCCCTCAGAATGAAAACTCCAGAGTTCTGCTGCAGACAAACACTGGAGCAGCCGGGCCGCGCTCCCCCCCCCGAGGCGGGGGGCGGGTGGTGGGTGGAGGGAACATTCAGGATGCGCACAGTGCCGCCTGTCTGAAATCCAAGAGACTCTGCAACACACTTAGTCGCCGAGGTTTGGACAAGGGCTGATCAGAACACGTAGTGTCCAGGGACCCAAAGGATCCCCCTGCCATGAAATGTCCTTCCTGATCAGAGAGACCAGGATACAACTCTCGGTGAAATCCTAACCAGCAAGGACGGAAACTTAATGACAAAAGGAATGGACATCTCAATAACTGATGGATGGGGGCTGGGGGGGGGGGGGAGCCTGCCCTGTTGCCAGGAGAACTCGTGGCAATGTTATCACATTAGCATCTGACATCATCCTCTCTCCCCTCCCGGCTAATTTCATAACCCAGTTTAGTTTGAGCCCAAGGACAGACACTTCTGGACCCTGATTACATTTGTGCCCCCCAGGCTCACCAGCCCTCGACTGGGAAGCACAATATTTTGGTTGCACAGTTTCCGTGGAAAAATAGAGAGGGTTTAGAGAAATGATTTATAAGAAACCGAAGGGTGAGTCTTAACGTGGGTGATAGCATTTCTACACATTTTTAAACCCAACAAGTAATAGCTTCTGTGGTTTACGGATTCTTAAATACATTGTGCAGTATCAAAACACGCATAAAAACATCAGTGGGACCCTAGTTCTAACATTATTATTTATGAAAAGAATGAATAAAATGTGGCAAAGGATAAGCCTCTGTCTCCGTGTGGGACTGAAACGCCGGTTTTGTTTTTCTCTTTTTCTGTTTAGTTGCAATGCATTCGTTCATTCACCGTTTGTCTCAACAAAAATAATCCTCACAGAAGGCCAACCCTATGCCAGGCACAGAACAGATGAGGGAAAGAAACAGACAAAATCTGTATTTGAAAGGTTTTACAATTCATATGAAAAATTATATGAATTTACCGCGTCTTCTCAGGTCTAGAAAACAAACTCACCTCTCTCAGTGTAGATGGGAATAATGCTGATTTGCTTATTTGCTTTTACTGGAGTTTAGGCTGATAAAATAATTAAGGACAATAGATTTCCCTAACAAACTGGACATATCCTCAAACTGTACAGAAACATTAAGGATTACCCGGCAGGGAGGGAGGGAGGGACAGGAGACCGCCGGCATCTCTGCTGTAAGCAGGATTTCTGCTCTAGATGTCCCCAAAGGGACAAAATGCAACATGAAAACAGACTGTGTCCAACTCCATTTTCCAAAACTGGGCCAATGCTCTGAGCAAAAGTTCCTCGCCTGGCAAATAAATGTAAACAATATAGTGAGTAAATATTGGAAAAAAGAAAATCAAATTGAGGTATTTATTACTCAGACTGTTCCTACAAATATATTCTTATTTTTTCAAAGTACTTATGTACATAGGATTAGAGCACAAAATCACGTCATCACTCCCTTGGGATCCCCTGGGAATTAGCACTTGGTAAGTGTCACGGAGATAACCCGAAACACGTAAAACTGATGGCAGTAAGTCGTAAAAAAAATTCTGTAAAGAGACGAAAGCGTTAGATTTTATGAGCGTCTACAATTATATAAGAAACTAACATCGAAAGGAAGTTCATGGCCGTTGCTTTCTTGAAAGGTATAATCCCGGCTCCCTTTTGTCCTTCAGTTCTACGGACTTTTCCCTTTTACTTATCAGCTTTCAAAATGAATTTCATGACAGATATGTCAATCTAAACGTGTGTGTTCTTAACCGAATGAGTTCCATGTTTTACCTTGAACGTGGCACATTTGAGTGAGAGCAGAGGAGAGCACGGTGCTTTGGTCCTCTGTGAACACGAGGGCTGACTCTCACCTCCAAGTGCGCAACCAGAGAACAGGTAGCAGGCAGAGTCCTCCCCAAGGTTTGCTTTACCCCAAAATATACCATTGGATTGGCTTAGCTCCCTTTCAAGGCCCTTAAAGAAAGTGGAAGTAAATAGAAAAAAAAAAAAGCAGCAGCAGTGCGCCAAGGTGTTCATCAGAAGCCCATCTTCACGGGGTTCAGTGATGTATGTGTTTGTGTGTGTGTGTGTGTGTGTGTGTGTGTGCACGTGCCATGTCAGCATGAGTGACCAGGGCCACCTGGCCATGCACAGGCCAACTCACACATCATGGCATCACCCACATGGCCAACACTCTCCTCCTGCCCCTTAAATTCTTGGTTTGTGGGCATCTGTCATTTTTGTTCAAGGCATCCACCCGTCCCTCTCAAGGTAAAAGCAGCTGGGCTGTCCTTTGAGGAGCCCTCCATCACGGGTGTGGGACAAAGGTCGCCACCATGATGTCCCTATATATAGGGAAGAGTTCACAGATGGGCATGTGACATGAGCCCTTCTCAGGGGCTAGAGAAGGAGACTTTTTCCCGGGGGTACCGAACTACTGGCTGTTGGTAGGAAGGAGTGTGCTGCACCTGCCTGCCGAGGGGCCAGTCTAACCCAGAGGACAGCCCAGCACAGTGAGACCGACGGCAAGAGCGAGATGTGCTCCCATCGGAGTTGCATGAACACCTTGATCCAGCTGGACCAGAAGGTGGTTACTGCTAGACTTTTCAGCTGCGTGGGCCAATAATACCCTTTTGTGTTCTTGTTTGTCATTTGCCATCAAAACAGTCCCGACTAGTACAAACGATCGCCCAAATCCTGAACTGAGTTTATTGCTGCAAAAAAAAATAGAATACTTTTGAATTACAAGTCTATAACATGCTGTAAATATGTGTTCAGACGTCAATCTGCCCAAATATTGTCAGACAACAACATATGCACGAACTATACATTCAGATTTACAAAGCCAATGTTCTTTTTCCTCGGAAGTCTATCTCCATCTGCAAATGACCTCCTGTCCACAGGCTGAGATAACAGAAGTGCATTCTTCTATCCCAGTGCCGTCCAGTGTACATAGCAGCAGCTGTGAAGTCTGCAGAGAAATCTGTACTTTTCATGGAGGGAGGGAATGGGGTCCTTCTACCAGGACTCCCGGGATTTCTCATCATATTTGTAAGACCTGCTCACTCTCCACGGATGCCCGAGGTTGCTTCCCTGCGTCATTAGTCACTAGACAGAAGAAGGTTGTCGGGGTTCCCCAAGGATGAAGGCTCGGTTGATGGAGACTATAATGCTGCTTCTGAAAAACTGATGGAAACCACGGGTTTGGGCCTGGTGGGAACAGAGCAACGGCCACCTTGAGAGAGGGGGGCCCTGTTCCTGACAACATGTCCTTTGGCGAGACCCTCTTCTCATGGTAACTGGGCTAAGGGCCCACCACACAGGGAGGAAGGCACGCTGGGAACCATCCAAGGGTTACACATGTGCTCTAAGAGAAACACGGACTGCAAGCAGGCTGAGAGACGTGGCCCACCCTCCCCTCCCTATCGCTCGGCGGGCTCAGGATCCCCAGAGAAGTGACCTGGAGCAGCCGGGTAGCTGCAGCGAGTCCGCCACGCTCTGTGTATTTGGCCTATGAGTGGAGGCATTTCTTATATTGCTGTATTTCTGAACTCTGGCCATACTGGAAACCCTCGTCCATTGTTGCATAAACAGGGAGTGCTTAGTGCATGCCAGGGCAAGAGCGCTGGACACGACAAAGGACCTACTTCCAGGGACTCTCATTCAGACGAGGAGCAAGCAAATGACAGACCTTCCAAAGGCGGTAACCACCGTGAAGAAGACGCAGTGAGGGGCTGGGTGTGGGGAAGCGGTGGGAACAGAATGACGGTGTATTCCCAACCACGGCTTGAATGGCAAGAAGGGACCAAACAGGCCCCGTGAATATCTGGGGACAGAATATACAGTTCCCAAAACAGGAACAAGGGGACAAGACTGGACTCAGTGACCAGGAAAGGGCCATCCCCTTCTCCTTCACACCTCCTACCTCAGGGACCCCACACATGCTGTTCCTCGCCCAAATGCTCCTTTCCCATCTAAATGACTACTTGCCACTTGCTAGGAGACACATCCCTCATGTCTCGCAGTTACAACTGGGGGGCCATCTGCCTGATGGTTTGAGGCCTCCCCTGGCCCACAGGCCAAGGAGAACGGGATCCCTGGCACTCCTGTCGCACCATCCATGCCATGCTTACCTCATGGCCAAACCCGATAAACACTCCTTCAACGAGTCACTGATGAACTCTGACTAATACACTCAGCCCTAGCTTCAAAAGACAGAGAATTCTGGTGACCATGATGCTGGATGGGAAGATGTCAGGACAGTGGTCAGACATGCTGCACTGCACCCCCAAATGTCTTCTGTCCACTGTCCCTTTGACCCAAAGGTGAGTTGGGTGCAGAGTCGGCCCTTTTTCCTGGCTTCCCCTTGGCAAGCTTCTCTCCTGGTTCTCACCCGCCTCACCTGCCTTGCCCTACAGGTGCTGTGCCCTTGGCCGCCTTTTCCCACTGGGGACCTTCGGTCATCAAATGTGACCCGTGGGGACCAACTGCACCTCAAGCATGCCAAACAAGGGAGCGAGAGACTTTTCTCCCGTCCCCGTCCCTACACCCACATCCTGGTGGCGGCTGAGCTCGGGAAAGCACCCCGAAATGAGGACGATGAGGGCCGCACCCACCGTGCAGCCCAAGCCCCAACAGGAGTACATTCCGGGCAGTCTCCCCTTTTCTCCTTAAAACAACCCGCTACGAACGGTGGTAGCATCGTCATCCTTTTGCCAAGGAGGAAACAGGTGCGCAGGCGCTAAGTAACTTGCCCAAGATCACACAGCCAGGGAGCCGCGGAGCCTGGATCGTGGACGGTCGGATCGCAGAGCGCGGCTGCTCTCCCTGTGGACGCTGCCTCGCCGCGGCCGGGCCACTGTGCGTTCTCACCTACTCGGCCTCTCCCTGCGCGGACAGTGGCTCCTTCTGCCCACGGCGCCTCTCCCTGCACCACAGTGGCTCCTTCTGCCCACGGCACGACAGCCACCCTTCCATTTGCAATGGTTCATTCTGAAGAGGCTGGGAAGTCCCTGGCGGGTGTTTTCCTGTCCCTCGGGTCCTTGACACAGTGAAGCCACCAGACCCATGGCCGGGCCCTGCTCTGTCCCTCTGCTTTCTCCGTCTGCGGCTCCAGACAGCCAGCTGTGGCTCGGACTAACTGAGAGGCACAAACCCAACCCGATGCTCTAGGGACCAGAAGCAAGGACTCCCCAGACGGGCCCAAAGTGCCGCACAGCAGGGCCTTCCTAAGAACGCTGTGGTCGGTTAATTCTCTGTTGAACGTAACGTTCTCCTGTTAGCTGGCTTCTGTGGATGGCCTGATTATTTTAACCCTCACACGAACGAACAGCAGGTGTTTTGCGAGAGGGGACGCTGCAAAGCTCCTAGAGTGGCCTTTATATCTGTAGAGGCCACCTTCTGTGGTCACCCTCAAAGCCACACAGGCCACGTATTATCTCACAGACACTGCACCTGCTTGAAGAAGCCTGCTGAGGAAAACGTTTCCTAACATGTACGTCAGCAGCACCCTCAGGAAGATAAAACCACAGGAAAGCGACTTCTGCCGATCTGCTAATGCAAACAAAGTAATATCTCAGGAAAAGGCCAGGAAGCGCTTTCTGCTCATGCCCCCATCCCCAGCCTGCACAGCGGGGTCATGCTTCTCCGAGACCCTGTCGTGGCTGGGAAGCAAACGGACGGGACCCGAAAAGTAGTCCTTAGCAAGAGAAACTTATTTTTGCCCAGATGCAATTTTTTTAAGGCTTGGTTTCTACTTTTATTTAAACATACTACCAAATAAGTAAATAAATAAATGCTTGTCTATGTTGCTGAGTGTTTGTTGAAGTGACGCACCCATAGCATCTATCCGTTCTGACTTGACGGCCTGGCAATTTACTGGGGCTGTATGCCCCTCCGTTCCGAACTGCAGACCTTCATCTCATCTGTTTCTTATTTTATTTTATCTATAATCTATCTATCCATCCATCATCCATCCATCCATCATCCATCCATCTACCATCCTCCCATCCTCCCATCCTTCCATTCATCCCTCCATCCATCCATCATCCATTTATCCATCCATCCATTCATCCAACCATCATCCGTCCATCTATCCATCATCCGTCACAGATATAAACATTTTTTCCACCACTTTCTTTCCAGGACCTCTCCCAACTTTTATCTCAGAGCCCAAGACCGCTTTCTTTCTCCATGAAGTTGGGGGTTGGAGCACGAGACTGCAGCCATGGGACCAAGTCATCCACCATAATCTACAATGTCTGAAAATGATCACTCACTTGTCCAGCAAACACATTTCTGCACGCTAGTTCCTGTGCCAGGTGCTGCCTTATGACAATTCCCCCCCCACCTTCCTCAGACCCCAAGCAACTTTGCTCTGCACCAGATTTCATCAGTGGACTTGGTTACATGAGGCGACAGGCAAGTGGCAACTGTGCCCATCCAGGGCAGTGGTCTTCAATACCGGCAGCTCACTGGACGAGCTTTTAAACTCTGGATGCTAGGGCCATGCCCAGACCACTTAAAGTGAGTCTTTAAGAACAGGGCACCAGTATTTATAAAAAGCCACCAGATGGGTTCTCATGTACAGCTAGGGCTGAGAACCTACAGTCTTGCCGCTCTCAGTGTGGCCCTGGGACTAGCAGATTCAGAACATTTGGGAGCTCATTAGAAATTCAGAGTCTTGGGGCGCCTGGGTGGCTCAGTCATTGGGCGTCTGCCTTCTACTCGGGTCATGATCCCGGGGTCCTGGGATTGAGCCCCGCATCGGGCTCCCTGCTTAGTGGGAAGCCTGCTTCTCCCTCCCCACTCCCCCTGCTGGTGTTCCCTCTTGCTGTGTCTCTCTCTGTCCAATAAATAAATAAAATTTTAAAAGAAAAAAGAAATTCAGAGTCTTGGGGCACCTGCGTGGCTCAGTAGGTCAAGCATCTGCATTTGGCTCAGGTCATGATCCCAGAGTCCTGGGATCAGTCCCCCCACTGGGCTCCCTGCTCAGCAGAGTCCGCTTCTCCCTCTCCCTCTGCCTGCCGCTCCCCCTGCTTGTGTTCTCTCTCTCTGTCAAATAAATAAAATTAGAAAGAAAGAAAGAAAGAAAGAAAGAAAGAAAGAAAGAAAGAAAGAAAGAAAGAAAGAAAGAAAGAAAGAAAGATTAATTCAGAGTCTCAGACTCCCCTGAACAACTGAATGAGAATCCATTTTAAGAAGACTTCCCAGTGATTCATGCACACATAACAGTTTAAGAAACATTGCTCTAGGATACTACTTGAGATAAAACTTCACTGAATTAATAGACCTACAGGAGGCTGCCTGTCACATCAGAAACTAACAATTGTCTAACACCGTGTCTGCAAGACATAGATCCCTCCAGACCACACAGAGATGACGAGGGACCCTTCTTTCTCGTTAGGACACTCGCACCAAAAGACTGTAATTAGGAAAAAAATAAAGTACAAAAACTGGTGCTAAGACAAGGTAATAAGGAAGAGGTAGTTGGAATCAACGTCAGAAAGTGGTTCTATCCCCCTCCACACACACGTCAGATTACACATTCCTTGAGTGTAGGGACCGTGGATCACTCTTAGTCCCCGAGACATTCACAAAACCACGCACGGGGTTTGCACACAGTAGGTGCTCACTGAACAGGGACTGCCTGATTTAGCTCCTGCTTTGAGACAGTGGTCAAATCTCTCTGCCCTTCTGCTTTTCGGTGTTTTTATGTAAATGATCTGCTTACAGTATCTACTCGGAGATAGGAGATACTTGGCAAGTAGAAGCTCCCTGATGGGTAATCCGTGCTAGACACAAGCAAGGCCCCTCATCTCAGAAGTTCTGTAGGGCCGGTTGAGGAGCTTACTTTCTTACACACCACACAGTAAGGGTAACTAGTACGCAGATATCCCAAGCGTGCTCATTAAACAGATATTCACGGAGCTTATACTCTGCACCACTCCTGTTCCAGGCGTAACCAGATGGATCGACAGCCTGCTTTCTTGTAGCTTATATCCCAGTTCTGTGCCATTCAGGCAGCCGTAGTGTTAAAGAAAATAAACACCCATAAAATTTCTATCGTATTTTTCGTTATTACAATTTTTAGGTCTAGCATTTACTTTTTTTGTCATTTTCTAAGGGCTTTTTTCAACATATGGCTATAATTTTAAAAATCCAGGTTCAATGTCATCAACCACATTCTTTTACAAGATACTAGGAAAAAATAATTCTTAGGATGGTTTTTGAAGCTGTGAAATACGGTGTTATGCATATGATCCTGTTTAGTTCACTCACCTAGGTCTTATCTACGAACAAAATCAGTTTTCCTATTTTCCCATGCAATTATTTAAAGGGAGAAGATGCAATAATTTACTTTTTAAATTTTTAAATTGTGGTTAATATGTATAATATAAAATTTACCATCTTAACCATTTTTTAAAGATTTTATTTATTTATTTATTTATTTGAAAGAGAGAGAGAGAGCAAACACAAGCAGGGGGAGGGGCAGAGAGAGAAGCAGACTCCCCACGGAGCAGGGAGCCTGATGCGAGACTCGATCCCAGGACCCTGGGATTATGACCCGAGCCGAAGGCAGAGCTTGACCGACTGCGCCCCCGGGTGCCCCAGCTTTAGCCATTTTGCGGAGCACAGCTCAGCCGTGTTGAGCACATTTACATTATTGTGCAGCCGTCACCACCATCCATCTCCAGAAGTTTTTATCTTGCAAAACTGAAGCTTTGAACAACAGCTCGCCATGTTCCTCCTCTACCCAGTCCCTGGCACCCCCATTCTACTTGCTGTGTCTTTGAGAATTTGGCTCCTCTAGGAGCACAGGTAAGTGGAATCCTGCTGTATTTGTCATGTTGTGACCGGCCTATTTCATTCAAAAGAATGTCCTCAACGTCTATCCATGCTGTAGTGTGGGTCAGAAATGTCCTTTTTTTTTTCAGGTTGGAAAATATTCTCCTGCACGTACCACATTCTGTTTCTCTAGTCATCCATCAGTGGGCACTTGGGCTGCTCCCACTGTTTGGCTGTTGTGAACAGTGCTGCTATGAACTTGAGTGTGCCAAATCTCCTCCACAATTTGTTTTTAAAAATCAGTGTCCAGCGTCTGCCTTTGGCTCAGGTCATGATCTCAGGGTCCTGGGATTGAGCCCCACACTGGGCTCCCTGCTCAGCGGGGAGCCTGCTTCTCCTTCTCCCTCTGTTGCTCCCCCTGCTTGTGCTCTCCCCGCCCCCTCTCTCTCAAACAAATAAAATCTTTTTTAAAAAAAATCAGTCCGCAATTGTTTTTGCACAGGTGATGGCATTTTTCCTTAAACCACCATCATTTCGAACAAATAGAAGACAAGTCAAATGTGTGTTTTTCATGTAACCGGAGAAAATGCTGGGCATTCATCAAGTGACATTGGTATCCCATTAGGAGAGAGCACATCCCGATTTAAAATAGAAGCTGAGAAGGATTCCTGCACAACGAGGCATGAAACAAGTTGAAAAGGACATGATTTATACCCGTGTTCTAATTAGAAGCATGACCACATAAAGTTTCTGCAAAGATACGCCATGACAGTCTTTCACTGCATTTACTTTCTTATAGAGTTATAAAACTTTATTTTCCCCTCTGCATGAGTCTAGGAAAATTTACGCACTGCCCTAAATGAAGGAATACTCGGAGGGGGATCAAAGGCAGCAAAGAAAATGATCCAAAGGTTGGAAACTGTAAAACTTAGAAGACTTTAGAAGAATGTCCCCTAAAGAAGAAAAGACTAATAGAGTAGCCTGGGAAAAGAAAAAAAAATAAAAAAGAAGTCTGCACACACTAAACAAGAATAGAGAAGGGGGTGACTATGGACGAAGCCGGAAAATAGTTTGAAGTCGTGAGGACGAATCGAGGCCTGATGACATGGACACTCATGGACGCTGAGCGTGGGAGGGTGAGGAGACACGGGACAGCACTTCTCTGAGAAACCACGTTCACACGCTCACATGGAACAGCAGAAAGATGATCCTGGTGTTTCTACTTCAAGCTCAAATCAATTAAGCAAAGTTAAACAATGCCTGATCCCCATCGTGAGCGGCTGGCTGTCACACCCAGGGTCTGGAGCAGGGCAGCTGAGAAAAGAACCCCGTCACCTTCCTTCTTGTCCCAAATGCCTAAACCATTCACTGGCCTTTATTTTGACGAACCTGAATGAGTCAAGAACAGAGTGAAGTCAGCGGTGGGGCAGAGGCGCAAGAGGCAGGGAGAGCTCACGGTGACACAGAATAAAGACGACAGTGTGATCGAAACAAAGAGGTGGGAGAAGCAGGGCTTGAGCCAGCTTCCCGAAGACATTCTTGGTGAGCATAAGGGGCTCATAGGCCATCCCCGCAAGAAGAGGGCCCGTAAGGGGCTTTCCCTATTATTAAAGCTGATCAATTTCTGATTGATGAAATTAAATAATAAGGTTTCTCTCCACTTGTTCATGGTACCACCATCCACTAAATTCCCTACGTCAACAACCTGAGTCATCCTTCAGGACTGTCTTTCTTTCATCTGTCACTTGTCACACCTACTCTACCACCCAACATACCAAATCTTCCCCAAACATCTCCCAGATCTGTCCTCTTCTCTCTGTCCCCATGTCTACTGATCTGGTCAAGTCTCCAATGTGTCTCGTACTCATCCAATGATCCGTTTGCTCCCCGCTCCCCATGTTGTCCATAGAGCAGCCACAGTCACATTATCCCCCTGCCCAGATTCCAACAGTTTTCCATCATCCCTACAAAAAATCCAAATTCCTTGACGGGGCTGAGAAGGCCCTTCATGTACTGGCGCTGCCCACCTCCCAGCCCCACCTCCCATGCTCGTCCTTCTAGGTGCCTTTGCCTCACTTGAGGACCCCACGTGGCTCTTCTCCTCTTGCTGTTCCAGCTCAGCACAAACACACAGCCTTTCCTTCCCTCTCCATGCCGGACTGCTCTGGAGCTGGCCATGATGGTGTCTTGCTTTACAGTACAAAGGATAAAAATGGTATCTAGAGAGATACAAAATAGAATCCAAATCCAATACACTGAGACACCTGTGTACTAGATTCAAAAAAAGCAGAATCTTCAGATTTGTTCTGCCCATGGGTGGTGTTTGTCCTATGACAACATCTGGCCCACAGGTAAACATTAATCACTGAACCTAAGGTTTAAAAGAATACCGCTTTTATATAAATTAGCTTCAGAGGCCTTAAATTCTAACATACCATTTCCCAGATTGTATTCTAAGGAATATCATGGATGGTCTTGGAAGAGAAAAGTAAATAAAAATAAAAATTGCAGGTGATGATTTAGGATTTGCGGAGCACGGCCCTATAGCAAAGAACTGAGGTCCTATTGTTTAATCTATACGTTCCTAATTCTTGAAAGCCCAGAATCCACGTGAGCGTCTTCCATCCTCTTAACCTCTCCACGGACACAGCTTAGGAAATGCTGCTCGAAAATACCTCATCTCATTAGTTGAGAAGGAACACTCTCAACTTGGAGAAGCACCACTAATTTTAAAGGACATTTTTTTATGGTTCTAGTGTTGTCCCAGAATTTCAGAGCTCATAACCAGCAGGAATACAACACTTCACTTAATGTATCATTAATTTTTAAAATACGACATTCATAATCTGCCTATTTCTGGCTTGATGATGTGCCAATTGCTCATGTCTAACCGTGTACTCTGAAGGTTCAAATACAAAGTATTACGGTTTGTTACCCGGGTGTCTTTCCTTCGACTTCTCATTATAGAGTATTTCAGACACGCGCAACAGATAAATATGATCTTCATCAGTATTTGTGTATCCGCCACCCGTTTCAGCCATGATCCCCTCCTGCCGCGCCCAACCCCCACCCCCACACACCGGATTAATTTGAAATCAATCCCAGGTAGCAAAAAGGTATTTTTTAAGAACTAAATGTTGGCTAATGTTCATTACTAAGAGTGAGAAAGCCATAGCTCTCACTCCATCAAAGAGCCATACATAAGCACACACACACACTCACACACCCTTTGCACATTTACTAAACAAGTAGTTCCAGCTGCTTCTGATCGTAGGCTGCTGTCCCTGAATTCACGACATGCATGGGAAGGTGCGTTAATGGATCTCTCTCTCACCATTGATGAGGACTACTAGGCATAAAATATTTGTCCCAGACCACAGGGACTAATCCACTAGCACGGTTTCAGCTGTCAGATCGGTCTGAGCCACACAAACCTGTCAACAAGCAGGTCAGCAGGCTAGCGCAGAGAAGAAAAAAATCAATAAGCCTTTGAATGAATCATGCGGCCGTCAGGGAGAATGTGGGTGCGCTGGGTGAGACCCACGCATCTGGCGAACTCGCCTTCCTCTCCCCCAGCCCTTCTCTCACTTCCACCCGGTGTGCTCACCCTCGCGCAGGACGCCCACGCCAGTAACCGAGCGCAAGTCACTGTCCCTAATTTACAGTTTCTGTCCCACCTAATTCTCTTAGAAAAGGATTTGAGACAGGGGATAAATGAGCCACGTTTAGATTAAAGGGAAAGTGCATCATCCTAAATTGCTTTATTCTGGTCACATGTGATCATTATTAACAAACAAATACATTTCCCTGTAAAACTGGATTTTACATCTCACGTAATAACCTTATGTACACCGAGAATTTTACTGAACCTTTACATAGGTTCGAACTCCCATCACCTTGAAAATCCTACTGTTGGTACATGGGGTTTAGAAGCATCGACACTCATGCTGGCACAACTCAACGACCCTCCAAAAGAGACACGTCCTAAATCACACATCCCTAGGCCTTCTGATCCTACGTCTGAATAACTATCTCACAAGGGTATATATCAGAGATCTATAAATCAATAGCCACTATTAGTAAGAAGTAATTCAATCTTACATTCTAAATTGAAAACTGAAACAACGATGGATATTTATTTTTCCCACGAACAGCAAACAGGTATAAAGCCTGAGATTAGCAGTGATGAATGCAGAATACGTGTATGTTTTAAGTACATAAAATGCGTTGTCTGGCTTCGTTACTTTTCCTTGAAAGGTGATTAATCATGCATGCCCTTACCATCTGCAAAGGATTTCTTTCTGAAAACCTCAACATAAAATTAAAGACATTTGCAATAAATGTTTGGTAATTTTGATAAAGGAAGAGAGGAGCATATATGCATTCATCTTTTGTAGCCACGAATCAGATGCAGTAAAAAAAAAAAAAAAAAAAAAAAAAAGAGCCAGAGATTCAAGAACATAAAACTGGGTTCACATGTTTGAGACCATAAATAAATTATGCAAGGGGACCGATGAAAATCACTCATCAGGCCCCAAGGAAATCAGAGGCTGTGCGCATCTCACGCATAAAATCGACTTTGGAGTTCTGTGCAAACCTTTCGCTGGAGAGTCACTGGGGGCACGGCCAGCAACGGGGTGCTCAGGCTCCCTTCACTGCTGATGAGATGACACAGGATTCCGCAGAAGAGGAAATGGGTGAGACATGCACTGTTATATTTTCTCCTCACTTCATGGCAGGAGACAGAGTGGAGTTCAGCAGAAGAAGGACATCACTGGGACACGGATTGGGACACAGAGTGCCAGCAAATAAAGACAATGCGAAGTGTACCTGCCCTGATTAATGTTCGTGGATCATTTAAAGGATATCTGCAAGGCTGAGATATAGTTCTCTTCAACATTTGATTATTTCTGGCGGGAATTTGCAATACAGATGATTTTTTTTTTAAATCCTGAATCCTAGAATCATTTTTTAAAGAACAAATTACTTGAAACCAGAGCGGTAGAAATGTGTCACGTGCACCCAGATGGCATGTTGCTTTGGCTTTCTGCAGAGGGCTCAAGTCTGGCTGCATTCCCTTTTGGGAAATGGCCCTCCTCAATTCCAAGTTCATTTGGCTTTTTCAATGATAGGGTTTCAATTCAAACAGATAACAATGCCAAGAACTAAAAATTTCACCATCTAATTAGGGAGGGGGAAACTCAGTACGGCCTTTCTTTCCTAATATCATCTGTAGTTTGAAAATGACTTGATGAAGGCTCTTTATAAAAGCCCCTCACTTTTCCTGGGACAAGAACAATTGTAATGAAAGCCACTGGTACAATGGAGTGGGCACAGAAGCAGAGGAATTGTATGCATGACAAAGGGAGCAGAAGGAGCAGGGACAAATAAGAGATCAGAAAAGATGAGGCTGGAGATTTCAAGGTCAAACTTCACTGAAAAAAAGAAAAAAACCCTATCCTACCTGATGTGTCTATCAGAGGGTTTCACCTGGGATGGACACCCAGTTAGTCTGGGCAAGAGCAGGTAAGGATGGTGTTGGGAGGGTGTAGATGGGTTGCAAGATTGAGGAGAAGCAGAAAGATTCTAGAATTCATGCAGGTTTAGGTGCATCTGTGTTTCCTGGGGATCCACTGTTCCATAGTTCGCACTACCTCCTCCGCTGGTCCCTGATCCAAAATAAAGTCTAGAAACACCAATCTGAGGACGTTTCTACCTCTAAAGAAATATATTTTAGAAACTACCAGCACACATTCCCAGATATGCAGCATCTTGTTTGCACCAAAATGCATTCGAAGTATTTGATATTGAAATAAAACTCAGAAACTACAGGATTTTAAGTCTATTTCAAAATGACTTATCCTGAGAAGCACAATTTTCAACTTCTTTTAAATGAACAGTGCCAAGCATGCAGTAGTGTGGACAACTCCTCCACCACAGTCAAGTATATTGACTTGAAGTAAGTCCTGGTCAGGCACCTCTATCCCGCCTGTGCACCTCTTACATGGGCCACGGGATGCCCTGGGACACCTGGGGGGCTCCGTCGGTCAAGCGTCTCGTTCTTCCTCAATGAAATAATTTTCCAACACAAAACCTGATCCAGTGACAGAGATGAATGAGGCTCTAGGCCACATTCCCATCGTCACCCAGACTCACATGGGTGAGCCCTCCCGCTAGGCAGGCGCCCTTCCTGCTGCTGGTCATGTGACCTCTCTCAGGCTCCACCACCCACATCACAAAGGTACTCTGACCCTCCTCCACGCACAAATTCTATAGTTTTCAGATGTAGTGTCATAAATGGGGGAGGCACGCTGATCCATGTTCGGAATGGGCACCCCTACACAAAAAAAAGCTATACAGGAGAGTGGTTTGTGTTTAATGAAGGGGTGTGTGTGTGTGTGTGTGTGTGTGTGTGTGTACCACCCTTTAGAGAAATGAGTAAAGTAAAATGTGAGGAATAATGGCTTGGCTGTGGACCTGTGTATTAGAAAATGTTCTAAAACGCCCCTACAGGTCTTGGCATGGACGGACCTCCTTTGTCTTGTGCATTCATCCACTATTCAGTGCTACATTTTAACAAATGTCACAGCACAACACTGGAAGGTGACACAAATAAATCATTTCATGAAAATAACGGGAGACAGCTTTTGCTTTGGGACTAACAAACATTGGGGATTTGGGAATATCTGTTTCCCTTAGAACATCATCATTTTGTGAAAGTCTGCTGTGAAACACCAGGTTGCGTGGGATCTGACCTGCCCAGACACTTTGCACTGGGAGCAGAAGAGGATGTGAAATGGTGCTTCAGAGGAGTAGAAAAAATATATAGGCACGTAAAAGCTGTTCTTAAAGCATTAAGAATAATTCGAAAGAAAATACCATAATTTTAAGGGAACAGTTGCTCATACAACATTCTTTCAGTAAACATTTATCCACCTACTATTACATGCTGGGCATCATAATGTTATACTTGAGGTCGGTGGAAAGGGACGATTTTAAATAAAATCGAAACTAAGAAAATTATTTTTACCCGAGACCGTTTCATCTATCCGGATTTTTCTGTAGTTGGGGAATACTGTTTCAAAAAACATGAAGCATATCGTCCCCAAACCACATGAAATGTCCTAGATATGTCAACTATCCAAAATCATACCATATTTGAAAATGTTTTTCTTGTTTAAATAAGTCCCTACTCTCAAGTTACGGCTGTTATAAGTTGTTCGTCATTCAATTGACAACTTTTGTTGACTCTCACACGCTTGGGTGCTGTAGAAAACCAAAAGACTTTTCAAAAGGCAGAACCTCTACTTTCTAGAGAGGGAGAAGGCCAGACCCTGGGTGAGTGCATGAAACACCCTGCGCCTCAGTATTCTCATCTGGGAAGTGGGGCTGCTGAGAATAACCACCCACGGGGCTGTTAGAAGTTGTTTGATAGAACCTGACACAGAGCATCAGCCATTTACCTTCCCAACCACGTCACAAGTGTTTCGACGTAAGCTCAAGCCTTTCCTCAAATGGGTCTTCTGACTTCTCTCTGGGGGTAAGGCAAAAAGTAAAGAGCCTCTTGTTCTAGTTCATTGCTCATTATACGTTATCTGATTTCTGTTTAAGAAAAATAAGCATTTAATAAAGCAAGTGTTGTTTATTTTGATAAAACCCAAGAGATTATTAGTTCAGTAGCATTCTAATGCCTTTACATTGAAATTGCAGGACTCCAGATCATTTCGTGTACCTGGCATTTTAGTAATTCCTCTTAAATAGAATAATTTCTGCTTTTGCTCCCTAACGAGCTCACCCAAACAGTTTCTTATTTGTTTGGAAATCATGTAGTCCTGAGAGCCTGCTTTCTGGCACAGAAATGCTTTAGACGGAAGATAAATAATAACAACAACGCCAACATTTACATCAAACACTGTCTAAGCATTTCACGTAGAGTAACTCATTTAGTCGTTACAACCATCTCATGATGTAGTTACTGCTGTTGTTACTCTCATTTTCCAATCGAGGACACTGAGGCATAGAAAAGTTATGTGATCAGCCTAAGACCACAGTGTGGACTGTGGTGGATTGGGGATGTGGACCTAGACGTCAGCTTCAGGGTCCATCCTCGTGCCTTCCGACTAGATAGACGAATACATGGCTAGAGAACAGGAATTGGCTAGGTATTTATAACTCATGGAGCACCTCCCCTGGCATTTCTAATCTTTATCTAAACACTGTGTCCAATTCTACGGCGAGGTAATTAATTGTTGAAGCTCTCACAGCTGTGAGGTTGGGACCCAAAGCCAGGTCTAAGTTCAACCCCACGACTTCACACAGACTGTTGGCAAAGGTGAACTCTTCCCTGGAAGAGTGTGTAACCCAGTTGGGAGATTTTAAAAACAGTCTATATTTGTTTATTTACTGTACGTGCTTATTAGCTTCTCCGCAAAGGACATCTTGACTGTGCTCACCCAGAGCAGCGTGTGCTAGAGATTTTCAATTCTTTAAACAGCCCAGTTCTGGACAGTCAATAGTGTGCATCACCACTGTGCTTTCAGAAACTAAGCAGACTTAAATATTCGACAAAAATCCCCGCCTTTTTAAGTAAGCTCTGTGCTCAATGTGAGGCTTGAACTCATGACCTCGAGAACAAGAATCACATGCTCTACCAGCCAGGGGCCCCTGTAAATATTCTCATTAGTTTCCCACATGTGGACACAGCACAGTCAGTGCAAATAGGGCTTAGTCGTAGATGTTTCAATCCTAAGTGATTGTTCATCCAACGAAGTTACTTTGGGATTGACTTTTGAATTTGGGGCACTTTGGGGG
This sequence comes from Ursus americanus, assembly GCF_024610735.1. Taxonomy (NCBI): domain Eukaryota; kingdom Metazoa; phylum Chordata; class Mammalia; order Carnivora; family Ursidae; genus Ursus; species Ursus americanus. The sequence continues at coordinate 94,699,620 of NC_142130.1, forward strand.
GAAATTTAAAAAAATTGTTTTTCTTTCCTTTAATTTTTTATTTAAATTCAATTAGCCAACATATAGTACATCATTAGTTTCAGATGTAGTGTTCAATAATTTATCAGTTGTGTATAACACCCAGTGCTCATCACATCACAATTTTTTTTGAGTATAGTTGACACACAAGGTTACGTTGGTTTCAGGTGTACAACAAATACCATATGATTTCACTCACATGGGAAATTTTGTATTGCATATAAGTTTTCAGATGACTAACCATTTGGGAAATTTATTATTCATTTTTCCAGCAATAAATGTTCCCCTTTCCCTTAGGGGAGGGAAGCGTAGAACTCTAAATTACAAAAATATCCACTGCACCTGAAAATAGAATCATTTATCAAAAGAGTGAGAGCTCACTTTATCATCAGAGGGCTTCATATATGTTATTTACTAATGTGTCAGTGCAAACCAGAAAGCTGGTGGGGCAGCAATGTTAACATGTGGAGTTCCGAAGCGGCAGAATTAGACTGAGAAAGTGAGTTTATATGCATATCATCAACATTAGTCAGCTCAGACTGCCATAACAAAATACCATAGACTGGGGGTGCTTAAACAACAGGAATGTACTTCTCACAGTTCTGGAGGCTGGAAATCAGAGATGAGGGTGCTTGGAAGGTCGGTTTCTGGTGAGAGCCCTCTTTCCTTCTCACTGTGTCTTCACATGTCTCTCTCCCTCTTGTGATAAGACCATAGTCCTACTGGATTAAAGCCTAACCCTTAAAACCTCGTTTAACCTAAATTACCATTTAAAGACCCTATCTCCAAATATTGGGGGTTAGGGCTTATGAATGTGAGGATCCCATAGCATGATCTGAAAATACAAGCAGCTTGCCCATAGTCCCTGGTGTCTTGGCTCTGGAACATCTTGATTCTGTCCCCACCCTGGCCCCCAGCCCAGTCTGACACAAGGGCAGGCTACACACAGCTGAGGGGGAAGCAGCTGATGGTGTGGCTGCCAGCTGGCATTCTAACACAGCTGGGGCAGGGCAAAGGGGCCAGCGCGGGAACAGTCATTCAGGTGTGGGCACTTTGCACCAAAACTTTCTGCTTTTCGTTTCCTTCCCTTTGAAATTGTTTTTATTTCAGGATCTCATTTGATACACATTTGTCAGTTGTCAAGCAGGTGATAGAAAGATGTAAAATAGGTGTAATAGAGGGTCAAAGGAAATCAGAAGGATCTGTTAACATACTGGGTTGAAGAGCTTCTCCCAAAATTCGTGTCCTTCCTGGAACCTCAAAATACGACCTCATTTGGAAATAGGGTCATCATAAATGTAATTAGTTAAGATGAGATCATAGTGGAGTAGGGTGGGCCCTTAATCCAATCTGACTGGTGTCCTTACAAGAAGAGAAGAGACACAGAGACATGCACAGGACAGAGGCCATGTGACCAGAGAGGCAGACATTGTAGTGATGCGTCGATATGGGAGAAGTGCATAGACTAGATTGTTCCCTAGAGCCTTCAGGGAGAGCAAGGCCTTGCTGACATTTTGATCCTGTACTTCTGGCCTCCAGAACTTACATTTGGGAGCTTGCATTTCTGTTGTTTTAAGGTGTGTTGTTTAGCACCTAGTTTGTGATACTTTGGAAACTAATAGTTAAAATCTGGAGGGAAAAAAGAAGGGACTAATTCAAAGGCAAATTCATTTGTGGTTGGAAAGAATGCTGGATTCTGCTTTAGACATGCTCTGTGGGAGGTGGCAGGAGGGGAGCAGACAGTGGGGAATAAGCAAGCCCAGGAGAAAAGACAGGCCCAAAGTGAGGACCACCTACACAGGCATGATGGTCAAAGCCCCGGGAAAGAAATGAGATGACCCATAAAGAAAGTGGAGAGTGGAAGGAGCTGGGGGTGAAGACTGAGTTTTGGGGTCTATTTACATTCCTGAGCAGGGAGGAAATGATATGGGAAGGAGATTGTGCAGAAATAATCAGAGAGAAGAAAGCCAAAGAGGGCAACCAATGGAGGAAGAAGGTCAATGGTGTAGATTCTTCAAGGAAGTCAGACAGAACTTGGGTGACCTTGAAAATGTAAGTTTCAGTAGCATGCAAGTGGTAGAGACCAGACCACGCAAGATTAGGAAGAAGTTATTCACTTGCTTTCTCCAGCATTTGGTGCTGGGCACATTCAAAAAGTGATTGTCCAGGGGCGCCTGGGTGGCACAGCGGTTAAGCGTCTGCCTTCGGCTCAGGGCGTGATCCCGGTGTTATGGGATCGAGCCCCACATCAGGCTCCTCCACTATGAGCCTGCTTCTTCCTCTCCCACTCCCCCTGCTTGTGTTCCCTCTCTCGCTGGTTGTCTCTCTCTGTCAAATAAATAAATAAAATCTTTAAAAAAAAAAAAAAGTGATTGTCCAATGGGTGACAAGCAACGAGCCGCCATCACCGAGAAAACTGCCCTGGACAGAAACCAATTAACATAATAGGTCTAGAACTGCTTTCCTTAACAGGCCTGCTTGAAAGGCTGACCCTTGGCTGGTGTCTGGTAACTGGAATTTCAGGAGGGTTCCTGCCACCTCACTGTGTCTAAACTATACAAACAATATAGTTTCTTGAACACCTAAAGGCCTGCTTTCCTTCTAGGAGTCTGGAATTTTGGTACATGCCAGGCCGAGGGTGCCCACATGACCAGCCTCCAGTAAAATCCTTGAACACTGAACCTCTAATGAGTTCCCTGGTAGAGAGCATTTCACACTTATTGTCATCATTCCCTGCTCTGGGGATTAAGTGTGACCGATGTGGCTCCATGGAGAGGAAAGTCCTGGAAGCTTGTGCCTGGTTGCCCCCAGACTTCTCCCCATGTGTCTTTTCCCTTCACAGATTTTGCTCTGTATCCTCTCACTGTAATAAATCACAGAGGTGAGTAAAATTATATGCTGAGTCCTGGGAGTCCTCCTAGCAAATCACCGAATCTCTGACACATGCATAAAATAAAAATGCTATGAGATGAAATCTAAGACAAAAAAAAAGAAAAGAAAAGAAAGCTGGCTTGAGAAATGAAATATTCAATTTGGAATTTTAATATTCTGCCATTTTATTAGGAGAGAGACCAGTAAAACCATCTTCTAGCTACATATGGAAGCTGAGGCAGGGGAAAGAGAGTTTCGCTCCCTGGTCACCAGCTAATCCGTGGTGATCAGCTTTGTTCCTGCAACTCCCTGGTACTTTTGTTTATTTTTGTTTAAATTCTATTAGCCAACATATAGCACATCATCCGTTTCAGATGTAGACTTCAGTAATTCATCAGTTGCACAGAAAACCCAGTGCTCATCACATCCCTGGTACTTTTAAAATCGAAGACTGGGCTTTCAGGTGACGAGAGGCCTGTCCCCTTAATCATTTTGATGTTTCTCCCATTCCCTTTACCCATAAGCACCTTGAGGGCAGAACTGGGTCATCTCCCCACGGGAAGCTGAGCGGCTTTGTCACAGGTCACCTTGAAGACGCTCGGTGACTGGAGTAAAATGAAAACAGGGGTGCCTTAGGAGGCGAGAACGTGCACTCTCTTACCGTTGCAGGGTGTAGGAACAGAGACGACGGGCCCCACCCAGCCTCCTTGCCCCCAGCCGCTGGGCCCCCCACTCCAAAAGACAACAGAGCGCATCAAACCTGCTCTGAGTTTAAGTCTGCTGAAACTTGAAAACCGTGCCTCGCTGGGGTGACTGCATCTACGACGTAACCGTTTTCCCCATCCTAAAATGCAAACCAACATTTTCTTAAATGGCCACCGCTTCTGGGAGAGTTTCCGTACCTCCCCAGGTGAAAACACTGCAGGCGTGCGTTCCTGTCGTGGTCACCCGTCTGCCTGTCCCCATGCTCACACCACACGGTAATCTCCCTCCTCGGCGCCCTGAGAGCAGAAGCCGTCTCCACGGGGGGGCTTCTTCAAGCCCAGATCCTGCCTTATCTACGGTGACCAGACCCAAGTTCTGCATCCATACACCGCCACCAGTGTTTCATGGGAAGTGCTGGGCTAATGTCCTTTGATATTTAATGTGGGCAGAAAATTGTTCACTTTTACCCAAAATACAGGAAACAGGTAATCGTCCGTGGACTTGAACTCATTGATCCTAAGAGATAAAATTCTCCTTGAGTTATCACTAATAGAGGTGTTCAGATGGGAAATATCGTAACAGAAAATTGGGCCAGTGCTAAAGAGGGAGGCAGATTCTCTGGGAATAGTAAAATGTTCACTGTTTCCATTTTCCAAATCCGGTTACCCTTGGGCTGTGTCTTTGATGTTAATGCAGCTAAACCCCCGGTGAGATTCTCAGAATTTTATCAGAGGAAACAGACACAGAACGCTGGGCTCTCTCATTGCCAGCCTCCCTAATCGGGAAGAAACTCACAACGGGCCACGGAGTGAAACCCAAATATAAAGCTGTCAATATTGTTCTTTGCTGGGATGGGGTCCTGCGTGTCTCCCCATCAGCAGTACCTCCCAAGGCACATCGCTATCCAAATTACTACACTTTTATTGGGCTACATTAATATTCTAATATTTAAAAGGCTCTCATTTGTGCTTAGAGGGAGAGAAGTGATAAGGATTTTGGAAAACGAGTATGGACATCATCGCTCTTGCTTTTCCTGGCTCCTTTCTGTTAGGTAAGAAGGCAGTAGATCGGGGTCCATCCCGTTCAAGAGGCTTCATGACCTCTTTCCCTGGGCATTTCTGGCAGCCCCAATGGGTGGAGCTCGGGCGCTGGAAACAGGGTCCATCCCACTCATAGATGCACAGTGCGCACCTGTCCCACACACTCCCCAGTTCCTATCATCCATCCACCAACATTCGAGAATGAAGGTGGACAGGTGAACAGCCAGAGAGACAGCAAAGCAGAGAGCACAGCAGCGTCAGACATTCTGTGCCTCTCCTTCCCCCGGGGCAATTATGGGATCGCTACTTTTCAGCCTTTTTTTCCAGCACTGGCTGCAATAATAAAAATAAATAAAATACCACAAGCTGGATGGCTTCAACAAGAAGCATTTACGCCTCACAGTTCTGGAGGCTGGTGTCCACGATCAGGCTGCCTGAACAGTCGGGTTGCGGTAAGAGCCCTCTTCTGAGAGTCAGACAGCCGCCTGTTTGCTGTCCTCATGCGGTGGCGAGGGAGAGTCCTGGGGTCTCTCCTTTTAAGGACACTAATCCCCTTGTGGAGGGCCCCATCCTCATTACCTCCTCAAACCCTAAGTCTTCCAAAGGGACCTCAACATAAGAATTTTAAGGGGACATGGACATTCAGTCCCTAACAAGACCATTGGAGGATTCTCTCCAAAGATAGTTTAAAATAAATGAACTCATTTATGCTCTTAATTTGATGATCTAATGACCTCATCTGACAGAAAGGCACAGCTTGATTCCTGAGTCTAGAGTCAGGCCAACTTAAACCTCCCCTGGAAAGAAATCAATGCATGACCTCATGTGTAATAAGCTAATGAACACGACTGTTGGAACAGCTAATGAATCCGTGCAGCTCACGCTGAAACCCAGACAGACATGACTGGTGCTTCTCACCCCTACAAGAACATAGCCCAGTCATTGATTTGCTCAGCCAAGGGAAAGGGCAAAAATTAGTAAGACATCCTCATAGAAGCCATTCTTTTCTTTTTATAGGAATTCACCAGTATTTACATTTTTTTCCATTGGAAGGATTTCCTAGGCAATGGATACCCACTCGCCTTAGCCTAGATTTCCTAAGAGTCCTGGCCTAGAAGGCCTGCAGAAGCCGGATGCTTGCTGACCAGAAGTAGCCCTCGCCGCTCTGGCCTCCCCCCAGGGAGCTCTGGACCCAAGAGCCTGAGTGAGGGGACAAGAGCGGAGCTCCAGGGGACAGGCCTCTCCCGGTGCAGGCGACCTCCCACCCAAAGCCCCATGCATTCAGGGACAGTGGCCAAGACCCTGTGTGGCCTGTGGGAGCTCCAGCTTTCATGGCTCAGCCCCACTCCCGGTGTTCCCTTCCCACTCTCAGTGTTCCCTTCCCACTCTACCCACTGCGATGGGGACTCACACAGCCTCGTTTCCACAGAGGATCTGCTTCACTGCCTTCCTCCACGGAAGGAAGTGATGTGTGCAGGGCAGGCACGTTTCCTGGGAGCATTCCCAGCCAAATTCACGGAGCGCTGGGCTGTCTTGGAATCCCAGAAAGACTGACATGGGGCGATGGCCCCTGCCAGCCACCAAATCGAAATGAGTTCAGCAAGGAAGCAGCGGCGCTATCCGTTTATTTACAAATCGCAGACAAATTAACCTTTGCAGACCATCTGCTGTGCATACAACCCAGATATCCCCTTGCTGCCTACAGGACGGAGGCCCCAGGCTCATCCTCTGAACCTCCCGGCCTCCTGTGCATAGTTACCTGTGCCCTGCCTTACTCAGGGCCCTGGCCGCCAGCGAGAAATGCAATCCTTCTCCACCAAAACCATCCAGAACTGGTTTATTAATTAAGATCCCCAAAGCATTTAACCATTTTGTCACCTCCAGTGGCTCCATGACCTCCTTCCCTGGGCATTTTTGGCAGCCCCAGTGGGTGGAGCTCAGGCGCGGGAAACAGGGTCCAACAGTAAGCCACAGCAAATTGCATTAGAAAGATAATTTCCAGACTTCCAGTCCACAGATCATAACACTGGACCGGGGCGCTGTTCTCGGGTTAAACTCCCTGAGAACGCAAAGAGCTCTGACTCACTCTCTTTCTGGGTGCGTCTCAGTCTCTCTGTCTCTGTCTCTTCATCTCTCTCTCCATCTCTCTGTGTACACACACGCACACACGCACGCACACACACGCATCACCTGAGCCACGTGGAGCATCTTGGGAATGCCTTGTGCGTGGTTAAATGGCTTATCTACAAAAAAACTTGCTACTGAAGTATCCAACCCTTCATGAGATCAAAGTCTATACTACATTGGTTTTCTGGATACTTGCGTGCAAAAAAAGAAAAGCCAAGTGCTTATCCCTGGCACACATTGTTTTTAAATTTTTGGCAAAGGGTAAAGCTCCCATGCATGATTGAGGAGATGTGGGTGTCATCAGAACCCATCGGCAAGGGGCGCCTGGCTGGCTCAGTTGGTTGAACATTTGACTTTGGCTCAGGTCATGATCTCAGAGTCCTGGAATCGAGCCCTGTGTCGGGCTCCCCACTCAGCAGGGGGGTCTGCTTCTCCACCTTCCTCTGCCCCTCCCCCCACTTGTGCATGCTCTGTCTCTCTCTCTCAAATATATAAATAAAATATTTTTTAAAAAAAGAACCCATCGGCAAGACCCCAGCTCTGTGTTTGCATATCAGCACCTTCTCCGCTCACCAGATGTAAAATTCCTTTTATTTTATTTAATTAGGTTCAAATTTGAAGAAAAAAAATTCTATTCATATCAATTGCAACCAAATGAAACCTGCACGGGGATACCACTAACTAAAGATGACTAGGAAACATAAGAATGCACACAGTAAATTTTTTAAATATAACCTGTATTACAAACATAGAAAACATATCGATATGTATAGCAATATATGTTGATAGGTATAAAAACCTCTGGTAGATATTTCTATTTCTCACCCAGCTCTCCAGCAGTTCTCACTTAAGTCAGATATGCCATGTGACCTGCTTTGGCCAATTAAATATTAACAGCACTGACATACGTCTCCTCAAGTAAAAGCACATGGAGGCAGTTTGTAATCCTCCCCTGTTTTCTCCCCTTCCAAGGTGAGCCCTGGAGGCTGTCTGATGGCTGTTCTGCGATGGTCGAGCCTCCATCAGCGCAGGCCCCTGAGTGTGGAAGACTGCAAATACTGCCCCACATCCTCCCCGACGGCGCACCTGCACGCCCTCGCTAAGTGCGCGTGAATACCCTTCCGCTCCGGCCCTGGGCTCAGCCAGAGGGACGCATCACCAGATCTCTCCATCTGCCATTAAGAAACTAAAATGACCTCGAAAGAGAAGCCATTAAGACCATGAATCAAAGACAACAAGCAGGGGTGTCCGGCTGGCTCAATCAGGAGAGCATGCGATACTTGGTCATGAGTTCAAGCCCCATGTTGGGTTTATAGATGACTAAAAATAAATAGATAAAAATTTTTAAAAACCACCACAAATATAAGTGTACAGGTGAGTCTATTATGATTATTTGCACTCAGATTTCAGTCACTAAACTCAGTATTTTCTCAATTCTTTCAGTTAAATTATGATTAATCACCATAACAGCAAGACATTTATTGTCCAGTGAAGTTCGAGGAACTCTGACTAGACAGTGTTGAGAAAACCTGAAAATGTCAGTTACGCAACTATGTTACTGGATATACTTTAAAGACCAAAGATTTAATTTTTTTCTAATGGTTTAATGATTGTTTTAATGGTCGTTGTATGGTAACCTACACCATCTAGAAAATCAATAAGCTGAAAAACAGAAATGCCATGTCACCGTGAGAGTTTAGTTCCAATGCCTACATCTACAAATGGGCAAAATCTTGGTGGTATTCAAGAGTTGCAAGAAAGCGTGTGTGTGTGTGCACACTTGCACGCACATGCACCCAGACATGTAAAGAAAAGCAGGCATTTAAACCTGTTATAGCACATTGCACGCTCGTCACCACTGTTCTCTGAAAGCAGCATGTGGTCACTCACTATCCAAAGATGAGCAAAGCAGGAACACTGGACCCTTTCCAGGTAAACAGCAACAGGGCAAGAAATCTACTTAAACAGCACAAGAAAAGAACATAACATCTTAGAAGCAAATTTCAGTTGCATCATTTCCAGGTTCTGAAAATAAACTGATAAGTTATTTATATAAAAATATACATATACATATACATATGTATATGTGTGTGTGTGTGTGTATCTCAGTGCTGAATACATATTCTGAGCAGAATTTTCAAGAAAGAGGTCAGAGACATCACATAGCTCTTAAGCCATTTGAAAGGGTCACAACAGTCAAAACCAGAGTTTCTGTTTTCCAGATTACAGTTTCAGGCTATCAGTCATAAGCTTATCACTGAGGACTCTCACAGGCGCGAAAACCCTACTGCCCTATTTTCACGAGCAGAAATAAGCCCAAATTGCCTCAGAGAAGTAACATGATGGCTGTATGTACAGTCACCAATTTCTATCCATCAGTCAATTCACTGAAGCCTGTCTGAATCGAGCCACGAAACCAACATAAAGCACTGACGTCACACAATCATCCAACAGCGTCAACCGCCCAGACGCCAATCTGCAGTTAGGACGAACACATAGCTAGCGACCTAATGCAATACCTGAAAGAGCCTGGAAGAAGGTGAGCCGGCGCCCTGCGCCCCGGACGCCCCGCCTACCTGAGATGAGTGACACGGTGTCTTTCTCCCAGGAGACGACGGTGACGTACGCCTCCACCGAGGAGGGGATAATGCACTTGAAGACCGCAACATTGCCTCTCATGGTTTTCTGGTCCTCCACACGGACTGTATAGGGCTCCCGTAAAACTGGAAGGCAAGGAGAGGACCCTTGGTAAGATGCTTTGGCAGGAGCTCCTTCTGGGAGAACCTCATTCAACCATATGCGATGGAACTTACGTAGAGTAATTGCACCGAAAACTGTCATTGGAAAAAAATTGAAGACACCTGCAGATCACTTTTTAAAAATTTTCATCCCATTGACAAATAAGCTGTACTGTTTTCTAAAGGGCAAGAGCATATCTAAAGACAGCTCGTCTGCCCCTTCAATGCACCTGGAAGTGGCAAGTCGCTTCCTAAAGAAGTTACGATCATGGGATCATAGGATCATGGGCCACTGCTCTCCCTGTCCCCAGAGGACAAAGGAAGAATTTTCTGACTGTAAAGACAAAGAGTTTAAAAAATCAAGAAAGGCAACCTCTCCTGGGAATTCTTAAAAACTATGTGACAATTAAAGTAACTCTGCAAAAGTGATTTATTTTTTCGACAGTTGCAAAACAGCTTGATAGTGGCAAAAACACCATAGTGAAAAGAACTATACCACTTCCTGTGGCTTAGGAAAGGATCCTGCTTAAGGCACCTCCCCCAGCACCTCCGGCAATGGGCGTAGCCCTGAAAACTTTCAGAGGGGACATCCATGAGCTGAATGTCTGGGTTAGAGGCAGGTGGCAGTGGGGTTCAGGACCCACCCGGCAAGCCCACCTGCCTGGATTCACAGCCAAGTCCAACCACTTGCACAGTGAGTGAGTGCCCCTGCCATCTAGATTTTGATAACAAATCTACCATTGGGGGAATGTAATGACTCGGTCAATGTGGGTAAAGCACTCAAGACAGTGCCTGCCATGAGCGGGTGGGTAAGGTAATGTGTACCAGCAGCCAGACCTGGATCCTTACCATCTCCCAGCATGAGAAGACCTCTGTCTCCAGGATAAGGAGAAATCAGTGCTCTAATCCAAGCCCTGCCTCACCCCAGCTCGATAAATATGGGTGCAAGCCTTGCTTCTCTAGAGCTTTATTTTCCCCAAACTTAAAATGAGGGGGTTGGGCAAGAAGATTCTCAAAGTCTGAGTTTTCAAAGTCTCTGGTTTTCTAAGAGAGCCACAGAGACCACTTATCTCATCATCCATTTGGCTTTCTTCATGTTTTGGTCATTTATCAGACAAATATGTGTCAAGAAAACTGGCCGCAGAATTCCTTTTTAAAGAAATTAGCAAAGCGATGAAAATAGGAATGAGTTTGTAAAGGGAAATCACTTCATAGGCAGAGGTGAATGTTCTAGAAGAAACATATTTAAGATTGCTGCTAGTTCTGTGAGATGCTGAGTATTTTAGTATTAGAGCACGCCATTACTCACAGGATTGCCCCTCAAGCCCCGCTTTTAACAAAGCATTTAATATTTTCCCAATTTGATGAATTTTTTCATTGTTGTCTCAAACCAGAGATTTTCAGAAGTTTGGGTCTCTTCTGAGACCCCCATCCCCGCACTCCACAGCAGGCTGATGCAATGTGTCAGGCGGTGACGTGGCTTGTCAAAAAAGTCCCCAGGGTAACAACTCAGGGTGCCCAAGAGCCTGGCCTCAAAACATCATCATTATACACAGGGGCAGGAACTGACTTTGTACAGGAAAATACCTCCATCAGTAACACTTTCGGGAGAGCAGAGGTCCACAGTCGTAGGTCGGAAAGAGGTCAAGTAACCAAACTCATTAATAAATGAGGATTTGAGTGTGGTGGAGGGAAGAAGACAGAGGAGAGGAAGGGGTCGAGAAGAGAAGAGGAAGGGACTGGACAACATGGCTGAGGGCCGAAGCGTCCATTGGCACAGGGATAGGGTCACCGGAGCAGGTGCTGGAATCCAACATAAGTCTGCGTGTTTGCGTGATGCTGGCTCTGAACTATAAAATCAGGTCATCTCCCCAAACTTCCAGTGCACTTGGCTTCACACATGAATGGCTCAGGTGGTGGAATTCTTCATGGAAATCAAGGCCAGGGAGACTACTTCTCTGTTCCAGCCAGGGAAGAGCGGGGACAAGAGAAGATGCCCATAGGGAGACAGAGGAAGCACCTTCCCAGCAGGCATGCAGGCACGTGCTAAGTGCCAGTCACCGGAGCCACAGAGAGGGACCAAGTAGGGACTTGCCCTGTTTGCACCCAAAGTCCTGCACCCTAAGAACTCCTCGGTCCAGGCCTCCCACACATACCATGGGGCACCCTCTCCCCTCCCTGCCCACTGGTCTCACCTGCTCCCTCTATCTCCCCAGTCAGCCCCAAAGAGCCCAGATACAACCTGGGTGCCCTGCACCCCACTCAGCGCAGAAAGAACGAGACATGGAAGGAAACCCTCCACTCCCTCACTAGATTCTTCTTCCCACAAAGAAAGACCACACAGAGAGTCCTTAAAAAAATTACTGTAGAATTTCTAACAATGACAGGCACATAGTAGGTGCTCAATAAATGCTTGGAGAATGAATAAAAATCACAGAGCTTCCCTGTTGTAAGTACTTCTTTTCTTTTTTCTTGTGACTATTTTTATTTTATTTTTTTATAATAATATATTTTATTATATTCTGTTAGTCACCATACAGTACATCCCTGGTTTCTGATGTAAAGTTCAATGATTCATTAGTTGCATATAACACCCAGTGCACCATGCAATACATGCCCTCCTTACTACCCATCACCATCCTGTCCCATTCCCCCACCCCTCTGAAGCCCTCAGTTTGTTTCTCAGAGTCCATAGTCTTTCATGCTTCACTCCCCCTTCTGATTACCCCCCTTCTTTATCCCTTTCTTCAAGTACTTCTAACCCTATTGTAGAATATAATTAGTATCTATTGTTTTAAAAAGCAACTTGGGTTTTCATTACAGATCTCCACCTTACTAATGAAAATGTTTCTTCCTGAGGCCCTCACAACTTAAGAAGCCAACACTGCTATCTATCGGAATATACCTCTCATAGTACAAAACAAGTCTCCCAGGATGATAGTAAGCTTTTCCAAGGTACTTGGGTACATCTAGTCCTTGCTAACACTATTTAGGGGAACAGAGACTGGGCTACAAACCTAAGATCCAGGCAAAAACTTAAGTGTTATTTTAAACATGACTGACATTTGCATTACGGGGTAGGGTAACCTAAGCCTTGCACCTTGTGTCCTAAGCTGGGCTCTCCCCAGAAGCAGGCCAGAGCTGAGGAGCTGGAGGAAAGTGATCGACTGCAGTCTTGACCCCAGGAGGACCAGCGAGGGAGAGGCCGGTGATGCAGGGCCAAGCAGGGCCAGCAGCTAGGCCAGGGTGTTGGATTTCAGGGCAGTCCCAGCCTCCGCCTGATCCCAAGGGGAGCTGTGAACGTGAGTTACACTTCAAGCTCCTCCCACTCTGTGCCTGGGGCTGGAACTTTATTCTCAGAGCAGTCTGGCGCTGGCTCGGGGCTGGTCCCAGGGCCCAGCACTCCCAGGCGCTCCCCGGTCTGTGCGTGGGAAGCAGCTCTGGAACGCCAACCATTCTCTGAAGGCTCTGTGTGAGCTGTCCGCAACCAGCACGCAGAGCCAGGGGGTCTGACTCGAGGGCTGCCAACCTTGTCCATGACAGTCCTCTTAGTCCTCCTTAGTCAAATTTACAAGCTTTGCAGTCTTTCCATAAGATCTAACGTGGTGAGGGGATGAGAAGAGAGAATCTACAGCGATGTGGCTTCGGGGCAAACTCAGACACGTAGCGTGAGCAGGGGTCCCAGGGCTGAGGTCCCTTTGGAGAACCCACCCCTCTCTGTTAGACTTCGTCCTTTCAAATGGAAAGAACCTTTAAAACATAAATATTAGTAAACAAGGAATCATCTCATTTCGTATTTTACTGTGAAAATGAATTTAACCAAGTCAGGCCAAGCGCAGAACTCGTGGGGGATGGAGCAAATTGAAAATCCAGGACCCCTTATTTACAAAGGAGGGGAAAAGGGCCATGAAGATACTAGAAACATAAACTGTTTTCTTCTGTGGTCTTTCTCTCAACCTGTCATAGTGTTTTTTATTTGCTGCTTATGTCACCCTCACTGGGATGCAGGACAGTCACTGCAAGTGCATGCGCTCACAGGGTCTCTAGACCCCACTCTGCTGGGCACACGCGGTCCGCCAAATGCAGGAGGGCCTGCTAGTGTCTGGGCTGATGTGCCACGCCCCAGCCGGGGATGGGGAAGGCAATCTCCCTTCCCCGTTACCCCTCCCACAGTGGACAGGCGACCTCTAAGGGATTACAGTCTCCATGCTAGCTTGGGGGCAGGTGTGGCTTCCACTGAGCCCCACCTTAGAGCACAGCACCCACTCCTATCCCCACTCCTGCCCTGGCCAGGATGGAGGGTGGCAGTGGTTGCTGAACAGGGACAGAGAGGAGAGGCCAGGCAGGGCCAGAGCACCCGGTGTCAGAGGGCCAGCAGTGGTCATTGTGGGGTGAGGGAGGTGGAGGCTAAGTGGGGCTCTGGGCACCCAAAGACTGGAGAGAGGGCCGCTGAGAACCCATCTAGGGGAGGTGGCACGAGGCAGGACCCTGCAAGAACTGAGGAACTGAGCTCCCAGAGCACGTTCCATTGTCCCATGGCACTTTACTTACAAATGGAAAGAGAAAAGCATTAATGTTTCAAGCTGGCAACAGGAGAGCATTAAGCCAGAACTCTGGGACCTCTCAGCACTGGGCCCTGAGGGACTGCTCCCATCCCAGGAGGTCGGTCCTGATCCAAACTCTGTGCATGCAGCGATCAGGTGATGGGGGATGACGGGGGATGATGGGGTGGAGGAAGTCAGGGGAACGTTTGAAGAATTGGGCACTACAGGGGAGGTGGTGGCCCTCCTCTCCTGATGGGTTGCACTCGGATTGTTCCTACCCCTTTGATTTTTACATCCAAAGTGGTAAAACATAAACAAATGCTCATGTGTTGGATTTCTCTGGAACACCAGACGACTTAGGGCCAGGAGGAGGGTTGGCGCCTATCTTTCCTATTTAGGAAATGGTCATCTGAGGCACAAAGTGACCTCAAAGCACATTAGTTTTATAGAAATTGGGTTTTGTTCTATTATATTTTATAGCTGATCATTTAATAAATTGAGATGTGCCTCGAACAATCAATTACATCTTGAACACACCTTCGGTCAAGCACTGTCTCAGGGACGATGGATAGCCTAACACTTACGGAATGATCAGCTGAAGAAAGAAAATTCAGGTAGCCGAACAACCAGAAGAAAACAAAGACTGATGGGTACAGGTGAGAGGGAAGGAGGGATCCAGGGAGGCTGTGAGTAGCCGGTGGGGAAGGAGGCACTTCAGCTAGCCCCAAAAGACAGGAGGACTTAGAGGTGGAGAGGAAAGAGAGAAAAGAGCAAAGGTGACATGAGCAGGGAATACTCCAGAGACTGTGAGGCACTGGACCAGCACCTTTTGGCTAAACTGGCTTCCCAACCACAACTCCTATGAACAGGCAACAGGTTCACAGAAACCCCCTTTCCTTTATCTGAAAATGGATATAAGATTGACCTCACGTGGTTGTGCCGATTAAAATAAAGAATGCCTTAAAGTACTCGACACAATGTCCAGCACATAACCGCTTTATTCACTGAGTCTCTCTGATTGCTGGCAACAGGAGCTGATCTGAGCTACTGGAAGCTGAAAGAGGAGACATCTTTGAAGACACAGTTGCTTTGGAACCTGCAACTAGGCCCTGGGAAGGGCCCCACAACCTCTTTCTCTTTGATTCTGGCTTCGCCCTTCTTTTTTCCACAGACAGGCTTCATCTGTTTTTCTGGTCCACAAGGAGGATGGAATGTGCCCAAGCATCCCAAGGATAGATGCACGCTCTCTCAAGTCCATTTCAAAGGAAGCAAGCAGGGAAATGGACGGAGCAGCCTGGTTAGCTGCTCTCCCTTAGTATAATCACCTATGAGCAGAGGTTCCAGACCAATCTGTGGGATGTGGATGCCAGAGACAGCTAAGGGGTTTACTGCGGGCTGGGCAGAGCGGCACAGACGTGCAGCTAGTAACTGCTACTGGTATTCTATGAACACCGAGACAACTCTTTAGTAAATAGGTCAGCCAAATATTATTACTTGCTTCTTCTCAAAACAACTTTATCAAGATATGATTGGCATACACTAAAACAACACTGATGAGTTCTGACATGTATATACACCCATGAGGTCACCACCACAATCAAGATAATGAACAGACCAGACCCACCACCTGAAAAGTTAACTTGTTGTCCTTTGTGAACCATCCTTCCCACCCCCTTTCACAGACACCCACTGATGTGCTTTCCATAATTATAGATTCATGTACATGTTTTCGAGTCTTATACAAATGGACTCATACATACGTACATTTTTATCTGGCTTATTTCACTCAGTGTAGTTATTTTGAGATTCCTTCCTGCTATTGAGTTTATCAACATAGTACTCCCTTCTTATCTGTGGTTTTCCTTTTCGTGGTTTCAGTTACCCGTGGTCAACCACGGTCTGGCAGCTCACGATCCTCCTTCTGACATAGCATCAGGTCAATAGTAGCCTCATGCCACCTCACAATGTGCATATCATTCCTCTCACTTCGTCTCATCACGGAGGCATTTTATCATCTCACATCATCACAAGAAAAGGGGTGAGTCCAGCGCACTAAGATATTTTGAAACAGCACACTCACGTAACTTTTATTACAGCACATTGCTTTAATTGGTCCATTTCATGATTGTTGCTGTTAACGTCTTAATGTGCCTAATTATAAATGAAACTTTATCATAGGAACGTATGTATAGGAAAACACACAGTACACAGAGACTTTGTTACTATTCACGGTTTCAGGCATCCACTGGGTACCCTGGAACACACCCCCAGCGGATAAGGGTGGTGGGGGGAGACTCTATAGTCCATTCCCTTTCATCCAATTTTATGGATAAAATTTGTTAACTCATTTGTCTATTGATGGGCTTTGACCGATTTTTGGCTATTACAAATAAAGCTGCTATGAACATCCACATAGAAGTCTTTGCATGGACATATGCTTTGGTTAAATACCTAAGAACAGAATGGCTGGAGTATATGGTAGGTGTATGTTCCTCTTTTAAGGAAATTGCCAAATTATCCTCCAAAGAGGCTGTACCATCTTACGTTACCACCAGAAGCGCATGAGAGTCCCAGCTGATGCATCTCCTCGCTTACACTTGGTCCGGCGATTGTGTTGACTTTTAGATTTGTAGAGATAGTGATCTCACTGCAGTTTTAATCTGCATTTCCTCAAAGGTTGATGATGCTAAACCTCTTTTTATGTGCTTACTAGCTATTGCATATTGCCTCTGTTGCAGTGTCTCTCCAAAACTTTTAACTCATTTTTAAATAGGTTGTTTTCTTGCGATTGAGTTTTTAGATTACATTATATTTCTGAATAAAAGCCCTTTAACAGGTATATGTTTTGGGAGTATTTTCTGCCAGGCTGTGACCTACCTTTTTATTCTCCTAACAATGATTTTAGAGGAGCAAAAGTTTTAAATTCTGATAAAATCCAATATAGCACTTTGTTCTTTTACGGATTGTGTTTTGGGTGTCATATCTAAGAAATCTTTACATAACCCAAGATTGCAAAGATTTTTCTCCCATTTTCTTCAAAAAGTTTATAGATTTATATTTGGATCTATGATGTTAGGTTTTGTATATGACGCAAAGTATGGATTGAAGGTCACTTTATTTATTTTTTTGCAAATGGATACACAACTCTTCCAGCATCATTTGTTAAAACAACTATTCTTTTTTCATTGAACTGTTTTGCACATTTGTCAGATTTCAGGTGTCCATATATGTGTTGGTCAATTTCTGGACTCTGTTTTATATTACTTATGTTTATAATAAAACTTAAAAGTCGTAGTGTTAGCCTTCTTAAATTGCCATTCATTTTTCAGGGTTCTTTGGCTGGTCTAGGTCCTTTGTATTTCCATATAAATTTTATAATAAAGTCATCAGTTTCTATTTGTTTTTTAAAAAAATTCTGCTGAGGTTTTCAGTTTGATTATATTGAATCTATAGATCACTTGAGGAAGAACTGACATCTTAATAATACTGAATCCTCCCAGTCATGAAAAAAAGATTTTTTCTCCTTTACTTACACCTTTCTTACTTCCTCTCAGCAATGCTTTATAATTTTCAGTGTACAGGTCTTTCACATTTCTGGTCAGATACATCCATAAGTATTTCTTATTTTTTATGCTATTTTAAATAGCATTTTTTAAATTATCTACCAATTGTATGTGTTAATCTTACATACTGCTGTTTTTTTATAAACTCACATATTGGTTCCAGTAGCTTTTCTTTTTGTAGATTCCATCAGATTTTCTACATATATGATTGTCATCTACAAATAAAAACAGGTGAACTTGTTTCTTTGCAATCACAATGCCTTTTACTTACTGTTCTTGCCTTATTGCACTGGCTACCATCTCCAGTACAACGTTAAAAAGAAGTGGTGAAAGCACACAGCACACATCCTTGTATTCTTCATCTTTAGAAGAAAATCAGTCTTTCACCATTAAGATGTTGGCTATAGTAGGATTTCTATAGGTGCTTTTTATTAGCATGAGGAAGTTCACTTCTATTCCTGGTTTTCTAAGATATTTTATCATAGGTGAATTTTGTATTTTGTCAATACTTTTCTGCATTGATTGAAGTGATCACATGATTTTTCTTTTTAAAACGTTAATATGGTAAACTACCTGGCTTAGTTTTCAAATATGAAACTAACTTTACATTCTGGAGATAAGGCTGACATGGTAGTGATGTATTATCCTTTTTCTTTGCTGTTGAAATCAATTTGCTAAAATTTTGTTTAGAATTTTTACACCTATACTCATGAGAGATACTTGTATTTTTCTTTTTCTCTTGTAATGTCTTCATCTTATTTTAGTAGCAAGGTAGTGCTGATCTCATAAAATGATTTGGGAAATTATTCTCTCCTTGTCAGTTTTCTGGAAGCGTTTGTGTAGAATTTTTATTATTTCTTCCTTGTGTTTGGTAGAATTCAATGGTAAATCCATTTGAGCCTGGAATTTCATTGTAGAAAATTTTTTTATTACAAATTCAAATTCTTTGAAAGATACAGGGCTCTTCAGTCTATTTCTTCTTGAAAAAGTTTTGGTATTTTATGTCTTTCAAGGAGTTTCTTGTTTCATCTAATTTGTTGAACGTATTGACATACACTTGTCCTTAACAGTTTATTATAATTTTAATATCTGTAGAATATATACTGATATAATCTTCCTCATTCTTGACATTGGTAATTTGTCTTCTTTCTTATTTTCCTTTTCAGTCTGGCCAGAAGTTTCTCAAGTTTATTGATTTTTTTTCCAAAGAAATAAGTTTTGGCTTCATAGATTTTCTGCATTTTATAATTTATTGATTTTCACTCTGATTTTTACTCTTTCCTTTCTGTCTATATTGATTTTAATTTGTTCTTCTTTTCTATTTTTAAGATGGAAGCTGATGCCAGTATTTGAGACCATTTTTTTTTCTTTTTTTTTTTTAATGATTTTTTATTATATTATGTTAGTCACCATACAGTACATCCCCGGTTTCCAATGTAAGGCTCGATGACTCATTAGTTGTGTATAACACCCAGTGCATCATGCAATACATGCCCTCCTTACTACCCATCACCGGTCTATCCCATTCCCCCACCCCCCTCCCCTCTGAGGCCCTCAGTTTGTTTCTCATAGTCCATAGTCTCTCACGTTTCATTCCCCCTTCTGATTACCCCCCCTTTCTTTATCCCTTTCTTCCCCTACCAATCTTCCTAGTTCTTATGTTCCATAGATGAGAGAAATCATATGATAGTTGTCTTTCTCTGCTTGACTTATTTCACTTAGCATTATCTCCTCCAGTGCTGTCCATGTTGTAGCAAATGTTGAGAACTCGTTCTTTCTGATAGCTGAGTAATATTCCATTGTATATATGGACCACAACTTCTTAATCCAGTCATCTGTTGAAGGGCATCTCGGCTCCTTCCACAATTTAGCTATTGTGGACATTGCTGCTATGAACATTGGGGTGCATATGGCCCTTCTCTTCACTACGTCTGTATCTTTGGGGTAAACACCCAGTAGTGCAATGGCTGGATCATAGGGTAGCTCAATTTTTAACTTTTTAAGGGACCTCCACACTGTTTTCCAGAGTGGCTGTACCAACTTGCATTCCCACCAACAATGTAGGAGGGATCCCCTTTCTCCACATCCTCTCCAACAATTGTTGTTTCTTGCCTTGTCTATTTTTGCCATTCTAACTGGCGTAAGGTGGTATCTCAGTGGTTTTGATTTGAATTTCCTTGATGGCTAATGATTTTGAACATTTTTTCATGTGTCTGTTAGCCATTTGTATGTCTTCATTGGAAAAGTGTCTGTTCATATCTTCTGCCCATTTTTTGATTTATTTGTTTCTCGTGTATTGAGTTTGAGACGTTCCTTGTAGATCTTGGATACCAGTCCTTTATCTGTAGTGTCATTTGCAAATATATTCTCCCATTCCGTGGGCTGCCTCTTAGTTTTTCTGACTGTTTCCTTGGCTGTGCAGAAACTTTTAATCTTGATGAAGTCCCATAAATTCATTTTATCTTTTGTTTCTCTTGCCTTTGGGGATGTGTCATGAAAAAGGTTGCTTTGGCCGATGTCGTAGAGGTTGCTGCCTATGTTCCCCTCTAGAATTTTGATGGATTCCTGTCTCACATCGAGGTCTTTCATCCATTTGGAGTTTATTTTTGTGTATGGTGTGAGAGAGTTGTCAAGTTTCATTCTTTTGCATGGAGCTGTCCAATTTTCCCAGCACCATTTATTGAAGAGACTGTCTTTTTTCCACCGGATGTTTTTTCCTGCTTTATCAAAGATTAGTTGCCCAAAGAGCTGAGGGTCCATTTCTGGGCTCTCTATTCTGTTCCATTGGTCTATGTGTCTGTTTTTGTGCCAGTACCATGCTGTCTTTGTGATCACAGCTTTGTAGTACAGCTCGAAATCCGGCATTGTGATGCCCCCAGCTTTGTTTTTCCTTTTCAACAGTTCCTTGGAGATTCGGGGCTTTTCTGTTTTCATACAAATTTAAGGACTATTTGTTCCAGTTCTTTGAAAAATGTCATTGGTATTTTGATTGGGATGGCATTGAAAGTGTAGATTGCTCTGGGTAGCATGGACATTTTAACTATGTTAATTCTTCTGATCCATGAGCATGGAATATCTTTCCATCTTTTTATGTCTTCCTCAATGTCTTTCAAGAGTGATTTATAGTTTCTAGAATATAGGTCCTTTACGTCTCTGGTTAAGTTAATTCCAAGGTAACGTATGGTTTTTGGTGCTATTGTAAATGGGATGGATTCCCTAATTTCTCTTTCTTCGGTCTCGTTATTCGTGTATAGAAATGCAACTGATTTCTGAGCATTGATTTTGTATCCCGCCATGTTACTGAATTGCTCTATAACTTCTGATAGTTGGGGAGTGGCTTCTTTTGGGTTTTCCATATAGAGTATCATGTCATCTGCGAAGAGAGACATTTTGACTTCTTCTTTGCCGATTTGAATACCTTTGATCCCTTTTTGTCATCTGATTGCTGTTGCAAGGACTTCTAGTACTTTGTTGAATAATAGTGGCGAGAGTGGGCATCCTTGTCGAGTTCCTGATCTTAAGGGAAAGGCTTCCAGCTTTTCCCCATTGAGAATAATATTTGCAGTAGGCTTTTCATAGATGGCTTTTATGAAATTGAGAAATGTACCTTCTATTCCTACACTCTGAAGGGTTTTAATCAGGAAAGGATGCTGTATTTTGTCAAATGCTTTTTCGGCATTGATTGAGAGGATCATATGGTACCTGAGTCTTTTCTTGTTGATATGATGTATCACGCTGATTGATTTGCGAATATTGAACCATGCTTGCATCCCAGGTATGAATCCCACTTGATCGTGATGGATAATCCTTTCAATGTACTGTTGGATTCTATTAGCAAGTATCTTGTTGAGGATTTTGGCATCCATATTCATTAGGGGGATCGGTCTGTAATTCTCCTTTTTGAGGGGGTCTTTGCCTGGTTTGGGGATCAAGGTAATATTGGCCTCATAGAATGAGTTTGGTAGCTTTCCTTCTGTTTCTATTTTTTGAAATAGCTTTAGGAGAATAGGTATTATTTCTTCTTTGAATGTTTGGTAGAATTCCCCAGGAAAACCATCCGGGCCTGGAGTTTTGTTATTTGGAAGGTTGTTTATCACTGACTCAATTTCTTCATAATTAATTGGCCTGTTTAAGAAATCAATTTCTTCCGGTTTCAATCTTGGTAGTTTATAGGTTTCCAGGAAGGATTCCATCTCTTCCAGATTGCTTAGTTTATGGGCATATAGCTGTTGATAAAAATTTCTAATAATCCTTCCAATTTCAATGGTGCTCGTCGTGACCTCTCCTTTTTCATTCATAATTTTAATAATCTGGGTCCTTTCTCTTTTCTTTTGGATAAGTGTTGCCAGTGGTCTGTCAATTTTATTGATTCTCTCAAAGAACCAGCTTCTAGTCCTGTTGATCTGCTCTACTGTACTTCTGGTTTCTGCTTGATTGATTTCAGCTCTAATTTTGGTCAACTGCTTCCTCGTGCGTGGATTAGGCCTAGAGACCATTTTTTTTTTTCTAATCAGGGTTTTTAAAACTAGAAATGTCCCCCCAAGCACTGATTTAGTGGCATCCCCAAAATTTTTTCTTAGATTTTGTGCTTTCACTTTCACTTTCATTCCATTCAAAATACCTTCTATTTCCTTCTGCTTTTTCTTTTGCACAGACTATTTAGAAGTGTGTTATTTAATATCCTAACATTTGGGGATTTCCTGGAGTTACTGATTACTATCTTAATTCCATTGCAGTCAAAGAATATATTTTATATAATTTTATTTTTTTAAAAATTCATCTGAGACTTTCTTCATTCCCCATAATGTGGTTTATATTGATAAATTTATGTGTGACCTTGAAGATAATGTGTATTGTGCTTTTATTGGATTCATTGTTCTCTATTTAAAAGTTAATATGGTCAAATATTTAATAGTGTTGTTCAAATATTCTTTATCCTTGATGATTCTGCCTATTGCTAATTAATAAAAGAGGGCTGTTGAAATCTCTAATGATAAATTTTGATTTGTCTGTTTCTCCTTGAAGTTCTATCAGTTTTTACTTCATGTATTTTGAAGTGCTGTTGTAGGGGGCATAAACATTTAGAACAGTCATATCTTCTGATTTAAATGACTCCTTTATATTATGAAATGAAATTTAACCCTTGTAATATTCTTTTCTCTGAAATATACTTTGATATTAATGTACTTACTCCAATTTTTTTATGTTGTTGATTAAATTTATTTGATTTGATGAGCATAGTACATATTTTAGCATCCTGTAACCTTTAACATATCTGTATCTTTATATTTAAAGTACATTTCTTTTAAGCGATATTTGAAACTAATCTAGCAACTTCTGCCTTTTAAATCAGATAATTGGAGCATTTATATTTAATGTGCATATTGGTATTCCATGGTGCACTGGGTGTTACATGCAAATAATGAATCACGGAACATTTTATCAAAAACTGGGGATGTACTGTATGGTGACTAATATAACAAAATAAAAATTAGAAAAAAAAATAGTAATGTGTATATGGTATGGTTAGGTTTAAATCCATCATCTTGTTTTTTTATTTCTATTTTCTATTTTTACCATCTATTCTTTGTTTCCTTTTTCCTATTTTTTATTCTTTGTTTAGAGTTGAGGATTTTTTTAATGATTCCATTTTTTTCTTTTATTATGAAGATTATTAGCCATAACTGTTTTGCTATATATAGTGACTGCTTTATATTTTATAGCATACATTTATAACTTATCATAATCTATATTCAGGTGATATTATACAATCTCACATATAAGAAAAAAAACCTTCCAAGAGTATACTTCTACATCTTTACTCCAGGTCTTAGTGTTATTATTGTCATACATTTTACTCATATATATGTTACAAATCTCACAAGACATTATTATTATTATTATTGTTTAAACAGTCAATTGTCTTTTAAAAGATTATAAGTACCAAAAAATTATGATTTAAAGAAATCTACAGATTTGATGTGAACCCCATCAAAATACCAATGGCATTTTTCACAGAACTAATGACCTTTTTCACAGAATCCTAAATTTTTTATGGAACCACAAAAGACCATGAATACCCAAAGCAATCTTGGCTTTGAAAGAAGAACAAAGGAGAGGTATCATGCTCCCTGATTTCAAACTATACTACAAAGCTATAGTAATCCAAGAAGTATGGTACTGACACAAAAACAGACACATATCAATGGAATAGAATAGAGAGCCCAGAAATAAACCCATGCATATGTGATTGATTAATCTATGACAAAGGAGGCAAGAAAATACAATGGGGAAAAGATAGTCTCTTCAATAAGTGGTGCTGGGAAAACTGGACAGCCACATGCCAAAGAATGAAACTGGACCACTTTCTTAACACCATATCAACACACTAAAATCAACTCAAAATGGATTAAAAACTTGAATGTAAGACCTGAAAACAGTACTCCTAGTGGGGGGGGGGGAACAAAGGCAGTAAGCTCTTTGACATTTGTCTTAGCAATATTTTTGGAGGCCAGTCTCCTCATACAAGGAAGAAAAAAGCTAAAATAAACAAATGGGACTCCAATGAACTAAAAAGCTTTTGCACAAAGAACCATTAACAAAATGAAAAGTCAATGCACTGAATGGGAGAAGATATTTGTAAATCAAACATCTGATAAGGGTTAATATCCAAAATATATAAAGAACTCACACAACTTAATATCAAAACAACAACAACAAACACACACAAAAAAATAATCTGATTAAAGATTGGGCAAAGGACTAGACAGACATTTTTCCAAAGACATGCAAATGACCAATAGGTACACGAAAGAATAGTCAATATCATCAATCATCAGTGAAATGAAGTATCACCTCACACTGCTCAGATTTGCTATTATCAAAAAGACAAGAAATAGCAAGTGTTGGCAAGAACGTAGAGAAAAGGGAACCTTCATGTACTGTCGGTGGGAATGTAAAGTGGTGCAGCCACTATGGAAAACAGTATGGAGGTTCCTCAAAAGATTTAAATAGAACCACCATACAATCCAGGACTTCTACTACTGGGTATTTACCTGAAACAAAAACACCAATTCAAAGAGATATATGCACCCCTATGTTACCCGCAGTGTTATTTACAATAGCCGAGATACGGAAGCAACTTAAGGGTCTGTAGATAGGTGGGTAAAGAATATATGGGGTGTGTGTGTGTGTGTGTGTGTGTGTGTGTGTGTGTAAAATAGAAAATTATTCAGACATAAGAAAATGAAATGTTGCTATTTGTGACAACACGGATGGGCCTAGAGGGTGTTATGCTAAGTGAAATAAGTTAAAGACAGACAGATACTATATGATTTCACTTACATGTGGAATCTAAAAAACAGAACAAATGAGCAAACAAAAAACAAAATAGGAATAGACTTAGAGAGAACAAACTGTTGGTTACCAGAGCAGAGAGGTGAACTAGGTGAAGGGGATTAAGAGGTACAAAACTTCTAGTCATAGAACAAATAAGTCATGGGGATGGAATGTGCACCAAAGGGAATGTAGTCAATAATACTGTAAAAACGTCGTGTGGTGACGGATGGTAACTACACTTAGCGGGGGATCATTTTTTAATGTATAAAAGTATCAAATCACTGTGATGTACACCTGAAAGGAATAGGATATTGTCTGTCGTTGCTGTGCTTTAATTTTAGAAAAATGTAATTTGTTTTCCCACGTGGTTACCACTGTCACTTTCTTCTTCCCTTCAAGTAGATCCAAGATTCCATCGGGTGTCGTTTGTCTTCTGATTGTAGGACTTCCTTTAAGACTTCTACAAGTGCAGGACGGCTGCTGATAAATTCTTTTAGCTCTCATGTGTCCAAAAAAGCCTTGATTTTTTAAATAAAAATATTCTACCGGATATAGATACAGATTTCTAGATTTACAAATTCCATTTCCTTTCAGTACTCTAAAGATGTCACTTCTCTGTTTTCTCACATTGATTCTGAAGGGAAATCTGCTGTCATCCTTGTTTTTGTTCCTCTGTGTGTAACGTGTCTTTCTCCTCCGGCTGTTTTTAACGTTTTGTCTTTAGACTGGTCCTGAGAAATTTGATTATGATGCGCCTTGGTGTATCTTTCTTCATGTTATCTTGTGCTTGGCGTTTGCAGGGCTCCTTGGATCTGTGAGTGTACAGTTTTCATCAAATTTGAAAAATTTTGACCAGAATTTCGACTATGTATTTATTTTGTTTGTTTCACCATCCATTCCTCTGCGACTCTATTTGTGTATCAAGCTACTTGAAATATTTTTTTTCCAATTTTCTTTGGAATAGATTTTATTATTTAGGGCTGTTTCAGGTTTGCAGAAAACTTTCACAGAAGGTACAGAGAGTTCCCCAAAGGGATACACTCCCTTTACCCACCCTGGCAGTCTCTCTTGTTATTAACATGTTCCTTAGTGTTATGCATTTGCTCCAATTAAGGAGGCAGTATTTATACATTATTATGAAGTAAAGCTCATAGTTTACCTGAAGGTTCCTTCCGTGCCATCCAGTTCTAAAAAGAATGTTCTGTATCCACCATTAAGGTATCATCCAGAAATTTTACTGCTTAAAAATGTCCTATGATCCACGTATCCACCCCTCATTTCCTCCCCGTAGTCCCTGGAAATCACTGATATTTTTATTGTCTCTATATAGTTTTGCCTTTTCCAGAACGTCAAAGAGTTGTAATCATACATTTTATAGCCTTTTCAGATTGGCTTCTTTCACTTAGTGATATGCATTGACTATTCTTCCATGTCTTTTTCGAGGCTGCATAGCTTATTTCTTTACATTGCTAAATAATACTCCATTGTATGGATATACCACAATTTGTTTATAGTTACAGGAAAAAAATTATTCCAATGCTTGTTAAAATGTAAAGGAAGACTTTACTCAAGACTATTGCAAGTAGGACTCATGACTATTCCAACAGGGGAGAGAAATTTTTCTCAACTCCAAATACAGCAGACAAGTGGGGCTTTCTAGCCAAAGGGCAGAGTGAGGGGATCAGTTGATAGAAGATTACCCAGAGGAGACATGAAGGCTAAAGGCAGGACTGACTCACACATCAAAGTAAGATGAGGAACTTGATCAGATGTCAGAGTGGCAGGATGTCAAAGGGAGGGGATGACTGAGTAGGAGTCTTACTAAAACTGGGCTCCAGAAGGACAGACAGAAGGTCAAGGTTGAAGACTAGTGGAGAACAGGGCTCACAGGAGCCTGACTAAGGTTTCTGCAAGGAAAGAGTCTTTGTTATTACCCACTCACATACTGAAGGACCTCCTTGTTACTTCTAAATTTTGGCAATTACGCATAAAGCTGCTATAAAAATTCCGTGTGTAGGTTTGTACGTCCCCATCTGGAAACTCAAGGCAGTGTACTGGGGCAGTCACAGGGCTCGCCTGCTTCTTCCAGCTTCTCTAGGATCACTCTCTTCTATCAGGTGATGGCCAGTCTTGACAATGGTGACTCTGTATGTCTTGCCTGCTTCTTGTTGTTCCTGCTTCTTCCAGCTTCTCTAGGATCACTCTCTTCTATCAGGTGGTGGCCAGTCTTGACAATGGTGACTCTGTATGTCTTGCCTGCTTCTTGTTGTTTCAGAGGAAAGAGTAAATTCAGCCCCTGCCACTCCACCTTGGCCAAGAGCAGAAGTCCCAGTCAGATGCTATCAACCCCAGTAAATGAAAGAGGAAACAATCACTAGAATTTTTTTTTTTTTACTTGTCCAAGGTCATACTGCTGATGACTATTTGCTGGGGGCCAGGGGTGGGCCAAGGGTGGAACTGCTTCAAGAGGTCTGTCTGCATTCCAGTCCTTGGAACAGAAAGGGGAAGAGGTACTTGACTGTGGAGTGCAAGGTGACCCAGCCTTGCTGATTCATGACACATGATGGATGAAAAATCCACTCTTGCTGACACCCAGACCTAAGTCCAAGTTGCTGGAAACTGTGAAGAATGAGAATTTCCTATACTGCCAAAGGAGAGATTATGAGGCCATTTTACCCAATGGATTATTCCAGGAAAACCCCAACACCAATCGAGAGGGACCCTGAGACACTTAGGAAGACCTGATGTGTAGGGGCTACCCCATGAGCCAGCCTTCCCTCTGCTCCAATCTGCACTCCAGCCGTCACTGGGTAGCGCAGACCGGACACCCCCACCTGCCCTTCCAAACAGCCGTCCAGTTCCATGCTAGCATCTACATGAAAAGGGTGAAACCAGATTTTCAAGATTCCAATCAAAAATCTAAAATATTATTATTACAGTCACAATATCTTCACAACAAGAAGTAAAATTAAATGAGAAAACAAAGTTCATGTGGGTGACGTGACTGTCCAGCTTGTAAGTTCCCACGGACGCAGAAAACACGTGTTTGCTGGACTCGGTAGGAGTCAGGGGTCAGGAATACCAGCCCATGGACAGCGCGAACGTACTCATGCGGAAGTGGAAGGTGGCCCCGCCGCCAGACGATGCCCTTTCCACCCCTAAAACATGCACTGTCACCCAAAAGCAATCAATTCCATGACAAATTTCCCAAATGGCAGTTAAAACAGAAGTAAGCACTGAATTCCTTTATCTGACAGGAAGCCCAAGAAAGAAATAGCGGATTAACACATACAAGCATAGCTGTTTGAAGTTCTGGGTTTTTCTGTAAGTGGCACTTTGTAGATCATAAACATGTTTCCATAACACATCATTACCATTTGCAGCCTGCCAAGCAAAAGGCACTCGCTCTATCCTCCTGTTTGTCAGGTTTAGAGGTCTCTGTGCAAATTTCATTTGCTTTATTTTAATTATTTGGGGTATCAACTTTTCATATCTCTTGATTAGAGCCCATCTTCCTCTCCTAAGTGCGCTCTTGCCCAGGTGCTAGAATTCATGAGCGTGTCACGGAGATCGAAACAGAGTTGGGAAAATGACTAGCTAGCAGAATGAACCGCCGTCTAATGTTGGATTGCTTGCATCAAAGGGATCAAGTGCAGGGATTCAGAGACATCTCATAATTCGCTCACGTTGTGAACTCTTCAAGCAACACCTCCTCGCTTCCTGCAGGCATTATTACAAAGCTCCCCCAGCTACCTGGTGCATTAGACAACAATCAAAGTCGCACTCTCTTTGCCCTGACATTATATTGTGTCAGTCTACCGTAGTACTTGCAAGGCGAAGCTTAAAAATATTTAAAACAGTGTTTGCTAACTAGAGTCTAGCTGTAAGCTTGTTTCTCGGGGCTTTGCTAAATCTACAGAATGACACAGCGTGTCCTGTATGTATACCTTTTTATGTCTGTGAATCTCAGACTGTATTCCTGGGTTGACTTGTAAGAATGTGATTTTAAAAATACAGAACATGTTGTTATGAAAGACTATGGACTCTGAGAAACAAACTGAGGGCTTCAGAGGGGAGGGGGGTGGGGGAATGGGGTAGACCAGTGATGGGTAGTAAGGAGGGCACGTATTGCATGGTGCACTGGGTGTTATACACAACTAATGAATCATCGAACTTTACATCGGAAACCGGGGATGTACTGTATGGTGACTAACATAATATAATAAAAAATCATTAAAATAAATAAATAAATAAATAAATAAATAAATAAATAAACAAATAAATAAATAAAAATCCAAAAAAAAAAAAAAAAAAGGAAAGGGACACAACAAACTCAGGATTTACTCTTTGGCAACATCCTAGCAACAGGGGACACAGTCAAAATTGTTAAAATGATCCTTTTTTTATTTCACAAGGAAGACAAGAATATTTGGCTGGTTCTGTTTCAGTTACATTACACCTTAATGCCAAGGTTTTACTCCGCTTCAGCTGTGTGAACTCCCCCCTCCCCTTCTCCTCCCCACTCCCCCCACGGTCTGCCTCTAGGAAGGGGTACAGCGGGGGCTGGGCAGCAGGAGCAGGAAGCAAACACACTGGGTTTGAGACACTGAAAAGTCTGAGTCGCAGTATCAATCAGTCAAAATATAATACATTGGGGTTACAGTTTAAACCTTACCCACTTGCTATCACTAATTTCACGTCTTAGTTCCAGGGGCACAAGGCATTTTGAAACCCAGTCAAGGGGTGCCTGGATATCTCAGAGAAGCCACGGTCAGTGTCAGAATGAACTGACCATAGGGTTTCCACTGGTCCTCAGCTGATGGCACCTTATGGTTTGTCACTGGCTCCCCCTCCCCCCGCCCACCATCCCAAGCAGGCACAGAGGGAACAAAGAGGAGGAACAGTACTCACCAGCCTTGATGTGGACATCCTGACTTCTAATTTTCCCTGAAGGATTTTCAGCTGTGCAATAGTAAGTATTATCATGGATTAAGGTACTAAAGCTTGAAGGAGGGAAGGGAAAAATTTGGAGAGTGCCGTTGGCGTGGACGTGGCGGATCCCGGGGACATCGTAGATCTCCTCGCCCGTCGCTAGGTACCATCTGAGAGACACAGGAGGGACGCCTGCAGCGGGGCAGGGCACCAGGGTCCCCGTGGTGCTCGCAAACACTACCTCTTGCAGAGATGCATTGACAAAGTAGAGGCTGGAGTGAAGGTCCTCACTGAAAACTACAAGAAGACAACACAAGAATCGGTCAGTAAGGCACGAGCTCCAAACGTGGCCTTCGGTCAGCCTGGCCTCACAAGGTTGTTTTGAGAAACAATTGCCAGGTTTGACTCAAATGAAATAATTCAAAATCGCTCAACTACTATGGACAGAGAGGCTGGTACTAAGCAATAAGCTACTATCCTCACTTCAGACCTTGTACACGAACGGAGAAATTATCCCAGATCTCAGCTTGCAGTGGCTTACTTAGCAGCCTGTTCCCCACACCCCGTTCTGCCTCCACAGTACTGACCACTACTGGGATTTACGCTATGAATTTTGTATTCATCTATCGTCTGTCTCCCCTTCTAGTGCCTGAGCCCCATGAGAACAAAGTCATGATCTGTTCGCGCTTTTACCCAGAGCACAGAGCCTAACACCCAGCAGGTGCAGGGTGAACAGAAGCTAAAGGAACCAACGACTAGGTCCAGCGACTAGGACCAAATTGCTCTGGGTGGGAGGTACACTGAGAGATATTCCAGAATGAAATTAGTCACAATTCTGAATAATTAAAGTCTATGTTTATAGGTAAAACATTTTAAAAAGCACAACTAGTTTTCTAAAAACAGTGTCCATAAGTCAAGCAGAGAAAGACAATTATCATACAGTTTCACTCATTTATGGAACATAAGAAATAGCAGGGAGATCGGTAGGAGAAGGAAGGGAAGAATGAAGGGGGGGTAAACAGAAGGGGGAATGAACCATGAGAGACTGTGGACTCTGGGACACAAACTGAGGGCTTCAGAGGGGAGGGGCGTGGGGAATGGGATAGACCGGTGATGGGTATTAAGGAGGGCACGTATTGCATGGAGCACTGGGTGTTGTACGCAAACAATGAATCATGGAACACTGCATCAAAAACTAAGGATGTGCTGTATGGTGATTAACATAACATAATAAAAAATTTAAAAAAAATAAAAACAGTGTCCAATCAACGATACATTGTGTTTTTGTGTTTGTTTTTTTATTGAGAGGTACAGCACTAATACAGAGAACTCCGACAGAAGCATCACCCAACTGCACCAGCCCATGACAGTTTCTGCTCTGATTTCTATATTTCCTCTCCTGGTCCATCTGCCTACATGCCGTACCTACATGATTAGTCCATGTAATAATGTGTATACATAAAATACACTGTTGTTATAGGCCGTGCTTCATTCTCCTAACATTATTTCATACACCAAATTCCGTTTTTCTATACAGACCTTGCAAGTAAATACTGGATGCATATTTTCCCTAATACAATTTTCTATTTTCCTGATCTTAGTTATTTAAATCGTTTCTGTTTTAACTGCTACAAATAAAACATCTACAAACCAGCTCACACATATATGGCTTTTTAATTCACTGACTGAGTACCCATGTCGCACTCAGTAACAAATAGTCACAGAGTGTCATTTGCGTGAACAAAGGAAACAACTTCTAGAATCCAAAAATTAACCAGAAGATTTTTAAAAGGCCACGAAGACCTACTTCTCAGATGTTCACACTTATATATGACTTCCTAAAAACAAATCCTCGTCACATATTCACAAGACAGAAAAGAATTACTCTCATTGGGCAGAGATGTGAACATTAGTCAGGGAGCACGTGTATCATTGCAGGCCACGTGACGAAACTCAAGCTGTTACTCTGGTCTTGTGAACAGCAGCTCTGCCAGAGGAGTCTAGGCTCCCCTTGGCAGAAGGAGATGTGCGGGTTCAGAAGGGTTGTCACCGGACCAGGGATTAGGGCCTAGGAGGTCCCAGATGCAGGATTCGGTCTTTCTGATAAAGATTTAAGCTCATTATATGGCTGCCTTTACTCTATAAAGCCAGTTCCCAGGGCAGCTGTGTTGATGAGACTCAGCGTCCCCCGGAAAGTTCCCCCGAGCACCCACCCACTTCCTCCTCCATCTCTCTCCCGGGCAGTGCCCACCAGCGTGCCCACCGGGACCAGCGCTGACTCTCTCTGAGCTGGCAAACACAGGGGCCGCCGTGTGTCAAAAGACGGCAGAGAAAAATCCACTCTGTAAAAGTGATAGAAACTGTTTGATGGCTTTCTCTGCCAACCATAACTAAAGACTTTAGCAATGCTCCATAAATCAGAATCTGAAAATTATTGCTAACTAAGAAATTGGCTCAGATCGGAAGCACAGTTAATAGTTAAACATCACAGCTTTCAACTCGAGTAAAAATGCTGATGGTGGCACCGTGATTTTACATCTGAGCTTTCGAGGAAACTGACATCACCCCAAACACATTGTTAGGAGTGAGGTAACTGTCACTCTTCAGGGCTAATTAATTCCTCCCAGATTCTTTTTTGTTCCCTCCCCACACGACTCCTCTGTCAACTGGATTTGGGTAATTTGAGCTAAATAAAATTTAGTCATATTTGAATTCATTCTCCTGTCTCATAAAAGTAGCCCTGTTAAGGATAGCAAATCTTTGCAAACATGGATGCATGTAAGAAATATTTCATATATAAATGAGGAATTATTTAAATGACTGCGAAAGAAATGCAAAATAAATGTTTAATCTGAGTAGTTAAGAAGATAAGTGACCCATGGGGGATTACTGTCACTTCTCCTTACATTTTTTAAAGGTAGTTCGCATCAGTCTTTCTACTTTATACCACTGGGTTTAATAATGTAACATAAACTCATTCTCTAAGATACACATCATATGGCCACAGGCAAGAGAAAACCCAACTATATTCCAGCAGCTTCTGTTTCCTCCATCTAAGGGGCCATCCATCTGCTTAAATAATAGTACTTCATTTTATGGCATGCTGCGTGCACTTTAAATACAGCAACATTTGCTCCCTCCAGTAAGGGCACGGGTAATCTCGCTGTGAATTACGTGAGTCTAAAATTTCCCTGAAACTAACTGCAGTTGAATAACAAAAAGCTAAACAAAACATTTGGCATAATCTTGCTGCACAACTCGGCGTATAAAATCCTGGGGTATGGACACTAAGGACGCTAAAGGAAGGGGCTTCGGAGGATTGCTCTTCCATTGGCAGATTTCTCCACGTTTTATATCATTATAACAGATGGTATAAGCAGGGCTCCCGTGACAACATAAAGAAGAATGTTACACTAAAAAGAAGAATAAGTCTACATTGCTTTCTTTGAATTCCAGATCTGGCCAGGTGAAGAGACATGAAAGAAATGCTAGAGAAAGCAATGACACGATCGCTCTTTCATGTGAGAGTATTTATGGAGCACCTGCCCTAAACCAGGCTTCAGGCAAGGGCCCAGGAATGACGATTTACATGAGTCAGGGCACTGATCTCAAGGAATTTTTAGCCTAGAGGGTGCCACGGTCAGTAAAGAGTCAACGATAACTCTTTGCTGAGCGTCATCGTCGTAGAATTAGTCGCAAAATGTTACAGGAGCAGGAAGAAGAGAGACTACCAAAGCCTGGGGAAGAGGAGGGAAACTCTCCAGAAGACAAGAGGAAAGTAGATTCTACGCAGAGGGCATAAAAAGGTTAGGACACTGAGTCATCACAGACAGGAGAGAAGCGAGAAGATACTGGATAACGGGAACTTCACGGCTGAACTAACAGTGATGCAGAATTTGGGAGAGGGAGCTTGAGCTTCTTTATACTCACTTACTCTGTACACACCTGCTCCTCACCCACTAACAAGACCTGGTGCTGTGCAGAGGCCTGGGGACACACGAACACCCAAGACTTGGAGGGTGATCTCAGGAAACTTCCCTTTCAGACGCTTATTATCAAGTCTAGATCATAAGAGGTATCAGATCTCATGCTAAGACGCAAGAGCTTTATTCTGCAGGCCACAGGAAGTCCATCCAGAGGTATATACCCAAGAGAAACAATACACACGTCCATGAAAAAATCTGTACACAAGTGTTTAAAGCAGCATCGTTTATAATAGCCAGATGTGGGAACCACTGAAGAACGGATCAACAAAATCTGGTGTGTCCGTCCAGTGGACTTAGCAGCAATGAGAAATGAAATACTGATTCACGATCTAGACACAGATGACCCTTGATAGCGTCATGCGAAGTGAAAAAAAACAATCACCAAAGGCCAACACATTCTACGATTATGTAAATTCACATGAAAGGTCCAGAAGAGACAACTCTGTAGGAGAGAAAGGAGTGATTTCCTTGGAGCTGTGGGTGAGGGTAAGGGGTGACAGGGTGGTAGCTAAAGGATGCAGTTTCTTTATAAAGTGATTAAAACGGTCTAAACTTGACTGTGGTGAAGATTATACATACCTGTAAATTTACTAAAAACCACTGAATTGTACAAATGGGTGAATTTTATTACATGTAAATGAGATCTTGATAAAGCTGTTTAAAAACAAGAGAGAATCAGTGAAAGTTTTGATGTAGAACCAATTGATGCCTTCCCAAATTGTAGTTTTAGAAAGTAAACACTGGGTTCACAAGGAGTGGAGACGAGAGGCAGGAAGTCCAATTAGGCTGCTGTGGGCGTGGCCACGACCTGCCTGGTCATTGATGGAGTGAAGGGAAGAGAAACCTAACTATATGAACATGGCTGATGTGATCCTGCTGGAATGTGTGGGCAGGGCCTTGGAAGGAATGAGACGGAGGAAGAGGGAAAATAATTTGTGGTCAAATTCCGTAGTTTGCACGTCTGGCTGCATCATTGAGCCATAAGCGAAAATAGAGAACGTACAAGGCAGAGCTGGTTGGGCAGAGGAAACAACAATGTCAGATTCACTAAGGTTAAGGGGGCACTGCCTTTGGGCCACCCACTAGTGAGGTGGGAATAGGGGTCTAAGACCCCAGAGAGAGATACCACAATCGGGGAAACTGAAGCCCACCATTGAGTGAGACATACTAACGAGAGTGTAAAGAATAAGAAGACACAAAAACCAGAGATGGGGTGGGTGGGGGGCCGGGTAAAACAGGTGAAGGGGATTAAGAGTACACTTATCTTGATGAGCACTGAGTAACATATCAAAGTGCTGAGTCACTATATTGTACACCTGAAACTAATAGAACACTGTACATTTTCTACACTGGAATTAAAATTTGAAAAATAAAATGAAAGTTAAAAAAAAACAAAAAACAGAGATGGGGGGATTGTCTGGGTGGCTCAGTCAGTTAAGCGTCTGCCTTCGACTCAGGTCATGCCTTGCATTGGGCTCCTCGCTAAGTGGGTAGTCTGTTTCTCCCTTTTCCTCTGCCCTTCCCCCCTGCTTGTGCTTGCTCTCTCTCTCTCCCTCTCTCTCAAATAAATAAAAATCTAAAAAAAAAAAAAAAAAAAAAAAAAAAACAGAGATGGACCCTCAGGGATACGGAAGATATAAAAGGTGAGCAAAGGATATCTGACCAAGGACGACTGTC
This sequence comes from Ursus americanus, assembly GCF_024610735.1. NCBI lineage: Eukaryota > Metazoa > Chordata > Mammalia > Carnivora > Ursidae > Ursus > Ursus americanus. The sequence continues at coordinate 94,735,159 of NC_142130.1, forward strand.
ACCCCAGTCTATAATGAACTCCTACAAATCAATAAGAAAAAGAGAATCTGATTTTAAAAAATGTACAAAAGCCATTATACGAGTAGCCAATACACCCATGAAAAAATACTGAATGTAACTAGTCATCAGAAAAGTCAAATTAAAAGCATGAGGAGGGGGTGCCTGGGTGGCTCAGTCAGTTAAGCATCTGCCTTTGGCTCAGGTCTTGATCCTGGGGTCCTGGGATCGAGCCCTATGTCGGGCTCCCTTCTCAGCAGGGAGTCTGCTTCTCTTTCTCCCTTTGCCTCTCCACCCCCCCACCCCAGTTTGTGCTCGCTGTCTCTCACTCCCTCTCAAATAAATAAAATATATTTTTTTGAAAAGCAGGAGTTACTACTATACAGCTTTTTTTTTTAAGATACTATTCTTTTTTTTCTTTGATGTAAAGTTTGATGATTCATTAGTTGCGTATAACACCCAGTGCACCATGCAATACATGCCCTCCTTACTACCCATCACCGGTCTATCCCATTCCCCCACTCCCTCCCCTCTGAGGCCCTCAGTTTGTTACTATACAGCCTTCTGAATGATTCAAGTGGAAAAGATACAATATACTGAGTGTCTCAAGGATATGAAGCAAAAGGAAGCTCACACACTGTAGGTAGGAGTATAAACTGATAAAATCTGTGGAAAACTGTTCACCAGTATCTACTAAGGTGGAACATATGCATATCCTATGACTCAACAATTCACCTGCTAGGTATTTATCCAACAGAAATGTATGCATCCTTTCGCCAAAAAACCACATGCTGGAATAGTCATAGCAGTGGTGTTTATAAAAGTCCCCAACTGGAAATCACTCAAACAACCATCAGTAGTAAATAGTATGATATATTTGTACACTGAATCACTACATGGCAGTAGGAATGAATAATCTATAATTATAAAAAATATAAATCTCACAACTATAACGTTGAAGCAAAGCAAATAGACACAACAAGAGTAAATACTGCATTATTCCATTTATGCCAAGCATAAAAATAGAAAACACTAAACTATGATGGTAAGAATCACAGGTTGGGGTGGGCATAGAGAGTGAAAAGACACAGGGGCATCCAGGCTGCCGGCTGTGTTCATTTTCTTGCTCTGGGTGCTGCGTACACTGATGCGCTAAGCTAATGAAAATATCACTGAGCTGCATGCTAGGATGCGTACCCTTTTATGTACATATTCTATACTTCAATTAAGAGTTAAATATTTTTAAAAAATGGAAAAATAAAAATCCATCATGAAGATTAAGAGGAAATTATTAAATCAGGAGCCCAAATCCAGGAGAAAATGATGCTTTAGAAAGAAAAGGATAGCATGTGGGGAAGTCAACCAGTGGTTTTCAACAGTGTCAATTGCTTCAGAGAGATCAGAAAACACAAGAACCAAAACAGACCATTCGATTTGCAAATTGGGTATATTCATTTTGAATGGAAATGCCATTTAGGACTAAAACACTTTTATTGATTTTATAGGAATATGTGAGTGGATGTGCTTAGTAAAATGCACTGCTTCCGTAAAGGTCTTCCAAAACGAAAAGGGATATAACTTCGCCTTAGGTAAATATTATCTAGAAAGCAAAACCCTTCACTGATTCAGAGATTCCAAAATGTTTTTATGTTTGAATAAATGCTTTGAAATTTAGTGTCATTTTGATCAGACGATCTGAAAGCAGATAAATGAATGGTCTCATAATGACTTGGAAAGCATTCCAAACTTCTATAAAATAATTCCACAACAGGCTATAAAAATATGCTCATATGTTATGCATTTAACTCTAGTATATTTCAATTATTCTATCTATTCCCCAGCATGAAGCAATAGTGCAACTCTTCTTATGAATTAAGAACTGGATAAAACTTCACAACGGCATAAAACTTTGAAATATGAAATCCTGTTTCTGGCCAGGATAAAACAAAACAAAACAAAACTAACAAAAAGCCAGGAACTGGATTTACCCTCCCATAAGTAAACATTTCAGGTAATATAGAGCAGTAAGCCATGAAAAGAAGGGGACAGATGAGCTAGGCCTGACAAGTGCCCAACTTACTTCCCAGAGAGAGTTCCCAAGTCCTTTCAAAAGGAGGCAACCTAAGTAGAACTTGGTGAAATTTCTGAGCTGAGAAAACCAAATGAGAGGTGTGGGGAAGCCAGGACTGCTAGATGGATGAAGCAGAGAGAAGGAAATTGCCCAGACTTCCTCCAGGGAGCTCCAGAGACTCAAAGAAGGTTCCCTTCCCTGAGTCTCTGGCTGGGTACAGATATTTGCATGTATATGAGGAAACTGCTAGATAAGAAACACCAGAAGGGAGCAGGGGGGAAACCACTGAAGCTCCTGTGGAGGACAGGCTGGTTTATACTCTAGCCGGCCAGACTGGAAAGAATTAATGCACAGGTTATCAGCTAGAGCACTCGAAAGTGTATCAGCACCACATTGAGGACCAAATGGATCATAACAAAGCCTAAAGGGGATCCCAGAATGGATCTCAGAAGGAATGGAATTGATTCCAAGTAACTTAACTGCCCAGCAAACACATTTTAATACTGGTTAATGGAAAAGAACAAAATCTAATAATCAATAATGTAACATTTGCAATGTCTGGTATTCAATAAAAAAATGGACACAAGCAGGAAAATATGATCTATCATCAGGAATAAATTCATTCAATAGGAACAGAAACAGAAATGAGAGATGAAAGAATTTGCAGGCATGGACCCTAAGTAGCTATTATAAGTAATCTCCCAGTATCTTCAAGATAGTGGCAAAAAGCAAAGGCATATTGATGAAAGAAATGGAGACCATACAAATAGCCAAGATGAAACTTCCTGAGATTAAAAATTCAATAAATGAAATGAAAACATGAAAATGAAATTAATAGCAGATTAGAGGTTGCAGAAGAAAATATCAGTGAACCAAAAGATGGAGCAGTAGAAAGTACGGAAATTAAAAAACAAAGAAAAAAAGTCTGAAGACAATAAACAAAAAATTAGTGAAGCACCTGGGTGGCTCAGTCGGTTAAGCACCTGACTTGTGACTTTGGCTCAGGTCCTGATCTCAGGGTTGTGCGATCAAGCCCCACGTTGGGTTCCATGCTCAGTGGGGAGCCTGCTTGAGATTCTCCGACCCTTTGCCCCTCCCCCCACTCATGCGCATGTGTGCATGTGTGCTCTTTCTCTCTTTCTCAAATAAATAAGTCTCAGAAAATATTAGTGAGATGGGGGGCTATCTCACAGGACCTAATATATGTATAATTGGAGTTCCAGAAGGAGAAAGTAAGACAGAAAATTTTTAACATCCAAAATTTTCAACATCTAATAATAGTACTGCAATTCCAAATATCCCATAGAGTCACTGAACACCGAACAGAAGAAACATGAAAAAAATCACACCATGACACATCATATTTACATTTCTGAAGGCCGATGATAAAGAGAAAAATCTTAAAGGCAGCCAGATTTTTAAGTAAAATACACACTACAGACATAGAAATAAGGATAAGAATGATGGCTGACTTCTCAGAAACAATGCAAACCAGAAGACAGTGGAGAAAAAAATAAGCATTATTTAAAAAGAGTAAAGAAAAAAACCTGCCAATCGAAAATCCTATACACAGGCAAAAAATACTTCGTAACGAAGGTGAAGTAATAATCGCTTTTCACACATCCATAAGCTAAGAGAACTCAGTGATAGTAGACTTAAAGGAAGTCTTTGGGGCAGAAGGAAAATACCAGATAGATATTCATGACCTCACAAAAGAAATGAAGAGTGTCAAAAGATGGTATTTATGTAAGTAAATATAAAAAATGTATTTCCTCATTTAAACACATCATCAGAAGACAATTTACTGTTTATAGCAAAAATGATAGTAATGTATTGGGGGCGTATAACATATATAGAGGTAAAATGAATGACAGTATTAGCACAAAGGCAGGCGGGAGGAGGGAAATGACAACCTACTGCCATAGTTTCTTCTACTATACATGAAGTGCTATAATATCATTTGAAAGTAGGCCACGTTAATTTAAAGATGTATATTATAAACCGTAAAGCAATGACTTAAAAAAAACACAGAAGGTAAAGTAAAACAAAACTTAGATATTAACCCACTAGGCAGATAAAATCGATCATTAAAAAAATACTCCACTAATCCAAAAGAGAAAAGAAGAAAAAAAAAAAAGAAGTGGAGTAAATAGGAAGCAAATATCAAGACAGTAGATTTAAATCTAAACAACTGATGTTCACACCACATATAAATGGCTGAACATGACAATTAAAAGGCAGAAATTGTCAGATTAGATGAAAAATCAAGACCTAACTATATGTTATCTGGGAGAAATTCATTTTAAAATATAAAGAAACAGGTAAATTAAAAGAAAAAGAATAGAAAAAAAATTCCCATGCTAACACTACTCAGAAAAAAAAAAAAAAAAAACTGGAACAAGAGGTGTTGGCGAGGATGTGGAGAAAGGGGACCCCTCGTGCACCGCTGGTGGGAATGCAAAGTGGTGCAGCCACTCTGAAAAACAGTATGGAGGTTCCTCAGAAAGTTAAAAATAGGGGTGCCTGGATGGCTCAAATGGTAGAACACGTGACTCTTGATCTTGGGGTCACAGGTTTGAGCCTCACGTTGGGGGTAAAGTTTACTATAAAAAGTAAATTTTAAAAGACGTTAAAAAAAAAATTGAGAATAGAACTACGCTGCAACCCAGCGATTGCACTACTGGGTATTTACCCAAAGAATACAAAAATGCTAATTCAAAAGGATACATGCACCCTGATGTTTACAGCAGCATTATCTACGACAGCCAAATTATGGAAATAGCCCATGTCCATCCATAGATGATGGATAAAGAAGAGGTGGCATACATATACAATGGAGTATTACAGCCATAAAAAAGAACGAATCTTGCCATTTGCAAACACATGAATGGAGCTACAGAGTATTATGCTAAGTGAAATAAGTCAGAGAAAGACAAATACCGGGGCGCCTGGGTGGCTCAGTTGGTTAAGCAACTGCTTTTGGCTCAGGTCATGACCCTGGAGTCTCAGGATCTTGTCCCGCATTGGCCTCCCTGCTCAGTGGGGAGTCTGCTTCTCCCTCTGACCTCCCCCTTCTCATGTTCTCTCTCTCTCAAATAAAAAAATTTAAAAATTTTGAAAAATTAAAAAAAGAAAAGAAAGTCAAATACCATATGATCTCACTCACATGTGGAATTTAAGAAACAAACAAAGGAGCAAAGAGAAAGAAGTAAACCAAGAAACAGATTCTTAACTACAGAGAACACACTGATGGTCACCAGAGGGAAGGTGGAGGGGATGGGTGAGAAAGATGATGGGAATTAAGGAGGGCACCTGTCGTGATGAGCACCAGGTACGTATGGAAGCGCTGAATCACTGTATTGTACACCTGAAACTAATATAACGTTGTGTGTTAACTAACTGGAATTTAAAAACTTTAAAAAAAGAGAGAGAGAGAAAGAGACAATACAAAAGTTTGGTAGGATTTGGAGCAACTGGAACTCTCATATATTATGATGAGACTGTATAATTATACACTTTAGAAAACAGTCTGGCAACTCCTAATAAAATTAAACAGACAACAACAAAATAAAACAAAATATAAGGAAACAGCAGATTAAAAGTAAAAGGATTTTTAGGGGCGCCTGGGTGGCACAGCAGTTAGGCGTCTGCCTTCGGCTCAGGGCGTGATCCCGGCGTTTCGGGATTGAGCCCCACATCAGGCTCCTCTGCTATGAGCCTGCTTCTTCCTCTCCCACTCCCCCTGCTTGTGTTCCCTCTCTCGCTGGCTGTCTCTATCATGTCGAATAAATAAATAAAATCTTAAGAAAAAAAAAAGAATATTAAAAAAAAAAAGTAAAAGGATTTTTAAAATCCCCTGCTAACACACACACACACAAAAAGCTGGAAGGGCCATATTAATATCAAAATAGATTTCAGGATAAAGAATATTACTAGGATGGCAATATCCTAATGAGAAAGTGGTCAATTCATCAAAATGACATAACAGTCCTAAATGTTTTGTACCTAACAACAGACTCCAAGTGCGTGAAGGAATTCTGCTGGAATCACTGTGAGCAACAGCAAACCAAGAAGAACAGAGAACTGGGTTTCTTTTTTAGCCCTAACTGCTCTGGGGGTGATCTATCATTGTTTTTGGTTGAGATGGAATCTGCCTTCTTGTATTTGATGTTAATAAATCATGCATAGAAAAAAATCAACCTTACCTCATGCTGATGGCTCACTAGAGTCTAGCCACACTGGGCTCCCCAGGGCCTGGGGTCCCCAAACCCCTTCCCACCGCAGAGTCTGCACAGGTACTGGACCCTCTGCTGGAATATTTCACCATCCTTTGCTCCATGTGCTACTACTCATTCTTTGAATCTCGGCACATCAATCCCTTAGAAGTGTCTTCCTGGTCTTCCACCTCCCAGACTAGACCCCTGGTCTTCCACCTCCCAGACTAGACCCCTTGTCTTCCACCTCCCAGACTAGACCCCTGGTCTTCCACCTCCCAGACTAGACCCCTGGTCTTCCACCTCCCAGACTAGACCCCTTGTCCTACCTCTCAGCCTTCTGCATGATTCATTCATAACTCTCTTCTTAGCTGTTTGGTGTGGACCCGCCCTCAAACTGTCATCTACAAGAGGCGTACTGCATAGAGACGACACAGCTGTATTGCTGGTACGTGGTACACCGACTAGGACATAAGAGAGGCTCTCAAATTCTTATTGAATGAATAAATGTTCAAAACAATATTATGGTTTTCATACTGTATACGGCCAAAAACTATCCTTTTAAGGAACAATATTTAATCTGTATTTCATCTGCATCATCTATTATAATCAAAATTCCATTATATAGATGTCAAGGGACAGTGAGTAACTGAGAAAAAGAATGTCTCAGATATTATGAGAAGAACACATTTATGAGATTTAGCTACCATGTGTAAAAAATGTTCTTTTCCTCCAATATTTGTACTGATTTTTCAACAAGGGAAAAAAGGCTCAGTTTTGCTATGTGTTTTTACAAATCTCTGGAGGAAAAAAGAAAAATGTTAATGGTTTTGCTCAGAAAATGTCTAAGTATTGTTTGCAATATCCTTCTAGAGAATTATTTCCATATGTGTACAAGGAATTCATTTTAGAGATAAAGTCTCTCTGTCCCTCTGGATGGATGAAAGTCACTCTCAGGAACATTGCTGGTGGTAAAGCGTACATTTTTAGAGAAGAATACAGACACTGTAATGAATAATCTGCATGTAGTTCGCTATGTTCCAGCATTTACGTTTGAGGCTCAAAGTTTTCCAAAGGCATGAAAGTGGCTAGTGATTTGGAAAGAGCAGAAGGCACTCTGGGAATTATGACCACACGCGAGAGAGCACAGGCATAAACCAAAAGGATGTCCGTGACTCCTTAGCATCTGGCAGCATTTGGGAACAAATATAGGACAAATTAATGAAAAAGCATCGCTGCAGATTCACATGAGGAATTTCAAATTTAAAAAATCATCAGAAAAAGAGAGTGGGAAATAAAGCTAATAACATAATAATGTTGACAGAATTGTTTCCTGAAGATTAAAAGCCTTGGGGAGAGAGAAAATATTCTAAAAACAAACGTCCAAAAACACAGCAATATGAACCCGAAACAAACAGAACACTGAAGCAATAAAATGAGACTCTCAAACGAGGGGTGGAATGAAATTGACTGAAGCCAAGTGAATCACCTGTCCTATGATTAAAGAACAAAATAAATTAAAGCCAGAGATCGCAATGGGGCCCCAACAGAAAGATGTAACATCTAATTCCAGAAGTGAAATCTTAAGCTACAGTGCTAAGTGAAAGCACTAAAGTGTAATGATGAAACACACACACGCACACACACACGCACACACGCTTCTTAGTTAATCTCATTGTTCACCGTCATTTTCTTTTGCTAGAACTTCACTGAGCTCAGGAGCACTCAGTTTTCCATTTTGCTCTGGCCTAAGGACTTCCATAAGACTACTTTTTAAAGTAAGTTATTCTTCCAGGTAACGCACAGCTTTTCCTTTATGTTTCAGTTATAAAATGAATGACCCTTCAGATAACTACAAAGGTAGCCTAAGTGGTAAGAGACAAGAATTGTTTCAATTAGAAGGACTCTCAGAGGATTGACTCTAGTCTAAGCTGGCCCCTTCAGTTCACCAACCTGAGTGAGAGACCTGCTCATTGGCTTCCCCTTGTGTGACTTTCTTCAGCTTTCTCCAGTATGTTAAATCATGGACAACTCATCAGTCATTGCCAACTCATGGCTGCCACCATCTTACCCCCCTTCCCCTTTGTCCTTAGGATTATGTATAAATGCCCTTACTATCATTTGAATGGAGTTTCAGGGGCAGGATGAATGAACAATGACAGAGTCGGATGTTCAGTTGCCTCGTCTCACCAGCAATGCCTACTATCTCCAAAGCAGTGACAGGAAGAAACTGTGTCTGGATTCCAGGTATGATACAACCCTCTGCTTCCCATAGAACACTGGGGAACATTCCACACAACTCACCTGTCTCCACCATCATCTGTACTTTCATACCATCTGATCTAGTCTTTTACTTTTTGCCCTTGCTTCATCAGGATATTACTCATTTATGTGACTTCATTCATTCATTGCTCAAACATTTGTACCACGGATGCAGCAGAGGGGACATTATCCTCCTTGCACACCGTCTACTTACACAGCACTGAGTGCATAAATAATGCAGTGGACACTTCAATAAAACTCAAGTCAGGTTTCCGTTGACATTGAAAGGCATTTCTTTGGACAAAAGGTGCCATCTTCCATGGGGTTCTCCATAGTTGAAACCTACTGTTGAATACAACAGTATGAAGGCCAAGGACCTGATCTTTCGCCTCTGAACCCTGATGTGCTCCTTTGCAGAAGAAGTCAGGGGGCTGAGCTGGAAATCTACACCCAGAGTGTGGAGCAAGGAAACAAAGACATTTTTAGATAATGCAAACCCCCAAATTTTACCTCTCAAGCATCCTATTCAGAAAGCTACTGGAGAGAATTAATAAGGCAGCCAGCCAAGGGAGGGGCGCAGACGACGTAGAGAAGAGACAGAGACGCAGACACAGGTGAGGAATTCCACGAAAGGAATTTTCAGAGTGACTGAAAGGATCCAAGATAACAGCTGTAGAGTGGAAACTAGTCCAGAAAGGTGCAGAGAGATGCTCCAAAAAAAAATAAAAAATAGGGGCGCCTGGGTGGCACAGCGGTTAAGCGTCTGCCTTCGGCTCAGGGCGTGATCCCGGCGTTATGGGATCGAGCCCCACATCAGGCTCCTCTGCTATGAGCCTGCTTCTTCCTCTCCCACTCCCCCTGCTTGTGTTCCCTCTCTCGCTGGCTGTCTCTATCTCTGTCGAATAAATAAAATCTTTTTTAAAAAAATAAAAAAAATAAAAAATAAACATTCCAAGACGCTGATGTATCTGAATGTATTAAAAGGAGTACTTAGTCCTGTCAGAGAATTTGGGGGATGACTTAGTTACACATACTGTGAAGACTAAGTAAACAAAAAAGTCAGTGATTATTAATCCCAGGGAAAACACAAAGCCGTAATAGAAAGGAAAAGCATTCACAATGGCTCAGCGGTAGCTAATATCTACATGGTTATAATAATGTAAACCCTAAATATTGATTTAACCCAAAATGGTAATATCATCATATGAAAAAAGTAGGAGAAGATAAGGAGGGCTGGCCTTCAGAGTCCATAAAATTAACTTCAGTAGTTATCTAACCCGCAAAAATGAAGTATTTCAGTGTAAACAGAGAATCTGAAAATAGAGGTATGAATACTGGGAGAAAAAGCTTAAAAAGGGAGAAAAAATACAGAAAGCAAAGTCAGTAGGTGAGTGTGTTTCTAGAGAGTTTCATTCCACTCACGCTAAGCAGCAGCCCTAACCAACCCTTACGTACAACAGCGCCTCGCACGGGTACGAATCACAGGGTGACCGGTGCTCAGCTCACATCAGCCAGCAAGGAGCCTGAGGGCACCCCAGGGGCTCCGGATGATGGACCACAGGATGTAGAAATCCCACCCACAAAGCGTTATTTGGGAGTCTCAAACATTTAAGACTTTAGGGGGGAAAGCTGGTTGACTGGAACCCTGGTAAACGGTTGCTCTAATTCCCTGGTCCCTCCATCGCATCCGTACCTCGGGATCCAGCATTCTGAACATACCGCCTTCATGAAGTTCTCTTACCGCCCTCCTCTTCCATGTGATTCTTTTTCATATTTGGTAATATTTCAAAAAGAGAGAAATTAGAATCACACAAGGTACATACAAAAATGTTCTATCCGTAAAATATCCGTGTTTGAATAGAAGAGCTAATGGCCATCCAGTCTTACAGTCCCTCGGTCCAAATGCTTGGGTCCCCTTGACTCCCCTCTTTTTCTCAGTCCTTACATTCACGGCGTGAGGAAGTCTGCTGGCTGCCCCTCCAAAATACCCTCAGACCAGCCACCTGCCCCCTCATCTGCCGCCTCCGGGTCCAAAGCACCACCTCTCACCCCGGGATTGTCACAGAGGCCACTCTGGCTCTCTGGCCTCCACTTTCGCCTCCTACACACACACACACACACACACACACACACACACACACACACAAACACACACGCGCTAATCCATCAGCCAGAGCTGACATGTCAGGTTGTCTCTCTCCTCTGCTGAGAACCCTCCAAGGGCCCCCATTCTCTGGCATAAAGGCCACTATTTTCGTATGACCCATGCTCCCCGTTGCTTCTCTGCTCTCACCTCCTACTCCTCCCCCTCGCTCCTTCCACTCCAGCCAGGGGCCTTCCTGGTCCCTACAGCACCCCCGCAGGCTCCTCCCTTTGCCTGGGCTGCCCCTCCCCCAGAACGCACCTGGCTGGTTCCCCCACCTTCTCTAGTCTTTGCTGAGCCCCCTCCTTCCCCCTGAGGCTTGCCCTCACCCTGCCCTCCACCACAGCGAGGACTCCCGACTGCCCTCAGCTGCTGTCTCTCCCCACAACGCTGATCACTTTTTAGCATCCTGTGTAATTTACTTATTTGTTATAATTTTTGGATTATCTGTCTCCCCGGCTCCTTAAAGTTTGAATAGACGTTTGACTGGTTGAATTCCCTGACGGATCTCCAATCCCTCCAACAGTTTCTAGCACGCAATAGAATCCCAAGGAATGCTTCTTGAATACAGGGCTGCTTGACTGAAGTCAACCAAATATGAACAAATACATCTCAGTGAAATAAAACTTTCTAAAATTAGCTTTCACTATAAATGATTAATTATCCCCCCTGTATATTCATAGACCATTTTACCCATACCAATGCATTGTCTTCCACCCCGCCTCCTTAAATCACCGGGGTTTACGGGTCCACACTGCACGAGGTCAGAAGACAGAGGCCAAAGAGAAGGAAGGGAGTTAGTTATCCAAGATCTCACGTTTGTGTTCTGCACGATACAAAGATGAGAGCGTGTCTCCTTTACTTAGTGGCTAAGTCACCTCAGCTTAACGTGGCTTGCTACCCTCACTTCTACCAAGACAGTATCACCAAGCGCATAACTAAACTTTAAATTTCGTTAAATCTACCATCATTACCTTTGTTCTGGGGTGTAGTTGCATGACCGCAATATATTGAATATGTATTACAGTAAGTATTTTAATTGTATTAAAATTTATATTTATAAATATATTTATATTAAGATACAAAACAGATCCTCAGGGACACGTGGGTAGCTCAGTCAGTTAAGCGTCTGCCTTCGACTCAGGTCACGATCTTCGGGTCCTGAGATCAAGTCCCACATCGGGCGGGCTCCCTGCTCAGCGGGGAGCCTGCTTCTCCCTCTCCCTCTGCCCCCTCCTCCTCTTTGCTCTCTTTCTCTGTCTCTCTCTCAAATAAAATCTTTAAAAAACAAACAAACAGCTACCACTGCTATTTTCGTGTTAGAGATGAGAAACAACATGAAGTTTGAACTCTGCTGTGAGACACAGACTTGGGATTCGCTCTCGGGAGTCATCTGAGCAGGGACCGTGTTTGGGCCCAGCCTCCTCCAAGAACGAGGGGCACATGCTGGGTGTGCGGTCTCAAGAAGGGAGTAAAGACACCTACCAATCCATGTTCAGCCCCTTCAAAGGTCAAAATCCCCAAGTTGGACACCTTTGATCTAAACATCACTCCAGAAAAATGACGTACAATTCTCATAATCCAGTGGGCCTGTCTTGGTGCCCTGTATTTGCTGGGGCTCACTCCAAAGCCTCGTCGCCTGAGCCCGGGTCACCCACCATCTGTGTATTCCCTTACCCTCAGCAATGACCGCCTTAACCTGGCACCGCACAAAAACCCGAAACAAACAAACCTCGGCCACTGAAATGTCTTTGATGGTAGCTCTTTCTTAGTTTCTTTTCTTTTCTTTTTTTTTTTCTCTTTTGGTTCTAGAAAATCTGAATTAACTACCTTGGTGTACTTCTCCCCAAAATTAAAACTGTGATTAAGGATGGAAACGACCAAACCAGAAAACATGATTTTCAGAGTGGTTTCCTCTAAAGACATCTGCTAGGCCTGCCTCCGTGGTGAAAAGGTAGCAAGTTCAAAATACATGGGGGCATTAATGCTCATTTCCAACCGGGCCGGGTTTCTCCCTGTAGGGACCAAATCTCAGCAGGCATTCACTAATTTTGACAGTCTGCCCACCGCACTGGAATGGATTTGCTGAGTCACAGAAACTTCCCTAAAAAGAGCAGAATCCCATTCTCCTTGCTATTAAGTATTCATCACAGAATGGAGTTTGAGCATTCTCGGGGAAACCAGGCGCACCGTTAATAACCCTAGAACCCGTGCAATGCGGCTTGGGCTTCACCAAGCAAAAAGCCCACAGCCACTCAGGTCCCTCTGCTAATATACCTAATATACACCAGCCAGCTGTGTAATGGGCCCAAGCACCCCCTGGGGCACAGGAGACAGTCATAAAATAGAGTCCATTACCCCACACTGGAAATTTGACTTGATTTGGATTTGACACTTCATTTAGAGAAATGTCCTGGAGGCATATCTTTTCTAGAAGGTTGGGGATGGACTGGGTGGCTTGCCGTTGCCACATTAATTCTGCAGAACATTTTTAAACTTAAAGGAGTAAGACTTTTAAAATATTCCCTTCATGATGACTTCAGAAAATCAAATTGAGTTGTAACGTCTCAAAGTTATTACTGGAACATTTTAAATTAAACCAAGCCAGCCTCACTCATTTCCAAGAGGGAGGACGAGGACAGTGCCAGTTACAGCATTTCCCGGTGTTGGATAAAAATCAGAGCTTATGTATAAAGACAAAATAGTCCTAACCTTCCTACGATTTGGAAGAAATAATACCCACACAGCCTATCAAAGGACGGCCCAGGAGCACAAGCCTGGCATGCCTGGGATCCTGTTACGTCTGTCTCCGCATGAGAATAACCTGGTGTGAGATGCAAGAAGAACTCCAAGTTGCAAGAAAGGAGGAGAGATGGAGCTAGAACCCAGACCAGACTCCGGCTTCCAGGTCAGTAGTGTCTTCGTTTGTGTATTTGGGTAGGGCTGTAGTGTATTAACAACATGGTGCGTGCAACTCAATCGAGATTCCCCAAGCCCAACGTAGAGACCATTATGAAATTTTATAAAGTGAGTCTATGACTACTGGGAAAATTTAAGCCAATGGAAAGTAAACCTATGATTCTAAGTAACCATCACAAGAATAATTTTCATGTTTGCACATTTGGACCAATACTACACACTTGAAAACAAAATAATTTAAATGTTTTAATCACTTCTTTAAAACATAAGAGGCCAGTAAACTGGGAAAACATCAGAGGCCACGAGCCTACGTTCCAATCAGGAATGTGTGGCCACAAGGATGGGAGCCGTAAGTGTAAATGCCTGAGGAAGTATTTAGGAATGGATCAACGTCAACCTTACAGAGGTTCTGAGGTATCATGGCATCAGGTTTGTCCTAACCTTGTCTTATTTAATATTTTTATTACTTAAACAAGATAACATAAGGCTACAAATGATAATGTTAACAAGCAGTAACAGTCACCCGATACGGCACCAGACAGGGGTCATTATCGCCTGTAACCCCGCCAGCCCCGGGGGCAGGTGCTATTGCTGTGTTTGTTAGACAGAGAGGAGGAGAGGCAGGACACTAACAGGTCACCCTCACAGTGGGGTCGGGGGCAGAGCATGTATAAGTCAGCTCCAGCAGCCATAACTAAATACAGACTTGGTGGCTGAAATACCACACATTGATTCTCTGAGTCTGGAGGCCAAGGTCCAAGATCAAGGCGCCAACAGGCTTGCTTTCTGCTGAGGCTTCTGTCCGTGGCCTTCATGTGGCCAGCTTCTCTGTGTCCTCACATGGCCCTAGAAATGTAGTCCTATCCAGCCAGCGAGAAATATTCTGAATGGGCACTAAGGAGGTACCCTGTCCCGTGGACCCTCTCCCGCCCCCCAAGGAAGAGGAGGGAATCTTTGGGATCAGGCCCCACGCCTCCCCTTGAGGGAAGGTGACCTTGCCTGAAACAGTCCTTTCCTTTGCTAATAACTTCCTCGTCCCACCATCCTTCCTCTAAAAACCTTCCACAGCATACAACTCAGAGCCAGATGGGAGTGCTGCCCACTGCACAAATCGATAAATAAAACCAGGTAGATCTTCACATTTACCCAGTTGAATTTTTGTTATTAACATCTTGGAAGCTCCTTCTCTGAGTGATGTGAACAAGGGTCCTGCAATTAATTACATATTAGCCTTCATTCCTAAAATAATTCATAGAATTATTGAGACAATTTCAAGTGAATATGCTTTGCAAAATAAGTTGCTTTTTGCCCCAAAACCAGTCCTAATTAGCTACGTGCATCATATAACTAGAAGATTATAGCTTGAATCCAAGATAAAAGCATAAAAGAGATGAATATAAAACACTTCTGGATAGGAATCACATGTGAGGAAGGTAATCTATGTGACTATTACCACTATTTAATGGTTCTCTGGGCTGGCGAGGACTGGGCTTGGAGCCAGCACCACAAATAGGACTTGCTACTCTTTCCACTGTTTTAAGAGTCTCTGCTTTTGTGCTGCTGGGTAAGATCCACGTGTCTGGCAGGTCAGATGAATGCATAAAATGATTTGGAGGAATAACACGGACAGCTAAATATTTATATGGAAAAATGTTCACACCATTTTTCTTCCAATATCCAAAAAACATTCTCTAAAATCAATACCACTGTCCACACGAGGCTGCACTATGCCAAGGGACACAAAGCCAGGTGGTTGCTGCCCTTGCAATAATCCACAGGTGACAGTAATTACGAGAAGGGGGGGAATGTAGAAAATGGGAGGGAAGAGGCATACACAGGGAGCCCGGACGGAGAGGAGGGGGCAGTAGATCCTGCCTGCTGGATTAGGGGCAGTCCTAGGGACAGTACTCAGCCTTTTCTTCCATTTGGAGGGTCCCTATATTGAGAAGTGCTTCTCCATGGGGGGCAACTTTGCCCCCAGGGAACACTGGGCGATGCCTGGAGATGCCACTGACGGTCACAGCAGGGAGCTGCGAGGTGTTCAGGTATCTGGTGAGTGGAGGCCGGGGGGCTGCTAAACGATGCAGAAGACAGGCCCCCACAAAGAGTTCTCCAGCCCCAAATATCAGTAGTCCACAGCTGAAGAAGCACACATTGGACTGTAATACCCGTGGACTTTCAGACCCTGCCTCCATCAGACGAGAGGTGAGCTTGGAAGAAGGAAGGAGTGCATCCCTCTACCCCCCCACCTGCTGGCCCCTGTTTGCCTGCAAGGAGTACTCCTCCGGTCTGTCCTCACCCATGTGGTGAACTGAGCGGGGTCCAGCTTGGCCCGGTGCTGGGGTTCACATTGAAGACTGTCATAGGAAGATGCTGTTTCAATCTCCATCTGACTCCTCTCCCCACACCCCCCGACCCTGACCCCCTCACCATCTCTCTTAATTGGTTCCGGGTGTGGGAAGAGAACCAGGGGGTTTCATTGGCTTCCCGAAAAATCCCAGTATCTGGGGCCCTCAAATCTAAAATGTCTGGAGGGCCCTTGATGTATTAAGCGCTGGGTGTGGTATGCAACTGATGAATCACTAAATTCTACCCCTGAAACTAATAATACAGTATACGCTAACGAAACTGAATTTAAATAATCTTAAAAATATAAAAATTAATTAACTAATTAATTAAAATGTATGGCAGGCCTCAACTAAATTCTCCAAATGTCAGTGTTTAATAAAAGATGAGTAGATAAAGCCTAGCGAGTTCTGAATCAGATGTACACGGACTTGAGGTCATCAGGAGACCCACGTCGTCCTCGGGAACTCTGCACGAGGCCTGAAGACAAAATCAAGGATCTCAAATCCAAAGAAATCAATGCTAAGGAGACGCTCTTGGCTTTAACAGCCACTAAGAAGATTGGACCGTGTGACTACACTAGAAACATCTCTAGGATATTTTCTAAATTAAAAAAAAAAAAATGTAACTACATACGGTGACAACATTAACTAGACTCCCTGTGGTGATCATTTCACAATATATACAAATATCGAATCATTATGTTGTGCGCCTGAAACGAACATAATGGTATACATGTCACTTGTATCTCAATTAAAAAAAAACTAATGTAAATAGAAATTTTAAAACTGTATTTTTAAGTGATCAATAAGCATGCTGGAAAAGGCCACTTTAGGAGACAGTGGCCAGAGCCTGGGGTCAAGCCACGACCCAGGACCAGAGCGCCCTGCCTCTGATGATGGCGCTACGGGAGCTGCTGTCCTTCCTTTTCACCTGCAGCCGAGGGAGCCCGGTCAGCCTCTCTGAATGTCAATGGAACTGTCTGCCAAACGTGAGGAGACCGTGTGGCAGCCTTGGCTCTGAAACTCAAGTAAGCCCTCCGTCCCACCTGCACCCAGTTTCGATACGGGTGCTCACTCTCGATTTTCCGGAGCTCTCTTTTGAGTGAGCATCTGATTTCCTCCTGAACGTCCCGTGTACATGCAGACCTTGGAGGTGCTGTCTGCTGGCTTCACAGATGCAACTCTGCTCTCCCTGTGGCTGCGGCCCCGTCTCCCGGGCTTCTGGGGGGTGAGGCGACGCCCCGTGTTTAGGGAGGAGAAGAACAAAAAATGTGCTTTTGGAAGAGAAGCAAGTAAGCGAAGTATGAGGATCTGGGGGACGGACTCATCATCTTCGCTTGCGTCCATGATGCAGAAGAGAAATGCTCATTGGTTTGAAACACCAGCTGGTCAACTATTCACAAACCACTTTTAGAAACTGGTAAGGTGTCCAGACATAGATCAGCAAAGGAAGTCAGCACTCTCTCCACGGGCCATTATCGTGTGGATGGTCCTGCTCTGCACAGGTTCCCAAGCTCATCTTCCTCCCCCACTAGACTGACCATTCCGGAGAGTCAAGGACAGTATGCCATTCACCCCGGCGTTCCCAGCACCTAGCCAAGTACCGACACAGATACGCCGTTATTGTTTATTGAATTTAACTCAATTCAAAGGCTATAGGAACAGAGAAGTCACAGAAAAGGAACTACAACTAGTTAGGGGACATTTAGAATTTCTAGCAATTAAAGAAACACCACATAGAGTCACGGTGTTTAAAATGCACCAGCACTCACGTGCAATGGAAGTGGATGCACGTTCTAGAAAGCAACTTGGTAACAGGGATCTAGATCCTGAAAAATGCTATCATCTTTCACCCAATACTTCTGCTTCCAGGGATCTGTTTTATTACACTAATACTCGCCATTGGTGAAGTACCTCGCTACAACTGTGAGAAGTCTCTTTAAATGTCACTGTATCCTTTGATCCTCAAAAGACAAGGACCACAACAACCTCATGGGTAAGTAGTAGTCCCATTTTCAGAATGAGAAGTAGAGGTTCCCAACATTAGCTCAAATATGGAAGACCAGGACAGCCACGTGGCTGGAACAGCGGAGCCATGACTCAAACCAGATCTGTGGGCATTTTCTTCTATATTGCATTGCAACGTTATCATCTTAAATAGCCTGTGTGTTTTCTACACCAGCTAATTCGTTTCAGTCTATCTAAAATTCAAGTTCGAAGTTATCTAAATAAACCACGGAAGAAAATAATTAACTGGGGAACATCAGTTTAATGGAATATTATGGGTTAAAACTCGTATTTAAAAAGACCGTGAAATACCACAGAAAATATTTAAGATACAATGTTAAGCAGAAAACAAAACTGTGATTGCACTGTGATTTCAATTAGAAAAGTAAGTTTATATGTAGAAAAAAGCCTCTAAGGAATACTCTAGAATTATGGGACCTAAGACTATGAAAGATAGTTTCCCTTATTCTGATACCTTGTTTTCACTAATGCATTTCTCGAATTTTGACTGTTAGTTTTAAAGGCAACTGTCGATTTCACCGTAAGGCAGGCATGATACATATTATAGGATTATAGGATGCTTGTTAAAAAGAGAGAGCTTTATAAGGAAATACCACTTTACCCCCGTTACTGGAGACGTCTGCACTTAAAAGCCAGCAGTGTCTGAGTGGCGGGTGATTCATATGTCGTGGATCAACACCTAATTACAAGGCTATGGCAGTAAGCTGAAAGGAGGCAGAAACAGTCCTGGCTCGATCCTGGCTCGGCATCGCCTTGGTCTCCCCTTCTGATGAACCGAAAAGCCAGGACTTACCAGGAAGAGAGAGCCTGGGGCATTTGCTTCCCAGCGGCACGTATGGCCCTCGCCCACTTCTTGCTGGAGTTTTCTTGGACCACTCTGTTTGCCGGGCTGCTCTGCTTGATTTCAGTCTAGCTTAACAGCCATGGGACATAGGGCAGATTAATTTATCCAAGCCTCAATTTATTTATCACGAAAATGGGACTGAGAGTAACTGGCTTCTATTTATGTTAGGCACTTAATGTTATTTCTGGCCAATAAATGTTTAATGACGGGTAGTTACTATTATTAGCACTATTACAGTGACGATAATAAAGAAAACTGTGCTGCTAATAATAGAGCCACCTGATTTAAAATTAGTACATTCCAGCAGACCCAGTGCTATTGATAAATGTTGTTTACCAGCAAGAGTCTGTTTCCAGCTCTTTCTCCCCCCTTCCCCGCTTCATTTGAAGAGCAGGGCATCTTTCTACACATCTGTTCCTATCTTTGGCCACCCAAACACACGTGCGTGTGCATATATACATACATACACACACACACACACACACACCCCTGATTCCTCCTACAAGATCAGTTAGGAACACTCCAGAATTAGACTTGGCTCCCCCACGTTCCAAACACGTGACTTCGGGCAACTTAAAGATCTTTTGGGCACCTCTCGTTCCATGTCTTTGAGACTGAGCTAACAGCAGAGCTGACTTTGCGATCAGTAAGGGGGCTAGCACGGGGAAGCATTCGGAACAGCATGGGCAGGCAGCACGTGGTCACTGAGTGCTGTCCTTTGTTTTCATCAAGATGCTGATTGTTCATAACAGGGAGACAGGCTGTAGCTATTAGAAAAGTTTCACTTAATCACCTTGACAACAAAAAGGGAACAGAAATAAAAAGAATATAAGAAGTTTGCGATGACACAATACCCAGATATTTGGTTAAACATTATTCTAAATGTTTCTGTTAAGGTAGTTTTGTTTTTGTTTTTGTTTTTGTTTTGGATGAGGTTAACATTTAAATCAGTGGACTTTGAGTCAAGCAGATTACCCTCCCTAATGTGAATGGGCCTCATCTAATCAGTTGAAGGACTTAATCACCCAAAAAGGCTGACCCGCCCTAAGCAAGAGGGAATTCTATCAGCAGATGACTTTTGGACTTGAACTGCAACTCTCCCCTGGCCTCCAGCCTGCCAGCCTACCTCACAGATGTACTTAGAAAGCCTCCACAATCACATGAACCAGTTCCTTAAAACAAAGCCCTATCTGTGTATACACACACACACACACACACACACACACACACACATGCAATCACATACACACACTCTGTTGGTTCTGTTTCTCTCCATAAAGCCAATACCAACTCAAAACCAGTGTGGTTTACATAGGACAGGTGGGGTCTTGTCCAATCCTGGGATGCTTACTCTGTGCTCACAGACTTGCCCTTCTACACCTTGGCCCAGGAGCACACTCCTCAAGGATTAGCACCATGAAGGCAGCAACAGTGTCTCATACTCTTCAGGCTCTCCAGAATTTTCTTGATGGTCCCTCATGCCTTAATCCATTGGCTTTCAAACTGGAGGATGAGCAGAATCCCCTGGAGGGCTTGGAAAGAGATTGCTTAGCCCCGGCCGCGAGTACCTGATTCAGTCGATCAGGAGTGGGCACTGAGCCCCCAGGTGATGCTGATGCAACTGGTGGGGGGCCACACTGAGAACCAGTGCCCCAAACCCAGCCAGGGGAGAAGCCGTAGCACACAGAAACACGCCTCTTACTTAACTGAGGCCCAGGAGTGACATCACTTCAATTCAATTCAATTTCGCAGGGGCTGGTCACAGGGACCCCAACCCCCGCCCCAACGGGCAGCACCGACTCTATCAGCCATGGCGGGGAGCGGGCACTCTGTGCCAGGGTCTGGTCCTTCTTTGACAGAACTAGTGTCCTTGTTAGGAATCTTCCTGGAAGGCCGTGTTCCCTTCCTCCGGATCTTATGTCAGTGGTGTTTGCTTTGCACACGTAGGCTGACGGTTACATCCTCTCTTGTCACCTTTCTTATTCGGAGCCACTGATGAAGGGAAAGGAGGAGTGCTCAAACCAGGGCAGGCGCCGCAGGGAGGACCGTGGTCTGCAGGAACACTGGGACGGGGAGGCTCGGCTCGGGGTCTGGCCTCTGAGGACCCTGACAGAGAAACACCCCGGCGTGGAGATCAGTGACTGAAGGAAGCCTGCATGGGAAGGGGTGTGCTCACTCGCAACTACTCCTTCTGTTCCACGAAGTAAAGCTGAGGGTGCTGGTTGCTGGGCCACCGTAACAAAGCACCACAAACGGGGCTTAAACAACAGAGTTGCTTTCTCACAGTTCTGGAGGTCAGGAGTCTGACACCGAGGTGTCATCGAGGTGTTGGCAGGTTTGGTGACCCCCGAGGCCTGTCTTCCTGTGTCCTCACATGGTCGTCCCTCTGCATGTGTCTGTGTCCTTTCCCCCTTGATTTATAAGGATTCTGATCCCATTGGATTAGGGCCCAGCCTGGAGACACCATTGTACTGAATGGCCTCTTTCAAGACCCAATCTCCAAATCCAGTTACATGTTGAGGTGCTAGGGATTGGGACTTCCATGTAGGAATTCGGGGGTCACAACTCAGCCCATAACACTGAGGATAAGACACAGCTTGTACTTCTCACAGTCACTGTGTGACTTACAACATGTGGATTCAAGTTTTTTCCAGCAAAGAAAATCTAAATCTGGCCGGCTGGTTAGTCTCGGTTGCTTCCTTCGCCTCAGATTACAGTTTTCAGACCTGATTGTCAGCAGCCAGCCCACTGTCGCAGGTGGAAACGTCCATCAGGCAGACCATCTCTGGGAGATGTGGGGGAGGTGCTTTCTTGTCATCGTTTAAAGCAAGAACCACAGCCACACCGGGGCGCCTGGGTGGCTCAGTCGGTTAAGCGTTTGACTGATTCTTGGTTTCCGCTTAGGTCGTGATCTCAGGGTTGTGAGATCAAACCCCACATTGGGCTCCCTGCTCAGCAGGGAGTCTGCTTCTCTTCTCTCTCTCCCTCTGCCCCTCCCCCCACTCATGCACTCTCTCTCTCTAAAATAAATAAATAAATAAATCTTAAAAAAAAAACAAAAAGCAAGAGCCACAGCAAACATTGGCCGAGCAAACACACACCAGCTTCCAACTTGAGAGCTGCAGTAACGCTCATAGGCGAGCAGAGGCCATCGTGCCTCTTTAAAGCACCTGCTCAAAGCGCCTAAAATCATATGCTGTAAGCGTTGCCATCAATGAAACTTAAAGCCCTTGGAGAGAGGAACAAACTAATACAGAGGCCTCCTTCCAGATTTGAGCTGCGAGGTTCCACACGTTCCCCGTCAGCTTTCAGCCATGCCTGCCTCTTGCAAAGCAGAAGGGAGCTGCGGGGCTGGTTTGGTCAGAACCCTCCAGCTGTGTGTTTCTTCCCAGCCAGGGTAAGGCGCCCCAGGGAAGAAGGTCAGGAAACTGCCCATGGCCTTTTCTGCCCACAGATGTCCCCCCCCTCCAGTATTTTCCCCGTTCCTGAGAGGCATTACAAGCGCCTCTTTAAAATTCAAGATGTCCACAGAGCATCGAGCCTCCCTTACATCTGAGTGTAAACTACATTAATCACATCATCTTCTGCATTAGTTGAGTAGTGCTGTGTGTTTCAAAAAGGGACAATTTGGATGAAGTGGATGGGAGGAAGTTTTGGATCCATCTGGATGAAGTCAATGCCTTTGACCCAAGCAAGGCAGGCTGGGGACCACAGACTTCTGGGTGGTAGGGACACAGAGGTAAGAGGAAGGCTCAGAGGAACAGGGAGGACAGCTGGCCAGGAGGGAGTCCCTTGAAATCTCACCTGGAAGCTTTGGGATTAAGTGGTTCAGCCCTGAAAAATGTCACCTGTGATGTACAAGGTCCTGGTCCAAATATCCGAAGTTGAGAATAATGCAAAGGTAGGCAAATCTCAGGCTGGTGTCCCTTTCTGCACTGGGAGCACCTTACTGTGGTAGACTGAATAATGGCCCCCAAAGGTCTTAATCCCTGGAACCAGTGAAAAATTTTTTATATGGTGACAAGTCTTCGTAGACGTGATTAAGTTAAAGTTGAGATTGGGGAAATTATGTGGTGGCCATAAATGCAATCATAAGTGTCCTTGTAAGAGAGAAAAAGAGTTATATTTGATACAGAAGAATAAAACAATGTGACCACTGAAAGGAGATGCTACATTGTTCATGTTAAAGGTGGAGGAGGTAGCTGAGATCCAAAGAACACACTCTAGAGCAAGTGAGAACAAGGCAATGGATTCTCTCCTACAGCCTCTGGAGGGAACATCGTGCCCCCGACACAATGATTTTGGCCCAGTGAATCTGATTTCAGACCTCTGATCGCCAGACGACAAGAGGACATATGTATGTTGTTTTAAGTCATCCAATTTATAATTATTTGATGCAGCAGCAATATAAAACTGATATATTTATATGTACCCAAATAAAGAAAATCCAGAAGAATAGAAGAGAAGGTTTGGAAAGAAGTTCAGAGCAGCTGAAATTTAATGTATCCCCTTTAGTGGTCCAGACTCTGTGCCAGTTATTTTATATGGATTAGGTCTCAAACTCACAAAAACCACCCAAGAGAGGTGATATCATCACCATCATCATCACTATCTTCTTTATCATCACGATCATCATCAGCACCGTCTTCATCAGCACCATCTTCATCACCATCACCATCGTCATCATCTTCATCTTATCACCACCACCATCATCACCATCATCACCACCATCATCACACCACCACCATCATCAGTATCTTCATCATCACCACCATCACCACATCATCACCACTACAACCATCATCAGCATCACCATCTTCATCTTATCATCACTACTACCATCATCATCACCATCTTCATCACCATCACCACCATCATCACCATTATCACCACACCACCATCATCACCATCATCATCACCACAATCATCATCAGCATCACCATCTTCATCTTATCACTACCACCACCATCATCACCACCTTCATCATCATCACCACCATCATCACCATCTTCATCACCACCTTTATCTTCATCACCATCATCTTCATCACCATCACCACCATCATCACCACTATCACCATACCACCATCATCATCATCACCATCACCATCATCATCATCACCACAATCATCATCAGCATCACCATCTTCATCTTATCATCACTACTATCATCATCATCACCATCTTCATCATCACCACCATCATCACCATCTTCACCACCACCTTCATTTTATCACCACCACCATCATCACCATCACCACCTTTATCTTCATCACCACCATCTTCACCTTCATCATCACCATCATCATCATTAATATTTATCATCGATATTTTTATTTTCTATTTTTGCATTGAGTTATAAAATTCTGCTCCTATTGGAACACATTGGGTTACCAATTAATGGTCTTTATGGCCTGAAAACAAAGTGAAGCACCCACGTTTGAAGAGCAACAGAGCAGGTGTTTTGGTAGCAACCTGAGAAGCGCAGCCCACAGATGAATGTGATGGGTGGTCCCACAAACACTATTCATACAGAAATTAACATGGTAAAATGCTATAAATAACTCCCCGTTCAGCACCATCTTGCCCAAAAGAAATTGTTTCTGCAACATCAACTCCTGGCAGCAACTTTGCTATGTCTGAGTTGCCATTTCTCAAAATAATGTCCTTTTATCCCACTTGGGACCTGTCACCTGGAACAAAGAAGGTCTTTATGAGTCCCGGGAAATGAGAGAATTTTCTCCACAAACTATATTTTTCTGTACTTGTTCCCTACCCTGATATAATATGAGATTAACCTACTAGAGAAGTTGAATTTCACACACCCCCCGAAAAGAAATGAGGATTTGCTCATACCAGAAGGGAAAAATCCAACTGATACAAAAAGTAAAATCTGAGATGAAAAAAAATTATTTTTTAAAATAAATAAGTTTTTATGAATTTTATTTCAAAATTTATACTTTCATAAATAAGAGTTCTTCATGACACCGAGAGTTACTCAGATATGATGTTTCTGTCTGGTCAAAAGTTCTTAAGATCTCTCACAAGTCCTGGGTCTAAGGAATTCTCCCTCTTATCCCTCAAAATCGGTATTTGTCTTGTGATATAAAGAGGTCGAAGTTCCCTAAATGGATCGATACATTAAAATTAAGTCCAATAAAAGTAGCAATAATTATGACACCTTACACTACTTCGCAATTCCCACATGCCAGGCAATATTCCAGGCCTTCACCGACAGCGACTCTTTACGCTTCCCATTATGAGAAAATACTTCTATCACCTCTGTTTCACAGATGAGGGAACTGAGGCACAGAGCTAGTAAGAGGCAGAATTCTATGCTAAGGATATTGGCCCCAGAGTCTTCTTAAACACAATGTTTTAACATCTCAACAAAGTTCTAAAAGGACTTTCAGAGAAATGTGGATATCTTACCTTATAATTTACCCAAACGCCTAAAGAGGCGAGAGGAGGAGGACTCACCCTATCAGAAAAGCAGACTAATTATAAAGCCACGGTCACAGAGCCAGAGGGATGCTGAGGCCGGGACACATCAGCGGGCCCCCGGGACAAACAAGAGATGCTGTAAAAGACCTGCACATATGTGGACAGCCACACGCACGAGGGAGGTACGGCGAACCCAGGGAGAGATGCCCAATGACCGAAGCTGGGATGATTTGCTATCCCCATGGAGGCAAATGAAATCAAATCCCTGCCTCTCGCCAGACAAAAATCCACCCCAGATGAATTAAGGACTTAATGAAATGAAAGCCAATACAAACTATTCTAGAAAAAAAATAGGAAAACTTGTGGGAGGAAGCCCTTTTTTAAGGTGCAAAACACTAATCAAAAATTATGAAATGACTCTAAGATCACCTGTTCCTCAAGGAAAGTACCAAGAAGGTGAAATACAAGCCTCAACTGGGAAAATATTTAAAGTACTTATAACCATATAACAAGGGATTAGCATAAACAATATATAATTAACTCTAAAAACAGAGAGAGAAGAAAGTAAACAATCCAATAATAATAACAAGTGGGCTGGAGGCATCAGCAGGCATCTCACAGAACTGACAACAAGCATGGTCCACACATGTTTAAAGATGCTCAACCTCGTTAGTTAAAAGGGAAGTGTAGATTTCACACGAAATTGGGAAACATTAGGAAGTCTGACAATACCAAGTGCTGGCCAGGACCTGGAGTACTGGGAATGAAAATATGCTTCTGCTGCTAGTACACGTTTGTACAAAAATCCCAAATAGGTGGAATACACTAAAGCCTATCAACAACAGAATATATTGTTTACTGATTATCTACTCATATCTGTCTGTCTGTCTGTCTAGCTAGCTAGCTACCCAGCTATCTATCTATCAATCATCTACTTAACGGGGGAGACTATAGAGCAATTTTTCCTTTTCTTTTTTATATCATCAAATTTCCCTTCTCTACCAGATCATTCCTGCATCTTCACACACGAAGAGTTGTTATTCCTCCTCTCAGTCCTACCTTGGCTTCACTTTCCCCTCCAGCCTCCTAGTCTCCCGCTCCGCACAGGTTTTGGTCCCCACCACCCCACTGAAACTGTCACAGAAGTCACCAGGGACTGCACGTCACCCTAGCCGGGATACTGGGCACTACTCGCCATGCCTGGTTCACGCTCCTTTCCTGACTCTGAACTTGAGTGTCTCAGGACTCCACTCTGGGACCTTTCTCGCCCCTCTGTGCACCTGTTCCCCTGATGCTCACACGTGCTCTGAGGGTTTCTGTCATGTCTCTAGATTGACGGCTCCTACAGTTTCGTTCCAGCCCAGACCTCTCCGGTTGCTGCCCCAACCTCCATGGGCATGGGGAATTCGGATCACAAGCTGAAAAGCCTCCCAGCTGAGCCCTGTTCTTTCCCTCCTCCTCCTACCCGCTCCTCTCTCCATGCTCCCCAGCTCAGTCCCAGCCCCTCTGCCATCCGATTGTTCAGCCTACAGCAATCAGAGGTGGGGTTAGAATTAAAAAGCAATTGCTTTCTCTGTCAGCCCAAATCCAATCATCAGAGCAAGCCAATACACAGCCTTTACATGCGCACCCCAACAGGGTGACCCCCTTTCATGGGGTCGTGCCGTCTCTCATTAGCGCTGAGAG
The DNA here is from genome assembly GCF_024610735.1 of Ursus americanus. NCBI lineage: Eukaryota > Metazoa > Chordata > Mammalia > Carnivora > Ursidae > Ursus > Ursus americanus. The sequence continues at coordinate 94,762,114 of NC_142130.1, forward strand.
ACTCCTCCCCGGGGGCTGGCTCCATGTCCTCCTGTGTCTCTTCTCAACACAGCAGCCACAGGCATGATGTCGAAACGCCAGTCCACAACGTCACACCATGTCACTGCTCACACCCCTCCAGTGGCATCCATCTCCTGCTTCCTCTCTGTCCTCACCTCCTCCCCCCACCCCCCCAACTTACACTGCTCCCCTTTACAGCACTGGGAACTCCAGACCGAGGCTGCTGCAGGGCTCTGGCACTTGCTGTTTGCTGTACCCAGAGTGCTCTCCCCAACATCTCAATCCTCTCTCCCTTGATCCCCCAGGTTTTCATTCAGAAGTCCCCCTCTCAACCTCCCTGCCTGGGCTTCCACATCTCCCCTAAATGACTCTTCTTCATGGTTTCAGGTTTCCCCAGCACCAGTTACGTGCTATGTATTCTATGGACCCTGTGTGCTGCCCCCCGTCCCCTTAGGATGAAGCCACATCAGGACACGGCGTTTGCCTGTGGTGTTCGCTCTATTTCCCCAGCACCTAAAATCAATGTGCGACACATGTTAATTGCCCAGAAAATTATCTGTTACATGGATGGACAAATGACACCCATTATCCTGGGTGAATCTCAAAGCAAGAATGCAGAGGAGAACGAAGCCAGTGCCAGAAGAACGCCTCCTCCGTCCCTGTAATGGCATCAAGAGCACGCGCATCGCAGCAAGATACCACGTGGGGCTGTGAGCACAGGTCGTACAACGAGAGGGAAAAGCAGGGGCTCACTCACACTGAATGTCGGAGGGCATCCCTCCCTGGGAAGGGAAGTGATCAGAGAGGGGCACACGGGGGCTTCTCCAAGACACCCCTGTTTCTTCACACGGGTTCTATGCGAGCTTCCATTGTATTCGTGCAGTGACATTTTAAGCTGCATTTTAAAAAGACGAGAAAAATCATTTCGAGGGCGTCCAACCACATCCCTTCTTGGGAATCCGATTTTCATCATACAAATGGCCCCACCACTGATCCACTGCTCAGCTCTGTTTATGCGGCTCTACTGCAGCCTAACTAGGCTACTTGTTCTTAGTTCCACGGCCCAACTGGATGGCAAAACTCACCCCAGACGACCGACCTCCAAGAACAGTCAAGGTAAGATGGTGAAGGCTCTCGTTTCAAATCCCTTGACAACACTCTGTACATGGCAAGGATGAAAAAAATATCTAATGCTTAATTATACAAACTGAACCTTTGACTTAGTAGCATGAGGGTTTGTACCTGGAAAGGAGAATGAGTCCCTAACTTTGTCAAGAGTGGGTGCTTCCTCTTCGCTGCAACCCCCACCTTTTCTCAAAAGCCCGCTCATCTTCCTCCTGCCTGAGAGCAGTCCCTCTCCCACACATGCTCACACAGCTGAAAACTGCTTCACGAGCCAGAGACTCCCTCAGTGTCCTTCCTTAGGAAAAGGACCTGTGGCTCCACTGATATCTGACAATTCGGCATGAAGACCAAGAAGATTAAACGCAATACATGAGCAAACATGCAGCTACTCTTAAAATATTGTTGCGACACTGGATAAGAACTCAGATGTTCAAATAAAGCCCTGTGAATAAAGCTCAGGGAAATAAACAAATGATGGATAGATGATAGCTGATCAATATATAGACACATAACTGATAGATAAATGATAGATGAAAGATAGATAGACAGGGAATACATGGATAGATGGATGGATGATGGGTGATGGATGGATGGATGGATGGATGGGTGGATTATGGATGATGATAGATGACAGATAGATAGACAGACAAACAGAAGAAAGGGAGTCTGTTTTGATCACTACTATATCCCCGCCTGGCAATTATTAAATAATAGATACTCAATAAATATCTGTCAAAAGAATGAATGAAGTAATGGATGCCAAACAACACAATAAAAATATAATCCAAAATCTCTAACAACTTGTTATCCTACACATGAATCTACACAAGTGGCCCTTCAGCCTCCACTGTGTGACAAGCTCAGGTGAACGTGCACGTTGCTTCTGTCTCCTGGACGCTGGGACTGTTCTCTTGTGGAAGCCTGCCTGTCTGTGCTCCTGAGCTTGAGGAACAAGCTCTTTTGCTTAATCGATTTATGTTTTAGGAGAGTATCGGCAAAGATCCATCCATTTTAGTATAGCAGGAGGTTTTCTTTGGTCTGTTGGATCCCAGAAAATGACCACACTCCATGGAAAATCTGGTAGTACCTGGTGAGTCCAAGGTGGCGATGCTAAGACCTTTATCTCTAGCTACAAAGACTGTGGGTTGGTCAAAACCTTCCGTAGCTCAGCCACAACAGTTCTTTGTTCTCCAGAACTGTGTTTTCCAATATGGCAGCCACTGGCCACATATGACTATTAAATTCAAATTCACCACAATTAAACAAAATTAATAATTCCACTCCTCACTCACTCTATCCACATTTCAAGTGCTCCACAGTCAAATCTGCCTAGTGGCCACCATTATAGGGCTTAACGTTCTAGAACATTTCTATCATCACAGAAAGTTGCATTGGACAGCACTGGGATACCATGTGATTTGATGTTACCATTATCACCTTCGCCTGCGATCACTGAGAATAAGCCAGCTAGAGCACCTTAGAACTACAGAAAGGGCTAAAATGATTTAATAAGGATTAAGGATTAGAGACACAAATTATAGTTTAAGAAGCAAAAATATAAATGAAGTAACATTCCATGGGAAAGGGGATGAGTAAATCATCTACTTAAAAACGAAACAACACATTTATACAAAAGATAAACAGATAAAACTGACACTCTTTAGACCTACACTGTACTGAATTTAAAGCAAATGCGTTGGTCAAGGAATAGACTAATCCATTTACAAACTAATCGGATTGTTAGGTGCACGTTACTATCAGAGTAGCCTGAGGCAGTACTTCCAACTAATGGTAGTAATTGCTTTTAAATGACCTTCGAGGAGTACAGTCATCTCAAATGTCCCATTTAACCCCCTTTCCTATTGTAGAAATTATGCTATAGGTCAGCCTCACGGGGGACACACACCTAATATGCACACAAAGGACAACCGGAAGAATCAAGAAGTGAAAAGTAAAAAAACGAAGCTTTGTAGAATGAATGAAGACACACAGAAATCTGAACTGCCCTTGGAGCAAAGCTGGCCCTCGTCACCCTTTTATGGTTCATGGGTCTGCGGCTTGCTAGCTTTATGACCTTGACCTTGCCACTCCGTCTCTCCACACTTCAAAGGTCCATCTGCAAATCGAAGGGAGTTGCGTGTTTGACATTCGTTCAGTTGCTATGGGCGGTGGATCCATGAACGTGGCAGGGACAAGAGTGGAAAGAAACAGTGGCCCAGACTTCCTGGCCATCAGGCCAGCTCCACACTGCTATTCTCAGCTTAACTAGAGGCACCAACGCGCTACCAATCACTTCACCCGATGCCTTGGACTCATGTCCCATCCTTCTGCTGCCCTGCCACTATCCTGCCCTCCTGATGTCATCACCACGCCCCGAATGCACAGGACCCTCCACCAGAACCACCATGACAGACTCCTCTTCGTCACTTCTCTCCAGTCCATCCTCTACCAATCTAACAGGTGCAATGGCAGTGAGAGCGACACATCTGATATGTCACAGTGTTTACCCCTGGATCCCCTCCGAAGACCCTGAGCCACGGACTCAGGTGAAAGCAGTCTACTTGAGAGGTGTTTTCCGGAGTCACAGGCACTGACTGGGGCCAGGGAGTCAGAAGACGGAAGGCGGCCAGGGAAGGGTGAGTTTTCAGACACGTTACCACTCTCAGCACCTGTAACTTCATCTTCGGGACGCTGTGAGACCCAGCACAGAACCACAGCACAGTGAGCCTGCCCGAGAGGCTCAGGTATGTGTCCTTACCTCCTGCGGTCACCGGTTGAAGGCTACTCCTAGGAGTCAATCCCCAAGCATTCCGGCGGGAGCACTGAGGCAAAGTGTAGCTCCGGCCAGCAGCCAGAAGTCTGACTACCTGCCCGGAAATGCTAAAGTCTGAGAGGGTCTGGGCAGGCACCAGCAGCATCTGCTACAAAACCATGCATTTTCATGTGCTAATTGCCCAGTGGCTCCTTTGTCCACCAAGGAGATGGCGGCCTCTGGGTCAGAGAGGACAGATACGCCTAGATTCAGCTCTGAGCTCCTGATTTTTGTTTCTTGAGTCTGAGATAAGAGTTTGAAAGCCAGGCTTTATGGGGCAACTGAGAGAAAGAAGAATTGTCTAAATCCCAAAATCTTCATCCTATGTCAGGGCGAGCAGAGCTTGGAGGTCTGGTGATGGTCATGGAGTCCAGCTATAAGACGTGGTGGGGAGAAGACCAAAGATATGACCTCAGGATGGAGAGACTGCATCCTGAAGAGAGGTGAGGACAGCAGTGTGCAGGATGTGGAGAGATGTGCGGGGGATAAGATGAAGTTCTTGAGAGGGAGCTTGGCCCTGGGGGAAGGGGTGTTTTGAGATGACAGACACCCTGCGTGGGTGGAGGGGGACACCAAAAGGAGAGGGAAGGTCCCCTCCTTCCCCCCAAAAGGCCACAGCAGCGTGGAAACGGTGAATGGAAGAACACGGCAGAGCAGGGTCGAGGTAGCACCGTGGTTTGCCATGGCCTGGGTGTGGTGTATAGGAAATCCCGCAACACACGCACGCAACATACGCACATTAGCTGACATGCGAGTTCAAGAGAAAACGAGATAGTAATTAAAACACATAGCATCTGCGTAACAGTTGCAATATGCTAGATACTGTGATAAACACTTTCCATATTTTAACTCATTTGACTCTTACCACCCACATCCCTAAGAAGGAGGTATTACCCTTCCCATTTTGCAGATAAGGACACTGAGGCACAGAAAAGTTGGTCAAAGGACATACAGTTTGTGTGTCCTGGAGCTAGAATTACAACCCAGGCGATGTAGCTCACAAGCCTGTGCAATTAATTTCTAGAATATTCTACAGCTCTGTAAGAAAAGCTACCAAGTACCAATATATACATTATTTTTACTCCACTACAAATACACAAGATCATGTAACTCAACTTCTGTGTGAAAAATGGCTGTAGTAAGGTCTCCCATTCCTCTGTGCAAACAAGTACTATGGTCTTGACCGAGAAGAGTCTCGAGGCAAACATCTCATTCACGCCCTGAGCAAAGCACTGGCGTCTAATGGGAGAGTTCAATGCTTGGAGCCAACAAACACCCTGGCAGCTCAAAGGCAAAACACAAACCCTACAAAGTTTCAGAAACTGCCACCTCTTCTCGATCTACGTCAAAAGACTAATCTGACGATGAAAGGACAGGAAGCATTCCCAAACTCTGGCAGAAATATTTAAGATGTCCATACTTTCAAGCTTGCTACAAGGACACACTAAGGTCCCATCAGGAGAAAGCCACCATTGTCCTCAGAGCCGCACAAAGCAAAGCTCGCGCAGTGAAACCACAGAAGAGCTGAGTCCGAGAGGCCGGCAAAGCACCAGCGACAGATGGGGACCTGGAACTCCCAGGGGGACTTTCCAAATGTGACTTTTCTATTCATGCCTTGGTGACAGAGAATATTCACAGTCCCCTTATTTAAACCCGGTGGATCAAGAATGACCTACGACGTCCTCTTCCCTTTGCCATCTAAGGCCTGGTCTTGCACATTCATCCAGTCCTCTCTTTGTGCCTGGCACTGATTTGTGTGAAGGACTCAGCAGACCCAGCACTGTGGGCAGAACTGGGTCCCCCAAGAAGGTTCGTTGAGGTCCTAATCTTAGTACTGTGAATGTGTCCTTATACAGAATTAGGGTCTTTGCAGATGTCATCCAAGACCCAGAAATGCGGGGACAGAGACACCAGCAGGACACCATGTGGTGACAGAGGCACAGACTGGAGTGAGGTGGCCACAAGCCATGGGCTGCCATCAACCACAGGAGCTGGGACACATGGAACAGATTCTCCCTTGGACTCTCCAGAAGGAACCCACCCTGCCAACAGCTCGATTCGGACTTTTGGCCACCAGAACTATGAGACCATTGATTTCTTTTGTGTTAAGCCACTATGGGGTACCCTGTCACAACCAGGAGATTAATACATATGTCTTCTGGGCAAGACAGAAAGAAACACAAAGTAAGGAACCAAAACAGAGACACAAGAAGTAGGAAATGTAGCAATTTCTGGCATAAAATGGATGAATTATCTTGGTCACACCTATTCCTCTTTGGGGCCAACTCTGCCTTTGTATCAGACGCTCGCCTGGCCAACCAGGAGCGCCAGCTCAGTGACCTTGGGAGAGCAAGGTGCTAAGCTAGCTCCTGAAAGAGCCTTTCCCCCAAGACCGAGCATCACAAGTTGTCCCGTCTTCCTTCCAGCCAGGACGCACCTAGCAGAAATCCAGGAGAAACGGGCTTCTTCACAGGGCCTGACTAGGAGACTCTCCCGCCCCAGCAGGTGATACTAAGGAAAACTTTTGATCTGTGGCTCTTCCTCTGGCTTGCATCCAAACACTTATCCTAGTGAATAAACTATGCCAAAAAAGAACCAGGATGCACATTTGAGACATTCCTCAGAGGAGAGGGGTCCAGGGCCACCAAAGGGCCACCAAAGCAGTGTTGGGTATGGGTGGGGGATAGAGCCGTGCAGGACAGGGGCAGAGAAAGGGTCAGAGAGAGAGAGGGGCAGAGGAAAATACAGCCCTCCCTAGCGTAGGGCGTCAGCCTGTCCCACATCCTCTATGGTGAGTCTTCATGGATGGGACCAAAAACCAATAGCCCAGGCCCAATTTCACACTCCTCTCCCATGCCCTCATCCCACCCTGTGTCCCATCCCACCCCCACTGCTGCCTAAAAACCCACCAATCCGGTATCCCTACTGCCCCTAATTCCTCCAACATCATGGCAGCCTGGTAGCCAACTCTACTCCGGCTTCCTCTTCACCCTTTGGGGTCTCTACGGGCTGGATTAGATTTTTTTTTTTTTTAATCCGAGTCAAGTAACTAGCTGAACAACTTTAGAGTCCTTTAGAGTGTGTGTCTCCTCTCTGCCCCGCCAGCATCTAACAAATGCCTATGTTCTTGAGAGGAGCCCACTGGCTGACCTGTCTCATCCTCTTCCTCCCCTAGTTAAGAGACACCAGGGGACACAGACCCTTCTTTTTCTTATTTAAGATTTTATTTATTTAAGAGAGAGAGAGCACAAGCCGCGGGGGGGGGGGGGGGGGCGGGTGTGGAGGCAGAGGAAGACCGAGAAGCAGACTCCCCACTGAGCAGGAAGCCTGATGTGGGGCTCGACCCCAGGACACTGGGATCATGACCTGAGCCAAAGGCAGATGCTTAACCAACTGAGCCACCCATAGACCCTTCCACGCTGCCTTCAGCACAGACCCAGTCCTATTCCCAGATTGCTGGTTTGGTTGGTGGGGCTGGTGGACCCCAGGCCACTTACTAAATGAGCATGGGAGCCAGTTAACCCTGCCTCCAATACTAGCAGCCCAAACTAGCCCACTTCCTCCTCCCCAGGCCTCTGTGAGCCTGCTCCCTGGTGGAGGTCAGTATGAAGCCCAGGTGGCACCCGCCTTCAGCACTGCCCACCCCGCTCCATCCTCCATCTCAGCATTACTACCCCGGCCACTGCAGGACAGAGGTGCCGAGAGGCCGTGTGTGCCCCTAGAACCCGCAGAAAATCAGGCACCGCATTTGATAAGTTCTCATCCATCTGTTCATCGGTCCTTGCCTCAGTCCTGCTCCAAACACTATAGGATCATTCCCATTTCTCAGATAGGAAAACTGAGGCTGAATGGGTGCTGAGCTTGCACAAAACCTGCAGATCACTTCCAGCAGAATTCAGATTTGCTCCCCGTCAGTCTCACCCCAGAGACAACGCTCTTTTCACCAGAGGCCCCAGCTGCAGACCCCTCAAGGAGTGAGAAAGTGCCACTTGCAGACGCCCCGTGTCAGCAGTCCTACAGCTGCCACAGAGGTGGAGGACGCTTGCTTCTCTCCGATTCCCCTCCCATCCCCCCCTCACCCATGCCTCGCCCGGCTGTCCTCCGTGTCTGGGAAGCTGGGTGCGACTCTCCCAGGGGTCTCTGGGAACCGTGCACCCCAGCCCTCCTGCACCTCCCGCTGCCTGCCTGAGCCCCCACTGCCTCCTCCCTGCTGCAGCTCCAGCGTCATTAGAACCGGGCTCGCCAGCACATCGCCCAGAGTCAGAGCACTCGCACCCCACTGTGTGTATGTGTGTGTGTAGGGGGTGAGTGTACGTATGTGTACCTGGGCTGGGCTCCAAAAGGGATGTCAGGACTTACTTAGAACCTCGAGATGCCTGCCTCACCGCCAGTATGCACCTCTCCTTTCTCCTGCAACCCAGGACTCCCTGCGGAGCTCCCCTCCCCCCACCCCCACCTTGGTGCCTCCATCCCGCCTGCAACCAGCTACTCCCTACGGAACACGCTGGCCTGGTATCTGAATCGAATGGGAACCGAGGTGGGGGCTTGGAGGTTGCCAGGGAGGGCTCCAAGCCAAGTTGGAGGCGCCGTCCTCGCCCTTCCTGAGTAGCGGACTTCGACGCTGCTGCTCCAAGCGGCCGCGTAAACCCGAGCACAGCTCCAGGCTGCTCCGAGCCCACCAGCTCCTACCTGCAGTAGCTTCCCATTGCTGTCGCAAAAGCACACTGAGGGGCTCAAGCTAACACCAACGCCTCAGCTTACGGCTCCAGAGGTCAGAAACCAAATGGGTTGGCAGGGCTCCGTTCCTTCCAAAGGCTGCAGAGAAGAAGGGGTTTTCCTGTCTTTGCTTGTTTCCAAAGCCTGCGTGTGGTGCATGTCTGTGGCCTCTCCCTCTGCCTTCTCTCTAGCTTTCTCTCTTCCCCTCCATCCCTCCCTCCCTTCTGCTTCCCTCTTCTCAGGACCCAGGTGATCTTCTCATCTCAAGATCCTTAACTTAACTGCATCTGCAAAGTCCTCATTGTCCTGTAAGGTGGCGTATTCACTGGCCCATTACTCAGCCTACAGCAGTACCGACCTGTGCCAGGCCCCAGGCCCCATGCCCAGGCCCCTGGCCCCAGGGAGAACTATACAGACCGCAGGGTAAGAGCTAGAGCTTCTTAACATTTTATATCTTGAAGGGTCTTCCTTGTCCTTGATGGCCACTTGACATACAGTTCTTGGATAAATGAATGGACAGTGTAGTGTCCCTTCAAAATTCATAGGTTGAAATCCTAACCCCCATTAACTCAGAATGTGACCTTATTTGGAGAAACGATCTTGATACAAGTAATCAAGGTAAAATGTCATTGGGGTGTGTTGTCATCCAAAAAGACCGGTGTCCTTCTAGAAAGGGGATATTTGAACCCAGACATGCACACAGGGAGAAGGCCGTGTGAAGGCAAAGATGGCCATTGACAAGTCAAAGGGACCAGCCTGGACCACAGTCTTCCCTCCCGGCTCAGAGAGAATCAACACAGTGAATGTTTGTCATTGAAGGTGCCCGGCTCACAGTGTTTTTTACAACAGTCCCAGTAAACTAATGCACGTAGTAAAGCTCCTATTTAGAGAGTGTCCTGGGACATTGCAAATAAGATTTTTTGAAGATTTTATTTTTTTATTTGAGAGAGAGCTCTTGAGCGGGGGAGAAACAGAGGGAAAGGGACAAGCAGACCCCTTGCTGAGCATTGAGCCCAACTTGGGGCTCGATCTCACAACTCTGCAATCATGACCTGAGCTGAAATCATGAGTTGGGCACTCAACCAACTGAGCCACCCAGGTGCCCTGCAAATAAGATTTAAATAAAATAAACTTGTCAGAAATTTCTATGCCACCAAAAGTATTTTACTCCTTGGAGAGGCAAAGGAGGTGGGTGGCGTGGGAGTACTCAGGGCACCATTTCCTACCCAGTGTTCTTGCCATCTCTCAGTGCATGGAGCTTGAAGCCAAGGTCTGACCCTCCCACAGCGAGGCAGTCTGAGGCCAGCAGACGAGGCTGCCCTTAGGACCCCCGGCTCCTTCCTGCACAGAGCATGGCCAGGTGGCAAACTCTGACGGGACAGCCAGGTCCCTTCCTTGTCCCTGGTCTGCCCTCCCGCTCTCTCTGCAGGACCCCCAGTCTTCATCACGTCCCACCTGGCACCTTTATTATGAGAAGCTTACTCTCCAGGGTGTCTGTGGTCATGACTGATCTCTCCAATTAAGAACTATGAAAACGTCCCCTGAGAAAGAAATCAGAGACACTGGAGAAGTGGTGGGGGAAGGCCTGGGGGGTATCAAGGCATTGCAGGTATGAAACAGCCCCTTCACAAAACCATCCTTGACACCTTGTGAGATTTGCAAGAAGGCATTTTCTCCAGAGAAAGAAAGAAAGAAAAAAAGAAAGAAAGAAAGAAAGAAAGAAAGAAAGGAAGGAAGGAAGGAAGGAAGGGAGAAAGAAAGAAAGAAAATAATAATAATAATAATAATAATAATAATAATAATAATAATGTCTAGCAAAGAGTCTGCTGGAAGCCACCAACCAGTTAGGTGTTATTTGTTTTGATGTCCACGCCCAAAGCTGACCCCTCCCACTGCCCTGCCAGCATATTTTACTAAAGGCAGCCAAGGGTCTTAATCTCTGGCTCTGCATTTTCTTCTCCAGATGCCCCTCATTTCTCGTCTTACACACCACTGGTCAATTGTGGGGAAAATAATTAGCTTCCCTGTACCCTGCGCTAATTATGGAAAGCATCATTTACCCCACCCCGTGCTCGCTCTCGGGGCAGCCTACCTCCACCCTGCTTCCCGGACCCGCGGGGAGGCAGGCAGTGAGCGCGTTCTGGTGACAGCTGGCAAACCAGCCTCTGGGAATAAAACATTTTAGCACTTCATAAATTTCTAACAAGGTTTCAAATTGCTGCCGCTTCCCTCCTCTCAGCTCTGTCAACTAGCAAGAGGGAGGGGGAAAAAAGACTAATTAAATCTACGATGGGAAAGTACTATGGGTAAGATCGTTACTTATTAAAAATAATGAACTGGTAGGACCAAATCGCAAAGTAAGGTGAAATTCTCCCCATTTCCCCCATACATCAAAATACAAAGTATACTCTCCCCAGTTTCTATGTGCTTGGTATTTATGGACATATATCAGAAGAACTCAATACGTATCGGAACAGAGTATCTGCTGCACGACGTTCTCACACTTGCTGGAAGGTGAGACACCATATGCAACAACACGGAATAGGGCCATTAAGGCTTGATCTCATTGATAAAGTAGGTCATTTCGACTCCCTTTCCCATATGACTTTAACTGCAAGTGAATGATCGCTGGGGAGGCATCAAATGGAGAGAAAACCCACCTTGAAAACCTCACGGAAATGACAATTTCCAGGTTTTGATCACCATTGCTAATTTTTTAAAATACCAACAACAATAAAAGCCTCTTAATTCTCTTGCACTCTGTTTTAAAAGCACAGATACTCAACGGGGGGAATATGAAGAATTTCAGTAGGGGGAGTGCTGCAGAGGGAAGGGAAAGGAATTCACAGGGGGGTTTCACTGTCACCTCAAACACATCAGCAGCCCAGCGGGAGGGGCGAGTTCAGGCCAGAGTAGGGTATGGACTGCTCCTGCCAGTAACTCGGGGTTCAAGTCCCTTGGACCAAGCACACAGCCGAGCACAGAGCAGGTGCCCAACAACCAGCAGAGGCCAGGCCGGGGTGACTGTCGCTCCCTGTACCCACCAAGGCGTGCCTCACACTCGCTCCCTACACACACCAGCCCCGTCTGCTTCACCTGATGCCTGTTTTCGCCCTCGCCTGAAAAGGTTGACCTTTAGGTTGACATATAGACGTAAGCTTCTGCAGCCAGGAAATGCACAGAAGAACATGTGCCCTACCTACGTGTGGGAATAGAAACACTTCGGGGCGTCAGCCTAGCGGACGTTCAGAACAGCGACCTCGGGCCTGGCTATCTCAGGATGGCTCCTGACTACATTTCAAATGCAAATGATCACTTGGTATTAATTCCAGCCTTGCTAATATTTGGTCCTGGATATCACGGGTACTCAACGGGATGAACTGCCAGTTCTGCTGATGGTGGCCCCTTGTGACATTTGGGATCTTATGAGCAATAGGACCAACAGTGGCTTGACATTGCCAGTGTGCCAATTATGATCCTTGGTACGTTGCTCACTGTTGTCTCCCCCCCCTCCTCTGCTCGCTCTATCTCGCTCTCTGTGTAGTTTCACCAAGAGATATATCAAATTTTATGTTTCCCACATATGCAGAGGTTTGGCGACAGGGACAAAAAGAAAAAAACAAGAATAACAAAGAAAATGGCTAAGGGGAAACTACGTAGAAAACACTTTGATGTTGACTAATCATGGCAGACAACAGAAAGGTGCATTTTAGAAATTCATCCCAGCTTTTAGCACGTAGGCTGTGGCTCCACTAAAGGAAACGAGGTCACCCCAGGTCCACTCTGCACCCCAGATTGACGCTCCAGGCCCCTAGAGGGGACCCACCCACCTGCCCCATCAGTTCATGGGGACATTCCCTTTCAGGACTGCCATGTGATCATTCTGAGAACGTTGTGACATGTATTTGTCCTGCATTTTAATGCAAGTCTGCCCGTGATTTTGTGGGCATTGTCTGGTCTCACGCTGATCACCATGACATCGTGTATCCACCAGTGGAAACCATTGTTCTCCATCCCTCCAGCAATTCCTGCAACACATGCCTGGTGAGGACAAGAGGAGTGGCCAGCCAATATCTGGGGGTTAATAAACACCCCGACCTGGGTTTATTCTCGTCATACACAATTTCCACTTCCGGGTATTTGCCAGGGCCGGAGAGCAGCACGGGACAGCCTTTCAAGGTAGAAGCAGGCTTCCCGAGGAACGAGGAACCGCGCTAATTGTAATTAGAGTGAAGCCAGCAGTTGAGTGCAGACCCACAGCACAGCCTGGGGCGGAGGGCTTACTGCAAAAAAGAGAAAAACCGCTTTTCCTTTGGAAGGGAAGGTGGGAGCTTCGTGGGGTATGGCTGAAGTTTCTCCAAATGGGGAGGTTATCGGAGGGTTTGATATGAAATATGGAAGTTAGAGACCTCCTTCAAGGTCAGGGTGAAGTAGTTTGGGGGCTAAAAAATTAGACCCATCTCTAGATGGCAGCTGGGGGATGTTTGCTCATATTATTAACTCACTGGCGTCGATATCTTAGAATCTTGGGGGTCCTGCCCCCGTCCTCTGCAATCTGCTTCAGGGCTCTGAGCTCTTCCCCAAGTCAAACCAAGGAACAGCCTCTAAATTACACCCTCTTAAAAATAAAAAGGAGGTATTACATAACTGGTCTTCATGATCCCAGGATATAAGAAGTCGCCTTTCACATTTTTTAAAGTATTTTCCCTCAATTTTTTCGGTTTCTCCTCACACTTATTGACATATGAAAACCAAATTTGGAATCAGTTCTGAACACTTTTCAACGTATTTTTCCTCTAGTGGCACGTGAGGGTCGGTGTCGGAGCAGAGTTCTGGGGCTCACAACCCTGCGCCCAGGACACCGCTGGACTCACCCGCAAGCATCTCCCCCCCAGTCGGGCCCCACGATGACAGGGGTGGTCGTGCACCAACGTAGAGACTTGCCCATAAGTAGTCCTTGAGTTTTCTCCATGAAATCAGAGGGTGATACCTTCCGAGTCACTAGTGCGGCCTCCCAAGCTCACGCAGCCCTCCGCACGGTCTCCGAGGAGGAAGAAAGCCAGCACTCACCGCCTGCAACTGGCCAGAGGCAGATGTCATTACCATGCCCACTTTCCTGACGAGAAAACGGAGGCACAGAACAGGGAAGCTGCCGGAACCATACCGCTGGTATGGGGAGGAACCAGGCTTCCAACCCTGAGATATTTATAGCCCAAGGAGGAAACTTTTTAGTTCTTGAGCAAAAGCAAAAGCATGTTGAGGGCATAAGGAAAGAGTGAAAATAAAAGGACAGAAGTTGCCAAATTGAAGAGCACATGTGGACCTAGGGAGTCTTTTCTTCTGGAAACATGCAGAAAGATTTAGTATGTCTAGAAAGAAAAAAAGCAGCCCTGGAAGGCAAGGGGGTGGGTTGAAAAGTGTCGAGGGGCATAAGGTAGCTTGGGAGTGGGCACGGGCGTGAACAGGACATACGCTCAGGCTGGCCCGCCTCAGATGCACCTGCTAGGGGTCTGCAGAGTGACCGTGCTAAACGAGGCCGGACAGACAGAGAGGTTTAGGCTCCATGCAGTACGAAAGGGGCTGGTGAGGTGTGCTGAGTGCAGGAGGGACAGACGGGCTGCGTAAGGAGATGAGTCTTCAGTACAGGGACCACCTGCTCATTCTACCAGGCATCCTCTTTGAGCGGGCACTGGGCTGGGTGTCCTCCAAGGGCTCCGGTCACGCTCAGGCTGCTGAGACACAGGGAAGCGGATGCAGGGGGGTAGTACTGGGAACGGAAAAGCATGAAGGTCATCTCAAAGAGCACTGTGCCTTTTGGAGCTTTTTTTAAATGTGGAGTTTTGAAAGCAGAACTCCTTGAAAACGTGTATGTCATGTGTGCTCCTGCCTAGGGCTGTGAGCAAGCCATCTCTGTGCACGTGCACCGGGCGAGACAGGGCAAACCCGTGACCCCATATCTGCGTGGCTCACGTGCACGGTTAACGGAAGCAACCACAGAACCTGCTTGGTCCACATTCCCCGTCCCTGGGCGCGCGGCTTGTTTCCACCTAAACTGCACCTCTGAGTAAATCAAGAGCAAGCAGGAGGAAGTATGAAGATATCATGGGGAACCCTGAACAATACATTGTTGACCCTCAGTTACTGGAGGCAAAACTCTGAAACCCATCTGTTTGATCTGCAACGCTGTGGTTACTGCCTCAAGAACTGTTTTTGATTTGGAAAGGCATTCCAAGTGGGTACACGGGGAATGCCACCTAAAATAGGTAATTTAATTTTACATGCGTGTCTTCTGTCCAGGGAAAAGGCACATGTTACACACAGTGGGGAGGAAAAAAAATCGGGAGACCAGAGCTTAGGACGTCCTCTTTATGGGAGTGTTCTTTATGATTTTGTAAACCATGACCCTGTTCGCGGGAAAGAGGCCATGAAAAATAGTCATTTTTGCTACATGTGTAGATAACAGCAAAATAAGATAGACAGGAATTGATACAGAATTTTCCTAATAAGGATTGATACACTGTCCTGCGGCGCGAACAGCAAATTTGATTCCTAGTTTTTGGTACTAAATGTTTTGTGAGTAACAGACGAAAAAGCAGTTTGGGGATCACAGCCTCTTTCTCGCCTTTGTGCTAACGGCGTCTCAGACCTCGGTCCTGCACCTCCAGCTGCTCCTGGCTCCGCAGGGAGCTTGGGCAGTTTTTGGAGGTGCCCTAGCCCTCGCCCCCACCCCTGCAGGAACCCCGTCCAACCCCGTGCCTCTGTTGGCTCGCGAGCTTCTCCAGCCACACTCCTGGCACCTGGTACCTCTCTGTAGCAGGTGAAGGTGACGTCCCCCTCCCGACTGCGGACAGCAGGAAGAACAGTGGGCATCCCGTGTGCTGTGCAACACGGTACCCCTCGGGGGGGTCTTCTGCCAGGCAAAGTGATTGCCACTTGTCACACATCAGGACTGACATAAAGAAGCTAATTACTGGCATGGCTAAAGCCATGGTAGCCAGGCACAGAGCCAGTGCACCCCTCTTCCAGCTGACTGTTAGCAGCTGCGGCTCCTCCACTTCACCCAGACACCCCTTGTCCCAAAGAAATGTCTCCACCACGTGAGAACCAGCGCCCCCTGGAGGATGCTCCCCGCTCCTCCCTGGCAGCCAATGGTCCATATCAGGCTGACCTGGGTTCAAGAGGTTGGCCCCACTGCCACAGCCAAACAAATGCTGCGGACACTTTGCGCTCCGGGGCTCTCCTGGGAGTCCAGCTGGAACCACACCCCTGACGCACTTGCTCTCGCGCTGCCCTTCCTCAACCATCCTTCAATGACCTGCACAAGAAACCCCTTCTCAGTCTCTGCTTCTTGGAAACCAACAGTATCAGGTCCCTGAGGGGGCCGTAACCAATCCCCACAAATGGGGTGCTTAAAACATCTGGAACTCATCCAGGGAGACCAGAAGTCTGAAACGGAGGTGCAGGCGGAGCTGGATTTTTGGAGGCTCTGAGGAAGGAAGGAATCACTCCATTCCTTCCCTAGCTTCTGATTCTGTCTGCAATCCTCGGTACACCCTGGCTTAGAGATGCACCATTCCCACAGCTGCCCCCTCCTCCCGTGTCTCCATCTAAATCCCCCTCTACTTTCTCTTCTAAGGACACCAGTTATTGAATTTAGAAGCCACCCAAGATCCAAGATGATTTCCTCCCTAAATCATCTGTCGATCTGGAGATCTTATCTTCAAGTAAGGTTGTATCCTGAGGTTCCAGGTGAACACGAATTTGGGGGGACGCTTTTCATCCCATTTCCCCCAACTTAGACAACTGAGCAAAGTACCTACAAGCCAGGGTCAGCAAGAGAAGACACGGATCCCCTGATCTTTGCTCTGACCCACAGCAAGTCACACAGGGCCAGGACACTGTGACAGACATGCAGCATGGCTGTGACTTTCAGGGGCATTCTCCTCCATGGTGCTGCTCCCCCTGACAAGAGTGACAGCAATCTCGTAAGCAAGGGACAAGTCAGGCTACCGGGGCACAGGCGGTGCGGGTTTGCAGCAGCGTCTGCGAGCGTCGGGGAGCCCCTGGTAGCTGAGTTCAGGTGCACCTCCAGTAGGAAGGAAGCCACCAGTGCCAGGGGAAGCCCCCATCCTGGCCAGCAAGGGAAAGCACCAGCAGAGACACTGTCCAGAACACAGGAGAGAGATCCCAGAGCGCCTTCAGACGCCTGTGGTTTTTCCACCACCTCCTCTAAGGACAGTCAGCCTGCGACCTGCTTACAGTGACAGCTTTGCCGTGAGAACCGTCTTCTCTTTCTGAAAGTCTAATACAAAATACAGAGCAAAGAGCACCAAAGCGAAGAAGAGGAAGAACAAGCACACTGCCCAGCGGGCAGTGAAGTCAGAGACACACAGCTGAAAGCAGGTCAGTGGTGGGAACCCGAATGAAGAGGCGTGAACGGCACACGCCGTTGACATGAATCGGTCTTGCACCGATGCAGGATAATGAACCAACAGAGGACCCCACGGAGCCAGGAAGGTACGTGACACCACAGTAAGAACCTTAGGCGTAAATAGGGCGTCTTTACACCGAAGCCACATGGATCATTACTTAGTCTCACTTGTTTCTCTGACGAGTCTCAGATTCAGTTTAGTTGACATCTTGCCATGATCACTCCATGGCTCAACTTGATCTCCTAAATAGCCTCGAAAAACAGGCTGAGATCGACCCTCCAAAGTCCCTCGCTGCTATCACTCATCTCCTGTTCCTTCATGCATCTATCCTCTCAACACAAACTGGGGAAGAAGCTGGTAACCAAAGTCAGATATAATTACTGTCGTTACAGTGCTTAATGTGGGTGAGACAGATCTGACCAAATGACCATTGAAACAGAAGGAAAATTACACTTCTGATAAGTGCTGCAAAGGATCTACGATGCTAGGAGCTATTTACAGGGGCAATTTTATCTATTCGGGGGTTAGAGGAGAGGGTCGGGGCCAAGAGGGCCCGAGAGAGAAGGCCCTTCAGACAGAGAGAAGGGGATGTGTGCAGATCCCTGAGAGGCCACGGGAAACCAAAATAGCACTGAGATCAAGATGGAGCATGATTTCTGATGAGGCTGAAAATCCACGTGGGGAGAGAGCAACTTAGAACCTTGGAGACCAAAGCAAGGATTCTAGTCTTTGTTCTTTTTTTTATTTTTAAGATTTTATTTATTTATTCGACAGAGATAGAGACAGCCAGCGAGAGAGGGAACACAAGCAGGGGGAGTGGGAGAGGAAGAAGCAGGCTCCTAGCAGAAGAGCCTGATGTGGGGCTCAATCCCATAACGCTGGGATCACGCCCTGAGCCGAAGGCAGACGCTTAACCGCTGTGCCACCCAGGCGCCCCCTAGTCTTTGTTCTATGGGCAACTAGCATGCTTTCTGCAGGGGGTTAATGTGATGAGAACGCTCCTTCAAAAACAAGCAGACTGGACTGTGTTTCATGGAGGACAGTAGCTTGGTCTCTTAACTCTAGGAAACAAACTGAGGGTTGCTGGAGGGGAGGGGGTGGGGGCAAGGGGTAACTGGGGGATGGGTATTAAGGAGGGCACGTGATGGAATGAGCACTGGGTGTTATATGTAAGTGATGAATCACTGAACTCTGCCTCTCAAACTAATGATATACTATATGTTAATTGACTGAATCAAATAAAATTAAAAAATAAATAAAATAAACATATAGAAATAGAAAACATAAATCCTAAGCAAGCAGAGAAAAAAAGAAAAGAAAACCTCATCACACAAAGAAAGACAGGAGAAAGTCTGAATATGAGTAAGTCATAAAAAAGTAAGGCAGGAAAAAGAAGTCCAGCATGCCGATCGTGACAACGAATAGGACGAAACTAGAGCACACGGTCCTCTCTAGAAGGGCCCAGGAGACATGGGACAGCAAACCAATGGTTTCCAGCACACCGGACTTCAACTTTCTAACCAGGATCATTTTGATTAAAATAGGTTTTAAAGGGGAAGAAAATATTCTTGGATATCAGGATGTCATTACAGCAGCCTACATGAGTGATGACAGACACACTTCGAGTCAGCTTTTCCAGGACATCCGCAACTGTGTCCATGGAACAAATTCTGAGGAAGAGAAATGAAGGTCAAAGAGTTTATCATTTTCAATAGGTCGTGTTCAAGGTTCTCTCCAGAACTCTGCCCCGTGCAGTGCTACCACGTTAAATTCCTACTGCATAGGAACCAAGGGCAGGCACTGTTCTAGATCACTAGAGGGAATGACACAGACAAAATCCTGTCCTCGTGGATCTACCGTTCCACGCTGGGAGGGGAAGAAGGCAAATCACATGAAAATTCAATCAGGAAATAATCATTTCAGACAACAAAATGTTATGGGGAAAATAAAATAGGTGAGCTGATGAGCAGGGATTTCAGGGTCTGAATCAGTGAAGGTCTCCTGAGCCAGGACTTGAGTGACCCGGAAGAAGAGCCTCCCTGCCAGGACTCGAGTGACCCGGAAGAAGAGTCTCCCTGCCAGGACTTGAGTGACCCGGAAGAAGAGCCTCCCTGCCAGGACTTGAGTGACCCGGAAGAAGAGCCTCCCTGGCAGAGGGATGGCAGTGAGTAGGCTGTGAAGCAGAACTCCCAGGGCAGAGTCTGGGGACAGAAAAATGCCCATGTGGCCGGTGTATGAAGAGTGAGGGGCTGAGTAGGCTCTTTCCAAAGAGATGACTAAGATTTACATACACACCTATGTCTGTGGGGGAGGGAGGGGCAGCAAAGACACGGATGAGCATGGCAAACCTGTAAATGTGTCTTCCTTCCCAGGAGGCAGGGATCTCACCTCTAGTAAGCATTAATTTGTGCTTTGGACTTCATATACACCACCTCTTCGATTATGACAACAAACAGCACACGTGGACAACATCACCTCCATTGTCACGTTAGGAAGCAGAGTCTAGCTTTAAACCCACATTGCACTGACTTCCAACATTCATGTTTTTGCCACCATGAGCCAAGAGACATTGACTTGGATACTGACATTGGGATGAGGCTTTAGAAACCAACAAGCATCCCCTGAAGCAAGCATGTAACACTCGTAAAGGGGAAATGGTTGTCGTGACATAAATTGACCATAGGCTGTTATGAACCACCTACTTCCAAATTATATGTATATAATTATACATCTTACATGTAAACAAAAAATCCTTATTAGGAAAAACTAGAAAGCAGAGAAAATTTAGTATGGCAGGACCCTAAGGTTAAGTAGGATTCTTACCACAGGTAAGGATTAAATATTAATGAATTAATCACTGCTACATCTATGCTCAAACTAGAAATTGTTGCGTCCGACAGTCTTGCTACTTCAGGTAGTAATAAACTCTGATTCTACGAATTACCATTTCATCTTTAAATTGAGAGTGATAATACTTGTAGGGACTATTTCGCAGTAAGTTTTTAAAGAAGAAATGGGGCTTATAAAAGCACTTTGGGGTCCCTTTGGGATACACAAGCCAAAAGTGGATGATTGCAATGGCTTTGGAACATTTTCAAATGAGCTGGAAGAGGGAAGCTAGCAGTGACCACTGGAGCAGGAGAGTCGAGAAGATCCTCACACAACACAGGGACCATAATTATTTGAAAAGACGACTCAAGAAAACATGTGAAAGGAAACTCCAACCAACTATGGGCATGTTAGTTATATCAGGCAGTGCAACGGTTTCCATTTTGAATGCGGAGTTGACTATACTCGGAGATCACATTAAAGAAATAACGTTTGCATAATTAAACAGAGGAAAAAGTTCAACAAAGATCTGGGCCCACCATTCACTAGAATTAGCAAATTTCAGTGAAAAGAATTCTCCTGAGCTCTTGTCTTTGGCTGCAGGAGGTGAATTTGAATTTCAGACTCTGCAGGATAATAGAACACAGCTGGAGAGAATTCTAGAGACGGAAGAGAGGCAGAGCCTGGATGGGACACATACTGCCTTTCCCTATCAGCACTGGGGGGTACTCCCCAGAAGCTACCCCAGGGTCAGGATCGCCCTCAACATGCATGGATGAACTCAAAACTTCCTACTAGCACCCATTAAAATGCGTCACTCATGCCTTTGAAAGTGATTTATTTTTTTAATGCTCATAGGAGAACACTTTTTAAAGTATGGAAAGGTGTAAATTAAGAGCAAAAATTTACCTTTACAACTCCCCACCTCAAATACAAAAGGAGAAAACCATGGATAATAGTTTCCTATAATTCTTCCAGACCAGAAGGGTATATGTATGTTAAAAGTACATAAAATGTATGTACTTTTGAAATACACAAATGAGATTAAAATACGCATGCTGTTATAACAGCACCTCATTTTTGTCATTTGATAATCTACTGTTTTATATCAGTGCACATAGGTCTACCTCATTCCATTAATTTCAATGGCAGTATATTTTATAGCATTGTTGCTTCCTGTTTTTATTGTGACCAATATTGCTGCATGAATCATGTTGTACACGTCTCTTGTGTGAGAATATCACAGAGTATTCCAAGCAGAGAGCATACTCGTTGCTTCCATTTTCCACTGTGGGGTCTGTCCCCATATCCATGCTAATGCAATGGCAAATTTCCATTTTTACCCATCTGGTAAAATGGCAAAAAATGGCATGGTGTTGATTTAATTTGCAGTTCTTTAACCATGAGAGTTAGTCTGTTTTCATGTCTTTACTGGACATTCAGATTTCATTTGTGGTTATCTGCCCATTCATATGCTTTGCTCATTTTTCGACTGGGTTATTCATCATTGCCTTACTCATTTTGAACATTCCTTATAAGAGACAAAAGTCAGTTCTTTGTTATATCTCTTTCTTGTTGTTATTATTACAAATATTTCCCCAGAATTCCATGTGTATATGGATTTTATAGCATTTACTGAATTGTAGGCAGTCTGGGTGTTTTGTCACGCCTAGAGAGATTCTTCCCGCTACGAGATTATTTTTTTTTTTATTCAAACAATTTTCTAGCACCTTTTTGGTTCACATTCATGTATAAATATTTATTTCATTTATAACTGATTTTGGTATAAGAATTGACGTACAGATTCCGCTTTATTTTTCCCCAAATAATAACTAGTTGCCCCAGTTTTACTCACTGAAGAATCATCTTTCCTTCCCTGATCTCAGCCACCTTTGTCATATATAAGGCCCCACACATAACTGGACCTATTTCCTGACTTATTTCTCATCTATTCAACTGCCTCTGCATCTGAGACAAGCTGAATAATAGGTACCAATCAAGTAAAACCCCCTCATTCTTCTTTTACAAAACTCTCCTGCCTTCTCCCCGAAGGACTGGATGCTGGTTCAAATCCCAGCTCTTCTGCTTATGGGCTATGCTTCTAGTCAAGTGCAAGTTTCTAAAGCTCTCTTTCCCCTACTGTTCTCATCTATAAAGCATTAACATGCGCAGAACCTGTTACATCGGATTCTTTTGGGGAGGGAATGATGTAAAGCCACAAGAACATGGCAGGTGTCGTAAGCCCTCAATCCCTGTGATGGTCATCATCACCATTATTCTTTTTGTCTGCGGATGGATGGGGCTTTGTTGTGTGCATTTTCCTTTTCGTAATCTTGAAGTTTTATATTTAGCGTTAGTCCTTCTAATGGTTATAACATTAAACATTCGTTACCTTGTTTGGTGGTTTCAAGCAACGTCTATCAGCTCCCACTTATCTACCTTTCCTCATTCCTCCTCATCCCCGGTGTAATATACATTAGTCCACATTTTCATGTTTAATAACACTGAAATTCTATAACCGTAACTCTGCAGTTGTGCAGCCTTAAAGCTCAATAGGGCTGCTTTTGCCACTGCTCCTCCATTTCTGAGTTCTTTTGGATGCTACCTTGGTTGACTGGATTTTACCATTGGTCTGCTTCTCTCCAAATCGGGTGGGATATGTACGCTCTTGAGGTTTTTCAGAAAACTATCTTCTCCTTCCCTGGCCCTACTGTTCACAGGAGTAAGGCTGGGGTCAGGAGTTACTTCCTGAGATTGCCTGCCTCCCCCTACCTAGAGAGGATCCACTTCTTGAAGGTCAGACCATCATCTCCTGCCCCATTGTTAGTTTCTGTGCATGTACACATCACTACACTTTATTTAGTGCATTAAAGTTTGGGGCAGGATGTTCTACGGCCCAGCCTTCCATCTTACCTTGGATTTCATCTCTAGTTTAACTACTCTGAGGGTTAGACAAATTTAATAAACATATGTGTGCACACACAGAGTTGGAACTGAGCTCTGGCTGCATTCTTCTAATGTGTTTCTAAAAGTCTTCCCAGCCCCATTCATCCAGGCAAGGGATAAAGATGCCAGTCCCCTACATGCACAGACTCAGTGGAGCAGGTTAGTGAGAAAGATTCATTAGTTGTACAGTATAAAATCACCAAAAGGTGATCCTCACAAGTCAGGAAACATTGATAGGAATCATCCTTTCTTGGAAGACTTGTCACATACTATCTATATGACCACTAGGATGTTCCAGAAAGTCTGGGTATCAAGGTGAGGCATTATGCCAACAGACAACTGTAAGAGTGGCCAATATTTATGTATTTCTTACTATGTACCCGGTATTGTTCTAAGTGTTTTATACACTCATTCACTCGATAATCACAGCAGCCCTATAGGGGAGTATTATTACTATTATTACCCACCTTTTGCAGTTGGGGTCCTGAAGCACAGAGAGACTCAGTAACTGGCCCACGGTCATCTAGCTCTTCAGCAATACAGCCAAGATTTGAAGCCAGGGGCCTACTCGCTACCCCCATGCTGTGATGCCTTCTGAGTAACTGGGGAGGGGGGACATTACAAGAATGACCTCAGCACGTTCTGACTGCGGCTGCCACTTGTCATCCACCTCAACTCCAATGTGGGCCCATTCATCGAATAATTGTGGAATACTGTCTAATTTGCCACCGGATCAGACTGGAAGACTTCCAAGCGTCTTCTGTCATCCATCTGCATTTCTTATGTAGAAAGTCAGAGGCCTCAGTTTAAATTTGTATCATGCATTATTTATACCAAATGTCCACATTAACCCAATAGGGCTGAGGAAACAGCAAAGTGAGAGATCAAATCACCAAATTTGCTACCAACTCCCTGTGCACAGGCAAGTGATTTATCTTTCCTCTGCCACCACTTGGGCTGCTTGGAGGAAAAACGCACCAATGAGCAGAGTATTCTATTTTATAATCTTTTGGATAGATAGCTTCCCTTACTTAGAAAGACTGAGCTCAGAAAATGTTCTTTAGTCTTGCAAAAAATGAAACACTGGTTTCTATCTTCAAATATTAATATTGCAGGCTGAAAAGAGAGATGCACAGTCGATTTTTTTCTCTCTTTAAAGGGAGATTAAGGAGCAGAGAAGAGTGGGGGGGATGGAGAAGGGAGCAATCTAAATGCATGACTTGAGTTTATAACAATCTGGTTTTCCTATGCATCTACTCTTTGCTATGGAACCAGCTTCCCAAGGGGTAATGACAGGGAGAGAGTTGGTGGTAATCAATCACTACCGAATGGCTACGTCCAAGGCAGCCTAGAGATGGATGACCAGGGCTGGGAGCTCTGATTGAACAGCAAGCTGGGTAAACTATTCCTAGCACCAGGTGGCCCTTTAAAGAGTTCCACCAGAGGAGAAAATCATAAGCAAAAGGTCAAGGAATTATGTCCACGATCCCAAAGAAGAAGCAACCGTGTCACCTTAAAGTACAGAATGAATTTCAGATGCCCATCTTTAGACTATGACCTTCTGCGAGAGGACTCTCCCCCGAGAGGACTGCTGTGAATTTGACAGCCACAGTCCAAGCCAACAAGGTGCAAGGTCCACCACTCCAACTGCTCCTTCGTAGCAACAGCCCCTTCTTCTGTCTTAACACTTCAGGCAATGGAAAGCCGGGCAGGGGCAGTGTCACGGACTGATATGTGTCCTCCCAAAATGTATATATTGAAGTGCTGACCCTCAGGACATTAGGCTGCAACTGTATTTGTAGATACAGCCTTGAAAGAGGTAATTAAGGTAAAATGAAGTCACTAGACATCTTGACCTCAGACTTCCAGCCTCCAGCACTGTGAGGAAATAAATGGTGACAAAGCCCCCACCACCCCGTCTGGGCTTTGTCATGGCAGCCGAGCAAACCCATCCATGGAGCACTTATATATCTGAATACAATACTGAAGTATTCCTGAGGCCATGTACGGTGATTTATTGAGTGAAATTCTACAAAAACAAAATATGCTGTTAAACACATCTCTTGAATTATCAACCGTTGTTTTTAAAATAACTCAACAGTTAACACGTTCCACTTCTTTTTGTACAGTGTGCTTTAGTTGAGGCTGACCATGACATAGGTCATGTGCCTTTGTGACACACGTGTGAAAGGTCCAGACCATGGAGCTCATGCCCTGAACCTGTCAGGAAAACACCCGGGGGTTTTATTGGTATCATTCTTCATCCTCCAGACAAACCACTTTACTTTAAGAAAAGAGAGGAGGGGCCCCTAGGTGGCTCAGTCTGTTAAGTGTCTGCTTTTGGCTCAGGTCGTGATCTCAGGGTCCTGGGATCGAGCCCCGCATCAGGCTCCCTGCTCAGCGGGGAGCCTGCTTCTCCCTCTCCCTGTGCTTGCTGCTCCCCCTGCTTGTGCTCTCTCTCTCTCTCTGTGTCAAATAAATAAATAAAATCTTAAAAAAAGGAAAGGAAAGGAAAGGAAAGGAAAGGAAAGGAAAGGAAAGGAAAGGAAAGGAAAGGAAAGGAAAGGAAAGGAAAGGAGGAAGGAAGGAAGGAAGGAAGGAAGGAAGGAAGGAAAGAAAGAAAGAAAGAAAGAAAGAAAGAAAGAAAGAAAGAAAGAAAGAAAGAAAGAAAGGGAAAAGAGAGAGGAGACAGGACAAAAATGGGACTCAAAGAAAGCCCAATCAAACCACAACATTCTTGTCCAGGAGTCAGAATTTGCTGAGGCTCTACACCCAGTTCTCGCTCCGGGAGGCAATTCCCCCGAAGCCCAGGGATGATTCATAGCATAAGAGGAAGGGTCACCAGCTCTTCCACTGTCGACCAGCAGCAACACGTGTCACTACAGGAATGACCTGCTGTAATATGTCTATTGGTCATTACCAAGCTGTACGGGTGCATTTATAAAGCAATGGGTGGGGTGTGACAGGATATTGTACATGTAGCTTTAAACCTACCACTGTGTGTGTGCGTGTGCATGTGCGTGTATGCGTGTGTAAAACAGCAAACCACAGAAAGTCCTCAGTTCGGCTCTCGGAGAAGGGGCATTCTTTTAGAGGACTTCAAATGGAAAGGCAATTCTCCGGTGGGGGACGAAGGAGGGACGTTCATAGAGTCACATGAAACACAAACAGTAAATTGCCAAAACATCTGCGTGGACTGCACACGTAGGACCAGAGTGACGCGACTCCTGGGTGGTCTTTTTAACTCGCCACACTTACACTTGCTTAGAAACATCTGTCCTATGTCCATGAGCGCGCAACTGTTGAGAGCAAATGATCATTACGCTCTGACAATGCCTACTTTGAAGGACCTACTGCTTTCCACAGACGTCTGTGTGGGGTCACATCCCAGAGTAGCTGCCAAAACTGCTTTCCTTCTTTCTTCTCACACTGCCTTTAAAATACTGGAAAAGTCAAATTTGAATATAATCTAATGAACATGCAGTGTTTGGGGAGGTAAGGAAAAAATTTGTTTTAAGGCAGGTATTGTTTTATTTTTTATAACTCATGTGCTATATTTTATTAGAGAATATACAAAACGTCTTCAGATCCATTTCTAGAAAGAAGTCAATATTCATTAGCATCATCTTTGCATAAGCATATTCATTCTAGACAAGGCCATACCGTGGCATATTTTATTAACTCCGTGCTTTTGGTTACCCGCTTAAAATACACCAGCTAGCCCTCTTGCTCATGAAGTCTAAAACACAGTTTCCAAATAAATTGAATGATTCCATACTAAAAAAATTTTTTAGAAGTAGAGACCAGTGCAATTAAAGTGGAAAAAAATGTACATTAAGGTAAAGCACTTTGTTTTGAACTGCAAACATCAACTATTTCTGGTGAGGGCCAAAGCGGTCCACAGGAGCCAGGACATACGTAGGGACAAGTCTGTGGGACACCCCGACTCTACAACCTTCCCGACTGATTGTTTACTGCCCTCCAGGAGTTGTGATGACACACTAGCAAGAGGGCGCTCTCTCCCAGAGGACTTGAGGGGGTGAGAAAATAACGGGGCACATCCATGCACCTCCCATGGCCTTGCCACGGAATTACTCTCACGGTCCCACCCACTCCTGGGATTCCAGAAGTTTCTAAAATCAGGGTCCAGAGTGGTCTCCCCTGGCCAGCACTCTTATCACAAGAATATTAGTAAAGACCTTTAAGTGATGGAAAACAGAACATGCTATCAGGAAATGACATACAGAATCAATGTTTTTCTATGTCACCTGAATCCTGCTCTCGTCTGTGTCTTTCCATTCCCATTGTCCGGCTTCCCCCAAACTCTTGGGTATGGCATCTGATGAGATGTCCATGAAAACAAGACTCAGAGTCCCTTCACTCATTCATTCACTCAATCATTGAATGAGTGAATTGAATTCACTCAAAACATTGAATATGTAATGATCTACCCGTGTGATGCCAGGAGAAGCAGGGAGCTTCGTGGAAGGGGCGGGACTGTCACATCATCCACGCCTCACCTAATCAGTATGCTAGGTGTATCCCTCCTCTGCACACATGCCTCAGGGTCTTACTGAGATGATTACTCTGTCCCTACTGCTCATATGCGATTATTTCATCTTAAAAAAACCACTTTGATGTGATGAGCACTGGTTGTTACATGCACCTGATGAATCACTGAACATGACATCTGAAGCTAATGTTGTGCTCTGTGTTGGCTAATTGAATTTAAATTTAAAAATTAATTAATTAAAAATAAATAAAATTTAAAAACCACTTAGATGGAAACTGCAAAGACACATTTGCCACACCCCTGTGCTCTGCGACCTTGCCCCCTCGAGTCAGGCCCGCGAGCCAGCAGCCACAGCATCACGTGGGAGCTTCTCAGAAACAGCCCTGAGCAGCCCCAGCCTGAATGCACCAGAGTCTGCACTCCAACCAGATCCCCGGGAGACCTATATGCACACTGAACTTGGACAGCACTGAACGCAGATGCTTTTCCCGAAGTGCATTCCAGGGACCTCGGCATCAGGGTGCAATGTGAACCACCGAGATCTTTGGTCGAACAATCTGAGGAACCGATTTCTTCACCATGGGATTTTTCAGAGTCGTTTAGGACTTTTCCATCTTTGATGTTCATTTAAAATACTCAAGGGGAAGAAATCACTAGTCATTAGAAGAAGAAGAAGAAGAAGAAGAAGAAGAAGAAGAAGAAGAAGGACTAATATTTGTTCAGTACTTACTAAAGACTATGTTCTAGATAGAGCTACAAATATGAATACAGGGAGAATCACAGTACTTTGCAAAGGAACCTAAAAATTAGGTATTATTGTTCTCATTGTTCAAATTAGGAATCTGAAGCTCAGAGAGGCTAAGCAATTTCCCAAGACAACACGAATAGCTATTCACCGGCTGGGTTTAGAACCTAGTCCCCCCTGATTCCAAAGCCCCCGGGCTCAGTTCGAAACTTGTGGCAGTTTATAGTCAATCACTGAACTTCCCCCGGAGTGGATGTAGTTTGTTTTTGTATTTTATAAAGATCATATAGGACTAGTCCCTAAAACACAGTTTGGGAAAGTCTTTCACAGACACAAAATGTTCCATAGTGTGTCTGACCCATACCCCACGGGCAGAAGGTCGCAGCAGCGTGAGGCCAGGGCACTGCCAAAGGTGATGTCAATTTTAAACGTAAGGCTTACATTGCGGCCATTTAGGGGGTCGCAGAACAATGTAAGGGTTTCCTCCAGACCCAGCACACTGGTTCCATCCTGTTCAATTACGTCTGAATTATTGGCATGCCACATCATAGTCCAGACACACCGCGGCCTTCTGTAACCTTCTCCCATCGTCCCTACGTAGCTGGTACAGATGGATTCACCGCGTGCTCATAACATACTTGGAACTTCCAACCTACACCCTTTCTCAAGTAAAGATTTGCAGTCCTTATAAAGTCAGAACTCTCAGGTTGTCTCATATTGTTTGAACTTGAACGGCAGCCCATCTTAGAACCGACGCAGCCGTGGTATTTTCATTCGCCTTCACTGTTATCCATCCATTCTGAACCTATATACTGAGCCCCTTCTAAGTGCCAAGAAGCCATTCACTGTCCCATGAAGGCCTCCACACGTACAATCCTGATCTGCTCAAACCAAAAGTAATGGGACTCAGCCACGGCAGCCACTCAAGCACACTGCGATACAACACTCTACCCGTGGATAGGCCCGAGGGAGTGGAAGGATCAGAATCCAAGGTCAGACCCAGAAGATATGGGGGAAACAGGCTACGATCGTCATCTTCTCCACCATACCTTCAATTTCGTTTTTTATTTTTTTAAAGATTTTATTTATTTATCTGTCAGAGAGACCGCACGAGCAGGGGGAGGGGCAGGGGGAGAAGCAGACTCCCCCCTAAGAAAGGAGCCCGATATGGGACTCGATCCCAGAACCCTGGGATCATGACCCGAGCCACCCAGGTGTCCCAACCCCCAATTTCATACCAAGGAAATCAGTATTAAATGATCATTAACGGCAAACCTCAAGTAGGAAAAGAAGCCACAGGAAAATGGACAGTATTGTCCATGAACAGGAGTAAGATGCCCTCCGCCACCTGGCAGGGCTGACCCGGAGTGAAGGGCTTGGTCTGCTCCACAGAAAGCTGACTGTCCATCTGCGTGTGACACCAAGCAAACTGAGTCCAGAATCAAAAATGCCTCTACTTCCCTCACCTCACTTCCAGGAATTCCTAAAAGATTCACAATAAACTAAATGTGTTTAGCTCTCACATGAATACAGGTGATTTTCCTAAGCAAACGGCATTACACAAATTGATATGAATTTTTTTCTTCATCTGTATTTCTGTGTTCAGAATAAAAATCCATGTTTAACCAGCCCATGTCTTCTTAACCAAAAAGAACATTATCAAAATTCAGGCGATGGGGCGTGACATTGCCTATTCTATGTGTTTGTAAAAAAACTTGGTTCCCCTTTGGGGGAGAGGGTAACTTTGGTGTGGGGGACGAGAACTTTCTCTTCATGGCTTGGCTGGGCGACACACCGTATCTTGGCCGTCCCAGGAAAAGCAGAAGCGGAAGCTCGGCCTTATACTCTCAGCACACCTCTTACCCACGCCAGCCCATTCCTGCTTCATTTTGAATTGGGATCACTGGTTCTGGTCTCTAACTTCCCTGCCCTAGAGCTCATCATACTAAGTGATTTCTGGCAACAGCTATTTTTAACCACTTTCTCCAAACCGCAGTGTCCCATAAACTCAGCGGTTTGGACACACACGGTACATCAAACTCCCTGAAGACCGCGTGTGGATTTTGTTTTCATCCCAGAATCCCTTTACTGTAAAAACATACAGAGGGGACTCTATGATGATTTAAACTAAAGCCATAATCCAACCTTTATTTTAAAGCAGATCATTGAGGAAAGCATGAGTCATCGATCAACAAGATTAATTTAGCAACACCTCTTTTTTACACGGTTTTATGGTGAAATGTAACAATACAACAGCCCCACAGTTTTAGATTTTACCATTAAAAGAACTGTTTTCTACTCAGCAATCAGAATCTAGGTCTAGAATTTCTACTAGAAAAAATATTAACACTTTTGGATCACTGCTTGGCACATAGTTGCCACTCATTAAATCTGAAACGACAACATATTGCTAAGAACCCGCAAAAAGCATTTTACTGTAAATGCTTCATCCCACCCTTGGGGATCTCTAGGGAATACCGCACCCCCATACCTGCTGTAAGTATATCGACAGAGCAGCTGAGGTTGAGGATCCTTTCAGAAGACAGAATGAAACCAGAGAAGCATCGAGACAGCCCAGAAGAGGAGGGAAGATAACCGACGGGCACTTGAGATAGAAGTGAATCACACTTTTAGAGGATAAGTCAAATCTTCATTCTTTGACTCAAAAAAAAATGGAATAATTACCTGAGTTGGGCAATAAATCAGGCTCAACACCAACTCAAGAACCTAACATGCTAGATGTGACAACAGCGACATTTAAGCGACTGTGTAGCTTTGTAAATAATTGGGACAAAATTCCATAATCATAGCAGCTGCTTCCTTATGTCCTGATAAGCTGCCTAGGTAATTAAAATGTCACACATGATGCAGAAGACTGATTGATTTTTTCTGCTCTACTTCTTAAAGTCAGATGTTCCTTCCCGGCCTCGGTGCTGGGAGCCCGGACCATCCCCACGCTGTCTGCGTGGCTCTGACAGGCGACTCGGCCAACCTAGCATCACTGGCTCTCGTCTGTCCCTCCCAACCAGAGCCGCCTTTGCTTTTAAGACTTGGTACCAGGATGCATGATTCATATTTTTTTCTCAATATCGGAGGGTCACAAGCTACTGTCCAGAACTCACGGGACCCTCACATCTTTTAGTTAGAAAGCTCCCCCAGGAGATGAATGTTTCCCTTGATGGAGCTTGTCATAGGTGGCCTTGCCCCTAGGCCCTGATTATAGTCCAATTTATCTTACACATAATGAAACCCACACTGGTCCTGACAACCTGTTTTGCTCTCTTTCACAGTTCCTCACCCTTCCAAATGCTTGAAATTTAAAGAACACTATATGGGATAAACTTGTGTAAATGATTTTTATTATGGCCCATGAGGCTCATATTCCCATCATCCTGTTATATGAAATCACTTGAATGGACCATTGGGGTTGGTGGACTCTTGCAGAAAGTTGTGTGTACGTGTGAGTACGTGCACACACGTGTGCATGTATGCACGCACACGTGAGTATGGGGATTCTAGTGCAATGAAGCACTGAAGCACTGAAGACGTTGGGATGCTATAGGATAGAGTGTAACAAATACCTTAAATGAGGATTTGTGAAATTTTCTAGGATTCATATAACAAATAAATACTAAATATTCCACTCCTATTTGTCATTAGCTCAGAACGCACACTCGATGCTTTGTGTAATGGCAAAAACATCTTTATGGAAATATGTTTCGCACTGACTGGCTGATGCAAGCAGAAGCCTTTACGAGCACTCACAGAGACGGATGGAGGGTGGGATGCATTCCTATCTATCTTCTAAGAGGCCCGAATAAATCAAGGAGGGAAACAGCATGCAAGACTGTGACAATACCCTCTTAAGTGTCATAGTCTCGTTAGTTATTTGTATAATAACAGAATAATAAAGTATCAACATATGCCATTTTCATTCTTAAGAGTCAGGATATAGTGAAATGGTTTCTCGTCCTGCTCCTAAGGGACTACATGACTATTTGTCCTGTAAATAAATGTGCTTCTGCTCACGTTGTCTTAACCCCAAGCTCAGGAACCAGGGCCACGAAGCACAAAACGGCAGGCATCTCTTCGAGCTCACAGAGTGACCGAGGCATGCTTCCCATGTGTGCCCTGTCCCTTCTCCCCGCATACTGCTCAGCTAAGGACACTGAATAATGCATCCTTCAAGAACACAAATCAGAAAGGGAAAAGAAATACTCATTATTTCGCCGGAGGTCGATTCAATTTTCTTTAGATGTACAGAAAATCCTTATTTAACAGTTGTTAGGTACATAGATGAGCTTGTGCTGTGGGTGGAATTATGTCCCCCCAAAACTTTATGTTGAAGTCCTAACCCCCAGGACTTCAGAATATGACCTTGTTTGGAAATAGGATTATTGCAAATATAATTAGTCTGGAGTAGGGTGGGCCCCTAGCCCAGGATGACTGGTGTCCTTACAAAAAGTGGAAATTTGCACACAGAGACAGCAGATAGGGAGAAAGACATGCAAAGATAAGCCAAGGATCACTGAAATTGCCAGCAAACCACCAGAAGCTGGGAGAGAGGTTTGAAATAGATCATCCCTCGGGGCGCCTGGGTGGCACAGCGGTTAAGCGTCTGCCTTCGGCTCAGGGCGCGATCCTGGCGTTGTAGGATCAAGCCCCACATCAGGCTCTTCTGCTATGAGCCTGCTTCTTCCTCTCCCACTCCCCCTGCTTGTGTTCCCTCTCTCACTGGCTGTCTCTATCTCTGTCAAATAAATAAATAAAATCTTAAAAAAAAAAAAAAAAAGAAAAGAAACAGATCATCCCTCCCAGCCTCAGAAAGAACCAAGACTGCTGGTACCTTGATCTCGGACTTCCGGCCTCCAGACCGGGAGACAGAGTCTGTGGTTTAGGCCCCAGTCTGTGGTGCCTTGCTGGCGCAGCCCTGGCCAACTTACACCGCACCATAAACCAAAAACATACATGTATGTGTGCATATGTTTACATGTGCGTGTGCATGAATACATACGCATACATACACACGTATAACCTGCTAAGATGCCATGACCCATGACATCGGGTGGAGCAGAGAAACACCAAAACACGTTTTAGGCTGACTTAACGATGTGCGTTACTGAATAACCATTTAAATGATTTGTTCACCCATTTACATTAATGAGCATTTAAATGCAACAGATATAATTTCAGGTGACTTAACATGAATGAATAAAAGTCAGTGCTGTTGGGAAAAAAAAAATTTTTTTTTTAAAAACCACCACCAGGCTGACAGGCAAAGACAATTTGAGTAAAATTAAAGCTTTAAGAAATCGCTGGGAGCCTGCCAAAGGGCAACTGCACTCATTATGCAAAGTCAAAAAGCGTTGGAGTCTCCCCAGCAGACAGACACACACACACACACACACGCAAGCATGCACACGTGTGCACACACGTGCACATGCCCACACACACAGGTGCACACACATATGCACACACAAACACACACTCATATAGGCTGACTTGCCAGATTCCTCTCCCATCACCTCCAAGTTCTCCAAACACACGGTCTCTAACTAGGCCACACAGGCCCCCGTGCCTCTCACTCCCTTCCCTACAGGGATTCTCCTTTTCCAGCGACAGCCCTCTGCCCTTCCCACTAGAGAACTCCTTACTTGTCTGGCTTCTCTAACTTTTGCTTCACTTGCCCGTGCCACCCTAAAAAGTCACTCCCTTCCTGTCCAACACAGGTGTCTCCTCAGTGGGTGCAGGACGTGGGAGGCAAGAATGCAGTTAATTTTAATGCCCTTATCTTTTCCTTCTACTTTGCCAAAGATTCAAAGTAAAAAAAAAAAAAAAAGTCACACTTTCCAAAAAAAAAAAATCAGGTTTCTTTTAAGAAGCCCTGAGGTCTTTTGGACTTTCAGGTGCCCCTGCTTGCTCCGGGATCAAGGTGGTTCTTTAGACCCTCAGAAAAAGAGAAACACGAAGAATTCTGAGGAGTTTCTTGGGGCCAGAGCACCCGGATTTGGGCCCCATCGCAGCTTGAGGCAGTTCCACCCAACAGTTTCAGGAGTAGGGGATGGATCTGTCTCCTCCAATGAGCAGAGTGGGTGGCCTAGGTAGTTCTAGAGCCTGGACATCCACGATGAAGGTGCCAGCAGCTCTGGCTTCCCCTGAGGCCTGCCACCTTGCCTTGTGGTTGGCCAGCTTCTCACTGTGTCCTCACGTGGCCTCTATTCTGTGCATGCACATCTCTGGTATCTGGGTCATATTCAATTACTTTCATCAACGTCTTGTAATTCCCAAAGTACAGGTCTGTCACCTCCTTGGTTACATTTATTCCCAGGTATTTTATTCTTTTTGATGCCATTGTAAACGGGATTATTTTAATTTCTATCTAATAGTTCATTATTAGTGTATTATTAGTAATGTAACCAATTTCCATGTTCATTTTTTATCTTGTGACTTTCTGAATTCATTTATCAGTTCTAATCATTTTTTTAGTGGAGGCTTTAGGGTTTTCTATATACAAATAGTGATAGTTCTACTTCTTTCTTTCCAGTTTGGACACCTCTTATTTCTTTTTCTTTCCTAACAGCTATAGTCAGGACTTCTAATACTGTGTTGAATAAAAAATGCCAATAGTGGGCGGGCATCCTTGTCTTGTTCCTAAACTTAGAAAAAAGGCTTTCAGCTTTTTACCATTAATTACAATGTTGGCTGTGGGTTTGTCATATATGGCCTTTATTATGTTAAGGTATATTCCCACTACACCCACTTTGTTAATAGTTTTTATCATAAATAAATGTTGAATTTTGTCAAATCCTTTCTCTGCATCTATCAGGATGATAATATGATTTCTATCCACTGCTTTGTTAAGGCGGTAGAGCATGCTGATTGATTTGTGGATATTCAACCATTCTTGAATCCTTGGAATAAATCACGCTTAATCATGGTGTGTAATCCTTTTAAGGTATTGTTGAACATATTGCTCAAACATTTTGCTAATTTTGAGGATTTCTGCCTCACTGTTCATCAGGGATTTTGGCCTATAATTTTCCTTTTCATAGTATCTTTGGTTTAGGTGTCAGAGTAATTCTTGCCTCACAGCGTGAGCTTGGAAGCATTCCTCTTCCTCTTCAATTTTTTTGGAATAGTTTGAGAATAGGCATTAACTCTTCTTTAAATGTTTGATAGAATTCACCTGTGAAGCTGTCTGGGCTTTTACTTATTGAAAGTTTTGTTTTGTTTGTTTTGTTTTGTTTTGTTTTGTTTGGGGGGGTGTTAATTACTGACTAAACTTCATTACTAGTAACTGATCTGTTCAAATTTTCTATTTACTCCTGATTCCATTTTGGAAAATTGTGTAATTCTGGGAATTTATCCTTTCTTTCTAGATTGTCCAATTTGTTGGCATGTAATTGTTTATAGTAGTCCTTTATGATCCTTTGCATTGCTGAGGTATTAATTGTAACTTATCCTCTTTCATTTCTGATTGAGTCTTTTTTTTAATTTAAATTCAATTAGCAAACATATAGTACATTAGTTTTTGATGTAATGTTCAGTGATTCATTAGTTGCATATAATACCCAGTGCTCATCACAACAATTGCCCTCCTTAATGCCCATCACTCAGTTACCCCATCCCCCCAATGCCCTCCCCTCTGAAACCCTCAGTTTGTTTTCTGGAGTCAAGAGTCTCTCATGGTGTGTCTCCCTCTGATTTCTTCCCATCAGCTTTCCTTCCCTTCCCCTATGGTCCTGTGCACTATTCCTTATATTCCACATGTGAGGGAAACCATATGATAACTCTTTCTCTGATTGACTTATTTCACTTAGCATAATCCCCTCCAGTTCCATCCATGTCAATGCAAATGGTGGGAATTCATCCTTTCGGATGGCTGAGTAATATTCCATTGTATATATGGACCACATCTTCTTTATCCAGTCATCTGTTGAAGGGCATCTCAGCTCCTTCCAGTTTGGCTACTGTGGACATTGCTGCTATGAACACTGGGGTGCATTGTGCCTTCTTTTCGTCCTTGATGAATCTTGCTAAAGGTTCATTGATTGTGTTTATCTTTTCAAAAAACCAGTTCTTGGTTTCATTGATACTAATTTTTTTTTTAGTTTCTATTTCATTTATTTCCACTCTTATCTTTATTATTTTCTTCCTCCTACTAACTTTGGATTTGTTTGTTCCTCTTTTTCTAGTTCCTTTAGGTGTAATGTTAGATCATTTGAGATTTTTCTTGTTTCTTGATATGGGTCTATGTTATTATGAACTTCCCTCATAGAACCTTTTTCACTACGTCTCAAAGATTTTGGAATGTTTGTTTTCATTTTCATTTGTCTCCATGTATTTTATTTCCTCTTTGAATTCTTTGTTGACCCATTGCTTATTTAGTTGCATGTGGTTTAGTGTCCACGTGTTTTTTTCCAGTTTTATTACTGTAATGGATTTCTAGTTTCATACCACTGTGGCTGGAAAAGATGTTTGATATGATTCAATCTTCTTAAATTTATTAAGACTTCTTTTGCGGGCCAACATGTGATCCATCCTGGAGAATGATACACATGCAATTGAGAAGAATGTATGTTCTGTTGTGTTTGGATGGAATGTTTTGTATATATATGTTGAGTCTTCTGGTCCAATATGTCTTTAAAGTCAATGTTTCCTTATTGATTTTATGTCTGGATGGCATATCCATTGATCTAAGTGGGGTGTTAATGTATCCTACTATTGTTGAATTTAAATTTCTACCTTTAGGTCTATTAATATTTGCTTTGTATGTTTGGGTGTTCCTATTAAAAGTGCTATACTTTTTTGTTGGATTGATCCCTTTATCATTATGTAATGCCCTTCTTTTTCTCTTACTATAGGCTTTGGGTTTTTTATTGTTTCTTAGGGTTGGTTTGTTGTTGTTACTGTTGTATTTTTGCTTTCTTTTTTCCAAATTTTTATTTAAATTCTAGTTAGTTAAAATATAGTGTAATCTTGGTTTCATGGTAGAATTTAGTGATTCATCACTTACATATAACACCCAGTGCTCAACCCAAGTGCCCTCCTAAATACCCTTCACACATTTAGAGCATCCCCCACCCACCTCCCTTCATCAATGCTGTTTGTTCTCTATCATTAAGGGTCTCTTTTTTCCCCCTTCCCATATGTTCATCTGTTTTGTTTCTTAAATTCCACATATGAGTGAAATCATATGGTATTTGTCTTTCTCTGACTGATTTATTTTGCTTAGCAGAATACACTCTAGCTCCATCCACATCATTGCAAATGGCAAGAGTTCATTCCTTTTGATGCTGAGTAATATTCTATCATATATACATATATTCATATATTCATATTATATATTCACAGACATACACACACACATACACACATCACATCACATCTTTATCCATTCATCAGTTGACGGACATTTGGGCTCTTCCCATAGTTTGGCAACTATGGATAATTACTTTGCTTTAAAGTCTACTTTGTCTGATATAGGTATTGCTACTCCAGATTTCCTTACATTTTACGTCTCATGGTATATGGTTTTCTCCTTCACTATTAGTCTGTATATGCCTTTTATCTAAAATGAGTCCCTTGTAGGCAGTATATAAATGAATCTTGTTTTTTTTCTTTTAAAAAATATTTTATTTATTTATTTTTATTATGTTCAGTTAGCCAGCATATAGTACCTCACTACTTTTTGATGTAGTGCTCAACGATTCATTAGTTGCATATAACACCCAGTGCTCATGTGTTGTGATGAGCAATGAATCTTGTTTTTCAATCCATTCTGCCACCCTATGCCTTTTGACGTGAACATTAGTCTATTTACATTTAAAGTAATTATTGATAGATATGTACTTATTGCCATCTTGTTAACTGTTTTCTGGCTGTTTTTATGGTTCTTCTCTATTTTTTTCTTTTCTTTCTCTCATCCCTTGTGATTTGATTACTTTCTTTCATGTTATGTTTGAGATTCCTTATCTTTATTTTTTGTGTATTTTTATAGGCTTTTGTTTGTGATTACTACAAGGTTCATCTATAACAACCTATGTACACATCAGTCTATTTTAAGTTGGTGCTCATTCAAATGATTTCCAGAAGCACTACATTTTTTCCTTCCCCACCCGATGTTCTATGTTGCTGACATAATATTTGATAGATTTTTACTTTGTGTACTCCTTAATTATTATAGATACTGTTGATTGACTTTTGTTTTTTAACCTTCATACTATCTTTATAAGTCATTTATCCACTCCATTTACTATATATTCGCCTTTACCAGTGAGTTTTTCCTTCATATATTTTATTTCTAGTTATAGTCTTTTCTTTTTTACTTAAAGAAGCCCCTTTAATATTTCTTGTAAAGCTGGTTTAGTGGCGATAAACTCCTTTAGCTTTTGCTTGTCTGGGGACATTTTACCAGCCCTTCAATTCTGAATAATAACTTTTCCGGGTAAGAGTATTCTTGGTTGTAAGTTTCTTCCTTTCAGCACTTTGAATACATCATGCCAGGCCCTTCTGTCCTGCAAAGTTTCTGCTGAAAAATCCTCTTACGGTCTTATGGGCGTTCCCTTACATGTAATTAACTGTTGTGTCCATGGAAGGAGGTGAGCTCAGGATCCTCCTACACTGCCATCTTCAACCCTCTAGCACCTTTCAAAATCAGTTGAAAACTGTCTGGACTAGAACAACCAGTGGTTGTTCACTTGTTTTGTGTTTACTCTTTGTTGAGTAATGAGTATTCCATTTCTCATGGGATGGGGGAGTGGAGGGGAAGCTGATTCTTAGCACATATTTAGTCCCCTCAGATGTACATGTAGGTACAAAAGGTAAAGTACATATATCATTTAATTGCCTTCAAAATTTACTGCTAGCCCTAACTGTCCATATATAGACTAGAAAGAACTCGTTCCTACAGGCTGAACTAAAACATAAGGTGATAGGTGTTTGCATGTAGTTAACAAATCAGACAAATTGTTAATATGCCAGATAAATATTACCAAATTCTCAGTTCCTCAGACAGATGGCAGGAAGGTTTCATACCCCATGCCTATTCTGATCAACTAGAAGTAACTGCCTTAAGTCTCGTGATGAGAAGGATTCTGAGGTTTAGACTGAACATACAAAAGACAGTGCTCTCATTATTTCACCATACCCATCAGGGATGGTGGAAGGAGAGCTTTGCAGCACCACAACATGGAAGGACAGGGATCAAACCAGCTTTCTAGGATATTCTTGTCTTGAAAAGGATCCAGTGGCTTCAACCAGACAAATCTCTTGCTTTGCAGGTGTAACAAATGGAAGAGTGCTCTGCTGTGCTTTATGAAGCCACCAAACACAGAGAGAACGAACTGTTTCCTTGGGTATAGAAGAAAATTAAGATCATGTGTAATATAAGGAGCACATCCCCTCTATGATGTTAATATGAAACCCAGAGAAACAAATGTTTATTAGTTTTGTTGTGAGGTTGGTGCTTAGGATTTTGTAGTTTGGTTTGTTTTTTTTTTTTAATTATCTCTGTAATAAGCTTATTGATTTTTTCCTCGTTAAATAAGCAATTTTCTGCGGGAAAAAGCCAACCTTTCTTGGCGCTACCTCTTTTTCTGGAGATTATTAATTTCTTTTTAATAGACCTCATACTGAAAATCAAATTTTTATATCACAAAAGGATTTACATTTATCTTGAGCTGCACACTCTTCGTCGTCTATCAAACTGAGTTTAAGTTTCTAATTGAAATAATTTTTCAAGTGTTGAGCAATAAAGAGGCAATAAGTGATATATTTAAATTATTTATTCATCTTATTTATAATTAATTCGGTTTTGTTCCTTGCTGCACAGTGAGGCTAACCCAATGCCTTTGATTTTCAAATCTTCTCTATCATTAGGGCAACAACAGAAGTGGCTGCTTTTCCCACCCCACTTGTGTTTCATTGGTCCCT
The DNA here is from genome assembly GCF_024610735.1 of Ursus americanus. Lineage (NCBI taxonomy): Eukaryota > Metazoa > Chordata > Mammalia > Carnivora > Ursidae > Ursus > Ursus americanus. The sequence goes on from NC_142130.1 coordinate 94,802,166, forward strand.
GGGGACTCAGGCAACATCGATTTAAATCACAGTTAAATTTAACACATTAACTTTGTTTTGCAACATGCTATTCCAAAAACAGAGTCATGTCTATTATTCTTAGTCAAACTGGAAAAAAAAACTACCCACCTGGTAAGATGAGCCATTGCATTAAAAAAGATCTTACCCTTCAGCATTCAGACACTGCATATGCCTTGGTCTACACTCCTCCTTCTACACACTGAGACTGATATATTTTTAACATGTATTATGCAATGGATCTTCAACTAGTTAATCTGGCTAACTGGTTTGTAGATTATCTCCAACCCTTCTTCCAATCTCTTTGTCTGGTTCTCCCCTGGAAACATAAATTCATGCTCCACATTGAATTCATAATTTCCTGCCTCACCTAAACCATTTTCATAATCATAATTCCTCTTTCTTTTTTTTTAGAAGATTTTATTTGTTTGTTTATTTATTTATTTATTTATTTATTTATTTATTTATTTATTTATGAGAGAGAGTACAAACAGGGGGGAAAGGCAGAGGGAGAGGGAAAGCAGACTCCCCACTGAGAGCAGAGCCCCACACAGGGCTCGAACTCAGAACCCTAAGATCATGACCTGAGCCAAAGTCAGATGCTTAACCGACTGAGCCACCCAGGCACTCCCCAATTCCTCTTTCTGATTATAGCTGTTACTACCCAGAACGTAGCAATAGCAGAGCCAGGATTCACACCCAGAGTCTACACGGTTATCCAGTACACACTCCTGCCCCCTAAGCACATGCCCTGTTACTGGAAGAGGCTCTAACTCAACTTTGGTGGGGCCCTGTCCCCTCTGTCCTGCACACTGGAATGAGCATACCACTGAGTGTGGTCCGTGGGTCTGCAACTACAGTACAAAAATCACCTGGGAGATGGGTAAAAATATAGAATCTTCGCCTCTCACTCCAGAATCTGCATTTTAACAAAATCTTCAGGTGATGTATGTTCACACTAAAGTATGAGAAGTGCTGGTTTAATACACCTGCATGAATCTCTCCCTTCATGAGAAGGCAAGATCAAAGGGCTGTGAATTGGAAATGAAAGGGCAGAAGCATCACCTCATTTCCCTCCCCAATTAGAGACCACAGGGGGAGGGATCTGTGCACTAACTACAATGACAGCACTCGAATACATTCTGGTGCTTGCTCTAGCCACCAAATAATGCTCTTGGATGGAGCAGCTCACACCTCACTGCTGGCTCGGCTGACCTCTTATTCACAACTCAATGGCTTGTTTACTGAACAAATAAACATGAGGGCCTATTAGTCCTCATTAGGGACTGTTAGCATGTGGGGAAAAAAAATGATACATTGTGCTTATCTTACTCTCCTGTTCCAAGATCCCATTATTGGTTTATCACCCTTTTGATGAGTGACATTGACCACTAACCATAACAGTACACACCACAGCTTCCCAAGCACAAGTTATTATAATAATCAGAAGAGGAATATAGTCCTTACCAGGTGGTAATACACCTGAAAACTCAGCCATGATCTCTTCTCCACATGTCCTAAAACCCAGTGGCAGTGAGCCAGAACATCCAAGTAGTAATGGAAATGAGTAATGATCTTTCAAGATGGCGGATGACAGAGGCAGAACAAGTACCCATGCATCTGAGACACGTTCTCCCCGGTGAAAGCTAAGGGTTTTGACAGGCTGGTTTATGAATAAATTCATGACATGAGACATTTCCAAAATGTCTGTTAAGAACCGTTTCAAAATGAAGTCATCAAAATTACTGCAAAATGTATACTTTAAATTCAAACAGCCGGGGGAAAGAGTGTGCTTGTTATGTAGAATTCATTATCAGTATTTCAGAGTGCAGCCTCTATAAACATTTGTTTAGGATTGCTTTTATGCAATTGTTTGGAACATAAGCAGAGAAAGAGCTGAATGGGAAATTCCAGAAGCCCAGAGCTTATTCAGCTTGGGTTTTTTTTCCTGCCTTGTTAGAAAGAAATCATTTCTTTTTCTTCAAATTTTAATGCAATTGGAGGGATCTGATTTTTTTCCCCTAATTTATCAGTTTATGTTGTTAAGAGTTGGGACATCACTTTAATGTGGAAAATGGAAGCCATATACTGGTATTTTTTCTTTCATTATTATCTGGGGGCAGAAAAGGCTCTTCATTAGATGCAAATTACTTTTCATAGGTATTTAACTCACAACGTAAGTATGTGCACATTCACAGACTCACATAATACTGATTCCCTATATATTCTGAATTCAGCCTGGAGCTGCTAAAAGATGAGATTACATGGTCAAACAATCAAATTAGCCAACAGAGGAAATTAAGGGTCAAAATATGTTAAAGAAAAAAAAAACTATCCTTAACATAGAATGAACTAAGTGGTTAGTTACAGGTTAGAAACACCACTGCTCCCCCCAGTTCCCCACCCTCCTCCCCTCTGAAGCCGGTGATGGGTATTAAGGAAGGCACGTATTGCATGGAGCACTGGGTGTTATACGCAAATAATGAATCATGGAACACTACATCAAACACTAAGGATATACTGTATGGTGACTAACATAACATAATAAAAAATTATTATTAAAAAAAAAAGAAACACCACTGCTCTACCATGAAAAAGGAAAGTTGCATTTGCTCAAAAAGGAAAAGCTGACTAAAATCTGGCATGCTATCATAACTGAAGAAAATCAATCTGTAAATAACAGAGAACAGAAATCTCCAAGGACATGCCCAAAAAGGAGAAGCCAAACAGTATAGAGTACACAAAATTTAAAAATACACATATGGCAAAAAAAGCTCACTATAAACAAAATTAAAATGCAAAAGATGACCTTCAAAATTGTATGCATCTGTTTAAAAAATTAATAACCCTAACATACAACAAAAAGCTTGCAAATCTGTTTTTCAAATAACATACCAAAAAAGAAATGGGCAATGCACATGAACAGGCAGAGATAAAATTCCAGGGACAATGTAAATGCACATTAGGGGGACTGGCTAAGTAAACTGTGGAAGATACATATAATGAAACGGAATGCTGCTATTATAAAGCCACATTACAGAAGAATACATATTGGTGTGGGGAGATATTCAGGAAGAAGAATAATCAGACAAGCACTTGATTATTAATATCTGACAAAAGTATCTACACGTTAACAGTATCTATTTCCACATGGTAAAACTATGTGTTCTTGTCTTTTTGGCTTGTATTCAAATGTTTTACAAATTTTACACATTCAGTATATATTGTTTTCTAATTCACAAAAATAATTATAAACATTACAAAATTAAAAGAATTTAAAACTGAAACAGTTCAAATACAACATTTTAGCATAAATGAGGGGGGGAAATTCTTCCCAACCAATCCAATTATACCCTAAACTATTGATATATCTTACTTCCGAGTGTAAGCTGGCACATTTGGGACAAATGACATTCGCCCACATAGACATTTTTAGGTATCAACAGCTATGTTGAGGACAACGTTGAATCACACATGTATGGAGATGGCTTGCACCAAAAAGAAAATTCCATTTCCTAAATTCAGAGTCTGTGTTTGCAAGGTGACTCCCCTGCCAGAACCCCTGCTGTATCCTGGAGTGTGCTGGGGTGACAGGATCAGACCCGGTGTTCTATGTTGGAGATGCCTCCTCACTAACTCTACATCGACACCTACAGGCTGCCAACAGGTGAGGTGGGAGCTATCACATCAACTTGAGGTCACTGCTTGCATCACCTGCTCTGATCCAGGAAAGCCATTCATGCAAATTCATCAGGGTAACTGATCAGTGAAACATGAAGGGAAAAAAAAACTCAAAATAAATTATTCTACAATATTATCGTCTTGTTGCCTGTGTGATACACCAACACAAATGTGGTGGCTTCAAACAACAGGAATTTACTCTCTTAGAGTTCTGGAGGCCAGAAGTCCAAGATCAGTTTCACAGGGCTAAGTGAAGGTGTCAGCAGACCTGTGCTTCCTCTGGAGGCTCTAGCGAAGAATATATTCCCTCAACTTCTCCAGTGTCTGGAGGCTGCCTGCATGCCTTGCCTTACAGCCCCTCCTCACATCCCTCCCCTATCTTGTTTCATCATCGCATCTCCTCCTGTCCCTCTGATCACCTGCCTCCCTCCTAGAAGGAACCTTGTGAATATATCAAACCTTCTAGATAATCCAGCATAACCTCCCCATGTCCAGAGACTGAATTTAAATACAAGTGCAAGGGCACCTGGGGGGCTCAGTCAGTCAAGCATCTCCCTTCAGCTTAGGTCATGATCTCGGGGTCCTGGGATCAAGCCCCGCGGTGGGCTTCTCTGCTGGGGGGGGGGGGGTTCTGCTTCTCCCTCTCCCTCCACTCCTCCCCCCTGCTCATGCTCTCTCTTTCTCTCAAATAAAAAAAGAAAATCTTTCAAAAAAATAAATTAAAAAATACACTTGCAAAATCTCTTTGGCCATGTAATATCCACAGGTTCTGGGGGTTAGCACACAGCCATCCTGACGGATGTGGCCACACCATTCAGGCCACACCTGCCACTCAGCGAGGCAAGGCCCAACCTACAGAATCCCTCCTCTTAGAGGAAGACTGGGTACGTCTTTGTCAATATACTAGAATTATAACAAACTATGGTTCTCTCCAGAAGCACTAAACTGAAGGTAAGTCACAGGAGTGGGTTCCTAAGAGCGAGAGGAATATTCATTCTTAAATTTCTTGCTCTTTCCCCAAGTCTCCGCTGAGTGCTGCACAGCTGAAAACTCGTGTTTTAAAAAACAATTACGGCACATGGGCCATATGGCGGATACAGATGTGAGCAGCGGCTTTCGCTTCACAAATGCAAATGATGCCTTTGACTTTCCGATGGCCTCTCTTCCGAGAAGGCAGGGCGACGGGGAGAGCACCCTCGGTGAGCACACGTGCGCCACCCCAGTCACCCGCCCCATGCCTGAGAAAACCAGGACAACCAAAGCAATCGGGGGCGGGGGGGGGGGGCTGAAACTCCAGTAAAGAAAAATATGAAACCTCTTGCTTCTTTACCGTGGCGGGGCCGCCGTGCAGAGGAGCCCGCTCAGGAGATACTTCTGCCTTCACAACACTCACCCACAACCAACCTCAGGCCTCCGCCTCTCCCTTCTCTTTCTCCCCGTGAGCTCATCTCCTGCAAAGGGAACGTTTTGTGGCTCTACGATCACGAAATCTCTGAGTTGCTTGGTGAGTGGGTAATTACTACTGAACTCCAATGCGGACAGCATAGGAAGGAACGAAGGGAGAGAGAATGGGGAAAAGCCACCTTCCTGCCCGTATCTGGACCCTGAGTGTTGTGGGAGAAAATCACACAACTGGGCAAACTAGCGTCATAACATGTAACATGTGGTCACTAACCTACACTGGTCCCTCTGCGTCCCCAAGGAGAGGTCCCTCTGCCGCTCTCCAAGGTCCCCCTTCGCCTTCCATAACCTCTCCAGCCTCAAACTCCTCATTCTCAGGAGCCAGTCTTCCCTCCCTCAGAGGAAAGTGGTAAACAGTTTTCAAGAAAACCCCTTTCACTGCCTCACTACACCGCCCTCTAAAGACAATACAGGGTCTGGTCCACTCTTCCCTCACAGGGGTTCGAATGGACAGTATGGCCTGTCCAGTACAAGGCACCCTCCCTCCACCGTGTCCATACGGAGATGGGGGGACCAGCTCCTGCAGTTTTGAGAGTGGGCATGGACTTGCCGATGCTGGGCTCGGTTCGGAACCAGGAGAGCCCCAAGTCTGCAAACCTTCCTTCACAGAGGGTGACAAAGCCTGGGGATGGGTGCTCTGCGGGGTGATGAGGCTCCAGCATTGGCTTCTCCCTTTCTCTTGACTGACTGGCTCCTCCTGCATCCTCGCCTCTCTGTCGCCACTGGCTCTCTGCTGACTCGGGTCACCATCTAGTATGCTTAGGTCCCCTTGTGGAGTGGAGCGCTCCCCCTGCCCCCACCACCCCCCACTACTGACTGATTTCCTTCGCCCCCACTCCCAGCAAGCATTCCCTGGGGAGATACAAACATCCCAGGCTCCGTCTCTTCATTTCTCAGACATTCCACAGCCCAGTCTGACCCCCATCCATCCCGTTCCTCTTGATTTTCTGCCATCCAGGGACACTGCTTCTCAGTCTGCTTTACTGGGTCACCTGTCTCTGCCCAATCCCCAAATGCTGGTGCTTTTAGGGATTCTAACCCAGGTTCACCCTACACTTGCTCTTTAGAGACGTCAGGTATGCCCCATGCCTAAATTACCATCTACAAGCCAACTGTCCACTCCACTCACACCCTTCTCCTGAGTTCCAGACCTGCCGCTCCAAGCTGCTCCTTGACAGTTTGCTTGAAGGAACTCAGGCATTTCAACTGACCAGGACCCCACCAGAACTCCTGCATTCTCCTTCCTCACTCCCCAAACTGCTCTGACTCCAATGTTCCCTGCATCAGGGACAGGCATGTCCACCCTGCTGTCCAAACTAGACTCTCCTACATATGTCTAGAATTGGCTCACTTCTCCCCAGCCGCATTGCTCAGCTAGCCCAACCCCCCACTGTCTCTCCTCATGAGCGCTAACCACCTCCTAAATGGCCTTCTAGAATCCACTCTTGCTCCTGGCAAATCCGTCCTCTACTCTACCTCCTATAATAACCTGATCACATTACTCCCTTGCTTAAATGCTTGAGTAACTACCTGATAGCCTTTGACTAAAACTTAATCCTTGACAGGAGCCAGCCATCTCTTTACAATTCGGCCATTGCCCTTGCTTCCGTTCCCATCTGTGTCCCTCTCCCTCCTGGGAAGATTCCTTCTGTTTGCTCATCCACATCTCCTCCCCACCTGGCTTTCTGACCAGCATTGACTATGTCAATGAGGTGCCTGTGCCGCCTGACTTCTGGTGGCCTCAGGGCAGCGGGAGGTCAGAGGTGAGTAGGAGCATAGAGTCACTTATGAATCCCCTGGCTCACTCCCTGATGGGTCTCCTTAGCTTGTTGCATCCATCAACCAAAGGTCACCTATCCTGTCAAAGAGGCCCTCTCCTTCCAGGTCCTGGGAACTGGTCCATCATGCCCTGACCCCACCGAGCATCCGGACGGTGACAAGTCGGCCATCATAGGACCCAGGGTACTCCACCACCCTTTGTGCACTCCTGCCACCCAGCCCACACCTTCATACACGGTCCCTTTATTAAACATTCCCAGGGCTTTCTCATCTTAGAGTGCCATCACTTTCCTGTTGGGGTCCTGCTGGTATACCCTCATCGTCCACACTCCAGGCCTGCTGACCTTTCCTCAGATCCTTCGGTGTGCCATGTTTTATATCCCTGGAGGCCGTGCCACAACCGAAGCTGGGCTTTCCGCCCTGCATGATCCACAGGCTAGATTAAGTGCCTACTACATGCTCCCAATGTGCCGTCGACCTTGGTGCTGACGCCTTCTGAAATGCTGCCATTCCTGAGTAGCTCTTCAACGTCCTCCCCACAGGGGCAGGACCATGGGGATGGCACCCAATCCCCTCAGTGCCTGGCGCCCTGAGGAACTCGACAAATAGTGTTGACCAACGAACTCATCTCTCCAGGTTTACCATCTGCTGGTGCATATCTGATGGTATGTAAAGTTCCACTCTAGCTCTTGTAATAATATATATAGCACTGCTACATCAATAGCTTTGGATAGCCTCAGGTAAAAAGTGACTTCATCTACGTCTAAATCCTAGCGGTATTCAAAACAACCTTCGTTTTGGACCTCAGTCATGAGGTCCAAAAAATTTATGAATGTTACAATATGTGCAGACATATTTAAAGGCTGGATCCCATTTGTTTCATCATCCTAAGAAATTAGTTTTGCAGAGCAGACTCCTGGTAATATATAAAGAAATGCATCATAAATATATGATTAGTGCTTCATTATTATTGAGCTCTGTTGCTGGCTGACCACGTAACCCTATGGTGTCCAAATTTCTTCACTATAAGGAAACATCTATGTCCTATAAACCTGGAGGCTAAGCATGGCTTCTCATACCTGCTTTCTTCCAGGTCAGTCTCCTGAGCCTTTGGACGGCCACTTAGGAACCAATTCTTGTCACTGGTCTTTCGAGTAGCTGTCACTGTTATCAACCAAATTGCAGGCTCTTGGTCCTCCCACCCCCACACCTCCCTGGGGGACAATCCTCCTGTCCACCCCTCCACCGAAAAGCTTCGGTCCACTCCTTGGACCTGCTCACAGCTGAGAAGTGACCACAACACTCACAGCTCTTTGCCAGCACATCAAGAAGGGAAAAACCTTGGCTTGTTCACAGACCTGACACATAAGGATCCAAAGCCAATGACAAAATAAAAGTGGTCATCTTGCCAGTGGCTAAAGAAGGACAGCAAAGCAGAGCCACAGTGACCGCAAAGCCAGCACACAAGAGAAGAGAAACAAAGGCTGAGAAAGGAGGGTGGGGGGTGCTGAGGAGGGGACAAAAGCCTGGATTCTATCCACCTTCCTCCACCATCCACCAGAGGGGCACTTGTACACATTGTGTGATTGTGAGTGACGTTGTGTCTCGTGAGCCACCAGTGTCCCTTGGCTACGTGGGGGGCTTTGTTTGGCTTTTGTTGTCTGCAGTGGATGCTGTAATCTGCAGCCCACTTTAGGATTCGGGTACTCGGCCCCTACCTCCCCAGGCACGTTCCCTGCTGAGAGCTCATAGCAGAATCCCTGCAGGGAACTGACCTCAACCAAAAGAAGACATCACTCATCCGATGACTAGTCAAAGGCAGTGGGGGAGCCCAGCCCCATCCCGGACAACTCTGAGGGTCACCTCAGCCACAGAGTTAGTCATAGGATCAGCTCAGGCTTCTCTTTTGCCCAATCCTCGTGGCTTCATTTCCTCACAGGTGTGGCTCCTGAGAACATCTCCCCCAAATTTCCTGCATGCAAATCTTCCCAGGATCTGTCTCCCTGGACCCGACCTAAGACATAAACCCTCGCTTCTAAAATATTGAAACAATGGAGGCTCCATCCTTAACGTCCTTCAATCCGTCAGCATTCCTACTTACCAGGCCTCAGGGAGACCAGCAGGCCCAAATCTGCCCATTAAAGCTGACTTTGACCTTGAGATCCCAGGAGGACCTGGCCTTTATATAAGAACTGCTATAATATTAAAGCTGAAAAAGCCTTTGGGGGTCACACATTGACCTGCTGCTCGGCGTGGGCTGGAATCACGTCCAGAACACGTGCTGTCCACACACAGCTGGCCCTCTGCCTCGTGTAGTGCTGTTACCGTCCAGACCATCGAATCCACCTCCCTCAACCTGTGTCTAGCCTCCAACCTTCATCCCAGAGACTGCTCTACACCCCCTCCACTGACCATTCCCAGGGATACCTGGCTGTCCCTGAACAATCTCTGATGTTCCTTTTCTCACTGGCTGAGGGCCCTGCCTCACCCTAACAGTCCATTTGAATCCAGCCAGCTCTGGTTAGTTGGGATCCGGACCACAATGCTCGGGGGGCCCCACAGCACAATCACCACCACAGCAGAGGCAAAAGGAAGCATGTGTCCCCCTGTCCCAGGGCAGGACCAGCCACCCATAAGACTAGACAAGGGTCAGTGTCGGTGTGGGTTCTCCAGAGGCAGAACCTAATTCAAGAGTTCAAGTGCAACATATCTACTGTCTCTGCCACCCGGAGAGGGTACATTGTCTGGTCTTCTGTCAGAGTGAGCCTGAGCTTCATTCTGCAGGAAGGCTCTGAGAAATAGCACAAGTCGCACACCCAGAATTCTTACTTGTGGTTGGAGGGAGTCAGGTTATTTATACACCCGCTGCCATGGACTGGGTGCATGTCCTGTCCGCCTGCCCCAATTCATCTGTTGAAATCCTAACCTCCAATGTGATGGCATTAGGAGGTAGGGCCTTTGGAAGGTGATTAGGTCATGACAGTAGGACCCTCATGAATGGGATTAGCTCCCTTCTACAAGAGACCCCAGAGAGCTCTCCCTCCCTATCTGCCATGTGAGAGCCCTCACCAGAAGCTGACCATGCTGGCATCCTGATCTTAGACCTCCAACCTCCAGACCCGGGAGAAAGACATCTCTCCTGTTGATAAGCCACCACGTCTACAGCACTTTGTCATGGAAACCTGAACCGACTGAGACTCGTCACCAATCATTGGTTGTTGGGTGAGGGCTGCTGGGTGGGTGTTAATTCTCTGAGACTTCCAGCCTGCCCTATATGGACAGACCAACCTTGTGGGCCAAGCCCAGAGGCAGTAGGAGGCAGATGCTGCAGCTGGAAATCTTCAGACTACACGGACACAGTAAGACCTGGACACCTGGGCGGGTGTCAGTCCAGCATCCGCTAGGGCCAGGTAGCACATTATGTGGCCAGCATGCCCCGTATCCTGTCCACTGCAGCCCCCCTCCTGCCATGGTATAGACTGGTTAAGCCTACCACCCTACTGTGGTTGCTGAAGTATGTAGGTACTAGGATGGACTTCAACAACCAGACAGAATATGCCAGAACATAGGGCAAGTCATATTGGTGCTAATTTCTAAATCTGACTGTCCACTCCTGGCCACTTTGACCTTGCTCAACTTTCTCTACACTTTGCTTAAAAAAACAACAGGATAAAAACGAGGAAATGGTTTGAGTGGACATTTCACCTCAAATGTATACACAAACAGCTAGGGAACAGATGAAAAGATGCTTCGCCTTCTGTCTGCAGGGACATGCAAACGAAGACCACCATGAGATACCACGCGGCACCAAGCCGAACGCTGTAATAAAAATGATAAACAGAACCAGTGCTGACGAAGAGGTGGAGGGGCCGGGCCGCCAGCACTGCTGTTGGGAAGGCAGAGTGGCGCACCCATTTAGGAAAACAGCTTGCTGGTTTCTTAAAAAGTTCAACATAAGTTTACCGCATGACCCGGATATTCTGCTCCCCGTACACACCCGAGAGAAATGAAAACATATGTCCACACAAAAGCTGCCGAATGAATTTTCATAGCACCACATTCTTCATAGTAGCCAAAATCATCAACTACCCAAATGTCCCTCAGCTGGAGAACGGATAAACAAAATGTAGCCCGTCCATATGATAGAATATTATTTGGCGATAAAAAGGGACGAAGCAGGGATACATGCTACAGCATGGATGAACCTCGAAAACATAACGGCAAGTGACAGAGGCCAGTCAGCAGACCAACGATTGACGTGAGATGTGCAGAAAAGGCCAGTCTATTCAGAAGGTGGAGTAGAGACTGTTGCCCAAGGCTGGGGCTAGGGGTGGGAATGGCGGGTGCCTGCAAACAGGAGTGAAGCATATTTTGGGGTGGCGCAGGAATATTCTGGGGCGATTCTAAAATTAGATGGTGGTGCTATCTCTACAACCCTGTAAACTGACCAAGAATCAGTGAGTTGTACACTGCAAACAAGTGAATCGTATGCCACATAAATTATGTCTCAAGAAAGATGCTAAACGTATAAAAATAACATTTGGAAGTAGGTAAGTAGTAAATAAACTGAGCCTGTGAGCACCCAGCGTAGATCCCCACCCCACCTCGGACTGTGTCTGTGTCCCCAGTGAGGTTTCAGGCTTCCTGTCAACTGGCATTTTCATCTTTGTTATCTTCAGAGCACAGTTCCTTGCCTATAGCGATCACTCAACAATTATTTGTGGAATGTTCCGGAACCCTAGTGCGGGGGGGGGGGGGGACTTTTTTCTGGACATCAGAATTATTCTTTAAAAAAAGGTTTCACAAAACCCTTCCCCCAATGGCCCGTTGTAAGTGACTCACCGTGTCTAGAAAAAGTGCAATGACGTGGGCGTGAGCAGCAGACATGACATTTAGCTAAAGACCCAGCAAATCAGTCTTTGGAGGGAAAAAATAATAAAACAACCATCAGCGGCAAATACGGTGTTGCCTCCTGATGTCGGGCCAGCTGACGGCGGCGTTCCAGAAGGGGCAGCCATGCGTCCGCTGTGCGCAGTGCCAGAGGCCACTGGCTCCTCTGCTGAAACCGTCACATTACGGCCCACACGGCTGAACTTGGGGGCAAGGAACACAGCTGAAGCTGTTCTGCATTTTCGTCTAAAGGTTGCCGTGCATGTCCTTGCGGACAACAGTGACGCACGGAGCCTGCATCCTGATGAACTCTGTCCCCACACCCCTCAGAAGCTCCCGAGTAGTGAGCATTCTGCACCCCGGGACCACACACAATAATATTCGGGGGGGGGGGGGGAGTCCTCCTAGAGGAACGTAAGCTGTTGGTTTTCTCTGCAAAGGGACTTATATCAAAAGAGAAGGATCATTTGGGAGCCCTCCTTGGCCTGAGAGGCCCAGCCTACTCTTGATGGGGGGCTGCGGAACCAGGAATGTAGGTGGGTGAGTAGTGTCTAGACTGTGGTGAGTCTGAGAGCTGGGCTCAGGCCCTGGCCCCATCAGTTACTAGCTGCCCACCTGTAGCCTCCCTGGACCTATTTTCCCACTTGTGCACGAGGTCATTGCTGGTTTGCAATGAGATGTGCCATGACTGATGGCATTGTGTGGGAAATACTCAGCTGGGTGCTGGGCACCCCCCGGGAAAAGCAGGTCATTAAGTTAAATGAACAGAGACCCTGGTGCAGCCAGTCATCCAAGGTGTGCCCTTGATGGGGTTTCAAAAGTCCTTTCCGGGGGCTCTGCCAGAGAGGAGAGGGTCTGATTCATCTTTGCATGGTTGAACAGAGTCTCACAAAGGAAGAAAAAGAGCCCCATATGATTTTGAAACTCAGACTGACTTTTTGAGGGAATGATGTCTTAACCAGAACCTCAAAATTAGTATCCGTGGCTCTGTGTTTGAGAGAGCCATCACTTCAAGTGAGACTATCATCTTCAAACTTTTACTCTCCAAGAGCAAATCCTGATTTCCCTTGGCCAAGTGTCTGTGACCTACCAAATACTCAATACTGCTCGCTGAACTTTAATCAACTTAATTATTCCCGTAAGTTCACCAACATGAATCATGAAGAGAAACTATTTCACCCAAAGATAGGTCTAAACAGGGACAGATTTTTTTCCTCCAAGCACTGGGAAGGGAGTCCCAGAACTGCAGAGCCGCTGGCCCGGGGCTGGGGAAGCAGATAAAGGAAGTCTTCAGACAGGGGATGAATCTGACACTCCAAGAGAAACAGGGCAAGACACGGTGAGCCTGGAGACCGAGACAGACTGCTAGTCAGTCCTGGGGCGCTTCTCAGGTCTGGCCGTACTTTCTCATCTTCAGAAATATGTCCTTGAGAAATCTGTATCTCCCGCTTGATCTCCCTTTGGGTCGAGCCAAGCAGAGTACATTTCTCAAAGATTCATATGGGATCTCATACCGGCCAGACACCTGGATCATCACAAGTCCAGCTTGGTTTGGGTTCTGGCCTTTCTCACTTCTTACCCCCTTTGGATTGTGCCTCCAACCTCCTGGTATCGGGGAGTAGAAGGGATGGCTTGTAAAGAGAGGGGAAATTTAGATGGGCAAAAATAACCAAGAAGGAGCAGAACCAGAGTGACATAACAAATAGGTGGTAGCCAGAAATCCCCACACCTGACCTCACAAAATCCTCACCCTAAACAGCCACCCTTAATAAGAAACAAACTTTTTCACTTTCACTGTGGGTGCTTAGGGCAAAGACCATCATACCAGAGCACCCCAGGCTTCCCAGGTAATCTCCTGGTGCCCACATCTTCAGCTCAGGAACCCACATGCTACACCCTAAAATGTTCCCCAACACCCACACAGCCATCCCTGCCACCACAGCACGCAAAGACAATCTCCCAGGGCTCCCAAGACAACTGACTTCCCTCCCACCTCCTGTGCTCTCTTTACAGATACGTCTGGACCATTTTACCCACATCTTATGGCATGGTTGTTTATGCGGTTCAGAGGGAGAAGACAGCATTTGGTTGGGACTATTGATTATTTGCTTTAGAAGTGACTCTGAGTTCCAAGTGGACGTATCTCGACAACTGAACACACGGATCGGAGACTCAGAGTAGAGCAGGAATTAGTAAGTCATGGGCCTGCATCTTATCATCCAAGAAAAGAGCAGGGGATAAAGACAGAGGGGTTGAGCACTCAGGGTGGGGGCCGGGGGCCTAATGCCAAAAAGCCAGGCATGAGCTGGCAAAGAAGACTAGAGAAACAAGAGAAATCAGGAGAGTGAGGGAGTCTGGGAGCCAAGGAAGAGGTTGTCCCAGTGAGGAAGGGGGACTCACCTGTGCTAAAAAGGACCATGAGGACTGCATGTCAGCTGGCCACTGAATGTGGCAAGATGGAAGTCCCTGCTGGTCTTGGAGCAGTCTGTCTTAGCAAAGGGACAGGGCTGCATAGAGCTGACAGATGGGGTGTTGAGTGAGTACAAGGTAAGGACATGGGTGCAGTGAGTGTAGACGTGTTTAGAGGAAGTCCGCTTCTAGTATAAGGAAAGGTAAGAGGGTAGTAGCAAGTGGGGTAAACAACAAAGAGAAAACTTGTATGAAAATGCAGCCAAATATATACTAAAAATATAAGAGGTGTGATTTTCATTCCACCAAAGGCTAAGGGGTGAGCTGATTGAATTTGAAGCCACATTGCTTTTACCCAAAGACCATGGCTGGGCAAAAGATGGAGGGTGCTAAGACCACACATACAGCTATCAATCTAAACAACTGAAATCGGAGCACAGGGCTGTGAAGCTAGCCTGATTCACTAGATCTTCTGGTCACTTGCGATTTTCCAGCGGTCACATAGTCACAGCTGAAATCCACCGCTCCAGCCAAGCGACCACATAATACCCAAGAGGAAGCGGAAAGCAAAGGCACTAACAAGCATACGTGACCAGAATGCAACTGGAACATTCTGAAACACAGCTTTTCTTGTGCCCCACACAAGGGGCTGGGTGTGCCAACTGCACAATTTTCCTGCACATGGAGAGCCACAGAACCATGACGCCTCTCCAGCTGCGTCCACGTCCAGGTGCACCTCTCGGACCTCTTTTAGAAACCATGCTCAGTGTTCAACCTGACGCTACCACGCTTGAAGCTTTGCTGGTGTTGTCGCTGAAATCTTAAGAATGATCTGTGTGGGAGCCCCGCCTCCTAGCGTAGTAGAGAAAGGATCAAAGTTAGAAATGTTGGAATCTCTCATGAAAAGACTCACTATGAAAAGAAATACTGCTTTTGCTCAGTTACATCTAAGAGCTATTTTAAAAGCTCACACAAAGATGTGCACTGGTGAGCACAGGCGCCCCTTATCTACTGTGTTGGTGCTAAAGTCTTAGCGGCAACATTGACAAACAGCCCACTGACGTCAAGAGATTTTAGGGTAAAGGGAGAAAGGGATATAACGGAAGAACAAGATGAAGAAATGTTGACTGGAGACTCATTGACTTGGAGCCACAGTCTTGCCATTGAACAGGCATAAATAAAAATACTAGTACCATCCACAAGAAGACCTAGGCCAGCCAGGTAACAGGAGGTAGACCAGATAACTGAAATGCCCAGGCACTTCATATGCTGACCTTCAGTTATATACCTGAAAAACGAAGCACTGTGAAAATGTCTTTATCTCACGTTCTTATGAGTTAAAAAACAGCAATCATAATGTTTAAAAACATGATTGCAATTTACAAGCTTAAAATAAGCATAAATTAAAAGCCAGCACTTGAGAAGAGTCACGTATCAAATCTTCGAAACGTTAACTGACCTGCTCCTAAACGAAACACTCAAATACTATAGCTGGGGCGGGGGGGCAAGAGGTTAGAGCTGAATGGAGAAAAGAGACAAACTGTCATCAATCTTGACCTTCCCACCGCTGCCATGTTGTTTATTCCTAGTTGCCAAAACAAAAAAGAAGTCCGCATCTCAAAGAGCAATCTCCATCTGAACTGTTTGTATGCCACAAGGGGCCTGTCAGGTGGTGCTTAGTAACTTCCTCAGGACAAACAGGAAGGGACAGACCACCACAAGACAAGGCTCTTTCTCCCCCCAAACAAAGCTCAGCCCGCAGGCTCCACTCCTGGAGCCCACAACCTGGGCTGACACAGAGAATGCCTCAAAGGTGGGCTGCTGCCTCACGGAGAGCCAAGAACCTATTCAGGGAATCTGAGAAAAATGGACGTCCCTTTCTCTCCCCAGATAAAGCTGGCACCAACTTCTGCTGGAAAAATTAAAAGACAACATTTTCCAATGCTAATCAATTCTCTTCCACTTAATGAGCACCAATATGTGTCTGCTTCACAGATGAGAAAGTGGGAATAAGAACAGCGTGACAGATGCCAAGATAATACCCTTTGTCAAGGTATTTTCACATGCATGATGACCCTTTGGTTTGATGCTTCCAGTGACTTCATGAGGCACACAGGTAAGGCGGTCTGAGCCAGAACTTAGGGACTGGGTTCCTAACACTGGACCTGATTAGGGAGATCTGGGTTCAAACGGACCTTGAGCAACTTTCTCAACCTTCTGTGATTCAGTTTGCTCATCATAAAGGGCAGAGAGCTATCAAAGGAAGGACTGCCAGCAAGAGATAAACATGAACGTCCTAGTACAGTGCCTGACATTCAGCAAGCGCTCAGCAGACTGTCGCTCTCATTATTACATTTGTCTTTGGTGTTGTTATCCCCACAGATAAGGAACTTGCTGAGATCCCACTAAGGTCCCAGAGGCAAAGACTCAACCAGAAACAGAAGCAGCCCAAAATTAGAGACACAACCATAGCTCCTACTCCTGGTCTAATACTTCCTCTGATCTACCATGGAAACAACTCATAAAAATAAGTTTTATTAAAGGGTGGAAGCTTTGTGTTACACGTGTATTTTAAATAAATGGAAACCAGAGTCCTATAGAAAAAGAAGTCTGGTTTGAAGTTTGGGCAAGATTAAAAAAAAATGGTAGTGGTTTGTGCTTAGCTCTGCCCCTGACTGTGTCAGGATGAAGTCAAGATTCTGCAGTCCTAGAAGCCTTTCAGCCTCCCTAATGGAAAGGGGGGCTGATGACCCGCATCGAGAGGTGAGTGACAGGAGGAAGCGTGGTTACCCTCTGCATCAGAGATGGTCAACAACGCCATAGGAAGCAAAGGTCTAGCCCAGGGGACCACATTTTACGATTTCTAAAGAAACATAAGAGGGTTGTCTTCAAAACAAACCTATTTTCTTGAGACTATACACCTTGAATCTCTAGAATATGGATCCATATTTATTTTCTTTTTCCAATACTCAAATAACATTGCCAAGGGCTCGAACTCACTAAAATTCTCCCAGGATACAACCAGAAGGCTTCGAGGAGAAGAAAATTCAAAACCAAAATCTACACATACTTTCCAGCTCTGCTCCCTTTCCAGTGCATCTATGACGTCGGATGCTGAGTGTCGGAGGTAGATTCCACGGCCTTCAAAGTCATTCCCTTCACCTGTGCAATAGGGAAGCCTTGAAATCTCGCATGGCGGAAGAACGGGTTACCCTTATTTAAAGACATGCAGTAAATTAGATTTTTTTTTTTCCCGGTGCCAACAATTAGGAATACATACTTCCCGTTTCTAAGCAATTTGAGGTTTAATTAGGATTCTCCAAGCCCCATTTGTCTTAACAATGTGACAGCTCTCTTCCCCTTGCACACCCACACTCTTCCTTCTCTTCCAGTCCTTCCCGTTTGTAGCATTTTATTCCATAGAAATGCCAGGAGGGAAAAGGAAGGAAGCATAAGTGCAAATGAGAGCACTTGTTTCTTCTCTGAACACGCCACTTTCAAGGCACCTTTGATAAAAGGTTATTTTCCCTTGACTGACAATTATCTCTAAGCTAATTATTAAAGTGTCTTATTAAAATGTACATGTTTGAGGGGCTTCCATGGGAGGCAGCAATGAAACCCCCCTGGAAGAAGATGACATCACAGGAATAATGTGCAGGAGAGCGCCCTATTTGTCCATTTAAATTAGTTTCCTCATCCATAACAAGTGTTTAAGAAGCAGAAAAGCAAGCGTGATGCATAATGCATTGTGGCATGATGCATAATAACTAGGCCTGCTCCCAGCCACCCCGGCTCCCAACACTTAAAAATCTCTCTGAGTAAGCATTTTGTTCTAAAGGCTTTGACAAAAATGCCATTTAGGGACTTTCAAATTTACAGCTAGGCAATTTGTCATCATTTACAGGCGAGGGGAGAAGGTAAGAGGAATAGAACGCTGTGCGCTTCATCACTTCACAAGCCTCCTGGTGACGAAAGCTCCCCAGGCCTCAAATGGGAAGAAAGGCAGCAGCCCGTCCCCCCAGACGCACGTGCATGCGGACCTCCCCGGGCCACGCGTGGCTCTTCCGTTAGCAGAACGACAGAGCCACAGCCGACATCTGCTCCCGGCTCACACCGGAGCAGAATGATTTGCTCTTGGAAGAGCCAAAGGTGACTCAACGTTTGGGGAGCCCTGACTTCCTACCTGCTTTTCCAGTTCTCCACCCCGACAGGCTGAGGATGGCATGGCATCGAAAACATTCTTTATTCTAAAACTTCATCTCGAGAAGCTATGATAATCCCTAAGAGGACGCCCAATTTATGTAACAACTAAAACTCCTTGGAAACAAGAAATGGATGTACAAAAAAGAAAACAGATGTTTTGGGGTTTTGTGGGTTTTTGTTGTTGGTTTTTTTGTTTTTTTTTTTTTGGAATGAGACATTGTTACTTTAAAATGACCAATTATTTTATAAGGAAGGGCTTCTTCTAGATTTAAAATAAAACTTAGCTCTGAAGTGCACCTTGCTATTCCTTGAAGAAGGAAAAGAAACCAGAACGCGGGTCTCATAAGCCATACGCGGCCTATTTTTGCTCCCACCCATTAATCTGACACTAAGCACCTCAATGTGTGTGGCATTCTTTTCCACGGCCCAAGGCTATTTGTCCACAAAAGCCTGAGGGAGGAACACGAGAACAGCAAGCCCCCGAAAGGCTGATCATTTTCAGACTACGAAGAAAGAGTTAAATGATTTAATGAGTGAATAATTAATGGAGTCCAAAAGGCGAACTCAAGTAACCAGAAAAATTCTCTTTCAGCTAATTTAACATTTTATCATAACTGAACGCTGATCGCCTTGAGCCACGGCGCTATGCTGGGCTGCACCCAGGAACGGGCACCTTCCGTCCCTATGTTCATTTCTCCCAGACGAGAGGGGGAGCGTCCCTGTCACTAGAACATCCTTCTGGGCTTTCACAGAACACACTCAGTCCTGGGAGAAAAACGCAAGGACCAAACACGGATCGGCTGGGGACATGTTTCCAACCGTAGCCATCTTTAACATTCATTAAGCCACGAATTTAGGAACACAGAGCTGATGCCATGTAATGACACCCTCACGAACTTCTGGTATAAAGAACCCATCAGTCAACCAAGGAGAGCACGATGGGCCAAGCTGCTAGGACAGAGTGCACACGGGCTGATCTGCTTTGACCTACATGTGACTATCCAGTTTCTTCCCCTTCATGCATTCAGCATGACGAAAATTATCTGCAACCAGGAGGCAGGTCAGCTGGTTGGATCCTAGCTCTGTCCAAATCCTAATGTGTCTCATGAAAGAAGTCCGCTACCCCTTTGGTCCCCTCCCCTCTGGCCTCAAACAGAAGTCAGAGGGGTGGCTGTCAGAGTCCCTTCTGTATCTCATTGTCCATGGCTCTACGGACTCTGAGGTGTCATGCCTCAAAGAGTAGGGTGTCCTGAGTGCCAAAGTCATCTGCCTTTGGCTCAGGTCATGATCCCAGAGTCTTGGGATCAAGTCCCACATTGGGCTCCTTGCTCAGCACAGAGCCTGCTTCTCCCTCTGTCCCTCCCCCTGTGCAGTCGCTCTAGCTCTCTCTCTCTGACAAATAAATAAAATATATATATATATAAAAAAAAAAGTAGAGTGTCACTGTCAGGACTGTGATGAGATTTCCCATTGGAAATTGGTGGAAATTTGTGGAGGAAGATAGTGCGTGCCGGGACATATGAATGAAGGCTTTCTGCAGGTGACCAGCAAGGTAAAAAACCACTGAGAGTCACATGTGTATACTGAGGAAAAGACACAAAACATTACCTTCAAGCTGAAGTCCAGAGGCAGGAGAAAAGGTAAAGGGAGGGACAGAAAGGAGGGTCTTTGGATGAGAAGCCCAGCCCCATCAAGGCTGGAAGCCACCTTAAACAGGAGGAACCTCGCAGGTCTGACGTGCGAAGTAACGTCATTCCCTCATGAAAGCAACGACTTCTCTAAAGCATGATGACAGACGGTATTCTATGTGTCTTTCACTTAAACAAATGGCTTTAAACTCCACTATCAGTAACTGGGGAAGTATCTTCACCCCAATGTGGCAAACACGTTTACTCTAATTTCTCGAAACATCTCTGTGTTTTGATTCTGAAAAGCTGCACTTTTTTATTCTTCCCATCCTAGAAGTCAGGACGTTGCCAATGTCATCCTTCCACCTCCCACCAGGGCTCTCCCCTCCCCCTGAGCTACCCCTTATCATGCCCAGCTCCCTGTCCCCCTCAAGTCTTCCCAAGTCCCGCCCCTCCTGTGTGCCCCGTGCAGAGTGTTCTTCCAAATACACTGCAACAGAAATTTAAAACAATAGATCACTCTCTTTAAGGAGGGGAAATAGGAAGTAAAGGATGTAAGCCTCTCTTTAGGAGGGCGTCTCATTAAGGGACAACTACAGCAAGGACCCTGGACATTCAGAGGTGCTGACAGGGAAGCTAAGACACATCACGAACTAAAACACAGTCAGAGAACTAACATATAAACCCAATTTACGTCCTAAAAGGTGAAGGGGAAGGTCTCAAATAAGACTGAATTTTACTAGGTTATAACTTCGATGAATAAACTTCATTTTTTTTTCCTAACACTCCTCATGCAGGGTGAAAAAACCCTCTCCTGGGCAAATAAGCTTAGCACAGACTTTGCCTTGACTCACTTTATCTACAGTGTAAACCCCTCTGTGTGTACAAACAAGCCAAGATATTTTAGATAATTACAGGATCATAACACATGGCTGGTGTTAGCATGCGGAGAGGTCAGATTTTACCTCTTGTAAAGCTCTTCATTTGTAAGTGATGGGGAATTCACTGCGTTTTTCTTCTTTCTTCCATCCTGCCTTAAGCGAAAACCCTCTCCTTTCCATGTGGTTAAAACTTAGTGCCAATTCTGGGATTTGGGGAGTAGCTGCAATCACGGCTACCTTTACACCTCAGTTGTTTGCCATGGGTCTAAGTCTGGCACACGTGCTTCCGGCCAATTCTAAATGGCTCGCTATAATGGGAAACTTGATTCTACCCACACGGCCTTACTCTGAGGGTCTTTCAGATCTTCTTGTTGAAGCCTGAATTTTGCTCCTCAGCCTCCCGAGGAAGCACGGGATCAGTCTCCAAATTTCTAATGCTCACCCCTACTTCCAAGCTACAAGTTGCACACACACATGCCCGTGCACACGTGTGCAGACACACACACACACATACACACACACACACCACTGCTGCCAATGCCCAGCCCATCCTCAAATTGCTGTTCAGCACTGATCCGTGCCCCAGAGGATTCTGCCAAAGCTACTCTTCTTCCATGAAGTCTCCCCTGACTTCACCTCACAAAGCGTGTTCCCTCCTCTTTCTTAAATCTAATGTCTTTTCAGAACCACCAGCAACTCATTTTTAAATCTAACTAAATTAGATTACCCAGTTTATCTTACCAGTTTATGATACCTCAGTTTTTAAAAAGGTCATATTTTCTTGTACTTATATGTCATGATTTCCCAATGCAATGGCCAATTCTTCAAGGGCAGAAATCTTCTATTTTTCTTCTCTTATTCCATATTCCAAATGGGCATAAGATATGCACAGTAAGTATTTTCTGGTTAATTAAGAAATCCTTTCCTACAAAAACCCATTGGTGAGTTCATGTTGGTTTCATGATCAGCCGTTAGTAATATTAGTAACATTGTTACCAGTGATCAGTCCCTTGAGCTAATCACAATTCATCATGACGTGAGAATATAAAAACTGCATTTTAGATTTTTCTATTCTTTTGAGTGAGGCTTGGATGGCTATGTATTTCCCCTTAGGACTGCCTTTGCAGTATCCCATAGGTTTTGGACCGTTGTGTTTCCATTCTCGTTGGTCTCCATAAATTGTTGAAATTGATTTTTGATTTCCTGGTTTATCGAATCATTCCTGAGCAGGATGGTTCTTAGTCTCCAAGTATTTGAGTTTCTTCCAAATTTTTCTTTGTGGTTGAGTTCCAATTTCAAAGCACTGTGGTCTGAGAATATGCAGGGAATAATTTCAGTCTTTTGGTATCGGTTGAGACCTGTTTTGTGACCCAGAACATGGTCTATTCTTGAGAATGTTCCATGGGCATTAGAATAGAATGAGTATTCTTTGGTTCTGGGGTGTAGTGTTCTATATATATCTATGAGGTCCAACTCGCCGAGTATGGCATTCAAAGCTCTTGTTTCTTTGTTGATTTCTTGCTTAGGTGATCTGTCTATTGTCGATAATGGAGTGTTGAGGTCCCCTACTATTAACGTATTTTTATCTATATGTCTCTTCATTGTGGTTAAGAGTTGGCTTGCGTATCTTGCTGCTCCCCTGTTGGGGACATATACATTTATAATTGTCATATCCACTTGTTGGATACATCCTTTAAGAATAATATAGTGCCCTTCTGTGTCTCTAACTATAGTCTTTAGTTTAAAATCCAATCTGTCTGATATGAGAATTGTTACCCCAGCTTTCTTTTGAGGTCCATTGGCGTGAAAGATGGTACTCCATCCCCTTACTCTCAGTCTGAATGTATCTTTAATCATATATATGTATGATTGTCAGATTTGAAAACTGAGTTTTTCAATTTTCAGTTTTGAAAACACAACTCTTGATCAGTAAATACAAAAGCAAAGGAGTTTTTAATAAATGCACTGTAAGAAATACTGCTTAATCTAAGGACACACAGAGTGTGTGTGAGGGAGTGTGAACACGTGTGGAAAGCAAGGAGAGAAAGGGAGAGAGGAAAGGAGTTGACAAAAGAGATAAATCATAAAAGATACCTGTAAGTTGCACAACAAGAAATGAGACCACGAATGTGGATTATGAATCAAGCCATAAATTATTTTGAGGTTGAAGTTATACTAAGTTGAATTCTGCTGGATCTAAATTTGACTTAAGAATGAAGAAACTTCCGGAAACTCACAACATTGAATAAAATTTTTAGCTTATAATTTTTTAAACATTCCATAGATTTCTGTGGAGCACAGTGTACGAATATGAGAAAATGGATGTTTGGGGGCCGACTTTCCAAACTGGTACTTCTTACGGTTAATCTAGTTAGGGTGCACGACAGAAATTGTAAATCTTCATGCCTCCACTTGACCCTTCCTTTTCTGGTGACTACAGAACCCAAACAGGTTCACAAGAAAGGGAACCAAAATGTAGCTCAATTATCAACAACTAATAAGATGGAGGTTCCCAGGTGGGACTATAACCCAAACTCACGGTCAACGTTGATGTTTCATATGCTTTACTTTCAGGAGAAATAGGAGAACTAAAAGAAATGAAGACTGTGGGTTTTCCACAGGTTCGAGTCCATTAGTTCCTCTCTCGGGGTGGGACCCTGACCTGTACAAACTGCTGTCCAGTTCCCAGGCTCTCTCGGGTTATAACTAAATCACAGAACGGCTCTCATCGGGCGCTATAAAACCCCGCCAGTGGCAGGTTCTCAGGCAGGCAAATTCCATATAGTCACAGCCCCCCCCCCCAAAAAAAAGATTCAAGCGCAGGAGTCTGGGCAGTAATGATTACAAGGCTGCAAACACATTCGCTATTCGTGCCTTTAGATTCCCAGCGACTCCACATGCGAGATGGTCCACGGGGATAATCTAGACCCCACTTTGTAGTCAGGCTTAGATTCTCACCACCAGTTTCCCTGTTCAGCCCTCCTCCCCATCTGTCAGCACCCTGCCACCTACCACCGTCCCGGCGGCAGACTGTCCCCTTCCTGTGCCACCAACACAGCTCTGCTTGGCCACCCTTCCACCAAGGTTCTCGGCTCTGCTATCCTGGGCAGCCCGGGTAAAACATGGCACTGAACACTCACGCAACTTGGATTATGATTTTAACACAAAAGTCTTAAATACAAATTTAATTTGAATTTGAATATCAATTCTCCTTATTCTGCTCCCTGTCCCATTTTAGATGTATCTTCTGCTCGGACGTTGTACAGAACCCACATCGTGGTGGGGGGGAACCTTCCTGCTGTTCCCCTTTGCTCCTGCCATCTCTTTGCTGCCCACCTTGTCCAGTGAAAATAGGCACCTCCCTAAAAGCCAAGTCTTGAAACATTCTTCTCCTTGAAGCACTTTTCAAAAAGTCCAATCAGAAGCTGTTTCTGCCTCCAGAAACACTGCAGAGCCTTCCCAGTGTGTCCAGCATGGCGATCTTGCCGCCTCCATCCCTCTCTGCAGTCTTGAGTTTTCCTCGCTTCCCTGCGATTTTGCCATGAGCTATAGAAGGCCTACAAAAATGGTCTTCCTTCTTGCACCGTCATCAGTCTAGTGACGACGATTTTTTTTAATTAAGGTATTTTTTTATTGTTATGCCTCTAAGAATTGGTCAGAGTTGAAAATTGCAGGGCGTGATGCTTGCTGACCTTTCTATTAATATGCATGTCCCAATCTTCCACAGGAAGAAGGTCCTGCTATGCAGAGAGATATTGTCACTCCATGGGGAAAGAACAGACTAGAAGTAAAGAGAGCAATGACATCAAGCCCCTAAGAGTTACAGCCCTGTAAAGAACATGCATTGACTTAATCATTCAATCAGCAAATACTTGCCGGGCACCTGCAGTGTTCAGGAACTCTCCTGGGGTCCAAGACACGGAGGCGAGCACAGCAGACAAGGTCCCTCCTTCCAGTTGGAGAAGACAGATAACGGACAAATAACCACATTATTGCAGGCACCCATAACTCTCTGAGGAAACACAGAGTGAGGCAAAGAGGAGCAGAGTTACCTAGAAGGACACTTTAGATCGTATGATCATGGGAGGCCCCTCTTAGGAGCTGGTATCTGGGCAGAGGGCTGAATGAAGTGAAAAAGCAGACAGTGGAAAGTTCCAGGGTAGAGCATCCCAGGAAGAAAGGGCAGGGAGTGGGAAGCTGACTTGCTGAGCGTGTACAAGTTCGGCGTGTCGGAGCGAGACCCAGAGCTCAGCGTGGCGGAAGAGGAGGCTGTGTGGTGTGGCCGGCCTGAGCCAGACCCTGGAGGCCCTTCAGGTTCCAGGAAGGAATGCTGGGCTTACGCTAGGGGGGATGGAACACATCCCTACAAGCTTTAAGCAGGGGGGTGGTGTGGTCAGATTTACAGTTTAAGCAGGTCCTGCGGCCACTGGGTGGGAACCCAACTGCGAGGTGAGTGCGTATGCAGACCGGCAGGTTGGCCAGGTACTGCGGAGTCTCCCCAGAGAGGACAGCAGTGTGAACGGAAGTGGAAGAAACGGTCATGTTCTGGAAGTCAAGTCAGTGGGACCTGCTGGTGGTGCGCTTGAGTCGGGAAGGAAAGAGGGCCATCCAGAGTGACTCCAAGGCTCCATCCTGAGCGGTGGAGGAACACCAATGCCCAACGTGGATGACAAAGACCTGGGACAGGAGCAGATGTGGGGAGAAAAATCCTGGAGCTCTGTGTTAGGTCAAAGTGTGAGATGCCTACAGGGCTTCTAAGGGGAGACGCTGAGTAGGCAGAGGACTGGAGGGTCTGAGGGGGGCTCAGAGGGGAGCCGCGGATGGAGATGCGAACATGGACCTAACCAACATACAGATGGTATTTCACGCCTCAGCCTAAATTAAATCACAGAACGAGTAAGTAGAGACGGGGGTGGGGAGTCTGTGAACTGAGCCCTGGGGTACTGGAGAAGAGACTGTGAAGACAACACGAAGGAGAAACCAGAGAGGGAGGAGACAAGCCTACAGAGTCCGATACCCAGGATCACAGGGACAGTGTCTCAAGAGGGAAAGTGACCTGACCCTGTGTCAAAAGCTGCCGAGGATCTCACAAGATGAAGACGAGAAACATGTGGGTCGTCGGTGACACGACCAACAGTGTCAGTGGATCTGGACAGAAGACACTGACAGGAGCGGGTCTGAGAGCCTGAGGGGGGTGTAGACAGCCCTCCTCAAAGCATGTGCAGACCGGTGACCCGTCCCTTGTCTGCAGGGAGGCGAACACTGAGGGCCCAGGGCCCTAGAGCGTGATCCATGGCCTTTATTCTCAGCCCCGAGGGGTACAGAGCACCCCACGTACTGTGGAACTCACGGACCACGTGGCGTGTAGACCAGGGTGGGTGCTCGGCGTGGACTGTGGGGCCGCACGCTGACCTGCGGCGCACGGACCGCGAACACAAGTCCCCACATCAGCGGGGCGAGAAGTACGGCCGCGCCACCGCCGTGGGGAGCTGTGCTCGAAACAGCATCAGAGAGAGGACGTGGGGGAGGGGAGCGCTGCCAACAGGTTCGTCTGGCGGTGTGTCCGACGTGTCAGTGTGTCCTGAATGTCAGCGGGTTCTGCACGGTCGTGCGTCCTCGTGTCGGTGTGTTGACGGGAGAGAGAACGTCGTGTGGTGTGTTACCCGAAGACGGGGAGTCGGGCCGTGCCCGAGAGGAGAACACAGACGTGAGGCCAAAGTCCGGGAGGCAGCGCAACTGTGGGTACGGACGGCGGCCTCAGGCTTTGAGGGGAACGAGGCAGGTGCTTCCACAGTCAGGGGCGGAAGGCAGCGGACGCGGGTGTTGCGGAGCAAGACCTGAAATTAACGTCCGTGTTAAGTGCTGCCTCCAAATCGGGTAAAATCGGAAAGGCTACCAATGGCCAGGCCTCTAGTCCTCGCCTCTCGCTCTGCTCGCACAGACCAGGACCCAGCCCAATCGGCCTCCCTGTCAGGGCACCAGGCACAGTCCCCGCTCAGCCCCGAGCGGCGAGGTCGGTTCTCTGCCACCCGTGGCCCTGCAGAGTTATTCCAAAAGCCAACCACATCCTCCGTGGGAACCGAGGGGTCCTCACCCTCGACAAAGCAAAGCCTTCTCCGTGGCTCACTCTGTTCCTGAGCATGGCCTTGCACCGTGTGGACGTCTTATCCCGTGGGCCACGGGCATACGTGACCAAAATCTGGCCGCTGACCTTCTCCGTTCAGGGCTCAGAGTCGGCTGTCCTGTCATCCCCATAACTGAGTCCCACCCTCACTACTGGTGAAGGGAAACTATCACACCAGGGCACAGACACGACACCATGATACACTGGGGGTGGGGGGAGGAGACATTCCAAGCAGTTCACTGGCTTCTTCTAGGTTCTCGGTAAAAGAATTGAGGTCATTGACTGCGAGCAGAAAAGGAAGGGGAGTCTGAGGTTCTCGGAGGAAGGAGATGGTGGAAAATAGTCTTCCCACAGAAAGAGGAAGCAACAGGCCATCAAGTGGGACGGAGGACAGATCTAAGGGCACTTGAGGTCCGTGGCCATAACTTCGGACCTCTCAGAACGGCCGTGCGTGTCTCTCCAGGCAGCTCAGCTGTTCCGCTGTGGCAGCGTCGAGGCTGGGTTGGGTTTAATC
The DNA here is from genome assembly GCF_024610735.1 of Ursus americanus. Lineage (NCBI taxonomy): Eukaryota > Metazoa > Chordata > Mammalia > Carnivora > Ursidae > Ursus > Ursus americanus. The sequence goes on from NC_142130.1 coordinate 94,829,754, forward strand.
AGGTGTATCCTAAAGTCTCAAGTCTCTGAGGCACGGGAAACTCAGGGTAAGCCCGAGCAGCAGGGTGAAAGGATCAGAGGGAATGCTGTCAGAGCGAAAACAGCAACGCCAGCTGTCAGGTGACTCACAGACAAGGCTTCTGGCACAGTCCACTGAAATCTGGAGGGTTTAATTTTCAATCCAAACACCATGGGAATAAATACGGAAAGACATGCGACAATGTGCCACAGGCTGGGAAGTGGTGGTAAATGGCGCTCGGTGGCATGGGACGGGCAGCGTGGGCTTGGGGCTCCTTCGCCAACTGAGCATCGAGCTCAGGAAAGAGCTGAGATCCTAGAAATGTTGTGATTGAAACAAACCCTGAAACTCCCAAACTATACCCACATTGCCATATTTTTCCAGCATCTTCCTCTAAGAAAACTTAAGAAAGCCATCTGGCCCATCCCAACCGTCCGGCACAACCCGTATTTCCAGCTCTCCAGGTAAGTACGCCTCTTCAACAGACGGGTGCGCTCAGGAGCCAGCCCAAATATCAGGAGCTCCTTAATGGACAAGCACAGGCAGGTAGTCAACGCAGGCGTTCTGGAGTTAGATTGCCCGGGTTCAAATCTTGCCTTCACCACTAGCTGGACATACGACTTTCAGAAAGCCTCTTCACCTTTACAAGAGGTGATGCACTTTGATTCCCCCCGAGGATAAAATGAGGTGTAGTATGAGTAAGTATCTCAGAGACTTGACTGCAGATCAAGTGAGATGATACAATTAAGCACTTAGCGCAGGGCCTGGCGTGTGGTCAGTGTTCCGTGAGTATCAGCAATTATTATGAATAGGGTCGGTCAGCACGCCACACAACAGTGACTCTACAGGCACACGTGAGATATCTTCTCACCTCTCTGTGGTCGGGTCTTCCGTGGGACCAGAACTCAAGGTTAGCAAGGTGACTGCATGGACAGAAATGTAGGCAAACTTTATGACAGGAGTTCAGCTGGGGGATCCAGGCCTTGACTCCCTTAGCACCTCCTACCAGTGAACCCCAAGTGGTGACCCCAGGAGGCCTCACAGTCGATCAACAGCTCCACCGGCTAAGGGAAGTACGGGTCAGTCGAGCTCTGAGCGCTGCCAGGGCTGGGCTCTTTTCATCACGTCTGGGTACTGGGGTTTCCTACACTCCTCAGAAGGCAAGTATGTCCTGTATGAGAAACTGGTTCGAACGTCACGTAAGCATCGAACAATAAGAACATCGCCACGGTGTGGCAGGTGTATTCACACGCATGCACACGCGCGTTATCCTTATTTACTGTAAGTGTGAATGTCTAGGCAGTGTTTCCTCAACTCTTCAGGATACATGTCCCATGGACAAGCCAGCAAAATAATTCAGCTGTGCTGGATTCAGACCTGTGTGCACAGAACTCTTTTGTGCCTTTTTTTCCTAACAGCCCAGTTGATGCTAAACTCACACCTGATAACCAGTCTTCGATTACCAACATCAAAAACTAGTTCTATTCTAACATTTTGACCTGAGAGAACTGACGGTCTGTCCAGGACAGATGAAATGTAATGTACTTAAAAACAGATACACAATTTAAACTTGGGGGCTGGGGAAGGTCCCACCCCATAACATGAGCGGAATATAAACGTCACTCTTAAGCACACTGACAACAGAACGTGATGCCACGAAACAGCTCCAGCACTGAAGTAGATAAGTTAATTAACCTGTCCCTTACCTGCCTAACTTAGCTCAAGTGCATAAACCACGGCTGACAAGGAAAAGTAAATGAATTTTCCCCCTTTATACACTCATTCTTCACAGATGATACTTCACTTTCTCAAAACAACTTTTTATGGCTCAACTTTTAAAGCAAATTTAACATCAACATTTTCAAAGTTTATTTTTTTTAAGATTTTACTTATTTATTCAACAGAGAGAGAGAGAGCACAAGCAGAGGGAGCTGTAGGCAGAGGGAGAAGCAGGCTCCCCCCTAAGCAGGGAGCCTGATGCGGGGCTCAATCCCGGGACCTTGAGATCATGACCTGAGCCGAAGGCAGACGCTTCACTGACTGAGCCACCCAGGCGCCCCATTTTCAAAGTTTAAAAAAAGAAAGTCAAATGAGTAAATACGGCTGTGTTTGAAGGCTCTGAGGATGTTCACAACGCAGATATAACAGGGCCCTCGGATCAACGGGCCCCGTCTGACCACATGTCCAACATCCGCAAACCCTGGTGTCTTACTCTGCAAAACTGATGCTGGAAGTGCTTTCTCACTGGACGCGTGAGGAGGCACGGTGTCGTACAGCGGTGCGGGTCGGCACCCAGACCTGGGCTCACGCCCGGTTCTGCCATTTGGCGGCTGTGTAACCCACAGCACACCGTCTAGCCCCACCTTACCATGGTAATAGTGGTACGAATGCCTGCCTCCCAGCTGTGGGCATTATAGGTACTACTATAAACTCTTCAAGTCGTACCTGGCATCTTAGCAATAAGTAATGCCCGTAATTGCCAATGACATCATCATCACTCTTACTACCAAGAAACACGTGAACTACGCGTACGACAGTAAGCCAAGCGCCTGCACGCTTTAGATGCTCAGTACATATGAGTTTCCTCTTACTTTCATTTTCATATGAGAAGAATTACAAGTAGAATTTCATTCTTCAAAGAAAATCAAAAGATTGTAACCTGTTACAAACGATATTGCACATGGGGCGACTGGGTGGCTCACTCCATTAAGCGTCGGGCTCTTGATTTCGGCTCAGGTCATGATCTCAGGGGCATGAGATGGGGACCTGCACTGGGCTCCACGCTCGTCTGGGTGGGGGAGGGGGTCTGCCTGAGATTCTCCCTCTTCCTCTGAACTTCCCCCCCACTTGTGCTCTCTACATAAATAAATAAAATCCTTTAAGAATGATATTGCACATTTCTCAGTGTAAGGGAGATGTGAAAATCTAACCAGGTATTTAGTCCCTATATTGTCATTAATTCTGTGGTCCCCGCTGTTCTCAGGACAAGGTATGTGGGACAGATGATACATGTATCGTCTTCTGGCCTGTCCTTAAATGCAAATGCTGTAAGTTCCAGCCAGAATCAAACGTGCGTACATTCTGATAGAAAAAAAATACATATCCTAAATGGTGATGTTTCTAGTAACTGGATGACCCCCACTATAAAAACGTAAAGGGGGAAGAAAGGGACAGGGTGTAAAGAAAAATCCCACTACCACTATGCTCCTGGAAGCACCAAGTAAGCCAAGGCGACCTCCCGTCCTGGAGGCGAAATCCATCCATGGCGGCCTGGCCATCAGTACGTTGCACTCACGCTCTTTCCAACTCATCTCAAGAGGACGTTTCGTAAGCATTCATTCAACCCACCTCCAAGTCACCTGGAAAGTTTCAGGCGTGGAAAAGCAGGATGAACCCCAGCACGTTAAGCCGTACTTCTGACAACCGAAACACACAAAAACAAAATGGTGGAACACTTTTTTCAGGAAATACACACTTGAAACAAACACAGAGAACACGGCTCCAGGACCAGCACACACACAAGCAGCCCACGCTCACGTGACCCTGGGAGGAAGGCAGCAGGGAAGGTGTCACCAGGACGGAGCCAAAGGCCTGGCTAGTGGCCTGGGCAGCCCCACAGCCGCCTCCGGGCAGGCAAGGGGTGCTCCCTGCCCTCCCAGCGCTTCTCCCATCCCATGTCTTCAAATAATTGGTGCTTCCTAACTAGGGTTTCCACATTTCCCAGAGGCCTCTGCAGCCCAGCCTCTGCCTGGGAGAACAGGTTACAGAAATATCCCCTCTCCCTGGTACCACGCAACAAAGGATTTGCAGTGCTTTGAAAACAGAAACCCACATCTTCAGGAAAAGCAGGCCTCTGTCAGCCAGCGGCACAGGGTGCTTCGGGCACAGGGTAACCAGGCGAGAGAAATGCATTCCGAGCGCTTTGCACGCAGGATTAATCGAATTATAATTTAATCATCTGATCAAACACTAATTAGCATAATCACTTGAGGGGAAAAAGGGCTGGAGGAACACCTCGGCACTCCTGTTCTTAGTGACTTGGCCCGAAAGGATATGGATTTGGTTTTCTTCTTTTTATGCGTGAAAAAATTAAAAGCGGATAGTAAATAAAGCTTAATCAAGGACAAGTATTAGCAGCGATGAGTTTGGTAGCCTAGGAATTATAACTGAGATTCAGAACATCTTCCTTCTTGCTGTCTCTCCAGGGCCCCCGCGGCATCCACAGAGAAGCACAAACCCCATATTCTAGTGTAGGAACTAAGGCCCACACTCTTCCACTTAGGGTTGCTCACCACTGACATTTTGGAGCAGACCATTATTTATCGCGGTGGGAGAGGGATGTCTGTCCTGCGCATTATGGGACCTTGAGCAACATTCCTGGCCTCCAGAGCCTGCAGCATCCCCTCCCTCACAAGAATTGTGACAACTGGAAATGTCTCCAGATATGGCCCATTGTCACTTGGGGGCCGGGGGTGAAATTCCCCCTGGTTAGAACCACTGATTTCACGGAAGACCACAATTTGTCAAGATCATACCCCTTTTCAAAATGATCAAATCATAAAAGGGGGGGGAGGTCTTTTATTTCCATCTGCCAAAAATAACCTAAAATAATAGTTCCATGGTTTACTTTCTGTCTCGTGGCTCTGTTTAGGGCTTCACAAGAACCCAGAAGGCCAATGCCTGGACCCTCTAGAAGAATATGTAAATACGAGCCTCCCCCCATGCAAAGATCTCCAGACTTCCACGGGCACCCCTAAGTGGGTCACCCACAAGCTGAAAGGACCCTGTCCCTTGCTTCCAGACTTCAGCTGAGGGATCACCACAAGTCCCTTCACCTGCCCATGGGAGAGGAAACCCCCTGCAAAATCAGGAGAGCCCATGGAGGCCCCAGACCCTGGGGCAATACAGCTCTCTTCCCACACTCTCTTGTGTGCACGGAGGTTTGGGTATTTGCTTCAGTTTCCAAGGAGAGAGAGAGGAAGGTGAAAATAACAACAAGGGACTAAGTACAGGAAGCCTCTCCGGTCCTTGCAAGTCCATCTCCACTGCAGGGGCTCCCTGCATGAGACACTCCAGCCCTAACGATGTTCATGCTTGCAGAGAGAGGCAAATGCCAGGAACCGAAGGGGAAACACTCTACACTTACTACAGCATGTAATAAATATTTTCTACGGGTTAAGGTGATTTACTCTAATAATAAATCTGAGTCACACAGCCTCTCATTTGTGTTTCTTCTAAGGAAAGTGTTTAACCATTTACAATGACTCGTGAGTCTCTCGCAGATCATTAAACTTGATGATGGAAATATTTATGCCCTTCCCATGGGGGAGAGATCAAGAGAGAGTGACCTACGCCGGTACGAAATTTTAAAGAGAACAGTCTGTACAAACTGCGGCGGGTTTGAGAACTCCAGATCAGAGAGGGACTGGGAGCTATTTTAGACGAGATCTTCTGCGAACTCCCTCCGCAGAGCTGCTGACTTCCTAGCACAATGCCCCCCTTTTAAAGGAAGGTAGGAGTAGGAGCCTATTGTTGCAAAGAAATGGGGTCTCCCCTAATTCCTGTAGTTCTGAGTAAGCAGAAATCACATTTCTTCAGCCTGCGATGCCTTTCATACCGTTTTCTTCTAAAGCGAAATATCAAAACAGCCGCTCTGAAAGATAATCTCTGCAGTGAATCACAATGAAATCGCCAAAGCATTATAACATCAAACTTGTTTAAGATGCCTAGGAGGGAAAGTTATTTTTAATATTATCTAAAATAAGATCTCAGGACACAAAAGGATATTTTTTAAGGCTCTGAATTTAGGCCTCTCTCCAGCACACATTCAAGTCTATTTTAGTTCAAAAATCAGGGACACGGTGTTTTGAAAGGATTATTCTGCCACTCGTAATTGTCCTCAATTTTATCCTACATGTGACAAGGTCTAAAAGTGCATATATGTCCTGATACGTCATTTTCTCTTTTTATGACAACTTGGCATGACAGCACATGCTTCATATGATAAATACGGTCAATTCGGGGTCATCTGCCTCAAAGAAGGAGGCAGAGACCAAGAAAACCCCAAAGAGCACACGATCCCCAAGTGGTTTGTTTTATCTGACTTTGGAAGGAGCTTGAGCACCGATATTTGAATGAAGGCATATGTCATGTTCCCGGGTTGGCACCAAAGCAAAGCCTCAAACTGCAAACAGATCTATTTTCCTGTCCTGTCTCAATCTGCCCTCG